>NC_138835.1:11624914-14053282 GCF_965183815.1 Platalea leucorodia | reverse complement strand
GTTTTGTGAGATTAAAATGTAAATGTTGCACTCGGCTTTTCGGAGGGGGTTTGATATTTTACTTGAGACTCTGCGAGGAAATAGATTTTTGATAACTCTGTGGAACTGCTGCTGCCCAGCCGCTGCTGCAAACAGCCAAAACCTTAATAAATAAATCCTCTGTCAGCCAGCTCTGAAAACCAACTTGCTGGTGGTTTGGAGAAATATTGGGAATTTCAAAGCAGCCCTGCACAAGAGGACGTGTAATTACAGCAGCCTCTCCTACGCTGCCTGGCTTTCCCTGGGTTTGAGAGGAGAGGGGGACTGCAGAATGTCCTGTTTGACCCTGCTGGCAATAAACACTATATATTAACTTTTTATTATGTTTATTGGCTTGAAAATTTGGGGAAAGGGCTGTGCCAGGTGTCATGCTTTTCGCTAAGTGTCACCCATGAATACCAGACTGGGACATTGAAAATAAGCATGAAAATAATTCACATGAAATTCCTGCCTAGCTTGGCTCCAGTTTGCAGCCTCATCCCCGCAGGACACCTGCAGAAAGGTCTGGCTGAACCCAAAACTAGGTCCCTCCCAAGGCAATGATTTTTCTTATCTTTCCACGATGGATCCAGGTCTCTCTTCCTCTGGACTCTCTGACTCTGCAGAAACTTGCACCACGCTCAGCAGGCACCGCCATGCGTGGCTTTGGCTACGTGCTAACAAACACATGGCACCACGGTTTGTGAATTATCCAGGCACCTTGTTAATCCAGACTGCTGTAAGCACTGATGAACTTAAGGAAAAAAATAATCAGGAGGAGTTTGCTGACTTTCTGCTGACAGCCAAAGCTCTCAGCCACCCACCAGTGTGGTCAGAAGTGAGTTGCTGGGATTTTTGCATCCCCGGTTAGCACACATTTAAATGGTTGAACCTTGGTATAAGAAGCTCTTGGCTTACGTCTCTCAGTTGGAAACTATGACCAACATAAATATTCACAGCTTTATTACCAAAAAGCATTGTGAGTTTAAATTAACCTTTCCTGCATAATACATGTAATAACCTGAATACAGCCGCTGCACAACTCGACCAGCAGTGCTCGGAAATGATCAGTAAGTCAAGAATCACTCATAGGATTAATTTGGAAAATAATTTCAAACAATTGAGATATATATGAAAATGAACAGACCACACATTAATAGAGCTTGAGCCTGATCTGTAAACTTAGCTACTCACTTTTTTATCCCTTAAGTAAACTAGGAAGAGTAATGTATTTATAGCCTCTTGACGTAAGTAGCCTTGCTGAAATATTGTATGTAATAAATATTCTGCCGTCACCGAGAGCGTATACGACAAAGCAGTACCAAGGCACTGCAAAGGCAAACTCTGCGTGGCTAACGAGTCCTGGTGAGCTGCCAGCCAGCCGAAAACATCGCAAATGAGAGAAAGCAATGAAAATACAGACTCGCTGTTAATGTAGGGATAGAGTTTTATTGACGCAACCACAATGCAAGGTCACTGGAGAAGGTCTTTCAGCCTTTCAGCTTTGCATGGCACCTTTAAATGTCCCTTCCCACCGTCACCTTGGAGTTTGGTCAGCTTTATCCCAACGTTTGTTGCTTGTCAATTATTTTCTATACTGTTTTTTTCCCCTTACTGATGTAAAGATCATAAGATCTTGGCCCTGTTTCCCTGACCCATGCTGCCAGCATTGCTTTTTACAGAATTACAAATTACACAGTGCATCCGCATTAAAACAAAATGTGTTCATCACCATTTTTAAATAAGGATGTCATTTGTAAATGCTTTATTCATAATTAATGGAATTATTACTGGGTGCAGCCACATTCTTCATCCATGTACTGTAAGATATGTTGCAAAGTGCATTAGTAAAAAGCTTTATAGATGAGGATATGACAACCCGACTGTGAAGCACATTATGTGATGCACTGTAGCTATTGTTGTAACAATCTTTATGCAAGATTTTAAGCTATCAGTCAGCCAAGGGCTGATTGATAGTGTAAATGTTAATAATTAATAATAGGATAATGTTGATAACTAATTAATAGTAAAAGATGAGTATGGATTTTTTTAGTTAGTATTATGCTAATATGCATTATTCACTGAATCATAAAATCACGTTAGAGATGAGAAAGTCTCTCTAGCTTTCCCCGTCTGTATCACTGATGAGTCAATGCTGCTCTTTCCCAGCATTTCCGAAGCAGCTCTTTTCATCTGGCTTCCTGCATGAAATCTATGGGGTAAGAAGTATATTTTAAAACAAATTCAGAGCTCTGAATATGTGCTTACCGGAGTGAAATCATGGTCTTTGGGACACGAGTACAACAAACCTGCCAGCTCTAGGCATGGGAGGCCCATGATCTGAGGGACCCTCCGCTACATTTACAAGGAAATACTTTAAAATGAAGGAATTGCCACTGCAGATTTTTTTCACTTATGTGTGGCATCCTCCAGCAATTTAAAACCATCAGGCACGCTTACCTTTTACAGTGGGTACGGGAAGGTCCTTGGGCTGATGAGCAACGGGTAACGCAGGTGGGGTGTAAAGATGGAGAGCGAGAAAGTTCAGTGGAGAGCTGTGAAGGTGGCTCAACGCTGGTGTCATTTTTTTTCAGCTGACGTTACCTTTTTTTATATATGCTAGACAGGATGAAAACGGCCATTACGTCATGCCGGGTGAAGTGAATGTCTGTTTGCCACTGGCACAGACTGCTCAGAGAACGTGAAATGCCAATAGCAGCCTCAAAAGTCAGGATTCAGAAATGGATACTGTGTAATGGCCCCCGGGACGTGCTGGATTCAAACGCTCCCAGCAGGGAATCTCCCCTTCTCCACCCCAGCAGCGGCTGTCTCCATCAACCGTCTCACGGCTGCCCTCGCAGGACCAGATATATAATTTTGCCTTCTCCGTTTCAAAGACTAAGATGCAGGAGAGCTCCTTCCTGGTACTCAGCTGTTTTGTAGATAACCTAAGCCAAAGGCATCAAATACACCGAGCTGACTGGCATTTTCCTGCCGGCACAGTCTCCGTCGAGGAGGGGTGCGCTCCACATACCCCTTTTAATGACATTTTGATTCCTTAAACCATGCTAATACCCACCCAGCTTTCTGGCAATGCATGAACGCAGCCTATTGACTAGTGTGAGAGCAACATTTAGGGAGAACTAACAAGTGCTGGTTAGCGCAGGAGTTCTCTTCTTAAGGAAATTAATATAATGAGCTTTTTCTGAGAGACATGAGAGTCCTTGGAGCGGATCCACAGATTATCTTTTTTATCCCTCCTCCCTTCCCCGCCTCTCAGATTTTGTGTTTGGCTTTTCAACGTTTTTATTTCAGATAAATCCGCAAGCACATTTTCGGGTGGATGCCACCAGGATCCACTTCCTCCCGGCCCACAGACAGTCTGTCTCTTATCTCACTTACATTAGTATCAATTATTTACAGCAGGAATGCTAAATCATGAAAATGAAGTTGCAGCAAAGCTCTGCCTTGGCTAAGTACCCCACACTGGTTGCAGCTTCCTGAGCCCCTATGCTATTTGTACTTGGCCTTGCAGAGCCACAGCCATGAATTTAATCCACATTTCACAGCCGCAGGTAAGAGCAGTGGCCGAACACTCGCAGTCCACGTTCTTCATGGGGGTAAAAATCATATATGGAGTGCAATGGGCAACATTTCTATAGGGAAAGCTTTTCCACGGTGACTAGGTTTTGGAGCAGCACAGCTCCTTCGTGTGCTTGCCAGAAGGTTTCCTTTGCTGCTTTTTTTTTTCCCCATTCCACAGAGGCTTCCTGACACTGGGCGGTGATGTTAGGAGGAAGGAGACCGTCTGCCTGTCCATGCAGCCCGTGGGTGATGGAGCTGACACCCCAAAGCAGGGTGCAGCCAGCCTGCCTGGGGGCTCGCTGCCGTTTTGCTGCACAGCACCAGTTTTGCTGCCATTTCCCTCCTCCTCCTTCCCACGGGTACAATCTCTCTTCTGGGACACCGTAATTTTGGGGGAAGAAGCTCCTTCCCCGCTCGTGGCAGCCAGTGCCATGAGGTTTGAACAGAGCTCTCGCGCTGGCACGCAATCACTGACGAGCTCCTTAAATGACTGAGTGCATAAGGGATTTTTTTTTGATGAATAGTATTTAAACATGAATAATTAAAATCTCCGTTAAATGGGGATGTTATACAGCTTAGGACAGTATAAATACAAGTGTCTGGGCTCTGTTCATATCTTTACTCTTTGGATCCAGAACAGCAGAAGTACTTTACCTCCGCTGGTAAGTGCACCACTAAGTGAGGTGATGTTTACGCCCTTGACCCTGGAACAGTGCCTATGTTTAAATTTCCAGTAATTCTCAATATTTTTCAGATAAATCCCTGCTTGCACCAGAGAAACTGTCCTTTCCTAGTTTTGGTTTAACTGCTTACCCGGCACATTCCCACTCTGCTAAGTTACAATTCAGGCAAGTGAAAAGAAACCCCAAGAAAATAAGAAGAACAAATAAACCTTTTGAAACCTGGTCGTAGAGACTATTCAGAGAGCAAGGAGACCCCCAGAGTGCAGACCAGAGCCTGCAGCTGCTGAGCAAACTGGTCTTGACCCACTGTGGGCTAGCAAGGGGGTTACCCCACCAGACCTGAGCTAGCCCTTACCTTGCAAAGCTCCAAGCCTACAACACAGCTCCTTAAAGGAAGCCTCCAACCACCAGTGACTAGTTCAGCCCTGGAGGGGTGATTTTGGGTACCTTTGAGCCTCCCTGGCAGTGTGCAGTGGCTGTGGTCCATGCCACGGTGATGGCAAGGAGCCGAAGGGCAGAGTTTGCCTTGTCTGGAAGCTTCCGTTGCTCAGCAGATGCTGCTGGAGATGAAAACCTTCAGTCAAGGCAAGTCCTGCCCCCAGCCCCAAATGAGCTGGCTTCACCCTTAGTGCTTTGCTGTCACCCACGCTGTGATTTTGGGCAGATACGGGGTCATTCACGGAGGAGAGGTATGCAAGGGAGGACAGAGAAAAGGAAGGGTGCTTTAATTTTAACCTCCTGTGAGTCACTTCATTAGCCCTGACCCTGTTTGACCCTTTTACTGTTATATCAGCCTAACTGTTTATTTTCCTCATAAAACTAAAACTAGATCGATTGCCTTTGTCTCAAAGCCCTTTATGTGTCTTGGCGCCCAGGAACAGCCCTGCCGTTAGCAACAGGCCTAATGCATATTGAATCTTTGGGAAATAGGGACAGTTTGAAGCAGACACCAAGCCAACCTCCCCATCTTCCTCCTTTTCCCTGCTTAACCTTCATCTATTGCATTTAAAAGAGAAACTATAGCTATTTATTTTAAATATAAATGTACAATGCTATCTATATATATATGCATGGCATGTCTGTGTTGTATACGCATCTATACAATCAATAACCGTGTCTTGCTAGAGATTTAAATATTAGTCTTCAAAATCCAGGTCTAGAGCACCAGATTTATTTGTATGAAAATATAGTCTTTCTTGCATAAGGAAGGATATTAATTGTAGATGCAAACCCATAAATCTTCTGGCTTTAGGTGAGATATTTGCTGGATTATAAATATGAATTGGAGATGAGGGTCCTGCTCTTCCTATTATTGCTAATATTATTACTTACTGGTTATTATTTTCTATATGATCAGTATCTTCAGGTGGGTCAGACATTACTGGGGAATGGGGAGCTAAGCCTTCAAAGGGTGCACACATGTTGAATTCATTAAAAGGTTTTCTATCCCAGCCTTGCTCTCCACTGCATTTCACAGTCCGGTGAGTCATTAAACACCCTGTTCAGGTCTCTTCCTCTCCTCTCCATCCCGCCTTTGGTACCTCATTTCATTGTACTGTTTTTGCCAGATCGTATCAAGCTCCCTAATGTTTATTAATGATGTCCTGTGCATCCTATTGACAATGTGCTATTGTTTCTGAGGTTCTGCTTCAACGCCAATCTTGGAAAGCAGCCAAACCAGGAGCCACTGGGGACCCCAGTATCACCCAGGGCTTTGTCATAGGTGACAATTTTCTTCTCCGTCATTTATTATGGCAGATCTGGGAACATCAGTAATAAGCCACAGGGGCTTGATTGTCCAAGGAGCTGAGCACCCAGAATACCAAGTGGAGGATTTGCTTCAGGCAGGATGTGACAACTTTGATGTGACAGCTGTGGACAGTCCTGATGCTGCTCAGCATCTCCCAGGGCAGGGCTGGTGGAGCCTCACCATACATCACCCCAGAGCTGAAGAACTGAGTGTCACTAGTTAATTCAATGCAAACCGAGACAGGAGTACATCGCGGTGGATTTCCCAGACTTTACCAAGGGCTCCAGATCCACGAATGCCAATTAATGAGAGTTAAATTGAAGACTATAAATAACTTCAGGGCTTGCTGCATTTGCTGCTGTTTCCCTGCTGATTTCTGCTGCTCTGGCCGTGCCAGTTGCTCTGTGGTCCATCGAGGACCAAATGAAGCCAAATGCCAAATGCAAAGAGCTAGATGCTGACAGGTATTAGTAAAAGCAAAAGCCATGAAACTGGGCTGGTGTGCACCAGGAGGGATCCCTACACGCAGCTACGGAAGATGCAGCAAGGCAGCAGGTTGCTGACCAAAGAAAAGCACGTAATGGAATCTCAAACTAAATTCATATAACACCCTACCCTGAAATTAATAGGACCCTGTATGCCAGGACTGTAAAGTTAAGGCACTGTGTAAGGTCTGCTTCTTTGAATTAGGCTCCTGTGTTTAAATAAATTAAGTGAGCTGTCAGTATATTAAATGATTTAATGCCTTCTTTGGTTTTGCAGTGGAATCCTAATGAAAATACTCTTCAATATAAAATGCTGAATAAATTAAACGGTGAAGCGTTTTAATAAACAGTCTGTTGTTACAGTGAACCACATTAAAGTGGTGTTTATCTCTATGGCAATGATGTTGCCTTAGCTTTAAAAGAGTCTCCGCTGGTTCAGGCTTTTTCTGACAAAACATTGTGCTTAAGTTGTTCAGATCAAAAGCATCTGCACAGTTCCTGGGCCAAAACCTGAAATCAATGGAAATCTTGTTGGCTGGCTAACACGGAGCTGGATTAAATGGCATTGGGAGCAGAGGGCTCTTGCAGACTGAATTGGAGCTGCTGAAGAAGTTGCTGCCTGATGCCCTCTGCCCTGAGCAGGGGATACAGAACCACGTGTGGGATTAGCTGCTGCGGTCGGCAGCATCCTACAGTGCTGCCTCCTCCCCAGTAATTAATAATCTGGATTATCAACTGTGGCTCTTGGGTGCTGGTCACAGCAGGGTGGCAGGCCCTGGGGACAGCAGTGACGGCTTGAATCATGCCAGAGCTAAATCCAGCACAGCTCAGGACCCCGAGTCCTTGGTGGTGCTCAGCATGGGCAGCTAGCTCCGTGGTGTGGGCAGCAGGGGTGAGACAAGGTCCCAGCCTCCCAGCTCCAGGGATGAGGCCCTAAATTTACAGCTGGATAGATTTTGCTATTGAAGAACCACAGTGAAATCACAAATAAGCTGTGGAAGGGCTTAAAAGTCTTTCTTTGCTGATCTCATTACAAGTTAAGATGACAAATTACATTTCTTTTATATCCTTTATATAAGGTAAAGACCTGCTTTTAAAGGTAAAGACCTTACCAGAAGATAAAGTCACTTATATATAAATCAATTATGAAACAACTTTAATTGTCCCGCTTTTGGATATCAGTTCTTATCTAACCCCCTCCACCCATCACAGTATTTCTTTGGAAGGAAATTTTCTTCCTGACACTGTTTTCAGAGCTTGAAAACCCAGAAATAATGTCCCAGTACCCAAAGAAAAAAAAAATAATTTAAATTATATATATATCTCTATATATATCTATCTGTTTGATCCCCAGTGCATCTGGATGCACAGTAAGATGTCAGCTGGAGCTTGCAGACCAGTCCCAGGAGAAGTCAATGGGTGGCTCCTGGAGCTGCCCAAGCGAGGGGTCTGCAGCCAGGGCTCCTGCTGAAGAATTTCCATGAAAGGAGAAATTTTAGCAGCTCCCAAACCAGAGAGCAGAGACGTGGGGGAGCTCCTGCAGAAAGCCCTGCCATGCAAGATCGTGGCGCTCCCTCATTCTACAATTTCCTGGGCGTAGATGAGTGTGTTATCAAACTATGGATTTTTACTCACACTTTTAGCAATTTTTAAGGCATACAGATGTGTCATTTCCCTGAAATGTCTATCGAACTAAAGCAGCAGACAGGGATCAGCAGGATTTAACTGGACCACTGGAACGCAGGTCCTTCATGTACTTGCTTTGAGCTGCTCTCTTTGGCACTGCATTTTGGATTATTTTTATAGCAGGGGGATGTAGGCTGGGTTTGTTTGGTTTGGTTTTATAGTACTTTTCCAGCCTTTCCACTGGCAAAGATGAAGTACTAGTAACACTGAGGTGTCTGCGTGAGTCTCCACCAAGGCCAGACCAGTAACTCTGAGAAAAGGGAATTGTCCCATTCAGTGCTCAAGGATGATGACTTAAATACTCATTGTTAGGAACATCATAAAACCAAAGAAGGACCACCCCATCCATGAGGTATGGGTGTCTGCTGTATGTCGATTCACAGTGATCTTTGGTGGATCCAGCATACGGCTTAAAACAAACAAAAAAACCCCACCAGCATGATTTTGAAATGGCTGGCGATGATGAAATTGGCTGTTGGGAAGTTGTTCTGATGTTACTTCTCCCAATTCAAAAAGCAGACCCTTCCCAGTCTGAATTTAACAGTGTCAGCTTCCAGTCACCAGCTCTTTTTATAGCTCTGTCTATTAGATTGAAGAGCTCTCCCTTTCTGCATTTCTGCACCCTGTCTGAATATATCTGGATTGTCATTAAGCCATCCCTTAACCTTCTCTTTGTTAAGCTAAGCGTATTGGGGTCCTTGAATCTGTCACTATAAGGCATGTTATGCAACGCTTCAGTCATTCCCGTGTGCCCTCTCCCATTCATCACCATCCTTCTTGAGTCTCAGACACCAGAAATAGCTGCAGTGTCCCACTAGATGTTACACCGGAGATATTTCACTCTGCTATTTTTTCAAGTTTCCAGCGTTGGGTAATAGGATTCTCCTGCCCCCGGTGAAATCCTGGTTCCTAGAAGCATGGCTTCATGTGTGCCCACATTAAACTGGCTGCTGTTTGCTTATATCTGGTTCACGAAAGATGCAGGTTTGAGGAAGAGACCGATCCACATACCAACCATGGTTGTACTCTAAGTCGCATCAGCAAACTTTGATTGGAATGAGTTTTAATTTTCTACCATTTGCTAAAAATGATGAACTGAAACACAGCCACTTGGGATGATTCTCTGATATGTTTAAACATATCAGCGGGGTTTTCATCCGTTTAGCGCATGCTGTGTTGATTTTACATTGTTTTAGCTTCCTAATAAATGAGACAACATTAAGTCAAATGCCTCGCAGAAGTCAAACGTAACAGTGTTGATGAAATGTACTAAATCAATCAAATCTATAATCACATTCTTGAAAAATTATATCAATTTCATTTAATAAGATCTATTTTCCATTAACTCATGTTGATTGTAATGAATTATTCTCCTTAAATTGTTATTAATCAAGTCCCTTATCAGCTCTTTCATTATTTTTCACAAAATCAACAGCAGACAATCAGATTTATAATTACACAAGTCATCCTCCTCATCACCGTTTATGCGTTGGCACAAAGTCAGCGCTGCTTTGGTCTTCTGGAAAACTCCTCGCCTCGCAGACGCTGCCGGCCCGGGGCGCTCCTGGGACAGATTTTAAAACTCTCAGGCACTGAATATTGAGGGCTGCTGATCAAAAAAAATCCTCTAGCTGTAGCAGCAGCTGTTTAACATCCTGAGTTGGAACTGAAGATATTTCACATCATCATATTACATTGCTACTTCACTTAGCTTTTTCCCCCCAAAATAGAGAAATTAAATATTTAGAGTCTGCCTTTTATGCATTCTTTTTTTAATGTCTGCTATTCTGTCTAGACAACTACTTTTAGTCTCTTATATCTAAAGAGCACTTTCCTATTGCCCTCAGCTTTGCTAGCCATAGGTTTGACCTAACAGCCTTCTCCTTGGGGCTGGTTTACGTTCTTCATTATCCACTTTCCCTTCCTTCCTTTGAGTGAATTTAGACCTACTCTCACTCCCCTTTGAGCTGCTCTTTTTAACCAGAATAACCTCCTCTTTCTCGATGCTGAGACTTTACTAGATTCCCTAGAAGCCAGAGTGCTTTTAGACAAAGAGTTGCCAAATATCATTCACATCTTCTGTTTAAAATCCTCCAGGTGACCTGGCTTACAACACTGAAAAGCAAAGTTGGCTCAGGCTTTCTCCTGTCTGTGCCCAGCATGTACGATAGAAATGCGGTCACCTCTGTGCCGGCTGTAGCTAGGTTTTGGATCTGTGACCAGTTCTCCAGCTATCAAGATGATCCTGTAGAGGATCCTTCTGGTTTTGGTTAGGAAATGCTCTTCTACGACATTTAGAAATTCCAAAAACCAGCAGCGTGAACCCTGCAGCTCACATCATTCAAGTTGAGGCTCCTCAGAACAGCATAGGGAAATTTTCTTAAATATTATATAGATATTTGACTAAGGAGTCAGTGAGATTTGATGGTCTAAAGAAGCATCTTCTTTTGGCTTTTAGTTTCATTTGAGGTCACTTTCGCTTAAGTTTCTAGTGGTGCTTGGAACGCAGCAATGTCACTTCTGATATCGATTGTCCCTCCTGCACCTTCTTTGCCCACTCAATTCTTTCTAAATAGGTTACAACTATTGATTTTAATATTCCAGGCACATGGATTTTCTCCCCAAGTTTAAGTCATGCTCTCCAGATAGAATTTGTACTCATAAATTAGTCGTTCCCACTTTTCTTTTATTACTCAGACTCACTGCACTGCTGTACAGGCAATTAATGTTCTTCTCCTCACTTCCCTTGGTGTGTTCATTAGCTCTCTTCTCAGCATCTTCATTTTCTTCCTTGGGCCAGGAATGGGGATGGATGCCGAATGATTTCTGTGTTATTCTTTGTGTTCTCCAGTGCCTGTTCCTGCCCATCCTGTCCAAGTGTCTCTTCTTCCAGAAAGGCCACCAGCCCAAAGAGCTGGCAGGAGAAACATAGCAGAAGGGAAAACCTCAGCCCAACCACCGCCAGTTGCAGCACAGATGCATTCCAGGGTCATCATGGCAGTGGATGCAGAATGACTCAAAAAACAATCTGTTGTACGTCTGCTTCAGATGGTCTCCAACCTCCTGATTTCTTCTGGCAGCCACTTCCCATATTCAGCTCGATCTGCTGCGGCTGTTCCCCAAGCACACACAAGAGCTTTTACTGGGCTGCCACAAAAACATCACATTTGGGGACTAACCTCACTTGCCTTTTGGTCCCCAGGGGATTTGCAGTGATTTTTGCAAACCCCAGGGGCTAAGCCAAGAGAGAGGAAGAACTGTGCTGAGGGCACCTGCACGTGTGGCTTGAGGTCTGAAGGTTCCCTCTCACCTGCTCATCTCCTGCCTTTGGCACGTGCTTCAAGGTTGTGTTGGCCTGAATCCAGCCCAGGCCAAGCCGTGCCGACCGCGTAACACGCTTGTGCTCATTTTAACTGGCTCTGTTGGAAAGTGAGAAAAAAACAACCAACCCTTTTCTTGCAGGTCCTAAACATTTTGCAGCCAAGGGCTGGAACAGAGACTTCTGATGGTTTTGAAAAGTCTCGCATCTGGGGGATTTTATTTACAGCCGGTGCATGTTAATGTATTACAATTAGAGAATCGCTGTTTCAGAGCAAAACCAAACCACAGCAATTTTCCAGATTCACCCTTGCTGGGCTCAGTGACTGGGGATGGGCCTGTCCCTGCTCTTGAAAATAACCCCCTCCATCTTCTTTAATCCAGCAGAGTATTTAGGGGCAAATCTGCGAGTAGAGAAGTGAAGAAGCACGAGAGAAGAGAGCAGAAAGTCTGTAAAATAAACAAGCTACAAAATGCCTCCAGGTTGCTCTAAATTATGCATCCTTACTGTTGGGAGATTTTCAAGGTTGTCTTTTTCTCTGAACGGCTCTCCTCCTGGTTACTCTCCTTCATTTTCTGGGACGCCTCTGCTGTGGGTTTATGGTTGCTTTTCCCTCCCTTTCACTGCCTTTTAAACAATTTCTTTGCTACCTTTAAAATTCAGAACACGATGAGTGAGGTCTCCCCTCGACTGAGTGGTGGGGGAATGGGAAAGGGATAAACGGTCTCTAGTAAGAGGCTGGTGCCTGCTGCAGGGCAAGCATCATCGCAAGCCCCTCGCGGTGGTTTCCCCCTGTTTGAGGCCAGGACAGATGGACGGTGCAGCGTCTGCAGGGACCCTGCACAGCCCCCACTTGCTCACAGCCCTGGTCCATCGCTTGTGCAGAGCCAGGAGCTTCACTGGGACAAACTGGAGCTCCCTCCCGCTTGCCAAAAACCGTGGGGGCTGCTCTGAGAAAAAGCCTGAGCTGCTCATTTCTTTAATGCGATTGGTGCTCAGTTTGGTTATGAATTTCATTTTTAAATTGTAGCTTCTACCTTTTTTTTTTTTTTTTTTGTTAAAACCTCTAAATTTCATTAGTTTGCACTTACAAAAATAAACCTGGCATCAACTAGTGAGCTCTTCTGTGATTGTATCATCAATTTACCCTGCCACTGAAGCAGCCCCGTGTCACGCCTGGCACGGGGACAGCGCCCAGCTTCAATACTGCGGCTGCCTGCAGTTGCCTGCCCTGCCTGGAAGCGAAGAGGAACTTTCATAGACTTTTCTGATTAGGAACTTTGGTTTCAAGGTTTCGGGGGGGGAAAAAAAGGGAAGTTGATGGTAAATTTAGTTCCTGCATCTTAGTCATTTCTGAACCATGGGTCATTAACCACACATTAGTACTGCCAGCCATTTTTCATAGGGGCCGCACCAGCGACACGAAGCGCGGCTGCTGCATCCTGGAGCATCCTGCCTGCGACCCATGGGCATCTCTGGGTGGTGGGGGGCACCCACAGCCTGTGGGTTTGGCAGTTTTTTACCAGGCAAATCCCAGAGGAGATCCAGAACAGTGGCAGTCCTGAGTTCGAGTGTGACTGATAGCATATAAACATCCCGGGAGCGGTGACTTCTCCATATTTTACATTAAAACATCTCCTTGTCTGATAAAGTATCCCAGCTCCATTTCTTATCCTCTCCCCACGCTCCTGTTCATTTTTAACGCTTGCACCTGGGTAAAGGTTAAACAGTTTCAGGCTTCAGGCGGGTGGTCAAGGACGCGTCCAGCCCTAACAGAACAAGTGCTATTTGTTGCCAAAGTAAACCGAGGTTTTCTTTTAATGAAAAAGTCGCGTGTGTCTTACAGCGTGAAAGATAAATCTGTGAGCATGTGAAAGACCTGTCCCGAGATGTGCTGCGCTGCCCATGCTCAGCACCAGCCAGGGTCACCCGAACGCTTGCGATGGCAGTCTGTCCACAGGCTTGACAAACAGCCCGAGGAAGCCGGCTCCTTTAATAGGCTTCAGGGTTTTATTTATAGCCCCTTTGAATAAGTGCAGCTGATACTTAAGATCGGCAGATTTAATGACAGCGAGCTGGCGAAAGGCCAGGTCTGCAAATAGTGCCACTAAAAGTCTTCTCCGCCATAAAATTTGTTTAATGTAAGAAATCATATCGTGCAGGGTTTTGCCTGCCATTTTTATAATTAGCAGGAGAAATCTCCATTTCGCTCCTAAGAGCAGCCAGCACTTTATGGGACGCGGCTGTCTTTCGGTGGTGGTTTTGAAATTTATTTCCACGTTCGGAGGGACTCTCGTGCTCTGCGTCCCGGGGGAAGGGAACCTTTCCCACCCCAGATCTCCTCACGCTTCCCCAGAGATGTGGGCAACAGAAAAGAGCAGCAGGACCCGTGCCAGGTCTGTGTGGTGGCTGATCACAGAAGAGGAGGATCACACCCCGTATGGGCCAACCCCCCCGACTGAATCCTTGCCAAGGAGCCGCCAGCCCGTGCAGCAGCATCCCTCTGAGATTTGACCAAAACCCCATCAAACTAAACAGAAAGGCAGCTGGGCAGACAGAAGCCGAGCAGTTTGTGATCTGTAGACATGCAAAATACACTGAAACCACTGCACGCTGTTCTCACTTTGTTGATGTTTGATAACTTTGTGATACTTTTTTCTAAAGGGCCATGTTAGATTTTTGCAACTATTCACACTTTTTACAGACCTCTCAATCATATACAAAATCCGCATCAAATTACCTTGAAATGAGTTATTTTATTCCCTTTTTTTCCTTCCTGTAATATAAACAGAAATGAGCTTGGGTGGTTTTGCTTACTAACCACAAGAAATGACTAACAACCCATAGAGCAGAGTACCGCGCCTTATGGCCTGGCATTGTCCCTGGCCATGGCAGCCTGTCCCTGGAGATCTCCTCTTCCAGCCCAACCCATGGCCCACTCTGCTTCACAAAAGGCTTTTTTTTTGGTGTCGTGTGGGTTTGCCCTCTCTAGGGGACCAGTGCCTTAAAAAACTACGTATTTAGGAAAACAAAAAGCAAGCAAAATGCTAGCAAAAATCAAAGGGTTGGAAATCCTGTTAGGTTTTGCATTTGTAGGTACAGATGCATTTCAGGAGCTCTCTGTGATCTAGATACAGTGCAATAGCAAGCTCGTCACCCACTTTCTCTTCGCTGTGGTCACCCATCCAGCCTCCTCCATCAGCAGAAGAGCTGAGACATAGGTCTTTGCTCATCTTATTTTCTGAAGGGCTCCCTCAAGATGTGTCCTCTACCTGCGCACCTCCAGAGTGGCCATCACTGCTCGCCCGTGTCCCACATCTGTCCCATGGTGGCCCATGGGGCTACGAGAGAGTCTGGAGGAGATGGGAGTATTCTGGGAATCTTTATGGGAACAGCTTTCGCTGGTGTTTGCACTGTATATACCCACTGGACCTCCTGCGACCTCAGCTATACATAGATTTTGGTCCAGCTCCCTCCCATTGTAAAGATCAACCATGGGCGAGCCCTGGCCTGCTCCGTGATTTAGATTACCCATTTCGATAACTGACCTAGCACTTGCCTTACTGCGAGATGGGCTGATATTTATAGTTACACTCTGGATCCCAGATAAAATGCTGTATCTTTAGTTGAAGATGCAAGAGATGATTAGTGTCCTTTCCATGGGATATGGTTTGAAGTTGAGGGACTTCAGGAGTACCTTAATGCCTTGCTGACCTGGGACCTACATTCAGAGGAAGCTTTAAAATTAAAAAAGGCAGGGGAAGGAAAATAATTGGGTGGATTGTGCTGAAAAAGGCGCTAGGTATGGCTGTTCACTCAGTCTTTTTTTAATTTTTAGGCTTTTCCTGTCACATTTTGCCTCCAGGAGGATGAAAAATTGAAAGAGCTGGGCAGATGGTATCTCCTCTTCAGATACAAGTGTGAAGTACACACACGGACATTTATTTACTGGAAGGAGGATAACTCCATCACACGGAGAAGTGAGCGTGTCTCCTTCAATTGCCTCTGTGCACGTGGGGCCCGGGAAGTCACAGGGGGAGCTGCCAGCGCTGGGGGAGTCAAGCACGGGGAAAATGAAGCTCGTGCCCTTACAAGACACCACATGCCCTATTTCCAGGTAACAACCGGGTGTGAAAGAGGCACCTTGTTGGCTGTACATGTGTTTAGACCTGAATTTCACACTTTGTTAGTCTTAGGGGTCCCTGGAGGGTCCTTCATGCTGCTTGGGGGGATCTGACCTTGGGAGAGGTTTGCTGGTGCTGTGCAGGGCGGCTGCAGGCTGCGGCTCACGATGTTTCCTGCGATGGCAGGATCCGTGCTGTGCCCGCTGGGATGCTCAGCCCGGCTCCGCATCGGCCAGGGCGCAGCTGTGAAATCCCCTCTGGGAGAGGTTAGTGCTGCTCAGGTGCAGCCGCTTTGCGGTGGCACCTAGGAGCGATGCTCCAGCACGTCTGATAAATGAACCCTCCCCTGCCACTGTGCAGCGAGTAGGGCCGGGCAGCTTTGCTTTTCACCAAACACCCTCCTCCCAAATACATGTTAGAGGTGTTTGTAGTGATGTGGTTAGCAATGGAGGCTGGCAGCTGTATTTTGAGCCCCAAAAAGGTCTTTCAAGATTTTGAAATGGACTGCTAAAATCCTCCAAGAGACCTGACCCCCGAGCAACCGACAGGTAGCAGCTTCAGCAACCCTCATTTCAGGACAGTGACTCTTTCTCCTGATCTCAGTTAATGCTACAAATCCAGAGGCTTTTCCCCCAAAATGTATTAATTCAGCTGAGTTCCCTGTGCAGTTGTCACCCAAGATCCAAACCCAGTGATCAGGAACCTGCTCTTCCCACCCCATGTACCCTGGGGCAGTGCGAACCCACCCGCAATCGCTCTGGAAGGGAGTGGGAGCTCCCAAAAGGATTTCAGAAGCTTTCTGGGGTGCAAGGACAGACCCTGCACCCAAGGGGGATGATGGCCCCTGTCCCTCTGGGCTGCCCTGCAGCCACCGTGCACCCAGCAGAGATCTCTGGTGTTTGGTTACTTGGTACATGAGGACTTGCAGGGTGGTTTCAGCAACTGGGTATTGTACTGATGTACAAAACTTGAGAACTATTATCTATTTAATGGAGGGCAGAGGGAGCAATCCAAGAGATTATTTGCAAAGACTCAGTCCCGGTTGAATTTTGACAGAGCCCTGCTGTAGCCCTGTCCCTGCACACCCGAGCACCTGTGCTACAGGAACGAATATCATAAAAATGCATCTTCAGCACAAATATGGGTATGGGCGTCTGAAGTGAGCTCTGGTGGCACCACACTACCCGGCAGAGGAGGAGGTTTGAACTCTGAGCTTCGGACACCAGTTTAAACATGCCCGAGCTCCTCATCGGTACCTGTGCCCAGGGGCTTATCCCTTCGCAGACACCAGCGCATCCCATGTCCCATGCAAGGCACCAATGCAGCCTGAGTGTTAACCATAAACGGTTGCATTGAAATAACACATTTGCAGACCAAAAGTGCTTTTGCTACAAAATCTACAATTTCAAGCAGTGAAAGCACCTGATCAGAGCATGTTATGCTTTGCTAGCATACAAATCACGAGCAGAAGGCAGCATTTCACTCAGTAAATCTGCAAGTTTTGAAATAACCTGAATTTTTCTGTCCCAAATTACTAATTGCAAATTAGTAGAATTTCTGGTAGAATGTCCTGTTTTTGCTGAACTAAAACCAACTGTATAATACCCTCTTAGCCTACTGGGCTTATCTCCAGAGCTCAAAGCTGTTCAGCTTCCTTGTGTCTCTTCTCCCTCTCATTTATTTTCCATACGATAGATAATAAAAAAAGAATTTTTAATACAGTATAGGACAGAAGTTTTCTTTTTTAGTGCATAGTTTGCTGGGGTGTGGGGAGAATGCTGGAGAACCTGAACTATTATCAAAAATGCCACTCAAATTACAATATAATTGTCTGAAAAAAATTCTGGCAGCTAATTCTGATTGCAGTGCACATTTCTGTGCCTATGACAAATGATTTCTAAAGTTAGACTCAAGGACACCAAGCTTCCAAGAGGTCACTCATCTGCGGTGTTTATTTTATTTGCCATACCAAAAGAAGTTTTAAAACAGTTAAATTAAGAGGAGTGGGGAAAAAAAAGAAAGAAAAGCATGGATGATCTGAAAAAGATGGAAGTGTTTTGTTTTAAAAGGACTGATGCTCGGAGCGATAAAGTATGAAATACAGGAGGGAAAGCAGCTTTGGGGCTAACCTACAATATCACATTAGACTTCAAAGCCGTTCCAACAGACTAAGCATTTGAGAAAGAATCGGAGCTGTTTGTGATAAGTTGCTCCTCCTATCGGCAAACTGTCATCTGTCTTGAGTGAGAACATTTTGTCCACCCTACCAAAACAAGTCAGAAAAATTGGATAAAAACAAAAATATAAATCAGAACGGTAGCTGGGAGCGGTACTGAAATGATGGCAATTTCCTGGCAAGGATCACTGTACAGCTAAATGTCAGACGTGGCAGAAAGAATTATACTTTCGACTTGAGGTCAGGAATTATGTGTGGGCATGTGGTGGCCAGACCCCCAGCCAGCGCAGCCACCGCAGGACCTGCGTGGCCTCCGGTGACTGCCGCCGTGGCTCCGTGGGCAGCGGTGCTGGTGCCTGTCCTGGCTGCAAACTGGCCGGGAGCACCGCAGCTCTCTCTCATTGCTGTCCCGCTGGAGGCTTTGCTCCTTCCCTGCCCAGCTCCACAGCACGAACCCACGAACCTACGACTGATTTCAGCAGAGTTCATGGTGCTGGATCAGACCCTTTCTGCTCACAGCCAGAAGCAGGAGGTCGTGGTGCCTGCAGCTTGCTGGGGGTCTCAAGGCAATCTTTGTGACTGCAGCTCAGTGTTGCCAGAGCCACCCAGCCCTGTGCCTGGCTCCCTGCAGACACCTTTCCATGGGATAAGTGGCTTGCAGATAATCACGAATTAAGTGCTTCCCAGGCTAAATCTAATCATTTCACTGCATTCCCAAAACACCCCTGGAGCTACGGCAGCAGATGGAGAACGGAGATGCACCCTCTCCCTGAATGTGTGCACGTGTGCAGGGACCAACTGCACCCAAAGTGCTGGGCTCCCCGTCTCCTCCAGGTCTCCTGTGGGGAAACCCCGCTCAGGTCAGGGGAAAGCAACAGGGTATGACCCGCTCCTGGGCAGTGATGACTATGGACAGCCCCTCTGTCTGCCCTCCCCTTCTCAGCCCTGCATGGGGAGGCATTTAGCTGCACCCACGGTTCTTAGTGCTTCGTGTCCTCCGGCCAAGGGGATGGTGCATGGGGGTGTCATGGACGCATGTGTGCTTCTGGAGCATGGAACAATATCTAGGGACGTGGGCACGATAACACGGCAGCACCTTGGCATTTGAGCTGGAGGCAAAGCAACGTGTCCGTAACACCACTGGGGATGAGCCATGTTCATCGTCTCCCAGACAGAAGCTCGGCAGCCCAGGAGAGCAGACATTGCTTTGTGCTCGAGGCATGCACCAAATTTAGACGGGGAGCAGCAGGAGGCCCAGGGACCTCGATGCCCAGGGCAGGACGGGTGGAGGGGAGCCACGGTGCAGCCTGCCAGCCCCTTCCCCACACTGCGCCTGACGTTCCCAAGTGTTTTTCTCCTTCACTTCAACAGATTTAACACCGTGTTCCTACTGCAGCAGCCAAGCTGATATCACTGGAGGCAAGACCTGAATCAGATCCTGAAAAAATCAGCTATTTAGATGCACCAGAGCTGCTGCGCTTTCAGCAGCAGTTAAACCACAAGACATCCAATTGCACTTTGGAAACAGGTACAACGAGGGGAGATTTGGAGGCACCCTTTTACAAAATCACCGAATGGGAAAAGACAGATGCTGGGCAGAAATGAGGTGTGTGGTCTGTCCATGTCAGTGGACATGTCAGGCCGTGAGTGGTAAAGACATGGCAATGTCAAAGGCTTGGGCAGCCTGGGGCGGGGAGCAGCACCTTCAAAAGCAGGCGAGGAAGGAGGCTCTCTGCCCCTAGTAAATGAGCAGCCAAGGGGAATCACTGGAAAACTCCTCCAAACCCTTTGCAGGTGGAGAAGGGGGAGTGGGAGTTGCTGCAAGGTCTCACAGCCCCCAGCACGAGCTCCCTGCCCAACCTGCCCCAAGGTCACTGCACCCCAGCACCCAGAAAACCCCTTCCCCGGCCCCCGGCGCTGCAAGAGTGGAGCATCTGATACAGCAGGGTTGTTGGGGCTGTGTTATGGTGAAGTGTTCTGCTTTAATTTGGATTTGAAAAATTTTTTTAATATTATTCATTTTGCAACAGTTTGGTGCTCAGGGCACTGCAAGTGCTTGTGTAAATCCAGATGACTGAGCAATATCTGAGCCTTTGCTTCAACCCAACTGGGAGCAAAACGTTCTAACACATGAAGGCTGGATTGCCAGGTACTGCAAAGCCCTGGTACAAGTGCCGACAGCAAGTGCCCATCTCAGAAAGATTAAGCAGTTTGTAACAGGGAGACTGGGATAAGGGACAACAATTTATTCCCTTTTGGAAATATCCCAACAGCAAGGACATCAGAGCTGCCCTTTAAGCAGAAGCTGCTGAGAGGCTGCTACAAACTCATCTTTTAAGAGTATCATTTAATGCACATTTTGTTGCAAGAGGAGGGGTGACGCAGCAAGGGTTAATCAAGGCTGTGCTGTGCACTTAGCGCATATACACCACATTTGCAGCAGGGTGACTGCATATATATATGTATCTCACATAAACAGGTATTTAGTTATCTATGGCATGTGGGCTGGGGAGCAGACAGGCTCTCCTCTCACCACGGTGGGGTGTGGGATGCCACACAAATTCTCTCCTTCGCTTCTCTGGAAATCCTGGCAAGCCTGGGGGAGCCTGCAGTTAATCAGCGCCGTGTCGCTGCGCACTGCTGCGGGCAGCAGGACTTCACTGCGGTGTTTCGGGAAGCCCTGGAGCAGCCATAGCCCAGAAGACCACATTCCTCCCACAACCCCAGGGATGGCTGAGCGCTCAGCCCCTCGTGGGCTTCGTCTACAGGGTCCCAGGTTTGCTGATGAGACCTTCCAGCCCCATTTAGAAGAACTTTATTGTCCTTTTTTTTTGCACTGTAATGCCCTAACATCATGGTTGGTACAAAAGAGCTGGAAGATCAGCCACGTCACGGCCAGTCCCTCTCTGCTCTCAGACACACAGCAGAGCTCAACTTCTGCTTTGGTTGCTTTTGGTTGTGCCGTTTGTTTGCTTGCAAGGATTATCATATTCCCTGCCTCTATTGCACCACTGACAATAAATCCAAAGCAACCAGGGCCCGAATTGAAGAGGTTTCCCAAAGGGAATGTCAATTACATTTCCCTTCCAGCACCGCCGATGTCCTCTGGCCCTTACAAATCCCAATTTTATTTTGAGAAATGCAGCCACTTGCTCTAATTATTCAGCCTGAACTCTAAGGCGAGTAAAAAAAAATATTTAGTAGGTAAACTTGAAAAGGCAAGGGGTGGCTTAAGTTCGTACGGCTCTGTGACTCTAGGCATGAAGAAATACAACCCCTAACAAAGACAGTCTGTGTGTACGCAATGGTTTGTGTGGAAGGGGTGGGAGAACATTGTAGACTAACTCTTGAGGCCTCATTTTGGGTGAAATTCCTATCTGAGGCATCTGGGATTGCTTTTGCTGCTGGGGATTTGGTTAGAGAAAATAGTACCATGACCTGGATTGGTATTTCTCTCTCTGCCAAGCAGAGTTACTATATTCAAGCCCACCGAGAGCTTTCCCGCACTGGTGGATGTGGCATCATCAGCTTTGGAAGGGGAAACTCAAGAGCCTTTGGGTCCAGAGAGGATGGAGGAGACACTTCCTTCCCCTGATCTGCCACCACCACTGGGACGAAGGGGTCCTCCTGGGGCTGGTATGGGAAGGCAGGGAATTCCCCGGGGAGGAACAGCCCTCCTCGGCCCCTGGGTGACGTGTTCGCCTCTCAGCACTTGTCCTCCAGGTGCTTCGTCTCACTCCATCCCCACCCCTGCCCCAGCTCTCTCTTCGTGGGCTGCCAGACGACTCCACATTTAGATGCCAGTCTGTCCTTGCTCATTGCTATTCTCCACCCATCTCCTTAGCTCAGCCTAGTTTCAAACGCAGATGCTTTGTCAAGGTGCCAGGATCCCCCGGCAGAGGTGAAGGTTGGTAGATCAATGCCATGAATGCCTCCCAGAGCATGAGCATCTCCGCACATCTTTTGCCTGGTGAGAGGGACCAGCCCCAGGGCTTGGAGGTGCTGAGGACCCTCCCTGCAGCAGCACTTGCAGATTTGCTGCCAGCTTTTCCCAGCACTTGGCTTTTCCCTGGGCTAACTAGCCCAGCTATGAGCACTGTGGTATTTGGGAACCAACAGCCTTAATTATCTTTTAAATCTCATTATCCTCTTTCCTGTGATCCCCTCTTTGCCTCTCCCTGCAATTCTTTGTAGCACCACCATGTTCCTGCACAACTTGCACACAAGCCACATGGGATTTTCATCTAAATCACCCCAAAAGCAAGGACAAAATCCAAGGTTCACCACTCCTGAATCACAACCAGACCACAGGCAGTGGCACCAACTCAAGAAGATGCAAATGTTTTTGTAGACATGCCTCTGCCAAGAACATGTCCCATTGCTGACAGAGGGGCTCAAAGGCTTCCCAGGGATTTCCAGCCTGGTCCCATGGGAGAAAGAAGTGCTAGCATCTTGGACACAGAGTCTGGCTTTTGTGGTTTGTGTTATTTGTAAGGAAAATAACCCTGTTTGTCTCAGACCAGCTCATTCTGAAATCTCAGAAATTAGGTGTCATTACTAGGTGTCATTACTCTGCGGGTGTAAAGTCGTACCTAGCCAGCAATCCAGCTATCTGCAGATAGATGAGGAGGATAATTTGATTCCATCTTTGGAAATGTCAGACTTTATGGGTGAATAAAATACATTCCATTTTCTTCTGTTTATCAATATTGGGTGAAAACAGACTAGAAATTGCCTATAAATGGGTAGTGTCAAGAGAGAGGCAATCTATTTGTTACCCCTAGCGTATGCCCAGCACTGCCACGGCAGCCACAGACACCTCTGCATAGTGTGTGAGAACCAAATAAAGCAACAAAACAAGGCTCAAATGGAAGAAAGAGTAAGCCCTGATACCTTGCCATTTACAGCTATCGCTGTACAAGTAGGTCCAGGTCCTGCTGTCACACAAAATAAGATGGTCTCAAAGCCACTGCAAATTCTTGGTTTTGAAGGGAAATTTTAAAGAACCTTCTAAGGATGTGCTCACCTGAGCTCTGAGCCAAAGGCAAAGCAGAGACCTGAGGCTGAATAAAAGGAGGCCCATGCCCTGCAGAGCAGCCAAGCCCCCGGCCAGAGCAAGACAGGGCAGATGGGGCTGGTCCAGTGAAATGCTGGTTGTTCATGTGCTTGAACTGCTGAGCCCAAGCCAGGTCAAAATCTGGGCACACAGAAAGGATGCAGTCCCTGACAGCACGGTAATGGTAAAGGGAGAGATTTCAGGAAGAATAGAATAGCGGTGAATAAACTTTTCAGATAAATTATAGCTAAAGAGGAATGAAACATTATAGTTTCAATTACCGCTGTGCCCAGCCACGCAGGTAGTAATTCAAACAAGAAACAATTGGTGGATTGTCACCCTCAAATCAGACACATACCATTTAACTCCATTTACTGAGGGTTCACTGACTGTATTTTGAATCAAATACAGCCATTAATGTGCAAAGATCTGAAAAATGCATGTGTCCCTTTTACAAATGTGACAGCGAGACACTAATTCCTGTAAAACCCTTTTTCTTCAGGTTGGGCTGTTCCTATTGCCTTAAGTTATGCAGATATTACTTATTAAAAGTTTCAGTATGCCAAGCTAGTTCTTTTGAAATGGCTTGTGCCTTTTAGTTCAGGGCACACAAAAAGCACAGCCAAATCCAGTCTTATATTCCGTCATCCAAACTTAGCAAATTGATTGGAATGCAGAAAAAGCTACTTTCATTAAAACAATTAAATCCTTACTATTATTGCAGTATTTGGCTCTTACAGCACAAATATAAATCATCAATTACAGGAGCTAAAAGCTTTCAGATAAAATTGCTCTAGCATCTGCCCCATAAGCAATGGGTAGAGGAAGGACGATGCGCACCGGGCTTCTTTGTGGGCAATACTGCTGCCTAAATAAAAACCTGTCATGTTCAGAAAGTGAGTATTATTGTGCTGCCCTGTTTTGCTCCAGCAGAAAAGCAACGCATGCCTATGGGCAGAGTGAGTGGGAGGAACAGTGCTTGGGATGGGAAGAGCTGGCACCTTCCCCAGGTGATGCCTCCTCCCCTGCATGGCCGTCACGGGGTGCGTGTGTCCCTGGCTGGGTTTTGCATCATTTGAACCATGCAGTGGCACTACACAAACCTAAATCTATGCCCTCCCTCATCCAAGAAACAATTTCATGGGTGAAAATGTCCTGTTCAGTGTGAGATGGTGGAATGGTTTTGGCACAAAGATTTTGGGAATCATCTGCAGAGTGCTTTTGCTTTCCTGTTAAAAATAATACCTGCATGTATCCCATGTGTCTGCACCATCACACGCTCTCCATGGGGCCACGAAGTGTGTTGCCTAATAAAAACAGACCTTTCCATGAAACCGCACTTGCCCTTCTGATCTGATTGAGATCCTATCAAAAGGTAGATTGTTTAAATATAATTTCACTGGTTATCGAGTGGGTCATCAGAACGGGATATGAAATGTCAAAGGCTTTTCTCCTCCTGCTCTTCCCATCATTCCAGGTCACACTTCCCTACAGGTGTTCCCTGTTGACTCAAGGACACTTCCAGGCAGCAGAATATCAAAGGAGCAGGGATGGACAGGCCAGCTCATCCTGCACATTTTAAATTGCTTAAAAAGACCCAGAAGCCTTTTTGCAAAGGGAGTCTGCAGCAGGGACTGAAATCAGTGCTCAGCATGTGGCTTAGACAAACAGAGTGGTCATTAGTGACTGTTGTCATTGTCACACCGGTGTAGACTGTTAATTCAGCACAGGAGTCATTAAAAACAAGCCTCAGTGGAGAGACGGGGTTTTGTAAATGCTAGATGACTTAGCAAAAAATGAAGACGACCCTCAATATCCTACGTTGCTCTGCTTGTAAATTCAGAACGAAAACTCCCAGGAATTTGCTGGGGACAGGATTAGGCACTAATGATTTTCTTATACTGAAAACTGTTAAAACCCAACCCTGCTTTTCCTCACCCCATAACCAAGCTAAGCTCACCGGTCATCCAGGATGTCCCTCTCTTCCCGGAGGATGTCACCACTTCCAAAGCTTGCACCCTGCCTTTGCTCCTGGGTTGAGAAGGTGACATCACTGTCCCCAGTGCTTCTGCCAACCTGTGCCATCAGCTCGGGGGGACATTTGGCTCCATCGAGCTCCCACTTTGTGACTGTTCCCATGTGTCTGAGAGCGCAGGGCTCAGCCTGGTCCCACTCCTGCTCCAGCCCAAGCCCCAGAGCTTTAATTGCCTCTGAGCTCGCAATTAAAGAGCAGCATCCGCTATGCTGCATGGGTGTCCCTCCATTAGAGTCCCTCCTACCAGGTGCTTTTAATTTATTTGTATTTCCAGCAGCGATAATTGAGTTATCAATTTTGTGCTCTTTTGGGCCAGAAGCAAAGAGATCAGAGAGATATTTTATCCACCTAATTATACATTATTTCCCATAGCTATAAAGCCACAGAGAAATAGATCCAGAAAACGTGTCATGAGGCGTTCTGTGTCCTTTTCATCTCTGCTGGCTTCTCCCTATTGCTCCCTTAGACTCCAGGCTGAACATCCTCCAGACAAAACAGTTGTCAAAAGCAAGGGATACCTATTTCCCCACAGGACAAAATCTCTTCCCACCTCAGCAGAGAGCTGCTTAAAAATCAAATTCAACTTATGCTTAAACGATCTGTTTAAGCCTTTAGCACCTCGTAGTCAGGATGAGATTTATTCCATTTCTGTGCAGTTTGGCTATAATTTGGCTCATAACAGTGTCCCAGGGTGCTGCTGAGGAGTGAAAAATTTGATTTTCTTTCCCACTTATTTTTGGGGGGGGGCTTGCATTTGGTGTGGCCCTTCATGCCCCCATTAGCTCCCCACTCCCCGGGTCCGGCTGCAGTGCTGCAGAGCCACTCTCCATCCCATGTGGGTCCGAGCTGCCTTCAGCATCCCTGCGGATCAGCCAGAGCTGCTTGGAGCATGCTGCAGTGCAGAGCAAGTGCTGAAGTCCAGCAGATCCTATTTTTATATTTACGGAAAGAGATGAGAATCGTCTGTGTGTCGGTATTAGGTTTCTGGTGGTGACATGAAGAGGCCATCCAAGATGTATGACCTAGCAAATGTACTGTAATGCACACATCACATTTGTTCTCTGAGTAAATAGATATTGTCTAGGGTACATTACATCTGTGCTTTCATGTTTAATTTAATGTAAGTGAACTGTCTTAATTTCTCTAAATTGTAGTAATAAACATAATGCTAACAGTGATATTGCTAATAATTTATTTCGCAAGTGATTAATCAACAATGAACTATTTTAATTACCTGTTCTGAAATGCCAAACTCTAAATTAATTATGTGTCATTATATGAATTCATATGTGTGTGTGTATATATATATACACACATATGTATGAATTCCACGGCTAATTAAAATGAATAAGCCATCGGACTTGGTGAATTCATAGAGCTGAGGGGGCATCTGCTCTCCCCTGCTCTTCTGCCTTTTTGCATTTCATCCTCAGCACAAAAAGAATTAGATTCCAGTGCTTTAAGCAAGTCATTTGTGCTCCTGAAAAATATATTACCCGGAGAAAGGAGCAAACTCCTTGGGTCCCACACTGCAAACAGAAGTGCTGCTGCATGGCGTGGGCAGGGCATGGCTGGTGGGAGCAGCGGGGGGAAGCGCGGGCTGCAGCAGTGAGATGCAGAGCGGGACTCTTTCGAGCGGTGTCTGCGCCAGACCTCGGAGCTCCCTGGAAATAAAACCAAATGGGGACTCGAATGGGGGAGAAGGAGATGATGCAGATTCTGTGTCCTCAGTCATTATCAATTTGCAACATCAAAATTGGTATCAAATTGCAACAATTTTTGGAGGGAAATTGGGGATGAAATTAACAGGTTTGGGGCACAACCAAAGGGTTTTCCTTTTTGCTTGGGACTGAGGCTTCATCTAGAGGTGCTACAAGGCACAAAGCTGACAGCACTGGGGTATTTAGCAGGAGGAGGTGCCCCGAGACAAGGCTGGGCAGAAAGGGGAGACCATCTCTTTGCATTAAGACTCAAGTCCAGAGCTCACAGCCAAGAGGTCCCCAGCCACCCAGCACTGGCCCGACCAGCAGCAGTGGTCCCCAGCAGGCTGGTGCTCCCGTGGCACGTGCAGCACGAAGGGGCAGGGAAACGAGACAGTCCTAACGGCTTGTAGCATCGGCTTGAAGAACAGGGTGATTAATGAGAGCAACGGCACGAAGGAGCCAGAAACTAAGTAATGAGACCTTTATTTGATACATAATACCACTGGGACCTTCTATAAAGAGAATACCAGGAGTAAGGCTAAGTTTTGCCAGTTTGGGAATGCATCAGAAAGGGGGAAAGTATTGCTGACTTTGCAGTCAAACGCGTGGGCTGTGTACAACTGGGGCTGCGCTGTTGTTCAAAGTAAGCCTGGGACATGTTAATTTGGTCATATATTTTCAGATGGTGGAAAGACACCCTGACTTTTGATTTACTGTGCTGCTCGGATCTATGCAATGTTCTGGGTTTAAAATGCAGCGTCCAGAGCCCGATTCCGTCACCTGATGGTTGAATTCCAGCTGGGAGATGAAGAAGCCATTATATACACAACAAGAACTTCCAGCCAAGAATTACTTATGGTTTCAATTGAAGGAGAAGAAGTTGCTGATAGTTTAGGCATGGATGTCAGAAACACAGCAGTTAACAGCGGAGATGAATGAGAGATTGGGAGGTGATAACTTAGATAAATTGGTGTCTCATCCATATTAAGGAGACAGCTCATCCTTGGTTGCTGCCGGATGACATGAACAGTGGAGCGTATATGGATACTAAAATACATTGGTCTTAAAGTTAAATCCCCAAGAACCATCAGAAATAAGTCTCAGAAGTCAAAGTGAGATCTGATGCACACTGCAAAAATATGCAGTCTGTCAGAGCACACTGCTCTCTCCATATAACTTCCACCGTTTGTGGGACAATTATAGAGAAAATGATACTGTGATCTGTAAAGCAGTTCCTGGAGTGGTTTTATTCACTAACTCAATGCTATGCATAATCATTGCCAGCAACATCTCCAGAGGTGTGCGCATAATAGAGAGACATCAAGTCAATGAGTCAAAACATCAGAAAATAAAATTCAGATGAACATCGCATTCAAATATTATATCATCTGTCATTTAACACTGTCTGAAGACCTCCTTATTGAAATAATACATCTAAACCAAAAGTTACCCCAGGCAGTAATACTGTTATCGCGCTGTGTTTAGGATCTACCAGGAATCGAGGTTTTCTGCAACTTGAGCTGGCTGCCCAAGAAGGCAAGCAAGGGTTATAAGCCCTAAGGGGATCTTCAAATTGGAGCACCCAAAAGACTTGTAGAGGGGAAACGCAGGGCACTAAGAGGGTCTGTTCCTCTTGTGTGCCCTCTTCAAAAGCTGCCAAGGTCAGTAGTGACCCCCCAGCATCACCCATTTCCTTTGTTGTGTATAAGTGTATAGTTATTAAACATTTTAAGACCCAAATTAGCCTCTAAAAAAAGGCATTGTATCCAAATGCAAAATTAATTTGCCCAAGCTGACATTACACTTCACTGAATTAGACCCTTCATTCCTCCTGTTCCAAAACACCCATTGAGATAAGAAGTTTCCCTTTTTGAAAATGCAGATCTGGAAGACCTTTAAATCCCCTAACTAAATTCTTATCATGCCGTTTTCCCAAAGCACCGTGTATAGCATCATCTCTGCAGTACAGCTTGAAAGGAACAATTCCCTGCAGATGCATGCATCCGAGGCCAGGAATATCTGCTCCAGGATGCTTTGGCAGGGATATCACAGCATGGGCCATAAGGAAGTGTGTATATATATATATATGTACATACATACGCATATTTTTTCTAATATATATTCACACACATGTATTTCTTAAAAAACAAGGCTTTTATTCTAGACTTGATTTTCTCTTAAACCATATGAAGTCATGGTCTATCCTGTTGTAGTAAAGGATAATAAAAAGTTGCCAAGTTGCTTATAATTTCTCACAAGTTCCTAGTTGTAGGTACAGGGAGAATGACAGTTTTGCTCCCCCCTTTTTGCTAGCTGCCTGGACCTCCGCACCAGGAGCGAGCGCAGGTCCCCGCTGCGGCGGTGGTGGTCCCACCCCGCGTGCAGGTGGGTGCAAGTGGGAAGATTGAGCGCCATGTAATGCGTCCGAGTTGCTCCAGGGTGTGAGAATGAGCAATGAGCATCTCTGCTGGAAGCAAAATCAGGAACTTGGGTGAGCTTTGCCACTTAGACAACAAATCACTGGGTGCACTTGAGGGTTCATTTTTCATTGGACAACACTGGTGAAACGAGTACTTTGCTGCTTATCTCTCTATTGCTCATCAGTGCTTCTTTGCCCTTCATTTCTTGGAAAAGGCATGGTGCTTAAATGGGTTGAAGGGTGGACTCTGTGAAAGAACTAAGCCACCTCTTTAATCCCAAAGGCTTCGTAAAGGGTTCATTTTGCTCTCTGGGAAAAATCTCTGTCTTCCCAGTTCACTTGCCTCCCTCTCTCCCCCATCCATCTAGGTTGCCTCGTCTGTATCTGAAGGCATGCTTGCCATCCTTTGAAGAGGTAGTCTCCTCTAAAAAATCAATAGTTAACATTGTCGTTAAATAGTCTGACATTTACCTTTACTGCAGTTTTCATTTCTTTCTGGGATTGCTCAGACATTTGTATTACCCATGTACATTCCTTATTTCTCTGCCTGTAGCCACCGACCAGGAGCTTTGCAAGGATGGCAATCCTGGTGTGGTAGCTCACGGCCACAAATAAGGAGACTTTAGCAAGATAATTGAGAGGACTGGAACTCACTAATAGAAGCATCTTTAATTTATGGAAGACATCAAGTGAGAATAATTACAAGCAAAAGGGTAGTGTAAATCCCTGAAGAAAATATATCCTGAATGCAGTTTTCCCAACAAGCAAATCTGAATGCTGGCCCAAAGGTCAAAAATAAAAGACTCTGAGCTTCAACCTCCTGAGCCATCCACCTTTCCTTCCTCTCTCGTCAAGAAATTGTCTAGGGGTTCATTTAGAAAGCTGCTTGTTCAAGTAGGGCTGTTTGCAATCTGGGAAAGTTAAGCAAATTAGCAGAATTATTAGGTAAGAGGCAATTCTCCACAGCCTGCAAAGCAACCACTTGTTAAATTAGTTCACACAAGAGAGTTGCACTGATCGAATGATGGTTGCAGTGTTTGCAGAGAGAAGGCTGTGCAGGCATTTTCTTTGAAATAACACTGCTGTACTCCAGCTGAAAAATAAAAAAGGGGAGTTTGTGCAGATTCCCTGGCAGGCTGGGACCGGCTCCTTGCACCAATGTACGGGGAGATGCCTTTGTCCTTTACACACATTCCTACTACCCAGTTCCTTCTGCAATAATAATAATAATAATAATAATAATAAAACTAATAAAGAAAACCCCAACACCTTCAAACTAGCTACTTCCAAAAACAGGGAGGGCTGCAGGAGAGCCGATGCCAGGAGACCCCTGGAAGCAGGTGGCCTGTTGCACCCGCTCCCCTCTGGGCTTGCAGGGACACCTGGGGCTTTGCAGCCTCGCCCTCCCCGGGCGACTTTGGGAACAGATCTTTCGGCAGCAGAAACAGAAATTGGAGTCCTCCGAGAAGCAAAGGAGAGGGTGGCTCACACATGGTTTCTGATCACTCAGTCTCATTTTTATATACTCTTTGGCTATTGATTTGATATTTTTATACCTTATGTAGTGCACTTAGTACAGAAAAAAATGGATTAACCAAGTAAATGTGCTTTATTAGCAGGTCTCTGATGGAAAATTATGTCAGTTTTCCATTTAAAAGATGCATCAGATTAATCCACTCATGAATCAATTTGTCCGTGCTTGAAAACCTACTAATACCCTACATAAAAATTTCCAGTGTCAAACTGCATGCTGGATATAAAAATCAAAGTTTTTAAATGAAGAAAAGGTATTATTGTGAAGTCTTTAGCACTTCCACCACAGCTGAGAATGAAATACTTATCCCCAAAGTGAGGGTGTTACACCGGGCTTAACTCCAGCTTCACTCGCAGGAGATGAAGTTGCCTTTAGCAAAGTCATGGAATCTCATCCATCAACATCAGCGCAAGCAGCAAACCGCTGGGCACGTCCAGCCTCACCCTGCCTATTCAGAAGTGCAAAAAGCACCCACAGCTGCAAGCAGAAGAGCTCTGGTGACCAACAGTGTTTAAAACAAGGGCTAAGACACCTGCCAGATCCCTCCTCACTGCACCACGTAGTCTGACTACCCGTTACGAGCCCAGCAGTGAATGTTGGCTGGATCCTGCAACAACTCTGGCGGCAGGTCGATGGGGAGGCTTCAGCGAGCACCGGCTTCTCTGCAGCCCTGACACAGGCGAGGCTCCCGCAGACGTCAAGGCGGGCATTTGCCCATGGGGAATCTGCAAAGTCAGGCTGGGTGTATTCACCAGATAAATCCTCTGCAGTTGCCGGTGATGGACCTGAGCCATGATGCAGAAGCTCTGGATCCAGATTTAGCTTTTCTCCCAGGTTTAAGACGTATGGGGTCTGGAGTTGGTTTAAGTCTCTGCCCAGCTGTTAGTTAACAGCTACTTTCTGGCTGTTCCCTGGTTTCCTAAAATCGCCTTTTTTTTTATTGACTGCTTCATGCTGCATCGTCTGCTTTAAAATGAAGAAGGATACAACTCTTAAGCCTCTACAAATGGTAGTTTTGGGGTCAGGATCATTGGACTTGGGAACTGCCAACTGTTGAACACTCTCCTACAGCATAAATGATGCAGGTTTTTTTTTTTTATTTTTTCTTTACCTGCTTCGTTCTATGACTGACAGATGTCCCAGCCCAAAGGGTTGTCCCAGGTTTTGTCCTTCCCAGGCTTTTTTGGCTCATTGGGCCATGCTCCTCACCATGGAAGGACAGATCATGCCTTTACTTTCCAAGTGATTGACTTTTCCCCCTAAATACTTAACAACCAAAATGTTCCCCCCGCTCTTTTCTTTGTGTAAAAACCTCAAACTCTCTTGCAAAGATAGATGGAGCAAACTAGCTATAATGACTGTCCATCTGGGAATAATGCTGCCATGGTATTAGACAAAAGTCTCCTTATATTTCATTGCTGTGTTTCATTGCTAAAGCACGGAGCATGCTGGAATTTCACAAAAGAGGAGTTTAGGAGTTTTAACACAGTAAGAGGGTTCAGGGTTGGAAATTCCCCTTAAATTCTGCAGGAGTCCTTGTAATGGAAAATTACTTCATTAGACATTTCCCAGCCATCAGCACTCGGAGCCAAAGGGATGAGCACACCTCGCTACAGCAAACGGGCAGATCAGCTCAGTGCAGGGCATGGCCAGCCACGGAAGCCACCCCGTGATGGACACAGCTCTTTTTCCTACTCTTTGAGGAAAACTATGGTGGCACAAAATAGGGAGCTTTGGCAGCCAGTCTGGGGAGCAAAAGAGATTGAAAGGAGGGCTATCATTTTTAGAGTGGGTGTTCAGGGAAACACAGACCTGTTTCCATCCACGGTCATGGGCAGGAGCAGCCAGTATGAGCCAATTTTCCTACAGTAAATTGTCCAGCAACCAAGCGTCCTCCTTAGCAAGGGCGTGGCAGAGGCTGCGGAAGAGGAGCCCAGGAGCAGGAGAATGAGCTGCCGTATGAAAGGGGGATAGATATTAATTCCTTCCACAACGCCAAGGAGGGACTGCAGGATAATTCATTATTTGCTCCCGAGCTAGTGCAGCACGGGGCCACCTCTCACCCCTGGCAGGATATCAGCTCATGGCTGAACACTTGCATATTTAGGAAATAGTTTCAAATCTCTCCCCCTCTCTCACTCGCACTCTTTTTCCCCCCCATAGAGGTAAAAGGAGAAAGCAGAGCTATCTGTCATGCACAGCACAAAATGATTTATAGGAGGGGGAGGGCAGAAAGATCTAGAGGCAAATGTTATAAGAAGGCAGTGCAAAGTGATGTGAAATACCTGTCCCACACGGAGGTGGAAAAGAAGTCCTTGGTGTTCAGTGTCTTGTACCTTCAAGAGAAAGACTGGCCATGCTCTGCTCCATCACTCAGGTATTCAGCTCGTTGTAGCCCACCTGTAGGCACAGCAGCTCAGACGGGGCTTCTGTGCTCAGCCCCGGCTCTGTGGTGCAACCCTACCTTGCAGCCCTGGGACTACATGGAACATCGCAGTGTTTATTTTTGGTGTTGTACAATAAAAGACAACTACCTATAGCTCGTTGAGATGCCTGGGCATACGTTAATATCAAAAGCATAAAGTAAGAGAAGATGAACATTAAAATACGGAGTCAGTTCAATCCAGGCAGACCAATTGCATAAGAAAAAAATTTGCATGGGGCACTGAAAAGCTATTTTCTGCTGTAATTCTGTTTGCTGAATACCCCCAAATGAAGGATTTCTTTTCTTGGGAGAAAAAGGAGGACTTATCCGCACCCCAGGCTGGGGTGTTACTACAGCTCAGCACTGCCGCAGTAACTGAGGTAATGCATGAACCCACCAAGCTGCTATGACCGGCCATGCACGTGCCGTCTGTCCACGTCAAACACAAAGTAAAGGACGTTTGCTTAAACCTCAGCCAAAGAAGTACATGTGGACACGTTTTATCCTGCAGTTGCACATAGCTCAGGCTGCGCAGGCAGTCGCTGTTGCAGAGCTCACCGGGGCTGGGCGGCAGAGGAGCAGCCCGTGCGTAGGAGCCGAGGCATCCCTCTTCTGTTCTTGCTTGGATGTACAGACAATACCACCATCCAGCCCTTTATTCCTTTAGAAAACGTGCAGCACATCTTGCTGTTTACATTTAATCCAAACTAATGTCCTACGGCTATCATATGCATGATTATGGCAGTCATTTTTAATTAGGGATTGTGTCAATAGTATTGACATTTTCATCGTATTTGGGGGAAGTAGAAGATATTTTCCTGCAGGTTAAGTCCCCTCTTTCCAGTTCTCTATCGCTCCAGCTGCACCCACTGTACAGAAGGGCTGTGCAGCTTATTAAAAAAATGCAAGAGTATTAAGCCCATTCTCTGTGCAAGTAAATTACAGCGACTTACACAACACCAAATTCAAGGAATGCAAATTCCCTCCATCCTATGGAAAGACTTACAATCTTATTCTGAGTGCAATATTTATTATTAACAGAAACCCTGGCAGCACCTGGGAAATGCTGGTGGCCCTGGGACGAAGAGGACGCATTCAATAGCTGGCTGGGAAGTGGACTCAGACATGGACGGCTCAAGCCAGTCATTGCACTCAGTGATCAACACCTTGCAGGAGCTATCATTCACCCGGAAAGAAAGGGGAAGGCAGATCATCGTATTTATTGGTCATAGTTTTTCAGGAGTCAATAAAGACCCACTAGAAAAGGCATGGTTAGTAGCAGGATTACATATAGTTTTTGTCTATCTCAAAAATACCTTTGGCTCAATAGCTCTACATAACACCAGTAGAAGGACTGTCTTCTGCCCAATACGTCAGGATGAATCTTCCTCCTAGATGATGGTCCTGGTGTAGATGGTGCTCACATTGTACAGTTTTTAATGTCTTTAACCATCTTTAGCTTTGTATCCTGATAGCCCCTTCAGGCTATATGTCAATGCCATCTGGGAGGAAAAGAAGAGACTTCTGCTCAAGCCGTAACGTAGATCTCTTGACTAAAATTGTGCTTCCTTCACTTGACAAACTGTCAGCACAGAACAATTATCTGCCTGTCGGTTTGCTTGCCCCTTCTTTTCTCTCGTCTCAGAAAAAAACAAATGAAGGAAAAGGATGCACATAATAAAATTCCATGGACAGAATCCAGCTGATCTGATTGCTCCACCCAGAGATGCACTTGCAGATGTATCAAAGGTAAAAGTGAGTCCCTTCTTTACCACCTCGTTTGCCACCTTCTCTTCCTAAACTTGCCTGATGAATGCTCTCAGGTCTTTGGGACAGATAATGTGTCTGGTTTTATCTGTCTTAAGTCCTGTATAAATACGGTGGATATTAGAATATTAGTGTATTTAGGCTGATGTATTTAGTGGATCTAGATTATGAATTGCTCCTCAAAATAACGTTTGCATTTGCCGACAAAGGTCTTTATTATAGAAAAGGGTCAAGCAAAAAAGGATTATTCCTGCTAATTATTCACTGTTATTTAATATTTGCACAAAAGGTTTGCAGGACTGAGTCCTCAGGATTGCCTTGTTTGAGAAGCTAATAGGGTTTCCAGGAAAGCAGCAGTGTCTGGTGGGCCATCAGAGCAGCCTCTTAGTGGATATGGAGGACAATTAGATTTGATGTAGTTAAGGGTGGTTGGCTAAAGGCTTATAATGGCTTAGCCAGGACCTGATCCTGGGGGTTTCAAAGTCAGTGGTAAAATGTCCACTCAGAGCTGTGCTTTATGGGAAACCGCCTGAAGCAGATCCAATTTTCAGACCATGGGCAGATTCATGACCTGGGCAGCTCCTGGCTGAAATGGGCAGACGTGAGCCAGCTCCGTTTGCTCTGAAACACCGCTGTTGCATCAGGAGGGACTGGGGAGTGAGCAGGGCTGAAACACAAACTGTTGGGAGGGATATTTGTAATTTTTTTGGCCAATGCCTTAGGTTTGTCCCTATATATTAGCAATCCCTCGAGAGTTCCCCTGAAGTCTACCAGCTGCCTTCTGCTTGGGCCTCATATTTCCTCGATCAGATCATAATAGGCTGTATTGTTGTAGAAATTCCTTGCTAAGTTAATTTAATTTGTCATTCCATAAAGATATAATTAGGCAACAAAAATACTGGCAGAAATCTTCAGGCATGGGTGCCTAAAGATGAGGTCCATGCTTAAATATCTAAATACATGGCCCAACTTTTGTATCCCCTGTGTATTCATACGTTGTCTAGCTTCAAGAGAACTGGAAGCTTTCCTGCTATTTGAGGCACAGGTGGCTTTGGTGGTACCTAAATATGGACCACTCTTCTTTAAGGAGAAAACATTTTCATTTACGTTCCACGGTTTTGTTCAAATCACGATGCCTCCAGCTTCCCCATTTGACATTTTTTAGTAACTTAATTGTCATTACCAAGGAAGAATTTTAATAATGGTGTTGTTTACATGGGATGCAGCCCTGGGGAATGAGAGAGAATAACTCAGATTGTGGGAGCAGGAGGGAAGAGCGTGGTATTTTGGAAACCCAGGCCACAGCCTGCTGGAAGCATCTGTTTCTACTCAACATTTTCCTCTAGAGTCCTGATATCATTCACAGCCCAGACTGCCAGCAATTAGGGACTTGTGCTGAGGATTCCCCTTCCCTTGTGCTTTTGTCCCCATCCTTGCTTGTTTGTGAGTCTAGGGACTGACAGCGACAGTGTTAAAGTAATGTTTGCTCAGCGATTGCTACTCATGCAGTCTTGCCTGTATCAGCGGATGCCTTCGCTTGATGTTTCAGAGATGGAATTAGGAGGTGGGATTGGGTAGTGCTCGGAAACCAGCACTGCTAATTACAAAGCAAATAACTGGCTTGGAAAGACAATGTGTCCAGATGTGACTTGGAGCTACAGAGGTGGTGGCCACTTGGTTATTTTGCCAAGGGCAGAGCTGTACCATGTGGCTGCAGCTGGAAAGCCACGAGCATCCTTACTACCCACGCTGCAAACTGGCTCCAAGCTAATGGGAGGATTTGTTGGAGCTGCTCATTTTCCTCTGTTTGCAGGCACAAATATCAGCAAATGCATATTGCAAAGGCTTGGGTCTCTTCTACTAAGCCAGGTCAAAGCCCTTTTGGATACATGGTTGGGTGCTTGGAAAGATGTTGCATTTGTGAAAAATAAATAAATTTAAAAAATGGTAATTTCTTCTACACATTTCCAAGAAAACAGCTGGTGGCATGAAGGAAAACATTCTTCTCCAGGAGTTCATCTGTTGCTTCCCACTTTTGCATTTTTCACAAAAAAAAGAAAAGCAGAAAATATTTCCGATCAGTTCTGACGCAACCACTTCTCCTTGCTGGTGTATTTACACTTCAGTACTGATGAACCACAGAAAGGGAAGAAAGTAACAGAACAACTTAGTACCTACATCTTCGCAGCAGCTCCCTGGAAAAGTATCTGTCATCACTGTTGTACAGATCCGGGCTCTAGCAAAAGGGGGTTTCACCACGGAAGATGGACTCACCGCATGGCAACTATAGAGGCACTAGTCACAGTCAGTGAAGTTTTGACATCTTAGCAGTCTTTCCAGTATGAGAATTGATCACTGCATCCTGAAAGAGAGAGCTGGAGACCTGAGCTCTCAGCTCTGCGCGTGCTCTTCAATCTGAACTTGTTCTCGAGCAGAAATACCGGGTACGTGCCTGATCTAATTGAAGTATGTGGAAAAAAACCCACCCATGTAGACTTCAGTAGGATTTCAGCATGGATGTTTAGGCACTGTTAAAGTGCAGAAAAATGAGCTAGCAGAAGCGGGTAAGCACAGTTTTCCTTTTATCTGAGGAATGGTGTCCTGCAGTAACATTGCTCCTGATGTCTTTGCCTTTTAAATATCCAGTGACATAAATATTAGATGCATGTTAAGCCTCAGATACAGCAAATAGTTCTTTATCTTGAAGCACGCGAATACTCTTGGCCCTAGTAAGAACATTTGAATTTAACATTTGAATGTTCTAAAGGACCAGAGACATGGAATCAAGTGAACCAAATTGCCGGTGTGTGAAAAGAGACAAATCTCTGCACCCTCTCATGCCAGGGGTTAACTTGGGCCAGGTGTTGTTAAGAAGTAAGGACATGAATAATCTCACATCAGACTTTTGCATCCAAATGGCTCATTATACCAGCAATATTCATAGCTTGTGATAGTCCTATAGATTTACGATGGTTAGGAAAAGATGACGCCCAGCTTACTTTCCCACCAATCATTATTACATGGGAAAGTGAGCGATTTTCTTTAAGTCCATTAGCATAACATTAGTGCTTATAAGGACCAGACTGGGGTAGACACTTTACAAGTCTTTTAGGTCAACAAAGTCAAACTGGGGACCCTTTTTAGGAGCATAGCTTTTATCTCCCAAATAAAAAAACATTGTTGGCTAGCACAGGCTGTGGATATTTGCAATTTGGGGCTGGTATTCCCAACTCGTTCCCAGCTCTGTTAGCCCCGTAACAACCCATTTCTTCACTAGAGCCTATTGAAGGAGCAACTCGGCGCGTGGTACAAAACACAAGGAGGGAACTTCAGATCAACACGTTTATTCTTCATTGCAGCAGATGAAACACTGAGGCACGGGGCTGCCAGGTGGGCATGAGCAAATACATATGAAAATGCACAGCATTTGCAGTTGAAATACACAGTCCTGAATTACAGCTGAGATCAATATAGGAGGACGATAGAGATTATCAATCTTGAGTGGTCTCCGTTAGGCAGAATTGACTGGCAACCACATAATGACTCAGGCTCAACCCACCAGTTTAGAGCCCGAGTGATAGATCTGCAGATGCCAGTCATCATAATTTCCTTATCGGCAGCGTTCACGTGGCCGTTTGTCTTCTGCTACCTGAGTTGCCTTGGTCCGGTTCAAGTGTTTTATCCAAGGTGCGTCTGAGAGATCAATGCACAGCTACAGCTGGTTGAAGGGGACCAAATCCATTGAACAGTTGATTTGGTTCCATTTTACCAGCTTTAGCAAAGCATTTGGCCCCACGGGCTGTGGCCAGCAAAGAGGGGAATTCCTCGGGGTCTTTTCTTTCCCAGCTGCCTGGACCTCTTCTGAACTTGCTGCCTGATATTGCACTGGTTCAAATGGCTTCACTTTCAGGCAGTCAGGATTTATTTAAGCTTCTTAGCAGCTACGGCTGAAGAGCGGGTCTGAATTAAAGAGGCAGGTTTAATAGCAGTGGAATAGTTTGCAGCAGTAACCACCAGCCTGGAGCATTTTTAAACCCGATATTTGGCTCCGTCTGTTTTGAGAGCCACATTCCTATTACAGAGCGACATAAGTAAAGGCTATTGTTTTAATTCAGGTACTTGAATTGTCACCTCCTGCCTTCTTCCTTTCAGTGTTTTATAGTCTGCTGTCCTCCTCCGTGCCCTGTGTTTCGGTGTCCAAAGTGCCACCTAGCATGTCTTTAAAGGTCCCTTCCATCCCAAAGCATTCTATGATTCTGTGCAGCAGCAGGTAAAGCAGAGAGATGTCCCTTGCTACAGCCAGCCCAGCCCGCAGCCGAGTAACTCAGGGCTGCAGAGCTCTTCTCCCCTCGGGGCTCTCCTTGGCAAATGGGACGGAAAAGGCTGAAATACCTGAAATCTTTTTTAGAGGTTAGCAGACTCTGCCTCTCTACCCTGCAGATCCCCATGTTTTCTCATCTGGCATTAAAATCAGTGGTTTCAGTGGGTTTAAGATCTGCTTGAGACAAGCAACGGTTGTGTTTGCCATCACCAGAAACCAACAGGAAAGGGGTGGAAAGGAAAAGAAAGAGGGGGGAAATGGAAGAAAAAAAAAAGGAAAAAAGGCTTTTCTTTCTTGCAATTTCATAACCAGCCAATTTGCCCCCGAACGGTGAAAGCGAGCCCCTGCCAGGCAGCCCTGCCACACCGCCGCTGCCCAAGCCACTCGCGCCGTGGTTCGTGTTGCAGCGCTGGGGAGTTGATTTCTCCGGGAGAGCCCTGCAGCATGACCACCCCACTGCTAAAAATAACTCGGTAAATCAAATTTAAAAATCACAGCAGCTCCGATCATTTCTGCAGTGGGAGCCAATAAAGTCAGGTCTTTCCTTCTTAACCTAGAGCCACGCGCAGATATTGCACATTGCCATGTGCATAACCTATTTAAAGAATTTATATGCGTCATAAGGCAAAGGTGACTTTTCCCCCCTCTTCCTCGCAGCCCACCACGCTGCTAGATGATACTAGGAAAAAGCACCTGTGCTTATAACCACTGCACGCAGAAATATTGCAAGTGGGCCAGCATTATAGCTCCCCAAGAAATACAGGCTTTGCATTGTAACAGTAAGTACTGCAGATCACTTAACTGCCCAAACCCATTACTCTAAGCTGCCTATAAATAAATGGAGAGAGAGAGAGACAGAGAGAGAGAGAGAGAATAGCTTTTTAAAAAGAGCTCTACAATTAATTTAATCGAGTTATCTCTAGGTACCTTTTCAAGAGACAATCAAGCCAAGGAACTAAATGGAAACTTAGACAGTGAAGACCTGGAAGTATTAAATTCATCCTTTGGTGAGTTAGAGGAGGGAAAGGAAAGTAATTATTTACCGGTGACTGGGGGGAGGTGGAAGTGCCATTGGTGACCGATGCTGCACTGAGCCTGCAAGCTAAACCCTGATGGGCACACGGATTTTGGGTTAGCGTGCACCAAGCTGTCTGAGCATCACCACCGTGCACTTAAAACACGCTCTGCTCCCAAGGTCTGCTTGCTCTGTCCTGGTCCCGTTGATTTGGGGAGAGTCATTTGAAAGCAGTGCTGTGGGAGAGCGGGGGGGGGGGGGGGGTGTTACTCCGAGCATCTTCTGCCAGGGGCAAGTGCTGTCCCCACTCCCCCCCGGCTTTGCTTCAGGGAGTGCCCAGGAACACATTTGAAATCAATGCGAGTCGGCGTAGATGCTCTGTAACGTTTTGTTTAAATTCTCTGCAGTGAGTTATGGGTGAGGTTTTCCTTTTTAGAAAATTAGTTTTTCTCTTCTGGCTGCCATTAATCAAAACTAATGATGTCTCTCTGGTGGTGAGGCTTTCCCAGCAGCTGAGAAAGAGTAGCCCACGTTATCGGCTGGAGAGGGCTGCAACACACAGGGGCTTGTAGCCTCCCGGCAGGTAGAGCACAGCTCTCCGCCAGCCCGGGTACCACCAGGCTGGGGTCTGAGGCTGTACAAGCCAGCTGAGCAAGATGAATTACAGAGGCTTCGCTCAGATGTGTTCAAAGGTCTGAGCTCTGTTGAAGCTTCTGATCTCTCCTGCCAGGCAATGCTCATACCCTGAACACCTGTGGGCCCCCGCCCCTGTGAAACAGGGGGGTACGGGGCTCACCTCTGCCTGTTCAGTGCTGCCAGGTTCAGCAGGCAGGGTCTGGCAGGAGAGCCTTGCCCAGCCCTAACAGCCCCGCAGGGGTCTGGGGTCACTCTGCCTTCCTGCCTGTGCTGGTGTTGCAAGCGCGCACCATGTGCCGGATTCAAAACCTCAACCACCCAACACCACCAAATTTAGGTTTGCTGTCCATAGTGAATCCGGTCCAGCCATTTCCTCATGAAATTGGGTCTCACACTGGAAAGGTCCTTTCTGGCTGCTCTGTCCCCCAGGGCCAGGATCGGGTGCTGGTGCCACCCTTCGCGGGACCCTGCTCCAAGCCCTGCCTGCCCATCGCACCGGCACATCCCTGAGCTGCGCAAAGTCCACGCGCGCTGCAGGATGGCATTGGAGAGCCATGGGCACACTGAGCAAGCAACGCTTGTCAGAGACAAATCAAAGCCAAAATAACACAATAAACCTGTGCATCGCTTTTCTCTCTCTGCCGACCGTTGCGTACTGCCTCTGTTTTGCTTTTGGCCTAGTTGTCAGCTCCGCTGTTAAGGATTACAAGCATGAGAACAGACAAAATCCCCACATTACCAAACCCCTGCCATGACAAGCAGGATCAGTAGTAGGCAACATAAGAGGATCTGATCTATTGAAGACCTTTCCACTTTAGCCTCAATATTGTAATAAAGACGTGTTATAGACAGTACAGAAAAGCCAAAGAATTTATCAGCATTTGTCGATATTCCTAATGAAGCAGAAGATTCAACATGCAATAGAATTAGCCTACAACGAACCCCTGCATAGGGCCCATCCTTCTGAGTCCAGAAATCTCCTGCCTATTCCAGTCCGATACCCTTTTGAGAAATGAGCATCCCTCGAAGCCATTATCATTATAAGCTAAAAGGCCAAATGAGACAAAGTACTGTTGCTCTTCATCTGAATAAACAAATCATTTTTAGATCAAATGCATTAACAATTTATCATCCTAAAATCCAATCAAAAGGAAAAAACAACAATACAGAACATTGATTTCCTACAGCTTTATCTTAATGAAGTGCACATTCCCTTCGTAATTAGCTTTGGAAGGTTTTTTTTCCCCTTCCTCAAGCTAATGTGTTATTTGATTTCCATCCAAACATTACTAAATCGGAGGAAATTTCCCCCAAATGAAGTGGCTTTTGATAATACAGGAAAATGTCTGCTCTCTCACTTTGCTATTTTTTCCACCAAACAGCCATACTTGTACTGCAGATGATTCAACTTTATTGCATGGTGTCTTTGCAAGGATGCTTAAATCAATGCCACAGTTGCTGTATTCTGCACAATGTGCCATTTGTAAACCAGAAAATACAACCTCTCTGCTTTTATCCTTTTCCTTACAGACATAAAATATTAATTTAACTTGTATTATTACAGGGAAAAAGTGGACTGTGTTTTATTAACATTTCTAAAATTATAGATGTTCAACCCAAAAAGTAGACTCCAGACAAGGCTTGGGAGTCTTCTGCTTGGATTTTATTTGACTTAATTAAAAAGCACTCAGTCCCTTTGTGCACTAAAGTAGTTGCTGACATTGCAGTAGCCACTCAGTCTTTCAAACCAAAACTATTACCTGAACTTAATAAAGTGTCTATTTAATTTATACACCCCCATGAACTCACCTGTCTCCCACAGACACAACGTGGTTCTTGCTAATGGCTAGCGAAGGCAGCACGCTGATGGCAAACTCACCAGCACCCCAGGCTAACTCAGCTGCCCCGTAACATAATTTCCATCACCTTTTATCTGCCTTCTCTGCCGTTAATACCATTATCCAATATCCACGTTCCAATGATCCACCGCGCGTTGCTGGAAACACTTTTTGCCAGGCCACCTCTCCGTTCCTCCCCTAAACCTCTCTTTTAAATCTTTTCTTCTTTAAATGATGCTGAACAGAGGACTATTGCTCTCATCCTGCTTCACTGACTATTTGCTGAAATGCAATGGCTAATTTGATAGTCTGGTTTTATTTGGATGTATTGCCGATGCACATGGCAATATCTATGACAGAGAATAAAGCCCCAATCCCTACAATTATCACCTTATTCCTTAGTTATAGAGAAAGTCAAAAGTGACCTTATCAAAATCTTGGCTCTCAATATGAGAATCTCTGTCTTAATGCAAATTGTTGTCCTAGGCCCCTTGTAAAAATAAAGGTCCTATTTCAAGCACAGACCTGATCTGTTCTGGCAACGCAGAGCATCGATACCTGGAGCTGCAAATGCTCTGGCTCCACGCGGGACCGCGACGGACCCTGCAAAGCTGTTTGCCTGAAACGCAAGGCTCTGAGCGGGTCTCTGGGAGCTGCATCTCCTGAAACCGGCGGTGGAAATAGTTGTGGGGTTGGATTTTTTTTTTTTTCAGCTCACACACTCAAAAGAGAACAAAGCCTTTCCCTAATACAGTTTGTGCATTTTATGGACCAAACAATTAAATAGGTTTTAAAACATCTGCTGACTGCATAATTCCATACAGGGGAGTGTACTCAGCATTTTTAAACAGCAACTGATACGAGATACCACTTAATAGTACAAAACACCAGCAGTCCCGTTAAAATCAATAGAAAATTAGATGCTATGAAAATGCAATATGTGTCCAATTAGTTATAATTGGAGCAAATGGTGATGCAGATAAACTCCTGGAGAAAGACATATTTGTCCGGAACGCTCCCTGCCTGCTTTCGGCACGGCACAGTATCGGCGGTGGCGGGCTCTGCTGTATCCTATAGCATGAATGATGATCCATCTAATACACGTATGTTAACTGTTATCTAATTATGGAGTTGCTCGGAGCTTGCAGGACTGCTTTGGTGCACCACTGTGCGTGGTGAAAAATGATCCTCTGTCACACGGAAACCTCCCTGTTGGACTTGACAAATTATGCCAGCAAACCTGTTTAAGAACTAAAAAATCCTTGGACATGGTGACAGGCAGAGAAAGACGCTGTTTGGGAACAGTTATTTATTTATTTATCCGGCAGAGTTTAAGAATTGCAGCTCAGTCCCATGGATGCTCACTTTTTCCCCTGCCTGTCTGCTGTTATATCAGTTCAAACTCCTTCTCACTGATTATTTTTCAGGCTTCTTTCAACTCCTAAAAACTCAGCTGCACGGCAAAACGGGAACTAGGTTATGCGATTCTAACGCTTTATTTTTAACATCTTTGGTGCAACATATTGGCCTCCTCTTTGTTTCATCTTATGACTAAAGAAAAAGAGCAAGGATCCCATATCGCAGCGGCACAGAAGGTACATCCCCATCCAAGCATCACTCCAACCCCTTCATGACCTCGCAGTGGATGGAAGCACATCACTTGTGGTACAGCAAACGTTATTAATTTGGGGGGCATTTTTTCACATAAACACTACAAAGTATCAGTTATTTTACCAAAACTATTGGCTCAGAGCTAAGAAGCAATAACTTTCTCCAGGGTTCATATTTTATTTCCGTTTTAAGTTAATAATTCAAATTTTTAAAGATTTACAGCCACAAAAAAAAAAACAAAACTCATGTTTACCCAGACTCGAAACCTTTTTGCATTATTGGACACTCTGTTACTTACACTGTTAAGGGAACTGTCTCTCGAGAAAGGGAAAAAAAATGAAGTGGCAGCTTTTATTTGTTACGCTGACTCAGCCGAACGGTGGAACAAGAAACGTTAAGACCCAATCCATAACTTTTGTGGCCGCTCAAAGGACGTATTCTTCCTCGACACTGATAAAAGTTTAATATGTAGTTGCCCAGGTTTTTAATAAACTTGTCAACAAAAGAGCAAGGCAAATTGATGGGGACCTTCCCAGGAATAAATTCAGCTTCAAATAGGCCAAATGAGCGTGGAGGACAGGGAGGGGACGGCACATGAGCAACTTCTGCTGGTCTTTGCAAAAATGGCACAATAGATTTTAGCGTGTGCATCTTATTGTCTCAAAGACAAGGCTTTAGGACAAAGCTGGCTTAATTTAAAGAAAGCAAGGTGGTACAGCTCCCCATGCATCACAGCCCTGACACTGGTGAGGAGGGGAAGGGACAAAGCCCGGGTACAAATATATAAATATAAATAATGCTCACGCATCCTGGTCCCCATCCTGCAGCAGACCCGCTCAGGGACAAGCTGCAGCGTCACTCCCTGCTTGCTCTCCCCGATCCCCACTGCACATATTTCAGGACATCCCCTCCGGGTATCGCCTGCACAGCCATATCCCCCGCTCGGCCAAACCATCCCTGTTCCCCGCTCCATCTTCTCCCTTCAAATACTCAAGGCTGAGCCTAATTCAAGCAAGACACAATCCTTTTCCACTGCTGTTACAGGAGATGGATCAGGCTCCTGCAGCCTTTAACTACACGTCCCTCTCACATAGAGGGACCAGTTACATTGCATCCATGTGGGCATAAGCTACATGCACCGTCCACCTTCTGCAAGGTTAGGAGTGAAATCATTGCGTGAGATTCATTATTTTCTACTACCCTCAACCAAGCCGGTGCCTTAAATTATTAAGACTTGGGTTTTTTTTGTTAATTTGTTTACCCAAAGTAAACACAAATATTAAATCAAAGCTTCCAATAATCTCACTGCCAGCAAATTAACCCATGGCATCCCAGAAGGGGATACCAGTCTCTTCATCTCAGCAACTCCTTGCAACACTTTGCTTCCCACATTGCCAGACACCTTCCTTCGCTTGCACCAAACAGCTTCAGCAGCCCAAGGCCAAGTCCTGCCTCCGACATTGGGTCACTTCCCAGATTGGAAGTGCTACCCCGGCCATCGCGATGAACTTTATTCTTGATTGCTCTTAGGTCATTGGATTCCTACTCCCATAGCTTTATCCAACTCCCCAAATGCCAGGGTTGACTTGCCTATGTAAGGGCTTTGCAGGGATGGCTCCCGTCCTTACAGCTGCCGGGTGACTTCTGCGGTCGGTGGTCACGAGTCCTGCGCCTCTTGGCTGCCCAGATGCCACCTAATCCGGTCCCACCAGAAGGGCAGCTGAGAATGAGCACTATTTATAGCAGCTGTTCCCCGGTCCCCTCGGGCTCATCAGTCTGCCCAGGGCATTTTTAGATAGCGGCACAGGTCCCAGCGCAGGCCATATCTGGGCATGGCGAGGCATTTACAGGCATGGCCCTGTGCTTCATGAAAAAAAAAAAAAGAAGGAAAAAAAAAAGGAAAACCCAGCATCTGTTTGAGATGTCAGTCGCTCTGCTTCCCCTGAGCCTCAGCGCGTAGCTTGCCTCCTGAGCACCGCCAGCAACGGCTCCAACTGCTAAAACCTTTGGCTATTAAATTCTGCCTTTTTGAAGACATATCTGTGTCTGAAAGCCTTCCACATGTACAGACAGATATCCACAAGGATATCCATCACCTCCTCCATACAGACCACTTTGCAAAAACACAAACTAAACCCGGGATGCATGCTGATGTTGGTTAAACAGTGCAAGCAAAAATGCCTACAGGGCGCAGCAGTTGGTCAGGAGGAGGCAGCCCACGGGGACGCTGCTCTGCCTGCACCTGCAAGTACCCACCAATGCACTCACGGCCAGGCAAGCCTGGGGGCCATGCTGGCATTGCACAACCTCCCGGGCGCCAGCAGAGCCAGCCGGCAATGCGGCACTGTGCCGTATTGTGCCCAGACTGGCCACCAGCATCCGTGAGGCGGTGAGCAGCCCTGCGGTGCTGGAGCATCTCATAGGCCACATTGCCAGCTCCTCGGCGAGGCAACGGGGCCCCTTCTCACTCCCGCTCGGAAAACCCCCAGGCAGTTACGGCCCCGCGGGGTCCCAGTTAAGGTCCAGCAATGGCACCTTGCATCCTGCAAGATGATGGGGGGTCCAGACAGGTCTTTGCATTTTGGCATGAGGGCAGAGGGGGCACAGTCCAGCCAGGCTGTGCTGTCTCTCCAAAACACGTGCTGGGCATCACTGTGCAAGCCAACACCAAAGCAGGGAAGTCCTTACAAACCCACAACAAGCTCATCCTTGGGTGGATGCATCAACCTTCCTTGGCCTTCTCCAGCCTGAGCCCTGAGGTGCAAGCAATGGCTTCAACAACTCCATGGTGAGCACCTGCTCTGTCTCTGGGGGAAACTGAGGCAAGGGAGCTACACGACTCGTCTGCAAGCCCAGCGAGCCGACAGTGGAGCCCGTGCCCTTGGCTCCCATCCTTGGAGCGCTGGGCTGCTCTTGACGTGACCCCCCGCATCCCAACGGGAAAGCATCTCGCAGCATCGCTGCTTGCTTGGCTGAGGTCAAGAGCAACTTCAGAGTCAACTGTCAAACATTAAACCTAGCATCTTCTCTGCAAGGCAATTGCAAGTGCGGTACTTAAATCAGCCCTGGGCTTTCAGGGGAGGGATCTGAGCTGAGGAGCGAGGATATTTCTCTTGCAAGGAACACACCACCCCCTCGCCCACAGTCACTGCTAAGTGCAAGATGTGGTGAAAGTCTTTAAAAATAGATATATTCCCAAGCAATTCATGCCGCTTGCATCTGGCAGGGCAAACCTAGCGTGGAAGCTCTTGCTTACTGACTAAAAAGGATCGTTAGCAGCTCGAGGCTCGTGCAACCTTGACTCTCTCCTCTCTTCAGGGCCTTCTCTTGTTCTTGGCCTAAACCAGTCCTGGGAAACACAAGGGAAGCCCTGCCCAGCTAGGCTGGTGTCAAAGGCAGGGAAAGATACTGCAGTGCAGTGCTGATCTCTTCTGCAATCGGACGTGCAGACTAGCCCGAATGCTGAGTCAGCACAATTTCTTTTTTGATTGGTTGATCTGAGTAACATACTTTCAATGTATGCTAAAGGGGCAGCAATTAATACATTTTCCCCCTTTCCCCACCTTTCCAAACCGCTTCGAATCGAATGCACGATTCTCACCCCCAAAGTCACTCTCTGGTCCTAAATATTCTGAGGCTCTTTCATTTTTAATTTAGGGCATTAAAAAAAAAAATTTGCAATCTAAGCGATGCTCACTTTGATCGACTTGTGCTGCTGCAGCTAAAATATCTGTCCTGCAGGTCAATCTAATCATGCTTAATAGCAGTTTATTCTTCAACGCAACATTTTTCACGTTGGGTCGACAGTTTTAAATGAGATTGCTGATGCACCCCTTTACTAATGCTTTTACCAGGGCCAGCATATCCCTTGAAATACTTGTGCAATAAAATGCTTTATTGCTCTTGATGAATGCACTATTAAACTTGAATTGCAAACATGCCCCCCCCCCCTTTTTTTTTTTTTTTCAAAAGAGGGTGCTGGAATTTATGGGACCACCTGTCTTCCAATATTAAGTAATAGTAACGACAGTAATAATAGATCATCAACATAACGAACACACAAAACTAAAAAAAAAAAAAAACCTGCCGAGGAAACCCGCATGGCACAAATTTGTCCCTGTGCTCTCGTGTGCATGTGCAAAATATCCATCTTATACCTGCCGGTAGTTCCGCTTACATGCAGAGAATTCATCTTGAGAACGGCTGGATTTTGTGAGGCATAGAATAGAAAAATTTAACTAATTTGGTCCACTGGATTTATGGCTTTTACAATTCTCAAAGCTCCCGTTTCCGCGCCTGGCACTGCACAGTCCTCGGTTTGCAGGATGGATGGGCGCAACTGAGCATCCCGGCGCTGCGCACGCAGCGGGTCCAGCACCGAGGCTCCTCGCAGCGCGCCCGCAACGGCGCTCAAGGCTTGGAGTTGCTCACCAGTTTATAAAGAACGAAAAGAGAACTGGCTTAATTTTAGCTACCAAATAGAGTGGACTTAGTGCAACGGCACGGTCACAGTTTTAATCCAAATAGGTAGAAAAGGAAGAGGAGCTGCCAGGAAGCGAAAGAACGGCGCAAACTGGTTGCTGAAGGCCTGCAGCCATCATCTGCTTCCATCGACGCCAACAGCAAGGGGCTGCCGCGGCTCTGCGGGGGCCACGCATAAACTCCCCATTTCATTTTCAGCATCACCCAAGCCCAGGTGCCTGGGGACATGTGCCACGGCGAAGCCTCCCCTGCCACCTCCGCTCCCATGCTGCGAGACAGTGCTCAGAATTATAGCTTTGAAAATATTTACATAAAAAATAAATCTGAGCACTTAGTGACTTCCTAAAGTTAGCAATTCCATGTGATTAACAAGCGTATTAATTCAGAGATGGGGGGAAGGAGATAAAAATTGCATTAGGAATGCAGGTATCTACTGTAAATCAGACCACGAGCACCTTCGCGAGAGCAATGCACAGCGGCACAGGAGTTTCAGTAAAACCTACGCTGAGGAAAGAAAGAAAGAAAGGGAAGAAGAGGAAAAAAGAAAGAGGAAAAAAGAAAATAAAAGAAAATTAAAAGCAAGCAAGCAAGAAAAAGACAAGGAAAGAAGGAAGGAGAAGGAAAGGGAGAAGAGGTGGGGCAGAGGGTCAGCAGGGAAAGGAGGGAATTTTGTGTTCTATCCAGAATGGCAAGAACTGTCCTCATTTTTCATCCAGAGACTCAGGCTAACATCGGGGATTCACAAGGGAGCGAAACTGCAACCCCACTTAGGCACCAGAACTTTCCTGTTCAGGCTCAGCTCATTTCCCAGCATCCAACAGCATTTTATTTAAATCTGACCCCCAAATGGGGCTGGACCCCAGCAGCGGCCAGGGCCCATCTTCATGAGGACCCGGGGGTTGGGGACTGTCCCCACACAGAGCGGCTGCTGGCAGGGCTGAGCCCAGGGAGTGCTGCATCCCTGCAGCAAGGCCCCAGGGGACCCCTCCATGGCCAGCCAGGAAAGCCCCAGCTTTCCAGGCCCCGGCATAACCAGAACGTCCTGAAATGCAAACGGGATGATGTGCAGATCAGCCATCCTCCAGCGCAAACTCAGCCTTCCCAAAGCCACCTGGTAAAGAAAAGGCTCCTCCTCTCCTAGGAAGGGGCTCAGCGCTTCCCACACCTCCATCAGCCATGGTATTTACTTTAAACAAAATAAAAAAGCTCTTAATAAACCCCACCAAAACTTATACGTAGGAAATCTCCCCAGTAGCCCAGCCTGCCTTTTCTAACCCACTATTCACCAGCGCCTGCTTACAGTTAAATCCGCTTCGGTGTATGTGTAACAAGTGCCGACGGCGCTCACCATGCATAGGAGGTGGATAAAGACTCTGCAAAATCCAAACCCCAAGTCTCACCCGCTGCCCGTGCCCGGGAGGGGATGCTGTGAGGGATGAGACTTGATTAACCACGGTGCGGGATGCCGAGGCGTCACACCTACCGAACGATGCTTGAGGAGCCCCTTAGCCAAGCAAAGAGGGGTGTTGAGACTGCAAGAAAATCACTCAAAAGCAAAATGTTGCCAGGTTTTCAGCTGCCCCGCGGAGATGGGAACGTAAGTTTGGGTAGCTGGGTAGCAGCTTTCCAAGGAATTCGGCTTTGCCCATCGTTACAGGCATCGCAGAAGCATGAGGATGTTTGGGGCTGGAAGCTTTACACCCTCCGACGCAACTCCCACCTAGGCAGAACGTTAAACTTGTATTTAAACCGCGTGTCTTTCATCTTCCCTTATTATTGTAGGATCCTGGAAAAATAGCCAACTATTTTACATTGGAAAAGGTTAAATAGGAAAGGTGAAAGCCAGTGAAAGATTCCAGAATTAAAGGACCTAATTTTCTTATTTTCCTTTGGGAAAATATTTCTTTTTTTTTCTTATTTTCTTTCGGGAAAATAAGACCCCTATATTCACAGCACTCTCTGGCTTTAGCTGTGATCTGCTGACTCGATGGCTCATCACACCGACAAGGAAGATCTCCCCCTCTCCAGTTTTAAGCACAAAAAGTTTTAACGTGGGAAAGAGTCGAAAAGTGGAGTTTGCACATTAATGTAAAGCTAAAACACTGCACGCCCGGGTCACAAGTGTTGTATCCTTTTTCTCTCTCTCTCCTTCTCCCCGCCTCCATCTCCTTTTGTTTTTCCTAGATTTAAAGATCAGCCAGCTCTGTTTTATATCTAGCCTTATTTTTGGGAAAAAAGGGTTTATGGGGAAGCAGGGAAAAAGGAGCGCTTGGCCTGCATCCCCGTTAAAACCCAGGAGTGGACAGCCAGCTTTCCTCTGGCATCGCCTTTCAAAGCCCATGCCGCAGTCAGCATATTGAATATTTAATGTCCTGATGAGCATTTCCACCTGCTGACACAGGCAAAGTGACAGAACAATACACGCGCTGGAACAAGATCATCAATTGACTCCCCAGTCGGTCTGCCAGGTCGGGCAGTTAAAAAAAATAATAATATAAAATAATCTGTCTTTCTCCCCCGCTTTGCCCGGGGTCACACATTGCTCCTCTGAGAAGGGTTCCCACCTGAAATACATACTTCTTTACATTCCATAGCTTGCCAGGTTCATATGGGCATATAAAGAAGTATGTCTCTCAAGCAGGTAGTTTCAATATGCGCATTTATATGGTCACAGGAGGAAAAATAACGCTGATTTACAAATTACAACCCGAGAGTGAGTTACGGCTCAGTTTAAACCAGCAGACTTTCCTCCTGCCCAGCCCATGTGCAGAGATGCACACACACCCCCCGGCTCCCGCTCCCCGACGGTAATCCCGGGCTTTGCCCTCGGCAGGTGATGGATTTTGGTCCCCGGGAAGAGGAACTGGATAATTCACCGGACACAAAGCGGCAGCGGTCCGGTGGCTGCCCTGGCAGGGGCTCTTTGTCACGTAAACGGCACAGAGTAAAAGCCAGCCTCCCACTCCACCTAAAAAGTAGGTGTTTCATTCGAAATCATAAACTTTCAGCAATTAAAAAGACCAAAATGTGGTTTAGTGGAAGGGATTTGCTTTATATGCATATAGATATAATTTTAGACAAAGCCATCGGGGGGGGAAGTTAAATATATATTATTTCCCAATTGCCTCCATCCTGCAATTTGGAAACAAAAAGCCAATTTGTTTTCAGAAAGCCAAAAATCAAATGCCCAGCTACTGATTTACAAACCGACACCGGGAAGAACTGCTCCATTTGCCAGAGTAAGAAAACTCATCAGCTCCAGACAAGCAATTCCTTTCATCAGTGAGTAGAGATTAAAGCATAGGAAGAAGAAAGCATCTTACCTAGTGAATCCAATGATTTTTCCTCTGCTGGTCACTGTGAGCGAGACACTACCTCGCAGATAAGCAAACCCCAAAAGACAGCACACACCTTTTGGGGAGTTCAGGGTATTTAAAAAAAAATAAAAATAAAAATTGCTTCTAATAAGTCATCCAGTTGAGCTCCACGCCAGCTAAGGGTTTTTGGGGAGACACCTGCAGATATGCAACATAAAAGGCAGCCAAAGCCAGGTGCCAGGAGCTCGGGCCAAAGTCTTTTTGAGTTATTCCCGCAGCCTCCATGGGATGCTCGCCCGTGCACGCCGCTGTGCTCCTGTGCACCCATGGGGCTCGGTCCCGCGTGCAGCTGCTGGCTCTCCCCCTCTCCCTCGCCTCCTCGCAGCCGCGCTGAGCTTTAAAGCTCCCCGAACAATGTGGGCCGAGTGGCAGGGCTGCAAACGCCGCCCGGGCTGAATAGGAGACTATTATAGGCAGGATTTAGGCAGGGAGCAACGGCGGAGGTCACGCCGGGCGCTGCCTGCTCGCTGCCTGCACGCTCAGCAGGGTGGGCAGGGCGCGCTCACCTGCGCCTGCCGCCCCTCGCCCCGCTGCTGCCGATCGATGCCAATTTACAGGCAAATGCAGAATGGCTGCCTTCATGTTAATGAATTTTACCGTTTCTCACAGCCTTCTAATGAACCCTTTAAACAGGGTTTAAGTAAACTTAGCAAGTGGCAAACTAAGCACTTTGGACTACCTAATTGCATCGATGCTTTTCCGCTGCTTTTCAAAATATCACTGCCAGCTGGGGAGTAAATATTTCCCTGCTCCCCGTCGACTTCTAGCACCACCGAAAAGCAAAGGCCGCGTGGAGCCGGGGTGTAAATCCACTGTGCTCAGCCCCCAGCCCCCAAAATGGCTTTACACCCCTCGCGCAACGCCAGCAAATGCCTCGGTCCTGGCCCTGTGCAGCTCCCCTCCTCGCTCCCCTAGGTTTCTTGGCCCTATTAACCATCATTATTTGTCTCGTTTCAAGGCAAATTTCAACCTTTAGTTTGGATTAAGGGGAAGAGAGATGGAGCTGTGGCACCATTGTAATGCATGACTGCAGTGAAATTGAAGCAAAGGGAGAGCTGAGGAGTGTGAGGGAAAGTCTGAGTGCTTAAGATTCAAAAAAAAAAACCCCAGCAAAAATCAAAGTGCTGGTGGGGGGTTTCGCACAGCCAAGGCACTCCATGGTATTGAATTTCCTTCAGACCGACAACAGTAGGGCAGCTACTGGACTGCTTGGGCCATTAAACACCTGCAACTCATACCCAATTTGCTTTCTTCAAATGCATTTGACATAGGCTGTCCTGAACGGTCCCCAACTTCTGCAGATGAGCGGGACAGCAACTGCTGGCCACTAAAGAGAGCACTATGTCAGAGCTAAAATAATGACTCTTTAAGTCTTTACTAAAACTGAAGACCATGGCACAACCACAGCAGCAAAGTTCATCCTGGAGATTGAAATTTGCTTTGAGGTTCTGTGTGGAAGCTCACACTTTCCAGGGTTGTGCCTTTTGGTGGAGGAGCAGTTAAACGGCGTGACGGCGCTTTTAACGGTGACGCCAGAGGCACCCTGTGGTTCCCATCCTGCAGCTGCCACCAAGAGTAAGTGGTGGTGGGTGAGCGTCATCCAACATCCTCGACCCACCTAGGCTCGCTGAGCTCCTGGGCTTGCTCTTAGCAGAAAAACATGCACAATAAAATCGTGGCTGTTCTGGGGAGAAAAATGGATGGAAAGCTGGATAGTACAGAGGCCAAGGGGCAGATAAAAGGGGAGGGAAGAGCCTGAGATATTGCCTGGAGGCGGAGGGAGAAGGAGGATGGTGGGAGGGATGGAAAGCAAGGCACTGTATATTCTATCGCTGCTCTGCCCCAGGCTCAAGGTGCTGCTCAGGTCCAGGTGGCAAAGGCGAGCTGGAGCTGTGCAGCACAAAACTTTGGGGACTTTGGAGACAGCCCATATTTAGGGCTGGGCGCCGGAGAAGGGAGAGGCAAGCGGGGCCGAGGCAGCGGCAAGCGCTCGCCCCAGCGCTGCCCACGGTGGGCTGGGCTGGGCACGGGGCTCAGTCCCTGGCAGACACAGGCACAACCATCAGCTCGAGAGAAACCCAGCAATTAAACTGACAGCACAAATCACAGATTTCTGCCTATACCATTACACACGATTGCTGAGCATACACTCTCTCCGGCACCAACATATACATATATCCATACTCTAAACACAGCCTGGAGATGCATTGCATTTGGATGATATGTTACACCTGCTTATACATAGCATTTATATACCTGTGTATAAAGATATGTAAAATATACATATGCATGCTATAAAACATACCTAAATCTGTGTGCGTGTGTGTATGTAGCACAGTATCCATCTCACAATACTGATGTCTATATATTTATGTGGCTAGGTATCACCACTATCATATAAAATACAACGACCACAGTCAACTCTGAGCTGCAGAAGCAATAACAGTCAATTCATGTATGAAGTGTAACCTGAATTCCAAACCCTTGCAGGGAAAACCTAACTTCTCCTCCTCCTATTTCCTTCCTGATCGTCCACAAACCATGCGCCCGTAATTAATGCTCATTTCTCGGCATTTTAACAGTTAATCACCGCAGCATTGAGATCACTGCAAGTTAGGCTAAGTTTAACCACATTTCACCCTTTTGCTCTGGCTGGTATCAGCTCATAGCACTAGTTTGTTGCAAATAACTAAATAAAGCCCCAATCCCCCCAGGTGTCATTAGCCAGCCTGTGTCTGAATTAGGCATTTAAAGGCCGGTTTAACCTTGCAGAATGGTTGCATGTCAAAGTTCTAACATTTCAGTTCAGATTATTCTAGTGCACTGCTTGCTCTGCAGTTTGTTAGGGTTTTTTTTTTTTTTTTTAAAATGCGGAGTATGCCACAGCAGAACAAAAAAAAAAAAAAAAGCGAGGGGGGGGAAGGTCTCCTAACCCATCCACAGCTTAAACACACACCCAGCGCATCCCCGCACAGGCACACACACGCGGCACACACACACACATACATTTGCCGGATGCAAAAGCCCACATTTAAGTCCCCGGGTAAGTTGGATGGGCACTCAGTCCTGCATTGGCCAGAAAAAGTGTTTAAAAACAAGCTGAGCTGGTAGCAGTTAAAGGCAAGGCAGGGAGCAGAAGAGGGGAAGGGAAAAAAAAAAAAAAAAAAAAAAAGACATACCAGTTAGGAGCTTCTGTTGCAGCAGAGGACTCACCAGAGCACTAGCTGAAAGCTGAATCAGCTTTCGAGAGTTAGGGATGCATAGAGGAGGGTCATGGAATCACAAGGTAATAATGCGCTTCATGCTGCAGCCGTCAGCCTTCTCCTTATAGCCAATCTCTAATGCAGGAAGGGAAAAAGAGAGCAGGCCCAGGAATGGTATTAGTCCTCACTTGGAGAAAAAAAAAAAAAAAAATTAAAAAAAAAAGGCATCAGGCGAACCCTCCCCTCCCCATCCACCCTTACCTCACCCCCTCCACCCAGCACCACTACAACTCCGTCCCCGCTGCTGCATCGCGGCGGGGTGGGTGGGGGGAGGCAGGCGGGAGGCAGCGCGGTACCGCGGGGGCCGAGCGGCGCCGGGCGGGGCGCGGGGCGCGGGGCGCGGGGCAGCGCTGCCGGCGGCCGGCGAGGCAGGAGTTAAGGAGAAGCAACCTTGCCCGCCCGGATTGCAGCACACCTTGATGCGAAAGGGCTGCGCCTGCAGAAGTGCCCGCGTCCCCCCCCACCACCACCACCCCCGGCTTCTCCTCCTCGCCCCCCCCCGGGGGTCAGCCCGGGCTGGGGTCAGGCTGCCAGCAGGGATGCACACACGCACACCCCGGGGGGGGCTGGCGGAGGGGAGGGGGGGAACGCCGGTCAGAAAGCGAGTCCACCTTTCCAGTGCTTATATACCCAGCGAAGCATCCGAAACACGCACTCCCGGGCCAGTGGCCCCTTCTCCTGCTCTTCCCTCCCTGACCATATTTAGTCAACCACGGCAAAAAATAGCCTGTCAGCTGGAGGCTGCTGAGCAGTATTTGGAGTTCAATCGCTCCTCGCAGCCCATTGACTACTGGTCCTGCAGGGTCCTGACTCTGCCTTTTTTTTCCCCTCTGCTATTTTTAGCTAGGCCAAATAAAGAGGGAGCTCATCTTACTACTCTCCGCCGGCCGAGGTTTCGCGGGGCCCTGGCTATGTTTGGTAAGCGCCGGCGGTGGGAGACACGGAGCGGAGACCTTGTCCGTGCCGGAAGACCTTTGGCTCCCTCCGGTATTTATTCTTTTCCTCTCCTTTTCTTTCTTTCATTTGTATTTCTTCCTCCATGGTAGAAAGGTATCCAGGCGAGAAGGTGGGGAAGAAGCTCAAGGGATCCTGATTTTCACCTTACGGAGGGAAGAACCGAGATTCAAAGACCTCATGCTGGGGCCAAATCCCTCACCACAAAGTCCTGGGCACCTCGTTGTCCAGCCGCGTCTGTCCTCCTGTGTCTCCAAAGGTGCTGAAGGCTGGGAAGGTGTTGGACCTTCTGCCCTCCATGGGGAGCACTGGGGAGCCCCATTGCCAGCCAGGGCACCCCCCCGCCATGGTGGGTTAATGAGGGTTGCCAACACAGCGGTGTCTCCTGGGCCTTGAGGTCATGGGAGCTTTCCAGCCTCCAAAGCTTCACCCAGCGGTACACCGAGGAGGGGCGATTTTGGCAGCACAGGCACTGCCCTTGGCTTGCACCTGGAGAAGCAGGTGAACACCTCTAGAAACTCGAGTTAGACCCAGCTTCAAAGTAAAGATGTCCAGGACAGCAGAGCCCTGGGGAGGTCACCTTGGGAGAGCGGATAAATGATGACAGACGTGGCATTGGCTGCATTCAGCCAGCCTGTCCTGCTTGTTTGCAGCAGACCCCCATCCTGGAGCACCTCCTGAATCCAATGGCCCCCCCTGCCCTGCCCACATCAGGTCTCTACACCATGCAGCCTCATCAAGGCTCACCCAGAAGGACCACAACGTCTCCTCACAACCCAAGGGCACCTCATGCTGCTGACGGACCACTGCCGTGGGCAGGCTTTGGGGGATCGGGGCTGGAGGGACTGGTATCTGCCAACGCATGCTTGAGCGGTGGTGGCTGGATGTGGAGCTGGGGTTGGAAGTTTGCATGAACCCCAGTGAGGTGCCCAACACCCTCTGCTCCCATCAGTGATCAATGAACATGGAGTCACGGGGACGCTCACCCACGGGATCTGTGCACTGCTGCGCAGAGACCCGGCAGTGCCGATCCCAACGGATACCTCCACTTAGGACACCCCTGTGAGACTGTCAGGCAACACTCGTCTGAGGTTGTTGTACTTGTTGGGAGCTGATAGCAAGTCATCTAAGGATGGGAAATGCCTGCAGGAACCACCCCATAGTGCCACGAGGTGGGAAGGGCTCCCAGGAGGTCCCAGCGGTGCTTCCCCGTGCCCTGATGTCTGAGCTCCCCAGCTCTGAGGACGATACCAGAAATAGCTGCGACGGCTGATGCATCTGCTCTCTGTCCTGGTCTGCTTTGACTCTTTCTCTGTCTCAGCCAAGGGCTCTCCTGAGCCCACGCTGGGAACTCGGATTTCCCTCTGCCCCCTGGTCCCAAGGACAGGCTGTTCCACACTGTCACTGTTCGGATAGCACAGGACGGGGTGTGTGGCAGCAAAACCATGAAGTCTGTTGTCCCTGAGGTGTCAGAGCCATCTCTGCAGTGGCCACAACACAGAGCAGCCCTCAGGCAGCTCTATCTGACCCCAGGGACCAAACCTGCCACCCGCCGTGGGACTGGCAGTGGGGAGAGAGCCTGTAGGAGTGCTTCTCCCCCCTCCCCACTCCTCTGCCCCAACGTGGTCCTGGTGACCACCAATGTCCCTTTCGCACCTTCGGCTCATTTCCCTGCAGAACAGCTGGGAATTTCCTGCGGTGGCGTAAGCCGCATCCATTGGTTTTTTCTCCTTCTCTTTTCCATCGTTGCAGGAGTGTCCAAGCTGCTCCCCCTCAGGCATCAGCCAGGACTTTCAATGCTTTCCCAGCTTGTGCCCTTTCAATAACTGAAGCTGTGGAAACCCTTCTCAACCCTGGTTCACCCCAGGGCCCCCCAAATTCATCCTGGAAGGCCTTTACCCAAAATACTGGCCCAGCCAGCACATGGGGAATTCATTGCCTGTTACCCTCTTGGGAGTATCTTGGGGTTTTTGAGAAGCCGAGTGCCAAAAGCGACAGGTTCTCATGCTATTTTCAGCCCCATCCGAAATCACAAAGTCCCTGGGAGGAGCAGCTCCCCGTGCCCCGGCGGGACCCTGCACCGGCGGCAGGGGAGCTGTTAAGAGCCGCTCGCTATCGCAGGCGCAATCGTGCCCTTCTTTGGATTGAGTGAGTTGTTATCACATCCCTGACAGGTTCCCCAGGGTTGAGAATCCATCCCGACACTGAGATATGTTGGGAACAGGAGCAAACTATAAACGGAGATGAACCAAAAGCAAATCTCTGAGACGTGAATTAAGAGATTGTTTAAAACCCAAACCTGCTTTTTGCACACAGATTTCTTCCCTTCGATAATTGATTTACACCACACTCACCCCTGAGCTCGCAGGGACTAAAATATCTGCGTTCCTCTCCAAAATGCATGGCATCTTTTTATCAGGACTTGGTCTGGAGCTTGCTCCGTGCGCCGATAACGCTGGGAGTTTGGCATGCAGAGAGTGCCAGGAGAGACGGGTCCTGAATGTGCAACCACCACAGCCTGCTAGACTTTATATATATATATATATTTGCATACAGCCATAAATATATACATATATATGTATGTAATAATAATGTATGTATGTGTGCATGTAATAATTCTGCATTAAAGCTCCTTTAACCAAAGAAACCTGAGGAAGATGCACAGCAGACTGTAAAACTGAACCAGTTCAAAATGTTATGTGAGAGATTGCAACACTCCAAACAAAATGCAAGATGTTACTTTAAAAGAAGCAGGCCTGGGCTTTTGAATTTATGTAACCTAAACTGATTTTGTCTGTTTGAAATTGTTGTTGCGTGTTGGGAATCTCAAAGAGGCGAGGAGCAAAGCTGCAGACGTTTCCTTTGGAGTCCAAGATTACAAGCCCCTTTACTTCTCCTCTCAGCTCCAAAGCTGTTAATGGTTTGCTTCATTTTATTAACAACAGACAAGGAAAAAAAATTCCTCCTCGGAGCATGTGTGAGGTGACAAGTTGGATAATAACAGCTCCTTTGGAAGCTTTTATAGTACATTAGGCAAACATAGTGGATGTTTATAGACTTTTAAAAATGCTGATTATATAAAAATGCATTTATAGCCTTCTAAAATACCAAGCTACTGTAATATAAATATTTCTAATAATAAAAAACTAAAAATGCAGATTATTGACCCAATTGGAGCATTTTTTGTATTGATTTCTGGTTTTCTACAGGCCAAAATCTGATCTCGAACCAAAAGACTGGACAGCGCCCTGTGATAAGAGTCAGGTCACTCAGGTTTTCACACCCCGCAGAAGATGCTGCACTTTCCTGGGATGAAGCCACACCGCCCGAACCATCCACCCTGTCCCCTCTCCCAGCACCCCCAACACCTCCAGTTCGAGGGAGCTCCTGGAAAAGCCGGGCATCTCCCAGCAACCTGCTGGCCCAGCCACCTTCCCACCTCGCCGGTGGCAAGGAGGCTCTTGGTCACCCAGTGGTTGGTCTTCCTCTGTTCTCCATAAGAACTTGTATGAATAATTAATTTTTTATTGGCACAGAAGCTTGAATGTGGCTCTGTTCTGTTCCTAGCTGATAAGGTTGCTGGGGATGTGTCTTCTCTCTTTTTTGTCTCTTTTTCATCTCTTTTTCATCTCTTTTTCTTACTTTGACCCAAAATTCCATCAGTAGGTGGAATTAGCTTTTGCCAGTGGCAGTTGTCTCAACACAGATAAGTTCTTTCCAAAAATTAAGGTCTTGACAAATTGGTGCATCCCCACCAAAACCAAAATACCCCAAACACCTAGTGAAAAGATGAGTTATTCTTTACTTTATAAAAGCAAATCTTTTCTTGGCTTTGTCTTTTATTAAAGACTGGGGAAGACCAACTCTGGGCTTTGGAGCTGCCTGCCAAGTCCCCTAAGTCAGCATGAGATCTGGCTCTCACACCACACGACTATAACACCTGATACATAGTTTGACCCAAAAGAAGAGTGTTTATTTCCGTTCCATCTTCCTGAAGCTAATTTTCTTCCTTTTGCTAATTTAAGTTCATTATTTTAATAAAAAGCACCTTTTTTTTGCACAGGGTCCCACCTCTCCATTTACTGAACCCCTTGCAAAATTTCACATCACTTGGGAAAATTTCAGCCCCTCCAGCGAAGACAGACCGAGGGAAGCTGCTGCCTGCGACTCTCCCACCAGATGAAAGCAGCGATTGCATCACCATTCTGCAACGTAATGGTGCTTAAAAACACATGTCTACTAACTTCTCCCAGAGGCCAGCTCCAGCCTTTTCCAATGTACATGGATAGAACATGTCTGTGCGACATAAAATTCATGTGGATATGATGGAAAAGGTACTTCTTCCCCCTCCGCCCCCCCAGGCTTTTTCCTTTCATTTGGTGTTTCTGGCAAGACAAAGGAAATAAAATTGGTTTCAAAACTAATGACAAACAGAAGTGGTGTTCATTGATAGCACACTACTAACGCCCTTCCCTCTCAAAATCCTAATGTGGGAGACAGCAGTGTGATGCTCTCCCTTTTTTCATTGGGAAACTGAGGCAGGAGAAGGGGTTGCTTTGCCTGGGGAGCGAGGGCATGGCTGGGGGTGCCGGGGCAGCCCAGGCCGCTTCCCCGCGTCCTCCTGGTGAGCTCAGCCACCTCCGGGGCTTATCAGCATCTCGCTGTTGGTGGATGAAACGGTGACATTCGAGATAACTTCGCCAATTACCCACCAGCTGACTTGAGTTCATTCACATGTTGAGGGCTTTTTTGTTCAGCAAGATGTAAGGGTTGGGTTTTTCTCTGACTTTTCAGAAGTTGTGAAATACAGCCGTCGGATGCTATCGTAATGATGAAATACGGCTGTTTCACTGGCTGGCTGGGAGATTTTCGGTATCTCTGTATGCACATATATGCAAAACCAGCACGTTGCTTCTGCAGTTTGTGTGTGTAGTGTAATGCTCTTTGTTTTGGCAGATATTTCTCTGAAGACACTAACCATCTCACCTCCAAACACAAATGTTTTTCAGTTATTAGAGGTTTTTTTTTCCTGCATTGTTGGAGCAATATTAACAATGGGCAAAAATGCAGCAGAACAAAAGATTTTCATAGCGGTCTATCTGTTTAAGTATTTATAAAGCACCAATCTCTCAGGTACCTGGCTCTTACTGTGGTTTTAAAAAATTATTATGCTATCATACTATAAAGGAAAGAACAAAGGACCACTCATAAATTTAACCAGAAAAACTGTATTTTCCAATCTGTGTGATCTCCCTGAAACCTGGGATCTTCTTTTGTGTCAGGGACATTTATGTCTTCTCCGATGTCCTTCCAACAGTAAGCATTCCAGCAACAGAGATCACATTATATACTGTGGTTTTGTTTGTGGCAGAACAAAATTAAATGAGTACATAAATTACTCTGCTCCTGGAATAAAGAAAGAAGCAAGATAGCATTTTTTAAAGTGGCTTTTTTTTTTCTGATAGGATGAGTTAGATTTCCTGAAACCATGTGCAAATTAAAAAGTTCACAGTTCAGGCTTATTGTGAAAGCTAAATCTCAGCCTCATTTTGAGAGGCGGCGTATTTAGGAAGAGACATTTGGATTTCTATAAGAACTTGTAATTGGTTTCCCACATCTTCCTTGAGCGAGCACGCCTCCCGCTCCCTCCCAGATTAACATTGGTGGTGCTTAACAGCAAAAAGGACACTCGTGGCTTGGTGCACGCTACAGAAATATCTCCTGACGTTAACGGAGCACTGCAGCATTCCTCTGCAAAGACCCGCTACCTCGAATAACTCACACCCAAAATGCAGCCGTGCCCTTTGCACCCCCAAATGCAGCCGGCTGCAGGGTACCATCCTCAGCGAGGTTTTGAGGCGCAAGAAGAGCATCCTTGGAGGGATGAGGGCTGGGGCAGGGACACCAGTGGAGATGGTCCAAGTCCCCTTGAGCACCTCCACATCACCCCACTGAGCATGAACCTGCTCTCAGGTTTCTTATCAGGCTCCTCCATGGCAAATCTCAGGACAGGAGTGCCTGGGGTCACTGCTGATGGCTGGCCAGAGCCAGGGTTGGACCAGACTGGTTTGGGAGCAGAGGAACTGGGCGAGGATGGAAGAGAAATCATATCAGGAACTGACACGAGAGAGGCGCAGGCTGGTGGGGAAAAACAAAGTGCTGGAAGGGCCCCGCTCTTTTTTGCTCAAACACATCTTTTCCATGCATACAGGATAAGGTAACAAGATGCATGATTTATTTAGCACAGAGAAAGCAGCTGTTCGGAGGAAGTGTGGGAGTTTTTAGGCAATCATGTTCAATTCCTGAGGAGTCCCATTTACAAATGCTCACAAACGCTTCATTTTACCCCCCTCCCTGCCTCTCATTTCCCTACGGTTATCTCCCCATCAGGCTATGCTGCACAGATGCTTTAGGCTCTCACTCAGACTTTACTTCTGGCTTCACTTCAGTTCCCTGAAGTCATCGGGACTGCCTGGCTTTGAGGGTCACCCCACCACCTTTCTCTAATCTGTGAGACTGTTTCTGAGTTTCTGACAACGTCTGAGCCAAGGAAAATCTGCAGCACTGTGCCGAGGGTGTTAAAGACGAGCAACCCACTGCAGCCAGGGGCATCGGTGAGGTCCTGCTGCCTGCCCAGGAGCAGGTGAGACATCCTCTGAGGGACCTGTGTCGGTCCTTTGTGCCTAATGCTCTGCTGAGCCAAGCCCTTGCTCGGATCAACCACTCTCTACAAGTTCACCTTTCCTATGGGGTCTGTGTTTCCCCCCCAAAATGCATTACACAGGACTTGTGCTACTGGATGGGGTCAACCTCATCCATAAGATTAATATCTCCTCTTTTGTCCAAGGCTGGGAGTGAAACCGCATCACTTCTAGATACAGTCTCGGTGGTGCAGAGATCACCAGCTCACCGGGGCTCGAGGCTTGGGAGTCGCCCTGGGAAGCACGGCACGTACCCACAGCCCTTCTGCAGAATTTCTAAGCGGTCTGGAATTAACTGTTCTCCTGCAAGTAACTCACTAATAGACATGATTAGCAATTAAGAAAAACATTATTATCTGTCACACGGGATTGAGGAAATATTTATTGCAAGCCTGTGCGTGACAGCAGTAGGAAAAGGGTCCAGGAAGGCTAAGAAAATATCAGTAAGACAATGTCAAAGAGGTTATCATAGGCAAAGACATAATGATGGGAGAGGAAGCCAACAAGATGATCCATGAAAGATGGTAATGAACAGCAATGCCAGCCAGCAGAATATGCCCCATGTTGCATTTATAGGAGAAGGTAATTTATCATCAGTTATGGGTAAAAGTTCTTCTGACATGTCCAAGAATCCTTTGATAAGTCAGGAAAAAATCAACAAAAAATACATAGATGAAGCAGTGAGCAAAAATAATTTAGCAAAACAATGTGCTCTGTACTCATCATGATAGGCAGTTCAAAAATTTGCTGTCCTTCTTCATTTCTGTCTTGTGCAGAGCCTTGCACACTGGTCTAAAATGTCTGAGGAGCTTTTAATGCAGTCCCTGCCCCTGCCAGACCTTCAACGGCAATTAGGCACCAACCCACACAGGCAGATAGGTGCTTGGTAACATTTCCAAAAGCACAAGCAGTGAATTAGAGGCTTATTTATGGCAAAGCACTTCTGAAATTCAACTGAACTTCCTCCCACATCTTAAGAGACTCGAGTACCTTCAGAAATCTGCTCCTTCCAGGCACACTGCTGTGCCTCCAGCTAAGCATGATGTACCTGAAGGAGCTGTGACCAAGCCAGTTCTGGAAGAGCCATGTCAGAGATGCCACGTTGAGAGATGGTCAGACGGCATCTGGACCACTCCTAGACCCTGGTCAGATATCTCCAACTGGAGCTTCCACAGACTACTGGGACAAAACAGCCTGATGGGAGCAATTTCGTGCTTGCTCCATTTCAGACTTACAGCCACAGCCTTAGTTCCTTTTCCCTGAAAAATATGGACCCAATATAAGTGAAAGTAAATGGTATTTTTTCCTCAAGCTGCAAAAGTTAGGTTAGTTTTTCATGCTCAGACCACATCAGGATGCAATATAGTCAAGAATAACTAATTTCCTCTCGGGATTGTTGGAATAATTGGAGCAAAGGCTGCTCTTTAGGAAGGGCACAAGTAACCCTTAACGTGTTCTGAGTGAAAGGGATCATCTCATCCAAAATTTCAAAGAAATTCCCTTCTGGAACATAATTGGAAATGAAGGCTCTAATGCAAATCTTGTTGAACCAACTGGCATTGGAGCCAAACCTAAGTAGGCTGGCTTTTGTTAGGACGTACCCCTTGTGAGTCATGAGCTTACAGTGGCACCGACAGGCTTTTGCCCATTCCTTTCGGTCATGCTTCTCTATTTATTTAACATTAGCCAATTTATTCAAGTGTAAGTTAAGAACCAGTAGATTATAATAAATATTTATTGAAGTTTAACAAATCTGTAGGACCTGTATGTATATTAATCCTCATTATAAGTGCTGTCAGTTGCTACTTAACCTACAGTAGCTGTCTTCCAAATTTATTATATTAAATACATATTTGAGATGACTAATTTACAGCATTAGCAGAATACATTTATGTCACATCCCATATTCCCTGCCTTTGCAGGCTCCTTATGGACAATCTCTCCGGAACCAGCCAACATTCCCCAAACCTGGCAGTGGGATGAACATTGTGAAAACTCCACCAACCACTTTGTAAATCAGGAATCCTGAGAGAATCAAACCCCAAACCCGTGCAGGACACTGCTAAAGCCAAAGGTCTCCGAGGGAGTTGAAGTGGGGAACAGATGCTGCAGCATTCCCTTCCATGGGACCATCAGGAGTCCATGCCTTTGCCTCAGCCACATGGTTTGCTGCAGCCTGCTAGAAGTCAATGACTTTCTGTCTGCTACTCCTCCCATGAATGCAGATGAATTTGGCTTTCAGGTTCAAAACTTACTTAAATGCCCACAGATCATGAATGCCTAATCTACCTTTCTTTAGGAATCCCTGTTAAGAAACCTGAGGGTCCTGATCCAGAACACACTGTAGTCAATAAAAGGCTCATTTTGATGCCATTGACACAGACATAGATTTTCTAACAAGTCCAGCCACCCACAGCACCTGTGGTTTTCGCACATATCTGACTTGGGGCTGCAATTTTCCAGGCAAGCACTGGATCTCCCCTTGTTTTTTGTGCTCGAATTGAGCGTTCACCACAGTGCGTGTGCAATGAGGTGTGCGCCCATTCGAAGGCAGAGGTGAGGTGTGTTGTTCTGCAGTAATGGCATGGTAACTCCATTAGAAATAATGGTAATTATACTGTGACTCACCTTAACGCTACCACATTATATCCTAATGACTGTTCAGTTAATTCATTTTTATTGGCTGTGTCTTGGAATGGAGCTTTGGAGTGTGCTGCTAATGCATTGGAAATTAAGAGTGTACATGGGCCTGTGGGGTGATTTGTACCCAGCTGCATATTGATGCTTCTGCCTATAGCAAAGAGATTGTGAAATCAAAAGGGATTTACGCAAGGAATAGGAAACGCAGCCCTACCATGGTCAGTAATGTCACCCTCGTTGAGAGGCAGCAGGAAACGCAAAGAGGGTTCCTGCTGCAAAGAGCTCCCTGGAAAACTCGAGCAGGTGTTGTTGGATGCAGGAAAAGTAGAGCAGCAAATGAATTATTGCCTGTTTTGTAGGGGAAGGTGACTGTGGGAGACGTGCTGGCAGCATGCGCCAAGAGAAACTGCCCGGGTCTGCCCGGGCTGCAGCCCCAGTCTGCCTGCCACCGCCTTCTTTGTTAACCTTTGCACTCGCGAGAGAGAACGGCCAAGCTCGGGCTGAAGCTGGAGCTGGAGCTTGCCCTCCCGCTCCTTTGTTTACAAGGAAAGGGCTTCTTTTGTCTGTTGTCTTTGTGGTTCATTATGATCGTAATTTATTTGGGGACAGTGTTTTTGCAAGGTGCAAATTACCTCCTTCCAGGGAGGACCTGGCTTCAGAGCAGAGTCTCCACTGTTCCGGTTTGCAGCTCTCCAGCCATCCAGACTGATCACCGCAGGTATTTTTAGAAGGTCATTCTGAAGCAGTAATTTCATCTAGTGATTTTATCTTCTGCCTTTTAGCAAATATTGTTATTTTTTTCCCCCTGCTGTTTCAGATGGTGACAGGTTTTAATGTCAACATCAAATTACCCCATATTTCTCAGCCCAGTTCCTGAGCCAGGACCTCTGCTGACACATGGAGTCACGCTGGTTGCCATTCTCAGCAGAGGGACCAAGACCGCGTGAGCCTGGCCGAATAAATTTCTTCCTTCCCTGTAGCGGTGGTCCCTCGAGACCATTTTTTCAAGCAGAGGGATTTTCCACTCTGCAGGACAAACAGTGCCATTCATAGAAAAAATATGTTAATGGAAGGGAGCTTCATGCCAGAATATCTCTGTGTGTGTATCAGCCTCAGCAGCAATGACAGTGCAGCTCCAGCAACAGGCTGCTTCAGCTAGCCAGGCTTGGAAGCTGCAAAAGGAGAAATGACTGTGTTTCTATAGACCCTAACAAAATAAAGAGCACTCTGCTTTCTCTTTTGATCTGGATCTCTTGTTTTCATTTTGATTTAATTGCAGGCATCAAATTTACAAGGGCAGAGTGTCATTTTCCTCTTTAAAAAAAGAAGAGATCCGGATTTCAGATAACTATCCCATTTAATAACAGCTATTTTAAGGTAGGTCAAACCTGTGGCTCGAAAACCCTTGACAGTGTCCCTTTGATATACTCCATTAGCCAACAAAGGGTTTGATGTAAACTGACAAACATCTTTTAAAAGAGCAAACTGGATTGCGACAGCTGATAATCTCATTTTGCTGAAGGACTTCTATCACGTTACCTTTAGCTCGAGGCTGAGGTCTCCAGCAGGAGATGGAGACAGCGGCAGGTTGGTGAGGAGCCCTGCTCCGAGGTCAGCTGGAGCATGGGGACCATGCCAAGCCCAGCAGCCACATCTCATGGGGCAGCAAAGCGTAGTGATGCTTTTGAAATCGCTTCAGAGTCAGCAAGTCACCCAGCTAGGAGCTCGTTTAACCCAACGTAGCTTAATTCTCCTCTTATTCTCGTATTGGTGAGAACAGCACCTGGAGGCAGTCACAGGTGATGCAGGAAAGACTGAGTTAGTTTTCTCTGCAAGGTCAAAGAGAGCCAGGCAGGTGAGACACTGTTCCCCTGCACCACAGCTCTATCCAGGAGCATGAGAGGTGAACCAGCCCTGATGGGGTGGTGCAGACACTGTAGGTGGCCAAGTGGTGATGTAGGTGGCCAAGTGGCAGCCCACACCTGCCCAACCCTGCCCAACCCTGCCACTCATCCCCCTTCCTGGTGCTGCTGTGAGCAATGCGCCTTGGTGTTGCTTTCCCCATGCAGGAAGATGCCCTGATGGAGGCAGGGAGGACTGGAGGACATCGTTGGTCCTCCCAGAAGTCTTGAAGTCAGCAGGTACCACTGTTGGCAGTGACAGCTCCTTACTCCATGAGTGGCCTTGTACCACCATGAAGTGGTTTTCATGCCACTAATGGGACATGTGCCTTGGTTCTGGAGGCTTTTTACAGTCCTTGGAGCACTATTAACAAATAATTTTGTCCAACGTGTCCTAAATGTATTAGTTACATTTATTGTCCTGCCAAATAGCTGTTTCTTTCTGGTTTGGCACACAGCATCTCATTCAGGAGAGAAGATAATTGTCTGGCTCAATAGCTGATCTATTTTCTACCCAATGATGGTTTCCCTTTTTGAAAATTGATGATCGATCAGTTACATTAAGGATCACCAGGTGTAATATGTTTACCACACATTATATTTATTCCAGTGTGGGAGGAATGCATTAGGCTTCATATCATTCAAAGGGGATATTTCTGATGTAAAATTGTGCTGTATTAATGAGACTACCCATCAAAATGGATGGGTCAAATTAAAATAGAACAAATTGCACACTCCTGCTTAAAAGTCACACTGGAACCTTCAGCCTGCATTATCTGTACAATTCAAACTGAGCCCATTTTTGGCTCAGACATGTTTACATTCTTTGGAAAATATATTAAACTGTATTTAATGATAGTCATGTGAAAGGTTGTATAATCTTTTTGCTTGATGCTACCCAAGACAACTGAACCTCAAGCTCAGGGCTTTAAGATACTACTGTAATGCAAATCCTGATATTATCTCTGCAAGATAGGTCTGGGCATGGAAGCAAAGCCTTTTCTCTTTTCCAAAAGAATCACAGTGATTTAGGAATCATTTCACCTCCTTTTGTTACATTTCAAGTTTTACATTATATTTTAATAAGTCTGTCATACTGTACAGACAAAAGGATGTTCAGCTTCTGTTGTAATTAAAGAAAATCACTGCAATGGATAACATCAACTCAGCAGATTTCAATGATCTTTCTTTCACTGCTCCAAACTCCGCCGCTCCTTGCATATTGAACTAAAACAAAGCCAGTCTCCAGGCTGTTGCTCTCAGGAGGATTCGTCTCCCCCCACTTCAGCTTCTAAAGATGGGCACTAAGTCAATCATTTGGAGTCTCACTATAGGATCATTTGTCCCATGCTATCTTAGACACCTGTGTTGAGCCTATTAATTTCTTCTGCACTAGCTCTGGGAGCAAACGGGGCAGGAGGCAGGCAACATGGCTCCAGCAATGGAAGAACTATCACTTTGATGTATCCCAAGAAAATCCCACAGGAGAATTATGCTTTTGGTGCTCCCATTAGCATCCTTGCCAGTATCCAGAATTTCTCCTGGAATTTTGAGCTGCAATCAGCTAGTTAGACCAGACTCGCTCCTGTCTACAACTACCATCACCCAGTCAGAGCATCTCCCTGCAGATGTGGAGGAAATCTTTCCAGTGCTATATTTCATAGATTTAAAGAGCTAGCAGAGCTCTCCTTTAAGATTTTATTTCTCCCTCTCCCTTAGATGAGTTAGCTGTGGAAAAAATCACCTATAGTTAAAGTTAGCCCATTGGAAACCATGAATATTATATTGTCCTTTGTGCAAGAAAGGAATTAAAGAAATGGATTTGGCCTTGATTGTTTCATTTGAACTTCTCTGCTTGAACTGCACTTTTCTATTACCTCTGCGACTCTGCCTTCGTTATGTTATTAAAAGAAAAGTAATTTATGATTGCCAGTCTTGCAGTCTCTAATTATTTCTGGCTGTGCATCACAATTATTAACTTGAGTATCCACCCTTTTTCTAACAGGATGAAAGACATTCAACCTCTTTTAGGTGAGCTACTCATAGGTAGCCATGCATCCATCTTTGCAAGCCAGTGTCCAGTTAATAATGACACTTTCCCATTTTAATATGTTGTTTATACTTGGTGCAAGCCAAACGTTGGATTTACAGTGAAGATGAACCACAGTCACGGGTTACTCAAGGCTTGGGTTCAGTACCTGGGTGTACTAAAGCATCTTGCACTGTTCGTAGTCTCATTCAAGACCAGGCAATAAAGTAGCACTCAGCATTAACTAGAATATCAACATATCACTGCTGTTCTTTTTTTTCCCTGGATTGCACTGGTTTTCCATTTGCTTCTGGCAGGTAATGAAGACATCCATTTTCATCCCAACAGCTTCTCTGCAACTTGCTTTCTGAGAAATGGAATAGCATGGTTTCAGCAATTTTGATCAACGAAAAAAAATACTGCCCTGTATTTATGGAGGTCAGGGACAGTCATTATATTCAGGACATTTCTATGAAAAGTCCCAAGGAATGGACGATGAATGGGAAAATCACACATCTGAAGTGAGTTCAGATCCCCTGGAGATGTTTCACGGGTGGATCTTGAGTAAGAACGTCTCAAGCAGAAATGCCCTGGCCAGGTGTAGTGCTCGTGAAAAGCAGCAAAATTCAAAAAAGGCTGGGAAACCCCCACCTTTCACAGCAGAAACCCCAAAAGCCCCTGGGGAACATAATTTTGTGTTGACGAGTGCGCTTTCTCCAGCCTCCATGGCACCCCAGCCCCTCCGCTGACTCACACTGGAGTAAAAGCCTGGGATGTGCTCTGCCGAATTCCAAATTTCATCTGTATCAATCATTTCCCCGTGTATCAGCACAAAAATATGCTACCTGGCCCACATACAGCAATCAAAGTGCTCAATGCCAAACAACACATCTCCGTGAGTGAAGCCAGGCTGGCCTGCTTTTTGGGTCCAACCTCTCACTTTTCTGTGAGAAGACCATTCGTCTACAAAGCACACCTCTTTTTTATCATCTTTAAGATAGCCTTTATGGGAGGTACAACTACATGCAAAGGAAGGGGGGGGTGGAACCTTTAAGTATTTTGCATTTACAGTCATATGTAGCGTTATTGTGTAGTCAGTAAAAATCCCTGCTGATTATGTCACTGCTGAGGCAATCAGGTGCCAAAAATATTTTTTTTTATTTCATCTGAGCAATAATCATTTTCTGCCTGAACAGTAGACCCAGTTATTGTTTCTTCCCTTATGTTTTCATTAATTAGAAGGAAGTGGAGAGGTAACAAAACGACTCCCTGGATGCTGAAGTGTACATTTTTCACTGTCAGGTTATAAGAGGCAATGGGCAAAGACAATATATCCTGTCAGGTGTGAGAGTACTTATTGTCAGCATGGTTTGTAAAAATAGAAAGTGAGGTAGCTTTTCTGGATGGAGTTGAGCTATCTATGGATGGAGTTTAATCTGACTAATTATAACTAAAGGCTTTGGCAAACAGCATCATGTAGCTGTGAGAATACTGGATAGTGCTTTTTTTTCTTATCAAGTCTGTGTGAATGTTAATGTGTGTAAGTGTAAAATCGACTTCTATTAATCTTCTAAATTGCCATGCACTTCTTCACCCACAATGCCTCGTTTCTTCATAAGTGCGCTGCGGAGTTACTGGTAAAAGTATTAAAACTCTTTGAAACAGTCATATATCTTCTGGTTTACAGGAAGTGCTTCAAGTGAAGAAAAAAAAAAAAAGAGAATAATTTCCGAGGAGCACTTCTCTCTTGCAGCAGAGCAGAGAGGAGAAGGGATTTTCATCTACAGCTGAATGGCTGGCCAGGCTCCATTTTATTGAGCAGCTCCCTAAATCCCACTGCGATGAAAGCAGCCCTTCCGGAGGAGATGTTTCCTACTGGAGAGGGCACCAAGGAGCAAACCTGGGGACCCGTGCCTTGGCGTGGGATTCAGGGAGCTCAAGAGCTTTATCCGACCCTCTCTTGCCAAGATGCAACCCCTAATACCAATCCTGGGCGGTGCAGAAGCCCAAGATAGCCAAGGCTCCCCAGCCTGACCCCCAGGCATGCCAACCTGGGCCTGATGGGGAGCCTTTGCTCCTGGCCCGGGCGCCAGGTGAGCCGTGGAGATGAGCCCTGCATGGCGACGAGCGCTGCCCTTTGCATTGCTGAGCACTGCCCCAGCCTCTGCGCCGGCTGCACCGCCTTCCCCAGGTCCTTTCTAAGAGCTGGCAAGCTAATGCGGAATATGAAAACAGGCAAGAAAAACCAAGCTGAAGTTTTTCTGGCATGCAAACAATAAGTTGAGCTCTGCTTTTTTTCTGCACTGGCGAATCTTATCTTAATTGCATCAGGCTGTTTGAGATTCCCAGATGCAGAGTGCTCTGTAGCAGGCAATCTCTGTAGCCATAACCATTCCCACCTTCCTTAGCCCAAACACTTCGTTTCAACCACCAGTCACCCTGTGCTTTGGCAAGATCTGAGCAACCTGTATGAGCCAGGACAGGCTCTTCTGCATGGTGTGAGCTCTCTCATGCACTTTTCAGAGCACTGTGACAGGGACCCTCTCTAAGACCACCCCAGCCTTCAAATCCCCCAGTGCAGCTGGCTTTCACAGAGGACTTCTTCTCTCATGTACAGGCAGAGTAGTGCAGTCATCTAGAAATCCAACAAGCAGAGCATCATCAACACAAAGCACCGTGCCACAAACCCAGCTCCGGCCTGGGGAGGGGAGGCAAGAGAGGAAATCGCCATGCATGACAGATGTGAGCTGCACCACTTAATGCACACCTGGTAAGGTGCACTTTCAAGGGTGGTGAATGGAATGAGAAGAGAGAGAAGAGAAGAGAAGAAGAAGAGAAGAGAAGAGAAGAGAAGAGAAGAGAAGAGAAGAGAAGAGAAGAGAAGAGAAGAGAAGAGAAGAGAAGAGAAGAGAAGAGAAGAGAAGAGAAGAGAAGAGAAGAGAAGAGAAGAGAGAAGAGAAGAGAGGAAAGGAAAGGAAAGGAAAGGAAAGGAAAGGAAAAGGAAAGGAAAGGAAAGGAAAGGAAAGGAAAGGAAAGGAAAGGAAAGGAAAGAAAGGAAAGGAAAAGGAAAGGAAAGGAAAGGAAAGGAAAGGAAAGGAAAGGAAAGGAAAGGAAAGGAAAGGAAAGGAAAGGAAAGGAAAGGAAAGGAAAGGAAAGGAAAGGAAAGGAAAGGAAAGGAAAGGAAAGGAAAGGAGAAAAGCAATTTCTATATGTAGTTATTGTGGATCAATCTGTGCTTTGCAGTGCTAACAGCTTTGCAGATGTGTCTCCCAGCTATCCGTTTTTTAAGACATCCTATATCCTGTTCTAAGAACTGGAGCCATGGAATCCATTCTGGATGTCCCGGGAAGAGGATGATGTTTAGGGCAACTGAAACAAAAGTCAATTTTATTTATTCTGATGATTCACTTTGCCTGTCTGAGATGGATCTGACGTCTTTTCTTAGTTTCCTAATTAATGATAGTTACTGACTTAGCAGCAATGTTACTATGCAAGAAACAGCAACCAAGTTACAGCTCAGATCCTCACATTTGACTTTTCTTCACTGGCTTCAGTCAGGTTAGAGATTAACCCAGCCAAAATCTGGCCCAGCTGTCTTGGCAGTGTCTATCCATAAATGCTATGGTAATATTTTCAGTGTAAAGATGTAGGTATTTCACAGTTTTCACATCCCCGAACAACTGTGATGACTGTTGAGAGCATTTGCTTGATGGCATTGCTGCCTGCTTGGATGGCTCTTGGAGATACGTGTCTTTCAAAAAAAAGAAAAAGAAAGAAAAGAGAGAGAGGACGTAGTAAAAATAAAATTAAAATTTATCTGAGTTGAATGAAGATTTTATCTTCCATTCTGCCTAATCCTAAATGTGAAAGGTCAGTAATGACAGCGCGCTATGAAAAGGAAAAGGCTGTGGGGTTGCTATAAAGGAGACTACCAGTAAATTGCAGCAGTTTTACATAAGACTGCAGCTCCAGCATGGGGAATTAGATGAGGCCGACCTGAGGGGCAGAGTCACCGCCCGCGATGTCTGGGGGAAGCCTGGGCTCTGGGGCCCCGTGCAGCCCCCAGTGCAGCCCGCAGCTGGGGATGGAGGCTGTCCCTCGGGTCCCTCCCGCACAGGGTCCTGCTTTGCCCTTAGAGCATCTCTTTGCCAGCATCGGGGAAGCCCGGTATGATCAGAAATATCTCTCTGTTCCCAGTACTGTGCTAAAACTGGTGAGAGGGGCCTGTCCTTACTGTTATATCATAAAAACACATCTATAAAATGAAGAAGGAAGAAAGAGAATAAAATGAGGAAAGTGGCATTGTGTGCAATCAAGCCTTTTGCCCGCCTGAGAAATAGTCTTTGGAGTTGCCTTTGCACCATATGTGATGGGTTTTGAAATGAAAGATGAGGATTGAGCAAACTGTGTGGCCATCAGAGTGCTCTTTGCCCAAGGACATCCCTCCTCAAGCCCACACAAGCCGCTGGCAGCTGCCAATCACTGCGAAGATGTTTTACAGTGACAAAAATATGAAGTCTCTTGCGATATTCTGCAGTTTTTATTTCCCCTCCCTGGTTCCTGGTGGCTGTTCAATACGGTGGACGTTGAAGGCCTTTCTCCAGCGCATGCTCAGCATTACAGCTCCCAGAGCCTGCACTGCCTGCAGGAATAAAAGGTGATTGTTTCCAAAACTGAATATCTCCTTCGTTTGGGTCATTCTTTTAATTGACTTCATTAATAAAGGAAAGGCCCTATTTAAACATAACTTCATCTTCCTGGCAGAATATAAGATGTCATAAAGAAAACAACATGCACTGTTTTTAACTCAAAACTTTAATACTAAATTGCATTAACTAATAACACAAAAACACCAACCATCTGGCTTTTTGGTGGGAGGACTCTAATTCCATTAGGACTTTAATAAATGTACTGCTCTGTAGAGACATTTTACTTTGATAGCCTGGGCAAAAATGAGTAGCGTTTACAAGATTAGTTTACTCAGCGGCCCTGGGATCTCTCCCTTGGAACAGTTCTAGCTGGAGCCGAGGGACACCACTGAAGGACAGAGATGATGCAGAAAGTACCAGCACTGGGGGATGTATTTGGTGCTTTCACGTGCCCTTGGGTGTGATGCCCTGGCATACGGACATGCTGCTGCCCAGGGAAGGGGAAATAGCTGGTGGCTCTGGCACTGGTGGGGATTCCAGCCTTTTGGTGGAGCCGGTAGAAATGATGCAGGAAAGGAGGGGATTGCTGCAAACCCTGACATCTTTGTCTCTCTGGGGTGACCATTGTCATTCCCAGCACGAGGCCTCGGCCGTGCTGTGCGGCTTTCTTGTGCCTCACTCTGCCTCCTGCCAGCCTTGTGTGTCTTCCCTCCAGATACATCCCCTGAACCCTCCTGCCCTGAGCAGATCCCACCTTCTCGTTTGAGGCAGCCCATGCCAGCTGTCTGTCTGTCCAAGCCCACATTAGACATTTCTTCTTCCCTTTTAGGAAAAGAAAGCACAGCATAAACATTGTGCTACTGACTGCGACGTCCATACAAACGGCACATTGATTGGCTGGAAGGTGGAGCCTGAAACATACCCAGTCACCAGTAAACTGAATTCTTGAACTGGTTAATCACTAGTAGCATTAATTTCCCGGGTGCACTGGCAGGGTGAAGGATGCAGAGTCCCATTTTGCTCTTAGGGTGTTATTAAAGAGAATTAATCTGCATACGCTGAGACGTAAGGGCAGTTCTGTGTCCTTTGGTAGGGTTGATCAACAAACCCTGACTAATGCAACGGGCTGATTTCTGGCACGCCAAGCTTCCCTGGATGAGTAACAAATGGAAATCAGCAAGGGGAAAACCTGATGGCATTATTTTTCACTGAGAATTAACATGCAACACAGAATTGTAGGTCTTTCGTTACGTCAGTTTTGTTTTCCCTGGCTCTATTTTCTTGCAACACACTCAGAGCAGATCCCCACCTTCCCGTGCACCCTGGCTCGTCCCGCAGTGAGAAAGAGCAAGCAAACAAGGCAAAGAACATCCATGCATCTTATTATTAATATTTTTAACAGAATTTATTAATGACGAGCACGTTTGGGTTATTTTGAACAATATATATATTCCAATTGGTCTTAACACCAGATGACCCTCATGATCACCTCCTCACAGTAATTACTGGAGCTTCTTTAAAAGGCATCCTGTACCCAGAAATATTTGTGAGTGAAAGCGCATTTCCACGTAGGTATCTTTGGAACACAAAGTCGATTTGCAAGGAGCTGCAGTGTCAGATGAAGCTTTTAAAAAGTTGGATGTCTTCCAGATTTTAATTTACATGATCATTAATACTGACTTACTCCAAATATATCAATCAGTTTAAAAAACACCATGTCTCATTCCTGGGTCAGGAAAGAACCCTTAACCAGGTGAACGCTTAAGCACTTGCTTAGCTTTAGGCAAGTGCTTAAGACTTATTGAATGGCTCAGTGTTAAGCACATTTTCCACTGAGAGAAGGTTGGAATTAAGTTTTCAAAATGCAGCATCCAGAGCTGGTTTGAGAACAGATTCCCTGGGAAACCCCTGCATGGGGCATGGGTGATGCTCTGCACCCCACAGCCCCCAAAATCCGAGCCTGAGCCACCCCGGGGCCAACACGAGGATTTCCAACAGCCTGTTCGAGCTTGTGTTTAGACACACTGCTACAACTGAGCAGATGTAGCTCCTTTCATTAATGCTCCTTATTATCAGCTGAAATAATATTTCCCTCTGCTGCCAGCATTTGCACAGCACGGTGTTACCGTCAGCCGGGAAACCCCGCAATCCCTTTAACTTGGCGAAGGATGAACCTGGTTTTTTTCAGACGTGGAAAGCTATAATAAAGCCATCCAGAAAATGACAGGTTACAGGGCTCTGTGATTTGGAAACCATTTCTATTAAGTTGCCTTCTTGTGTAGTGGCGGCGGGAGGGATGCTGATATGCTGGGACCCAGCCGAGCCCTCGAGCACGCTGCTGCGAGAGCGGCTAATGCCCCGTCTCTCGTGATCCTTGTACTTCTGGCTGTTAATGCCGCTTCTCTGTAATACATTGTAAAATAAACACCCTTTGGGTTTTCTACCTAAATCCACAATACAAAAGGGGAGTTTACTTGAATTGCCCGGCTGAATCATTAGAAAATGAATGCTTTGGGGGAAAGAAAAAGAAAGAAAAGAATTACATTAGTGATCCCCCAGCTTGCCTTTGTGCTTTTCTCTTTCAGAAATCTCTCATGTTGCTGCTCTCTGCACTTTTCTCACAGTATTGATACATGAAATAAAGCATAAATAACCTCCCTTTCTATTCTTAAGCCTTCGATCCCAGATCACTCTGAGCCCCTTGCCGATAAGACCATTTTCAGCGTCCGCTGGCCTGGAAGTAGCCAGCAATGGTCAATGAGCTTAGGAAAAGGTCTGAATATTCGCCCTGTCACCATCCGGGATGTGCTGTCATCCCATCAGGCATTTCTTTGGTCTTCTTCCAGGTGGACAGTGGGAATATTTTTATCCAGAGATGAGTGGTCATGGGACATGCTCACGTTTTGGGGGGTTTCAAGGGTATGGGCCATGCTGACACGCTGCCAATGGGTTTCAACACAGAGGCTGCCTTGCTATTGCTGCTTGTGCTCTGTGTTGGGCACATTTTGGTGAACAGATGGAAATTAGTGCATCCCAGAACTGCCCACATAAATAGGTAGTTTTACATTAATTGCACTTTCTTCTGCTCTTACACAGAAAGGTTTCCATTTGCAGTAAGGTCACTGGTAAACGTCTAAAACTGATGATCTATAAAAGGGGAAAAGGCGGTTACTTGGTCCAAGCCCATCTCAATTTTACTTCTGTCCACCCTTTTTGGTGTTTATGTAGAGCTCCCATCAATGCTGTTTGTCCTTCCAGTGAGGCAATTGCAGAATGATTGCTTTTCAAGGTCAACAATTTAAGTTTTACCACTCTTTCTCCAAAAGAACAAAAGAGCAGCGGGCAGGTAGGCAGAGATGCATAGATTAAGCAACATGATCAGCTGTTAATTAAATTCCCTTAGGAGGAGGAAGAAATTACTTAACCCTTCCCATCACCAGGTGAAGCCCCTTATTAGGGGCAGAGTGAATATTTCCTTTCCTTTCCTCTTATTCCTGTGTGTCAAAGCTTCTTATTCCCGTGCAGTCCCCATCAAAGTGTCTTGTGTGCTCTGCTCCTCAGTTTTCGTTAGAAGTTATCAGACAGAAACTTCATTTTTACTCAACATTTCCTGACCAGTTCAGTGTGTAATTGGCTCTCCTCTTCCCTTTTGGTGATTGAACAGTAAGCATTACAGTTTTTATATATATATATATATACACACATACATATATATACACATATGTACACTCTGTGTGTGTATATATATATATTTATAAAAAAACTAAATACAATTGGAGGAGCAAAAGGACACAGGCCCGTTCATAGTTCCTTCCAGCAACTCCCTTAATCAAATATAATATTTCTGTCCTATTTTTTATCTCCCCACTGCTGCTTCTCAGTCCCACTGAGACCTGGACCTTCGGCTCAGGAGGAAGAAATCCAGAGACTGTAGCTGGGAGAAAACATTGCAGCTTGCTTGGATGAAGTATGGCAGACTTACAGCAGCTGTCCAGTTGCTCTGACTTTCTTGCAGACTGAATTTACTCCCTTCTCTATGGATGGACGAGTCACAGCTTCATTTTTGCATGGCTCTTGGGGCTTTTTTCTCTGTTTTCCTTGCTCTTTTCTTTGGGTTGTTTTTTGATTGGCCAAACAAGCCAGACCTCTTGCCTGGGTGTTGGTGGTGGCCTGGAAACCAACCAAGAGGGAACAGTCCTAGAGCCAGTGGAGAGGACAGCGAAGGCTCAAGGGCTTGTTGGAATTAGGGCAGCTGAGTTATGGAGCAGGGAAGGACAGGGAGAAGGCTGGGCTGCTTTTCTCCCACTCAAAGTCAACGAGGGAGATGCTGTGGCTGTTGGGAACAGCCGGTTTTCCCTTCTCACTTTTGTTCTGCCTTTCATCCCCTACACCCAGGGTCCTTCCCCGAACGGCTCCTGTTCCCGTGCATAAGGGCAGCTTTCATGTGACGGACCCGCAGGATCAAGCAGCAGAGCAGGATGCATTTTATTCTCTCTGTAAAGCCCACAGGAAACTCATAGCACAGGCTGCCTACAATGGCACCGAGACACCATTTCAAACCACTGTGATTTATATGCTTGAGAAGACCACTGTGCTCTGGTTCAACTAGCATCGGGGCAGTAAATTAATTCTGCAAGGGTCCTGTCCAAACTTACATTGATTTTGATTTTGTTGAAAATCATCCATTAGCCAAGAATTACTACCAGTGTTAGTGGAAATGCTGTAGTGTCATTAATTGGAATTAATGGATGGGTAGTTTTTATAGGAGATTTGAATGAAGGCAATATTCCTTTCAAAAACCATTTTATTAGAAATTTGCTTGCCAGCTGTAAAAGGCAATGCCACAACAAGCCATTCCACAATGCTTTATCCATGGCTTGATGTGTTTTTAATTAAGGAAAAGCAAAGCACTTCGAAGTGTTTTTATTAAAAAAAATAGCCATATAACAGATAGCTATTTATTTACTGCATAATGGGGAACTCGGACCAAGAAAGGCTGGGAAGGGTCACAGCAACACTCTCCCTGCTTATTTACTGGACCCTGGATATTCTCTTTCTTCTGGGCATTTGAAAGGACTGCAGGTTATTTTTGGTGCCTTAGAAATTGTTCCATTCCCATACTTCTCAGGGGTGAAAAAGAGGAGGGTAATCTGCTCTAGCTCTTTTCTAAGGACAGGTTATAACCCTGGAGGGTTAATGCTGGATCTGCTGGAACGGCCCCAGTCCTGGCTGAACTGGTTCAAGCCTAGCTGAGAATGACCCATTTTCTGCCCTTTCCAAAGGAGTGTAAAACAGGAGAAGAGGCAAACTGATGATGCTCCACTGAAGTCAGAGGAGCTCTCCTGATCCATGAGGTGTGAAGACCTTCTGCCCTGCCCTTCTCATCTCATGGGGTTACAAGACACTGTTTTATATGCTTTTTCCATGACATTTGGAGCATTTTACAAGGCAGGATAAGACTGGTGTTCTCCCTTTATGCTTGAGGAGGCAGTGGTAGAGGAAGTTAAAGGTCTCACTCGAGACCACAGAGCAGGAGCTCACCAAGCTTATTGCAAAAAAATCACCCTCCCACCAAGAGAATATGTGAAGGTTCCCTATAGCATTTACTTTAGCTTTTAATCAAAACCAGATTATTTTTTTCAATGTACCACAGCTACTTGCTGTCTTCCCTTGCCTCTCTTTTCATCTGGGGCTTATTAATCTGCTTGCATTTCCCATGAAAAAACCTCCACTGGCACAGCATCTGCATCCTGTACCTGACGTTGGCAGGACCACACATGTGCTTTGTATGACCTGTGTGCAAGGATGCTTTTTCTGCGTTTCTTTTAAATGTGGGGAGTTGTGTGTTTGAAATAGCAAAGACTGAAGTGAGTGCATCAGGGTCTCGCAGAAGTCATAGTAGCAGGGTTTAGGCAGAGGGAAGGACAGCCTGTATTAAGCTGTGTGTATACAAGTGGGGAAATTGCACTTTAAAGCAGTTAAAGATAGTAGTTTGCTCATCATTTAGGTGGATGGCTCATGCAAACACAGTTCTCGCACCTCAGGTCCCTGACCTGCCAGCTCCCGGAGCTCACCTGGAGCAGTGGTCCCCGGCTGCCGCACGTCAGCACTGTCAGAAACCCTTGGCAGTCACGGCCAAGGACACTCCACACAGCTGAGCCTACTTGGAAATGACCTCGTTCCCTTTCTCTTCCTACATCACTCTAGTATTGCTCTCTGAACAATCTCATTTTCCCCTAAACCTATAGACAAATGTACATTTTAGTAAAGAGCAAGGAGCAAATAACAGCATGCCCCTTCAGCTGGTGGAAATCTCCCCCTCGGTTGCCTGTTGTTAGAAACAGGGGCTGGGGCCAGTTTCTGCAAATGCAGAGCTGTGTATGGGCTTCACATGCAGAAGGGGTGTGAAGGACACACCAGCTGTCCTTGGATGCTGTTCTGGACATGGGGTGTGCAGGGCTCGGGCAGGCACCCGCGGGCAGGGGTGCCCCTGCCTGCTCCTCCACTGTGCCGCCAGCCGTGACCCTTTGCACAAGAGTTGGGCAGGTTTCAGAAAGCCAAGGGGAAGCACAACAGGAATGAAATGGGGTTGTATGATCAGAATCCTAATTAAGGAGAAAATATTGGAAATATGCCATATTAGAAATGCTATTACGATTAATAGTGACAATACCACTCTTGGGAAATAGGCAAATTTACACAGTAGCTATACATAAAATTTACTTTAGCATATTCTCCTCTCTACCTTGTTTGCACACTGTGATAACAAATTGCTTGTATACTGTATGATGGTATTCTTTTTATATTTAAATATTTGAGCCAGCCATTCATTTTGTGAGGAGAGAAAGGCATGCAGAGGTCTTTGAGCTACAGAGCAAAGTAAATGATGTGCTGTGATATACTTAGCAAGTGATAATGTGAAAAACACAAAAAGCCCAAGTATATGTGGACAGGAAGGTAAACACAGTAAGGAAGAGCTTAGCTTGGGATTTCCCTAGCAAGAAAGAAGAGTGATCCTGCATGTAAGATGTGAATCCGTCACTCATGGTACCACGTTTGAAAAGTTATTTTATCCTTCAATTCTTCAGTTTCCTTACTAAAAAAAAAAAAGGGGGGAGGGAGGGCCAGTGAAGTCTTTGGATGGTATTTCCAATCTAGCAATTAAATGTATTTTTTGGTGGCAAAAATGACAAAATTATTTACTGTTGCTAGTTCTTTGTGCTGTTTCACTGGGTCGTCATTAGTATGGGATAGCTGTGGAGCTCTCTCCTTCCGTGGGTAATTAAAAGCTGCTCTCTGCTCTGAGCTGCAGGAGCCAGGAGAGGCTCTCATTTGCATGCAGTCCTGCAGCACCCGGCAAGCCGGAGGACAGTGGGGAACCCTGCTACATCCCACTCCGCGTGGGGCTCTGGGATGTGCCGGGAAGGACGTTCAGCCCCACACCGCGCTGAGCTGCCGGGCTGGATTCAGTGCTGCACTGCACCAGCAGCGAAGTGGGGGAAGATCCTCAGCTCCAAGGGTCCTGCTCCAGGCTGGTGCTGGGATAACCAAATTTCTTCCAATTAGTGATATTGGTTGAGAAAGGAAAGAGAAAGAAGGGTTTCTCTCTGCATGGAGAACAGCTTTTTAAAAAGCCCTTTAGAAAAAGAAGTCAAAGGAGTAAACAGCACACTGGAAGCTACACCATGGTGCAGGCAACGAGCAAACGGACTGCCAGGGTTTGCCCTCGGGATTAGCCGCAGGATGAGGCTTTGTCCCATGTAACCAGCATCATGGATGGAGCTGCTCTCACCTGGGAAGGAGACAAGACGGACTCTAGACCCTTTGAAAGGATAAAAAAATTACCTATTCCATCCCAAGCTCCTGGGGCAGTGGTGGCTCGCTGCTGGCACATGCCGGGGCTATTGCCCATGAACCCTGTCCCAGCCCCACATGAGGAGCAGCCCCAGCAGACACAGGGGGTCAGGATGCTGCATTCACACACCAACAAAGTAGTCACACAAAAATTGATTTTCCCTCTCTCTTGGCTTGTTAGGGGACATCCTCTTACCAAAATACAGCCAAAAATGCAGCACCGTATTAATCCTCATTGGAAATGCAGGACAGATCTCCAGCTGATATAAGCTGTCGGAGCTCCCTGAAGCCTACAGAGGTTTTATCATTTGGATCAACTATAGATCGCCCCAAAGGCTTTAAAACCAACAGTTCTCAACACCGGTACAATGCCTATAACTGATCATTCTCGAGACACCCACATTCTTATTTAATAAAGCCTTTCAAGTCTCTTTGTATTTTATTCATAGAAGCTGTAAAAAATCCAAGGACCCAGTATAAAGAATCATTTATTCTCTTCTACATAGCACTATAAATTTACACTGCATTTGCAAACTAAGAGCCCATATCTTAGGGCAAACCAGAGCTCCAAAGTGAGACCAAGAATGGCTTTCAAAAGGCCAACATGTCCCAACCAGAGATTGTGTCGAGAGCTAAAATTTACAGCCACAAACTTTGAAAATGAGGAGAAATTAGATATAGAGCTTAGTTTCATTGTTAGAGCTGGTCTGGCTTTTTTTTTTTTTTTAAAAAAAACACCTTTTACTAGTTTGCAAACACAGAGCTGTTTCTGCATTGGTCCCTCTCATGCATAAATATACAATAAGGGGAAATGGGGCTGGAAATGTGTTATATGGGGCAGAGACACTGAATGTCCAGGGCCATCAGGGTGAAACCCATTGCTTGTTGCCTTACATCCCATGCGTAACGGCAACATATAGGTGTAGCTGGAGAAGTCACACTCTCCATGCTGTAAATACACGGGGGTGGCTTAAAACACCATTCACCACTCCTCCTCGTCTCCCCTCACTTTAAGTCACCAAAGAGCGTGACCAAGGAGCCACGTACACCAGCACGGGGATCTCCAAAGAGAGGCACCTTCAGCACCCAGCACTGCTCCGCTCCCTTCTGTCTTCAGCTCCCTAACGGGCAACAGAGCTGTTTCCAGCTGACCTGACCGACAGAGCCACCAATTCCTTGTGCAGGTCCTGGCTGCCCTTTCGCTCCATTGACAATCCCGCTACATCTGTGAAATTCGCCCAGTCTCTGCTGCTCCCAGCTCTCCCCTTCAGCTCATTCAAGTAAGCTGCAAAATGGCACAAATCCAACGTGATCAAATGCTTTCTTAGTGTCAGTCTTTTCTTTCAAAGGACAGAAAGGAAAGGGTACACGGTGCGATATTTATGAGCCTGTCAAGCTCCCTGCTCTCACCAGAAAGTGCTCTCAGGTTTCCTTCCTCGCTGGGGAAGGGACAGAGCAAGCGCCGGGGAAGGGCAGCTGTGTTCGTGGGGGCTGAGCTGTCATCCGAAAGGTGTCCTCCATTCACAATGGGCATGGTGGCATCACGCAGAGTCACCCCCAGCTGCCAGCCTGACCCCAGCACTGGCAGGTTGCAAATGGGGGTATTTCTGAGCAGAAAGGGTTTGGGGACGCAGCAAGTACCACTCCTACCCTGCATTCAACCATGGCATCCAAGCAGCTTTCTGCAGGGCAGGAGGAGATGGGTCTGAATTTTATCCTGACAGCTTCTTTTTCCCACTTCCCCAGAGGAAAAGCGCACCATGAAATCTTTCCTATTTGCTTTCTTTTTTAATGTAACATGCAACATATACTTGAGATAACACGAGCAGGGGACTGTGCCTCATGCTCTGGTGGGAAGGTGGTACAGTTTGTTCTGGGCTGTATCTCCTAACTTGGTGAGTATACGTGCCCTTGCTATAAACCACCATGCTTAAATCGGTTCAGAAGTGGGGAAAATACTGTTTGCTTCTTCTCATCTGCATGCCAATAGTTTGCCATGTTGCTTCCCTGCAGGAAAATGATTGAAGCAAGTTATAAGTGGTGCCTCTAAAACCAAAGGCCAGATCCTCATTGGCTGTACATCAGTGCAATTCCTTTGACTTAAACATACATTTGCAATGCTGAGGAGCTTTCAAAATGAGAGGACTGTAATTACAGCTGTATTATAATGCCTCTTGCCACGTCAAATGGAGGGCTATTGACAGCGAGCAAAGACCTGAGAAACACTGATAAGAATGAACTGCAAGTCCAGTCCTCCAATGCGATTCCCCACGATCCGTGATTTATGAGCCCAAATTAGCTGCCTCATCTTCAGGAGGAATTGGCCAAGGGTGGCTTTTCTTGGAGCGCTGTGCCAGGAGGGTGCCAATATCATATGTGTTTCTGAGTGGTATCTGACCTGACATTGATCTTTCGGGGTCACAGATGTACTCCGAAAGATTTCCTTTAGGCTCAAGGAGAGCGACATAATTTGCTGTTGTGATGGTTGTCCTGCTTGCTCCTCATCCAAGGAAAAAACACCACTTTTTTAGGGCCATTGCCAGGAGATGTCAGTGCCTCCCCCTGACTCTTTTGACCCATCAGCTACTTTCCATATCCTCAGGGAATGCGGAAGGAGTGGTTTTTTGAGCAATTCTGTTGGGTTTTTTTGCCAAAGAGCTTGTAAGTGTGCTGGCTCTCTTGGCTGGCTATGGTCTCAGGCACGTTGACCTGACATTTCACAGGGAGGAAATCAGAAGATCACTCCTCTGGTTCATGATGGGAGCTCACAGTTCCTCCTCCCAGGTTACCAGAAATGTTGAATTTCCTTGGTCAATTATAGGGGCAGATGAGATCTTCTGAGACAATCAAATTAACAGTTCTCTAGTTTGAATGAAGAGGATGATGGCAAGAAATTTGTGATGAGTGGTGACCTTGGGCACTGAAATTTTCTTCTCTTTTCATCCAAAACCACCTGAAATGCTTGGCCTTAGTTTACGCCTCAAGGTTTTTCTTTTTCCCTCCATTTTTAAGAAAAAGGTCAGCCAAACCTTAGTTCTTACAGGCCAGGGAAGTAATAGCTTGTCATTTGACAGAGGTTTATGAGCTAAGATTAGTGACCCTTTCTATATTGTACATGTGCTTAGGGGGGAAGGCAGGACTTCATGCGATGGCAGTGAAAAGGCTCACATTCATTTCAACAGAGCTGACACTGTGCTGTTAAGAGGGAAAAACCCAAAACAAATAAAAGAGACCCTAATCAGTTATTCAGCATGTGACCATGCTGAGAAGACAGTCTCTCAGAAACACAAAGAGCAAAATTCCAAGATTTAGTAATGCTATCATGCTTTCCCTAAAAGGATAATCGATGTACCCAAAGTCTCTGAATCAATATTTGTCCTTCTCAAGCAGGGTATGGTACAGAAATATTCCCAAAAGCACTCACTTCTGAGATTTTGTTTTGTTGCATAACATTTCAGTCAACTGCAGAATGTCTCCAATAATGATGATAAATAATATAAAGCCTACAGTGGTCTGTCATGTAGAGGAAGTAAAATAGATACCCTATGTGCTTGGTAACAAAAGCTCAGCCCCCAAGATCACTTGACCGTGTGATCTTTTAAATGTATGGCAAAGACTTTACCCACTAGATTCAGGTTAACAGCTTTGAGAATTTGCAGGTGTTAAATTAACCACAAGAGACTGTTTCCTAAGTGCAGCAGAAACACACTGAGCATGATAAGGAATAATAATTAAAAATTGAATTAAAGGGCTGTAGAGTTTAAGGAAAAGTATGTGGTTTGGCTCATATAAAAGTGGCACATACTCAGGAAATAGGTCTGACGTTGTGTGATACCCCGGGGCAGGAGTTCAGGTGCAACTCGTTCAGCTTCAGCAGAGACCTGGCCATGGCCCATCTGCCAAGGCAGAGACCTATTTCACCCAATAGGTGTGAAATCTGGACACTCTGTAAACCCCAGGGTCCCCCAGCCGCTGCTCTGGCAGTGGGCAGCTCCCTCGGGAAGAGGACTGGGCTCTCCAAGCACTATGGGCTCCATCCCACAGTACAATTTCGCTGCACAGGCAGATCCAAAGCTTTAACTTCTGCCTCCTTCCTCAGAGTCCTCTTGCAGGGCAGGGTATACACCCTCTTAGCTATTTACTTGTTGACCCATTGACCTGGTTTCTAGGTTCACTAAACATATGAGTAATCAAATGATGTTTCAGTCCAACCACAAAACCTAAAGTATATGAAACCCCCCAAATCATTATTCATTTCTTTTTCTCACCCACACAGCCGCCTTGTTTTCCAGGTGTGCCACTTCTTGCAAGCATGCTCAGCACGAGAGATTAGACATTTATGCAAGTTTGGACAAGATTTAGGCTTACAGATAGTGCCCAGTGCTATCTGCTGAGCTGTAGCTCTACATATGTAATTACTGCTTTAGCAGGGTGCTGAGTAAGGCTGGACAGAGATTTTCTTGCTCTTGGCTCCTTGCTCGGTTCCTCCAAAGCCATAAGACTAAGGCACTCTCAGAAGGCTGAAGCCAGGGGCAAGGGTGGCTGTTAGCAACTCATGCTGTTGAGGAGTATGGGACATAAATACAGCAGGGCTGCAGGGATGGAGTTCAGCATTTCTCCTGATGGGCAGAACCATCTCCGAGGGTTGGTTATGGATGCCATCCTTTGAAGTGCTTGAAACTACAATGGACAAAACTGGAAAATGAACTGGTGGGAATGGTGCTTGGAGCTGTCAGGTCAGTCTCCAGCGTCCATGATTCATGTAGCCCCAGTACATAACAGTCTCCTGTTCCTGGCAATCACTCAGTAATGATATTGGAAGTTGCCTGGTTATTGAAGCCATAATTACTACATAATTTGCAGCTGTAAGATCTCATGATAACTCTCTCCCTTGCAGAGGGGAAAAAATAATCTGGTATTTTATTTACCCTGTCAACATGTGGAACTTGCCTTACAGTGTAATTACATGGTCAGTAGTTACATGGCTCTCTGGTTGATGGCGTCCTGTAAACAAATAAAGACCCACAAATTCCACCTGTGGGGATTCAGGCACTACATAAAACCAAGGTTTTTAAAGCCTACTCAGTGTGGAGTACACCCACAAAACTGCATGCCCAGTTCTTGCCCTTTGCTCCTAGATGGGCATGGAGCATTTGTGCCATGCAAATAGCTTCTCCTTTCAACACCACCTAATCTACATAGTCTATACCTGGGGTATTCAGTTAGCATTACAGTATCACCTTCAGGGCCCAAATTTAGCTCAGCATCCCTCTCTCTTACACATGCATTATAGAATCATAGAATCACAGCTATATTATAGAATCATAGAATTATTTAGGTTGGAAAAGACCCTTAAGATCATCGAGTCCAAAACTGTGTGTGTATTACACACACAATTCATTTGCAGCATCTGCCACAGCAAGCCAACAGCCTGCCTAGTTTATCCAATTTACTGACAGAGAACAGAGCGGCTCCCTCATGGCCCCCAGGAAACTCACAGTAGAACTGGGATGAGGAGTTGAGTTTCTAGAAGCCTGGTCTAACATCCTGACCCCCAAATCCAATCTTTTTCTCTGCTGGGATATTGCTTTTGGCTACTCCACTCCCTGCTTTTGAAATCTGCTTCGTTGCACACCCTGGGAATGTGCAGCGGGTGGTAGGGGGAGGGCCGAGATAAATATGAAGAGCTTTCTTGCTTTGTTTATTTATATGACCTTAAAGATGATGTCCGTGCATAATGTTGAACATGACGGAGAGAAGCTGACAGGGCAGTAAGTTCTGGCTACCGCAGAGCAAAAACAAAATTACATAAAAATATCAATTGTAAAATTACTCAAATCCATTAGCTTAATTAGCATCGTTAATCAAGGCAAAACATTTGATACATCATGTACTTTCGCAAGAGATAAATGAGCCTTTGATGAAAACCCAGCAGGTTGCCCTGCTTTTGGATCTGCCGGTGGCTGCCTGGACGTGGAGGTGAGGCTCAGCGGGGCGCAAGGCGTGCTGGCAGCTTGGTGTGAACGCCGTCCTCCGAGCAGGTTTCCAGCTCAGTGAGGGACTGGCACCATATTTGGCCAAATCTGTCCAGGGTTTAATATTGTCAAGTCCATTTGCAGGAGCGTAAAAACGCCTAATGGGCTACACTCTTGCAATATCATCCCGGGGTCTTGACTGGTTTTGAGACAAGGTTAGCAAGCATATAGCAAGGATATTCATAATTCTTGTAGTAATTACAATAATAAATTCAAAGACTGTGCTACATTGTCTTACTTGAGGAAGGGAGGTTCACTGAGCTCTTGCTTTTGTTTCCTAGGGGAATCTCCGGGGAGAGCAATATTTCTCTATCTGTAAACCCTTCCAAGGAGAAACACTAGAGAGATCTTGATAGCACACGACGGCACATCTGCAGGCAACCCATTCCCAAGATCACATCTGTCTTGGAGGGTACTCTAGGCTCTTATCTTTCTTTTTCTCTCTAGGTTCACGTTGTTGCAGTCAATCAGGTCTCCAGCGTGCAGTTCAGGGAATCGGTGATTACTGCATGACTTTCTTCCCTTTGCATCAGGACTCAGTTGTTGCTCATTCCCTCTCCCCGTGCCATGGCACATAATTGAATCTTCTCTTAGGCTTCTTGTAACAAGACCCAGCTACAAAGGCTAAATGCTTTATTCCCAAGAAAAGCCTTAGAGATAAGATTCACCAGCTGTGGCAGCACAGTGCGGATCTTAGCAAAAGAAATAAATGTCCCTTCACTCCGCGACTATCTTTCCAGCACTTTATCTGCACTGAGCCCAAACACAGTCCTCAGCTATTTGTATTGCTAAATATAATAAAAGAGAAGTCAGCAGTTTCTGAGGGATACACTTCCATAAAAAACAGTTCGATGGCATTTTCTTCATTAAACACATTATTCAAAGGCTTTTCTCCTTTTCAACATCCAGTTTCTGCTGGGTATACATGTGGCTGAAGCTTCCTTCAACACATAAGACACCCAGGCTGTCACTGAACAGCAAAAAACTTACTCCAGTGGAAAAGCTGGAGTTGGATTTATTAATCTAATTTGAGGATATCCTGGACAATAATTGTCTGCATAGTGATTGGGAAAGGAGGAACTGACTGAGACCATTTCTGGCTCATTGCTTGTTTGCCTTTTTATTTTCCTTACCAGTAGATGGTTCAGATGGGCATGGCTGGAACCAGCAAGGAGAGCCAGACTGGAGAAACCCAGGTGGTTTAAAGAACTTTGCTTCAGCCTTGCAGGCAAAAGACCCACACGCAACCTGGCCTTCCAAGAAGAGCTTTTCTGACCATCCCTTACTCCTTCCTGAGGCTCAAAGGCAATGCAGCTTTTCTGCCTTGCTTGCACCCATGCTGCCCAGTTTGATGGTGAGTAACCTGGGAAAGGACACAGCTTTGGGAAAGGTGAGGCTCGGTTCTGTTTTGGGTGCAGAGACAAGGTCTGAATCTCACCATAGAGATCCAAGAGTGCTCTGAGAGATGGAGGCTGCAGGTACATGCGCCTCTGCAAAGGGCATCCCATTGCTGGCAGGTTTCAACCTGGATCAGCAAACCATTTCTGGCTTGCAGACAGCAGCACTCAGAGAGACAGATCAGTTTTGGCCTGTGCTTTGCACGTTGATGTAAACACTGTGATGATAAAGTAATCAAAAATGGGTATACTTGATGGTAAGTCTTAATTAACTATTAATTAAATTTTATTAACCCACTAGTGAAACCGACTGTACCAAGCAATGAATAAAAAGGCTGCAGTCAAAGTAGTTGATGTATCGCTCATTTTTATGTGGAAAGAAGGCTCATCATTTTCTTGAGATGGCCAATATGTAAGGATTCCTCCTTGCTAAATCAGTCTGGCCATTTTCCTACATGCCACTGATAAGGAAGTATTTACGAATTTATTCCTAAATTCAAAGTATACTTCAGGCCTTAATTTACTGTTATAATTATATCACTGGCTCAATTAGTCCCCAATAAAAATGTTATGCTATTGTATCAAAGAAATGTAGTACCTTTGAAGTAAATGGATTCACTTGCAGAGTAAGAAATTTTCCTTTTTATTCTGTTTTCTCATCTGCTACTTATAGCCACCCTTGTCTTAAATTGCCCTTTTTATTCTGTTCTTTGCAAGCACAGTTTGTGCCTGAGCTCCGGATGCTCACGTAGAGTGAAATACTCCTCTCTAGCCTTGGGGCTGCATCGGGAAGCTTGGTGGTAACTTTCTCTCGTTAAAGCTTTGCCAGCCTCATTTGCATGGCGATTTACATACGCTGTTTGCTCTGCCACACAAAGGCTAGTGGGTCTGTAGGTTTTTTCCTTGACTTCCCTGCTTTGTTTCCTTCTTGTCAGTGATGGGGCCATGTTATGAGCTTTAAGGAAATATGGTTGTACCTTTTGTCCTATAGATTTTCTCCTATTGCGTTTGACAAACACTGGCGGTGCCTCCTGCCTTGCTCTACCTACCCCAAACCAGCTGAGACTGACAGAGAAAAATAGTCCCTGGGGTCCCTGCAGAGAAATTGCTGTAGGACCTCAGGTTCACCCATCCACACAGTGTTTGGGTCGGGCGAGGGGGCAATGCGGAGCTGCAACGGATGCGAAGCCCTTGTCTTGGAGAGTTCACCCTCCAGACAGGGCAGGAAAAATGGTCAAATTGGACAAGCAGTGTGTCGGAGGGATGAGGTAATAGCACAGCAAGGAGAATTTGGCAGGAAATCTATGAGCTGGCTAGACAGCACAGGACAGAGATCCGTCTAAGAAATGGGAACGCGTTGCCATGAGTAGGATTCTTGTGGACACGGAGCTCTTTCAGACATCATTTGGCATCACTGCCTGTCCTCACTTTGGCAAGCCTCCGGAGGCCTCTGGGTTTGATTTTCAAACTCAGGAACTACAGAACCATCCAACTATTCATCCAAAAAGTTGCTCAATGTATCTTTGATTGACTTCTGAATACGCGATACCAAGAGCCCCTCCAGACCAGAATCAGGCTCAAAAAACAACAGTAAAATTAGCAGTTTCTGAGAACCTCCTCCAAATCCAGAGCTCTGAGCTGGGTGACCTTGGAGGGACATGTCCCTGGGGCAGCCACCAGCCTGAGATTTGCTTCTTTCCACTTCTAGCATAAAGAAGGAAGGTTTTGCAAAGAGCCCATTAAAAGATGGTCCTCCCCCACAGAATCGCATCTTAATTCTGGCCAGTGCTGGCTGCAGAGCTGGCTGATTGCATAGCCAGAAAATGTGACAAGTACCAAATTGCATCTTATCTGCACCTTCTCTCTAGCAAACGTGTCTGCCTGCGGTTCAATGCGTTTCACTGCCAGTTGAACGACCAATGTCGGTGTCACCAGTTTCCCCCATCTCTCCGCAGGGCATGCCACGGGAACACCAAGCCATGCACCAAACCCAAATTCCTCATAGTCTCTGTAGAGTCAATCCAGTCGTATGCCCAGGCTTGGCTGGGTTTCTATTTTATGTCTCTGGAGCTGACATGCAAATGGGTATCATAGGTCTGTTCTCCCAGTCATATTAGTGATCTCCAGCCAATTTCTACTGTTCAACAGAAGGTTACCCCTGAACTCCTGCAGAAAACAGGGCTCAAGTCTCAAGTATCCCTGTTTATCACTAAGTCCATTAAAAACTGTCCACACGTTTTTCCACTGGCAGTGAAGCTATAATGAGGGAATAGCCCTATGTGCAAGTACACAGTATGTGAGATTAATACTTCCTTTATTCTATTTATCAAAACTAACATATTTGACATTAAAAACTCTGAATATTTTAAACCCAGAGAATATTCTTCATCTCCTTTTCATGTCTTTAAGGTAGATGAGATTATTGGAGCCTATCATTTTCCCTTACCTCACATAAAAAATGCTAAAAACCAAAGTCAAAAGAAAGTAAAATTTCTCTGCATATACTGTATTCTTAACGTCTGACTTATTTATTTTAGCTGACAGTCTCTGTGCCCAGGTCCATGGCTGCTCCCTGTGTGCAACCTGTATTTATCCAGGTGGCTTTGTGCCTATTAAAAAAGGGAATGTAGCAAAATTAATGTATCTTTTACAGCAGGAGAGCTGAATTTATTGGTCTCACCATGGAAATTAATTTAGCACTCCCAGCTCTCCCTTGCTGGACAATAAAGACATGAAATGAAACTGCCACACAAAGTTTTGACAAAATTCACAGTCATATGAGAAAAAAAAAAAAGGCCATGGGTAATTTACCACCAAAACTGAATCAGCCTTTTATGCCAGTGATGCACCAGTGATACCATGAAGGGAATTTCCACCCAGTGACCAAAAAACCTACCTGGGTGAGTAAATAGAAATGCAGGATGGAAAACAAACAAGCTCCTAAACAGATTTATCTTTATTTTCTTCAGTTTGAAAAAGAAGTCTGGGTAATAAAGTAGACACTGGGTCTTGTGCAAGGCAAGATCCTTCGGCCTCACGCACCCGCCGGCGCGCAAACGGCACGCCGGCGGGTGCGTGAGGGCGAAGGATGCTGCACACAGAGGTCCAGCAGTGGTGGAAACCACAGCTCAGAGGAAGAAGAGGTTGTTCTGCCTCTCATCTGGCCCCACACCAGGAAGAATTAAACCAGCACATCCTCCAGATCAATATATAATTTACATGTCGGTCCCCACCTATCTGTCTGCACCCTTGTTTTAATGTTTCCTAAATATAAAAAATCAAATATCTCTGGGGGGAAAAAAAAAAAAAACAACAAAAAATTTTTTCTATTGGGGTTGATTGGGCAGTGGGTGGTGAAAGATTTATCTTGGCAGTAAAGCTGGAAAAGGGCTATAAACCTTAGCGGAGAGCCTCTGCGCCTGGGTCCGAGGGAGGCTAATTGTTTGTTTGTTCTTCGTGTTTATGGTTTATCTGCGGCTCAGCTGACAGGAAACCTAAACCTGAAGGAAAAAGCACATCAATCGCCATTATCTGCCTTCTGTGCATGCACTAAAAATAAAACCAGGCAAAGGGATGGCTCGCACACCCAACCCATCGCGATGCCAGCCGGAGCGTGCCTTGCTCCCTGATGCACCAGGGATGCAGGGGAAGGAGGGAGGGAAGAACGTGGACTCCCCACCATTGAGTTCATCTCCCTCCCGAGCCCACTGCTGTGGTGAGGGCATCAGTGCTGGTTGGACAAGAAAAAGAATAATGGGTTTTTCCTGCAGTACTGCCCCCAAAATAGAGAAGATGATTGATCTAAAAGCAATGTGCGAGTGCCACAAGCTTTGAAATTCCCTCGGGATTTTGCTCCGGTGGTTTCTTTTACCTGAAAGATGCTTGGGTGGTGGAGTGAGATCCATAGATCAGTGGTTTTAGAGCATGATAAGCATTAGTGCAGTAAGAGCAGCTCCGATTGCTGTCCTAGGCACATCCCAGCCTGTCTTGACTTTCCTCCCTGCCCGTTGACGGTCTCTGTTGTCCGTCTGTCGGGAGGTTTTGCACCGGTGTGGCACAGCAAGTCCACCTCGATGAAACCAGCCTGAGCCACCGCTGCGAGACTTTGACCCCTCCAAGGAACGGAGAGAAGGACCGGGATGCCCTGCTTGCCTTTCCTCACCCTGCGGGCGCTCCCAGGCTGAGCATGGGTGCGGGCAGCAGGGAAGGGGGCTCCTGGGGAGGGAATGCTCTGGCAGGGGAGCCAAACCTGGGGGGCATGGCACAAAAGCCTGCCCTAAAATGGTCCAGGGCACAGTTGCATCATCTGAGTAGGTTTGTACCACTGCCAGAAACACTCAGCCCCCAAAACATTGGCCCTGCGGTGCTTTGCAGAGGCCTTATTCCTCTTGCACTGCTGCGGAGATGCTCCCGTTGGGCTGGGACACCCTCGTTCCCTGTGACGGAACTTAGGCAGCAAGGATGGAGATTTTTTGCTGTGCCATAAGCTTCTCTTTAGAAAGAGTTGTGTGCCTCAGTTTCCCTGTTGCTTCCTTTCCTTCCCACGCTACATCACTGCTAGCACGGCTATAAATGCTCTGAGCAGGGGGCGGATCCTGGAGTGGGAATGCACAGTGCCCTGCACACTGGCGGCCCAGAGACACTGTAATAATAATAATTATTGATTTTCCAGTTTACTTTATGTTTCGTAGGGTGTTTTGCTGGAAATGATATAAATAGCTGTCTCTGTCCCTATCCCAGGGCAGGATACAGCAACGTATTTTTTCACAGTCCGAGGAAATAAAATGCAAAGTTCATTTTGCAATGATTTAAAAGTTATATTAAGGCCCAGCGTTGGATGAAGCGGGAGCAACATGCTTGTAACTAGATAACTCCGAAGCTGGAGTGGCGGTTCGGGGAAGTCACAGCTGCTACATTTGATTTATCCCAGCTCATGGGCTCGAACGCTGCGCCCCGTGTTTCAGTTGACAGTAACTTTGTGCCCACCATGAGCATCCTGCAGCAGAAGCAACCCCAATAACACACCCAGGGCGACCAAACTGCTCTGCAGCCTCTGCCGGCAGCCTGCTATCAAGATTCTCAAAAAGTGACCTTTGGGGAGAGCGATTTCCATACAGGAATGCATCTACTGTATCTGTGCTAAATATAGTAACAGAGCGCGCAGGGAGTGTGGTCTCTCACCCCTGCGAATTGCAGGAGAGATTATTCATTTGCAATTTGTTGTACCTTCACGCTGACAGGAATTACTTTAGCCAAACAAGATTTAATAAATGATCTGTTCATAAACAACTGATCATTTATCTGCCCCCGGTGCCAGTCGCATTCTGAATTTCTAGAGGAAAAGGGCATGAGAGCCCACTTGCTAGCAGGAGGGGCAAGAAGTGCCTACGAGCCGGGAGAGCCAGGGTTGGCACAACCTTGCCCATTATACTTCCAAAGTATTAAAAAGTCCGGGTGTGATAAGGAAAGGGAGGCTGTAAAACTCCATCCTTATCTTCCAGATAGCGGACCCGATCTTCCTTTTATTTATGCTGGTGTAAAGCAAAAGTAATTCCATCAGTGTTGCTGGTGCAAAACACGAGCAGGTGATCTCAGAAGCGTGCCCGGACTCTTGGCTGGTGTTTTCTACTTTTAAATCTTTTAATTTGACAAAGATTTTCTTCAGCTGCTGGAACTGCAGATCCAGCCTGCAGGGCTTGGAGTGAAGGGAGGTGAAAATGAAGCCACGTGTGCAGCTTTTCTGCATCTTTTATCATCCCCACCTGCATTGTTCTGCCTGGTATGATTTTAAAGACAGCCGACCAGGTTTCCTGGGGACCAAATGCAGATAGAGAGGGCATGCACAGCCCCCAGCATCCTGCGTGGAAACCCGGGTGTGGGCCAGGGCCACCTCTGCCAGCAGCGGGCAAGGGGCTGGGGGTGGAACTGGAGCCTCTGCATTTGCCCAGGCACATGCATTTTGCCTGCTTCTGGACTTATTCACCTCTCGCACCTTTTTTCCCCCCAGTGGCAGGAGGAAAACGAGTCCAGATTTGCATGCGCACAAAGGGAAACAAAATCATGTCCTTAACTTAATGCAGGTAATTCTAATTATTAGTCATTGTTATGTTAATTATTATTACCGTTGCACAAAAGGATTGTAAATAGATAACATCACCTTTTCTTTTGCACTGTGTAGTGTTTTTTTCTCCAGCATTTCCTTGATGGCACCAATTAAGAAACCACAAGACAAATATTCGGGAATCGGATTGTGGGTGGTAATTTTCTTGACAATGAAGAAGGCAGAGCCGAGCCCGCAGCCTGCTGCTCTGCAGGTACCGCCACGCTGCAGTGCTGACAGCAGTAAAAACTTGTCTCTGACAGTAAACTAAGCATGTATGACCCGGAAGCCATAGAGAGCAGATAAGGGCAGTAACACAGACTCCATTTAGTGCTATTAAAATGGTTAAGTAGACTTACGATCAGAGATGCCAGGCTGAAATTTGAGAAGCTCTGAAAGTGAGGAGTGGGAGATGGATGGCCCGTGAGCCAGGCTGGTACTTGGGTTCCTGAAGCACAGCCGACTTGTCCCGTGTTTCCAGGTTGGGAAATTTTAAAAACTAAGAATATTTCACTCTGAGAAACAAGGTTTTTTTGCAAAGCAGTGTTTCTGAGAATATTACACAGAGGGAGAAGTGGTTTCAGCATCACTTTGTGGGACTCTGCCAGTCATTGCGGCAAGAGAAAAGGCTTTTTCTTATTAAAATACACAGGGACACTCACAGGTACTGACCCATGCCCTGCAGCACCATTGCTCAGGGCAGGACACCCCAGTATTTTAAATATTTCGGTTTGGATCTGGGTTGTTTGGGAAGGTCTGCAGTGAGCGGCTGGCACAGGGCTCAGTCCTCACCCCCCGGTGCTGGGACATGACTGTGACCCTTGAGGCACCGGTGATGCTTGGGAGAGTCCTTGACTCTTCCCCCCATGCCCTCCGGTGCCACCGAGCCGTAGGGACCACCGAGTCCGACATCCGAGCACAGCTTTTCAATGGTGCATAACCTGCTTGGATATGGTCTTTAAGGGAACAAACACCTCTTGTTTTATTAGCATCTATGTGACAAATTGATTTATGGTAGATAGTGACAGAAAGTGCCTGACACAGAAAAAATATTTTTTTTAATCAAGGAATGATCACCATAAAGAATGTACTATATCAGTCAAATATATCCAGCTGCAAATACCCTATATGGTAGCATTAAGAAGATGTAAACTCTCAGATCTATTATAAACAACTTTTTAAGGTAGCTGAGGCTTGGAGGATTTTGACACGGGAAAGGATGGGCGGTATCATAACTCCATATGTGTCCAGGCATTGTGGACTTCTTAATGAAATTTCCAGGGTTTGTAGGAGCTTTTGATATACACCTGTTACAGCTGTCACGAGTAGTACAGGTCCTGAAATATTTATTGTTGCTTTTTTTTTGCCCATCTCCCTATTGCTTCCCTTGTGCTCCGTAACACTGAGGTTCCCGTATGCCCGTCACCCCGTGCACAACCGCTGTGTCTCCATCTGACGTCTTCTGTCCCTTCTCCCGTTCTCAGCCTTCCTTCTCCCCGGGAAACTCCAAGGTACGTTCAGAAGAAACCTCGCGTCCCACAACTGAGCCGCCTCCTCTCCTTGCTTCTTGGGTCTTCGGTCCCATTTTCCCATCCCTTCCCCCCGCTACTTTCCATCCCACTTTGTGGATGCCCAGACTCAGTTACTCCATCAGGACAGCAAACAAGACAGGAAAAAATGAAGGAATAACGTTCTCCAAAGGGCAACCCAGCAGGTGGATTTTTGCATCACCACCAGCATCTCCCTCCTACTCCTTCCAGCCGTGGGACCATGCATCCCTTTACCTTCCATCCTATTACAAACACAGCAGTCGATCATTTGTTTCTTGTCCTTGAGGCATTGCCAGCATGCGACCCGCCGGGATGGCTCCAATTCTTCACACTATTCCTCACGGCTGGTTGTTTCCCCATCTCTCTGTGCAATAGCAAACATACATCGTCCGCGACTTCGCTCCTTGTCTTTTATCTTCCTCTCCATCTTCTGAAGGTGTGTTCATCTTTTAAATTCCCATTTATGCAGGTTTTGAAGATGATCTCTAGAAAAAAAGCTGGGGCTAGTTTATGTCAAGGGGGTTTGCTCAGTAAAAGTATAGGAGTAAATGAAGCTACCATTTATCAGCAAGAATCAAGACTAAGATAAGGAAAGAGGAGCAGGAAAACCAGCCTCTTGCTTGGAAATTTTGATCCAAGAAGTTCTTTTTGACCTTTCACCCCTTCTAATTTTGGGGAATTTGTCCAAAACAAAAATATCCTAATTCATAGGAAAAATTCACATGCATAGAAGAAATGGAAAGGCTGTTGCCTGCCCACTTACAGTGGCTTTTTGTTTCTTTTTTGTCCTTTCTTTGTTTTATATTGAAAACAGTGGGGGTGATAAATAAGCAAGACAAGAGAGAAAGAAAACTGCTGTACTCCTTTTTTTGTTCTTTTCCAAAATTTTTTTAAGAGTTTTGGATCAGTGTGTTCCTATCGGTGCATTTTCCCTGTGCCCAGCTGAATTAGTGCTACCTCCCTGAAAAGCAAAGCAGGAATGGCCCCAGGAGGGAGGAGAGGTGACTCTCCCCAGCCATTATCTGGCAAAAGCAATAGCTGGTTTGGGGATAAACAATGACGAATTGGCTCCAGCTTCTTGCCAAAGCATTAGGTAAGCAATGTAGGACGGTGCAAATCAGTCCTGCCTATTCCTGGTTGCATTCGTGCCCCTTCACCTCCTAAATGCGATGGTGCCCGAGGTGCCCTTTGCTGGCTGCTTGTTTATGGATGCCGTTGGCTTAAAATGGATGCAGCCAAAGGGAGACAGACAGGAAAGCGAAAGCGGCGCCGGGCTGGGCTCTGATCCTCCCCTCCAGCCTCCGGACCCAGTTCTGCAGTGTCTGTATGTCCTTCGTTTTCTGCAACCTGCACTCAGCCCTGCATTGCAGCAGCAGAGGAGTCCCCTCGGCTGCTTGGCTCCTGGAGCTCTGCGTGGGGCTGCACCAACTCGCAGCTCGCTCAGAGGCGGAGGGGAGAGGCAGGGAAAAGGCCCTGGGGACCCCCAGAGCCCCCTCCCTCCGGTGGAGGTTTCCCTAGCCCAGCTCCAAAAGCTACCCAAGGGGGTTGGGAAGCCCCTCCGAACCAGAGCAACCTCCTCAAGCAAAGCAACCCGTATTTTCCACTCGGGCTAGAGTGAAACAGCCTCTGTCAATGCTTCAGGATAGATCGCCTATATTCCTGTGTGCTGCAGAGCTCCTCTGGACAGACAGACAGACAGGTACTCATTCGGCAGAGTCATGCCAGCAATGCCATCCTGGGCTGACGTGATTAAAAACTGTCATCCCAGATTTGGGGGGTTTTCTTTCCGATGTCCTTCTTCCGTGCACACACCCCCAAATGGAAGAAGGAAACGAGCAGTCAAACCTTTGGCACATCCTCTCCGTTGTGGCTCAAAGTAGAAAATGTTGAGTGCCAAATTTTTTACTGCAGTGTAAATTAAAATGCCTGGACTAAGATGATAGACACATCGCATGGAGATCGGCGCAGCCTCCTGCCTGTTAAAAGACGTATTAGAATAAAGAGCAAATGATTCCCGAGAGCAGGGTCTGCTTGAGAGAAAATAAAATAAAATAAAACACAACCAAGGGGGAATCAGCAGACTTGTGCCAAGGTCTCTCAAAGCCTTCGGATGGCTCGAAGGGGCTGCAGGCTGGCGGCTCTCAGGCATGAATCCTGCCCATGCAGACACGCTGCAGATATTTGTCTCTCCAAGTGTGATTACACTCCGAAAAGTGACTTGCCATTACTACCCTTGTGGGATTCTGGGCTTATAAGCTCTAGTTCATTTTCCAGGGTAAAGAAAAAAAAACCCAACATGACAGAAAAGAAGGGGTTTAGTTTCTTTCTTTTTGTTTGTTTAGGATTTTTTTTTTTCTTTGCTTGCTTGTTTTCTGGCTGGCAGCTCAGCAAGCTCACCCCGGGCTCTGGGGGTGAAGAGGAGCCATAGCTTGTCCTGTCAATGGGACACAGTGATGGGAAGGCAGGCAGCTCCTGCTCTGAAATCACTGCTGCGGTGGCTATGCTGTGCTAACACGGGCAAAATGTACTAAGGGACATTTTTATCCCTAAAGTCAGCAGATCTGAGGATGAACACGCAGATCCGTGGGGTAGGAAGCTGTTGGGTTTTGCAGGCACGGCTGGTGTGAGACCACTCTTCAACCTGATGGGATTCAACAGCAGCACACAGCAGGGACCAGCTCGCCCCGTGGTCCAGGGGATGGTGATGGCACATGTGGGCAGCACGGGCTCGCTCCCAAGCCTGGCAACTGCTAAACCTGCATTAACACTTAACCAGAGCAAACGTGTACCTGCTCAGCAGGGAAAGGGCCTTTCCTTCAGACAGGAGAGGAGTTAACTGGAGACTCCAGGGTCTGTGCATAAGTGTATCATGGAGTTCGTGCCATTTGGGTCATTTCTTTGATTTGACAATTAGGTTGCTCGTGTATGGTGTTAACTCCTCTAAGTCAGAAGGACTTTCCATGGCCTCCATTCAGGTCCTTGCGCTCTGACTGATCCCTGCAGCTCCCAGCCCCCCCTGAGCCCCTGAGTTGGTCTGGGAGCAGGCGCTGCCCCCACCAACACTGAGGACCAGCCTCCCCGCTGCGCTCTGGCACAGCAGCTCAGCATCCCTTAATCGCTATTTCTACCCTAGGCATGGTTTCTCCCTGGCACTTTTGGAAACAAAGTCCCATCTTGCAGCATTGCATACAAGTGAAATTCAGGCAATGGGAGCAAAGAAATTAGCAGGAGTAATTTTCAGCGACTAAGTTGCATGCACTTGTGTATTTTTTCATGATTGCATGCAGCATGCTCTTTGCTCACAGTGTATATGCATTTATTAACTCACATCTGACTTGGTCCCTGCTCCTTGCTGTCAGGCCCAGTCGTGGGGGTTCAGCAGCAGAGACCAGTTTCTCCCATTATTTCCTCCGGTCGTGTGCGAGCAGCACTTGCTGTTGAGGCTGCAGCCTCACACTTCCAGTGAACTGTAAAACCAATTTAAAAACGACATTTCACAAATTAATGCAATGCCCACTGCAATCACACATTTTTGGGCTGCTGAGGAGGCATATTCCAGCCTGGAATTTGTTACCTGGCCAGGCCATTCGTCACTGCACAAACTTCCTCGCCTGGTAGCCCCTCTGTGCAAGGACAAGTTCGAAATACTGACAGCCAAAGGGCAGCTTCTGCCATCCTCTGCCGGGATGTGTTTTTAACCCTGCTCCAAATTCTTCGGAGTCGGTGCCATGCTATGCTCTAAGTTCACAGGTAAAGGGTTTTTTTTAGCAATAACTGCAATAATCAGCCCTTTGGTACCACCTCTCTCTCCAACATGGCTTGTCAGAGGGAGATCTCAAAGGACTTCCCAAAGGCATGTGAATAATTTAGCTGCTACATGAGGAAACTGAGGCAGGGAGAAGCCTGCTGGGCTCCAGGGTGCAGGAATGGGGCCGAGGGCTGTGGCGTCCCACGGGAGCTGCACCACGGTGAAGCCGGCTCGGCACAACACTTGGCACCGGGGTGCCGCTGGCAGCAGCCGCCCAGCTCCCAGGAGCCAGGTTTCAGAGGCAATTAGGTGCCTAATGATGCAGGCAGGCACCTGGTGGCATTTGCACTGGGAATGAGGTGCTTTACATGCCTAGGCACTTCTGAAAATCTCACTAGGCATCTACCTGCAGCTGTAAGCGCCTGCAAAAGCCAGAATATTTTCAAACTGCTGCCTGGGAGGCTGCTCTCGGCTGTACAAAAGGCTGTTTTGGCTGCAGACGTGGGCTTTCAGCATGGGGAAGACGGGCTGGATGGCAGCACTTACTCAACCAGACCCTTACGAGAAACCCCCATCGACCCACGCTTCCCCCTGGCCACCATCCATGGGGTCCCAAAGCTCAGCCACTGCACGTGAGACCTGTCACCACATCTAACCTGCTCTTCCAGCATTGCCTTTGGGTGAGTTTAATAGTTTTTAAAGAAGGGTTTAAATCAGTCTCTGTCCCTTTTGCACAACCACTCCATACCTGCACCCATACGTGCTTATACCTCTTATGCCTCCAGGCATGAGGTCTACTTCACTTTTCAGGGCAGAGGCAGGCAATAACCCCTGCAGATGTGAGGGTGCAGGGGTGAGTTAGCTGGATGCTGTGTCTGTACATCCTTCACGTGCTCGTAAACATCTCATTGGATTTATAAACGTTGTGGCCAGCAATTTGCCATAAGCTCTCAGGAGACCTCAGCTGGAGTTTGGTTTGGATAACGAATACTTGTAGCTTGGGGGATCAAATGGCTCAGGAAGGTGATGCATAGGTGTGTTTAATAAATGGTGCTTCTCCTCTTCCCATCTGCTCCCATATTCCAGCAACAAGCAATGCCTGGATCCCCCCACCCAGGCTTTGCAAAGGCTTTCACAGCCCCTGCTCTGAGCCCCCCATCAGACCTTGGCCAAAACCTGCCTTGCTAGAGCTTCCCCCAGCCTCGGAGAGTGCTGCTTGCACCATCAAGCTGGAAAGCTAATAATCCAGTAATTTATTATTAAAGCCAATATTTCTAGATGACTCCCTTAATAGGGAATTTATTTCAATGGTGTTTGGCAAAAAGTAGAAGTCACGCCTCCTGGTATATGGTTTATTTTCCGCGTTTGTGGAAAGCAGGCAGAGAAAACGAATGGCTTCAGTAACTGTAAAATAATCTATAAGGCAGAGTACGTCTCCTCATCTTCTTTCAGAAGGTTTTATTCAGCTCAGGCTTTCTATATGATACAGTGATGAATGAAATACCTGGGAACAGTACAAAGTAACATTATTTATGGAGAATAGTAAAAGAGCATCCCATTTCTTAGCATGCAATTTTGGTAAGGGCAGAATTTTGAGATTAAAATGAGATTCCCCTCAGATCATTTCAATTAATCTCAAACTTAAAAAAAGGTCTTGTGCAGAAGTGATGTCGGCTTGGTCTTCCCAATGTTCCTCGTGTCTTTCAAACAGCCATCCCTTGGTAAAGTCAAGGACTGGAAGACCACGAACACAGACTGAGCACCCCAGTCTTCCTCTTCACTACACCAATTTTCTCATCAATGAGCCCTAGTAATCCACAAAGTCATACCCCACCATCACCTGGGACGTTTAAAACTAAACTGAACAAAGAACTGGCCTTTGTCACAGCTCAGTAATTTGGTGAGCCCAGGTACCTTGATCTCTGCCAATGACTGACATAGCTTCAAATCTGACCCATCACTGCACGGATGCTGCGCTCCAGACAGGTACCTGCCTTCCAAAACGGCTCCTTCTGGCTCCAAATTCAATCAGCCCTTTCAAACATGCTAAAAGTTTGAGCTGGGTGATACCAGCTGACTTTGGTGGCATGTGCCTTGGTACCTTGCTGAATCGGGCCCCCACTTGGCAGGGCTTTATTTAGAAAATGCTTTATGCTTGCTAAGCTTGGGATGAAAAACCTTTTTTTTTTGTGGTTTAAAATGGTTTGTTTGCTAGTAAATTCACAGTATGGCTGAGATAATGCATTTGTGTTGTTCAGTACAAAGATAATGGAGGATTAAAATGCTGACAAGTGTGTAGAGAGGAAAATGATTTGGTTACCTCTTAGCAATGCAGCAGCAGCTGGAGTGAGCCCCGCATCTGTGGCTGCTTCCAGGCAATTACTGCTTCCCTCCCAGAGCTTCTGACAAATGCTCCTGCTCTCCTGCTTTGAATTGTCAAGTGCAAAAGTTGCCATGAGAAGTGGTTTCCCTCCATTGGCCTTTCTTTTTGCTTTTCTGTGATCAGTTTGGAGTATTTCCACAGGGAAAAATCCAAGTATTTTTGTGGTGCGAAATTCCCCTGTTGTCCAGGCAGGAGGGTGAGATGAGTCTCAGCGCTTGGTGTATTCGTGCACTTCACAATTTTTCTCATAAAATACCCCAAAAGACTTTAACAATATCTTTAATTTAAGAGCTTCACACGTCTGTGGTCAGGTCTGGTTTAGCATGGTTTTACCGGTATTCCCCGGGCTGTGCCAAGAGCCCATTACGCGGGGTGAATGAGCTCCCCTTTGGGCCAACCATCACCTTCCTTCTGCCACCTCCAACTCTTGTAAAAACAAACATGGGCTCCCTAAGTGCAATTAGCATCTGAGGAATGCCGAGAGAGGGAGATTAATGATTCATAAACTAAACAAATACTGTTCTGATCCCATTAGCCAACAGACAGCATCTCCCGTTAATTTACTTCTGTTTGAGGTGTATCTATTAACCCCTTTTAATCAGCTATTATTCTAGTTAAACTCTTAGCTGGGCTTGGTTATCAGAGGAAGGTACCCTTCTGACATGAGATCAAATTAAGATTATGGAAAACTTGTCAGGAATGAAGAGCCTTGCATTCGTAATTGAGTTATAACCTAATTAAAAAAAATGAGGTATGCTTCTGAGGAGGGCCCTGCCAGCGCTGCCTCTCCCGAGCATCCTCTTGCCTCCACTGAGGTTCTCTCTGCTGAATTTTGTCAGCCTAAACTCAACCGGACAGGTGTCATCATCATCTGCCTTAATGTGCTCACCCCCTGACACACGTAGCTTTTCTCTGTGTCTTCCTTTGTACCTACAACAGAGTCGAAAATCTAATTTTTTTTAAAATGTCAGAGAGGCACATAAAGTTAATATACTTACCAGTTTGGAGCCCTCCACTTAAAGTCAATTACTGGTGGTGGATATGTATGCCCCGGCAGCGTGGCTGCCTGCTGCGGGACAGGCTCGCCTTGCCTCCTCATTTAGGGAGCATGCTGTCTAGGGAAAATTTAATATTTTAGACTACTGGTAGCAATGTATTAGATCTCCAGGTTTCTGAGGTCATCTTCAGTGAGTAGCTTGTTTCTGCCCACATCTGTGAGCAGAAGGGAGCTGGGGAGCTGGGAGGAGAAGCGTGTGCCCTGGAGATGCTGCCAGCATCCAGCATCGTGCCACCTGGTTGTAGCACTGATGCCGGGTCAGACGGAGCAGCCAGGCTGAGCAGGGCAGGAGAAGATGCTCTCCTGCCTTGTGATCACTGCTCTGCATTTAATGCCATAAGTGAATGCCAACGGAGCAAAGGTCCTGCCCGGGAGCAGGCGGTGGCTGGGTGCTGAGAGCACCCTGGGGGTGCTGGCTTTGCTCCAGAGTTTGCATCAGTTATTCAGCCCAAAAGTGAGAGCTGAAAGGAAAAGACTGTCTCCTGGGTCACAGCACGCATTGCTCACCCAGCACCCAAATTTTCAACTTTTGGGTGTAGAGCTACTGCCAAAGCAGAGCTGTCTTTGCCTCTGGTGACAGCCCCAAAGGGGCTTGGTGCTGGGGTTGAGCTCTCTGGGACAGGGCAGCCCTGCACCCGTGGAGGCAGGAGACCTGCTGTGGAAACAAGCGTTTTGAGAAAATTGCAAGATGCAAATGCTCACTTCTTATCTTAAAAACCAGAACAGCTCAAATGGGTTTCATTTTCCTCCAATTCAGACCAGAATTTTAAGAAAAGTTTGCAATTTAAGCCTGAAAACCTTGGTGCCGATCATACCCATTTTCACCCCAGTGTTTCCACACCAGGGATCATTTCCATGATGGCTCCACACAATAACCCAGATAAAGGAAAAGGAGGAAAGTCTCACCTGAGCTGCCCAGCTCCCAGTTAGCAATAGGTAAATAACTCTTATTTTCTCACTCTTGCTTCTTGGGCTGTGATGGCTGATGAGACTTGTGAGACGTGAGCCCTCCCTTCTTGCTTCAGTGCATAAATACTGCCTCTTCGGGGATTTGCTTTGGTTAATTTAGGAGCTGCTTGGATTTTGCTTCAAGGCGCCTGCGTGTTGCTATCCCTTGGAGTCACCCAATGTATTTGTCATAGCTGAACCTGCAGTTCATTAGAGGTACAGAGTCAGCTAATTATTCCCAGAAAATGTAGTATAATTTTATGAATTATGCATAAAATATTAACTAATTGTGAAGTTCCCAGATATATACGTAGACTGCAGGGCAAATGCTTCCCCACTTGAGGGCTATATACAAACATGAAACAAATAATACATATATTTAATCTAGTGTTTCAGGCAGGGTGGCTGCACACTGAGGACACAAGTGTCTGGGGGAGAGTGTCATGGAGATGTGGGCTCCCCTCCCAGTGCTTGGCCCATGGAGGGGGGCTGCCAGGCACGGCACTGCCCCAGGCTGGAGTTTGCAATGAAGGCCCTATTGATGGAGCCTTGATCTGTAAGCCAAGCTAGTTTGAGAAGGTCCGTGCTGAATTTCATGGATATTGGCCAAAACACTGCCTTTTTCCAGCAGAGAGGTTGCAGAGCAGCCCTCCCCACCAGATCTATAGGTAGGTATGTCCTTCTCCCAGCCCGGGTGCGGAGCCAGGAGCAGGGCGCAGGAAGGACGAACCTGCACCACACTCAGCTCCCAGCCCCTGCAAAGCCCCTGAGGAGGTGCTGGGGAAGCCCTCCCCTCCCAGAGATGCAGTAGCGATGGCTCCCCAGGACTTGATCCATGGACATTCACTTCAAAGATGCAGATCAGCAGCAGCGGTCCTCCTCCTCTGACAGATATTCATTTCAGAGCTCACCAGCGTGCTTTGGAGACATAAAAATCGATAGAACAGAGGGAACAATAAAGTTTCATTGTTCAGTAATGAGGTAGACGGCATCTATCACAAACTCCCAAAGTGCTGCTCACTGCAGGATTCTTCTCCACTGTCTCCTCCCGGCTGGAGATAAAGAGCCTCCGGCGCTGGAGCTGGACCTCAGCTAAATAAGAGATGGGCTTAGCTGGGAGAAATCTGAATTCTGGAAGATGAGTGTCCCTCCATGGCCAGACTTCATTGCTTCCTCCTCTTGTGTGCAATATAGTAGCAGCATCCCAATATTTTCAAGTCAAGCTCTTGAGGTGGTTGCTGAGTCCCTGATCTTGACCTCCAAAGGCTCCAGGAGTTCATGCAATCAGTTAGTCTATATTTGCACCACGAGGATGTCCCCATCATCGTTGCACCAGGTGGCACGGCAGCGTGGCAGTCAGCCTCTGCGTACACCTGGTGCCAAGGGACCAGCAGCAGTGGGAAGCTGCGGCTCTCTGGAGAGAAAGGAGGACATCAGAGAAGCCACCCCAAACCCTTCAGCTCCAAGGATGCTAATGCAATTTTTAAAAACTTCGGAGAAACAAGAGATGGGAGAAAGGGGTGATGTTTGAAGAGCATTTATAGAGGGATGGCTGGAGACAGGGAGGCTCGGAAAGGACAGAAAGCCTGAGACAGGTCAGCAGTGGAGCTGGACCAGCTGCCTGCAAAGGGATGGTGGAGGAAATGCAGAGATAATGAAGAGACCCAAGACTGACAGAAAGAACCGAGTTTGCCCTGAGGTGCAAAACCCTGGGTGCTGATACAGAGGACTCCACCACGCAGTATTTGGGGGCCCGTGAGGTGCCTGGGTGGTGTTTCAGAGCACAGTGGTGGGCTGGGGACAGCGATGCAGGCTTGGGCTCTCAGCTCCAACCCCTGTGGGTCCCCAGCTGCCCTCCCATCTTCACCAAAGGCATCACCCAGAAGACCATTTCTTCCTTACATCTGCAGCAGCTTTTAAAAAACAAGTTGTGCTTCATTTAGTATTATTTTAACATAACTTTAAATCACCTGCTTTTTTTCTTTTTTTTTTTCTACTTTTTCTGCTGAAGAAGGGGAAATGAGCTGCTGGCTGCGTGGAATCATTTATGCTTTCTCCAGAAAGACCTTTAAAAGCTGAGACAAGGCACAAGCTGCAGCGTCCGGGGAACACAGGCTTGTCTCTTCCCGGTGCCCAACTCCCTTGTACTGTCACGCTAGCAGGAAGAAATATGCAGTCACCCTTGCTGCATATTCTGGCAGGGTTATTGTCAACTTATTATTTTTTGACTCAAAGCCAAAAATGAAGGGCATTTGCATCTTGCAATTTTGCTGTTTGCTTGTCTTGCTTATGTTGCTCGAAATGACCTACAAGGAGTCAACAGCAGGCAGCTAGGACAATAAGGGAGTGGAAAAGCGATGAAGCTGGAAAGTTCACATCTCACCCTAAAACATCCCGCAATATTTAGTTAGTGGGAAGGGAGCAATTAAAAAACACATGGATTTTTCATCTATAGATTTATTCCAAATCTGAAGGCGTTTGTGTCAAGAGAGCACAAATGGGATCTGGATTTCTCCCTGGAAAAAAAAAAATCTACAATTAAAATAAATATAGCAACCAGATGCTAGACCTGTACATGGAGATGACTTTCATTAACATCCATGCAGTCAATGCAGAGAAAGGAACCACCTTGCTCGCCTTTCCTTTGTTTTATCTTATATCCTATCTTAACAACATCACTTTGCATCTTAAAGTCTGAGGCTACTTTACTGGAGGGCAGCAGAATTTACATAGATATGATAATGAAACTGCACAAATATAATTTACTGTAAGTGGCACTGAATTATATAACAAAGAAAAGGTGAGGATCTTTGTGAAATACTGCCTCTCACCAAAAAAAAAAAAAAAAAGTCCTGAGAATAATATCTTCTTAAAGACAGTTTTGCATAATTGCTCTGTACATCTGACAGGGCTGGAATATACTTTTTCTTTTAGGTGTCAAAGACTCAGCATTGACTGAAAGAGTGGTGCACTCTGCAGTCTTTGGTGCAATGCCTGGTGCATTACGCTCACGTTGGGAGACACCTCCTCTGTGCTTATGAAATGGTTAATTTTCAAAGATAAGAAGAGTTGCCGTACAGCAATCAAATGGAAGCTAATGCACACCTAAGACTGCAGGCAGCAGCTCTCCGAGCTGCTGGCATTGCATGAAGAGTGAAAAAAAGAAATAAGAGAAACCTGAATTTTAGCTATATGAAGAAAATATTCTCCATCCACACACCTCTCTGCTCTGATGACAATAAAACTTTAAAAACGTCTGTGTTGGGCCATGCTCTTCCAGCCTGATCGCAGGCACCAGAGCACCTACAAAAGAAAGAGGGAAAAAATCACTGGCTTTGCAAGAGGGGGGTCCCATCTCACCTGCCTCCTTCACGGGAATAATGTTATCAAAGTCCCTGGAGTTATTTTCCTGCGTGCAGGCAGCGGGACTTGATGGAGGAGGAGAGCAATAGGGACAGGCAGTCTGCAAATAATGTGGGTGCAGGACGTATCAAGACCCAGCCCTGATTCACTGCACAATTGGGATGCAATGAGCCACCAATACAGATGCAGAACACCTATAACTTCATTTACTTCATTGGCTTTAGATGCTCCGGTGAAAGCAGAAGCAGAATCCAAGTGCTGCAAACACCCAAGCCCCCTGTTACTAGCAAATCTCTCCTTGAAATGTCTTATCTCATCAAAGGTTCATTTTCAAGTCACTCTGTTTGTCCCCTCGTGCCATGACCCTATCGCCAAAGCCAGTGATGTCTTGGTGACCTATGTCTCAAGGTCGCAGTTTTATGAACTTGGCAAATGTGTTTCTTGTTCCTCTTCTTTTAAACACACTTCTAGGTGAAACCCCTGGAAGAAAGCCTTACACCGCAGCTGTCTTTTGGGCTTAATCTGGAGGATTTTTCAGGTTGGATCACTTTTCTCAGGCATAGTGTCCTTGCCGGGTGGCATCTTACTGGGTTGCATCATTTCAAGGCAGGTCCCATCCTCTGTTCCAGATATGAAAACAACTGGGAGCAGCACGGAGTGAGAGGCTGCTAAACAAGGCGCTCACACCTAATTATAATCAGGCAAAATAAAATAAAAGAGAAATGTTCACATAGTTAGTAATTACTGAGCACAACATTCAGATAACTGCTTGGGCAGATCCCTCCGGCCGATGCGGAGGCTCCATAGGAGACACAGACTAAGTGCTCTTAGCTCCCTTCTTCTGCGAACGATTCTCTGTATCCTCCACTTTGTGATTATTTATTTCTGAGGTGAGTAATTATCAACTGGAGAGAGAAAGCTGCTGCAGTGTGAAGCGCGGCGAAGCTCCGATGGGTGGGAGGGATGCCTTTCACCGGCTGCATGCATGAACGTACCCTGCCAATGTCAACCAATGCCACCTGCAGCTAAAATGGTTCTTCTAAAGACAGGCGAGGCCCAAAAGGGGACAAAAGTGAGGGAGCACAGTGTGTTTCTCTCTTTTAGAGCCAACAGGAGGCTAAAATGGCTGCTGGAGCATCCCAAAGGACTTTCCCTGCCCCTTGAGTGGAGTAGGAAGGCTGAAGCTGGTTTACACTTGGTGTACACAGCCACAGCTACTGCCAAAGGGTGTCCCACCCCCCAGCTGATGACAGTGTGGTCACACACGGGTCATTTTAAAACACAGCATCTGCGAGTGCCCCTTCCAAAAATAGCGAGGCGGAGGAACAGCGCGAGGTGCCTTATCCGCCAGCAGTTCTGTACGGGAGAGAAGTCCCTGGGTGGCTCCTTGGGGAAGAGGGACTGGGACCGGCTTTGCAGGCAGCCCCCGGATACCCATCACTGACTCAGCAACTTCAGGCAGCAATAAAAAATGATTCCAGGAGGTTAAATTGATTGCCAAGGAGATCCTACAAACTTGACAGCCTCTGAGCGGCTCAACTTCATTTAAGTTATTTCAAGGCAATTCCAGGAGGGCAAAGAGGAGCGCGGCACGGGGAGCCACCAACCGCCAGTCTGCTTTTAAAGAGCACAGTTGCATTTTCCCAGGTCGTTTCCTTTTCTATTTCTTCTTTAAGGGACAAAATTTCTTGGAGATAAAAATCTTTTTTTTTCTTTTCCTTTTTAATGCATGGGTGGACATAAAGCGGGGCGGGAGCTGGCCCACAGTCTGAGCTCTGCACTGGTGAAGCAGGAGCATCGCTGGATGACTGTGTTTCAGGAGGCTGCAGCAGAGCCCCACACACGCTACCACGAGCGCCACAATTAACTACTGCACTGTTGGACACCAAACAAATCACCTGAGTGGCTGCTCTGAGGCTCTTGGGTTATGGAGGAAGCAGAGGAGGTACTATTTGCCAGATATTTTCATAAGTAGGAGATAAGAGAGGCTGGAGGAGAGTGAATCAATGCCTTTTTAAGATCTATGGTGCTTGAAGCATCTGTCAATGCTGGAGAGTAAATATTTACTTTTCAGCATAAAGTCCATATAATCACTTTTCTGTCAGTCACTCCCTGCTTCTGAGTGTTTCTTACTACAATGTTGATACTTGCATTAGCTACTTACATTGGCCATAAGATTCATACAGTTGTCAACTGCATTCAGACTTCAGCTGAAAATCCCTGGGTCCTGTACCGCAGCTGCTGCGATTGCTAATGGCGATTAAAAAGAGAAAGCTGAGATATTTCCCACAGCAAATAGCAGACAGAGATAAAGACGGAGCTACCGCAGGAAGGTTATAATAATAGGCTCTCTTGTGTTCATTAAATTAAGAGTCCCATCGGATCTACAATGTGCAGATGTGGGCAAGAGACAGAAAGCTAGACATAGTGAGGAAAACTTAAATTTGGAGAAAGGAAGTGTTATTAAGCCCATTTTATTGATGGGGGAGCTGAGGCACAGAAGTAGAAAGTGACCTTGCTCAAGGTCAGATACAGAATTTTCTCAGAGGATGAGGAGCTGAACCCACATCTAGAAACTGTGGGCTCAGTAAAATGCCGCAGGACCATTTCTGCTCCTTGCTCCCTCAAAACTGGCAGGAAATCACTCGTGCAAATGTATTCAGGTAGATGGAGAGAAGCAGCAACATTGTTTGACCTGAGCAATACCCAGGGCTCTGGTATGGATGGGGAGGAGGGAGCCACAGCCAGCATCGGGCATGGCCAATGGCTGGGAACAGACACTGCGTCAGCCATGTGTCCCTACTCAAAGATACCAAACGAGTCAAATTAAAAGCTTCAGAAAAGATGCCAAGTATCATGCAAAAAGTCATGACCAGCACCTACCACCTCAACCATCAGAAATGACTCTCAAGTCTTTGCAAGTGGAGGGAGCCCCAAGAACCGGTGGGGCAGCTGGAGGCAGCTGGAGCAGCGCAGTGGCACGGGTGCCCAGCTAAGCACCCCAGTCGTGTGACATCAGCTTTGTGCTCCTGCGGGGTTTATTCCTAGTGTTTGGAACAGACTGAGTGAACTGCAGGGTCTGGGTTTTTTTCAGGACAGCGTTGCTCTGGCAGTGCAACGGCGTTTGTGCCAGCTGTGTGAGTCGCTGGTGCAAGATGCACGAGGCCCCCGTGCCTCAAGGCTTTTCTTCTCGTTTTTGACAGCGCAGAGGGGAGGTGGAGGTTTGTGCTGAGGGGTGGGTGCTGGTGAGGAAGCCTTGGCACCGCTCTGCCTTGCCCGGTGCCACCCTGCAGAGCTCAGGGCCCAGGGAGCCCCCCCAGCATCACCCAAACAGCAGGGCTGGGCACCCGGGAGAGACGAACCCTGCCCATGCTAATGGGCAAGATTAATTCTCAAACTTGTGAAAAAAAAAAAAAAAAAAAACACAAAACCCAGCCAAACAAACAAACATGGCTTAAGCCTTAAGGAGGCCCCAACAATAAGCTTTGCTGGGACGTGAATTTCAGCTCGCACCTTTCCTGGCCGTGCTCCTGTGTAAGAAATGCTATGGGCCAGATTCTGGCAGAGTTACTCCTGCTCACCCCCACCTTGCTTTACAAGCACTAATTCATGTTGATGGAGCTCTTCATACAAAAAGCTGCTTCTCAGTGTGCGAGTGGCAGGACGCGGCCAGCAGATCAGCGTTTCGTGCCTGCCCGCTGCTTTCCCCCCTTCTCTTCCCTCTCTCCCCCCATCCTTCCCGCAGCGAGTGGTCAGCATTCTCACCGCCCCGGTGTGTTGACATGCCTGAAATATCTCTGCTTCGCTGCCTGTGCTCTTGGAAGTATTTTGCTGCTCTCTCACCTCTCCATGAGAGAGACACATTCATCTGTCAGCTTATCGGAGGAATTTCCAACAATCTGTGGCAATGCTACAAGTCTCAATCTTGCTGTAAGTACCTAAAGCCAATTAGCATACAAGATGTTTCCCTCTCACATAGTGCACCAGTGGCCTAAGGGCTTTTTTTTCTGTACATCGCCTTTTTTTCTTTTCTTTTTTTTTTTTCAGGACCGATGGCAAATAGAAGCACACAGCAGCATCCACGCGGCATAGACGGGGCATGAGAGAGGATCCGTATGGATCAGCAAGGATCCGTCTTCTCCTAATGAATTCCTCAGTCGCTGCCGGCCCCGCACAGAGGGATGCGGGGGCCGGGGGGGTCCGGCTGCCCGGGGCCGGAGGGGAGCGGGGGCCGGGGGGGTCCGGCTGCCCGGGGCCGGAGCGGCTGGAGCTGCTGTTTCCCACGAGTGCCCTCTCCTGGAAAAGGCCTCCTCTCCACGCGTGCCCCTCCCACCGGAGGAGGATATTAAACCCCTGGTTTTAATAGCAGTGATACTACACCTATCATCCCCCTCCCCTCTTTCCTCTGGCCCGTGAGTGCACAGCTCGGTGCCAGAAATCCTCCCGGTGGTACTTTTCTCCAGCTGTACCCTTACATTTATTTTGGGGCATAATTAATCCTTTTGGCACGCCGGCTTTCTCCTGCCAACAGAGCCCGAGCACCGATTCGGCAGAGTTGTGGCAATTTGCTGGTGTCCTTGTCCGTGTGCTGTCAGCTGGGTGATGGCTGCGGGTTCTGCCGACAAAACGTGTCCTTGCTGTCACACATCCTAGCATGCTCTGTGTATCCTAAAGGAAAAGGGACACTTACCTTTCACATACCTGGGTACTCTATTTGGGGTAGATCCCTGCATTTTCCAAAGGTTGGATTTAAAGAGTCAAAGCTGCTGAAGTAAAGCTGGCCCACAGCTTTCCTGGGGTGTTTCTCATCCCCCTGAGGATGTTTCTCATCCTCATCTGAAAATGAAGCCCTGACACCGGCCGTTGCTCCTGGAATTGGTTTCATGTGGATGGGGATTGCTCTAACCACAGATTTGTAGGGGCAGACTGGGATACACCTCTGCACCTCTTCCCTGCAGGAACCTCTCCCTTCCCACCTGTGCCACCCATCAGAGCACTCCAGGCCAATGAATCCTTCATAAAAACCACTTTTCTTTGAAACTGAGGCATAAGCAGCTTTACCGTCATTCTAGCAATAGCTGTTCTTAAAAGCAATTAAAACACCCAGCGAACCGATGGCTGGTCGGAAGGCAAAGGTCCTTCCCACCACGAGATCCCGGCAGATGAACCAATTAAGAGGAACTCAGGCCAATTTATTTCTTGATAGATAATGATGGGAGTTCTCACCAGGGATCTGTAATTTTCTATTGATGAAAACCTGCCTTTTCTGATTTGCAGGGTTATCTGTCTTTCTCAACTTCAGGGCTCTTGCCAAATTCGCAGGCAGCCCTGTGAAAGTGCCGTGTCCCACAAGAGCCATGTATTTTAATATGAAGTAGTTTTCTTTGCCCTGGAACCAGGAGCGGTTCTCCATGCTGACAATCCATAAAAGACCTAATGACCCATCTGAGGAACGTTAACCAGCATGGTGGCCATTCCAGGCAGAGTTCTTGTTTGGTTTTTTTGTCCCCTCCTGCTTGGAAGTCTAATTTCCGGAGATGATCTCTGGGGGCGAGTTGGATCTTCAGAGATCTTTTAGAGCTGAATAATTAAAAATCAGGCTAAAGGGTGGCTTAGCCTTTAAATTTAAAAGCCCGATTTGTCAAGCCAAGCTTTGTTGACTGTACACAAGCTGCAGTGTGCTCCCGCAGGGCCGGCAGCCTGTGACAGACTCCCCACACCCCAAAAAGTGGATTTTTCAGGCAAAAAACCATTATTGCTTTCACCAAGAGCTTGCAAAAGTGACTGCTAATTTGAAAGAATTTTTGCCTTCTAACTTAATTGGCTCCGCTTATAATTTAGTGCCATATAAAAGAAAACTATTTACGCCTCGCTGTATTTTCATGATCTATAGTTAACATTTGTGTTTAGCTGGGAATTATGATCCTGCTTCGTTCAGTCCCTGAGAAATGGTTGGAAATATTTAAATGCAAAAATAATCTTTTGAGGTCGGAGCCTTTCTGCGCTGCTGGGGATGCAAATGGTACAGGGAGGATCTCCACCGCCGCCGCCATCGCAGGGGGAGGATTGAATTTGCACGTGGAGGTCTGATCCTGGCCACCCCACACACAGCCGAGGTGGTTTCTGGGCACATATTTCCTCCCAAATCATTTCTCACGGCTGCCAAAGGGGTTGGCCATCAAAAGGATTTACCACCGCAGCCAAAAGCAAACAGGCTGGTGGTGGTCAGGGTGCCGAAGCGCCGGCTGTCCCAGCTGAGAACCGAGGAGGTCGTCTCACGTGTGATCAGCATCCCAGAGCTCCCGGCATTTTGCAACCAGCACCAGGATAAAAGGTTTTTGCATCAATCCCCCAAGATCTTTCCTCATTGCTTCTGAAATGGACTTAAAATCTGTTTGTTCAGGGGCTTGTGAGTTCTCCAGCCTTCAAAAGTCCTGTTATGCATTGAAGATCTTCTCTTTTTTTTTTTCCTTTTTTTTCCCCCTGCTTTTTTTTTTCTCCTTTTTTTTTTTACCTTTTTTTTTTACCCTTGGAGTGCCCTAATTATACAGAGCATTGATTTTACAATGCATTCATGGATTGATTGTACTGCCACGCTCCTCCCACAGGAAACAGCTTGCACATGAGCACTTTTTGATCTCTCCAAAGTATTCCCTAAGGTGAATCAATGGCTCTTGCATCTTGTCTCTTGCTTTAGTCTAAGGGAAGCTGAAGATGTCTTACTACCGAAATGAGCTTCAAGAAAAATATCTGAAGGGAGAAAAAAAGAAGGAAAATGATTCACTTCTTCCCCTACCAAAAAAGATTGTCTCATGTACAGCAAAATATGTTCGTGTTAACATAATGTTCTCATCCAGCTCAGCCAATTGCGATCTTGGAGAAAGCAGGGGAACTTCCATATAATTATCTTTAATAAACTGGCCAAGATAGAAGTAATGATATCTTAAGAAACAGAGTGCATAATAAAATATATATCTATATAAAAGCACGAAATGACATGCTAAAATGAGGAGAAAGAGGCAATTTACGTATTTTATGGCTTTGGCACCTCTGTAACAGAAATCTTGAATACAGTGCTGTTAACCAGACCAAACTTTTTAAAACAGACCATCTCTTTTAGCCTAAATGGAGGGCATTAGCTCCAGCTCCTGGTGATACCCTGTGAAGGGGGTAACGGATTAGACTCAGATTCAGGCTGAAGGCTCTAATCCCTGTGTCTTAATGACTGTACACGCCGCCAGCCGCAGCCCTGCTCCGCGAGGGCCTGATCCACCCCCATGCCACGGAGACCCCCAGAAACGTCCGGCCCTTTTTGCATCCAATGCAACCAGATTTAGCAGAAAAGCCTTGACCTTGAGGAAATCTTCCCAAATTATGGATTAATTCAGAGTTAGCACCGAGACCCTCGCTGGATATTAAAGGGGCGATTCCTGCTGCCAGAAGCTTTATATAAAGGGTTTGATTTCCTCTTAGGTTAATACTGGCAAGTGCACTTCTGCCCATTAGGTTGCTTGGTATTCATTTCGATCTGTACAGGGTTCATTTCAGCGTGCTCTGCTGAGAGCTCTGCTGATTGCAGTGGTTAATTACCAGCCAAGCATCGCCTCTTTAGAATGTGGCAGCAGCGTGCCAGCCTCCAAGGGCTCCCGAGCCCCACGTAGGACCTCAAAGCCCTCGGGGGTCCATACGCTACCTGCCAGCCCCAGCGCTACGGCCCCTGCCAAAACTGCGCAGAAGTTTTGTGCATCCCTTTACTCAGCAGTTTCCAGAGGAAAATCTGGTAGGGTGGAGAGGGAAAGGCAGATCCTTCTTCTTCGGCAGCTCACCGGGACTCAGCCCGGAGTCGGGGGCTGCCAAATAGCAATTTTTAATCTGGGTCTGCCCAAGGTTAAGATGCTCTGTCCTCCCCTCCCTGCCATGCCGCCTCTAAACTCTGCATTGCAGCACGATGTTGGGTTTCTCTATCAGTTTTCAGACGCACAAGCACCTACCCTTGGAGCACTGCTGTGCAGGTGTGTAGGTGCATGCAGAATGTGCTGCTATTTGTAATATATATATGCATATGAAATATAAAAGCAGATTATTTCTTACCTGGTGAGCTGAAGGCTCTGATTGCTGGCTTATATGAAATATTTAGATCATGCACAAGAGATAACTCATAAGATATAATGTCAATGTACGATGGGAAGCTAGTCTTTATTATCACAGGTGTAAATTTTCACACCTCTGTTATCAATTTTGCAATTATAACTGGGTTTCCTGGTAAAGTAATTTACTACTCGCTACCATATAGGATGAAGAAAACGATCATTTATCCGCCTTCAACTCAATTAAATATTCATCGTTCCCCAAAAAAAGGGGGAGAGAGGATTTAAATCACTTCCAAACTGTTCTCCAGCAGTTTTTTAAAGAGGAAGAAGTCTGCCTTGTAAAAAGCAAAGATTTGATGCGAAAAAAAGACAATAGGAGCATAATACATTCAGGGATGCGGCACAGATTTGGCTCATCAGTCATTTGTGTTGTGGGAGTCCAAAACAGTAATAAAATCAACACAAATCCAGCTTTAGCACGAGAAGAGAAGGCTGATTCTCAAGTCAGATGAAAGCATCATCATTCCAGCTCTGATTAAAGCAAGCAGGTTGTGCTTGGAGAGAGGGGAGCACAACAAAGTTTGTTCTGGCTCGTGGTTTTCAGCGCGGATGCAGCTATTTCACTGAGCAAACGCTGACCTTTCCTCATTTTTGCATCCCTTGGGAACTTAATATTTTGTGCAAGAAATTTGGGATTTCTTTGTTTGCAAGTAGGGAATTTTGGTGTTTATTTGGATTTGGGGGTGTTTCACTTATTTTTCTTACTATGAGCCCATGCTGGACTCGGGGAGAGCTGCCTCCTCCTTCCCATGGGAGCTGGGTCTGTCTGTGGGAGCTTGAAGCCAAACCACGAGCACGGTGGCATCTCATCTCCACTCCAGCGCTGGCAGACAGCTCATTTTTAAGGCTAAAGATAAATATCAGATATTTTCCCAGTGCTGCTCCCAGGGCTGAAGCTGGATGCTGTGGAAGAAGCCAAACTCACAACTGCAAAAAAACCCTCACCATCCCAATCAGCCTTAATTACTCAGGAGCTTAACTCTCAGCACCTTTCTCCTTCTCTCCTGTTTTTCTCCTGTCCTGCCTCTGCTCTGTCAAACCTTCCATCATTAAATCTGTGATGTCTTGTGGCTCCAAACACGCTCCGGTTGTTGGCTAATTCTCAGTGAGACTTCTATTCCAAAGGCTTCTCCAACAGCCTGATTATATAATAACAGCTTGCTCATTACCCTGAATATAAATAGTTGAAGTATCCCTCGAGAATGGACACAGCTGGTGGAACTTCCCATATTAGCACCGCATTAATATTTATGGCAGCACTGTGTAAGTATGCAAAATATTGGCATCCCTCCATGCAAAAGTTTACACATCTGTCATTACTGACTCTGCCCCAACATCACAGGCAGGTTAAGGAGCGAGAGAGGGGAGCCTGCATCCCAGCTGAAATCGCGATGAGACAGCTCCCGAGCTCATCCAGCACCGTTTTCTCCATAGCCGAGTCACCCGTTAATATTCAGGAGGGATGGCAGTCCCCTCGCCCCGCCGGTGCCCCCGCGCTCCGTATGGCTGCCGGCATCCGGCTGATTTATGGGGGTTTGTTTTGGCTTATGAAGTGAAATATTAAAGGGCGTGATGAGAACCAGCTAATTGTACGTATAACCTTTAAGATGTCTCGGACAGGATTCCAGCCTTCACCTCGGGTTATAAAGAGAAAGTAATGGGGCCATAAAAACACATTTAAGTATGCCTTTAAAGTTTAAGGAGAGTTTAATTGCGGGCACTGGGGTGCCTGGGAGGAGAGCCTCTCGCAGGTAGCATTTCCCCGGGAGAGGTGCAGCGAGGGCCAGGCCCAGCATCGAGCTCCCAGGCTTTGCCTGCCCTGAGGGGAATTGGTTTGTGCTAATAAATGTCCCAGCCGCAGGTCAGATTGTAAATGAAAGTGATATTTAATGGCCCAGATCCTCTGCTGGTGTAAACCAGCCCCCTCCGCTTCTCGTGCTGGGCTCTGGCTTGGTTTAAATCCAGGTGTTACTGACCTGTGCACATGACTTTGGGAAGGTTTTGCTGCCTTGCAAGCCTGACACCAGTTTATAACGCTCCCAAGGATGGAGCAGCCGCAATGAGACAGCCCCTGGCAGGTTTGCAGCAGCCTGAGCAGATGCACAGGAGCTCCCCGGCATCAGCACGCTCCCACCACGGCAGGACCCGCTGCCCTGCAGCACCCAGCACCGCCGGGAAAAGGAAAATGGAAGAGGGAGAAGGGGAGGGTTTTTTTACTCACAGTGTGACTTTTAGTCCTGCGGGTCAAGACGCAGATTAATCTGTGGCTGTCTGCGGAGCTGGTTCAGCGCCCTGGGAGGGCCGTGCCGGGCAGCCGGGGGTCAGCGCGGGGATGCCGCGGGCAGCAGCGTGCCCAGAGCTGGCCCCAGCCGCCTTAAGGCAGGGTGAGATTCAGCAAAGCATCGGGAGGCAGGAGCTGAGCAGGCTCAATGATAGCTGCACACGTGTGAAGGTGCAGAGTAGAGATCAGACAAGCTGCTGATTTATTATTTTTTTAAGTCTAGAAAAAGCTTTTATTGAGGGCAAGTAAAGGAAGAAAAAGCAAAAGAAAATCCAGAGCATTTCTAACAACTACACATCCATGAACACCTTCAGGCTCCAGTAGAACTTTCACAGCCTCTGTTTGCAGGCTTGTGCACAAAAAACTCCCACGTGACAACTGTCCTGAAGGACACCTAACGGGGGACACGCAGACCTTAACGACACGCCTGATGGAGCTGCGGGGGGACCCCACTGGCTGAGTTACCCTCTCAGAGGCAATGATGCGGTCGCAGAAGGACAGCGGTGTGTTCCCAAGCGGGTGTCCCGCCAAGCTGCTGCGACACCAGGGATGCAGCTTCAAGCTCGGCATTGCTGTTGTGCTCTTGCTTAGGTACTGGTGGGCAGTTGCTCTGCAGGGGGAAGCACCAAAGTCTTCGATATTTGCACTTTTCAGAAGAATCGGTATCGACTACGCAGCAAGCGGAGACCAACCTGCAGTCAGCTCCGCTCCGGCCTCCCTGCCAGCTTGGGTCTGCCAAGTGTCAAGGGGAGAGATGTGCCGTAGCTGCTTTGCTTCTCCATCAGTCAGTCAATCCTGCATTCCCCTGGGAGCCAGCATTGACGGGGCAATATACAGTCTGCTGGCAATGGTATAGATAGATAGCGCAGGGGTTCTCCACCTCGAAAACGTGCCTGGGGAGACACTGCTTGAACAGCAAATATTTCGGGAGAACCGCTGGCAGGCAGGCAGAGGTTTAGTCTGTGCATGCACAAACTTTCCCAAGGTTCCTCAAAACTGAGAGTGATGCAGAAGTGCGGGCAAAGGAGCGGCGATGGGACCAGCTGCCCGCTCCCGGGCAGCCCCTGCCTGCGCTGGGGAGGGGCAGGTCAGCAAGCACCCAGCGCCATGAACCTCTGTCCTCTCCAGTGCTCTGGGTAAAATTAATTGATAAAACATAATCGCTGTATCAATGCCTTTTTAGAAAAGATAAAGTAGGTTTCAAAGCTAATTTAGGCCTGCAGACAAATGGCTTAAAGAAGAGCTACTGTACTGAAAAATGTCCATGTCATTTTTTCCCCAAATCATAGTTTCAATGCACACAGCCTCAGCCTGACATTCTGAATTATGGCTTTTATTAAACATTAGTAATAGAGTGCACTTAAATCATGGTTTCCCTGTAAAAGAGAGATGTGTTCAACTCAGATCTGCACATTTTAATGCCATATTTCTTCCTTTTACTCTCCCCGCAAGATAAATTTACTTACTCCACAAAAATGTTTTGCTGAAAAGAATAATTCATCCTTCAGTGTCCATCTAATGTACCTTGTGAGTAATGTGAAACGATGCAAAAATTACAATGCACCGGCCATGTCTGGAATGCTTAGATGCCTCCGAGTTAGAGGTTATGCACACACAGTATTGAAATTAGATTTAACAACTATCATCTTTTACAATGTTGCCTTGATGATTTTTTTTTCCCCTTTTATAGCTTTGATCAGATGCCTCTTGAATACATTGCCGGTTGCAAACCTCAGAATCTGCTGCTCTGCAAGCCCTGCTTAGCTATGAGCCAGGTTGCCAATAGCTGCATTTTTTTTTTTTAAGTGAGAATATTTGTAGCCACAATTTGCTCTAGCAGGCAAAATTCAGATCTTTTTTTTTTTTTTCTCAATGAATAGATAAAAAAATAGGTCGTAGGGTAACCAGACAGCTATGGAAATAGCATCCTTTAGGTACCAGCTTTTGTTCTGCTGAGCCCCCAGGTTCTTGCAGAGCGAGGGCGTACCTGTGCCCTACGGGTGGTTACCCTGGGAGAGCTCTGCATCCTCAGCACGGGGTGAACGGACCGAGGGCCCCGTCCCAGTGCGTGTCCCCACCCCTGGCACTACCGCAGGGCACAGCAGCCCGCTCTTACCCAAACTCCTGGTCCAGCCTTCCCCTCCAGGTACACGTACACACGAGCAGAGCCAGCCCCTGCAACGTGACCTTTATATAAAGGACAGCAACCGTACCATTGAATCAATGTCCCTCTGCCGGGAGCTCTGCATCGGAGCTGCATTGCAGTGTCAGCACTGGGACCGATCCAGCTACAGCTCTTACCTGGATCCCCCACGACCTACTGACCCGCAGGCGAGCCTGCTGCCAGCAGACCTGCTTTGGTACTCGAGAGGGCTGATGGGTTTTGAGATTATAAAGCACCTATAGATATCGGGGCTGGTGGGTTTGCTGAAGATCCTGATGCTGTTCACTCAGCATGGAGTTTGATTAACAGAGAAAAGACCGGTATTTAGTAAGCCCTGCAAATCTTTTGCTTTATATATTGGTAGCACGGCACAGACGTTAACTAATTGGTCCCCCAAGGTTCCTCCAATGTTGATAAAAGAAGAAGCATCCCTCTCTTTTGCCAGCTCCAGGTGCCTGGGGGGTAGGAGCAAGCACCATCCCCAGCAGCGCTCCCCTGGGACTCCCCCAGCCCGGGAACTCACACTAAGGCACCGCAGGAATATTTATGATTTATAGGGGGGTTTTGCATTGGTACCTGGGAGTCCCAGCAGGGTTATGATCCCATTATACAAAGCCTATAGGAAAACCAGTCTTGTAGATTGTTTGCGAGAGAGCTATAAAAATGTGACTAAGAGAAGCAACTTCATATATACCACACAGCAGTTCAGCGACGTGAAATTTCTAACGGCGTCTCTATCAGCTCTGGTAACAATTCAGACTCACAGAAAAGGGTCGTCTGAGTTAGCTGCTCTACAAAGAGTCCCCGAAGAGCATGTAAAAGGCTCCTCAATTTGACCTGCTGAACTGAAGTCTGGTGGGTTGTTATTAAGACCTAAAATTATTGCTGTGCTATTGCTGTTTGCTGGCTGACAACAGGAAAATTACTGGACGACAGACATTGGCAGTGGCTTTATCGACAGCTTGGTGGCTTTGGCTGTCTTCGCTATGGTCCCTTCCAGTGAACTTCAGTTTCATTCAAATGTCCTCTCAAAGAGCATAAATGCTTCCAAAATGAGGTGGAAAAACCTTCAGCACATAAGCTAATAGCACATCAGAGGAAGCGCCTGGCTGCGACTGTAACCTCAGTAGGCATCTTTACATGGGAGGACGCAAACTGTCTCTGAATTATTTATTGAACCAAAGACATCAAATTGGACAATTAACCTTGAAAACTTAATTTAAGCACCATAAAAGAAACATCTCCTGAAAAACGTGTCCTTAATAAAAGTCAGAAGAACAAACTGTAGCAGGTTCTGCCATGGTCCGTTGCAGGAACGGGGAACTTCTGCAGGTTTGTCCCTGCGGAGAGATTAGCGCTGGAGGTGATTTGGCAGCAATGCAGCAATTTGGAGAGCAGGGCAGAAGCAGCCCCAGAGCCTCTGCATGCTCCTCCGAAGGACGCTCCTCCTTCGCCCCGGCTGCAGAGGGAACCTGGGCAGCCCCAGGCTCTGTCTGCCCTGCACAGCCCCAAACCCCATGGCGGTTTCCGAGTGCCTCAGTTTCCCCGTAGGGGTGGAGGGAGATAACACAGGCATGCTGGAAAGGTAACAGAGCTGGAGGCTCTGAGGTGGCTTCATGCCCTTCTCTAAAAGCATCCTGTCAATGGAGTTGTTCAGAAGGGTTTTACCAGACACGGGATTTCACTCAGCCTGGAAACTCCTCGTGTTTCAGTTTGGCAGCAAAAGGCAGGTTTTCCCCTTGCTTCACTCCGCTGTGGATGAGCTCCTGCTCCCCCTTCGTGTCTGCTGCGCTGCGCTCTTCTGACGCCGCTAAATGATGGAAGCTGCAGAAGGCTTCAGCAATTTATTCTGTTTAATTCCCTCCACAAAGGTGTTTTATCCTCACTAATAAAAAGAGTGGAACTTGATCATTTCTAAAATATTGTCCCTTCTAAATCTTTACGGCTTAAAGTGGACTGAGATCATTAGAAGTTACTTTATGTGCAGCTCAATCAGCTCCAAAGGGCTATCTCAGTCACTCCGTGCTTGCTGAGAGCAGATCCTATTTCCCAGAGGCAAAAGGACAATACTTAATCACTTCCTCGCTTGTTAGGTGTTTTAACAAGTTGTATTAAGCTTCATCAGTTGGAGCTTTCATGCCAGATTAAAAATGATAGTTCACTTCTCCATTATTATAGGACATCATTTGTTTTCTTTTATTTTGCTGGGCACTTGCATGCCACTGTAATTTCACATGAAAATATATGACTGATGTCACCCAGAAGTAATTAGGTTTTAAAAGCCTTGATTGCAATAGACACGAACGTTACGGCTTTATGGTGCCAGTGCATTGCCATCCATTTTATAGCTGTTGATTCTGCAAGTATTTCATAGATCTGTCAATAGGAATAAGTTAGCTGATGTTGACTGGAACTATTAATCAGAAGGAAGGAGAATATACATTCTTATTTCTGTGCTCAGACTTGATAGCGCAGTAAAAACCTCCCTACCCAACTTTGCAACACTCCAGGGTTGCTTCATCACTGAAACCAAAGAGCTGTGTGGAAATCCCAGGCTCCTTCAGGGTTATAAACAAATTGCTTTAACACACTGTGTTAAAGAGATCTGTCCTTTGCCACTCATTTGAATACTTGCCATTGTATATGGATATTGTACTTTAATGCATGGGGGAGAACACACTTGATTGTTTCAGCCTTCAAATCATACTTTTATAGGGATTCATCGGATTCCCATAAGGGAGGGATGTAGCTGTTGCCTTCCCGGTGTGCTCTTTAGGCAGAAAACAGGTCAGAGTCAAGAGCTCACAGGTTTGCAGCTATTCATTTGAACTGGGCTGCATTTACATCTCAAATCTCAACTCTAGTTGCGTGGAATTAGACCGCTCATGTCAAAAGGCATTTCTGCAGTTGTGACAACTATAGAAACCTCCTGGTGTGGTGACCAGCAAGGAAACAGAGAGAAATACAGGGAGGTGAGATCCTGGTCCTGCTGCAGGTGAGTGCAAAGCATCCGTTGATCTCAGTGGGACCGGGAATTTGCCCAGCCAGCTAAATGCTGATTTGAGTCTCAGAAAGACTGCACAGCTGGGAAACAAGGTAGGATTATTTAGCAGAGTGTGTGTGCAGCCCAGCAGTCTGAACCATTTCATAGAGTGATCAAAACCCCTTAGGTTTTGTCATGCGAACTGCAATAAAGAGAAGTTTAGCTGCTTGTTTCACTTGAGACTCCAAGTTTATCATTTTAAACACGTTGGTCCCTTTCCACAAAAGCAGAAATGTTAAATGTTTGCTTTTAAAGAGCATTTCTGCTCCCTCACCCTTTCTTCTGATGTCACCTCGTTATTAAGGTGTTCCCCTAACCCCAGTGAAGGTGCCCCTGGGTAAGGCAGACCCAGACCGTTGCCGTTGCTCGTTCTCCAAGCCGTCCCCGTGAAATGGATGTTCTGGGACTTATCCCAGTACATAAGAACTTAATTTCTCCCTGGTTACAACAACCTTTTAATCAAACGTTGGGCGAATGTCCCAGGTAGCAAGAGCGGACTTTGCTGTGCCAAGAACAGAGAGTCCGTTCCAGAGCTGGGGACCTTCTCCCACCCAGTTCACTCCAAAACACATTGGCCACAGCTACAAAAACCTTGGAGTCCAGCAAAGTGCGGAGAAGTGGAGCTGTCCTCTGGAGCGCTGCGCTGTCATTGCTTTCCCAACGCAGAAGTTGCACCCAGAGGGCTCTCGCGGTGCCATCCCCGGGAGGTCCAGCCATCCAGGAGGCACCAGGAAAAAGTTTACAGGTTCAGGTGCCAACTTCTGTGCATTAAAGAAAGTAGTGAGGAGACCTCTGACTCGTTATTTAGTGGGAAAAGAACTTTTCCCGCACTACTGCTTTCATGAAGGGAGCTCTGACTTCCCTGTAATTTGTAACAATTTGGTGGTCCCGATGGTTTCATCATGTAATGAAGGCATCCCCTGGCTTTTCCACCCAAAGTGCTGTGTCTGTCCTTCATCTGCCGATAGTTCCTGGAGAATCTTTCTCTTGACTGCTGATTAAAATAGGCGCTGGTTTACACTTTCCTTTTTCTTCTTTTTTTTTTTTTATCCCCCAGAAGAAAATTCTAGACAGCAAACACAGGAAGAAAAAAGGTTGAATTGCAAGCAGATAAGTACAATTTCACTTGACCCCTGAGCTCTATCGGTCATTCCTAACAATGGGATGTACTCTTATCTCAGCACACCACTTAACACCCATTAATGCTTGGGGGAGTTAGTCCAGCTCTTTAAGATACCCATGTAAGGATTTATTTCAAACACTGAGCTAAGGGGGATGGCTGGCTTTAGCAGCTGCAATCTGAAGTGCTGGACTGTCCTGGTCTGTACTCTGTTCACTGTAAAGCTTTAACCCAGTGGATTAAGGACCTGTAAAAAAAAAAAAGAAAACCAAACCACACTTAGAGCAGATGTGCAGCTGATTTGAATTGGTAAAGCTGCTGCAGTACACACTGGTGCCCACCGGTACCAGTTCCCTTACTGGGCGGCATCAGCATTTCTCCGCAAAGGTAGAGAAGTGAAGGTTTCAGCCTCTCAGTGAACATCAATTCATCCAGGTTCATCGGCTGATGGTTACGTTGACTTGCATGAGAGGAGGGTCTGGCTCCTCGCTGAGCCTGGAGACAGGTCCTGACTTTGGATGCAAATTCTGGAAGTTTTTGTTGGAGTTTCTCTGAATTGTCTTGGTTCGTTTCATTCCACTGGGATGGCATCAAATTTCAGGCAGTACTAAAAAGAAAAAAATTCTAAAATATTATTACCCTGGAATATCTTAAAAGTAGATGAAATTAAATGTTGCTTCAAAATTCCTCTTTTCAGGAAGATCCAGGGAAAAACTCTGGGGTAGCTGAGAGAGATGCACAGATTTTTTAACGCCTTACAAATTTGTCACTACCAGGCAGAATTTCAGAACTTCAGTGCAAGTTTGAAATGTTGACTTTATAATAGAAACAAAACTTAAATAAAGAGATAAAATGGAGTAGCCTTCCCATATCCCTGGCTGCAGTGATTCCCACCACCATTTGGGCCAAAGCAACTACCTTCACCAGACCCTTCTCAGGGAAGACTGGCACCAGCTGAGAGCTCCAGAGCTGTTAGAGAAGCATTCCCAGACTGACAGCAAAATTTGCTGCTTTCTTGTGTACTTAGAGGAATGGCAGAAAAGTTGGCTTATGCCACTGAAAAGGAAAAATTAAACAGTGAAAATGAAAGGAATCATTTTTCGTATTGATTCTGCTAGAGTAGGAGAGGCTGAAAATTGCAGAAATGAGCTCATCTCTGCTCCAGCTGCATCTGTCCCAGGTGATTTGGTCCCAGTCACTGGTCCCAGTCACTGGTCCCAGGCAAAATTTGGAACAAGCGCTTGCCGGCACTGTGAACACTAACCCCCTTCGTATTTCCAACTGGTCTTAAGTTTCTCATGGATTTTGATTGAATGCAACATCTGACTTCAGCAAAGTGTGTTTTCTTTCTAAAATGCTTTTAGCCCTGATTCATAACTGTGAGCAAAAAATAATCTATGGAATGAAATATGCTGAGGGTTTTAAGCAAATATTTAGGCAAAAAGCAGCTGGTAAATCTCTAATGAATGGCTGTATGTAGAGCTAACACATAATTCACTGCATGCCAGCCAGAAGGGTCTAATCCACCTCCTCTGCTCCTAACTCCTCGTGACACCCCGGGAGCTGGGACTGCATCGTGTGCATCGGAGGCAGGCAGCGGGAGAGGAGATGCATCCATTGGCCTTTCCCTGTCTGTCCTGGGCTCTGGAACAAGAAGGTTGATGCTTGTGATTATTTTCTCCGGTTCAACTTGTCCTGCCCTGGTTTTAAGGACAAGCTGTTTCACGGGGGAACTCAGGTGACATAGGTTTGAAAGGACAAACTAATCATCCTTAGCAGATGTCGCTAAGCTCGATACACCCATGCACTCCCATTCCTCTCCACACACGAGAGCTTAATAAAATCCCACATATCCTATAAAGAATCCCATTTTCCCTTTTACTTTAGTAAGTCTTTAAAATAATGGGACATTGATACTGCATTACAAAGCAATTCCCTTGGATGGATCCATGGCATAGTTGTTATTAATATCAAGTGAGTTCACGGTGATTTATGTTATCATGGTGATTTTGCATCTTGTTTATTACCTTCCAGAGATCACTTTGCAGTGATTTTTAAGGTGGCACGGAAATTACCATGTGAACTGTCTTCTAAATCAATGCAGTCTTTTTCTGCCTGATAATAAAGCTCTCTTATGGTTTTCAATGAGCAGATATTAGCTAATGCTTAATTACTGTGGAGGGGCATGTACTAAGCACAGGAGAGTCAACAGCATTAATAAAACTCTTAGAGTAAATATAAATCAGGAGGTACAATAAGGGGAATGTTAAGGAATGAAACGTTCACCTCTGGCATTGCCTCGAGGGGGACCAGGGGCTCACTGCGAGATTTTAGGTGCTCTTGTGTGAGTACTCTGGAGGCATCAATAGCTCCTGGCTCCGCTCTCATGGTGCAAAAGCTCCTGCTGAAGCAACCACACGCTGCTGTACAGCAATGCTTGTGCTTCATGCATCAGTGTTTCATGGCCACCTCTCCCCTGTGAAGCTGTTGTTGACCCAGACCATCACTGCCTAAAATCCCTCATCGCTTTGAGTGCTGCCCCCACCGCAAGGCTGCCACCTGGGATTCTTTTCATTGATTCCTGACACAATTTCCCATTGATATGCAAGGATCGAACTGCAATTGGCACTGGAAGTTTTGTATAAATGCATCAGTGGTGACAAGCGGGGCAGGTTTTGCTCTGGTGAGGTGGCAGCAGCTGATGCTGGTGAGGCTTGTGAACACCTCCGTTATGGGTCAGGTCTCGACCGTCCCGAGCACGCAGCTCCCACGGCCACGCCGGCAGCAGGAGGAGGAGGTTGCAGCAAGCTCAGCTGGGCAAGAACCATGCTGCTCCCTCCATCCCCTGCCCATGCAATGACCCTTCAGCCTTCAAACCCTCTGCCCTTCGTAGAGACAAGCCACCTTCTCCTCTGTTTCACTGCAGACTAACAAATTATAACTGCAATGCCCAGCATTAAACAAATCATAAGCTGGTCCTTTCCAGAGATTCCCACAAGCTTCGAAAGCAAGACTGGCAGCTTTCATCTTTCTCCCTGCTTTCTCATGAGGAGGTTGTTAAAAAGCACATTTTCCAGATTTTCCCTGCTAATGTGATGGCTAAAAAATGCACTTTAATCTGAGAATGGGGACTTGTCTTCTTCTGTTGTCATGGGACTCTTGGAAATGGTGTTCGGTGGTGGTTTGGGCACAATAAATGGCAGCGATGGCTGTGTGCAAAAAGATACTCGGGGGTGGGATGGCAAAAACCTACCTGCAGCTGGGTCTGTCCCAGAGTCTGAGCACAGGAGCAGGAGAACAGGCTGGTTGTGGCAGACTCAACAGCTACTTTCGGTCAGCAGAGCCAAGCCCCTGTGCCGCCGCCAGCCTGAGCATCCTTTTGCATATCACACTTTGCAGCGAGGCTTAACCAAAGCTGAATTACAACAGAAGCTTTGAGGATGATTTACCAAAACATGCTGAACTTACAAAAATCCAGCACTAGCAATAAATACTCAATGTAATCTTAAAAATGGGATGCTTAAACGTGACCAATACTCAACAAAGAGCATGCTCTAACTCTTGTCTGACACCTGTGTTACTTCCACTTCTGAGCAGGTTTATTTTCATTCCCCAGAGGAGTTGCATATAAAATAGATCATTCCAGTGTTACTTCATAATACATTCTTATAACTGATACATTGTGTAAATAAAATGAAACGTTAATAAAAATGGCTGGTGTCTACCTCCGGCTCTAATTTTAATACTTGTGGGGGAAAAAAAAAGCTCTTGGAATTGATGCTAACAAATTTCTCAAACAAGGCACTAAGAAAATGTGAGCACTCTAGGAGAAGGTAGCCACACGGCCAATAAATTGTCTTCTTTAAGCCAACTAGTTATTGTCTATAACGCTCATAAAACTCTTTGCACAGAAGACCCTTCCCGATGAAATAAACCATCAATCTCGGCTGCATTACTATTCATTTTCCATGTGCGCTGAGAGCAAATGTCATTCAAGGCATTACAGTTCTCTCAAACTATATTAAAATACATAGTCTGATGTTATATCTTTTCGAGCTTCTCTGTTCATAAATTGTCGCTGCTGATTGGAACATAAAACATATTTTATAACACCATAAAGCCCCAGAAGATACAAGATCACTCATGTTTGTCTTTACGGCTCAATGTGTAGGACTTTGAGACACGAAAGCATTGTGTATTTCATAACAGAAATGGCCAGGGCCCGGTGGAGAGGAAGCCTTAGACATTTCCATAAAACATTATTACCATATTCCTTGATGACTGAAACACCACCGTGCACAGAACCCTGAGCCCTTAACTTATGGACTGTAAACGGATGAGTTTTCCTAATAAATCAGCTTTGTTTAGGAGCAGAGTTATCCTACCCAGTGCTTGGCTTTAAATGTTAACTCCAGGTGTCAGCGTAATGATGGCTTTTTTCCCATTTTTCTTTTCTTCCTGATATGGTTAAAAAAACTTCCTTTCTAGCGATAAGTCCCCTGAGAGGTCAATGAGATGTTTTGACGTATTAGGAAATTAGATCGGCATCTCAGTGATGCTCCGTGGCTCCATCAGACCTACTATTTCTGGATCCTCTTTGGGGAGCTGTGGCTATCACCTTCCAACGCACTGAGATGCTTCTGCGTGGAAGGAAAACTCCTACCACCAGCACCTGCAATCCCTAATCCTGCTCTGCCCTTATCTACCCCCAAAGCTCCAATGCAGAAGAGCTTTTACATGCTTCTTACCACGCTAGAGCAGTGCTGGGGTGCTCCAGCACTGAGCCCTGTGCTGTCACGGTCACAAATCAGTCTCCAGATTGCACAGGAGCCCCAGGGTGGGGGTAAAGGCTGGGTTTGGAGCCTTCAATGCTACGGCCAGCACAGCACAGCTAAGACAGCACAAAAGGCTCCCTAAATTGCCTCTGGCATCAACCAGCAAATGGCTCCATCATTACTGGGAGCAGGAGGGCAGCAAGGCATGGCAGTTTACTTCAAGGTGGAACAGTTCATGCACCATCCCGTCACCCGAGCTGGGTCTTAGCAGAAACAGCAGCAGAAACATGGGAACTCACAGTGCCGCAAATTGATGAGACTTCAAAAAAAATCACTGCAAGGGTGCATGGCAGCAGCAAACACCCACAGCTTGCTCAGAAGAGCCAGGTTAGGCACACAGCTTTACAGCATGAGAGTTACAAGTGCTCTCCCCATTTCGTTGCTGGTGCATTGAGTACTGAGCTGCCTGTCCTGCATGTCTGCAAGAAGCCCAGTTTCCTTCCGTACAGGCACTGGTTAGTGCTGTGCTTTCTGTTGAGCAAAGGACTGCTCAGCTCCTAGGAATCTTTGACATAATCTAACACAGAATTGGCCTACAACATATGTTTTTCCTGGGGTCTCTTAATATTTCAAATAGTTAAATGTCACCTGCATTTTCCTCTGCCCTCCCTGTTAGCAGCACAGGCTGCCTGTGCTGGCTCAGGGTCACCAGCATCCACGTGATGCTGCACTCCTAATGACGGCACTTGGTATTCAGGCAGGTAATGCATATGCTTTACACAGACTTTCTACTCCCGTTTAGCTTTAATAATTGGACATTTAGACTAATACATTACTGGAAGTAGCTCCTACTATATTTAGCCCAGCAATTTTATATTTTGCTGTTCCCCAGTCTCCAGATGAAGGAGGAGGGGGAAGCCCAGGGAAAACTGGATATCTGTAAGCTTGGCTAACCACCTGAGGAACCCGAGGCTTGCTCCAGCACCTGATGAAATCAGAGAGGACAGTGCAGGAAGATGGGTGTTGCATCTCGGGGGGACTGTCCATCCCCAGAGCATTGGAGGGGCGGCATTTTGGATGGAAAGTAAAGAAAGACCAGCAAAAATACGGATGGAGGCTGCCCAAATAGATGAATTTGTCAATCAGGTTGACAAACCCTTAAAGTCTCCAGAGAGCCAACCTCTCAATACAAGAGCAGGGACGTGACCTCGTTCTGCTCTCAGGAAAAGGCCCAGGAGGTGATACTGTCAGGAATACTCCAAAATATCCAAACCCTGGGGCTGGCAGGGACAGCCACAACCTGCCCTGGCTCCAGCTTCCCAGACACGGCTGCACGAGGGTCCCGGCAGCCCCGGCGATCCAGCAGCTCGGGCAGGACACTCTCATCCCATGTGCCGTGTAGCTAATGCCTTGGTATTCGTGTGGTTTCCTCTCTGCAGAAAGCCATGCAGTATTTCCACCCATTTAAAGGTCTATAAGAGGTCTCATCAAAGCCAGGTATAGTTTATATTGCAGATGGTTGCTGACATGATATAATCCACACTAACAGGCAGGCTTTTAAAGGTCAGAGTCTCACTTCACTTCTGTTATTAGCTTTGATGTTGGGAAGATGCTGAATTCCCTCCGTGTCTTTCTCTTTTAGAGGGAGAAAAGACACTGTTTACTGTCAGGCTCTTCATCAACATAATTGGTGGCTTCTCTGGAATCGCCCCTTTGCTTTAAAAAGCGCTGTAAATCAGCTGTAGGAAGCCTGGTCTTTGAAAAATCCTCCAGCGGAAGAGGAACACGAGCAACACTTTGCAGGATCGGCTCCATGTCTGTGCCAGATGTGTGCAGGAGGCAGGCAAGGCTGGAGCCTTTCTTGTCCTGCGTCCCTCCGCTGGCAGAGCTGGAGGTCACAGCTTTGAGACGTGAGCATGTCAGAGCCCCGGCAACTTTGGGGAGCCCCGCAGGAGCTGCTGGTGGCTCCGGGTCTGGCTGGGACTTTCAGCTCCATTTGCCGCTTCCATCCACAGCGGAGGAGCTGCTCCCAGCATGTGCATGCCAGGTTGTAGCATGGCTGCTTCCAGCCCTGAGCAGGCAGCACCATATAAGCCCTGCCTGCTCCAGAGCCTCAGAGGTCCCCGAGAGAGTGGAGATCCCCCCAGCCTGGCCATCCCGGCTGTACGGCCAGACCTGCAGCTCTAAAGCACACCAGTAAATATTGCTGGGAGCAGACTGAGCAAAGTAAGGTGCAATAAGTATTTCAGGACTTGCAGTGCCGGGGCTGCTGTCCTTGGACCCCATGCAGGGCTGCATCCTCCCCGTTCCCCCATCCTTCCCCCCTGGATCCCACCCAGCAGAACGGGACAGGCAGCACAGTGGGAATCCCCAGCCCGTTCTGCTACCCCCTTTCCAAATAGGGCCCAAAAGGGAGTTTTTGTAGATGAATACCTTATTCAGAAAAATACTGACATTACCCCAGCTTCCAGCTCACTGGGCTAGAGTTTACCTGGTGGCTGCTCCAGCTCCTGGAAAAACTTCTCAACACCGAATCTCAAGCAAGAGATGCTGTGCCCATCACCACAGTCCTTGGAAAGTCCCTGCCGTCCCTGACCAAATCGCTCACCTGTACGGACCCCAGCAAGTGCCAAAGCCGCTCCCGGGCCTGGGCATCGCAGGACGAGGAGCGGCTGCCTGGCTGGTGCCACGCTCGGCTCTTTGATCTCAGCAATATTTAAGCTTTGCCTGAAGATGGCACTAAAGAATGGCTAGGGCGAGCATGTGGCGTCCCAGCCGCAGCTGCACTTGCGGTGTGATTAATACAGCACCGACCGGCCAATAATCGCGGCTCGTGTTCCCCATAAAAGATGCGTGTCCATCTGCCTTCGCCTGCCGGGTTGGGGTTTGCTGGGGAGAAGACGGTAGAGGTCACTATGTGCCCAGCAGACCGCAAACCCCAAATCCCCGGGCAAAGGCTGGGCTCTCCCTCTCCCCTGCAAAACTCAAGCTTCCTGGGGCGAAACTGGCCTCTTGCTTTTTGTGTTCATGTGTTTCATCCGTCTTGCTCCTGACTTGGTGAAAATGTAGCAGCAATTTCAGTTTGTCTGTGTAAATGGTACCGTACAGGCTTACAGGGTGCAGTTAAAGTGCTGAAGTGATCATAAACCCCCTTGTTTCAGGGCAGCACGCTGGGGTGGTTATTCCCCCTCTCTTCTCCTTCCCCATCCCATGCTTTCAGCTCCATTAAAAATAGCCCACAACACGAAGGAGTTACCAAACTGCCCAGCCTCCGCACAGTGAACTGTGTCTCCCTCCTGCAGTACCAGACCATGAACCATGGCTCCCAAAAAAATCTAAATCCCTGGGCATTAATGCCAAAACTCCCCAAAGCCCCAAGGCTGCCCAGGTAGAGATATATCAAAAGCACTTTCCTGAGGGTTCGCAGTGGACTCCATGGGCAGCCAGGGGAAAATTCCTGGGCCAGGGGCCAGGCTGCACAGGGAGGGAACGGGGAAAAGTCAGACATTAATTGATCTACGCCCGCAAGGGGCCCCGGGGGGAGGCAGCATGCCCGGGCATGGGGCAGCCACCCGGTGGGTGCTGCTCGGCTGGCGGCGGGCGAGAGTGGCTCCACGTTATCGCTCGCCATCGGACGGGGAATCGGTGTTGCTGGTACCGTGTCACACCCTGCGCCTTTGTTTCCAGTCGAGGGGAGATAAAGGGCTCGGCGCAGGCAGCGGGTGGGGGTTATGGACGGGGAAAGATGAGCCCTGCTTAAATCAAACTGGGAAGCAGGTCTGCTGGAGATGGCCAGGAGAAGGATGCTTGCTCCAGCAGTCACCCCCGGTCCTCCTGCATCAGGACCTCGGCTGTGGGCAGGACAAGCAGGCAGGAGGGCAGCTTGCCAGGCTCAGCTCACCATCGGTTCACTGGAGAGCGTGAAGAGTTGATCTGAATTATCAGATAAGTCATTTGCCTGTGCCTGAATATGAACCTGAGAAGCCATCGCGCACAAAACCCATCTCATTTTCAGTTAACAGCACTTTCCTCACTACTAGGAAGGGCTCAGGAGAACTTGGGTCCCAGCCCAGGATTGGCTGTGCCTGCTGTCCATCAGCGGCTGTCACCTCCGTGCTGCAGGACGAGCACGGGCCCGTGTTTGGCGAGTGGGGTGCATTGCAGTTCCTCCCCTCTGCAGAACCATCCCCAGAGTTTAACCAGACATTTCTGATGCATTATATGAAAAAAGGCATATTTACCACAAGAGTAATGGACCGTGATGGGGTTTAATGTCATTTCAAGCCTGCACACATGGTTTTCCAATGAAAAGAGAATGTGAGGTATACCAGAGGACTTCCCAAAGAGGATAAGATATGAAAGGAGAGGATAAACTGTGATGCCAAATATCCATATGGCAGCACAGTGTTTGTGTTGGAAGCAGAGCCGAGCCACAAAGTTCAAAGCTCCAAGCAGAGCTCCTCTGGAGTTCAAGGTCCCTCCACCTTGATGGGAGGATTTTGTCCGATATAGCTGCAAACCATGACATGGCACTGGCACGTGCTCGGCAGGGCTGCCGATCGCTTTCCAGTTTGACCCACGACCGAGCAATATAGTTCATATTTGAGCCGCTCCAGCGTTTTAGCTCATCACCTTTTCCAAGCCATTTCTACTCAAGATGCAGCCAAAGTTAAAGGCGTTATGATGTGGACTGGGGCTGCCAGCCTGCACGGGTCCAAATTCCTGGCTTTCCCTAAATCATGTCATCTGCCTGAGCATCCTTCACCAGCTTCCTAACAGTTCCCATCCGTCTTGGCCATTGAAAACGCTTTGGATCTCCCTTTTGTTTACAATGAGTAATGGGCAGGAGTTAACAGAGGTTCCAGAGGAAAAGGTCAGTGCAGTTCAAGCAGCATTAGGAAGACACTCTCAGACCCGCTTTGATCTGCAGAGGATTTAAGCGGTCAATAAGGCCGTGCGGGGAGCAGCAGCGTCGCCCAGATGCCCCCTCGGCGGAGCCGCTCCGAGGGCCCCGGTCCCGGTCTGGCCCCACCAGGCTGCAATTCCTACCAGTCCCTCGGGGTTTATGGCCGGGGCGGGCGTGAGTCACCCGGCCCCGTGTCTGGCCGTGCCATGCACGGCTTCTCGGGCGGCCGCCCACCGCTGCAGCCTCCTTGCGTGTTTGTAATTGCTGAGGCAGACTGTTTGCTTCTGCCACGTCCATGGCAATCCAGTAAAAGTTTACAAAGGGCTAGAGCTCAATCGTGAGCTTGTGAAAACACCGGTCCGGGCTCCCCGGCTCTGCGGTTCAAAGTCTGAAGTGTGCCCCATCGATTTACACATTTATTTATTTTACGGCTGCGCCATGGATGTGAGCCATTTCACAGATATCACCGTTCCAAGAAAAAGGGGTGAAAGCCCCTGAGCCAGAGGGAGTGGGTAGGACTTTTGCTTTTTAACCTTCAAACGTGTCGGGCTTATGGAGCCTGCCCGAGTATGACCAATTAGTATGACAGAGGCAGGGTGATCTGCCCAGGGCAGGGCTGGATGTAAGGCAGCTCCATCGCCCAGGATGCACACCGGGGCTGCGGAGCTTGGTGTCTGCTGGCAGGGGTAAGGCTATGGGTCAGATACCCAGCAGCTCCGCTGGGCTCAGATTTTAAGAGCTATTTCCATCTCCCTAAGATGAAAAGACCATAGCCCACAGTCCCAAGGAGGATCTTTTCTCTAACATCATACCAGCATAAACTCTGGGGTGAATTTAGAGATGCATTTGTCATCTGAAATAACACCCCATACGGCTGCTCATTTCATATTCATGAGGGCCTTTTCCTGGCTTATCCCAATCCACTTTTGAAGTAAAATCAGCTAAATTTAAAAAAGGTGCTGTCATCATAATATAACTCTTTCTGTACAGCAGAAAAATTGCATGAGTTCACCTAGCAATAGCAGTTACGTTCACCGTGGATGGGAGCCCTGGCCCCATCCATTGAAACTGCAATGCTTTAAGTAACATTTCACCCCACAGTGTGTGCACCAGGATTGCAATGAAAAAACCTCTTATCACTCAATGATCTCCTCTCCACCCCTCTACCTGTGCATCCCTGCCCCACACTCACCTTTCTTCTGCTCCCTGCCCATGCACAGCCCCTGTCCTCAGCCGCCGGTCCCTTTGCCGTCCTGACTTTCTCCTCTACATCTGTCCTTCTTCTCAACCCACCATCTCTGATGAACAGCTCTTCCCTGCTCAGCCTCCTTCCCTTCTCTCTCCTTCCCTGCTTGGCTGTTGCCTCTAACAGCAGGATGCATTTGGAAGACGGCTTTTACTGAATAAGCCGTATAAATGAAGTCACTCTGTATCGTACATGTCTCCTGCTGGTTCCCCAGCAGGTTTCCAGATTGGGGGGGGGTAAGAAAAGAAATCAAAAAGAACCAGATGCTCAGGGGATTGATTATTCCTGCATGATCCTAGGGATAAATAAAGTGTTTGGAAAGTTCTTAAAACACATTGAGATGCTGGAATCTAATCTATAAAAAGCAGAGAGCAGGAATAGATACGGGTTCAGGCTTCCCAGCTGCCAGGAAATTATGTTAGGCTGCGTTTCCTCGGGGCCATAGCAGTGGAGAAGGTCCGATGGGTGCCCACCACCCCTGGGCTGTGAGGTCTCCATGGGTGCCTCCAGGCAAATGATGGGTCCAGGGCAGGAACAGACAGCAGCTCTTGCATTTTCTATAGGGTCCCATATGAAGGACAGCCACAGTCTGCCCAGAGCCTGGCAGAAACAGCCTCTTTACATCCTCTCTTAATCCACTCACGCCCTCTCAATCTGGTTTAAATAAGTAGGTGGGTTTCTCCCAAGCCCCAAGCAGGGATGCACATGCTCCTGGGTGCGGGGGAAGCTTTGGAAATGGGGTCATGAAAGGATATGGCTGGGAGAAGCCGCTCGGCAGCCAAAATGCAGGGCTGCACTCCCGCCTGGGGCTCACATGGGATGGCTCAGCGGGAGCAGAATGGCCGAGCTGCCGGCAGCTGTCCCGTGTGGCTTCTCCTCCCTCCGGGGGCCTGGAGGAGAGTGAGGGGGTCCTGTGTACGCTGCAGCCCTGGGCCAGCAGGCAAACCCCAGTGTCACCCCGCAGGGTGAGCCAGCCTGGGGACGATGGTCTGAGCTGGAGTGGGGACCGGACCATGCACATCCCCACCGGGGCTCCCCTGCCCCAGCTGCCCCCCGTCATCCCACCGCCACCACCAAGAGCTGAGGGTCCCCGAGCAGGACCCGGCTGGAGGTGGCCGCAAATGCAAACCCAGGAGAGGCAGGAGAGTGCCCCTGCACACCCCCAGCGACCCCGCGCACCCTGCCCCAGCATGGGCGTGTGTACGCGAAGGCAGTGGGCATAAAGGCAAGAGAATCAGAGATCCAAGGACAAGGGGTTGCTGGAGGAGACAAGCCCTGGAAAAGGTCGTTAGCCAGAGAGGTTAGTATTTATCTGGACATAAGGGAAAACTAAAGAGAAAATACAGTAAAGTGACAAGGTAAATATTTCAAGTGGTGTTTCCATTAACTGCAAATTCCCTTTACAGGTTTTCCTTGGTTTTGCTCTTGGATTCGAAGTCGTTGTTGCCTTCGGTGACTTTTCAGTTCTTATCTCAATTCTAGATGTTGAACTCCTTGAGTCAACTGATTCTAATATTTTAGAGTGTTGTTTCAGTGATTTATCAGAGCAACATGAGCCAAAATGAGGTGTTATTTGTAAAAGTTTGTTTGAAGCACTTAAATGAAAAAACCCATTTCTGAAAACATGAATGAGATTATTTTTTGAAAAAAATACCTGTATGGTAAAGGAGCTGAAATGAAAAGAGTGTCATTTTTCTGAAGGAGTTTGACAATCAAAAGCTCTGAAATGAATAACCTTATGGTGCCAAAACAGTATTCCTGCAAATATTTCTATGCTATTAATAAGTGTTAGCATTTCTATTATACACACTGTTGTACAAAATGTATTTCTGCCATCAGCACGTTCATTTATATGAACCTTTTTGTTGTGCTTTCATTGTTGATATATTTTCAAGTTATTTATTACTTGTTTATTTAAAATCACTTCACTGTGTTGCCTTTATATTTCTTGACTGCATTAAAAATACATATTTAAATAGTCTGTGTCTCTCAGAGGAACGATCTTAATGATAAAACGTTCTGTAGTCACTCGTCTCTCTTCTAGTGACTTCTTCTGCAGGTTTTATAATCTCTTTATGCTTCCTCACCTTCTTTTGCAAAGACTTTTTTTCCCTGTTGTATTTCTGCAGGGTATAAATACCACAAAGGAGATAATGATATTATTTGTTTACAGGGCGCCTAACACATTTACAGCTAGGGTCCAGAGGTTCTCCCATAGTACAACTAAGAGAAACGCAGGTTATTTTTAGTGCAAAATTCCCATATGGCTTTATAACAGAGATATTTCTGGTGTGCAATATTTGCTTTTAATGATAACGATTCCAGCTCTGATGATAAACCCCCGAATCTTGCAACAACTGTTGTTTCTTTTTTTCTTTTCCACTACTCCTGGAGCTGTGTTATTGTGCAATTATTTCAGCTTTCATTTATTGTAATTTTTTATACCTTATGGCTGGCAAGAAGAGCTTGCAATGGCAAACCCTGATGTTTCAGACATTCAAAGGCATTGAGAAGCGGGATGTCCCAAGGCAGGGTTCACATGGCCGAGCCACGGCACAGGAACCCGCTCCGTGATTACAGGGAGATGCTGGGGGTCTGCTACAACACAGGGGGCTCCTGCTTCCAAACTGGGGAGGAACTGGCCATCGGGGTCCAGCCTCGTGCCCTGCAGGCTGGCTCTCATCCCAGCCTTACCCTCTGAGTGCAATGAGATGTCCGCTCTTACACCCAAAATTATGGGTTCTGCCAGGCCGTTGTGAAACAGAGATTTTTTTTCTTAAAACACCCCTCAGAGAGCGGGTAAGTGCCTGGGGGAGGTTGCGAGATGCCCATAACACATGCACGTCGATGAGGAAGGTGCACATACCAGGAGCAGGCAGCTACGGCTTCCCAAAGCATCCCTGCACGTTGCACAGCAAACCCATTTAACCCGCCGAGAGGCGTACCCGGAGCCCGGGATGGCCCCAGCGTGCTCCTGTCCCAGCGTCCCCGCCAGTGCCAGCGCGGGGACCCGCCGTGCCCCACCGTCTTTGCAGCATGACCTGTCAAGAGCAGGGTCAGCCGCAGGTCAGCCCCAAAGAGAGAAAACAGCAATCGCCTCCCCGCTTATCAGTCCTTTCGGCGGGTGGAGAGACACCCGTGGGGTGGGCACAGGGAAGGGGGCTGCAAGGACGGCCCGGGAGGGTCACCGCTGGGTTACTGCCTAATAGCTGCTCTGATGGGGGAACAAGATTTCAAGGTAGATTAATCCCATTTGGTGCCCGCCTCCTGCATCGTTACAGTTTTGATATAAAGCTAATATGCACTATGCAAAGGCAAGTACCTGCCCTGCTTAAAAAAGGTGCTTTTCCAGCCAGAATTATGCACGTTTCAATGCCTGATCCAGGAGAGAGTGAAGCTTTGCTGATGCACAGGATTACCCTAAACAAGGCTCTGAATCCTGCTGATATTTATTCTCATGCACCTTGCAGCCTATGTCTATTTATATATTTAAGGCTTAAAAGAGCAAAGCATTTAATCATGTGCTTAACATCAAGGCCACCAGTAGTTCCCCTGACATTGATGAAATTATTCCCATGCAGAACACCGAGCAGGTCACAGCCTGCTGGGCTGGGACCCAGGCAGAGCCCTTCCCAGGCCCTGCTCAGAGCCATTTTGGGGCAAATGGGTACAATTTCAGGAGAAACAACCCCATCACACAATGCCCTCTGAGCAGCAAAATCTATCACAGCCAGGGAAATACTCGGTGCCACCCAGAGCCAGGGTGAAGCAACTGCCTCAAATCAATAGCCAACGCTCAGCATTTTGGGGGATTTCTCATTTTTACTGGTTTCTGGTATAATTTTCACATCTCAGACATGCTTCTGTTAATTCTCCAAGCCGGTCGGCGAGCTGTCTCCATGCCATTTGCCTCTGCAAGACGGTATGCCTTTCTAAACCTCCCCGGGTATGCGTGCCCCTTGTGCAGCGAGGGCTGCGGCACCGGCGCTCTGGCTGACTCTATTTTTCTTGAGCCTGGCTGATCCAATCTGGGAATAAAAACAGAGGGAAACAGATGGTCCATTGTACAACGCTGCTCCTGCCCGCACCGGCTCCCGAGAACCCGGCGCTGGGGCCAGCTCCTGCCTCTGATTTTCCATGTTTCAGGTTAAATGCATGTGCTAAGAGGAATTTGGGCAGGACAGCTTGTGTTCCTGAGGTGGGGACACTTCAGTCACCCCCTGCATTGGGATGGTTTTCCTGCTAGTCCTGACAGAATTGGATGGAGAAGAAGATCCCTGGGGCAAGAACGGGTGTCCTGGAGCCCTGAGCCCCAGGCGTGCCTGCAGGTGTCCTTTTTGTCATCCCTATTAATTTCTGGGTGACATCTCGGATGCTACATCAGTAGGAAAACTCTTAAGTATGATATGTTATTTGATGTCAGTGGGTTACGCCTATCACGACAAAGGAAGAGTTCTTACACCTTCAGAGAAAGGCATTTCATGAAGATGTTTCCAAACTGTGTATTCCCATCTTTCTTTTGCAATTTTTATTGTACTGTATAATAATTTATTGACACAACAGCAGCTTCAGTGTCAAACTCTGCCTCCACTTAAACCAACTCCAGGGAAGTTTCTGTTCCACTTCTGCATAGCAAGCGATGGCCATATCCAGCACAGCAAAAGACCAGACACATGCAGCTGGTAGGTCCTAACCCTGCTCCCATTTTCCAGGCTTTCTCCCTACCTTAGGAGACAAAAAAAAAGCAGAAGGCTGACCCCAAGTATGATGAATTCCTGCTGAGCTTTTTCCCATTAACTTCAGTAAGGGCTTAATCCAGTGGTTTTCAGAAGCTGGGTGGCTGGTGCAGATTTTTGATGGAGGCAGGGGAGAGAAGACAGGGTGTTAACATGTATTTCTGATTAATTATAGTGTTCTCAAGAGTAAGTGAATAATAGTACTGGTCAGAGCCAGGCATCACACAGGTCTCAGCCCTGCAGGGTAAATGGTGTCTGAATTGTGAGTAATGTTGACCTGGCAGAGGCCAGATAAGATACGGATTTTTCACGTCCAGGACTGGACAGAATTCCACATATTGATAACTAAATGCACCAAAATATAGCCAGTGCTTAGCACGCAACTCTTCCTCACTCTCTGAAATTGCGTTCAGCCGGGTTAGATAGCAGAAGTGCCGAGCAAGGCAGGTAATTGCCTATGCGAACAATTAGCTGGGGGGTTAAACGGCTTCAATAACTTCCAGCTTTGCTCCCTACCTGGAACAAAGAGCATCTTCTCCTGCTAATCTGGGTGAGAGCTGGAGGCCAAATCCTGCAGCCTCTGGGAGGGATTTCTGCAAGGAGCCTGACAGCTACCGACCTGAATTATGCTCCCGTGCCACCAGATAAAATAACAACTAAACAAGTGTTGGTGCTAAACTAACCTCATGACAGCGATCTGGGGAGGATGGTGGTGTTCCTGCACCCTGGGTGTATTTGGTGGCTGAATGCTTACCGTGCATGCTAAGCCAGCACCTTTTATAAATAGCTCCTAAATTTACCAATAGCTCTCAAAGCCATCTCACTGTCCTATGTTAAAGCTGCCCAGAACAACTAAAAATTCACACAATCATTTTTCAAAGCATAATAATCTGCCTAAAATCACCTGTGCTTGCTCTACGGCATCTTGAAAACATGGAGATACCCCATTGCTCTGAAAATACACAAGAGGAATGCTACAAATGAATAGTTTGAGTTTCCTGGGTTTATTCCAGTCTATATTTCATACATATGTATCATATATATATATCACATAAATATATTTCATGTATTTTTTCTATTATTGACCTGTTCAGATGTTTCTCAATGGAAAATGTTCAAAATTTCCAGTTTATGAGCTGTTTTTGGAGGGGAGGTGACTTTTTGACACTGATTTGGAATGAAAAATGGGTTGAATACTTCAAGTTTCCTACAGAATATAAGCTCCACCTTCCAGCCAGGTCTGGGACTGAGGGATAATTTTACTTCTACTCCAGGTTTTCTCACCTATTCAAAGAAAACTGATAAACATCATGATACACACTTGAGTCTTCTGCAGTTTTGCCAGGCTGAATGATGGAGAAATTAGTTCATCCCTTCTGATGGCACTAGTGAAGATGCTGAGAAATGAGCCGTGTTTAACTACATCCTTATATTAGGAATCTGCCAAAATCAGGGCCGAATGAAAGCAAACATTTCCCCAGGAACAACTCTTAGCACCCACAGCGTGGTGGGAACCAGGTCCTACGCTGTCTCGAGCAATTCTCCCTCATGATGTGGTTCCAGAAAGATGCACTCATGGGTGAGCAGAGTTATACCAACCTTAAATGTGCTAACAAAGCCCATTCACTTCCCTTCTTTCAAGATACCAAAGTGAGACATTTCTTATAAAAAGGTGATAAACGTACAAAATCAAGCAGAAACTTGGGACCAGCCCTCCTATTCTGCAGCGCCCTGCATGGAGCTTTGCAGATCCCTTGGTGCTGCTCTGGCTTTTGAGACACATCGACATAGCGTCCATCTGCCCAAAACCTGAGCGTTGTAGGAGCTTTCCTGTTACATTAACTGCTTTTACTGCTTGGCATTGGATGAATGGGGCAGGTCACATCTCTCTGTTTCTTTTTATATTTCGCAAAGTCAGGAAGGTTACGTCTATTTAGTATTAAATATTATCTTTTGCAAACATGACTTAGAAGCCTGTTTAAAAAACACATGGGCTTTCCAGCCCAGTACAGCAGCGATACGCAGACCCACATCAAATGCTTCTTTTATGAATCATGAAATAGATGCTGTCTTGCTTATGAGTATGTGTAAACTGGGAGTTATGACTAAAACCAGCATTTGACCTCCTCGCATTCCCCGTTGGATGCATCCTGGCATGCCTCATTGAAGATGCCCGTGTTCTGCGCTTTGCCTTGTCGCTGGGAGATATGGCATACAGATGGAACGATCATATTGGCCTCTAAAGGAAAATATTTAACCCAGAGATGTCAATGGAATATAGAAATGATGGTTAAAATCCCAGAAGCCTGCCTTGTTTTTGTCTTTTTCCTTTCATCTAGCACTTTGGGTCATGCCATCACTTATACGCTTCAGCCCAAACAGGCAATTGCTGAGTTAAGAACCTAGAGTTCAAAGTGAACCATAAACCTTAGTCTATAAGATAAATCATACAAATTACTTTACAGAAATAAATAGAACATTTGGGAGAGAGGTTATCTTCTTGCCTTCAGTTTACATCTCTAATGACTGTAAGTTCACAAATGCATTCTGTCAAGAATATAAACATTGCTTTTATTATACCAAAGACAGATATTTATTACCAACTTTTACAGTATGGCCAGCCAGCTTAGAGGAAAACCCTGGAATCTGAGCAAGAATGCAGAAACTTTGTAATGATTATTATTAAATTTGTGGGCACCTTTTTAAGTGTGATGAACACTACTCGGAAAAATCTCACCACTTGGGTTAAACTGCAGAAATTAGCTTTTTAAACTAGTGGATGAGGCTGAGCTTTGCTAAACTTTTCTTGTATGAGTGGTGCTGACATGCAGAAATAGGTGTTTCCACACAAACACACCCAGGTGGGATTTTTCTAAAATTTTCAACTCATCTTTCCCACAGTACTCAATGATGATATTATTGTAACCTTGCGCAGGTTACAATCCTTACTCTCCTGCCCTCACTGCCAGAGGAATTTCATTTGGATTAGGCTGTCACTCAATCCTTTTTTCTATGGCACAGTATAATAAGGGAAAAAAAAAGTTACTAGACTAATAAAAAGGTTTTTGCTGAAACTGGGTGTTAGAGAGGTCAGGGAGATACAGAGCCAACCCCAAAGGGTGCTTGACCCCAGGATCCCAGTATGGAAACTGGTCCCAATTCCTTCTTTAAAGAGCTGCCTCATTCTGCTCTGCCAAGGCCAGCGCCCAAACCAGAGTACAGTCCCCAACAAAATAAAACCTTTTTCGTTGCTCTTTGAAATGATCCTCCTGCAGAGCTGGGGAACAACTTGTGTAAGATGCAGATTGGGTACCTTGGTTGAGGCTCCCGGCACGCAGGAGATGGGGATAAATAACATTTTCCTTGCATGATCCTAGGAGCACCGAGGTGCTGTGATGCTGTCTGAGAATCTGGCTTCTCATCCTCGCTCTGGTTTTAGGATAAGGCTGGCTGGGGAGAGGTTGGGACGTCGGGGACAGGAGGTCCCGTTCTTGCCTGGCGAAGTCGTGACGTCAAGTGTTTTCACTGCTTGACGGACTCAGGGTGTTTCTGGGGAAATGAGAGACCAGATCCGGGTCCAAAAGGATAAGAGAAAAACCTCCCTGGGCCCCAGGGGCAGCTACACAGAGCAGGCGAGAGCCGTTTGGGCTCTGGTCCATCTCATCCCACTTACCCCTCCAAAACAAGTCCCTCTGAGCCCAAGCTAAGGTTAATTAGCAAAGCAAATGTGGGCACATTTCCATTCTCGGTGCCTGGGCTGTTTTACATAAGCCCACGGGTATTTCTCAGCTCGGCCAAATCAGCACCTCTCAGGAGCCCACTTCTCTCCCAGCAAAAGTGCCTGCTTTGGAGCACGAGAAGAGAAAAGACTCGCACCAAAAGCATTATGCACTGCATATCGCTGGGCTACATGTGTTCTGTGATTGCAACAGTCATGAATAAGGTATGAGAAATTGGACATGATATTGCATTTCCTACTCATGCATCTGTCGGATAAGCTGTTTGGAGCCTGCTGCTCCAGCCAGAGATTGTTTCTTTCCTACATCATGGTAGTCACGATGTCTCTGGTCGGTTGGGCTATGTTACGTCTGGTAAGGGAAGGAAGGGAAAGAAAAGAAAAAAGGGGCATGTTGAAGACAAAAGCATTTAAGCCTGGACACCTCTGCGAGCATGTGTGTGACACATTCATGGGTTGGTTTGTCAGAAGGAGAGATGTAAAATCTGTGCCCCCAGTCATGCTCAGCAAATCAAAGGGTGGAAGAAAGAAGGAATTTGTCTGCTCCTGCAGATCTTGCCCAAATGTTGCTGGCGTGCCGCTTCCCCTCCCGGTGGCGGGGCTTGGAGGAGCTGCAGGGAAATCTGGGGTGCAGAGCAGCTCCCGCTGCGGATTTCATGTCTCCAGTGCCCCCCAAATCTACACCGTGGGAACCCGGAGCCAGCACTGGGCGGTGGGAGGATGGGAGGGTCGCAAGTAGGTCCTCAATGCTGCTGAGAGCGAACTCATCACCGGTCAGGAGAGCTCCAGGCTTCTGCCTCCAGGGAGCGTCCAGCCGGGAAGCGGATGGCAGTGGAGGGGAGAGGAATGCCCGTCAGAGTTTGGGCATGGGTGAGGTTTGGGGTGAGCGGGGATGCGAGGGGGCAGCAGGAGGGAGCAGGGCTCCATCTCCAGCAGAGTGTCAGCAAGCAGCGGCAGCCCCAGTGTCCCCTGCGTCCCCAGTGCCATCACACCCAGATCTCCTCCTGGCTCCATCGGGGCCTGTCGGGGGGAGTCAGCCCCTCAGTCTCCCCTGGCACCTTTTTGCTTTGCGTACAGGGGCTGCAATACAGATGAGAATCTCACCTCTGTCATATAAACCCAAGGGACCATTTAAAAACCTTTCCCGACCGAGGGAGGACTCTGCTCTCTCACAGTGATGCACCGGAGGGTGTTTTGATAAACTGATTGTAGCCACAGCTCAAGTGGATGGGGGTTTCTGGAGAAAGTCCAGGGATTTTCTGCTCTGTTTGACATCTCCCACACAGACTCCTCCTTTTCTCTCCAAACAGAAGTGTTATTTTCCTTCTCTTTCCTTACCTTTTTTTTCCACAGGGAATCAAGATATGGGATAGGAAGGAACATAAACGAACAAACAAACAAAAAGCCAAGAGAAATTATTTTTGCATTGAATCATGCAGAAAAAGGCCCACTCCTTTCAAATGGAACTGAACAGCCAAGAAAATTCTGAGAAAAATGGGATTTAATGGGAAAAGTGCATAGAACAAAACGGGTTTTGCTTCATTGGAGATGTTTTGCAGGAACGCCTATGACTTCTCCAGCAGCCCCGCTCCTGTGCCACCTGCCCCAAGTGCAGGGACCACAGGCATGGCCAGAGCCCAGCCTTCATCTCCATCCTCAAGATTGCCCTTTGTGGAGAATTAACTACGCTCTCCCTGTAAACAGCGCATTAACCTTATATTAATATAGGGATTGATTAATATTTCGATTTAAATGGTGTCTCTGGGCTCTTCATTACTTGACTGCTCAGCTGGAAGCACCAATAAATATTTTGCATTTTAGCAAAGAACGGAGAGCGGGAGCGTGTTACCTGCATCCCTGACGCAGTGTCCGTGGTTCAGTAAGCCCTGTCCCTTGGGACACCCAGACGTATCCAGCTATTTTCCCCACAGTCCTCTCTGTTGCACTGGAGCCATCCTCTCAAAGGCTCTTCTCTTACTACGGACTTTCCAGAATAATAAATTAATTATGACTTGCATTAAAACCAGTGTATCTTAATAGGAGGTTTGTCATAATCATAGATGAATGAGGTATGAATGAACACAGTGAAAACTTCTCTTCGTTGAAGCCATTTATAACACACAAGTATGCCAGGATTAGACCAGGCGTAATAAACAGGCCAGGACAACAGTGATTAGGCATGAAATTGAACGATGGTAAATGTTTTAATACAATGGTTTATACAAGAAGTAATATAAAAAAATATCTCATAAGCATGTTACCTGAATGATAAATGAAAACGGAGCCTCAAATAATAATAACAATGTAAAACAATTTGTGAAGCTTTTTCTAAGCAGCACCCTGGTTAGATTCCAAGGAAAATACATGCAAAAAATATTCAAAATCCCACGCATTACATTGACTTTGGCCAGCTCCCAGCTCTTGGGTATAAAGCTTTCTCCCAAAGTTTTGCAAGTAAAACAAGTTCTTTGAATGAGGGCCTGATCCTGACAGCTGCTGAGCATCCTCTGTTCTTACTGAGGTCATTGACATCTGTGGTTTGTAGGATAGATCTACTTCATAGGTCAAAAAAGTGATCCAATAACAAAATCCATCATATCAAACACACAAAAAAATTAAACTTGCAGGATCCACCCCTTAGTTGTGTAATGCTTCTTTTTTTTTTTAATGAAAAATATCAAAGTTTTGGATACTTAAGTCACTGCTGGAAACTGTTCCTGCATCTGAAAGGCTGGCCATGAGGCTCGCCTAACTGGACGGCTGCTCTCAAGGTTAGGGCCAAACCCTCCTTGCTCCACTCGTGGGAGCAGCCTGATGCTTGGAAGCCGCTTCTGGAAATGCTCCTGCACACGAGCAGCCCTTTCGCCTCCAAGCACGGTGCAGGATTGGGCTCTGAGCCCTTAATCCCCACGGTAAGAAGTGGAACACTGCACACAAGATGTAGCAACAAAACAGATTTAGTTCAAGGTTAGTCTCAAGAACCCTTATCTGATCAGTGACAGTAATTTATCACACAGAACCCATCATTAGTGTCAAGCTGTTTTATTACCAACTAACTTAACACTGTTTTACCAAGAGTCAAGTGTGATGTCACTCATGTTAAAGTAATTTACAGCTAATAGATATGAGGTAGGAGTCAATGTTGGCTTGCTGAGTTCCTTTCATACTCAGTGCTAGCTCCTTTCATTTTGCCCAGTAAGCAAATGAGAGAGCAAGGAGAGGCGGTAATAAAGGGGAAACCAGCCACACGCGTGGGTGCCCATGCATGCACAGAGGAGCTTTAAAATTTCCCAGCATCTTTTCGCTTCAAATACAAGAATTCTGATATTGCAGAGTTGAAATGGCCAGCAAAATTTAAGAGACAATAACAAATAATCTGGTTTGTGGGACAAGAAATGTGTAACGCTTTGGTCATGTGGAAGCTCCAGCACATCAGCAGAGGGGGAATCCCTCCTGGAGTTGCATCATGTACCCCCAAAACCTACAAGATCTCTCTCACCAGGAAAGAGTAAGCTTGGGCTGATTTGATGTTCTTTTTTCAGCAGTCTCGGTTTTCAGGGTGAGAGTCCTTTTCATTTGGAACATGAAGAGAAGTTACAGAAACCTCAGCAACGAGTTCTGTTACAAAAAATGGAGACGGTTGCATATGAACACTGCTTTCCTTCCCTGCCTTCCCCGTCTCTCCAGCCAATTCTGTTCAGTCTTAAGGTCAACCCCAGTGCAGGCTGTGTTTATAAGAGAATACATTTCCCATTTCCAATCACTTGCCGTCTCCTCTAATGAATCCTCCTGCTGACGTCTCCAAGATCCATATTCTTAGCCCGCTAGACATTCAGAGATAATCCTGACTAATGTGTATATATTCAAAGAGGTTTATTGTGGAGAATTGTACATTTGGGATAAGGGAAAGGGCATCCTGTATCAGTTCACCTCTACAATTTTATACCCATTAAAAACATTTTAAATCACTATATCTGCTCTTATTTCCCCTGGGAGTTCCTAAACTCTGGGCTGTTTGCATGGTGACTTCAAATGGTCCAGGAGGTGTGACCCTTCAAGACTCTGCAGAAAAGCCAGAGAAGGTCTCTAGGGATTAAATTTTAACAGTTCTTGGGATCTCAGGTAAATATCTTGCTCTGACAACACACCTGGACTGTAAATCATTGGAGCATCACTTTTGTCAGCCCTGTCAATAACTGTCCTGGTCTGTAAATTCTGTTTGATCAAACAACTCTTGGAAACACACGATTTCAATGGTGACCTCAGCTTCAACCCGCAGTGCCGATTGTATGCAGATTGGCCAACGTCCCCTGAAAGGAAGACCCCGACATGTGGCTGCGGGAAGGGGCCAGCTGACCAGATGTGAGGCTGAAGGTTTGGGAAAGCTGGACAATGGCTAAACTCTACCTAGAGATTGGCCTGGGTACAGTCAGATGGGATATACACGCTCATAATTTTCTTCCCTTCCATGGGGAGCTGAATAAAGACTTGCCAGGACTTCTGCTTCTGCATATCTTTGCTCGCTTAAAATTGTTCCAGTGGCTCCTTGCAACACATGGCTTTGCTCAGCTTGTCTCTGTGAAATCTCAGGAGCGAGCGGGAGATTGCAAGTGGCCCATCGCCACGTCCTCCCCCGAGCGCTGCTTTGACCACAGGACTAATGGGTTTCCACTGTGTTGGGAGAAAGCAGCTGGGTAGTACCAGCTATGGTCCCTGCCTAAAACTCACGTCGTGCAAAGCTCAGGTTCTGGCTTAACTTAAGTAGGAAAAAGCTCTCCCCTTCTTCTCCCCAACTCCAGAGCATTCAACCATGAAAGCCACCGTATCTCCTGGGCAGCTTGGCAGAGAGAAAGAAGTGCTTTGCTTCCCACTCTGGCCAAACCAGCTGCCTCTCCACCTCTCCCTCTCCATACCGCCTTTACAACTAATTGGAGCCATGTTTTCATGCCAAAGCAGATGAAAAATGCAGCCAGTGAGAGCTGAGAGGTTGCTGGGAAGGTGAAAAATGAGGCTGGGAGAGGTCAGAGATGCAGCTGAAGAGACGGAGAGAAGTGGGAAGGGGAGTTTCATGAGGTGGAGGAGAAGATTTGCTGACCCAAACCAAGACAGTTCAGATGTGGCAGAGAAGATGTGAAAGGAAAGCACAGCCTGCAAATGCAGTGAGGGAAGGCAGGAAAAATATTGGGCATAGGGGTATTAAAATTAAGCGTAGCAAAGCAATGCAGGGAACATTAAATTTCGTTCTAGTAGATAGGAAAGACTGCACCATTCATTTGTCACATCCTTTCAGTACCTTGCTTATGAGATGTTGTAGTGCCATTTCTCCCTCATGGAAGATTATTTTTAGACACATAAAACATATGAGGAGAGAGGTGCAAAATGAAAATTAGCCCATAATGCGGATAGTGTCCCAAATTCATCCCTCGGGCATCTGTGTTAACTTCAGTGGAAGACTTCCACCAGAGATTAATTCAGACCTGTACTTGTAAGTGCACATCTGTGCAACGCCGGGGTTTTGAGTCAATAACTTCACACCGAGACTGCAATGGGAAAAAGAAGTGCTTCTAGTTATAGATACCAAAATTAACCAGACAACGAGCATTAATATCGCAGCTGGCTTTGGGCAGAAATTTTATAGGATGTGAAAGTCTGTTATTGCAGACTTAAATAAAACTCCACTAAGCAAGATGACGGGGAGTCATGTTTTGGGACCGTGCCGCCTTCTGGGCCTTCAGAATCAAATCTGTGCAGTCTCCTGATTAAAAAAACAGACTTCGGCAACCCTTCAGACCTTGGAAAAAGAAGCCATCTTCCATGCAGCCAGATTCTCAAGTGGCTGGATTTACTAAGCGCTTAACATATTATTATTTATTTTTTAAATCCAAAATTTCTCACCTCCATCTACTCTCTACACAGGTATAATGGTAAAAAAAATGGGGATCTGGATTCAGAGCAGCTATAAAAACCTCAATCGGTTTATCCCACTGTGATGCAGGTTCCTCCTGTCCTGAAGCTACACGTGGAAGAGGGCAGGCGGACCCCTTGCAGCTAACAGTCCTCCAAACCCTTCCCATGCTTCCCTCCAAGCCAGTAAGCACAAAGAACCAGGAACGTCTCCAGATGGTGAAAGGGCTACAGAAACCATGAGGACGGTAACACAGGTACAGCCTTGCTGCAGAGAGGATTGTGTAGGGGGTAAATGCTCCCAGAAGGTGTACCTCCATTCTTTGGGTAATTTTGGAAGACATACCTCCAAAAGAGACCCATGCTCAGGAGCCATAGACCATCCAAAAGCTATAAACCAAACACTAGGGTGAGTGAATGCTCTCTCATTTTCCAGATATGGGTTTTAATGTTGTATTGGAAAAAAAAAAAAAAAAAGTCTCTTCACCAAGAAGGCTGGTTGGAAGAGTATCCAACTGGGAAGCAGGGTCAGAGCACCAGTTGGACAACTTCTTGGTCTCCCACTTTTCTCCCAGGTAGCTGAAGTCAGTAATGCCTCCTGAAAGTCATGGCACTCCCAAAGAATAACGAATCTGAGGGTCTCCATACCTGCCAACTGGACTTCTTTAATCCTTGAGATCTCCCCATTTCCAGTTTCTTCTCAGCAGCCCACATAGCGAGGTGCTTTGTTTATGAGAACACTGCTGTTGATATTAGATCTCATGACTCCAAAGTCTGAAGCTTGAAGGAAAAACACCCAGTATCATGGGACTTGAAATGAAAAAATGAGCTCATACCCCAGAGATGTCCAGCCGGGAGATTCCACTTTATGGGAACGCTCTACAAAGGTCTCCAAGTGACTTGGGCACCAACGTCCCATCTCCCAACATTTAGCAGTAACATAATGGTCCCCATTTCCTTCCCTGGCACTGGAAGAGCAAGATCCTTTGCATGTTTCTCCCAACCAAGCAACAACCAGGTTACATCATGACTTTGGTGGCCGAAGCTCCTCGCTTTCCTCCCTCCCCCACCCCAGGAACAATGGCTAACTGTTCTTTTTCCATCTATAAATTTGTCTGAGTTAACAGTTCCCAAGATCTGGCAGCAAGCTGGAGCTGGGAGTGAGCTGAGAGATAGGAGAGTGACAGTCTGAAATGAAACACAGAGCTGCTGGGCCTGCAGCCGTCAGACAGGAGCCTGGCTCCCTCCCTTAAAGATTAGCGAGACTCCTTCGCTGGAGCCCTCCGCATTCCCCAAAATCCTAGCAACAAAGTGCTGTCTCTCAGCCGCCAATGAATCATGTGAATTTAACCTTTCACCTGGCCACAAGGAGGTTAATATACCAAAATAGCCTTTTTTTTTTCTTTCCCCATTTATTGCCCATAATGGCAGTGGGGAGCATGGTGGAAACCCCGCGTAGCTGGAAACTCTGGAAGTGGTTTCATATCAGAGCTCTTTGCTCGCTGGCCTCTGCCAGGACCGGGCTGGCATTGCCAGCACCAGCACACCAGCTCAGCGCACACGGGCTCAAGTTTATCCAGAGAAATAGTTTCCATTTCACAGTACAGATTTTTGCCTCTCATTGCCTGGTCAGCGGCTTGCAGTACTCTCCGGCTTCAACCCCGCAGGCATTTACACGCACAAGAAGTTGTATACGCAAGGCGTCCCCCAGCGTGCCCACTCGGCCAGAGCCTGAGTCACCCGCTGCTCCCGCCTGCTCCTGCCCGTGGCAAAACTCCTGGAGAACTTCCCAGGTGGAGCCAAATCCTCACGCCCTGCAAGATGCTGAGCCCCTCCTGGGCTGGGCATCCTTGTCCTTCGGGCTCGGGGCAAAGTTGGACCCCTCAGAGTCCCCTGCCCCAAATAAATCTGGAGACCACAGTTTGCCCATCTGCACAAAAAGAGGTGGTTTCTCCCTCGTGGGGTAATCCCAGCAGCGGGTGCTGCAGCCCCAGCCCGTGCCCACTGGCCCTGCCATCATCAGCCTGAGGATTTCATGACTGCTCTGAAACTTGGAGCTTTCTGTTAAATCAGCCTGGAAGGAAAATGAATTTTAAACAATTGGGGCCAAAATCGCACAAGCAAAGGTCACTTTTAGGAGGCACGTGCCAAGTTACCCGCCTTAGGGGGGCACACATTGCCGTTTGCATTTTGTGCCCTCCAAATATTGAAGGAAGTGGGGTGATTTTTGTGGCCATTGTTGGCTCGTGAGTGGCTGGAGGAACGGCGGAGACTAAAGCATCCCCATACAGCGGGTCCATAGGGGACAGCAGGCAACATCAGCTCTACAGGACCTCTTTTATTTTCCATGCCAGTGAAATCCTTATGGGCTAAGGAAGAAAACAGGATCTCAGAGTAAGAGGGGGAAAGATTTTAAATACTTTCCCCCCCTCTCTCACAGCCCCCCTTCCTGAGAGCCACTGCCACATGCGTATAACAGGAGATAAATATTTTTTGGCGGAGCCTGCTGTTTATTTAACCCTTTTGAGACACAGCCCTCTGGCATCCCCTCACTCCTCCAGGCACAAAACCCTGCTGTCCCTGCTCAGTCCTTGCCCGCAGCCCCTCGCTGCCTGGGGCCTCCCCCAGCCCTGGCCGTGTCCATCACCCCTCTCTTCTCTGCGGTGCTGCCCTGCGAACCAGCCCGGCCTCGGCCGCAGGAGCTACCTGAGCTCGGTCCCTGGGCAGGGGCCAAGCCAGCCCTTGGAGACTGGGTAGGAAGGGGCTGGGGGGAGGATGGGGGGGGGGGGGGGGGGGGGGGGGATGTGGACCGGGGGATGGGGACCACGGATGCAGACCGGGGGATGCAGACCCCGCCGGTCCCCTCCCGCCGGTCCCCTCCCGTCGATCCCCGCTGTTCACAGACCACCGGGTAGGGGGAAGCAGCCCCGGAGGAGCTTGTTCGCCCCCCCGGGGAGCTCGTCCTTTCCCTCCCGGGTCGTTCGTTTGGGAGCCGGGGGCAGAGCCGGGAAGCGGCCCGGTGCCGCCCGCCGGGGCTGCAGGGGCGAAATACTCGATGGGTTTCCCTTGGCAGCGGGGTGCTCGGTGCAGGGCGGCCGGGAGCGGGCCCGCTGCCGGCTGCTGGCGGGCGGCCCGGGGCAGAGCCCCCGCCGCGGGGCACGGCGTCGGGCTCGACTCTAAGGTCGGAGCTCGCCCTCCCCGTCCCCGCCGAGGGCAGCGGGCTGCGAGCCGCCTCTGAGCCCCGGGGGAGGATGCTGCAGCCCGTGGGAGGCAGAGGGAGGAAAGGGGACGGATTTAATGAATTGCCACCTCCCCAGGCACGGAGGGGGGACGTGAACCCACCGTTCCCCGCTCAGGGTGCCTCTCCCCTGCCCGGTGCAGCAGGACCGGGTACGTTTCTGGCCTCCTCCCTCCACTTTCCTTGTCTTTTTTTTTTCCCGTGGTTTTCGAGGGGGAGGGAGGAGGGAGCTAAAAGCCCCCCTCGGGGACCGCGCAGGGCGCTCCCACGCGTCCGCCCCCGCGCAGGACTCACAAATCAGCCGGAGCGGGATTAGGGCCGAGGGGCCGGGGCGCCGGGCAGTCTGTCCCGGCCCGGGGGAGCCTCACCTGGAGGGGTCAGGGCTCCCGAGGGAGCCGTGCCGAGCCGCACCGGCCCCGCTCGGACCCAGCCGGAGCCAGGCTCTGCCTGGACGGGGGGGGACGGGGAGCGGGGACCTCTCCCTAACCCCCTCCCTCCTGCAAAATGTGCCCGTGTCCCCCTGGAAAAGCAGGGCCAGGTCCGACCCAGCCCGTCTAAGGGACCGTGAGCCGGGTAAGGGATGTGCACCGGTGGCAAAGCTCCCGGTGGGTACCGTTGGGGTGCCACCGGGCTCTCCCGGGAGGCCTTCCCGCCTGCCCCCGCTCCGGACGGGGCTGGAGGAGGGGATTTGTGGTCTCCTCCGGTGTGTGTGGGGGGCATCCCCTCCCCCGGTGCTAGGATTTGGTGCCGGTCTAAGCCTCTCCGTGAGCTGGGTCCCGGGCAGGGATGTCCGGCGCCCTGTGCCCGGCTGCCACGTCGGGGGTGGGGCAGAGAGAGCCAGGGACCCCCTGCCTGTCCCCGCGGGAAGGTCCCCGCACAGCCCGGCCCCCCCGTGTCCCGCACCCCGGCGTGACCTCCCCGGGCGCGGAGCGAGGGCTGCGGTCGGGCATCGCCGCTGGCACCGGTGCCACGCTGGCACCTCCCCTCCCTGCTTCACCTAAAGCATCGCCCACGCCGGGCCTTCCTCAGAGGAGGACCCCCACAGCCCCCCCCGGCCCCCGGTTACCGAGAGCAGCCCAAACCTCTACAAACCCCAAACCGCAGCGATAGGGAGCACGTTGTGAGCGCCGGCTGCGCCCCCCACCCCCCGTGGGCAGCCCCACGCAGGCCTCACGAGTGGGTGGCACCAGCCAGGGCCGGTGCCCTACTGGGACCGGAATACGGGGCCAGTCCACCGGTGGTGCTGGGACCCCCCCGGCGCCGGAGCACCTGCCCGCAGCTCCGCTCCGCGCCCGCGGGCGCTGCCTTGCGCGGCGGCGGGAGGAGCCGCCCCTGGACCCCGCCGCCCCTCGCCGCGGCCTCGGGCCTCCGCTGCCCGGTGGGGCGAAAGCCCAACAACCCCGGCACCGCCGGGAGCTGAGCTAACGCTACCTCGGGGAGAAAGTGGTTTGAAAAATTGGTAAAAAACCCCAAAACCAGTGGATGGGGCTGGACGCAGCCACGCCACCCGTCCGCGGGCAGGTTTGCGCCCACGGCGTGAAGGTGCTCACGGGGTAAATCCCTCCCGATTTCAGCAGCGCCTCGTTTCTTTCAGCGTTTTCACATTTATTTGAACGCCAGAAGCGATCGGAGCGGGCAGTTTGCACGCATTAAAAAGAACAACAACAATAAAAAAAATAGAATAAATCACAGTTAAAGAACACCTGGAAATTGTAAAGCCTGGAAACCCACGCGTCCCCGCGGCTTCACCCCGCTTTTAACAACCGAAACGAAAGGAAGGGAGCTGCGGCGGCGGCTCAGGCACGGACACGGAGGGGATGGGGCTGGTTTTCCGCGGGGACGTGGCTGCCCCTGCCACCGCGGGGCTCGCTGAGCAGGAGCCTCCCCGAGTTGTTATTTTCTTTTTCTATCGCTTCCCCCCCCCCCCTTTTTCCTCCCTTTTTTTCTTTTTTTCTCTCTTTTTTTTTCTTTTTTTTTCTTTTGCTCGGCGGGCACAGGGATACCCTGCGAGTCGTAAACGGCCGCTTTCGCGAGCAAATAAATACATCTCCAGCCAGTTGCGTTGCATTATTCCGAGGGAAATAGCTGGCATTCCTGCACCAGTTTATTTTGGAGCTGAAATTTCCCACCCTTCCCGCAGCGCTGGTCCCTGCGGAGCCGGGGCTGGACGGGCTCCCCCGGGCGCCGGGACCCCAGCGCCGGGCCGCGCTCGGCTGGGTGACGGGAGGGCTCCCGGGGCCGAGCAGGGCCTGATCCTGTCGGTAAAGGCCTGCGGGCGGCAAATCTCTGTCCGCCCGTGGATGGAGCAAGCGGTGGGTGAGACTCGCCGAGGCTTTTTTTTTTTCCCTCCGTTTTTCCGAGGAGGAGAGAGCCGGCGCCTTGGGGCAAAGGCGCAAAAATTCCCCCGCACGCCCCGGAGGCAAAACCCGATAACGATGAAATTATTTCCTCGCTCCGGCGGCGGGTGGGGACCGGCCCCGCTGCCCGGCACCGGGGGAGAGTTAAATCGGCCGAATTCCCCGGGCTAGGCGGGCAGCGGGGCCCAAGGGCTCCTTCCCCTCCTGCCGCCCCTTCCCGGGGTCGCGCCGACGGGGAAAAGCGGGGAAAGGGCTTTTGTGGCCGTCGCAGGGCCAGAACCGCTCGGCCGGGGGGCTGCAGGGAGAAGGACCCTGTCCGCTGCTCCCCCCGGGGAACAGCAGAGCCCCTGCAAGCGGGGCATCCCGGGGAGGCCGCGGCCCGGCGGCCCCGACGGGACGGTGAGGGGCTGGAGCGCTGCTCCCCGAAGCGGCCCGGCCGGGCAGAGCCGCCTTCAGCCCCGGGCACGGCCGGGCCGGGCAGGCTGCAAACATCGCCCCAGGCTCGGTGGGGCCGTGGGCCGCTTGAGAAAGGCAGGGCGGGCTGGGGGCAAGCTGGAGAGACCCCCTTCCCCGTTATGGCAAAGGGGAGCAGAACCCCGCCTGGCCCTGGTACCCGAAAACACCCGCCGGAAAAGTTTTCCGTGTGTTCCCCAGCATCTACCGGCGGCCCGGGGCGGGGGGGGGTCGGGGCGACCCCCAAAAACGCAGCGAGGCCCGCAAAGGAGGGAAGCACCCCCCCACACCCCTCCCCGGGGTGGGGCGGGCAGACACCTCCATCCCTGCGGGACGGGGGGGGGGGGGGGGGGGGGGGGGGGAGGCCAGCGGGTGCGGGGCGGTGCGGGGCACCCTCGGGGGCCGCATCCTGCCCCCGCTCCGCCCGGGAGGGGAACCGGTGGGACTTATCCCCTCGTCCCGTCCCCCCCCCTGCCGGGAGGCGCCCAATCCTGGCCGGGACCGGGGCTACCCCGCCGGCCGTCACGTGGGCCGGGCCGCACCGGGGCCCGCCGTAAAGAGCCGCCGCCGCCGCCGCCGCCGCCACTTCCCCGCCGGGCGCAGCCAGGGACGCACCCACGGGAGACGGCGGCGGCGGGAGGGGAGGGACCGGACCGGGGGAGGGCAGCCCCTCTCTGCCAGGGGGTCCCGGTTGTTTTGTTTTTTCTCCTCCCTCCCCTGTAAACTTTTCTTTTTTTTTTTTTTTATTATTATTATTATTATTTTGTATTTTCCTGGGATTTCCCTGGATGGTCTGAGCGCAGCTTCATGCCCACCCGGCCATGCCCGGCTCCGCTCCCGGCCCGCTGCCATGTGAGTACCTGTGCGGGAGGGGGGCCGGGGGCGGGATGCTCCGCGGCTTGAGCCCTCCGTCCTCACGGAGAGGCCTGCCTGGGGGTTATTTCGCTTTTTAACAAGAAAGCGGCAGCGCTGGTGGATGGGGGACACCGGAGATGCTCCCGGTCCGGGGCCGCTGCCCAGGGCCGCCGGGACGCCGCTCCCGCCCGGCCCGGGCGCCCCAGGGGCCGCGCCGCAGCCGGCTGCCTCCCCGCCGGCAAGGCCCCGAGGCGTGCTCCAGGCCCGCGGCTCGACAAAAAGACGGGAAGGGAAATACTTTTTTGGGGAGCGGGGGGGGGGAAAAAACAAACTTGATGGGTTTCTTTCGGCCCCTTGGAAGTGCCCGGGGCGGTGGGGAGGCGCCGGCCGTGCCCCTGCCCGCTGCACCGGTTATTTCTCGCCGTGGCTCGGCCCGGCGCCGCGGGTTTCCCCCGCGGGACGAGCTGACCAGAGGAAAGTTTAAAGGTGGAAAAAAAAGAATAATAATTACAAATTACAGCCCCTGCTTGAGGCAGGGAAGAGGCGCTTTCGCCGCGGGAAAGGCCGGCGGGTGCGAAGGGCCCCGGGCCGGGGTCTGCCGGGGTCTCAGCCCGCGGCTCTCGGCTCTGTCCCCCAGGTTCCTCTGAGTGAGCCCCTCGGCACCGTCGGGGCGCAGCCGGCCGGGCCCTGAGCAGCCGCCGCCGCCGCCGAGGACGGAACATGTATCAGGGTCTGGCCCTCGCCCCCAACCATGGCCAGTCGGCTTATTCCCACGACTCCAGCAACTTCCTCCACTCGTCGGCCGGCTCGCCCGTCTACGTGCCCACCACCCGGGTACCCTCCGTCCTCCAGACGCTGCCCTACCTGCAAGGCTGCGAGCCCCACCAGAGCCACCTCGCCAACGCCCCGGGCTGGGGCCAGAGCAGCGGCGAGGCCGCCGCTTTCAACGCCGGCAGCCCCCATCCGCCGTCGGGTTTCTCCTACTCCCACAGCCCGCCGGGCAGCAGCCCCCCGGGCCGCGACGGTGCCTACCAGGGGCCCCTGCTGCTGGGCGGCGGGGGCCGGGAGCAGTACGGCAACGCCTTGGTGCGCTCCGTTAACGGGTCCTACTCCAGCCCCTACCCCGCCTACGTGACCCCCGAGATACCGCCTTCCTGGACGGCCGGACACTTTGAGAGCAGCGTCCTGCACAGCCTGCAGACGAGGCAGGCGGCTTTACCCGGCCGCAGATCCACCTTCGGTAGGTCGCCGTCGCCCTTCACCGTCGCCTCGGGGCGCCGAGTCGTTTCTCGGCTCTCGGAGCCATCCCCATCCCTCCCGGCGCGTTGGTGGCCCCGGGGCGAGTTGCCCCGCTGCCATCCCCGACGGGAGAGGAGGGGATGATTTTATCCAGAGATGGGGAGATGGTCCGGGCACGGGGGGTGCGTGGTGACCCTGGACAGAGGCGGTGGCTCTGTGTGCGTGTGTGTGTGTGTGACACGAAGGGCAAAGACCACGTTTCAAAGGAGAGCAATTCCCCCGCAGGACAGAGGAGCAGAGGTCTTTCAACCCCTTCCCCCCCATATCTCCTTCCCACAATATCGACTTTGTGCCTGTGCTTCAATACTTACCCTTGTGTTTAAATTAGCGGGGCAGATTTATAGCTCCTTCCCTTTTAAGTAATTTATTGTGGTAAATTAGTTTATATTTGAACAGACTCTCGGTCTCCTAATTCACCTTCGCCCAAACAGGTCCGCAGCTGCATCGCTCTGCGGCCTTTGGAGAGACACCGAAACGCACTCAGGCGTTGAACAATAAACCCCGCTTCAGTTCGTTTGCATCCACACCGGAGAGTCCTTTTAAACCAAGCCCCGAGCAAATAAAGTTTGGGGCTTGATTTAAAAGGACTCTCCGTGCACAGGGTTTATAACCCCGGGGGTGTTTCACCATCCTCCTCCGGCGGTGGTTTGCAAAGTCCTTTAAAAGCCACTTCAAGATCTCAGCCGCGTTATCATCTTTACTGCGGTGAACCGAATTATCTTATCTTTACCCCAAGAACAAAGTTAAAGCAGGGGAGCAGCCCCCTCCCCACCCCGCGGCTTTCCCCCCCACGCCGGCGGTGCTCGGGAGCGGGTTCTTCCCAGGATTTTCTCTTTGTCTGGGAAAATCCGTTGCGTTGTGCGGGAAGGGATCGCCCGGCTCCTGCCGAGGGAGGGGACGGCGCAGAAATCTCTTCTGCGCTTTGAATTTGGTGGTTTGGGATCCCGGAGAGTGGCCGCCGTCCTCTCGGCCGTTTATTTTTGCTCTTGAATAGTGTAAACCGCTCTTAAGTAGCGTAAACTATCCTTTTTTTCATTTAGTGAATTATTGCAAGTTTTTCTCATTTTTGCTTTTTACATTTTATTTTTATTTTCCATTTTCCCCTTTTTAATTTTTGTTCTTTTCCCTTTCTCTTTCCGTTGGATCATTATTAATACAATCGAAGATGAAAAAAAAAAAAAAAACTAGAGCGTATTTTTCTTAGAAAGAAAATAACATTCTAGGCGGAGAAATTTATTCCAAAAAGCGAGAGAAAAGCGGCAGGAGGAAAAAGACGGACCCTCAATCGCGGGCTCGCTCGGTTTCGCTCCGGGCTGCCCGCTTGCCGCGGAGCCGCGCTCGGGGCAGGGGCGGACCGGGGCCGGAGCTCGGAGCGGGCGGCTCCGCGGCTTCTGCCCGGGGCTTTCGGAGGGGGAAAAAAGTGAGGAAGAGCCTCGGTCGCAGGCGTTTGGGGCCGCGGGCGGCCGGTGATGCTCTCCCGGGGAGCCCCGGGGCTGCCAGCCCGGCCGGTGCGGGGCGAGCGGAGCCGCAGCCCGGCGCTGCTCCGTGGGCAGCCCCGAGCCCTTCCCCCGCCGGGCCGCCCCCACCGGCCAGCGACCAGCGCGCCTTGCTGGAAATCAGGAAAATCTCCCCATTTTGCCCCCCTCGTCATCATTTATTTTTGCAGCCCGGGCTGCGCCCGGTGCGGGGATAACACCGCGCTCTCCCGCTTCATCCCAGGGAGACCCCAGCCGCGCTCGGCACTTTGGGGTCTTTTGGGGAAGGGATGGGGGAATATGCTTTGAGCAAAATATTGCTCTTTGAGCAAAATAGTAAAAGATCAAGGTGTGGAAGGAATAAAGGGGTTTGGTCCAACACTTTGTAGGGTGGAGGTGAACTCCCACCGGGCAGGGATTGTCCCTCGCAGAGGAGCAGTGGGGCACAGAGGGTTAGGGACCCTCTCCCGCAGGGTTCCCGTGGGCAGCCCGGCCACGGGTGGCCCTGTGCGGTGGGGACGGCTTCTGAGCCACACGCCTTGGGTGTCTCTTCCAGACTACCTGGAGGAGTTCCCCGGGGACGGCCGGGAGTGCGTGAACTGCGGGGCCATGTCCACGCCGCTCTGGAGGAAGGACGGCACCGGGCACTACCTGTGCAACGCCTGTGGGCTCTACCACAAAATGAACGGCATCAACCGGCCGCTCAAGCCGCAGAAGAGGCTGGTAAGAGGGGGAAACCCCGCAGGGATCCCCTGCTCCACCCGGGGGGTGGCTGGAGGGCAGGAGCCGGGGGGCTGTTGCGGTGTCTGCGCTGTTGGGTTCTCTGTACTTGTGTTAGGGCCTGTTTGACCCTCGGTCTTCCCACGAATAAAATGCCGTCAGCACTGGCAGGAGCCCCTGGCTGCGGTGCAGAGCCAGCTCGGGTCAGGAGGAGCGGAGGGAAGCTGGGGGGGATTGCCACGCCGGCACGGCTGGTGGGGCAGCAGGGACCGGAGGGGTCCCGGGGCTGCACGGAGGGGCTGTGCTGCGGCCGAGCGGCGGCCGATCAGCCCTGCCTGCGGGCCGGGGCTCTGTGGGCTTCCTCTGGCTCCGTTCCCGCAGTGGGCGCGTTGCTTTTTATTCTATAATTATTATTATTATTATTTCCTAGTTCTTCCTGCAGACTCGCACGGTCTAGGCAGGGTAGACAAACAGGAGACAGGGCTGATCCTGAGCTGGCCCAGGCAGGTTTGCGGCCGCTCGCAATGGGAGCAGGATGAGGCCCAGTTCCCCCGCTGCCTAAGGGGGAGATTTGGGGATCGGTAGTTCCCGGTTTCCCTGCAGGTTAAAGCATTAATTCCCCCCCACAACGTGATATTGAGCTTCCTCCAATTGGGATCCCATCACGAGAGAGGAAAGGCACCTCCTTTTTTTTTTTTTGTAGAGTCGCTTTGGGATGTTTAAATTTGGTGGTAACAGTTTTGGTTTCAGAGCCTGTCATCAGAAGCCATCATTACAAACAGGATGTTTGTCGGAGCCGTGCTGGGGAACAGCTGGGAGCTCCTTTTGCTTTCGCTCGGGGTGTACTCCCGCAGTTATTTTTTTGCCTTGCAAAACAAGTTATTAGCAATAACCCAACACTGACAAGTTTCTGTATAAGAAAAACATAAAAAAAAAATAAGTTGGGATCGAGCGAGGTGTTTCATTCTGATTTTGATCCCAGAAAGTGGCTCTGGATTTGCAAAATGAAATGAGCAGCGGCTCCGTGGAAAATCACCCTCTTTTGTTCATCACATCAAAATCAAGGCATTTCTGTGAAACATTTAGCATTATCCGACAGGATTTGCCTGTCTCACCAAAATCCTCCCAGTCTCCTTTAATGTAATGACATTAAATCTGTTACGCTCCTGCTTTCTTCAGAGCAAATACGATCCGTGCATAGGCAGAAAGGTGCAAACCAGTTTAAATCCAAATCCGCGTTTTGGACTGGCATCAAAACGTGGCGCTGGATGAATTTCCAGGGTTTTTTTGAACAGCTTTTTCCCAAAGGAATCGGAGAGGTCTCGCTGCTATTCAGTATTTTATTTTGGCGTGTGGGAAGGGAGACAGCCTTGCTTGCCTGCACCCTGCCTGCGTGGTGCAGGCAGCGCTCGGGAACCCCGAGCTCCCTGCCTGCTCCTCTGTCGCTGCTGCCAGAGCCCCGTACATGGCACCCCTCAGGCATTTTTTGGCAAACATTTCAATAAAGTTTTCTGGTGGAGAACGCTGGTTTGCAGAATTAAGACTGTTTCCCAAGGATGAACAAATCTTGCTGGGAATTATCAAAGAACTTCCAACCTTTTTTATTATTATTTTGGCAATCAATACAATAATGATAAAGCCCAAATGAAAGAGGTGATTCTTATCCAGGGGAAACGATTCAGTAAGGTTGAAGTACTTGAGGGGACTTTGTTTTATGGGTTAGAAAAGGGGCTGCAATTTTGACTTTCCATCCTGACTTTGGAATGAAACATTTCAAAATCTTGGATTTTCCCAAGGGTTTGAAATGTCATGCTGCAACAAGTTCTGCCCCGTCGGAGGACGGGGGATCCACTGATGATGGACAAGAGGGTGCCAGGCGTAGTCTGCAAATCCACCCCAAGGGAGCGACCTGCACCCCTGTGGCTTGGGATATTTCTTCCCCTGAACGATTTCCATGGGAGGGGATGTCTCCCCTGCTCATAACCTCACCCGCGCGGGCTGGGTGGGAGCAGAGCGGTGGACGCGGTGACACACCGTTGCTCTAGGAACGATGAAATTGGCTGTTTCACAATGTGGTGAAATACAGACTCGGGAAGGAAAAATGGTCGCTTTTGTCCTTTACGTTACAACCTTTGTTCTGTAAGTAGACGCCACGCTGCGAGTCATTCTGACTTCGGTTTTCACAAAGCAAAGTCCTGCTGAAAGCCCTGGAGAACGCAACGTGGCCCAGATAACACTGCGGGAATGACGTCCTGCAGCTCGGTGGCGCTCAGCCTGCTCGTGCGTGGGAGAGGGCAAGCAATAGGAGTGTAGTTTCCAGTTCATTTTTTGTTTCTTTTTCTGCGATAAGGGCAACATCCTCTATGCAGCAGGGACAGCCGTTTTGCTACAGCCCGTGTCTGGATTCAAAGCACTGTGGCTTTCGGCAGAAAGGATTTATCTTAGAGGAGGATGAGAGCAGCGCTTTATTTTAGGCAGTATCTTTTCTAGCCAAAGTTTCTTGGCGCGTTTCACAAGATGATACCTTAGACACAGTCCTAAAAGCCAAATCACTTTTACTGTCCAGGAGCAGCAGCCAGAGCATCCTTGGGCATGCAATTTCCCCGTGTTAGGAGCAGAGCTGCACCGCGCAGTGCAGCAAGGGGGGGCAGATGCAGCAGCCATCCTGTGCTCCGCAGCTCCCACGCTGTCCTGAGTCGAAGGACTAACCTGGAGCTGAGTTTTGCTTGGCTCAGGGGGTATTTTTCAACCTGTCCTTTTTTACAGTTTGCAATGCATAGTGGGTTTGGTGACGCTTTTGGGGAAGGTGGGGATGGGACTGATCACAGCCCTGGGACAACCTGATGGGACCCTAGAGCCGTGCAGCGTTCACGGTGGGTGCCTTGGCTTTCTCCTGGCCGTCAGTTCCTGAGCTCCCTTGTCCTCCGAGGTGTGGGTTTGCCCAGAGCCGCAACAGCAAAGGCAAATCTCAGACGATGCTGCTGCCTTTGGCTCTGAGCCTCGGATCTGCCTGCTTTCAGGAGCTGAGCTCGGGTATCTCGGTTCGCTTTGCTGCAGCCTCTTTCCTAACGACACCAGGTCCCCTCTGTCCTGCTGGCAAGGGGGACAGAGAAGCACTGATTAAATCTGGGGGTTCAGAGGCTTCTTTTTTTCCTGTGAAACCCTGTGCTTTCATTTCCACCTTTGAAAAGGAGGTGAAACAAAGTCTCTGATGGCTTTGGGCTCCCTCGGAGGGTCCAGCCCTGCTGGCTCTGAATTTTTTGGGCTCTCCAAGCAGCACTCACACCTACCACTCGCACCTACCACTCACACCTACCAACTCGCAGTTGATTCGACAGGCACCAACTCACCATTCCTTGTGCTTATCAGCAGCACTTGGCTGTCAAGCCTGGTCCGTGAAGAGTTTTTGTTTGAGTGTATGCTGCATTTGTATAAATAAGCACTGGAGCACAATGTTGAAGTCAATAACTTCCTAGACAAGGTCAGAACGATACAAAAGCAGCCGGGTGGAGGCAGGCAGAAATGCATTTTCTTTTAAGGGAACTGCTGGGAAACCAGCAATAACGTATTGTACCCTTGTCCTTCAGTGAGCAACAGTAGCCTTGACTGTCTCTTTCTTGCTAAGCTGGCAGGTTGTGGTGCAGGGCCAGGTTCTCACGGGGTTTCTGGGGTTTAAATTGGAATATGTGGTGGTGGAGGATGGTTTCTGCTCTCCCTGGCTGTGTGAGGAGGAGGCAGCCCACAGTGATGTGCAGGAGATGCAGAAGGCACGTGCCATTGCCCCGGCAGAAAGCCCGCGAGCAGGTTGTGATGGCAGGGTGGGCAGAGCTCTGGCAGGGCCGACATTGCCTTTGGGCCACTGGAGCCATGGGTCTCATTGCCACCTCATCTGCAAGCCACAGACAAAGCATTGTATGAAATAGGGGCCTGTGGCAGCCCAGAAATCTCGGGGCTTTCCAAAGAGCTTTGCGTTGGCCTTCCTCCATCCAGAGGCGATGACAGATCTCACCAGCCCATGCTGGGCACAGTTACCCCAGGGCTGAGTGCCTCCAAATTCCCCTCTGCACCCACGGCAGGAGCTGGACCTCAGAGCCCCTTGCACCCGTTGGGTGCTCAGCACCTCCCTCTGCTCCCATCAGGGCTGAGGTCCCTCCCGGTTGCAGGGACGAAGGGCTCAGCCCCGGCAGCTGAAAGGCTTTAAGGAAGCTCTGTAGCTGCTCCAGGAGCTTGCTGTGACACCATGTCCCATATTAGGGACAAGGATTGCTGTCCCCTCCTCTGTGCCAGGCTTGTCAGCTCACACCTCGGTGTATTATTATTATTTTTGCCTGGTTATTTCTTGAAAGCTAAATAATTTCCAAAGCAATACTGTTATTTCCAAATTGTTGCTGAGACCTCTTTGCTGAGCAACGAGTGAATCAAAGTGAATCAAATCAATGTCACTTGTGTCTCTTGAAACTCAAAGCTGATCTTTATTTGACTGCTAACCTTGTAAAAACATTTCATTTTTATTCCTACTCTTCCCACCTCATTCGTCATATTGCTCAGTCATGATATCAAGAAATAATGGAAGAATAAACAAACAAAGAGTTCTTTATTGCCTGTATCACCTATTCTATGCCTTTGAGAGGAATCAAAGTAATTTTTCTCAAGGCTGAAGAACATATTCAAACACCTGAATGTGGAGAGCCTGTGATATTACTTATGTCACTGGTATCTTATGCTTAGTGAAGTCTTTTATTAAAATAGTTTCAATACCTAGTGTTAAGAGACTTTCAAGTGAAATGCCTCTTGAGCTGACAAGTCTGTATATAGAGACTTGTGAATTTTCCAGTGGCTTGGAGTACAGTTGTCAGAAATGAGTTTGCTGCTTCTGCCAGAATATTTTCCTTCTCCATTTGGAAGTATTAATGTTTCAGAGCCAGCAATCACTGCACTCACAAAATATGTCATTAATTAATGTTTGCATGGTGTTTCTGCAGCCTGCAAGAGAACAGATTATCTGTGAGATGTGCAAATAACTTCTCTGGTCCCATCATGGGCCAGTTTAGTTTGGTTCTGCTCAGTTCAGCCAATTGATTCCAGTTGTCTTAAACCAGAGATTAATTGGGATGTTGCTAACTTCGGTGGTAGTTCTGAGCGCAGAAAAACAGAAGAAGAGTTCAGTTAAAGCATGAGGAATTTTCTTTGTGTGCTTAAAGCCTGGCTGGCATTTTCCATCTCTTTCTCCAACTGGGTGGATCTCCTGGAGGAAAGTTCTCTGTGTTTTGAGTCCTGATCATTCCCAGCAGATTTGTTGGAAGTTTGTGAAATGAGTTGCAAGGATATTTGCCAGGTTTATCAAGCTCAATAATAAAAGCACTTGCAAATTAGAGTGATCTCATTTGAATGTAATTTCTTTGATCTGAATTTGGCTATCATGTGTGTTTCAGGAAATTAGTGTAATTAGAGATGTTATATTTATATGAAAGGAAACTTTCCAATTAATCGTTCCTATGTGTGCATTCATGTGTTTGTGTGCTTGTTTTTAAGTCTTCATCTAGACGTGCTGGCCTCTGTTGCACTAACTGCCACACAACCAATACCACCCTCTGGAGAAGGAACGCCGAAGGGGAGCCCGTCTGCAACGCCTGCGGGTTGTACATGAAGCTCCACGGGGTGAGGAGCGCGTCCGCACCGGGAGGCACCCTTTGGGTCCTGGGATCACTGCCCAGCAGGTCCAGGATATCAGGTCTGGAGGGACCAGCTTCTAGACTGGACCCAGAAGAGCTGTAACCCAGTCCCATCTCCTTGAACAGTTAAAAGCTCAGTCTACTGAGCTTCTCCAGAATAAGGCTAAGGGGGTACTGGAACACTCTCAGGAGGTACCTGCATAGAGGAGAGATTTCTGGCACTGGGTGGCTCTTATGTAGGTTGTTTGCCAATTACTCCCCAAAAAGAAAGCTTACCAGGCTCCAGTAGCTGGAGACTGAAGCTCCCCAAACCCAGACTGGAGATACAGAGCATATTTCTTCTAGATGTGGCAACTGAGAATGTGTGAAGGATGCTAAGGAGTCCACATGGAGGCTGGCTGACAACATTTATCCACAGAGGATGGGAACTGTTGGTAACATGTCCATCAGCCAAAGAGGAGACTTTGTCTCTCCATAGAGGCCTCTTCAAACTTCTGCCATAAAGGTTAAAGCCCCTTTACCCCATGACCGTTCCCTCTGAGCCATGTAGGCTCTCAGTCTGTCAGTGTAATTTAATAGGGCCCCGTCCTAAAGGTCACTAATAAATCAGGAAAAGGAAAATAGGAAATAAAGGAAAAAACAAAATTTGTGGGAAAGCCTTAGCTGTTAGCCTTATACATCTTCCAGCCAAGGCCTGTTGCAGAGAAAAATAGCACTTAGTGAAGGACAAGGACTTTAGGTGCTTTGCATGAGCTACAGCACGTAAATAGGAGAGCAACACGTGTATGGGAAGGAGCTAAGTAAAATACAATTTTAATGATGCCATACTTTATGAATGTCAAGGTACCACGACCTCTGGCCATGAAAAAGGAAAGCATCCAGACAAGGAAAAGGAAGCCTAAAAACATTACCAAAGGCAAAACCTCAACAGGTACAGTGCTGCTATGATCCATCATGGGGGTTTGGAGGACAATTCACCTCAATGTCTTCTGCAAGAAATTATAATAATTAAAAAATAATATTGTGATTTTTTTTCCCTGATAATTGCTTTAGGTGTAGGGCCTGTATTTATGCCTAGCCCTCACCTGGAAGGAGGGTGCTGGGTGGGAAATCTCACTGCTGTCATATTCCCATGAGGTTCCTCTGCGCCGTGGATACACGGCTCCAGCCCAGCAGCACTCGTGTTCAAGCAGATCTGGGCTAAACTGAGTAATGGGAAAAAAAAGAGCTGGGAACGGTGTATTAAAGAATCAAGGGGAAAGTATCATGACACATTCAACGTTAGCCCATCTGGCCTGTACCAGGACCAGCAGTGCCAGGCTGTGAAAGGGTGCTCCTCCTCCTCCATCAGCATCTTGGCAGCCAAATACAAAGCCTTACCCTGACAGAGATGCGGTGGAGAAGGAGAAAAGTAGAGTCGTGCCATGAGACGTGGTGGTAGCCATTAAAACATAAATTCTCTTAAGAGCAGATTTGCACCTATGTTGCTTCACCATCCTGTATCAATTGTCTTCCAGGGTCTACGACTTCAGCCACTAACTCCCCTTCTTCCATTACGAACTCAGACAGCACGGTCACTTTAAAGTCAGAGCCCAGCACAACCTCGCAGTATCCCGGACAAACCATCGTATCGGTGTCCCAGGTAAGGCACAGGGGCCCGCAGCCATCGTCTGCCGGGGTGGCTGCTCCACACGCCTGGGTAGTCACTGACCTGGGGAGCCTTGATGAGGCTAAGCAGTTCATTGCACTGGGGGCCACCAGCCTGATGGACTGCCTCAGACTGAGGAAAGCAGGGAGCATGAGCCAAGACGTGGACCAGGAAGGGCTCCAGCTTGTTGGCTCTCCATCGGCTCTTCCATCTTGCAGTGGGGAACTGGGAGGTCCAAGCCCTGTTGCCATGGATGTGATAGGTGGTGAACCAGCTTTGCTGCAGAGCTGCGTTTAATTCCCATCTCCTGCCATGAAATCCTGGGAGTTACAACCCTGTTGAGTTGGTAGGATCAGCCCAGGGTGGAAACCTCCGTAGCTCCCAAGAAAAGGCACCCTGGGCATATGTTATCTGCGCTTTATAGCCCAGAGGTGCTCAGCGCTCACAGAGCTGTAATGCTGTCAGAGACCCCAGACTGCAAGGCTGTGCTTCTGCCCTGAGGATTTCTTTGGGGCGGGTTGCTATTTTGTCTTGGCAGAGGAAAAAATGGCTCTAAATCAACCCGCACATCAAAATTTTGTGACCCAGCACTATCTTTATGCTGGGTCTAAGCCCTCCCCAAGCTGGACATTGGTGCATGGAGGGGAAGCTCAGCTCCAGCACCCAAGCGCCTGGTGCGGTGCCAGCCGCACCGTGTGGGAGAGGGGATTTTTTTGGCTGAAACAGATAAATCTGATTTGTGCTGTGCTCTTAAAAAATATACATGCACCTAGAGATCTCCAGACTGGACATGTTTAGTCAATAAATAAATGCAGATGGGCCCCAGGATGCCTCCTCCCCACTTGTTCCTTGTGCTTGCTCAGGATGGAGCACCCTTCCTGCCCAGCTCCGGGCTGTTCCAAAGGGCAGCAGTAGCATCAGGGATAACCCACCGTGTCCATAATCCATCCAAGTCCTACCACCATGTTACGACAAGGAGGAGAGTGACCCGTTAGCTAATCTTGGACTTTCTAATGACTTTCTGCTTCCCTCCCCGGGGTAGGCACAGAGCCAGTCGGACGAGGCGCTGGCCGGCGGCCACGGCGAGTTCAAATTTGAGCCCGAGGACTACACCTTCTCCCCCACCACCATGGCCCCGCAGCCCGGGCTGAGCGTGCCGCTCCGGCAGGACTCCTGGTGTGCCCTGGCGCTCGCCTAGAAACCCCCAACCTCCGGCAAAAAGCCTCGGGACCAACGTTTTCGGCGGGCCCTGCAAATGGCTGGTGGGCAGGAGGACCGGCTGCCTTAGTGCTTCGGGACTGCGGGGTGGCAAGCCGTGGCCAGAGGACAGGTTTCTCTTGGAGGATGCACATGGAAAACGCTGGCTGGACGGGGCCGGGATGGCCCCGCTGTGGCACCGGCTCCCCAGAAAGCTCATCCTCAGCCGGAGCGACCCAGGGTTGCCTCCCCAAGGCCGGAGCCCCGAGGCTGCCTCCGTTTTCCCGGGGAAAGCCTTCCTCCTTTGAGATGAAACCAGCAAATAAATGCATCCCAGAATCTATGTTTATTCGCAGTGATTTCTCCCTCCTATGACTCCTCTGTGTGCAATTTATTCCACTTTCCAATAAGGACTGTAATAACATGGCACCAAATAACTTAATTTTATTAAAATGTAAACTGTGTGGCCTCCCTTATGTTTTATTGGCCACAACAAGAAGAAAAGAGAAAAAAAAAAGCAACAGTTGTTTTAAACATTTACTGTTTTATATTAAAAATGATCATCTCTATAGAGTGTTAGCTTCTGAAGCGTTTAGTGTGTCAACACTGAGCTGATGAGTCATACATGAAATAAACACGCTGCTCTTCCTTTTCCAGCTCCAAAGAAAGATTTTTTTATTATTATTTTAGGCAAACCACATGACAAAAATGGTCAAAACCTCCCAATAATAAAAGAATACTTAAATGTTGTTTTTCTTTCGTATTTCCTGATTGTTTTTGATATTGCCAACTCTAAGCATTAGAAAATCAGGAGTTAGTCCTCCAAATGTTAAGAGAAAAGTTTGAGGGACTGAAAAATAAAGGATGTGTTGGAGGTATATTTGTTTGCATCCAGTTTTGGGGATGTTTTGAATTGGCACATTTCCAGCTTTCAGCCATGCAGGGCAGAGATTCCTTTTTAATTATTTTAACAAAAGCCAAGCAGAAAATAATTTCTTGGAGCTGAGCTGTAGCAAAAGATCATTAGTGATGCAAAACCCACATCACACTTCCAAAAGCTGGCAACAGTGCCTTTCTGCAGCTTCTCGGCGCTGCCCCGGGGAGGTGGGCGATGGGGAGATATGCTCTGCTGGGGGCATGCAAGGGGGCCCTGAAGCTCCAGAGGAGCCTGAGGGTGAGGAGAAGACTGTACCGAGGAGGGGAGATGGGTGGGAAATGAAGGGGGAGCAAGGTCATGAAGTTACTTCTATGGCCTGCTTTATTTGTTATTTCTAAATAAAATCCCCAGCCTGGCTGGACAGCTATTTATGGCCAGGAAGCCGTCAAGTAATAGTTCCTTAATATAGAAGTTGACCTGTCCAGGGCTTCCTGGAGCAACTCTTCCTCTTGTCAGAAGAGATGGATCACTTGATTTTTATTATAAACAACAGGATAAAGATGATCAGGGAGAGTGAAATCTGACATCAAGTCGCGACTCAGCTGAGATGGAGGATGGCGCTTTCCACCACGCAACCCTTGCTGGAAGAAAGGAGCTGCTCCAGGCACTGGGGAGCATCAGTCCCTTCCAGTGCTCCCCTAGGTCATTGGCTGGTCCCTCAACACAGCCCTCTGTGGGCATGGGGGGTTTCAAGCCACCCTTTTATCAAAGTCCATGGATAAAAACTGTCTTTGGAGGATTTTTTCTTGTGCCTCCAGAGCTTTAGTAGCAGCTTGCACTATGCCAAGCTCCAGTGCCGGGGCAGGGGCTGTCATGGAGCAGCAACCCTCCAGCGCTGGGCTCGGTGGTGGCACAGCGTGTTTGCATGGCTGGGCTCTCACCGCAGATCCGCGTCTCCACTGTTTGTTTTTCCACTCTCTGGCCTGCCAACATCTGCAGCAGAGCCGGGCACAGCCGTGCAGCGGATAAGCCAGTAGCACGGGGCTGGCGGGGTGACACCATCTTCAAATCCAGCCCAAACTGTTCCTCTGGGAGTCAGGAAAATGGGTAATGTGGCACAGGCTCAGGCGACCTGCAGGCGCCCGGTGTGACGTGTCGGGACATGGGCGGGCAGGAGGGAGCAGGAGCCCTGGGCGTAGCATGAGTAATGCTCCCGGGCAGCTCCTCAAACCCCAGGCTTTGCAGGCAAAAAAAAAAAGGAGTGCAACACAAGTCATAGCAAGATGATTTCTACGGACGATGGCAGGGGGTCCTTGCTTTTTCATCTGCATGACCCCGAGGGGGAGAGTTATTTTAAAGGCAAACAAGAAGACCCAAACAATGCCAAGATGTTGACACCAGTGGCTCCAGCAGTTTTATTTATTGCCTGTTGGTAACCATCGACCGGGCGTCGGGATGCTCCAAGGGCTGGTGGCTGACGAAACGAGGCAGAGGGACAAGAAGTGAAACAACCGGGACGTGTAATTTGTCCTTCCTGCTTGCTCCCTGCACTCACGGGATGGCGTCAACCGTAAAGCTGGTTTTTCACTTCTCGGGTGTATATTCCAACCTTTCACTGCCGTCCCCAAGGCAGGAGCCATCCCCGCAGACTTCTGTCTCCTGGTCAGCCCTAACGGGAGAGGCGGCGCCATCTGCACAGCCCTGTGGGAGAGGGGAGGTTTCCTTTCCTACCGATCCTTGCACCCCCAGAGGAGCCAGCACCCCGGGAAGCTCACCCTGTGCAGGTCCCAGCCTTGCAGCAGCCACATCCAGGGGGACCCTTGCACCTTCCAGCCTTTACCTTCCCAACCCGCCATTTTGAAAACCTTCCCTAGGGGGTCCACATCCCTCTGTACCCCTCATTACATGGCAAAGAGGAGCATTTGACCCAATAGGCGTGAACAAAAACCACGGGAATGTTTGGGTCTTCCCAGCTCATGCTGCATCCCCAGTCCTGCTCCTGCAGCCTCTGGGTGCCTGGTTGCACAGCCCAGCTCAGCCCACATGTTTGTAGGAGTTTGAATGGTTGGGGTGGCAGGAACGGAGAAGCTTGGACTCAAAACCAAAGTCCGGGAGAACCAGATCCCTCAGATGACCTGGAGGTTATCAGCTTCCCACACAGCACCCAGCCAGTGGGCAGGAGCTGCCTTTGGTCGGACCCTGCCCAAGCTGTGCTAACCGCACCACTGCCACCTTCTGTCACCAGGCTCACCCCTCCCTGCCCCATCCCCAAACAAGGCTGATTCGCAGACGCACTTCAGAGCTCAACTTTTACTTCTCTTTCCCTAACCTTTCTCAGTCCCCTTGGTGCTCTCTCCCCTTCCCAGGCATGGTTGTATTTGCTCTCCTTCGGGTCTGGTGGCTTGTGGACAACTATTATCTTTACTGTTGTTGTACAGCTGCCTCAGAGCTATCAATTGCCTTTGTTCAAAGGTCACCTGCCCAGATGATTTTACAACATGTCTACAATGATCTGTTCCATTTTGCACTTTATACTGATGCCACGGTGACTTTTACCAAGTCAGCGAGTAAGTAATGAAGCACTTGAGCCTACGAACACGTGTTGTTCTTGTTCATGAGCGTATTAATCATTATATTAGCACAATAAAATCATTGCTCACCTAGGCAGTTGCTTTAAAAAAAAATAAAGTTTGTTTATTTTTGATTTCTGCATGGAAAATGGAAAGTTGTGGTTTAATTTCTGCTGGGAGCCCTGAAGCCCCAGACTCTCTAATGGGGTGACACTTTTACGTTGGAGCATAGAGAGCCATCATTTTTTCTGCGTTGCACAAAGGAGTCTTCAGCACAACTTGTGTGGCAGCTCAGCTGCTGACCGGGCTTTGCCTGAGCTGCAAACACCACCCAGCTGGCAGATAGGTTTGACTCTCCCTTTGCACAAGCTATGGAGACACACAACCCCCAGGTGAAGCTGTGCACCAAAGTCACTGGTTAGGTTGATTTATGCCACCTGAGGAACATGCCCATCATGGTTATAAGAGGATGGGGGCATCAAGTTTCCCTTTCTTGGTCCTAGTGGTTGGCAAGTCTATGAAGCACTGTGTGGATCCAAGAGGTTTTTTCCTGGAAAGAAGGTGGAAGCAAGGCTGTGAGGCAGGTACAGCAGTGCTTTAGGGGCTGAAGGGGCTGTAGGGGCTCTGTTGCTGGTTTTTGATCACTCTGGAAGTGCTTGGTGGTACAGAGAGGCAAATTCACTATTACCTCCCAATTCTTGTCCGCTGCTTCCCTGCTCCTCTCCAGTGCTTTTTATTGCTAAGTGTACTAACCAGGAAAACAGCTCATGCTGCTTTCCAGGTCAATGTGCTGCAGTAATTAAATGTCCAGGCTATTTACTTGTGCAACACCTAAAGCAGAGCCGAATATTCAGTCTCACCATTGTATGCATAGAAGAAGAAAACAAACAGCACTGCTCCTTTCATCACATCAGGTGGTCCTTCTTGGAGAAAGCTTTGTGACCAGTGGTTGGTAGGAGGTGGTGTCCCCAAGAACCTTTCCTGTTCAGCATCAAATTTACATTGAATAACCCAAAAGACACTTAATGAGGAGCAATAACACCTTTTGCAAAGTGTTTTTATTTCAAAGAAGCTCCTCCTCAAGGGGAAGCTTGGTGAGAAGCAGCACATTCCAAAAAGGCTCTTGTTAAAGGGAGTTTATCTCCATCCTGTTGTCTTCCCTGGAAACCCCAGATCCCTTGTTTCAGTAAAATTTCTACCCAAGAGTACTACTACAGGTAAGATGTCATGGATACAGCAGGTGTTGAGAGGAAAGAAGGGGAGCAGTGTTGGACTGTCTTTATGGTCAAACTTGGCAAAAAGCAGCTTTATCTACAAGTGCTCTAATGCCACTGGACTGTTAGCGTTTGCCAGCCTTTTTCCTGTTCTTGTAGGCTGTCTTTAATGTCATTAAGAAATGCATTAGTAATGGAATTTAAAGAAAGATTTTATAAGAAGCATTTCCACAGCAGTGTTAAATGTGGCCGAGTGTGGACCTTGACTATTGTGGTGTTTGAAAATGTTGGAAACTGAGCTGCCTCCAGAGCCAGCTTCTCGGCTGGTGCAAAGTAACAGTGCTGAATTGGTCTACCATAGAAATGTTTAACCTCTTTAACAGGATGCTATTTACATTTCCTGATGATCCAGAAGAAAACAGGAGAAAGTGAGAAAATTTTATCATTCAAGTAGAAGAGTCTGTCTTGCCTTGGGTGCAAAACTAGTTGCTTCATGCTTGTGAAAGCTTTGGGAGCCCTCATCTCGGGGATGAGTGCAAGTAAGAGCACACAGGGGGGAAGGGATGGATAGAAAAGAGTAAAATAAGAGTGCCTCTTAATATTTTTTTTTCTCCAAACCAAGCAAATGGCTTAAAGAAAATGCTGGTGGAGACTCCCAGCCCTTGTCCTAGTCTCACCTGTGCTCACATTTTCCCTGCTCCAGAGCAAGGCGTGGGACTGACCCTCCTGCGGGACCGCCCGAAAGATTGAATGGGAGGAAAGGAGAGGTGGGCACAGACGGGATGCGGAGCAGGGCCCTAATGTTGCTGTTATTTCAGGTGTTGGTATCATTCTTCCCATCTGTTCACTCTTTGCTTGTAATAAAGAAGAATAGCTCTGGCTCGTGAAATGAATGGAAATGACGGGCATTTAGCTGCAGGAGCCTGCTATAATGTCCAACTGGAGGGGTGCTTAAGCTGCTTTTAGTGATATGGCCTTAGCGAGAGGGCTAGGAAAATAGTGCTGGAGACACCACCCCTCCTTGTGCGAGCGGGAGGACTAAGGTGAGCAGCAAGGTGGAATCGGCAGCGTTAATCATTTACCCTGCGTGCGATGGAGGCTATAATAGACACTCTGTGTGTGTATAGGGATCTATAAGCATAAATGTTAAATGGGGAAGCCTCTGCTCAAAGGGCACCATAAAATGGCCTTTTGGGGAGGCAGTTTATTCAGATCCACCTTTGCTTTGTGGGAGCACATTCCTATGCTGTGGTGCTCTGTGACTGGCAGGGCCATCACCATGAGGCAGCACGGATGGGGACTGCAGGGTGATTGTCACTCCGGAGCCTGACCTTGACATCTTTCCTCCCTGATTAATGATGCCTCAGCAGCAAACAGGAGCAGAGGACTTCCCTGGAAGGTGATGGCTAATGGTGAGCGTTCAGGAATAATGGTGGTGTTTGAACCTCACTCCATGGGAATTCCTTGGAAGGGTGTCAGCTTGCTTTTCTGCTGTCCTACAGCATTTAAAACTTGTTATGTCATCATGGATGTAATCTGTATATATTATTTCTATATTTAATAATACAGATATAATAACAAGGTGAGATTTGGGATTGACTTGCTACTCAGATGTAGCTGAACATGTTGCCATCACCTTCCTTCGATAGGAACAAGTGATAAATACAGACTGTCATTCCTCCGTAACAAAGTTCATCCCAGCCAACAGCAGCCCAGACCTTACTGTCTTTAGCTTGGCTTGCTGGCTGCAGCAGTGCTTCAGGTCATGCCCCAAAACAGGCTTTCCCCAGGAGCAAATCCTGAGTGCTGAGGTGCCAGAAGGACCTTGCAGTTCCATGAGAGTCTGTAGAAAGCCCATGATAAAAACAAAGGGTAAAGGGACATTGTTCCTGGAACGGTTTCTCTCTTGGTACATTGCAGAGCTTGCTCCTAAATCCAGCCTTACATCCACAGAAGAGGGTCTATGAGCATGAGCTTTGTGTGCCAGCCTGACCCTGTGCTCTCCATTCAGGGTAAATGTACCTGCAGTGTCTGTGGCTCCCAGGAAAGTCCTAAAGCATGAAAGGCCACACAGCTTCTCTTGGAGGAGGCTGCTCCAGAAGTATCTCTCCCTGCAGGAAAGTTGGTCTCATCAGTATTCCTGCAGCAGGCTCTGCTACACACCCAGGAGTGATTGGCAGTGGCTTGAGCTTTGCTTTTAAATCATGCAGCTTTGCCTCATATTAAAACATGATTAGAAAGGATTTAGCAATTTAAAATATTAATAATGGATAACTCATTTCTGAGCAGCAAGTTTTAATAATAGTGCTCCTTCTCGGACAGGCTCTGCTCTGAGGTTATTGACTTTGACATTTGGTTATTATTTGACATTGCTGCTTGCCCTTATCTTTAGACAAAGATGCAGAATTGGTCCTCATGTTGCTTCCTTTCCCCTACTGTGTGGGGTGGCACCCCCATTTCAGAGCCAATGTCACCTTTGCAGAGTTCATAATGGCAATAAACTTGGGGAGAGAAGAGCCACGTCTGCCCCATCACCTTGAAGTTGCATGGTTGGGAAAGCATGAGCAGCACCCTGGGGTGCTCATGGGGAGGGAGCGCTTGGCCTGCCCTTGGCTCCTGCCCATGGAAATTTGTCTAAAACCAAAGCTGCAGACAGGAAAAGTGCTGTCTTGTATGATTTTGGGGGATGACAGCCAGGGCAGATTGGAGACACCACTAGCTGGTTTGAGATGTTGGCACTTTTCCTCCTCGGTAGCTCCAGGTTTCAGAAAGTCTCTGTGGTTGCGCAGAGTGGTTTTTCTTGAACTTTTTCAAGCCTATCATTGCTCTGAAATGAAGATACCTCTTGACTTTTCCTTTTCTGCGTTGCTTTTCCTTTCTGGCTTAGTTTGTGCATCACCAATCATTTTAGTTACAGCGGTGTCAATGGGGCTTGTAACATAACCACAAAATCGGTTACATCTGGAGCGTGCTGAGCAAGGTCGCCAGGGACGGAGTTTCTTTTGTTTTTTTTACAGGCAGCCTAAATAAATGGCAACCAAGCCCCCTTGCATTTGCAGGAGGCAAAAGCCAAAAATAAAACCACAATAGCATCCATGTTTTCCAGTTAAAATAGTTGTCTTTTACTCTTAAATTAAGTTTTGATTTTTTCAAAGAAAAACAGGCTAGGGATCAGTCCATAATTAGTAGGAAATTGGTTTGGATAGAATAAGAATCTACTTATCTCTTCATCAGAAACCAAATCTAAACAAAACCAGAATATGATTTGAGGTTTATAAGCTTTTTTAACTTGGTATTTTAGTGCTTCTGAATTTCCCACTGAGATCCAAAACTAGGAGTAAAAAAACAAGCCAGGGAGCAATCCCTGAGATTTCTCAGTCCTACTCAGAACCAGGAAATTTGGGGACTTCCTCGGGAGGTTTCTTGGGAGACCAGCATGCTTTTTTATCACTGATGCCTTTTTTGAGGGGCACAATTGGGCTGCAGAAAACACTGCAAATGTTTAGGTTATTTTCCACACTGAGTCAGGCTGCCCAAATGTGTTAATTCATTAAGTGTGCTGCATTCCTGCTAATTGCTAGCTTGGGTCTAGGCTTTGGCCGGCTCAGAGTGTATCCTCGGAGTGGAGGCTTATCTCGTGAGCTTCCTGAGTCTGCAGAATTGAATGAAAGTCTCACCAGGAAAAGTGGTTTGTTTTGCTTTTAGTTTGTTTTGTAAGAAAGCTGAGAATTTCCCTTCCCAGCCAAGTCTGAATTGACCACAGAGAAGCTCACAAGTTTCAATGCTTCAGATCCTCAGGCTCTCCAGACTCCAGAAGTGCTAAATTCCTCTTTAAAAAAAAAAAATAAATCTAGCTATGCATTTTCAGTCCTCCATTGAAATTGAGTATTAATTCAGTTCCCATTTGGAAAGAGGCTGTGAACATGCTGTCCTGTTGTCAGTTGATTTCCTTCCCTTCCCCAGAGAGATTTTTGGTAAAATGTTGCTAAAATGTTTAATTTCTATCAGACTTTCAAGCTTGGTTCCCCAGCTTTAACCCTGCGGTGATGAGGGCACTTTCTGGTGTCATCTTCATGTAAGAGGTCATCTGTTGCATCCATGCTTTGTCAGTGATGGAGCGAGATGCAAGGAGGCAAAGTGACTTGCTGAAGGTCCAACAGGAGGTCAGTGGCAGGAATGGCCCCAGGTTCTTACATGTGGATTTTGTCATGGGACAGGAGTAAAAACAATCTATATAGTAAAGTTTGGATTGTGTTTGAGAAATGCAACCACTGTTGGGGTCAGCCAGTGGGCATGGGATAGTCCTGCTGATGGACCCAAATCTGCAAACCCATCCTGGAACAGAGTTGAGTTGCTGTTGAGGCTGGGGCCTTGTTCATGCGTAAAGGTCAGTAGGATATTTATACCCCTAAGGTGATGCCAAACCCAAAACCTCATCTATTTATATAAAAATCCTGTAAAGGCAGATGCGTAGTAAATGAAACTGTTCTCTATTAGGTGGACTTCCAATCCTCTGTGCAGTAGTCTTCCTAAAAAAGATCATTTCAGGCTGAAAGGCAACAAAGGTCCTCCATTTCAGAACAAAAAGGGATTTTGTAAGGGGGAAAAATAGACTAAATTTGGAAAACACTTAATAACAAAGTTGCCTTAATTTAACAACAGCTTTTATTAGATTGCACTTGTCCATGAGATTAATGGATGTTTTCCTTTGAAACTCTGGGAGTCTTTCCTAGACACTGGGAATAAGTAGGTTCCTTCAAATGTTCTGCTTCCTACAGGATTTACTGGTGAAAGATTTAATACAATTCAGCACAAACATTTTAACCTTTCCATCTAAAATGCTGAATTCAACCGTTTCCTGAATGTGTATAATTTAAAGGCTTGTGTTTTCCTGTGTCATGCTCTCTGAAGCATTTTATGTCGCCTTGCTCCTATTGACTCTTTTAAGAAAACAGCACATAAGTATACAGTCACTTTCAGATAACTCAGATGTTTACTTTATGAATGAAGGAGGAAATTGAATACTCAAATAAAGTTATGCATCTAAGTGCCAGAAGCTAACTGCCTTCTTAAATTTGCTTGTCTTCTTGAAAGAGCCTTTAAATACAATTTATGACGTAAAGAGCCTTTCTGTAGTGCTGAGTAGGATCTCCACCATCTCGGTTATAAATGGATGCTCTCAACAGCTGTGTGTGGCTCTTGCTGAAGTCCAGGCCAGGGATGCTCGTAGGGCAGGGACGAATGTTGTGCCTCCAGGAGCTCACGTGCACCCCATCGATCTGGTGTGGGGCACAAAAAAACAGGCTGCTGCCTGTGCTGCTGTTCTGATGTAGTTGTCTAGTACAGGCAGAGGTACAAGGGGGTATAAAGCAAAAGGAGGGTTTCTTGCATCATCTAACCCCTGTCATGCTAAACTTTAATATTAGGTTAGATCTCACAACTGGGGGAAATGGTATGTGGCTGCCTGGGTGAGCAGTGCCATTTGCTGTCCTGTTTCTCCTGCCCCTGGTTTAGAAAAAACTTAAACCTGGTTTGGGTTTAGGGGTATAACTCAGGCCGGTCCCTAGTTAGGCTTGTCTCTGCAGTGTGTTAGCACCTGAGGTAATTGTTTTTTCCTTAAAATAGTTGGCAAGCATGATTGAATTTGCCTTGAATTAAAAAATAAAGTAGTTCCCCAGTGAATTAACCTTGCAGACTTCCCAGCCTGTTTCTCTTGCCCTTACCTTCAAGAGGGTTTCTCCCAGGGTCTCATTCCACTGCACTAATGAATTGCTACAGTAATGGGAATATGATTGACATGTTAAATGTCCTTCCTTGAGCCAGAGAGATTATAGGATGATAAATATGAAAAGGCACATGTGGCTAGTTTGGCTCTGGCAGCTGCGGGCAGGGCTTTGCGGGAGGCTCGGCATATGCTGGGGTGCCAGAAGGACTTGGCTGTAGCCCTCCCTGCAGAGCATATGGCTTTAATGCTCCGAAGCTCATGACTTGGCACAGGGCTTCTCAGGTTCACATCCAAGTACAATGCTTTGACATATATTGCTTTATTTATGAAAAGAGGAAAGGTTTCAGAGTCTCTTTGGGTCCTGTTGGCAGGGATTTGATTGCAGGATGAGGCAACAAGGTTTATTCTCATGGGTCCCAACTGGATGTGAAAGCTTGCTGGCCTTCAGCTCCATACTCCTCAGCTCAGATACCAAAGCTATGCCATGCTCAGAGGAGAGAGTGACCATGAAAAGCTGCCTGCTTCTGTCCAGCATCCCTGTCCAGAAGCAGGACTTTGGGCTAAACTCTGCTTTACGCAGTAATCTTTGAGACAAGGACTGCTGTCACCTGCACCCTGAAGCCTGGGTAGGGGGTGCGGGTATTACCCTTGAATGGATTATTTGGGGGGAGAAAAAGCTGCTGCCAGTACAAATCCATTCTGGCTGCTCCAGTTCAGTGAGTTTTTGATTTCTTATTAGCCTTGGAATATTTGATTTTTTTTAAAGGTTCAGCTTCTAGCTTCATGTTATCACATCTCAGCCTGTGCTTTAAAAAGCAGTTGGTTATCTCCATGGGCGAGGAGGGCAGTTGGATCATGTGGGTCCAGTGACTTGAGATGGAGCCTCAGATGACTGTGCTGCTGATTGATGATGTTAGGTTTGGAGGGATGAATCCAGCTGTGGCTTAGAGCTGTCCTGGAGCAGGGTGAGCTCAGGAACCTGCCTGTTGGGGACAAAGCTGCCTGGCTCCCCACACCTCCTTCTGCACCCAAAAAGGGGAGCAGTGGGGCTGACCTGTCCCCCCATAGCTGCTGCCCTGTGCTGTGGAGAAGTGGGTATTAGCAGGATAAAGTGCAGGTAATAGACCTTCCACACCTCCTGTGATTACTGCATTAAAGAGGTGAGGTCCTTGAAAACTGGAGTAACGGAACAAGTGTAAGATAAAGAGCATGAATCTGAAGGAGCTTGTGGCCTCCAGGGCAGTGGAGAGGGCCAGATCTGGAGGGCAGATCAATAGGAAGAAGCATTGATTTGCATCCAACCTCCCCTTCAGCCTTGCTGGGTCTCCCCAGCACAGAGATCTCCCTGTTTCCCACTGTCCTTCCTGCCGTAAGCTTGGGAAGCTTTTGGGCTGTGATGGAGCCTAGAGAGATCTGGCTATTCCTGATGGCTGGTCCCTTTTACAGAGCACTTTGCAGAAGGGCAATGGCTGAGGAGGAAGGGTCCCAGACCTTCCTCTCTCCTCCCAAAGTCAAAAATACCTGTGTTGGAGCGGGGGTGTGCTGGGGGTTATGCAGCAGGTGAAGGCAGACCTGGGAGCCAGGCAGAGGTCACTCGCAAGGTCCAATCTCTCCCCCGGCACGGTCTGCACCACCAGCAGGATCCCTATCGCACGCTAATATTGGATTATGATCGTGAGACTCCACAATGTCACACTGATAAGGGCGAGGTTTTTCCCTGTACAAGCCTGTTTCATTTTAACACGTAGGTATGTCAAGTGAAGGGAATATTTTCCCTTCTGCATCAGACTCCAACTTCGCCGAGGTCGGTCACAGGAGTGTGTGTGCTAATGTCAGGGCTGGCAAGGAGTGTGGTTATGGGGTACAGGGTTCTTCAGAGGCTGTGGGGAAGGGAAGGTGCTGGGTGGGCAGCCCCTGATGGGAATGAGGTGCTGAGGGCCAAGAGGTGGTGAAGGAAAGGCTGGTGTTCACGAGCTGTGCTGGCAGAGCTGCCTGGCTCTGCGTTTCAGAAGTTACTGTACTGTTGCAAGGACAGTTAAATCATAAGGAGTTACCAGTTTTCCCAAGCATATCCTACTAGTGTTTCTAGAGTAGGCTAGAAGAACACCTTTCCCCTTAACTTACTCATGTCCTGACATAAGCAAGAGCTTGGCACAGCCTGGGAGGGTGTCCTCACATCTCCATTTACCCTGTCCTTCAGTGGTCAATGTGAGGTGCTTCAAAGGCAGAGTTGAACCAAGAGGTCGTGGTGGAAACAGCCTACTTTGCTAAACAAACAAGAAAGCCCTTTTGCAATCCTAGACAAAAATTTCCACCAGAAACTGATGTTGCTGAGATGGAAATACTCTGGGGACTGAAAAACTTAACGCTGCTTCCACTTGGACATGGCTTGCTTGCAAAGTGCACCCCCAAACAAAATCATCTTTGAGGAAGGAGAGGTGGGTGTCATTTGAAGGAGGAAAAATACGGTGGCAAAAAGCAGCTTTGCAGCTCCCATTGTCCGGAGCTGGTTCCCACGCAGGCGGTGCCATTGCCTTCTCGCTCCCTCCAAACTCAAGGGTCCCTGGGGGAGAAGATAAAGTGGTGCTTGAGGAAGTGCACTGGCTTCCCTTGGGCTGAGCTCTAATTAATGAATTAAAATGCAGAAATGCATCACAGCTTGTGTTCCTTGGTCACTTCCTACTGAAAAACCCCTTCAAAACCTCTGCCAGATCCATACGCATCCAAGTCAATACTATACACCAAAATGTCAAAGTGGACAATAGCAACTAAAAATAGGCAAAGACAGGAATTTGCCTATAATATTTTTAAACTTGGAGGATGGCAAAGCTATATATAGTCAATACAGAAAAATAGGTTTTGTTGCTTAAATGAGGAAAACAAAAGGTGTGGCTGTTTAGCTGGATAACTGGTTTCATGTGGGTTTCATTTCAAAAGCTATAACCCTCTTTGGGCACTGCCCCTTTCTGCACTTACCCCAGGGCTGTGTGTGGGCTTCCCAAGGGAGCTGAGGGGCAAGTATGGATCATATCATAAAGACACCGGGGGATTTTACCCCCTTCTGTTTGCTATTTAGCTGAGTAGGGGAGAGGGGTGGAGGACAGGGCTCTGGTTGCAGGCGCAGTTTGGAAGCAGGATCGTGCAGTGGCTCTGCCTGGCTCTCTGGGCCATGGAGCAACATGTGAGGTGGTTCCTGACTTCATCTTTACTCTCCAGGTTGTGCTGGGAACCTACTATCCACGCTGCTCCTTCTAGGGACAAGGAGACCTGAGCAAGTCAAGGCTGCTACTCCCTCTGCTGACTCCGGCTGAGAGCGAGAGGCTCAGCCTGGGGCGAGCTCCTGTTAGTCCCAGCTGGTACCTGTGCCCGACCCTGCTGCGAGCATCTCCGAGGGTGGAAACCCCATTATCAGAAGAGTTGCTTTCCTCCATATTCAAAAGAGCAATTTTGCCTTACATCAGAAGTAGATGAATAAACAGGAAATAGGGGGTTGAGCAACCGTTTCTTTTTTTTTTAATGTATCTCTGTGACAAAGTATATGATTTTTACCAAAGAATATCTTCAAAAAACATTCAGTTAGGATCCAATCTTGAATCAAAGAAAACTTTGCCATTGAATTTAATGGGAGCATGTTCAAGTCTGTAATCTGCAACTAGAGCTCTTTGCTTTTTTTCCTGCAGGTCCCTTTAATCCTTTAGCAACCATGTGTATTTTCTAAAGAGGTTTTCTGTATGTCCCAGGGGTATAAAATCACAATGGAAAAGAAGTGCTGCTTATAAACCGTGAGCAACTGCAATCTGCCTTCAGCTCTGTTGGTAACACCCTGTGGATATTTGCTTCTTAGAGATTAGAGGAACAAAGCAAGAAGAGAGCAGCGTTCCATTATGGTAGAGCATATAATATTGTGATTATTACTCATGCCTCTCCGTCTAATTAATCATTTTGTGTGTTATTTGAAGACAAACAGGGCCTTTGGTTCATTATCGCTTATACATACACAGAACTGGAGTCACTTCAGTGCTGTCAGACTTGGTTAATCCCTGCCTGGGTTTTGTACATGTCTGGGTATCTGAATCATGTACATGGCAAATGATCTACTAATATGTTTGCTCCACCAGTTTGTTCATATGGAGCCAAATATATGAAAGCATTCAAACTCCGGAAAGTGCAGATATGGTCCTAATGGACTTGACAAAGGCACCTAATGTTAAAGGTTGTGGAAAAAAAAGGGTTGATGATTAAATGCTTTTTTTCTTTTAAAGTATTTTGTTTGGATTTCTTTTATTATTTATATTTTATCCTGCTCAATGTGTTGAACTGGGAGGCAGAAAAGGGGATCAGGAAAGCTCCAAAATCTATGAAAACAGAATTAGGGGGCAAAAATGTCAATTTAATCTAAAGCAGAGGAAAAGAGTGCTTGCTGAAGATCGGTGTTTTGCGGTACCCAAGAATGGGAGCCAGGCTTTGAGCTGCAGCTCAGCCAGTTGCCAGAGTTACTGTGATGCTGCAGTGGTGGAATAAATCACAGCAGCATAAATCACACCTGGTTATCTGGGTGGCTACAAGGTGCAGTTATCCTGCCTGCTTGCTCCATCAGGGCAGCTGCCCTCGCCCTGCCTCGCTGCATGGCAGCCTTGCTTATGCTCTCGCTGTGAAAACCTGAGCTGTGAATTTTAAAATTTAAAGAAGCTCCACATACTTTTCTTCTCTGCTCGTCTGTACGAGAGCAGAGTCTGTTTTCAGGCTCCGCACTTGGAAAGCTACATTAAGACTGTAACATTTTGATTACAAGTGATATAAAATGCAGTTTGCTTTATTTCCTAATTAATGACAGTACATAAGGCAACAGTAAACTCAATTGCTTCCAACAGCTTTTTATATTCACTTGGAGGCATTTTCAGAAATATGACTCGTGTACCCAGCAAATTCTTTCCTTGACCAGATGTAGAAGGAAAGCACTTTTATTGGCTCCATGATAATATCACTAAAGACGAAACAAGCTATAAAAACAAAAAAACACACTGAATTTGAGAGTTGCTAAACTGAAAGATATAGAAACAAATACAGAGAAGATAATAAGGCCTTTTACTGATAGTGGTGTCCTGTGTAAATAACGCAGACACACTGACTAAGTCCCTCTGCAACAAGACTCATTAGAAACATGTATGTTGGCCCAGAGCAATTACTTTGATTGTTCCAGGCTGCTTTTCACAATAAATGTCTGCAGACCCACCAAGGTTGCAGCCATTTTGCTCACAGATATTGTGATTGTCCTTGCAGATATATGGCCATACTGAAAACAGGTCAGTGGAATGTATTTCCCACTCAGGATCTTGGGCTTTTTGCTTTATAGACCGACTTTCAGGAGAAGCGCTCACCCAGGACAGTAGATAAAACAAGCCTGTTCAAACAGGCAGAGAATAAAGCACCCACTTCCAAAAGGAATGAGTATGCTTAAGGAATATATTGACCTGTGGCTGTCTGGCACATAGATCTTGGATCTGCATCTGCAAAGGGGTGAGATGCTCCTGAATTGCAATGAAGTCCATGTAGACCTTGCCTCCCTAAATGTCAAACCTGTTTGCGAATGAGTGTTTAATTAATAGGGTTTTTTTTGCTTGAAATTGAAGATAATGGACTTCTCTACACACTAGCATTCCAAGAGCTCAGTGGTAGGTTTTCAGAGATGGGAGATGCCTGTGTCTCCCTGGAGCATGGGGGCAAAGGGAAGATTGCCATATTCTGTCCTGGAGCTCCAGGTTGGAGACTCTCATGCATCCATGGGGTAACATGGGCATTGGGAGCTCAGCACCCAATAAGTGCAAAATTATCCCTCGTGCTACCCAGGCACAACAGGAGGGGGGGGGAAAATGGAGCAAGGGGAAATCTAAGAGTTTAGATGAAAGACATACTGGTGGGTGGCTCAGATCCACCAGCTGTTGTTTATTGCTTAGCATCAAGTCATAGCCTGGGTGGTAAAGAGCTAATAAACAACCGACATTGTTTTGAGAGGTTGCAGCAGTGGCAGTTGCTAGCTGTGGGATCACCTTTGACAGCCTTTTCAACTGGCATAGTGCCCTAAGAGAAAAGTTGCCATCGACTAATCAGAAACACCAACGATCTCTTCCTCAAGTGATCTTACTGGAAAATAAAAGTTACGTGCTGTTATGTGCAGAACAACAGGACAGGCTGTGTGCCTCATTTAAATAAGAGAAGTATAAAATTCAGGTGTTGGTCATGCAAACAGCTTTACTAAAGGAAAATGGAAGTATTTTGAGTTGTCATCCTTCTTAGACAAAAACCCATCACTTCTCCTTGCAGAGGTATAGCACAAGTACCCACACTGTAAACCATATTTCTCCTGTGGGAGCTGCAAGAAGCCTAGAGAAGTGTTTGGCTGAAGGGCAGGAATGAAAGCTAAATTTCTGAAGGAAAACTTTTTTTTTTTTCCCCCCCCTCCCCTGGTGTTAAATATTTTGACTGGGGAAGGTCTAATGAAAGGACAAAATAAACGATCATGGGAGACTACAGCCTTTGGCAGCATGATAGAAGTGTAAGGTAATAGTAAAAGTAAGCTGAAAGCCAGTCAGAGTGAAAATACATACATTGAGGACATTTTTGCCTTTGTGTTTGTACTGTACGTTGGTTGTCTGAAGGTGAGGATGTGGGTGAATGATACCCAACACGCAGAAAGACTAAAGCTGACTCTGAGCCATGAAATGTCATGGTAGCGTGGGGAAAGATGCGCAGTGAGAGTCAAGACTGAGCAAGATGGTCAAATAGATTTGTATATCACTGTTCCTAAGTGACAATAACCTCCATTTCTCTCTTCTTGGTGTGTCCAGTTTCCTCTTCTCTATGCAAGTTTTACAGAGGGGTTGGACAAAGCCAGCCCGAAGCAGAAGCAGGGTGGTTGCTAAATGTCCAGCTTCTGAAGGCAATTTACTTTGTCATGACAATCCTGCTCTGGCAATGGAAAGAAGGACATCTCCTTTGGCAAGGCTGGAAAATGGGACCCCAGGAACAGGAAAGCATAAAAATACATAGGGGAAAAAACTGAAGGGAAAGAAAGAGGCATCCAGCATTTCCTGAGATCCCTTCCTTTGCAACAGCACAATCCTTGCAAATGAATCGGAACGCGTATTTGAGAGTTAATCTTTATTAACAGCCCCAGAATGCCCTTCAGCTGGCATACAACCTGGTTCAAAGGTTTTCAAGAAAAACAACATACCATAAACCAAAGGGCAATGCTAATTGGAAGCAATGTAATTTCTCTGAAAACAGCAATACCTTTCTGTGGGTTAATAACCGGAAATTAAATTTCATGTATGTTAGCATAACCCATCATAAAGTACCGGGTGAATAAGGTGACACAGGTAACAAGGGCAAGGGTCCAGAGCACATACAGTCACTGTCCTGCAGCAACCCCTGTTCCTTGGTCAGAGTCAGTATTCCCAGAGGATTAGCCTTCGGCCTTGATCCCCCTGGTTGAAGGAAATTATTTGCACGATGTGGCTCCTGTTGCTGCTTTGGTGGTGGGGTAAGGAGGGACATAAATTCGTCTGTCCCCAGAAGCAGCATTGCTCTGCTTGTGTCCTGGCACGTGGAGCTGGGGCAGCAGCAAAGGGTTGCTGTGATTTGTCCCTCTGGTTTGATGTTGCCCAAATCCAGCACTCGCAGGTCACTGGTGCTTCGGATGTCCTTGCCTTCTGCGCTGGATACACAAATGAGACTAGTCTTAAAAAATGAATAGATTTTCGATGTTAAAATGTCATGAAATGGAGAGTGGGTACAAACACATGCTGGGATTGAGTTTGCTGATGATGGCATTGCCTGAAATGGAAACTCAGCTAATATTTAGACTGCAGGGCGTGTGTCTCTTATAAGGAAACGGCTTAATCTGGAAAAGGAGGCAGAAACACAAGGTCAGATCCTCTCTCTTCTGCCCTTATTTCCTCCTCTGGCTGTGCTGGCTGCCCAGATGCTGCAGAGGAGTCAAGAGGCTGATGTCTCCGAGACTGGTCCCTGGGATGTCTCTCACCAGGGATTCCTGCAGTGCGAAGCCCCAACCCAGGGTGTACTGGCAGCTGCGAGGGGTGGGCGCTGGGCAGGGATGCCAGAGCACCTCTGGTTCAGTGACATCTTGCAGGTAGTACAGTCCTGAGGGGATGGATCCTGCCCAAAAGTTGTCCTGACCCTGTACAATATAATGAAGTCATCTGCTGGTTGATCACAAGAGTTAGTTGGAAATACCATTATGGACCATCTGCTTTCCTGGGAGCTTGGTCGTGAATAAACAGAGATGTGGCCTCAGGCATTTATTGTGTCTGTGATGGCACTCCCTCCACCTGGAAAGGCCACACCTCTGCTTCTTAACACACTAGAGAAATGTTTGCTGTTATCTGCTTTATTTCCAGCTGTTGATGGTTAAGCTGAAGGGTAGGAAAGCCTGAAATCCAAAATACACCTGGGCAAGAGAAGAAGCTCTCTGTCTACAGCATGGGCTGTAGAAAGGATGGTGATAACCAAGTGGCCCCGAGGAGGGACAGCTCTTTGTGGCTGTGAACCATGAGCTCATAGCAAGCTGCTGCTGCTCAGGGTCTATTTTATTTTTCCCTGTCGCTGTGTTCGCGAGACTTTTTGTCTGTAGGCCTCTCTCCCACTGAACCCATCCATCACCGGTGCTGACAGAGGTTCCTGCTGCCCGAAATGGCCAGGAAGACTCGGTGGAGCCAGAACCTCAGGGGTCAAGTCCAGGTTGTCGTGTCTGAGCGAATGCTGCTCAGGATACGCGTGGCCCGACGTCGTGTTTGGAAGGCAGCGGAGGACTGAGAGGGAGGAGAAGGAAGGATAGGATGTAATCTTTCATCCTGCGAGCAAGCATGCGGGATGGGAATATTTCTTTTTGCGACTGCCGGGGGTCTGGCCCTGGGAGGGTGGAGGAAGGGAGTCCCCAGCCCAGGCAGAGAGCAGTTGCTCTCTCTGCAGCCCTGGCACTGCTCTCCTGAGAATTTGCTTGCTATTTTTGGCTGCAGAAAAAATATAAAGGCAGAAAATATTGGGAATGTTGTGCTGAACTCAGTGGGGCTTCATGTGTGGATGAAGAAATAGAAGATCTGAAGGCACAAATGCACCACAGTCCTGGTCCAGTGTGGATGTGCGAGCTAAGGAGGAAGGCTGTATGCATGGCATCAAACTGATGGACACAGGCGTGAGCTCAGGGTACCCCAGGGCAGCTGCCTCCCAGCTCACCCCATAAAGCAGCTGATGGATGCACAGGGCTTCCTTCCTCTGCAGGGTACCACCACCATCTTCCTCTTTGCTCTCACCAGCAGCACCAGTACTGTAACTAAATAATACGTGCAGCTGGTTCTACACAGAGCTATTGCCCAAAGCTCCCTGCACAATGTCCCCCCGTACTCCCAGTGCTGATGCTCAATTGGTCCAGGCTGGCAGCCCTTATTCACTTGCCAGTCTCCCCCACAAAATGTCATGTCTCCCTCATGGGCTGGGAGAGTTGCCCTGGGGCTGAGCCCCCAGCACACGGCTTCTCCCATGTGCTACTCCAGCTAACGGGGACTGGGGTGTGCCACAGCCCACCTCGGCACCCCCACTTTGTATCAGGCAAACCCCATAAAGTGACCCTTACTGGGATGATGGCCCCAGAGACGGGCACCCACTGAGCTTCCCTCAGGCAGGCACTGGAGATCCCCTACGGAGCAGTGACAACGGGTACCCTGGTCGTAACCCACTCCCAAACCGCACTTTATTCGGCCCTGTCTCTCTGGAAGAATGCTTTACCCCCCGCCGTACCCTCCTCGGCAGCCGCAGGGCTGCCTCCTGCCCTGGGAGCAGCCCCAGCCCGCGCACGCAGAGAAGCGAGCACCCAGTCACACTCACACTGTTTCAACACATTTACTTAATTAGTTTATCAAGAAATGTGTTTGGCCTCGTCTGAAACTCGGGAAATGCTGTCTGTCATTTGCAGGCATCCTGCGGGGCCCCGGGGAGCTGACAGACCCTGGCTCCTTCCTATCTCTCCTTAACTCCATTTGCCGGGCCTATTTCCCATTATTTTTTTTTTCCATGTAGCACTCCCTTACCATTTTGGGATTAAAGTAACAGATAATGAAATTATGCCTAAAAAAAGACCATGACAGGTAGAGGAACAAAGTGAGTAAGGACTGGGAAGAGTAGCTGGAAAAATGTTAAATCAATGAAAGTGTAGGAACTTGAAATATTTTTTTTATATCCCTCCGGCTCAATTCTCTACAGATTGGAGCCACTTCATAGAAGTGATGATGAATGAAAAATGACAAATTATGCATAAAATATTCATTCTGCACTTCCCTCCGCGGAGCAGAGGATGCTCCATCAATGCCGTGTGGCCCAAATGAGAGGCCGGCACTACCCACATCCACCCCTGGCTGTAGCACGTCCACCAGCCACTGCCCAAAGCTTTCCTTTGCAATCACCTCCATCTAACGAAGCCTGATTCAATGAGGATGGGCTGGATCTGGATAGCATTTCTTTAAGAGCAAGCAGGATGTCCCCCATGGGCTATATAAGGGAGGTTATTTGGGTGCCTGGGTGTTGGTGGGAGGGGAGGGGAAGGCACTGCTGGTCCCAGGTGGGCTCAGGTAAGCAGCAGCTACCCTCAGTGGTGCAGCATTTACCCCCATGTGAGCACTTGCTGCTCTCCTGGCATGCAGCAAACAAGGTTCAAAGTCCAAGCAAGCCCAGGACAAGTGAGAGCCATGGACTCACTCCTGCCTGAGGCCCCTGCAGACACCATCTGTGTTAAATTGTATGCTGTCTCATGCGGCTTCAGGGTCTGAAGTAATCTTGGCTTCTGCCAGAGGTGCTTCATTCATCAGTGGAGAAGCTTGAAACCTTCTCTCTTCCCTCCTGGGGCTTGGGTCTGAGACCCCTCTGTTCCTGTTCCCAAACTGCCGATGGGGACATGCCACTTATGGGGTTCCTGTGCTCAAGTTTGGCAGGACGTGGCCCAGGGGAGCCCACCTACTCAGCTTCACCTGCAGCTATTTATCTGTCTATGGGATTACTGGGGTAATGCAGGCAGTCCTGGCTGCTTTATTAGCTAAAGACCAGCTTTGCTCTGATAACAGCTGAGCATTCTCAAGGGATTATTTCTATTCTAACTCTTCCCATGGCTCCTGATGACAGTCTTGGGTATCTCATTTTGTTTCCTCTTGCTTCATAATCATCTTCCATTAAATTAAGTTCATAATGTGGGGTTTTTTTGGTGGGTAAAACATAATCATAGGGTTCTCATTGGTTCTCCTCTCAAAGCCATGTTAGTGGCTGGCAGACAGCGAGGAAGCCAGCACTTGTGGGTACTAACCTACTGCATCTGGTCTTCTGGTCTCTAACAGCCAGTTAATTACTGGTTGGCGAAGTCCCATGGTGTCCTAACTGATGTTTCATGGGCTTAATATCTCTTATTCAACTCCATTCGTGTCTCAGACCCAACGAGCTGGAGTCAGACTTGCGATGCTTACACAGCAGCCAAATTGTTACCTGGCATTGGTACCACGAGAACAACTTGCTGCTCTGGGCAAGGCTGGGGCAGAAGGGGTCTGAAGAGGGTGACTCAAAAATCAGTTTTTGATTTGGTGGGCTTGGTGCAGATACGTCTATTCTGAAATGAAAGCCTAAAGATGAGATTTTATTTCTGTAAGCTGCAGAAAAAAACACAGTGCTATGGCTTTTTCCTCCTGATATTCATCCTTCTTTGTTAAGTTAAACAAAAATAGCTCAGGTGGGGAAAAAAAAACCAACTGTTTGGTCAATGACTGGAAGAGGAACACAGGAGGCATTTTCTGACTAGTCCTTTCTTCCTAAGCAGTATTTCCCTTAGAGGAGTCAAAATTTACCTGTGTGGGCATGCCATGCTATAGCATCAGAGGCCTGTCAGCCATCACATAACAGTAGTGTTTTGGTCTCCATGCAGGCAGGCTTCTGTTCCAGCAGAGCCAGCTCCAAGGAAAGGCAGGAGAGCTCGGCCACGGCTTCGATGTGCATGCTCCAAAAATCCCGTGAGTACTTCTGATGATCCCAAAGGAGTTTTCCTTATCTTTACACTATTACTTGGACCTCAGGTGTGTGGCTGAATCATGTCACCTAAACAAGCCACTGCAGTGGCTTGAACAGCAGCAAAGGTCTGGGTGTGCTGTCAGCCCAATGCCAATGCTAAATGTCTGCCCATCACTGGTGGGGGTGGAGAAAAAAAACATCTTTGACTGCCGCTGTTAAAGTCTTGTTTGCACTGGTGGGACCACTGTGTGATAACTCAATGTGTAATGGCAGCTCCGTTGTCTTTAGTGCGTCTAATCCCTCCTGCTCATGTTGAAACTTGTGCACCATGGTTGTGCAACTCTGCTTGCATTGGTGAGCTAGAACTGTGGTTTATCCCCTCTGTCCTAAATCAGACAGGAGATTTAGGACATCCATCCGCAAAGTGATGTCTTTCTCTTCCCTTAAGACTGATGTAATTCCACTTTTCCTTGTTGGGATTAGGAGAAGCATGCTTGCAGGCTCCCATTATCTTAGTGGAGGCAACATGGGATGGAGCGAGGGCAGGCGGTGTTGAGTGATCTTTGCCAGGTACCCAGCTGGCGTTGCCAAAGCACGTGGGGCTTTCCTCCAAATGCTTCCACCGCAGGAGAAACATGTCTTCTGCTGCCAAGGGTACGGGAATGCCACTTAACTTGGGGAAAGCACGCCATTGCAGTATGACAGCCACTTCACCAGTCAGTCCAGCAACGCTCTGTAAAAACAAAAGGTTGTGTGCTCCATGCCAGAAGGACTATCTTCACTCGCAGTGAAAGACATCAGATGTCTGGCAATTTCAGGGAGCCTTTCTCAATAAAAACATGAGGAAATGGGAGTCATGAGCTACACAGCAGTGTCCTCTGTAGTTCAAGGCATGTTGGCTAAATATATGTCACATTCCTATAGCTCTTCTTAGGGTAAACGTTGTACAAGCTACATCCAAAGTCTGCTTTCCTTCCCCATCAACAGCCCCTTCTAGATCCAAAGCTATCTGAGCCACTTACATCCTGGATTTCTTTTGTTTTGTTTTTAAACAAATGAATAAAGGTGGGTGCTTGTTTCTCAGATGTCACTTAAAATATAACGCCATTCATTTGACCTACTTCTATGTGCTTCTCTCCCTATCACAATATCCTTTAAAAACCATGACATAGGACAAGGGAATCTTGTCTCCATTTTATCAGTAGAAAGTTTGTGTGTTCCTTGTCCAAAATTGCAGAACAAGCATATGGGGGTGGAAATGGAGAGGCACTGAAGAAACACTAGCTCTTGGTCACAGGTCTTTAGAAAAACAAGTTAACGGTTAGAGAAGTTGACACTTCTGCTGTCCAAAAAAAGGTAGAAAGTAACACGACAGCATCACTAAACTTCCCTATAGATCTAAGACCAACATGTTAGCTCTCTGAGTAGCTGCATAACTCTGAATAGAGCTCCTCTTTATGTAGAAGGACTTAGTTCTCACTAGAAAAAGTTCAGTGCATATTGTCCAATCTGACTCCTGTTGCAGTCTTTTCATTGGGTTCAGTGAAATTTAGACTGGTCTAAGTACTATTTAAGCACTTGCTTAAATTCAGGATGTAGTCTAACTCCATCTAGGGCTCTGCTGTGCTGTAAGCGATGCTGGTGCCCTTGAAAAGGTGACCAGAGCTCTCTGCTTGTGCACTCAAAAGTCCCGAAGACCTCTGCACACCATGCCCATGCTGCTGATTTCTTACTGACTGGCCACGGTCCCCTGTCCTAGAGCGATGGCCTTTAGACACCTAAGCTCACTTCTCTTCTGGAGTGGCCGGTAGCGTCACTCTTGTTCCCACGGGCTGGGAGAATGCAGCTTTCACAGATGCATCCTAAGCTATATTTGAAGAAGTCCCTTCCCTAACTGAAGGTCCATGCCTGCATCTCGGTAACAATAGTGTGGTGTCCACAAGGCTACGCTGGCCTGCTAAACACCGCACAAACACAGTGCGAGTCGCTCGCCAGCACTGACACTCAATATAAATACTCATTGCTGAAGAATAAATAACCCCCCCGTGCTTAGAAAGGGTCCTAAGCTCTGATAGGTGCCACGCGAGCTAAGAACACAAGAACCTGTCCCCAAGGCTGTGAATATATGCTTAATTAAGTATGTAACTACGTCACAGTATGGATATAACATATATATGACTCAGAAACATAAAGCTCTTACTTATCCCTTCCAATATTCCCTCCAAAAGGCTTAGGGAGACCACCTGGATAGTGTTACTTGCTGAAGTACTAGAAAGCACATAAACATATATCATGCTCATTCCCAGCTCTGCTAAGCAAGTACATGAAGGAGAGTTAATTAAAATACTTCAGAGAACCTAGTAATCCGGACTGGGATTAAGAAAGAAGCATCGGTCTGCTACCACCGCTGTGCTGGAAGGGCAGCTCGTTGCTAACTATATCCCAGATTTCCCAAGGCTGTCATACCATCAAACGTTGCCGTGATCTGTGAGTCTTTATTGCTAGATAAAGATGTGAACTCCCGGCTCTTGTCACAGATAACAGCACAAAGCATTACAACGACAATACAAAGACTTAAAATTCGGCTTCAAATGCGCAGCCATTTGTTACTGTCCTCAGCGCAGCTGCTGAGCCAGGCTGCTGCAGGTTGTTCACAACTGGGAGAACTGAGCTGTGAGAGCTGATCTCTATGTCCTCCAGTTTCTTACGGGTTTTTATCCCTCTGCGTTGCTGGGCCAGTGCCTCTGTACGTGCCATCAGCTGCTGTGGGGTTGCTAAAGGCTTGTTACAAAGTGAGGATGTGTAGCCTTGAGGTTCTTCAACCATTTTCTAAATCCCCAAAGTACCTGGCACGCAGCAGGGATGCTGTTTCTCAGCTGCGGCCCCATGGGCATCCTTCCTGGCAGCAGGTACCTCATCGCTGCCATTTGACTCTCTAAGTCCTGGCACAGCAGGTGTGGGTGCACGTCAGGGGCTTTGCGCTGCTGGGACCAGGATATGGCCCCATGGGTTTCTCTCCTGTGGCATTGAAGGTCGAGAGTTGAGATCTCATTTTCCTGTTGCAAGTGTCTGACCCACCTCCACTGGAAACCTGTAACTCTGGTTCACCTACTACATCATAGGAAAGTTCTCCAAAGAAGCCTGCTTTTATAAGAAAACCTGTTCTGAAATGGCAAGTTGTTCCATGAAGACACTTCCCGAGTCTTCTGCCTACAATGGCAATGAGTATAGAGTAATTCAAAATTATCTTTAGAGCAGTACACAGCAAGAGCTACATCTTCTGAAGGTGGTGTCATTCCTTCCAGTAGAGTTGCACCCACTGTGGGCTGATGTAGCTGATTTTGGGGGACTACTTGAATTACGGATGATATATTTCATTGCCTGCATAGAGCCAAAAAAGCTCTTTGTACATCCGTCCCTCGTAGAAAACACTTAAAAAATAATTCTCTGCTCTACCATGTTGCAAGTGACCTTTTTCATGGAGGTGGAGGCTGGTACTATGGTGGTCTCCAGCATCCTCCGCCGGTGTCCATGGCCAGGCAGGGACCGGCAGCCCCTGTCCGAGGCAGGGCTGGAATTGGGATCCCCGGTGCGGGGCCACGGCCGGGCTCCCATTGTTCGCGGCCTGCCAGACAAAGGGTTAAGTAAATGTTTGGAGAAGATAAGGTGCCCTGTTGACAAGCAGCAGGCTCCAGCGGTCTCAGCAGGATCTCTCCCAGCGGTGATAAATGGGGAGGTTTTCAAAGTGGGATCAGCAGACGCCACGGAGAGGGCGGTTGCTGATGCCATGATTGGCAGCGGGGAAGGAATCTGAAGGTGTTTAATGATCCCACACTCTGCCGCAGCTTTTTTAACGACTCTGTGTCTAGCCAGAGGAAAATCCTCTATCAGCCACAGAGGCTCACACTCCCGGGTCTTTTTTGTTGTTGTTGTTGCTTTTTTTTTTTTCCCACTAAAACATGGGAACATCCACTGAAAGGGATCCTGATAAGGATCCTCTGGGATTCCTCATCCTCTCATATCGGTTTTGTCCCTTTTAATTTTCTCTTTGAAGTGTCTCGCATGTAGTAGGTGGACTGTTTTGTTTGGCTAACCTTAGTCAGGAGCTGTGTTTTGGGGAAATACTGTGTATTAAACTAACGAGGTGGGTTTTTTCTTCTCTGCATAGCTGTATTATTCCAATTACTGACTTGCCATTCCTTTGCTATAGTAAATATATAATCAAATGACATCAAGGGTAAAACCCTCAGAAAGATTTGAACCCCTGACGTGACATCAGTGGGTATGCAGACCATTGAAGGGTTTTCCTCCTCCTGTGAATAGAGCCCCAAAGCGATTTGAAGGGCTGAACACCAAATACTTTTTTTCCAGATAGGTGAAATATTTTCTGTCCTCATCTCTGGCCAAAAGCTGCCCTGGGTGCTAGGAAAAGCTGCGATGGTGGTGTGGGAAATAGGGTAGGGCAGTCAAGTCTGGGAGGATGAAGCTTTGCCATGTGCATTCATGGGCTGCCTCTCAAATCAGGATTTTAGACAGCTGTATTCCCAGCGGACTGAGAAATGGGTGTTAAATGCTGCCTGGTCCAATCTGATTTACACCAAGAGGAGTGAGCTGGTTAGGAAAGCAGCTGGATAACAGGGATCCAGGCACAGGGAACAAGCTCACTATGGGCCAACCTCATCCTGGAAGGACTGGGATGGGTGGACGAGCCTTTTTTGGGGGAGAAAGCAGCCTGGCCGGTGCTGCTGCTGCTGAGCTGGGCGGGCTGGAGGGAGCGAGGGATGGGAGGCTGCTCCACCGGGCAAAGATGAAAGGAGCCCGGTATAACCCAGCAAAGGGCCAAATGAGTCGGGACATGAAAAGCAGCGGAAAGTATCTGAAGAATGTAAACACCAAGGTGGAAGAGGAATTATTTAGCATGTTACAGGATTGGAACTAGGTGCGAGGGGATGAAACAACAAGGAAAATTCACCCTTGCTAACAGGGAAGCCTTGCTAGCGGCTAAGTCTGAAGGTGAAAAGGAAAGAAATGGTTTCAGCAGAGCAACTCTAGAAGTCTCCTTGTCGGGAGGCGGGAGGTTGCTGGGGCAGGGGGGCAATTGGAGCCGCTCGCTTGCGGAGCGCATCCGCGCTCTCTGCCGTGCCGCCACCTCCTCCAGCCACGCTGGGGCCGAGCCCGGGCTGTGAGCCAAAGGGGGTCACGCTGAGAACAAATAGGATTTAGTGATCGTAAGAGGGGAATGCAAAATACCCGAAGGAATTTTGATTGAAATTTTATAACTTAAAGAAAAATCTTTTGCAGATAAATCAGGAGGTGGTTTAATAAACAGTTTGAGAGATTAGTATTGCAACAAATCCCAGTTAAGTCTCAGCAGGGTAAGGGTAAGGGAAGACCACTGCAGCTAAAGGACGTCAGGGGTATTACAGGCACTAAACAGAAGGCTTTCCAAAAATATAAACAATCTGGGGAGGGGGCAGATTGGGAAACCTGTAAAAATAAGCAGAACCACATTAAAAGGCTAAACAGTGGAGCAAAATCAAATATTGAACACGGGGTTGCGAGGGAGCTTTCAGCTCACGGTGTTGGCCAGACCTGTCCCAACCGGGCAGGAGCCAAGGCCAGGTCCCCAGGGGTGCGTGGGGCTCAGGTGTGCAGCCCGTGCCATGGTGGGGCCCTGGAGAGACGTGGCAGCCTGCGGCCACAGTGACTAGCATCTTCCTCCAGAGATCAGACATGAGATAACAGGGGAAATATCCTTTTAATGAGTATCCTAAATGCATTAGACACTAAGCAGATGTCTTCCACCCAAGATTTTCTAATATCTGGAGTAATAAAAAGGACCTGTAGCTAAAAGACTGTGTAGCAAAGCCTTGAAGATCTGCAGGACACAAGGATCCAAGAATAGACGAAGGATCTGGCAGAGAGTGCGTGCAGGTGATTTACATGGAGCGAAAGCTGGGCCAGCAGTCTTGCTGTTATCAACGAGCTACAAGACCAAGAATGAGTCTGCAGCAATCTTACCCACCGGGACAAAAATCAAACCCATTTCCACTACAGAAATCTGTACATTGGTCAATAAAGTCGCTAAGAAAAGGAGAGGGGGTGGAGGCAGGGATCTTCCATTTGAGAAATAATTTGAAGCCAGAGTCTAAAATGAGGATGTAATGTATCTTCAGCCCCGCATCCCACTTTCTCCAGGGCACCTATGGAAGAGCAGGTACACTGCTCCCTGCCCGGGCTCCGGGTCTCTCGCCTGCCTGCAATGAAGCCACAGTGATTCCCAGGTCCTTTCCCAGGTGGACACACCAGGAGCTTCAGTTCAGAGCTGTCCATTGGGCACATTTGACTCCCTGGATACCCATTCCCAGCATCTGTGTTCCACATCACTTACATCAGTGTGGGCAGCCCCTGTAATGAGAGTTGCCATGCAAGAGGGTCCGTAAGGAGCAGGAGCCTCTCGGCCAGGGTGGTGGAGGGAGCTGGGCACTGATGCTGAAGGCACAGGCAGGTTTCCATGGGTGATGTCCAGCGGAGGAGCAAGATGTCCAGCTGGAGCTGGTGGCATCCTCAGGTATCACTGTTACCTCTGCCAGGACCCATCCAGATGAAGCAGGGCTGGTCCATCCAGCTCAGCTTTTGACAATCAACTTTGCAACCCTGCTGCCTGGACTCGAACAACCAGCCCTACTCCAAAACACTCGGCCCTGAAGGAGGATCTGGGTGATCTACGGTCCTTTCAAAGCAAGATGTACTTCAGCCACCAGCAGAAGTAAAGGGAGATGTCCTGCTCTTGGGTGATGTGACCCCTGCTGAGGGGAAACCGAGGCACGGGCAGGCAGGGACTGCAGAGAGCAACGGAGCTGAAACCAGGAGGCAGTGGTACCTCCATCCTGTTCCTCTGGCTGACGCTCCCCGTCGGCGGTGCAGTGACAGACCCCGTAGGTGCTCATTGAGGGCCTATTTTTAATCACCTTTCCACTGGCTTTTTGCAACGCCCGGTTCACACTTGCTCTGTGAAAAAGGATGTCAGAGCAGATTAACAGCTGGTTCCTGCCTGCTCCGACAGCTCTGACAATGCGTCCCTTCTTCTCAAGGTGACAGGAACATGCAGCTGCCTAATGGGTACAGAAGTGTCTATTCTTTCCCAGTGACATTTATTGTGAAATATCTGAGTGGGACTGAGAGACATGCAAGGCTTTCCCTCCCTTATCAGGCGACCCTGGTCAGTGTCCTGCTGTCAAGGACTAAAGTAATTTATGTCAGAGCTGCAAGTGTTTACTTATCTGCCCCAGCACCCAGCTCGGCCAAAAGCAGCCAGACTGGCTCCAGTGGGGCTCACCAGCCTTTTCCTGCTGGTGGGAAAAGCTGGGTGCCGGCCCTGTCCCAGCCAGCCACAAGGAAAGAGGGCAGAGGGGCGAAATGAGGCAGCCGAAAACCTTCCCTCAGCTTGGGCGTGGGGAGAAGGCAGCAGCGGGGATGCAAGAGGCAGGGTTGTGCCGGCAAGAAGCAACATCCCAGGGCAGAAGGGGCTAAAGCAAAGCCTGAGCAGCGGCAAGGGGCATCTGCACAGGCAGCACAGGCTGAGGCGTGGATTTAGAGCGGGTTTTGCTGGGCAGCGTCCAGCCAGCAGAAGCTGCAGCAGGTCCCTGCCATGGTTTCCGTGGGCATCACACCTGGGTGCCTGCAGAAAGCGCTGGGGAAAGGTGGGAGTTCTGCTCGCCAGCTTCGTACCCTCCTGGTTTCTCATCTTATGGACCTCTGGGGTTTTGCTGAGTGGGGGTTTGTAAGGGCAGAGGGGCTCCAGGAAGGCAGAGCTGTTCAGGGCACAGGAGCAGCCCAATACTGGGGACCCACAGCTCCGTAGCAGCTTGGCAAGAGCATCTCAAACCCCCGTGAGCCTTGCGGGTGGCTTTAAAGGACTTCTCAGAGCTTCTGTCTTGTGTCATGACAAAAACTGGAGCTTTTAGTGCATCTGGCCCTGAGACTCTACAACTTTCCCTTAGATTTGATTCCAAAACTCGCTAGTTTTATAAAGCAGTATGATTATCCCAGCGGTCCTCCCCCCACACCGGCCACCATCCATCATCCCAAACAGGGGGACATCTTGTCTGGAATCGCACATCCTTCGCAGCACGGGAGAGATGAGCACAGGCCTGATAGCTCTGCTCCCGCGGGTGACTCCTTCCTGATGTATGTGCCCAGAGATAAATATTAAGCGGTGGTAGTTTCCTCTCCGAAGCTCACAAGCTCTTGCTGTCGGGCGGGGAAACCTTTAACTAGTTGGGATGTCATGAACAATAGATTAAAGGAGACAGACTATCTCTTACTAAATGAGCTGTTATTCTAAATTAGCTTCTTTTTTTTTCCCCAATCCAGGGCACTCCTCAGAAAAAAATATCCTACTGACATTGTATTTCTCTTAACAAATATTTTTCTGAGCTGTATCCTCTCCCCACCCAGTGGGGCATGATCAAAGGGCTGGTCCTGTGCTGGGAAGGAGCTGCGAGTGCTTGGGGCGGCCGTGGGGCCCCGATGCTGTGCCCCCATCCCTGCCTGGTGGCACTGGCTCAAGCCCTAAGGGACCCCACGTGTGACCTCGTGATCTGAGATTATAGCAATGCAAAATCCTCCAGAGGTGCTCTTTGGTGAGGGAGTTGTGTGCGCATCACGGAGCCATTAGTCCCCTACCCTGCTCCCGCTTGCAGACGCATGGCGGCTTGGGAGAGACGGGTGCAGGAAGGAGGTTGCACCCTTTGGGCCACCACCACCTCCCTGTAAGTCAGGCCAGAGTCATTGCATGGCTCCGCAGTGGCCTGTGTCTTCAAGGCAGCTCCTCAGCCCCAGGCTGTCTGACTTTGTGCCGGTGGGACTGGGCAGGGCTGCGGGGCACACCCACCCCAGGAGCGATGCCGGAGGGACGGCGGAGCGAGGGAGGCTGCAAACTGCTCCGCAAGGTGCCTCTCACCTGGGAGAAAAAAGTGCATCTGCAGTGGGCAAAGTGGGAGCCTGACGTCTGCTTGCCTTTTTTTTCAAATACCGGGAGATTTCCTAAGTGTAGTCTGATCCTACGAAGTGTAACGCCTCATATTTCTCAGTCGAAACCTGAATCACGGCAGACAATAACACACAGCCCCAGCGTTCGTCCCTCCGCTCTCTGACAGAGGCTCGTATGCAAAACTACAAAAGCCTTGCTTAAAAAAATCAGATATTTATTATGCCTTTGATGTTCCATAAGAACAGTTGTGGCTTCTGCTTAGTCTCCGACGTCCAATTGACAATTGTTTATTAGTTTTAAAATAGCTGAAATTCATGTCAAACATTCCGCATGTTAGAAAAATGTTTATGAAGTGTTATCATAGTTTATTTAACTGTGAATGTTTAGGAAACCGGCATAAAATATAATGGACCACACAAGGCTCCGAGTAGCCTAACGACGGTAGGCACTTTTTATGGACCGTGGGGAAGAGCGATGCCACCTTCAGCCTCATGGAGAGTCCAGTTGCGTAAAATGGTCTCTGAGTATGCTGTTATGGCATCAGGAGACCAAGAGAGCAGGGGTTTGGTTTATTTTAAGGACATTCCTCCTAAAAATTTTACTAGAGCAATGCTCACAATTGCAATTTTTGCACAACTGGATTGAGCACAGGTTTTAAATCAAGGGAGGGAAGGATCTCTTCTTGTGAGCCACGACGGTTTGCTGATGGGCACTGAGTGCCCTGAGAGAGATTTCAGATGCAGTGCATTAATATTCATGCATCATGAATAGTTACACTACACAAGCATAATATACTCTGCATTAATATTTATGGTGTCCAAGATACGGCAAATTTGGCTTTATATTTGGGAAAAAGATTTCTTTCTAACAGGTTTGGAAGAAATTTTAGTCCTTCTTTCTCCAGAGCTGTAATTTCCAGCCTGGGGGTGTGCTGGCAGCTGACCATGCAGCCGAGCTCTCTTTACTTGGTCCTTTGTGTTCGGCTGGGGCTGGGCAGGGAGCATCCTCCAAAAGTGAGATACTGAGCACAATCTGTGCAAGTAATGCCCATCCTTTTCAGATCCTACTGCTCTGCAGCAAAATCTCTTCACCTTTAAGAAGCCAGAAGAGGTGCAGGTAAACATCTAGAATACGAGTATTAAATCAGCAAATGATAGCAAGCTGGCGCCGGAGCATCCCAGTGCCCTGACTCCATTCAGGACCCCTGGATCTTAATGTCAGTGAAATATATAGAACCATCCCTACAAGCGGTGACTGTCAGCAGCTGTTTGCCATCAATGGTTGCATACGGGAGATCAAATTTTAGAAATTCCCCATTTTTGTGAGCTTTCCCTTGAAATCTACGGTTTTAGCAGCAGGACAGGGGAAGGAAATGCTGGGTTGTTCTTCCCAGCGACTGTCAGAGAAGTGGAACAATAGGAAGGGATATTTTAGTCATTGGGTTAAAATGGGTTTTTTCCCCTGACAAAAATGAACTCGTGGGTTTCTTGATTATTCCTGAGCCCAGATGAACTCAGGAAGATCGGCCACAGGCTCAGAGGTCTTTATTCTGTACTTTAGGCCATCAGTTCTGCAAAGATGCTCTGATGCTGTGAGCTCTTCCTAGGACATTTCTCCAAGCCCAGAATCAAAAAGGAACGATCCACACCCAGATTAATTGCTTTTGTCTCTAACATCTGAATTTGACAACAAAGCGTTGTTTCGTTCGTTGATTTTATTTTTGTCCGTTGGCACACAAGTGGATCTGGTTTAAGTAGTTTGCTTGCCTGTTGTTTTACAATAAGAAATTTATTTGCACCTGTATCTCTGGCCTCTGGGGCCTGATTCTCTTCCCATTTAATAACAAATCCCGCTGGTTTCTGTGGATGCAGAACGGGTAGAGGGAAGGGTTGACACACCGGGTCGGCAGGGACCCCGGCTCAGCACGGCAGGGTCGCTGCCCTCAGTCACTGCTGGCACCACCAAAGGTACCAGAGCTTTACTTCTGTGCTCTTGCCACTCCTGTCACCTTCATCTGAACATTTTTCCCCTCCAATCATAAAATTTCCACTTTTAATATTTTAAACTCTTATTTCTCATAAAACCCCCAAGTATGAAAATTTCTTTTAGAGAAATATACCATTAATGTATCTTTATGATGTGCAGCTGATGCTCACAGCATGGGCTGTGACTTTTTTATGTTCCCTACTTGTCCTTGAGACATTTTATTTTGACACCATATCCTTATATTCTAAATTAAACCATATTTTTATTATCTGTTATATGCCAGTAGACAGCAGTGCCTTAAAGCTGTTGTACAGCTCCTCATGTCCGTCTCAGGCCACCTTCCCCTCTTCCTCCCCACTCCCCCCGTCCCTCCACCTCTCCAAAAAAACATGGATCGAGTTATCCCCGCTGACAGCAATTTACAGTCCCCATTAACGGTCATATAAATTCCAGTGGATCAAGGAAGCTTGGAGTATATGATATTCAGGCACAGCTAATAGCTCTGGGCTAATTGCCATCTCGTGTTTCTGCTCTCTGAGCACCACTGTTTATATCTTTGGTACAAGCAAGCGGTAAAACAAGTTTCCAGGTTCCCCAAGTCACCCAAGGAGGGCTGGGAGCTGCTGGCTCCAGTAGCAGGCGGAGGGCTGGAGGTGGCAGTCATTTCCCATATTTAATGCGAGCTGCTTCAGCAGGGCTTTCCCGCTCCCATCGGTCCGATGGTCCTTCTGCAAGAGTTGTATGGGAAAAAATAGAGTCAGCTTGGTGTTATTACAGTTAACATCATGGCCTGAGGGAACTGCGAGGGGCTGGTGGCTTCGGTTCACGCTGGGGAAGTGCTGGATTGGTCTATTAAATAACCTATATATAATCTATAATTTTATTTTTTTTTTCATTGATAGGTTGAAAGCTTGATTAATAGGGATATTTATTGTGGAATCCTTGTTGGCTTGGAAAGCTGGATTAATAGGGATATATAGTGTGAAATCTTTGCTGATAAATTAACACTCACGTGTTAATGGTCAAAGGAGTTTGGAAACTGGGACATTGCTTATGCTGTGGTGGATTGGTGTGGTGGGAGCAGCAAGGAAAGCTGTCCCCCTTCTTCCCTCAGCCTATGGCAGAGGGGTTGTTTGTGTAGGACCTGGAATATATGTGCTCTGAGCACTGCAGAGCCAAAAGGAGCACGTCTATGTGCATCCCATCACGCCGGCGGGGCTGGTCCTGCCTAGGGAACCTCCCTCAGCATCCCTGGGAGAATCGTCCAAGTGATGCTGGATCAGAAGCAGCATTGCCTCTCAGACTGTGCCAGTAATTTGCAAAAAGGTGGAAAGTTGTCACGCAAGAGTGCCAGCGTTCAGTTTTGTATAGAGGGAAATGTTCATCGGGAGGATCCTGAACCTCTCCAGGGAAAACAGCCTCAGTTGGGGGGAAAATCCAGGTTATTTTTCATGTGTGCTTTTTCTCTTTCCAGTGATGCCAATCAAAGGTTATTCAAGGAATGCAAAATTCAGCACCTCTATGACTTAAATCCTGCTCATGTGTGTCATTTCACCAGGACTTTTTTTTTGAGGGGGGAGTCTAATTTGTTAGAAAATAAATCTAGTGCAGAGGAAAATTCAAGGGGCTCTGGATTTTCCTTGGCAAGACCAATACCGCTCAGTACCAACAGCTAACTTCCAATCGAGTCTTTTTGGTCCTGCTCACGCAGACAGCACCACAGCAAGGTCTTCGGAGCAGGATGCAATCCCTGGAAAGCAGCCGCCCCACAGTTCCCCCAGCCCTGCATGTCTGCCCGTGCCTCCCCGGCAGTGGATCCCCGAGGGAATCGCCCCTTGGCAATGGTTTGCAATGCCTTTATGGGCGGTTTGTGCCTCTGTGTTGGGGCATGTGGTTCTGGGCACCCAAGGGAAGGGCGTCGGGTGTAGTTACAGGTTTCCATCACCGATCTGTCATCTGGCACATTGGAGGTGATGGGGACAGCTCCCCTTTTTGGGAAAAAAGGAATCAGCTGAGCAGATTTGTGATGTACTCCATGCCAAGAAGCAACTACTTGGTGTATTAAAGACAGGCAACTAACCATCCTGAAGCGTACAGGCAGAGCTCTGTGCTGGGCAGAGCGGGCAGGACGCCATGGCCCAAACTCAGGAGCTATGAGCTGGGGGGTGGCTGAAAAAAGCCGGTGTCTCCATTACCATGCCTCAGGGAGGAGGCGTTGCCCCAGCCCCCAGCGTGGCCGTGCATCCCCCGGCAGGTGCCCCCTCCAGCCGCCCCGTGAGGGGCAAAGGGTCCCCGGGTTCCTGAGCGAGACACGATGCTCAGGGCCAAGCGCCCGCGGTGGAGACAGCACAGCCTGTCCGCCCGCATCCCCACCCGCCCTTCCTCCGTGATTCACTGCAGTTTAATGCCTCTCCCCCCCAGCTCTTGTTTGCTCCCCTGCAAGCCAAGAAAACCTTTTTTTTTTTTTTTCAGGAAATGAAAACGAATCCTCTCCATCACACATATTTTTAATAAATTATTTGTGAGCTCACGCCTTTCATGTCAGTGGGGTCTGTCAGCGGTGTTTGCTCACGATTGATTCATCCTGCCCCGTGCCGGGGGGGGATTTGATTATGGCACAATTAAGCCTGACAGGGTTATCAGATGACCTCTGGAAAAATTGTAAAGCACTTTCCATCTTTTGCAAGATAGATAGATAAAGCTTGAAGGGCTGCTTTGGTGCAACAGCTGAAAAATTCAGCTGGGGTGGGACTCCTGGAGGGGTGTCAAGGCATAAGGGAAAGGGCAGAATTCCCATCTGCATCTGGCGTGGGTTGTGTTCATGACACCGGAGCGTGCCGGGGGACTGCATCCCCTTCGAAGGGGAATGGATGGAAGGAAACTGTGCTAAGCTTAGAAAAGTGCAGGGCAAAGGCTGTTCGCCCTGCATGGCCCTAAAAGGCTGAGGGATGCAGCTGGCCACAGGATATGGGTGTCACTGTGGGGGCAAAATGGGCCTTGAAAAATTAGCCCATCATCAGCAATGTTTTCATAATACTGCTCCAGTGCTGCGTGTCCAAACCTCCCCACCTGCCTTCCAGCCCATGCACTCCCAAGGAGGGGATGGACCCACTGGTCCCTGGCCCTTGCTGTTATTTTGGGGATACCCAACAGCTCTCTGGCCAGCTGGCAGTGAGGCGGCAGGGCTGGACACTGCGCACGGAGCCACGGCTGTTTACATTGCCCTATCCACGGCTCCCCCATCAATCTGTGGTCCTGGCAAGCACCGCTGGCTCTCTGCGGGGAGATGCCGAGGCTTGCTCCAGAAGCACCTCATTTATACAAGGCCCCCCTGCCCCAAATGCGGAGCCAGGGACCATGCTCAGGGCTGCCGACTGGCCACCTGGGATGGACAACGCCCCCCAAAATCTGGGAGCCTCCCTCTCTTTTGGGTGGCGAAAGTGGAAATGTGTGTGCAGCAGCTCCCAGGTCTCCTGTACCCAAAGAGAAACTCCCCCGGGCTGGTTGGCGGTGCCAGCCCCGAGCCCCATTACCACAGGGTGCAGGGACCCAGATGGCATGGCACCCCAGTTCCCAGCCTGGCATGGCATCCCGGTACCCAGCCTGGCCAGCATGCCCGGCGTCACATCCCCTCCTTCCTACGCACCTCGTTTTCATGTGTTTCTGACCACGTTTCAGCACGGAAAGGAGGCCAAACCTATTAATATCGGGTAGGAGTTTTACCCTCCCACCCCACACACGCTCACCCGAGCTGCGCCTCTCCTTCCCGGAATTTGCTGTTATCCCCAGCTATTTGCTGACTCGCTCGGTTCGGCGGCTTTCATCCTCCTCATCGCTCCCGAAACGTTTGCTTTGGCTATTTGTAGAGCTGACCTAACCCTCTTTCAATATTTTTCCTTTTTTTTTTTTAATTTGAAAAAAAAAAATGTTTTTTCTGCTACAATTTTTCCAGAAATTATCAGCAGGGCTGAAATTCTCTTTATGTGAAATATTTGCATTTACAGTGAAATGGGACTCTGGGTGGGAGAATGTGCTGGACTGCGAAGGATTTGCAAAATGTTACCATCGTGGCAGCCCAGCCATGGGTCCCTTCTGAGCCACTGCTAAGGGACAGCAATCCTGAAGCATTTTGGCCAAACTCTGCACCGCTTTCCACTAGCTCTGTCAAAACACGCATTGATTTTAGCCTTAAAAACTCCAGAAATGAAAGTAGGGGAGTGGCTATGTGGGATTCATTGGTGGGTTGTCTTGCACTGAATGGTACCCAGCCACAATGAAGTGACTTCTATGCACCTACTTTTCCATTTTTTTATTATCTTGACCATTTGAATCACTATTACAATATCCTAATATTATTTTGAACATGTAGATTTGCACTTTCCAGCAAATAATCTGTTTCCACTACAAAGAAGTTCACATGAGGGTTTTCACACTCAGGCTGCTTTTAGCAGCCCCTTCTCTTGGCCGTATCCTGCATTCCCATCCCAAACTGAGGCTCATGGTGGGGTCATAAATGAAACCGAAAATCCTGGTGAAGAAAATGGGCCATTTCCTCTTTTTTTCAGGGTTTGGTTTTTCAGATTGGACTCTTTGACTCCTTCTTGGAGAGGTCCAGCGGGAGGGACCCCAGGTAGGCTGTCAACCACAGAGGATGGCTTGGCCGTCATCGGGAGAGGAGCCGTGGTGGGGACGAGGCAGCGAGCGGGGCCGTGCGGGACACAGCTCTCCCGGGCACGGGAAGGGAGAATCAGCAAAGCTGCGGATGCTGAATGAATTCAGGTTTTCACTTTTGTGATTTTGCAGTAAACCCAAGTTCAGTAAATTGATTTTCATAGTAATAAAAGCTGAACACTCATAACCCCCAAAGCGATAAACATTTTACTGCTGTTTAGAATTTATATTTTATTTCTAGTCTTTTCCTTGGATATGCCCTGAGGGGGAGCATTTTATGTGCAGCTCTAGAAATGAACTAAGTGCAAATATTTTTATTTTCTGCTAAGCATCAAAATTTTGATGCATTCTCATGAGGCCAAATGCACTTCTTAAAAGTACAGTGAGCCAGCAGAGCAACTTGGCTGGGTTTTTCTGAAGAAAAAGCAATATCAGTAAAAAAGCTGGGCACCAGGCACTGGGCAAAACAATAAGTACCAATCTCTGATCTCGACCCCCTCGTTTCTTGATGTTCAGATAGAATTAACCAGGTTATTTTCTGTGTTTATGAGTCCCTGTAATTCCTACTGTAAGAGTCAGAGGAGAAGATATTGAAGTGCCTCAAAAAGGATCATTCATGTCCCTCTGGTCTTGGATCAGCATTTTCTAGTCTAGAGCTGCGTAGGGCAAGGTCTTCTGCTGGTGTATGTTAGCAAGGCTTGGTGGTTTAGACTGGTGCTGGGTTGATTTCCACCCATGCAGAAGCTGATCCACCTTCTTAATTGTAGGTATTAATTTCTAGGAGGGTGTGGAGAGAGGACAGGCAATGCTCACTTGGAAGCCTCGGAAGTAGCAAGATGTTGAAGCTTAAAATAACAGTGCGGTGATGGATGAGGAAACTATTGCAGGTGCATTTTAGAGATTTCTGAAATGTTTGAGCTATAACTCTTCTCTCCTTACAAGTCCCAGGTGGCCAGATTCAGAGCAAAAAAATACACCTGGCTTTTTATGCAAAGGGATAAAAGAAGCAATACATATAAATGATATTAATGCTCTCTAAAACATCCTGGAAATATTCCTTCTGTAAAATATATATGACAAGTATAGATGACATCTCATAAGATGACCCAGATGATTCAGCACTTGGCTGCATATGAGTAATGTGGCTATCCTTATCTCTATAGAAGTAACCTCTTTATGCCATGTAATGCCATCCAGGAGAAGATGTACAGTGTTTTCTGTATACATAAATGAAGGCTGGGGGATCCGGATGCCAGATTTCAGCAAGCTCTCTTAACCGTTGCAATGCCCAAGAAAACTTGACGTGGGTAGGAAGCCTTGTTCGTGTATTCGCTCCGGCCAGTCGAAGGGCTGCTTGGGTCCTCAGACATGCTCCGTTTGGGCTCTCTTTTTATTTGCATTTAAGATTAAGAGCCACTTCTGTCCTACACGAGCAAAACAAGGGCAGGATGGGACCTGGAAAAACTTCCTTCTCCTTGGCACCAGCTCCAAAACTGCCTTCTCATCAATGAAGCCATACAATGAGCCATGCTTAATGAATCAAAATGTTAATTAACACACACAAATTCAGCAGCCCTGCCTGGATGAGGGCCGGCCCCCTCTGCTACTATGAATTCCTCCCCCTCATCACCATCACATCTTCTGGCTCTTTCCTTCATTAGTTTTTATTTGATGATTTAATACCACTCTTAGCCAAAAAATTATCGGTGCTAGTGTGCATGCACAGCAGACTGCAAGTGAGCGTTGTAAAACATGAGGGAATTCATGCTGCAAAGATGTCACACAACTAAAGAAATATCTCCCTCATTTCCACTGAGGACTGAATGGATGTAGAGACCTGAAAACCTGAGCAGCACCAGTGGATAGCACTTGCCTCTTATAGGAAGAAAAGCATATAATAGCCAGGTAAATTGAACGAAAAAGTAGCTTTTTTGCAATAAAACTGGGTATCCTGGCCAGAAAGAAGAGGAACATCTCCTCCTGGGACTGGCATTTTGGAGGACATTTTCTTCTTATTGCATTTGGGATGAGGTGCAGCAAGTCCTGTACATGTTACGTTTGAAGCATAAAAAGTGTAAATATGGCTCCAGCCAGCCTGCGACCAGCCCTGCTGGCTTTCCCCTTCGGGTCTGCCTCCGAGAACAGCCCGTTTGCCTCTGCAAACAGCAGGTACCATGTTTTCCTCATCAGCTTGGGTTTCAGGAAAGCCGTGTTCATTTACTCCCTGGTCTAATGGTTTCCATCCATCCCACCACAGACACCCTGGTTCAATGGTCTGAGTCAAATACAGCAATAAGGGAAGGGGTAGGAGCCCTGAATGCCAAAACACGTGGGGACCTTTGCCTGAGCTCTGCCAGAAGAGCTGCCAGCACCACGAGAGGAGCGACGCCCTGCCGGTTAGTGCAGGCAGGGGACGTTTGCTGGCGGTTCGGCTGTTCAGCAGCAGGGCTGGGGTGGTGTTAGGAGGAGTTTTGCAGAAGCAGAGACACATCCAGCCCTTCCAGATACCTTGAGTATATCTTAAGCATCTCTCTGCCCCATAACCCAGCCAAAAGGGTCCTTAATTCCTAATTAGTTAACCCTTTGCGGTGGTCCTTTGCATTCTTGCATTGTAAGAGGAGCTGTTGTGGTCACGTAACCTGTGGAACCCCCGTGTCCCTGCTGTAGTGGGATCTCCAACCAGCTGGAGCATCCCGTGGGTGCTGCTGGACTTGGGGAAAAGGCCAGTGTGCCTTATGGACGCACTTCCACCAAAGCTGCACCCAAAAGCATTTCGCCCACAGCCACAGATAGTCTTGTTTTACATGCAAAAACAATAAGGGTGATATTTTAATGTTTCTTCTCATGAGTGGAGAATCCCAGCAAGCATTAAGTGCCCTGGTAGGAACCGCTCACAGCCATGGGCCGAGGAGCTCTGGGCTGAAGATAAAGCCCCGGGTTGACATGTACCCTCCAGGGTGCCTTCTCCTGCCCATCAGCATTCACTCAACACGCTCCTATCAGTTTGAATTTTGGGGAACCAGCATCAATCACCATGGGAAGAAGTGTTCGACACTGGTGCCTCTGGGTGGGCTCAGAGTAGTTGCTTTTCTTTGGTAATTAGGAAAGATTACACAAATGATTAAGCCTTTATTTACCATTAGTGACTTGGGTTTACCAAGCTGGGGGGCTGATCTGTCAGCCCCACAAGCTGGGAACTCATCCTGAGCATCAGGAGCCAGAGGAGCCCTTGGGAAAGCACAGAATTGGGCTTCAAAAGATACTTTTGGAGAAGGATGGAGGCTTACTACCCTGGCTCTCCAAAGCTCTTGAGCTGCTCATGGTACTGCTGCAGCCATTGCCTTTGCTGGGTTTGCCCTCGGATGCTGAGCAGAAGGGAATACGTTAAGCATGCCAGGCACTGACAGCTAAACATACACACAGCGTAGATAGCTTGCGTGATAGATAAAGGAGAGAAAACATCTCCTTAGAGAAAACACAGGATTTCTCCCTCTGCCATTCTTCATCTTTGTTGACTCCTGATTTTGATCTCCCAGCCCACTGGGTGGGCGGCTCCTCTCACGGGGCTTGGAGAGCCACTTTCTGCAGGGTAGAGTAGCCTTCCCTGTAAACCATATCATCCTCGAGGTTCCTTAGAGACTGTGCAGGTTTTATGGGGGAAAACAGGTTCCCTGTGGTCTTTGCTGGGATTGTTGGATGCTGGCAGTGGCTCCAATAGGACAAGGTCCCGGCAACACGGCACACCCTGGACCACCCCTCGCCGCCCTTTCTCTAAGCATTTTTCTGCACTGTGCAGTACCAAAAAATTGCAAATGCCTTTTCTTTGGCTTAGAGAGAGGGAAACATTTCTGGATCTAAACCAAATATTCAAACTCTTGCTTTCTGGCATCCAAAGAAATCCAGAGGGTTTTTTTGGGGGACAAAGAAAGCGCTAGAGATTGAAAAGTGGTCTGCACAGGTTAAATACAGAGAAAGGTACATGTCGGGTTTTAAAGAAGAAAGCACCTTAAGAATAATGTTAATTATTTAAGACTAAGTGCACTGAACAATACACCGGGAATTTTTTGTCCATCAGACAAGAGTTTGGATCAATTTGTGCTGCTTTTGCACCACCATCGATTTCCGCTCCTGGACCATTAGTGCCGCCAGGGGGCCCTGTCCGTGGGTGGTGGCTGCAAGCTCTGCCGGAAAACTTCTGGCTTCATCTCCGCTCTTCACATAAGAAAAAATTCAGAGGCTGTGCAGCCCCTCAGAGACCAGTCCCTTTGCCTGGCTCTTATGTGTCATCTCCCACTGGTGATGGGCGTTGGGACCCCTAGCCAGATTCCCCATACTGAGCTTCAGGAAAGCTGCTGAGCGTATGTCAAGGATGGATTTGGTGAGTAGGCATGAAATCTTCCACTAATGGCCAAATCCTGCTCCAGATGGCTGGAGGGCTGCACGTATGCCAGTGTGGGCAGATTTGCTTCCTAAAATAGCTTTTTGGGGTTGGTGCTTGCAAGGTTTAACATTTCCAAAGGTGTCGTCATGATGCTTTGTTATGATGGACCGCGTTGGCCCGTTAAACAACATGCCATCTTCCCTGACAAGCATCGTAGGGACTAAACAAGCTGCAGGGAAATTAATTGGAAAACTGCATCAGTCTCCCGCCAGACTCACAGCCCTGCATAAACACATACCCGCTGAAAGGTCAGCGGCTGCCCGCAGCAACAGCAGAGCAGAGCTCTCCCATAGAAAAGCAGAGATTTCAGGGATTTCCTTCACTCCTGCTCCAGGCAGGGCAAAGTCTCGCTGGACGTGTGTTAGTCTGGGTTGTTTTCATTTGACCAGAGGGCTGTGAAGGATTTAAATTCAGGATTTTGCACAGACTGCTTCAGTCCTGCCTTTTTGATTTTCTCTATTTCTTTAACACCTATGAAAGACAAAATTGAAATGGGGTGTTTGTATCCCACAGCTCTGCAATCCTCGGATGCCATGAATCTCTCCTAGCATTTTTCTAATGCTGAAATATGGCCACTGCAGTCCATCCTTTGGGACAGGGACACATCATGGTCCTGATCCACCAACGTCAGAGGAAAAAGGGATCAACCACTTCCAAACCAATGGGACCAGCATCACCAATTAAGCAAGAACTTAATTATTTCTCCACAATCTTGCTTTTCAGTTAATCTTCAGGAGTGGGGCAAAGCTGCGGGGATGGGGGTCTCTGCACCGAACCGGAGCCCGTGCCGCCGCCGCGCTCCTGCTGGGATTTGCACCCACGCCTGGGTCCTGCCAGAGCGGCAAAGCAGCTGGCACACAGAGATGGGGGGAAAAAGATTATTGAGAAAGGAAAGGGCCCTTCTGTATCCAGATACAGATTAATAAGTGAACCATTCATCTGATAGGGACACAAGGGAAGTTTGCAAGTATTCGGCCCCACTACAATTCAGTAATACCACTTGGCTTTATCTCTTGCCCGAGTAACACAAACATTTATGGAATTACATTTTAAGGCTTTTAAAGGTGTATTTAGAACATGTTTTCTTTGAAGTGTTATCTTTGCAAGCTCTCATACACTGATAAAACCCGTGTTTAGCTGCCTCACAAGTAGCGCTCGAGAACTGTTGGTTCAGAGCTATTTCACTCTCTTTGGCCAGGGACAGGCAGCCTCTGCGGGTACCGTGCTTCGCCCCGTGCCGCTGGCGTTTGCCACGGCCCTTTCCCAGCAGAGCTGCGGTGTTTGCAGGAAAGCAGCGGTGGGAGGTCTGCCGTGGTGGGACTGATGTGGTGGGTTGATCTTTGGAGGTGGGTAACATCCTTGGGGACTGAGCAGCTCTTCCAGGGCTGAGGATGAATGTGAAGCTTTAACACAACGAAACAAGAGCCCTGGGTTTTTGCAGACATCGGTGCGTGTGAGCTCTGCTTCCCTCCCTGGGAGCCTTCAGGAGAAGGGAAACAGCGCGGTGAAACGAATGACTTCACTCCAGGCTGGTTCCAGTTAGCATCCCCGTCCCTCCTCCCAGCCCTGCCCAGAGATGAAGACGTTGTTCAACAGCTCATCACTCACCGGCAGGCTCCGAGCAGGCAGCCAATGCGCATACCCTGAGCCTCATCCCGCAGGCAGAAGACTTGACCCAAAGCTCCTTGAGATCCATGGAAAGGCTCCAGTGGATTTCTATGGGTCTTGGATCTCAGCAAATATTGGCAAACTCTGACGAAGCTAATGGGAACGTTGCTGGCAGTACAGGCTGACGGGTCAAGCAAAGGGAGAAAATTAATTCGTCAACCAAGTGGATTTGTCTTTCCTTGAAGTTTCCAAGGAGTTTCTTAACGGGGTACTCATTAACATACCTTTGAGGGAGGAGGCCTCTCTACGTGCCATTTTAAATACCAACAGCTCCAGATTGGCAGCAGTGGTATTGCAAATAGCTCAAGGGGGTATAAATATCTCTCCCCATCCCCTTTGCCCCTTTTCTGGTCCTCCCCAGCTCCGCACAGGCTGTCTCGCTCCTGACCTCCACCCTCGCCTGGAGCTGAAATCTCGGCGCTGGAGACCAGCCACACTCCCTCCAGCCCCGCTCGGCCGCCCTTGTGGAGTTGCTTTCATTCATTTTCTTCCCCTCAGACATACCCCCCCTCCAAAATCACCAGGCACGACTTGTCTGAACGTATGCCGAACCTGATAAGACTTTGGCAACCACAAGAATAAATTGCTTTAATAAAAATGAAAACCATTTTGGGGGGAGGGGGGCGGGGAGGGAAGGGAAGCAAAAGCAAATGCAAAAATAATGTGCAGGCGAGGGCCCATGTGATCACCTGGCAGGAAGAGGCATTTGCAAATCAAAGCATAAATCATGGGGCTGGGAGCAGCCAGGCCAGGCGTGGAGGCAGGCGGCGAAGCCCTTCACCTTCAGGTTTTATTTGCACGTTCATTTCTGCAAAGAGCACGGAGTGGGTGTTGCTTTTACCGAGCGATGGAGAGGAACTTGCTAAAATACTTCCCAAAAGGAGTTGCACGAGGACCAGGCTCCCAGGGGGACTCGGCAGCGCGTGGCTGCAGTGGTTTTGCTGGGGTGGGTGTGCTTGGATCCCCCCGGGCAGGGCAGGCAGATGTAGGGGAGAGGGAGGGTTTGCAGGAGGTGTCCCCCCAGCCACCCTCGTGTGCTGAGCACGCTTGCTCAACATCTTCCCACGCCAAGGCAAGGGAGCAAGCTGGGAGAGGGGACCCCGCAAAGACCACAGCTGGAAAGCCGTGATTTGGACACAGGCCTTGGCACGGGTCAGGGAGAAGCTGGCCCAAATAAACCACGTTCCCCAAAGGAGCTTTTGCACTTGGAGAAGGAAATTTCACAGGGATCTCTGCAAATACATCAGACGATGTTGTCTTTTATTTGTGTTAGTGAGGAAGGGACATAAATCACAGGCTCGCACAGCTCAAGCTGTGGCATTGCACAACTGCCTATGCCACTCTGCAAGCGTTACACCACGCAAACGGCTGATCAACAATGAGGCCCTAGGGCAAGTCTTACATTTCCAAAGGTTTTGGCCCCAGAAGGAGAACATAATGTCGGTAGAACCAGCTTAGCAATTTGTCTGTGTAAATGCAGTGCTCGTTTCGGTCCTTTTATTGACCTGGGTTTGGAGGCTATGGTAAACATCTAGGGGGTTTTGCAGCCTAACTTGGTGGAGAGGTATTTTTCCTTGCTTAAGAGCTGATCAGCCACCACTGCAAACTGAGGAATTGGGTTTTCTCTGATTTTTCTAAAGAAAATCATTAGATATCAGGAGACTGGTGAGAAACCAGTGGTGGGTTAGTGGCACTGGGTACTCCACAGCTGGTTTGACATTCACGCTTTCCACTCCAACTGGACTGAGACAAATCATCTCCTCCTGCCCTTTATTGTGGTGTGACCACTTTGTTGCTGGTTTTCCATCATGGGGAAGAGGAGGTGGAAATAGAGTGAGAAAAAAACCAACCTTGGCACTTTCAGGGTTTGTATGTTGGGTATTCAGGTGCTGCCCCACTGGGGATACATCAAGGAAAGCCGAAAAGAGGAGAGCAATGAACCATCTTTCTTTCCAAGGATCTGTGCCAGAAATGAAGTTCAAAATAAGTTTTCTTGTCCTTAAGACTGAGATATTATTGATGAATTAATTACAGAGGGATAAATGACATAGTTGTGTGTTATGGGTAGACCGTTTAAAGCCTACCAAAAATTAAAGAGCTGTCATCCTTTCCCAGCTCTCGAGAGCAGGAGCCTTTCCAATGAAAAGCTTTGCTAATGAAACAGTTGTGAAAAATATTTACTGCCAGAGTTTCTTCGATTGACATTTGCATCTTCTGTAATTTGCCAAACTCTCTGTGCAATTGGAGCCATTTTCATGGGACTATAATTTACGGGAAGGGTTTTTCCTTCACTTCTCGGTGTCTGCTTAAAAAAAAACAAAAGCATCTTTGGCTCTGAAATTCACACTTAATTTTTTATTTCTTTTTGGCCAGGGGAGGAGGGAGGGGCAAGGGAAAATGGATATTGTAGGAGACAGAGCTGAGATGGAGGAGTAAGAGATAGGAAGGACTGTTAAGTGCAGAGTTTCTCAAACTATGGGTCATGACTGCTTAAAAGACAGCCAAGACATGTCAGAGGACAGCGGGGTCCTCCCCAGTTCAGCTGAGCAGGAGCCAGCTCAAAATGGACCCGGCTCCTCTCTCCTTGTGCAAAAAAAGATGAATTTTGGGCAGGATCAGCATCCTGGTCCAGCTCGGATGGGAGCGCAGGCTGGAAGAGTTGCTGCCCGGCCGTCCTCCATCCCCGGGAGGCGGGAGCCGGCTGCAATCGCTGCCTGCACATTTTCATGTTAGTGAGGAAATGGTTAAAAAAACCCTAATTGCATTAATCTCCTTGCAGAAGGAGGGAAAGGCAGAGGTGGAGGGGAGGTGAATCCCAGCACGTGCAGCCCATTCTTGTTTCCCCAGCCTGGACCGAGCCATTGCCAGCCAAGGGGTCGCATGAAGATGGATGAGCCAAAAAGAGAGGGTTTTTGTAAAGTTTAAGAAATGCTCATTTCAATGGGCTGGTTTGCTGGGAGAGAGGGGGATAACTTCTGGCACAGCCCGGTCCTTGCCATCAGGCACCAGTGCACCCTGCAAACCACCCCATCCACAGGGCCAGACTATATTTTTTAGGGTATTAAATATTTATACATTGAGCTATTGGGAAAATCTGAGCAACAGCGATAGGAACAGGTGAATTTAGGTGGGATCACGAAAACTTACAACGTGTTTCCTGACTAGACAAGTTGTGCCAAAGCCTGACATCGACAGCTACGTTTCCATCATCCTTTTGCGCTTCATTGAGAACAGCTGCCACCCAGTTTGCTGGTGTCTTTGTACTCTCCTGCACATTTGCAGCACCTTGGAAGGCAAGAGCTGCTCGCCTAGGGTGTTTGCAACCCAGATGGTGCAGGTTCAAGAAGGTGAAGGAAACCTGAGCCAAAGTGGAAAGGACTCATCTGCTTCTCCTTCCAATCGAGAGAAAAATTACAGCTAAAGGGCAAAGCAGCGTCAGTGGGAGGAGTTCTGGGGCACGGGCACAGCTCACCAGCATGTGTCCAGGGCCAGAGCTGGCAGCGCTGGTCCAAAGAGAAAGAAAAGAGGGTTTTTTGCAGGAAATTTCCCTGCTTTCTGCATGAGTCTCGATGATACATTGCCATTTTGAGAGGTAAAAGGCTAAAAATTGGCCAGCTGCTTGATTTCCGAGTGACTCAAAGTTGTTCTGCTGGTTTTGCGCAGCATGTTTGCCAGCGTTGGCATCACTGGAGCAATGCCAGCCACGGGCTGGATCCGTCCCTGCTCCACGAAGGACCCCGCAGCACCGCAGCCGCCCTCCCGCGGGGCGTCAGGTACAGTTTCTAGGGCCACGAGCGAGCTCCATTACTTTGAACAAATGGCTCTGATCTCTCAAACTGGCAGCTTCTGCATCTGCAAGGGGGTATAATGATATTTACCCACTTCAGAGGAAAGAGCCGGGCGATCTGCTGGTGAGCGGGACTGCGTAAGCACCATTGCTGTCACCATTTACTTGGAGTCTCCATGGCCACGTCTCACGCAGGCAAGTCCTTCAATTCAGGAAAGACCTGCCCCAAAAGCACTGATATCTTTACACCAAGCATCCCTTCCAGAAATAGCCTGTCCCTGCCCGCAGCACTGCTGTGTCAGTGTGAAGCTCCTAGGTCTGGGAAGTGATACCCACCCTTTGCTGTGGGTCTAAATGTTTAGAGGTTTCCCAAAGTTCATCCCATGCCTTGATATGCATTTTGCTCCAGTTTGCTAATTATGATAGGAGGCTTGCAAGCAGGTAGCCGCTGGCTTTGAAATCAGTGAGATGACTCAGAGAAGCTGAGTTACGCTCTCCAGGAGCAGATGGCAGCAGGAAAAAGTATGTAAAAATTGAATTTATTCTGTCTGTGCCATCAGTACACTTGCAGTGGCCACCCTTCTCCCAGCTGATCTGTCTTTATATCTTTTAGTAACAGAAATTTAATGTAGGTAACACCTTAAAGCAAGGTTTTTCCAATCAGATTTCTGAGAGATCTGTGGGTATCCTCCAGGGTTAAAGCAGCTCCCTCTCGCCTGCGCCTTGGTCACCCAGTGCCACCCCATGCAAACCCTGGGTGAAATGATGTGACCACAGCACACAAAAGCAGCATGCCTTTGTTATTTAGTGTTATTTAAATGTTTATAGCACCTGCAAACAACTGATTTAGCTTGATCCCTCCTCATCCCACTTTGGCAGGGCCTTTCCACCTTTGGAAGGCAAGAAAAGCAAGCAGCAAGCTCTTCGGCCCGCTCTTCCAGGGGATGATGCATCCATCCCTCGGGTCCGGCACCCAGCGCTGCTCGGTCTGCCGGGACCCCCTCCAGGCCTGTGGGCAGAGGGATCCTGCCCCAGGCAAGGCCCGGAGCCCCGTCCTGTGCAGGCAGCTGCAGGCAGCAGCGGCCTTTCTGAAGCCGGCGAGCAGCCTCTGGTGGATGCTGCCTGCAATACGTGCTGCTCTGCCATAGCCTGCAGGCTGCCTGCTGAGGGGATGGCAGGGGTGTTGGGATGGAGTGGCTTTAACCAGTGAAAATTTCGTTGTCTCACTGCAACGTCTGCCTGGTTGGATTTATATAGCTTCCCTTTACATTTTTTGCCTTTGTTTCTGCATGTCTGCTGCAGAGCAGCGTCCCCCCAAACTAAGCCTAGTGATGCTGCTCCTGCCTGCTTGTTCCTGCCAGGGAGAGCTCTGGGCATCAGCCGGTGGGTTTGCTCTTATGGGGCTTTACGAAAAGCCCAAGAGGATCAGGCTCTGAAGTGTCCTCAGGCTTATACCGAATGTCCGCTAACAACATCGCTCAGTCAGGGCCAGAAATGGGGAGGCATCAACCTCAGTCGTAGTGGGTCAGGCTCATCTTCGTCACCACAAACCCCACGGAAGCCCCGAGCAAGGGGGACGTTTCACGCCTCACCTCCACACTCGGCTTATCGGCAGGGACCTGTGGGTGGGGGTCCCCTGTTGGACCGAGTTGAAAAGTCCTGCATCGTCCATGGGAAGATTTTATTCCCCTGTTAGTATGGATTCGTACGTGGCATGGACAACTGCGTTCAACTCACTTTGCTTCCCAGAAAACCCGTGCCAATGGAGCAGTCTCTTCCCAGCAAAGTTTCTGCGTGCAGAGCCCACATCACTTGCCTTCAATCGAGGGAGAGGATGTATTTCCAAAAATTTCCTGTTCACGTGACACACTTTCTTCAGAGAAACTGTGCTCAGCATGGCTGCAAAAACACCAGAGCCCTGCTGACAAGGCAACAGGGATTGCAAGCCTGGAAAAATGTTTCTTAAATCTGCGCTGAGATGACTGTTAACAAAAATTGAACAGAGGAGGTGGCAAGAAACTCTACGTGGAATTTTTTATGCTGGATCTCCAACCTGAGATTACCAAAGACATCTGGAGCTCTGGGCTTTAATTGCACTGCCTGCCTCACTGAAGCTGCACCAGTAGGTCCTGATATCAGCCTAATCGCAGTTTATTATTTACTTACGCTGTAACAGGGATAAGGACCACACTTCTTGCACAAAGGCAGATGTTGGCAAGGCAGGTGGAGGATAGAGTCTGTGACCTCGCCTAGCATCTAAATAGAAGAAAGGATGGGCAGGAAAGCTTTGTGCTGGATGACCATGCCATGGAGTGGGAAGGTCAGGGCAATGCAACCACGAACTGCAGTGGGTGCTCCTGCTGCTCGTCCTGCCCTGGACCTGGCAGACACTTCTGGCTCCTCAGCCTGGCTTCCTATTTCATTTTATTTGGCCTCAAAATACTCATCAGAATGGGAATGGGGTCCCATGAAGTTACATTAGCAGGTGGGAAGGTGCACACTGTGGGGCCACCGGCTCCCAGGCTGCTGCGGATGAAGTTGGCTCCAGTATCACTGACACGTGCTGCAGTTGGCACTATGGATGTACCCCAAAATTAGGCATTGGGCTCTGCTTCCCGTTCTCCTGATTCCTCATGTCCATAAGTGATTGCTAATGATGTGGGGATGCTTTTGTCAGGGCCCTGAGGACACTAATGGGCTTTAACAGCCCTGAGCAGCCTCACCTGGGGCCTCCGCCCACACCCCTGGCCCAGGAGCCCATTTCAGCCCAGCGTGGGACTGTCAGACCCCATCCCAGTGATGTTGCAGGATGTTGGTCTCCAGCTCTGGCCGTGTCACCATGAACTCACCTGGGCTTTTGGATGAACCTGCTTGTGAGCTCCAGCTCTGCCCTGCTCCTCGCTCAGGTACTGCTGCCCAGCCCATGGGGAGGACCCCCCCCACCTTGTAGTCACTGGGTGTCTTTAACCCCTGTGGTGGCCCCTTCAGTGGGAACAAGTATGTGCTTTCATGGACTTCTTCCATGAAATAGGAACTTTTCCCATTCTTTTGAAATTTGTGGAATGAAGGATAACCTACATCTGTAATAAATGTTGTTTGTGGCACCCATTTTTCCCTGAAAGCCTAACTCACATTTGTCCTCTGATTTTGGGTGAGGGTCAGTATGAATTGACTCAGGGAATGGGTTTTCTCACCATTAAAACAGTTTCCCTATTACATATATTGAGCTGATGCTCTTGGACCAATTGCCTTGCTCTTCTTTAATGTGTTATCAAGTGCTCTGGTACAAAAAGTTGGTGGGAAAACTATGAGGGTTGCTTTCTTTGGTAGCAGGAGAGGGATTTTTCCCCTGCTTTGGCTCCTATTGAGATAGTCTTCAAAGCTACGGGCAAAGAACAAACAGCTTTGGGAATAACGGCTGTTTGGGCCTTGGCTCGGGTGGGTCGTGGCAGAGGATGGGGATGGCTCCCACATCATGGGGCTGAGACCCCCACACCTGCAGCTGGGACGCCTGCCTTGGGAGGACAGGGCTCCCTCTCTGATTTCAGCCACGTCCTTTCTATCCAGCAAATAGATTGAAATCTATTGAAGGTCCTTCTTGTCTTGTGCAGTAAAGGTAACAGCTGGAATTTGTCAGGGCGAGAAGTGTGCTTCCAAAGGGAAAAACATGCCTGAACTTACAGAAAGAGTCAATTCAGGGGAGGACCTACATTATGTTTTTTTAAAATATGCATTCAGTCTAATGCTTGGAGTCTGCTCTGGACACCCACCCTGGCAAATACCCTCCTCCAGGTTTCTTACAGGTTCATGGCACTTTCCCGGCAGCCCATGCCCATGGTGACTGTGGAGGGATTTCTGCCCTGAGTCCAGCTAGTGATCGTCCTCTTCAACAGCTGATACATTTTGGCAGCAGCCTCTGACAGCTCTGGCTCTGAACCAGATTGTTCTTTCCCAGATGCAATTATCTGATGGCCCCTTCTTCCATGCCGCCCATCGCAGCCCCAGTGCTGCAGAGTCTCCCTGCCTGCCCGTCCAGCAACGCTCTCCTGTCTTGCTGGTTTTTCAGTTGCAGCCATCTGTCTCAGTCTTGATCAGATACCTCCAGGTTGCATTAGTGGTTTTGTGTTTCTTTGCTGAGAAGATTTTTTTTTTCTTCTAGAAAATGGCTTGGAATTATTTTTTAATTTTAAGTTCCCAGTTGCAAAGAAACTGGTGCCTTGTCCAGATCTTCTGGCTTTTCAGCCTGGAAGCAGAGCAATCTTTGGTGTAATCATGGTTCCTGTGAGCAGTCTGTGTGATCTCCAAAAGACACCTGCAAAACAAGGTAGATATTATGTCAAAGTGCATCACTTTCTGCTTCCCAGAAATGTCCATTCTGCCTTCTCGTGCACCAGGGCAACCCTTCCAGGAGCTGCTCCTGCCTCGAGCCTCCTCACTCCCCACAAGCAGCCACTACCATTAAGCCCTCCTTTTAGTGTTTCCCTTCCCAGTGCCCCTGCGGGAGATGCTGCAGATAGAGCAGTCACCGAACCGTTGGAGGCAGGCGCGAGGCGGTGGTGGTGCCCCCGTGGCTTGTGCCGCACGTCCCATCGCCGCTGCTCAGAGGTCTGGCTGCTGCAGGTTATCTCCCCAAGCTCCACACCTCCCTGTTACCCCACTGCTGCTCCCATGATGTCACCGGGCTGGTCCAAGCAAGGATCTCTCTTCCATGTGGTTGCTTTTAATTCCACCACCGCAAATATCAGCCTGAGGTACTGGACCATATCAAGCAATCAATCTCTAATTGCCATATCCCTCAATAAAACAAAAAGCCCAAAAGGAAAGAAAAAGGGAATAAAGAGACCAAGAGCTTCCCTCTGCCCATTACAGATGGCTCGTGAGAAGCCTCTGATGGAAAATAACACCCCTTAGCCCCGTGCTATGTCCCTCTTGCAGAAGAATGAGCCAGGAATTTCATGCACGCAGAGCAACCACCAAACAGTCCCTACAGGTCTGCCGAGGACCACTGCTCACCAAGCGGCTGCTTGTTTACCTGCCGCCCATTTCCATAGCGTGGGCGTGCAGCTGCATTCCTGGGAGCCCCGGCTGCTCCCGACCTGTCCCTGCGCAGGTAACAAAGCTCAAAGCCACCGTTTGGCAGCAGAGCTGCAGATGGGCAATGTGATTGCTGCGGGGAAACGCTGCCAAGGATGCTCAGCGCTGCGCTAGGCTTACTTAAGGAGCCAGCTCAGCAGCTGGGGTGTAAATCAGTGTGGTGATATTGCTGCCGGTGGATGGATGTGACTTTCCTCCGGCTGAGGGTCTGAGCTGTTGGCTGGGGACTGAGCTCCAGGGATGCGCAGCACGGTAGAGCTGCTTTCCTCGCACAGGATGACTCGGTGGAGGAGCTCAGCCTTGGGGCTCCAAATCCCCTTCTGCAGGAGCTCTCCTTATCCACCAGCCCTGGAAATATCACAGGGAAACCACCCTCCCCAGCTTACGTGTCCTGTTAAGCAACACAGACGCGTCCCTCCCGAGTGCGGAGCCGTGTTCGGAGGCGGCTGCACCAGCACAGCAGGGCCCTGCACTCGCCAGGCAGCTCTCGGTCAAGCAGGACGTCACATCTGGGTCTCAGATACATAGGCAACAACTTTTTATTGCTTTTTATTTGTGCCATGCTGACGGTGAGCAAATGCACCTCTTGCTTTCACAGCCCCTGCATGCTGCCGCTGTCTGCAGCGATGCGGGGGAAGGCTGTGCCTGCCCAGCTTTGGCAGAGACAGGCAGGGGACTCGGTGCCAGCTTTTTCCCTGGGGATGCTGAAATAGCTGCACTTCAAAGACTCAGGATGTGTCCACGTTGCCTTCGGCTCTGACAGCCCACGGTTCGGGGTGAAAGCTGCTTGTGTCAGCAGCTGGAGCCAGGAGGCAACCCAGGCTGAGCCAGGGCTGCCGGCCAGGATCGGCACCCAAGTCATCCAACCTTTCCCCACTGGTCCCCGAAGCATCCCCACCACTGCAAAGTACCCCCAAGAGACAGTCCAGGACCACGGGCTTTCATCCTGCACTTGCAAGTAGCCATTTGTGTCAATTTGGGCACGTTCCTTCCCCTCTCCCGACCTGTTTGGGCTGGGGGCTCTTTGCTGCACAGCCCTAATACATGCCCTGGGCTGTGCCGCTCTACAGCAGGGTCCCAAGCTCAAATGCAGCCTCTTGTCCAAGCCGCGCCACTGGGAAATCACCCTCCGAGGAAGGCCACAGCAGAGCACTCCATGGAGGCAACATCCCTCCGAGCGAGGCAAACAAGCGCGCAAGGGTTTAGTAGGAGGATGCTGCTGTCACATTTGATTTTTCTTTTTTTCTCTACTTCTCTGAAAGAGCAAAGTTATGTAAAATGAAAAAATTCCCATCTTAATGGTGGATGAATTATTTAAATGGGTCTGTTTGCTAATGTGATTGACTTCAACCAACAGCACAGGTTGAACTGTAATTATGGGAAAACAATCAAATCTCTATCTGCGTTCAAACCATACTGGTCTTGCCACTTTTTTTCTATTATAGCAGAACCTGTTGGGCAGCTTTAGTTAAGCTGAGCCTCCTTTCTGCTGCTGGGGTAAAGAAACGCAAACCAGTAGAGCCAGTCAGACTGCAAAGAAAAATTATGGCTTATTGTCTGTGCAAGTTCACCCACACTGCTCCCTCCTGTCTCCCATGTCCCAGATGACCGCCTCCTGATCACAACTTAACTGAGCCAGAGGAGTCGAGGGAGAGACACACAGAGCCAGCCCCGCAATGTGAGTATTGTGCCTGCACTGATTTTTATCGGTCCCCAGCATCCTCGGCTGTGTTACATAGCTGGGAAAGGAGCTGGCTTGAGCCGTGCATGGAGAACTGCCCAAAAAGCACGCAGCAGCGCGCTGGGGAGGGCTGTCACTTGGTGCTGGCAGCCGGAGCCTGCTCCAGCTCCCATCTGATGGGCAGAGGCTCTCGTGTCACGGGTTGGTTTGCTTTTCTGTCTCCTCTTGGAGTTCGTGGAGGAAATTTGGATTTTTCTAGCAGCTGGGGAGTTGATGGCTTATTGCAAAGCGGTGGCTCTGCTTCTGCGGGCGTGCGGGGTCAGCAGGGAGCGGAGCTGAGCCAGCCCGGACTGTGCAGCCGCTGCCCAGCCGGGACCCCGGGGCTCTCCTCTCCTCTAACAAAAACTCCTCCTCTGGCGTTTTCCACTTGATCATGAAAGGTAATGAGATATCACTGGAACCTGAAATGCAAAGAAATGGCAGCCAGCTCTAGCTGTGCGAGGGTCAGAGCAGTTTGCGGGTGTCAGGGTTCGTGTGAGCACCAGGGAGTCTGGTCACATTTGCATCTAGAGAGCAGGGACCAGAGGCAGCAAACATCAAATCTTCCTCTGAGCAAACATCCAGGGTGCGCGACAGCCGTGGTGTGAGCAGAGCCGGGACCGCGGGCGCATCGGGATGCACCGCGGGAGCGTGTGGGCTGGCAGCGGTGCCTGTCCCGGGCAGGCAGCACCGCTCACCCGGGTGTTAGTGCCCGGCACTGGGGGGGCATCACCTCCTTTCATGCCTGATCCACCTCCCATGCAGCGTCTCATGCAGCACTGGCCTGCGCCAAACCACGCACGTGCTCGGCAGTAAATAACTTTCAGTGGGGTCGTGGGGCTCCTTTCTGACCTCTGGTTTCCCACCCTAAACTGACTGCATCTCTATTGCCAGGGCTAAGAACAATGCTTTTTTCCTCTGTGGCAGCTGGGAGCCGGGTTGCGGTGACCCCTGCTAGCTGGGCAAGGTGACCCTCTGTCCCCCCAGCCTTCAGACCCTCTGTCCCCATTGCATTCCCCATGGGACGTCCTGCCAGTGCCCTCCCAGGGCAGGCAGATACGCTCCTGCAGGCAGTGCAAATATCCGGCAACACTGGAGCTTGCCGGAGCTCCAGGGGCAGCTCCAGGCACAAGGTGTGATGCCGATGGGGGCCATCGTCCCCCTCCCTGCTCTCCCCTACCTTAAATCCAGGTCTAAGGAATCAATGATGGGATTGCTGCAGGGGGGAGGCTGTGTCCACACACGCTGCCTCCCTGCACAGGGATCATGGGTTGGACTGTCCCCCTCGCCTGCTCCTTGTCCCCTCTGCTGGGACAGTGCCATGATGGGGAATGCCCTGGAAGCACTTACAGGGGAGATGGCCACAGATCCTCCCATAGCTTCAGCGGAGGACACAGGACACTGATGCATGGTATTGATTCAAAACCCAGCCTGTGCAGCAAAGTGTCCCCAACACCAATGTGTCACCAACCATTTGGGACAAGCAGAGATGCCTCAGCCCATAAAAATGCCTGGCTGTGGCTGTCCTGCTTGTTGGACAGCACAGTGTGGGGCTGAGCTGATAAGAGAGGACCCATCCATGGTGCACCAGCAGGGCTAAAGCCCAGGTGGAGCAGAGCTGCCCTGGAGAGGATCCAGCCACCATTTGATCTGGATCAGATGCAGGATGAAGCCGGTAGAGATCCACCCAGCAAGATGGGGAAGCATGGTCCTGTGCAAGCCTATCAAAGAAGCAGACATTTCCCAAATACAGCTTCTCCCACTGAGCTTTGCCCTTGATCCGCTCGGGAGTGGTGACAGGGCGCACATGTCCCGGCTAGGCTGCAAATACGTGGTGTGTTAGGGGCTGGGCTCAGGAGCGGGCTAGCTCTGCTTGGCAAACACGCCTGCAACTGGGTGGACTGACGTATGGCTGCAAGGAAGGCGAAGCCACGCTGAGTGGGTTTTTCTTCCAAATTAGAGGCATTGGGCACTTCCCCAGAAGCAGGGAGGTAAGCGGGACCTCCCACCTGCTTCAACATGAGCTGCGGGAATTCCTGAGGGATGGAGATTTAGTGGAATTAGTCCTTGGCATCTTTTGTTAAAGTTTCTCCAGGGCTTTCGGAGGCAGGTCATTTGTTCCAGCTGCCCAACACCATGAGCATGTTCCCATACCACCTCGGCGATGGGAACCTGGATCCCAAACCTCACCAGGAGCAGAGGCCAAGGCTGGGAAGAGAAACATCCACCCTTCCTGCCCCACTTGTGCTCAACCTGGGGATGCCCCAGCTGAATGATGCCTGAAACCCTGTCATTGCTCAAATTGCCCAAAAGAAGCCTTGAAAGCAGAGAAGCAGCAACCAGAGATTTGCTCCGTCACTGCCTTAAAAGAGCCACGTGGGATATGCAGGGAAACGCGAGGCACGAGACCTTGCCCGAGACTGGAGCAGTGAGCGTGGCGAATGAAAGGGCCCCTTGCAGCCCCCCTGACCTCCCCTTGCCCCAAACCAGGCACCACCATGGTCCCGGCAGCTCGCAGCAACCAGTGGCCAAGGGGACCGTGCCCCATGCAGGTGTCCTGTGGGTGGGTGGGGAGCTTGTTTGGCAGAATAACTGCAAACACAGCAATGTTGCCCTGGGTCTTCAAAGCAAGCGGAGCCTTTCCTGCAGCTCCTGCTATTATAAAAGAGAAATATTTACTGACCACCGAGACTTCAGCCTTACAGCAGTGGATAAAAGCCTGACGTGGTCTCCCAGCCCCCTGAAAGCTGGGGCATCCCCATTGGCAGGGGCTCCCAAGGCATCCCCCGCTGGGGCATCCCCATCGACAAGGGGTCCCAGCCACCTGGTTCAGCTTTTGGACCTGCACACCAGTGGCTTTAAACTGCCCTGGCCATGGGGATAGGGCCAGATCCAGCACCCCAAGGCCCTGCGAGCTCCCACAGAGGAGAAGTGCCGCAGGGAGTCCCACTCCCATCTGGCTGACCTGGTTCAACCAGTGGGGCCAAAGTACCCAGGATGGTTTTGCAGGACTGAATCTTCCTAGCACATAACTCCTTTTTTAAATAGTGCTGAAAAGAAATGCTGATTCAGTTAAAGACTTCATTACCTGCACCATATCCAGGGGAGAGAGATTTATTCTTTTCATCTGCATGGCCATTAGCTTGACTCAGGGTGCCCACACACACCCTAACACAGCAGGAACAGAGGTGCCGGTTTATGTGAGCACGGTTACAGTGGATCTCCATGCCCCTTACCCCACGCAAGACCTGCTTGCCCATGCAGGACCACGAATGATGGATTCTCCATCTGTCAGGAGCAGCGGGGACTCCGAGGCATGACGCTGTTGAGGTCTTCTGCCACGGAGGAAGAGACAGCGAGACTGAGACGCTCTCCAGGCGCCATGCACAGCGTAACGGGATCACAAGCAGAGCGTGGGGTGATACCACCATCTATCAGAGCTTCCCAGGGTATTTACCACCCGCTTTCCCCAGCCAAGGGCTCTGGGGACAGAGGAGGCAGCGGGAGCGTGTTGGCTGAGCTGGGAGGAGACGGCGGCCACACGCCTCTGCTCCCAACGGGGCTTTGAGCTGTTCCCTGAGCCTCACCACTTCTCAATTAAAGCACCTGAAAAATGCGATAATGCTTCATTACCCACTTCCCAGAGCATTTTGAGGTGTTAATTAAGTAATGTTTATAGAAGTTGTGGTTACCCCGAGATGCACAGGCAGATAAGTGGCTACTTTTCATCATCTTCCGAATCCTTGTGCAGGCACACAGACCTGCTCGCAGATCCGGCCAAAGCCCACGGCGCGCTGGGGAGCATCACAGCATGGCTGGTGGGTCCAAATGCCATTCCTCCTCAAGTTGGGAGCAGGGCAAATATTTATGGCTAAACCTCAGCAAAGCAGCAGGGAGCTGGGGAGCAGGAGGACAAAGCCACCGTCGCAGCTGGGGATAGTGCAAGAAAAGACCCCTTAACTGCTCAGCCCGCTATATAAAAGCCAAAGTCTAGTTCCTGGGTATATTCAGGTATTGCAGAGGACCAACTTCTCCTGCTTTAGTGATCCTGCAAGCCCAGGGCAGCAAAAAGTCTATACTAGGAGGAGGGATGTCCCCGTCCCCAGGGGACACAGGGACACCCTCCCAGCTAGGGGTTCTCAAACAGACATAAGGTAATGGAAGAAAATCCCCATTGCTTTGGTGATTGCCACAGCGGTTAGAGAAGCAGAAGCTGCCTCCAAAGGGCTGGGGTGGCAGGGGAGAAATTGAGCTGCTGGGTTTGCGATAGCCGGGGCTGCGCGGTATTACGGCAACACAGACTTTGTACGGCTGAAGTAAATACGTGTGCAGGTTCTCTTGGAGGCTTCACTCTTGTTCTCCTTTCCCTGAAATGGGGCATGTCTGCACACACGTGAGCCGGGGCAGCATCTCCCTGGTGTTGCCGGTCCTGTTTAGCTTGTTCAGAGGGCTGTGACCAGCGCCGGTCCCCAGCAAACCCAAAGGGCTGGTGAGGCAGATTGTAGCCCCGCTGCAGCTCCGCACCGCCTGGGTGGGATCCCCATCCTAAGTCGGTGGAGGCAACCCTGGGGCAGGGTGTCTGCAGCAAGGGCTCGCTGCAAACCGGCCCCCAGGCTGGCGGAGCAGCACAGAGTGGCTGCCCTGCTTCAGGGAGGATTTTCGGGTTATGCGAGGTGGAGGAAGGCACCGAATCCTCCTCCCGGGTGAGGTGAGAGCCAAAGCTGCTCCTCCTGTCTCACCCGTTGGGGGGTAATTTTGCAATCTGCCAGCTCCTATCCAACACCCGTGTGCAAAACCAGCGCGGTGGAGAGCAAGCGCTGGGCTCCATTTTAGGACAGCCTGTGCCATGTTCACTCATACAAATAAAGAAATGCCCAGCAAAAAAATTCCCTAACACACAGAAAAAACCCTCTCCATTCTGCCAAGTGCGCAGTACATCAGCAAAATGGATCAGCTTCACGCTGGCCCATGAAATACTCCTGGCACTGCAGATTTTCCATGAGTGATCAGGCAGCTTTTCTGAGTACAAATTCAATTTATAATTCTAAAATTAGACCAAGAACACAGTACAGTAGCCAAGAAAAGAAAGTTTGGCTGGTGAAAGCAGCCCTGCCCGGCAATCGCCCAGCAAAAGGTATATTACATAAATCCAGCCTGAAGCTGAACAACTCCAGCACTGCTAATGGGGAAATATCTGGTTGTAAATCCATTAAGCTTCACTGATCTGACGGTGTCAGAACTTCAGAGTCCTGCCATTTTTTTTTTTAACATCTTAAGCTCATTTAGCTAATGAGCTGCTTTATCCTTCTGAAAAGAAACAGTGCTGAGGGTGAGGATGTGTTGTGGCTCGATGCAAGCATGGCCGGCAGCACCGGGGATGGTAACAAGAGGCCAGAAACCCCCTAGGGACCAGGGAATGGGGGACGGCTGTGCTGTCAGAGCCGGCTGTCCAAGTCCATTCCCTCCCAAGCCCCCAGCACGGGCTAGGAAATAACCTCCCTGCTGCTTTTCCTTTCCCCAGCCGCAGTCAGGAGCATCCCACCCCACGGAGCGATGCCGTCGGTACCCAGGCGATGCCAGGGGCTGCCCCAGCCCCGTGCGTGAGAGCCGATGTGCCGGGGACCCTGCGCCACAACCGGGACCCTCTGTCCCGCCCTGAGCTGAGCATCGGGGGATGCAAAGAGCAGGTGAGCAAAGCCATGGCCATCAGCAACAGCCCTGCTCCAGGGGCTTGGGCTTTCCAAACCCACCCGATTTAGGGCCTGGATGAGGAGTTTGCCTTTGGTCCCCAACACTGGGGCTCTGTTTGCAGAGGGCACCCGTCACTTTGAAATACGCCCGGCCCCACCAGCACGCCAAAGGGTTGCTCCTGGCCCTGCCACGGGGCCGCATCCAGCACCGCCGGGTGTATATTACAGTGACAGCTCTGAGCTCAGGGCTGTAAATGAAATCCCTGTCTCAGGGAGTGAGCTCCACACTGAGGGACTCTGTGGTCTGGTCTTCATCAATAAATCTCCCTCAATAAATCCTCTTGAGCAGGGTGGAGGAGCGGGGGGCTGTGGCTTCACGCCTTGGCCAGTCCACACTGGGCGAGAAGGGAGCAAAGCCGAACCCCTCGGAGAGCCTGGGCTGTCTGCGGGGTTGCTCTGCTGCAGCAAAAGGCTGAATCCTGGGTACAGAGACACGGGGGGGCGATGCTCGTGCAACGTCGCTGTAACCGTGTGTGTGTACACACCAGAGACCCAAAGTCCTCGCCAGGTTTGCTGCAGAGTGGCAGTCCCGTCTGCAGGCAGGGACGGATGCTAGCAGCTCAAAAAGCACCGAAAAAGGCAACAGCTTTTCCCCACTGATCAGATCCCCAGCAGGTTGCAGATCCCCGCTGACCTGGGGGCGCTGAGGAAAAGAAAAACAGGAGTGAGCCCCAACCCTGGTGGCAGCGCAGCCGCAGCCATGCACGGAAGGCAAAGCTGCTGCCCACACCCCAGCCCCAAATCCTGATCTGCTGGGCTCTGCCCGCAGCGCTGAGTCACAGCAGCAGGGATCCGGATCCGGCGCTGAGCACCTGGGCTGCCCAGCGCCCTCCGCCTCCCACCACATCCAAGCCCAGCCCTATCTCCCCAAACCGCGGGCTGGCACGAGCCCCAGCCTGGATGTCACCTTCCCGGGATGTCCCAGCTGGAGCCCTATGGCCCAAAATGCGGGGTGCTGTTCAGCCCTCCGAGACACCAGCCTTGGGGAGAGGGCAGCGCCGAGGTGTGGCTGATCCAGCTCCAGAGAGCATCGTAGGGAGCCCACGCGGCCGCCACTGGCTCTGCTCCCAGTTGCAATCCCTTCCCAGTTTACAGCGCTGGGGAATGCAATGGGAATTGGTGCCTGAACACTTCAAAGCCTTCCCAGCTGGCACTTGGGGCTGCAGCCCCATGATGGCAGCGGTGGGTCTCACAACCTCCCTTCAGCCCTGGGGAGCTGCTTTGCCCAGGGCAGAGCCGATTTTAGGACTCAGCAATCCCGGGAAGTGCTTCCCATTGCCATCTTTTCATCAGGGGTTTGGGGGTTGTTTTGAAGTAGAACCGGGTGTTATTTCACCTGGCTCGTTATTCAGCTACGGCTCTTGGGGCTGAGCAGCAGAGATCGGTTCCCAATCCCATTTCAGGGCAGCTGATCCCAAGCTGCACGAGCCGTGACAAGCCACGCCGTGCCTCGTGTGAGAGATCACACAGCCCTGGGAAAGGGTGGGTTATGCCCAGGGAAGTGGGAGCAATGAATATTTTTTTTAATTGTTTCTCCAGACAGTGAGGTCCCTGCTTGTTTGCTCAAAAGGCAACGAAGCTGTTTTGCTGATCCAAGCATGGTAAGAGCACGCAAGCCGAGCTCCCTGCTTCTGCTCACCGGCGCGTGCCTCATTTCTTTTGAAAATCAGATGCTTTAGGGGAAAGTTTCTTCTTCCAGCTCTGCGTGCCCACATCTTGCATATGCAGGCGATCCGGCACACCTCTGCTCTGCATGCAGATAAAGGCACAGGCGGGCTGCAGGCAGGGAGCCCGGCTGGGAGCGTGCCGGAGCCTGGCAGAAACCTCCCCTTGCCGCCGTGGGGCTGCAAAACCCAGGGGCCAGCCCAGCCTTTCACCTTCAAACAACAGAGGGGAGGTTTTCTCCCTGGTCATCTCTGCATGGTTGAAGGCCCAGGTGCTTTGTAGGGTTTACCAGCCGTGACTCAGTAACCCAGCGTGACTTTTAGGGGAGAAGCTCCCATGTGGCAATGCTGAATGCCCTCACGTGGAAGTCCCTCTTCTCCCAGCATGGTTTTGGTGGTCCTGGAGGACACCCCGGAGTGGGCAGGACTTTGCTGACCTGCTCGGGGGGTCAGGGAAGTTGCACACCCCTCCTGCCCAAACCCCCTCCACGATGCTCTGCAGGGATGCTCGGACACACGTCCCTCCCCGGTACCACCATGGTCCAGGAGGGACCTGAGCCCACAGCTATTTCGGGGGATCCAAGACTGCCTGAGGCTTTGACTGATGGAAAGGAAAGAGTTTTTCCCAGCATCAGCATCCCAGGGAGGAATGAAGTCATCACTGATGTAATGAGCTTTCTCATCTCCAAAGTTTCCTCTTTCCATCCCTGCTAGTAATTTCAAAATCTATGATCACCGGGATTAGCGCAAAATTCTTAAAATTAGGGCAAAATTCTTAAAAAACAACTACTTTCAGGCTGTTTGTTTACCTCCTGTCTTTCCCAGCTTACTGAGCTGGGGGTGTCGTCGGCTGCTCTCCACCTCTCCTGTTTTTTGGGGGAGTTTTCAACCAAAAAAGGAAAAAGCAAGGTTTTTTTTAGAAAGCAGAGTACTTTATCTGTTCTCAGGGATTATAGAACGTTACTGCCAGCACTAAGTGCTGGCACTCAGCATGATGAGCATTAATAACCCCGTGACACCAATGGGGAAGCTGAGGCAGGGGCAGGAGCTGGGACATTGCTCCTGGTACGGAGGGGCTGGGGGCAGCCAGCGCACCCTGGGGTGCCCCAGCTCACATTCAGCCCCGCGGGTGATGTGCCCACACCGGCTCTGCACCCACCAGGATTCCTGCGGGGCTTGGCTCTGAGCATCACCTCTCCAGGGTTCTCTGTAAAATGGGGTGAATAACACTCGGTTTGGTGTCTCCCAAGAGTTTGAAGAGGCTGCAGGCAGTGAGGCCACGCAGGGAGCCTGGGCAATGACAGCAGGGCGGCTGAGCAGTACGTGTTGCCTCGGTAGAAGCGGTGTGTGGTGCCAGAGGGAGGAGGGACGCACAGGAGCATCTCAGGACCCAGCGGGAGATGGGTCCATCAGGCTTGAGCACCAAAGCTGCCACGAGTTTTCCCATCATCAGTCCCCAGCAATGTGGTCCTGACACGAGCCCTGCAATCCCTTCCTCAAGAAGACGCCCTGCCCCACCTCATCCCAGAGAAATGTGATTTAAACAGCTAAAAAAATAGAGGAAAAGCCTGATTTTTTTTCAGCTGGGCTTTCAATTCTCCCATTTTCTGAGACATCGCTCTCCACTTTGCCCGTGCCCCCAGCCCGGGGCTGAGGCAGGGTGGACAGGGCTGAAAATGCCTCCCCAGATGCTGCTGCTTTGTGCTTGTCTGTGGTTTAGCACATGATTTCAGTTTCTAGATTTGGGCTTTGTCCTGTTTCCAAGACTTTTCAGAACACCACATACATAAGACACTTCTCTTTTACTGGACTTTTTGTTTCTATTTTAGGCTGAAACCTGAATAATTTGAAACGAAAGGACATCCTCGCGCTGGAAGCAGCCCGGCGTGCAGCACAGCCCTGAGCATGGCCACAGAGAGTTTTGCAGAGTTCCTGAATAAGCTCAAGGAAATCCATGAGAAAGAGGTCCAAGGTAAGGAGACATGAAAAGTCTTATTAAAAACTAGTGGAGGTCCATTTCTTTGTGATACCGCCTTGATCCGTTTGGTTTGAAATAACCCAAAGGGAGGAGGAGAGGGTGTGGATTAGGGAGCTTTGGGAATTAGGGCTCAGCAAGCATCACCTCAGGGGATGGATCGGGACGGAGGGTCACAGCCTGGCCCTCAGGGGACCACACCATCCGATAGCACCTTGGTATGGTTTATCCATCTTATCCTGGTGGAGAAGAAAGTTTACTGAGAAAATCAGTAACTTTTTGGACAATGAGGAGGAGCAGGAGAGAGAGAGTGTTCCTGCGTCCGATATACCTGGAGATATCCCTCCTGCGGGAATCCCACTTGCTCCAAGCATTAATCATGGAGGATTTGGCTCTTTTCCTGCTCCTGCTGCTGTGGTCTGTGATAAAGGTGAATTGGGAGGTTTGCAGAAGTGACACGCATGCCCGGTGGGCATCTTCTCCGAGCAACGTGAATTGGAGTATATTTGTATACTGAGGGATCAAAGGGAAAGTGGAAAGATGCTATAATCTATAAGACTGAAGCAGCAGGAGTATGAGGCTCTGTTAAAGAAAACCTTAGAGTCAGGTTAGATAATTTATTCCTCTAGGGAATAAATTATTCCTCGGGTCATACATTATTAAAATAAGAACCATTAGGTTAAGCAACCAAATGCCAAATCCAATTGTTTTCCTATTAGTATAATTCCCAGTATCAATATTATGAACAAAACAACAGCACTTTTGGAGGATTCTGGCTTATGAATTCATTCTTCTCTTGTGTAATTTCAAGCCGTGTGAGAGTTAGAAGAAACTGTTGAGCAATTTAAACCACATGTTTACATCTACTTTGCATAAAATGGATTTGACAAGATGTAACGTCTGCAGATCCATCAAGGAAAGCCATTCTTGTTGAGCTGTAAATATCCTCCAAGATGCTTTGCAGCCCTGAGAGCTGTAAAATACTGCCCACCTGGGAAATGCATGCTGTAATGAGAAATAAGTAGAAACAAAACTGAACCAGATTTTTTGGGGAGGGGAATGCAGACTCATTAAATAGTGGAAATACGACGTGTGCTCACATTTTGTACAACTTTTCCAGCTATATTGAACTCTGATATTGTTTAACACAGGCAGTCTGTTATTCCTTCTCAAAAATAAGGTTTGTAAATTGATGAGGTTTCTGCAAAGCCAGGCACCCTCCTGAAGTTCCATCATTGCATTTTATTTCCGAAATGCCAGGGAACTGGCAACAAATACCCACCTCTCCGTTTCTGCTAATTATTCCAGGTCTGCAAAGCAAGCTGACGGAGCTGACGACGGAGAAGTGCCGGTGAGCAACACCACGTCTGCTCTACCCACGCCGCGGCGGGACGGGGGGCGGAGGAGAGGTTGTGCCACTTCATTTGCAGACCTCCCAGGCACTCCTCCGAGGCTGCCTGATCTAGAGAGCACAGTTTGTCTTTCTGGCTCTGCCAAATTTAAACCTTTTGGTGACTTTCACCATGCAAGTCCCCAGCACAGGCCAGGCTTGGGGTGATCCCAGCCCACCTCCGGTTTACCTTCCCACTACCAAGTGATGCTTGTGCCGGCAGGCACTTGCTCTCTTGGAAAGCAGTAAAACGGGATGAAGCAAGCTGCTGACTCCAAGGGCGGGTGTCGCAGGGCAGCGTCTGGGCTCTAACACATTTGTTTCCCCTCCTGCCACACAAGCAAAAGCAATTCAGCCATACCAGTGTGAGCAGTGCAGCGGACTCAGGGCAGAAATCCTTCTCCTTGACAGGGCGCTGTGGATAAAGGCACAGATTTTGGGGAAAAATCTAATAAACCTCTTTTCTTTGCTCTGTTTCTTCAATTAGTGATGCTCAGAGAATTGAAGAGCTGTTTGCTAAAAATCACCAGTTAAGGGAACAACAGAAGGTCCTTAAAGAAAATGTAAAGGTGTTAGAAAACAGGTAAGATTTATTTTTCAATAGGGTGCTGTTTGGTGGCAGCAAATGCCCCCTCCTGGGGGAGAGTCTGGGGTTTGCTGTCTTCCCAGAAGTGGGGTGTAGCACATGAACCTCTTTTTTGCTGATACTTAGCTGCTGGGAGAGCTGGGGGAGCCCGGGGAACGTGCAGAGGAGCTTTCCTAAGCTGACGGTGGTGGACTGGATCTGGGGGGGTGGAAGGGCCAAGGCTGGGCTGCACGGGTGATGACCCCTCTCACCAGTTCTGGGTGATGGGCTGGGTGTTCACACTTCTCCGTGGGGATGGCAGGACCCTATTTCCCCCATGGGAACCCTGTGGTAACAAGCTGCCGGCCGTGGGTTTTCCTCCAGGCTGCGAGCAGGTCTCTGCGACAGATGCATGGTCACCCAGGAGCTGGCGAAAAAGAAGCAGAATGAGTACGAGACCTCCCATTTCCAGAGCCTGCAGCACATCTTCATCCTCAGTATGTACCGCTGCCTGCTGTAAGCTCAGCTTTGGCTGGCTGGGTCTTTACTCAGTTAATGCCTCTCGCAGATACTTGCATGTGAGCCCTCCCAGTGACCAGGCACCCAGGAGGGGTTTGGGGATGGGGAGAAGGGAGGGAGCCAATGCAAGTGTGAGGGGCCTGAAAAATCAGATCTGACCAGGAGTGCGGAGGGCAGCCCACGTCCCCCCCAAGCAGAGGTGACCGCTCCCACAAAGTGGCAGAGCAGGGGGGGGTTGCAGCCCTCCACACCTCCAGAAAAATGCGAGATGCTCACGCCGAGAGCAGCCCCGAGCTGGCCAGACCACATCAGCTGCCTGGTAAAAAGATGCATTTGGCACCGCAGAAGCAACACTCTGGCAAAGACAGGAAAGTCACAGCAGCAGCTCAGCACGGGTAAATGGAAATCAAGCAACATGTGTGACAGATCTTCTCCAGAGCCTTTGGCAGAGCTCCCGGCACCGCTCAGGCTCAGGGTGTTTTTCCCTGGGGATCTGGCTGGCCCAGGAAGGGTTGTGGGGGTAAAGGAGGTAAGGCATTAGGAGGGACAGAGAGGTGCCAGCAGCCCTTGGTTTATCTCCCCTGTTATGCCGTTTCTCCCCGAGTGCTGCTTTTGCGCAGGAGCAAGCCGAGGCAGCAGCCCACCCTGCCCAGGAGCCTGCCTGCTCCTCGCTGCGGCTGCTGGGTGCTCACAGCTCCCTCTGGCCTTCATCCGATCCCACTCGAGGCCCCCAGCCCTTCCCCTCCGCTGCTCGTCGGAGGCAGCGTGGTGCTCGCGGGCAGGATGCCGACTGTGTCCATCCCACTGTGCCGCAGCCACCGCCCCGTCTGCGTTGCGCTCTCCTCCCGAGCTGGACGGGCTGCAAGCAGACCCCAGTCCTGACCAAATCCGAGTTGGAAAGTTGCTCCCTTTTATTCCTTAGCCTCCAGCATGTTTTCAGGGAAGGAAGGAAACTTGGCATCCCTCCGAAACCTGGTGCCATTCCCTCCTCCTCCCCCGTGCACCCCAGCAAGCTGCAAGGAGCACCAGCTCTCTCCTTGCGATGCCTGAATCCACGGCACAACTTGTGTCCCTGCAGCTAACGAGACGAACCGCCTGAGGGAAGAGAACAAAACTCTCAAGGAAGAACTGAAGAGGCTCCGGAGCCTGGAGTAAGTGCTCTCCTGGGTTTCATTCATTACAAGGGGTGTTGGTAAGGACAGAGGCATCCCCACAACTGATCAGGGCTATGTCCAGACCGCGGCGTCCTCAGGGGTATTTTAGCATCTAATTCCTATGGATTCCTGTAGATGTTAGACACCGAAACACCTATAATGGTCTCTAAGTCCTTGTTGACCTTTGCTCCCTCCCCTGTTCACCTGCATCCAAGGATTCAATTTTTGGGGAACAAGGGTATTCAACACCCCCCCATGGGGGACTGCTCATTGGAAGCCAAAGCCCTGGGCTGATCACCTTGGCCACGGACCTCAACCTGGGCTTCCATGGCTCCTCTGTGGCACCAGCTCCCCTCCTGCAGCCACCAGAGAGGCTCTGCAGGAAGCAGGTTGTGTTTTGGGGGAAGGAGACTGACACGCAAGGGATGGAGATGGGGTTAAGAGGGAGAAGCAACCTGCACCAACAGGTTCATATCTCAGTAGAGCACTGTGCTGAAAGCCAAGTAACCTGCCAGGCTGGTTAATATACACAAATCAGCTCATTCCTCAACGGTTTAAACTCCAGAGGAATTAGCACTGAGGGATTAGTTTAGAAATGTGTTTTCTTTGGGGCACAGAAGCACCATCCGCTTAAAGAGAATCTTTCACTTTTACTCCCCAATGCTTCCCAACGCCTGAGCAGTTTCAGAGCTGTAGGTCGGGCTGGGTTTGCTGAGCACCGAGCACTCCTGCTCTGCTCTTCCCTGGGCTGCTGGATAGGAAGATTTCCAGCCAAACACCCATGTCTCAGCATCAGGGTCCAGCCAGGACTTTGTCCATGACATAAGCGTGGGTTTCTGAGATTCAGTGACCCCCTCGTAGTGACCAAGAGCATCAGCCCCACCAGCTCGCTATGGTGAAGGGGGACAGCCGCCACATCCACCCCTACATCAGGCTGAAAGCCCAGCCAGGGACATACAGGTTCTCACAGATCTTTTGCAATAGCCGCAGTTGGGTTTTGGCTTACCCAACATCATGGCTTCCTGCGACATTACCCACAGGCAAGTGGGGAAATCAGACCTTGAGCTGTCGTGCTGGCTCTGTCCCATGCTCCAGACTGCAGCTGAGCTAGCGATAAGCTGCAATGGCAGGAGGTGAGTGAGGATCCGGTATGTCCACATACATATATGTATAAATACGTATATTTATATATCGGGCTCTATAACTCAGAACTCCCAGTGAAGTGGGTCTCAAACTGGTGATTTCCTTCTCCTGCCCCTTCTCATTCATTCGTGTCCTTCTCCTTTCGACGGGGACAGGACAAAGCCCCCAGGAGTCACCTCCAGAGAGAGCAGCTCCACCCCCAGCTCCCCCTTGGCTTTACTGTCCCCAGCGAGCAGGAACGCTGGCAGCGAGAAAGCAGCTCACCGGGGAGCAGAAGAAGCCCACCACGATGTGCCAGGCCTCGACCTGGGAGAAGGTGGGTGCTGCTGGCTCCCACTGCACTCAAGGGACCTGGGGATGGGAAGAGTGACTGAGCTACAGTGCAAAGTTGCTCTGGGAAAGGGTCTGGAGAGCAAAGACCAAGCTGTTGACAGCTCAGATGGACATTGCCATGGCCAGAATAGCTGCTGGGAGGGAAACTGCTTGTCAAGGGAGAAACACGCTCCTCTGCGTTAGAGCAGAAGGGTGCTTGGGTGCCCCCACTGCAATACGAGTGCTGTGCAGGTGTGGACCTGCTGCCCATTTCATGCAGAGACCATGTCGTTGCCTTGCCGCCACCCACACATGCAATGGAGGGTACGTTCATTCAGGTGGTGGCTTGAGCCAGATAGAAATTTTGGCTCAGATGGAAATTTTGGCTCAAAATCCTCAATAGGAGGTGGCTGGTGCCAGCCAGCAGCATCCTCGGGAGGCTGCGAGACTCCGGCACGCAGTGGGGCAGGGCAGGGCAGCCTGCAACAGCTCTGTGGGACCGTCATGGTGGCTGGTTGTGTCTTTTTTTGCAGAAAAGCCTGCGGGACAGAGAAGCTCTCCAAGCAATAGGACTTCCCCGAGCACTGTCCTCCAAGAAGTCAGCCTCACAGAAATTGTGAGTTCCCGGAGGTTGCCTGATGTCCCCTACCACTGTGGTCATCTGAACTGGATCAAGGCGGGTGGACTAGGATAGAGAATGAGTAGGAGGCACTTAGGGGGTAAAATAAATAGCCGGACTTGGGGCAGTTTGCCATTCCCAGAGCCAAGGAGGGCGCCTACCAAATGCCAGATGCATGCTCTCTGCAGAAATTGCCACTCACTGCAAGCAAAGCATTCGGAGTTTGGCACAGGCTCCTGTCCCCGCTGTGAGCGTGCACGTCTTTGTTTGCTCCTGTGTTTATCCTCCATGACAACACGTCTAGCATCTTTGAGTCCTCTGCCCATCGCTCTGGTTCCTCTCTCAGACGTCTTGCTGGGGAAAGCTCTGAGGTGCGAAGGACCTGGGGAGATTGTGCTGAGGCACATTTCAGTGTAGCTTATCCTGAGTTATAGAGTCAGCTCTCCATTATCTGGATAAGCAAGAAGCTGGAGCATTGTGAGTGTTGGAAAAGCCTGGAGAACATGTAAACTGTGGGAGTTGTGGGTACTGAGAACAAATACACCACAGCAGCCCTGCCCAACAGCATCACAGATGTCTCTCCACCTGCAGCATAATGAATATTGGTATTTTCAGAGGGCCTGGCATTCAGTGGTTGCTATTTTGTGCATTGATGCAAGCCTGCCATGCCTTTAAAACACAGAGAGTATGTGTCAGCCGAGGGATGCTGAGTGATATGGTGATATTGGGCACTGGGAGATGAGACTGCAGGACCTGGAGCCCTGTTCCTGTTTGTGGGAACTCAAGCCCGCATACACACCCACACAGATGCTTCTGTTTTGGCACAGGCTTCGCTTACCTGAACTCCACAGAAAACTTGAAAGAGCAGGTGAAAAGGGGTTTTGGTAAGGCTGCAGGCAGGCTGTGAGGATAATTAATAGGGATGGCAGGAAGGGTTGGTGACATCTCCAGATGGGCAGGGGAAAGTCAAGTCAGAACATGCGGCGAGCCTTTCATGACAGCAGATGGAGATGATGATGTCCTGGCCTCACAGCCAGGTACTCTGCGGGAAATACACCCATCAAATCAGTGCATGCCAGGAGCTTGCATGAATAAAGTCTAGTGGCCTGACTAGGGGTCAGGGAATTTACAGGGTCTTATCTTAGTTAAGCCGCTGAATCATGGCTTGGCTTGACTTGAGAGCAGGCACAAGACTTCCTGAGCTACAAATCAGTGCAGCCAGAAAATAAAGAGTACTGTAGATCCCTCTAGAAAACATGAAGGGGAAATTTCCTGGGAAAACCAATAAAAATATGGTTGAGCTGTTGACCAGAATTGTATCAAACGGAGCACTTCGGCGCTGTCTGTCTTGTTCACGCCGGTGAAGAGCTGCGTCTCTGCTCAGCGGGGCTCCCCTTAGCCACATGCTGCCCGGGGCGCATAGCAGAACAGCTCACCTGGACTTTCTCCCCTCTGCCGCAGGCGTCCCAGAGGATCGCCAACCAGCTGCATGGAACCATTGCCCTGGTGAGACCCGGCTCCAGACCCTGCCTCCTGGAAAAAAGTCCTTCGGGGGCAGCAGTGTCCCCACCGGCAAGGAAGACTCCTCTCCCACCGGAGCGCGAGCACAGCCCCAGCCTTGAGGCGTGAGTTACCTGCTCGTGGGTCGCGGTGTGGGCCTGATCCGTGGCCCGTTGCAGCTCTACCACCGGGCAGACTGTGATGAGATGGCCGGTATTCGCTGTATCTGCCCACCTTCTTCTCCAGACTTCTCCCACAGCCTTGGGGAGGGGGGGGTCTCCCAGTTTACACCAGCAAAAAATGACTGGAATCCAGCCTGACGAGATCAGCCTCTCGTTACTCCAGCTTCATCAGACAGACCCATAAAGCGAACCGAGTGCCCCCACCTCCAGCCAGGAGGAGAGGGACAGAGGGACTTGCCTCACGGAGGCAGCAGCCCCTGCTCCTCCTTATCTATTCTAATAGGCTTTTCTGCAGGGCTCAGCACTTCCCCAGGCTTATCCTCCCTGTGGGTTTCAGAAGCACAGAGGGCTGAGCAAAGCCAGTGAGTTCACCTGTAGAGACAGCAAGTTTCCCAGAGTGGGAGTAGATTTGTCAAACATTCCCGGGAAAAGCTCACACACATGGAAGCTGCCAAAGTTTGCAGGGCAGGTTCATGCACCATACAACCTTAGCATGGCTGTAAAAATCTCCCATTGAGTGAGATTAGGGGAGAGTGGGCTGTTTCTCTGTCCTGGAGGTCTTCAGGCCCACCAAGGCCCTAAGAAAGCCCAGCGCGGGGTAGTTAGGATGCTTCTGGCTGTAAGGCGTGGTTTGACAAGTGACTTCTCAGCAGCAGTGCTGACGTGAGCGGTCTCTGCATCCCCCCACTCGCTCAGCCCCCTGTCTGGAGCCGCCGTGGCCCAGGGACAGGAGAGCGCTGTTGGATGGTGGGATGGTGATGGCTTCCTGCGGTCAGCGCAGTGCTGAGACCTGCTGCCGGCTGCCTGACCCCCACGGCCACCGGGACCCTCCTCCCCAGCACAGCACCCAAAGGCGTGACGCATGGGCCAAGAGCTGCAACAGGGCACAGAAAGAGCAGGAGAAACCACACACATCACCTGCAGGAGCTGGGAAATCACATGAAAATTCTCTAATTAACGTGATTATTTTTTTCTTGCTTCTTTTAGTTATTTAACAGCAAGCAAACCAGACTCCCCCAAGGTTGCTTCATCCTACGAAAACCTAAAACTGACTGCCCGGAGAGAGCAGCTCTGCCTCCTCCACAAGCACCTTTCCCTGCACCAGCTGGGGCTTGTGAGCAACTGCACCTCAGCCGACCGGGACGACGGCAGCTTCTCCAGCCATTTGCTGAGGGCCAAAGATGCTGACGGCAGGACGCGGTCGCATGATGGCTGGGAAGATCACGCAGCCTTGCTGAAGCTCCCTGCTGCCATGGTGTACATGAGGGATCAGCACCTGCAGGAGAAGCTGCAGCTCCTCAAGCACAGGGAACGACTGCAGCATTTCCTCATGCAGCAGTGCCAGCCAGGCCAGCGGGCAGATGGAGACCCAAAGCTCGTGCCCGAGGAGCGGCCCCTCTCCCCATGGCTGAGCATCACACCGGGATACAAGGAGGAAAGGTCCTTCCTGGAGGATTCTGCAGATGAGAAGGACGAGAAGGAGCTTTGGCTGAGCCGGGACAGCTCCAAGCTCCGAGAAAAGGCAAAAGCAGCAAGGGATGATGGCGCAGACGTGCCGCTGGATCTGTCGGACTCCAGCCGTGGCAGGGAAACAGGCTGGCACAACCGCCGGGAGCCGCTGGGGACCGGCAGCCCGCGGCCAAGCCCTGGCGAGAGCCCCACTGTGCCGGCAGCCCGCGGACCCTGCGGGAGACACGGGGCAGAGCAGGATGACTTGCGCTTCCCCTACTGCTGGCCCAATGCCACCCGGGCACTGCCTGGTGCTGTCAAGGAGGAGGAAGAAGAAGAGGAGGAGGAGGAAGCAGCTGTGGTGAGTACAGCTCATGTTGGCATCAACCGTGGCTCCTTCCCCTCCCCAGGGTGGCCGGCACTGGTGCTGGCACTGTTATGACCACCATTAATGTCCCATGGGAGGATGGCTTTGCTGCGTGTGAAGCCAACGGGGACATATTTGCCCATGCCAAAAGCCACAGCCGCTCAGCCCTGGCTCTCGTTCCCCACCTCCCCTCCCCTCCCATGCCCGTGGGGTTTCCATCCAGGGCCAAGGACAGGCAGCGCCTGTGCCGCGTCCCACAGGTTGGTGCAGAGCTGTGCTGGGCTCCCCGGCAACACACCCCCAGTGCATAGAAATGCCTCTGCGATGCTCATCCCCACGGGTGTCACAGTGATCGCGTAGGGGCTGGGGACAGCCCTTTCCTCCTGCCTGGCGAAGGCAGCGTTTGTGCTCCCTGTATCCCACAGCTCACGCTCTCACGGGCACATCTGACAAACAACTCCACGCCGAGCGACCCAGAGGCCCTTCCAGAGACCGGGGTGAGACTGGCTGTCAGCGCACAGAAGGGAGAAGCAGGTAAGAAGCCCCAGGCAAACATGACATTTGAGAAGACAAGAGCAAAAGGTGCATTTTGGTGAAGGTATCTTACAGCTGGGAGCTCTCTGTGCTGGGCTCTGCCCGCACCTGCAATCCCCACCAACCAAAGCAGTAGCTAACCAGCAAGGGACACCCTTCCGGGGACCCAGGTGCTGCTGGATCCCAGCTCTTTTGGGCCATTGGAGGAACTTCAGGTTTCACATTTTCATCCTTGAGGGCCCAATTTTCAACACTTGGGATGGCCAAAATTCAGGCTCAGTAGCTACAGGGAGAAAATAACCCTGGCTGTTCTGGGAGAAAGCCCAGTATCTCCGCCCAGCACAGACCAGGAGCCACTCATGGGTGCCCTTGCACACCCTGCAGAGCACCCTGCACTCAGCTGCTGGGTGGCACAGAGTTCTCCAGGAGCTGAAGAGGTCAGTTTAGCACTGGCCCATTGGCAAAACCCTCTCCACAGTGAGCTGCGACAACGTTGCTGCTCCAGCATTATCTGCGCCTCTCAGGGAAGCAGAAGCTCAGAAGTTGCCCCAGCAGAGATGGGGAAAATGCAAGAGGTTTTCAGGACTAGCACTGGAAAAACCACCCCTGCCTGTGCCCCCTTGCCCCAAAGCGTGCCCTGTGCTGGCACAGCACGTAGGGTTGAGCACGGAGCGAGGGATGCTGGTACCTGCAGCAGGTAGGATGGGGTACTCCCCTCCCTTTCCCTGCTCCATCCCCTGTAAGAGCCTTTTCCATTCCCAAAACCAGCAGTGTCCTTAGTCTGGGGACACGTGGTGCTTTCTCCCTGCCTGACCGCCACGGGCTGTGGGTGCCAGGTTTGCCCGGCGGGTGGGAGGCAGCAGCCATGGGGAGCAGAGCGGGAAGCACGTCTGCTGAGAGCTGCTCGGTACTGGCCTTACTGGCTTGGCCAGAAAGTTGAGCTCACCTGGATTAGTTGGTCTGGGCGTGTCGGAGCGGTTTAGGAACACTCTCCGGAGCAGGATTTTGCACGGTGGAAAAAAAAAAAAAGGGAGTCCTCTGTGATTTACATGCTCGGGAGATATCATCATAGCAGAAGAATTTCAGCTGATTACATTCTGGGTGTGGGAATACAGGACTTTCTTCAGTTCTCACCTTAAGGTTGATACAAAGCCCAGGAAAAAATACACAAATACTTCTGCACTTTCTAGTGAACCTTAACCCACGGAAGGATAAAGTGAGGATGGGATCAGACTACAAGGAATCTAGGAGTGCCTGAAAGCAGCTCCATCTGCTCTCCCACCTGGGCAGGGGCAGCAAGGGAGGCTGCCCTGCCGACGGTCCCAGCCCGGCTGGACCTGGGTGTCAGGTGCAAGAAGTATTGAGGTCCTGGAACGCCCCTGGCCCTCGGAAGAGGGCACAGCTCTGTCCCCAGCCCTTTCTGCCCCTCCGCGGCCAGCACAGCTGTGCCGCTGTGGGTGCAGACAGGGTGATGGCACCGCCAGCAAGGCTCGGTCCCTGGCCCCAGCAGCTTCGCTCTGTGCAAAGGTCGGGTGCGTGTCTGGTGTGTGCAGGGACGTGTCTGGGGTTGTGTAGCCTCGGGGCCTCTGTGCAGCAAAATCCTTTCCAAAAGCTTCGCCGCTTTTCCCTTCTCTGCCCCTTGGCACATATTCCCTGCCCAGAGCCACCGACTGGCACCAGCAGCAAACCTGAGGATTGTCCTTTTTGGCCTCTACCCAGACACACTTCTCCCCACCTGGGTCTCAAATGGGAAGGTGCAGTCTGGGGTTTTAAATACCCCCAGCTTCCCAACCTGCATGTGGCCATGGACTTTGGGGCAGTGCTTGCAACCTTGGGGTAGGAAGGTCCTACAGATACAGATTTATTGGGAGCTGGTTTCCCAACAGATTCCTGTTGGATCTCCCATAGACATTCATTTCAAGCCACATAACTCACAGTGCCTCTCCTTTGCAACACAGTTTATTGCTGAACCAATTTTCTGCCTCAATGGCTCTCAGAGCCTGGGCCAGTGGCTCTGCATCTGTTCGTGAGCTTGTCGGGCCCCCTGCCAGCCAAAAAAAACCTTCCTTTTGTGTTTCCTTAGATGACGATGATGCTGAGTCTGGGAAGCAGGAATCTGATGAGCCAGACACGACGGACAGTGAGGTTAGTTTGCTCCCCTCAGCCTATTAGCTTAGGCTGTCGGGTCCGAGAGGCGTAAGACAGGTTGTCCCTGCCTGAGCTCACTCCAGAAGGTGATGGCTCTTCCTACACGAAGTGCCAAACCCCATTCCCACACTTGCTGCTGAGGGATAGAGATATCACTCTTTCCAGCTTGTCAAAAGGGTTTATGAACAGCAGCATTTGTCACCACTCCGTAGCAATGGTCACAGAGGTCCCTGGCAATGCAGCCGGGCCATCAGCTCCCTGGAAAAGCCTCGGTGGTTTGTAGACTGCTCTTCTCGTTGGTGTAGGTAGCTGCCCCATATGAAGATGATATCCTACAAGAAGCCCAGGCTGATGGGAAATATTTTTGCACCAAAGACAAAGCTCATGCGCTGCAGAAGAAGAGAAAAAGAGGACAGGATCCCTGGACAAAAGGTAAGGAGGAGGAGTTCCTCGTGGCATCAGCTCAGGGCTACAACTTCTGCTGCTTCCCGAGGGGCTCCTGTGAGAAACGCCCAAGGGCCCCAGCTGCCTTCCCTGCAGAGGAGGGTGCTCCTCCGCCGAGTGCATGCCACGCTGCAAACAAATGTTTGCCCAAGGTGATACAGTGGAGTCTTTCGTTTCCCTGCGATAAGACACGCTGTGCCGTGTTTTGGCAACGGTTGTGCCTGCAGCCAGAGGAGCCCCTGGTAAAGGTTAGCCAGAGGAGCCTGGGCAGGGTGGCCAGGAGAGCCCTCCCGAGCACCTAAGCTAACAGGGCTAAGTCCCTCGTGTTTGCTTAGCCGGTCGGGGAGGTGGTGATTGGAGAAGGCCAAATTCCCAGGGGTGAGTTATTGACACTCAGAGAAAGGTTTCTGCCAACTCTGTTGTTCTTCCAGTGCGGCTGTGGAGGTTTTCCCTGCCAACAGAGGAATGTGTTGTACCCGTGTTTCCTACAGGTGAATAAGCAGAAAACTGCTCCTGATAAGGGCAAGGATAAGACAGCATGCCTGTCAAGTCTTAAAAAGTGCTCTGTCAGAAATACCCCACTACTATAACCCCCTTTGTACTGTCGGTAAAGACAGGGAGATGTTGACCCGATTATAAATGTAGAGGGCTGTTGCTTAAGCATGAAGGGAGCTTGTTTAACAGGCAAGCACTGCCCCTTGCTCTCTGCCTGGCCTTCGGAGGTGCCTGCTCGCTTGGGGGACACCACCGCAGCTGAGCAAGAAGAGGATTTGCTCTACAAAACCAGCTACTGGGAGCAATGGGGAGGAAGCTGCCCTGTGCTCCCCAGGGCGGACACCATCCCACCCTCCGCGGCTGGATGGGGATGTCCCGAGCGAGGGCTGGATGCAGTTGTGGCAGGAATGGGGTGATGGAGAGGCACAGCCCCTCCCTCAGCATGTGGTGTGTGCCTTGGAAGGGGGAGAAATCCAAGAAATGCATCCCGCTGGCCTGGGTACCCTCTCAGGTACACTCCTGCACCAGGTTGGTTCTCTGCCTGTGCTTCACATGTGGTTTCTGTTTCCAGGGTCACAACAGCCTCCCCCAGGTACCCGTGCATCTCACGTGTGTGAGGCGTTCCTCTTCATCTTTCCTTTGCTGAAATGTCCTTCCTCCTGCCCTCTCCCTGTTTTGGGATGAGGCCACGCTGACCTCGTACATGTAAATCCATTGCTCTGTGGTTAACTCCTGCGGTCGTCTTGCTGTTTACAGGAGCTAAGAAGTCAATGAGAGGAAGAAAGAAAGTCAAAGTGGAGCAGTGCTCAGCAGGGATCACAAAGGAACTGGAGAACTGTTCCACGTCCCACAACGATACCTCCGAGGAGAGCTAACAGCAGGACAGGATGAGAAGCGACACAGACGCTACAGACCAAAGGAGAGGGCTTGGAGACCTCAGCATCCCACCCACACTGGGAGAGCAACTCCTCCTGCCAGGCTGGGCCAGGCAGTGGGGAATTCGTAAGGACTCATTAATGAGCAGAGCACCCTGAAAATCCTCACTCGGTGCCCCGGGAGGGGCTAGGCAAGGAAGAGCCGTGCAGGTGATACCTGGAGCAGCCAGGTCACTGCTGGTGGAGCAGCGCATTCACTGACCCCAGCCCTGCGCTGGAGCAGACCCTCAGACCAGTGCTAGGAAGAGGAGACGCCCTCTTTGCAGCACTCACCCTGGGTCGGGACTATATTCGGCCCTGGGGTTTCATGCAAGGAGAACGAACTACCCAAACCCCTCTCCCCATGTACGATGTCCCGGTGGCTGGCCGAAGGGTGGTGACCAAACTGAACACCGCAGGACCCCATGCACGAACCTGCATTGATTAAATCCCCACCCAGGTTTCATACATGTGTGGATCTTGTTTGACCTGGAGAAAGCCCATGGTTTTCTTTGCTAGTTAAGGGCATGTCCCTGGAGAGGGCAGGGAGAAGAGCATGGAAAGGGAGGGCTTGTGTGCTCCCTCTCCCCAGGGTGTCCTGCATGCCTGGAAAAGGCAGGTGTGTGAGACCTAGCTGTGGCTCACAGCAGAGCACCAGCTCAGCAGTTCACACTGACCTTGGCAGGATTGCTAGGACCTTGTTTTCATGTGGATAAACTGTTCTTAAACAATTTTTTCTGATGTGTTAAGCATGGGCAAGTTTTCCTTCAGCATCAAGTGACAGGGCTTTCTAGCCAGGGATGGGATGAGAAGGGCTGCAGTGAGCATCCCTGCAGCCACAGCATTACACCAGGAGCCAGGCTGGGTTGTTCCTAGTGCCTGTGCGGAAAACAGGGCTGAAATGGAGGGAGGCCAGAGGAGAAGTGCCAGAGACGGTATCTGCCCTGTCTGGTGCACCACCATTTCCTTTACCCGTGGTATTTCTATTTAAATGTGGTTTTGTTTGCCCATTTACAAGAACAAAGGGCAAAGTGCAGCAAGCCAAGTGCCCAGCCCGTCAAGAGCATCCTTTCTGCACACCCCACAGTTCATTCCCACCTCTCCAGAGCAAGCAGGCAGAAAAAATCCCACCCCAAAAAGCCCCAGCTGCAAGGCAGCAGGGCTGGGGAGCCGGGCTCAGCCTTGCCCGGGGCAGCTGCAGGTCTCGGGGGCATCAGCCCTGCTCCCAGCCGGGGAGGAGGATGTTTTTTCCGAGTGAGAAAGGCTCAGCCATGCGGGAGCGGTTGCTGCCAGAGTATTTCAGAGCAGCTAAACTTCCCAAGCTGAAAAATTAATTTAGACGGCTCTCATCTTCCTCCCTTCTCCGCAGTTTTGCAGGCCTCATTGGATGCCACGGGGTATCTTCATTAGCAGCAGGCTGGCTGTGGAAGCACAGCCTCCAAACAGCCACGGCAGAGCAGCGGGGCAGGACGGGGTGTTATGTGTCGTGCAGAGAACGTGGGTTAACACGCTCCTACGTTCACTGTGTCCCAGGTGGACTTTTCCAGAGATCACGTCCCTTGCTGATGGGTTTTTCCTCCTCATATTCAATCACATCTCGCAGCAGCTTCTGCCTAACACCAGGCCAGATCTGAAAAACGGAGTGAGGGTTAACATGTTGGAGTTGCAGCAGGAACTTGTATCTCACTTGCACCGCTGTGGCAACCGCTTCCCCCTGAAAAAAACTTGCAGTAGAGGCTGTGCTCAGCAGGAGAAGCTCCTTTGGGCTCAAGCCTTTAGTCGTGCTCTCTGCCAAGGAGCAAAATCCCAGCTTGTGAGTTATCCACTGGCAGTGGATATTCGGGGAATCAATGTCCTGGAGGTCTGTGCTCAGAAATGCTTGAGACGTCCAGGTTATGAAGTGGGAATGGGTCTAACGGAGAAAGAAGCGGCACCTCCATCCCCAGCACCAGCTGCGCGGGCGATGCCCCGTGTCCGCAGGCTCCAGGCAGCACAGGAGGGAGCCCGGGGCTCCCATGGCACGACCACCCAACAGGCAGCCCCCAACTTACACAGCACCTTCTCCTGGGGACCAGCTCAGCCCAGGTAACGCCCATCTCTCATTTTACATCTCGGTGCTGTGATGTGGACGCAGTGCACAGGAGCTGGCACAAGGAGGGGACGGGCAGGGGTGCAGGGTTGCAGGGCTGATTCATCCCAGGTCAAAGCGTCCATGGGATCACGGCTGCGGAAAATGGATCAGGGCCACAGCCGACGCCTTCCCCTTTCGGTCCCAGGCAGCCAGCACCGCGGCTCTCCCTTGCTCGGACTGACTTGCAGGGGGCAGCAATACCCAGAGCAGCACTGAACACACGTGGTGAACGGGATGAATCTGCCTTTTAAAAATACTCCATCCAGGGGGAAAAAAAAAAAAAAAGAAGTGGAAATGTAATCCTGTAAGGAGGCCCCTCAGACTGCAGGGAGGCAGCCTGGGCTCGGGAGAACTGAAGGAGGGAGGGAACTTTTATGCGCCTATAAAATATTCCCCTCCCTATGACGAACCCTTGATAAGCAAAATGTGCAGAAGTCCTGCCAAAACCAATGAACTCCTCAATTTCCTTTTTTTCTACAAAGAGATTTTTTTTTTTCCCATTGCACAAGACCACAGCAGATTTCACCTTCATTTATTGGACTTTTGTATTTTCTTTCATGTTGCTTCTTGGCTTTTTCCAGCAGCATTTTCAGCTGATGCCCCGTACCTCCGTGCAGGATGTGTTTGAGGGGCTGGCAGGGACACATATTTCATAGTTAGGGCAATCCCATAACTGTAAAAACAAAAAACAGTTTTGTCAGCTCTGAGCGAAGTGCTCCTCCGAGCAAGTTGCTGCAGTGAAATGAACTTTATACGCTGCACTCGATCCAGCCCTGGAAACTCTGCCTCTGCCCCAGCCTCTGGCTTGCTGTTACCCCACCACCACATTGCAGGAACACAGATAATTGCTGAAGTCCATTAATTTTTGTAATTATGCCTTGTCAGTCTCTTGTTCAAGTCATTCTTGACAGATAAATGCACGTATTGATTTGATGATATGCAGGCAGCCTCAGACTGGAACTATTCTGCTGTAAGGAAGAAATCCGAGACCTGAAAGGAACCCCGGCGCTTCCCAGAGGTTTTCTGTTTGCAGGTTCAGTTCTGCTCAAGGTAATGCGTTTGCAGGACCGCACCGGGCAGCGTTCAGGTTTTGGGCTGATCCTGCCTTTCCTGAGAGCACGGCAGCCGTTTAATAACTTCACTGGAGTCTGGCTAATGACTCTGAAGGGCATGTGTGTACCAGACCCAGCGATCTATGATGTTTGCAGAGTTAAACCATTTTTGTTGCCACATTTCCGTTCAGCACAAGGACTGCTTTACACAATGATCCCCAAAAAGCCACTGAAATTACCCTTAGAGTTACAACCCACAGAGCAACAAAGCAGAAGAGAAGCTGTCCCATGAAGAGATCAGTCCTTCTGGGAGACTGGCAGCTCATGTTTGTTTTGTTCAGACAAATTATAGCTCTGATGTCATCAGTGACGTGATGTAGGTAGGGCGTCTGGGCCAGTGAATTGGTTTCCCAGAGGAACGGGTTCAGAGCACAGCTTGGGTTCGCTCAGGTCAGGGGTTGGATTTGAAATTGCACACAAATCTGCAAGAGCAACGGTGTAAGCATTTCTGTTCCCTATTAGTCCATCCAAATAGCAACAACTGGTTCCCTTATTGCCCGTCATGCAAAACAATTCCGATAACAGACCATCGCAACTCTTTTGCTCCCTGATCCTTAAGCACCTGCCCATGCTGAATCATTCTCCCAGCACAGATCGCTGCTCTCAGCTTGCAGACCCCCCCCAGTCCTCCCTGTGCATCAGCCTCCCACTAAACTCAGCAGTAAACTGACATTTTCAGCTACTCTCTAGGCTTGGTATGTAAAATTTCCTAAGAAATAAGTTTATGCAGTTCTAGCCATGAGTATAAATCTTCACCTCAGAAAAAAAAAATTGCCACCACACAAAAGCTCCTCTCTTGTACGTCTAACGGAGATGGGGCTGTGCAGGAAAGTAGGAACTCCAACGAGCTCAAAGCAAAAGGGAACTGTGCTGGGGACACAGCAAGCTGCAATGCAGGAACCAAAAGCACCAAAAATAGAGAAATGCACATCAGATTCTTCCCCCTTACAATCCTCTGCAGTGCTATTGCCTCTATGGCAATAAATATTTTGAAGGTGGCTTAATTCATGCCCTTTTCATGAGACTGAGCACCACCTTCTCTGTAGTGAAATCCTTTTAACCGAGATCTGATCAGTAAGTAATTCCCATTTATAGTGCTGGCTTTGGAAACACTCTTCACTCTTCAGTTCACCATAGGAAAACCCATTCCAGGCATTACTAAAGTCTTGCTTAAGTCCCGTTTTGGGGATTTAAGTGGGCTGGGCATGTTGTGTAGGTCCTTCCCAAGGTCAGATACACCCCGCACGTGTGAAAAAGGCAGCACGCAGCCAGGCAGCCTCGCACGCAGCAATGCAGTGCACAGCCGGGAGCTCGGAGGGGACGGGGACAACTTGGGTGTTCAGAACAGAGCCCAGGGGCAAGGCTTTACACTTTCGAAAGGAGGCTGTGAAGTCGTGGATAGGTTTAGCAAGTCCAGCATGCAGTGGTGGTTCTTGGAAGGGAGAGATTTGGGGAGTTCCTTTGCTCCTCTATCTTGAGCAAAGGTTATTGTAGGAATTTTTGAGCCAAAGTGCATGTTCCTCCCGCATCCCTTGGGCATCACGGCTTTCTGTCTTTCTTTCTCTGTCAGAGCTGTGCTGCTCACCCTGCTTTTACCAAACTCGTGGCTAGATGTGCTGATCTCCAGTGGGACCTCTCCATAAAACACATTTTACAAGATACTCCCATGAAATGTATTGATCCATTAATAACGCCATGTAGTGGAGCACCACGTGGTTCAGAGGAGCGGGTTTGATTCATTCATTCACAAATCCTCGCGTAAACGCCACATACATTTTTCATGACGTGAGCACACGGCCCTCCCAAGTGCCGAGCTATATGATTAAATCAATCGGCTCCGTGTTTTTTAAATACTTCGTGTCATGCAGGAGAGCCTGAGTCGTTTTCCAAGGCACACAGTTATCATCACAGAGGTCTGGTGGTAACGTTTGCCTCCTGGGGCTCAGCATGTTATTTTGCTGTAACTGGAAATCTGCAGCGAGAGCAGAGGAGTGTGTCACCCGCCGCAGGGGAGCACTCGGGAATCCAGGAATCCAAGGGACACGGCCACTCCGCTCCGGCGGTGGCCAAGAGAAACCAGGACTCCCAACTGGAACTGACTGGAGGCAAATGAAAACCATTGCAGTTTGCATGGCTAATGTACTGGTGGGGCCAATAGCTTGAGTCAAACCCAGCTCACGGGTTTGGGATGCAGTAGGAGAGCTGAGGGAGATGGATGTGCCAGCAGAGAGCAGGAGTGGTCCAACGCGAGGGTAGCTAGGAAGGGTTTCATAATTTCTTACGTACATAACACATGTAGGGAATGATACCTCCTGGCATTTTCTGAGACATGCTAAATAGGAGGGGGAGGACATGCTCAGGAGAATGCATAGTCCCAAAAATGTGGTGGCTGGTCTTTAGATGGATGTGGTGAGCGTGAAGCTTAGCTCCAAAGAGTGCTGGTCCCCCTGGGTGCACTGAGTTACGGAGAGGATTTAACAGGGATGAACTGTGATAGGATCCCCGGGACAAGGACCTTGGCTTAGAGCCTGTGCAGGAGAGAGGGGACGGTAAGCTCTGGATGCACGTTGTACTTACCCATCATCCTCCCAGGCTTCCAGAGGCCACCCTGGTCCCCCAGGAGGCCTCTTGGATCCCCATCCACACCCCGCTTAGGCTGGAAAAATGTGTACAGAGATTTCTGGTGCCTTATCTTAATGCTAGCAGTTCCTCCAACTGGAAGGCTGTTCTTCTGGTTCCCAGCCTAAATATATTCATGACCTGTTTATCTTTGCTTGATTTTGGGCCATGATTTTGCAAAAAATATAACACCCAGCCCACATATGTACTTTAAAATGCTGCCTCATATCAGATGCTTAGACCAAATCCCGCAGTTCTTGCATGTAGAAAAATCCTGGTGACTTTGGTGACTCTATTCCCCACACAATATTGTAAAAGGGCTTGCAGGCTTGGCCCACTCCAGACCAGCTCCTTGTTCCAGCAACCCCTGACTGCTCAGACATGTACCCATGCAGCCCAGGGGTTTTTTTAAGGTAGAGCAGGAGCTCCAGGAGCAAAATGAGCGTGAGTTGAGTATTGGAGATTCAGAGTAATGCTTTACATTTGTGCAATAACGCTGTTGGAAATGCAAAACTACCTGCCTTCCCGTGTTTTCTGGGGGTTTTGCAGTGGTTAAGATTGGAGTGTGCAGCAGCACCATGATGGCCTTTCTCCAGAACAGCACCCCTGTGTGTGAATTAGGAGCATCTCCAGTCAAAACGGAGCTTGGGCTCCCTCCGTCCCCCCTCGTTGCAGAAAACAGGGAGAAAAGGTGGCTCGGGGTTGGACCCAGTCACTGCCATTTGTGGAAATGATGCCGATGCGCCACCCATCTGTTTTAGCGGCAGATTCCTTGAAACACAGCAACATGCCCACTGTACTCACGCACTGTGAGCTGGTTCACTTGTCAGACAGATGAAAGCTCCCCAACATTAACAACAACAACATTCAAACAGCTAAATTCAGCTTTGAATTTAGCAACCCACTAAGCTATGGAGGCTGGCTTCTTTCTGCTTCATCCTGTGCTGATTCAGTGGGACGATTTACATCCTACAGCTGTTTTTACAAGGAAAGAATGAAAAAAAACCCCACCATTTATTTTTTAAAATGCAATCTTGGGTTCTAGAGAATTGTTTGCAGCAAGCCTAGCTAGGTTTCCATGCCCATTTATCCCTTAGCTTATTTGATGAGCTTGCCAGCAGGAAGGATTTTAATTCCTTTTTATCCCAAATCATTTTTTCCGCAGCTGTGACATGAGATGATTCTGCCAAATAATTTAGGCTCAAAATCTGACTTATATTGAATAGTGTAAGATACTAGGATGTTCTTGGGATTTTAAGAGGAGAGTTTATATTTCACTGTAGGCTTTTTAATGGAAGCCTACAAGAAAACATTGTCTTATGCTTCCTATCCTAATCCTATTATTATTATTAAATACTGTTAATACAAGAAGACAAGTGTTGATGTCCCACTTGCAACAGTATACAAAAAAGGATCTTATGAAACAGCTATTTGAAAAGACGTAGAACATGTGTGTGTTTTATAGTACAGTTTCAAAATCTATCTTCTATTCAGTGCCCACATTTCAGGTCATATCTTCAGATATCAGTTTGATTGCTGATGTAAACTGCAAGCAGTACTAAGAGTTGCCATGTAGCTTCTTTAAACATATTTGGCAAAAGCATTTACCATTCTAAGGGGCGGATCCAGTGTTGCAAGTACATTAATACCTGCTTAATTGTAAACATCTCAGTAGTCCCTCGTTAGTGGCAAATTTGGTCTGATATGTCCATGTCTATGGGCAAAATCCCGCTTGGGAGCACAAGCTGCTTCGGAGCATGGGAGGTGGGAAGCACGGGAGTTTGCAAGGGCTGTTTCGGTTTCAGAGGAACACAGAGGCCACCAGCACCGGCATCCTGCTGTTCACAGTGCCAGAGGCTTCATCACGCCCAGCAAAGCTCCCAAACCTCCTCCGCCAGGCCCAGTGGCATGGACATCATCAGTGCACATCGACGTCCGCCAAGGATGGCGGAAAGGGCAGAGCTTTCTGACTCGGCAAGCTGTCAGAGCATCATCCCGGGACGTGGCAGACATCGGCTCAAGTGCCTACGGGACATGTTTATTCTGTGCAGTATAAACACACCAGTCTGGGAAGCAGCGTGCCACGCAGAAATGCCTTGAGTCACTTTGTGGAGATAAATACTAAGTTTATGCTTTCCCAGATCTGGGTCTGCCTTGCCCATATACGGCCCACGATCAGCACTGCCTTGGCTTTGCTTCAGGAGCCGGGAGGCGTGGGGATTCATCCCTCCGCAGGGGTTTCAGGGGCTGCTGGTGAGTCTCAGGGCCGTGCACGGGGATCCACGCCATGCATGGGGATCCGCGCCCTCGAGGCCAGTGGGTTGGGGTCCACCGCAGCCCCGCAAGCCGGAGGGCTGTGTCCCAGGCTGCCGGGCTGGAGCAAGAGGAGCAACCACCTTCATCTGCTTTTGTAGGAGCTGTCTGATGTGCACAGCCGCCTGCCGATGGTTTCAGCAGATGTGTCCTCCCTGCCTGCAGGAAGGCCAGGAGACCTTGGGAAACGGCGACCAGCAGAGTCACTGGGGCTTTGGGTGGAGAGATGGGAGGGGGGAAGAGAAATTTTTAAAAAATCATACAAAGGGACACGGCGGGTGTTTGCGTGGGGACACGGCAGGCGGTTGGGTGGGGACGTGGGAGGCTTGCGGCTCTGGTAGGGGAGAGAAGAGGCTGCCTGCGTGACGGCCCCGGGGAGAGGGGCGGGGAGGCGGTGTGCCGGGCCGCGGCCAGCCCTGCTGCCGGGGCAGCCCCTGCCCGCCCGGCGGGGGCACCACCGAGCTGCCTGGGCCCGACGGAGCCGTTGCGCGCCGGCGCTAGGACCCGGCAGAGCCCCACCGCCCGGCGAGGGGAGGGCGGGGCTACCCGTGCTGAGAAGCCGAGCCAATCAGCGCGGGGCCGCCGCCGGTTTCATTTACATTCCGCCGCGACGCATCCAATGAGCGCGCGAGCTGCCGGCCGCGCCGCGCTCCCAGCGGCCCCGCCCGGGCGGCCGAGGCGGTCGCGGCTCATTCGGAGAATGGCCGCGGCCACGGCGTGCGGCTCCCCGCCTCCCCGCCCGCCCCGCGAGCAGCCGCCGCCGCGGAAGCGGGGCGACTCCCGGCGGCGCCAGGCCGCCCTCTTCTTCCTCAACAATATCTCCCTGGACGGCCGGCCGCCCTGCCCGCCCGCCGAGAAACCGCCGCCGCCCGCCGGCCCGGGCGAGGGGGAGGAGGCGGCGGCGGAGCCGGCCGGAGCCCCCCCGCGGCTGCTGTCCCCGCCGCCCGCCTGCCAGCCGCCGCCCGCCCTGCTGCTGCCCGGCGTCCCCCCCCTCGCCGCCACCGCCGGAGCCAAGGGGGAGGCGGACCCCCCCCGCGGGGGCATCTTCCTGCCGCAGCTGCTGCTGGGCGGCCCGCTCTGCCCGCCGCCCCCGCCGCCGCCCGCCCTGCCGGGGATGCTGGCGGCCGCCAAGCCGGGCGCCCCGGGGCTGCTCAGCCCCACGCAGAGCGCGGCGGGCGGCGGCTTCGCGCTGGAGGCGCAGCGGCAGAGGTGAGTGAGGGGACGGGGCACGCCGGGCCAGCCCGCACACCGCCCCCCGCCCCGGCCGCCGGCGGGGCCGCCCTGACCCCGCGGGGCGTGGGAAGCGGCGCGACCCCCCGGGGCCCTGGGAAGAACCGGACTTTCCCAGGGCCCTCGGCCGGCCGGCGGCCCCCGGGGGGTGGGGAGCGGGGCATGGGAAACGGCCGCCCCCGGGGAGAGCGGCCGTGGGAGGCGGCGCCGGCCCCGCTGTGGCCTCGCCCCGGGAGGGAGCCCCTGGCCCGGGGCAGCCCGGCCGGAGGTGTCCCGGGGGCTGGGGAGGGCGTTCAGCCTCGCAGGCTGCCCGCTCTGCCCTGCCCGCTGCCGCTGGAAGCGCTGGGTGCGCGGCTCAGCCCTGGGGACAGACGGCTGCCGGTGCGGAGGATGCCCCGGCTTGCGGGAGCGCCTGGTGAGGGGGGTTTGCAGAGTATTGCCCTCGCTGAGTCTCTGGCTGCAGTTCTGCGGTATCCTGAACCCTGCCTCCTGCTTTTCCTTAGCCCAGTTCTTGCATTTTGCTGTTTCCAGATGAAGCCGACAGGGTCATTGCTAGGTAGGACTCTTCTTCCGCGCACTGCTGATGTAGCGCCTTCTCCTTATCTCTGCTGCTTGTCTATGCAGTACCTCTGTACATTAATAAATGCTTTTATGCTGGGAACTTTGAGCCAGCCTCAGGGGAGGATGCTCTGGCCTTCAGCGCGGGATTACCGTTGTATTTCCAAGGGACTTCTATCAGCCTGAAAGTGCTGGTTTTCTAATCTACTGCCTTTTGCTCAGATCTTCGGGATTTGATCTCTGAAGGAACTCTTTTCAGGCCGTTTCTTGCATAAACAGCTTTGTAAGGTGAGCTGGCCCTCTGAGCCTGCAGATAGGCAAAGCAGCATCAAAGGCTTTAAGTCTTCGTGGACTTTATAGTGGCTTCCAGAGCTTTGTTAGTGAGCTGAAATAGAGATGTTGCCTGTACTTTAAAGCTGGGGAGCTTTGCTAATGCAATTGATGGGTGTTCCCTTTCGGTGTACCTCTCACAACGGAGGTGTCCCCTTGATCCCCAGGAAACCTACTTGGAGTTGGATACTTGGAGTGAATATAAAGAAAAGTAGCTGTTTGTGAGCTGTGGGGGTCCTCTTGTGTGTCGTCCCTCCTGGTTTTTTTTCTTCTTCAACTGTCATTTATCACTCGTTGCTTTCTTTCTTGTAATAGAAAGGACCTTTCTTTCCTCACTTCTTGGAGAAATTGAAGCTGGGCCTGCCAGATGGATGTCCTGTACGCACAGGTTGCACTGTTGTGTTCAGCTTGTTGGGCAGGAAAGCCCTAAGTCAGGGTGTTGCTGTGGCATGGCTCCTTCCTAGCACTCCTGGTCCACAAAAGCCAGCGCCCTAAGTGCGGTGCTATTCGTTTTGTTGCTTTAATATTGTAGGTAAAGCTCTTGAGGGCGAGTTTTGCATCAGGAGCTTTACAAGCACAGTCAGCTCTGTGTGTACTTGGTTCTGGACCGCTGGAGTTCATGTAAACGGTTCAATCCTTCCCCTTCCCACGCCAAGTCAAGAGAACACTAAGAAAACAGTCTTTAATACGTATTCCTGGGGTCTTCTCGTTTGTCCTTCCTGCCTCTTTCCTTGGCATCTGGTTTTAGATGTTATGTTCAGCTATTGTAATTCTAATCAATCCACCTGAAAACAGTGATAAATCAGAAATAAAAGGTAGAGAGAAGTGCGATGAGGATACTCAGAGGAATGAAAGGGCTTCTGTGTGAGTACTGACAAAACAGGCCATGATTTCTCAGCTTGGAAGAGGTGGCTGAAAGGGTATATTGTATTGCATTAATCATTTTGTGTACTACTTATGAGGGTGATTTGGAGTGAGAAATCATCTATTTTTTGTCTTTAAAGAAGAAAACAGTGGGTGGAGAACATCTGCTGAAACTATCAGGCAGAAGATCCACATCTTTACTTGGAGATACACACATCTTCTGACAAAAGGGCAGTTTTACGCTGCCTGTGGGGATGCGTGAGACCCAATGTACTACTCGCAGCCACGTTGGGCACAGGAGCGGGTGAGGCGGAGCATCCCTCTGTAATTACGATTTCACCTGCGACTTGCAGGGTGAGGGACTTGGAGCACTATTTTTTCGCTGGACGGTTCCATGGTTTGCTCTGCGACAGAGCACCCCTTCATCCCTGCAGAACAGCGGCGTCTCCTCTTGTTGCAAACAGACAAGGAGTGATTCGGGGACTGACTTTCCCGCAGGACAGCGGTGGTTATGCTGCTTCCCCTTCTGTGTGTGGCGTGCTGTTTGCAAAACAAGATTCAGAACTAAACAAACAATTGCAGAATGGTTTCCTTTTCTTGGGACTCGGGAATCTGGGTATCGTTTTGCCATACAGTAATGTTGCTGCTCTAGATATGTTAACTGCGTGCATCATGCAAGTACACAGGCGTATGAAGTCATCAGAGGGAAGGGGGAGGTGGAATCCGCGCTGCAACTCTGGACATCTAATCTTTGGTGCCTGCTTAAGGCAGCTGCTCTCCTCGGAGTCCTTTTTTAGTCACTGTCAAGAGCTGCTTTGAATTGCCCTCGTGGAGCAATGCACCAGAAGCACGGGCCGAAGGGTCTCCAAGATTCGCTCCGTCCGTCTTCGGTGACCAGTGCCGCTGCCGTCCTGTGCCATGCCCAGGGATTTCATCGTGCTGGGGCTCGCCCTGATCCGCGGAGATCACTTTTATCTAGAACTGGCAGTTTCATTGGGCAGAGTTTTATTACAAAACTTGATCTTGTTTGACTTGATTGAGAAGCTGCGAGAAGCTGATGAGACCGGCCAGCGTAGCTCAGGGCAGGCTGGGACAGCACCCCTGCTCGGGTTGGTGGTTATTTGTTAGCAACAGGCAGGATCTTCAGTACAGCCCAGGGAATAAATGGTCCGCTCAGCTGATGTAACGTGGAGTTTCTTGGAGTTGCTTGGTAGCTGTCAGGTCCTTTAGGATGGAAACTCCGGCGGTGCACGCTCCCTCGGAGGCACAGGTCAATCTGGATGCTTGGCTTCATTGTGCTGCTGGCTGAGCATTATAAACTTTAACCTTCCCCTGTTGTTTTCCTGCGGAATCTTCTGTTTACAGGATCTTAAATGACAATGCTGTGTTCTACCAGCTTGCTTAATCTGCTTGCCATCCCTCCTCCCTTCTCCTTTTCCATCTTGCTCTGTTCTTTTGTTCTTTCAAAGAACAAGCCTCCCAAGAAGCAGTGGAGGGAGGCAGCAAACAGCGAACAAATCGGCATTCACACATTTTTAATGAATTTCTGCAGCTGGGTCTGGAACTGGCAGAGCTTTCTGGGGAAACACAGATAACAGAGGGCCCTGAAAATAGCCAGGTTATGAAAGCATAAAGAATGGGAACAACAGCCCTGAATGTCAGTGCTTGTTGTGCTTCTGAGGTTTCAGTATAGCGTAATGTAAAGCAGCTCTTTTTGCCATATATTTGCTGCATTTTTCTGGCCTAGGAATAAATACGGAGACTAAATTATTTGCAACTGATGCTTTAATGTCCTTGGTGTTCAGTGGTCAGGGAGCTGAACTGAATGCTCACGGTTGCTGATAAATCAGAAATGACTGAGCTAATTTAGGTCATTTTAAGGGTGGGAGTTTAAATAACAGTTGATAACAGCAGCACTTTGGACCAACTCTGCTTTTAAGTGTTAATTGGATGCTGCATTGCTGACATAGGTGGGATCAAATTAGTTCCTTGGGTGGAATGACAGAAATGCTTGGTCAGGCTTTTATGCTTATGATGGTTAATGTGGTGTTTTATCCTGTCAGCTTAGCTACTGTTTTTGCTTCAAGCAATATAAATACTTAAAAAAAAAAACAACCAAACCCAGCCCTCTTCTAATAAACAGATTTTGTTGAGGTGGATGAAATATAATGTTTAAAAGTCTTAGTTTTAATTTCGGAGCCTTATTTGGAATAACCTGAGCACACGTGGTACTTTGCAGGAAGCAGCGAGATCTGTCAGAGTCTGCGAGCTTTGACCTTTCAGGCGTGAACAGGAGACTGGGGTGTGCTGCTCGGGGCTGAAAATGAACATATTCTAAACTTGAACTTTATTTAAGTCAGCTGAAATGTTCAGGCTGCGGTCTGCTCAGCAAGCGCAGTTTGCTTCGACAACTTTCTCTTGTATTTGCAACTGCAGGTGAATTGCATGTGTCTAATATTAAATGTTTTTAATTTATACCTGCCTGTAGTATTTATTATCTGTCATTCCCAGCCAGGTATATTAATCGGAATCAGAAGTACTAAGCTGTATGCCTAGCAGGAAACTTGGAGATCAGAAACTCCGCATCCTTGCATCCCACGCATCTCTGCGAATGGGTCTGGGTCAAACAATTGTAGACACTTTTAACACCAAGGTTATTTGACCTCTTCATTTAAAAGAGTCCAGAGGCTTTTAAAGTAACTTTGATCTCCAAGCAGAAGGAGTCTGTACAGAATTAACTGTACTTGCAGTTGATTTCACCTGCGGGCGGATTATGTAGCTTTTCAAAGCAGTTGTGCCGGAGCCCCAGCAGCCGGGTTTCGGGATGCTGCAGGAAAGGGAAGCGCCGTTTCCACCTTTGGAGGCAATGAGGGTGATCAGAATGATGTTGTCTTGCTTCTTCAGGTCAATGAGTCATCAGCTGGGAGGGAAAATGCTACCAAATTAAATGTAAAAAGCTGAATAGCTTAACTTTGGGGAGGAATTGGTGGGGTCCAGTTTCAGACCTCCAGTAAGCAAGTCCTGTAGGAGTGTTACAGCCGGAGCTTCCTTATCCTGGTGCTCCTCTGCTGTGGACCTGAATGTACTGCCAAAACCTTGTGTAGCAGCACAGCATTCGTGGCTGTTTTCTAATGTTTTGCTTCCAAGATTTACTTTGCAAACTTCCTTCAAGTCAGGAAGAATAATGCAAGCCTTATTGGACCGTTATTTTCAAACGTAACTCTCGACTCTGAAGTCTGCAGGATCTCAGTGTACTGGCTTAAAATGTTGTTTCTTTGATTTGCAGTCTAAAATACTTCTCTCCTCTCTCCTCCTTGCTTTCCTCCCCCCAGATCTCAGCTGGTGAACAAGTGCCACCTCCCGAGTCTGAGCGCTCGGAGCTCCCAAAGCTCATGTTGAGCAGCAGCTGTATGCTGGGTGCTGTGGGTGTCGGTGAGAAGGACCTGTTTAGGTTGTCGGTGCTCCTGACCGTAATTTTGCTTAGCCCCAAAGTCCTTGATAATTGCAGAGATGTGAGCTGCCCAAATTTGCATCTGCTTTGCCAGCTGACTGGACAGCGATCTCGCCTAGCTGTGGGTGAAGCATCTTCCTCGGGGCTGCTGTGTGCTCTTGGCACCGTGACCGAACGGGTTCAGAAGAGTTACTAGCGGCGGTTCTCGGGTTTTTTTTGCAATTTACTATGAGCTGTGGGATGAGGCAGGGAGGGAAGGATCTTTGCTTTCCATTTTAAAGAGTAGTTCTGAGCTAGAGGTGAGCTCTTCTGCTCTGGGTTTGGGTATGGTCTGTTCGGTTTAGAATGGGGGGGAAAAAAAAAGGTGGAGGGAGGGGAAGTGACTCTCACAAAATTCTCTATTTAAATATTTTCTTTTATTTCCTGCAGTATGTGGGTTTTAGTTATATTAAATCTTGAAGACTTAACTTCAGCTGTCCTGTGTTCCTCCTTTTTTCCATCTGTCAAATCAGTTAAAGCTGTGAGGCTGCCAGGCTGAGTGAGCTTGAAGATGCTTTTGAGCCTTCTTTTGAAGATTGTTCTGAAGTCTTCTGGCTCTGTAGTTTGAGTTTAAAAATGCACAATCTGACATGCACACGAGCATAATGAAATTTGGATTCTTGAATGAGCACGAGGTATTGTTGAGAAAGCAGGTGACTGCAGATGCAGGGTGCTCAGCTAAAGCCACTCTGTCATGCTACCTCTTAAAATGCAGAGCTTTAAACTCCTAACCTTTGGTTTATAGCTGTTGTATATATAATTTACTGTACATTATTATAGTCTAACCTCTGAAAAAGACGTTAAATGAAGAACCTTTAACTGGTCTCGTAAGTGCAAGCAAAAGTGTTTCACGAGAGAGCCTTCTGATTTGTGAGATGAGTCTTTAAAACTAAAAGCTTGCTGCAGCTGCCCGCGCTGCTGAGGCTGTGATCCTGGGAGCTCCGAGCCCCCGACTCTGTGCAGCCGCCTTCTCCGGGGAGCGCTCCTCTTGTGCCAGCTCTCGCTCAGCGTGGTGGTACCCGAGCTCAGCGTAGCCTGCAGACCTGCCTTGGACCTGGGTAGCCATTTGGTTTGCTGGCCAGCCACAGCACGGGCTGAACGCCAGTCAAAGCTGCTTGCTCTACAGCATGGACAGATTTGCACTTGCTCTGTTGTGGTCGCTGTAATTTAAGCATAAAATTTTGCCCTGGTGAGGCTACAGCCTCTTGATTGTGGGTTGGAGGGGACGGCAGATGTTGCGGTGGGAAGAACCAAGTGCCCATAAAAACACTGGGAGATCTCCCTAAACTTTCTTTGACTGGGTTTCCTCCAGTCACCTGTTTTGGATTTTCTTCTCCTTCCCAGTAAAAAGCTTCTCTCTTTTCCCCCCCTCTCTCTCTTTTTCTTTTTCTTTTTTTTTTTTTTAAACTTGGGAGTTTTATTGTGCTGAAGGCTTTTATTTTAACAAGGCACATGATGAAATGACAGCATCATCTCTCAGAAAAATGCATGAATATTTCTAGCATAATGCCCCCAGTGTTATCAGGGCGACACTTTGCATTTCACTTGCCCGTTCTGGTCAGCGGTTCAGTGCTTAGTGAGCAGAGCACAAAGCACAGAGGGAACCAGGTTGGTGAGCTAGGAACGCCTCCAGAAACTGGTAGAAATTTGGAGAAATGCAGTTACTGGTTGTGTCCTGGCCAGCACATCCAGTTTGCTTTGTGAGAAGCAGCAGGGATTTTAGGAGTGGGCTCTGGGCATGGCAAACCTTGCATCTGGTTTGGTGGTTCTGTTGCAACAGATGGCTTTCATAATACTTCCTGGAAGGCATTATTTTATCCTTGAATTGTCTAAACACTCTTAGCACCAAAACAATGCGATTTATGAAACAGAATGAATACAAGGCTCGTTTCTTAGCAGCATTAGGTCTTAATCATCTGTGGTTGTGAATCAGCAGTGAAGTAGCAGCTGCTGTGAAGAGTATCTAATATCTTTCCTTGTTAGTATTTAAAACTCTCCAGGTTTGGTGAGCTTCCCACTTACTCTGCCTCCACCTTCATTCAAATTATACTTCATTTTTGTTCCTTCTTGCCTGTCTTGTAGGCTGCGTGACATATTCTTTTCCTTGCACGTGGCTTTACTGGTGTTTGAAGAACGCAGGATTTTCTCCTGGCTGTTTGGGACCAGCAGGAAAGCCCCCGGTGCCCCTTCAGTTTTGCAAACAAACCTTGAATAAGAACACAAAGGTGAGGGAATTGGGCCTCCCCCCTCCTCCTGAGGTCTCACAGGGGGACCTGCTCTGAAGCATAAAAGTTCTTTCCATGCTCACGTGGCTAATTTGGGTTTACTCTTTAAAATGAAGATTACCAGAGGAATAAATTAAACTAGCCCCGCTGTGAGAGTTGTATTTATTCTCTGGCAGTCTGATACTGAAACAAATGTCAGAACGAGCTCTTGGGACGGTGGCCTGCAATCCGAACTGCGCGTTTGCGGTGCCATAAAACAGTGAGTAGCTGACGTCGTAAAGAAGGAGCGCTTAGCTGTATGCTTACTATCAGTTGTGCGGGATATCATCTTCTCTGCCACTGCCTCTCATTGAACATCAGGGCTGAAACCATCTGTCCATGAAAATGGCTTGCTCGGTGCTGGGCGGAAATTCTTCATTAAAGTCATTTATTTCACCAAATACGTGGTTTTGAAGGTGATTCAGTATAAATGTGGTCTCTGACTTCTTTTGCCTTTAATTACTGAGAACTTGTTGCTACTGATGAGCTGTACTCAACCTGCTTGTGAGCAGGAAGCTCGTTAATGTAAGCACCGCGGGTGGTTAGGCACGGGCGCTGGTACGAGAACCGGGATGCTCACGCCCGTCCGCTCTGAAATGCAAGCCTGAAAACAGTAAATGTCTCCTGGGCTGCATAAGTAACGGCAATTGTGAAAAATTAAGCTTAAAAACTGAAACTGGTTTTCTTAATCCCTTGATGGCAGTATTTTACCTAGTCAAACTGAAGCACAGTTCATACCGGGTTGTTGGCTCGCCCGTAAGGAAGGAAAACGATACAGCTTAATCTTTAAAATATGTCTTGGCAAAACAAATCTGACAGGTATGTCTTCCTATTGTAAACAGGATTTGGGATCTGGATTCTTGTGCAGATTACCTTTGACAGTTGTTACTAAGCTAGTGCTTCCAAAAACCAATAAATGATTTTTGTCCTTGTTATATTAATAACTCAGTCCCTTGACAGCTATGATTATACTGAGGCCTGTAAAGGACCTTACAAAGGGACATCCATATTAAATAAAACTCTTTCAAGTAAGAAATAGGAAACCAAATTTTATTAGCGCCTAATTTTACACAGTAATTAAAAATCCACCCATCTATTAGCAGTACATACGGCTAAATAGCAACAGAGGACATAAGCCTTGCTGCTAATTTTAGCCCAGTGCCCGAGGGGTCTGTGCCTGCGTGGGCGCACGCGGCGTGGCATCCTTCCCCCGGCAGAAGGGCGATGGATGTGACTCCATCTGAAACAAATCTGCCCCGCCGGTCCCTTTGGCTGGAGGAGGTCTCAAGTCACGTTACTGTCTGGATTTGCAGCACCTTTGAACGCTTGTGTCGCAGGGCTTGGCGACCCTGGAAGTGGTGAGGGTAAGAAGTCACGGCAGAAGACAAACTCGAGGTGCTGCGTTGGTGAAAATGGCTGAATGCTGATTGAACTCTGGCTGCGTGGTTGGCTCAGAGTGCAAACCTCTCTGTCTGAGAGGTGGGGGTTAATTGGGATGGGAGGAGAATCCGTGTAAGATTTTGGAAACTTCTGAGGTAACCCTTCAGGAAGGAGCGAGACAAGCCAGTCCCTTCACCTGCTGTAGCAGAAGTGCGGGAATCAGAAGGGCGAAACAGAGAAAAGCTTCAAAATGCCCAAATGGCAACTGCATGCAGCAGCTTAAGTAGGATCGTTGGCCACTGCAATTTGAAGACCAACATTAGAAGTTACAATGAGGTTCATGAGGGCTGTTGGGAGTGCTGAGCAGGGACCCGGGTGCCCCAAGAGCTGCCCCGCTGTCCCTCAGAGGACACGGTGGCCCAGGAGCAGGCGTGGAAGAGGCTTGCCTCTGCCTGAAGCCATGTCTGATAGCACAGGGCTGGTATCTCTTTTGCATTCAACTCTAATATCTGCTAAAGAATGGTCAACTTGGACACTTCCAACTACAGCAACATCCTGAAACGTTACCCTTGTCCTCTTGGGTGTCTGCAGGGAGCCCAGCCCATGGACGGGAAGGGGGGAAACACTCTTGGCAAGCCATCGGAAAGGTCGCTGTTTAATCTGGAGCTGTGAATTAACCAGCTTTTTCCTTTCAATTCGTAAGATGGGACACGTAGGGATTACCGGTGCTATACATAGATTGATCTTAGCTGTGCCCTGTTCTGCTGGGAACACTTAAGAGCTGTGTCAGCCTCGGAGCCGGGGATGCCGTGTGCTGTTTGTCCGTTGCTGTTCACCCTTTGCAGACAGTTTCTCTGCCAGTGCTCGGTGGGACACTGGCAGGACCAGAAGAGGACAACTCTGAAGCTGGAAGCACTCAAGTTGAGTTTCCTCAGTGGGAAATCCATCAGAAAGGATATTTGTGTGGGCTGGCTCCTGCTGCCCAGGGTGGGAGTCAAAATGCAACTCTGAACATAATTTGTTGGGTTTTTATCTGAACACAAGATTTTTTTTTTGTGGGCTTTTTTTAAGTGCACGCTTAGCTCATCAGGGATTTGGCAGCGGTGTTGGATTGTGTGCATCCATGTGTGCACACGGAGATAACAAGCCAAGACGTAATCCAGAATTACTCTGCTTGATAGCCCCTTATCTCTGAGCATGTGCTGCGTCTGTTTTCCCTCTTGGTGGGTCCCCTCGGAGGTGCTGGCTCTGTAAACACAGTTGCTGTTTTTAATGTCAAAGTTCTAGGAAGGTCCTGCTGTATTGACTCCTGAAATGCTGGGGGGCAAGCACCCAAAAGTGAGCTCCTGGCCAAGGGCGTACAAACAAGCAAGCCCTCTATGGCTCGTCAAGGACGTAGCTGGTACTGGCGAACAGGCGTGTTTGAACTTTCTTTAGGATACGGTTGAAATGGCAGCCTGCTCCACAGAACTCATCAACATTTTAATATTGGATACTTAGATTTCTAATTGTTAGGTAGCATGTTGGTAAGGGTGTGTGTAAGGTAACTTGCAGTGCACGTATAGATGTTGGTATTCTGTTTTAGTATTTCTGTTGCATTTGGCAACAAACGTCCTGTGTAAACTACTTAAAATCCTTTGCGTTCCGGTGGATCAGAGCACAAGCAAGAAGTGTTATCCTAGGTGAAGCTGCTTAGCATGGGATACGTGACTCGACATTTTTTCATCGAAGCTAGCAGCCGCGAAGCGATCCAGTGCTGCCTGTGGTTGAAGTGTGGATCGGCTGCATGAGAAGAGCACTCAAGCTAAAGAAAATATATATATGTGTGTATACATAACAACAAGTGCAGACTACTCAAAAAATGTTAAGTTTTGCAGCATACTCCAAGTGCTGCACTACGTAATAAAGAAGTTCTGTACATTAGTCGTACTGAGGAATCTAGCAAGTCTTTCTTGGACTGCAGTGAGGGAGCTGTGTTGCTGTAAAACGTTGCCTTGAGCATACAAGCTGTTTCAGGTACTCTAACTGGATTAGTGAGACCTCTTTATGTACACCCTGTTTTGAGATTTGAGGGAGAGTGACTTGCTGAGCATCTGGGATTCCTCCAAGGTGACAGCTTCACTCGAGGACAGAAAATATTACTTACAAGCGTAGCTAAAAATGAAGTTTCCTGCTGGCAGAGTGGGGATGAGTCATTGTGGTTTTGAGTCAAGGGGCAGGATCTTGCCTTCAGCAGGCTTTTACTTCCAGATACGCTCTTACGGAGTGGCAGGTTCAGGTGTTTGTCACTTTTTTCCCCGTTAATGAGAAGACGAGGTGGTGTTGAGAAGGCGTACCGCTCCGGGTGGGTCTCCACCGTGGTGGTGAGCACCCCCTCGCTGGCCCTGAGGGCAGTTGTGCCTACAGCACCGTGGAGTTACTAGTGAGGGTCTAGCCGTGGCTCGCCCAATCCGTCCAGTTACACCTGCATCCTTTTACAGAACTACGTGCTTTTTTTGTACCAGTGCCTATTGTCGTTGGCGTTGGCTGTGTTTCCCCTTTGCTGGCCTCTTTGTCTGCATCCAGCCAGGTCTCCCCTAGGAAGGGAGGGAGACTGGGGACGTTACCAACTGCATTCATGCCAGGAGGTTTGAGATTGGTCTCTGTGTTTCATGAAGGGTGTTTTTTTATTGCAGGTTAGATGCCAAGGTAGACTGGAGAACCATGTGTATGTGAGAGCGTTAGACTTTCCTGTGCAGTTCTTGTTGAAAAGCAAAAAAAAAATAATTTTAAAACTGAAGGGCTGATGAAGGGCATTGAAGCTGTGCCAGGAATGTTCTTCAGTAGCACCCTTAATAGCTGTTGATTTGTAGGAGGCAGTCTCTAGCAGTACTGAAGGTGTTAGTCCTGTGGGAGGATTCACCTCTCTTGTGTTTACAGAAAGGGACAGTAGTTTTGCATCCTCCTACCTGTTTGAGTTGTGGTCTCTCTTTCTTTTAAGAATGCCTGAACAGCGCTGCTGAGAATCTGAAGACGATTTCCTTCTAGGAGAAAAAAATTAAGTTTTATATGGGAGTATAAGTTATTAGAAATTCACAGAGAAAGGGCACTAGTTATATTTTATTAAGGAGATTGTAAGCAGACTTTGGGAAGAAGAAAAATGTTCATTAGTTTGGCTTGGCGTTCATTCTCTTTATGTACTTGAAAATACAGAGAAAATGGTGAATTGTTTCTCATGAACTTGTAGTGAGGAATGAGGAACTAACCTGGTTTCAGGAATACTCAGACCAAAGTGTCATTTTGCAAAACCTCTCGATATGGTAGGTACAACTACAGGAATAACTTCAGAGGCCTTATTGCAGAGGCTTGTCTGCGGATCAGCAGTTTTAAGTAACATTTATGTCAATGTGTAAGGAAAGTGCTGGCTTTTGTGTTCCTGGTATAGCTTGAAGCAAGAGGGGCAAGTGCTCCTGTTGCTGGTAATCCGCTTGTTGCAGAAATCCATAATTTTATAGCAAGTCCTGTGCATCGGCGACGCTGCCTGTAATGGCAATGTGCCATGCAGAGGGATGCATCGCACTGGCACAGTTTTTGGCAGGCAGCTCTGGCAATAGCTCCAGGTAGCTCAGAAGAGAAGACATAACTTGCAAGAAGGGGAAAAAGAGGTGAAAGCCCCTGTTTTGTCACTCAGGCAATTTGCATTTCTAGACACCATGCTTAAGAAAAAGCAGACAGATTTTGTGCGTGTCCAGAACTCTGGTGTAGCTCTTCTGTAGCGAGAAAATAGTATGATTTGCTTTCTAACCCATCTCAGGCTGGAGAGGAGGAAAGGCAAAGTCACTAGGATTAGCAGGTTGTCCAACTGTTTCAAAATCTTGAAGTGCTGGGCTTCCAAGACCAGACTTAATCCCAGGTAGCTTTTTTTGATCTTTAACTTGAATCAAGTGAAGCTACAAATGACTTTGCTGTGTAAAAACTCTTCCATAGCTGTTAACAGTTAATAAATCCCATTTTTCTTGGCCTCACCTCCCCCCACACCCCCATTTCACCCACCCGAGGTGCCATGCTTTTGCTTTGGTGTTGGATGTTAACTTCCAGGCGTGAGAGCCTGGCCTCAGTCTGTCTGAGCGGTTTGGCTGCTCGTGGGTGCCAGAGCTCTGATGCAGTTTAAAGTTTGAATTTTTTTCCAAAGGTAGATCTTGTCAAACCACAGTCCTGCAACTTTTGTCTCGTACGGTGCTTCTACGTTGACTTCCATGGCAGTATTGTCCATTAGTTGAGTTACTATGTCACTTTGGAAGAAAACCTTAGACTTGAATGCATGTGGCTTGTGCTAAAAATGTAGCACAGTCTACGCTTGAACACAAGCAGAAAGTATGGAATCTGATAGTTGTAGTGTCAGCGTTTTGCTGGTGGCAGTTGAATCTGGGTGCATTGTTCCTATGGAAATTGCAGTCATAGCTTCACAATTCATTTGTAAATCTCTGCCAACAAAGAATGTCTTGACTTTGACAATAGTAATGTATCTTACTTTGGCAAAGTCTATTTTTTTTGCTTAAATGTAATATCCTATTAGTGTTACAATAACTCACATGATTCCTACTATTATTCTCCTTGCATCTTCCATTCTGGGATTTCAGATGGGTACCGAATACTCTTTGCTTCCTCTAATAGCCCTCTCTATTGTTTTCCGGAGAGATCCGTCAATTTTATTGAGCTACCGTCATAGACTCTCAGTCTGCCGACTCAACACAGCTGGAGACAACTGTGTTCTGAATCGGGAATACACAGATATTTGGTCATCATACAGATATCTGTATCTGTCCATAGATTGGTATAAAATGACTCACTCCCTTGCCTTGATGAGGGGGCGCTTTTTGCAATATTTCTTGTAAGATTTTAAATGAGTATTTGGAAGCTTTTTAGGTGTTTAATTTATAGGTAGGTGTTTTTATGTGCTGAAGACAGTGAATGCTCCTGTTAATGAAGTTGGTATAAATATGTACTTCAGGGGCCCTGGAGGGGGAGACAAGTTCTTGGCCTTTTTAGAACTTGAAACTCTTAGTTAAGCACTCTTCCAAGAAAAAAAAAGAAAAAAAATCCAAAAAACCTGCCATTTGTTCTAAGAGCTCATAGATCTGTTGCAGTTCATAAACTCAGAGGCCATGAACTAATATTGTTCACTCTTCGTGGTGTTGTACATTTTACAGAAGGCGTTTTATCTCCCAGCGCTGCTCTCTAGACTTTTTAGAAGACATAGTGGAATATGCCAGTGTACGAAGGTACTTTTTTCAAAAGCAGCATTAATCTCAACTCGTTGCATGCAGTCCTCTCCTCCCTCCACCCTCTTCCACGCCAATATCTGAGGTCCTGCATGCTAGTGCTGCCATCTGATCATACAACTGGCATGACTCTTTTTTCAGAGCACTTAACAGGTGGTGGTGGTTTTTTATCATTGCAGAACCAAGCATATATCTGGGTCTCCAAGACACAAAAGTTTGAAGAAGATGCACTTCATCAAGAACATGAGGCAGTATGACACCAAGAACAGCAGGTAACTTCTGGAGATCAAGGTGCCTCCTGGACTCAAGTGAAATAGGCTGTGCTCAGCAGTAGGCTCCAGTTCAATGCAGTTAGCCATTTAATGTCAGTGGGAATAACGTGACGTCCTTGGGGTCTTGTTAATTTTATACATACTTCTATCGAAGGCAGTAGGTGCTCATATCTGCTACATCTGCAGCAATATTCTGATGGTTCTGCCATCCTGCTTTGAGGAGGTTAAATCACTCGCTTCTAACGCCCTTCTTATCTCCAGCACACAGAGGTTAGAGCTGAGGAGGATTTAAGGAGAATGGCTTGGTGTAGCCAAATTCGTGGCTCATAGTTACTGGGCAGAAGAGAAAGGAGGGGGCGCGTTGATATTTATTATTAATAGAGGTGTGAGACTTCATCTAAATGTAAAATATTACCTACATCTTTTCACGAGGTTTATGTAAAAATTACGTAAATATAGATATATGTATTTAAAGACGAGGAGCTCCCAAGGTGATGGCAGTTACTGAACGCTGGCGTTTGATACAGAACTTGGCTCTAAGGGCCTACAGGGTCAGAATGAAACCTCTGCTTTTGTGCTGCTTTCTGAAAACATAAAATCCATAGCAGTATTTGTGTAACCTATAGAGCAATTTAAGAGGAGTTCCGTGTTCAAGTTCCATAAAAAGCTGCTTTATAACTTCTGAATCTTTAATTCTTATCCTGATCTCTTCCCATCTGCTTACAGGATAGTGTTAATCTGTGCTAAACGAACACTGTGTGTGGCTTTTTCTATCCTACCTTACGGGGAGAGTTTACGGATCAGGTGAGTCATCTTTAACTGCTGCTTTGTGAAATGTCTGGTCTATTGTTTGCAAAAGATCTTTTAAAATGAGTGTGGTTGGTGTAGGTCTCGTGTTTTGAAGCAGGTGAACTAACTTAAATTACCATTTACGTGTAAGGACAAGAGCTTGCTATCAGAGCAGTAAAATCAGACATTGCCACAGTGTCAAAGCGTTCATTCAGACTCCAAGAGAAAAATAGTGGAAAAGGTAGACTTTTCAGGTGCTCCCTCACGTTTTAAAGCATTCCAGTCCTGTGAAATCCCTAAAACCAACTTTGAATAGATGATGTGATTTGTTGCTGTGTAGGATTTCCTATGCTCCTCAGGTGGTCAGAAATCAACCATCTGTAGTGCAACAAACAACTGTGTCTGCAAAAAATCATACAGGGCATCAGGGAAGGATGCTGTTGCCTTTACTGGAAACCTTCAAGGTTTTACAGTGAAATTACATCTAAATAAGTTTAAGATGCTCTTCTGGTTTTCAGCTCTAAGCCACGAATGTCCCTATTTGCAGTCCAAGGAAAACAGAAACAGTTTAGACTGATTGAAACTGCCTTTAGTGTTGTACTACATTTTTGTATAGAACTGTCAATGTGATGACTTACAAGAAACTGAACCTGGTAACTGGATTTCCCTGCAGCTTTGCTCAGTCTCTTGTTATGTCTAAGTTGATTCTGTAAAGGTCTGTGATCTAAAAGTATACCATAGAAAATACTAATTTTATTCTAATGCACTTTTGGCAAAACAATTGTGTTGTCACTTGTGTCCTGTACATAACTTATGGACAAAGGAAACGGATGTTTAGTGGTGGGAATTGTATTGTATGCAAATACCCTTGCCATAAAAATAGTTGATGGGAAAATACTCTCTCACTTCATTGAAAAGCAGCAAGGTCACTGGAGCTATTTTGGAGCAGTTCTGAGCACTGGATTGCTTTGCTTGTGTGTAAGCTGGCAATGCAGTTCTTTAACTGAAAGCTGCTTTTTCGCAGTGGAATATAGGTGACAAAGCTGCATGCTGCCGTCGCTGAAGCAGAGTTCTGCTAGCAGCCTTAATTCTTAATTTGAACTTGTGTGCGCAGTGGTTGGAAAATTGCAATTGAAAGGCAAGTTTCTAATCCTGGAAAACTAGTAATATGAATCATGTTTGCTGTTCAGTGTTTGAGCATTTGTGTGTTAATGAATGGTATGGTCTTACGCAGAAAGACCATATCAAAAAAAGTTTACATTTGCTAGGTATATTGTTACAGATGTGAGTTAAAATGATATGAAATCTGATTCTTCAGTTAATGTCTCTGCATTTTGAAAAGAGTGCTTAAAAATTAATGCTTTCTCGGAGCTGGGATTGAGGGAGTGCACCGTTCTCACGTAGAACTCTGACCTGGTGCTGTTGGCTGTAGCTAGCGGATGGACCTGGTGTTGACCGTAGAGGAAGCTGGGCTTATGCCGCATTTTCTAATAGTGCATTTTCTTATCTGCATTTAGTGATCTAAAAATGGAAGGACAGAAGCAACGACATCCTTCTGGGGGAGTTTCCGTCTCCACTGAGATGGTGCTTGGTTTGGAAGGAGTAGAGCTGGGTGCTGATGGCAAGGTAAGGACATTTTTTTTTCTTTTTTTTTTTTGTCTCTTGATCTGTAACGCCAATGACCAAACCACTGACTGGAGCCAGGGAGGGCGGATGGGTAAGCTGGCTGCTTTCACCCTGGGACCATTTCATACTGGAGCAAATCACTTTATGGATGGCAAAGCACTGCATAAATTAAGTGAGAGCTGTAACTTTTCAGAGCAGTGGAAGTTTTTGATTCTTAAAATTTGAAATGTTTGGCTTGTAATAAAGCTTCTTCTGAGGAGGCTGTTGAAGCCCGTGATCACTTCTGCCTCTGTTTCTGGAGAACTGATTTGACTCTGGTATCTCAGGCAATCACATGTGAGTGATGTTTTAATAGAAATATGGGTGAAATTTATACCTCTTTAGTTTAAATTTATATACTGCCGGAATTTTACTGATATGATTCTCCCCTTTTCTTTGCTGCTTCTACAACACTTCCATACTGAAGTTGTGGAAGCAAGGCATTCCTCATCCAAATTTTCCCTTTCCTCCTGTCCGACAACTTCAAGGTCACCACTCCCAAATACAAACTCCAGGGGACTCTCAGAGTTGGAAAATCCTAGATGTCTGGAAATAAGCTTTGTCATACATTTTCCCCTATAACTACTACAACTTTCTCTTCTTTAAGGTTGTATCCTATGCAAAATTCTTGTATCCGACCAATGCCCTAGTTGTTCGCAAAGCCGACAGCCATAGCGCTGTTCCCTCATGTCGAGCTAGTGCTTCACGGAGTCTGCCTGGATCAAGATATAAACCTGTGACAGCAAAAACGATACCAGCAGGAACAGACATTGGTAAGGACAGCCGTCAGCGTTGTCACCACTTGTGCACACAGCAGAAAAACATAAAAGGAATATATTTGTCTGAAACAATTGCAAATGGTAAAGTGCATTGTTAGGAAGGATGTGCTGCGGCTGGAAGGAGACTCTTTTTAGCACAGCCTAGCAAAGAAGGCTCGTTAATGAGGTATAAACGATGAGCCTTAAGACTGAGACTTGCACACATTCCTTACATCTTCTCTATATCTGGGCTAGTTCTGTTTGTGCAATTCAAGGCATGCAAAGCCATTTCCTTGGAAATGTGAAGTTTTGTATTACTCCACAAGAAACATCTGGTGTACATAGGTGGTCCTCCTTGCCTTCTAGCACAGTAACAATGCATAAGCCAAAGAGTTTGTGACAAGAATCCCCTCTCTTGTGTAAAAGAGCAAACCTAACAGCTCTGCTCTCTGCTAGATTAGAGTATAGGCAAAAGAATTCAGTCTTGTGCAGGTGTTTTCTGTGCATATTTGTGGATGACAAACTGTTAGCTTGCACTAAGTCTGAAATGGTGCGTCGGGCACATGCTGGAGAAGGAGCTTGTGTGGGTTTTTATTAATTCTAATACCTGACTGGTGCGTTCATGGAATGCAAACAGGTGACTGTAGCTGCAGTTTGCCTGTGCTATGGGGTCTGCCAACACTTTTACTGTTTGCTCTTTGAAAACCTCTTTTAAAGAGGAAGCAGGGAATTTAAGGCTCTGTATCTCGTGACCCGGTGTTGTGCTTTTCTTGTTCCACTCAGGAAGTGAAGCTGGGGAGGCTGCAGAGTACGATCCAAATCTTCTGGATGATCCTCAGTGGCCCTGTGGGAAACATAAACGTGTTCTCATCTTTGCCTCTTACATGGTGAGTGACTGGCCTACCCGAACAGAGAAATGAGTGAGTGTCTGGAAGATCCTCCTAAAAAAACTTCCCCGAGGAAGAAAAGTTCCTCTAGGAAGAAAAAGTTGTGGCTTTTTGAGAATTGATTAGGAAAAATACAACGAGTTCAGTTTGTACACTCAAAGTTGAGGACCAATGTGCTGTGTATCTCCATGTTATCATTTGCTGCTTGTAACCATTTGCTTACTATTTTTTTTTTTAAGATTTTGTCGTGGTTGAGATTCAACATGGTCTGTTACTTAGGACATTATAGAAATGTTAAATTATGAATAAAAAACCTCAGGTTTGCCTTTTGCATTAGTGTCTTTGGAACAGTTGTTTGGCTGTCAGTACTGTTCACAAGAGAAATGATAAATTTTGCCTCGTGTGTTTCAGACTACAGTCATAGAATATGTGAAACCCTCGGACCTTAAAAAGGATATGAATGAAACCTTTAGAGAGAAGTTTCCTCATATCAAGTTGACACTGAGCAAAATTAGGAGGTAAGAAACAAGCACTGAATAATGAGAACATCTACGCTGTACAAGGCTGCTTTTATCTTCCACTTGTATGGAGCAAATACTAGATCTATTAATAGTATATATGATTAAACACTAATCTCTTGTTGCCAGTTGAGCTGACGGTAGGATGACAGCCCTGTACAGGAATGGTTAGGATGCTGAGAAAGGGTAACAGTTGCTTTTCATAGTTCAGCCTAAAAGGGTTTTGTTTCACCAACTGTGGTGTACTAACACTCATAGCCAATTAACAGTGAAGCAGTGTTAGCCTTGAAACAGATAACTCGTAACCTGATTGTTTGGCTGTAGAGCAGTCCCACTCTAACTGGATTGTCCTTCTGGACCCTCTGGCTGTTTTTGCCTTTCAATTACCAGACTTACTGATGATTGTGGACTCTAACAAGATTCTAGGATAAAGAAGAGTGTTAAGTCTGGGGAGTCTCGGTAAAGAAAAGCATTTCGTGAAGGCAGGACTATGCCACTCAGAATTCCTCGTCTTCTGGGAAATGCATCTGGCCGCTCATCAGCGAGAGGCACTGTTGTGCCTTCTGAGAGCTGTAATCTTGCTGGTATTACGTGGCAGTTAATGCAGTCGGGGCCTTCTGAAATAGCCAGCTTAAACACGGTTCTGCTGAATCACCAGGGCTATGTGTAACTCTCGACTCTGAGTGGAAGGCTTGCTGAGTCAGAGTGTGTTGTGCCAGCATCCTGCCTACTCCTCCTTGTAGCTGTTTTGAGTAGTGTGCTTGCACAGTACCTTCTTGCAGGTGTAGCATGGATGGCAGCCCTGAGAGGTAGCATCCACCCTAAAGTTTGCCTGTATGCTGAATTGAAGGGCCAGCCGTGGTGGGAAGTGTGTAAACCAGTCTGCCTTCCCCCTCGGACCTGATTCTTCGGCGAGGTGTGTAGTAGACGGGTCTCTGTGCAGCAGCTGCTGTGATCTGCACAGCTTTGATGTGGTGTTCTGTAGGTCAGGGTGGTTCAGTCTTATGACATGAATCATGAACCCGTTCAGGAGCCCAGAGGGACCGATACAGCAACAGCCTGTGTGTCAGTGGGGCAGCTAAGCCCCAGGTGTTTATGGGCAGACACAGAACTGTTCTTCCACAACGGATGTTGTCAGCCAGGTTAAATCAGCCTGTGCATCAGCTCCAGCTTGCTGCCAGCTGGGCTTCTTCAGTCTAGGATAATACTCATCGTGGTTTTCCAAATAGGAGTCTTGCCCATATGCTCTTCTGAGTTCCCATCCTGCAGTGTTTCTAGAGCATTTCATAAAAGCTGTCGTGTTTGAGAGTGTGTCTTTTTTCCTATTCCTAGTTTAAAGAGAGAGATGCGGAACCTGAGTGAAGAGTGCAGTCTGGAGCCGGTTACTGTCTCCATGGCTTATGTTTACTTTGAGAAGCTCGTCCTCCAAGGCAAACTCAACAAACAGAACCGCAAACTGTGTGCTGGTGCTTGCGTTCTGCTTGCAGCCAAGATCAGCAGTGATCTCAGGAAACATGAAGTTAAACACCTTATAGATGTAAGTACCGTGAGACTTGTTTCGGGTGTTGCCAGAACCTTCTCTCTAGCTCATAGAACAAGACAAAGATTAAAGCCAAGACTTCAGCAGTGCATGCTTGCATTTAAGACCAGCTCTTTCAGTCGTTTTTATGTCTCATTAGGGCTCTTCCTTGATGCTTTTTTTTTTCCCTAATTCATTAAAACTACATGACTGCAGTCTAATGTCCCACTGATCCTACAGTGAGGTTATTTTTGCGCTTACTGTTTCTCAGGCAAACATATGTCACTGTTGTGTGGGTGTCACAGCTGAGCTGGTAAGTTGGTTTACTTGTCTGAATCCTGGCAACGCTTTTGGTTCTGTAGGTATCGTTCTGGCCGTGCATCACTGATTCCTGTTTTATGCTGACTGAATCTAACAGCACGTTGGTGTCTTGTGGATTAACTGATTCTTTCTCCCCCTCTTTTTTTTTTTTTTTTTAATTACTATCGTAGAAACTAGAAGAGAGATTCAGATTCAACAGAAGAGATCTCATTGGTTTTGAATTCACCGTCCTTGTAGCTTTGGAACTGGCTCTCTATCTTCCTGAAAACCAAGTTTTACCTCATTACAGACGGCTCACACAACAGTCTTAACCAAAGCGACGTTCCAGCCGACAGCCAGTGGCGCTGGGGATCGTATCACCGAACGCTGCTGGTGAAGTTGCCACTGGGCTTCCTGTGCCGCTGTGCGCGTCCTGCCATGGCTACAGCTAGTTTTGAAGCCTGCAGCGTGTTATGAAACTGTTGAGGTGTGCAGTATGGACACGTATGCCAAGCCTGGGGGATGGTACGAGAAAAGTTATTGAACTTTATTTTCTTTTGGACATTTAAAGCACAAATATTCACCAGTCAGCTGTCATGGCTGCTTATTATTCCTTATTTATCTTTTCGGTTTTACTAAAACTGTTCTTCCCTATGAAGAATACTATGGTATTGTGTTTTTGGTTTTTTTTTTTTAAGCCTTTATTGTATTCCTTGAAACTAAAGGAAGCATCACTTCCAGTGCACCATAACGTTCAGATGTTTCTAAGAATCTTCTCGCATTTTTACATTAACGAAATGCATACTTTATTTTTTTAAAGATGTGCCTAAAACTGGCTGGTCTGGTACCAGTGCTTTTTAAGTTAGTTATGTTATTTAGTGGGGAATCCTGAATTTCTATAGGCGTTTATTCTTTACCTGCATTGGCCTTGCATATAAGGAAAACAATTCCAGTGTATCTGCACTAATGATACACAGAGCATCTATTCTCTACTGTACTATGGATCTGTAAGTAGCAAGGTTGAAATTACTCCGTTCCAATTTAGTTAACTATTAATACCTTAGAAATATACATTTTATTTAAAAAGGAAAGATGGTTTGAAAATCTGTCATGAAATACCACGTGTTGAACGAGGTGGTTGCAGCAAAGCGATTGCCATCCTAATTCACTCTTCAATGGAAGATGAGCGCTTGACTAAGAGCAGTTTGCTGTCAACTGTATCATTTATGGGTTTTGTTTCGGTGTTCCATAGTCTGAAATAAGCACCTTTTTAGTACGACTGTATTATATATGGTCTTACGTGCTCTGAGCAAATACTTAAGTCAGTAGAGCTACTGCTGCCAAACTAAGCCAATGAAACAAAGCATGCTCAGTATTTAAAATGCTACTTTTTTACTCCGTTCTTCCAAGCATTGCATCACTGTGATGGTCCTCATAAAACTGGCATTCGTTGCACATCTGAACAGCCACTTCACGGCTGGTGCCAGCAGCGCTCTGATGCTTACGCAGAGGTTAAATAACTTCCCTGACCATTGGCTATTCCTTCATTTGTTTTTAAAATGTCCGGGTTGGGAATGAACTCTGATTTTATGTGGAACTTTCTGTGATATTGGCTCTTGGGTTTATTTTCTGAAGCAATATTATGATACAAGTAACTGTGTCCACTTGCAAGGAACAAAACTGATGCTTGGCTATTACGACTGAGAAATTTGTGATTTAAGTTTGACTCCTAAATGAAATACTAGACCTCGTACTGAGGTGAGGGACCTGCTATCTAATATGTAAAGTAATGTAAATTCCTGTTCCTTGTATTAAATGTTGGTTGTAGGCAAAAACAAAGCTGAGTCTTTGCTCTTCAGCTGTGTTTTGTCTGAAGCTCATTTGGCTTCATTAGAATTGCAGCAAACTTTACTGGAGCCCCTTCCTCTTTAAGTAGGGCTCAAAATGTATTTTTCATATGTAATAACTAGAGTGACTATCAAATCTTTTGTAACTGTGTTCAACGGTATGTAGCTTCAAGTTATTTGTGTAAAATTTAAATGCTTGTGACTTCTCGCTAACACAGAAGGACGTTCCAGTCTCCATAAGTGAGATGGTAGCTAATAAGTTAGACGATAAGCTTGCCAGTTATCTTCCAAAAGGTTGAAAAAAATTGCCTACTAGTTAAACTTTCTACTGAATATAACTGTCCTTGCATGCAAGAAATAGTGAAATACTAAACATCTAGTGTATAACGAGCCTTCAAATTAGCAAACGGTGGTGAAGACAAAGCGGTCCACCACTTCCTAAAGTCAGTAGGGGAAAGAGGTAGAACTGAGCAAAGAAATTTCTCACACGGTGTTTCCAGAAATAGTAAAACACTTCAGTTAGCGTGAACAAAGTCAGAAAATGTCTTTCTCTGGGAACTTCTGTTTAGCGTATAAAGAGTTTTCTGTAACAAAATTAACTTTCCTTTCTCACCATCTAAGGAAAAAAACCGCACTTTAGTTTGCAACACTTTTGTGGTCTCTATTCAGTGGAAGTTTGTCTAGTTGCAGTGGGCATTTGGGCTGGAGTTACACTCCCAGAAACTCTGGTTTCACGTCATAGAAAGGCAAGCTTTTGTTTTCTCTTTCAGAAGAACAAGTGAGGATAAGGAGCATTAAATTACAGAATGCTGAATGTTGTCTAAAGGTTACTCTAAACATTGGCTCGGGCACATGCAGTGTTTTTGAGCTCAAAAGCTGTTTGGAGCACAGGCCAAAAACAATGCGGTGGAGCAGACGCTGCGCCGATGTCTCTGGTAGAGCGTGGGTTTGGGGCCGATGCCGGCCAGAGGCGTAGCCTGCGGCTTGTCCGTCGGTACTTCTGTTGTGGTATCTGTGCAGAAACAGTCCTTCTGCGGAGGTACGGTAACGTGTGTGTGTACGTGTTGATTTTTCTATTTCTAGAGCGTAGCTTGCAGTCCTGTGTGGGAGTATTTATCTTTTCGCCTAAAAGCTGCCACCATGTGGCAAAGGACTATTACTACCTTACCAATTAATAAACTGAAAGTGGGACGCAAAATACAAAATAATACATGGATCTGCCAGCTTTACGTCTTTGCAGCCCAGCTCCTCTTGCTTTGCAGAGAAACGCTGCTTCTCGCCGCGGGGCGCTCCAGCGCTGTGTACCCTGTAAGGATGCACGGAGAACGCTCTTCATAGGTGGCTGTACATTTTTATGTAAACAATACTGGTTTTTTGTCTTACTCCATTATTTAAAAGTCTGAGTTGTAGCCTGTTCCGTGTTGGTTTTGGTTTGTTTTTTTTTTCCCCTCCATGAACTTGTGAAATTAAGATGCTGTGAAATAAAAACTGTTTTGATACACGTTTTGTAACCAAACGTCTTGTTTCGGAATGGTCTTTCGGGTCCTGTCAGGGCGGCGCAGCGAGCGGCGGCCTGAGGGGCCGGGGCCCCCCGCCGGGGGGGGGCGAAGGCCGAGGGGCGGCGGCGCCGCTTCCCTGCTCCCGCCGCCGCCTCAGCGGGGCAGGGAGGGAGACGGCGCCCCACGGCCACCGTTTAGCTGACGTCTAACTGACGTTTAACGGCCGCGCACCCGCGCTGCTGACGTCCTGCCGCCACGCCGGAAGCACCCCCGCTCGCTCTGGCCTATTTCCGCTTCCGGTGGGTTGCCGCCTTTTCCGCCGCGCCGCACGCGAGGTAGGAGCGGGGCCGCGTCGCTGCTCCGGAGGGGAGCGCCCGGGGGGGCCGGGGGGCAGCCGGGGGGCAGCCGGGGGGCTGGGGGCGGCGGGGGGCGGCTCTTCCCTCGGCTTCGGGGCCGCCATGAGGCCGGGGCCGGGCCCGCTGGCGCGGCCGGTCCCTGAGCCCGGCCTTGGTCCGTTTAGGTCTGAGCGCTTGGTGCCTGTGCCCCAGCGGCAAACCCGGACGAGATGCAGAACGACGCCGGGGAGTTTGTGGACCTCTACGTCCCTCGGAAATGGTGAGGGCTTCCCTTGGGCGGCGACGGGGACGGCGGGGCTGCAGCCGGCGCAGTCTGTGCGAAAGGAGGGGGTTTTGTAGTAGCCGATATCTGGGGGGGGAAAAAAAAAACCACCCTGTTTTCTATCTCTTTCCGTATTTTTAAATATCTTATGTAAAATACGTGAAGCAAAAACTCGAAGAGAATACTGTGCATCTTCTGCCGCACAACTGCCAGCCTTACGGCAGCAGTGACGGCTCGTGTGGTTCGTTTCAGCAGTAAATGCGCGTTTGTAGGACGTTAGTGTTGGCATAGCCTTACCTACAGTGTAGTGTAGTGTGTTAGTGCGTTAGTGCTTCTGGGCTACCGGCTCTCGTAGCGAACCTGTGAAGTGATCGCTTGTTGCCTTGATAGCACATCGGAAGTGCAATTTTGAGATCATAGTAAATGGACAGTGAGAAGCTTTTTGTAGATGCGTGTGTTAAAAGAAAAGACTAAAAAAATAAACCATTTGTATGCATTTTATTAGGTTTAAGTTGAATGTTTTTTACAGCCTGTCATTTCTGAGGGTTTGCAACCTGAGTGCTTTTTGACAGCTGTAATGGCTCCCAATAAAAAAGGCATGGAAACTGTATTCTCATGAATTAGCTTGATTGCTGTATTTTTTATAGAATCATAGAATTGTTAAGGTTGGAAAAGACCCTTAAGATCATCATGTCCAACCGTTAACCTAACGCTGCCAAGTCCACCACTAAATCATGTCCCTAAGCACTTTTGCACTTTAGAAAAGAAAAATTTGATATTCGGTGTGTTTTGAAGGCCTGTGCTGCTGTGTGCACTGTACAGGGGCGAACTGGACATATAAAAACCAAAGCGAAGGGAGAGTTGGCAACTTAGCATGACGCTACCAAGTGACAGTCTCTTTTAAATGTCCTTAAAACTCCATTTGAATTTTCTGAGCACTAAAAGTTTAAACTGTTACTGTCTAAACTTTTTGTGTAGCTTAACTTGCATGTAGATTTGGCTTTAAGAGGTTTTTTTTCATTGTCGCTGTCTGTTTCCTTTTGTTTAAATACATCTTGTTGTTTTATTCCGTAGCTCTGCTAGCAACCGAATAATTGGTGCTAAGGATCATGCTTCTATTCAGATAAATATTTCTGAGGTAAGTTTCATAACAGTATGAAAGTATGTGAGGAGTGTAAGTATGTGAGGAGAAAGCTACACCTTTAAATTTCTGGTAGAAGTTAAGAAATACAACAGCTTGTGATGTGTCTCCAAGTAATTCAGTAGAGACCATAAAAATGTAGAGCTGGAGGGCTTGCAAACATACAAGTATATTACTGTGTAACCCCTGGTTATTTTTCAGCCTATTGGAAACTATTTATTAGAGGGAATGTCGTAAAGCTCTGTACAGTCTGTTCCGGTGCTTAACTGACTAAATACAACTTCCTAACTGTAGATATTTCGAGTTATAAATTAAAGAATTCCTTGTCTTGAAGGAAAGATGGAGAAGAAATGCTTGTTTCTGGGAGATTCTTATTCCTTCTATGTTCACCTGTCTGTAAGAAAGTACCGTTCTTCAGTCTGTCCTTGTGCAGCCTGTTTTTTATTTTTTTATTCTTGTTGACGTTTTCTGTGCTTTTTCTAGTTTGTCCAAACTTTAAGAAAGATACAGTCTCCAGAGCAGAACTCTATTTCTGTTCTACTTTGCTTAACTGAAATGCCATCTTCCGTGTTTTGCTTGAATCGTTTCTATTAGTACTTGACACTGCTGCTCTTAATAGGTGAAAAATGAGATTGCTCGTGTGTTCTGTGCGCGGCATTATCATTCCATTAACTCAGTGCTTGGGATATTATACGCTTAGAATTTTTTCTGAGGCATGCTGGTTATTTGTATTGGCTTGGTATTGTACATTTAGTTTTCTTTCTGTAACATAAAGAACTTGTTCTTGTCTAAGTTTAATTTCATCTTCTCAAGGTAAGTGTTATTGCGAATCCCAGGAAGCTTAACATAGATGCTGAGAAAACCACAGTAGACCTTGACTCCTGCAGGATCCCAGTTAATGCACGTGGGTTCCGGTTAATTTAGACTCCTTTTAGCGTGGGTTTTTTTTCCCATGTGTTTATTGGTATTCACCTCGCAGGAATTCTGTGGACACAGTGTTCCTATAGCTAATGAGCTATATAGCTTGATTTATTTCTTCTTAAATGGGAGACCACAAGACTACATTCCTGTATTTTTAAACAACTGAGTCTCTCGTGTTATCTGCGTGACTTAAGAAATCATTTTAAAAAATGCTCTGTTTGCAATTTCCTGTAAATGTTAAGGCAAATACTTTTCTTGTTCGCTGTGTTTCATTCCTTCAGTGATCCCTATTTCTTGCTTTCAAAGGATCAGGATTAGCAGAACTCGAAAAGAAACTTGTGGTATTACAGGGTTGACTACACCGTTTAATTTCATTATTTATATGGCTTAGTCTTTTTTCCTGTTAAATTTCTCAGCAACTGGAGGAAGTGAGACAATTTGTGTCTCTCAACTTGGGCATTTTTCTACCTGTGTAACAAGACTGTCCCCTTCCCCCCTTCACTTCAGTTTTCCATAATAGTGGCCTTAATTAAAAGGAAAATGAAAAAATGACAAAGGCAGTAAAATCCCCAAGTAAACTTTACATTGAACTTTTCCATTTTATTTTAGAACTCAAGCATTTTCTTCTTCTAGCTACCATTGTGTACTGTGTTCTTGTTATGCTTTGTGATTCATTACATTTTGTAGCTGCACTATGAAATTATAAATTTGCTATGAAAAGATACTCTATAGTTGTCTTTCTAACTTCAGTATTTGCTTTGGGTTTTTGTAGTTTGCAGGAAAATATTTGCAAAATTGAACAAGTAATTTTTATCTTTGAGTGCTTGGCAAGTGTGATGTAAGAACATAGAATTTTCTAAGAATCTGTATGGAGTAACTTACTTGTAATTACAGGTTGACAAGGTAACAGGCAGAGTAAATGGCCAGTTCAAAACATACGCCATTTGTGGAGCAATTCGTAGAATGGTAAGTATTTTCTTGAGCTACAAAATGATTGTGCTTCTTTTTATATTGATTAGTAGTTTTTTAGATTTATATTTGGCCCTGAAAACACATTGTGCCTTCAGCTCATTCTAGAGGAAGAGTTTTTGTGGTGATAATGAAGACAGAGTGAAGATGTGAGCTAATTCACTTGCAAGAATCAGTTTCTTCTGTTTTTTCCTCAATCTTTTGGTTTGTAGAATTATGTATGTTTATATTTTTTTTTAAAATCACTGAAGGATGCAAGTGGATTTCTTTCTTTTAAGAATGTGCCAAGCTACTAATATCTGGCTTTTATCTGTTGTTTATGATTATTAGAGATGATACTACCATGATTTAAATGTGTTAAACATCGCGTGAAGCTTCCCAGAGTTCATCAGAAGTCTGCTTACCCAGAAAAATATTTTGTTAATGCAAGTGTATATTTTGTCAAGTTAAAACTGTTTCTTATTCTAAAGAATGACAAATAATTTAACGGCTTGTTTTGAAAACACTAATCTGTGCATATAAAATGTAGCGATCTGTGGAAGGCGTTGTACATTTCATTACCAGCATTAAACGCTGCAGCTGCCTCTCTTTTTAAGGCATATCAGCAATTATTTGGTCACTTCAGAATCATCTTTTATTTTTTTAAAGGGTGAATCGGATGACTCCATTCTGCGTCTGGCAAAAAATGATGGAATTGTTTCCAAGTACGTATGTTTATCTTATCCTCCAGCTCTTCCAGGGGTAACTTCCATACCCAAATCCAACTTTTAGGATGAAAATGTATACATTGTATTTATAGGATGATTACACAGTTGGTCAAAAATATTTACTTGAGCTGTTGAAGCAAACTGGTTTGTAACAATGTTTGTTTCATTTTCTTCTAGGAACTTCTAACTGAAGAAACTCTGGTATGGAACATCTGATGTAAAATAAACAGTTCAAACCTATATTGTGCTGTGTCTTTTGTTCAAGTCATAAACATCGGTGGATTTATTATAGCTAGTCTTAAAAGAGTTAGAAATGTGTGTCTTCAAAAGATATACAGATTCATATGAGTTCTTAAATCAACTTGTAAAGCAGTGCCAGAGTTGAAAATCAAGAATTTCCGCTTCGCTCTTTTCCAGATTTAATAAGTTTTGCAATTGTAGCTCAACCCTTTTTTTTGATCTGTAATGGAACATTTTGCAATGTAGCAACCTAATTCAGCTTGCTGCTTTTTCACTGGAAAAACTGAGGGGATTCTTTTGGTTATGATATCAAAGTTCATTGTTTTTTCTGGTGATAGAGGCTCACAATATTTATTCTGCCATTGACACATGTTCTCTAAGTGAATTATTAAAACTGGAATTCATGGATAACTGTCTTATCAGAAATACTTCTTGACATGCTAGCAGATGATTGCCGTGTGAGAGAGACTCTTAAAATTTTACCTTTTTACTCTTATTTAATACCTTGATGCTGAAAAGCAGGGCAATAAAGGAGAAATACTTCTGACTATTTGGCAATATTTTAATAAATTACTTATCTAGCCCTTTAAGGGCTAGAAGGATGCAAGTGGATTTTTTTTTTCTTTTAAGAATGTGCCAGGCTACTAAGATCTGGCTTTTCTCTGTTGTTTATTATTATTAGAGATGATACTACCATGATTTAAATGTGTTAAGCGCGGCGTGAAGCTTCCTAGAGTTCATCAGAAGTCTGCTTACCCAGAAAAATATTTTGTTAATGCAAGTGTATATTTTGTCAAGTTAAAACTATTTCTTGTTCTGAAGAATGACAAATAATTTAATGGCTTGTTTTGAAAACGCTAATCTGTGCGTATAAAATGTAGCGATCTGTGGAAGGTGTACGTTTCATTACCAGCATTAAACGCTGCAGCTGCCTCTCTTTAATGTGTATCAGCAGTTCTAGCCCTAGATAGACTTTCTACCTGCTGATGTGTTGGTTTTTTAGCTATCTTACTAGCAGAATCGAGGGAGGATGCAAGCTGTTTGATACTGTGTCTGCTCACATTGCGTGTCCTCTCTGTCGGTTCCCTGTCTCTGGCTCATTTCCATTGCTTCGCGTTTCTGACGTAACACACGAGTTTTTATAATGTAATTTGAAAGAGCTGCTTCAAGGTTTTGCCTGTTGTACTTCAGGTGTTTAGTTTTAATTTGAACTGCTTGGTTTTCTGGTAATGTAAAGCTTCTGAAGCAGTTATTGTGAAAGAAAAATATTATTTCTTGGCTCAGACTACACTGATACTCAAACCACAAGCTTTGCTGAGTTATCATTGGGCATTAACTTCAGATACTGGATTAGAAATAAGGTTCGTTATCCTGCAGGGATGAGATCATAGCCACGCTGTCAAACTCGGGTGTTTAGAAGCTCGACAATCATCCTGACCTTGCAGTACTGTATTCTGACACCTCTGAACCTGCTCCTGCTTTGGGTGCCAAAACACACCAGAAATTGTTGCCTGGTGGGTTTGGTTTGGTTTTGTTTTGTTTTGTTTTTTTCTGTGGTCAGCTCTTCACATTCGGCTTTGGCATTGCATTTGGGGAGTGCTGCGCTCAAGGTGCTAGAGCCGTGCTAACGAACCCATGGGATCTCGCGTGTCATTCTAGTGGGCCACTGCTTTTGGCAGTATTATGACTTGGTTATGTCTTAACAGCATTAAGCACTGTATTAAATTGCTCTCCACGATGTTTTCCTATACTGTCTGCAGAAATTGAGGTGCAATAAGTGCTAAGCTAGAAGCAACTGCTGGCACTAAGATACGGGTAGCAGAAAGGGGAAAGAATAGGTGTTCAGAGAAGAGCGCTTTATACTTTCGTGTCTTCCAGTGTCTCGTTAAAATCATCAGCACCTCTATTGGAAAAGAGATTTCTGATTTACTTCCACTATAATTCCACAAGGACTTAAAAGCACGGTGTCTTTTCTAGTGGCATAATGTCTCTCAGATTTTTGTTTTGCAGGAGGGATGCAAGAAAAGGCTATATCCTTTCGTCCAGGTGCTGCTTTTGTGATGGTAGATCTGTTTGCACACAGCAGGTTTATTTGTCAGGTGGTAATTAAATAGAATGTCATCTATGTTTTTGGTAGTTTTAAAATATGCCAGCGTGATATGCCTAGTACTGAAAACTTCCATTGTCAGCCGCATTTTACCAATTCATAATATCTGCATTTATACACAGGCTGTCCTTCAGTTTGTCTGTTCTCATCTGTGTGCTCTCAAGAATTACCGAGAGGGGTTATATCCAGATTACACCGTGTTCGCTCCTGCGTGGTCATCTCTAGGACAGTGTGTGCAGTTGTCCTTACTCCAATCTCTGCACAGGCGCTCTCTCATGATAGAAACTGTTTTGGTGATGCTTTCCTGTTTATGCTGTAAGCTGTCTCCACGTAGAGCTGGTTACCATGTGGCTTATTTCTGACTTGTTTGCGAGTTACTGTGGATGCATGTGGGTGTGGGAATCTTAAGCCTCAGGCTTCTCTCAGGAGAGCCTGGAATAGGGATGCTATCGCTTCTGAACTAAGGAGGAGGATGGCTGAACTACCCACGTGTAGCATCTTTCTCCTTATCTGTATTTTTCTTACTTCTCAGACATGTCAAAATGCAGCATATTCCTTTGGAAGACATTGACACCATGGATGTCTTGAATCTAAGCATAGTGAATCATGCCATGTTAATGTGTAGTTGCAGTGTGGTGTGGTTTTTTTAATTTGAATCGGTTTTTTTTTTTTTTCAAATTATAAAGTGAATTAGGATTTCAAGTGTAAGCCACTGTACAGATCTAATGAAGTACGTAACTAAACCTTTGTTTCAGGAGGAATTTCATCAGAGAAGACCAAAATCAACAGGCTGTTAGCCCTTTTTAGCATATCTATAAACTAAAACATCTCTGGTTATATACATTCTGTCTTCCCACTGATAACACTTGAGTTTATTAGTCCTCCTCCAAGCTGATAGCACTTTTAAAAGATAAACTCCTGGATGTTTCAAGTAAGGGGGAACTCAGCTAAAAAGACCAAAAAAAGGCTTCATGCTGAATTCATGTTGAACTTAATAATACAGAAAGCATGTGAGAGAGATACCTTTTAAATACCACAAGCAGAAAAAAAAATGAACCCACACTTTATTTTTGAGCTGTTTTCTTCTGACATCTAAGACAACCATGAAAGAGGCATTAAAGAAAAAGGGCGGGGGGGGGGAACGGGACAGGACGGGACTGTTAGTTGTGATTCTCCTGGAAATAATTCATTTTTCCAGCAGATAAATCTCTGAAAACACTTTCTGGAAAGACAAATACAGTCTCCAAACTGGAGAGATTTCAGCTTGGCTTATGTCCAATCCTCATTACTTTCCTTTGTACACAGTAAAAGGAGATAAGTTTTAATTGGACTTGATGTTTCTTTCTGACATATCTTAAATTAGCTGCTTCTGCCTTGGCATTAGGGTAGAACTTTAAATAAAACCAGTAACTGTTTACTGCTGATAAATGCCTAGTTTACCGAAGAGTTTAAATATTGTTGACTTGCTTCTAATCCCCTGGGACTCTGTTCGTCCATGTGGATTTCAGTGGAATTCCTCCATAAGGCAAAGTGAACTGACAGCTTAAAAGCTCCAGATGAACTTGAGGTCTCTCAGATGTCTTTTTAAGCAATGAAACTCCATTAGCATACAACTATACCAAATTTACACTTCTGTAATGATTAAGTATTTAAGAATTATGTTGTAATTTAAAACTTTCTTTGCTTTGTAAAACTGATCGTTGCCGTTTGTTTTTTCAGAATTTTAAAAAATTGAAACAAATTACTTTTTCATTAATTTCTTGTCAAAATAAGCTTATGAAATGTTATCGTGCCATATCCTAAAACCTAGTTCAATTGGCAATGGATTAGGGCTAAAGGCTTCCTGAAGTTCACACCGTCTTCAGCGGCGAGACTGCATAGCACATGAGGTCATCTAAAAATTTCTGCAGAATCCTAACAAGGGAGGACATGTGTCCCTTTAAAAATTAATTTTGAGTTGCATTTTCTAGTATTGTGATGTAAAATGTTCTTTGTTTTCCTGGGACAGGAATAGTTCAGATCTTCTAGAGCCATGAAAGGGAATGAACTGTACTTGTACTGTACAAGATGGACAGAGTTGCCCTTACATGGTTACATTGCACCAAGTCGTGAAATTCTTTTCTGTTACTTATGAGGACTTGGCAGTGGCATCCTAAAGACATCTGATTTAACTGGGGCTATTTTAGTGTCTTTGGCCAAAATTTTGCTGCTCAGACAAGAGCCTGTCCACTCCTTAAAACACCTGGTTTTTTTGGGTAGGAGCTTGTAGATGTTTCATAATACTGATTTTTTTCTTTTAAGCCTTGACGTGCTTTTAATGAACCACGTGGTGTGAAAAGCTGCTTTAGTCAATCTCAGCTGTGTGTTGTACTCAGAGGTCCGAGGTTAGGAGGCCACTGCATCTTCTGTGGCTGGGGGCACAGAATTAGCAGCTTTGATAACATCACCCTTGCTTGCAAGGTGCCAAACGGGCAAAACGCTGCCAAGGCTGGGAGAAGACGAGAGGCAACGTGCTTCCCTGGCGTCACCGCAGAAAGGAGCACTGTGACTCAGAAGGGGAATAAAGGCGGCCAAGAGTGGCTTTTGCCTTCGTGTCTATCCGTTACTGCTGCTCTGCTTCCTGGCTCAAGCTCCCAAGGAGCGCGTGGAGCGGAGGCTGTCCCGCTAGTGCTCCCTGCAGAAAGGAAGCCGGGACAGCTTGCGAGGGATATAGTTGATTTTCCTAAAGCATGCCGTGATGCTGGAGGCTGCTGAAAGCCTACCTGGAGGACTGAGCTCAGCTGGTACACTAGGTTTTGGAGCAATGTTGTTTTTCAGTTGGGTGTTAGGGAGAGCTGTCTATTCCCATCTCCTGTTTTGTTTGGTTGCTGTCACTCTTAGCGATACACAGAGATAAAAACACCTCTGCTGCAAATATTACTTTGAACAGGTTAAGGACGGTTTTGATTTTATTTAATTCATTGATGATCATTTGCATTGAGGCATCCCAGGGGAGGCAGCTTCCCCATATGTATGTTAGACTAATCAGCCATGGAAAAAACATAGAAAACTAATTAGGCTTGTTTTTTCCTGCTGGGAAATACACTATTGTTTAATATCAGACAGGAGTTCTCCTTGACTAAATCCTCAATAGGAACCACAGGTACTGAGATTTTAAGAATTAAGAACAATTAATAAGGTCAATGTGGGATTTTTTTTTAATGTATCATGATGAAAAAGGTATTATTTTAACATCTATTCTCAGAGAGCTGATAGCGAGTGAAACAGATGTGGCCAGGCTGAACCAAGCCTATTATTCTGCAGTGTACATACCTGAGCTTTAGTCTGTTAATAAATCCTGTTCTGTGGTTTCTTTCTACTGGGCTGGGACTGTGAAGGAAAGCAGATAAACGTGTCTTCTGCTGAGGATTCGGGACCCTCCGTCTGGGAGCAGAGCGTTAGTTGATTTTTGCGGTCCTGTGGCAGGTTGACCATGGCCGGCTGCCAGGTGCCCACCCCGCCGATCCCTTGCTCCCCCTCCTCAACGGGACAGAAAATAAGATGGAAAAGCTCGTGGATGAAGGCAGGGAGATCACTTACCAATTACCATGATGGGCAAAACAGGAAAATTAATTTATTGCTTAATAAAATGGAGTTGGATGGTGAAAAAACCCTACCACCCCCATTTTCTGGGCTCAGCTTCAGGGGAACACCCGCTCTGGTGCCCAGAGCCTCCCGTCCTCCCCTGGCCTCAGTGCTCGCAGGGCTGTCTCTCACAATTTCTTTTTTTTTTTTTTTTTTACCTCGCCCGTTTTGCCCGTTCTTAGGCACATTTTCCCAGCCATGCCCCCAGCGCTGCCGAGGGGCTCCGCTGCGCCCTGTGGCGGGGCGGCTGGAGCCGGCCGGAACCGGCTGCGTCCGCCATGATGCGGCGCTGCGTCTCCTCACAGAGGCCCTCCTGCCGACGCCTGGGCACCCGCAGCCGGCACGGCCCTCGTCCCGATCAAAAGGTAGTTAAAATAAAAACCTTTGGTGCTACAACTGGTGATAGGCTTCAGCAATGCCTCGTTTTTATGTTGTGCTTCTCCTGCAGCAGATCTCCACTAGCTTTATGGGGACGTATGTATATTTATCCATATTTCGCACCTGGGAAAGCGATGGTGCTCCAAAAGTGAGGTATGGCCATCTGTCAGACATCTGATAGCACCAGGATTAAAATGCAGATCTTGGGAGCCCCAGAGCTGTACGTATATTATCTGTTAACCCACAGCAGATGTTCTTCTGAGAGGATGGAGGACGATCCTTCTGCAGGGAGGCCATTGCTGGGTGTCAACTGGGGATTATTGCAGGGATCAAAGTAAAAGTTGTGCTTTGCATTTTGATGAGCCGATGGTAAGCTGTGCACTAGGACATCAAAATTAAGCTGTTGCTTATCTGGCTCTAAATGCAATAATCTTTACACTGCTTTCATAGGGCACCAGAGTCCTGAGAAGCACCTTGATCCATCCATCGATGCATACCAAAAGGTGATGCACTGGCGTCCTGATGTGAAGTAACTCAGACTGTTGCATGCTTTTATGAGTTGCAGTGCCTGTCAGGTAAGTAAGGTTGAGCAAAACTGCTAAGATACTGAGTGTTTTATTTCACAAAACAGCATTTTTGTAAAGTGTTCAGCACAACTCTATATGGGTTACTCATTGAGCTGGGAAATGTGATAGTTCATGCTCTACACAGTGTTTCAAATGTCTGAGGCTGAATAAAAATAGCCCTTCAAAATAAATTGGGTAGTGCACTGGGGAGGTGGCAGAGATCATTACTTGCAGCTTGTCCCTGGTTCATTCAGTTCTTTCCTCTACACGGACTAGAAAGGCTGGGGATTTAATTCTCCCTTTGACTAGTATGAGGCTAAAAGAAAGGGATTTACACGCCTGATTTCTGTTCTGGCCAATGGAGCCATGCTCGCAGCGAACTCCCTCTGCATTCCTGGGAAAATGGGGTCATTTGTGCCAGATCACTCAGCCAAGCGCACGAGCAGGATCTGTGATTGTACAGCCCAGAAGCCAGCTGTGCTGAGGAAATAACGACCTTAAAAAGTTGATGCTGCCGTTAAATTCAGTGTCTGCTGATGGGTCACTTTTGCTGCTGTCTTGTGTCTGTGCTCAAGTGCCTGGAACCATCATCCCAGAGTTCAGTACATTAGCTGGTAATCTCAAACTTGGAAGAGTTTCTGGGCAGGCTGACCAAAATCTGAGGATCTAAGACTGCCTGTACCCAAAAATAAGTAAATAAAAGGAAGCTAATCCCAGATGGTGCCGATTAAAATGTGAACTGCAAAAGGCAGATTAAGGAAGCAGCTTTCAGGCTGCAAAGTATATTACCTGAGAGGGAGCTTGATCATTGTAGCAGAGAGCTCATATTTCTGGAATCCCAGCACATCTTGACACAGCACTGCCTTTGGAGAGCCTGCATCCTCCTGCAGAAGATAACGGCGCCAAGCTTTGGGTCTTTTGATCGCAGAGGGAATTGATGTCTCGGCAGTCACCTTCTTGCCGAGTGATACAAGCGTGACCACGTTAGGCACAAACCCTCTCAGGGTAAAGGGAGGCAATTTTATAAGATTTTTCTGACCTTCTCCCAAATGCTGGACTTGTCTAGGGACCGGGAGGCTTTGCAGGTGTGGGACAGGTGGCAGCGTACCTGCCTGCCAGCGACACTGCAGCCAGCGTTCACTTCTGATCTTGGCTACTGAATGGTTGATACCAGACCTGGTTTGGTCTTAAGGCCCCAGATGCAGATTTTTTATTTTCCAAAGGGTATTGTTTGTCACATATCTCTGTGGGTTTTCTTTTTCAAGGTGGTTTGAGACTGTCTTGACAGCAGAGTTAATCCTTGCCTCAGCTGGAACCAGTGCTGACTCACTGCCCTAAGTCTTAATTCCCTGAAAACTTTAAATATTCAGGGAAGTCTCATATTCATATATGTATAACAGCTTTCCATGCAGTTATGTAAAAATCTCAAACTACGTCACTTCACCAGGTATCTTGTGGCTCATGTCTGTTCTATTACTCAACCCTCATTGATTTTAGTGCCTTCAAAAAAAAAAAAAAGAAAAAGAAAGAAAGAAAGAAAGAAAGAAAGAAAGAAAAAAAAGCTTTGTTTCTGCTGAGCAGAGAGCTGTTCCTGGCATGCTTCCCATGAAGTGTGCATCACAGGCATTCAGGAAAACTAGAGCAAGGCTCAGGAGACCTAGTTTCTACTTCTGACAGTGATGTTTGTTTTGAGCAAGACCTGTTGACTGCTACATCCTATACTAGAATTTACCCATCTCTAAAATGAATGTGATGAAAAAAGTAGGAAGCTTTGAATTGATTTGAGGAGTACTCAGAAAATGCAATATGAGGTGGCACAGTTCTTGAAATAACTGTTATACAAGGAACAGATACTTTAAAGAAAATCTGCAGTAAACTCAGAGTTGAGCCAGAGGCAGGTGTTCTGATTTACTATTTTAACCCCTGGTTTTATCCTCTATTCAGCAGGGAAATTTAACACCACCAATTTTCTGGACATGCAAATAAAATAATCCAGGTATCTTTTTTTCTCTTTTTGAATCCAGTACCATTTATGGGGGTAGGACTGTTTGAGTGGTTTTTCTTCCTTTAGGGGGTGGGTAATGAGAGGGAGGGTCATATCAAAGTTGACTGCTGGAAAAAATGACTCTGATTTACAACGCTCTGCAGCTTGAGATAATGCCTCTGGTATTTGGAGACTTCCAAATGCAAAAAGCAATGCTCATGGGGAGCCTGTTCTCAGTCACCCATTTCTTGTATCAGCAGCTGGGACCCAGGAGTCACAGCACAGACCCAGGAGCACAAAGGACTGATCATTGTACAACCCACTGCTACTCCAAGGCACACAGTTATAGCTGCCACGTTTGCTCCTACTGCTCTGGCCCAGTCTACAGACTTCTTGGATCTCTGAGGTCAATGGAGCCTTTAATGCAAATTCACAGGATACCATTAGACTTAGATTCCCATCTTCATGAATTTGCAAAAGACAAAGCTACACCGAACACTCCAGAAGTGCTCAGAGCTGGGAACAGAACAAACCAAGAGAAATTCCAGCAAAGGGGGTGGTAACTGATTCTAGCTCCAGATAACAGTTGTTATCAGAGAAGCTCATAAATCCACCCAATTTAAACAGAGTGTCAGGCAGCATCCCATTCTGCAGTGTGTGTCGCCTCAAGGGATCTATAGCTGCTTGTTCTGATCAACGACTTCCATTCGATCTTTCGGGTTCCCAAAAGTCACTGCTTCCTGGAAAACGTCTGGGGGGGCGCTGGTTCTGAGTGTCTGTGTGGCCTTAGGGAGAAGGAGCAGAACATGTTACTGTTCCAATAAGCAGCCCCAAATTATTGTTTGGCTGTCACTCGGGTGGCTGGAAAATGCACTAATGAATAAAACAACGTACGTTGGCAAAAACAACATGCCAGAAGTATGGATGTTGTGTAAATGTTGACTTTGGGATATGATTTTCCTAATCCGAACTGTCTGTTGGAATAAGAAAAGTCTTCATTAAGTGCCAGTGTCTCTCCTGGGACTTGTAATTAGATGCCTGATAGCCCTGTGCTTCTTGAAGCATGAACACACTGATAGCAACACCTTTGCTGCGTCACTGTCACCCTTTTGGTGTCATCGCTGCAGTTGCAGAGCTACCCTGCATCTTGGCAGATGAAGATTACTTGAGGAGAAGGACATGAGACCACACCAAGGTAATCTATGTATCTTAAATCTGGTGTTGCCTCAAGCATTTGTTTTGAGGTACTACAGCTTGATAAAAATGAGGCAGGCCTTTGGGAGAAAATTATGTTTCTTGTTTGGGAAAAAAAAAAAAACATTGTTATGGAAAACTATGGATTTTCTGTTAAAGAATAATGTAGATGTGAGAAGATGAGCATCCCTGGCAAGCAGTTGGTCCCAAGTACAGTGTTAGGCTAATCCTCATGCACTCCAAGTGATTTCTCAACAACTCTCCTTCCTGCTACATGAAAGAAAAATATTTGTATTGTGGTCAGCCATCCCTTTTAGGGACGTGCTGCAACAATTATTAGGAGCAAGAGGGAGTCGTGACCTTGTTATTATTCTAGCAGCTCTATTAGGGGAAAATATGTGGATTTCAGGCACATTTTGTCTCTTCAAGCAGTTTTGTAGTTTCCAATATGCCAAAAAGAGCATAAAGGGATTTTTCCTCCACTATGATGGCTTTTGAATGACCTCACAGGACAAGGACTAGATGATGAAGTGACCTCATAAAATACTCTTTTAGGAGAACACCATGTCATACGCTGCTGGGATGAATTGTCCAGAACAGAATGCTGGGAATAACACTGACATTTTGGATGAACCTATAAAGCAAGACTGTGGGCTCACCCCACAAAGTGGAGAGAGATGTACGAACCTGCGGGACGTGGTGTCAATCAAGCAGATGCATCAAATCTCTGCGGCAGCCTGCAGTGTCAGCGGGCGCATGGAGAGGGGAGGGTTGTTTCTTCTGCCATATGAAAAGGCTCAGCATCTTGGCTACCTTCACAAGTGTGTAATATCGCCTCCCTGGCTTCTGCGGTGAGGAAACTCGGGTCACAAAAGCTGTGTCCTCCTATATATCCAGGTAACTTCTAAATCGTCTGTTTGTGCCTAAGTAGAATAGTAGCTCTACGCTGAGACCCAGTGCTGTAACAGCTCTGGCACCAGGGGTGACACAGTGCAAAGTGGTATTCCCGAAGAACAGCTCTGGGGAGCAGCACTTAAGGGAAGAAATTGATAAAATGAGAAAATAGTGACACAATCTTTTTTTTTTTTTTTTTACTAGTGTAAAAAGAGATTGAAAGAAAGGAGCAGATGGAAATGTTTTGTTTAGTGAAAAGCTAAAGGTTAAGCAGAAAGCTCTTACTGTCCTGAAATGAGCTGCTTACCTAAATGCTGAGCCTGTGATCTTGCTTTAAAAACCATCCCAATACAGCGTCACACAGTATGGAAGAGACATTACGGTGATATGGATTTCTTCCTGCACTGTTTTGAAATGCATTGCGCTAGGTGAATGAGATGTTTTACAGCTGGATGCAACCCTCTCCCATGGCCAAGAAGGGAGGGCAAATGGACCATAACAGAAAACAAGAGGTGAGATGTGAAGAGAGACAGAGGGCTTGGTAGTTAGATAAAGAGCAGGGAAGCCACGAACCTGGACCTGATGCCACCAGAACAGGAGATCTGCTGAGCATCTGGAGTGGGTCTGTTAGTTCCCCATGCCTGGCCCGCCCTGCTTGTAAGGAGGGATAAAGCAGGATAAATGCAGGAGCAATGGACACGTTCAGGCAGGAGGAGTGGGTGAGGAAGGAGCGAGCAGCTGACAGGGCTGAGAGGTGCTCAGTGATCATGACTTAGGGGAAATTTCAAGGAAAGCTGCACAGAGATCTGGAGGGAGGCACTGCTGCCTGCTGGAAGGGATCGGGAAGGGAGAGGTTTTGTGTATTTATATGCTACGTGGGGCCCAGACATTCAGACCACTGTGCAAGCACTGCGCTGCCACATGTGCTTTGTAAATGCGTGGGCAATCACAGCTGAATGTGTACTTTCTAACCAGCAGCGCTGCATTCATCTGCACTGTCTGGTAGTGGTTAATCTTGAAAAGCAGTACTCTGCTGTCTCCTTGTTAGAAATGACCTGAGCAGCAACAGCGTAATCACTTGCACTAAACACATGCCTGGAATCCTTTTGATAAAGTCCAAGACACAGGACAGCTACCTATGCACGCTCTCCTAATGGCCTGGCTGCCTCAAGGGCAGACCTGGCTGTCTCATTCCCCTCGTAGTGAAATTTCAGAAGCAATTTTATTTATTCTGGTTGGTTTTAATTGAACATCAGGGTTAATAACAGGGAGATTCCCAAGGTTGGCATCAGAGTCGGGAAGGAAAAGGAGTCATTTTGGAGTCCTTCCTTAATCCCAGCTTCTTTGTTAGAAATGTCGGTGTTATTTAATTGACTGTTAAATCCTAATCACATGAGCACCCTCCCCGAGTGTAATCTCCTGTGATAAATTGCCCGGTACTCGTGTCAGAGGTGCATTCTGGTCTCCAGCCTTTGCAAGACTGAGAATGCCCTGTGATTACAGCTGATTTTTGGAGCGGGAACAAGGGAGGAATGGATCTTATTTCAGTTTAAATTGATTTAAAAAGACAATTGACTCCAGATTTGGATAAAGATACCATTTTCTAGTCTGCTTGAGGTCTTTGTAGACGTAGCTATTTTTTCCATGCTTTTCAGCAAATGCTTACAGGGTCCAGGTCTTATCAGACGAAGGCAAGGTGGTACAGCCAGCCCTTAGAGGGGAGCAACCAGACAATTGCACAAGGTCTCATCTCACAGGCAGGTGAGAAGGAAGGAAATGGGCTAGGTTAGGGTTAGGTAGGAGCTAGTTATCTGTTGGAAGTGGCCTGCACACAGTCAGATCTCCAGGATTAGGAAAGAGAACTTGAAGGTGTAAATGGTAACGAGATATGAAGAAGGAACTGAGCAGATAAGAGGAGGATGGGAAGGAAGGCCTGTAAGTCTTCAAGAAAACCTTTCTTGTCCTACAATCCTCTAATATTTCCCCATTTGATTCTGGTCATTCTCCCCCCTCAGAGATTTCACCCTGTGTCTTGGGGGTCTCTGAGAGCAACCAGAGCCAGAACGATAGGCCAGAGTCAGAGCAGGGTGCTGGCATGCCTGAGGAGCACAGGTGCTTGTGCAGGGGACAGTAAGTGACTTCTGGGATGCTCATGACTCCACTGGCACTGCGCTCCCCAAACCCTGGGAATTAGGAAGGTGGCAGCTTCTGTGAGCTGCGCACCCGAAAAGTCTCTGATCTCAGACCTCCACACTTGGAAGAGGGGCAGAATTTGTTGGCACTCAGATGCAGATTTCCATCCTACTGTGAAGCCACTTACATTTACACCCAGCTGAGAGGGCAGGTTTAGCTTTGCTCAGGCAGTTTCCATTTAAAGATTCCTCACCTAATGTTTTCTTAACTCTCAGGGCAGCAGCAAAACAGCAAAGGACTCCGTGCCTGCCTCCGGGAAGGTGGTGGTATGCAGCAGCAGCCTAGAAGTTTGATGGGAGCAAAGCCAAGAAACCAACGTTCTGCTAAGCAGAAGAGGAGCAGCCCTGTGGGAAGCAGCTTGCAGCATGGACACATCTAGGTAGGACAAGAAGTCTGGCCCAGACTGGCTGCACATGTGTGCCAGATGCAGGCAGCTACATCTGGCAGAGGCATGGTCTGCAGTGACTGTCTCTGGTGTCAGGCATCTGTCTCCCTTCTGGAATGCAAGGCATGTGCTGAGACCAGCTTGTTGGGTGCTATTTTCCCTGTAATTTTAAAGCTCTGGCACTAAGGGAAATGGCAGCATGTATTGTGGTGGGGTCAGGAAACACAGCCCCGGCTGAGTCACTGGGCTGTGATGCGCCCTGTTTCGGATGCCTGTTCCCAGGCGTGCTGCCTGCGTCCAGCCCAGCAGCAGCTGTGACAGGGCCCGATGTCCCACCACCCTCGCAGCACGTCCTTTGGCATGGCCCTGCTGATAACAGCGTGTTCCCTCAGCCCATCACAGGCACCTCACAGGCCATCTCATTTTATCCAAATACCATTTCCCTCCCCAGTCCTGAATCATCACCAGGTTAATACCAGTGCTTGTGTGTCAGTACCAAAGGAATGCCTGATAATATCCCTTTTTCTCCTCAGCTTTCTCCCAGCTCCCTTTAAATCCAAAATAATTTGTACTTCCTTATGACCCCAAAGGCAGTACAAAACAAATGTATCAACATGAAAGTAAGCACTTTAATCAGTAAAATCCAGGATTTTTTTAAAAAATAATAACAGGACCCTGAAGGGAGAGAGACTGAGAAAGGAAGAGCAAATAAAAAGAAATGCTATGTATGTTCTGGCTAGGAGCCAAAGGCCCTCTGGGCCAGGTTTGGATGAAATAGGGCTTAATTTCTGGTGTGAGAAACCGCTAGAGTGAATCTGTAGCAAACAAAGGCCAATTCACAAAGGGACATAGGCCATGGATGGAGGAGGAGAGGGCAGCCTGCCAGTTCTGCCAGCTCCTGTGATTTTATCATTTCTTGCAATATCAGATGTTTTACTCGGAGCTTCCTTTTCTGCTTGCATTTTTTAAAAAATTGCATTTCTACTCATGAAGTCTGTAGGGAAAAACTTGAAGTGCACCCCAAAGATGGTCCAGAAACCAAAAGGAGGATGAAAAACACCAGAGTTCATTAACTTAATGAAAATTAAATTGAGATTCTTAAACAAGACTCAGGGAGAGGAGGGGTTTTTTTAAATGTTTGGGCTGGGCAGTGTGAAATGCTTTCTTGGACCATGAACAACTGTTTACATTTGAAAAGAAATGCTGTGTCAGCAGTCCTAGCAGGCTCATCGCTCAGTGACAGCATTATCTCCCTGGAGAGCTTCCAGCGCCAGAGGAGTGTGAGATCCCCCAGAAACAGTAGGGCTCAGCACTGCCCTCTTCCAGACCACCAAACCCTCTCCTCTGCCGATCAGGGCGGGCAGAGAGATGACATAAAGCCAACTATGGTAACAGGGTAGTACAAACCTACCAAGGGAATTCTCTCCATAATGGGAATCTTGCCCGATTCTTAAAAGTTCAGTTCACTTTTTCCCTTGGGAGCATACCAAAGAGCATGTACCCAGACCTGTGCCATTTCCATCGCAGCCCACAGCATGGGTGGTACTGATGGGAATGAATCGCGCTCATGTCCTGTTACGTACTCTGATTCTTTCCGATAAACGGAGCAGAGAGAATAGCTTGTTCTGAAAATCTAAAGCTTTTCTATTAGTTGTACGCTGTGCTTAACACCCTTGATAATTAAACAGTTGGCTGGTAGAATATACTTTTTTTTTTAATTGCTCAGATCTAGGCAGTGTCTTGGGTAGTCAGCTCTCAAACAACTAGGCATTTACTGCGTTTACAGAAACTAATGGCATTATGTATAGTGAAGACAGCTTTAGAGTCACGCTCCAGAAGGCTGTTGGGGATATAGGATTGCTTCCCCCAGGGGTCATCCATGTGTTTTCCCATGATATTATCTGATTTTTGAGGCCAGTTGTGGACTCAGGAACTCTGCCCACGCACATTTCTTCTGGCTCTTGTAGGTCCTGGGATGACAGTAGGTCGGCCCACACAGGGCAGCCTGTGGCCATTTACCAGCCCAAGCCAACATAATTTCTTTCCTAATTTTTGATTTTGAAAACACAATTATGCGAGCATAGGGAACAGAACTTTTGGGTCACCATGTCTACTTTGGACTTACCTCAGGCAACCAGGACTTGGGCTTTCCCCATAAGCTTTGTGATTGAACACAAGTGGGTGTGATGTGCATCTGTGGAGGGGTTTTGGCTGTTTTGAGGTTCAGTCCCAACAGAGGCGCTTCTAGAAACCGCTGCTTGAGTTGCTGCCACTCTAGCAGACCAAATCCATTAAGTTTTCAAGCAGAGATTGAGCTAAGGATCTGAGATGTCATGATGTAGTTGGCTGAGAAGTTGGTGGAGTTTACATCAAACTCCGCTTTATGTTACTGAAGCATTCAAGGCCCATCCCAAAAGCAGGGAGGCCGTATATACAGTGGGAAGGAGAGGGATGAAATAACTTACTGCAGTTTGCATGACAGCTTGTGCTAGGAATCCAAATCGCTCCATCTCCTCTGTGCTGGAGGGACACAGCTGGGCACAGATGTATACAGACTTTTGTATGCCCAAGGCACCAGCTTCAGTGACAGCCAGTCTCGTAGCATCGGTGAGAGATACGTTAAGTTACTTTCCAAGACAAATGTACTGGAAGTGACTGAATGGACCGCTAGCTCTCTCCCAGCCTCCCGGTGCCATGTGCAAGTGTCCCTTGCTGGGGAAGGGAGCCATAGCCACCGTGTGCTCAGCCACGTGCCACTGCCTCCAGCCTGCCTGTGTCTGGAGATGAGCCCCGGCATCGTTAGGGACCCCTCGATGGGCTCTGGCCTGCTCAGCGCCTGGAGGTGGGCAGATGCAGGTTTTCCGCTGTGTTACACAGGCTCGATGTGACTAATGGAAGGGAAACGAGGAACGTTTGACCCTCGTTAGTGTCATAATTTCAAGCGATGCCCACCCATTGCCTCAATAGTCTTTTACGCTTGCAGGGCTCTGACAAAGAGGGCTGTGTTCTTGCTGTATATGATTAACTAAATCCCGTGTTAGATGTAAGAGGCTGAATGGGGAGCTGAGGACGCTGTTTGCAAAGATAAAGGATGTGCAACTGTACTGGCACAGGCAGTGCCTCTGCAGTAGTGCTTTTTGAGTGGAAAGAGAGGCTGGCTCCTGTTTTTATCCTGTTTGTAGCTGTGGTACTAACAGTACATACTTGAAATTTGAAAAATCCCTTTGTTTGGCCTCCCTCAGTCTTCCCACGTGGAAAAAGGGTGTGTGGGGATGGGAGTGTATATGGCTGTGAACACAGTGTGCTCTCTGCTGCTCGCATCACCCAGGCTAATCGGGCAATGGTGAGGGAAGGAAAAGTCACTCTCCTGAGTAACGGGAATTGCTTGGCTACTACAGCCGTGGTGGAGAGGCTCTGTACGTCACCCATCGGGGAAGCCCCCCAGGGATCAGGTTGTCCTGTACAAAAACTGTTCTCTTCCCTGCCTCCACCTCAATGTTTCCCACTGTTTAGACACAGACTTGCTCAGACACCACTTTTTTCCTACTGTCTCCACTTGCCTCTGTTCTGAACCAAGACCACATATATCAAAATATTACAAGGATCAGCTTCTTGGAGGATGAGGAGATACCGATGAGTCCCCAAGACTTCACATGCTAATTCATTTCAGCACCACCTGTCTCCTCTGCTCATCATCTAACACTAGTTTTATTACTCATAATTTTTCAAATGGAGTAAAGCAGTTTGGGCAGCTCAATTTGACTGCAAATGCTTTTGAAGATTGACAGGAACAACACTTACATTGTCGCATTCCAGCACGAGCATACCTTTCACATCACTGATTGGGATAAAAATGATATATTGTCGTGGTGTTCCAGGTTTAATTTCACCTACAGCATCTGTATATTATGTGGCAGCAGCCATTAGAAATGAATGATGCCAAAACCAGACAGAGCTTGTGCTCTTAAGTGTAGGGGCCATTTGCTCTGCTGATGACAGACAGTGACTGCCTGTGTACGCTGACTTCACCCCATTCATGTGTTTCGATGTTTTTGCTGCAGTGTTTGCTATGGAGGCAAGTGGGAATACCCTTTTTTGCACCATCTGTGGTGGGGTTTTTTTCCAAATGTTCTGAAAGATTGACTTGTGCTCAGACAAGCGCGATGGCTTTGAACTGAATGGAGAGATGCCCGCAGGAATTCATGCCAGCTTCAGGAACTGGTCTAGGAGACACCTTTCAGAAATATTAGAGTCCAAAAGCTCTCCACCTCATCCTGGTATGGCTGTGTCTTAGCTGAGATTGCTGCCCGCAGCACAGCTCCTTCCAAGCACATTGACTCAAGGGTGGAGCAAGCATAGAGGCAAAGGTGGGACAACTGCCTGTGCAGTTTATTGCCCAAATATGAGTCCTTTGCACGTAGAAGTAGCTCACCGCGTCATAGCGTGGCGTTCGTTAACGCACAGGGCATCATTTTGAATGGGTTTATGTTGGTGTAAATATTTAGCATGGGTTAGGGTGGCCAGTGGGATTGGGACAAGTGTGAGATCTATACGAGATTCTTTCTGAAAGCGTCATTAGAACAGTGTATTTAGTGAGGTTTTTTTCTGTTTGCGAATATTTGCGTGTCTATGTACGCACATGGTGAGTCTCTTTTGTAATGAGTCTTCACCTGCTTGCTAATTGCTGCAATGCAAAGCACTGCTGCGTTTGGCCTCTGGATTCCTATGAACACCTTCACTTCTGGATATCACTTTGGTAATCCTAACGAAAGCCATCCTGACAGCTCTGACTGATTGTCCGCATTTATAAAAATGCCTCTTAATACCTAATCCTCACCACCACTGCCAGCCAGGCAGTTTCAGTGTTAAAAAGATTAAACTATTATCCCATGCAAATACCAACCTCTCATTTTTAAATGTTAGGCTAGAGTCTTGCAGTGATGGAAAATGCCGGGATGCGTGGGACATTGTATTCTCTGGAGTTTCATGGCCAACACGTTTAAACCTCTGTGAAATATAACCCACTGCCGCACTCGTTATTTCTGTAGGTGAATTAGTGTCCCCTCCCCCAATCCAAACTCAGCTGGTTTGTAACTCAGAAATGAAAGTGAAGCATCTTTTGTTTTGATTTTAAAATATTTTTTGAATTCAGCTTGAGTCACAGGCTAAAATTATGGTTGATTTTGGACTATTTACAGCACAAGGATTTTAATAGCAGGCGTTCACTGAAAACTCAAAGAACAGTCCCCAGACATGGACAACGTAAACTCTTTGCTACTGTGTCTTGTACTAATACCAACTTTTTCCCATGGATCAGTATCAGACAGAGACATGATCTAACTGAGGTGCATTTTGAGTCAGATTCCTGCTCTCTCAGAAGAGCAGCCTGCTTGGCTTACATATTTAGGAGGCTTTCATGAAAAGTCATTTGTACCACATTGGGTTTTCAAGCACCTTTGGGTTTTATCGAGTCCGCTTTGAGAGGTGCGATTACACCCCAACATACGTTTTAAATTAAGCCATTTTGGCTGACGGGAGTCTAATGTAGAACAGATTTAAGTAGCTTGAGTTACAGTCAAAGATCCCCACGAGATTGAGTTTGGCCAGCTGAACACTTGCTAAAGGATGACTCATTTAATCTTTGTCAGCACGGTAGACGGTGCATGTTAAACCGCACAAGCGGACGTATCTAACAGTAACCCTTTGTCCAGGCCAGCTCTTGGTGTGGGGCACTGCTGCGAAACAGCCCTGCCGAAGCTCGCAGGGTGGCTGCAGACGCCTGTTCTCGCGCGTGAGCGGAGGCAGCGGCAGCCCGAGCCGTGGGGGTGGTATATCGGGCTGGCGCGTTTGTTCATGTCACTTGCTGGAATTGCTGAGCTGTTGCATGCAAGATCTGGAAAGTCAGCATGGTCTAGAGAAAGTGATTAAACAAAGATACGGGGGCCTAAGGAAATACCCTGGTTAGCTGAGATTTATGAGCCACGGTCGGATGTGTCACTTGTAACTGCCAAAACAGAGGGGGATGGGCCTTGGCCCTTCCTGGATGTGGCAGAGAGCTGCAGGCTGTACTTTCCCATCCATTTGGTGTCCATGCTACAGTATAGCTGTCTAAGCGATGCCTGTAGCTTCAGGTGTCTAGGCTCTTCCTTAGTGTTTCTTGCCTTGTCTACTTTCCTTTAGTAAAAAGAATTCTGCAGTCTCGCTTATTTTACATCTTCAATTTAAAAAAAAAAAAAAAAGATATTTTTCTACAGGGACTTGGCTTTTTCTGCAAATTTCTCACTGAGCAAGGGAGCTGAGGTGAGGAACTGTGAGGCTGCATGGTGGTGCTGTGCGGTACTTGTGGTGTGATGGCACTGCACTACACTCGGGGCAGGATCCGACACTGAGAGAGCTGCAGTATGGGCTGAAGAACAGATCTCTGGGTTTGCTCCGTAGCTGCTGATGTGGCTGGGGAGTCTCCTGCTGGCATTAGAGGGCCTCTGTCTATAGCAGAAAGGGATTCTGAAGGGTTACATTTTAATAATGCAGCATCTCTCTGCTTTGCCTGAAGTAAGAGAATGACTTGGAATTAATGGCTTGTGCTTTGGTGATTTCTGCTCCCACCAGTTCTGGAAATGAAGGGTAGTCACCAGCCTCCAGAACAGCTCCTGAGGCTTCATTTTAGACCTAAAAAGAGCCAGTGTCCAAGCTGGGAAGAAGACAAAGCAGATACCCACTAACTACAGTGCTCTGAAGAACCAGGAGCGACCTGTGGGAAGAGGATCTGTCCTATCTCTCCATGTTGCACAGCTGTGAAAGGAGTGAGAAGATGGTGCCAGGTCCCCTGTGGCAGTTGTCCCCTTTGCCACAGCCACCTCATCATGCCAGGAGGTGACTGGGAAAACCACCAGCCATGAAGCACTGAGATCCCTGGAGTGCTGACTGTCTTCATCTCAAGGGAGGAATCTTCTCCTGGTACCCTTTACCTTTAAAATAGTTTATTAGGGAAAATACGAGCTACAAGGGCTAGAAATGGCAGGGGAATGATTTCAGAGGAAAAAAATGCTCATGAACCTCTCTGCTCCTCCCAGGCAAAGAAGCTGCCAGCCTTGATGTGGCATGTCATTCATCAAGCTGTCACCCCGGGGCCTGGAGATCGTTCCGCCGAAGTCGGTTCACCCGGGAGGGAGCGCGGGCACACCTGTAACCTTTGCCTCCCAGAGCTGTCTGCGGTTGTCCCCAAGGCTTGCTTTTGACTGCAAATGCAACAATAGGCTGTGGGGGAGGTGGGGAGGGGCTGTGGATTTCGGTGGGTGCTCATACCTGCCGGGGTGGGAGCAGGGAGCGTGCGGAGAGTGCCCTGGAAAGCCTCGGCTCCCCTGTTGCAGGGGTGTGTTGTAGCCGAAGGGGCACACTCCCGTTACAGTGAGCAGCAGCACAGCCCATCTGTCCTGGCATTACCTGTGCCCAAACCCACAGAGGATTCATTTTTGGGGAGGGATCCCTAGTGCTGGAGTTGCTCATGCTGAGTGTGGTTGAGAGCTGCTTCAGAAGATTGCTGCTCGCCTTTCTGGGATGCAGAGCACCTCCCAGACCTGACTTACTGCGAGCAGCTAGCTCCTGTCTAAAGGTTGGGGCTGTCGAGTTTTGTTTTGAAGTAACTCTTCCTCTCTGCATCAGCTAAAGACCTGGGCGTCCACGTTCAGATTTTCTTTTTAACGCTAGTTTCCAGATGTTATAGCAGCTTAGTGGCTTATCTTACAGCAAAGCACAAGAGTCCCGTGCCCGTTCCCCAGCTGTGCATGGGCAGGACAGCTGCTATCCAGCCCCTCTGAGTGACGGGGGGCTGTACAGGCTCTGTGTTTGCTGAGGGTATGAGCTGCAATGTGCTAGCAGAGACAATAGCTAGGCAGGAGATGAAAAACACACCTGGTAGGAAAAATGAGTGGATGCCAGCTTTTTTTGAAGTAACATGCGAGTATCTGTATAGAGGGAGTGTTTTTTAAACCAGGGTAAAGGCCTATCAGGCCAGTAAGTCCCGTTCTTCTTGGTTATTGTGTAATTTATATAGTACTTCAAAGGTATCAGGGCACTCTGCAAGCAAATACTAGGAGAGAATCCACTCCCCAGAAAGTCTGCAATATGACCTTGCAACCATTAAATCCCTGACTCTCCCTTTTCGCAGTAACCTGGAACACCTTCCTGCTCCAAAGTCTCCTGAGGTCCCTTTTCCTTCCCTTCATCAGTTGCTTTGTTCTTATTACATATAAGTTTCTAGATTAGAGCAGACTCTGTTCTTCCTGATAATTAAGAAGATGCTGTCGTGCATCAAGGACTCAATTTCATTTCTTAGCCACTGAATATTTACAGATATTTCATTGCCTTTTTTTTTTTAAGGTCTTGCTCCTTTTTTGGTTTTGGGTTTTTTTAAATTTTTTTTTTTTTAACCTTTCAGCTCAAAGGGAAGTGGAAGCCGGGTGAAACCACTTATTGCTTCAAAATAAAAGCTACACTATTTCTGATATCAGGGCTGTAATGTTTACTGAGGATCAAAGGAACCCTTGCAAACATCACTTCCCGCTAAGAGGTGGCAGCCGCTTCTTAAATAGCCAACCTTTTCATCCAAAGGAGTAGGCATTGGTGATTGAGACGCGCTAAATCCAGCAGCATGGGCTGGACTTCAGTTACTTTCTGGTCAATTTGGGCAGCCCAGTTCTTGTAGCCGAGCTTTGGCCCCAGCGAGCCCCCAGGGGATCATTTGACCTTTAGTATGAATTTAGATCAGCACTATGACTTTTCTAAATTATGCCTGCCAGAGGTCTTCGGGTCACAGCGCTCTATCGTCAGAGCACTTCCAGCTCCCAGCACGCTCCCAGCTATGTGGGAGAAGGGATGTAATTATTGATCTTAATTTTAAAAAAAGCTGGATGTAAACTGGGTGGCAAAATGACAATCTGCTTGGGGTGTGTGCTTGTTATTTGTCACTAATATGTATTTAGAGATGCTTCTGCTGATGTAAATGGCATCACCTATATTACTGGTGTAGGACAGCAAATTAGCTTTGCACATGTCCCAGATGGTAACGTTTCTGCCACCATATAAATGGTTAAAGTAGAAGAGCCGCTCTCTCCGCTTAGATAAACAGGGTCCCTGTGTGAATAGCTTGCAGCCCCCGGTCGTAATCCCTTTCTGATCTCTGGTTATAAAAATGATATATGGAATGTAAACTCCATAAAGATTAGTAATCACCAAGAGAGTAGGAAAAATACTGGGAAGAGTTGTAAGGCTTTTCTGCATTCCTGAGGAATTCTGCAGGGATTCCTTTTCTTCGGTGGAGCTTGTGCTATTGCCCAGCTCATCTCCCTTCAAACTTGCTGTCTGGAGACAGTGGAGATGTTCGTGAAGGATTTTCAACTATTTTTAAAGAAATCTGGCATGGACTCACTGTGACCTTGTGTAAATGACATGATGGTTCTTTGCCTTCATTTCTGCAGTTGTAAAGCAGAGTAACAGGATGTATGTACTTGTCAAAGAATTTGGGGATTTACTGCTGGCTCGGATGATGCTGTGATGTTCTCAGGGAAGGAGTCTGACAGTGAAGCATCGATGTTACATGGCAGAACAGCAACCCTCTGTCATTCTATACATTTCAGCGTATTCATGTGGGATCCTGTTCTTCTAATCTTTTGCACCCAGGGCAGCTCTTCTGAACACAGCTATTGATCTTGAGTGTCTGGTGTAAGCATGTCTGATTTTCAGAAGTTCATGGTTTATCTTAAAATGTAACCATTTTACAGTGTACAAATTTGGATTGCAAGTCACGTATCTCTCAAAAAAATCTCAGTCCTTCAGTATACCTTGTGAAATACTCTGAGGCTAAAAAGTGTGAAGGTGGATCTTCCCAAAAACGGAATATTTGGGAACTGGGTTATGACAGCTGCAGCCTTTGAAAAATCCAGCGCATTGCACATATTTTGGGGCATTTGCTGTATTTGAAATAAGTTTCTGCTAATTGGTGATAGTAATGTAATTTGGAGGAGGGGGAAATGCATTCAAATTAGTCTTTACCCACACCTGTGAGTTAGGATTTTGTTGGTCTTGAGATCCACCTGGAACAGTGTGTTCGGAGGTTCGTGATAGATTGGAGGAGGTTAATGATTGATTGCTAATGCACGGCAGGCGGTAAAACAGAAGAGCTAAACCTCTGGCTGGCTCCTGCTTCCTGTTCCCTGGGTGTAAACCGCTGAGCTCCATGGGGGTCCTGGGCGAATCGCCAGCAGCAGTTCACCAAGCTTGTCATCTCACAGAGCTCCGCTTTGGGGAGGCTTTGGATGCAGTTCAACAAGAGAGATGTTCCCATCCTTTGGGATGGGGTGGGGCGGGGGGGTGAAGGTCCCAAGTCCAGCTGGTGCAGGCGGTTCAGTGGGGTAGGGAAGATCTGCTGGGAACGAACTCATCGAGCAATTGTGGTGTGGTTAAACCACCGATGCAGAAGCCATGCCTGGGCTGTAAACTGAGGGATTTGGGGGAAACAAGGAGGTGGTTTCACCTACACTTCTGCAGGGTTTTCCCATGTGCCTCCCACCCTCTGCAGGGCCTTTGGACTGTGTTCAGAGCAGCTGTGTCAGGTTGAAGAGTATGCTCCAGGGACACAGTTGGGCTTTCATTTAGTAGGAAGGTGTTTGTGGTATGTTGCCAAGATGGTGTTTTATTGCAAATTACCAGTGCAAGCTGCATCGGAGACCACCCAGATCTCTCCCTGAGAACATGGCCGTGCTTGGAAACTCCTGTCAGGGGAGCCCATTGCCATCTTGTCCCTGCAGTGGGTACAAGCTGCCTGTCCTGTGCTGATGCCGTGTGCTGTTACGTGAGTCTTTTTTTTTTTCAGTTATCCTAGGAGAGTGTTTTACCTCAGTGTGTAGCATCTCATCTGCTGTGTCTGCAGTGCTATTGGGGTGCAGGCAAGCAATTCTTCCAAGACCATGTAGGAAACTCATGAAAATCAAGGACTCAATCCAGCACCCAGATAAGAACTTCAAATATTTTTGTTTTTTCTCTTTTGCTGCTGGTTGCTGCAGCTGATTTATCTTTCCTGACTAACTCTGCTATCCCTATTGCAAATCTGGATTTGGCTGGAGACTACTTCAGCAAAACATTTGGGATTTTGCCCTAACAAGATCTGTAAGGCTAGCTGAAACAGCACAACTTATGTGTGCTCCAAGAATTAAAAACTCTGCTGTAAGTGCATTGACATGTCTTCCTCTCCCGCAAAATGGATGGATCACTTTCGGTTCTGGCCTAGTGACACTCCACTTTGCTATACATCAGTGCTCTTAATATTAGGAATTGCTGTCTTAAATCAGCAAGAGCTGGATGTTCCTTTCAACAACTTCTAGTGCTTACCTGTGTTAACAGCCTCGCACAGAAATAGTGCAGTTTCACAGGGAGGGCTATTTCTTAAATGGATTAAGATAGCTTAAAAAAAAAACCCAAAACTGTAATAAAATTGTTTACATCCCTTCTAATAGCTGGGTCAGTTCCCTGTTCTGGTTCATAGCCTGGTTCCACAAATGGTTCTGTTGGCACAAGCAGAAGGGGAAGGAGGGCAGAAACAGATTAGGTTAACACTGCTGCCAAAGACAACATGTTGTCAAACCATGGCCTCGGTCCCTCCTGTGTGGGTAGCAGGTCTCCTCTGTTCTCTCCAGCCCTAAACACGGTCAACAAATAGCAAAAGAGAATCCAACGTTTCCTCTCCCAAAGCCAGCGAGTGCCTGTAATAATAAGGATTTGATAAACACCCCAAAGCACTTAATCTGCTTTTTCAGTGAGCTGCAAGCCAGGGAACAGCCAGAGAGACATTCAACAGCAAAAGCAGACTAGATTGTAATTAACTTTAAAACCCTGTGAAACTCGCACTGCTGCGTGTGGCAGGCTCACTTTGGAACAAAGTTGGGTTTAGTGCAAGTTCTAATCTTGGTATCAAGTCAAGGCTTGTCCAGAGAAAGTATATGTGCCTTTATTAGCATGCAAATCACATACCCTCTTTATTACACTGTCTCTGCATCCCTCCCTCCAGAGCGGTTTGATAGAAGCAGGCAAGGACTAATTAAATTCCTTTATTCATACCTCATGCTTGAAGTGCAGAGCTGAAGGCAAGAATGCCAATGGGCACACGCCCATACCCTCTCCGTTTCCAGAACGAGTGTGGCATGCCTGACCTTCACCTCATTAGGGAAGGAATAAATCCCCTAGCATGAAGATGAGGATGTCAGGCACTATATGCATAAATCACGTAAGGAGTTTCCAAATGGCTTTCATCTTGGGAGTCCTTAAAAGTTCAGAGCTATGGATCAATCCAGAGTGGATACCTTTCAGCAGTAATTCCACATCTAAAGCTCTTTAATAATGTGGCTCCTTTAAGTAAAATTCTGAAAGCCCAACCTAGCTGAAATGGCAGTATGCAATCAAGTTAATGACTTTAATTACTATAAAATTACCAGACAGTGTATTTATAATTTTAGTCTCCTAATCCGCAAAGTACCTTTTTCCCTTTAGTGTTCCTAAAGAAAGTAAAATAGCTTTTGGTTTCCTTGCCAGTTTTTCAAGGATCTTTGAAAACTGAGGAGAAACCTCCCACAAATAGCCCAGCTGTGGTTATGAGGTTTCTTTTTTCTGTATTTAAAATATTATCCTTGATATTAATGCGAGGTATTTAAAAGCAGTAACAGGATCTATCCCAGCAAACCAGCCATTCTGAGCCCAAGAAGGCTTCCTTGCTTACCTGGATGACTGTACAAAGGTTATACAATACAAACTTTCCTTAAAGTGCTGAGGAAATTGAAGGTTATTGCAAGGGAGGAAAATCTCATGCTGAAAACCCGTATTCAAAGAACAAACCCAGGACTACTCTCTTCTGTCTCCAGCTGCTTTATTTGAAGTGTTATGGCTGGAAAACCGCGCTCAAAATTCTGCACAGAAGGATCCCAAAGTGCTTCCCCTTGCGAATAAGCAGGGGTTTCTGACCTCCAGGGATGCAGCCACTCTGCACACCAGCTCGTCCTCTGGGAAGAACTGAAATTCTCCAGCTTAGCAGGGCAGTTTGTAGAGAGGCTGCTGTAGCAGCCTGCCCCAACTTCCCGAGCTCATAGCCTTGGAGAATCTCCTGGGCTGCCCTGCGTGTGAGAGCTGACGATGGCTTTTCTATTCACCAGCCTTTGGAGCTGAGTTTAGCGACTGTTGTGTTTCTGAATTGTGTAAATCCTGACAAACCTGTCAGTTTTTGTGCTTGCTGTTTAATCTCCTGGAAGGTGAACTGGAGAGGCTGTGCAGAATGTGTGAGATTTTCACTGAAGTTTATTAAACCTACAAAATCAAGCAGGGATTAGCTGCTAAATCCATTTTTTACAAACTTAAAAATGCACCTACATTTGATAGTTGAGAATCTCACAGCTTTTATTCTCATCATACCCCATGACTGCTCCTACTTTTCATTTTGAGTTGATGAAGAGAGGCAAAGAGAAAGTTGATGCGTCTGAGGTCATGCATGAAACTAGCAGAGAAGGGGTCTGAGCCTCAGCCGTAGCCTAGGCTCTTGGCTGTGGCACCATCTTTCTCTGTGATGTTAGAAACAGGCTCATAGCTCTTCTATTTTGGAGAAAGCACCTATTTTCCTATTTGCTATCTCTTCCTACTGGGGGGAATTATTTTTAAGCGCAAAATAGCTAACTGTTCCTATTAAGCTACTGTAGGAGTAATCTGCATGGAAAAAACTCAGGTGCTTTCCCAAATAGGAAGTAATTTAGATTTCAGATTAATGGCTGTGACAATGGAAATATGTAAAATCTTTTCCTGATATGGAGCCCAAACCATGGCTAGTTCTTATCTATGGTGGACACAGGTGTGAAAACTCATTTGTGCTGCATGCAAGGGACAAACGCTAATGAAAGGCATAAATATCCCCATTACCGCAGCACACCCAGACTGCGGTGTGCATCTAGAGGGTGAATCAGCTGGCACTGGTGAACAGCTTAAGAGCGGGCAACAATATGTTTTCCTCTATCCCCTATAAATCGACTCTTAAAAACTGGTTCGTATGCAACTTAGTGCAGCACAAAACCAAACCGTGAGTCCCTGATGCCAGGAGAGATTGTGCTGCTACAGTTATTGTTAAAGAAGCCTTTTTTCAGGAATAGGCTATGCTGATCAGAGTCCGTGGCAGACACCAGGAGGCTCGAGCACCCCATGCATTGCAGCTGTCCTAGTTTTTACCAGCCGGTCAGGCAAATATTGCAGCCTGAAAGGAGCTCTGCCTGCAGCAGCTGATCTGTTAGCGAATCTGGTGCTGCTTGTTTCAGAGCTAAGGCAGGTACGTCTGCAGGAACCACAGCTGCAGACTTGCAGCAGCCCTTTGTTGCGCACCTTGAGCTGTAGGAAGGAGATCCAAAACTTCTGTGACCTTTTGCTTTCACCAGGAAAGCAAGGCCTTAGCTGGCTGAGGCTAATCGCTGCAGAGGATATGGTTATGGCTTATGTCCCGCTTGGAGATGAAAGCCCACAGGCAGGCACGGAGAACCAAGTGGTCTTGTAGCTGCAATAAGATGTAGCTCAGTGGTTACCTTGTAGGAGCTACACAGCGCTCGCTGAGCTGTGCTGAGTCTTTCAGCTCAAATGCCTGGAGAGCTGCTAGCATCCTCCCTCATTTAATGGAAGAGAAAACATCACAGTGCACATTGTCACCCTTATCTTCTCTGTCTCTGATATTGCAATTGTCCTCTCTCACGCCTAAAGCAGGAGTCTTGGGAGCTTGGTGTGCTGGACAGAAATAGGGGGGCTCTGAATTCTGAGATTATGTTGTCAAAGGAAATTATTTTGTGTATTTCCAAAAAGTTTTAAATAGATGGGAACTCTTGATTTTGCAAGTCTTCCTCTCTTGCAGATGCTCTGCCCCTGATCCCACTCAGGGAAATGAATCGTACTCCTAGAAACAAGAGGAAGAGTGAGAAGTAGGGAGGATCAGGGCACTGAGTCGTTCTCTCTGGGACCTATAAATCCTCAGTCCTGGCAGTGAAAGGAGCTTTGTAAAAGGAAAATTAAGAGTTGGGCGGACAGCTGGGATGGAGGCAGCCAGCACAAGGAGCGAGCCCAAGTTTGGACTAACGATAATACTCTGCTGCTGTCAGCTGCAGCTTACAAAGGAACCACTTAAGTTTCCCCTGCTGTTGCAATCCTGTGGGTGGGATGGTGCCAGCCTTCCTGGGGACAGCAGGACTGCAGTCTAGGGCTTGCTTTGCAGGCTCCTGCTCAAGCAGAAGAAAATCTCTCTTCTTTGCAAGCCTTAAGCTGTACATGGTCAAGGGCATGTACATGAGCAGTTCAGATTCCACCCAGCAGAAGGGGAACGGTGTGCATGCAGCGCCAGGGCGCTTGTAGGGAGGGAAGTGATGGGGGGAGAAAGCTTGTTTAGGTCAGGTGAGGATCTCCGTCAGTGCCTTTCCCTGTGTGCCACGGTTCTGCTGGTTTTCTCTCACACCAAAGGCTTTAAGTTGCTGAGAACTGTCAATTGGATTTTGTGGCAGAGGGGCTGGTGAGGCCTGGACATGGAGTGCTTCTTGCTTTGCATTGCATGAAGGCCCTCCACATTCCCCACGTGTTACGCTCACTGATGGTTAACAGGATAAAGAAAATGTTACCAAATGCATTTTAATAGATATCTGCAATTTGCACTCAGCTGTTTTTTCTGTCTTAGGAAATGCAGAGCGGGAAATCCTACCTTGAATTAGTGAGAGGGGCAAGATGAAAGTGAGGAGCTAATGAATGCAGAGCGAAGCTCTGCAAATTTCTCTTGTATTCAGTCAAACTACAAAATAATCAGATTAAGCCATAACTGTATAAATGGGGCTTGAGTGTGTTTGCTCTGCTGACTTGGTCATGCATTCAGGACGTTCAGAGTGGTGTAACTACAGCCCAGGAGGTATTAGTCACGCTGGGGGAACTTCAGTGAATATAGGAGGCCTTCATCTGGGCAGTTACCAAGGCAACTCTTGCTAATATTTCATTACAATGCTTTCGCTCTCTGCAAGTCCCACGGATTAGGACTGGGAATCTCAGAAAGAAGAGTTTATTGTCAATATTGTGCTTGGATTGAGTGCATCCCAGAGAAGGAAAAAAAAAAAAAGGCAAAGCATTCCCCATAGGCAGAGCCCACAATGCGCAGCTGGAGCTAAACTCTGTCATCCAGCACTGCCTTGTGCCCTGTGCGGAGTCTTGGGTAGTAACTAATCTCTCTCTTTCCAGCTCTGAAATAAGGAGAAAATGCAGGTATGAGCTCATCCTCATCTGTGTTGAGGTGACGCTAAGACACCCTGCAGCAGCGCTGTGCCAGGTTCCATTCAGAGTGGCTGCAGCACAGCTTGCACCAGTACCAGCTGGTGCCCTCAAAGAGGGGCCAGCGTGCTCCAGATGGGCCGACTTCACACCGAACTGCTGCGGCTGCGATCGGTGTGTTTGCTGGAATCGCGTCCCCAGAGCCAGCATGGGGGGGTACGGCAAGCAGAGGCTGTCTGACCGTCCCGGGTCGTGGGGCTGAGGCATTGCACACGAATGTCTGTTAACTTTTTTTCTTTGCATTGCAGCTTCTTCCCTGGTAAAGGATGGGGACTACTGGGCAGAGTTAGTGGTATCACATTTATGTCTCCTAATGCGCTTAAATCAAATAATGAAAACACAAGGGTGTTTAATGTCGATGGTGCATACCTGGGATACCAGCTTCTTCTGTTTGTCCCCAGTGATCTTTGTTACTCCAGAGGAGTTATCCCCTCCCTCACCTTTTGTTGCCCTTGCCTTGCCTGAGGTGAGAAGAAAACACAAAACCTGTGCATCAAGACTGCTTTTTGCCTTGACAGCTTGTACACAGGAGGTTCCAGTAATGGTCTTGGTCTATAATCCTGAGAAGTAACGCGAGGCAGGGTGGCGGATGGCTGGTCTTCGCTTCCCGTCTTGCAGCCGAAGCCCTGTGGCTGCTTGGTGACCCCAGCACAGCCTGCCTGTGTGGCAGAGACCTTCTGGCAGAGGCCCCACGCACTCATTACACCAGTGCTGCTGGTATTGGCCATTCAACTTCCTGGACATGGGGAATGAGGTTATTTCCCACGTTCAAAAACTGCTTTGAAAGGGATGAGGGATGAAACCCTTCATATTTAACTTTTTTTTTTCCAAGCTTTGCATCTAACCTCTTTACCAGCTGGCACTCTTTATAAGACACACAGTTCTCATTTCATCTGGGAAAACATGTGCAGGACAATTAGAAAAGCTGCTGGGGAGCAGCAAAAACTGGAGCTTCGTGGCTGGAATGTGTCTCTGCTGCTTCACTCAGTTTTCTGCATTTTTAAATATCAAGCTAAACCGCAGATTGGAGGTAACAGGGAAATTCCAAATTTAAACGTTTGTTCTGCTAAGTCCAACAAGTCTGTTGGGTTGCTGGGTCTGTGCACCTTTCTCTAACTGTATTCCTTGTGACTGACACGAGAGCTGTTGCTGATTCCTTTGGGGAGCCACAGCCACTGTGAGTTGGACTGGGCCTCCCCTTCGGCTGGCAAAGCACATGTGAAAACCAAAGGACATCTGCTGGTGTGGGGTATTTGTTGAGATGATCCTTCCTCTGGGGCCAGCTTGGCATTTGTAATGTGGCTGGGGTCTGTTGCTTGTTCCTAATTACACTTTTCATTAACGATGTATTATTTCTCACTGAAGAAACAGGACTTAATAGGAAAATGCCAATACTACTATCCCGTATGGCAGAGAAGATAGCCTCTCCATGAAGTCCATGTACTAGAAATTGATAGCAGAGAGGCTTTAAGGCATGATTTGGGTCTCATCAGTCCTGGGTAAATAGGCTCTATATGATATGATCGTGTAATTAGCCCTAACAGGAACCATTTACGTTCGTACTGGGTATTTGAGTGTGTGCCCCACCATCTCATGACTCCAGTTCAATCTAGGTTATAAGCAGAAAGATTTCCTATGCAAAACCAGAAGAGTGGATTTGGATCAATCTGATTATAGGAAAGGAGAAGTCTGACCTTCAAGTCCCTAAGCGTTAAGTGACAAAAGTTACTGACAAAAGACCAGTTTGAAGGTAGAAGTTGTTTTCACAGTAGGAGCTCTGTGCAGGTGTATCTGTATCAGCGCTGTGTTCCCTGCAGACAGCCGTGTCACCTACCAAACACAGCACGCAAGCTCTGTTTTGTGCTGGTTTAGTAGCGCTAATGAAATCAGAGCATTTCCCTGATCTAAGCAAACCCGTAGCTTTCCAGCTGAACAGATGCGCAGTTAATGAAAACGCAGTCACAAGGGCAGGGCAGGCAGAGGCAAACTGCAGTGGTCAGTTGGCGTCTTGCCTTTCTGATCTGGATGAGATCTTTCGCTGTGTTATCTACTAACTTTCTCCAGGACCTGTTGTTTTCAGTGATTTGTGACATTAGCACCAGCTCTCCAGAATGGCAAGGAGCAAAGAAGCCCCTTGAATGGAAATGAAGTGGATGATTTAACCCAAGCAGTCCTTATTGGTGTGAATCATTCCTTCCCCTCCTTCAAAGAAATGTGTGTGTTTGCATTAGAAGTGCTAACTGTTTTTTCTGAAATTCCTGAAGTTCCTTGCTACTAATAATTTCCACCTAGGTTCTGAAAAATTGGATGTGATGTGACGTTTGTGGAAGGCAGCAAGGGTCTGTCAGGACCCCATGCCTGAAGAATATTTGTGCACATAGCCACAGGGTACAGAAACAAACCCGGGTGAAGTAACCTGTGGGAAAATTAATTCCCCGGTATCCAAAGAAGTTATAATGACATAGTAGGCAAAATCCTATTCTCTGAGTCAGGCTTGACTCAGTCTCCCATTTGCAGTGCTGGATATGTCCCACCCGTCAGACAAGAAGTAAAAGCGTGGTCTGTGTGTCTCTAGCTTGCCCCCACTGTTCTTTCACACTCGAGCGGGTGCGTTAACTCCCATCATTGGACTGGTTTTCATCCCGAGCACATTCGCTCATCCCCCTGCTTCCTCTGTGGCTTCAACGGCTTCAGCTTGACACAGCAGCGTTCCTTCTCCTGCAGTGCTAAACAGCTACCATGTCTCACCCCAGAAGTAACTGCACTTTTCTGGTGGGTGAACTGATCTCTGTTGACATGTCAGCTCGTTAAATCTGCAGGGCCCTTCTGGCTGAAGGGAGAGCTGTGTGGCATAAATTTAAAGCATGATTTAGTTATTAACATAAAAGCAGCTGTGTTCCTGTTTGATTTGTGCGAAGAAAAACATGTGGCTAATGATGACCAAGCCTGAAGCGTGCCTAGGAGACAGCACATATGTATGTTTTCAGTGCACCCCAGAATAATACGGAGTTTTAGGCTTTAAAAGAAAGTATTTGGGTCCGTGCCAGGTAGACAGACAGTATGAATGAAACACCTGTTCTGGCTTTGGGAGGGTTTTGGAACCATTTGATTACAGGGAAGGTACAGGCTGACCTTAAAGTGAATTGAATTCTCGGGTGTAGAGTAACATGTCCTGCTACATTATGAAACTTCTTGATCTCTTCGTGAAAATGTCCACAGCAGACAAAACACAGATGCATGCCTCCTTTTGTTTTTAACTAAAAGGTGCCATCCGGGCATGGCAAATTGACCAGCTGTGTATCAAAACAGTCTTTTTCAAATTTGAATAAATGTTAAAGGGGGAACACTATAAAGGAAACAAAGATAAGACATGTTAAAGTAATTTTACGGGGGGGGGGGAAATAACTGTTAATTCCAGATGTGTCCTAATTCAGCTCTTGCTAATGCTCATTTGGCGCTTGTCAGTTTTAGGGGTTTGCATTTTTACGTAACGTAATCCAATTCTGAAAAGATAAAAAGGATGCTCTCTTTCCTAGAGTTGCTTCCTGTTGTATCACCCTATCAGTCTGGTCTGGTTTGTCCAGTTCTAACTATTCCTGTTAACATTGCAAAACCAGCATCAGGAATATTTTAATAAAAGCAGAGCTGTGCCGGGTATAGCACTGTGGGGTGCAGGTTTATGGCCTGTAGCAGGTAGCAGATGAGGTAGTGCGATGAGTCCGTCCCTTCTGGCCTTCGGCTTTATGTGTTCGTAAGAACCAGCCTGAGAAAGCGAGGCAGATCCTGGTCAAATTCCTCATGCCCTCAACAAAACTCTTCAGTCGTTTCCCACTGTAGATTCAAACTGTGCCCTAGCTCCCCACATGCAGAAGGGTTTAAAAAGCTGTAATTGAGCTGTCAGTTTGAAGAACAAACAGGGGAAATGTACTTTGGGTCTGTGTCTGTGGGCTGTTTGCAGAACTGTCTGCATGTGCATGTGTGCGGGGGTCTGTGTGAACAGGGGGGGGACTCCTTTCCGTGCCTCTGAACTCAGCAAACTCAATGAAAGCCTCACTTGAAACCTGCTTATGTCTTTTTTTATTTTGTTTTACAGTCTTCTCAGTTACAGCCCGTGAAGCTTGTAAAATTATAAAGCTGGAGATGTGCTTGAAGGATATTGATTGCTCTTCTGGCTTGTGTTGGTTCAATTCCAGCTCATGTGGAATTAGTTCTTAGCTGCTAGTAGCTGTTCTCGACACACTTGTGTCAAGACACGACATGCTTATGGAAATGGTGATCTTGGTATAATGCTCTTAGGTCACCACAGAGCAAAGCTCAGGAAACACGTTCCTTCACACTGCTTGCAGCAGGGTAGTAGAAAAGTAATTAAATCTTCTGTAAGATAACATGTTCCTGACCCTATACAATACACGGTACAAGAACCATATGCTCTCCTATTTCTCTTGGCTCAGGCACTGCTTTTACTGATGGCTCCTACTGTGGTGGTACCTTGCTAGGAAATGCTGCACGTGAAGGCAACGGTTCTTTTTTCATTGGCCATATGTTCGTTTTCCCAGAGTGAGGAGCACTTCTTTCTTTTCTCTGTGTAATAGACAATACAAAACCAGAGAATTTATTCACAGCAAGCAGAATGTGTTTGCATTGCCACTGAATTACTCGGTGGGCCTTGCTTCTGTCTGTGGGACACTTCCCTGCACTTCTGCAGCAGGCTAAAAGGGTCTGCGTAGACAGGAAAACTCTTGCTTGTAATTTGCTGAATTTTTGCTCAGATTTAGGAACTGGGTTCCCTCATCAAGGCAAGCTGTTGGGAGCCCAAACACTGAATTTATTCTCGGATCTCTTTTAAGCTCTTCCTGTCCCTTGACGCTCCCCAAACAGTCATTCTACAGCTTGCTTGAAGAAAGAGCTTGCGGTTTCTGATGGCGGCTTCTGGCAAGCTCCTCATGGCCCTGCAGTTCGTAGGGAGGCAAAAGTGAAAACTTCAGTGGAACTCAGATGCCTTTAACTGTTGCAGATGGATAGCAGCATGGCTGAAGTCATGTTGCTACATGTAGGTTCAGAGAAGCTTGGAGTAGGATTGCTACGGGCTGGATTTTGTTTTTTCAGTTCTTTCTGTATTCACTGGTAGTGGATTGGTTTTAAATGGAAAAGTCTCTTCTGCTTCAACACCTCCTATTTGAGAGTGTGTCACTATGACCAGTAGCTTTGTGAAGCCGAGCCAAGAAGCACCATTGCTGGGCTCAAGAAACTAGTAAAATTCAAAGAGGGATCAGAGCAGATAATAACATGAATGGTAAATGTCCAGGGCTGTTGAAGTTAACGCTTAGAAAAGCTTCTTAAATGGAAGAAAAGCTTCAGTATTCAAGCTAAGTTCTGGCTGTTACAGGTCAGGGGACATCTTTTTTGGGAGCAGAGTATTCCTTGCCCACCCACAGGGGTTTTCACCTGACATGTTTGCTGCTGGTGACTCTCAGATGAGATGTTGGACTAGATGGGACTTGTGTCCCATCCAGATTAGCAAATATGTCTTGTTTTCCTGAGTGTGGCTGACCAGAGATGGCATCAGAATAGGAGTTCAAGCTGTTAACCGCAACTTTTTGGTTAACCTCGGATATTAAATCAGATGTTTAGCTATGTTATAAACCCTCTGCCCCTTTCTTTCTGTGCTGGGAAAAAAGCCTCAGAATCCTCTTTCTTTAAACCATTTCTATTGCTTCTCGGAAAACTTCAGATCCCCCCAGTATAGGTAGCCTAAGTACATTTTCAGTCTTCAAACTGTCTTTGCAAAGTAGCTCTGCGGTTGCCTAGAGCCGAGTTCAGCCTGCGGAAGGGTCATTTTTTCTGCGTGGTGCTCCTGAGTCATGCCACAACACCCACGTGCTAGCTGTGATTTCACTCTGGATGGATTGTTCATTTTCCTTAATTGCATGTTGGAGGGGTGATTAATTACGCGCCACGACGTTACCACTAGAGGGATTACGGATAGTAGACTGGCCCAAGTGGTTTGCCTTGTAACTCTCTAGAGGGAGTGGGAGAAAGTTATTTTCCTAATCTGTGCCCTGCTTTCCTTGTTAACTCTTTTTACATATTCACAGGTGCCATGGGGTGTAAGTAGCTAATTAAATATGGCATTTGACAAAGTTTAAGGAAGTTTCCTTAAGTTTCCTGTCCTCTGGAGTATTGGTCTCCCATACATAAACATGTTAGTTAAAGATTACTGCAGAGCACATGTATTTTTCAAAGGTGGCCATTCTACTTTCCCCAGAGCAAGCTACCCATTTTCAAGCACAGTTTAAAGGGCAAGGACTGCCTGTTCTCCTTATAAGATTTGTGTTAAAAGGTTCTATTTACCTTTTAAAGGATACATTCATCTGCTGAGTGCTAAGATCTTGCATTAAGGGGGGAAACCAGGGGAAAGATCTCCAAAGAAGCGGACAAGCAGGAAGGGGTTAAAAGATGTCTGAAAGCCCTTTAGGAAGTCTTTCTAACTGAATGGGCTTGGCGGCTGTGCTTCAGTGCTTCCTCGCCATGTGGAACCAGGCACCTCTCACCACCCTGCCTTCACAAGTCCTGATGTCATGCGAATGCAATCTGGCGCTGCGCGGTGCCAGGAGAGGAACAGCTGGCACTGGATGGCTCCCTGGGCCGTGATGGCATCTGGGTCCGCAGTCCTCCACCTCCTGATGGGGGACCGACCAGCTTCCCCAGGCAGCGCCGAGCCGGAGGGCTGCAAGTGTCCGACCGCCTGCAGCACAGGGCGCTGCGGTGAGCAGGGCTCCACTCGCACCCTGCGGTAATCTTACAATAGATCGCTGTGGGATAGGCCGCGTCCAGTGCTTTAGAGACAGTAAAAGGGGTCTTTCGAAGGCCCTCGAAAGCTCCGAAATGAGCGTAATTGCATAGCCTGCCAGGTACACGCCATATGCGAGTGCAGTCTGCGGAGCTACGTATTTGAACTATACACATCACAACGCGTTTTTTTTTTTAAAGAGCTTTTCATATTTAAGACAGTAACTTTTCCAAGAGGGCTGGTTCCTGCTAGGCTGTCCACAAAAGAGAAACAAAGAGGATGATGTGAGGCAACGAGCAAATGCCAGCAGTAGCCTGTGAAGACCTGGACACGCTAAAGAGCTCGTTTTGCTTCTTGCGGGGTTCAAATACTATAGCGATCCAACTGTACCGAGTCCAGACCTGATCTATGTTGGTCTACTCTATCTTCTTAGTTTAAAGAAACAGTATTGGCCAGTTCGGGCACAACATTTTATGTGTATCGTTCAATTCTTGGATTTTAAAAAGTCTGTCTGTGCTAGAAAATCAAAGTAGTGTTTCGATAAGTTAATTTATGTATTGTTATATATAACTTCTTGTAATATGTTCAGTTTCTTATCCGTAAAGCATCTTCCCCCCAGTAGTGTATAAAGACCTGACAGTGTGTGTGTCCTTGCAGGTCACACCAGGGAGGGACTGTCCGTGGGTAGCGAGGGATGGGGAGAAGGTTGGGTGCTCGCTGAGCTGTGTCTTCCCCCGAGGTGAGAAGGCAAAGCCTTTCCCGGACAGCCAGCCTTTCTGGGGAAAGCGGAAGCGAATTTTCACTGTCCAAATCTAATGAGAACCAACAGCATACCCCGAGGAGAGTGAACGGGATTTTGTGGAGCCTTTTACTCTTTTGTTAATTAGTAATAGAGTTTTTCCTGGAGATAAACGGATCTATCGGTTAATGGAGTTTAACGTACTAAACTACCAGCCGGCGCGACCAAGGCAGATACAATGGGCACATTGTTCCCCTGGGGATCCTATCCCCCCTTTGGCTTGGGGGGGTGGGATCACTTCACCCCCTGTGGCCTCTCCTCCCGCGGGGCCGGGGGATCCCGGGGGGGTCCCGGGACGAGGGCGGGGCGGGGGGGGGGCTGGCAGCGGACCCCGCCGTCGGCGCCGAGCGAAAGGGTTAAGGGCGGCGGGGCCGCGCAGGGGGCGGGCGGCCCCTCCCCGCCGCCGGGGCAGAAGTAGCGCGTCCGCGGCGGCGCGGCGGGCAGTGCCGGGGCGGCGGGACCGGGGAGGCCGCGGCCGCTGCCCGCCCCCGCCGCTCGGGCAGCCTCGGTGAAGATGGCGAGGGCGGCGGAGCGGGGCGGTGCGCGGCTGGGGTTGCCGCTGCTGGGGTTGCCGCCGCCGCTGCTGCTGCTGCTGGGTTTGCCGGTGCTGGCCGCCGCCGCCCGCCCGCCCGCCTCCTTCCCCAGCGATGTGAACGGGCACAGCCTCCACCCGCCCTACTTCAACCTGGCCGAGGGCACCCGCATCTCCGCCACCGCCACCTGCGGCGAGGAGGCGGCGGGCGCCGGCAGCCGCCGCGCCGTGGAGGATCTCTACTGCAAGCTGGTCGGGGGGCCGGTGGCGGGGGGGGACCCCAACCAGACCATCCAGGTACGGCCGGCGGGGGGGCACACACGCACCCGCACACGGGCGGCTTGCGGAGCCTCGCTAGGGGGGCAAAGCCGCCTCCCGGCCGGGGTGGGGGGTGGGTGCAGACGGGTCCGAGCCCCCCTTTGTGCTCCCTCGTCCCAGCCCTGCTCTTCAGCCGGCGGTGCGAGAGGAGGCAGAGCTCGGTCTCCCCGGGGGCTGGGAAGGGCAGAGGCTGCGGCAAAGAGTAGGGCAGCTCGGAGATGGGCGAGCAAGCGGCGTGCGGGGTCCCACGGCCCCCACTGCCACTGGTGTTTTCCCACGCATCCCCACTTGACGGCCACCACAGCCGGACCTTATGCAGAGCTGGTGTCGGCCAGCTGGCTGGTGGGTGCTCTGGGAGGGGGCAGAGGGCAGGCAGGGGTGGTCCCCAGGGCATCCTCCCTTGCCCGGGCCTGTGCACCGGGGCCGGGGGCCCATCTGAAGCCCCGCGGAGCAGCGGGGCGATGAGACACGCGTGCTCTTTCTCTCCCAGCCTTGCCAGAAGTTGCACACGTGAACCGTGGCTTGCTGAGTTCCCATGGCATTATTTTTAAAGTTGTTGGTTCTTTACGTTGACAAAATTCTGGGCAAACCAGCTCCTAAATTCCTCTGCCGGTCAGCGAATTAATGTATGATAAACGTGCTAATCTTTACCTTTATGGGTCTTAACTCCACCATTCTCTCTGAGTTCAGCGGGGCATTAGGATGAGCAGAAGAGAAAGATAAGAGGGTGAATTTTACGAGCAGATGTCAGGTGACTTATCTCGGGGGTCCCATTTTGAGTGGACCAGAAGGAGCTTGTAGCCAGGAATGTAGATGGTAAAAACTGCTGTACAGTGCAACGGCTATGGTCCTCTTGAAAAGAGGAAAGAACAGTTGTAAACAGGCTTGTAAAACACTAGTTATAGTTGCAGGAACTCCAGACCCGCTGCCCCCCTCGGGGCAGCCCAAGCTGGGAAGAGCAGCTCTGATTTGAAATGCTTTGCAGCCTGAAGCCTGCCAGGGAGCCGCCAGCTGCTCCTCGCCAGCGTTTTCTGCTTGTTGCTTATGAGGTTCACAGTGCCCGTTCACCTGTTGTGACAGAGCAGTGGGGTTGTCCGTGTTGTGTGTAATGGTAAGGAAGAGCAAGGGAAAACTCAGTTTCTTGGATCAAGCCTTTCTTGGCCCTTTTGGGAGGGGTGGCTTGGTTATAAGATGATCTCTGAAACGTTTTTCTCATTCTGGCCACATTCTCCCGCATTAGTGCTGTACTAGGAATTTTCTGGTTATTGTGTGGTCGTGACATGGAATTTTGCCCTGTTTGTAGTAGAAATTGTTGAAGATGTTACTGGATGGCAAAAAGCTGACGTATCCTCCTCTGAGTTTTGCTACCTTTTAAAGTGATGTGTTTCACTTTGCTGCACTGTAAAATAATGTAACTTGAAGAAACTTTGCTTTAAGTACTAGTAACAGGAGACTTATAGGGACTTAGATGTAGTAATTGTGCCTACAGTGAGGCAAAGGTAAAGAAGTAATTGCTACTATGTGCACTTGCAACCAAATGTGAATGATCTGCCAAGCAAAACTGGGAGGATAAGGCTGCTTGGAAAAGCTGGCAAATGTGGGTATGCATTTATCGCTCCACATCTGTCCACACTGCTGGTTCAGCATGACGCACTGCACTAAGGATGCTGGTGACTAAAATAAACCCCGTACCAGCTTTGGGGGCAGTTGTAACTCATCCTTCAAGTACAGCCCTTTCCTGGCACCGCAGGGTGTGTGCATCCTCCCGGCTTCCCCCTGCTGCCCCACAGGGCTCCTCGCTGCGGATTGCTGCAGTGACCCCCTCCCATCCCCTCTGCAGCTTTGGCACAGGGTCGCTTTGATCTGAGCACCTCTTCCCAGGCCAGTGGTCTTTGGTCACTCTGAAAGCTTTAGAAAAATCCTTTTGTAGTGGCTCCTTTCCATGACCACAGGCAGAACCTAAAAGGGAGGGGAGGAAACAGGAGGCATCAGAGCAGAGGTCAGAGTTCCCAATTCATCCCCTTTAGGGGTTTTGGCACCACCCGGTGAGTAAAGCAATGAGGGAGGTGGGAGGGAAGTGTTCAATTTGAGCAGACTGAAACGACAATAACGAACTCCACACGCGCATGTCCTCGCTGCCCATGTGTCCCACCGGACCGAGTCCCTTCCCTTCTCCGTTCACCTGCTCCGTGCTGCTCGTGCACAGTGCGGCTGTGGTGTAAAGGGGTTTTGGTCAGGAATTCTGGAAGAATGCCTCTTGGGACCCTTCAAGAGATTTCCACGTGCTGTGGTGGTGAAGGGATGTTTGCTTGACTAAAGACCTAGCGTAAACACTAATACAATCATCTAGTCAATCAGTTCAGTCAGCTCTCTGTTTTCTCCTTCTTTTCGTTTGACATCGTAGAAGACTTTCAGGAAAGGGAGTTTATTGACTTTAAAACATGATAGTCTTAAAATGTCGATAATCGTTAAGCTTTCTGAAATAACGCTCCCCTAAAGACACTTGCAGTGTTTTTGGCACAGCTTGTGGGAAGGCTCTAAACCTTTTCAAGGAGTTTCCTTTGCTTTATTCAGGGCTCTTTGGCAGAAGACAGCAATTCTAACCGTGGGGGGCTTTTCGGTCTGCAAGGATGTGATGCACAGCGATGCTGAGGTGTGGTGAAAGGGACTCGCCATGGAGGCTTGCTTCCCTTGTCCCACTCGCTAATCAGCCTGGGCGATCCTACCTTAATGTCTTGAAACTGAGGCAAAAGAGAGATTACAAGTTTATTTTTCTGGTCGAGCTTTACTGAAGAAGCTTGTAGCTGCCTCCCAAGACAGAGACAGCTCTGCAAAGGCGTAGCTGTGTGCTCACGTTCCCCATCCTGCCCAGCTGCCTGGGGGCTGTTCCAGAGACCTGGCAAAGCCGTCAGGGATTGTACGCTGCTCTGAGGCAGGGTTGTAGATGATTACTTTATTGCAGGAGATGAGTTGTATATCAATAAGGGAAGTTACTAGCATTAGCTGAAGCAATTATAGACCTTAGAATTTTAAAACGTGCAACAAAACTCACTGATTTCAAATCAGTGCTTCTTTTGCTTTGTTTGCACGTTGAATTGCAGCACTGAGCTACACTTGCCAGAGCAGCATTGGTGCTTACTGGAGGTCTTGTCCTCTTGCTCTTCCAGGTGTTGGTAACAGATGAGGTCTGAAGCTGTTTCATACCTGAATGTCTCTGAATTAAGTGGCATTCTCTTGCTATCTGCCATCGTCAGTGACCATCTGGCCCTGTGCGCTCTTTAGCCCATGGCATCTCTCGTGCGTGGTGCCGCGCGGCAGGGGGGAGCTGGCTCAGCCCAGGGCTCTCTGGGGTTTGGGTGACACTTGGTGTGGTTCCTCTCTGTACGTGTCTCTTCTGTGTTTACATATGTGATAGCATTGGACTTCAGTGGTGTAACTGCAGCTGAAGATATGCAGTTTTTAAAACAAGTTGCTGTTACCTGCAGAGAAGATGCCTGATGAGATAGCGCCTGCTTAACTCTGGGTGAGCAGTTACTTGATCTGCGAGGACAGCCCCGGTAACAGCTTGCAAGCAGGCGCTTTCCTTGTCCGAAGTATTACTTTTTGCCCCCCGTTTCCTGCCCCTCTTACCTCATCCCCTGTGGCCCAGGCTGGGTCACGCTCCCTGTGGTTTTCCGATAAATTAGGTGAGGAGAGCTGAGGTTGGGTCATGGTAGGGCCAGATAAACCGGGACAAAGCCATCTGCTTTCCCTGAGGCAAGCCGTGCCAGCGGGGTGCCAGGCTGGCCTTTATGCTCAGGGGAAATTTCAAAGTTCCCATTGACGTGAGCAGGAACAGGATCAGGCCTTGCAGGTCTCTGGAAGCTGCCCTCCATTCAAACCTCCTCCTTATCTCTCTCCCTTTGCAGTTTGCTCTGATAGTGGCAGTTTTATGTTCTCTAAGCTGCCTTGCAACTTCTTGCATTGCTGAAGTTCTTTCTTTGGTGTACCTTGGTGATGTCCATGCCTCTCCTGCTCTGGCAACCTGCTGTCTCTGCTAAGCCTGTGGCTCACAATTGCTTTTTAATTAAAATCCTCTGCTGATGTCAGAACTTCTCTCTTCCCTGTAGAGACCTGACTGTGCAGGAGCCTGACTTGCTCTAAAATAGGAAAAGCTGGAAATGATTCTCATCAGGTTTAGGTCTGGCTCTAATGAAAGAACTAATGAGCAACTGGTGCATCAGAGGGGCTAATCACACTTTTAACAGCAAACTTAGTTCAGCTGTTGATGTGTTACCAGCCCAGTGGCAGCTAACACATGCCAGCTGCACAGCAGTGGGGAGGGATAACAGCAGCATTACAAATGTGGCACAGCTGATCCTAATTTTTAGTCCTCTCTCACTAAACTTGAATTGACTGTTGCCCATCAATGTGAACTTTGAGTTCAAAATGGTTTTCCCATCTGTGGCAAGAATTTAAAGTATGAAAACATTTATTTTTTTTTGTTATTTATCCCCATTTTGTAACCTTGCCTCACTTCTCCCCCCGCCTCAGTGTTGTGTATTGTGCAGCAGAAATTTCCACACAACCTGTTGCACCGGTTCCCGTTAAAGGTTTGAGCTGAAGAGTTGGGTCAGTTTTATCTGGTCTGCTCTCCCTCCTCTCTTAGTGCATGTTCAAACGAGTCCTGACCTCTCCGTACAGCCGGAGCTCCCTGCATGGGCATCAGGGTTACCTGGATGGTTTCAGCTGCCCTTTTCTTTGGCCTTGTGCTTGCCTGGCTGCTATTTTCATATCTCTAGAGGAATTAATTAAACGATGTACTTGTTCGGGATAATTTGCATTGCATAATTGCCTGCAAATAACATAGCACATGGCCGTGGGGAAGAATGCTAGGAAATCTCCGTTTCCTTTGCACTGAGATTCCTGCGGAGTTTGGGGCATCTGGAAAAATCACTTGCTCTGCGGTGGCTCTGTCTTGCCTCAGCCTCGTAGGGAGGGAGTACGCAGGAAGGAGATTGCCTGTCTTGAGATCTTGTACCTGGTATAATATTGAAGCTGTCTGCAGCTGGGACAGGCAAGGGCAACTTGCTTGCCTGGGGATAACTGCGCCTTTAAAAGGAAAACTGCCTGTAACAGAGTTCCCTTCTAGGCTGTTTGTAGCAGCAATTTAAGTGACAGAACAGTGGCTCCACAAAACAAATAACTTGCCAATTTTCAGGGCTATTTGCAGGTTTCCTTAAGAGTGGGTCAGATTCATTTGTGCATTAAATGGGAAAGAAAGAATTGCCCCTAACAGCTCAGGTCTTTGTCTGATCCTGCTCAGGAGGTGCTGTTAAAGTTGCAGAGCTGTTTTCTCTGGCAGCGTGTCCATGGAGCTGACAAAGCCACCCGCGCCACAAAAGCAAGGCAGAAAAGTGATTGCAGCTAGGTCCCTGGCCAGCTGACAGCAGGGGCTGTCCCTTTCTGGCCTTGCATTGCGGCATCACCAGCAAAAGGAACTTGGCTGCTAGACTATTAAGCTTGAAAATGCAGCTGAAAGGACTGTACTTGTGAAATGAATAGGTTGACAAGAAACAGATTGCAGGGAGTTGGGCAGAAGAACTGCCGGTCTGGGTCCATAGGAATGACTGAATGGTCCGGGTCAAGATCTCTGGCTGTCAGCAGGGGTGTGAGTGGCAGCCTCAGCGGAGGAGCTTGTGGGCCTAGAGCTTGAGCTACTGCTCTCCATCGTGGTTCGGCTTCTCCCTCTGCATGCTCTTCTGCATTTGGCAACCACTTCTTTGTGTCTGGGTCCCTTTGCCAATGCTCAGTGCATATCTGAAATACAGAAGGGGTGCTTGTTAGAGCAGCCCAAATTCTGCACTGGGTTGTTGTGGGTTTTTTGAGCTTTTTCTTGTTCCTTTTTCCATCTGTGCTCTAAATTGGTGCAAACAAAAAGTTTATATATTGATTTGTATTAGCAGGCTTACACCCTGTGTCTTCTGAATTGCTGCAATACCTGTCTGCTTTGTGCCACGTTTTTCTGGCTACAGTTAAATGTTATTTTTGTACTTTCCAACAGGGCCAGTACTGCGACATCTGCTCCTCTGCAAACAGCAACAAGGCCCACCCCATAACAAATGCCATTGATGGGACAGAGCGCTGGTGGCAGAGCCCCCCTCTTTCCCGGGGGCTGGAGTTCAACCAGGTCAACGTCACTTTGGACCTTGGACAGGTAACCCAAGTCCTTCTTGATTGCTGTAGACCATGCTGGCAAGGAGCTGCCCCTCTGCTTCTAAAATCCTTCAGTGGCCCTTTCTGGAAGGGTGGGACAAAACCCGCTCACTTAATGACAGGGCAGGAGGCTCTGGTTAAAATATGGAAGGGAAAAACCTCTTGTCTGTCTGTTTGTAGTATTAGCTGCAGTCTGTGCTATTTGCTGTTACTATTGAGGCTCTCCCTAAAAGTTGAGTCACTCATGGAAACCGACCACAGTATGCAGGTGCCATTCCCCTAAAGAGGGTACCTGGCTCCCGAAGGGGGACGGTTAGCAAGGCTTCACCCCAGAGCTCGAAAATACAGCCCTGAGGAATTTAAGGTTGTGCTGTAAAACTTCAACTGGTTCGTTTAAAACTCTAAAATCAGCAAGTCCTGCTGAAGATCTTCCTATAAAAGACAAAGAATGACAATGGATGTTTGGTCTCTAATGCTGGCAAGTCAAAGGGAATTAACATTGTAATAGCACGGCTGCCAGTCCCCACCGCCTCCTCTGATGCTCCTATTCATCCGCAAAACTATCCCTCTGGAAATGGGTTATTCTCTCAGACTTTTCTCAGCTTAGGGGAAAGCAGCAGAAAAGATGGCCCGGCTGAAGCCGCAGAGGCGGGAAGGTAGTATAAGCCAGAGAGGTGAAGGGCTGCGGGACGTGGGTCTGCTTTCTGGTATGGGACCATTGCTCCGGCTGTTGGATGGGGGAACTCCTCAGTCCTCTGCCGTGCAGCCTCATCTCTGGGAGCAGCCCCAGCTGGTTGCTGGCAGCCATTAGCCCTGTAATTCAGGATTGGGGCATTTGCTCTGTAGTCTGACAGTTTAGCAGTTAACTACTGAAGTGCCCCCATGAACAGGTAGGGATGGGCTTTCACCTCCTCTGCTGCACTTCCCCGAGCTCTGCTACCAGCCCTGCAGCACCGAAGGCCAAGTTTGAGTCTTCTTGGCTGAAGGTCTGTGGGATGGGGCAGTTGTGGAGCTGTGGACAGCTCACCTCTTGCGTAGGAAACCTGGCTGCTGTGATTGCTCAGGCAGCCTTTCAGGGGCTGAGTGCGCTGCCCCTTTATGTGGGAGTTTGCACTGATTGCAGTGATTTCAAGCCTTGTTGGGCGCTGAAGCTTTGCACTGACCTTGCAGGTGGCTTTTTCACGCTATGTGGTGGAGTAAAGGCTTGTTTGTCACTGCTGTTTCTAAGGCGCCTGACTCCAAATTTACAGCGATAGATACCTGGGATGTATGGGTGATGATACCCTTCTGTTAGATGCCTCAACATGCACTTCAGCCCCCAGGATTGTCTCTGACCCACTCCCTGCCCTGCTGTAGCACTCGCTTGGAGCCTCTCAAACACCCTCCAGAAATTTGTTCTCTCCCATGAGTGCCAGCTATCTAAAGCTGTGCTATACACAGCACCAGCAAAATATCTCCTAACGCCTGGGGCACATCATGCATCGCATAATAGCTGTGTGGGCAAAGCCTCCCGGGGCCGCACACAGTGTGCTGATCCCATTAGCCAATGTAGGTGGCATCTGCTGTGTCTCTTAGAAACTTTCCAGCTGGCGGCGATGTGCTGGGTGGGTGGATTGCTTGCACTCCCTCCTCCGACCAAGGGCCAGCCTGCAACGCTGCTTTCTGATCGCTCACTGCTTCTCTGGAATGGGATTTTCAAAGACTGTCTTTCCTTGAGAGTTTCTCCTCTTTGTCATTCTCTGTGGCAACTTTCTGGCTTTAGGCCAGAGCTAACCCAGCTGTGCTGTGCGCTTGCAAGCTGCTGCATTTGGCTCACCTGGGGATTTGCAGCCTTCAGAGCTGCCACGCTGGGAGCCAGAGCCTGGAATAATTCGGGGGGCTGCAGTACTGCTAAAACTGAGCTGGTGTAAGTTTACCTTCTCTCTCCTGCCTTCCTCTCCCAAGCCTCTGTATTTGCTCTCGGTACCCTGGGAGGTGGGATTGCACCATTGTTTCTGCAAGGTTAACAGCAGAATTTGCACGCGTGGTGCTGGTTGCAGTTGCTTCGCCTGATGGGGAGTTTCTCTGGGCTCACAGATCCTCCGCTTCCCTGCCACCTTTGCAAAGTAAGCGGTTGCCCAGCTGGTCTCAACGGGAGTGCAAACCTAAAGCTTCAGCTCATTTTAGTGGCTTCCTCCTTATACGTGCCCTTATTGTATGTAATTGCTATAATAACCTCTTTATTCTCCTGGTGAGAGTCAGTTCTTTGCTTTTCCCTCCTTTGTTTTGGTAGGTCGGGCAATAGAAACAAGATGAAATATTACAGAATCGCTAATTTCCTCCTTTTGAAGTTGAGGTTGGTTGAAAGGATGGAAGATAAAAAGAGGAATTCTTGGGACCCAGCGGGGTCTGCAGGGCGAGTGCTGGATCAGGCCGGCGGGGTCTGCAGGGCGAGTGCTGGATCAGGCCAGTGTACCTGGCAGCCAGGCTTTGCAAATTCCTTGGATACCTGTGAAACAGCGCAGGTAACACCCTCAAAGGCATGTCTGAGAGCAGGGCTTTTTTTGGCTGGCAAACAAGGCCTCTCCTTGCTCTGTGTAACCCTCTACGGTGCTCTTGGACCAATTAAGATTTAATTTAAGGGACTGACGGCCACTAAAAGCTTTTGTCCCTTTGGGGGATCATGAGTGTCTGGAGTGCTGGTGCTGATGGCATGGTGGGTGCTTTGGCGGGGGGGCATGGCCAGGGTTGGCACAGGAGCTTACGGTGTCAGCCCCCTCCGTTAGCTGCCGTGCTTCCCTGCTGTCTTCATCCCTCTTGAGCCATAAGTGCTTAATTACCAGCTGGAATCGGGTTTCTCCAGCATTTGGCAAGGCTGTGGCAACTGGGAAAGGGGCAGTTAATTAAGCGGCCTGTTGGTCTTTGCTTTTGCTGGCTGGGAGCTTGCTCTCCTCACAGGGATGTTAAAATCCTATGGGAAGGAGAGAGGGAGGAATATTCACAGCCAGCAAATAAGTTAAAGAACGGCTCAGGCTGGCCACCCAGCTGGTGTGAGTATATTAAACACTTGCATCATGTCATCTTACTGCCAGCGGTGGCCTAATCTTAACGGCTTCATCAGCAAGGCGGATCAGAGCTCCCACCACAGCATGGGAAGAGATTGTGTCTGATTATCTGCTGGGGGGGTCGGATCTGAATTGCTCCCGCTGGTGCCGTGTCTGTTCCTGCCTCCTTAGGGAAGAGTAATTTTTCTTTTCAGAATTGGTAGGAGGAAAAGTCGCTTGAGGGTTCCCATGTCAGTCCTGGGTCTGAGCGCCAGGAATATGGCAAACAGCTCCAAGGAGGAAAGCTAAATGGATTTTAGGAGCTGCTGGGGAGGGGGGACTATGAAGATGGAATTATTTTTTTTTTTCTTGCCTTCATTCATGACATTGTGCTTAAAGCTTTAGTATATTTAAGATGAATGGCTGGGCCACTGCATGGATTTGCTGCAAAATACAACATCACAGCACCATGATAAAGCACAGTTCAAGTTTTGCAAGGTGGAAGAACTGAAGGGTGCTGTGTGCTGGGAGGACACTGTTGTGTGTTGTGGTATTGCTGGACAATCCGGACTTGTCCCCAAAACTGGCCATCCTGCCTGGCTTGGAGGGCAAAGGCCCATGTTGTGACGGAGGCTCCAAGCTCTTTTTTCTCCTGCCCGGAGCCTCCAGACCAGCTGGAAATGGGAAAGTGCCTCTGCTGCAAAGGGGTTGTGCAGGGAGCAGAGGGACAAGGAGACCATGACTCACTGCTACCATGAGAATTGTCCCCTGTGATCCTCTTGTGATTAAGTGCCACGGTGGGTGGAGGGGAGGAAAGGGTGTGATGGAAGAGTCCTCGTCTTTTTTTTTTTTTCTCCCCCCCCCCCCCCCCTCTTCAAGAAGGTCATTTGAGTCAGAGCTGACAAAAATCAGGAGGCTTAAAGAAACATGAATGGCTGGCTTCCTGCCAGGGCCTGACATCTTCCTTGCATGAAGGTGAACCCAGGCCAGCCCTTCCCAGAGATGTTTATGGATAGTTGGTGCTTTCTGATAAACTCTGTGGAGAGGAATGCTTGCAGTCATGCAAGAGCAGGAGCTTCGTGCCAGTGCTTGCTTGAGGTTAATTACTGCAGTGAGAAGGTGGCTGGATAGCATCCCCTGTCTCCCCCCGCTCCCCAGAGTCTGCTGGCCCCAGTGACACTAGAGAACAGCAGGATTTCAGACTGAGGCTTTGCGGGAAGTTTTGATTTACACCCCAAAGGTATTTAATTCGGCAGTGCCGCACAGAGGGCGCGCAGCCTCCCATACACACCGGTCACCGGCAAGAACACTTATGTCCCGTTCACCTCTGCCACCAAGAAGAGAAACCTCCTCCTTTGGAGAGCTCCAGGCTGTTACTGCTTAAAATGCAGCTCCCTTTAGGGTTAAATAGAAAAAAATTGCATTCATTGGTAACTCATGAAGATAGAAAGGAAATGAAAAGGATTGAGAGCTGACCTCCCGGGCCAGTCTGAAGGTGTGTTTTGCAGTCACTGTAAGATGTGTCTAGGCAAGGGAGCAGATCGATAGCTTACTGGGTGCCTAGAGAAGTACCTCTTGAGTTTTCTAGTAATTACAGTGGGATCTGCCAAAGTTACCATTTTTTCTGGCCTCTGTTGAACTGATTAACTTATGCTTGCCAGGCTCTTCTGGCTCCAAAGTAAAGGTGTTCGTTGGCACAATACACACTAGGCGCTTCAGCCCTTGGCCAACAGGCTGCTGTTCTGTCAGTGCCAAACTTCTCTCCAAAGGAGGTGGGTGTTTTTCCTGTGATGGATTTCCAGGGCATAAACCTACTTCCTTTCCCTCTTGCACTGCAAACGTGGCCCCTCGGGACTGGCTTTGCACGATGGTTGTACGTGCAGGACGCTTGCAGGTTCTGCGAATGTGGCTGAATGCCTGACTTGCATGAACAAGTCAATCCTCTTTGTGCAAACTGATTTCTTGTTAATGAATATTACATTTGTACTCATCCTTGGTAGATCTGGGCTGGATTCTGTAGGTGAAAATGCCACTTGGCCTAATGCTAAAGGAACACCACTGAACCAGAGCGTAGTACCTTGTGTGTCTCAGTGCTCTGAAATCTTTCACCTCAGTTTCTAGCCTCCCATTTATTTTCATTTAATTGAAATAGTAATGGAAGCTGCTGGTGGAGATCTTCAGGAGCCCTATTGGAAGGAAGGCCTTGCAAACGGATGGGCTGAGGCTTACCTCCCTGTCCCTAGCAAAAGCCTTCAGCACACAGATGAATCTGATGTTTATTCTCTGGCTTAATTAATTGAAAAAGTCCTTCTTGATGAGTAAACTCATGAAATCCCAAGAGAAAGTTCATGGTTGTTCTTGAATGGAGCTGTTGTCCTAGTGGCTGCTTTCCCTAGGCTTGGTGTGGGATAGGGGTGATGGCCATCCAAGAAGAATTTTCAGCTGAAACTAGATAAATTCTCCCTTCTTTCACCTTCTTCCTTTTGCACCTTCATTTCAGTTGCTGTGAGAGTTCTTAACATCTCCGGGTGATGTAGCTGCTGCCTATGTTTCCCTCCAAGGCATCCTTGTTCATTCTTGTTCTACACGGGGAAACTTGAAATGAGTCTCTTCCTTTCCTTCCCCTTGGTGGGGAAGTCTTCCCCATCGTTTTCCCTAGCACACATCGCTGGGAAATGCACAGCTTCCATTTCTCTCGGGGCCACAGGCTGCCTCATCTGCCTGGCACATGTTTTTCACAGAGCATTGCAAGAATGGGTGAAGATTTAAGATTTTTTTTTTTGTACGTAGTTTTTACTTTTCTTAATTTCTGTTACTGGAAGGACTACTTGGTTTTCACTGTACTGGGGCACCACTGTGGGAAAGGGGTAGGAGGGTTCAGTGACATTTATTGTGAGTTTTTGCACCTTAAGTAAAGGGCTGGGGCGTAAAATCTCTAACAAAGACATTCTTTCTCCAAGTTGTTCTCTAGCTCTTGGAGCAAAAGCAGTATTAAAAATAAAGCACGTTAAGCAGGCTGAGCAGAAATCCGCATTGCTTTCAACAGCTGAGCCTACAGTCTCTTCTCCTGTGTCGAGTCCTCTGTAATTGCCATAAAATCCTCCAAAAGTAGATCAAGATGTCTATTTGTCCGTTTACAGCCTTCAGAAACCTAGTTCTGCGATCTGAAATGGCCCGTGGCTCCCCTTCAACTATGGAGCCTGTTCAGTGCTGCTGTATTTTAACATGACTGTCAAGTGGAAGCGGGGTGCATATTTGTAATGCTTCTCTGGGAAAAGCAGAAAAGGTGTGACTGTGAGAGAGCGCGCCGCGCTGGGAGCTGGCGCTGAGCCCAGGTGTGTGGATCTTCTCTCCCAGTACATTTTCCCCTTTATTGTTTGAAATAACTTAGCTTGTGAAGGCTGTTCTGTTTTCTTCAAAGTTGCAGTTCCCCTGACCCGGACCAGCAGCTTTTTTTTTTTTTCTTTTTTTTTGTGCTGTTAAGGGGAGGTTTTTGCCTTCGCTTGGCCCTTCTCGACCTTTCTGTGCTTTTTGCCAGCTCCCACCGGATTCCTGGCTCCAGTGGCTGTGTGGGAGCCGCTCAGGTGAGCGGGAAGGGAGTGCCTGATTGTTAATCAAGTGGGGATCTGTCTCCTCCGGCAGCAAGAGCAGACCCATCCTCTCCTTTTCAAGCAGCCTTGCCAAGTCAGATGCCAAGCTCCCCTCTCCAGGATCCAGAACAGCCAAGGCTGAGATTTCTTTCCTCTTTGTTAGTGCTGGTGGTGGTTGCTGTAAGGGAAAAGATGTGCGGAATATCACTTTCAGTAAATCATGGATGACATGTGAATTTTAATTGTACGTTACATTTACTTATGTCATGAACCAGTACTGCTTAAAATCAGTTTTCTAGGGCTGCAATGAGTATTTCACTTGTAACATTTGATTCCCGAGAGACCTGCCATGCCTCACGTCTGCCAGGCTGTGAGCACAGAGAAGGCTCCCAGTGGAGCAGGAGGCTCTGGGCAGATCACTCAGCATTGTGGCACCTTTTGTGGCCCCCAAGGAGGGGGTTTCTGCCCGTCCTTTGCGTCTTGTACAAATGACCCTTGTGCTTCAACAGCTTAATCTTCCCAGAGGCTGTGCTTGCTCTGCCTAGACCTGAACAAGCTCCAGAGAATTCAGGTGTTAAAATAAGCCTCAGCCTCCCCCCAGGAACAGCTCCTGGTAACAACTGGTGAAAGGATAATTACTCTGTTTCTAAAAAGTGCGTGCAAGATTTCCACTGTAATTTCTCCCTAGATATTGTTGCCTATGTTTAATTTTGGCGTGATGAGAAATGAGGAGGCTGATGGTGAGGTCTCCTGCCACAGAGCTCCCCCTTCCCTCCAGGCTGCCTGTTCCTGCTCAACTCCCTGGGATTCTTCAAAGATTAGGAGAAAGCCTCAGGCGAGCACGAGCTGGGGAGAGGTCAGGCGAGCTGCAAGCAGGCGTATGGGAGGCTTTAGTTTGTAATGAATAGCTGGAAGGCAAGCCTTGTAATTTCTTGCTGTTCTCCTGGAAAGTGTCTGCTTGGCTGGGCTGGTAAACAAGAGCGTGCCTTGAATCGGGTGTGAATGTGTGCAGATACGCGTGCTCCAGGGGTCAGCTTTGTCCGGCCTGTTTGCGGTTGTACCAGGCAAGTTAAAACAGACCAGAACCATATAGGTCAGGCCTCCGTTCGCTGGAGACTTGTGTTTTCCTACTTCAGACAGCTGTTGCAGGGAGTGTTCCGTGAAGGTCAGTGTACCTGGTGGAACCGGAGAGGTTCACAGCTCTGACGTGGAGCATGCTGGCGTCCAAGTAAGTGGGTTAGCATTTTCTGCACTTTGGCTTGTCCCATCTCCAAAGTGGGAATACTGCGTCTGTCTCCATCATTTTGTGTGCGCAGCCTGCGTGCTGGAGCCTGCCCAGCACCAGACTAATGAGTACAAAATCGTTTGCAGAAGAGAATGATTTCTTGAGTCAAGCTCCCAGGATAGCTCTTGGTTTGGCCCTGTGCAGTCCTCCTCTTCTGTCCATCGTCTTCCTCCAGCAAGTGACAGCATCCCTCACCACTGCAGGGGGTGCTTGGCTGTGCATGAACTCATGCCCTGAACACACACCCGAGTGCACGATGCTGAAGCTGAGGGCTGTGAACCTGGAGGTGCTGCTAGCCCTGCTCTTTGCGTGACCCAGGCGTGGGCTGGGAGACGCGCTCGTCCTGTGGCATTGCCCAGTCGGTTCAGTTCTTGACGCCTGTCCTGCTCACGATGAGAAGCCCCTCAAGTGGGCTGTTCCTGCTTCCTGGGGCAGGTTTCCGGGAGCCGTCCTTGCCCTCCGCAGCTCCGGCACAGCTATCTCCTGGCTCAGATCCACCCGGCTGGCAGGGAGGATGCTAAATACACTTCTGCTCATCTGCCTAGTCAGCTTCTCTGCTCTTTCAAGCCTGTTCTAGCCCCCTGCACCTTTCTTTTGATGCTTTACCAAGCCTGGCTCAGCCCTGCTTTCATCTCTGCCTTATCCTTTTATTATAGTCATAAACGTAGGCCTCCGGGCTGTGCCCAGCCTTGATCCTCAGACGTTTCCTGTTTTCTGGATTCAGTGCTCTTCAAATTCCAGACCTGCCCTCCTATGTGTGATGCCAAGCAGTGCAATAAATAGTACATTGCTTCCCTTTGATAGAAAATAAAAGGGAGACCAGCAGGAAGACACAAAGTGAGAGGCGCGTGCCTGGTGTGATGGGATGGGAGAGTCTCTCTAAGTGGCTTATGAGTAGACTCAAGATCAGTGGCAGCTAATTAGGGAAATGTAGCCTGTTCACACAGACCTCGTAACTGAGTTTTTGCTCCTGGAGGCGTACTGAGGAGATGGTTAGAGGAGAGATTGGAACAGGCATTTGTCATACTGGGAGATCCAAGGAGGAGGACGAGGCCTTGAGAGTGGCACGTGGATGACTGCACAAGGTGAGGATGGCACAGTGCTTTGGGGCTACCTTGGTCACCAGAGGCTCTGATAAGCCTGGGCAGAATGACGTTAATTTGTGCTCCATAGAAGGACTTGCCAAGCATGACTACAAAGAAGACCTTTGTTAACATGAGGTCACTGCTAATGGAAGGTGGGTCTGGATGGTGCCAGCTCCTGTTTGAGCAGCTCAGGAAGCAACGCTGCCTGTTTCCTCCAAGTGTCCCAATCCAGCCCCATGAACGCTGCTTTGGAAAGGGCAGCCGCCCAGGGACAGGGAGAACAGAGGTCTGGCTGTTGGTGCAGCTTAGAGACTCAACATCCACTTCCCTTCTCAATCCTCTTCCGAGATGGTTTGTTATGTTCTCTAGGTGGACTGGATATCACCTACTTGATGTCAGCAAGGGTGTGTAGCAAACTGCCTGCCAGCACGGTGGTACCACTGCTAGGATGCTGGGTGGCTCTGGAGCAGCAGGGATGGGGGCGTGCTCCTTCCTGACAGGTCTGCTTGGGGGTGACAGCCTCTGGCAGAGAGGATGGGCAGGTAACGAGGCCCAGCAATTGCTGCTGCAGCAAGAGTTTCTGGGGCTTGTCGGTCAGAGCTCCTGGAGAACAGTGTTAGGATGGTAGTCTGACTGTCTTGTCCTTTTCTCTGTTGAACAATAAAATGTTTGTGGGAGATGTGAGTCTCCTCGATGCGGTGGGAAGCTTCCCACCTTGTGTTCCCAGCCACATCTACCTTGAGGAGCTTTAACCCTGCCAGCAGGGTTAAATTAGCTGAGCTCCTGTTGCACGGATACGTTTGCCTGTGTTGCATGGTGTACATGGTTATCTGGAAGTTAGAACAGTTTCCCTTAGAATAAGTTGCCTTTGTCCTAGAAGATTTGCATATCATTGATGGATTTTATCATTGTACCTGTGTGTGCTGAAAACCACATCTTTGGTGGAGCAGATTAACTGTCAAAGCCTGTGCGTATAACTCAGCTCTAGTTGGTGTGCTCTGCCTGAGAATAATTTTGCATCTTTCGCTTGCTATCCTGAGTCTTTTCAGCGATTGTTTGCATAACCCATGCAGTGACAAGCAAACAGCCAAACCTTGAGAGCTGCTGCAATTTTTCACACATGCATTTAGTTGCTCTTTCCCGTTTCTTTCTTTGCCTGCTTTGATACAGAGCTCTCCTTCACACGCACGCTCAGCTGAGCTCTATTTATGGGTTCCTACAAGTTCCCGTCACTGTGGATCAGACCATGCCCTGTGACCAAAAAACAGTTGGCATGCTGCTGTAGGCATCTCTTGGATCTAGTTAAATGTGTATGATGCCAAGCCCTTGATGGGAAGGAGAAAAGAATGGCTTTCTGGTATTTGCACATAGTTGCAAACCGTAAACAGAGACTCATGACTGCAAACAGAAATCTGTATCACTGGCTTCATCATGACTTCACTGTTGTTGTCCTGACTGTTTGCTAAAGCTGTTCCTTAATCCTTTTCCAGGCTTTTGCAAAGTCTGCATCCACGCAAACTTAGTGGGCACGAAGATTTTGGCTGGACTCCAGGATTGGGCTTCCGTTTTTTCTTTCTTTACCCGTCATTGCTTTCTGCCTTGGAGTAGGCTTACTTTGGGTCTCTGTAAATGGGACTGTAAATACAAGGAGGCTCTTGGGGGATCATGAGTACAAAACCTGTGTTCTTGTGAGCTTTGTATGTCTGAACAGCAGCAAGAACTGCCGCGCGAACGCTGTAGCTGCAGATCTCTGCTGGTGTTAGCAATGGCATTGGGAATGTTAATCCCGCTGTGGCCCTGGTATGCGCTGCTGTTGGGTCAGCTAACCCGGCTCTGAATGGCAGTGTCATGGTGGGGAACTTGCTGACAAATGCTAACGTAGTGCATGGCTATAACGCAGATTTTTAGAAGAATGAACCTGCTTGCACGTGTCGGGTTTGGCTTTGTTGAATTCTGCTAACAACTATAGCTTTAAACCCAGTGTTGTCAAGGCTTGCAGGAGCCACGTAGAAGAATTACAGAAAAGCCATGTTGCTGAAATGTCTGGAAGCTTGGTTCAGTCGGGTTTGGCGTAGGGAGCTAATACGTGGTGCAAGGGAGACTCTTTTTCCTGTTGGAGCCAAGTCTTCTCTGGACCTGTGGGACCCGGAGCTGCTGCCTGACGATGGTCCAGAAAGGGACCTTCCAAAACCACCGCTTGGCCCTGGGAATGGGCAAGGTGGGAGTAAGAAAGACAGGGAATGGAGAGCAGAAAGGAAATGGTATTTGCCACCTCTTAGACCTGGGGTCAGAAGCAGACAGAAATAAGGTGTGGGAGCATCCATATCCTCTTCCAAATGCAACGGAGAAAGGATTTAGGTATACTGCTCTTGGGTGCCAGAGAGCTTAGGCCTCCTCTGAGGTTTGCGTGAGTCATTCATCTTCGGCATTTGGCCATTTTAAAATAAAAAGCCTTTCAGTGGCTTTGGTGGCAAGCTAAGACCTCTCACTTTGTGCCAATTTTTAGCTAATTCATCCTCTTCCGTTTCCTTCCCCTCCTCACCCTTCCCATGCGCGCAGGTTTGCGACAGGATATCCAGTCCATTCAAGGGAATGGGGGAAATATTTGCTTGTAGCGTGGCCAGTTGCCAAGGTTGCTTTGTTCTCCTTGTCGCTGAAAGGACGGCCCAAGGAAACCCTCGGAGCTGAAGCTGGCATGGGACTTGGAGTGGATTTCCTGCAGCTCTGGAAGTGAAATGCACGACATTGGGATTTGTTTTTTTGTTTTTGGTTTTTTTTTTTTTAATCCCATAAACGCAAGGAAAGAGAAGACCTGGGTGGGCTACAGACAGGCTGGGTCTGAAATCCTCTCTTTGATGGGAAGTTGCTGTGTCACAGCCATACAAGTTGTGCCTTGTCAAGGTTAAAATTGGTCTTGGGGGTTTTTTTAGGTGAATTAAGGGCTGAGCTTGTGACAGGCCTGGGTTTTCTAGGAGAATTCAGTTGTGTGGTTAAGAAGATGGTTGCCTCTGCACTATTGAGCATGTTGTAGCTGGAGGCTCTTCTTGGTGACACCCAAGCCCTGCCATGATTGCAGGTGGCCTTTTTGTAACAAATTCAGAGCTGTAATGATGGTGGCAAGAAAAGTAGTGAATTGCAGTGTCTGGGTTTTAACTCCCTGGTACGGCCAAAGCAATGATGTCCAGGGCTCTGGGGCAATGGAGTTACAGGCTGTATAGAGAGGGTGAGAAGAGCTCTTCCTCGGTGAGGCAGGCTGGCGCCTGGGCTGATGCTCTAACACCTTGTTCTGCCCACTGTGCCCTGCAAGACAGAAGATTTGACTTGTGTTGGTCATAGTAGATGAAGTGGAATTTATCTGTGTGCATGCTGCGTTGTGGTGGGATCATTGCATCTCCATCCCAGGGCCCCCAGAAGGCTCTGGGAGCTTCACAGATATCTGATTCGCTGCTGGCCGCAAAAAGAGCAGGAGCTGTTGCAAGCCTCCTGTAGTGCTTAAAGCACAAAATCCTATTTGTATCCTATGGAAGGGGACTCATTTCTTTTTTCAGTCTGTGATTTGGCCAAGGACTTCCTGAATAAACTTAGCAAATCGGCAAGGCTTTTTCAGTACAGAAAAGGGTCTTACTATAGCTCTTTTATAGTAATTTTTTTTTTTTATTTTTAGTACTGCAGGGCCTAGAATGTCTGGTCATGGAGCAGGTCCCAGATTTGTACAGCCCCTAGCATGCTCTGGAGAGCCCGTCCCGACAAGCTTGTGGTCCTAGCTGACGTAGCTGTGCTTGTAAAACTCTGGGTGTAAACCATCCTGCAAGCTCTCTAAAGCAGAGACAAGTGTTCTTTTATCTGGCTTCTCCATTTTGGTTGTAAACTGGCCCAGGAACTCCTAAAAATATTTAAATTGTTTTGCACAGTGAACCTGGATTGGTACTACTGTAACTTAAACAACACATAGAATGTACAGTTGGGAACATTTGTTTGCTCTGGATGGTAGGAATGTCCTCTTGAAAATGTGCTATGCTTTGGTAAGTATGAATAGAGGGTTTTTCCACCCCCCCCTCCAGGTTTTCTGAAGGCCAAAGTCTTGAAACAGCTTAGAACGCTGCTAAGCTGTGCTGATAAGATATGCAGCAAATGTGCTTGAGAGCCTAATGTAGGAACAGAAATGCCTAAGCTGTTTGCTTTCCCCCTTAACAGTGTGAAAAATTAATACGTCTTATTAAGGAGCCTGGAGAATTGTGTGCTCAGAGTAAGGGCTGTGCCGAAATACTATTCCTGGTTTACGTTATCCCTGAGGCTGGCAGCTGAAATGCTTGGTTCAGATTTACTGGGTAGGAGACTGGAGCTGGTTTGGCTCTGCAGAGCCCCAGTCATTGCAGTTTTGTTTCTAGCAGACTCCCTCCATCTCTCTGAGCTTGGTACAGAGATGGGATCGCCTCTCAATACAGCAAGTCCCCTGTTGTTTGGAGATGTGATTTTTCTGTCCAGTTAATTCCTTATTTTATTCCCCCACCACTTTGTTGTTAACTTGGCTCACTGGCTGAAGGTGGCCATCTCAAACAATTTTGGTAGTGGGTCCTTGCAGAGGGGTGCCTGTTAGAAGAGCAGGCCGGGAGCTTTTGGTGAGTCTGGGTTCATAACGCTGTCAACGTGAGCCAGAGGACGGTGCTGCTCTACACCCCCTGTTTTACGCGAGCACTCTCCTTCCCCCAGTCCAGCACCCAATCTCTATCGCCACGTTCAAGATCCACAGGGCAGCTTAAATTCACACCATGAGCACAAGTGCTAGAGACTGTTCCCTGGAGGTGATGGGACTGCACGAAGAAAGCGCTATTCAGTTGTGTGTCACCTTTAATGTGAGCAAATGGCAGATCTGGGTCTCCTGCACTGGCAAATGCAGCTGGAAATCCAGCCTTTTCCAGAACATGCTGCTCGCCCAAACCAGGGCGAAGGCAGATGTAGCCTGCCTAGCAGAGAAGCAGGTTGGCTTCCAGGGAGGGTAGATGGGTGCTGCAGGCAACATTCACGTGGCTTTGCTTCCCTCTTTGCTGCTTGTTGCCTGAAATGCTCAAGCGGTTACCCCAAGCCGTGGGCAGAGGAGTGGGGCGCTCATCTGAGCTGCAGGGCCCCTCTCTGCACCACGCTGGACTGCCCTGACATCCACAAGCCATCTGCAGAGGGCTGCTTCCGTGGAAGGCCAGTTGGACATATTTCATCAGACTGTGGTGCCCTGAGAATGACAGTGCAGTTATTGCTTAAAAACTTGGTTTTAACCTCCCAAGTAAATGACATAGCTGTGCTGTGCCCCCACCCTGGACACACGCCGTCGCACATGCCCTCCCTTCTTTCAGCAGTGGTCTTTATTTCAGTGGTGTGTGCTTACACACCCAGACCTTTCATCTCCACTAAATCACAGCTTTCTTAAGCCCTTGTGTTTTCTGTAGCACTCCCCTTATCTCTGTTCCTTCCCAGGGCTGGGCAGTGGGAGCAGGGAAGCAGGAGGGGCTGAGCGGGCTGTAAATGCGTGTTTGCCCTGCGGTGATGCTGTATGGCTTCCAGCGAAAGGCAAGAGTGAGAGCAGTAGGAGCACCTATGGGACAGCTGGGTTTTTCTGAATTGCTGGGCAGTTGGGGTTTCTGCAAAGCAATTATTTTTTTTTAGGGTCTGAGGCAGTAGGATTTGCAGCATGTTGGTGCAGCACAAAGTTGCAGTTTCTCACATGGATGTCGGCTCACAGAAAGGAGCTGAAAACTGGCTTGAAGGTCGCAGTCGAGTGTGTGGTCTTGTCTCTGTTGTCTGTCCCCTTGTCTCTGCCTTCTCCTTCTTTCCAACCATCAGAATAAGGATACTGTGAAGTCCTGCGAAGCGCTTTCCGTAATTCTAGGCAGACTGTGGGACCAGTATGCATCTGTGGGACCAGTATGCACTTTTGCAGCCTGGTGTGCTCCAGGTGCTGGGGCAGGACTCTGCTGTCCGTGCAGTCGGCGGCTCCAGCCAAGCCAGGGCTGGGCAGCACCACGCACCCCGCTGTGCCTTTCGGTGGCATGTAACTTCATCCGTATGGACGGTGCGGCGGGTGTCCGGCCCAGCTCATGAAATTACTGTGTCTGATGAGAAGTATTGCGGTTTTTTCCATGTTTTCCTTCCCTTTCCTACAGTAAGTGTTCAGCAGTGGCTTTGCAGCATGCAGTCACCTCTTGGCAGCTCCCAGGCTCTGGATCAGTTTTGTGTGTGTATGTGCAGGGTGTGTGTACGTCCAGGTGTGTGTCCGTATGTGTGTATGTGCTGTTGCCCTCTTGTGGTTGAACCTGCAGAAGAGGCTGTGGGTTTTAGGGCTGCTCCTTGCAAGGACGTCTTACTTGCTTGTTGACCCTTTGAGTTGGAGAGCGCAGAGTCTGAGCTCTGCTTCCCAACAGGTTTATCTTCTGTATGGGGGTTTGCCATCCACAGTGAAGGGCAGTAACTCCGCAGCTCGCACCAACTTTGTCCCATTCTGTAGCCAGAGCTGAAGGTTTGGGGCATGGCGCTAAGAGTTGCATCTTCACATGCCATTTTGGGGGAAACCTGTGCAACATGGGTGCATCTGGATAAGGTATGATGCCTGCTGTGGTGAGACCAGCTACGTGGACATGCGTACCCTTTGAATAATATGCAAATAGTTTCACAGCAGTATCAGTTTTGCTCAGTTTATAAGGCATCTGACCTTTCTTTTGCTAAGGCTTTCAACAAGCCAATTTACAGTCTTGGAAGGGACCACCCAGAGTCTCATTTCATGGCCAGCAGAGGGGGAAGAGAGGGAACTCTTCAAAGAGCAGAGGAGGTGAAATTACTACCGCAGCCCGTATATTGATTTCATGAACCGTGAGGCTCAGAGTCAGATGCCAGTCTGCTTTGCTGTGATCTTAGCAGAATGTGACCCCTGTCCCTCAGCAGCACAGGCACGGAGGCGATCGCGTTTCCCCAGGCAGATCCGATTTCTGGAGGCCGTCAGGGCAGTGTACCCTGCGCCTGGGAACGGCGCTGGGAGGCATGGCAGGGGAGGCTTTGGCTGCGCCTGGTAGGCACACCATTGAGTATAAACACCCACCCCAACAGCTTTGGAGATGAGTGCCAAACAGTGTGGATTGCTTGTAGCTACCCTGTTTGCATGAATGGCTTTGCCTCCCCTCCTTTGAAGATGATGACTCTCTTTGAAAACAGGAGATCAAGAATCTGGTCTCAGACAAGTCGAAAGACACTATTTACAAATGTTTATCCTGGAAAATATTTATAAATCTCCCCTTGGGAGCAGAGCCGTACAGTACAGTGGCCTTCCTTGGACTGCGAAGTACAGCTATCTAATGGCTTGTGAGCCAAACCCACTCAGGTTAGCGTGCGTCCTGCTGAGGGATACCGCTTCTTCTCTGCAGCCACTTATTATTGACCCCACGCTATTTATATTGCTGTTATACACAGTGCTGTATTCAATGCCAAATTGCACTTGCAAGGTCCCTGCCTCTCGAAGAACTGCGAGGGTTCAGCAAAGGATAGAAGTTAAATGGCTGCTCTGAGCAGCTGCTCTAAAGGTGTTTTGGAATATTCACACCAGGTTGTTAAAAGCTTCTCGTTAATCTCATAGCAGCATGACATGCTACAACAACACTACTGTGGCTTCCAAAATAACAGCCTCGTGTCCTTCGTTCTTGCTCTGTGGCTCAGAGGAGCAGTACAGGCGCAGGCAGCGATGCGGGGTAGGCTGCACCTCCCCGCGTGCGGTTGCGTGCTGCCCCTTTCGCCGTCCCTGCCCGAACAGCAGAGCAAACCCTGGAGCCTGGCGGCGGCGAGCCGGCGGCGGTGGTGGTGGTCCCACACCTCTCCAGTGAGGACACGCACCGGGTGTTCAGGGCATGCCGAGTTCGTAATCCTGCGCTTACGCTGTATCCATAACTAGTACTTGAATTGCTGTCCTTTTTTCTTGCGTTGAGGGGTGGTAAATCCCCCTGGTGATGCTATTTTCTGGGCAGGGAGCAGGGATAGGGGCTTGGATTTCTGTGCTGGTGGGACCGATCAGTTACCACGTACCTACACCACTGGGAAGGAGGAAACATGAGATGGCTGCCGTGCAGACTGGGACGCTGTCTTTGGTGCCGGTGTTGGAAAGGCTTTGGTGTTTATTTTCCCCACGTCTCAACGTCCCCATCTCACGTCAGCAGTGAGGCCCGGTGCGGTTCCGTGTTCCTGCCCCGTGTGCCTCAGCGTCCCCAGGGCCGGGACAGGATGCGAGCGCATTCGTGGCGTAGCTGCCCCGGGTCGGGTTGCTGAAAGGGAGAGGGGCTGACAGGTGCGTTGCCGGCAGCACCGCCGGGTGCCGCGGCGCAGCTCCCTGCAAATAGAAACCGCCGGGATTTGAAATTAGGTCAGAAGCATGACCCGAACCACGCCGCTGGGCTTGAGAAGTTTTGGGCTGCACCTCTTCCTCCGATCCCTAGCTGCTCGTGCGTGCCTCATCGGCCAGAAACTGGTGTTAAAAATGCGAGCAGGTGGATTAGTGCTGCTTCTGGCTTGAAGCGCTCGCAGGAGTAACGCTGTTTGCAGTTGGCCTCTTCTTTGTGTGCTTTTTGGCCAGGATAGCTGGAGGTGTGTTGAAAGCATCAGTCCTCAGCTAAGCAAATCTGTCACGTTTGAACTGGGCTTGTCTTTCAGCAGCAAGACCTGCTTTCTGCAGCAAAGTACCTCCAAGGCAGCCCTGGGGCAGCTCAGAGAAAAGCAGGGCTCTACAGCCAGCAGAGCAAAGCAGCTGCAGATGTCTGAGCCGCGGGAGCCACTGGGGCTTGAGACCAGAGTGACCGCACGTGTCCGCAGCGTGCTTCGTCTTAATGCGTTGTTTATTTGATGTCCTGTTTGTTCTGGCAAAGCCCAATTGCCTGCTGAGATAGATAACTGAATGCTGGAAAACAGTGTAAGCTAACTGTTTCTCAAAAAGAAATGTCTTGCTTTTGCTGGAAGCAGCTTTTCTCCCAGTGGCTGGTACGTGGCAGCCAGGGACCCAGTAAGGGAGGGGGAGTCTCTTTGCCTGTCCCCAAAGCAGGAGAGGTGGCATGGTTCATTTTGGAAGTGCCTTTGGTGGCCAGGGTAGGTAAAATAGACCCAGACAGAGGCTTTAGGCTTCAGTTGCCCCACAGATACAGGGCATGTGGATGGAGTGCATGGGAAGGCTTTGGCTCTGGACTGTGCCTTCCCTCTTCCCTTGTACCTGCTGCTGGTCCCTTGAGGGGTGTCCGGTGCTTTCGGCGGTCTCTGCTGCATGCGTGCTCCGGCACACGTGGTGGGGACAGTCAGCAGCCTGCCCCAGAGGGACTGCCTTCTGTCCCACCACATAGCGAGCCATTAATTTCCTGTTATTAGTTACAATAACACAGCACGTATTTAAAAACAACCCCACATTAGTCCTCCCTCCGAAAGAATTCGAACCTGTCATGAAATTTAGAGGAGAAACATTTTCCCAGACAGCCTGTCCAAAGCCGAGCATTTCTGTTCTCATCAGCTGCTCGCGCTTTTGGGAAAAGCAATCGATGGGTCCAACAGCGGGGCTTTCCCGGAGGTGCGGGGGCAAGAAGCGCAGCCCCGGGGAGCGCCCATCTGGCAGGAGCTGCCGTAGCCTCCCCAGTGGAGGAAGGTTTGGGCAGCCTGGCACCAGCTTTAAGTTGTTGTGATTCAGACGTGAGGAAGGGCACAGATCTGTGTTAGCAAATAACGCGTAGCCCCGCTCTCTCCCACCGCTCCACGATGTTTAATCAGCAACTGGCTCCAGACTTGGGGTGTGCTCAAGGTGCAGAGAGCGATGGTGTAACGGTGGATGGAAAGAACAGGGGTTCCCTGGTCGTTTGGAAGGGTTAGCGTGAGCGCCTGGCCTGGACAAAGCCGTATTTTGCACATGTGCAGGTTGTCGCTCCCTCTGCTGCATTCCTGCTGACCTGGGTTAGAGGAGCTGTTCCCAGGGACAGCTTGGAGCTGAGGGGGTGAAGGGGGGCTCGCTCGCCACCCCGGGGGGCAGGAACGCGTTGGCATTGCCCAGAGTGTATCGGCCGAAGAGATGGGGGTGGAGATTAAAGAATTCCCTGATATTTCAGTGGCTGATCGAAACCATACTGAAAATCTCTGTCTGGGGGAGTTGCTGCATTTCATTAAATAAAATCAGCCTCTTTTCATCTGACTGGAGTCAAGCTGCTACGGGCAGAGAGAAAACACGTTGTTGATATCACACTCATGATATGATCTTATCGGCTCCTGCCTGTGAATTGTGACTGACTTTAATTGACTCTTTCCCCGGGTTGGTTTGGGAGGGTGCCTCTTCCCCAGCAAATCAGTTTTCCAGATGCTTACTTTAAAGGAAGAAAAAAAATAGTTAGGGATTTTCTTTGGCCACCTTTCCAACTTCCAGCTGTTAAGTACTGGAAATGTGTTCTTCATTATGTCCAAGAGAGAAATGTTTCTTTCTTCCGATTGGGGTGGCAATAAATATTTCAAAACATAATATGCTGTAGACAAGTAAGTTAGTATCATTTGTTTTCCGCACAGCAGCGTGCAGCAGGCTGAGCTGGCCGCGGTGAGGAGCGAACGCCGGCGTGATGAACGGGCCGGGGAATCGCTGTGGTCATGCCTTAATACATCAGCTGTCCCGGGGCTGCGCACAGTCGCTCTCTTTGGGTATAGATTCAATGACCAAGTGTTTGGTTCTGCCTTCAGGCAGCTTTGCATTAATTAAAACAAGCAAAACAAACAAACAAAGTCAAAACCAAAAAAACCAATCCAAAGCAGAAATAATGAGCAATCCTTAGCAGCTCCTTTGCATTAACCTTGACTTGATCTTAAAGGTCTTTTCCAACCTAAATGATTCTGATTCCAGCGCTACCACTTTCAGCAAACACGCTGCTGCCTTCACAGCACATCTGCAGTCTATGACTGCTTTCTCTGCATCTGACCCCAGAGTGGATGAGTTCTGGAGCGAGCCTGATGAGCCACTGATGGGGCTATTTTGGATTAAGAGGAGGAGGGGTGAATTCCAGCTTTGTGGAGTATTCCCTCCTCTGCCAGTGTTGGCTTTGCTCATAGCAAGGATGCTCCAGTCTGCATGCTTTTTAGTGATCTTGGCCAGCCCAGCGTGGCCGGGGCCCTTCCACAAATAGAAGGGTTGCAGGACACTGCCTTGTGCTTATCCCAGCTAATCTTAAGTAATTCAGTTGCTGAAGTTTGCTACGGTTTCCCTCTTTGGTCAAGAAGGTGCCTGGAGTTAGAAGAGATGAATTTGGGCATCTGCAAGAGTTGCTGCCTGCAGTCACTGCATCTGGCTGGGGCTCCCAGAGAGGTGACTGCAGCGTCTGAGTCTGAGGGGATCTTCCCAGAAAGGCAGCGTGAGACGGAGAGAGAGGGCTGTCATTGATAGTTAACAGCGACCCGTTATCTAAATCAGCTCGGCTGAAAGTGGTGTTATAATTGGGGTACATCCATGAATGAGCCCTTGGAGCAGAACAGCAGTGTCTGATGCTGTAAATGATAATTTGGTGTGAGAGGAAAAAAATATCAAAAATTTTGCTACGGGCTAATTGAATTTCAAAGGAGTGTGAGCCAGCGTAAGCCCCAACTGTGAGATGAGATGGTTGAAAGAGAAAGAGTGGAGCTGGAAAATGCAACTGAAGCATTTCTCAGGCAGGAGAGGTAGGAGCAGCCCAGCCGGCGGGGAGGTGGCTGAGCCACAGAGCTGGGGTTTCTCCCCGGTCTCTGATGCCGTCCCGGTTCTGCAGCTGGGACGGACGGCTCTCGCGCAGCCCGTGTGGGGACGTAAGGAGGCACACAGGTACCCGCCTTGGAGTGGATGTGAACGCTGCATCGAGTTCCCACGGGTTTGTGTTGTAACTGCCATCGCTGCAAAGACTAACCTGAAGCTTAAATCATCTGTCGCGCTCTCTCCTGCCTATCTACCTTTAAAGATATCTCCATCCTTTTTGTCTCTCCCCTGTTTTCTGTGGTAACAGCCCAAAGCTAATCGGAGAGGCGGGATGTGAATGGACTTTTCAGATGTTCTAGACCTTCATTCCCAATGTCGGAAATGCTTTAAACTATCTGTTTTGCCCGCAAAGACTGCAGCATATTTTTCCCTTTTAAAATAATGTTTAATAAGATTTTTTTTTTTAAAGAATTAAAATACCAATAAAAGCAGGAGGGTATAAGCTAAACATTAAGAAAAAAACCCTTGAGGATAAAATGAGTCTGTGAGCAATTTGGTCTTGAACTCTGTGGGAATTGGACTAGATCTGTGAATTCTTCCCGGATATCCCTACATAATTTGGAGCCCTAAAAATAACACAAAACTTGAATAGCCTGGATGACCTCGAAGCTGCTTTTCAAGAGACTTGCAGTGTAGCCAGATTAGGTGAACACCCTGCAGCACATCCAGGTTTCAGAAACCCCTGATGAGGCAGTTGGGGGATTGCTAATTGGTTACTGGTCTTCGTTAGCATCAGGCTTTGATGGATAGGGCTCCTGAGTTTGCTTCTGCAATGAGCAAATAGTGATGGGGGACAGTGGCTTCTTTTGGAAATGTGAAGCAAGTCTAAAGGGTCCAATTAAGCCGGTCCCAGGGAGGGCTGTTTCACAGAAGACCGCAGCCCTCGCTGCTGGCAGGGAGCCTGCTGCAGTGATTTATTCTTGGGCTCTGCTGTTGCACGAGCCCCAGTGCTGACCCACGGGGCCGAGCAGCCCAGCGGAGGAGATGCAAGCATATGCAAAAAGGTACTTACAGCGGAGGTCTGGTTTGAAACAAAGCAGCCAATTTCCTTTCACCACAGACAAGCCTTATCTCGGGAGATTAGGTTTGTCTCGAATGGAGCCTCTGGTGTCATAACCGCGCTCTTCCTGGGCAGATATAGGCTTGTGCAAAAATCCCGTAGCGGCAGGCTGGGCTCTGGTTGTGGCTGTGACTCATGAGCCCTGGCCTATGTGGGACGTGTTAGGACCAGGGAGTTTGGGGCTTTTTGGTTTGTTTTTTTTTTTTAAAAACCTGGCAGAGAAGAGCTGCAGGGCTTGTTGTCCTGCACGTTGTTGAGTGGGGCAGCTCAGGTGCCTTTCGAGGCATCTCGTCGGTGCCTGACTGCTGCCGTGGGTCTGTGCCCCCACAGACGTGTGCATCCTGCTGTGCTATCAAGGGAGAGTGCTACCTGCTGCCTGGCATCTGTCTTGCTGGTCTGGCAGGCATGGGGATTTCTCCTAGTAGTCATGAATGCATGTTGCCTGTAGAAAAGGTCTTTTCTGGGACATGGTCTCCTCATCCAGACAGAGAAGGTTGTTTTCTCCAGCTCCTCGGAAACACTTTTCAGTGCACTCTGACAAATACAACTGCAGGAATCAACTGCTACGCAGTTGTTGTCCTAAAAGGATTGCAACATGGATTGCAGATAGGCTGCTTAATTAGTCCATCGTTCCCAAGAGCAGACCATGTTTTATGGTCCTGGCACAAACATAGCTGAGATGTGTTTGCTTTTTCTTCTCCTCCCGTGAACGCAGTGGATGCTGCCTAGCTTGAGATCAGCGATGGGCTGCAGATAGGTCTGTCTGGTTTGACCAGTGCTTTACCCAGCTGCGCTCAAGGCGCTGGGGGAATTTTGTTGTTATCCTGTCCTCATCAGCCAGGGGAGATCGCTTCTCCTCATCTCTGCATGCAAAACTCCATCCTGCCTCTGCAAGTGTGCTGGATAGCCTGGTTGCCAAAGAGTTTGGACTGGTGTGTATATATATATACACTTTTTTTTTTTTAGCTCATTCATATTGTTCTGTGACGTTAAATGTTCTTTTTGAAGCTGGGGCAGGAAGAGGCTGGAGATAAGACGACAATAAAAGGCTGGAGTAAACCCTGCAAGCAGAGATAATGCACTTCAGAGAATACGGGTGAACTGGCAGACTGGAAGGTTCAAGGAAATCTAAACTTCTGGCCAGTCAGGATGCTTGCTCTTCTTGCTAACTGCTCTGCACAGCCAGCTTGGCTTGTGATGTACCTGAAACAGCTTCTAGTTTAACTTGGGCCACCCGTTAGGTGCAAGTTCATTATGTTCAGAGCTGTATGACATCATGTATATTACTCCACTGCGTTTTTATTTTTTTTAATCTCAGTCTATTTGAAGGATTTTGCTCTTATACCTGGCCTAAATCACAAGGTCTCTCATGTACCCTTCTCAGCTTTTTCTCCCCTGCATTCTTGTTCCATGAATCCGTCTTGTGATGTCTGACACTTCTACAAAGAGGAGAAATTCATTGCTGTGCATTTTGTCTTGATTTTCTACCTGCCCAGCCCAGCTTGTTGGGAAGTCGGCGTTACATCATTAGGGATTTGTTACCCCAATGGAGAGAGGTCTCCTGTGTGTCCGCATTGCCGGTTTCTTTCTCTAACTGCCTGAGTTCGGGAGGTGTTGAAGGCAGAGCGATGGCAAGGAGATACAGTGAGCAACAGGAGCTGATTGCAGGGTCACGCTGGCTCCAGGGGGTTTAAGACACTTTCAAACCAAAATACTTTCTTGAAGGATGGGTTTGAAAATTGCCGAGCATTACACCTCATAGGAGCTTGAGAGCGAGCTTGGGCTATCTACTTTCCTGCTCAGTTTAGACCCAACCTGAGAACCAGGCAGACTCTCCTTTCTGACTGTGCCAATTTCTTTGCTTGGCTTGAAATGCCTTCAGGGGTTCTGCATTAGTAGGCACCTCATCTTTATTGGTGTGTAATTTAACCACAAACAGTGTTAGCTGAGCTTAGACATCAGCAATACAGTGTAGGCACCACATACTGTGCCACACAGCGATTTACTTCAGCACTCCCAAGCTGATCTTCAGTGGCCCACGCTGTTTCCATACAGAAATTGTGCAAAAATTGATGGTCGTGCTGTACTGCTGCTGCTTTTTAATTGTGGAGCAGAAGAAATGAAGCGGTATGAAAGGTCAGACCAGATTTCTTAGCGAAGAGCTGTTTGCTGTTTGGAGGAAGTTGAGGAATTTTGGCCCAGGGCACGCTGAAATTCCTGCTTGGTTGTGTGGGAGCTTCAGCTCGGGGGAGGCAGCTCCGCTTGCAAATTCATTGAGGCTTTGCCTTGACTTTTATTTATAAGGACACAAACACTTTGCATCTTGCAAGCTGTATTGTGCCTATCCCAACTGGTGGTGGCTTGCAAGAGTGGGAATCGGAGGAGCTGTGCAGAAGACCCTTGGGCTCTCCCCAGCCTCCTCCCAGGAAGGTTCCCGGAGAATGGGCTGCAGCGCGGACAGAGCCTGGAGGCCCCACGTACCCCAGAGGCTTTGAGCTCTGCTGCGCTGGACCGTGGACCTGCGCTTTCTCACAGCTGTGCCCATACAGCTGGGTCTGGAATGTGCCATGCTTTAATGACTTGCTTTTGTCACGATTGCTGCCAAAGTCACGGATTCCTTCTATATGTTTTAAAAGCAAACAATCCGTGACTGTGGACACTTCATTCTCTGTATCTCAGCACACATGCAGCTGGGTGAACAGTTAACCAAATTAACTGAGAGCTGTTAAATTATACTCGGAGGAAATGAGAAAGATCAGGAGCAGCGCTGAGCTCTGACTGGTAAACTCTTGGTGAAATCCTCTCATGGTGATGTTGTCCTTGGCTGGAAGAGGGATGAATATGGTCTTGTAACGGGATTCTTTCTTTTCCTTGTGCTCAAGGTCATAGTTCCTACCCTGTTAGACTGCATGTTGATAAACAGGAGGTACCAGGCAGGGCCGTCATTACTAAAAGTATTACAGCTCTTGACCTCAAGCCCATTCTGAGTCCCAGGAGCGGATGCCCAGGGAGGCCTTACAGACTGTATCTACAGCTGCTGGGACACTTCAGCAGTAGGTAGGGCCTGGGCTGGGCTCTCCTCCCAGCCGTGCTGGTGCTTGCCCTACAGAGATGGTCAGTCACTGGGGAAGAAAAGATGGACAGATTTTTCTCTTAACGTTGGACCTTCTCCCTTCTGCACAGCAAGAAGTAATGGATAGATGGGTTATTTTACCCATGTGGGGAGAGGTTGTGGCAACATACTGTGCCATCCCCTCCTTCATACGTGTGTATTGTCTGATGTTCAAGTCTTCTTTCACAAAGCAACGAGTTGGTGTTCCTGAAATATCAGTGTAAGGTTGTTCCTTGGGCAAGGGTGGCGTTGGGGTGAGCTGCTTTTGAGGGAGGTTGTCCATGGGGACAGGAGCATTGGAGAATGACCCAGATGGATGCAGAGTAAAGTGGACTTAAAAGGTCTATTTGCAGAGCAGTGCTGTGCCGGAGCTCACCGTGAGGCACTGAGCCCTTCATCCTGGGCATGGGGACCGGCCATGTCCTTCCAGGCCAGAGATGTGCTCGTTGTCTAAAATTTGCCATGGTAGGGTGGGGCACTCCAAGGAGATCTTTTTTCCATTAGCCTCTTGAAGTCTAGCTGGCATTAAAAACTGAGTCAGTTCTTTCCCATTAGTTACCAAAAAAATACTCTCCCTATGTGTGAACTGACAGCTCCCTGAAGAGACTGCTGCTTCTTGCTGTCTCAAGTAACTGCTGTCAGATTACATCCCTCAAGTCATGCTTTTTTTAACAAATTCAGATTTAGGATGCAAGCACACCAGTTAGTATCAGCAAGCAGGAACTTCCTGATTTTTCTATTTATAGAAAAGCACATTTTTCTGTATGTTTTGGGATTACTAGAGTTGGTATAGTTTTCATTTTGCTAAAATTAGTCACAAACTCCTGATAGTTCAAGGGAGGAGAATTAAGGCAATGGATCAAGGGCCTTTGAAAATCAGCCTCAAGAAGGCTTTTTTTCTGCTCAAAGCCATCATCATGTAGGTGGCTGGATTTATTTAGCTGTCTGGATTTGAGTGACTTCCAGTTAAATTCCTCTACAATACCAAGTCTTTCTGGGGCACCTGCTCATTGCTCACCTGTCTACATGAAGCAGCTTGCAGGCAGTTTGGCTTCTCCGCTTCTGCACATCAGACAGCACGGCACAAGCACATGTTACTTCACATGGGGCCATCGATGCCTACCCATTAGTGCACCTTGTGCCTCCATGAGCCCAGAGACAGATCTGCATTTTCCATTTTTCTTCTTTGAGCCACTTTTTTCCTTACCCCTCTTTTCAAGTAATACCATATTTTACTGGGAGGAAGACTCTGGTATGAACTGCTGCTAATCCTGCCAGCGACTAATTATGATGCAGATATTTTCCCAGAGCACTCAACTCCCAAAAAACATTCCCAGAAGCTTCCTAGAAGCATTTAACAGTCAAAAGACAATTGACACCTCAAGGTGAGTAGTCTGAGAATCTGAAATCCTGACTGTTGCCGTGGCTTATCTCTGAAGCATTAGGAAGTTTTAAGGACATCTTTACAGCCACCACTGTGCTGGGCTTCTGCTGGTGTTTGCAAGAGGATTAAAGCGTCTGGGGAGGGTTGCAGTCCTCGTGGTTGGGGCACCCGCTCCTCTCCATCTTCTATGGCCTCAGCCTGCTCCCAGGCTGGGCTGGCCTTGTGGGCCAGTGTTTGTCCCCCTTTATAGGGTGCCCAAGGCTGTCCGCATTGTGGTGGCAGGGGAGTCCACCTAGCACTTCCCTGAGGGTGTGCTAATTCAAGTTTGGGCTAAAAGACAAATATTTAAGCTTTGTCTCTAAGGGGTTACTTTACACTTCTCCCAGCAACCTAGAAAGTGCAAAGGCCGTTTCAGCCAAGTGCAGAGTATCTCCTAATGCACAGTGAAAGCCTAGTGTGGGTGAAGTCCTTATCTGTGAGTGACTGAAGCCTCATCCTGGGGAATTCCAGCCATCCCTTTCTGTCCTGACCATGTTTTGCTCTGCTGTGACACGTCCGGTTACCTACACCCGCCTTGGGCACGTCTGGCTCCAGTAAGTGACACCTGGGTGGCTGTTGGGCAAACACAGAAAGGGCTGGTTCAATTCAGAAGGGACCCCACTTGCTGGGGTTTAAGCACAAGCTTGTGTTTGAGGATGTGCAGGTTGGTCTGTCAGCATCCCCTGAACGCTGCACGTGGAGCTGCGTGGCACTTGCTGTTTGCAGCTCCAGGCAGGCACAGATTTAATGGGATGCTTCCCAAACCCTGTGTCCTGCCCATACTCCTCCATGCCTCTCTCCTTAGTGTCAGCCAGCTGAACCTGCTGCGCATCAGGCTCTGCTGCTGCCCTGTTGGTGGTCATTTCTAAAACTTGGCTAGCCAAATCTTCAACTCGGCACTCTGCAGGCTTGCCAAGCCACAAGTGGTGTTACCTCTCTGTCCTGGCTTGTGCCAAGTGCTGCAGATTTGGTCCCCCAAGGGTTTTTGGCAGGAGACGTGTATGGCGCTGGCTGGGGAGGGACAACTCGCGCAGGAGGATGCTGTGAAGATAAAGCAGTGCTGTGTGTGAAATTAGTGAACGAGCCAAATCCTTCTCAGAAGTGGTGTTTAAAGAAAAAATCCTTTGTGGAAAATGCTCTATGAGCTGTTCACCTAAGCCAAGCTGCTTAGAAAGGGAACAGGCACTGTTTAGAAACTAACATCATAAAACGTTGGGTTGCTGTTGCTGTTATGACACTGAGCAGGTTTCGTGCTGGTTGTGGTTTCCAGGGGAGTCTTTTCTTTGATCTCTCTCAATAAAACTCTTGAGTTTTGAGAGAAAAATTTGAAAACAGGTTGGCGCAAAACTCAGTCCCTTTCCTGTCCCCCGAGTCTCGGCACTCGCCGCTCTCCCCAGCCCTGCAGAGATGTTTGAATAGCTGCAGCTTTCCAGCTCTGTCCTCTCCTCCAGGTATCTCGGGCTTGGGTCTGCACAGGGCTCTGGCTCTCTGGTTCGTGTCCTGGGCCAGGCAGGGGCTGGCTGTCACCTCCCGCGGGCTCAGGGAAGCCAGGGCACTGCTGCCCCCAAGCCTCTGCCTTGTCCCAGACTTTCTGGAGGAAGATAAGCGCTAACCTGCCTACTGGGGCAGGCAGCTCTGGTTTCTCTCCGAGAGGCGTGGGGCACCCCGAAGGGTTTCTGAGCATGGGTGTCATGAGTTGCAATGGACCTGCAGACGGTGAAAGGGGATGGGTGGTTGTTTCTAAAACTTGGCCATTAAAATCTTGGGACACAAGCATATGGGAATTTCTCATTCAGAACCCTGTAACCCTGCATGAATAATTTGGAAAAATGTCATTTTTAGGAGTGAGGACTTGACACCCAGACATATGAGAACGAGGCAGGAGGTGCTGTGAGCAAAAGAGGGGGCAAAGGGTGTGTTTCGATACACGCCTGTCTTTCAAACACTAACTTTTGTGCTTTTTTTTGTGGGGGGTTTCTTTGGTCTCAGGGACTTGAGTATTTTATAAAAAATGACTGGATAAAAAGCCATGCCTGCTTGGAGGGGAAGCACCTTTTTTTACTGCCTTGAAGGGCTGAAATAGTTCTTGTGCGTTTGGAAATAAAAGGTAGGCACATACTTACCAGCAGCTAAATGTGAGGGGTTTTAATAAAGGGTTCTGATGTATGGGCTAGGAAGAAACAAATCCGCTGTAGGACAGCAGAAGCTCAGCAGGGGGACGGTCAGGCTGTTAATGAGTAAATCCATTGCTTCAGAGAGAATAAATGATTACAGGCAAAAGATGCAAAAGGGGCAGATCACTGACCTAGCGAAATTCAAAGCAAGTCAGAAGCTCTCTGGCTTTCTAGGGCTTCTTCACCTTCCACACACTTGTTTGCAGGGATAAAAGGTGCATGAAGAGGCTTGATTGCGTATTAGCTTTAGCTTCTGCCACTGCTGGGAAGGGTGGATGCGGTGCCAGCGCTGCCGAGCGTTTCCAAGCCTTCCGAGTGCTCGCTGTGCCCACGGTAGCTGGGCAGCCACTTGCCTGACTGCTGGTGCCCGGGCTGTGGACGGAGGTGACCTGCGCTCCCGGGGAGCTGCTTTTCCCTGGGGCTGTGGGCAGGTAGCCCCAACCAGGCTCTGGCCTCTGCCACGTCTTCCAGGTGGGCTTGTGGCTGCAGCGTTGGACCAAGGCAGTGCCTGGGGGATGGATGGGCTTGGGAGGAAGCAAAAGCATTCTGCACTTCTGAAAGCTCGGGGAGGGGGAAGAAAAAAAAATGAAAAAACCCCACTACTTTCCACAGTTGTTCTGCAGCAATGCTTATCTGAAATAGTTCATCTGGGTTTTCTCTGCTTTCTCTGCTTTGGTCTAGGTTTTGGGGATGTCTGGAGCTGCAGTGCAGTGGCCCAGACTGGGGTGCAGCATGCCCCGAAATGCCGTGGGTGCCTGCTGTGTGTGTGCTGAAGCCCTTTGGGCTGACCACCGCTCCCGGCTGCGCCGCGTGCATGCAAGAGGCCTCGTGTGCCCCTTAAGAGCGGGATTTATTGCCTGTGCGCTGCGCCGTTGAGCCACACCTGCTCTCCTGGTCCATCCGATCCTTCCAGGAAATCCGAAGCAGGAATACGGCAGCACTAGTAATGCTATCCACACGCGTGCTCCACAGGGATATTTAGCAGCGGTTGGGAAGAGATGAACTGCTTTGTTTTTACATGGTGCTATTTTAATAAGTCAATGCCAAAGGTAATAAATCTGTCCTGCAGAAAATTAGAGAGTGGTTTACTATATAAACTGCTCCTGCGCACTCTGGGGCTGGGAGTGGAGCTGCACATAGCTCCCGGCCAACGTAGCCAGCTTGTACCTTTTTGTCAGAGGACCAAAGAAGGGCCTCTCTTGCTGTTTGTCAAAATGTAGTTGCCAAAATTACAACAATGTGAAGATTTATTTTGCTTATTAAATGCTACCGTATGGCTTTGGGGCACCTTGGAGGAATATCAGGGAGACTTCACCAAAAATCTCTCACCAAAGAAACACAGGATGCGGCTGGGTCCAGCTTGCTGTCTTCTTTCCACATGTGCCTCCCAGAGCTGGAAAACTGAAATTGGTGTCTTGAGGGGAGGGAATAGAGGAAAAACGTGCAAGTTTGCCATCATGTGCTGCTTATGCAGGAGGATAGATGGATGGATGGACAGAGAACGTGCTGCTCCAAAAGCAGCTGAGTTTCTCTTGCCTCTCTGGGTCCTGGTTTTACTCTTCAAGTCTTTGCACTGTCACACTGGGCAGTAATCAGAATTATATTGTCATGGGATTTTGGTGCTGGATAAAGCTGCCCACCATCCAAGCATGCAGAGTGGGTGGGAGATGGAGGAAATGCCCTCATCTCTGTCTTCCTCTGCTGGCTCCAGGACTTGCTCCATCCTTCCAGGCACAGGGGCAGCCACAAGTGATTGTTACTAAGGAAACGTGCTTCAAAACCACTAACAGCAACATCAGCTAGATGTAGGGATGTTACTATTTTCAAAGAAAGCTGGTTGCTAATTAAAATACTCCTGTCAGAATTTCCTGGCTGAAAAACCATTTCATGAAATCCCAGGCGATGGTCGGGGGTTGAGTTGTACCTGTCGTGCTTTCAGAGGTGGCGAGAGCAAGGGATCTGCCCGGAGACAAGTGTGTGCACCAAATCTGGTGCTTCACCTCCTTCCTCCATGGAGAAGGGAAAAAAATTGCCGAAGAGGCTGGGAGCATAGAGGTTTTTATTCATCTGACTGATAATAGGAGCTAAATAAAGGCTTTGGAAAAAAACCCAACCATTTCTTTTGCGATGTTGGTTGGGCAGAACTGTACTGGAACTAAACATGGAATGAAAAGTCTGGCTTTTCTGCCAGCTCTATTTTTAGAGCTACTGCTCCGTCTTTGTATATCTCTTGAGTTTTCTCAGCATATGCACTTGAAGCAGGCAATCTGCCTTTATTTTTTCCGGCAGGCTGTGATATTCTGCAAGATAAGGATGTTGGATGGAGGGGCAGGGGACTCACCAGATTTGACAAAAATCCCCCTGAATACCAGGATGTGGGTCTTGTTCCAGGGTTGATTCGCTGCAGTCACAGGCTCCTGAATACTTTCTGTGCTCCATGTAGGAATGACCCTGACCCTTACGTACTGGAGGGGAGTGGGTGTGCAGTGTTGGCTGACTTCTTCGTGTCCCAAAATTGCGGTCATGACTGGAATAAAACTGAGCAGCAGTCTAACAGCACACAGCAGTGCTAACGATGGGTTTGGGTATAGAGCAGAGGAATCGTGTTTGGCTTCGAGGGTGGGAGCAGGGTAGGAATATCCGAACTGTGATTCGGCGGAGATACTGCTGCCGATCCAGCAAGAGCCCAGAGGTTCTTGTGCTTACCTGTGAAAAGCAGCAATGAAGGACAAAAAGTTAGTGTGCTAGCCCTGGTCTTGGATATTTAACCCTGCGGGGGGGGACGACTACCCTTTCAGAGAGCTCCCAGCAAGCACGGACATAGTTCTCCCCAGTGCCCAGTGTGTGCACATCCACAAACCCACATCTCCCATGACTTAAAATGCACTGAAACCAGCTACATCTTCTTTCAGCTAGCGAGGGCTGGTACGGGTCATGAGCCGGTGTGCTGCCTGACCCTGCCACTCCCCTGTCCCAGGAGAGCTTACGCCAGGGCTTCCAACCAGCAGTACTGGTTCTTTTTTTGGCTGTTGTTTTCACTTTATAAAGTACTGAGCCTAGGCTTGGTTTTGCATGAAGTTTCAGGGTTTGTGCAAAAAACGACTCTCACAATGCACCAATTTGACTGGATCGTAACCCATGCTCTCCTGAGGCGGGGGACTTCTGAGAGCTAGAGGCGTGCGAGGAGTTTGGACTGAAGGACATTTAATTAGGAACATTTCTTTCCAGCATGAAACTGGACAGCAAGGAGGACCCACCAGAAATTCTGTGGGATGTACTGACTATAAACTCATAGCTGGCTGTCTTTGCAAAAAGATAAATGCAGAAGATAGGAATATGCCTCACATTTCTAATTGTATGTTTGTGGTTGCTGTTCATTTAGAGTATTTCCCCCAAGTGTGAGGACAGAAATGCATACCTTGCTCTTTGAAAGTGCTAAAACAGGTGACCTTTTGGAAAGCATCTTTCCTCCATGGATCTCAAAGCAATTTAGATGTGCCACGAGTAAAGCTACACAGTGCTTCTGTGAAAGTGATCTTTCCTCTGGGTCGAGAGACGCTCCGAGTGCGTATTGCAGACCTGACCGGGGGGTTTCACTAAGATGCATTAAAGGCAGCTGAGGGGATTGTACATTGTGGCTCCTTTCACTACCAGTTGCTTCCCATCACTTTGAGCTGGGTACCCCAAAGTCAGTCGCCAAATTCACTGGTTGAAAATACAGATTCCTGATGTCGGGGTTAGGGTGTCTTATTTGACAGTCATTTCTTTCACCACAGCATGAGGCAGGCACCAGTCGTCTTGCTGTTCTTCAGAGGTTTCACCCCAAAATGCCTCTCCAGCTGAATGGCCGATGCTGCGTCCTGCGTAGCTCCTGCCTGCAGCTTGCCTGCAAAGACCACTGTCTTGAGCTGTCATTTCTTCCTAGTTTCCTTTTATTCCTGCCTATTTCTAGTTTGGTTCTCTTGCTTTTGCTGCTGTCGATTAGTTGTAAGGCTTTATCATGTAGCAGTACAGTCCTGTATCAGAGTCTGTCATTCTGAACAGTGAAGCGAGGCTTTTCCCCGAGGAGCTGCCGGCTGAAGTTTGAGACAACGCCGAACAGATGGGGAGATGGTCTGGGTTTGACTTGACACATCTGTCTGCAGCTGCCTGCTGTGTGATGCTGTGTCCTTCAGCTGTGAGCGGTTGGTAAAGGGGTGATGGCTGTCGTGTTTGTGCAGACACAGCACGTGGGGCTCTGCTCCAGCTCGGGGGCTGTTAGATGTAGGTGCTGCAAATACAAAATGATTGTCCCTTTGCAGTGAGTATAAACCCCAGTTTATGGAGGAAAGGAAGGTACTGAGAACGTAAAGACCGTATTTTCAGAGGCACAGAGTATGTGCATCAGGTGTCTGCTAGAGCCATGGAGGGCTGGTAGCTCTGAGGGCAAACCACAGGGATGGAGTTAGCACCAGAACAGTCATTTGAACATGTAACCCCAAAGGGTGCTGTTTTGCTTGGGTTTGCAATATCGCTTTGTTTTATCAGTGCTTTGTTTTGTGTTTTGGTGTGAAAAGGCAGGTTATCCCTTTTGCAGCCCATCAGCTCTCCCGGTGCCTGAGAGCAGAACACTTGCAGGTACACTGGAGTCACAGTGAATTTCGTCTAGGTAAAGGCTATGCCAGATTCCAGCAGGAGCATGAATTTATTCACTGTAGAATAAAGCTGGAGGAGGATTTACAGAGGAGGGAAGGTGTAACTTCACTGGCTGGTACTCAGCGCTGTTCTCATGCCAAGAGGCAGATGTTAAGCTGTGAGAACTGGTCCTGCAGAGAAAGCAGCTGCCTGAGCTGAAGCCTCTTGGGCTTCACTAGCAAATAACAGCTCCACTGAGTGGGTAAGCAGGCAGAAAATGCTGCTCCTCCAAAAAAACCTTAGTCTTGTATGCCTTGACAACACGTAGGTTGCAGAGGGGAATTAAGGCAGCCTTTAGGTCTGTTCTTCTTCAGTTTTTAGCAACTCGAAAAGGATGCCCCTTTCCTCCTTGGTTGGGCTCACAAGTCTTTTGGCAGCAGGGAACGGTGTTGGGTGACGACTTTGATTTCTTCATTCTGGATGGCACCAGTCCTTACCGGTGCAAACCCTGAGAGTGGTGACAAATCCCACCCTCCTGCCCATTCACAGCTGCAGAATGGCCTCTGACTCACTGTGCCTCAGGATCCTGCTGCTTTCCCAGCTGGATCTAATTCACTCTTCCCTCAGCATCTCTCTCAAGCCCCCTTAGCCTACACCCAGGCATAAGTTCAGGTGCCACCAGCCTGCGGTGAGAACCAGAGAAATCCCCAATAAGCAGAGGAGAGGCTGCCTCGGAGCCAGAGGAGCGTCGGCAGAAGCCTGAGGAAGTTTTTGTCTGTGTGTCCTGCTGAGGAGGAGGCTGAGCTGGTGCCAGTCGGCAGGGCTTCACCCGTTCTCTTGCTCCATACCCACACAACAGCACTCAGACCGCCTCGTCTGAATGACCATAGCAAGACAGTACTTTATGGATGACTCGGTAGATTTAAATGCCTCTTCGTTGTCTCTTTTTCCCCTTAAAAAGTCTCCTGTTGATTGTCAGGGCTATTTTGGAGGCATGTTATTATTAATAGTCACCCTCTGGCCTGATGACGCGTGTGGCTGGGGCAGGCTGCTGTTCTGGCCCTCCTGCAGCTGGTTATGGCTGGGGCGGGCGGGCACGGAGCCGTCCTTTTCCTCCCTTTGTAGAAGTGTCCCTCTGGGTACCTGTTAGTCTTTGGGGGATGTATGCTCCTGCAGCAGCAGCTTTGTATCAGGAGGGACTCCTGAGCTATAAATCTCTGCTTTTCAAGCACTAAACTCCCTTTTGGGTTGTTTTTGACATTAGGAATTTTCTCTGATAAGAGAACTTTATTTGCCTTTAAATATCACTTTGTGACAGGATGATGGAGTGGGGATTCTTGGAGCGAGCCTGTGCCAGCCAGGGAAGGGAAATTCTGCTGGGGCTTTTGTTTCTCTCTAGTACTGATATTTTAGCTCTTTAAAAGAGTATGTTTGTTCTATTCTTGGTAAGGGTGTGTGTGCACACATTGGTGATCAGACAAATGGGAGCAGCCCAGCGTTAGAGCTGGGTGTCCTGCCTCCCCTCCCTGCGGCACCTGGGGAAGAGGAGCTGTGCTGGCTCACAACGCAGCTCGCGTGGGTGAAGCAGGGCTGTCATGTAGAGAGCCTTTAAAAAACAAACAAACAAAAAAAGGATTTTGTGGTATTGTGTGCAAGGTGCGGTTGGATATTTCTGGGCTGACGGTCCAGGGTGTCACCTGCTACCCCAAGAACAGCCCAAAAGCCGAGTCCCCCAGAACAGCTTCGTAGCTGGTTTATAGTGCTGCCTGCTGCGGTCAAGGCTAAGTCGAAGGTGTCGCCCAGCCCAACCTCCCAAGTACAGCCCGTAGCCACAAAGTCTGTGTTTTGTTTGCATTCAGTCTGGTGGGAGCTGAGCTCCCTAATCTGGCTCTCTCCAGCAGCTGTGCTGTATCACGATCCTTTTAGATACGGATGATTTTGCTCCACAGGCTGCTTGTGGGCAGCAGGATCTGCAAAGTGCCAGCTCATTTATTCAGCTTGGATCCCGCTAAGCTTTCCCTGGTTTTCATGATGCCTTGAGCAGCCAACTAACTCTGTGTTCCTTTCTTTCAGCTCTTCCATGTGGCATATGTCCTGATCAAATTTGCCAATTCCCCTCGTCCTGACCTCTGGGTGCTGGAGCGATCTACTGACTTTGGCCTTACCTACGAGCCCTGGCAGTATTTTGCCTGTAAGTATGCCAGTGTTACAAGAGAGCTGCAGCTTAGCGCTAGGTAGCGAGGCCACAGTGAAGGCAGCTCTTTGTGCGAGTACTGGGCTGGGTTTGGAGTTGTTTCTGTGTCATCGCTGCGATGCGGTACGTGTCCTCTCTTTCTTCTGCCCAATAAGGCTGCAAGAGTTGAAGCTCAGATCGGAGCAGCTGGGTGAAATTGTGGTGCTCCTCAGGGCAGGAGAACTTCTTTGCTCTCTGGGGACTAAATGTATTTTTTAAAGTATTATCATTGGTGCCCACCCACTATGTGGATGCCAAAGTTGGCACCAGTGTCAATAGTTGGGCATTGCTGATCTAGGTCTGGAACATGAGATTTCTTATCATCTCCTCCCTGCCCTCCTCTGTCTGTCTGCCCCAAACCATATCCAAACTGGTGTTTTTCAGCTCCTCCAGAAGCAAACCAGCAGCTCGCTTCCAAGTGGCTGCTGTAACAGAAAAGTCTGGAGGCAGAAAACAGTCCGCTTGCACTCCTCAGTACCGGAGATGGGATACAGCCTGTGCGGGGCAGGGAATCGCTGTCCTGCCGCTGTGCAAGGTGGGATCAGAGAAAGACAGCTGGAACGGATGGCTGCAGAGATCCAGGCTGTGCATTTGACTTCCCTATTCTCTGATTAAAACCGGATCCCTTTAGAAACAGCTGGTTCTACAAAACTCTTCTCCCAAAGGGTCTATGGGGTAGCCGGATGCTGAGGAACTTGTTAACCACCAGCCCCTCCCAGAAGCAGCAACAGTAATTGGGAGAAGATGTGAGTTAAGATCTGCAGCTGGAGCTTAAAACCTGGCAAGGAAGGCCCTCGGAGCACTCAGAGGCTTTGCCCTGGGCTGCCCCTAAAGACTTCTATTTCTGGCTTACCTGTCAGCCCGTGCTTTAGCTTTACTGGCCTTTTCTTGTGCAGGAGAGAGCTGCAGCCATTTTACCTGGTGTGTTGCCTTAGCATGGTAGCTCTTCTCCAGTGCGGATGTTTTCCCCTCTGCTGTGTGATAGTGGGGAATTACTGCTGTCAAATTGTTATTTTTTTAATCTCTGAGAATTTCCCTTCCAGCCCTGAAGCCTCTCTTGGGGCCCGTTACGGTCACGTTATTGCATGGTCTGGGGCTGAGCGGGGAGCTCTTGTCCCACTTGCTTGTTCCTGCGTGTAGCGGCAACGCTGCAATGTCTGGAGTCCTCTTCCCTCCCGCACCATCAGGCCCTGCCTAAGCCACCCCCTCAAGAAGTGACATGCAGTGATACAGCCCAGTGGAAAATTCCCATGGAAATACAGAAGTGGCTGCTCCAAAACCTGCCAGATTTGCTAGCACAAGAAGTCCTTTGCAGAGGTTTATTTTTGGCACGGGGAATTCTGTAGGTGGTCTAATAAAAACACTGGTCAGTTCAGTACGAGGGTTAAAAGCAGCCAGCAGAAATGTAAGCGTTCTCCAGAGACGCCAGCGAGCCTTGCTATGGGTGACACCATCCCCGTCGGCTCAGCGCTGCCCCTCGAGCCCCGCTCGTGGTGGGAGGTGGTCAGTTCCCCAGGCTGCCCCGTGACCCCGGCCAGGCTGCTGAAGTGCTTTTGGGCTCAGCTCTGTGGGAGGAGGGAAGAAATGACTGTGGTGGAAAGCATCTGTTGGTGCAGCTGATGGGCTCTCTCGGGGAGCAGGGGCTGGAGGGACCATGGCAATGTGAATCCTCCGTGCATCGCGGCGGGGAGGCACCGTGCTTTCCTCGGCCACCAAAGGAGAAGCAGGAGCGCTGGGGAGAGATTTATGGTGGTGTTTATCCACACGAAGGGTTCCCCACGTGGCGTTTCAAATGGGGACAGGACATGAAAGATGCCTGGTCCCAGCTGTCCGTCCAGGCCTGCAGAGCCTTGCCTGCCCCAGCTCAGCGTGTTGTGCAGGATTAGCCCGTTTCGTCTCGCTTTGCTGGGCAGTGGCACTGCGGAGGGGAAGGCAGCCATAGCGCAGAGCGAGGCTCTGTCCTTTTCTGCTCTGAGGGTAGGCTTCTCCAGTCTGCTGTTTCCTTAATGCACTGCTGTGGCTTAAGGCTGATGGGTTACTCTGGTTTAGCTCAGAGATAGAGTGCCTGGCTTCTGGCTCACATGGTTGTGTAGATTTGCAGTAACTGGAGGAATTTTTTGGTTTTCCCGAGTAGCTGCTCTTGCTGTGCATCCTGTCTCCATGCCCAGCCGTGGCAGCGCTCTGGAAATCAATCAGCTCAAGCCAGTGGTGACAGGCTCCTCGCCTGGGGCTTCAGAATAAATTGCCTTTAAAAAAGCACCCGGTAAAGCAAAGCTTGGTGGCCAGAGACCTGATGTTAAATGTTTCCACACCACCTTCCTGTGGATGCAACTGAGCTCCTGCTGTTGCCAAAACAATGTTTCATGGAGCGAGACCATGTTGCTGGAGATGAGGTGTGGGCGGGTGCAAGCCAGAGGTGAAGGCAGGGGAGGCAGAAGCTCTCCGTGCTCCCTCCTGCTCCGTGCTCCCTCCTGCTCCGTGCTCCCTCCTGCCTGGCTTATCCTACCAGTGCAGCACGTGGAGTGAGGGGCAAGCCTCCTGGAGGCACACTGCAACAGATTTTGGAGGGTTATTCCCATGAACTAGGCTAACGTTTCCCCATCAGCTCCCTGCCTGAGCTGAGCAGCACTGGCAGGAGCAGCAGGTTGTGTTGGCTGCCTTTTCCTCCCTCTTCTCCCCATGGAAACGCCTTCAGGAGCGCGGCAGCGACGTGTGCTTCGGCACGCACTGCTGAGAGCTCCTGGCGCAGGTGAAGCGGGAGTGGGAAGGAGCAGCAGCCTTTGTCCCAGGCCCTTCCCTGGGGGAACAGCCCCAGAGAGCGGCCTGAGAGTGGCACTGTGTAGGTTTTTGCGTGAGTAGATGTGGGTGCTCACCACCCTGCACAATCAGGTCCTGAAGTGCCCAGCACGTTCACTGTGGTTTGGCTGGCTCTGCTGGCACAGGGATGTCAGACATCCTGGGGATGAGGGTGCTGGACTGGCAGGAGCGGCTGTGCAGGGAAGCCAGGGCGCTCCTGCAGCTGCAAGGAGACTCTTGGCATGCAGTGTCCCCAGAGCAGGTTGCCGGGCCAGCAGTGTGACTGCCTGGCTGTGCCTGTCCCCTGGCTTTAGCCAGCCTTGCATTGCCACTTAGTGGCAGGAGCCCTCGATTGCTGTCCCCAAGGGGCTGTTCTGGGCAGCTTCAGTATTTCTGTTCTGTAGCGTTGGTTTAAGAGCGATTGCAGAGTTCAGAGGAAGGTGAGAGGAGATGTCCTGCAGGCAATCGCTCTGCTTCTCCCAACCACCGCAAGCCCCCTCCCCACACCTGTGTGTCCCCCCTGCCTGATGGGAGGTGGCGCAGCGGTGGCTGGGGTTTGTGGTTGCTCCCATTGTGTGGTTCTGGGCCAGCTCACTTTTTGGGAATTACCCAAGAAGTTAAGGAGCCATGTGAACGGGATGGTACAAGCTCCTACAACAGGAGCTCTAGCAGCAGGTAGTCCTTCTTCAGTTCAGCAGAAGCAGTGTACCAAATCCAGTGCCAGCGAGGCAACAAATTCAAACCGGGTTAGAGCTCAAGCTGGCTAAACTGTGAGCTTAATGCCAAAATTAAGGGGTGGGTTTCTCTGCAGGTGGTCGCAGTAGGTGCAATGGCCGTTCTTACTTCCCTCATTTACTGCAATGAGGTGATTTGGGGGATTTTCTGACCATGCATATTACTCTCATAGTGACTCCCTCCCTTAGTGGAGTACCTGTATGTTAGCAATGACAGAGTTAATGATACAAAGCAATCTATATGTAGTAAATGCTTAACAAAGAGTATAAACCCTTCTTTCCTGTTGGGCAGTGTGGGAAAACCAATACAGGGGTCTGAATTGTTCCTTTTCTCTTACTGCTCTTATCTCTGGTTGATGAACAGCTTCCAAGAGGGACTGCATTGAGAAGTTTGGACTGCAAACCATGGATCGCATCACCAAGGACGACCACGCCATCTGCACTACTGAGTACTCCCGGATCGTGCCTTTAGAAAATGGGGAGGTGAGCAGTTGCACGTTTTCATCCCCTGGAGTTTCCAGGGTTTCTCAGTGACTGTAGGTACTCTTACTAATTGGTTCCCTCTTGCCTTATGGATGCCACTTAAACTACTCAGTTAAACCAAATGAGACTGGCAGGGAACTGATTCAGTTGTCTTGAAGGGAGGTAAAGATTGGGTTCGGCTGAGGGAGAGATTAATTTCCTCCCACTTCACAGGATTACACAGATTTGTTTTCCTTCCTTGCATTCACAGATCGTTGTCTCTCTGGTAAATGGGCGCCCAGGAGCCATGAACTTCTCCTACTCTCCTCTGCTGCGGAATTTCACGAAAGCCACCAACATCAGACTGCGCTTCCTACAGACAAACACTCTGCTCGGACACCTGATGGGCAAAGCTTTAAGGGACCCTACGGTGACAAGGAGGGTAAGGCAGGCCTTGATACCTCTTGCTAATGAGGTGGAAATGTTTGAGGGCTGTGCATGCCACTTCTGAGGAGAAGACATCCCTGGATGTTGCCTGTGGGGATTTTTTCTCTCTGTCCTTGTGCTCCCCAAGCTGAAGGTGTCTGCAGTGGATGCCACTGCTGCTGTGGCTGGAGCTGGAGGCTGCCTGGGAAGAACTGTGCTTAGTAGCAACAATGTGAAACTGGGAAACACCTCTTGGTGTCACATGTGGCTTTCTGGCTGTGCTGGGAGGCCCGACTTGTAGCTAATGGGCTCTGTTAGTGGTGGTGGGTCTTAGCATAGGCAGATATTGCAGCCTACAAGGTCCAGCTTGTCACTCTAAGGGAGACACCCCAACACACCATTTTACTGGATAAAGTCCTGCTGAATCCTGAGTAGGGCAGTTAAGAAACTTATTCATAAAGATATTAATTGTCAACTTTTCTTGTGCTCCCCAGTATTACTACAGCATCAAAGATATCAGCATTGGAGGGCGCTGTGTCTGCCATGGCCATGCAGACGTCTGTGATGCCAAAGACCCTAATGACCCTTACAGGTACATTTTTTTTCATTTTTCTTGAACTCGTAGTAGTGCCAGCACTATTGTTTGTGGCTCTGCCCTGAGAACGAATCAGAAACTGATCCAGTCAAAGTAGCAAAAATGAAACGTTCTGGCAGGCTATTTTCCAGCCAGGCAGGCTCCCTGGTCTGGTTTCCCTGCCTGCAACTTTGCCACCCCCACGGGAGCAGAGTGCTGGAATGGGAGGGTAGGTGTGCAAAGCTGATACTGTTGAACATGGAGGTTTCTCGTCAAAACCCAGGGCTGGTTTCTGAACTTGTTCAGAGAAGTCTCTTGCTTCCCAGGTGGCTTCTTACGAATTGGGGCAGCGCTCTCATAAATAGATGGTCTCCCAAGAAACCAGACTCCACCATCCAGTTCTACTCATAAGAACCATAGATTGGTCATGTACGTAGCTGTGTGTAGCTAAACAACTACTCTCTGCAAAAGAGCATGCCAAGCCGTTACATTTTGGCTCACGGGACTCTTCCCATCCGCCTTGGCAACTTGAAATGCCAAAGAGCTGCTTCAGACCATGAAAGTGTTGCTGCTTAGCCATCTGTTTGCAGCCTGAACGTTGCCTTTGTGAAAGGGATGGGTAGATTCAGCTGGATGAGGGAAGCTTATATTTCTTTCTCATCAGGATCATGTAGAGCTTTTGGATCTTCTAAAATAAAATTCCAGTGAGTCCCAGCCAAGGTTAAAAGCTGCTAAGTGTTAAAACAAAGATGTATTGAAAAGCAAGTCTGTGTTAGTGTGCCTAGCTCTCTGACAAAGGGAAGTTCATAAATATTTGAATGTACAGTTCCTTGGTTTTGTTTTAGACTTTGGTGTTGCTGGATGCACAGCACACCCATGTACCAGGGCAAAAGGGCTTCACGGTGCAAAGTGATTCTTTAACATAGAAACACCCTGGCATTTCTTGAGTATATCGATGGCTTGGGGCTCTCCGGGAAGGGAGGGAAAATTGAGGAAGAGGAGATGTGTTGGGATCCTTGTTCAATGCCACTTCTGTTGACAACTGTCTCTGCCTCACAGAATTCCCCTCCTCCACTCTCACTTGGATGCATTTGGCATCTTCGCTCTTGGCCCCAAACTGTGCTCTAATGTTGCAGCACATGTTCGTAAGCAGCTGTTGCATTTCACCCAGAGCAGATCGCGCTTGCCTGGAGGAGAAAACATTTCCTACTTAAGTGCTTTGTACAGTCAGCACGTAACATCTGTAAAGCCCTTTGGGATGCATCAGGACAAAGATGCTGGTAAATAGAAGAACTTCTCATGGTATTGCTGTACCCTGTTAGCAAGCCCAGGAGCACGCAGAAGTCAGCAGAAATACGATACTTTCAGTTGAGAATATGAGTAATCAGTGAAACGCTGCCATTCTCCAAGGCTCCAGCAGCAGCTGTGTCCAGCCTTCCCGCTGAAGCGGGCACTGCTGGGCAGGCATCCCACCCCTGCCACCCTGATGTAGCACAGAGCCAGCACGGTGATACCTGCCGTAACGCTGCATGACGAGAGGCGTCGCAGAGGCAGGTGGGGCTCAGACACACTGTCCCTTCGTGTCATGGGCCCCAGCTGTCAGAAACACATCCTTCCTTCAGAGATCTGCGTGACCCGTCTGAGCAGGAGGTGCATCCCTCTGCATGTCCTGCCTCTTCAGATGCTGCTGTGTGACAGCAACAGGGCAGGGAAATGCAAACAGAGGGAGACAAGGAATGTGAATTGGCCCAGCCCTATTAAAAATCCCAGTTATGTCTCAGCCTGTCTGGGAGGTCTCTGCTTCTCATTTTAACTTCTCTCTTCTGCACATGCCTGTGTTTCTTGTGCCTGTTGCCCAGAAAGGCAGGATGAGCACTCTTGATAGAGGTGAGGTGAGCTAGAAACCTTGGCAAAGACTTTAGGACATGATGGAGCATGTTCATGAGCTGACTTCCTGGCCATTATAAATGATAATGTTTATCCAGCCTTGGAAAGTTTCTCTGAAGTGCCAAGTTACGGAGGCTGCACATCCAGCTGTGTTAAGTTGGCAGCACATCTGGTCCCCGTGTGAGTGTGTATGTGCAAGGGCCTACAGTGTGTGGGCAGATACAGCCTCCTCAAGGGTCCTTGCACTTTTCACAACTGTCTCTCTTTGCCCCAAGATCGAATGGGCTGAATTAAGCAGAGGGAAAGAAAGTTCTCCTGGTTAAAGGTGAACACCAGCAAGATCAGGCACAAACCTTTCTCCTGGCAAACCCCGTGAGCAGTGGGATAAGCATCAGCGGGGACCTGGCACATTGGAGATGGAGAGCCCAGACAGTAATAGTGTGTTAACTTGGGGCTGCTGTTGATGTGAGCTCAGGAGAACCCTGCAAGTGCTCTGCATCTGTCTGATGAGAGCAACTCTTTCCATGGATTCACTGCCCCATCACAGATGCCACAAGCAAGAGAGGAGACAACCGGAGAGTCCAGCTGCTGCTTCTGTGCCTGATGCTGAAGGTAACCAGCAAGACAACAGCAGCCCGGCTGGTCAGAAGCAGATCTGCAGGAGGAGATCAAGGATGCTTCCCCGCTGCTGGATCCGGAACGCTAGCTTGCTCTTCCCCATTTTGGAAGGGAAAGCACCATCTGTGCTAGTAGATGGGTGCCATCTGTGAGTCCCTTTTGCAGGTGGTTTTCCCTCAGTACAGTCAGAAGCAGTTAGAGGAAGGGGCTTTTTTTTCTTGATTGCGCTACTCAGATGTCCCGGCCAAATCCAGCTGCTGTAGCGCTTGTGTGCCGCTCTCAGCTCTGACACAGCTGCTTGCTGGAAACTGTTCATAGTCTCTGTTATTGAGCATCAGTTCCAGTGGGAAGACTGTGGGTTTATTTTTTACGGCAGGATGACCAGGAAATATGTGCTATGTGAACACAGCAGCTCCCTCTTCTTCCTTGTATATATTCAATCAGTGAAATATTGTAGCTTATGCACATTTGTCCATGATTCATTAGCAGCACAGACTTGGCACAAGGTGTGGTAAAGCTGCCGTGATAGATGAGCTCTCTGAGAGGTTGTTGCTAACTCTGGACAGCAGAGACTAAATAAATAGCTCCTTCTCCATCTGAAATGTGCATCTTTACTTATTGAATGCCATCTTTTTGCATTCTGGGAGCTGAACCAGTGCTTTTCAAACGTCTTGAACATTAAAGAGCTGGGGTGTGTGGCTGGAGCCACGTCCTCCAGCCAGGGAGATAAACACTGCTCAGCAGGTTTGTAACTTCCCTGACTCAGTGACCAGCTTTCTCCACACATATGTATATGGACGTTAATCTTGATCTCCAGCTGCTGCCATGGAAAAAAACCATAAAAATTTGTTTCCTTGGAAGTGCTAAGTGGTAGTCAGCCAGGTGAGAGGTCTGCAGGCAGTTTCATTACAGAGGCATGGCCAAGATTTGCCTCTCATTGAGTCTCCTCCTTGGGTCTCCAAAACACGGGGAGAACAAAGTTCCTGGTGAATATGTCAGGGCTCATTTCTGCCACTTAGGCTCCAGCCAACCTCTCAGGGGCTCGGGTTCATGCCTGGGCTCTGCCAGCCACAGCCCAGCCTGTGAATGTGGGTAGGGACGGGGCATCACGGGCGCTCAAAGAGCTGACTGCGGCCAAGCGTTTCATGGCATCTGCAAGGGAAGGACCGGGAGCAGGGCCAGGACCTCCTGCTGCTCAGCCTCCCTGGCTGAAGCAAACATGCTGAGTGTGGATCCTGCCTATGTTTCCCCAAACTTTCAGATCATCCCGTATTTCATTAAAATGAGTTCACTTGTCCCATGCTGCTGCCTCTGTCTGGCCATTCACTATACATACACTTGCAGGTCTGCCATCTTAAAAATAGATGTAGGTGGTAACCGTGACACTCAGCTCACTGCAGCCATGGAAGAGTGTGTTTGCACCCCTGCATTTCACCCAGAATGACTGCTCCATCTGCTTTTAATGTCTTAAAAAATTACATTTATTTTTAAACACTGCTTTTGAATGGAAAAGCATTGGAGGAGGGAGAGATGGGAGTGGCAGACCGGCCCTGAGGGGAAATGAGTAATTGCACAGATAAAAGCTGGAACATGCTGTATTATCCATAAGTCTAATACAACAGAAAGCGTTTGTGTTGGATGGGAATCGCCTTCTGCTAAGTGGAAGTTTTGGAGATGATGTCACCGATGTTAATGAATCACCGTTGCAGTCGAGTAGGGACGAGATCCATCAGTCGACCGTCGAGATTTCTTGCCTGGCGCCTCCGGAGCCGCCTGTTTACCCAGCACAGCCCTGCCTGTGCCGGCTGAGAAAAGCAGGAGGTGCATTTCACAGGGAGCGTGGGGCCAGCATCGGCTAAAAGACTTAATTCAAATTTCATGGCCATCCTCTCTGCAAGCGCAGGTATACTTGGAGGAGCAGGTGGGACTCATGTCGCCCCATCCCTCTCCCGCTCTGGGCTATCATTTATTCCTTTCACGCTGCCCCTGCACAGTGGTGGGGACACCTTTGTGTCCCTGCACCACGCAGCTCCCTCTCAAGTAATTTACTTCAGCTCAGGTTTCTACTACTGCCACCCCCAACTGTTTCACATTTTATTGTCTGTAGAGCTGGCTAGGCAGTGGCACGCTGATTTTTATCTAATCCTTGTCTCCCTGTGAAGAAAAGAGGAGTGATGGTGGAGGAGAAGAAAGGGAGAGAATGGCACTGGAAGAACAAAGTTTGCTGTTTGGCTCAGAAAAAAAAATAATCAGCAATTCAAAGGTTAAAAAAGCCTTAGAAGCCTCTTTTCCAGATTATTTGGATTAACAAATGTCAGTCATTTGCGTATGTGACTAGCGATAGTTATGCACAGCAGGGTTATGCGGCGGCTCCCCATCCCACACATCCCCGTCGTTGCCACAGAGTTGGCTGAACCTCATTCCTCTCCCTTGCAGGCTGCAGTGCGACTGCCAGCACAACACCTGCGGCGGGTCCTGTGATCGCTGCTGCCCTGGCTTCAATCAGTTCCCATGGAAGCCCGCCACTGCCGACAGCGCAAACGAATGCCAGCGTAAGTTGGAGTTGGGTTTTTCCTTCCTTTTCCAACTGTTTTGCAAAGCACAGATTGACCATGTTTCACCAGTCCCTTGCCGTTCTGGTGCAGAGAAGCCATGCACCCGAATGGTTGGTTTTATGGTGCGTGGCACTGGGTGGAGATCACTGGCACTGCAAAGAGGACAGTTTGCACAGTGGTTAATCGTGCTCAGTTAAGGCTCGTGCAGGGAGGCCCACTAGGTCTGTACGGGACTTTGATTGTGCTTACGTTCCAGTTCCTTCTCTGTGTCCAAGGGTTCATGCAGGCAAGTCTCGTTGCTCAATTCTGTCTCCAAGATGAATTACATTTGGATGTGTTTACATACAGGACATCTTTATTTGTCTAGAGAAACCTTTTGGTACATGCCGACAGTGGAATTTATGCTGCACTGGGAACGCAGAGCATGGAGCATAGCTACATCACACAATCTCTTATAAACGCAGGGTGGCAAAGGACAGTTGGATCTTAATCCTGTGGGTTTATAAAGAGCACCCTCACCGTGCGCTGAACTTTACAGCTCACCTCCATCCCGGATGGGATACGAGGCGAAAACATTGCCCTCTAAACCAGACTACTTGAGGCCCCAAAGTTGGGTAATTTCTCTTTCTCGTCTCTACTTGCCTGCACATATTTTACTTCTGATTTTGGCCTGCTGCATTTTTTTAGTTGCAGACTAGACTTTGTGAGAGAGTTGCTGCTTCCGCGCTTTTGAACTGGAAGACTTCTGGGAGCTTGGGTGATCGTGTAATCCCCCAGATGCATTCGAGCAACTTTCCTCATTGATATGTAACCCATCTAATGTCAAACCCACGAGGAAGAGTTCATACCTTGAGATCCAGCTGGTGACTGAAGGACCTCTGTGGGCTTGCGGCTTAGCTAACGTGTCTTTGTATTTTCAGCTTGCAATTGCAACGGCCATGCCTACGACTGCTACTACGACCCAGAGGTGGATCGCCACAAAGCCAGCAAAAGTCGTGAAGACAAGTTTGAAGGGGGAGGTGTTTGCATTGACTGTCAGGTAGGCCTGAAGGGCTCTCGTGGAAAAGCCTGTTGCAGATTCTTGCGTTTGTTTCTGCTGTCACCCTGGAGTTCAGCCTTGCTGGCAGCTCTGGCAACCCCATCACACGCTCTCTGTTATCTTAATTAGGTCTCTCCCTGGAAAGTTAGTCTCTTTGCCATAGATTAAAGGAGTGTGCAGTTAGTAATGAAAACAGCACTTGGGTTCCTAGCTGTCCCCTGGGTAGTACCATTACCTTTCTGATGCTTTAGGGTTAGGTCTGCTGAGGCACTGTGCATTGGGAGCGACAAGTTGGCGCTGAGCACGTTGGAAGGTCCCTGCCTAGTTTGCAGTGTTCAGGTGCTGTCATCTCTCTGGATCTCTCTCTGACCACCAAAATGCCAATCTCCTTAGCCTCTGAACTTCCCGATGGAAGTGGGAAAGCAGCTCTTCCACTCCCAAGGTGACTGTGAGCTGGTTAATTCATGCAGTGGTATGAAGCTGGAGTGACTTTTAGATGTGCTTTATTGCTGGGAGGAAACAGATTGCTCCCATCCTAGCACAAAGTGGTCAGGACGTTTTACCATCTGAAGCAAGTGAAATGGGCTTGAGGTCAGATATGAACCTGAAACTCTGACTGGGCTTATGGGAGGATACACAGTTTGCAGGAAATGCTTTGTTTTCAAATCAGTGTACGTGGAATTTTGAGCAGATTTAGGTCTTCTGTGTGCTGACACTTCTGAGTTGCTCCCTCTGGACCCTGAAGCTGTTAGTAAACCTGACAGATGAACATGAATCCTGTGGGCAGAGGAACTGATGCCCCTCTAACCCACTGTCTTTCAGCATCACACCACTGGCATTAACTGCGAGAGGTGCATCCCAGGATACTACCGGTCCCCTGACCACCCGATCGACTCTCCGTACATTTGCTACCGTGAGTGTAATTTCCTCTGCAGGCTGTAGATGCCTGCTTGGGCTTAATAACGCTGGGGAAGGCGGTCTGAAGGATGGGGCTCAGAGATTTTTCTGGTGTAGGGAGTCCAGCACCATAAGAGATGTGGCGATGTGAGCTGTTCCTGCTACAGCTGGCATTGCCCGTGGAAATGTATGTGTGCATACAGCCATCTGTACATGCAGACAGTATGTGTGTCTGCAGCATCCGTGAAATCAGAAGTGGTGGCATGTTCTAAGGCTGGAATGAGCTAAAAATGTGTTGTTACCCCTGCTGTTGCCTGCAGGACAATCCAGTCGTAGCTGTCATCTCTCTGCCCTTTCAGCTGCCACTTGCAGACCATTGCTTTCCATGCCCTGAGACAGGGATTTCTAGGCACCAGTGGATGTTATCCAGCTTGCTGGGGAGCCCAGCTCATTCTGGTAGCTGTGACACATCAGCTGTTCTGCACTGCGTCCTCATGGCAGTGTGCCACCACCACCTCTCTGGGGAAATTGGGGTCTCCTGGAGAAGCAAGTTGGGGCTGTGCTGCTTTACTTGGGACCCTGCACAGTGGGAGCAGTTCCTCTAAGCCTGACCCCTTTTGAAGAGGCAAAATCACACTTTTTATTTTTGGAGAGAATTGACAGCAGATGGCGGGGTCTCTTATAGAGGCTCTGTGTTGTAGTGATGCTTCTGTGGTGCTCAGGGCTGGCCAAGGGTCTCAGCTTGTGACAACCACTGCCGGCTTGTCCCTCTCTGCAGGCTGTAACTGTGAGTCCGACTTCACTGATGGCACATGCGAGGACCTCACTGGCCGCTGTTACTGCAAGCCCAATTACACCGGGGAGCACTGCGATGCCTGTGCTGAGGGATACCTCAACTTCCCCCACTGCTACCGTAAGTGGGGGGTGCGGGGCCGTGGGGTGGCCCAGTCTGGGGCCCCACAGACCCAGCGGGTGCAGGAAGGGCCAACAGCTCCAGTTGGGGCTGCTCTCCAGGTGTCTTTTCCCTGTGCCACACGGCACTCCTGTCCCAGGAGGAGTTGCTGCAGGTGGGAACAAGCCTGCGTTTGGCTTTGGTGGAAGCTGGACCAGAGCTGAGCTGGGCTGAACCTGGCTCTCTGGAGTCAACGGGAGCTTCCCATTTAGCTGGAGTCTCATCTCTTGCTTTCTGTGAAAGACGTGTTTCCAGAGCCCAGGTTAAAAACGGTTGTAATGTATCTTTGTTTAGTGGGATATCTGCACTTTTTTCTATATTCCATGTTTTCATTCAGCCTGTTCAGCTTTGGGACTGTCAGCCCATTGACGTCCTGACAGGATTTCTTTGACCGTGTGTGATGACGAGTGCAATGTCTCTTTCTCTGTGTAGCTGTTCCAGCTTTTGCTCACAACGACACTGGAGAACAAGTGCTGCCCGCGGGACAGATAATAAGTAAGCAGTGCAATTTTCCTTGCTGCTTTGGTAATCGCCATGCTATTGTTGCTGTTGTATTTCACCACCCAATGCAAGATCAGGTCTTCAGCTTACTGGGCACATAAGTGGTTCTGAGAGAGGAGGCAGCTGAAGGGTGGGGGAAAGGAAGTTTTATGATCTCCTTTTTATAGCCAGGGAAAGTCTAGCCTAGAGTGACAGTGTGATTGCATGCTTTTTTCTGGGGCCCAGGCCATGTGGGTACATTCCTTCTGGCCTCCCTTTAAGGAACCTCCCAAGACTACAGAGGGGCTGTGGCTGAGCTGGAACCCGAGCTGAGTTCTCCCAGATCTCGGCCTCTGGGTTTAGATCCAAACCTGTCCTCCTGCCACACCTGCATGGCCTGCGTTTTCCATGTGGTGGGCAGCACAGTGGGTCTGCACCGATGGCCCCCTCTGCACAAAGCTGTGGGTAGCACGGCTGCGGGCGCCTGGGAAGCGTGCGCAGGCGGCCGCTCGCTCCGTGTCGCTTTTTCTGTTATTTTGAAAGCTCACCTGTGCCCTCATCCCTGCTCCCCTCCACCTTCCTCTTCTCTGATGCTCACTCTTCTCGGTTCATCTCCTCCCTTGTGCCTTTTTTTCATCTCTTTTCCCACCGAGTCCTCCTCTGTCTCATGCTCCCTAGTGTGCTCCAGATAACCTTTTCCTTCCTTCTGATATTTTGAACTCTGTATCTTCCAAACAGGTTTTTCTTTCCTGAGCTGGAATTTCTCACTTCCCTTCTCATTCCCCCCCACCCCCCCCCTGGTTCTTGGATGATTTTTGCCCTTCCCTCTCCCAGCCCAGCACCCCACACCACTGCTGTTGGTGAAGGCAGGGCTGGCCGAGGGCCTCAGCACTGCTGGCCCGGAGCACCCGCCTGCCCTGGGTGCGGGAAGGTCTCGGATGCAGCTGAGCATGGAGTGACCAGAGAGAAACCCCAAACCCCACCCTGGTTAGCTGAAAACTTTGGTTATTCCCACACAGCTCTTGGGCAGTGCTGCATGAAATCAGCCCTGTCTGGGCTTGTGCAGCAGTGTTTCTCTGCCCTGTGCATTGCCCTGCAGCACCTTGCACATCTGCGTGATGCTGAGGTCTCCCAGCCACGCTGCGACCCCACGAGCCAGGCGTGCTGGTTGCCTGAGCAGGGTTTGGTTAAAACATTTGCGTCTCATAGGAAGGCTATTAGGAGGGAAATGCTTGAGCTGTTGCCTCTCATGGCAGCTCCTTCCCTGTCCTTATGGGAGCTCTGCCCAGCAGCAGAGATCAACTGACAGCCGTGTGTGGTGTTGCTCATTGTGTGTCCCCACTCCAGACTGCGATTGCTACGCCGGTGGGACAGAAGGCAACGCCTGTCGCAAAGACCCTCGGGTGGGGATGTGCGTGTGCAAACCCAACTTCCAGGGAACACACTGTGACCAGTGCGCTCCAGGACACTATGGACCCAGCTGCCAGCGTGAGTGACTTGTGGTTAGCGGCCCCCAGCTCGCCCTGCTCGCCTCCCTGCTGGGGAGGAGCGTGCCTCTCCCTGCTCTCTGCTCGCACTGGGGAGGAGGAATTCTCCGGCCCCACTTTCAAGTGACAAATTCCCATGACTTTTGCTGGTATTTTCCACCCCGCCCTGACCCTCCAGCATCCTCCCACCCTGGGGGGGTTCTTGAGAAATCCCCTATGGATGTGAGCTATGGGTCAGGCATGCTTGCCATCAGCTGTGTCCCCCATGGCTTCTCCAACGACTGCATTTCTTCCCCAGAGGAACAGGCACTCTGGTTCCTTTCTTAGGAAGGGGAAAGACTAAGAAGCTGTTTATCTACTAGAGCCCTTGTTGCTTTCCAGCCTGCCAGTGCTCCGGCCCCGGTCAGTACGATGGCACCTGTGACAGCGAGACAGGACAGTGTCTGTGTCGAGCAGGATTTGAAGGGCACTTGTGTAACCAGTGTGCTCCTGGCTACTTCAACTACCCTCTGTGCCAGCGTGCGTATCTGTCCTCCCGTGGGCCTGGGTGGGCACGCACAAAGCCAGAGTCTTCTGGCAGGGTTTTGGAAGAGGACTGGGAAGTGGTTTTGTGGGCGTTTTGGAGGATATATCCAAAGGGCAGAGATCGATGGTTGGAATGCTTAGAGCAGCACCTAAATGCCCATCTGAGAACCTCAGAAAAAAACCCATATTGCCATGAGCTTTGCCCCGTGCTCCCGGCACAGGGCAAACGGTTTCTCTCTGTTGCAGTATGTGGCTGCAGCGCGGTCGGGACGCTGCCGGGAGGCTGCGACTCTGTCGGGAGGTGTTTGTGCAGACCCGAGTTTGCTGGGCCGCGGTGCGAGCAGTGCAGCCCTGGGCACCACTCCTACCCCCACTGCTACGGTAAGGACGTTAACGTTCAGTTCCTGCTGGTCTGTCACCTTCTGAAAAACGTGCCTGTTTTTGCAAGACTTTGGTGTGTCTCAAAATCAAAACCCATGTGGTTTGCACTGTGGATTTGGCAGGCTTGTTCTGGAGGTCATGGATCATGCCAAAGCCTGGAAGACAAAGCTGGTTTTATTGGTCACACTTCCTCATCACAACCCCGCTGTGACCTGGTTTCTCAGCTTATGCCTTTTTTTGTCTTTTTAGTGCATTAAGCTACTAAACTGCTGAGGAACATTGAGTGGGCTGTAAAAAACTCTCAGTGGGATTTTCCTGGTATGGCCATGACTTTAGCTGAAAATATTCCCCATCTCTTCAGGAAATTAAGAATTAATTTAGTTCTGATGGAAGCGGCTAATTCCTGTGGGGCTGAATGACAATTCAGACCAGCAGTGGTTGGCCACGGATCACATGTGTCATCAGACTTATTGAGACTCCTGCTCTTACAGCTTGCTCCTGCGATTCCCGGGGTGCGGTGGACAACAACTGCAGCCCAACTGGCCAGTGCCGATGCCACACGAATTTTGCGGGACACACCTGCAACCAGTGTGCCCTGGGCTTCTATGGGTACCCCAGCTGCACACGTGAGTAACCACTGTCGGATCTCAGGGGATGGAAGGGAGTAGCTGCTGCTACTGGCTTTGTAATGGTTTTCCTTTCCATAACCTGTCTCCCAGGGTTGTATACAAATCTAGTTGGCTCTTCAGCAGGAATCAGTTTTCCTGTGCACAGTTCACCTGGCTATCTCATCTGACATGCGTGCTCTATAATGAGTAAACATCTCAAAGAAATGCTTCCCCAAAGGCCGTGTGGTTTGTCTCCCCCAGTTCATTCACTGTCACTAACAGCAGGAGCTTGGGTCTGCCTGCTCAGTTTGGAAATAAAACCCAGTCTGGACGTGTGGCCTCTAATCCAGCGACCTATTAAGAAACAGAGCTCCAGAGTATGACTTGGGGAGCAGCTGTGGTTCGGACTCTCTCTCTGAAAGCATTCTGTGCAGATGCACATAAAACACGTGCTGAATTGCATCTACCTATCCTCAGGCTCAAGTGCCTGCAGCCAGAGAGAGCAGGGCTCTGAGTGGGGTAAGCAAAGTCTCAAACTAGATGTTCGGATTATACCCTGGTGCCATAAGATGCTCCGATGTGGCTCACATGACACATCCAGGCTCTTCAGGGCTTATTCCACCTTTGTTCACGCCAATGCACAGGAGGAGCAACTGTGCTGAAACGGGTAGGAGTACAGTTGTGTAACAGGGTGAACAATGAGGATCAGGATTTGGGATTTCATGTCAGCCCCGAATGCAAGGTGTCTGCTGGCATGGTGAGAGCTTTGCATCTGCTTCGCTGGGCACTGCATCGCTCCTGGAACAGAGCTACTGGTGCCAGAGCTGAGCAATGCCTGTGGCAGGTGCCTGTGGCCCCAGATACTCCGAATAGCCCTCCCCAGCTCTGGGCAGAGTGTCCCCATCTCCTCCCTGTCGGCAGTCCGACTGGAAGCCAGATGTACTCTTATGTCTCCCAGCAAGAATTTACTGCTCATTAAAAAATAATCTGTGATACAATTTCCCTGAAGCAACAAAAGAGCATCATCACCCTCTTGCACCATACTAAATGTAGACGCCTGAGCTGCAGCCAGCTGGCAGAGCACTGCTTGCAAATGCTGATGCCGGCAATATGCCTTTGAAGAGGCTGGAGGCACAGATGAAATGGTCTCGCAGGAGTTCAGTACTCATTTAGTCACTTCTTTTTTTTTTTTTTGTCTCATAAGGCAGTGTCCAAACTGCAGAGCTGTAGAGGAGTCACAGCAAGGAAAGAAGAGGCGAACCTGATTTTATTTTTCTTCTATTCTGTTGTTTTATGAACAATGTTTTGCTGATAGCCAGTCTAGGGGTGTCAGCCTAAAACATCCCCTTTGGCGGGGATTTGAGGAGCGCTGTCTGGGCAAGGAGGCATGGGCAACTCCCTGGCAGCTCGCTGACCTTTCATGCGATAGGGCAGCAGGATCTCTACGTGCGTTTGCAGAGCCATTGCCCTGCCCTTGCCCTTGGCTGCCAGCAGCGCCATGGCTGTGTTGTCGGCCTCCTGACCGCGCACAACGTCTGCAGGGCAGACACTGATGGCCGAACACTGCTCTTAGGTGTTTGGGTGCAAATGGGCTTTTGTAGGGTCTCATCTGTCACTGGTTGCTGACCTTGTGGGGATGAGATCACACAGTCCCCTTTTCCTTATCCAGAACTTCTCCCTCCCTCCCAATATACACATAAAAGTATGTGAATAGGTGCGATAAACATTGCAGCTTCTATTGTTTTTCTTAAAAGATGGGGCGTTTTTAACCAAAAGCAAAGAATAAGCGTGTATGTTATTTATAACCCATGTTTCTGGCTGCTTTGATGGTGGTGAAGGTCAGGCAGACAAAAGAGGTTGTTGGTGGGAAGCCTTGAAGGCAGGAGTCCCTGTGCCCTGCGGCTCCAGCATCGCTCTCCCCTCTCTTGCAGCTTGCCAGTGCTCCCGGGAGGGCTCTCTGCACAGCACCTGCGAGCAGGAAACGGGGCAGTGCAGCTGCCGGCCCAGAGTGACGGGACTGCGCTGCGATAGCTGCGTGCCGGGCGCCTATGGATTTCCACACTGCGAAGGTAGCTCCCTTCTCCTCCCTGATCGGGGGGAATCCGGTGTCCTGGCACATAGCGGTGCGGTGCTGGTAAACGACAGAATCATAGAATAGTTTGGGTTGGAATGGGCTTATCATCCCCCAAGAGCTTTGCAAGGGAAGAAATAACCCCCTTTAGGAACAGCTGGGGTGTGAGCTCTCTCTTTATAAATCCCTCCTTGTGCCTCTCTTTTCTAGTGGGCACCTGTAACCCAGCAGGGTTGGTGACTGCAGATCCCTCGCTGGCCCCGGTGAGTATGAAATGAACCCACCAACCCCTGAAGGCCATTTCTGTGTGATCCCCCTCTTTTACTCACTTTGGGCCAAGTCCTTCCTTAAGCGCAGCCTGAAAGCAGCCATTACCCACGCCAGAGCAGCAGACACCATGTTCAGCCACCGTGCTGCAAATTCTCACCTGCTCTTTTCTCCCCCTCCCTTTCCCTAGGGCTCCTGCGCGTGTCGGGCGTACGTTGAAGGCCCAGCTTGCGACAGATGCAAGCCCTTATACTGGAACCTGACTCCAGAGAACCCCTACGGCTGCATGAGTAAGGAAATGGCATTTGCATGGCCCCAAAAAGTCCCCTCCATGCTGTAATGGTGTCAGACCCAAACCTAAGCCACTGGGGACCGTCACTGCTGGATGGAAGTGATACCCTTCCTTCCTTCTTCACCTTGAAGTGACATGTCAAAGCTGGAGTGCTCTGGGTAACCCCCACTTGAAGAGGGGAAAGACTGGAGCCTGGAGCTTTTTGCTTGGGATGAAATACAGGGCTCATGCAGTGAGTTGTGTCATTCTCAGCCCTCCCTGCAGACTTTGCACACTTACGTTTTCATGGCCAAATGTGCAGAAAAGGCAAATGTCTTTGGCAGTTGTCCTCAACAGTAACTGTGCAAAATTAAATGTGAACCCTTGTGCAGTGCTACCCTCTACTTGACCAGTTCTCAGCTCCTTTTACCCTAGCCGATGTCCTCTGGTGTCGTGTGGGTATTGTCCCCCATCAGGCTTCTCAGGGGCTGATTGATCTTCCGGCTTTCTTGTTCATCTCCCTCTCTCCAGGCTGCAAGTGCAATACCAAGGGCACCATCAGCGGAATCGCAGAGTGCCAGCAGGTGGGTTTGCTCCTCTCTGCCTCCAGGCACCTCCAAGCGTGTGCTGTGTTGGGAGTGTTTCAGCTCCGGCTCTCCCAGCAGCTGCTGGAGAGGCCTGTCCTGACGCTGAGCTCTCAAACGTTGCACCACAATCTGGGCTTGTGTAAGAACATAGGATTAAGACCTGTCATAAATTAGGCACCTAAATATTTCTGGGTCTGGCCCAGGATCCCTGGATTTTTGTTTGCCTGCTTTGTTGGGTAATTTAACTTATCTGGCCCACCCATGCGCAGGAAGCAGTGTAGAGCTTGAAGCTCCAAATGCTTCTCCAGTGTCTCAGACTAGGACCCAAATAACTGAGAAACAGCTTGGCCGTGACGAGCAACGGGAGGGAATGAGCTTCCATGCCTGCTTCTCTCCTAGGGCAACGGGCAGTGTTTCTGCAAACCGAACATCTGTGGCCAGTTCTGCTCGGCGTGCAAAGATGGCTACTTCAATATGGAGAACGCAAATTACTTTGGCTGCCAAGGTGAGCCCCCTTCATGATGTGTTGGGTGAAGGAGGGGGGCCACAAGCAGCTCTGCATATACCAACTGACTGTGGGCTTTGGAGAGAAAGGGCAGGAGATGTCCCACTTCTTGCCTTTGATCATACCATGGCCCAGAGCAGGGGCTGGGTCTTGCTGTGGATCTGGAGACCTGGGTTCACACTTTTGTCACCGTTGGACAGAGGTCTGCCAGGCTGGGGAATGAAAGGCCAGGAAAGGTGCCCCTTTGGGTGCCAGAAACTGGTGTGTTTTAACCGCTGGCTGTGACCTTGCAGCTCTACCTCTTCCTCCTGTTGGGAGCAGGTGGGCACGGACGTGTGGGGTTGGCTGCTCTCCATCATGCCCATGGGCAGCAGGGAGGGAGGAGATCCGGCCACTCTCAGACGGCCCACGTGGTGCTGGCAGGGCTGGGAAGAGGGAGCAAGGCTGCTGCTGGCAGCAGGGCTGCGGCGGCCAGCCATGAGGGTTTGCAGACCTAGTTCCTCCCGCAGCCGTCAGCTGTCTGGAAATAGCTCGGCGCTGAGGTGGAGAGGAGCTGATCCAAGTGGGGCCAGGGCCAATATGAAAACAGATACAATGGAATAAAAATAACGGCCCCAGCCTCCCCGCCCGCTGGGACGCGCCTTTGATTAGTGACCAGGCGCTCGTTAGCGTGGCGGGAATGTAAACAGGCGCTTCCTGCCCACAGGCTGCCGGTGTGACGTCGGCGGGTCCCTGGGGCCATCCTGCGAGGAGCGGAGCGGAGCCTGTCGCTGCCGGCAGAGCACACGCGGCCCCACCTGCACCCAGTAAGCTGCTAGCGGGAGATGCACCTTGGGGTGCTGCGCTTTCTGTTCACTCCCTCCGGAATGGTGTCCTCGGCCACCATGAGGATGGGGACCTCATCATCTGGGCTGCTGTCACATCAGCCGTGTGCCTGGTGGAGGTGTCCTCTTACCTCTCCCTCCAGGTAGCCCAGCAGGTAACAGTGCCCTCTCTTCCCCAGACCCGTGCGGGACCATTATTTCCCTGACCTTCACCACTTGAAATTTGAGCTGGAGGAAGGCACCACGCCGGCCGGGAGGCCTGTGCGGTTCGGCTACAACCCCCTGGAGTTTGAGGGCTTCAGCTGGCGAGGATACGCACAGATGTCCTCCATCCAGGTACGCCTGGTGTCTCCATCCCAGCCCGGCTCCCCCTGGGGAGGATGCAGCCAGTGGAGGACTGATGTGCTTTTGGCACACATCTTTCACCCCAAGTGCTTCTCAGCCCTCCAAAGTCACATGATGGCCAACATAAACAGCACAGTGTATATATAGCCTGTTTGCGCAGATATTTCCTGTAGTGCTGGGGATGGCATAGACTGATGAGGGGAAAGATCCTAAATTGGGAATCCCCTGACATCCTAATCCAGTTAGACAAAGGTGGTAGCTTGGTGATTACTTACAGGGATGTCTATAAACACTGTCTTTGGGTTTCCTTGCGACTCTTTCATCTGACTCTGCTCTTTTCCTGCAACTCTCTGCATAATCTTCCCTCTCTTTTCCAAAAATAAATTAGCTCCTCCTTACCTGCCATGTTCGGCTTGGACCTCTTGTTACCGTTCTGCCTCTGCTCTTGCTGTTAGATGGTTTGCTGTAACGATGGTTTACACTAACCTGGAGTTGCCCTAGCCCTAGAAGTGAAGCCATTTCATCTGTTGACCCTTTTTTCTCCTCGGTGGATTCTTCTGCATGGCCCCTGCGGAAGTGTTGCCTGTGCGTGTGTGTTTGGGGATGGGGTGCAGGGCAGCAATTCTCTGACAGTCTTGTCCCATGTAAGATGTTCCTTATTCTGGTGCGTGTACTTTCAATTTTCTTTGCTTTTTCATGCTTAGGTAAAATAACAGAGGGGCCAAATGTGTTAGCCATTTCCCATTGAATTTGTAGGTAGGAGCTAAGCAACTAACTCCTGTAGGCACACTTGAGAAAACCCCAGCCTTCAAGCTTAAGGATGGAGCTCATGCTCAAGCGCATGGCTTTTGTTTTGCATCCAGTGTTGGCATTTGAGATAGAAATAGGCCTTGACAGAAGGGCTAGCACATGGCTTTCTGCTGGCAGGTCTCACCTGTAGTCTCCTCTCTGCAAGACCCTTCCAGTTTGCTCTCCAGTGGGAAGCTTCAAGGAACACACAGCCCTCCTTAGGAGCCTCCCTGGGCAGACCCCAGCTTTGCCCTGTAGGCAGGAGGGTATTTAAGCAGGTGCTTAGATCTCTTTGAAATGGGTAGGACTTAAGTATCTGCTTAACTGGAATCTTTCTGAACAGGTCTAGGCAGGAGGGTTGATGTGCCCATCAGTGGCCCATTGCCTTAGCACCTCTAGTCCTTAGCGTTGCCAGTTCCGAGGCACCATCTCCATTTGCAGCCTTCTCTGTAGGCATCTGGGCAGAGCCCCGTAAACACAAGGGCAGGCGCTTCAGCATTTGGTACCTCCTGGCTGGTTATGGCACACTAAGCCCAAAAGCAACATGCCGATAACAAAAGCAAGAACTTCTTAAAACCTTTCCTCTGGCATGGCGTGTGCCCCAGGGATAGCCGAACCTCCCTGCTGTGCCACAGCATCTTCCAGATGTGAGCAGAGCCTTTCCACCCCCTTCCCGTAGGCAGGTTGCTCCCTCGGTGACTGGCCCCAAAAGGGACAGCGTCGCGAGGCGTCCGTGCCGTGACTGTGCAGCAGGGCCGGTGTGCTTGTCTCCTCCTTGCGCTGTGGCATGTTGCTTTGGGAGCAGTGAGCCGAGCGGCTGCGCTTGGGCTGGTAGCTGTCGGCGGTGGAGGTAATTGAAGGTGTGCTCTGCTTCTCTCCCCTTTCTCTCTCCCACCAGCCCAAGGTAGTGGTGACTCTCAATGTGACCTCCCCCGACCTCTTCCGCCTCGTCTTCCGCTACGTCAGCCGGGGGCCCGCCAGTGTGGAAGGGAGGGTCTCGGTCGTTGAGGAAGGAAGGTTTAATGTTTGTGGCAACTGTAAGTGCATTTTTCACTTCTAGACTAACTCAGAGCATCCCACGCTGCGACACTGCTCCTCTGCCCCTTCTCCTGCCCCAGGTGTGCCCATCCCAGGTGTGCCCATCCCAAGTGTGCTCGTCTCAGGTGGCCGGCCAGAGCCGTGCCGTGGGATGGCGAGGGAGGGGGAAGAGAGGCAGGCAGGCAGGCAGGCAGACAGGCGGGTACGGCTCTCCCGCAGAGCGGGTGGGCGGTCAGGAGCTGGCCCCCCAGTGACGTGTGCCCCATGTGCTTTTTTGCTTTTTGCAGAATAAAATCAGAGTCTCTGTAGACGTGAAGGAGGCAGAGCTCTATCTGTTCCATGTCATCCTGAGGTATATTAATTCAGGAGGGGCCACTGTGTATGGCAAAATTACAGCTTATCAGCCACGAAGGAGAGGTAAGGATCCCAGACTGCTCTGCTCCCCTGCACCATCGCCACCTCCTCCCCATCCCAGGCAACCTTCTGCATCATCCTTTCCAGAAGACACTTCCATATGGCTTTACCCATTAGTCCTGCCCTTCCAATTGAAAGGCTGATTTGAGTTTGCAGCCCCCTTTATTTAACAAAGCAGCAGCGAGCTGGCCCCCAGTCCTGGGGCTGTGCACTGAGGACTGTTATCAGCCAGGCTGGTGTGAGATAAGGCTATCGTATGCTTCGATACAACCTTTCCAGCATGGGACAAGATCACCCCAGTGCCCCAGGCAGAACTGAGCTGAGTTTCCACAAAACCAGAATGGGCCAAGTGCTGGGAACTGGATCCAAACTTTGGCAGCTGGACATGGTTTTATTTCGCAGGTGCCTTCATGTGGCAGTCTTGCCCTTGCCTTGCGCTTCTCCCAAACCGGGCTGCTGGCTTCACACATGGCGTGGGGTTTGGAAGTGGTGTGGAATTCCACGTGTTATACAGGCATTGCACTCTCGTGCAATGTCTTCTCATCAAGCCATGAGCTGCTGGAGAAGAAGAGCCACTAAAAGATGGCTGAACAAGCCTAGAGACCTGGACAACAAATATTCTGGGAATCAAAATGAGCAAGACTGCATGGGGACAGAACTGAGGCCATGCAAGTGCCCTAATGGGTGGTTGGCTGATTGATTTTACCCCTTTGGGTGCTACAGCCACAGCATCCTGCTGAAGCTCTTCCTCTGGACCATATGTGCACAGCACAAGGCTGTTGACACCAGCTACCTAATTTATCAGTGTGTGAAGTTCTCCTCTGTCTTGAATTGACATAGAAAGTGTTTTGTCTTTGATGTGATACACAAGCTTTGAAACGGCAAGATACTATTTTTCTACTTTTTTTTTGAGGGGAAAAATAGCTGGTTATTTTTATGGCCAGTCATATTACGCAGCAGAAAGACAAGAGAAGTGTGAGCCGTGCTCAGGCTTTAGGATCCCACCAAAGGTCAGGAAGTGTTTAATCTGTCCTGTCGAGCAGCAGAGCCCATTTGCCTTATAACGTGCTTCCCTCCTTGCTTAGAAGCAACGTTTGATTTTTCTAGTGCTAAAGGTAAGCTGCCAGACTGAGGCACCAGCAGTGGGATCTGGGAGGGCAGCTTCCTTGATAGGCCAGATCAGCTCCAGAAATGCTGAGCCACCTTCTGCCTGGGTGGAATGGGCTTCACACGGTAAAGGACAAGCAGCCTGGAAAGAAGATAAGTTGGAAGATGCGGCTTGCAAAAAGGGAAGCCTTTTCCGAGTGTATGATTTGCAGACCAGTTTCTCCCACCCCACCTCCAGAAGCCATCTCAGTTTGAGTTGTGTATCGTCTCAAAGGGATGTGAAACTTGAGCTTGTCAAGAAATCTACCCCATTGCCTGTTCAGGGAAATCTCTTCATTCCTTGCATCCTCACCTCTGCTTCCCATCTGAGAAAGCAAGGGCTTGGCCTCAGCTGATGCCAGGCATGTCGCAGAGCTAGCACACATGGGAAGGGGCTGACCCATCCCAGCAGTAGCACAAGCCCTTGCTTTAGCTTCTGCATTATGCCTGGATGTCCGTGTACCACACCAGGACAGTCAGCGTGCCACATTCCCTACTTTCTCTTCGTCTCATCTGCTCGCCATACGCGGTGAATCCCTCTCGCTCCTCAGACTGCTAGACAGGCAGGCAGTCTGCTTCTAGGTGCTGTATCGTTATTACATCCAAAGTTAATGAATTCAAAGTTTATGGGACTGTATCACCTGAGCCAAGGAACTGTTCAACAGCAGGAGGATCAGGCCTTAAACCCGTTCTGTCCTATCAGTTAAAATTACTGTCTGAATCTCGGGTGCAGAGTCTGTGGCTGCAAGAAAGACAGGAGCACAGCTTGAGGGTCTGAGAGTTTGCCAGAAGACAGGTATCTCGCCTGTGGAGCTGGAGTCAGAATCTCCCTAAGGGAGAATGTATCTGGGTGATTCTTTTTGTCTGTCTCAGAATAAATTCTTCACAGATGAGTTCCTTCCTTCTCTAGCTGGCAAAACACTCCTTGGCGTGCAATACTCCATGCTTTGCAGTCTGGGGATGCAGAGCACACTGTGAGAGCTGCGGATTAGCACTAAGGATTGCAGTGATTTATTTTTTTTTCTCCCATTAAGCTACTGAGTAGATTCAGAGTGGATGTCTCTGTTACAGGACAGTGTGGGATTGTGGTGCATCTGCTACAGCAGCGCCGAGAGAGCAGGAGCCCGGGGCTCCCCGCTGCACTACAGAGCTGCTTCCCTGAGCGTAGCCTCCTATTTGCAGCCCCAGGTTTTCCATCCCAGTCCCTTCACAGCCTCTCATCCCTCCCGCTCCAGGTACAGAGCAGACCAAGCAGATTGTCTTTGCTCCCAGCACGGAGCCAGCCTTTGTCACCGTCCCCCAGAACAGCTTTGGGGAGCCCTTCGTACTCAACCCCAACACCTGGTCTCTGGTTGTTGAAGCAGAGGGTGTGCTCCTGGTAAGGACTAGGCCCTGTGCTCTATCTGCCACAGGGGGCTTCAACAGCTCCCTGGGGGCAAGGGTCCCAAACATAACCGACTCTCCCATCTCTCCTCCTAGGACTATCTGGTTTTGCTACCCAGCTCGTACTATGAAGCTCCTATACTGCAGCTAAAGGTCACGGAGCCATGTACCTACCAGCCGTCCCCAGAACAAGCCACCCAGAAGTAAGGATCTCCATGTCTTTGTGCTGTGTGGGATGTACTCAGCTCCTCTTGGCCTGGGGTTAAGAAATATATACAGCCCACACTCTGGGAGGGTCTGGACGCACTAAAACTGCTTAGTGGAGCACTTTGCCGTGGTTGATAAAGCCTGCTGAACCTGCACTGTCCCAGAAAGCCAACGCGTAGATCTCCTCATCCACGGCACAGTCAGTCAGTGTGTTCTCATGGACCCTGAAGGGCCAACTCACCCAGTAAGACCATAGCTCTCTCCTCTGCTAGGCTGGGTTCCCAGTGCCAGGTTGTATGTTAGTCAACAGCCCTGGAAAACGGCTACAATGAGTTAGGTCTTGCTGGACTATTTAAAATGAATGGGCAGAGTCTGGTAGTGCTTAAAGCATCTCTGTGCATCTGCTTGCTCTGCCCAGGACCTCTGTCCATCTTGGCAGAAAGGCTGGTTGGGCTCTGGACACCAGTTGTCCCCTCCACTATAGCAATGGTCCCCAGGATAAAGCATATTGCAAGGGGAGAAGCTTTTTGTTGCTACTGCCACCATGGGTCCTATAATACAGAATCTCTTGTTCCACCCTAACCAGAGATGTTCCTTTGGGCAGTGGAGCCTTCACGTTGGACCAAAGCCTTTTGCAAATCTTGCTGGGATAAGGCTGCACGGGTGCTCTCGGTTCTTACAATCGTGATGTAACAACGACACTTTGCAATTTTTTCCTTAATGTTTTTAGCTGCCTCTTGTATAAGTACCTGTCCGTGGACGGCTTCCCTGCTGCGTCAGGGGTGGATGCGGTGTGCAGGCTGGACAACCGGTTACCCAGAGTGTGTCCCACAGAGCAGCTCAGCCCCTCCCATCCCCGGATGGCATCATGCAGCGGCAGTGATGTGAGTGGCACTTCTCTTTCATCCCTCGCATGGGCACTGCGGCACTCATCCCTTTGCTCCCACCGTCTGGTGCTTTACATACACCCGGGCAGGTTGGCAGAAGGGTTTTGCACCCAGGTACACCCCACTGTTGTCCCATCAATCTTGCAGCTGTGTGCTTGCGTACCCTGTTGTTCAAGGCACCCAAAAGCAGTGTCACACATGCAAAGGGCTTGCGAGGGCACGCATGGTATCTGGTAAGAGTTAGCCCGCTGTCCGCTCAGCTGCAGAGGAGGCTGGTTTGTAGCACAGGCATCCTGAACGCGCTCACTACGGGGAGTGGGATGGGAGACCCTCACTCAGTCATCTCTCTGTCCTCCAGGTGGAAGTCCAGCTCTCCTTGCCTATTGCCCAGCCTGGGAAATACGTGCTGGTGGTGGAGTACGCCAACACCAATGCTTTGCAGATGGTGGGCATTGCTGTGAGCTCGCCACACTTAGCCATGCAGCAGGCCACATTCATCTTCTACCCGTGTGTCTACAGGTATGGTCAGCTCCGAGACAGAGAAAGGGTTCAGTCCTCCGCTGACATGGCAAGGACAGGCCCCCCCAGTTCAGCTTTTTGTGCTTTATCACATGAACAAAGCAATGCCTCAGCGTTGTACATCTAAGCTGTGTGTGTCCAAAGTCATTCTAGCTGGGCATGGTTTTTAGTGACTGGGAAATGCATGGCATCCCTGGCACACTGCCTGTGCCAATGTAGTCCTCTGATGCCTCTGCCAGGAGATAATCTGTTGCTCCCATTTACAACTGGGTACATTGGTAGGGGCCCTGATTTAGGGAATGGCCTATGGGCTTATTGAAGCTGTTGGTGCAGGTCAAACCCTGTCCCTTACTGTAAAAATGTCTGACTTCAGACTGCAACCTTTGTGACAGGAAACACGTCTGGGGTGTCCTTGGGAAACTTCACTCTTATGACTTGCCAGAAAAAGCATCAAAAGATTTACAGGGACTTCGTATAAATACCTTCAGGACCTATAGCTGGCAAGACAAGAAATGGGTCATGACCTGGCTCAAGGCTGGCTTCAAAATCTGTGTTTCTCTTACAGTTTCCTTTGTCGAGGGATTGCTGTAGATTCCCAGAGCCGCATGGCAACATTTGAACTTACCTCAGAGGCTACCGTTCGGTTCACCTCTGATCTGGCTGACTTCTTCCTGGTAAGGCTCCCTTGCGAGGGCAGCTCTGGTTGCAGGTTGCAAGGAGGAGAGGCAGGAGCGGTACCTATCCTGTAGAAAGGTTTTCTAGTCCTGTTTGGACTGGATACTAGATCTTAGTCTATGTCATGAGCAGTCCAAGGTGGAGAACATGGTCAGTGGTGTGTTTTGAAGTAGATCATGGGACTGGGATTTTGGAGAAGATGGGGAGAAGTAGCTGCTCTTTGCAGAGGGAGCTCTGCAGCAGTGTGGCGGTACTTCTTTTTATTTTACCTTGAAGGCATTCAAAGTTGCTTAGCCAAGGATAGAACAATCCCATAAATATGTGGAGTTTCTAAATACCTTAGGGCTTGTGCCAAGGAAGAGAAGGGGCAGTAAGCAGAGGCGTGACCTGCCCTGCATTAGCTGATATGTCTGATAAGGAGGTGCTTAGCGTGGTCAGCCTTGATCACTGGTGGGCACAAAAACTGCTGTAGGCTCCCAGTGGCAGTCTGTTGTATAACTGGGCATCTCTCTGTTTCATGTGCGGCAGCACAAAGTGTACCTCGTACCTGCTGCACAGTTCACCATGGAGTTCATTGAGCCGAAGGTGCATTGCATCAGCATCCATGGCACATTCTCATCCAACAGGTAAGAGTCTTGGGTCCCTCAGCATAAATGTGGCTGTTTCCAAAAGCAATTGCTTCCCCCACTTCCCTCAGGTTTGGAGCCTTTTCAGTTCTTGACCCAGGAGGAAGAAATCTGTGGCTGAGGCGAAGCGCCTTGCCCATGTCCACCCAGCAGGCAGCAATGGAGTAAGGACTGAAGTCAGGCTGCTGGCCCTCTACCTGAACACCACACTGCCTCCTGTGGCAGACACTCAAGTGTCATCCTGAATAGCCTTTCCTGTGCTTGCTCACATAAAGCAAGAGACACTTGCTGTATCTGAATTCTCGATGCTGCTTTGAATCAGTATTTGCACAGGAATCAGCCTGTGTAAGGTTCCTGTTCTTCCCACTGAGCCTGTGTCCCAGAGCCCCCGGGGTCCTGGCAGAAAGCTCTCCCTCAGCAGGCATGCTTCTTAATCTGCCAGGTGTTACAGGGCGTGATTCTGCTGCCGTGACCCCCATAGCCTCTCTCTTTCCTTGTTGGAGATCTTTACATCCCATTTTCTCTTTGTCTTGCAGCAGCTCCTGTGTTCCCTCAAGGTTCCTGAAGCTTTCTCAGTCGATCATTTTGGAGGGGGGCCAGGCTCTGCCCATCGCTCCTGATGTCCCCCTGGCTCAGGCAGTCCACGTGGCTCCAGCCGGGGTCCCGGTGGAGCCTGCACCTCGGCCTCCCACAGCAGTGGACCCCACCGCAAAGCTCATCCTCCTGCAGTCACCACAGGTAGTGGGATGGGTATGGATTGGGCTGGTTTGCTGGTCCTGTGACACCAGACACCTGGGGCACAGAGATGTTTTCCTTCTCTATTCAGTAGCTTTAGCAATAGCAATTTAGTGATTAGCATTTTCAGAATTTAATCAGGACTTTAAACTTGTCCCTGAACCTGTAATTCCTGTGAACTCTCCTGTTTTGGCTCCATCCAACCCTGCTTGGTTTTATGGGCTCCCAGGAAAAGCTTTGCAGGTGGCACCATTAGAGGGGGGAGTATGGAGATGGGGGGATCAATTCACCAAAAGTCTCAAGACCTGGCAGCTGTGCAATAAGAGCACAAATTTGTGCAATAATGAAAAATATCCCAGCTGTGAGTGCAGCTGTAAGGTGTGGGGTTTTGTCTCTCTGTTCTCCTGTTTTGGGCCAGGCTGCTGTTGTGTTTAACAGCCGGATCCAGACCCTGGGACGCTATGCTTTCATCCTACACTACTACCAGCCCAACCAGCCCACCTTCCCGGTGGAAGTGTTAATCAACGGTGGGCGTATCTGGCAAGGTGAGAAGAGCGGGGACCTGGGGGAAGCTGCTGGTAGGCAGAAGCCCTGGAAAGTTTTTCATGCCGGCGGATAACTGCGGGTTCTCTGAGGAGTGCAAATATGAAGCAAGACTGACTCATCTCTTCCAAACTGGGAGGGTGTGATGGGGACCGCAAGGGAAATGTGGGACTGATACGTTTGTTGTCTTTTCAGGTCAGACCAATGCTACTTTCTGCCCACATGGCTACGGGTGCCGGAGCCTGGTAGTTTCTGAGGACCAGATTATCCTGGATGTTACCGATAATGATCTGACTGTGGTTGTTCGAGTGCCAGAGGGCAAGCAGCTGTGGCTGGTGAGCCTCTCTCTGGGAAGCTCCCAGGGCATGCTGGACCAGGCTCCAGCAGGGCTGGAGTTTGTCCTTGGGGATTTTTGTCACTGTGTGACTACAGAAATGTTTCCCACCATCACTCAGTTTCTGAACTACCCTAGAAAGTTGCAATCTCCGGCCTTAGTGGTGTAGAATTGAGGGCAGAATTCTCAGAGACGGGATCTGTATATGACAGTTATTCTTCACTGTGTGGTTTTGATACCAAAACAAGGCAGAAATGGAAGCTGTTGCTTTGCATACAAAGCTTGTGGTAATCCAGAATAAGCCTTACTCCTGCCCCAGCAATATTTTGCACCTGCATAGCATTGTTTGTCCAGGCAGGTCTCATCATGGGAGCAGGTAGCCCTTGTTATCCTCAGGCAGCAGACTAGAAGATTGACCAAAATTTGGGTAAATGGCTGAAAGACAGAATTAGAACTGAAGTGCCTTCATGTCTAGGAGTTTGAGACGACAGTGACTGCCTGCCTCTGTGCTGAAGCACAGCCAGTACTGCCCTTTTGGAGTATCCTGCCTTTTTTTATTCCAGTGAATTTGGGCCACTTCTCACATGGAGCATTAGAGTAGAGGGGTGCTGATGGACAGACCCCAATAGAGAGGTGGTCCCTGGTCTTTCAAGTACTTGGGGACTTTATGTGTTATGTTCTGTCCCAGCAAGGGATGAGCTGATGAGAAGTTGGTGCATTTGGACTTTTGAGTGAACTCATTTTGGACTGCATCTGTCTGGCTCAGCTAAGGAGCCTGGCTCAGCCATCTTGTCCTTGCTACGCAGGATTACATCCTCGTGGTGCCTGAAGACAGCTACAGCTCTCAGTACCTTCAGGAGGAACCCCTGGACAAGTCCTACGATTTCATCAGCAGCTGCGGCATCAACAGCTTCTACATCAAGTGAGACCCTTGGCATTGGGTGGCTGCTCTGCTATCCATGGGCTGCACGCTCCTCAGGGAGCAAAAACCCCTTCCCTTCGTGGGCCCTGTGTGTGTCAGGGGAGGGATTTGGTTAAGACTTTCCTTATCTAATGACCAAACCTGCAAGTATTAAGGGGATGTCAGTGTTACAGGGCTGTCCCTCCCACTAATTCAGTACCTGTTGCTGCAGGAGATCCTGCTGGATTTTGGGGTGATGGGGAGGCTGTGGGGGTGTGCAACACAGTGATTCCTCCTGCCTTCCCCTGCAGCCCCAGCACATCGTCGAGGTTCTGCCGCGACTCTGCCATCTCGCTCTCCCTCTTCTACAACAACGGGGCACAGCCCTGCCGGTGCCACGAGGCAGGGGCACGAGGCAGCCAGTGCGAGCCCTTCGGCGGGCAGTGTCCCTGCAAGTCCAATGTCATCGGGCGAGAGTGCTCCCGCTGTGCCACCGGCTACTGGGGCTTCCCCAACTGCAGGCGTGAGTTGTCCCATCTCCTGCTCTGCTTTCCCAGCACTTGCTGGTTTGCCTCTTACAGGGGTGAGGCTGATTTGGGAAATGGCCGCATTTTCCAGCTCTGTAATGGCTCCACTTGCATGAAAACAGCCCAACCGCCCGCAGAGCAGTGGAGCTCTGCGTCCATTGCCCCATGCTCTCCTTGGGCTGCCTGGTCTTGCTCCCCCAAACACAGCCCCTTTTCTGCCCCTTCCAGCCTGCGACTGTGGGACACGTCTCTGCGATGAAGTGACGGGGCAGTGCATCTGCCCTCCTCACACCCTGAAGCCGGAGTGCGTTGTCTGCGAGCCCCAGACCTTCGGCTGCCACCCCCTCATCGGCTGCGAGGACTGCAATTGCTCTCGGCCCGGTGTGCAGGAGCTGACGGAGCCGGGCTGCGACGTGGACAGTGGGCAGTGCAGGTGAGGGAGCCCTGTCCCAGTGCAGGGCACGTCTAGCAGCATCCCCAGTCCCTGCTGGAGTGATGGGACTCATCCCAGGTGCAGGATGGAGAAATCCTCATCAGCACTGTGTCCCTGCCAGTGCAGGGGAAGCCCTGAAAGCCCGGCTGCTCCCCGCACAGCAGCACAAGGCAGAGGTTTCTAATGCTGCAGCTCTTGCGTCCCATCCAGGTGCAAGCCCAATATCATAGGGCGACAGTGTGACCTCTGTGCCCCTGGCTTCTACCACTACCCCAACTGCCGGCGGTGTGACTGCCACCAGGCTGGCACCGAAGCAAGCGTGTGCGACCCAGTCACGGGGCAGTGTCACTGCAAGGTCAGTCCTTCGATGCCTTCACGCGGTGTGTTTCTGCTCAGCTCAACTCTCCTGCTCTGGCAATACAGCTGGTTCAGCCGGGGGGGCCTGTGGGTGTCTGGCGTGCCAGGAGAGAGCAGGGCTTGAGAAGGAGATTACCTGCGTGCTGAGCTGCAGCCAGCCCACCCCATATGGTGGTGGGTTCAGAGCAGCCTGAAAGACTCCTTCTCCTCATCTTTCCTGGCCATGACTGTCACTGGGGAGACAGGCAGTCTGAGGCCAGCCCTGTGTCAGAGCCCACTGCAGGTAAAGCTGTCAGCCCTGTTGACTCCTCCTGCTTCTGTGTGACAGCAGAGTAGCCTAAACTGCTGCTGAGCTACCTGCTCTGGCCCCTTTCCAGGGCTCACAAGGGCTTTCTCCAGGTGAATTTAATGTTTGGTGGGTGGTGTGCAAGCAAACCTGTTTGGGGACTGCTTGATCATCTTTCAGCATCACATCATTGTGATTTGATCACTCGTACGGCCATCTCTGTCCTCCACTAAGGTCTAGTGAGGAGCCGCTTACTCTGTTGAGCTTTGCTTGTCTTCCAGGAAAACGTGGAGGGCCCGAGATGTGACCAGTGCCGCCTGGGGACATTTTCTTTGGATGCCAGCAACCCCAAGGGCTGCACCAAGTGTTTCTGCTTTGGTGCGACCGATCGCTGCCGCAGTGCTGAGAAGCACCGAGCTGAGGTGAGAGGGGCCGGGGGCCACCAGAGCCTGCAGGTCAGTTGTGTTCCCATCTGCCTGGCTCCTTGCTGCCCTTGGGTCTCTGTCCTGCAGTAATCTTACCCCTCTGGAAGCTACACTGTGAGGAGGGTTATCTTTGTCTCCCTGTGCCCATCTCCCACTTTCAGCCCCTTTTCCTGGTCTCTGGGGTCTCATAGGGTGCAAAGTCATGGTGTGGGGGGACTGTGCCGGGGGTGGTGCTCAGCTTTCCAGTGGCTTCATCAGGATGCATGTGAGGTTGTGAGCCTGTTGGCATCCTTTCTGCTCTGGGACTTGCTCTTCTGAAGCATCAGCACCCGAATACATTCTGTAGCTCCACCAGATCTATGGTTGCTCTTCCCCCACAGTTTGTCGACATGAGCGGGTGGCTCCTGCTGAGCAGTGACCGCCAGGAGGTGCCGACAACTCTGAGCCTGCGGGAGCAGCTCCTCCGTGCTGATCTCAAGAACCTCCTGGATGCCTACCAGGAGCTCTACTGGGTTGCACCCAGCTCCTACCTTGGGGACCGGGTAAGAGCACAGTGGCAGCTGGACCAGCAGTCATGCCCATCCCTGACCCCACCAGCAGCATGCCCGCTGACATGCAGGCATTGCTCACACTGTGGTTGAACATGGACAGCTCTGAACCAGCTCAGTGCTGTGGACTTGCAGCAGCACATGCGATTTGGCTCTCCCTTAGGTTTCCTCCTACGGTGGGCACCTGCGCTACGAGCTTCACTCCGACCCACGGAGGGGTGACGTGTTCATTCCCATGGAGTCCCGCCCGGATGTGATCCTGAAGGTGCAGCCCAAGGAATTCCCTGGTGCCCCCTGCTAACGCGTGAGCAGGATGAGGTGGTGACTGACACCTTCCTTGCTTTTCCCAGGGAAATCAGATGAGCATCATGTTTCTGGAAGGCACCTACCCTTCCCCAGGGGAGGTACATGAAGGCCAGCTCCAGCTGGTGGAGGTGAGTTTGCACACACAAGTCTGTACCAAGTTAAGTGCTCAGATGCTACTGAAAGGACAAGACTAGCACGTAGACAGAAGGGACAGTTGCTTTGAGCTCAGTGTTGTAGGTGCTGCCTATTGCAGCAGAACTGGCTGTGAAGACCCAGGGGCTCTTCTGCCTCTGCTGTCCATCTCAGCAGCAGGGAAGCGAAGGCTGGGCTGCGGATGTTCAGGTGCCTGTGCTTCCCACCAGTAATGTCAGGTCTTCTCCCACTAGGGTAACTTCAGGCACACAGAGACACACAACCCTGTGTCTAGAGAGGAGCTCATGATGGTGCTGGCAAACCTGGAACAGCTGCAGATCCGGGCGCTCTTCTCCCAGCTCTCTTCCTCCGTGTCTCTGCGCCGTGTGGTCCTGGAGATGGCAACAGATACAGCTACGGGCATCCGCGCCAGCAACGTGGAGCTGTGCTTTTGCCCAGCTAACTACCAGGGGGACTCCTGCCAGGTAAGGGTGAAAGTGGACGGGCTGCTCCAGGCAGAGGAGGGTCAAACAGTCACATTTTGGGTCTCAGCCACCCCTCGTGCTTGGTGTGGGTGGCAGCCGCAGGGTTTGGATGTTTGTGCAAAGCAGAGTACCAGCTTCCAAGCCAACCCCTGAGGGCTGCAGTTGAAATTACAGCTCAGGTCGTACCGGAGGAAGGAACAACATCTCCCTGGCTCCCCAGCATCAGCCCGCACCCAGCTTCCCTCCCACCACAACACAGTGCACCTGGGAGAGGTGTGTTAGCTGCCTCTGCCCTCTTGGAAGAGGCACAATGGAGAAATCGTTCAGCTGGTGCAGACCAAAATTAAGTGCATGGAATACCTTGGAGTGGGTCCTTCTGTCTGGCCAATTATCTCCTATTGACGAGGAGCAGGAAGGAGCTGCACTGAAAAATCTTCGTTGTTGCTTTTAATCTCTTTTCCATCAGCACACCCCTGTGGGAATTCTGTCATGGAAACTAAATTAGTCTCTTTGCTTTGCCTGAATGTATTGGGCTGTTTTTCAGATCTCCATCTTTTTCTCTGTCCTCAGGAATGTGCTCCAGGTTACTACAGGGACACCAAGGGGCTCTTTCTGGGAAAATGCATCCCATGTCATTGCAATGGCCACTCAGATCAGTGCCTGCCAGGCTCTGGGATATGCCTTGTAAGTAAACAGTGAACCAGTGTGATGTTTTGGAGTTACAAGGTCTGTAGCATGTGATTAAAAAGCTCTTCACCTACTAACAGAGCTGGCAGGACTGTGCCTGAATTGGAGCATTAGCTGCATGCGCCATTTCAGGGGTGGTCCCGCTCGGGGTCAGCTTAGGGTGAAAGACAGTTCTGGGAGAGAGGAAGGACTGAAGCATCCAGATACCTGGTGGGGAATTCTTTGTGCAGCCCACCATTTCTTGTTGTCAGTGCTGAGCCCACAGCCTGCCTTCTCCTTGCAGAACTGCCAGCACAACACGGAGGGAGACCACTGTGAGCGATGCAAGGATGGCTATGTGGGCAGCCACTCTGCCGGAGAACCCCTACAGTGCGTTGGATGTCCGTGCCCTCTTTCAGTTGCCTCCAACAAGTAAGCGCACCCTTGGATGGGATTGTCTATTTGGCGTCACTGTTTAACCACTGGGAACCACACTGTGCCACATCAGGGCACTGGCGGGTGTCCCTGTGCCAGCCTTGTCCATGGCCCCACACCACGTCCGTGGCCTCTTACCCAAGGCCCCAGCAGCCCACGCTGAGTGATCAGCTCCCCTGGCACCGCGTCAGGGGTAATGGCACCTTCCTGTTCACCCCTTGTCGTTTCAGTTTTGCCATCGGTTGTGCCCACAAGGGCTCCAACACACAGTGCCTCTGCAAGCCCGGCTACGCTGGACCCAACTGTGAGCGGTAAGGGTGATGGCACCCATGTTTCTGAGGCCATGCACACCCAAGTCCTGTGCAGCCACTGCTGTGGCAGAAGTAAAGTTGTCCTCATAGAGACTGCAAAGGAGACGGTTGGCTCTGCCCCCAGTGTGCTTTGCTCTGGCAGGATTTCTTTCAGTCCTTTTCTGCCTGCAAATGCCCTATTGCTGTCTGCACTGCTGATGTATTGTGTTATTGTGGGTGGATTACTTAGCCGTGCTTTGCCTTGACTTGCAGTGTGCAATAAAGGCACCTTTCTGGGGTATTGTGAGGCAAAACACAAAGTGCTTGGAGATCCCCGAGGGTTGCAGCAGTTACAAGTGTTGGATGTTCACACTGTTGTGATTGCACAAGACTCGAGCGTGGTGCAGGCATGAGCTGTGGCGATCCCCCCGATGCCTGGCTGTGTTTTAACTTGCCGTATTTCTCCAGGTGTGCCCCAGGATACTACGGCAATCCCTTGGTGATTGGCAGCTCGTGCCAGCCCTGTGACTGCAATGGGAACACGGATCCCAACATGCTGTTCAGCAGCTGCGACTCCCTGACAGGCGCCTGCACAGGGTGCATGCACCACACGGCCGGCACGCGGTGCGAGGTCTGCACCGCCGGCTACTACGGGGATGCAGTGGTAGCCAAGAACTGCACACGTGAGTGGGGCAGGCAGCAAGCACTGCGGGGGGAAGATGGACAGACTGACAGCGGACATGTTTAGTACCTTAGCCAGGCTGTGTGTTGCCCCGATGAGTCACGCACTTGGTTGCACACATTGCAGGCATCCTCCAAAGGCGATAAGAAAAAAAAAAAAAACTCCAAAACCCTGCCCTCCAGCATCACAACTCCATAACCTCCAATCCACCCCTGAATATGAGCCGCCAAACCACACCCAGGCTGGAATGGTCTTGCCTCCGAGCAGCTACCGCAGCAGCGGTGCCGGCACTCCCTCAGGAGCGTGGGTCTGCACAGCCCACTCCCAGCACTGCTCAGCTCCCTCTGAGGAACAGCAGCCAAATTGCAGCTCACAAAAGGGAGTCTGCCCTGGGCGGGTGTCCTGGGAATAAGTTGTTGGCAGGAGTAAATCCAAGAGGAGAGAGGCTCTGTCTTTGCTCTGACTGTGATAGATAAGGGAGAAATAGGATTCCCTGTCGGGAATAAGGTTTGCGAGTGGCTGAGCGGTCTCCTTGGCATATAACTGAGTGTATTTTTCCCTTGCAGAGTGCAACTGTTCGCCTTGTGGGACAGAGTCGTGCCACCCACAAACCGGCCAGTGCTTCTGCAAGACTGGAGTGACAGGCCAGCGCTGCGACCGCTGCGAGGTGAGGGCCACCTGCGTACTGGGATGGTGCCTGTCCTTGGCACCGGCACGAGGGGCAGCCCCGGTGTGTGCCCCTGGGCCTGTGAGCAGAGCAGTGCTGGCAGCTGCACTGGCAGCCAGGTGGTTAAGACTGGATTTGCTTGATGTGCCTATGCATGGCAAAAGCCTATTAAAGATTGGCAGCAAGCGATGGAGGAAGCATTCAGCTGCAGCCTGGGCAGTAATGTGGTACCCTTTGGGAAACTGCAATAAACCCCATTTCCTTGCATGCACCCAGTGTGGGCGTTGCAGGGCAAGGGCAGGTTTGCAGGGTGGTGCTGCAGTGTGTCTGGGCTCCTGTTGCAGCTCCACATCTTTGCCATGTTGATGAGAGTTTTGTGATGGTCAAAACACTCCTAGAAAGCAAGACTGGGGTCCCACATCGCCTCAGCCTGCCCCAGGAGGGAGGCACGCATGCCCTCTTGCTGAACAGGGCACCCACTGCTCTGCTTTTCCCTAGGAGGGGTACTACGGCTTCGAGGGATGCTCCGGCTGCCGGAGGTGTGACTGCGACGTCGGCGCTGTGGGGACCAGCTGCCACGCACAGACCGGCCAGTGCAGCTGCTTGCCCGGCGTCAGCGGCTCGCGCTGCCAGCAGTGCGCCCCGGGCTACTGGGACTTCAGCGAGAGCGGCTGTACAAGTGAGTCCTGCTTCCCGGGTGTTGGGTCCCACGCATGGAGGAGTGGGACAAGGCACTGGGGGCATGTGTGCTAATTGAATTGCTAAAGGTGAAACACAACTGATTGCTATTTGAGTTCCTGTGCATGTTGCTAGGTTGCACAGGGAAACCCCTAGCAGTGACATGTAGATAAGCAGGGATGCAACTGCACAGCTGGAATAAAACCACCCTTTCCCCTCCCTCTGGGGTGGCAACAGCACAAAATGATGCCGCGGGCGTTTCCCTGTTATTAAACTCTGCAGAGTGTGAGTGCAGAGGGGGCTCCTGCGACCCACGCACCGGGGAGTGCACCTGCTCCAACGGGCTGACGGGGAAGCAGTGCGACGTCTGCATGCACGAGTACGAGATCCCCGTGGCAAACGGTCCAGACAGTGTGAGGTGTGAAGGTCTGTATCCTGCAGTCCTGGGGAAAGAGGCAAGGGAATCCCTGGGAAAGGGCCCTTTGCTGACCGCTCCATTGCCCTGGCAGTGTGCGACAGCTGTGTCCTGCTTCTGCTGGAGGATCTGCAGAGCATCGAGATGTCCTTCCCCTCCATTCGCAGCCAGTTGGTTAACCTCAACGCCAGCTCCATCGCCTGGGCTCGCCTCCACGCTCTCAACAGCACTATGGCGACCGTCGCTGTACGTGGAAGGTTTAACGTCACTTTCTGTCCATGTTTCCTGGCCCATTCACCCGATTTCGGCTCTTTTTTTCCAGAACCAGCTGCGTGAGTACCAGAGAGCCATGAACAAGGTCAGGCAAAGGGCTGACGAGCTGGAGGATGAGAACGTGGACCTCACGCAGGACTTGAACGCACTACAGCACAAAGTAGGGTATTTTTCCATCTTTGACAGAGCACAGGTTCCTCCTTTTATATATGAGGTCTTTGAAGGCTGTGAGGAGCCTAGTTCAGGCAGGATGGGTCTCCTGCCCGGCTAGCACTAGGCTTGGGGGTCGGAGTCTCATACTTAGATGCTCAAGCTAGATTGCCTGTATTCCTCCGTTGGAGGGCTGTTAAACATCTTGTGATATTGATGGTTGCTTCTTGATTTATTACTTGCTTTTCAGGTAGCTCCAACTTTAACCAGTAAAAATAAATTCAATAAAATGTCATTTATAGAGGAAGGATACGAGGAAAGAACATAAACATCCAGGTCCATCCTGGATGTATCCATGCTGTGGCAGGGAGAGCCTGGGCTCTGTCAGCAAATGAGCCGACCTTTTTTATTGTAATAGTCCTCGGAGACCTCAATACAGCAAGACCTTTTGCAAGATGCAATCTATATACAGTCTAAAAAACACCAGTTGTGTCTTCAGAGAACTTATAAACTGAGCAAGTCTTGATTTGATTTGATTTATAAACTGCCTGCTCCTAATCTAAGGGAGAGGGAGAAGTCTCTATTTTATGGTGTATGTCCCTGGGCAGCTGCATGGATAAACTGCCTCTGTGTATACGTACGTCTGCGCTCTGAACGGCTAAACTGCAGCCCTCCATCTCTTCTTGTGTCCTGGTCAGGGTTTTTTCTGTGTTAGGAGCGCAGGACAGTGCTGTCCTCTGTGGTCTTAGGACTGTTTCAGGATGCAGATCCTGCAGCATTGGAGCTGCATTCATTGCTTGTGCTTCTCTGAAGGTGCTAAATAAGACCATCACTAAAAGCATTATAGGTGAGCAGCACAGGGCAAGCTGTTGGAGGAGACGTGGTTCAAGGACCTCAAAAGCTGCACATTCCCAAGCCTTATGTGCCTTTTGGGAACATCTTTCCTGCTGACAGATCACATAAAACATAATCTCATACTTCAGCTAAGCCAGTGTTTTTTGTTGTAGATGACAATGACTCGCAGAGAAGCAAACCAGATTGAGCAGCACACGAGAGAGACTTACCAGAGGGGGGAGCAGCTCCTGCTAAATATCCAAAGCATTCAGAAAGGCATTGCAGGTAGGTAAAGAAGGGTCTCTGTTTTGTGGATTTTTCCTGCTGGGAATACCAGGCTCTCACTTTCAAACAGCACTGAGTACTGCATCACTTAGAGCCGTGGAGAAAACAAGGGGGCATACAAATGAAATGGAGATCCCTGCAGAATTCTGGCTGTTCAGGTAGACTAGGCTTATTGTGAGTCCCAGCTGTTTGACTAAACACAATCTTTGGAAAAAACACGTTATACTTGCACAAATGTTATTAAAATGCGTAAAACTGGGGCAGTCTGCACTGCTGCTTCAGGACAGATTTAGCAAAACAGGGAGTGACTGGACCTAGGAAAGGAGGTAAAGCCACAAAAAGATGCTTGGGATGTAGCGTGCGTTACTGTAACGGCCAAGGAGACAGAAATGAGGGGCAGTACCTCTGAGTGATCTCGAGTAATTCGGGTGCCTGAGTACTGCATGAAAGCTGGCTGCAGTTTGTTGAGAGTGATGTAAGAGGAGGAGGAGCTCGGGGGATTGTGAAGGACCTGGGCTGGTCAGTGCTAACGGGGGATCTGGATTTCTCTGCAGACTTGGTGCGGCAGATGGCCAGGTTTGGGGCAGCAAACGCCAGCACCACCTCCACTGAGGAGTTTCGGCAGAAGATGGCTGAGGTGGAAAGAATGCTGAGGGAGATGAAGGAGCGGAGCCTGAGCAGCCAGGAGGAGCTGGCAAGGCGCGAGCACGAGGAGGCTCAGAAGTGTGAGTCTGGCTCAGTGGCATGGGACAGGGCTGCACAGATCCTACGGGGTCGAGCCATTCCCCAAAGCCTGGCGTGGAGCCCATGTGAATGCTACACATCATGGTCACGTTGGGAGAGTGCTGTTAATAAAGCAGGCAGCCCCAACAAGTTTTACAGTAGTTTTAGGGTCCCCTGTGACATTCCATTTATGGTTCCTTTTCCCGTAAGGTGAGTTTAAGGTGAGTTTTAGAGCAGATTGTATTAGCTGGGTAGTTCTGTTTGAGGACCAAAAATGAGAACCCTTAGAACCAGGAGTTACCATTATTATGTATGCATCACATGTGGACGTGAATAAGTCACCCCATGTTTCTTCATATTCGCTGTCCCAGGAAGGGGGTCTAGAGTAAGAACCAGCAGCCCACCAGCCTCAGCAGCTCTGCCATCCCGAGGGCATCCGTTGCAGGAATCCCTTGGATTGTGCTCCCACACAAAGCCCCGCTGCATAACCAGGCACGCTGGCACTGCAGGGAGCAAGCGCTTCTGATTAACAGGCAGTGGCAAAATGTAGTTCAGCAGCTGAAAGCTGGAATTATAAACTGGCCCTTGCTAGAAGTAAGTAATTTTTCACAGTGGGAGTAATCAAGCACTGGAATAGGTCTCAGGTGGGGTTTCTCCATCATCTGGAGCCTTTCAGGCATGGCTGGGTGTCTCTCTGAAAGAGATCCCATCCCTTTCACCAGCACTGGGGGTTTGGAGACAATTTTGGATAAGATCCTGTGCTATCGAGGCTGAAGGAGGGAGGGAGGGAAGATGGTCACTTCTGGCCTTGATACCTGCCAAGTGAGACCAGAACCAGGCTTTTCCACAGCCAGGCACAGAAAGAGCCCTTTAACACAGGAGGATGAATTAGCAACAGTTCTTATCTCCTCCGTTCTCAGTGCTGCATCGGGTGAAGAGTGAGCTGCACACCCGCTGGGAGTCCAACCAGGATCTGGTGAGCAGCATCCGGGACCGGCTGGCGCAGCACAGCTCCCAGCTGATGGATCTCCGCGACGCCCTCAACGAGGCTGTGAACAAAACCAGGCAGACGGAAGACTTGAACAGCCTGAACCGCAACAACCTGGAGGAGAGTCAGGTAGACCTTCACCGGGTGGTCCCGTACTGCCGTGCAGTGAGGGGGGGCCTACCTCAGCCCTGCCAGTGCCTAACCCTGCGTCTGTGTGTCTAGCAAAAGAGCCGTGAACTCCAAAAGCAGCATGCGCTGGTGCAGGAGACCCTGAGGATGGCCAAGGACTCCCTGGCCCAGGTCTCTGACTTCCTACAGAAGATGGAGAGTGCAAAGGAGGTGAGTGGTGGAGGTACTTCGGCATGGGCAGAGTGCGAGGGGGTGGCAGCCCTCAGGAGTGATGCGTGTCCTTGCAGGCGTACGAGAAGCTGGCAGCCCTGCTGGATGGGGCGAAGCTGCCCCTGACTGAGCGGGTCAAGAAGTTCTCCCCGGCCAGCAGCAAGATCCCCATTGTGGAGCAGGCAGAGGAGCATGCCCGGCTCCTGGATGAGCTTGCAAGGAACCTGTCCAGGTGAGGCACCGGTCTTGACACTCAGTAGTCAGGCCATCTCCTACCAGAGTTGGGGATGGAAAACTGCAGCCCCATACCATGGCAGGGGAGCTGCGGGGTGCCATCTCCAAAGCTTTATCCTGGAGAACATGTTGTGATGAGGAACCCAAAGGGGTTTGTCTGTGGAATCCTGGGCAAGAGCCCAGCCTGAGCAGTCTCCATGGACTTGATGGCTTCATCTTCCAACACAGCATTATCCAGGGCACAAACCAGGATGGCTTTATCCAGCGGGCGATTGATGCCTCTAATGCCTATGCCAGCATCATTGAAGCTGTGAAAAAAGCCGAGCGAGCAGCCCACGATGCTGATGAAGCAGCCAGCGAGGCTTTGATGGTACGTGCTGTGGGGAGCCCCGTGAAGATGAGCAAAAGCCAGACTCCCTCAACAGTCCTCCAGCTTTTCATATCCACAAGTAGGGCTCTGCTGCCCCTTCCCTCTGAGACTTGAGCACTTCGTTCTGTGCCAGAGAGCAGAGCCTCTGCCACAGCTGGGCCCAGACTCTGGAGGTTTGGGTCTCCCCATCGCACCCCTGCAGCCCACCCCACTGCAGTTGTCTGAACGAGCATTTTTGTGTGCAGTCAGGGCCAGAGACTGGAATTCCTCTTCAGACTCCCAGGCAGTGCATGTTTGTTTTACAGAATGTCATATCGGAAAATCTCGGAGCCATCTCTAAAGAGCTGAAGAGGAACAGCAGCAACCTGGAGGAGGCTGTCAGGAGAGAGCAGAGAAAACTCAACGGGGGTGAGAGAGGCTCCTTGCAGGGTGTGGTGTCCTTCAGGCTGGACTGAGATCCAACACACAACATATGCATTTCTTTAATTCCAGCTATTAAAGGCACTCTGCAGGCAGCAAAGGACAAGCTGGCTGACCTCCGCATGAAGAAGGAGCAGCTCCTGAGCCAGCTCCAGTCTGTGCAGGACATGTTGGGCAGGGACCAAGGTTTGACCTGGAGTAGCTAGACTGGTTCCCTCTGCTCCCTTCCTCGCACCCAGGCTGTGATCCAAGGGTGCTTCCTCCCCACTCCTGGCCATCCCAGAGATTTTTCTCCTTCCTTTCCAGAGGACACAAAAGAGATGATCCAGAATGCCAAAGCGGCGGCTGCCGAGGCCAACGAAACAGCTGCAAGAGTGGAAAATACCCTGAGCACCATGAGAAAGAATCTGGATGAGTGGAAAGACCAGTACGGAGACCTTCGAAATGAAGACCTGAACCAGGCAGTCCAGGATGCCAGGAAATCTGGTGAGTGCTGAGCCTGCTGGGCTGCCAGGGCTGTGTCTGGCATGAGCCAGTGCATGGACAGATGTCCCCAGAGAGCTCTGTGCTTTTGGAAGCTGTGCTTTGCAGCTCCAGATCAAGAGCAGAGGGAGGTAGCAGCCAATACTGGGTGCTTTAAGTCCTGTCCCTTTATTTTTTAATGTCCCTGCAGTGCCTATATCACCTATACCTTTAGTGCAGGAGATTGCATGCACTAGAGCATTTTCACAACATCCAGGCTGTTGGATTTAGGGGATCATTCTGTGACTCTGCTCCCAGCTGCCACTGCTTTGACTTGCATGTCTCAAAACTGCCTGAGCTTTACATCTCCCTTCCTCGCTAACCTTCAAAACCCCTGGCTCCTCCCCAACCCCAGTGTCCAGCCTGGAAAGCACCATCCCACTGCTGCTGGGGAAGCTGAGCAACCTGGAGAACAGGAGGAACAAGAATGCCACCGTGTCAGAGAACATTGTGCGGATCCGGCAGCTCATCACGCAGGCGAGGAATGCTGCCAGCAAGGTAGGCTCGTGGGAGGACTGTGCATGGGGTGCCCGGGGCTTGGGGTGAATGAGGCCTTGCCTGAGGGTAGTATGCAAATGGGAGGGTATCTAGAAGAGCTCTGGGCCCACCAGGCAGGGTCCCTTTCTCATGGGAAGACTCCAGAAAATGCTTCGACTTGGTAGAGCTGGCAATGACACGAGAGGCAGCAGCAGTGGTTTCAGTGCTATGGGTTTGGATTTCTCTCTGGCCAGGTGAAAGTCCCCATGAAGTTCAACGGCACTTCAGGTGTGCAGGTCCGGATGCCCAGCAACCTGCAGGATTTGGCAGCCTATACGTCCCTCAAATTCTACATCCAAAACCCTGAGCCCAGGAGCCGGCAGCGACGGCAGGACGGGACAGAGGAGGGGCGGTTCGTGTTGTACCTGGGCAGCCGCGAGGTGAGACAGGGCTGTGCGGGCAGGAGGAGCCCGTGTTGGTAGCGTGGATGGGGGATCACGCCTGGACATTGGCTCCTCTCCCTTCATCTGCTCCCTCAGTGTCTTTGTGGGGAACACAAAGAGGTCCTGAGTGCAGGCGTCAGCCTGGCTGGCGGTGGATGGGGAGGGCAGTGCGAATGGGGGTGCTTGGCCGGTGCAGCCCTGGGAGCACCAGGGAGAGGATTGCTTCGCACTCCTGCCTGTCCCAAATGCCAGCGTGTAGCCCTGTCTCTCCCTGCATTCAGGCCACTGGAGACTACCTGGGCATCGTGCTCAAGGACCGCAAAGTGCAGTGGGTCTACAAACTGGGCAATGAGGAGCCAGCCTCCCTAACCGTCGACGAGGATATTGGAGAACAGTTTGCCACCATCAGCATCAACAGGTAGGAGACTGATGGGACACATCCCGAGGAAGTTCAGCGGGAAACCGTCCCTGCAGCAGATGCGGGTATTGCTGTGCCCAAGCCCAGACAGGCCCTGAGCTTGCAAAGGTGCTGCAGACTCCATCATCCAATCATCCCTAGATGATCAACACTGAGATATCTCAAAAAAACTAGCAGGGAGATGGTGTCTTACCAGGTCATGGAGGGTCTGGGGGTTCCTGCAGGAGAGGAAAGATGAAGCTCATCATGTAGGGTCCATTCAGCCTTGTGGCAGCACTGATAACATCAGTGCTGACTCCTTTCAACGCACTGCTGCTGTGGGGCTCCCCAGTGGGAGATGCAACCCTTTGTGGTAGGGCTGTGTGGGGAGGCCCTTTGCTCAGGGAGGGCAGGGTTTGCTCCTCTTTGGGGGTCTCCCCTTGTCTTGACCATCCCTCCCTGCTGCAGGATCCTGCAGTATGGGCACATGTCAGTGATCGTGGAGAGGCAGACGGTGCACGAGACCAAGGGAGACAGTGTGGCCAAGGGGGAGCAGGGGCTACTCAACCTCGACCCGCGCAACGTGGTCTTCTACGTGGGTGGCTACCCTACCAGCTTCACGGTGAGACAGGCAGTAGGGAGGGAGGCTTGGTTTTCTAGGAGGTATCAGCGATACCTTTGGAGCTTCTTGTGGGGGAAAACCCTTGATTTCATGGGAAAACCAGGATCAAACTTGCCCTGACTGTCCGGTTTCATTCCCAGCCTCCTCCCACTTTGCGCTATCCCAACTACCGCGGGTGCCTGGAGCTGGACACACTGAACGAGGAGGTGGTGAGCCTGTACAACTTCCAACGCACCTTCCAGGTGGATACCACTGCCGAGAAGCCCTGTGCAAGGTAGGGCACCGTGCCCAGGCCGGGGGCAGCTCTGGTCCGTGGCACTTACCCTGACCCTTGGCTGCCCCAGAGCGTGGCAGTTGGCTCTGGAGTGATGCCTTGGGTCTCTTGCGTGGCTCAGGTCCAAGTCCACAGGAGACCCCTGGCTGACGGACGGCTCCTACTTTGATGGCACTGGTTACGCGGAGATCAAGTTTGAGAGCCAGTTTGGCACAACCAAGCGCTTTGAGCAGGAGATCCGGGTAGTCTCCTACAACGGCATCCTCTTCTTTTTGGAGAATCAGGCAGGTGCTTGCTCCCCTGGGGAGCCTTCACCCCTCAGCCAGTGGGCTAGGACAATCCCAGTCCCACTTGCAGTCATTCCCAGTTCAGGGCCCTGGGGAGAAGAGGGCTTTGGAGATGGCAGTGCTACTTGGAGCAGCGTTTCTGCGCTATTGTTAAAAACCACAAGAGGGCTAGACCCAGACCTCATGGCAGAGGCACTTGTCTGGTGCTGGAGGGACTCCCCTGAACTCCAAGAGCACCCACGCACAGACCCTCCGAGCTGGGCCAGGGTTCACTAGGGCAGGCAGTGCTGCAAGGAGCATTTCCCGCCTGCGGTGCCATCCCTGCGCCCCACCAGAGGGCTGCCATTTGCAGATAAATCCCCAGTAATTGTAGCAGTGGTGCATCAAGGCACCCGCAGCAGGACCTGTTCCCACTGGTGCTAAAGGGCAGGTCGGGCTCAGCGCCACAGCTGCACGCTGGACACCGGGACATGGGGCTGACTGTCCCTCCTGCCTCCCCCAGGGTCAATTCCTGTGTCTGGCCATCCGGGACGGGAAGCTGGTGCTTTACTATGACTTCAGTACCGGCCTGGAGATGGCAAAACCCAGCAGCAACTCCTCCTCCCTCACCATCAGCAGCACCACAAACAAAGCGGTAAGGGGGAACAGCTGCCTGCCCAGCTTGCTTGGAGGGCTCCTCATTGGGGGCAGGGGGGCATGTGGACCCTTGTTTTTGGTGGGGGAGAGCTGCAAGAAAGTCTTTGACTAGAGCCATGAACCAGACACATTGTGCTGCCCTCTGTGATGGACCTAATTGCCCCAGGCTGGCGGATCATTTTTCTCCTCTGTCTCCAGATCCAGATTTTCCTCCTCAAAATGAATAGCAAGAAGCGCATCCTGGTGCGGCTGGAGCGCCTCACCATCTTCATGGTGGAGCAGGAGAACTCCCTGGAGAACGCTGTCTCCTACTATCTGGGTGGTGTGCCCCCAGCTGTGCTGCCCCCCAGGTGAGTCCAGCCCGTGGTGGGGTGGGGCAGTCCATATCTTCCCCTCCAGTGGCCCTTGTGGTGGCCCTGGCCCTTTCTCAGCCATATCCAGGGCTGTTGGGGCCCTGCTGAAATACTGGGGGGAGATTTCCTCTTCCTGCCCATCACCATGAGCTTTTGAGGGTGGGACATCATCTCTGGTGAGGAGTGAGGTGCTGGTGGGTGTCGCCAAGTCCTCCTTTGCTGTGCTGGGTGCTCTGGAAAGCCTTGTGCCTGGGGTACTGGAGATACCTGTGGCCATCACGGGTCCTTCCCAGGCACTCTGTTTGAAGGGCTGCAGGGCCAGGTCCTGCGCAGAGCTGGATCCTGCCTGGTGCTGTCCTCATAACACTGCTTGCTTCTCCTGCAGCTTGAAAGCGCTCTTCCCCACGGGTGGGCCCATCCGGGGCTGCATGAAGGGCTTGAAGGCTCTCGGCAAATATGTCGACCTGAAGCGCATGAGCACCGTTGGCGTGAGCTACGGGTGCACCTCGGACCTCCTGGTAAGCACAAAGCCCTGGCAGCCTGGCCAGCACGCTGGGGAAAGGGAGCACAGGCCCCATCTCCCCTCATTCACACAGAAACAAGCACAAAACCCCCAGGTCCTCGGTGCAGGGGGGGTGTGGGAAGGTGCTCCACATGGCTGGCCATAGCACTGGCCAGACCCAGCGAGGGCCTGAACACCTTCAGTCACCCTCCCAGCACCCCTGCAACGCCAGGGCCGGGCTCTCACCTCATCTCACCTCACCTGCATGGTGTCCTTTGCAGGTGGCTCGCTCAGTCAGTGTCCATGGCCACGGCTACCTGACCCTGGCCCTGAAGGACGTGCCAGGGCTGCAGGACTTCTACAGCGGCTTCGGCTTCCGGACGAGCCAGCGCGAGGGGCTGCTCTACCACCATGCCACCCAGGTGGGCACCTGCAGTCCCCCCAGGTGTCCCAGCAGCAGGGCATGAACATCCGCTCCTGCTCTGGGGATGGTGCTGCTCCCCCTTGGGAAAGGGGGGGATTTTGATGGGGCCAGGGGGTGCATCCACAGTGAAATCTGCACCCTGAGCTCCTAGAAGGTGGTGGGGAAATGGGCCTTTCCTTGGGGTTCAGCTCCTGAGTGGCAGTGGGGCAATGCTTTCTGCAGGAGGGGATGTGCCAGGTGTCCCTCCAGAGGGGCCAGCTGACCTTGAACCTACTGGAAACAGAAGTCACCACTGAAAATGCCTATGCGGATGACAGGACCCACTACGTGGCCTTCTACAGCGATGCCCGTGGGTACGTGTCCTGGCAGCGCACAGGGGATGGCGTGCTGGTGGCCACGGGGACCCACTTGGCCCACACTGTTCCCCCCCGCAGGGTCCGGCTGTACGTGGACGATGAGCTGCAAGACACCACAGCAAGCACTGGGCCCAGCCGGCGGCAGCGACGGCAGGATGGGCAGCCGCTCTTCCAGCTTGGGGGCTCACCAGAGCCGGGTGCCCTCAGCAACCTCACCGGCTGCATTGGGAATGTCTTCGTCAAGCGGTGAGCATTGCTGCGCCCCTTCCCAGAGTGCAGGGCGCAGCCCCTTCCTGCCTCCTGGCTGGCCCGGTGACAGGGACCCCTTCTTGTGTGTAGGATGTCAGAGCCACAGATGGTGGTGGACCTGCAGCAGAACCTGGAGAGCATCAACGTCACCATGAGCTGTCCTTGGGGCGAGCAGCCGCAGCAGCTCAGAGTCACTCTGAAGAAGGACAGGCGGAAACCCAAGGTATGAGCTGCTGCCAAAACTCCCCACATCTTCCTCCTCCTCATCCTCAGATGCCACCATTGCCCCCTCGCTGAGCACTTCTGCCTGGTGGCACCTGCAGGGATGCTCCCCTCACTCCATTCCTTGGTACAACTTGTGTAGGTGCCGGGCAAGCCTGCCTCGAAGGACCGCCGCCATGATCGGGATGGGCTCTGCCGGCTGCACCCACAGCCCCATGCAGCCGGGGGCACCTTCCGCTTCGGGGGTGCCCCAAGCAGTCGGTGGGAGTTTGAGGAGATCCCAGCCTCCTTTGGCTGGAGGTGAGGCTCACCCTACACCCACCCCACACCCACCCCACACAAGCTTGGCCCTGGGGACCATCTCTTGGAGAGCAGGTGTCCCTTGCAGTTGTGGGAGAGCAGGGTGCTCTCATCACCCCCCTGTTCCTGCAGGTCGCATTTCTCCCTGGAGGTGAAGCTGAACTCCTCCAGTGGGCTGCTCTTCTACGTGGCGGGCAAGAGGGGCACCTTCATGGCTCTCTTTGTTTCCAACGGGCGCTTTGTCTTCCTGGTGGACGTCGGCGGGCACCGGCTGCGCATCCGCAGCAAAGACAAGTACCGCGACCGGCGGTGGCACACGGTGAGCGGAGGGCTGGGGCTCAGCAGGACCTCCTTGAGCCACGTCGCTTCCATGAGCCCCGCATTGCCGGGTGCCTGTGCAGGGGTTAGCTCGGTGCAGCCCTGCTCTGGGCATTGCTTCCTAATTGCACACGGGACACCCGCGGTCCCACGGGAGCAAAGCGGAGAGCAAAAACACAGCCAGGGCTGGCTGAACCTCCCAGCTGAGGTCTCCCTTCCCTGGCTGCAGCCCTGGGGCTCCTCCCAACCCAGGAAGCCCCCAGCCCTGGCTCTGACCTTTGGTCTTTGCAGGTCGTCTTCAGCAGAGACCAGAGCCGAGCCCAGCTGGTTATTGACGGGCTGCGAGCCCAGGATGCTGCAGTGGCCACTGCGGGGTTCTTTGTGGCCCAGACACCCTTGTATGTGGGGGGGATCCCAGATGGAAAAGCCAAGGCTCACATACCGGTAAGGGCTTGGTGGTCCCATGGCACGGCCCTGTCTTGGCCAGTTCCCAGTCCCGTGGCATTGCCCCATGCCTGCCCTTTTTTGGCCCCTCCACGCTCACTCTGGTGGCCACTCTCCACAGGTTGCATCGGCCTCCAGCTTCGATGGCTGCCTGAGGAACCCACAGCTGGACGGGAGGCCCCTGGGTCCCCCCTCACGCACCTTCGGGGTGACGCCGTGCTACGAGGGCGCACTGGAGAGCGGGGTCTTCTTTGCTGCAGATGGCGGGTCCGTCGTCCTAGGTAGCCCACAGCAGCCTGGGCTGGCTCCCACGGCCCTGGGACTGGGAGGGACGCGTCTCATGGGAGGTCCCTTGTCCCCCTCCTCACCAGTAGCATTTCTCTTCCAGCTGATGCAGTGGCAACTGAGCAGGACTTGGAGGTGACGCTGGAGGTCCGTCCCCGCAGTGCCTCTGGCCTCATCTTCTACATCAGCACGAGGAGAAGCTACCATCTCCTGCTGTACATGGAGGAGACAAAGGTAGTGAGAAGGTGGCTTCCTCACAGGTTTTCAGAGGCAGCGGCCATCTCCTGCCCATCCCGCTCAGCTCACTGTGCTCTAATGGGTTTGTCTCACACACCAGGTCACCGTGAGAGTGAACGCTGGGGCTGATGAGTTCTCCGCATCAGTGACATGCCCATCTCTCTGCGATGGGCAGTGGCACACCATCGCAGGTGAGGTGACAGCCAGCACTTGGCTCTGGGACGCTGCTCCACTCCTGCTGCTCAGCCCACATCTCCAGGGGGGGAGCCTGGGGCCCTTCCTTGGGTATTTAAACCCCAGCTCCCACCTGTGTGCACTTAATGTGGGAGATCGTAGCTGCTATTAAGTCATTTCCTAATTAAGAGCCCTTGCCTGATCTTGTTAGTGCTGGCAGATCTGGTGGGCAGGAGAGACAGGGTGCTTCCCCAGGTCACGGAGCGGCCGGGGATGTCCCACGGTCCTGCTGGGCCAGTGCTGGTCTCGGCTCCATCCAGGGCTGTCCTGCTGAAAGCAAAAGCCCGACTTGTGCAGATTGTGTCCAAAGGCTCAAAGCCCACAGCTGGGGCCACGGATTTGCAGGATTCACGCTTGTATGGGCAAAACTCAGCCTTTAATGTATTTGCCATTGACAAGTGGGTCTCTTCTCCCCAGTAACAAGTGATAGGATGAGAGGAAACGGCCTCAAGCTGCGCCAGGGGAGGTTTAGGTTGGATATTAGGAAAAACTTCTTCACTGAAAGGGTGGTCAAGCATTGGAACAGGCTGCCCAGGGAAGGGGTTGAGTCCCCACCCTGGAGGTATTTAAAGGACAGATAGACATGGTGCTCGAGGACATGGTATAGTGATGGACCTGGCAGTGTTAGGTTAACGGTTGGACTTGATGATCTTAAGGGTCTTTTCCAACCTTGACGATTCTATGATATATGAAGTGCTAAGGTTTTGCACCAAGCCCTTTCTGGGGGTGGGGGTCCCAGCTACAGCCCCCATCTGAGCGCAGCTCTGTTTTAAACCCTCATCTTGCTCGACCCAGCGCTGGGTGAGAGCCAGCATGGGCTCCTGGTGCATTTTCAGCTTCAGGACCTCCCCATCTGTGGCCAGAGCCAGTCTGAGCTGATCCCCTTAGGCCTGGCATGTGCTGTCCCACCCCGCTGGGAGAGGGCAGCCCTCTTCACTACATCACGACTCAGTGCTTTGTGGGTGGCTGCTGTGGCCAAAGGACAGATTTTTGGGGAGGATCTCCAAGCTCTGGCTGTTTCCCCAAGAGCCAGGCCAGGCCCTCTGACCCTCCCAGAAGTTTTGCTCTGCTCCAGCACTGGTCTCTGCCAGAGGGCATAGCGGACTTGCAGCACTGACTCTTGTTTCCTTTCGCAGTTACCAAATGGAAAAACATAATCCAGGTGGATGTGGACACAGAAGGCAACTACACGGTGGGACCCAGCCAGCCTCCTGCGCCCAGCGCAAGGGCAACCTTCTATGCGGGAGGGCTGCCAGGTGAGTTGGGAAAGATGCGCTCCAGAAAGAAATACCGCACAGCCAAGAGGGATACTGTTCCAGGTGCAAGACAGAGGTACTTAATCCCCTGCCCTCCTAATAGCCAGGCTAATGCTTGCTGTTACTTGCTCCTTCTGCAGAGACAGACAAGGCCAGCACAGTGTCACCGTTACCTCCCTCATTACGTCCCCTCCCTCATTATGTGGGCTGCATAAGGAACCTGGTGATTAACCGGAGCCACGTGGACCTGCCACGAGCCGGGACTGTCAGGGGCTCCGTTGGCCTTAAGGGTTGCCCTGTGCTGTAAGTAAGTGCACCTCCGTGTACAGCCTGACCGACAGAAAGCTGCGCTGCTCCCCGGGCCCCAGATGTCACCTACTCGATAGCATTAACTGTGGTCAAACATACTTGATCTCCAGTGACTGCGGGCGCAAGTCTGGGGCCAAAACCAGAGAGGGGCCACGCATCCATGGGGAAGGAGGGCAGGGGAGGAAGGTGGGGAGGAGGGGGCACTTTGGGGACATCTTTCACAAATATAACCAAAAAGTTGGAGCAGGATGCGGAGGCAGGTCCGAGTCCTTCCCCCGGGGTCGAGCATCTGCAGCAGGACTCGTGCTGCCGCGTGGCTCGTGGTGAGAGCAGCTGTCCTCCGCGGAGCGTGAGCTGACGCGCGCAGCAGCTGCGCATCGTGTCCCAAATCCTGTTCCCTTTACCCCACACTTACAACGCACATAGATTTAGTTCACGGAACACTTGAGGCTATTAATAACAGTCACAGACTGTCTTCTGCTAAAGGCTGTAGGCAGTTTCTGTTTTATAATAAATGCAATTAGGACAAACTGGATTAATTCAGTCACTTTTGTGTTTTTAAAAGCAAAGACGCATTTAACCTCCCCCCAAGAGCAGTCGCAGTTCACCTGCCGCTGCTACGCGGAGAGCTCTACAAGGGGGAACTTGGACAAAATTCTGGTCACAGAATTAGCATCTTCTTATCAGATTAATTTATAAGACTCAAAAAAAGGAAGAAAATAGGCTGGGAGAACTGCTGAGGGAAAGCAGAAAGACACAACCACCACTCTGACTCTCTGCAGTTGCATTCAGCGCTGGTAGATACACTGACAAAAGTCCTGTTGCGTGAAGCAAGAAACTTGCTTGAAAGGGAATGAAGAAAGGTTACCTCCGAGCCTGGCGGGCACGGGCGGCGCTTGGCCCTCGCCCGCCCTGCCAGCGGTTGCCTTCTCCTGCTCAGCCTCACTCACGCCTCTCGTAGTGCAGCCTTCACTTGAAAACAACTTCTCCCAAGACACCTAGCTCACTCGTGCACTTACACGTCATATATGTATCTGTGTGTGTACATATATAGCCGGCCACCTGGGGACAAAGTCTTGCTTCTGAAATGGACTTATAACTTATATCATTACACTGCGGGATTTTTTTTATGAGGGGTAAATATTGTAAAATGCGTTTTTAACATGTCCATCTTAAACAAATGTAATTACGACCTGTTTCTAAGTTGTAGCATTAAAGATGGTCTTTGTAAATCACTGGTACATACTTTGGAGTCAAATAAAGTTTTATGTTACTCTCTTTACTGGTGAAGAGCAAGTATGAGGCTGATGTAGAGCTGGAAGAGGAACAATCACCACCTCAGGCAGTGGCAGTTTGTGTTTGCCATAAGCAGCTCCCTCCTCGTGCGGCAGCTGCGGCAGCAGTGCTCCAATGTTCACCAAGGTGCCCCTGCTCCTGTTCAAGAGCGAAGTCCTGCAGCCAGGACAGGACAGGACGTCTGGGACAAGGACGGGGTGAGCTGGCAGCCCTGCAGATCACAACCTGGTGGGCCCAAAACTGCCCGGCCGTCAGCAATGCGTCCCTGAGGTGCTCGTTACTCACAGAATCACAGGGCTCGACCCTCTTAGCACAAGGAAATCAGAAGAATTAGTGGAGCCTGATGTCAAAAGCATCAAAACCGAACAGTAAGCAACTCCACTGACAAGGAAGAGCAAGTACTGCTTTAAGTGTGCACGTTAAACAGACTGAGAAGGAACAGTATGGCAGATAAAGAAAATTCCTTTATTTGTAGATTTATATAAGCATAATATGAAGTTAGTAATCCTACTGCAGTTGCTTAAGTTAGTATCTAGGAATATCTGTAAGGAAGAGCAAATAACTTAATCTAAACTCATATCTTCCTCTTCGTCTTTCTTGTCCTTAGAGTCTCCTTCCTTTTGGTCTGACTTGACACTGTTCTGCATTGCTTTGGCAAACGCTTCTACATCTAGAAGTTAAACACATTAGTTACTTAACTTTGCGCTTTCTGGGACAGAGTTCATTGTCCACAGGAGGTTAAGCTTCATTACTTGGAAAGTAAACTTGATTTAATAGGAATCTATTAGTAGGGAAGAAAATTTTAACACATTCAATATATAACACGCCCTTGGATCTCTCTGACACAGCCAGCATTTTAACTCCTTTGCACAGGCAGCCTAAGACCAGAATTACATCAGTTGTGGAATGGAGTCTAAAAGCTCATCAGGGAACAGTGACAGCCCTCCCCCCAGCTGCAGACCCCCCGTGTTCACTTAATTCAGATGAATCACTAAAGACTCCCACAAAAAGGCGTTCTGAACAAGGTGACTCTGACATCTCGAGTCCTTTGCATCTCTATCAAGAACACAACGCCAAGGCTGCTCAGCACATCTCTTTGCAGAACCCCGGCTTCTCTAAATGCACACCTGACAGCACCCCGTGCCTGCTGGGGAACACCTGAGCCACTCGCCTTCGTAAAAAAGAGCGGGCTCCTGACAGCCACTCAGCAGCTAATCGTTACATTCCCCACTCAATGGCTGTGTGCAGTGAAAAACCAAAACAAAAAACACAACCCAACAAACCACTTCACTGTGTTCCCAACAGCACCAATACTTACCGCCTTTATTTGCTGCATCTACCGCCTCTGCGGGTAAGCCAAACTGACTCATTAGTGGGCCGAGCTGTCCTGAAGCTAAGGCAGCACTGAACATGCTCAATGCCTGTGAATTGGAGTCAACAGCGTCAAAAAAAGTTTGCATCATGTTTTTCCAGCATCAGGTGGCTGCTGTGCAATACCGGCCGGAGAGAGCCGCCCCGGTACGGCGCGGTGACGGCGCGGCCGGCCCGGGAGCAGCCGCTCTCCTTTACAAACTACTGCGCTGTGGGCAGGCTTCGAAATGCCGCTACGCCACAGGCGCCGTGCGGATTCTGCCATCGGGAACAACGTCTGCTCTGAACCAGCCAGGTGCCAGTTAGCACAAACTGGTACGCCCCGCTAGACTGAGCGACGCAGCAAACCACGGCGCCGGAACCTCCGGTCGGTTTAGTGCCTGGACAACTTAAAGTTTTGTCTAGATGCAGATACTCTATCAAGTCACCCCAATTAAAAACATCCCTCATTTCCGAGTCATGTCTGCACAAGAGTTCCCATGGTTTAAACTAAAAGCAGTCATCTTTTAGCCACTGAAATTTTGCAATTTGACAAATTTCAATCACTCAGTGTAACCAGTTCAAATTGGCCTGTGATAGAGCTTTAATCACACACAGCCAGCTCTGGAACTAAGCACTAGCGGTTCAAGAGGAACAAGGGACGCAGTGCTGTAAACGTGAGCATCTCTTCCTGTCAGTCACTTGACCATTACGGAGGCTGCTGACAAGCCGCTCTCCGACAGGGACTGATGAATTTGCTACTGCTCCTGTCATTTGCCAGAGAGCATTTATAATAAAGAGAAAGGTAAAGCCCAATTCCAAGCGAAAAAGTAAAAAAAAAACATTCTGATCTGCTCTTGGGTGACCGCAGGAAGGAAGAACTAGTGCTCCATTAAATCGTGTCCCTCCTCCTTTCCACGTCTACAGAGCAGCTTCCTATTCTGAACAGTGTCAGGAACCTGAACAAGCAGGGCAAGGCGGGTCGTGACGCACGGGGGAGGAGGGAAGGAGAAGTGCACTTCCCGTGACAGCCAGGCATCTACCTGCTGGAACTGAGGAGACGTCAGGGTATTCTGAATCTCTTCTGCAGTCTGCGGCAGAGATTCCCCCGAGGGAAGGTAAGGCATCAACCGCTCTTGAACTTCAGCGTTGGCCAGGATGGGAGCCATTATCTCGGGAGTCAGAACAGTTGCCAGGTCAACTAGGAGACAAAGAAATGGTTGGCTGTTAGACTATGCACACAACCCCATGGTTTTGCCATGTAAACCAAAAGAGGAGTACGGAAATGTAGTTGGCACACTGCGAGCATCCCTTCTCCCTCTCTCAAGTTTTGGAGTGAGAATAAGACACTTGAAGTGGCCAAGAACAGCAGTCAAAGGGGAAAAAAAACAACAACAACAACAACAACAAAAAGTAAGAGACCTTTCAAACCAATTTGGACCAGGATAGGACAGTAAAACAGCTCCAAAGGACTCCCGGATCCAAGGGCAGCACACCGTTACCTTGCTGTCCTCCGGCTCCGGACGGCACGTTCATGGTAGCTAAAATGTTCTGCAGGTCACTCAGTTGAATGGGCTGGGTTGGGCTTGTGGCCGAGCTGGTGCCATTACCCGAACTCGGTACGGGGCTCGGGCTGGTCACAGCCGCAGCCGCAGGAACGGACGGGGCAGGCGTTACACGTGTCGAAGAAGTCGTGGAAGATGGCGTCACAGCAGCTGACTGGCTGCGAGAGCTGGAGGAGATAATTAGTATAATTAATTCCCTGGGAAAAACAGCTTTGCCTCTTTTATTTTGAAAAGCTTCTTGTCAAGCCCTTACAATATGAAGGGCTCCTACCCTGATTTTAGAGAGGTAGGAAGCAGTCTTAATCCGCATCATGCTTCCTATTCAGTAGGCCACGATTCCTCCCACAGAAGTGGCAACTCTACGTTACGAAAGTACTACAAACCCAGACCTGACCCGACCATCCTACCTTGACGACGAACTGCTGGTCGGGGGTCCCCCGCTCCCAAGCAGACTGGCCAGCCCAGGACCCGTCAGCGCGCCCAGCCCACCTTCCGTAAACATAAAAGAAGAACAGGTTTAGAAACTTGTTTCTTCGGGTTTTTTGCACCCCTCTGCTCTAGAGAGGTCACTCTTGTACCTGAAAGGTTTTATTTGCTAAAACAAAGGAGGAGGGGGTGAAAGAGCCCAGACCAACCCCCCCACCCCTTCTGTAAATCAACAGCTCTCATTTTCTGATCTTGCATCCCTGTTAGAAACTGCCCGAGAGAGCTGCACGTTTCAGAAATGACTCAATTTCTAGATGTACACAAGGATAACATTACTTCCGTTTGTGCCGTATGTACACCATCATTGTAACACAGCCCTCTCCTCTTATCTACCGGTTCCCAAAAATCCAACTTTTCTCTAAACTTTAAAGCCAAGGCCCTCAGCAGAAGATGACAGAGGCAGCCTTTGAGCCACCGCCGCCGCCTCCCCATACACCTGGGTTTTGCAGCTTCAAACCTATCGCAGAGATGCGGCAGCAGAATCAGCTGAGTCCTTAAATGCTTCATAGGCAGAGCAAAGGAAGGACAACCGCACGCAAACCAAGTGCTCCCAGCAGAGCAGCGATAGGAAACACAGCAGGAAACCAACACCCGGCCTTACAGCCGGCTGCCCTAAGGAATCAGAATCGGCCTCCTTCATCCACACATCCCAACTACCAAGGACTTATCGCAGCATCAAGAACATCAGCTAAAAAGAGCTGGGGAAAGGCCTGGCTTCTAGGTCCGCTGGCGCTGTCAGTGACCGACTGTCCCCCTACAACTCCTTTGAGCCACATCGGCCAAACGAACGCTCCACTGACCACACGCTTCGCATCCAGCGGTTTCTTGCACCACATCCAATTAGATACGTGTCCCTGCGCAAGCACCTGCGTTCATCACCCACCTTTTGGGAACTACCTGCAAGCAGAGGACAGAACGGCACCGCTCCGTTAGCAAACACATGAGTAACTGAAGCTGCAGGCCACCGGCGGGCAGAGCGAGCACCAGCCACCAGCTCCTCCTTCGTACAGGACCCCTCCTACGGAACCATGCCCGTAACGCTCGCGTTCACCGGTCACAGAGCTTCCGCCGCAGCAGGAGCGGCAGGGCGAAGCTACCCGGGCTGTTCCACACGCTACTCTGCTCAGTTTGTCCTGGCTAGGAAAGCTTACCCAGGAGCAGGAAAGCTCCTTTGTTGCAGGAGCTCTGCAATACAGGCAGAGTCCTGAGAGAGATGCAAACCAGATGCAAAAGAACAAGATGCTACTGGGGGAAGAGATGCACACAGATTCACCACAACCACTGTTTGCCGAGGCAAGCAGATGGTTTTCTTTGTGTTACCGTAGTGAGTTTCACGTCAAGCTGTCTTATGGTTAGATGAAAAGGCAAAGAAAGAAGAGCTGCTGAGAAAAAGTGTTGAGAAGAAGAGGAACAGAGTCTCAGGAGTCACATGAAGCTTCAAGAAGGAAGATCTTTTCCAAACACATCCTAAAAAGCCAGAAACTTCCAACACTAACATTAGATTTGCATCTGAACATCCCGCCAACGTGAGATTCGCATCTGAAGCTAAAGAGACACGAGCTAGATCCACAAAAATGGACTCTGGAGCTTAAGCACAGAGCCTCAGTCACTGCCACCTGCTAAGTGTTACTTTGCCTACTTCCATTCGAGGGTCTGACTTCTCGGGAAACGCTCTACCGGGCTCGGAGCATGGACAGCGTTAAGAACGGACGACAGCAGGGACCCCAACACACCTCTCATCCCCTTCAGAGAAACAGCACGGTGACCCAAGCTCTCCCCAGCGCTGCCCAGGAGAGAAAGCCCTAACCTGAGCCTTACTCCTCTGACTAGAGAGCGCTGCGGGGTGGGTACCTCCAGCCTTCCTCTGGAACGCTTTCTGCTTCGCACACAAATATTCACTGGATCAGAGACAGCAGGAGCAACTCCGCAGCTCGGTAACTGGGACATTCACCAGGGATGAGTCCTTGGTTTTCAGTCCCTGCTCCAGTGAATATTTAGGAGGAAGAGGAGGGGTGGAAAAAAAGGAGGAAAAAAAAAAAAGCAGAAGATTCAGTGGAGCAAGGAGCAGAACCGACGTTCCTTGCGGATCAAGCCCTAAGAGGAGTGCCGTGTAGAATCTGGTACCCTCCGTTTCCTGCATCCTTTTTTTGCCCCTTAGCTCATCTTTGAGGCAGGGCCTTGCTTTCTCACATGAAAGCAGCGCTATTTAAATCAATAGCACTACTTGAAAATATTGTCAGGTAAGATTTAACCTGGCAGGAGAAAATACCATTTTGGCATAAAGATATTAAAGCATTTTACCAAGTCCTCCTAAGCCCGTTGGTCCGATCAGCTGCATGAGCTGGTTATGGCTCATGTTTCCAAGAAGGCTTTGCAAGCCACCCTCACCTAAAAACAAAAACATTCTGAAACACAACATATTCACATAGGTTTTTTTTCACAGCACTCCGGCTCAAACAGCAGGAGATTAATTGGCATCACATTCTGTATGGAAAAAACAGTTTCAAGTGTTTACTGATTCATGATGCTCATAAAAGATAAATGCAACTTGGCTTCGTAAAGAGGTAAGACTCCAGAGAATCTACTGGAAACAGAGAGAGATTTCTTCTGGCAGTCTTAACTTTCAGCCTGCACCTACTACAACAGCACAGTTTATTTTGCTAAAAGCACGTTTACCCTTCTGGTATTAACATTGGCCCCAACTCACCCTCCACAGCCATCAGGAATTTCTCCCTAGGGAACTGTAAGTGCTCATTCTAAAAATAAATTTTAAAAAAGCCTCTCACGTGAAGGAGCAGAGAATGGACTGTACCTCCTAATGCCGAGAGCTCGTGGCCTCCGCTCGCATTTCCACCCAAAGCACCAGGCATTGGTGGATTGTTGAGATACTCGTTCACTTTACGGCAGTGTTCTTCATCCTTGTCCGTCTTCGGCTCCTGCAAGAAAGCTGCTCTTGGTACGAGGCAAACTGGAAGTATTTTGTTCCAAGACCTTTCTAATTGGCTTCCCACAAACCTGCATCCAGAAGAAGAGTCGCTTTGATCCTGCCTTGAACTTCAATACATACACACGGCCAGTGGTGCACTGAGGTACCCTCTTGAATTCACAGTCATCAGGAAAAATAATCAAATCCTGGAAAATGTGGCAGTAGAAACAAACGTTTGAGGAAATACATGAATATTCCTTTTAGCCTCCCAAAGACCTTGGCCCCCCTCCCCAAACCTCCTTCCATCTGCTCTGAGGAGCAGAGAGGATTTGGAAGCGCAGGGCTGTCAGGGCACAGTGGCATTCTCATCCCAATTTGTCTTGGAGAAGCTCTTTCAGCAAGGCCAGCAGAACAAGAACAAGACAGAGCGTGACTTAATGCCTCAGCACCGAAACACAAAACCATACTCACATCTTCGACGTTGCCCGAAGTCCTGTCCTTCCAGCAGAAGTGAATGAGGGAGTCATCGGTTTGCTGGATGTACACAAGGCCTTTTCTCTTGTCTGGCGTCACCGTGCTGCCTTTCAGGGACATCTTCCCTGCTCGAAATTCCACCAGGTATTTGCTCGAAGAGCCACGGGAGCCTGGCACCAGGCTTGGAAATAACGCACCTGAAGACATCCTGGAAAGAGAGAAAGAGCAGCAGATGTGATGAGAAACCTTCCAATATTCTCTCTTCTGAATATCAAATTTCAATCTTTATCAAGTGAGCTCCACGAGAGGATCCTGTCCCACCGCCCGCGGAATTTCAGGGCGATCCGCAAGAGCTAAAGCGGAGCCCAGGATGAGGACGGGGCGCTCCGCAGCTCTCCGCTAATAACGAGGAGCGCGTCGGCTAAGGTACTCGAAAATGAAACCACCTTCCCCCGACGCTTCCTTCTTCGGTTCCTATCAGGGTTCACAGGATCAGGGGCGTTTTAATGGCAAGAAGCCCTGCGGTAACGCGAACCTTCAGACTGCTGGCCAGCACCGCAGCGAGGACCGCAGCCGCCCCGGTGCCCGGCGGCCTCCTCACGGCTCAGCGCCCCGCCGCACCCGGCCTCGCCCACGGCAGCTCCGCGCCCCCCGAGCAAGGCGTTCGCCGGCCCCGCGGGCCGAGGCCGGGAGAGCGGCCGGCCTGCGTGACTTGGCAGTTGCTCCTAAGCTCGCACGGCCGCTGAGCCCCCCCGCGCCGGCCGATCCGAGCGCTCCGCCGGTAGCGGCCGGTCAGGCCCGGCCCCGCCGCAGGGGAGCCCGGCCCGAGCCCCTCACGCAAGGCAGGAGCGGAGCTGCCGGCACGCCGGGCCCGCGGGCAGGCCGCCGGGGCAGCACAGCGCGGCCCGGCCCGGCGCCCCGCAGGCCGCCCGCCCGCCGCCGGCGCTCCCCGCCCGCTCAGGAGCCGCGATCTCCAGCCGGGCCCCCCGAGGCCGCGTCCCCCCGGGCCTCCCCCGGCAGGGGACCCCGCTCCCCGCACGGGGCGCAGCCGACCCCCGGGCCGGCCCCGGGCGAGCGCCGAGGCAGGCGGCGGCCCGGGCCCCCAGGAGCCCCCCCGGAGCCCGCCGGTGCCGGTGCCGGTACCTGCCGCCGCCGCCGCCGCCGCCGCAGGCCCCGCGCCGCTCCGCTCTTCCTGCCCCCCGCGCCGGAACCCCGCCCGCCGCGGGGCGGGGCGGGGCGGCAGCGGGCGCCCCCGCGGCCCGGCGCGGTTGGACGGCGCGGCTGTCAGTCAGGGGCGGCGGCCCCGGCGCCCTGCTGTGTCACGGCGGCGGAAGATGGCGGCGCCCCCGCGCGGCAGGGCCCGGCCCCGGCGCTGCTCCCAAGCGGCCCCGGGGCCCGGGCCGCGGCCAAAGACGGCAGAAATGAACCCCTGTCGCTGAAGCGGGGCCCGGCGCGGGCAGGTCACCGGCGCAGAACTGAAGTAGTGCTTTGCGGTGCAGGGGTCCCAAAGCTCCGCTGCTGCCAAGGGGACGGACAGACAGACGGACAGACAGACGGGTCTGGTCCCAAGAGGAGGGCGCCGAGCAGCTGCCTCCCCCCGCCGCTCCACTGAAGAGGGTGGGGGAAGTCTTGATGTTGGTTTTTAAAAACATTTTTCGACAAAAAAAAAAAAAAAAGATTCCTGAAAAATTATTTTTAATTAGGAAAGAGGAATAAATACTGCCAGTTAGCTTTCTGGGTAATTTAGGGTACGTGCTTCCTGTCCTCATTAATCTGGGCACCAATAATGATATAAACACCCGATGCCTGAAAAACCTCCTCCCGATTCACGACGACGTCTCCTCAAAGACACAAGCGCAGCCGCTACGCAGCAACGATCGAGCTCGTTTTTCACTCCTGGGACGGGTCTGAGCGGGAGGCCGCTCGCCCCCGACGCCGTCGCCCGCAGCCCCTTCTCCTCCCCGCCGCCATCGCCCCGCGCTGCTCGGGCCCCGGCGCCGCAGGGCAAGGGGCTGCTCGGGAACCGAGCCCACCCACGGCTGGGAAAAAGCCTCGACGGCAAAGCTCCGACTTAGATCATCGTCGGCTGACGGGCGTCACGGGGAAAGCAGGCAGCACAGACGCGGAGCTGGCTGAACGAAGCCAGTCGTCCCCAGCCGTCCTCTTGCCCTGCCAGACAGCGGCCCTGGTACGGAAAGTCTCACCTACACAAATCTCTCTGTCACCATCTACGGGCCCAAAGGGTAGAAGTATTTATTATAATTTTCTAGATGGTTTCTCTACATAGCTCTATTAACATATACAAACACAGTTATCTTATATACAGTGTTTAATCAAGTTATAAAAGTGACATTCTTTCAAAAGGTGCAAAGTTATTAATGTTTTGACACGTAAACTACTGAGGCGAGACCTGCATCGAAAATAAAAACTTTTTCACTTTCAGAGCAATCGAGATGCGGCAGTAGGAGTGCCATGGCCAGCCAAGCATAGACGGGGCGGCAGTGACGGGAAAGTGTTTTATAAGTGTTGTCAATGAAGAACAATAAATAAAAAGAACGGATTTGGAACTAGTATGAAATTGTACTAAAATCTTTACACTAAAAGGAAGGCGAGAAGGGGGTAAAGACACAACTAATGAAGTGTTCTTACTTTAGAAATCTTCCCAGTTTCTTTTTAAATCCCATGAAGATTGTATGCTGAAGTTTGGAATAAACACGTTGTTACAATTTTTTCATGCTTTCACATAATGAAAAGGGGTTTTAGGTCTTCGAATTTAAATCATAACTTAGATGAGAGGGATGCTAACCCATACACTTCTTATAAACAGAATATTTCTTTAGCAATTACTCTACAGTTTTTCCATTCAGGCAATTTCTATTTATATGTATTGGTTTAAAAACACTACTCCAGCATTAAACATACGATTTAGTTTAAGCAAGTTTTAAACTCCCATGAGATGTTAAACTGGTTTATTACGTGAATCCTCTCACTCCTCACCTAACAAAGGGTGCCCTACGCTGCTTGCAGTGAGTTTGGAAAGGGGGTTACAGCGCCTGGCGCCGTCACTGAACTTCAGCAGGTTTTAGAAAGCGTTTCCGTGCTGTCCCACGTGGGCCAGCCACGGCTTTGTACAAGGCAAGTGTCTACGCACTCATAAAGGACAAATCCAGCCCTACTGTCTGCACCGCACTGCCAAGCCGAGCTCGTGAGCCCTGAAGACTTGCAATCAGCACGAAGTACGATTTCTGGCGACACAATAAAGCTGCCACGAGCACGTTTCAGACTAGGCCCTTATCTATTGCCTTGAAGTTTTACAGCTTCTCTTATTTTTCCAAATGAAGACAGCAACTAAATCTCCCCAAAATTTAAAGTTAATCCAATCATTAGATGCATGATTGGACAGAAAAATGTTTCTCCATGAGTATGTTCATTTTCTTTTGCTTTTTAATCCTGTAGCTGGGAGAGAAGCACTTCAAAAATCTACTCTTTGGATGAAACCACAGATGTGTTTGGACATCCATCAGACCAGTTCTTCCCTCAGTTCCTCAAGCTGCTGGAGCTTAACACCAGCAATTTCTGAATTACTGTAAACTTAACAGCAGTGTAGCTGCTCTCCATTTTTGCCTCGTTACCCAATTCAAAACATTCATAAAAGCAGCAGCAACATTAGGATTAGTTTTAATTACTGGACCTAATCTTTCAAGCCTCTCTCCCCCCTGCCCCCCAGAGTGTACCACTTGAAAGAAAATCAATGCGTCAATTCAGTAATTGATTATTTCCAGTATTACACGGCTTCGATGGTTCGATATGGAACAAAAAATATCCCACTTTTTGACAGCACGTGCTCACAGAGAACTCGTAACAGGTATAACTGCCAAAGCTTTAAATTGATTCTGCTTTTTCACAACATACAAAACAGACGTGACCTAATAATGAAAAACATGCAAACCAAAACTTCCCCAAAATATGAACCTGTGTGGATATACATACCAAAGTACTTCCAAATAAAAGTTTAGTCTAGAAGCATACATAGCGCCGAAGCTGCCAAAGGTAGTGCAGAAGATTTAAGCCTCCAAGTGGTAGCAAGCAATATATTTTACATTGTAACCACCTCTACATTCCTACAATTGCTTCTGAAGCTTCTCCGATTTTAAGAACAGCATTTGACTTCAGAAAAAGCACACTTTTTAATGCAGCCTTCCCTTCTCCTAACGTATGCTTTATGTAATTTTATCACAGGTATACAGTTTAATGCTCACAGTGTCCAAAAGTTGTGAAGACTCTGTAACAGACAACTACAGTTTGAGAAGCTCAGGTTGGTTTTTGTTTCCCCAAGTCTCTGAATTATTGAATCGTATCGAGAGAGAGGGGCCAGGAGCTCCAGCCCCCACGTAGTGCTACATACCGTATGGAAGTTCACATGCCTCTCTTCACGGGGAGTATCGACAGTACTAGCTTTGATCCTGTTGGTACCATATTAGCTTTTCATCCCTGCTCTGAGTTCCAAAAACTTCAGATTCTTCACTATTTGTACTAAGTAACAAGGATATTATTTCTATTTTATTTAAGTTACGTAGTTTTCAAGGATGTTATGTGCTCTACTGGATACAGCGTATCTTCCTGACAAAGAAACTAGGGAAAAAAATGAAGAACCAAAGGTCCCTTTGAAAATTAGTGAAAACATGATGATTTCAGGTGCAGCTTTATGGAAAGAATGCAACAGTATTTAAATATTTGGCAATCCAACATTAGTGATAATTAAATCCTTGATTGTTGACCGATAGAATTTTTGTTAAAATTTACTTAGAAAAGCTGGTTTTTGCTATCAACAAAACCAGAGTTAACTGGCTTGGAATGAAACCTAGTAGCTAGATGTCCAGATGAGATGAGCAATTGGCTCCGTAATTTCAGTATATGTCTGGACAGTCTGAGAAATTTCTATCAAAATAGCCACCTGAGTACAGCCAATCTGAAGTCCCAGTGTATGGGTTAGTGCCTTGATGAAACCACCTGTAAAAAAAAAAAAGAAACAAACAATAAAAGAAAAAAAGCAAACAGAGTGAACAGTTATTAACAGTGGAAAAGAACAACTTTGCTTCTTTCACAAAACATTGTAAAAAGGCACTGGCAGTTCTTACCAGAAAAAAAAATTCTCAGGAAATATTCTGAACATGAAAAAATAAGGCATTCAGCTTTATACACAATTATCACCACACCCTATAAAGCATCCTTTTTTAATTATTTTTTTTTTTAAACATAAAGTCAAGGAGGAGTATGAAATCGATATTAAAATTGCTGTCCCATTCCAAATAAAAATAACACTGATACTCTAGATCATATATTGATTATATATATTAATTTCTACTTTAAAAGAATGCCAAATCAGTTACACAACCCTTTTTGTGAACCCGTCCAAACTGGAAACAGTTTTCTGCTGTGGAGCCGTACTTTGCACAGAACATGAACAGATGCTCACTTTTTAGCCATGTTGACTGAAAACAATTTTATGTTCTCTGGAAGAGATTTTCAAAGATTAACTGGAATTAGTCTGCGGCTGCTCCTCCAGGCTTCGGGAAGAGAATGCTTTCTCTTCTGAATTTCATGAAATCATGGGAGCATCCCAAAGTTCTTGCCTTTGAAGGAAGCACCTGCAGTAACTGGCCATGAGCGTACACCTGACTGCACAGCACTGGCATCTGTGAAAGCAACCATCAGGAGCAGGAGCCAAATCACACATGACTCCGTGACGCCTTCTGTGACTGAGAAGTCACCTGAATATGCAATCAAAAAAAGCGATTTCTGAAGTATCCAAGCCAAGAAGTCCCAAGAGTGTGAAAATAAAAGGCCCTAAAGGCCCACAACATTTTAGTCAACTGCCAAAAGCTGGACAGGAATTGGTTAAAGGAGAGAGGAGATTTAACATTTTATTCATTCTAACAAAAATGTGACCTCTGTAGGTTTCAAAAAACAAAACAAAAAAAATCCAGGATTACCACAGTAGTTAATTATGACAGGTTTCAGCATTTATTATTTGATAATTTCTCCAGGACAGTTATCAGCAATTTTGGCTTCCAGCTACATTATTTAATTGTTGACCCAGCAAATGCTTTAAGCGACACTACAAATTGTGCTGTCATGCAGGAAATCAAACACACGCTGTCTTGAATAAAAACATTTCAAGCAGTATACCAAACCATTCCAAGCATCAAACAAATGCCCAGCTTCCTTCCCCCTTACCGTGTGTGCCACTCCACTTCATCTTTTGCACGCTCCTTGCGAGCAGCTCTTTGTTTCTCTTCTAGTCTCTCTTTTTCTTTGCTAGCCACATCTAACAAACATTTCAAGAGAAAGTGGTTACTTAGCAAAATAGAAACGAAAATGCAGAAAACACAGAAAAGACTGCAGAGAGATGAAATATAGTTCATTTAAGCAAGAGAAAGCATTTGCTGTACACAATCTCACGGAACAATGAAAATCGCAGGCAACAAAAAACTAAAACTGTCATTTCAGAAAAGCTGCTGCTACAGAGTCGAAATTGAAATTTTGGCTTTTTATCTATCAGAAACACTGCACCGAGACAGCAGGAAAGAACTCAGATGAGGGCATAAGAGAGTGATTTTTTCATATTTGGCCATGTGTTTTTTCTGACAAAGGCCAGAGCAACAGAGCATGTCTGTTCACCACATGTCTTTCCAGACAAACTCCAGAGCAAGAGAGCATGTCTGCCAGATCCCCACGAGTTAACAAACATGCAAATACACCATAACAGAGGATAGCAGTCTTGGGATCTGCCTTGGACACGTTTGCTCTCCCAGACTTTTCTGGGAGAAAACAGACACCATACATTGTTCAAAAGCGTGTTCATTAACACAGGATGAAGAAGAGGTATGGTTACTCTGGAAATGAGAAACTGAAGACAGCGTTCCTGTATCAACCAACGTCCCTTCAGTCACCCCTCTCAAAACTTACTCATTTGAAAAGATTTCCTCCAGCAAACACATACCCATGTTTCCGTTTTCCATATTTCTGATATCTGGACGTAGCCGACAGTCAGTGGGAGCCAATATTGCTTCCATGCCCTTTTCTAGCTCATTGAGACTCACAGCAAAACTGGTGAAATTGTACATCTTCAAAGCAAATTAAAGATAACATAGAAGTTATTTTGGCCAAGTGGCACCGGGTTCCCTATTTCAAATGGATACAACAGAACTTCCAAGAGAAATCACTGAGTCAAACATTCTCCTGCTGGCTACCCTGAAAGCAAGGTTTGGTTCATACAAAATCAGTTTTTTTTGTTGGAGGGGAGGGACAAGGAAGGGCAGAAGGGGATGGAAATCACAGCTTTCATTTTTTAAGCAGTCTTTGCTTCAGAGGATCAAGACAGATTTTCCCCCATATCTGATATTTAATGTCATGATTTTTATGAAAACAACACCCACAGCTAAAAGACCAAAAAGTCTTGTTGAAACTACTGAAGTTAATATCCAGCTGCCCAGTTACTGCATTTTTTGGAAGCCTGTCTTCTAACAGCAGGGTCAGCAGAAGGGACCGTGCGTCCGTATTTCAGCCACTCCAAGTGCGAAGATCTCGCAGACAGACAGGTTAACCTAGGACACCAGACTCACACTGAAGCAGCTGCAGTCAGAGCGTGCATTCTTCCTACCAGCTTCGACACGGCAGTGATGCTCTCAGCCCAGGAATGAAGCAGAGCGCTTGCTGTAGTACAGTTTTACTGCTGCAGCAAGAACTGCCAGAGCCTGTCAATAGGACAGGCACTTCAACAAGGCTTCCCTTGAACATTACTCATGTTTCCTTGGATAAGTCACTAGCGATAGCAATACACAGACTGATTGAAACAGTTACCTGTGATGAGTTTGGTGGCCTACAATTTATTCTCCAAAGCAATTTACTGCCTGGTATGAACTGCACTGTGTCTTGAACCTCTGGCATATCATCAGCCTCATCATTTTCGGATTTAATAACATCTTCACTCTGAAACAGAGGTAACATTTGGCAGGGGAACAAAGGGAAATTGGACAGTTTCATCTAGAGTGACTGTTGAAGAATCTGTTCAAATTTGAGATATTAAACACTCTCCTGTACTTCTGCCTCACCCCTCGTGTTTGCTTTTCCTCACTCTGTATACTGTTCCTTTCATTTTTGTTGTAATGTCTTGCTCCTGATATCTCTGAATAGTATCCCACCACCTACGTGCAACTTGAACGTCTGTTTAAAAAAAAAATAATAGTAAATTAATGTCTTTCAGAAGTCTTTTCTCTAGCTTCCCTTCTATCCCATGCCATAGCTTAATTTCACCTAACATGACTATTACTTCTTCAGGTTGAAATGAGCAGAGACTGCAATTTAAAGCAGTTCCCACAATGGCCTAAGATAGATAAATAGGGCATGCCTGCTTTTGGATATTGCTTCATCATTTGCAAAAGATTTGGATGTGTGATTAAAAAACAGATATGCCCTAGTTTCAGTCCGATTTCCTATGATCTAGATTCTAATAACTATTATCACTACCAGTTTTCTCACTATGAGGACTGCGTACTTAAGTTTATAAACAGTGTCTTTCCTTCCAAGTTCCTTTGTTACCAGATGCACTGCTATAATACATATATAAAATCAAACGCAGCATTCTTCAAGAGGCTGCTCTCAGAATCTGAGAGAATCTGACTGTTGTAGGACACAGACAGCTACATTGTAGGATTTCAGAGGATTTCACCATGAGAAACCATTTAAAACCACAACAACCAGATGGGAAGTTTGAGGCAATAACATCCCAGAGTGACAGTATCACAGTTTTCCTCCCTCCCTTCACTCCCACCCCATTTCTATTTTCTTTCTGCCCCCTCTGACATGGCTCATTTATTTTATTCAAAACTACCCTATTAAGTTAAACAGGGCCTGTTTTATACACTAGAAAACAGCTCCATATGGTTAAGAGTCTAATTTCAATCATTTGGTTTGAGTATTCATTATTTTAAAAGACTCTTTTAGGCTACTTTCCATGTCAACATCTGGTTTACTGTTAGACAGTTCCCCATCTAAATATAGACTCAACAGGAAGGAAGGAAAGAAAGAGTTGATTTTTGTAAGATGAACAGAACCTTATTATTTAAAAAAAAAAAAAAAAAAAGTCAAAATATAAGCCTGTACCATGATGGAATCCAGAGCCAAAAGCAAGGCCTGTTGCTCTAGATTCTTCTGATGTGAATACTTTTTAATAAAAAGTTTGAGCCTCTTAACATTAAGAGTGACTAGCTTCTGTCAAACTTCTCATTTTCATTTGCAATGAGCAACCAGGGTCTGCAAGACCCTGTTGATATCAGGAAACCCAATAGCCATCTGCTGCTCCACACAAGATTTTACATTTTCCATATAACACTGAGGCTTTAGTAGTAACTCACCTGACACTGCTTACATGTAATGAAGAAACCCTGCATGTTTCCAGACCCCTTTGTTGCCAAGGCTGTCTACATCATAAATTCCGAAAGGCTGCATTGCCAAGAAGTATAACTGACTTAAAAAACATGTAAATTTTTTTTTTAAATGTCCAAATCCTAGTATTTTTACATCTGGAGTTGGCAGTAGAGCCACTTTCCTCATTCAAGGACTGAACAACATCAGCTTGGGGGTTGATATTTGATGACTTCTCGTTGACAAATCTCTAGCAAACACCAGTCCTGTGAACTCTCTTCAACATCAGCAGCTCACACTGAAGTTTACACAGGTTCTAAGTGCAATGCCTTCTCATGGGACTAACACTGCTCGCATCCAACCCCTACCAAAAGACAATTTAAACCCTCCATTCACCACCACCTGACCATTTCCGTAAAGATGATGTTTTCCTTCTCATATTTCAATATCTTTTCTCCCTAAAAAATCCTTAACCTTACCGGCTTCAGTTTCTTCTGCTCACCACCTCTCTTCTCGTTCTTTTTGTAAGTCTCATACGTAGTGGGATCAGTGCACCATAAGCATTCTGTCCACTTGCCATAGATCACGCACAGCTTCTTTCTGCTGCAGAGAAAGCAAAGGAGACTTAGCTTTTGCTTCTTATAAAGCCTTCTAAGCCAAGTCATGCAGATTCTATATTAAATATTATATCTATATTAAATGCCCAGCTTCCTACTTTGTTGTATTTTGTGCTTCTTTGCAGATTTCTTAGAAGTCAGATATTTGATAATGCAAAGAAAAGGCTTCAGCTTATTCCAGTCTTTCTGGCATCCAGTCCTGCAGAACACATCCTCATGACTTAGTCGCGCGCTTTTGCCACTGTTAAAATGAGCGTGGGTGCCATAAAGCCAACAGTTTCCAATATAGAGATTCAGAATCACAAGACAGGTTTGGGTTTGATTAAAAATTTCTAATAACCAAATTGTCATTATTGTAAACTGAAGACTGGAATTGTGACTGTACAACAGTGAAATCAGTTACGAGTACTCTGCATTTTCCCTGGATATCTTTATTTCCAAAGACTGGACCAGAGACTTTTTCTAATAACACTTAAAATGATCATCCTAGAATCAAGGGGTTTAATACTGACACAGAGAACTGAAATGGGTTACCATCTGCATTGCTGGCAACTTTGCAGTCACATCAGTTGCGGTTACTATGCCAGCACTAAAGAAATGCCACAATGCTGAGAAACGGAGAGGCCAAGAGGCTTTTATCACTTACTTTTTGTCCTGAATGTATCCCTCTACTCTGTGAAGCTCTTTCCCAAACAGTCCACACGGTTTAAAATTAAGGACACATTTATCTCCAGTACTGTAGAGGAAATAAATACATGCTTAAAGCAGCAAGCCCCTAAATACATTAGTACATTTACTTTTTTTATCTTATTTAGTGTTTTTCATATAGTTACAGTTAGTAGTTAGCTGGGGGGTAGTTATTTATATAATTATTTTTCTTTAACTATGATTTATTATCTGACTAGAGCATTAGAAAAGGCACACACATTTCAAAATTCCACAAAAAGGACAAAAAAGAAATCAACGTGCACACGAAGACATCAGCCTGTGAAAGCCAACTGAAAACATGACCATACTTCTGAGTTTCATGTATATCTAAAATTTATCAAAAGTACTAGGAATAAAACAGAATGCAGTCTTGCATACTAAACCCACACTATTAGCACACTGCATTTCAGATTAATATCTATTTACAGCTAATCGTAATGAGAAAAAACTTTTACAAATGACCTGTGCAGGAAAATCTAGTTAAGCGCATTCAAAAGTTACCTTTAAATTGAGTATCAAAAATTCTGAACTAAATATTTTACAAATGTAAACCAGCACGATATTTCAGCATCTTCCTTGCATTGAGATGTACATGTATGTCAATCATCTCTCCCGGCGAGGTATCAGGCCCCGTTTCTATGTCAAGCACAGAGCACACAAAGACCATCCAGGGTCTTTTGTGCCAATATAGGAGACAGGATTGTAGATTCAATGCTATGAGAAGTACCAAAACAGCAGCCCTGCTGAATTAAAGCTCCCATTTATTGACAGAAAAACATGTGCAGAAGTAATACCGTTTTCACAAAATTCTCTCCATCATTACAGCAGGTAATTTATTTTATATAAGGTAAAAAGCTTTTATTTAGGCAGTTGGCAAAGCAACTGACATGCTCTAAGTTCACATTACTCTACTCTGCAGTCATTTTTCCATGCTGTACCCTTAATCTAAGACATTCTCTATTTTCAAAACTAAAAAGAGGGCCAAATCACACTCAACATGATGGAGGTCCACTGCAAGCCTCCAACAATTATTCCATTTAATGGTTCTGGAGTTAAATTTAATTTCTGTTCTCTGCCAATATGGCTGAATTTAATGAGTAACTCACAAACGTAAAATCTTTGTATCCCATAAGCCATCTAGCCCTGTGCCTTTTCATTAATATCATCATGATACTAAGCCAAGTCTAACAAATAGTTTGTATTTGTCAGAAGAAAAAAAAAAAAAACACAGAAAAAAAGAAAAAAAATACAAGACTTTAGACCTACAAAACAAAGCTTCCTGTGTAATCTGACAAAAATCAAAACACCCTGTAACAAAAGTGACCATGCACCAGTCCCTCTAAGCCAACCCTCAGTTTCATGATTAGCATTACCTGTGATTTACAATTTCTACCGTTCCGTATTGTTCTAACCACAGTTTACCAATAATTACATTATGTACACAACAGGTTGGATTTGTCCATGTGTAAGCTTCATTATGTCTGTGAAGAAAATAGAGAAATAAATCATTTTCTTGAGTTTGAGATGGAATGTAAGCCTGTTTTCAATTCTGCTCATGGCAGGGCAAAATATTTAGCACTCCTATGAACAGCCAGCAGTTAACTTCAAAAAGAGAAAAGGAACAGATTTTTCTTTATAAGCCAACAATGCGTTGTATCTAAACATTAGTGCAAGTTAATAAAGTGATATCTTCCTTCTCACAGAGTTGAAATAGAAAGTTTTACAGTTGCTGTGCTTCTGATTACAAATTCCAGCCCAATGTAAACAGCACTCCAGGAATTCATCTTTTTCATTTGCACTGTTAAAGTTGTATGTGATAAACCATAATACTTGCAGGAGAACCAGACTGACAAAATAATGCCTAATAGTGCCTTCTATTCAACTACTGCAGCAGCACTGCAAACTTCTTCCTAAAGCTCTTTCTTGTGAACCTCTAGTACCCTTTTGTGATAAAAAATCACCGAACATAAATATTTGAGCCTTCCAGCAGAGAGGTTAATCGCTACCACTTCTGGCAAAGGTTTGATATGAAGACACTCCTCCTCGAGGGTGGGTCAGACTAACCCACTTAAACAAGTTTTCATTTTACAAACACCGAGTGGTAAAGGGTTTTGAACCTGAAGAGAGTGACACGAGTCAGCAAACTGCATAAGTAGTTTTCATAAATAGGCCACAAGCTTCCACATCGGTATATGAGGTCTGCTCCAGTGTCACTGAAGGCAGTTTGGGGATTTTTTTTGGTTGGTGGTTTAACACCAGTGGGACATGATAGCACTATATTCAAGCTTCATAAACATGACATTTAAAAATCCAGTTTATGACTCAATTCCATCCTTTTCCCAAAGATTTACTGAGAAGAAGGAAAAGTCCTGGAATTGAAGATTTTTCCACTTAGTTTCTTGTTGCTCTTACTGTTTTGTGAAAAGCTTTACAAAGATGAATTAACAGATGCTAAATCCCTAAAAGGCATTATTCTGAAAGTGGTCAAAATGTTAAACAACAGGATTCCTATTATCACTAGCTCGGCAGAGTCATAGCCACCTATTCTCACTCATCTTTCCATGCTGGTAAAAGAAATGAAGTTACGTGGTTGGCAATCAATCCATCTCAGGAAAGCTTGCAAACTCTATTTTAATACAAAAAATAGAGAAACAAGCAGTGTCCTCTCTGTAACAAATGCCTCGTACTTCTACTTCCATTAAGTATGGAGAGAACACTCCTATTTAATGTTTCCAACTGCTCTGTCATTTTCCAGTACAGAGAAAAGCCAGATCATTGAAGTCTGACTATTTTCCACAGCAAACTGTCTTCAAGCATACTGCAGAACAATGACTACTCTTCAAGTGGGGAAAAAAATACCATAACCCCCCCAAATCCATCCCACCAGCCTTAGCACACATTTTTATTCGTGAACTACTTGACACCAGAAGCTGTATAGCATAAAACAAAACACAAGACACTTACGGCCAGTGCTGATAAATTGAAACACTTATTTGTGCTGGAAAAGTGAGGAAGAAGTACATTTTCTAATGCATGTTTTGAAAACATAGTCATGGTTAACATAAACGCAGTACTTAGCATTGTCTTGCAATTTTGCTGCCTAAATGGTTACTTGTTCACTCAGGCCCTGAGGAGTTCTCAGACTACTCAAACTAACAGAAAGGTATGAATCACAACACTGAGAGGCTCAAAATTTGATTTCAACTTCTGCTGCTAACTTGAAGCAATTATTTAAAATAAATGCTTTAATCATCTATATTCCAGTTTAAATCTGTGTCCTGTAACTCAATTAGGCAGAGCAAGAATCTTAATAGTCTTCTAAATAAAGGCGCTCTGTCAAGCAACAAATTTTATTTTTGTCACGTCTGCATTCTACACTAACATCCATAGTTCCTTCTACATTCAGAAGAAATTTCCTCTATTTCCATCACCATTTAGATCCAAGACCAGTTCATACTTTCATAAGCTTTGGAAGATTAGATGCCAGCAGCTTGAAAATTAAACTATGCTTTCAAAAGAAACTGCAGGAAAAGTCAATGCTTGATATGGCAGGCAGGTTGACTCCTTATTGAAACCAAATGTCTAGAAATTTCATAAGACGACATTTCAAAACAACCTCAGAGTTAGGGCTGAGGAAAGCTTTTATAAAGCACTTGAGTGTTCAATTGCAGAATACTTCTTCTGCAACTATCACCTAGTGCATCCTTGTGTCCTACTTGGGAAAGCTCAAGAGTCTTTGTGCCATCAGGGCACAAATGAACTTATGGAAAGTCACATACTTTATGAGAGACATACACAATTAGAGACAAACCTGGGAGTAATCTGGAGAGGCATTCTTGATTTTAACGGGAAGGTGATCGCACACGGGAAGTGTTAAACAGGTGACAAGGCAACCAGTTTCTCACATTCCCTTATCACGCAGAACAGCTATTCTGAAGATGCAGTTCTTTCCATGCAAACATAGGCACGCAATCAAAACCAACAACAATATTTAAAAGTGAGATGAGCTTGAACAGCCTGGTAATAGAATTTTATCTCTCTATTTAAATTTTACATGCCTTCACAGAACTAGCTTTCAGTAGCATTCAAGTTTTACAGAATGCTAATTTTCATAGTGGAAAAACTAGGTCAAATTGCTATAGCTATGCAAGCATGGCATAACTTAAAAAAACAGAGCCCTGAAATTAAGCAGTGAAAATTAACTTGTAAATAAACTCTTACAACCTCTTCAGCAAGAGGTTTTTGGATAGTCACCTATGAAGAGCCAACAGGACGATTATCACCTATCTTTTTATTCAAGTAAATGTTAAGGAGATTAACATAAAAAAAGGTATTTACTTCTCATACTCACTTCAGAAGCTCCAAAGTAATTGTTCCCCGAGGCTCCGCTTCTATGCTCTTTCCCCAGAATTTTAGTTTGGGATAGATTGATCCATGAAAAATAAAGTCCTTATTGAGGCCTTCGGAATAAAATGCACTAATAGGTGGGTGGTGGCTGACTTGCTCAGATATAAACCTAAATCCTAAATCCTCCCTAGCAACAACAAAAAAAGAGCATTAAACAGTAAATATTTTTTTTAATATTGCAAGAGAAAAGAGTTACTTGATACTTTAAAAAAATTCGAAGGATTTTTAGATTAAACTGAAGGTGAGATTTTTCCTTTTCTAGTCCCACAACACATTTACAATTAATGAAATGAAAGAATTTGTACTCTGAACACTTTCTCTTTATACCCAAACCCAACCCACAAACACCTTTTACCCAGAACTTTTTACCCAGACTTTTTACCCAGAAAGGCATTTGAAAAAATTTCACTGAAATAACTCACGAAAATACCAAAACTGTTTGCGCAGCAGGAGAAGGTCTGACTGAAAATTCTTTTCTCCACTGCAGACATATCACCCATTTATTTAAGCAAGCTGGAAGCCCTTTAGACTAACTCCTCTGACATGATGAGTAAAACACTATTTAATAGTGTCTGGTCAGGAAGTGTCTTTGGTGGAAGGACACGGACCAATTTTTCTCTGAATAATTCAAAGAATACTCTGCCTAAACCTAGAAATAAAATTATTAGCTTTTATAACAACTTCTCAAAGATTTTGAGATAGTTGGGGGAAAATAATTTTAGCTATACTCAAATATATTTTAGTAGATTCCCATTTATTTCACTGAATAAACAACCATACTAGTATGAGAGTCTGCTAACTCAGGAACACAAATAGCCCCAGCTCCCAATTTCAAGTAATTATTACCTGGTTAATTCATAGGTTTCTCCTAACAGTGGGTTAAATGGTTTGCCAGTTCTCTCCCACTGAGAAGCTACAGCAGAAACTGCAAAAGCAGCTACAGCCTATAAGCAAATTAAGAACACAGTGTTATGAGAACAGTACATTAAAACTTAAGTTTAGTATATTATATTTGTTGCACATTACAGTAATTCATTATTCTTCCAAAAAGAAAGCGCTATCTATTGCTTAAGGCCAAAACATTCGTAAGCCATAGGATTAATGATATAGAAGTGGGGAAATATAGGCAGTTAATAAGAATCTCATTTCCAAAAGGAACTTTTTACTGTAGTAAATTTTGTCAGGTTACACTCTGCCCCATGCTTCTCCACATACCTCTAAGAGAACAGCCTCATTTTTTAAATCTACTTTTCCCCTATTTTGACTGTCCCTCACACTCAACTCATTGGGAACAGAGTCTTGCTTTTCCTAGTGTCAGGCAAGCATTATTTCTGACACAGATGAGCTTTCTTGAATCATACCAGCAGGTACAAACAACACTTAGAAGCTCCTGCAGGCTGATAAGTAGGGGTACATACTACACAAACATTCCAGTTTCATTTAAATAAAAACAGAGCTATGAGCAATACCAGTATAACCTAATGTACACAGGCCTAGTTTCACCATATTCAGTTCCTTGCTGTAAGACCAGCCAGTTACTATATTATTTTCCCAACAACAACCATTTTTGGCAAAGAAAAGAGTGGTAAGCTTGTCTCTGTCACAACAATTTTTCATCCAGTAACTTAAAAATCACGGAGCCACTCAACAAATCAATTTAGGGTGACTTAAAGCCAAGATTTCATCTTCACAACACATAAACCCACAAAAAGTCACAGTTAAAGCAGTCCTGAAAAGGGTTGAGGTCCTTGGGCAAAAGGGTTGAGGTCAGTTGCGGCACCCTCCAGCACTAGACTTTTGGCTCAAACTGCAGAGCATCCAGTGGGAAAGTGTCACAAATATCTGATACAGACACTATGAAACAAGAAACTTGTCTAGACAGGCAAATACGGGCATTCTTATGACAGCCCCAAAGAAAGAAATACACTCAAGTGATAAACTGTCTTAAAATGAAAGATTTTGGGAGAGAAAAATTTCTTCTGAACTAACCAGAAGGTGGTAGCTGTTACTTACCTGCATTCTTTCCAGGGGGTCTGCATGACTGCAAGCCTTATTAATGAGGTATATATGTTCCATATATTCTGTTATCCGTTGAAGGAAACTCAATGGCTCGTTGAAGACAATAGGCATCGTAATCTTAGACAGCTCCTAGGTAACAAAAGGATAAGTTAATTTCTTAGACACAACACTAAGTTAATAACTGACAACAACAAGAATTTTGAAAATAAGTTGTGGGTTAGTTTATTTGTAGCATCATTCAAAAGACATATGGCAAGCCCACAGTAGACCTTGAAATGCTACAGCTGTAAGGGGCTAGAAGCGCTGCAGAACCCTACTAGCAATCTGAAAGAATAAAGTTCAAAAATCGATCCAGCTAACCTAGTAAATTCAAGAAAAATGCTACCGTCTATGCTGTGATCTACATAAACCAGAAAATGTTAAGATTTCTGTAGATAGCAGCGATAATGTGCCAACCAGCTCATTACTGATATTTAAGTACCACACATTCCTTTGAAATCCTCATGTACCTATTTGCATAAAATCTAGCTATTTTACTGAAGTAACCACAAATTATTTTTTAAAAGGAACAGTTACATAAAGAATAGGATTTGGATTGCTCTAACAAATTTTAGTGGCTTTATTTAAGCACCCTGTTATTTACATCAGAATGTTTCTCATTTCTCATGTGGATACAAGACAGACATGAAGTTCACACAGAGATTTCCAGTTCCCCAGGTCGTCTACTATATCTAACCAAGACTGACTGTTTAATTAAAAAGTTGCACTCATGACTGAGCACTAAAGCATCGTTTAAGTGTTCAAAACTTAGTGGAACGGAGAAAGCCACCAGTTAAGTTAATGCAACATTTTCCTCATAATGTCACAGGCAGTAAGGAAAAAAAAAAAAGTTACCCCTAACTCACTTAAATTGATTTGGTCCCAGCAAAGCATTCTAGTAGACAGGTCACTCATCCTAACAAAAGGAGTTTTGACAGTACAGCTATATCTCTTTGACGACATAAATTAAGCTAGCGGAAGGGCTCACCGACTTGCCTGTTGCATTCACAAAGGACTGTACTGGCAGACCTAGACTAGATATGAATGTAATTGCTTAACACTTCTAAAAAGCGGCTATGGCAGCAACGCCCTCCAGTGCAGAACATCATTTTCCTTCCTAATAAGAATGAAGTAATCAAACGTGTAACTGAATTCTCAAAGGACTGAAAGAAAACAGCAGTGATGGCCAATAACGACGCAAGCGTCGGGGTCCTTTACCAATGTAAAGGTCTGTGTTTCTGAGTCCAAGAATAAATCTTGTGATGCAATCACATCACACTGTTAATACTCCAAGCCTACACTGGGCTCTCTAAGAAACTCTAACAGATCCCAAACTTTTATATCTCTTCAATCAGATGAAAGCAATTTTTTTGGCACAAACCACTTAAATTATGGAGGGGAAAAAAAAAATAACACAAACACACCAAAATAAAGGCCTAAATCACAGTTTGCTAAGTAAAGAATAAAAAAAAAAAGCAGAGAAAAGAGCATTACGTTAATCAAACCATATTTGACTATATTTTTAATGGGTTTAGTCTAGTTCTTATAGGACAGCATTAGAAATGCCAATCCACATGCTCCAAGAGCTAAAGCAAGTAAGGAAATAGTACCATTAGTAAATGGATGTTGAGATTTAGAGAGTTGCAGTTTAATATGATGTTCCCTACAGAAAAAAAATGCAAAATGCACCAGGTATTATTCTGTGTCTTAAGGTTTAAGCAATAAAATGAACCAGTTGAGGTCAAGAGACCTAACATCAGCATATTTCATCCAAGCTAACTTACCAGTCCAATGCATTTTTTTAATATGCTCCACACACTAAAATCACTTCTAGAAAACATTGGGGCAGGTAATGATGTCCTGTAATTGGAAAAAAACAACTGTCATTATCAGCCCCTTAAACAACAGGACATTTTCATTTGTAGGTATTGAAGTAATTTATAAAGGAAGCAAAGCATTAACCTAGAGTTGACATAGGAAGCAGACAAGTGAAGTATCTTTTCAGTTCCAGAGAATTAACCTCTTGCAACGAGAACAGTAATGCCCCAAAAGATAATGAGCCAGCACATACTCACTTCTCATTTACTGTGTAGTACTATGTGTTTACCTGTGTCTCTTAATTCCATTTTCTTGAATCTCTGTCTCTCCGTTATGCTTTCCAGTCCTATTGCTTTGGTGTGGATCTAGATCAAGCATTTCTGCAACTTTATGATTTGCTTCTGAAAAGTCGCCTGAAGAATTGTCAGAATCAAAGCCTGTATAAAAATCATTAGGCAATAGTTTTCTTAGGAACCTTATTATGCCACAGAGTGCTACTCACATTTTGTAACTCTCACAGCATAAGTACACTTATACCAGGTTATTTTATTTCAAAGAATATCAGAGTGAAAACCCTTTATTAAGCGACCTGATTTCCAAGAGTATTCAGAGCCAAGTATTGCATTAATCAAGCATTCTCGACTAATTTTTCACACTGCTGAATATAAAACCAATTTAGAATCTTACAAGCTCTTTGTAGCTCCTAATCAGATTAGCTGTACTGTCTCTTCTTCAGAGCTGCAGTGTGATTACAGTAATTTTGTTCAGTTATGTAGTTTTCCTCAAAGACCTTAAAAAATTTAACTTAGCCTACTTATACTGCTAACAGGCAAGGACAAAAAAAAAAAAAAAAAGGGGGGGAAAAACCAGATAAAATGGCTATTTCACAATCCAGTGGCAAATATCCAGACTACGAGAGCAACAGACATGTAGGATATCAACTTCTTTTTGCCATCCACGTGTGCAAACCAGGTAACACTTCCCTAATGGTTACAGCAAGAAGCTGTGGACACCAGGATGACCCAAAGCATGACCTGCAGTAAGTGGCTTCATTTCCTATGACCCAATTCCATCCCCTTGGGTAGACAGCTACTGGAAACACCGTTGTAACTCAATGCCAGCAGTAACAACATACTTTGAACAGCTTTAACCATAAAAAAAAAAGTTAAACCAACAGGAATCCTCAGGAAGACAAGTTTCTGTAATCAAGCAGCCCTAAGTACAAGCTGGACTAAACCAACAATCCCAAGATTTTAGTCTAATGACTTTATTAAGTCACACTACTTCCCCACACACACTTAGAATAACAACAATTTATTTTTGCATATGCCTTTAAATCGGAAAATTGTAAAAAAAACATTTTATGCCTATACACACACACACACTCTTGGTCACTACCAACAGCAACAGGCCTCTTGTCAATGCTCCTACACAGACTGACTGCAGAAACAAAACAATTGCTAAGGACAAATAAGGATCAGTTGCAGCATCAATACAGAGCACCCCAAAATGATGCATTAACACAATCCCCCTTCACAACTGTTGCAGTGTGCAGAAAGCACCGCTGATCGTTCAGTGTAATAAAGGAACATTTTTGTTGAAAATAATTCAAAGAGCATTAAGTCCTTTCTGAGTGCCACAAGGGTCAATGCTTCATCGAGAACCACAAGACAGCTTTAGTCTCCAGCTTCCAATTTAAGAGTCAGAACCCAAAACCAACATGAAAACATGCCTATTTGCTGGCATGCAATTCTTGCCACAGTTTTAAGAAATACACCAACATCATTTTTGTATTCCTTTCCTTCCAGCTATCACAACCTGGGCAACCACTTCTCTATGTGCTGACAGTTACCATCACGCTCAACTCCAGCCTATCCCAAAGTCCAGCTGTGGGTACAGAAAGATTCCGAAATATTACAAAGCATATAAACACTCTAATGGAGAAAAAAAAAAAAAAAATCAGTTTTGACATAGATTATTTTGATTTTAAATAGAGTAAAATGTTGCGATCCTCTGGCATTGACTTTTTAAAAATAGATAGTATCTACTGTAAGTAGTACTTCAACTTTTCTTTTCGTTACCATCTCCAATAGGGTGCTTTTACTTTATTAGAGCAAGTCATGCAAGGCACACGTTCAGAAACAAAAAGCTGCATCTTTTTTGGGGATCAGGACCATGACAATAACATTCAAAACTGCACAAGGAAGTACCACGGATATGATCTTATTTGGTAAACAGCCAGTGTAATGGGTGATGTCATGTATTAAACCATCTCCTACATTTTGATGTCACAAGCATTTAATTATACAGCAATAACCACACCTTAGCAGTCTTAGTACTTAACTGGAAACTATGATAGTCATATATATATATATTCAGGTCATTACAATGAAGACTACCCTGAAACACCTGTCTTAAGAAAACATGTGCCTATCTTCAGTCAACCCACAACAAAATATTTATAATTTTAAAATGGCATTTCTAACCACATATTAGCTTTTTTTGGAACCTCTTATAGTACAAGGAGATGGAAAAGGCAAGTACTGTAGGGCGTAACAAAATAACTTTTATTAGTTTGACTGATGAAGTTGGAAAAAACAGATGAGCATTCTGGTACATGTGCCCTCACCCAGAAAGCTGACCAAGCACCTACAAGATAAGGAACAGCATCACATTTAATGGGCACTTCAATGAGATACACACACCTAGATGTAAAAGTAAAGCTTTATAACAGGAATAGTCAACTGGCTTATAGGGGAACAGTTATGAAAAACGTTACTGGAATTACAGTCTTTACATTGTACCTGGAACCTTGCAAATCCTATCAAATGTTCATTGTTTTTATCCACATGAGTATTTCTGCTGCTCCATGATTCAGAATTGTTTTGCCCTGTTCCTGTACAGCACAACGGGAATTTAGATTCAGATATATATTATTTATGGACAACAATGTGTCATTGCTAAGTAAAAAAAATGCCAATTCAAACAAGTATCTTGCATACAAACAACAAAAATTAAACCCCTGCTCCAGAAAAATAAGATATCAGAAGTATGAAGTCTGCTTTATTAGAGTGCATCTCCACCTAAATACTTTAAAAAACAAAAACAAACAACAACAACAACACCCTAGGGTACACAGCTAAATAATCACTAGACTTTCAACTATACTTTCAACCTTAAGTATCAGCTGACTTATCTACTACAAGCCCATTGAGAAAGTTTTAAAAGCCATTTCTCAATGAAGTTCTAAGTATTATAGTTCTGTGAAGAACTCTCCAGAGAATGTTCTTCACAGACGAAGTACTGATCTGGAATAAAAACAGTTTACAGAAAAACTGCAACAAATCATTTCAAAGTTACAAAAAGAGTCTTTCTCCAGCTGCCATTAAAGTGTTGAACTTGCAGAACTGATTAGGTAAGTTTTACTTACAGGACAGTTTTTATGGTGAAGAGCCACTGGGAGCAAGGATAAAAATGGGGATTTAAAAGGAGAATAGGGGATCACACACAGAAATAAAATGTCAAAACTTAGCTTAATCAAAAGTTCCAACTTACGTGTATTAAGGGTGAAATAAAAGCTTTTAAGAAGTCTTACATTTTCAAAGTCAAATACTTAACTTGGGTGCCAACATTAATCTATTTCAAGAGCTTAAAGAAAAGTGACTTGCCAGTAACTCTAGTTTTCTTAGCCTTCTTCCTCCACATCCTGCAAATGAAACAAGTCCACTCAGACTACGCTACACATCCACCTACGAGGGAGCAGAGAGGCACACTGTTCTGTGAGTCATGTACAAAGACACAAGACCTCCCCTTTCACACCGTCAGCAACTTCCTTAAATACTAATTAAGCCCTGTCACTCAGGACAGAAAGGGAATCAAAACAGCGTAGTGCCGAGAACCTTCAGCCCTTCAGAATAGGGACAGTTATGCCAGAAGCGTAGACGGCAAGTGACGTGAGAAGTAATTTTTATTTGCCAGAAATTACCGTTCTCCACGTTTCAGAACAAGTCCATCTTCCCAACACGCAGCCGTATCGCGCTGCTCCGACAGGAGGCAGGCTGGTCTTTCACAAGATTTGCAATACTTAAACATTATGGCAGAATCTGCTGATTTACTTCGATCCAGACAGTATGAAATTATATACATTTGGCAGCAGATAGCTCACTTCCTCCTCCCCAAGCGAAAGCAATAGTTTACAGTGAACAACAGCCAAGCAATAGGAAACAGAAGGCCAATATCCTCACAAATACACCGGGCCAGATTAACCTCATGGGCACAGAACAGATTTCCATGGAACTGCAGGTTAATATTTAAAAAAGCAAAACTGAACTATTTATGTTTGTCAAAAATAAATTACCCTGTAACTAACCAAGCATTTTCCTGTTCTGGGACAATCCTTTCACAAAACACTTTGGCAAATAGATATCAGACAGAATTAATGAAGGATACAGTTCTGACACAGCAGAACCTGATGGCACACAGTCTTTAACAAGCCTGCAATGAGATTAATAAACCCAAGGTGACATAGGCTAAGGGCAAATGATGAAAGCTATATGCTCCCATAAAATTTCCAAGAATCTGAAATTCATCAAAGGGTTGACCACTTTATCTGATCCAGTCTCAGCAAAGACTATCTCTTGTATTTGAGAAAAAGCAGATGCTGTGCTGTCAAGAGTTAACTGAGACCACAGGTAACATTTCCAAGAGATTCCCAAGGGGAGTATTCATTCATAAAGTAAGGATGTCAAGTCTCCAACTAATCAGCAAATGCTAATAACCTCTGAACGCAAAGAAACTTCTCTCCGTGGAAACTCTTTACCGGTCACTAACTGGATTCATCACTTATACAACACAGTCCATCCTGCATGTTTACAAGCGTAATCATCATCCAGTCAGGGTCAAACCATCTGCCAGGAGGGCGATTCCCAACCACACAGCACGCAATTCCATCACATGAGCATGGCTTTTGGATTATGATGGGGACAGTGTCAGAAGCAGGGAACGTCTCAGCCAAAGAGATGAAATCCACCGCAACAAAACCCAGGGTTTTCTTTAGGATAGATTCCCATTCTAGAAGTGGATGTCACCAATTAATAACTACAGAAAAGTTGTGGCTTCCTCAAGGAGTGAACTCATAGTTTGTTAAAGGAGGCAGCATACTACTTGGGCTGCTGCTGAGACTGCTGCAGAATTCTAAAGCGTAACTTCCCACGGAGCTCAAGTGCTTTACTAAGCCTGGTTTGCTACCTACAGGACACAAACCACAGTACCCAATTACTAAAATCAGTGAACTTGTGGGAATACATTGCAGCTCCCTCTGGGAAAAACATGGCCCAGGACTCTGGGGGAGCAAGAGGGGAAGAGTATGGTGTACATGCTGTTTTCATCTCAACATGGAGCTAAGACACGGCTGGAGAATGTGTTTGTACCTGGTAGCCAAGTCCCAGTCCTAGGAAGGACCTAAAGGAAGGAGAGTATCCTTGGAAAGAACAGACTGAGGAGTCTGCCAAGGGCATTTCATTTTTTTATCAAAATTTGGAACCCCAAATCCTGAAGTTTTCACTGTGGAACCTGAAAGCTCACCTTGGCTCAAAAAGGACCTTGATTCTGAACTTGATCTCATGGGCGTAGTGGGTCTACACCTACCATGTCCAGACCATCCAAAAACTACATGATACGCAGGCACAATCAGGACCCATTAGAACCTAAAAAATTCAGCAAAGCACCGTCTGAAAGATACACAGTCCATGGTGCTAACAGGAGCAAAGAGTTGCTACGGGCATCAGCAGTTGGGCAACATGAATGCAGAAAGACCAATTTACAGTTGTTCTTAGCATCACATTTATGTATGACTTGAACAAGACACAGCTACAAAGAACCAGGTCCAGATTTCACTAGGTTTGTGCAAGTAATCCATCAAACTGTCAGCATCTTCTAAAGCATCTAGCTGGAGAAAGAGATTGAGCACCTGTCTTTAAAGACAGTCCCGAGGGAGAAAGAATCTGAAACAAACTATTCCAAACTTAGCACTCCTCTTAAACAAAGTACCTGTGGGGCACACTCCGAGGCAACATATGTAAGGGAAAAAAGTTCAACCTCGTTTAGTTCCTGGAGTGGCTGCTCTCATCAGATGAGAGCCTATGAAGACACCAGATCTTCTTTTGCTTAGAAACTTCTCTCTTGCCATCACATTCCTCCCTGTGGAAGGATAAGATTAGGACAGGACAAGGAGTGCTCACAGAACTGATGCACAACATCCTGCTTCTGAGCAGAGCCAGCCAGGACTGCAAGGTACAAGAACATCTCACACACAATAGCTCAGAAGTCATTCACCTTGAGCATTTGTGGGATAATCAATCTTTTGAGGTTGAAGAAAGAGGAAAAAGAAGCGGAAAGTGGACAAAACCAGAGTGTTCAAATGCAGATGACTCAAACACGGAGGGCTGTGTATTTCTGCAGCAAGAGACAAAGGAATGCGTCAACATCAAAGCTGTACGACACAGAGCTCATGCACACACATTTCTGTTCACCTTTTTCAGTATAAAAAAAAAAAAAGAAACCAAACCAACTAGTTCACTTATGGCCGTGGTCCTGAGCTCTTGGAACTGAAAGATTACTAACGACATGCAGAAACAATCCATTGTGTTTTCAAGATTTTTATGGTACAACGATTTGACTTTACAGACGAATTTGGAGTACTAGCCCCTATCGCTCCTAGCTAGCATGAATGCAATCCAAATTTCCTTCTCTTCCCCCTGACATAATTGTGACAAGTCCGATACAGCCTGCTGTCAGTCACATTGCTTCACCCAGCCCCCTCTGTTTACTCCTCATATGAATTTCCAACCAACCATGTCTAAGTCTACCTCACCCACTTGTATCTACCATGCTACTTCCATTCTTTCATGCTTCCCATTATTCTCTTTTCATTCCCATGATTCTACGTTAAGCGCTCTACACTCACCATTGCCAGCATTTCTCATTTCACCTCTATTACAGGATTTCTAAGGAGACATTTAAGTGGAAGACTTTAAAATTGTTTGAGAGCTTTGAAAGGATTTCTTTTTTTTTTTTTATTAAAATACTTTAAGCAGTTTATTTCACCACTAAAACCATGTAAGGCTCTTATAAATAACCATTCATCCTTATTAGTTCAAAGAAAAGTACTATTTGATACACTGCTCAAGTTTGAAGTGATTCATGTTTGCTTTTCTAGAAAAAACACTGGATTGCAAAGACTTCTGGCTCCCTATCTTGAAAGCATAATTTTACAGTAATTTGTTTCTGACTAGAAAAACATTTTCTACTTCAATTCTTCAGGATAAGTTTTCCATCAAAATAAATAAAATAACAATAAAAATAATCCATGGAAGATATTGCACCTTTCAAAGGGTGTTAAAAGCATTACTTCAAGCTGCTATTAAATTACCTGCATTTTACAGAAAATGAAAGCAAGACTTTGCCACTAAAGGACTGTTATAGTGATAAAATGATAGCGAGCATTAAGCTCTCATAAAAAGCCTCTTCATTTCCAAGTCTGAACCCGAATTATAATTCTTTCTTTCTTCTTTTCAGAAAACAGCACTACAAGTTTTACCAACAGCATTCTACTTTTTATTTATTTCTTAACAGCAATATATTACTAGCCTCTCACCACACACACCATGCAGTTTATAGTGGGAGCTTTTTCCTTTTTTTTTTTTATGGCACTGTGCCCATCACTCACCTGTAACGGCATCATAAAACTCTTCTTCACTATTCATCCTTCAGTGTGAAATCTCTGTACAGCCAATCCAGCTTCCTCTAATGCATTGTTGAACTTGATTTAGCGATTAAGTATCTGTGTGCTGTCGAAGTCTTCTTTTGCAACTACCCAGCTGCTTTAGATGATCTATTTGACAAGACAGGGAAACAGAATTAGCAACTTCCACATTTCTTATGTGCACAAACATGCACACCTGACAAATACCAATTTTCCTATTTCTTCCCATGGCAAAAGATGGATTCTTGCATTCATAAGTAAACAGCCTTCTTTGATACCAAAGTCATTCTGAAGATGAATGCTACCTACCACAAGAACAGCTGATGCACTATGCCACGCTTCTCTCTGTATAAATACATCATATACATTACTGTAAAACATACCTTATTTACTGCAAGTTAAATTTCAGGCAAGTACAGCTAGAAGGAGCAGAGAACTGAAAGAAGGAAAAGACAGCTGGCAAAACAGAAATTCTCCTCTTCAGCAAGAGGATAAGCCTTACGGCATCCTTAACCAAGAAAGCTGGGAACAAGAAATAGAACCTTATATCTCAAAATCTCACTGTTGCATAAAACTGTTGGGCCTCACTGTGCACCACGCAATCAGCATCTAGTGACCATTAGAGAAGTTTCGTCAGGCTACTGCTATGAACTCTTGAAGGGACAACTGGAGATTTTTCCCTCTAGAGGGAGAGTGTAAAGAAACAACAAACTTTTTCTCAGTAAAGCCAAGCACACTGCAAATAACTTACAGATTTATGAAGCATTCCAGCTCTACTTTATGGATAGACTAAATTAGATTTTTTCCAGATGGTTGGCAATGGTGTAACGTAAACATTTTTCCTTCACCCAATTTTAGTCAAAGGAGAATAATGAGAAAATTTAGTTTGCACTCTTACAAATGTTCATCAGGTACCAATGACGAGCCAAGCACACAATGATAAACGACAGCATGGCAATGCTATCGATATCTCCTCCAAAACAACCTCAATCTGTCAGTCTCAATTTTTTATGATCCTTGAAGATCCCACCGCTTTTGTGACAGTAGTTTTTCCAGAGTAATTATAACTTGCACAATTCCATTCCAATTAAGAGAAACAAAGCCAGAAGCGCACTCTGTTCCTAGTAGAAGAGCTTGCCATATTTGAAGCCAATTCCTTCTGTCTTCCTCTCTGCAAGAAACCAAACTGCATGATTCCTCCTGTATTTCAAGTCTTTTTACCTCCCTGCCCAGGACAAAAGCTATGTGAATGTCTCACACACATACAGCCCTTCCAATTCTCCATTCAGAAGGAGGAGCTAAAATAGCCTATTTTGGAATCTAAGTTAATGAATGTAGCGTTCGCCTTGAAGTGTTATGTCTGTCAAAGCCAGGTATCTCAGTTTGGCGCTTTTCCCTTAGGAACTCCCTATTTTGCTTGCCACTATAGGATTTTACATCAATCTCTGCATCACGGTGAGTATCTAAGCCTCCACATAATCTTCAGCAATTTCATATTTACAAGTCCTCACCTCCGCAAGGACAAAACTTTATGCAGCTGCTTCTGACTGTTGCTACAGTGCTGTTGCAACTGCTCTCAGCTGGATGATCGTTTCCTTCCCTTTTTCCCATGCTGTTCTCCAGTCACGGACCTTTAACCTTTCAACTTTCTTGCTCATCAGTAACAAGTTTCTGACTTACTTTTGTCAAAGTGCTGCATTCTCCTAGGCAAGGATGCTCAAAACATTAAGAAGTCAGATACATGTATGTCTGAAGACTTCCAGTGCAAGGCTATCGGCAAGCGCTCTGCTTGCATAAGGCAAAGGAGCAGCAGCTTCACTTCAAAAAGATACAGGCGGTTCAGGCCACGGGCAACCGTGGTGCCACAGAATCAAAGAAAGGAAGAAACCCTCTTAACGGTTGGTTCAAGAGTAGCAGCTACCTCAGGTTTCTGGGTAAACTAAACAGCAGAATTGATTACATTGTTCTAAACCCGTACTGTAAGTACAAGTCAGTGTACCTATCCCTGTGTTATCTTGCCTAGCAGAAGCCAGTCCTTGACTCTGTAAAAAAAAGAAAATGCTTGTTCATACCAAAGCTGCTGTCAGTCTTACAGTTTCTCCAAACTTTCCAGCCCCACCAGCAATGTATCTGGAGGTATCACTTCCAAGGTCTCCAAATATGTCATATCTTTGCAGAAAATCTGTCCTTGAGGCTGCAACTATGTAAACCTTTCAACAGGGGCGGAACGAGGGAATCTAAAGAAAATTATTGCTACAGAAAACAGGAACTCGACGCCTCGGGACAACTGTTCACCCCAGAAGCCGTTATCACCACAACGGAATGACTCCCCTAGTTTGCCAAAAAAGAAGTTACATTAGAGGGCTTCTTTAACCCTCCAAGGTACTGTATCCTTGAAGATGCAAGACATTTATGGTTTCAATGGTCTGCAAGTATTGCATCCTTCTAGCAAAACAGCAGCCAATATTTCCAGAAGGAAACTTGTATATGCACAAGATACAGCCCTCATGATCAGCGCTACAATTCCCTCATTTAAAGTAACATATTTTGCATCAGAGTTACACTAGGAATAACTTAGCGCTCATACCACTTCTCTTACATTCAGTTCTTTTATTTAGCAGAGATTAACGTGAATTTGCATGTAGCTGAACACACAATGATAACATCATTTGGCTTCATGAGCCAAAAAGCTAGGATTAAGTCCTTTTCTCTTTACTCAAAGCAACAACAAAAAGTTACTTTCAACTAGGCTGGAATGCCAGAAGACAAAACCATCTTGTTTGCTTCATATTCAGCATTTGTAATCCGTATTTCCTCCTCCATGTCCATGATGTACGCAGAAGAATTCACTTACACACTAGCTTTTATCAAAATTGCCCTTCGAGGAAGGGTGCAATACTGCGTCAGACAGACCTTCAGGAGCTCAGGACCAACTGCCACCCTGGAAAACCTTTCATAAAGCATAAACATCATATCCTATTCACACCTTTTAGCCCTACAGTGTAGAAGAAATACAAAGTATATTTAGATGTTTTCTGACCTACATAGTAATCATGAGGAATGTAACAAACAGTTTTCCATACAGGACTTCGCTCGCTCTTTGTTGTAGAGAACTCTGTTTCAGCAATCAGGGTTTGCTGGTTTACAGGTTAAAATTATCTTGGTGGGCTTCACTTTAACAGCCAGTGCTAATGGGCTGGGGCTGGGCCTGGGTACTCGAGGCACGGACACCTAGAAAGGTACTTTTGCCTGGGGACTGCAGCCCAGCTGCATTGCCACATTTATGACCAAAGAGAGACTGTACATAAATCATTTTATAAATAATAGGAAAAAGCTGCAAGTAGAGGCATCTTAAGAGAACTGGAAATTTGTAATTTAATGATGATGACACACCCCTGACCACAAGCAGCCCAGATTTTGTGGTTTACAAGATAAGCGACAAAGCTCATATATTTCCTCATATTTTAAGGCTATGGATTTGTATATACTAATTGGATTTACTATGGGATTTGTGTGCATGAGTAAAATCTGCCACATTTATTTTTATTTTTGTAATGGATTGATTTCCCTACAGGAGAGATGCTATTTTTAAAGCTCAAACTGAAAGACAACAGAAAAAACATCCAAAAAAAAAAGTATAATACCCATCACAACAGTACACCTTCATAATTGGTTGGTAAATCTGTACTGCAGGCTGTATTATTGTATATTTTGTTCTGAGAAATTCTCTGTACTGGGTTGTCCAGAATATTCACAATATAATTTTACTCTTTGAAATTACATTTAAAGTGAGTGCCAACGCAATTAACAGAAAACAACGAAGTTTAACATAATTTATTGAAGCAAGTCTTGAAGAAGTTATTTGGGCAGAAGCTAGTTTTTCTAGTCATCTTGCTTATTTGCATGCAAATGCCTACAATACACAAAACCAGACTAGCAAGAGTTAAGCTAAGCATAGCATGCAAGTCAAAAACTTGTAAGAGCTTCTGGTATCTTCTAATCAAAGGACTACCATTTTGGTTCCTCTGAAATAAGCTTTGCACCTTAGCGATGTTGTAAAGCCATCCACAAACAGGTTAAACAAGATATTATGCTGTCCAATAACACAATTTAGAAATGCAAATACCAATGCTGAAATAAGAATGCCATGTTGGCCCCAAGCAAGTAACCCAAAACCTGAACAGGTAAGGGATGGAAACATAACTAACTACTAGTCCCATGGGCACAAAGTCTCTTTTGTACTTCTGTTATTAAAAGGTTTCACTGGTGCTGCACAACTAGTTGAAAGCAGGTTACTCATTAAAACTCCTTTAAATTCTCACAATTTATCAGAAAAGGTTCACATATTCCTGTATGACTGATGACTACGGACAGTCCTGTCCTTAAAGGACATGAGGATGTTTGCAAAGGCAAAGGGCAAAAACAAGCATGCAGTTGCAATAAATGCTGTGGAAACACAAGAAAACACCTGCACCACATCCATAGCACACCTTGAAATAGGTTCTACAGAGAGGAGGGAATTACTGAGACTGACGTACTTCTTCCCAGAAGTGTATCTGTCAGAGCAAACAGAAAGGGCTGTTCCTAAACACGCATGGCACGCCAATGGTCACAATACGTACTAAGATCCCGAGAGGCTCACTCTCAGGAGAAAACATGCTTCTCTCAGTGATCTCTGCAGCCTTGATGCAGAGAATGTAACTATTCATACCACCTACGCTACGGTCCCATGACGAAGGAAGGAACAAAGTCATACCGTACCCGTCCATCAGCTGGTTATGAATAACGTCCCAGCGTCCTGTCAAGCACTGCACTGAACATGTAACTCAACAGTAACTCGTACCAGGTGATCTGGCTTCTGGTAAGATGCTTTGCTTTCAAAAGCTTAACTCTGTGCAGATGGCAGGGTCCTGTACAAGCTCACAGTCCCCAGCAGCAGAAGGTACAGGGAACTCTTTTCCAGGGATGCAGCATCAGTAAGATCAGTCCCAGACTTTGCACAGTTCCCACCTATTTTAAATGATTTACTCCCACGTTAATTTATTTTTAAAACCTGGACAACAAAAGTGAAAGACTTTGCCATCACTTTATAAAGTATCTAATTTGCTCAAGCCGTCCTGTGACATGCGTATCAGTGCCTGTATGAGGAGAGATGCAGGCACTCCTTGCAAAGAGAGTTTACCTTCATAGCTTCTCTCTGAAACCAAAGGTGTGGAGATCCACTGCCTGCTGAGCAGTCGAAGCTGCTCTCTGGCACCTGTACTCTCCACACCTATGCGCCAGGTGAGGCTGCGGAGGTGACCTGTCACAGTTGTCCGTAACATCATTTCATTTGCTTACAGCTCTATCAAGTACTAAAGATTGAAATTTCCTATGCCATTTATCTGGATGGGTTAGTAACCCCTCAAATCTGTCATCGCATATGCTTGCTCCTTCTCAAATGCCATTCCTCAAGGGAAAAAAGAAAAAAAAAACCAACACCTTGTCTGTGTCACTAAGATCCTGGATCCTCACAACTTATGCACCAATTCAAAAACCCCAAACATTAGTACCTTTCAAAACAACCAGTAAGCGTTTGAGCATGCGATTACTAAGACTTAGTTAATTTAACATAACTAGCTACTCCATACTAACTTGTTCTTCTATGTTAATCCTCAACAATAACCCAGCTGGTTAACCAAAAGTTACTCCTCCTTAAAGAAGCATTTACATTTCCATAGAAAGGTAAGCATTTACAGCTGGAGTAGCTACTTTGACTGGAATGCGGTTCAGCAAGATCAGTTTTGCAGCCTGCCTGGCTGACTACAGCTGCAGTGTCTTATTCCTCCAGACCTGAAGGTGAAATTTCACATCACGCAGCAATTCTGCAAAGCCACTGCTTTGTTAACACCATCCTGCTACCTTTACAAATCCTGGGTTTTTTCCCCGCTCTTAAAACACATGTTAAAAGACATACAAAACACTATGTCATGTTCATTATACAGACATTAAATCTACTTGTGAGATCAAGGAGCATTTAAGTAAAACCAAGTACGGAAACAGTAAGCAGTCATGAAAATAAACACAAGCGTTCACCAGCATGAGCAGGTAGGGCGTTAGAAGTTCAATACCCTGGAATTAGAGTGCCACCAAAGAATGAATGAACTAGCACATTCATCAGCTTTTTCACAGGCCTAACAAGGTTTTGTTGGATATGCACTTCCACAGCAAATTTTAAAACAAATGAAGTTTATTAACTTGAAAGGAGAATACTTGCAAGCAAGGGGAGGGGAAAAAAAAAAAAAAAAAGTAAAAAAAGAAAGTCACTTGAGGCCTTCCTCACAAAAAAGAACCTGAAAACTTTCTGTCAAATCTCACATGATAAAAAAACTGCACAAGTATTGCCGGGGGAGCAAGAGAAGGGGCAAATCCCATGAACTCTGAAAAGACACTCAGTTTTCAGGTTTTTGCTTTTCTTTAATGGGTCAAAAGGGCACAAGCTCAATTTAATAGAAATAGTATCGACATAATTTAGAAGTAGCTCGATACAAAGGAAAATTCATTCCATGCCCCATTTAATCCACCTAGCAGCATATGTTAATAAAGAGCAACATCTTCATTAGTTTGATATCCTGCGTCCAGGATGCACCGTCTGTCCAGAAAGAAACTCCAAAAGAGCCAGTAGAAGGTCAAATATACACACCCTTCATATTAACAGTAAAAATAATAACTGAAAAAAAAAGGAGAACAAAAAAATCCAACAGTTCTACAGCATGACTGGTGGAATAAGAGCCAACCCCATCTTCTCTTGAGTTGCCAGGTGAAATAAAACATAGCTATAGCACTTTAAGGGACAGAAATAAATAGCTTGAACTAGAAGATAAATATTCATGTGTTTTTGCTTCATACACATCTCTTGAAAGCTTCAAACTGCAGTGTTTCATCTCTGAATGAAAGCTTCAGCAAGGATGAATCCTAATTGACTCATAAAATTAGGTTACCAACAACACTGGATCTAAAACATCTACAAAAATTAGCCAAGAAGTCAATTTAATTGGCAATTTAGATACCTGCTGTAATTATTATGCGCTTAAAATCTCTTCAACCAGAGAACAGCTACACAGATGGCAGGATCCAGAAGAGGATTTTATTTACCAAGTTAGATTTGTTTCTTACTCCAAAGTTTGAATGTGATAGCATCTTCCACCAAGAGGTCTTGGCAAGACGAAACTCACTCCGCAGCCACAGTAAGAGAAGGGCAACTTCCTTCTCACGTCTGTTAAACAAAGTGCAGAGAGGTTGAGTGAAGAGGATCAGCCGAAGACCTGGCCCACTGTCACTTTTCCACTTCTTTGAAGACTGCAGTTATCCCTATTATAGGCCTTAATGTAGCGGGGAGTTACTAAATGCCCTGGGGACAGCTCTTGACCTGTATGGGTCCTGCTGGGATGGAATTAAATTCCTTTCTAGCAGCCTGTATGGTGCTGCGCTTTGGATTTGTGACCAAAGCGGTGTTGATGACGCACCCATGTTTTATTGCCAAGGAGTACTTACGCAGCATCAAGGCTTTCTCCCTCTCCCACTCTGCCCCCGCAGCGAGCAGGCTGGGGGTGGACAAGAGGCTGGGAGGCAGCGCAGCCGGGCCAGCTGACCCCAGCTGACCGAGGGGATATTCCACACCACACACCCTCACGCTCAGCCATAAAACTGGAGGGGAGTTTTGCGAGGGTTGCCGTTGCTCATGGACCGGCTGGACACGGGTCAGCTGATAGCGAGCCATCGCTTTGGCATCTCTTGTTTTTCTTTATTTCTATTTGGCTTTTCCCCCTACCTTTACTTACTAAAGTGCCTCTGTCTCTACCCCCAAGTTTTCTTGCTTTTGCCCTTCCGATTCTCTCCCACACCCCACGGGGCAGGGCAGCTGTGTGGGGCTCAGCTGCCTGCCAGGGCCAACCCACAACAGAACCAAAGCACTGAAGCATCCTAAGCTGATAGTTTAGCTGAACTTATTTTTAAAGCACTTGAAACAATGGTGGCAGCAAACTGAACATCGGAAAATTTAGCTTTGAACACATGAGCCAAACAGATTTATGGCAGAGAATCACGTTCTGTTCTCTCAGGAATACAGATTTTTGGTGATACTTCACAAGAATTAGAGCCAACTGAAACGCTAGAAGTCTGGTTTGCAATTGAGTTCAGGCTACAAAAATTTGTTTCTGCATCAGAACAAACCACAATAATTGTCCCACGCACTGAGTACTGCCCCCAGCACAAAGCTACAGTGCTGCTATCGGAAACATTATTTATTGAACATAAAAATTAGAAAGATGAAACTGGACAGAAAATACCCTAGCAGCATAGTGCTCAATCACCTACAGAACCGACAGCTATCCCCAGTTTCACTTCAGCCAAGAATTCTGTTCTGTGGCTAAGGATACTGGTTCACAAAACTTCTACCAAACATAAACAAGCAAACCAAAAAAGACCAAGGAAACGTGATTCCAGCAGATTAATATTTTCTGATGCAAAACACTTCCCTGAAATTCCCACAAAATTCTGTACATGTTCTCCTTTTTTTAACGCTACACCAATATTTGAGACACTTTTCCTCCTGAGAGCATCTGGTACAGCATTCTTTGGACTTTGTAGCCTTCCCTTGGAAACTATATCATTGTCCACAATTATAAAAGATCGCAAAATTCTGGTTTACATGCCTTCCCTACCAATGATGCATAATGCAAGGCTTGGTCATGACTGATACACCAGCTCGCTTCTAGCCACACTGTTAAAAAAATGAGTAATTCAATACTGTCTTGTAAAACTAGTTACTTCTTACTAGCTTCCTGAAGGATTTGTTTTATTTTATTTGTAAGAGAGACAAGGTGGAAAGTAATCAATAACTCCAACCACAGTGGCTTTGGACACAAGTGTCAATTGATACATCATCAATCATTTATGAACACTTCTCTTTGAACCAAAGCTTACTTTGAAGGTAAAATTAAATATGCTTGAATATTCCTAACCACCCCTAAAAATTGATCACTGAAGTTTAAGAATGCAAAGACAATTACAGCATATAACATCACTAGAGAAAACTCCTAGAACAGTAAAAACAGTTACAGGTTTAGTTTATAGATCTTCCTACTAAAAGGCACTTTTTAAGCTTTGTCTCTGTGGACTCATTCTCTCTGGGTAGGCGTAGTTTTACATTTATTCTGTACAAGGTATCTTACAAATCATCTTCATGGAGACACTTAAACAATTATGATAGCAATCATACTGCAAATAAAGCAGGACAACAGCTGACTAACCTACTGCAAAGCCCTACAGCATAAGAAATCATATTTTTATGCCTACCACCAATTCCTCACACACTGAAATTCTGCAGCACGAGCTCATGCACACAGCTACTGGACTATTTGCTAAAGAGTTTTAAGATGATACCACAAATTTGCAAAAGCTTTAGAAAGTCGAGTTTCTGCTGTGGTTGAATTTCCTTTAAAGCTACATTTATAGTAGATACTTAATGGATTCCATTATAAGGGTGTTACTGTGTTTGCTGTTGTCAAAATATTAAAAAATTGACTTCTCAGGACAGGACAAGTATCTCTAAATAGAGTTCAGTTTTAATAAAGAATCCACCTAGCTATCTGCTCAGTAACATTAACCCACTCAGATAATAAAACGAGTGCACAGCACTTAGAACTATGTTTAAGACAAAATAAGGCAAAATAAGGCCATGTAAATAAAGTTATTTGCATCTCTAAATAAGGATAGCATTTTTGTTTCATTATGAAGCAACTGTTCAACAGTTTCATTGATGTTGTGCAAAACCTAGAAAGAACACATGTACGGGGCAGAAGTTATGTTCTTCTAACAAAGTTCTCGTTTCGTCCAGCAAGCAAACGTGCTGCTAAATGGACCATTATAAGCAGGCCGGTGAGCTAACTTCTCCATAGCCTTACCGTGTACGAGTTTTATAATTGAGCGTTATTAAAAGGATTCTCATTCGCACTTGATCACACTGAAACATTGTAGGAAACAGAGTCTCTCTCAGTGGCCAGAGCTGGTTAGGTCTGAAGTGAGTGACGTGAACCACAGACACCTCAGAATTCAAATGCTTACCATCTTCAAACTTTCCATATCATCATTACTTTTGAACTATCATTAGAATCAAAACTCAGTAAGATACATCAACAGATTCTTTTGGGAGCCCTAAAAAAAAAAATACCCTGACTCAAAAGAGTAAGAATAATGCTAGTAAAAATATAATGAAGTCATCCATTCATGAAAACACATTTCTTGACAAATATCATAAGCATGCAAACTTCTTTGTAATAGCCCAGACGTTCATAGCATCCCAACAGCCACAAAGCTTATCTCATCTACAACTCTGAACAGCATAGCAAAGGAATTGAATTCAAACAGGAATGCCACAGATCAAGGTTTCCATTCAATCTAATGCCAAGCACAGACGTTAAGTGTCCAACAGAGCAATATCCAGTTTAAGTTTTGGACTATAAAACCAAGAGGGACAAGATTAAAAGGTGCAGATGTAACTCTGCAGCTGCAGGCACAATTCACCTTTTGTGCACACTCCCGCCAGATTTATAAACAATTACAGGCAGACAACGCTATCCAGCCTCCTGCATTTTCTGAATGGAGGGCTGCTGTAATTTGCTAGAAATCTGTCTCATTAAATTATGTGCATAATAAAATATACTGAAATAATCTAAAGGATCTGTCTAGACCAGCAAATGAATTTCCAATTGTAACTGTATTAAAAAAAAAAAATCAAGTTTAAGTAAGCTTAGTCTATTCTTGTAACTTATTGATCCTGAAAATTAAGACTTTATCTTTGTGCACTGAATCAACAACAAATTTTTGAAGAGTATAACTGAAAGTAATGGTAAGCCACATTTGACACATTCTAATTGCTTACTGCTCTCCTGCAACTTGCTGTTACAGGCCTTTAAGAATACAAAGTAACTAACTACATCATCATACATTCTTCTGCATAGTAATTATTAAGAATTCGAGGACTGAGATAATGTATTCTTTCATTCCAAGTTCTATAGTGGTCTATTCCATAAAATAATAAAAACCATAAAAGAATCGATGTAACGCATAACCTATGTTTTTTTGCAACAGGAAACATATCACAGTCCCATACCTTCCACAAGCGGCAGATACAGGGTGACCAGCTTTTTCATTGCTCTCACTTTCCAATTTACTCAGCTAGCTGAAGATGCCCCCGTGCTCAGTTACATGTTCAAACTCAGCAAAAAACATTCAAGATGTTGAGCGCTCCATATTTAACGCATATTCTTTCCATGCCCAATTTTGTGCATTTCTTCCAAAAAATGTAGGAGAACCAAACATTTTAGTCATTTCACAGAGAACACGCTAAACGCTAAGCATTTTAAAACATCACATTAGTATCAAATACAGACATTTCTTGTCAGATCTCTTCATGACTCAGGTGACAAAATTGATACCGAGTGAAAAAATGTCAGCTTGTAAACAGAAGTTCTAGTTATCAAGTAGCATGATGTAACGTTGCATTGTTCAAGGACAAGTTACTTCAAATACCAAAGCTAGTGAATTAGCTCCTTAAAAATTCAGTGTACTTGCATGTGAATCTTGCTTTCAAACAACAACAACAACAAAATCATCTGACTGGCACTACAAACAGTGATATAAAAATACAGCCTTATCAAAGCCAGAAAACCTGATTGGTATGTTTTCCAGCCAACACTAAAATAACAGAAAGCTAAGCTTTCCACCTTAGTTCTAGGTCAGCATGTGTGAAGTTCGCACAGTAGAATTCACAAGAAGAAAGACTGAAAGAAACACCAGCTTCAATCAGAAGACCTGTCAGCTTAAGCATGTACATATCACCGAAAGCAGTAACAGTATTAAAATTGATTTAAAGAAACCATCCGGCAGTGACAATTACCCTCCACGATCAGTTACCAATTAAGTGGATTTGCATAGATGTTAGCAAACAAACAACTACGTGCACCACACTCTTTTTCAGTATTGCATCAACTGAAACCTTTAACCTATCTAGTCTTCGACTACTTGCAGGCACAGAGTTTGTTGTCTAATCATCATTTTCTATCTTGAACTTTTGTCTTCTCTTTATAAGATTATATTTGCATGGCTGAAGAGCTAGTTTTGGAGAAAAATGGCATATTTATTCCTGGACAGCAGATGTCTCAGTGTTTCCTTTTGAGCCTTCCCTGAAGTTACAAGTTCATTATGAGGTGCTGTTGGTTCAGGAAAGCAACATTAAGAATCACTCCTGATCTTATCCTAGATTGCCCTCAACTTTCTGTCACGTGGTCAAACATCCGTATGACTTGACAACTATTTTAAGAAAAGCTCTCTTTACAGTAACTGAAAACCCAGGGGTTACTTAGGGGAAAATCACTGCTCAGAATTTCTCGCTTCTGTGCTAGTTTAGCCAGTTCTCCTACTCCCATCCCACAGTGCAGCACTTTATGTTTGGAAGTTACCCAAGTCACTGCTTCCAGAAATTGCCCTGAGGTTTCAGAAGTCCCAGAGCATACTGGTATAAAGTTTGTTAAGATGGTATATATGTGGCTGCCCCCAGACGTCAACGTGAACGTGGAGTTACTGAACTTTGGAAGGTTAAGTTGGAATGAAACATATTTATTTTTCCTTGCGTGCATAAGCTTTAAAAACGGAAACACTATGAGAAGAGTGGTACAGTAGTGCTACTCTACACTGCAGATCTGCGTCTCCTTTTTACTTTTCCTTTTTGAAATCTTAAATGAAGGCTAGTACTTTAATTGAGAAAATTCACAGTAAACAAAAGCAGTATCTGCTTGCATTCAACATGCTTGGGCAGATACTTCTGAGGGGAAACACAAGGCTATGGCAGACATAAAAAACAGAAGGCGATTTCGAACCCACATCTGAAATTCTGGCCTGCAAGTGCTGCAAAGTAACAAACCGCTTCCAAAAGGAGTCCTGAATCCAAACATACAGATAGCACAAACATGATTAATATCCAAATTAAATAAACGGCAACATAATTTATACCTTTGTTACTATGCAGAAGTTCTGGTGGCATGTTATTTAAAAAAAAGCCTTTTTTCCTGCTATTTTTCCCATCTTGCTTTTCTCCCTTTCAGGAGCTCTGTAAGAGAAATATTGAGTAGGTAACTGAAGAACAAAAAAAAAAGCCAAACTCAAATAAATCCTAACTGCTCGCTGTGCTTCAGCTGTGGCCTGAAAGGCCCCTCGAGGCTCCCGTATCGTGCTGAAGCTGAGCTCAACACTTTCATCTTGGGAACTGGGTGTCATAGACTCCTTCGCTAAACCACCCAGCTCCAAAAGCAATCAGGGGAAAAAAATAAAATTAGAAAAATCCCTACAGCAGGGCTGACAGGGCTCCGCTGACCCGCAGCCCGCGCTCCGCACAGCCATGCCCTTCAGCCCCCGCCACCTCCCCTGTCCCACGGCTGAGGAAACGGTTCTGCCACCCAGCCCGGGGCACCCGAGGTTCTGCCGCCTCCGCTGAAACATGGAAGGGCAACAATCACTTCAATCCACCAGGCTACTGCCTCGGCCGCCCAGGCCTCCGGCTCCCGGCGCCCTGAGAAAGCAAGCGAGCGGGTCAAGGACCCCGCGTCCGCCGGGGAAGGGAGCGCAGCGCTGGGGCGGCCGCGCTCCCCCGGCCCGGTGACGGCCAGCGGCCGCCCGGGCCGGCCCTCGCCCTCGGCCGGACTGACAGGAGGCCCCGCGGCGCTGAGGAGAGCCGGCAGCGGCCCACCGGGGAGGGGATCCCCGCGCCGGGCTGGGCCGCGCCAGGCCCGGGCGGGGCTGGGGGAGGCGCTGCCGCCCTCCCCTCAGCGGGGGCGCCGCTGCGGCAGGTGGAGGGGAGCCCCGAGCGCCCGAGGGGAGCGGCGCGGCGGGGAGCGGAGGGCAGGGCAGGGTAGGGCAGAGCGGGGCGGCCCGGGGCAGGCGCGGCAGCATTACCTGGCACCGCGCTCCCGCGACGGCCCCACCGCAACACCCCCCCCGCCCGGTACCGCTGACACCGAGGCGGAAGTGCGGCCCTCGCAGCGGCGGAGTGACGCGCCGCTTCGCCAATCGTAGAGCGCGGCCGCGCCCCGCCGTCGCCGAAGCGACGAACCAGCTTCCCCGCCCACCCGCTGGGAGGCGGGGCGAATGCTAATCAGGCGCCGAGCCTCACAGCCCCGGGCCGCACCACTGCTGGGCAGACTGCCGACCAATGGCGCGCCGGAGGGGCGGGACTATGCAGATGAGGACGGTACCGAGAGCCCCCGCTGCGCCGGGCGGTCTCACCTGCGCGTCTCGGAGGGGACGGTGCAGCCTCCGCTGCACAAACGCACACAGTTCTGCTGCAGCCGGTACCTTCCCGTGGTGCTTTCTGGGACGCTTGTACCGTCAGCCAGCTGCGGACCGTGAGCCCGGATCACCATCACCTCTGTAGCACTATCTGTCCTCCTGGTTGAGGGCTGGGAGGAGTTGCAGCTTTCCAGCCGCGTTCAGCCCCCCCCGTGGGTCCCCGCAGGGCCCCGCACGTCCTGTAGCGGTCTCCAGGCCCACCTGCCGGGGCTGCACCTGCCGTAGTTTGCTGTGCACCGATATGAATTTAACCAATTTTGTATTTTTTTAACATTCTAGCCAGCTTTGAGGCATGGCACATGCCACCCCTCGGCTGCAAGATCCGAGAGTTTGATTTTCAGGGCATTCCTTCATCCCAGTGAGCTCCGACACGCGGCTGCAGCCAGCGCTGCTCCGAGCAGGTTAGCGGGGATCTGGACGTCCCAGAGACATGGTCAAGCTGGCGGGTCAGAGCCGGTCCCTGCCAGCAGAGAAGCTGGCAGCTGCTTTTATGTCTGTAGCCCTGAACTTGCACTTGTTCAGACACGACAGGTAACGGGAGGCAAGTTCATAATCATCCCCTTTGCTTCAGAGTAGCTACTGGCGTGCTAAAGCAATTGAGGCTATTTGTAGAGGTTGATGCAAGCATCAAAACTGTGAGTCAAGAGTTTAAAATTAATGACTCATAAAATTTCTTTTAGATAGCACCTGTTCTGCTCTTTTTATTTACCTTTGAATGTCTGAGTCTGCAAGGTGTTTTCCTTCACATGCTCTTAAACTTCTAACGTGATCAGAGAGATCCGAAACTCTTTTCCACTGAAATGTCTCCTTCCCTCCCTTTTTGTACCTGAAAGCTAAGAATGGAATGAAATCTCATTGGACCCAGCCACCGGGACTGGAGAAGGAACAAAACTTAAAAAATGGCAAAGCACGCACGGAGCGAGGTGCCTCAGGAGATCAGCCACAGGGCTAGCAGGCACCCGTGCTGCGGAGCGACGAACCCATCGGTCGGGGCGAAGTCGTGTCGCTGCGACAGCGCGACGCCCTGCTGCGATTGCCGAGGGGTCGCCTCGTCCTCGTCCGCGGGAAATCCTACGGGGCGTCAGGAGGGGCCAGCGCAAGAGGGAACAAAAACCGCTCGGGAATGACGAGCTGCAAAGGAACGGTAGGGAGCGAAGGAGGCGGATGAGTCACAGAAATATTTATCCTCAAAATGATCTTTTACCATTGATACACTTCTCAATGCAAAGCAAATATAGGAATTAGCATATTAATTCTGTAGCACAGAAGTGGTTCATCAGAGGTGGATGTAAATGCTTTTTAATAGGGGAACGGCTGCAAGGCTGGCAGGGGACATCGTCGCTACGCCAGAGCTTTGCCATCAGACCAAGTCACCGGTGCGGGGGCTGGGAGGGGGGTCGGCGGGGCCGGGCAGGGCTGGAGCGGTCCTGGTGGGGTGCTGCGTCTCGGGGGTGGCCCGGGGCTGGGCACCGTGCGAGGGCTCCTGCTGGAGACCAGAGTCCGGCCGCAGACGTAGCACCACGGGCGCTCTTCTCCTTGCTGCTTATCTGCCCTAGGCACCGAAGAAGCCTCGCAAGGAAGGGTGATGGTCGGAGTGACGGCAAGGGCCCACATCATGATGGGATTTATTCCTCCACCAGCACTTGTGTAAAGTATGTTTTCGGAGGTGCAGCAGCAAAAATACAAACCACTCCTTTGCTGCACAGCTCCCTCCTGCCTTCCCCAAATACTTTACCTGGCACACTTGATTCTGGAGTATTGCTCATCCCGAAATGAGCTGACAGCTCCTGGCCATCAGCCACCTGCTGACAGTGTATGAGACATGAATTAACAGTGATAACGCTCCTTGCTCTGGCAGAAATGTAAGGTTTTAAATGAAACCTCCACTGAGAGTTTCCCACACGCGCTGGGATTGAGGGGCGTTTTGGGGTGGGCACAGCTGGCTCTGAGGGTGTCCGTCAGTCTTTGGATCCAGTCTTGCTATACCCTCCCGTTGTTTTATCCCTGCGTTCACCCAGGCGAGGTGTTGTTGGGCTCGTCTTTAGGGAATACAAATCTTTAGGGGTAGAGGATAATTTGTATCATTCCAAATCTAGTTTTAAGATTTTCCTGATTTGCCCAAAAAAACGATGAGTTTTTTCCAGTAAGCCCTGATTCAGCAACCCACTTCTGGATTGCTCAACATTATAGGCTCAACATTAAGCACAGAAGTATTTCTGTCATCATCGCAGCTTTTAAGCAAAGGCTCACAAACAGAAAGTAAGCATGAATTTAAATTATTTTCTGACTGAACAGGCCTTTGTCATGACTAAGCAGCTGATCTGGAGGAGTTCTCCGAAAGGATCATGGAAAGAGAAATCCACTGATTAGATGACCAAGGAATACTGAACTTGTGTAGCTTTTTCAGGTCTTAATTGAAGGCACGGGCATTCTGAGCCTGCCACAAAATCCTCTCCCAGGCATTTCGTAGGCATTTGAGCTAAATGCCCATGCTCAAAACGAGGCTAATTGAAAATTTCTTCCTTTGTTAAGTATTCAGGGGCTACTCTCTAGCAATCTAAAACCACAAAACCCCAAAATTGGACAAGGAGAAGAATCTAGCTCCGTATTTGTCTCCCTCCTGTGTTGGCAATGAGGGGAGAGAGCAGCTACCTTTTAAAGGAGATGGCATGGAAAATTTTGCCTTGCTGGCAAAAGTTTTGCAACATTAAAAGTAATTAAAATGGGGTTTTACAGTGGAAAGTCTTGAGCAACTGTCTCAGGCATAGGTGTAACCATCAGCTCCACCTATAATCAACCCAACTGTTCCCCGCCTGCGGAGGAACGCAATCCGCTCAGAAAACTGATCCAAGCAAACCTTGTCACTGCGCTAGATTTACAGAACCTAAATTGCGACGGAGTAAGGAAGGGCAAAATGAAAAAACAAGACACATTGATCCTGTGATCTAGATATAATGCAAGGAAACGTGGCACGTTACAGCGAAAATACTGATCGTCTTTCACCAGTGGTACTTAGGCAGAGACAAATGCCTCTTCTCTCCTCCTCCCAATAAGCCGGTGGCCAAAGGCCGCCACTTCAGTCCCAAGATCTGTGGGCAAGTGCTCACCTCTGCCACGGGAAGCTCTTTTCAGACAGCGACTTCTTGCCAGAGAGCTTCAAAACCAAACCTATTTGTTTAGCAAGTGCTCCAGCATCTTCTGCTTGGCGTTGCTGTGGTCCCTCCTCCATGCCGTGCCCGTCTGCAGCGCGAGGCCGGGGTTCCCGGCACACCGTGCCTCCACGGCGTTTCAAAGACACAGCGTCGTCCTTATAGTTCTGTGCCGAATGTGCTTGGAAACGCTCCCGCTCCTGTTTACCAACAGCTTCACCTCGGAGGAGTACGGGGCTTGTCCACACCTGAAAACTAATTTGGATTAAGGGAGGTTGTGAATTAAAAGCAGAGCAGGACTGCCAAAATATCTCTGGGCGTAAGCCCCAAGCTATCAAAACAATTGATTAAATGTACCATCACTAATTGCAAAATCAGTGGAGAAGGGAAATAAGCGTGCTCAAGAGAAGAAGGTCACGCATCCCGGCACCGGCAGGGCCGGGGCAGGTTTGGGTTTACCCTCAGCCACAGGGAGACGTGGAAGCGGGACGTGGGGAGGGAGCAAACCTCGTGAGAGGATGAGCGGGACAGCAGCCAGAGCACAGCCCTCGGCTGGTTATTGCCCGTCGGGGGGTCCCGGCTGCGGGGCAGGAGCTCACCGGCCCCGGGGTAGGTACCAGCCTGGATGACCGCGCTGTGCCCAGGTGGAGACGATGGTTTTCACATCCTGTTCTCTGCAGTTTTCTTGTTAAATATTAGCTGTGATTCTTCTAAAACGGCACACCCCTGTCACGCCGTGCCGGAGGCTGTGCAAACATAGAATAGAAAGAAACTTTCTGCCTTAAAGAGCTTGCGGTGGCAGGCTCTCCCTCTTCCCAAGTGAAAGGAGGCTGCATCCAGATACGCGTGAGCCAGACACCGCTTTGCAAAACGGGTAGCATGCAAATCTTCCACAATCTGAATAATAAAGATTTCCCCCTATAGCGTGTCCCATCTCACAATATGAACTCTATTGACAACGATAGTGTATTTTGAGTTGCTGGCACTAAAAAAGGGAAGATATTGTGAAAGAGCTAGCATCACATAAATTTATTTAATATAAAAAAGACATTAAAGAAGCAGACGTTGGTAACACTGATGGGGCTCTAGTGAAAAACATGGTAATGCTGAAACCACATGAATTTCAACCAGAATCTTGAAGAAAAGCAATTCAAGAGAAAAAGGAATCCATAAATAATGAGGAACATGGCAAAAGCTGAATAAGTAGAAATAGCCAGGCTGTTAAAAGGCTGAATAAGCATGTTCTTTGTAGCGGCATGGAAAGGAAAAGACACAACAGCCTGTATCCTCCGCTTCAGCGATAATTTCCCTGGGAGCTGCACCCATTCAGCTGAGGGCAGCTCAGGGTCTGAGCCACTTCTCTTCAATATAAAATAAAGTTTTGAAAATCTCTGTGGTCAAAGTTGTGAAAGCTTAAAAGCTAGATGCTGAGCGTACCAGAGGCTTTCCACAGTAACCCAGAAAGCTTCTTAAGAAACATGCTTTCTCACAAAGTCTAGATGTTACTCTCTGCTGAATCCTGAATTCTTCTCATTCCAGATAGGACTTCTGGCACTGGAAACTCCCGCTCCTGGAGGGAGCAGGGATAAAAATAGTCAGACAAAACTAGGTCGCTTCCATATCCCATCTCACCTTCCCTGGGATGAAAGTCCATGGTTTTCTTGCATCTCCATAGCAGGACAGGTGGGGATGGATCAGCTTTGACCCACAGCTTCCATCCCCCCGCCACTGGTAGAGGGTTTGGGAAGCACCGCAGGGGGATACCAGAGCCCCCCCGGAGCCCGACTGTTAGAAACCCGCTCCCACTGGGTACCCACCAGCTTCGGCTGTCTCTGTTCCAGGAGCAGATCTGAAGATGCTCTATTTTCCCAGTGCCCATGGGCCATCGTGCTGCCGCCAGTTGATCTGCCAACGATCAATGATGCTTTATATCCTAATAGAGGTTTATTTGTCAAACTTGGCCAAAAGAGCGTCTCATTTAGAATTAATTACAATGTCTGGTTTTAGCTATATGTACGGCAGCATGGCAAGTTACACTTGTACTCTTTGGACCAAATTTCTATCTATGGATGGCAGTAGTTACATCAGAGACTAATTCAATGGCTTGTATGATGCTTTCTTTCTGGAAATTGAAGTCAATAGAAGCTAATTATACTTATTGATGCAAGACCAGAATTGACGTGTGAGTAAAATTTAACCTGTCTGAGTGCTTCCTTGGTAACTTATCTCTGTCTCCAGGATCTCACCCGTCACAAGCGGCGGAGCGGGATGGGTGTGCAGGAGGCAGGGCAAAGGGATGCTCCTCGCAGCCCACAGCGTGAGGGATATTTTCCTTTGGATACTCCCCATGCTAAGTCAGAAAGTAGAACAGATTTCTACTGCCCAGGTAATATGGAGGTGTTTCTGATGTCGGGTAAATTAATTTCATTAAGTTATTCAGTGAATTAGACACTATTAATTCAGTAGCACGGTGTTTCCCCAAGTCAGCCCCAGTTCCCTCTCCATTTTGCTGGCTTCGTGGATGAACAGATGGCAGAGGAGTGTTTCCCGTGGCATCCACATGTATTTTTCAAGCGTTCCTGATAACCTGTCTACACTGTGCCCCACAGCACAGCGAAGAGCCGCCGGGGCTGGCAGAGGTCACAGCACGAGGACAACTGCTCTCACACCCCGGGTACCACCTCCTCACGCATCTGCCAACCCTGGGAATGGGCTCAGGCCCGTTCAGCCCTGCAATTTTGTAAAGAATCCCTGGATTTTAACCCTACCGCTTGTGGTTGCCAGCAACACCTGCAAAAAGAAAAAAAAAAACAAACCAAAAACCAAACCACTGGTATAGCAGACTATAAATTTTTTTTTAGTAGTACGCTATAGACTGTTCCAAATCAATTCAGCATGTAGTTTTCTTTAGCTTTGTAAAATTAGCACCTTTGAGCCAGCAAATATTTATATTCACATATTGCTTGCTGGGACAGTCTCCTGCACTGAACGTAACAAAGTCCTGTTCACTGGTCCCTAGGCAACCACTAGAACAAACTAATTAGTAACTACAAATTCACACACATCCATCAAAATAAGATCCAGATTAATTTTATGTTGCCTCAGTATCTTCTGTGCTTGAAAATTAGCATCTAAACTTGCCCAAAACAAATGATACTAATTTACAGATTGGTTTTAAAAATAAGTATAAAAAGGATCTCATCGTGAAATTCCACCAAAAAAAAAAAAGTAATAAAGTAGATAGGATATTTGAGCATGAACAACAACAGAAAAATCAGATCCTGTCCCAGATCCTGTCCCAGATGGAGCTGGGAAGTTTGGCTCTGGATCTGAAGTCCGCTATACAAGCAATCCCTGACAGGCAGACAAAATAATGTGCCTCCCTCATCAGCTTCTGTGTCAGCTACAGCTGACTCTATTTACTTTTAGCCCAGAGGAGGAACTGGGAGCAGAAGGAAAAGAAAAAAACCTTCATTGATATTCACAATGATGTCTTACATGTCCAGCATTATTTTTGTCTAAGGAAGCTCTTTCAGAAAATGGGAGAAAACAAGTGATTAGGTGGAAGAATGGCCATCAGGAGTGAAGAAAGGACCCTGTTGTGGAAGAAGGGGCTGTATTACTCTGTCTATTAAAGTACCATGAATCATTTTGATTACTTTGTGTATATTTGGTAACAGAAAAGTAAGGTGGACTCAGTCTGGGCACTGTGGAAAAACAGGGTTTTTTACCTTAACTAAGTGCCAAATTAGAAGTCTCTAACGATGAAGGCAGATTGGTTGAAACTGCACCAACCCGTTTCCCTCACCCTGATGGGGAAAGAAGGATAAAATCCCTCCTTGTCCCCATTTCCACGCAAAAGAACTGATGTCTGAACCCAGAGCACAACCCTGCCGCAGCCCAGGGAGCTGGGCTCAGGGTAGGTGTTCACCACGGGTGCAAATCCAACCGCTGAGCTTTGTAAAGAGAGAAATCATCCCCGGGTGTCTGCCTGGCTGGCTTGGCGGCGGCGTTTCCCAAGCGCCGAGCACAAACACCCGCATCCCCGGCCATCCGGCCCCACGGCCGCGGGCGGGCAGGCAGGAAGGAGCCCTGCCAGCTGGCTGCCTGCTAAGGCTTTCCAGCAGTGAGAAACCGCTCTGCCCGCATCGCTGCCCAGGGCCCCTTTCACATTTCGATTTATTCCTCGTCCCCGGGGGAGAGGACCTGGCTGGGAGGGGAGGAGGAGAAGCTGCTTTACCTGTGCTCGGCCGCTCTGGATGCAAAGCACGCTTGCATTTTTCAAGCCCTGTCATTGGGAAGCAGATTTTGCAGGTACTTTCTCCTCATTTACACATAGGGAGGGCTTCTCCCTGGCTGACGGAGCTCAGTGTTGGCTCCAAGCATGGCATTTACACTGGTGTGAATAATGTCCAAGAAGGCACGACTCACAGGAAACTTCTAATTGACCAAGATGTGACTCATTAGTAGGCTTGCACTGGCTGAATTAAAACAGCATCACCAAAAAAAACCAAATCACTGAAACCCCCAGGCTGGCTGGCAAGCAAGTGTCCCAGTAATCCTGCCGTGCTGGTGGGGGATGGCCAGGACTTCTTGCAGGCTGCTGCGGTGCCGGAGCTGCTGCAGCCCCTCAGGTGCAGGGCTGGGGTCTGCCGATGATGCAGCTCGAGCTGGGCCCAGCTGAACCATCCTCCCTCCATGGCTCTCCAGGTGCAGCCACTTGGTTTTTTGGCAGTGGCTTTGCACAGCTCAGAAGCTGCCCTTCTCTGGGAGCAGGGAGGCAGAGGGAACGAAGGCTGGGGCAGGAAGGAACAATGGCCAAAGAGCCTCTGATTTCCTCAAATTAATCATAGAATCACAGAATGGTTTGGGTTGGAAGGGTCCTTTAAAGGTCATCTAGTCCAGCCCCCTGCAATGGGCAGGGACATCTTCAGCTAGAGCAGGTTGCTCAGAGCCCCGTCCAACCTGACCTTGAATGTTTCCAGGGATGGGGCATCTACCACCTCTCTGGGCAACCTGTGCCAGTGCTTCACCATTCTCATCATAAAAAAATTCTTCCTTGCATCTAGTCTGAATCTACCCTCTTTTAGTTTAAAACCATTACCCGTTGTCCTATCGCTACAGACCCTATTAAAAAGTCTGTCCCCATCTTTCTTATAAGCCCCCTTTAAGTATTGAAAGGCTGCAATAAGGTCTCTCTGGAGCCTTCTCTTCTCCAGGCTGAACAACCCCAACTCTCAGTTGTCGTAAACACAGAGCATCCACTCCAGAAGCACAGAGCAGAGATCTGGGAGGATTTCAGGCAGCGGGAAGGATGGACCTTGAAGGGACCCCCAACTCCTGCCTCCAAATTAAAGGCTGGAGTGAGGCTTGTTGTGACTTACCATCATCTCTGCCTTGGCAAAACCCTCTGCTCATCCAGGGCCTGCTGCGAGGTGGATCGCTTTTCCCGTCTATTCCTCTTCCCATCTATTCAATCCAAACTCACGAATTTGTGCGCGTGGCCCCAGACTGTGGCCCCATGGATATCCCACCACTGCTTCGCCAGGCAGCACCAGAGGAAGGTCTCCTGCACACGTCTGCACAAGCACAGGCAAAACCGAACACGCAGAGGCAACTGGAAAGCCAGGCAAGCGACGGGGACAGTCGGGGAAGAAATTTCAGCCCACCGAGCGTGAGCACGAGAGCGGCCACGCACCCCTCACTTGGCTTGTGCCATACGTGGTCCACCTGATGATGCCCAGCAAGCTCAACCCTCTATCTGGTGGTAGAGGGGAATAGATACACTCCCAGGGGAGGGACATGGTGATATTGGGCTTTCCAGATTTTTCAGGCACCCAGGTGCCAAAATGCAATGGTTGGAAACTAGACAAATAGCCACCCCTGGCAGCGCCCAGGTCAGCGCTGGGCGTTTTTCTAGCCCAGAGGGGGATTAGTCCAGAGCGGCCCTGTGCCAAGTGTCAGAGAGGAGACACAAGTGCCCTTTCAGCCCTGGTGAACTTTATCAGGTTTTGAGTAGGAAAAAAAGATGATCTGCTCACAACAGCAGCCTTGTGGGGCTGCACATGTTCTCACCGCTTCAGGCAAACAGAAGTGGAAGGGCTTTTTCCTATCTTTTGTATGTGCAGCCGCTATTTAATGTAAATGTACTTACCAGAAATTGAATAACTCCCACACGAGTAATTTTATACCCATCCAACATTTAAATTATAAATGCAATAATCTGCAGCACCACGAGTTGCAAGGCAAGGCTAGAATTCCCGAGGCAAGAAAAGTCTATTTTTAGACCTTTCAAGCTGAAATTTTTCCTAGATGTAGAAATTTGCTTCCTTCCGCTGCCTTCGGTGTTCATTTGCATTAAAAGTTTCAGGGTTTTGTTTTTCACACTTTTGGGTGGTGCCTGGTCAAACAGCAGCAAAACAAACCAGCTATTTTCTGCCACCCATCACTGGGGAAAGAGCGCAAGAAGGAACCCCCCACCCGTGGCTCTGCAGCTCTGCCCGGGTCATTGATTGCCTAACAGGGTTACTTGAGATCACAGGGAAATGATGAAATCGGTTGCTTCCCCTGATGCCGTCCGCTGGCCGGGATGCAACCTGGCTCAGGAGCTGTGTGCGTCCTCCTCGAGCAGGGGCTGTGCTAACCCTCGCCGAATCGTTCCAGTTTCAGCCCGCGTAGCTGGCAGCGGTTGTACGGCTCTGCTGTCTAGAGATTTCAGAAAAGATGCTTCTGACTGATGTTTGCAAATGCCATTTAAATTCATGGGTTATTTTCTTCTCCAGCCTTTTTGAGGCTTTTTTTGTATTGCAGGGACTTGATGTTTTTACTTGTTGCTCTTTTTCTGTCTCTAGTACCCAAGAGAGACCAAAACACAGTGCAAACCTCTTGTTACCCACTTGTGCGTGGCAGTAGCAGAAAATAAATGAGAGAGAGAAAAGGATCAGATACACCACAATAACCAGGAGCTCCTTTCTGCTGGGCCCTGCGAGGGGTCTGTGTCATCCAGAGCACGGAAGAAGCATCGGTCCGGGATGAGCAGCTCAGGGTTAGATCACTTTTTGCTTCATATAAAGGCATCTATCAGCAGGGCTGATAACAACTGCTTGGCGAAATGCGATGCTCCTTCCAAATGAGGACTGTAGAGCAATGCCTTCCATGCCAAGCTCCGTCTGGGATTACAGCAGGGCAAGAAATCCCAGCCCTGGCACTCTCTTCTCCAGACAAATCACCCCATCACCATTTCTTAATCAAACACTGCCAAAATGGGAGTGCTAGTACCAGCTTCTCTGCCCAAACCCAGCTGTGTGGCAGCTCGGTGGCAAGAGCTAAGCATCGTTGTTGTGCTTCTGAATATCATATATGGATAAGGTACAGAAACAGATGCTGAAGCTATGTAGGAGCCCAGGTTCTCCAAGACCCCGTGAAAGGCTCTAGCAGAGTAGATGGACCTTAATTTCCTCCCCTCTGCAGAGAAATGCACTGCTTTCCCTGATGTCATCAGGCTTCAGTTGTGCTTCAGAAAAAAAAAAATAAAAGATTGTGGCAAATGGAGATGCAATTCTTTTAAAATGTTGCCTTTTTTGAGAAGTAGCAGCAACAAAAATTACACGAAGATCAAAGAGAAAGGAGGCTGTACTCAGGCACAACTCAAAAATAATGTGGGGCAGTTGCTGAGCAACTCTCCAATGCAAAATATTGCTGTTTTCTGGTACCTCCCCCATCTGTACCAGAGGGATGGTGTCTAGTATTAGCCAAAGAAAAAGTCTGTGTGATTGCCTGAGTACAATTAGATCTAAGGTCTTTGCAAACAGCTCCTATCAATCAACCTCAACCCATTGATCTTACATCTAAAGCACTTATTGCAAAATAAATTATGCTTTTTTGATCTGATCAACTATTAAGGATTCTTTTCTTCTTTTTTGAGGCTGGGTAAATAAAATTCTTCCATCAGAACTTGCTTAATAATTACTCTGGACCCACAGTGGACCAAATCCTGAGTGCGAAGCAAAGTGATGACTCAGAAACCAAAGGCTGATTTCTTTTCTCTGGTCTTCTTTTTTTGTTGGAATAGCTATTCTTCAACCGGGCGTGCACACGATTTGCTGCACAATGCTAAATGCATTCCCATAATCAGGGTATTGTCTGTTATCTGCCTAGAGCTGCAAAGCACATGTGCCACGGGGATCTGCCTGCTTCAAAGTGGTACCCGAGGATTTTACCTTTCTCCTCCAGCGGTTGGTTCATCCCTGTCCTGCTTTTGTGCGGCTCCAGATACAAAAATGCTTTTGTCCTCCGAGGAGGGGCAGCGAGCATCCGTCCGTGGGGATCCTCCAGCATCAGGACTGCGCTGACGCTATCAGACGGCGCGTGGCCGCGGGAAGGGCCTGGAGGGGCTGATGCCATGACAACTCCATAGCAGGGCTGGGATCTAAGTCAGGTGGTCGCCATCCTTCGCTCCTGCTGGGGTCTCTGGAGAGGAGATGTTTAGATCCCTGATAGCCATGGATATATGTCACTTCATCTCATTTTGTCACAGAAGTGAATAAACTTGAGGCTCCAAAAAGTGAGGAATTAGCAGGACTGGCTTGGGGCTGACGCAGGCGAGCCATGCAAGGAAGCAGGTCTGTGTGTTCTGCTCTCTGCCAGCGCACCTCTGGAGGACCAGGCTGTGGCCCACTGCCTGCAACCCCTCGTCGCACACAGAGTGATGCAGGGGAAAAGCCTGGAGCTCCCCAATCTCCACCCCAGCCCACAGAAACGAGAGGACCCCATTTTTCCATCACCCTTTCCAGCGGGGTGGGATGGAGATGAGACTCAACACCTCGCCGTGCACCCCACTGGGAAGGGTCCCTGCAAGCGTCCCCAGAGCGGGGTCAGCTACAGGATCAGGGATCGGCCAAGCCCCCGCACGGCGCTTCTTCCCAGGGGACGGACCCAAGGCCAAACAGGTGCTTGACCCAGGCGGGCATCGGCACGGCAGGGCTTGCCCTGCTATTTCCCAGTGTTTTTTTAAAAATACCCCTTGGAAAGCAGCGGAGCCAGCTCAGCTCTGCCTCTTGGGTGTTGGCAGGCTGCCACCCTTTAATTAAGTCTGCTGTTATATCTAACGCTGGTGGCAGCGTTTCAGGGTGGCTGTGGGAATCAGCAGCGGAGATCAGGTGGCTGCGGAGCTGTGTGATGACTTAGACGTTCGGGCTAATATGCCAGCGTAATAGTGTCGATATTACCACCCTTGCTGATCAGATTGGCTGGTGAGCACAGGTCCAGCCAGCGCATGGAAAAACTCCTTTGCCTGCAGGGAAGAGGGTGGCTGGAAGCAGAGAGCATTAGTTTGAAACCCAGCTCCTCACTTCGTGGCACAAACCACGGGGAAAAGTGCTGCCGGAGCCCTCTCTGAAGTCCCCTGGTACCAAGGTGTCTGCCCGCAGCATGAAGCCAGCTCAGCAGGCTCGCAGCCACACTCACCTATGCCCCATGCCCACGGGCAACCAACGCCTTGGGGGCTGCCGCTGGTCCGTGCCCAGCTGAACTGGGCCTGAGCTGAGTTTCCAGCCCAGGTGAAAGGCTCAGGGACCGAGGAAGGGGCAGCTTTTGCATCTCTCACTGTGCTGGAAACCAGACCGCAGGCCAAGTCTGGGTAGGTTTGCCTCCACTTCTCGTCACTCTGCATGCAGCAGCTCAGATTCACGCTGTATCACATGCAAATCGATAAAATTAGAGTCTGTGACCAGCTGCATTTCACTGTTACAGACCCTCTTTCTTGCAAGATGCAACTTTTTTCGGTGCTTTCTTCAACCTCATTTCTCCTCTCACAGCCTCCCAGGAGGAGAGGTCTGTTCCTCTCCGGTCCACCCAGCTGCTGCGGTTGTGCAACCCTGGGATTGCGTTTTCATGCCAGCGTGCAATGACGGTGCACAGGACACGGTGAGGAGGCACAGCAAAGTCCGTGCCCACCTCAAACCCAGGTTTCTAGCAGCCACGCTGCAACTCCCTGTCCCCGCTGTCAGCTGCGTCCTGCGGAGAGTGTGAAAGCTGAAGTAGATGCTTTGGAAAATCACCTTCATGTCGCAAAGTGCTTTGGGATGTGGGACTCTGCCTCCACCAAGTGATCAGCAGAAAGAAGAGGAGAGAAAAGCCTGCTCCAGGCGGCACTTGTGTAACTGCAGACTGGTGCCCAGCGCCCTGCAATTTGTATTCTGCCTCTTGATCTTCATCAGCTGTACCCCGCTGCCCCGGGGAGGCTAATCGCTCCCTTGTCCCCACAAGGCAGGCTGATTTGATCTGCTCTGCTTGCAGATAATGCCATAGACAGAGCGGTGTTGCAATTAAATATTTTCCCCGCTATGCTAATGAGAAGCAGAAAGAGCTAACAGAATGCACAATGGCAGATAATTACAGGCCAGCAATTACTGAAACAATCCTCTCTCCTCCTTGTCCTTGCGCTGCTACAGACTTGCCGTGAGCCTGACGCAGCGCCTGGAGCTGTGAAGGTGATGAGCAGAGCAACAGAAGAGCTTTTTGAATCCCATTCCCCCGAAGCCCCATCAGCCCTGATCATCTCTTCACGGCGTGCTTCTGCAGGGCTGCACGGCCCGGGCGGGGAGGCGGAGGTTGGCTTCAGCTGGTCTGAGCTGCTAGAATTAGTACCATTTAAAAAAAAATCTTGATCATGATAATTGAATTAAAGGACTATTATGGAATATTTCCTGCTTGTTTTCAAGAGGGCCTGTAACTTGCTAAAACTTTTTGAAGTCTAGCCGCTGTAAATAGCAACCCACGTGCTTTCCCAATCGCTTTAATTTCTTGCTCAATACAGAGTTTCTGTTTAGGAACTGTTTTTCAAAATACTGTGTACTTTGCACAATTAATTTGGATGTGAAAGCCTGCCAGTGTGTGCCGATGCTCAAAAAAGGGCTGTGACAGGCTGGGGAGATCACACGTATAACATCGATGCGTGCGAACAAATGAGCACATTTTTATACACGCAAGCTTGGACGGGATTGCTTTGAAACTGGTGAAGTGCTTTAAAACAATGCCATAATATTCTTAAATGCGAAGTGTCACATGAAATGTTCTTCAGAATCACTTCCCTCTCCTTCCCAACCTGCCTGCAAACAAGTGGGATCTGCAAAGCCCGGCTGTGGGTGCTGGGAAGAGCATCAGCTGCGTGTGATGCATTATTAACAACTGGAATTATTAACTCCGTTTCAGAAAACTGTTCTGTGCCTCTACACACAATTGTTTGCAAAATTATTTGGACAATTCATCTTGTACCTGAGGAAATGCAATTAATTTACCGCCATGCTCTGCATTCCCTCCCTTTTTTTATTGCACCATGTCATACTGTCAGACAACGCTGACAGACAGCAGAAAACAAAAAGGGCAAATGGCATCTGAAGTGACAGGTAGAGCCTTTCCCGCAAACCACCCAACTCACAGAGCTAAAGCAGAGCAAGGCAAGGGGAAATTAAAAGAGAAATTGCCCTGGGGTCCTGGCTGGGAGGCGGCAGGGTGGTGGGACCTGGGTGGGAGGTGGCGAAGGTGAATATCCCAGCTCCACACCTTCTGCCGAAGTTTTTAGCCACCAGGGAAATACTAAAGGCAACTGGCACCAGTTTGGTCCCCTCCTCTGTTCCCAGTTGCTCTGACCATGCCCAGCACCAGCGGCAGCTCCGGGGAGCACCCCTCTGCCCATGGGGAATCGTTGCTTTTTCTCTCCTTCAGCATCTGGTTGGGAAATAGGAAAACCACCTCCGCAGAGCGGCCGGAGAGATACCCCCGGCCCCGCGGGAGCTGTGTAGCCACAGAAAACCTCAGCGCCCTCACTCCAGGTGCAGGTCTGCATCTCATTCCTGTTTTTGCTGCTCTCCTCTGTTTTCCAAGCAAATTATTGAGGAATCTTCCACCTGCCTAGCACCAACCCAGCCTTCATCAGCTAATATCACCCACGAAAATTGCACGACAGAGTTTTGTGCCTGGTTGGCATTCATTTTCAAGCTTTCTCGTGTCTTGTAGGCCCTGTGAAAGAAAGGAAAGAAGAACAAAAGAGACAGGTGGGAATTATTTCTTGCTTCCACTTCCCTGCTAACAGGCGATGTCTCACAGCCCCCGCAGAGTGGGGAGGCGTGGGAAGTGACAGGGTAAGAGGAGTTTCTGTGGCTGCTGGTTTGGGGATAAGCAGGTAGCGTTTATCATGCAGGCTAGAAGGAGACCTGGCTCCTGGTATCCCCCAAATTCTCACTCCTAGAGCGTGCACTCCTGTGCTACAGGAAAAATGGGTGATTGAGCGTCGTTCCCTGGAGGTGCAGGATCGGATCAGTGACCCTGTGCGTTACCAGCCAACGACCAGGGGGATGACAGCAAACGCCCTCCAGAATGAAGTCCTGGCTCCTGCACAACTTGTTTTCCTACAGCTCTTGTGTGATTCAGTCCCTTAATTCACACTGGAGGCGTTTGACGTTGTTCTTTGTCCTCAGCTTCTCCCAGCACCCCGACTCCCACCTCCAGCACGGCTGCACCCCGGTTAGGCAGCGATCAGTGCCGGCAGGACATGATTACTTATTGCAGAGAGGAGGACTTTTGGTTTTCCTTTCTTTTTCCCATTATTTGGTCCAGGATGTTCCGAACTCTGCCAAATCACAGCGACTATTACATTCAGTGGCAGCTATGTAGCATTTGGAGTCCCCCGAGACAGCTTAGCTGAGTGGTTTCACAAACAGAGGAGTATCATAAATGCATTCAGAAAAATGAGAATCCTGTTACAGCAGCGGCAAACTCCCTCTCTTTACAGAGGAACAGCCCAGAAACCTCAGCAAACACCAGGCTGGGTGGTGAGATGAATTTGGTTGCTAAAACACTGTTTGCTGCAAGCCAGCCCAATAAAAAGAGCTGCTGGGGGTTTCAGCTCCTCTCCGGACCTGGGAGAGCTCTGGTTCCTTTGCCTCGCACTCTTTCTCTCTGCACAAATCTGACTCCAAATGATTGGCTTGTCTAGAGGCCAAAGCAGCTCCAGGAATGTAGATTTAGGCTTGGAAGGGGAGGATGGTAGATAGCAGCACAGGCAAAAACATCCTGAGCATCGTCTGATGCTTCCTAAATGCTTTGTCTTCCTCCTGTCACCGTGTCCCTTTTGATCCCTCTTCCCCATGCTTTTGTAGTCGGATGCCTGACATACTGTCTATTAGTCTCTGCTGCCTTATAACGAACATCAAAAGGAAGCCTGAAAAGATGAGGAATCAGAGATCAGGACCTGGAGCAATAGCTAATAGAAGAGAATACATTAGGCACACGGAGGCTCAATATGAAATATATTTTCCATCTGCCTTTGTTAAACAGATCTAAGGGCAGGCTTGGCGTTGTCACGAGCAGCAAGAGATGGGGTTGAGACAGGGGCTTTTATGAGAAAAGCCAGGAGTCATGGAAGATCCTTGTACAGATGAAGGTCTTTCTAAATTAGACTGATCTGGAGACGGCAGGCGACTGGGGTCAGGCTCTGGAAGGCAGCGGGCAGGCGGGGGGAGCAGCATCCCTCTGCTAGCAAACTTGTAACTGGGGAGCTGAGCAGAATCCAGCCTCTTCAGACACGGAAAAGAAGGGTCACGGTGGGACAGGGAACCCGGCAGAGCTGACGAGGGCTGGAAGGACAGAGGGACATGTTCCCTTCTCCCCAGGAAAGGTACCTTCCTTCGGAGAAAATGCACTTGATAACTAACTATGAAGCTGTTGGACCTTTCACAGATTGCCCTTGAAAGTGCTTTTAGCAGCACAGCTGCTTGAAATTCCTGCTAAGAGTGACAACAACAGCACCTCCAGTAACTATTGCCTGCCCTTCACCCCCAGGATCCCTCGGGAGCTGGGTCTGCGGGTCAGCCCAGGGTGCCCGTCTGACGAAGGTGCCGGTCACAGCCCATAACCATACAGCGACTTTTTGGACAGGCAGCTTTGGTCCAGCCAAGCCAACTCCACCTGCATCTCCGCTTGTTCCTCCCCAGCATCTCCTCCCTGGCCTCCTGGGCAGCAGAGCAGAGTTTTTAATTTTAATGCCCTGTTCTCCCCTCTTAGAGACAACCCGCACACTTCAGATGAGGTCTCCAGCCGGCACGGAGGTCACCGGTGAGAAGCCGTGTCCCCGTCCCAGGGCTCCCTGAGCGCGGTGCCGGGCCGGTGCAGGAGCCTTTTCTGTTTCTCATGGCTGGCTCAGATGAAGAGTCCCCTACCCCGAAGAGGTGCAGCCCAGCCTGGGGCAGCAGGGATTGCCCTGTCGGCGTGGCAGAGGCACTTCTGAAGAGGGTGTCTTGGTGAATGAGAGTGCTGTCCATAGGACCTGGACAAACACTGCTGCATCATTTCACAGGAGCCACCGGAGAGGGAGAGAATAACAACAAGCTTCAGTCTCTGTTGGCTAGACAATGTCCAGCAGCCTGGAGACACGAAGCTTCATTATCAAGGGCTTTGCAGAAGTCAAATGGTCAAATAAACAAGTTAAAGCTAGCTAGACTGCTGATTTTCCTAATCTCAGCAACAAAGATCTTGTTTGCCTTCTGCTCTTCAGAGCAAAACCTTTCCTTCTGTGCTGTTGTTGCTTTTACGACCACATATGCTTGGGGAATAAGTACCAGACAGCGAATCCAAGCTTTGACTTACAGAAAAGCCCCTCAAATATTGTGCCTGAAGGACCCTCCAGCTTGTAAGACACCGAGCACCTGATGGAGGGTTTGGGGACAGCTTCTGCTCTCTACTACGCCGGCGTGACTCTGAAGGAACTCTCTTGGTTCAGTCAAGTTGTGCAGAGACAAGAGCAAAGTTGTCTTTCTATTTCTGCTTGGAGACGATCTGGCAGAACGAGGGCTACGTTGTCCTCCCTGTTGCACACAATGAATTAATGTGGTGGCATCTTTGTAAGGGAGAAGAGAATTGGGCCCATGTTGACTGGCAGTAATGAATTAAATTTTGATACATATTAGAGACATGTTAGTTACTATATAAAGTAATATACTTAATTAGCCCAGGAAGTCCGTTCAATATTACATGAGGTTACCAATGAGTTCCCCGCCTCCAGGCCCCCGCGGGCCAGCGGGAAGCGAGGGAGCTGACATTTGTAGGTCTTCTCCCATGAGAACCTGGTGGTAGCTCTGAAGAAAGCCATGGACACCAGAAGTGGGCTTAAACTCTACCCCTCTAATTGCATAGCGTCATGAAGTTTTATAAAGTTTGATGAAACGCTGCACACGCTGTGCTGCAGCTTGCACCACGGCCCAGAGAAACTCAGCTCATTTCTCTACAGCTGCTCCGTTTTTCCATCTGCCTGGGCACAGCGCAGGCTTCAATTAGAAATTGTTTAGTCCTTCCCAAATGTCCTCACTTCACTCCTAACCTACACCACTTAATGCCATTAAGAGTATTGGGAACGAAGCCCAGCCCTGCTTCTTTAAACCATCCCCTGATGGAGTACCAAATTTAACTCATACTTTTTCAACAGAGCTTTAACATTTACTCCTGCATGTGGCAAAATGCTTCCAGCGTCGTTGGTAGCAGCTGTATGGGGATCTCATGTCTTGTTATTCAGACCCTGCTGTCTCTGAAAACACCTATTGGTCTTAACAGCAGCTGCCAACTCGGTCCAAGCTGACAGATGCCGGATGACTTTTGGGTTTATTCCCCTTGTGCTCTGAAATTTTCCTTTCAAAATGCGATATTGAATTGGCCTTGACAAGAACCAGGTGTTAATTCTGATCAGACAGTTACTTCATTACTAACCATATTACTCATCCTGCTCTGCTGTGTTTTCCTCCCCCAGAGTAGCTAAACTCAGCATTTTCATGCTCACAAAAGTGCGGTTGGTTTGCACAAGACTGGAAATGTGATTTTCTTTGATGACGAGGTGATTTGTAATTTTAAGAAGTTAGTTCCCAAGAAGCCAAAAGCAGTCACAGTAGTCTGGGACAAGTCCAACTACGAGCAGTCTTCCCGCGCTAAAGGATACATTTTTGAACACTTGGGGAGTTTGGATTTGCAGGTTACAGCTACAGCTGGGAACAGAGAGAGAGAAGGAAGAAGAGGGAAGAAGGAAGGAAAAGAAAAAAGTGGAAAAATATAGGAGTTTTTCTGAGCACAAATGACACACACCATGCCCAGGCTGGGGACAATTCCCCTCCAGTGGTTGTGGTCCTTCTCAGAGACGCGGTGGCTTTGGTGCCGCCGGTGCCGTGCAGTATGGCTCTCAGCACGGGCTGCTTTGAGAGTAGAGGTGTTAGTGCTCTTCCTACCTTTTTGAAAGCTGGTTCACAGGATATTTCTTACCATTTTTGAGGACTATTCTTGTCAGCATCATCGTCTTTGTCCAACATTAAACTTGCTCAATTAAGTCCCTTGCGATATAGGAAAAGACCTTCTGCCACCTGCAGAAGTAATTTTGGCATCTGGCTGAGCCGCAGGGTGAAGCGTACCCAACAACTGATGCCATGATGTCCCATCCAGGTTTGGATTGCCATGCTACTTTTCTGTCCTAATAGCTCCCCAAGTTTGATGGGCAAGTTGTTGTTGTTGCTTTTATTTTTAAAAGAGAAATATATATCAAAGAGTAGCATTTCACTGGAAAGGTGTCTCTAGAATGGGAAATGTTCCCCTGGCATTTTCTATGTCCTATCTGCTGATGCTACATGTGAAAAATTTATAGCGGGGGTTGGCTTCCCTGTTTGTGCAGTAGCTCGATGGTCTGGCAAAGCAGGAGCTCAAGGGCTCCTCCGGAGATTTCATCCTCAGCTGCTCTGGAATCTCTTTTGTCTGCCACACTGCCCTCACCCTCACCCACGTGTGCCGGTAACTTGCAAGGGGATCTCAAAAAAGGGAATTTTCCAAACTGAATAAACATTTCCCATGATGAAAGGCAGAAGAAAAGGAAATAAAACAAAGGGATGGGTTTCATAGTGACAGATACTTGTGTGAATGCCAGGGCACTTTCAACCCTCATCAGTAAGGACATGAACACAAACAGGTTTTTTAATCATCTCTTTCTTTAAAGTTTGTTTCACAGACAAGCTGGCTCCATGGGACAGAAATAAGCAATGGAAAAACTGCAATTCATGCACAGCAATGACAGCATCTCTCCTGGAGGTTTGGAGCTTGCGCTGCCTCCAGCCCTGTGCATCCTCGCTGCCCCTGGAAGAGCAAATTCCTCAGCGTGGAAGCTCTGCCTCCATGGAAATGCAAAGACAGACAGACATCAAAGAGAAGGTATTGAGAAAGGTCTCATTTCCCCATTAAATGTTACTGATGCTAATGTGTCTTCCGATTTCCATAACTCTTGGTTTTGGGACACAGCTGTCCTCACTGTGTAATTGCAATGATGCGTATCTAAACCTGTACCGAAGTGCAAATTCCTCCATGGGAGGGTGGGATGAGGCTGATCAGCATCCAGGGGACGTTACTTCTGTCCCTACGGATCATGAATAACCCCTTTGTCGTTAGCACCTAATTTACTGGTTTTACTTGATTTATTCCAGGAGAAACGGGAGCTTCCATCTCTCCCCTTTGCAAAGAAGCAAGCGAGAGCAACGCCCAGACGGGCACACGCGTGTGCCCCGGCGCAGCTGAGCTCACCCACGGCGGGGAGGCTTTGCCCACACATCTGTGCCCCACGACGGAGGCACTTCTACGGATGCTGAAGAGCCATATGATTCCTGAGCTGGAGCCAGGCACATCAGTGCAAGCACTGAGTTATAAATGTGCCTGGAGTAAAGGGGCAGCACATTTTTGACCCTTTTCAGCCATCTGCTGCTTCATAGAGTTGGGGGTATTTGTACGTAGAATTTGGCTGTGACCATCTCGGTTGGTTTGGACTGGGATGTCTGTGAAAGCAGTTTCAGGTCATGCATTCTCCAAGACAGACCACAGAGAGACAGTGTGTATTAAGTATAAATTTGGTTTTGTTTTAATGACTCAGGCATGATTATCACTTTGTCGTTTGTAGAAAATCACAGTCTCTGAAGGTGGGAGATGCTGTCGATTATGTAGCAATATTTAATCAACCAGCTAAGAAGCAATATCCTCCTAGCTCCGGGTTTCTGTAAGAAGAGCTACCTGTGGGCAAGTTGGTGGCATCTTTAAGAAACTCTTTAATGTACTCTTCAGAGCTAAAACGACATTTCGTGGAGTAAAACTTAAGTGGGTCACATAAAAATAACAAAGCAAGCCAACAAACTTATCTCATCACAGACATATTGACATGCCTCCCAGAGCAGGGAGCAATCCAACTCCTTGCGTCTGGATTTCTTGGTTCATTAGAAAGATAATGAGCATCTAACCAAATCTAAGAACATGAACAAGCATCTAACAAAATCTCAGCATCTCTACAGCACTCCTAAGAAGCTGAAAACAGGCTTTGTGGCATGATTCTCCACATCTAGTGTTTTGGCCTATGTTGTCCTGAGATTTTCATGAATTGCAAATAAATGCATGAGGTAAGCAGTGACAGTGATCCAAGACAAAACAGGCGCCTGTATAATAGGCTCTGATTTGACATGGACTATAGCATGTGCCTTGTAGCTCAAGGAATCCCTCGAGTGCTACAGTGAAAACATCTTGAACTGGGTATGTAATGAAACCATAGCGTCTTTATAATATGGAAATTACGGGGATTTAATACAACTACAGGATGCTAAATTTTAGAAACAAGGAGAATTAAATCTGGCCTGCTGAAGAATGCGCCTCACTGGGAAGAGTGGATCCCAGCACTGTGTCTTCGGTGACCAGGATTATCAGTCCACATGGGAACTGTATTTATTTGGACGAGAGTTTTTGGAGCAGGCAGAACTCCATACCTCCTCTGTCCAGTTTGTAAATCTATGTGCAATTCTGCATGTCACAGGAGAAAACAGAAATGAGATGCTGAACAGAGGAAATATATCTGTGCAAAGGAAACTCCAAATTGGTGCCTCTAGGACCTCCAAACTAAAATACTAAACAACGGAAACAGAAGCAAGTGGCACTAAGCCCCATGCATACAGAGCATGTACAAACACCCCGTGAGCCAGACCTGGCCTGTTTCCCGCAGTAGCCGGTACCAAGCAGAGAGGCGATGGTCACCAACAAGGCTCAGCAAAGCCAGCAGCAGTTGATGGTCCCCAGGCACTGCTCTGCGCTGTGGCAATACACAGGCTTTGCGGTGCCCAAAACCCAGGATAGGGCCAACTGCTAAATTACTTCCAAAGCTCGAGTTCCCTAAACACCAGGAGGCTGCAGAAGCTATTTGTCTCTTAGCCCGAAGGCTTCACATCATAGAGAAACTCCCCAGAACAGCCATCTTACAAGAGAGTTATTCACTTCTTACTCACCCCCTGCTTGAATTCGAAACAACTTTCAAGTGCAGACTTCTCTTCCAGTACAAGCAGCCTTAAAAAAGCCACATATTACCCTTGCCTCTTTTTAAAGATATAGAAGGTCTGTAGAATTCATGTTCAAGCTAAATGCTTCTCAAAAATAAAGCAGGGAAGGAAGCAGAGAGGGGAGGAGAGCTCCTGGCCCCTTGCTCAGGAGCCCCCCGGGAGAGGAATTGCTTTGCAGGCAGTGGCAGCAGGGCTGCCCCAGCTCTTCACCCTTCCTGGGGGCTTCGAGGGCTTGTCTGCTAGCGTAGCTGAACCAGGCGTGTGCGGTCAGGGGACACAGAATTACCTTAGCACCGAGGCTGCGAGCTGCGGCTCTTCGCTTGCCTCGCTGCAGCCAGCTGGGACGTCCCTGCCGCAGGGCAGAAGCCCTCGGGAGCGGGTTCGGGAGGGAGCTCAGGGCTGGGACGCCTGCATCTGCTGTCCCCTGTCCCTGTTTCTCAGTCACAGCCTTAGAGGAAACAGAAATCAGGCTCAGGAGAGCTTACAGCTGAGCTACAGCTCTGACCCGCCAGCGAGGTCCCATTTTGGCCCCTGTATCTACACAAGAATTAAGCACTATTCAGGCTCTGAGGCTCCGGAGGCCTCCTGTCCCAGAAGAGGACCCCATGGGCTGACTGCGGGGTGATAGATACAGCCTATATGAACATATATAAGCGCTTACGAACGTAGGGGATATCTACATGTGGCACATGTACTGCGTAAGCCAGGTCAAAACGTCAGCTGTCATACCATCTCCTTGCATGGCTGTATGTAGCCTGCTTTACCTACCCCTTCCAGGCTGGGTGATTTCCTTTGTTTTATTACCAAGATAGCATGTTTCCTGAAATATATTAGAAATACATTTGTCCTTCTGCTGAAGCAAGAGAGAAACATCAGGACCAGGAAAACTACAGTCTGCTAAGCTCTGTCATCTCATATTTACCTAACATTCCCAGCAAATTACTCTGGATAAGCAATAATTGAGATTTGTCTACGTTACATTTTGCAAATCACTTTATAAATTACCTTAGGTACAAAGTACGGTTTCTGCTTTCTATCTGGATGGTGAAAACTCTGAATAATGAATGACAGCTAGCAAACAGCAAACAGCTCCTAGTGATAAGGCTGCAACATGCACACAATAACATGGAATTTGTAAACATTTCAATGAATACTAATGATTGTCTGAAGAGCTAGAGATCACAAATAACACCAGATCACAAACAGTCACAGAATGAAAGTGGTCTGAGTGTTCATTAAACATCACGGGGAAAAAAAGCCCTTTCTCCACCACATCTGAGGCAATATGCACAAAATTCGGGTCCTCTCCACTGCGGCCATGCCACAGCTGCACAGCCGGGCTGCTCACCACCCCGCTGGGAACGCAGCTGGGTGTGTGGTTAAATCCGCTCTTCCTCAAGGCAGCTCCGAAACCACGTGTGAAGTTCCTTGAAGCCTCCCATGGGTGCACGGCACCCTCCAGCCGTTATCCCACCGACCGGGAGTTTCTCGCACGCAGGCAGCATCCTCGGCTCTCCCACCCGCGGCTCCCACGAGCCCACAGTGACATCCTCCGTCGGGACACGGCAGCGGTGGGGACCGAGTGCTCTGCTTCGTGGAGTGGCCTGGGGACACTTGGCTCCCCGAGGAAGGGGACGCATGGTGTCAGGCAGCTGCAGGCCTGCCCGCTGCCTGCCCGCCAGGCACAGCCTGCCTGCACTGCTCCTGCACAGCACCTGGAAAAAGAAAGCCCGGATCTAAACGCGGAGCCAGCATGTTGCCGCAGTGCTGGGCAAGTTAAGGGACAGGCTGAGGCTGGTCCTTGCTGGAGGCCACCCTTCGGTGGACCTTCGGTTCCCTTCGGGAACGCTTGGCAGGCTCCCAGCCTGCGCTGCGCTCAGAGGTGCTCTCACCTCCCGGCTCTGCGGGCTGCAGATGATTTACCGTGATTTAAAAGAGCCCTTTCAGCCTCCTCCCAGCAGGATCAGCACCTGCTATCGAGACAGTGGCCACGGTGGTGGGTTTGAAGAGGAATTCTGCGAGGCTCTAACAGTTCCTGATGTGAAAATAGGTTTTGGAGTGACCAGAAGGCAGCAAAGCCCCTGGGCATTAGCTTCATGCATGTTTCTGGGTTTGCACAATTTTCTTGCTTTGCTTCTTTTGATCTCTGTTCTTCAAAGATGTACACAACTTATCAGACTTCCCCAGAAAGAAAGGCGCTTGGCCAGGGTCTCCAGCCAGTGTCCGTCCCTGGTTTCCAGCGTTGCTGCTCTGCACGTCCCCGTGCCGTTCTGCGGAGGCGGTGACTGTGGTGAGCTGATCCTGCCCTGGTGACACGACACCCGTGAAGACGTTTCCACTCCCGCGGTCTGGAGCAGGCACTGCGCACAGGGGTTTTACAGTGGTAGGTAACGTCATCCTGGAGTATCACCAACCGAAGAAATTATTCAAACAAAAGTTATTCTCTTTAGCTATGAAAAGCTAAACAAGTGGAGTGGAGGAGGGAGCATTAATCATCCCGCTGTGGGGGTGTGGGCAAGGACTCCGTGGTTTGCAGGCCAAGTGGCATGGCCACTTGGTAAAGAGTTGCCGGCTCCCAGGCAGCTTTACCTCCTCCTCCTGCTGCCAGCCAGGGGCACAGGCCAGGGCATCACCCTCTTTCCTCTGCCTGCCCAGAGACCACTCCTGGCTGAGCTCTGATTAAAAGACAAGCTAAGCCTTGGCCTCCTCTCCTCTCCACTGAGGCAGAGACGCCAAGGCAGGAACCATAAGCGCTCCCCGTGGCCTTTATCCTGGGGGGATGCGCTGGGGAGATGCAGGGACGTTCCTGTGGGGAATGCAAGGACACTCTGGGAGGAATCGAGGATGCTCCCGGGTTCAAGGAGGAACGTAGGGGTGCTCTGAGGGCAACTCGGGGATGCTCTGGGGTAATGCGGGGATGCCGCTGCGTTGAGAGGGGAAGGGCGCTCTGGCGGGATGCAGGGACGCTCTGGGGGATGCAGGGTGGCTCCGGGGGGACGCGGGGACGCTGAGGGCTGGAGCGCGGGTCCCCGCGGCCGCTGCGGCCCCCGGCGGGGCGGGGAGGCGGGGCGGGGAGGGGCGGCAGCTCCGCGGCGGCGGCGCGGCGCGGGCGATGGAGAGCGGCGGGGCGCTGAACGGCTCCGCCGCCGCCGGGCGCTTCGCCGCCGCGGGTACGGCGGCGCTGGGAGCGCTGATGGCCCTGCTGATCGCCGTCACCGTGGCCGGTAACGCGCTGGTGATGCTGGCCTTCGTGGCGGACTCCAGCCTGCGCACCCAGAACAACTTCTTCCTCCTCAACCTGGCCATCTCGGATTTCCTAGTAGGTAAAGTGCCGTCCCCCGCCGAGCTCCGCGCCCGCCGAGCCGCTCCCCGGCCCGGCCCGGCAGCAGCGGGCAGGGGCGCCGGGGCCGCCCCCTGCCCGGCTCGGGGGTTCCCCCCCGGCACCCCCGGCTCCGCCCCGGCGCTGCCCCGCTCCTGCCCCCCGGCGGCCTCCCGCAGCCCCGGGGACCCCCCGCCGCCCCCCGGCCGGGCGGGCAGAGCCCGGCGGCTGCGGCTCCCGGGGGGGCAGGCGGCGGGGGGCTCCCGCACCTCGGTGCCAACGGACCCCTCCGGTTGCAGGTGCCTTCTGCATTCCCCTGTACGTGCCCTATGTGCTGACGGGGAGATGGATCTTCGGGAGAAGCCTCTGCAAACTCTGGCTGGTAGTTGATTACCTGCTCTGCACCTCTTCGGTCTTCAACATCGTCCTGATTAGCTACGACAGATTCCTCTCGGTGACAAGAGCGGTGAGTCCTGTCATGGCAGCTGAGAGGGGCATAACCTTCCTCCTGCTTTATTCTCCAGATTCTCCGCAATAATTAAAAGCTCTTTGAATCCTCCAGAAATTATGAATCTTTCAGCCTGGTGATGGAAAGCAATAATTATCCACAGATACATAATTCAGCTGTGGTTTTAGATTAGTATTTCTGGCATAATTAAATCGTTTAAGGTTCAGACCCCATTGTGCAGGTGTTCCCTTCCCAGATGACAGGACAGTAGCGTACAAGTGAGTCAGCGAGGTAAGCAGACCTATTACTAACTTGCAGGGACTTCTTAACTCCAGGACAAACAAGCGAATTGCAGTGGGACTCCCAGCTTCTCCCTGGCTGCCACGGCAGGAGATTGCAGTGCCAGCTTCGGCAGGGCACTGCCCGGAGCTGGAAACACTCAGCCTTTTGCAGGAGGTAATGAGCAACCTGCAGGCAGATGAGATCCATTGCTGTTTGCTTGTTCCCCAGCTCCAGATACACTGTGGATTAGCTACGAGGCTCAGAGAGGGGCAGAGTTGGGTGCCTGCCTAGCCTGGGAGTTTGATGCATGCCTCTGCCCGGAGTTGCAGAGAGCAGCTGGGGACAGCTCAGCGAGTGGTGGGGCGCAGCAAACTGCCGGGCTGCGAGCAAGTCAGGACATCTTCACCAAGCAGAAGCCACATCTGGTTTTGGAGCTGCAAAATGAGGGGTCTAAGTCTTCCCTGCAGGAGTGTGATTTATCTAGCAATTGCTCCTGTTGCCTATGGCATGTCAATTTGTTACCCTGCTGGGATATTGCCTAGCAACTTTACCAGGAACGCTAACAGTTCATTTGTGAAGAGCCTCAACCAGTTGGGGTGTGTGGCCGTCCTTAAGAAAAGGTTTCCCTGTTGCAGGTCGCCTACAGAGCCCAGCAAGGCAACACCAAGCAAGCGGTGCTGAAGATGGTGATGGTGTGGGTATTTGCATTCCTGCTTTACGGACCTGCCATTATCAGCTGGGAGTATATATCAGGCCAGAGTATCATACCCACCGGGGAGTGCTACGCTGAATTTTTCTACAACTGGTATTTTCTCATGACAGCCTCTACGCTGGAGTTTTTCACCCCTTTCATCAGTGTAATGTTTTTCAACCTGAGCATTTACCTGAACATACAGAAGCGTACCAAAATACGCCTGGATGTTTTCCACGAAGTGCACAACCAGTCCTTGACTGAAGAGATGGAAATGAGCCCAGAAGCAAAGCTTTCTTTGAAATGCTGTAAGTGGGAGCAGAAGGAGCCAGCTGAAACCCTCGACCTCTCTAACAGCAAAGCTCAAGCAGCAGCCTCTGCTGCCAGCCTGGGTGCCAAAGACCTGCTGTCAACAAGCTCCGAGAGCTCCGGGAAACCGAGGTGTTGCAACAAAAGGAGCTGCAAAAATTCAGCATCCACTCTGTCCTTAGAGAAGCGGATGAAGATGGTGTCCCAGAGCATGACTCAACGCTTCAGGCTCTCTAGAGATAAGAAAGTGGCCAAATCGCTGGCAATCATCGTGGGCATTTTTGGGATTTGCTGGGCACCGTACACTCTGCTGATGATCATCCGCGCTGGCTGCCACGGCCACTGCATCTCTGACTACTGGTACGAGACTTCCTTTTGGCTGCTGTGGATCAACTCGGCCATCAACCCTGTCCTCTACCCTCTCTGCCACTACAGCTTCAGAAGAGCTTTTATTAAACTCCTCTGCCCCAAGAAGCTGAAGATTCAACCTCGCGATCCCCTTCAGAACTGCTGGAAGTGAAGTGTGCGGATGAGAGGAGCCTTGTTTTCATACACCTGTGTTACGGAAAAGTGCTGTGGCTTCCTTCCTCGGAAGAACCTGGGAGCCCTGGTCTGTCTGGGGCATGTGAGGGAGGCAGCAGCGAGACCACTATTCGTTTAGTCTAGCCCATCAACAACAAAACCACGCAGAATAGAAGGGGAAGGGGGTTCCGGCATTCATCGCAGGCAGTGAAATCTGTGTCCTCCACTTGAGGTGCCACAAAAGAGCTCTGCTGCCACCTAGACAGCCAGAGCGGCACCAGTGTTTTGTTAAAATAAAAATAAAAAGCTAACAAAAATAAATGTCTAGCCTAAAACCACTGGACTAAACTACAGTTTACCTGCTTGCAGACCTGATTTTCCCCATGAATGGGAGGGTTTTTCCCTTACACTTCCGATATTACACGTGTGTGATGATACAGAACGAAAAGAACGAACCTCAGAAGGAAAACACCTCATTGATCATTACTGCTACAGCCAGAATCCAGATTCCCGCTGCACGTGGTGCAAGAGGTGGCCCTTCCCCTCCCCAAGAAGGGACAGATCTCTGCCCGAAGGAGTCTACAGCCAGACTCGGAGGTGCTGAGCATCCTGAAGCACCCCCTTGGCATTCCCTGATCCTTGCTTCAAAGCTGATCCGGTTTCCTTTGCATCCAGCCACGGGCTGACCAATGCGCCCGCAGCACATGGGAGCGCTTCCCTCCTGCCCGGAGCTCAGTCCCTGGCCCTGAAGGACGTGGGAGCCCGGGCAGACCCAAAGACGACCCAAAGACATTCTAAAATCTTTTCTGCAGGATCTTAAAAATACTCTTTTGGCAATATGCTAGTGAATGACAAGCACTGGGAGCAGCAAAGCTTGTGTTTCATTTTTTAAGTTAGTTTCAGACCTCTTTAATTTTAGCACGTTCCAGAACTCTTGCGTGCTGCCTTTTAAAATACATCATTTGAATGGAGACCTGGGTCGAGCTGAGCCAGGCAACATAAGCATCAGTTTATTTATTTATTTATTAAGGAGTCACCTAATTCCACAGGTAGAGCACCAGATCAAGAGACTAGGGCTCTATCCTCAGTCTTAACGTGAGATCTTGAGCGTTTTATCTCTGCTTCCCATCTCATGCTTCATCATACTTGCCCATTTAGTCTGTAACCTCTTTGGGAACAGAGGCAGTATGACCATAAAGTGAAACACTTCAACTCCCCATCTCTGTTGGCGCTGCTCAGTGATACAGTAATACAAATACGTAATGAGTTGCCATGGCAAACGCTCATATTTAACAGTATCGTAGAGGGAAGCTCAAGATCATTGTCCTGGTTTCAGCTGGGATAGAGTTGATTTTTTCTTCCTAGTAGCTGGTGTAGTGCTGTGTTTTGGATTTAGCGCGAGAGTGATGTTGATGGCAACAACTAAAACATCAGTGTGTTAAGTAGTGCTGTCCTGGTGAGCGAGTGATACATGATACAATTCACCACCCGCCGACCGATGCCCAGCCCGTCCCGGAGCAGCGATCGCTGCCCCCCAGCCAACTCCCCTGGTTTCTATACTGGGCACAATGCCATACGGTATGGAATAGCCCTTTGGCCAGTCTGGGTCAGCTGTCCTGGCCGTGCCCCCTCCCAGCTCCTTGGGCACCGGGCAGAGCAGGGGAAGCTGAAAAGTCTTTGACTGGTGTAAGCACTACTTAGCAACAACTAAAACATCAGTGTGTCATCAACATACTCTCATACTAAATCCAAAACACGGCACTACACCAGCTACTAGGAAGAAAAAATCAACTCTGTCCCAGCTGAAACCAGGACAATCATAAGTCTGAAAACTACATTTACAAATAGAAACCCAAATGCTGTGAGTAGTACCCCAAAGCTTATGATGTTGTGATTGCCGGTTACACTTAGCTGTTGTAGGCAAACTGCTTTTTGGCTGCTGCTAGGAATAAAAGAAAATGCTATCCAACTTTATTCCAGTGACATTTGTTGAGCAGATCAGTATTGTCATCTGAAGTCAGGTTTTAAATGATGTCTCGTTTTATGTATATGATATCTCAGTCTTGTGACATGTTCAGTCAGCCCATTATATATGGGTTAAAATATATCCTTTGAAGTGTGTGTACTGAGAATTGACAGTATGTACTCTTGAGCCTGCTTGTACCTTTCCTCGTGTCTGCTACCGTCTGAAAACCCCAATAAAGTATTTTTATATGAAGTCTGCCAGATATTTTATGGTAAACAGTGTTACTGGAAATTATAAAATCCAACTGAAAGTGAAACATCTATGGATTTGTCTGAGGAGACAATTAAAGCATACACATTTTGCAAAACATTAGCTCCTGAAACAGTTGAGTTTCTCTCACCTCTGATTAACAGGTTCCTGACAGCACGGTGAGGGTGTGGTGAGAGCACATCACTTCATCCTTTCCAACTCGGGTTCTTTTCCAGAGCATGTTACACGCAATTTAGATCTGAAAAGTGTACGTTAATGTTCCTCTTCCCGTGATTTACAGAATCCACTGGCCTGCCTAAAAATGACAAAGTCATAACGTGAACAAAGTACCAGTTTCCAGCTTCATTTGTTCAGAAAGAGAGGTAGGACTACGCGATTGTTCAGTCTGATAAAAAGAAAAGCTACCGACTGCATTACACCTTAAGGAAAGGGTGGAGAAATGGTTGTGTCTGTCTGTTGTTTTTTGGTTTTTTGTTTGTTTGTTTGTTTTTTAACCTGGTATTAAATAGCGGTTACCTGCTTCATGTTCTCATCCTCCAGAAAAAGGATTTTGTTTTCCTCTTTTAAAGGTCATCCTGCATGATCTTCACTGGATCAGTGGAAGGTCTTTGAAATACATTAGAGGCCAAGTAACTGTTAAAAGGATACTAAATTGGTTGCAAAAGAGAAATAGGCCCCGTTTCATGTGATCCTCCATCATTCAAAGAGCCAGCTTTCTCCAGGAAGGTTTCATCAGCTTCTGAAGTCATGCCCACAGCACTTGCTCCTGTGCCGCTTCTGCCCGCACGTGGCACACGAGGCCATTGCTTGTACCTGCCGAACACGCGTCCCTCTGGTCCCCTGCCTTCTGCTCACCGGTCCTCAGCGTGCTTCAAATGAATGTTGATTGCATGCCATCTCCTGCCACCAAAACGAGTACGATGCTACAGGTAGCTACTGAAAAGCCAAAACAGATACCAGTTATTTAACAAAACTGAGTAAGGTTACAGCATAACGCACCTTGCTGGGTTCCTTCCCTTCTCCCATTTTGGGGGTGGGGGGTGTTTTTTCATAGAAATACCGCGAAACATAACTGAAAGCCCAGGAATCTCATTGTCACAGACACTTCTACCATTTTAAGAGAGAGAAAATTTAACAGAAAAGATGAAAGTTCATCTAAACAAACTCTCGCAGCTTTCTGTGGTTAACAGCTGAATCTCTGACAAACTAGACCTGAGAATACTTTCCGTACTGCTGTCTTGTTACTTCTGACTAAACGAACAAAGAATTTATCAGTCTTTCCTATATGAGGCATTTCCCTGAGCAGGGACTGGTAATTGGGCGTTCTAGTAGCATAAACCAGAAAGATGACAGAGGGGGTTGGTTTTGTTTTTCTTATTTCCTCCACTTTCCAATACACATCAAGAATGTTAAAACATCATTATGCAAGAAGACCAGAGCTAAGCAACAGGGAGCATAGCTGAGTTATTTTAGCAGGCTTTTTTTCCCCATTTCTCTATATTTCCCCTTCTTAGAGCTTGAATTCATTGAATCAAATAAAAAAATAAACAAACAAACAAACAAACAACACATTAACACTCCTAGCTCCAGAACTGGTTTTCCTGCACGTGATGAGCTGAGCAAGCAGCCATTTAAAGAGGGAGTTGCAACTGTTTAAATTTTGAACATGACTTTTTTCCAGATAGTCTGAGCCTCTGATCTCAAATTCTTAGCTTATGATTAAGTAGTTACTTACTGAAGGCAAACAGCGGGTTTCCCCCTACAACCGTTAGTAGTAACTCTATTCAAAAGTGATGAGACCAGCTTTAAATTTCAAGGTGCATTTGCAAGCACGTGGGCTAGGAATTCCCTTCTTTCACACGTTCACCCAGTCAAAGAGCTAAAGCTGTAAACAAAATACCCCGTTTTAAGAGACTCATAAAATTCATAATACTGACAGGGAGTTGCTGGAGATTGGGTTTGCTTTCAGTGATGGATAATGCCATGATATACCCGCACTGAAGTGCAGGTGCCATCCGTAGAAGCACCATGCTTTCTCAGAGTCTCACTGGTGACACCAATATATTTCTGTATAATTTAAAATCCTAACGGTCCTTTTCTCTGGGCTTTCAGAATGCACTTTTGGTCTTAAAGTCCTTTCCCCACAGAGTAAAGAAACGGACACGTTTCACTGTGAGCCTTTTGCACAGCATTTTTATGGTCTCTGACCTCCATATGGGCAGAATCACCTAAACTTAGCTGAAAGTCATTTTATTCATTGGTGGATTTTGCAGGGAAGATACTTATGTTCCTTCCTGAAAGAATAGCTCTTGCCTTGCCAAATAAAAAAAGAAAAATAACTACTGAGGTCACACCTGAGCCTGGTTTTCAGACTGAAAATGTTATAAGCTGGTTTGAAGTTTCCGAGTAGCTGATGACTAATTCAAATATGCTTAAAAGAGTATGCGAGTTCTGCTGGTTTTTCGTGTTCAGAATATAAACGTCTGTATGCATTTGGAAAAGGCAGGGACTAGGGAGCTTCTAGGCATAATCAAATACGAACTGTGAAAACACATTACCATTAGGCAAGGCAGGACTTCTTGTCAACTAACTTAGCTAAACACCTACATATATTTTTTGCTACCATACCTGCTAAAATAATGCCCTGTTCCTATTGTCTAGACGTAAACCGAGCAGGCAGGACCTGTTTTCAAAAACGATGTAAGACGACTTGCTGTAATTATGAATATGCATCAAATATTTGTGGGAGCACACAGGCTTCCACACAGAAAAGAAACCCAGTTATTTCCAGAGAGAAGTATCCAATTTACACACAGTGTTCAGTAAACAATGTTCATGCAGCTGTAAATCATACCCAGGAGATTTTTAAAGAAGCGGGCTAAGCGACTTCCCCTAAGACCTGCGCAGAGGCAATGCCGGTTCCCTTCTCTTAACGCAAACCTACACTCCATTAACTCGAGGACGTAAAAGCCACCGTAACGAGGTCTGTGGTCCTTCCACAGCGCAGCGTCTGCATATCAAAAAAACTATCAAAGAACATTTTTCAGCACAGCTGCTTTCTTTTTGGCTCTGTAACGCTTCCTCCCTCATCACCAATAACGAGAGGAACTTTGCTCCCACCGCCGCTCCTCAGCGCCCGTCCTCAGTTACCAGCCCTTATTTGTTCTCTCCAACCCGCAGTTATACAAATTGCTCTATTGTTCCAAAAGCATCACTGCAGCTTCATTAGCTCAAGTAGGAGGCTAGAGAAGGAGCACGCAAGAAGGAGCTTTTGGTGAAAAACACCTGTCTGGGATAACTAATGAGATTTGCCGAGAGGGATGGACTTTGACATCAGGAAGATGTGATTATATTTTGATTTGAAAGAATACTAATGGGTTTCCTTCCATGTTTGTAAATGAACATTCATTTTCGTAGCAGAACTAGGCTGGAAAAATCGTAGGTTAGCAGCCTTGCTGAAAAGAAGTTTAACAATGTGATTTCTGTGAGGGAGGATTAATTTTTCATAACTCCAGCTCCCGTGCAGTGACACCAGCACAACTTTGCAGTACAGACCTGGTCTTGAAAGAGACCTTCTCCACTCTACAGAACTCATATCTTCATAGATAGGACACAATAAGGAGTATTATCATCTTTACTTCTGATGTGGGAATTGCAGACAAGAACAAACACACTTCACTAGCTGCCCTGGATGAGTGCCACAAAAGGGATTTCCAACACCACCAAGCGAGCCTTTCATGCAAGATTTCACAGATATCCTTGTGGATAGTCGGGAACTCACAGCACTTCTGTGTTCCCTTAACCTTGACTTAAATCTCCTCCGTTCCTCCTTGCCATCGCACAACATACTTTTCTGCCAATATAGTTGTATTTGCAGGATTAAGGAATTACGGGGCTTAGAAAAGCAGCTAGGAATTCCGCAGGGTGAAAGGTATTATTTCTAACCTGGTACCATCATTTTATTGAGATATAAGGGTATCACTGGGATTCACTTCAACAAACCCAACTGCTACCTGGGAGAGGAAGACTTGTACATACCTCAAAGGCAAGAAAACCCAGGTCTGTCCCTAAACCCCTTGCTGTGAGCTCAGGAATGCTGACGACTCATGAAATCAGCACCATTTTTATTGCTACAGTCCAGGATGCATGAGCATTACTCATTACTAGGTATTTACAAGCCCCACATTTTTAGTCCATAATTTACAAGCTGCTTGCACAGTCTGGGTACAAAAGGGAACTAATACTTAATCCAATTACCAAACACTATAGGTAGAGCTATGCATGCACATTTGTGGGGGAAGAACAAGACTATTATTTTTCCATTTGTAAAATTCTACAACCTGAAACATTTCTCTAAATGACTCAGATGCACCAAGCAGGACTTTTTGTTGCGTTGTAAAGGCTTTTCTTATACATCAAATACCTGTCAGTAATTCCTGGGACCCCCTGCCATAACATACAATGATTATATATTAGAGATGGCAAGGAAAGGGTATGAAGGTAGGCAGTTGTGGCGCGCGTGCGTACAAACATCACAAGCATCCTTCCTGGGCATGGAAAGGCACAATGCATGACAAAAGTAGAGTTTTTATAGGCAGACCGTGCCCACAACTTCGGCATCTGCTCTTTTAAGCACAAAAGCGCATCTGTGATGTGACACTGACTTTTGAATTATTTTTAACACAATATCCTAGGATTTAGCAGCACAATTAACACTGAAGGAAAACTGATTGCAAAGTAGTTCATAATCTGATTCAAGATATCTCTGAGTGTTCACAAACAACAAGCTCTCTGCTAGAAAGGCAATGACAGTTCTGGCAAATTTTTTAGCCGTTAAGTAACAGCTCACACACAGCTTTAGTCATTAGAAGCTGTTTATTGAACAACAAACAATAATGGGAGTTGCATATATAATTCCTTGAACATGAGGTTGCGCGTACACCCTGCAGTGTTCATGAATTGATGATGGATTGACAAAGCAGAGCAATTACCCTCCATTATGAAAATAATTTACACTCTAAGCAGCACAAATTTAATAGACCATTACAGCTAGAGCACTGTTTAATATCTCTGATACAGCTTGCATTCAAAATACACAGGGATAAAATAATAATATGTATAATACTTGCATGAAGCCCATGTTAAGCGCTCTGAGAACTAGGAATTAAGCTGTTGTTCAAGAGCTTTCATGAAAGTAACAAGTAAGAAGATCCTTTTTTCTTGCCGTTAATACTTTTAATCAAAATGAAGGTCGCAAAGTACTTTACAGAACTATACAGAGAGAAGAATGCTGACACATAGCTAATTCTAGAGTAAGGGAAAGACTGAAGTCAAGCATGCGTGGATGATAGTCATTGCAAGTATACAGCAACAAGGTAAATTAAAACCTCAGCAAAGGACCAAAATGCCCAACATACCCTTTCTGAAGTTCTCACTGGGAAGAACTCATGCAGACTGAAGTATGCAGAACAGGTCACCTATTTCAGAAAGATAAAGAGCTGAAATCCCTTAGAAATTCCCCCTCAGAAATCCCACATGTTCCTGACCTCTGCTTCAAAGTCACCATCTCAAGAACGGTTTCTGAGAACACGGGGTTTATAGTAATTTCCTTTGAAAAACCTATAAATACAACCTTCCCTCATCCATCTCTGGAGAGGTTGCCCCAGCTAAAGTACTGAACAGAAGACTATCAAGGAAATCAACTATTTAAGGTCATTACGATCAACTCATCTCAATAACCGTATTTTCACCTCAGCAATTAACTCACTCAGTACTATTTGCTGTGCACCACTTCAGTAGAGTGCCTTTCAAGCACAATTTATAAATAGGGAAAATTTCTAATCAATATTAATCGCTCACAACTGTGGCATGACAAGTTATCAAATCAGCAGGTGACAGAAGAATTGCCTCCTCCACAGCAAAGCAAAACAAAACATGAACTTTAGGTAGCCGAAATGCCACTTGTACAACAATCTCTAAAGAGGTATTTGCGTGCTGACAGGATCTACCAAGCTGCCTTAGAAAAACACATATATTAGCTATCAAAGACAAGAACAAGCATAAAATATTTTCTGAGAAAATCTGAACAAGTTCCTTCTTTATTCAATTACATTTGTGACCCTCTGCAATTATTTTCTCCATTAATACATAAGCATTTAGGCTTTACTAGCATGGAAGTGGGAATATGGCTATTTTTTAGCTTGAATATTCACTAAAAGCACGTTTCCAACTATGCATTCATTCATCAAGTGACCTGGTTAGTTAAATGTATTATTGGTTTTGTTCCAGACTAAACACGTTAGGAAATCAACTTCTGTAGAACTAACTTAATTTAGTCTTAATACATGTTTCTAGAACTGTTCTGTGTTGATCAGCTTCATAAGCCACTTCAATACATCTAATAAGCATTAAAAAAATCACTATCTTTAGAACATTTAATTAGTGATAATTTACATGAATTAGCAGCATCAGTTAATAAACTGTACATGTTTCACATGGCAATTTTTGCTATTCATCCACAAATCACGTTTTATTTACTGTGGAAAAAAATCCTGAATACCTTCAAAAAAAAAAAAAATAGGAGATATCTCGAGTCGCCTCACAGAAAGCTCCTAAACACTAAACCAGCCTGCAATACCATGAAGAGGGTAAAATGGGTACTGGAGGATTTTGTGGAGGGCAGATAGGAAGCCGCATGCTGAACTGGGCATCTCTTCAGCGAGCCGTGTGTTTCTGTGCTTCTCTGCACACCTTTAGGTGAAGCCCTTTGAAGCTACAAATGCAAATATGACCTATATGGTTAGCTATAAGTTACGCTTGTACAAAGTACCTAGAATAAAAACAGTGTTACAGGACTAGCACTACACTGGATTTTTTCCAAATTCCAGGTCCTCTGCCTTGCCGCAGATTTCCTATGGGACTGTGCAAGTCACTGGGCGCCAAATCCAGACAGATATTTAAATTCAGATTTTCTAAAATTCAGTGGGACGTAGGCTTTTCCCAGCCTGGCTAGATTTGGACCTCAGCGTCCTGTGATTCAGTTTCTACCAGTGAAAGAAGGTTAATAAGTCACTCTCAAACATAAGGTATTGCAAGATTAAAAAAAAAAAAACAAAACACATGATGTAAAACACATGAAATTTTCATCCTTCAAAGCCATTTCCCTAATGGCAATAAATTAGCTAATGAAGCTAGAAAATTTTGCTTGATAGAGAAACAGAGATGAGTTAGCTTCCCAAAATAAAATACATTTTTTACATCTATAGTTACAGGGGCCATAATGACCTTGCAGAGCTAGTATGGGACTTAACCCATAGCATAGGTGGGCAAGCTTCAAAACCACAACTTCTGGCACTGAAGTTATCAAATGTTACCAGTTTTTGTTTTTCTAGACAGAGCTCAGTGTCCCAATAATTGCTGATTTGAATTACTGTTTCAATCTTCCATTGCATGTCTGGTGTGGGGGTGGGTAAAGGAAGAAAATAAACATTTTCTAAAATAAAGCAATAAAAAAAATGTCGACAATACAGTGACCTTTTACCAGGTTATTTTTTAAATGTGATAAATGTGTGTCCTGTCTGGACAAGGCAAACTGGCTGCCCAAACTCATCTTCCTGATTTGTAACAGAGGAAAACAACAGGAAATGAATAGCCACAAACCAGTATGATTTCACGAATAAGATAATCAAAATATGGATACTTCATCTGTAATATCACAGATGTCCTATTGACAACCAGTGTTTTAGCAATTACATTGCCTCATGCAAATATTTTTCTTCATAAGCATTTTCCACTTTTAGTGGAAGATTAATTTCTCTAGATTTAGACAGTGAATAGCTAACTTCTGTCACTGGTTGATTAGTGTGTGTACAAAGGAAGCACGGGGTGGGGATTCGCGTCTTTGGAAAACAGTGATGTTCCAATCTCAACGGTAATTAAACCCTGAGGAAACAAGTATCAGGATTCAAATGAGTAATCTTTAAAACTATGACCAAGCTTTTCCATATGCTAAAATTGATCCCAAATCATAGATATTTTCTAAAATACTGACTCTTACCTACAAATGAGTAGACTATCCATTTCTCCAGTTACAAAGACAAAAGGCACCCACTGAGGATTTGGAGAACGAAAGATAAATTTGTTCTGCAGTTAGTTTTTAGTCCTGCTTTTCAATCAGTGCTAATAAGTCTGGATCTAAGTGCATTTCTAAAGCGTGCATTTTGAAAGGTGATTTAGTCTGTGTAAAACATTTTCAGCGTATGTGAATAAGCACAAGGCTCTTCATGTTTTGTGCCTTATTTTACCCAATAACCATGACACAAAATAACAGTGTTTGAGTATACTGAAATGCTGCATTCAGGTTAAAAAAAACCCCACCAACCTGGGCCTGGGTCACCACTGCATTATGCCAGAGTGACTCCAATTAAAATTAATGGAACGTTACCAGAATAAAATGGATTGCAAGAAAGTAACCAGCCATACGCATTACCTCTTACTGAAATTGAGCATGCAGACACGAGTTAGTTATTAAACCGTAATTATATGGTTTAGTAGTATGGCTAGTCTTTTGTCTTCACTCATCATTCAGGAAACACATACATCAATACACAAATACTTCCACCTTGGTGACTTAACAGCATAGCAATAAACAAAGAATAGAGCTTAACCAAGGAATGCACCCTTCAAGGAGTCAAAGCCATATTTCATATAAACAAGGGCAGAGAAAAAAAAAAACCCAAACCTGTGGATATGAAATCAGACGCTGTTAAGGCCTCCTTGGACAATTCTATTTCAATCAGGAAAAAGGAGATGAAAAATTACTCTGAGTGGGAAAATGAAGGACAAACACAATCTCAATATTAAAACAAGGTTGATAAAAATCTCCCTGCCTTTGTCCTACCAGCTATGTTTTGTGTCGCAGAAAAATGGGCACATACCACATAATAAATTTCAGAATCGCATAGAGAAAAATTGAGAGTGCAGCCTGAAGGTAGCTTTGTTCTCTTATCAAGAGTTGCAAAATCATCCTTTATCATTATTGGCACGCATATATAACTTCCCCTCCAAATATTAATAACTTCAGTCTTTCCAGACCTCTGTCATGCAGGCACAATTAATCCCTATTTAACAAGATGGGGAAACTTAATGGGCAACAGCACTGGAAACTGCAGTGTGGAAGACAAACAGAAGAAAACAAAGCTGTTCTTTAAAGGCCAGGCACACATCAGTATTGGGATGAAGTTTAGCAATATCAGGATGAAGTTTTAATTTATATCAAACCCATTTTCACAACGGTGATGAACTTCATTATTAACAGAAGCGGTCCAAAACCAAAACACAACTTTCACGGGAATGACAGGGCTGTGGACCTATTGAAGAGACGCCGAGCTCCAAACTTGCCTGTTCTCCCTACGCACGCTGTAAACGTACCACCTCTCCCAAAAAGCCTCATCTCTCATAACTTGTATGCAAGATAACAACCTCCAGATTACAGGCTACGGTGTCCCCAAAAATAAGAGCTCCCAAAGTAAAGGTAATCTTGCTCCTAGTGAAAATCCATTTTTACACAACAATGATATTTGTAGAAAGATTAAGCCAAAGCATTTATTCATTGTATTTTAATTTCCATTGCAGAGTTAACAGTTCAAACGACACAGCAGCCTGTTGCTCCCTATTTATGTTCCACCTGCAATTCAATTAGTAACTCATTAAGCTGCACACCTGCAACCCGCCTAACCTCTGGTCCCAACCTCAACCTTACATTACAGGTGTCGGACAGTGAGCCCAGTTAGCAATATCCTGTGGAAGACAAGACAGAAAGAAGTTAGACTGGTGTTCTGTATCCAGGAGCTTGTACAAACACATGCGAACTACGGCAAGGTCCCATTCTATCCGTACCAGCATCTCTGGTTTGTAGCCATCCCTGTAATTCTCTAATTTGAATCAATATTTAAAAACGACAGGTTACAAGTTTTTAAAGATGTTTAAGTCAGAGTACCTATTCACTTACCACAAATTTACTTAAAAATAAAAATCACTATGAAGAGGCTTAATAAATACACATATAATAATGAAATTTTCCTTGCAACAGAAAAAGAAACCAAGTGAGATCTAACACTTCTGGCAGCCTTCACTCTTCATTGCATTCGAGCAACTGGTGACCTACTGCTGCTGTAATATCACAACTCTAAGCATACATATGACCAGAACGAATGCAGGCAGACATCACCTAGCATCTGGCGTCGTGTCCTGCGTCCCCTGCCCCGTGCTGAGGCCCCGAGCAGCGCCGTCTGCACGGCCTCCCCAGTGCTGGAAGCGGGGTGGTGGCGGGCCTTGCTCTCGTCCCAGCGCGGCGCTGCAGCAGAGCAGAACCACTCCGTACAAGTGCAGCGAGGGTCTCGGTTTTATTGCTGTCAGTGCAATTCATTGCAGACACATTCTGATCCACCTTAAAAAAATATTACGTAATACAAAAAAAGTTCTTAACAAAACCGTATAAGTAAAGCAGATTGCAAAATATACCATGCTGAAGCACATTCAGTGTTTTATTTAATGTACTGCAATGAGTCCTCAATATCCATATGCTTAAAAAGTGTGGTCCTTTTTAATGCTTGTTTTTACGTTAACATTTAATTTGCTTTTTCTGTTCAATTGATACCACCTACAGTTTCCAAGAACCTACAAAGGGGGAGAGGATTGAAAATAAATATAAAAACACACAATTAGCACTAGAACACTCTTGTAATCATGTACTAAAAAAACGTATTAAAGATGAGTACCAGAACTGTAAAATACTAAACAAAATTATGGCTCAAGCTTCTCTAGGAAATGTAAAGTAGACTGGACTTCAGTTCACATTAAAATAAGGCGTATTATCAGAATGAGAAATAAAAATCCCTATCTCTTTCCCCTTGTCAACTTGAAAATCAAGGACAGCATCAAAGGTTTCAGCAGAGGAAAGCAAAAGCTAGTTAAGGAAAGTCATGCAGAAGAAAGCCACCAAAACCCCTCCAAAACCTAAAACAAAACAAGCCCACCCACCCCAATCCCAGCAAAAAAAAAAAAAAAAAAAAAGTGGGAAGAAATCCTATAGCACATCATTCTTCTCTGAAACAATTCATCATTCTCTCTCTTAACCTGATTATTTTTTCTTCTTTGTTCCTAGACATAAAACGAGTTCCCTTTGTAAGTACCTTATTTTCAGCAGAACCAGAGGTTACTCCCCAGTTCTGTCCCTCATAATTAGAATGGGATGCAAGAGATCTTCATGCAAAAGCTGAAGGAGCGCTACGGGGAAACGTGGCGCAAGCTGTTAACTCAGTACTGTGCTGAGCAGCAGGCAGGCGCTGCTTTTGTTTGGCGTTAACACACGGACCTCTAGCACGAGGTTACCTCATTCGGTATAGATGTATATTGACGACAGTAGGTTCAAGCTCCTACAAACAGTTGTTCCAACACGAAAGCTGGAGCTATTTGGCACTTTTCATCGACAGAGGAAGGAGTATGTTCTCCTGTAAAGCCACTTTGAACCCTACAAGCATGTGGTTAGGAACGTGGTACTGTCACCTCAGAACAGGTGGCTGAAGTGTTAAGAACAAAGAAACCAATTATATGATCGATAAGACATTCTGTTAAGCTATCTAGCAACCTGCTGGGCTTTTTGCACATCAGTACACAAAACACTCTCCACTCCAAGAACCGAGGTTGCACGAGCACTAGAAAACAAGGGTGAAAGCACCTGTGAGTACAGAGGCTTTTTAAACAGCCTCTGTCATTCTCGAAGACTGCCAAACACTAAAAATACAGTCAGAGAGAGCGCAAAGTATTTGTAGGTGTCCAATGTTCTGCGAAGAAGCTGCACCAGCTTTTGTGTTCAGGCAATCTTCTCCTGGTTTTATTAAATGTGGCTGAAAAACATGTAGCAATAGAAGGAGATACGACAGCGAAGCCTAAAAATGCTGCACAAAACAAAACAGAAGGACGGAACTGAGAATTAACTTCTACCTAATTCAGTCTGGTAAATCCCAGGGATGAAACAAGTACGAAACAAAACATGAGAGCGACTCTGGGATTTGATACTTGTTTTCATTTTTTCATGATTATACCAATATCACTGCTTATCATGCATAGATTACTTTCCACACCTGACCACAGACAGAAATACTCAGAATGTGAATTTAGGCGAGGTAATTACCTGTTTTGCCCATATTTTTATTTAATAATTCAGGCATTTGAGTCGACCTTGCACTTTTTCAGAATAAAAACCTGCTGCTCTTAAAAATAAGGGGCATGCACGATCTTCCTTATACAGGCAAAGTTAGTTCTAATTCATAACCACAGAGCTGATCCCAACACTGATACAGCAGGAGGGTGCGAGCTGAGCTTTAATTTAGAGATTGAACAAGACTGCCCCTTTCCAGTCATAGACAGTCTGGGAAAAAAGGCCATCGTTCCTGGAAGCCAGGAGAAAGCCAGCCTTTTAAGGATGCACCATCCAGAAGCATTAGAGATGAAATCAAACAAAGTGTGCAAAGTGACAGAAACCGAGAGAATTATCACCTTCTCTGCAGCGTACAGAAGGAAGTAGTTAGAGGCTACAGCTGATTTTCTTTTTTAAACCCACCAAGTAATTCCTACTACTGCTGATACAACAGAAAACAGACAATTTTAGCTTAAACAAATTCTTACTTGTAAGCTAACAAAGCTTAACCAAAGACAAATGATAGGTGCATGTTGTATAATGCACTAAACTGTCCATAAAACTTAACTGTTGTATTTCCTGAAAAAACAAAGCCAAGTTTACAAACATCACATCTTCTGTTTTATGATGGTGCTAATGAGTTTACTTTGTACTTCACTGATGTGACAAAGTATGCGCAAAGTCTGTAATTCCAGACTAACTTTGCCTTCCAAACCAGCAGTCTGCTTTAAAAATCAAGAAACTGAAGTAAAGGCTCAAGTACAATTGTTTCTCTTGACTACTTAAGTATTTGTGTCTCCGCATTCCACAAGTCTGCTAGGGTTCCTTATGAAAAAGCTTAATAATATGTTTTGATAAATTTTGACTTTTCATTACTAAGATAATCATCTTCTACACATAATATAACCAGAATATACAGAAGCAGGTCTTCTTTCAGCATGAGGAGAGGGCAACGACCCACTGTTCCAAATGAAGATTTCTGAATTCCTAAAGAACAAAATTTAAGAACACTGTCCACAAAATGACATAGTTAAAAAAAAAAAAGAGAGAGAAAAGAACTGTATTTTTCTTTTATTTGGAATATCTAAGCCTAGGATTTCTCAGAACATTGCTTGAGATACCTCAGGGAACCTGGAGAAGAACTCAGAAGCGAGTCACAAATGACTGTTCCCTGGCTAGTTTGTACAGCTAGGGAGCTGCTGCCAGCATTTAAAGATAGTTATTCATACTAAGGAGGAAATCATTTCAATCATTAATGGCAGCTGTTTCGTGGTTCTCCTCCCAAAACCAGTGAGCAGCTGTGCCTCCTCTGAGAAAAAAACAAAAAACCCACCCCAAAACAGGAGAAAAGTTTAAGAGAAGATGACTGAAAGTGGTTACGGTATAAAAACAGATAAACATAGGACCACCTTATCTTTATTCTAGAACTTTTGATTAGTGAAAATTGAGAAGTCACTTCATTCCGATTCAGAACACAAGCCAGCATCTCCTGCAGATCCTGAATTTCAGTCATTTCTACTAGATAGCATTCTCTTCATTTCATAATTAACTATCTAATGCCAAACAAGATCCAGGTTTCCAATTCAACACCTGTCATGGTTACAATTTTCAAATTTTGTTGTAAAACACCTGAGACACCTCAAAGGTGAACAGACAAATCTTTCCAATGTAGCAGTCTAGAACAAATCCAGATGCTGTGCCCCCTGCATTTAAAAAACAAAAACAAAAACAAAAACCCATAAAAACACACAAAACCACACAGATGCAATCTAACCAAATTATGATTTTTTTTTTCCGCCTTCCAGTACAGTTCACAGTAGTTCTGGCTCCTACCACTTGACCGGGCTTTGCCCTCGTGATTGTTCTGTCCTCACGTAAGTGTCATACAGTTCTTTCAAATGCAACAACAGTTCCTCTAGGTTGTCTCCTGTCAACGCAGACAACGCAATGACCCGCTCATCTATCTGTTCTTTAAGGAGTGGCAGATTGATCCTCGACTGAGCAAGGTCAATCTTATTCCCGATGACAACGCAAGGCCTCTCAGACAATCCTTTTCTATATTGCTCCAGTTCATATTTTAAGTCTTGCAGCTGAATCCATGGCTGAGACGCAGAGAGATCCACCACGTATAAGAGAAAGCGGCAGCGTTCAATGTGCCTTAGGAAGGCCATCCCGAGGCCCCTGTTTTGATGAGCACCTTTTATTAGGCCAGGAATGTCAGCAACTACAATGAGAGAAATTCCACAGTGAATCCAATATATCCAACAACAACAACAACAACAAAAAAACCAACAAAAAAAAAAACCCAAAACCCAGTCTTTTACTGGCCAGTGCAAGTACTTTTAGAATTACATCTCAATGCATCAATATTAAAGCATACCTCATGTTAAGTTTGGCTGCTATTATCTTTTTAAACCCCTAAATTTAGATTATTCCAGTGAAGACAGAACACAGATTGCTACTTGATATTAAGGGCAAATATAAGTGAATATGAGGTGGGCTTTCAGTATTGTTTTGTTTCAAGTTCTTTAGAACTAGTAAGAATTCTACAGCACTGCTAAACTTAACTTCTGCAGCATTTCAAAGAATAACCCAGGTGACACAAATTGCTATCAAGGTACACACAACGTACTATGATTCTTACCTGCTACTTGTTCATAGTCGTGATAGCGGACAATGCCAACATGGGGATTTAGGGTTGTGAATGGGTAAGTGGCCACTGCTGGCTTTGCATTGGAGATCGCTCTCAAAAGCGATGATTTGCCAGCATTAGGAAAGCCCACCTGGAACACAAACACTCATTAAAGCCACAGTTCTAGGTTAATCCCAATTAAAAAAAAAACCTGCAAGCCTCTGCAGATGTGCAAGGTTCTTCCAACATGAATATAACAACAATAATTTTGCATGCTTAGTTCTGAAAAGCGTCCTGGTTTCCCTTTTTTGTTTCTCCTAAACCCTGTTTTATTTACATGTGTATTTGCTCATAAACATTAAATAAATCAAACGTAGAAGGGTCCCCTTAACTTTTTTTATGCCATCTGAAGTATTTACTTTGTTCGGAACCAAAAGATCCATAAGATCTCTTTTACCCTGAAATAATGTTATGACACTTTGCCCTGCACTTCCCATTATATCTGTGTTTTCTAACTCTGATTTATTATTTTCCAAAAGAATTCAGAATTGGCTTTGTCCCTGATTCAGTAACATAGTTTGGCCTATAAGTAAGCAGAACACCTCCAAGTTTGGGATTTTCATCGTCTCAACATCAAAGAATTAAATTGAAACTTGGCCTTCTGCGGAGAAGGCAAGAATTTAAACAAACCTATCCCAGAAATGAAGTTACTCTGGGATATCCTGTAGTTGACAAGCGATAGCTACGTACATGGTCAATACTCCCCAGATGAAAGTAGATCAAATCCTAAATTCTCCTATTTGCTGATGTCAGACATTCCGAATTCTTGAGCAAGTGAAGTACAGAACCAATTCATCTCAGATTTCCAAATTAGTGCCAAAAATGTGAGAAGTGGACCAGAGTGTCCAGCTGGTCAGAGAATTAAGTGTATTGATCCACCAATGCCAACTCTTTTCTTAGTCTCTAAATAAATTCACAAAATTCTGCTAGACCAGACAGTTATTCTGCAGTTGTTGAACTACAGCAAGAAGTCTTTGCAGCAAAGCATAATTCTAACTGCTTTACCAGCTGGTGTTAAAGCATTTCCATACTTAAAAATGAAAACAGCTTAAGCTGTAAATTGACTTAGCATTCATGTCTAAATAATATTTTCGTATCAGAGGATGCTAAACCTGGAACTAAAAGTCAAATGTTTAATATCTGTAAAAAGAGAAATATAGAGGTGAAATAGAAGATGATTTGAACTTTACCCATTTTCTTTTTTTAAAAAAACCAAGAAAACAGAAATTAACTTAGAAGAACTCTCCATACTGTTCATCTTCAGCACTGGCAGACAAAGCCTGCTGTACATCATCAGTGAGTCTGTTGCTCACTGATAAATCTTGCACATTGCTCTTCTATATATAGTGATTTTGGTAAAAGTAGAATGACGTCAAGTAGCAAGAGTGACAGCTCTGCAAATCACTTTGGACACCCTTGTACCAAGTAACAGCAAGAAAGCATCGAGTTCCATCTCTAAACAAGCAAGCCAAAAGGCTAATGAAAATGTTATCAAGCATTATTTCTTCAGTCAGTCAAGTGTCGTCCTACAACGATAAGGAAGTTGAAGAACCACAGCGACACTCACCAATCCTGCATGAGCTGTTGTCTTGAGTTCCAGATGAAGGACCCTCTCCTGACCTGGCTCTCCTGGAGTAAATAACGTTGGAGCTCGGTTTTCATTGGAAAGAAAAAAACGATTACCTTTCCCTCCAGCTCCTCCATAAGCTGCAACATACTCTTCACCATGTTGAGTGAGGTCAGCCACAACTTTCCCATCCTCCTTAACCAATGTACCTACAGGGACCTTAAAGTGAAGAGAGATGCAAGCATTACACTGAAGCTCAAACTCTGCAGCAGAGCTGTCTTCAGCAGATCCTTTACCAGCTGATTTCAGATTTGTTGAAAATCATTCCTCCATATTCTCAAGCTGGGGAATCCAAAAAGAGAAGTGTACTTCATGAGGCTCGCTTTCTGGACCCAAACAGCACTGTCAGACGTTAACACTTCATTAAAATGCTAACAATACCATAACCCTCTTTCTCTCCTTTTATGCAAAGAAGCCTAAGCACAGTAGTGAGCTATGAAACATATTGTAGGTGTGCACCAAAAGAGGTATGTTGAAGAAAAACCAAAAAGTATGGAAAAAAAAAAAGTCTGCTCCTGTTTACGAAGTTCTGTGTTCTGATTGCTCTAGGCATATGACTCCTAGAAGTAAAGCAAATCAGAATTGTATTTGTTTTGGCCAGATGTACCTTCCAAAGAAGTCTAATTTTTACAATTTAAAGCAGCCTGATCTGCCTGTGTGCCAACCAGCCCAGCTCAGCAGAGACAGCACACAAGGCTCCCTGAAAAAAAGCATGTGAGATTTTCTCACAATGCGGTCACCCAGCTTGAATATCAGCAATGTTAATACAAAGCTAACACACTAGCACGCAACCTTAATTTACTTACTTTAACATACACATATGCACCATTAGCTCCGTAACAGTTTTTGGCTCCTCCTTTCTCTCCATGAAAACCCTGATAGAAGGGGAGGACTGAAGAAAGTGATTTCATTTGCTGGTCAGCTGTAAAGCAAAATATACATATTTTAAACACATTGTGTTAGCTGAATAGGCATAGAAGAGCAACCTTTTGACTGTTCTTTCCCGTTCAGAATATTGCATGAATGCATATCCTATTTACTGTCTCAACAATAACGTATCAGGGAAAACTAACACTCATTTAAGTTGTGATGAAGTTTAACTGCCTTTACTTAGGTTTATTAACCATGGACTTTATTATGTGGTCATTCAAAAATCAATCATTAGAAAATACTCTGGAAAATTAATTTGCTAGATTAGCAGATTTTGCAGCAGGGTGGTGGCAGAAGCAGCTTTATCCATCTTAACAGTAAAATTTGATCAGATCCCAGCCTTCTCATAACATAGTCAGGCGCCAGCCACTAAAACGTCTGCAAAATATCTTGATTTTCAAAATGCTTTCTAAGGCTGCCAGTGTCATTTATGTCCCTGTTACCACAGCTCAGGACAAAGCTTAAAAAGCAAAGACATCTTATACAGAAATAACCATTTTAACATTTTTGACATTCACATTTACCAGCTCCCACCATACAAAGTGTGTTGTAGGGTTGTTTTTGCTGCGGAGGGTGGGGTGTTAAGCAATAGGACAACATAAAACAAAACAGATTTAGTGAGTCTTACCCTTCAAAATGACATGGCCCCCATCACCTCCATTTCCACCATCAGGCCCTCCAAATATTTTTCTGGGTTCACTATAAAAAGAATGACCCCCTCCTCCTCCTTGTCCTCCAACCACACGCACTTTCCGGTGATCCACGAAATAGCGTGTCTGTAACAAGGATGGGTTTTGTACCCTTTAAGTACAGTTTATCAGAGTCATCTTCCAACAAGTTGATTGTTCTGTAAAACTTAGTAATATGCAGACCTGCTATTTTTAGTCATGATGAGTTCCATTCAACAGTGGAAAAAAAAAAAAATCAGAACTCTGCTGCCATTCACAGATCAACTAAACACAGCATACTAAATATAATAATAAAGAAAAATAGACCTCATTTTTCAAGTATTTTTAAGAACCCCCTTAAAAGTACATGTCTGAGGCTATGCTGATAGAACCTAATGCAGCAGCTCAGACACCAGAAGTAAAAAATTCATGTTCAGGGAACTAATAACAGGAAAAGTATCCTTTTAATACACTTATATAATGCTGACAGGTAGCTCAAGACAGCTACCACACTATAAACCAAAATCACTCAATAATTGTGTCCCTACTCATGAAAACAAAAATTTAAAAAATTAGATAAACTTTTTACTTCTTTACATTGAACTGAAATTTGCAAAAAGGACATAGTGCACATGTGGGAGGGATATTCTCATACTGATTCATGCTTTCTATACCAGGTGATGAAATTAAGGCAAACTTCAACCTTCTATCAATTAGGAAAAGTATTAAAGATAAAGAATAGGAAGTATTTGCAAACAGAATAAGCAGAGGAGATCTTAATATATGCCACAACCAGTTGCTCAGGGGGTAAAAAAGATACAGTGTAAAGAAAATCACAGATCTTGTTCCTATTTCTGACATGAACTTAATATTTGACTTCTGGCAAACTAATTATGCTGCATCACGTTTCAGCTTTTCTGTCAGCAAAATAGGTTTGATGATATTTACCTCTCTCTAGGAAGTGGGCTGAAATCACCAAGGGAAAATATTAGAGAATTATATTCCTACAGGTAGGTGAAATTGTTTACGTATCAGGATGAACAGAGAAAGCATGACCTTGACTGTGGTAACGTTCAAATTCTGTCAATTACTGAGGGACTTCATAATGAGAATGAGCAATAAGGGTCACTTTAATCAAATAGCCCAAACAGTATGCGAGGGAGAAAAAGTCGTATTAGCATTACGATACCAAGATAAGGAACTGAAAAAAAACCTAACTCTTGATAACTAAAGTTATACTACGACCAGTGATTTCTTAAAAAGCCTCTTTTAGAAAAGTATTTAGCACCACCACACGGCGAGACAGGAAACTATTGCTTTAAATGGGAAGTGGTTTGTTGATCATTAGAAAATAGGATTTTCCATAGACGCATGATTAGAAGAACATGAAGAAAAACTGCTAGGACTCCGCAGTTTCTCTGACATAAAATGACTACTATGCAAGACTATAAAACCAGCGAGAAAAAAAAAAGGTATTTTAGCTTTAAAGCTACATAAGAGTTTTTGCTTTCTCGACCTATGCATGCTTTCAGCCCAAGAGGTGCCTTCTGAACACCGATAATGTCAGAGGGCAGACTTATTTCCTCACTATTCACAAAGATAATCAGATTTTGGAAAAATAATCCCTCACATCAAGAGCCTATACTTGATCACTGTGAGGAGAGAATGGCAAGCAGCAGGGAAGCTGTTTTCTAAGGCGCGTCTGGGAGGTGACCGCCCAGCAAGGTAACTGCACCGCAGGCTTACAGCTGATTTACTCTAGAACTTACCAGTTTCCTTTCCGAAATGACTCTTTTTTGCCTCAGCCGCCTGTTCTTTGAGCACCTCACGCAGGTTGTGGAGAAAGTCGGTTGCCGGCCCCCCACCGGCAGCGGCACCGGGCTGAGGAGGAGGAGTGCCGGCCGCCACGGGGGCCGGCCGCCCAGTAGGGCCCAGCACCGCGGCAGCATGGCGCTGACAGCCGCCGGGAGAGCCCGGCCGCCCGGCAGGGCCCAGCGCGGCGGCAGGATGGCGCCGGCAGCCGCCGGGACGGCCCGGCTGCGGCGCAGCCGCGTCCCGCCCCGCCGCTGGGCGCCCGCCCCGCCCCACGGCCGCCCCCGGCCGCTCCCCGCCGTGCGCAGGCGCAGCTGCGCCGCTGTGGAGAAAGCGCGGGAAAACCGCGGCCTCCGGTAGTTTCCCTCCTGCCGCGCCTCAGCCCACGGCTTCTCCTCACACAGCGGCCGCTCCGGGGAGGGCGTCGAGTCTGGGCGCCGGGCTGTGCACGAAGGCCCGTGGTACAGAGTTAGCCCGTGGCTGAGCGGTGCGGAAAGGCGGCGGGAAGCCTGGCAGGCCCGGATTTGGGATCCCTTCCCCTCAGGGGCGCGCCGAGTGTCCTGCCCGCTTCGGACTTAACGGCGCCAGAAGTCGCTGTCCCCGCGGTGAGCCTGGAGCGGGCTGCGGCCGCTCCCGTACGGCGTGTGCCGCCCCCGGGGCTTGCTGAGCGACCGGCGGGTGTCCGGCCCCTTCGGGAGCCCTGCGCCATCGGCCGGCGTGCCCGTGTCCCTGCCCGCCCTGCCCGTGAGGTGAGCTCGTCCTTACATACATCCACTCCGCGCACACAGGGCGCTTGATCTTTGCATAATTTGCATAATTTGCCAAGCTGGGACAAGCTTTCATCATATATAATTATCTATGAAGTGTATCGGAGAAGTGGGGAGAAGGTGCACCTTCCCTTTATCTGTTGTTTCCATTCAAAAGTCTGTGTCGTAAGAAAAGTACCACCAACTTCATTTTCAGATAATTTTTAACCTAAACAATTTTCAAGCATTCTGTATTACGAAACAGAAAATGATACAATTAATGGAAGAAGTCAAAATGCTGGCATCACTTTGTTTCCACATTAATACATAAAAATGGACAACACATTAAATAAACATTTTGTTATTAACAATTAGAAATATTAACACCAAAAATCATGTATAAATTAGGAAATAAATGTACAAACTATTTCCAAAGTGCTCTTTCAAATACATTATATACACAACATTCAAGAAGTTCTTAATGTAAGACATTTCAGATTGATGTAATGTTGCTGTTTCATTTTAAGTGTTGTTCATATTCTCTCAAAAGTATTTCAGCACTTTCAAAAACCACATAAAAGGCGTATTTCCAAGCTGGCAAAGAGCAATATTGCATTCTTCTGGCTACCTGTAATATTAATACATTGTAAAGAAAACAATCTTACTTCCTTTCTGTTCCTTGCTATTTGAGAGTACTTATTTGTATGAAAACACCAGCAGGAAAGGTGAGAGAAATGAGGACTGAATAAAAAAGGTCTTCTGTTTTATCAGTAATTAAAATTATAAATGTAGCAAGGGCAGTGCTTGGACAACATTTAATAATAAACTCTTTAGCTGTCCAGTTAAATACTTTCCTCTACAGGAGAAAAAAAAAAAGTAATGAATTGAGAGATCTTTTATTTTCCTTGTGGTTTTGGTTTTTCAAAATATAAAGTACTAGAACTTGAAATTCCCTAAATACACCAGCTCAGACAAAGAAAAGGAGAAAACCCTACAGAGGGTGTGTTTACTCTATATTGTAAATTTGCAATTAATCTCGTATTAAAAAATGCTCATGTAGTATAGTCATCCTAGCCTTCTGCCTCAGAGAAGTTTGGACACAGTCTTTTGTTCAGCACTTATATAAGCACTTTGTAAGTGCTGTTTTTCAACACTTTATGAGAACATATAAAACTGAACAGAAGTGACTTACATTGTTCATACTGGCTTTTACATACCACTAGTTTTTATTTCTAAATTCTCCTTCTCTACCTGGTTATTCTCTCACTGGTTGACCCCATTAATAGTTCTTCTCTCTATATGCATAATATTTTTTCACAATTAAAGCTGAATTTAGTTGCTTATCTGCAATAAAGATGGATTTTTTTTCTTTTACTTCTGAACTATTTCTGTCAAGCTACAAGAGAAAAATAAAAGTGATGATGAGCTGTAAGAACAGTCAACCAAAAGATTTGACAATATTTATGGTTATAATGCTTGCTGGGAAATCTGAGCAAGGGCAATAGAAGAATCAGAAATAAAGAAGGATGCCAGCCACCTGCTTGCAAAATTTGGCATGAAAATGTATATGCAAGTTATAAAATTTGGAGTAACATATTTAAGACTGGAGTTTTGCCAGATGTTTTTCTCAGCTAAGCACAATATGAAGCAATATTGACGTCTAGTAGGCTGACACTGCAGATCTCGGAGCTCCCTTCTATTTTTCTTTCAGTGATAGAAATACCGTAGTTTATATGGAGATATAAAAGGTGCCTCTAGTGATTAACATTTCCTTGAATATAGGTTTTGAACCTCTTTCTGTACCTTTTGCAACAGAAATATGGACTTATGCAGATTATTGAATTAAAAGACTTGGGTTGTTAGCCCTGGTAGGTATTGTAGAAGTTGCAGTTAATTTTATTTTTATCATATATCATAGAACTGTCTTCACATAAGGAATGTATCCATCCCCTTATTCTTAATTAGTAAAGTTAAGAGCCATGGATTTCAGAGGCTGGCGGGTAATCTTCAATGCATTCAGTTTAAAAAAGATCAATAACCTACCACAGGATACCTCCCTGGTCTGAGATACGACTGCATGGCTTTGTATTGAGCCAGACTGCAGAATAACCTGGCTCTTTTCCAGAACGGGGCACAACTGTGATCAAATGATCCTAAAGCTATTTAGAAACATCAAGAATGGGGAAGGGGAGGGGGTGAATGAAAAACTTCTGCATTGTATCAACATACAGTACTATACACAGCACCAAATATCAAACCATTAAAGCATTGTCTTGTTACCAGTAGTGCACTGCTTCATATCCAGCATGAAATGAACACTGTTCACATACAGACGCTGCTTTGTGCTAAGGGGTAACCAACATATTACAATTAATCAAAACTGCCTGTACATCCAGTTCAAAAGATGGAGATACTATTGAAATGAATCTGACACAGGATCATATTCTTTTATTGCTGGTAATTTCCATATTGTCCCTATAAAAAAGAGAAATAAAAATGTTGGAGAATAATACATCAGAGGTTTACAAACAGTGAGTTAGACAATTTCTTTTGGTCTATGAATTTTGAAAGACCCACTGAAGTATCACCAATACACCTCCACCAAATTATCAGATGGATTTATATGCAGAGCTAACAGCTAAATCTGCTTTTTCATAGCAGAGATTTAGACAATTTACCTGCTCATAGCCGTAAGGCCTCTGTTGCTGAGCAGATGGGCCTGTCTGAGACGCTCTGTAACTTCCATATTGCTGCCCCTGTCCCTGTTGGTAGCTGGAATACTGTGAAGAGGCTCCTTGTGCAGGACCTGAGAAGACAGTGACATCTATTACTAAGGCTCGATTTGCTAGGGGGAGTTCTTACGGTGAACATAATGTAGAACGTGATGGTAACAAAGTAAGCTCTGCAGGTGTGAACTGTGAGTAAATTTTGCCTAGACTTCCCCTCTAGCTTTACACTAGAAAGTGTTAATACTAATAATGATCTAGTTGCAGCAGTGTAAACTTCAGTTCAAGTTTTAAACTTCGGTCAGAAAATGTGATATACTTCTGAGTGATTTGCCTCTCTGAAATCTGTATTGGCCCAGCTCAATTATTACCTATATGCAACCTACCTGGCCTTTATTTTAGTAACAACTGCACGTTTAACTTCCTATTTAATCAGGCTGGGCCACCATAAGCACTGCTGACCAGGTAGAACCTAAGAAATCTCTTGCATATAGAGATAATTTTAAAAAACATGTAGATCAGACACAAAGCTGCACAGGGATATTGATTTCCTTTTATTTGGGACTGTGTATGTTGTGTATAGACTGCTATGTGCACTTCTTAGCATTATTGGTGGATTTCTATGAAGGAGAACCTTTAAAAAGAGGAGGACAGATTTTAACGTCATAAACAGAATTTTGGGTACAGTTTCACAGATTATGTCTGGTTTGAGTAGTCCAAGCTATCGACTGGCACTGCAGAGTCAGGTGTTAATGATTTAATTAACTTTTGAGGCAGGTTCTATTTCATGAGATCTTACATTTCTAAAATGGATTTGCTGTTTACAGCAACATTATCAAGTTTGGTAAATATTGCCAGTTCAAGCTCAAGCACCATCACATTTGGGAGATGCACCAGAAATCCCTTGCCTTGAAGCTAGTATTTAGATTATTCCAATTTCTACGGCCCCTCTTTTTGTACTAAATAACTTGAAATGATTTCTTTCTCCCGAAGGCTGAGGATACATACAAGATGCCTCCAGCTGGTCAGAAAACTCTAAGACAGCCATCAAACTCGGATTTTTTTGATGGCAGCGGGGAGATTTGCCACTGGTGACCTGAAGGGTTTGAAAGCCCTGCGCCAGTCTTAGCTGCATGTTCAAAGCACTTCCACTTTTTTCCTTTCGCCTCAGTCCCTCACCAAGGAAGAAAACCCCCATGATGTTGCAAGAAATCTAAGTGAGGGAGTAGTGATTCTCTGGACTGTTGATGTTATTTTTTCATGTTAGTTGCGGAACTATTAGATGTGTAGGAGGCGTGAGAATCCAGGCGCTCACCTCCTGCTCACACTTACCAGAAAGTCAACGTGAGGCAAAAGTGTACTTTCTAACTTTCTAATTTTCTTTCAAAAGAGAGAGGGATTCAGGATGCTAACATACCGGTCTGGAATGCAGTGCTATACTAATGTATGTTACTGCCCAGCATCCCTTTACATGCTATGCTCTTTGGCTAGTTTTGTTATGTGGATGTCCAAGATTAATCAAGGAAATAGTTTACAGCATATTTTAGTTTAGGAATGGAGGCGTGAGGATGAAGTATTGCAAACGCTTGACCGGTCAGTGACAGTTTTCTTACCGTATCCTTGCTGTTGTCCTGGGTAACTTTGTTGATTTGGGTATTGCTGCTGGGAATATGTTTGCTGTTGTGCAGCTCCCTGTTGGTATCCTGCCTGCTGCTGGCTGTACTGAGAATTTCCTGAAGAGGGGAAAATTTGAAATAGTTTGGTTATAGATGAGGCAGGTATTTCACTGTCCATGCGGATCATAAGGAAAATAAAGGCGTAAGGAGCCTTGGTCTGGAATTCATAGGCTCTTTTCAGATATAGATGACTGCATTTTGCCTATCAGGATGTTTATTTCTTCAGTGATTTTTAGTTCTTTTGAATGGGAGAGAGTTGTTTATTTGTACACATCACTAAAGAAACAAACAAGCAACCTGTTCCCCAAAGGATTTTTTTTTACCCCAGAAGTGTTTCAGAAGAAAAACACAGCGTTACAAAGATAAGGGTGCCAGGGTAAATAGCCGGTTTCTCAAGAAGCCCTCCCACTGTATTTTCTTCCAGATAATGATGTTTATTCATATATCTCAGAAAGACCACTTATCTAGTTGTTACTGGTATTTTTTGAAATACCTATGATGGAAAATCCATTTGCAGTATCCTGAAACAACAAAATGAACAGAGACTATACAGATGACATTGCTTTTCCTAAATGCCACCTCGCTGTATCGTAATTAATATTTTGCAGTTAATTTAGAGTTCTGATATCTTAATAGTATGACTGAATTTACTCGTTGAGAGTTTTTTAGTGGTAGAATTGCAAACTCATAGTATTGGTGATTTTCAAAGATTAGTTTCCTTTAACCCATTGTTTTTCACAATTTGTAAGGTGAATTAAGTAAGATTAAAAAAAGTTGGTCCTGGAATTAACCAGTAGGCTTTCTTACTTTAGAGAAATTTCCATTTATGGCTGCCATTTTTTTCCTGCTCTGAACCCCATTTCTAACTGCAAGCACATTAGTTTACCTTTGTCAGCATAGCCTTTTACTTTAATATAGCCTTTTTTACTTGCATTATATAAAATGTTTGTTAAACAGCTTTGTAAGAGTGGAGGATACTGATATCCTGGAAGTCTTTTCTCTTACTGCAAAAAAAGTTCAGTATCCATAGCTATAATTCCACCTGCCTCAGCTACAACCGAGGATCATTTTTTCTAATGAATATGAGGCTACGCACAAGTTGTTAGTGATCCTACAAGGCTCCACAGCATGACACTCCTTAAGTAACAGCTAAGTAGCAGTTAGTGATGCAGAAATTGCAAGTCATATTTTACATTTTCATAAGCATTTCATTAGTATTTTAGGGGATTAGAGCTTTGGTTTACAAAGATTGCCAATATTTTTTCCTACCTCCTTCATAATAGTGTTGTGTGGAGTCATCAAATGACCTGTCATAGCTCTGCTCAGTATAGGATGACTGCTGATAGGCGTAATCACCATGTCCTACAAGGAATTGCAAAGATTTATCAGATACATTGTTAATATAACTATAGATATATTGTTGAATGATATATTGTGAAGCTGCTTATGCACAAAGATGAGGCTAAGAGGAAATACAGACCACTTAGGAGATCGAATACATGGCAAGGAAAGTCACACCTGTGGATCAATCTCTTGCCTTTACTAATCCAAACTTTGTGCTCTTTTGGAAGCAGTTTGGATAGCAGGGTGCACTGCTGCGTATGTTTGTGTACCGGGCTCCCATGCCCTGGGATTAGAATTTTCTAGCGTTTAAATTGGATATCAAATGTAATGGGTTTGCCATGTCCTTGCATGTGGCAGTCATGCTGGTCTACACTTGAGCAGTATTACAGTGACTACAGCTTAGAGGAATTACCGTCTGGGTAATATTGCTGATTCATAGGTTCTGATGAGCCTTGTCCATGACTGTACTGTTCACTGTAATATTCTTCCTGACCCATGTACTGCTGCGAGGAACCTGCAAGGCGAAGGCAAGAGAGAGCAAACTGAGCCCATGGACTCCTAAGGGATGTTTTTTTTCTTATCTAATTTATTTTTAAGAAAACAGAGTTTACATCTGGATAAATAAACAAGCTATGTATGTTGAGAGCAGTTTCAAAGATGTTTGGCTCACTAGCAAAAGGAAATAAATGCGTATTCTCAGAAAAAGCTGGTTGAAATTGAAATTACGCAACTCTCAGTAACATGTCCTAAACCCACTCGCTTCTGTGGCAATACCAAAAGTAATGGCTACATTTCATCTACTAACCTGAGTTATTAGAAAGCACAGGAACGTATTCCATGCTCAAGAACACAGAATGAGATCTATTTTAATTAATGTATTAATTTGTTTCTTAGCAAAATTCAGTTTATGTTAGAATCAGTCTAGCAGCTTTATTACCTCTTAGTACTTTTTCCAGAGAGGTCTTAGAGCATGGTAGTTATCCTCTGGTGTTTTCCTTTCCTTGGCCTAATTTTTCGTACTAATTGCTGGCAAACTACATCTTCTTTGCAGAAATGTGTTCCTTGTTAACTGTGCCACGTTATGGCTGATCCAACACCATTTGAAAGAACTGAAAAGATTCCCAGTGGCTTGAGTGAGCTGTATATCAAATTGTTCATCTTTTCTTTAGAGATATATGATCCCTTTTAGACAGAATTATTTTTCTAAACACCTGAAATAATTAAATAGATAAATCTTGAAAACAGATTAAAGCTCATCTGATTGTCGTGATACTTCCACCATTCGAGATTTCCTGTGTTCTCAGATGGGATTCCCTGTTCATAAACGTGACTTGGAAATTTTGCTGACTTACCTACCCCACAGGACAGACTGAATATCATCAATCTAATAATAATTATATTAATAATCTAATAATAGATTTTACCTTGCTGCGAAGCTCTGTAAGGGCCCATTGGTCGCTGACCCATCATGCTGTTGCCTTGGTTGCTCTGACTCATCATGGCAATGGAGGACTGCCCCTGGTAATGCTGGCTCCCTCCTTGTGCTGAGTTGTAATGTGACGTTGCTGCTTGCTGGTGCATCATGGAGACTACAATGTACATGGAAAATCCTGTTTTCTAAAAGGATGTGACAGTTCTCTCCCTAGTCTCTTTGGAAACAAGTTAAAACCTTCAACCAACATGCATCCTGATAATTCTGTGAATTTTCCACAGGGGGAGATGTTTTCCTACTACATGTATATAACTCTTCTGCACTGTAATCCAGAAAGGATGTTATTACATGGTCATTTGCTTCAGTGAGACATTTAAAAATACATCTAGCCTTGATTATTGTTAGCTTATGAATGTAATCATTATTACAGTAGGATTAAAGACAGAAAGAAGAACTGGTATTTGTTCCTCTCTGCCTCCTGACTAATTCATTGCTGCACTTCTTTTCTAACCAACTCTTTCTTCTACTTCCATCTTATCTTATACCTGATGATTATACAGTTTAAATAAACTGACATTCTGGGATTTATTTGATCCCTAAATTTCATGTTGTCAGAAAGAATTCTTAAGCATTGGACATCCCATTCAATACTCAGTAGCAAACATTTTTACAAATTAAGAGATGAACTCTGAGTTGTCTGCTAGTCTCTCTATGCCCTGCAAGCAGCGTGAAGTATCAATAAAATAACAAAAATGGGGTAGTGATGTACAAACAGTAAATGTGTAATACTCTTTGGCAGGCTCTTTCAGCTAGGACAGAGGTGCTTCTCAGCTCCCTCCCACGGTTGTGGGATCTGCTGCCAGGGGCTGTCAGATAGTGCTGCTGCACTTTTAGCGAACCCTCTTTTCCCAACTCATTGCTAACCACAACAAGTCGGTGTAAGTTAAAGCCAGCCTGAAACTGTTCTGACTTAAACTGGTGCCTGACACCTTGAAATTCAGAGATGTCTTAAAGCTGTCTTTTCCTCTTGTATGTTTGTCGCTGCCTACAGAAAATATTTACAGAACAAATACATGTGTGGTAAACCTCTGAGGTCACTGAAAAGTCAAGTTGGCCCAGAAGGAGGAAGAGGGAGTTTACCTGGATTAGACTGCATGTTGATGTTTGTTCGAGAGACATAATTGCCTATTGACCCCTGGCCTTGCATTGGCACATTCTGAGATGCAGGCACGGTATGGCTATAACCAGGCCCAGTTCCATGACTGCTGACAGTCATACTCAGAGAGGTTGTGGGCATAGTGTTCTGGCCTGACTGCTGCATAGACACGTGATTAGGACCTAGAAAAATTAAAGAGAGCAACAAGAAAATCTGCGCTATTATTGGCAACGTACAGTGAGCATTAAAGCCCTCGCGGCCTTTCTGAAATACCTTATGATAAGGCAAAACAAAACAAACCAAATCCTCATCATTAAAATTCCCTGTTATCTACAGACAAATTAAAACTGCCTACTGCACAGTTAGAGTGATCCTCCTCTTCCTGGCAGCCAAATCCAGGCTGTCCAGAATTGCAGACGGGAAGAACAAAACCAGCAGCAATGCCCTACAACCAGTTCCTCGCAGGCAGCAAAATTAACAGATGCCAGTCATTTCAGATAGATAGTTCAGAAAATACATGGACTCTGAAAACATCCCAGCCTTCTGAAATCTGTCCTTTCCTTCCTCCCGTCCTGCTGTTGACTCCTCTTCCCCCTTCACACAGAGGGTGACAACGGGAAAGCACCGTAGTGGCTGAGAACCACTTTGCACATTGCTGCATCCACTGGGTTCCTCTATAACCAGCTAGCCGTAGGAGGTCCCAAGGGACCCTCTCTTCCAGGGACAAGCCTGTCTCTCCCTTTCCTCAAGTTTGACTGAAAGTACCTCAGACTTTCGGAAAGTAAATTTTCCAAGTCACCATCATAATCCCTGTTGTTACGATACTCCCTTCCCAACATCACCGTATGTAATTATCAGACTGCTCCAATTACATCCTGGGTTTGAGGGTATCATCCTGCTTACCTGGCAGTATGCTTATTTTTTAAAATTCTGTTGTTGCTGTTGGGTAACTAAAATTGGAGAGAATCTAGTCCTTGTTTTTTGTTGTTTGTTGCTGTAAATACTTTTATGAATGAGTTTTGGAAAGTTGTTTTCATTGTGTATTGTTACTGTCTAAATTATGATAGTGTGTATTGTTGTCAATCTAAATTAATTTAGGTAGAATGGAAGACATGCACAATCCCTAGAAGAGACAGAATTATGTTGTAATGTTTACATAACAGTATTTTAATTCACAGTTATTAAGTGTATCTACAGCCTCTGAAAAATGTGTCTAATTCTCTTAGTACAAACCTCTTAATTACTCTTAATGGTTTTTATAGACATCAAAATGAGGAAATTTGCTGTAGATTATTATGTTTTCCTCTGATGGAGAAATGCAGGCAGCATTTTCAGTAAGAGGGAGCCATCTCTACTGAAATCAGTGGAGCCGGGTCAATGTACCACTACAGAGATCTCACCCTGTGTTTTGCTACAATTTTGTATGTTTTGTAAAGCTGATACTTCTACTTGTGCAACACAAGACCACGTGGTGTTTGAATGGAGCTAGCAGTTGCTTTGAGTGAGAGATGGAGTAAAGCAAGTGTTGGTAAACCTTGCCATATTTGTGTGGGAAAACTTAGAGAAACTTGGCCTTCTTTAAAGCAAAAAAAAAAAAAAAAGTTTGGCTAATTTGTCATTGTAAGGGAAAATATGAAAGCATGACCGAAAGTGTTTAAATAAAAACACTAAAACAATAAGATAAATACAAAGCATTGAACCTCTTTCATACTTTCATGAATCTAAGGCAGTTGGGTTTTTCTTTGAAAGGCCTCATTCATGATTTCTGAACAGTTAAAGTTGTCAGTTGGGCCTGATTCTGTCTGGAGAGAGCTGAGTTTCACTGGTTGGTTTATTGAATCTCACGGGTGTGACTGCAGGGCTGTGGCATGAAGAATCACTGACTTGTGAACGGTGGATTACTGGAAATCTGTGGGTTGTTTTTTAACTTGTCCCCATCAACAGAATTATCATTACAATTGACCTAGCTGCCACTACAGGGAGTTATCATGTATGTAGGGAATTACCTAGTTACTGTCCTGCAGAGCTGGTTCCCGTAAAGTCCCGCCTGAGGACAAGAAAGGCCAAAATGTAGTAGCTTCTATGTCTTCTTCCCTGTTCTTCCCTCTTTTACAATGCTGTACCTGTTCATTACAGACTTTCATCTCTATTGCCATTAGATTGAGAAATTTTCACAAGTACTAGAGCCCATATATTTGAATTGTTTGTGCATATTTATTCCTAATTTAAAAAAAAACATGCTGTCCAACCATTCTTGATCAATGTGAAATAATTTCTCAGTCTCAGTCTACCTGCCCATCAAGACTGCTGTGTCATATAGCATCATTGTGCTAACTTGATTCTAGCTGGCACAGAGACAGCAGCAGTAGAGACTGGCCACCACAGGGAGCGTCCCCAAGCCCAGGGGTGTGAGGGCCCTACTCCCACAGCAGGCACGAGCAGCGTGGCACACGCCATCACTGCTGCTGTCACCTAGGCTACTCGGAAGAGGCAAGCTACTGCATTCTCAGTCACACCTTGGCTTCGAAGCGTAGCTACGTCCTCAGTCTGGTCTCCAGTGGACTGATATTTTCATGGTAAAATACCTGGTGACAAAGTCTCAGTGACTGGGCAGAGGGAACTACCCTGAGACGCCCACAACTCAGGCTGGGTTTTAGTGCTGCGTTGGGGCAACACGAGGTGAACTTGCAGCATGAGGTAGACTGCCCTGGCTGCTTCTGTTCTGCCGATGACTCGAGTCTTCAGGACTGCCAGTCTGGGCCTTTCAATCAGCACTAAATTACTATAAAGAACTGAAGGGTGGGGGCAAATAAGAAGAAACAGCAACAGTAACACTGAAAATGTAGATGCTTAGTAACACTGACTTATAATACTTATACTAGGTAATAAATCTTTCAAAAAGAAGGCCCAGATAAATTTAGTAAGTTCACTTTACAAGCTGTAACTCTTTAAAGTAGGTACCTCATCCATTAGTTTAAAAGTACTATCAGCTTGACCACAAATGGATTTTTAAAAAGTCAGAAGTAATTTCATGGCTAGCATCTGCTCTTGAGTCCCTCTGCTAAGGCCTGTGATTTTACAATCAGATACTTCTATTTATAGAAACTGTTTTCTCTCTCTGTCACTCTGGGAAGGACCCACAGAAGCAAGAACTGACTAAATAACTATGAACTACAAAATAAACAAACAGATTATTCATACTATAAAATGCATAGAGTAAAAAAAAATATTCTTTGTCTTTCAATTAGTTTCTTTTAGTTGCACCAACAAAAACAAATAGACAAGGTACATTATCTTATTCACATGAAACATCTGTGCAAACTCTTTGGCTATGTAGTACAATCTCTGCAAGCTTCTGTAGAGGGCAAAGACTGATGCAACACCAAATTATTTTTAAGAAGGCATGTATCCTGGAAGGTCTTTGCAATCTAAAGGCTTGGTTGTGTGGTTAGTCATGCAAGCAATTCCATTTTACCCTGGCCAACCCCACCACCTTCAAGAGAAAAAAATACCACAATACATAATTTTTCTTACTAAAAACTTGGATGCGTCTTTACTTGCTGATTTTGATTACGCTGTTTTTAAGAAATGTTTTTGATTTCCCCTATAGAAATACTAAGCAGATTGGAGTCCTTGCAGAAGCCAACGTCATTACTGACTGTAGCCATTTTGTGATGATTTCAGCATGTGCCTGAAATCCCCATATGCCTGAAAGGTGAGTTAGGAGAGGTCTTTTACAGCTCTGTAAGTATATTCCGCATTAATGATTTTGTTGCCAAGCAACAGCAAAGCAGCACAAAGGGGACTGAAGCTCACCATTGCTAATCTGACTCTGCATGAGGGAGGAAGGAGGAAGGCCCGTCCCAATTGCATCGCTGAGATTGCTCTGTGAATGGAGAGATTGGTTGGATGCGCTCTGAGTCATTCCTCCTGGGCCCAAGTTTATGTTTTGCGTTGGTGGCTGCAAATAACAAGGAGGAGAAGCAAATTTTTGGTTAGGTTTTAATTAGAAAAATAATAACGCCCAAATTAGCCTGACTAAAAACTGCCTCAACTAAATGTGTGCTTTCTTCACTTTTTGGGCTTGCTTGCATAAACCTTTCTTCGTTTGACTACTACATGTGAATGACATTCAGCACGATACAGAGAAGCCGGCAGGCAGCACAGTGAAGATCTTAAAATTGTGCTTATAATAGAGTCTGGCTTCTGTTCCCATTCTTCCGTGCTTACATGAATTTCATTTTGTGCTGGTCAGAACATAACTGCTGAGGGGATATGCGTTAGCAAAGTGCGTTGACAAACTGACCTTTGTCAAGCATAAAGCTACGCTGTATTTTGTGTTATGTGTGATACCTCCAAAATCAGTCCATTTAGCAAGAATAGCACAATGTCAAACCAATGCCCAAATGCTGAATTAGATTTTTGACATAAAATAGTGGCATTTTTTCCTGAGTAAAGAATACAGTAAGAGTAGGTAAAGAATAATGAATCTGGAACAAATGGAGCCTGTTCAGATCTGTAGCACTGCACCATTTATAGCATACAGCCCTTGAGCTACAGAGACAAGAGATTAACACAAGTGTCCCAAAGAATGCGTTTTAAACACAATAAAAGTAGCTTTTGAATCGTTTAGTGGTCTACTTGACACCTGCAAAACTTTTAGCTGGAAAAATACTAAAAAATGGTTTATTGACAGTTATCAGTAAGAGAATCAAAGAACATTTCCCTCTGGCATAGTAAATGTATCTGATGGTAGCACGGGTACTTACAGCAGGAAGCAAGGACTGCATATTCTGGTTAGAATCTGCTATTGTTGCCAAGTAAACCAGGTTTCTGTGCAAGATTTGTTGGTATCTACAGAATAAGGAGTAAAGCTTATTTGGAAAGGGTTAACAATACAGAAAATTCCAAACCTTTCTTTTTTTTTTTTTTTTTTTTTTTGCTATTTACAAATGATTAGTTAAATTACATTAGCCCACTTTTCATCTGTCATAATAAATAGCAATACTAATGACCTGTATCTGTGCTGTCATGCTTTTCATCAAGGATCAGCGTATTCAACACCTCTTTTACAAATGGGTAAGCTTGGGGGAAAGGAGAGGTAAAATACACTCTCCTTTGAAAGCACTTTGAGTGAACTGTGAAGCTGGGACCTCAGTCTTTGAGTACTGACACCCAGTCAGCTGCTCTAACAATTAGCCGCTTTTTCTTCCTCTGTTTAACAAGGGTCCTAGTAGTAATGAAATTCAAGAACTCCGAAAACCAAAACCTGTTTGCCCGACCAGCAAGCTGAGAAGAACAAGATTTTTGTCAAGAGTGCTCTAACTGGAGTGTTTACTCAAGTAAGCACCACCAGAACCATTTACGCTTCTTCACAGTTCTCAATGAGCTGGAAAAGCTCATAATAAAGAACAGGAGGGCACCCAAAAGCTGTGCCACTGAGCAAAGTGGAGTCAAACTTTTGGGAAAAGGGAAGGTTCCAAGAAGGCAAGAGAAAATGCTTTTTTTAGTATGAGTTTTGTTCTCATAAGGGGAAAATGCCTGGGAAGTGGGAAAAGTGGCAAAAATGAAGCCAGAATGGTGACGTGACTTCTTTAGCAAAGGTATCTTTTTTAGACAATTTTTTTGAAAGTACAGCTTTCTGGGTTTGGCCCCGTAACTTGACCTTTCACGGGGCAGACTGGCTGTTCTTCCTGACTGAGGTTTAACCCCTAAAGTTTATAAAAGTATTTTGCTTTCAAGATTAGGAATAGTAAGCAGTGATGCAAACTAGTATGTCTACATGCATATTGTTTTGGCCATAGGTAACTACATGGCTGATCCTTAACATTTAATTACTTTCTGATGAAAATGTGTAAACAATTTTGTACCTGATTCTACTTGTATTTAATGAATCTGCATAGAGCAAATGGTCCAATAACCATAATTGTTTATAATTATTTTAATAAGTGATCTGTTAAAAATATTGTAAATACTAAATACTCAAATACTTCAGAAAAAAAGCCTCTGTTCCAAGAACAACATGCATTTCTTAATACAAGCAAATCTAAAAAAATAGCCCAACTATTTTCTCAGTGATCAGTGAACAGAACTGTTCATAGTACTGTTCTTGAGAAAAAGTACACCAAAAATTTCTAACATGCTCCACAACTCGTAATACTCACTGAGTACATTCTGCAGTTTTCCCCTTGCTCTGATAATCCATAATACATTGTATTAGGTGGTGATTTTCATCTAGCATCTGCATAAAAGACATACAATCAAAACACGTTACTGCGAGAATCATACTGAAGTCCTGTGGTTTTGTGATACTCCACATTCACCCTTCTTGGCAGTGGGTGGTGTTTTGTGCAGTTTTGTTGCCTTGGGATTTTACAAAGCACCTACACGTGACTTTATCGAGCCACGAGATTGTACTTTTCAAATAATTCATTTATGAACAGTTATCTTTACAGGAGGTAGTTGAAATACCCAACGCAGAAGAATTAATGGACTTACCTTTTTTGGTAGATAGATTTTTACGCTGAAGAAGGGAAACGCTTTTTTTCACTATGAAATACCTCTGCCTCATTCTAAAATATCACCCAACCCTTTCCAAAACTTCAGATTTTACTAACATGCCTACTTTCAAATCAGAAACATACTCTCAAACAATTCAAACCTACTAGTTTTCCTGCACAGGACTAGTGTGTGCAGACTACTGAACTTGATGACGTATAAAATTTGCATTACTGGATCTACTGAAACCACATTTAAGAGAATTACATCCCAGAATGTCCTTTGGGGTAGTTCAGTTCTAATACAGGGAGGACTTAAAATGAAAACACAGAGTAATTATATATCAGTTAATTTATGTGTATCGGTGGCTGCTAGCTTAGCTTCCTTCAGTAAATTCTAGTGACTGACTTGTTCCAAGAAGATCAGAGCTGCTGGACAAAATGACCACTGACCTTTATTTAATGAACTTAAAATAGAATTAAAATATCCTTGGGTTTGTTTTTAAATTTCAAATACAATAGCTTGTCTCTTTCCCCCAGCTTTCTTGTGAATGCAGCAAGCTTTCTGCAGGTGAATGAATGGAAAAATAACAACAGTATTTACAAATTTAGATTTGCCTCTGGCAAAAATTCATTACAGAATACGGTTTGTAGGTACTGCTGATATTAAGTGCTTGCAAGATTGGGCCTTTTGAACCACTGTGTCATCAGGATAGAAGAACTCTTGAGGAAAGAATAACACGTTTTCATACGAGTTAAATGTGAATTAATCCGTGTGGGTATGTGTTCTGATCAGAACAAACGCTTGACCCATTCAGATGCAAATAAAGGGCTAGATTATAGGGAAATGAGCAGAAGAGTCTTTTTGATGCACTTGCAATCTAGCTAGTCACTCCCTTAGAGACCTCAGCTTGTCCTGCTTCTTGCTTGCGATCTGCAGGTTGGTGTCAACTTTGCTGGACACCCTCGTCCATCGCGGGCTCTGACTGCTGGAACTTGCAGCCATCCCCTGTGGCTCACGTCCGCGAGGGTCTGAGGCGCAGAGGCGTTGCTGTGGCCTGCCACGGCAGGGCGGCGGGCTGCTCGCTCCCACGCTGACAGGGAACGTCAGAACCGTGTCAGTCAAGAATCCATCTTCCTCCTGCATGCGTGCCTATGCTCACATGGCAACCCGGGTGCAGCATATAATTTTAAGAGAAAATATTCCTGCCTGATGCACAGTGCAGCTCTTTGTTTCATGCTCTGTACTCATTGTCGTACAGAATTTTCACCTGTGTCAGTGGAAATTTGGTATACAGAATTAGCAAAGAATATAAACCCGTCCTTTTCAGTTTCCACAACAGATATCACTGACAATATTTTCATATTCAGTTAAGATGCGTATTCAACAGCAGGAGTCCAAGCAGTATTACAGGTATCTTCGTCAGAAAAGGGCTACGCTTCTATAATTGGCTGAAAAACATTTTGCTCACTGAAAAAGGAATTGGGAATAGCTCTTTTCCTAACTTACTAGGAAAAAAGAAACGAGTTCTGATCTCCAGTACGCAGAAGAAACTGAAGTTTACTGCCCTGCAAATGCTATTTGATGAACTATTTTAAAGCACCACCATCACTGCTGTCTTGTCAAAAGCTCTACCTTCCTCCATGTGAAGCCTATTTTAGGAATAGTTGGTACTGGAATAATAACAGCTTTGAAAGACTATCAAAATTGAGTTAATAAATAAAAATAAGCTGCTTATATATTACGAATGCAAATAAGAATAATCTTGTTTTTCAATTAAATTGGTATGTGTTCTAAAAAGCTCACTTTAATGAGGATTTTCTGAGTTCCTAGCCCAGCACCTGCTCCTTCTCTCACTGCCCCATTTCTGTACTCGTCCATAGCGCCCGTCTGGCTACTGCGCCTGCAAGTCTCTTCCTCAGCATCGCCGCTCGTCAGAAAGAAAATCACTGCCAACAGCCCACTGCTGAGGAACACTCCTGAAGTAACGTGCCAGCGAATGCACCTGAGGCGGGAGATGTTTTTACACGTTACCGGTAAAGAAATAACATTTTGAAGCTCCCATAAAGTTTATGAATGTGCAAAAAGGAAAGGGCTTGAGAATCAAACTGAAGATACTTTGGCTGCCCTTTGTCTGTGGATACAGTCATGGGTTTAAGTACAAATTGTCTGAGTTATGAAATTCTGTCCTAATTCAACCAATCTGGTGGTTGGAGAAAAACTTATCCACTGAGTCTGAAATATTTTAGTATTGAAAATCAATTTGTGCCCAATACTACCTGTGCTGCAAGAGCTACACAAAATGGGATTAGTTTCCAAATAGCCTCCCGAGATCCAAGTCGTCTCTTCAGGCTCTCTTAGGGCAGTTTGTTCTGCCTTAACCTCTGTTCTGTCACAGTCTTCCACTGAGGTTTTCTTCCCTAGAAGTCATAAATTGGCACCAGATGATGGTTTGGCTGCAAAAGCCCCTGATGACCGGGTAATTGCTGCACTAGCAATGGCACTTCTTCATTAGCCGCTGTTTCCAAATGGCCCGCGTAGGACACACGCCCCTCACGTCCCCCGCGCTACGCAACTCCACAGAAACAAAACACCTCCGCGGTGGGGAACACGCGAAAAATACGGCAGAAGTACAAACGACAAATAGCGGTCAAAGTAAAAACATGCACGTTCTTTATTGACATTTCCAGCCTCTTCCCCACTGACCCTCGCCTTCCGCGGGAGGAAGGGGGTGCCGGGCACGGGCGCGTGGCCCCTGCTGCCAGCCCCGCGCTATAGGAAACAATAACTTCCCGACGGGCAACCCTCCGCTTCGGCCTCCGCAGGAGACCCCGGCGGAGGTCCCCTCGCCAGGGGAAATCTCTCAAAACCTTTGTTTGTCATTAAACGTCAATGAACACATCACAAATAATAGTATATGAGAGATACCAGTGGCTGGTGCTCCCTCTGTCTTCTGAGAGATTAAAATTCTGCATCCAAATACAAAAGAAAACCCTTGCAAATTCAATATTTTAATTCATTTTTGAGGTTGGTTTTTTGGGGGGCCAGAAGCTGACATGCCATCGGAAATTAATCATATATTTGCAGATGTTATTGCCATTTCCCAATGTATTATTGGCAGCTTTTCTCCCCTCTGCGATCAGTGGCGATAACGTGCCATCCCAATTTTATGCCCCGAGTCCTTCCCTCGCTCTCTTTGCGGTGATCTGAACACCTTTGCTTTGTTCCACCTCCTCCTCCTCCTCCTTCCCCCACCTCTCTCTCCAGCTGTCCATCTCTGCAGCCCTCGCAAATCCACTAGTTTTCCTCATCGCCCTAGAAATAAGCCTCCTTCCTCAGCCGGAGGAGCAGGGACGGAATAAACGTCTAAAATTGTCTGTATAAAAGCATGCTTTTTTACCTTCTGGATAGTTTGCTGGGTGACCTCCCCTTTGCCTCTTGGGCGAGCAGAAGCAAAGGCAACCGACATGGTGGGGTTTTTTTTACGTGTCTATAATATATCGGTTCCAGGCTCTAATAATATTGTTATTATCTGGCCGCTATTGCCGTGCGCGGATTCTCCGCAGTGCGCGGGGAGGGGAGCCGCCGCAGATGGTACGATCTGCGCCCCGCAATGAGCCGCGGGCACCGCACCGCCAGCCGGCACGCACCGCCCTCGCCCCGCCGCCCGCCCCGCCGCCTCGGGGCGGGGAAGGCGGCGGCGGCGGCGGGGATTTGGGGAAGGGGCGGGAGGCGGCCGCCGTCGCCCCCGCCGCCGCCTCCTCCTCCCCGCCGGCCGCACATGGTGCGTCCCTGCTGCCGGGCTTCCTGTCGCGGCGAGCGGCGGCTCCTGCCTCCGCCAGCGGCCGGCGGCTGCGCCAACTGCGTAGGGCGTACGCCAAGTGCGCCGGGGAGGGGAGGGGAGGCGAGGCGGCCGCTTACGCCGGGTGCGTAGCGCGGGCTCCCTAACGCCAAGAGCGTAGACGGGGCCCCGCCTCCCGCCCCTCCGCGCCGGGCTGCGGGGCGCGCGGCGTACGCAGTTGGCGCAGGGATGGCGCGGCGCTCCGGAAGCGGCGGGCGGGGATGAGTGTGCGGTTTTGAGGGAGGCGGCTGGTTCCGGCCCCGCGGGGAGGCACGGGCGGCAGCCATGAGCTACGACCGCGCCATCACCGTCTTCTCCCCGGACGGGCACCTCTTCCAGGTGGAGTACGCCCAGGAGGCGGTGAAGAAGGGCTCCACCGCGGTGAGTGAGCGCAGGGCGGGGGGGCGGCCGGGCCGGGCCGGCGGGGCTCGCCGTGAGGGAAGGCCCGGGATGGGGCCTGCCCCTCGCCGCGCTCCCCGGCCTGCCGGGCCCACGGCACGAGTGGCGCCGGCCTTGCGGGGAAGGGTGGTCGGGGGCGGGGAGCGTGACCTGTCTCCGGAGAGGTGCCCCGAGGCCGCAGCAGCGGCGTTCGGCCTAAACACGGCATTTATGGAGCTGCCTTAAAAATCGCCGTTTTCTTCAGAGTGGAAGGCGCGCTGCCGGTGAAGCTCTGGCTCCGTTTCAGGCCGTTACTGGGGCCTGATTTTGCATCGAGGCGCGGACCGTGCGGCCCGGTGCCGGCGGGTCCCGGGCGGCCGTGGCGCTCCTCGGCCCGCAGCCCCCAGGCCGCCCCCTGCCCCGCGGCGGGAGCGGAGCTGCCGGGCACCCGCAGCAGAGCAGCGAGCTCCTTCGTTGTTCTGCAAAATGCGGATTCCCGGTGGGCTGGGAAGCCTGTCAGGAGAGGCATGTAGAAGGAGCCGTCTGGCTCCGAGCTTCCCGTTGTCCCAAGCTTTTGTTCAATGAAGGGTTTTTTCATTTAGGAGGGGGGAAAAAAAGTATTAATTCCCAAATAACAAAATACCTGGAAGAACATTTACTGCCTTTGGGATAGGAGTAAATGTAAGAAGACTTAGTGCCAAATAGGCTCTTTTTTTGTCTTTTTTCCAGAAATGAAAAATACCGTAAAAGTAGCGCTAACATCATATATAATCTACCTCTGTCTGGTCGAGCAGTTGGTTGAGTTTAATGTTTTCGGAAACATCTGTAACACAATAACAGCAGGGCCGCTCCATAAGAAAAAAATATTCCCATCACCCTATGAGAAGCAGTGGGAATGAGTGTGAAAGGCCAACTTTTTTTTTCCACCCCTCCCTGATGTTGGAGAAGGTATATTCAAAGTATGAATTAGGACATTAAGGAAACAACCTACTGACAGGCTGCTTGTAGATTTTGCTTGGTTTAATCTTCCGTGTTTTGGGTTCTGACTTGAGCAATACCAGTGGACTAGTTGTAGTGGTAGTTTTGTTGTTGATCCTGCTTCTGTGGCTGCAGAAACACGAATGCTGGTATCAGGGAAAACACAGGTGGTAAGAGAAGTGGGAATATATCTCTTGGGAGCCGTACGGATTTAAATTGGTATAAGCCGATTATGAAACTGCACCCTGGAATCTAATGCAATTTTTGTTACATCAGTCCTTCTCCAGGTTGTGGCAATAGGCAATAAAATACTGACTTCAAGTTGAAATCATGCTTACAACGTGGGGTTGTTGTGTGTGCTTGTTTTTTCGTACTCATTCCAGTGAAGTCTGCAACTACTAGGTTTTTGGGGCCTAGCTTAACTTTTTTCTTCTTTTTCTCTTAATGCATTGAAGGTTGGAGTAAGAGGGAAGGATATTGTTGTTCTTGGTGTGGAAAAGAAGTCTGTGGCAAAACTTCAGGATGAAAGAACTGTGCGGAAGATCTGTGCTCTCGATGACAATGTCTGCATGGCTTTTGCAGGTATATGATCCCTTCGGGGTTTTTGGCAGTTACTGGAGCACCTGTGGGTATGTTTATGGATTCTGAGAACATAAAATACTTAGCGCAACTGGCTGAGGACTGTGGGAAAGGAATGTATTTCTACGGTTGCTTATTCTTTTTTAAGTAAGAGTAGCCTACTGTATGGATAAATATAGAGAGCGAGCCAGTGATCTAATGAGAGGAAATAAGTGTTGAAGTTAATAAGGTCCTCTAGGTTTAATGTGAGGATGAAGACTGAGAACTGATGTGTCATTGGCACAGGTACACATATACGCTGTTTAAATACATGTATTTGAATGTTTATGTGTATTTAGTTAATATATTTTATATATTATATATAAAATACTTATTATTAATATGTATCACAGGAGCTATAAGAGACATTTGTCAGTTACGGGGACCTTTTCCCACATGCATCAAGCCAAAAAAGCTAAATTTTGCAGTCTTGCATAAAACAAAGAAAAATCTCCTCTGTTCTAGTTCAGAAGACTCCTCCTGAATAAACAGCTCTAGATTTGAAGTGTAAATACTCTAGTTCCACATTCTTTCTGTTCCAAATGCCTTAATTTCCATTGTTGGAATCTTAAACGGGAGGCGTGAAAGTTAAAGAAAACGACATAAATGGAGAGAAAACATATTTCAGAAGGTTTCTTCTCTCTTCGAGTAGTTTAGAATCTTTGTGTCAGTGTTAGTAACGCTTTAAGGGGAGATCTGATTTAACCGGCAAAAATAATGGGGTTTAGATTTGGTGTGCAGGAGTGATAGGCTCAGCTACTTCTGCTGCCTTAGCTAAGAGTTGTGATATGTGCAGGTGGGTTCACAAGCTTAAAGAAAAGTTCTCGAATAAAACAAGGCTGTCAATTGACATCATGTGGCATCATAAGCTAAAAAGTAAAATAAGTAATAAGTTTCTCTAATTTTTTTCTCAAAGGGTCATACTCATTTTTGTCAACTAACATCATGCTGCTCTAGCCTCATCAACTAGACAAGATTTGCTGCACAGATAAAGCTGGCTTATAGTTAGGGGTCTGCATACGAAATAAAACCAATGTGTGTGAGAACTGAGATTGCTTTGCTAATTTGCTGTTGGATGGAACGCTGTCAGTCTGTCAGTAATATTCCGCTTACCTGGGTCAGAATTGCGTGTGTTACCTTACTCACAAACACGAAAGCTGTGAACCGAATCCTCTACTTATTTTGGTACATTAGCTTCTTTCTGTTGCCTTAAAAATGCTGTTCTTGCCCAGCAAACCTGAGAAAGTGTGATCTCTCATTTGCTTTTTTCATTGCTGTTGACACTGACCTTGTGAGCCTTTTGGGGCAAGACTTGTTGTTTTACTTGTGCGTGCTGTACGAAGCATGAATCTGAGAATACGCTGTCATTTCAGGGCTGACGGCTGATGCCAGAATAGTTATAAATAGAGCTCGTGTGGAGTGTCAAAGCCACAGACTCACAGTGGAGGATCCTGTCACCGTGGAGTACATCACGCGTTACATTGCTAGTCTGAAGCAGGTATGTTGGACCGCACAGAGATGCTTAAAATACGTCCTGATGAATTGAGTGTGTAAAGTGTCTGTCCTGGCCTTGTTCTACTCAGCTGGTAAAAATCAGCGTAACAAAACACATTGCGGGTGTTTATTGGAAATAGGGATGTAGTAATAGAAAAGGAGGATTGATTATTGTTTGGGCTTTTCTTCCACAGATGAAGAAATTAATTAGTATTTGTAAGGACTGCATAACTACATTTGTGATATCTTTAGGAACACTCTGCTAATCGATAGCTCTAATTCACTCTCCTAACAATGGTGCTGTGTTATTGTCAAAACGTCTTCATGGCTCTGTTCGTTTTCCCTCCTACTAAGCCATTGCAGGGGAGGGGTAAGAGGGCAGCAAATCCGTGCAGTACTTAATATATTTTACATCGGATATTCGTGAATTTAAAATGAATTACAGTGTCAAAATAGGCCCAACTGCATTCTGTGATAAAATTATTCATTTGCCAGTGTATTAAACTGATTTTCAGCAACTAGTGGGGATTAGAAAAAGTCTTAGTTACACACAGACATGTTTTAGTACAGTGCTGATGATAATTGTGTAATTCTTGTAACAATCCCTGGCCTGCCAGAGCAGAATACCACTTTCCGAAGTTTCGCTGCGTTCCTTTACAGTAATCTCACGTCTGTGTCTCATTCCGGCACATTCCTGATTTCTCTCAAACTGTAACAAACCACGAATCTCACGCAGTATTCCCGCTGCGTACTGCTGCTGGCGTCAGGCCTCCTCGATCGTGGGCACTTCTGGTGCGTGACGTGGCAACGGCTTTGCTAAGCCGGTGTCAGCAGGAGGGCTGCGACACGGGCTTTCCTCCAGCCGGCTCGTGGCCGCAGAGGGTGCCGTGCTTTCTAACGGAATGGTTGCAAATCGTTGGTGAAAACTGACTTCGTGTTCAGGTGCCGTCGTCCTTTCCTTGGCTTCCCAAGCATCCTTGTCAAAGCAGAGCGCTGCGCCTGGGCTCACAGGCTGGGCGCGCTCTGCCTCTCGGCGCCGCCCAGCCGAGAGGGATCCTTCCCGGCAGCTGTAATCGCGCAGCAAACTTCAGCGGGTGTCAGGAACAGGGGTTGAACAATAACCGCCTCTTACTTGCCTTGCTTATGGTCTCCTGTAAGACACGGAATCCTAACTTCCACAGGTAGATTGGTAAGAGAGCCCGCTAAAAATATTTCTGGTGCCCCTTCTGGTTGGAATTTCTATGCTGTCTGCTTTCCCCTCTAAAAATGTTTTTCGAACGGCTTCTGAAATAAGTGTCTCTTCTTTCTGATCAGAGGTACACACAGAGCAACGGCCGCAGACCTTTTGGTATCTCTGCTCTCATCGTGGGATTTGACTTTGATGGAACCCCCCGGCTGTACCAGACCGATCCCTCTGGTACATACCACGCTTGGAAGGTGAGGTGATTCTGTCTCTTGTGGAGAAGTAACAAAATATTTGTGAGTTTTTGTCTCCTTTAAAGAGAGACTGGTGTGGAAAGGAGGTCTCACTGGCCAGGTGATACTGGCTCACAGCTGCAAAAATCCTTAGTGGTCAAATTTACTGAGAATGGCCGTCTGCAGTTCAGCTTTCCTGGGGAGATCTTGTCCTGTTTTGCAAAAAACCATCTGTGCCTGACAGGGGACTTGTGGGACATTTGGGCAGTAACCTGTTCAGTCTCCTGAAAAATACACGGTGATCACAAAACGGTTTCAGATTACATAATTTTGCAACTCGTATTTCTTGCTTATTCTGCAAATGAAGTCTTTTCTGAACTTCCATTCATTATCTTTTTTCCCCTCGATGTTTCCAGGCTAACGCCATTGGCAGAGGAGCCAAATCTGTGCGTGAATTTCTGGAGAAAAACTACACCGATGAAGCCATTGAAACGGATGATCTCACCATCAAACTTGTCATCAAGGCTCTTCTTGAGGTGAGTCTTGTTTCAAATCCCTTGTGTGACTTCTCACTGTACGTCCGGATTAACCTCATAAACGTGAGTACGTTCGCTTTCCCGTGATGCGCACGAGGATTTTCTGTGAAAGGATCTGTGAAAACTCTTCGTCGTAGCCCGTACGTGTGGGAGTAAACTCAAGGTTGAGAATATTCCAGGTAACGGTTTCTGTAGCGTGCACAGAAGAACGCAGTAGCAGTTCTCTGAGGAGGAAAACAGACATCAGTTCTGGGCATAAAAACAAACGCACCAACGATGTGCTAAACCATGTGCAGAATGTTGTGCTTTTTTATCGAAGTTTAAGATACAGAAAATAGCAAAAGCCAGATGGTGGAAACGAGGTGTTCTTCGCCAGCCACCGAGCGCGCTGACGCCAGAGGGAAGACCCTTATTATTTGAGAGTTAGACTGCTGCTGGAGTTGAGAGCTTAGAGCCAACGAGCGAAATCCTCCCACCCCTCTCTCCTTCGAAGAAGGCCCGGAAGGGGGTGTTAGAATTAATGAATGGACGCGCTCCTAATGCCTGCCTCTAACTCCCGTTAAGGTCGTGCAGTCTGGTGGGAAGAACATCGAGCTGGCGGTTATGAGGCGAGAACAGCCGCTGAAGGTGAGGGCTTTGTTTTGCTTTTCTCCGATACTGTCCTTGTTGGTCGGCGTTAGCTTCCAGCCCTTAATCTCGCATTCTGCCCCGGCAAATACTTCTGCCGATTATCAGTGGCCAAGGAATGCTGTTGTGTCTGCTGTGTAAATACCAGTTGACTTTCCCTGTCAGAACTGGAATTGCTTGAACAAAAGCCTCTAAGTTGTGTCTCGAGGGTCACCTGTGTTTGTGTTTTAGATCCTAAACCCTGAAGAAATTGAGAAGTACGTTGCTGAAATTGAAAAAGAAAAGGAAGAAAATGAAAAGAAGAAACAGAAGAAGACATCATGATGAATGAAATGCAACTGCTTAGCTGCTTCTTTTTAATTCAAGTGCTGGGTTGTTCTGTATATTCAACATGTAGGCATTCCACTTACTCATACTGTGCCCCTCTTGAGACCTACAATAAACCTACTGATTTTTTTTTTAAAGCTGTTATTTTAAAAGAGATCTGTCTTGGATTTTAATTACCTGGGCTTGTTTGGTTGGCTACAAAACAGCAGTTGTGACCCATTAAAGAACAAAGACTTTGCCTTTTTTTCCTTGGACACTTCAGATGGTTTAATGATTCTCTCCCACACTCCGTTGTTAGCTGCTTTTTTTTTTTTTTAGTAGCTGTCTCAAGTGTTGTGTTATGACCTCAACAGAACATAACTAACATGGAATTATGCGTTTTCTTCCCCCACAACCATCTTCAAGTTTAGGGGCCTGGCCGTAAGCCTGGCGGCAGCCTGCGAAGGCCAGCGCGGAGGCGTCGGGGGTCGCGTTTTGGGAGGCCAGCAGGAGAAGGGAGCGTTGCGGGCGGCTCCTCGCAGCGGAGGGGCGGGACGCGGTGCATGATTCATCGGGTTCAGAATAAAGCGTTGCTGTTGTGATCGCCCACTAGGGGATTTATAGCCCAGTCGCTTCCTAACGCTAAAAATAACCACACCGAATGTTACATACAGCAGCTGAACCATAAAGCTCTGGTCCAGGGTCCAGTTTCTCCTTTTGCATTTACCCTCACGCTGCTTCCTCCGTGCCCCTTACCCAGGGGAGCTGGGTTTAGCTCCACTTCTGGGGGAGCCTGTTTGGTCCCAGCGCTGGTGTGAGCTGCTTCTCCCTTCCCTTCGGCCCCGGGAGATCGCTCGGGTGCCGCAGGGGGCACGGAGAGCTGCTGCTGTGCACCACAGCCACGTTGCTGTCGAGAGGCAGGATCTGTGCGTTAACGTGGATAACGTAATAAACTTAGAAATATATGAATTTGAGGGTGGCAGGTGACAACTGCGTACTGCGATGGTGTAAAACTGGCCCAAAGGGGCTGGGAAGAGAGCGTTCGTTTCAGAGAGGTATTTGCATTGTGGCACCTCCACGCTGCGGTGCTGGCTGTTGAAAAGCTCTTTCCAGCTGACTCATCTGCGGTCAGCGTCTCTGCCCTGCGCAGCAGCTGGCAGGGCGGCTCGCAGGGCGCCAAGGCCCTTTGCGACACGGAGAGGGGGGAGAGGGGCAGGAGGCCCTGCTCTGGCTCCCGCTGGCCCCGAGGGGCTCGAACCACAGCGGGGCCTCCCGTCCCTCACGCAGCGCAGGGGTGAACAGGACTGACACCGGCCCCGTCCTCCTCCCCGTCTCCATGTTAAAAATTGTACTTTTTATTGCTGGCGCCTTGCTTATCTTTCAGCACAACCCTGAAGTTAAGCACAACAAAAGGCTTTGTCCGTCCTGTCTGTATTCCTAAGGGCGTCTCTGCTCCGGCTTTCAGGGAAGGGGAAGTTGGGTACCCGTGGCTGCACTGCGCTGCTTGACGGTGGCTTTTCCTACCTCAGCCTCGGGCCTCTCCCGCCCACAGCCCTGACCCCCGGGACCCAGCACCTGCTCGCAATAGCAGTAGGTGCCACTCGATTGTCACATTTCCCTGTTTCTATCCATGAAAGCTACTGGCAGCCAGCACGTGGTTTTACGGGCCTAAAGCCACAGGGAAGGGCTGGAAGGGCCCCAGGGCCCTGCAGGAGGGAGCTCGGCTACAGCACCCCAACCCCAGGACCCCTCAGCCGGTACCAAGCTGCAGGAGCTCTCGCGCTCCCCAGCCGCTCGCAGCACAGCCGAATGCTGCGAAGCACAGTGTGGGCAGAGCATCGCACCGGAATCAAGGACAGGAAAGGTGCAGGACGCTCCTTCAGCCCATGGAAGTGAGCTGCTGGGATACAGTGGCAGCTCCTTTATCAGTCCTTGGACAAGAGCTGTGTTTGGTTCCCCGCCCCAGTCACCACCATCCTCCCTCCTGTTGGGAATCTCCTCCCAGAAGCCGACAGGGCTGCGGCGGAGCCCCCGGCTGCCCCAGAGCCCAGGGGAAGGAGCGCTCCTGCGGGAGCGGGGCTCACGCTTCGCTAGCCCAGGGGCCGAGCCGCAGCCGTCAGCCCCCCACACCAGAGCGAGCCAGGCACCGTGCCCAGCACCGAGAGGCTGGGACACGTCCCTGGTACAGCAACTTCAGGGGTGGCAGTAGCAACGCCCGGGTCGTGTGTTAGAGTGGAGGCTTTCTGTAGGAACAAGGGGAATTACTGCCTTCAAATAAAGGCATCCTTACGCAGAAGTTAAGGACGATGCCTCAGTTTGCCACAGCCACCTCGGACGGTCAGTTGACTCCGGCAGCACAATGCCACCCTCACACTTAATGTCACGCTGGCTGTTCTGCCAGCGGAGAAGTTGGAGGCTTGCAGAAGCTTCCAAGGAAGCTGTTTGAGCACACGCCGTTTGGCTGGTACGAGCCCATTTGTGGCTACTGCCCCAGCAGCGCTGCCACCCAAAACAAGCTCCAGTTAAGCCCCGCCAGCCAGGGACTGGGGCTGTGCCAGGCACTGGGAGGCACCCGCTGAGGGGGCCTGGGCAGCGAACGCTCATCCCGCCCACTCCTCACCAGGAGGCTGGAAGAGAGGAGCTCGGGGAACAGAACAAGGGCTCAGTGCCCGCGTTGGGGTTTTTAAGCCCGTTTCAAATACCGTGTAACGCTTTCCAGCGCGGTTTTCTCTGACCTAGGTGTGAGCGCTGCTAGGAGAGGGACCGGAGAAGCTGTAGGGCCCGACATCACCGAGCTATGTACAAACCAAAGTAGGAGGGAAACATGAAACATTTACATGTTTATTATAATTACAATTTACATTACCCCAAAGAGCAGCCCCACTGCTATGTTCTAATTCTTCGCAATGAAGTCCTACAAAAATAAATCCAAGCTTTTACAGTAACCTAGGTCAATGCATAACTAAAAAATTCTAGCTATGTAAGGGGTTCAGTCATCAAGGTGCTTTTTCAACAAATTTCCCTACCAACCAAAGAAGGGACACATGCCTATAGCAATTTACCCCACTTACTCATGCAAACAAATGTAACCCCCCTCCCAGCCCCTCTCCCCACATACAGATTTTTAAAAACAAAAAGAAAAACAACTAAACTATTTACAGTAGGGAGGGTATAGAGATAACAAATTAAACATGCCCATCTGTTAAGCTTCATTATATGGACTCCCAAACCTAGTTTAATGAAAACATTCCATAGTGTTCCACCACAGCCTACTAGTGTACAGAGAACTGTTTGCGTTTGGCACTGCCCACGAGCGAGGCACAAACCGAGGCAGGCGGCAGAGCTTCGGGTCTCCTTCCCAGCCAGCCCGCTGCTGCCAGAACCCCTCCATTCCGAGCGCACGAGCGGAGACGCTTGCGGCTCCTGTCCCACGAGGGCACAGCGCGCTGTCCCCCCGCGCTGCCCCGACCCCGTAAGGAGCTCCGAGCCCCCGAGGAGCGCCCAGCACCCTTCAGCTCGAGGGAGAGTCACGGTTCTGTGTAAACCTGCAGCACCTCCGCGTTAGTACCAGCCGACAAACAGTTGTACATTTACGCTACTACATGATCAACAATCCAGTACTCCCAAGTGACAATATACATAACTCCTCAGCACCAGGAATCCATTCTTCCAGATACCAAGTGCTGCTCCACACCTGCTGCTGAGAACAGCGAGACCAGCAGCACCAAAGAATCCATTTGGCTACTCAGAACAAACAAATAATAGCTGGTTTATTTCAAGTGAGCTTTGGTTCCATGTTAAAATAACATGATTTATCTTCTTCAGGGTTCAGAAAAGGAGTCTGACTTTAAGCTTAGACTATAGCAGCCTTTGAGAGACCCAGAAAGAAGAACCATGTACATTAGTCTGCACTTAAAAAAAAAAAAAAAAAAGAAACAAAAACAAAAAAGACACCCTGAAGAAGGTACCCCTGAACACATTCCCTCTTCCAAAGGATATTCCAGCTGACAGTTGCTGGTCCAAAACAAGTCCAGAATATAAGCAGTAGTACATGAAGTTCTGTTGCTTGAGCTGAGACAGTAAACAATATGAACCATTTTCCCACAACAGTGCAGCAGTTGGTGGTTTTCTTTCTATATACAGTTTCATCCTCTCGGGAGAGATGTTAGAACCTGTTCAAGAAAAAAAGATAGACTTAGATTTGGTATTATGGGGATCTTCTTCCAAGAGAAAGAAAAGCAGCGAAGTTCACACCCATGTATGAACTGAAATGCTGAGCTAAAGCCTGAGCTCAGCCAAGCAGCTCTTGCTTTCTCAGCCAGAAGGCTAGCCCGAGACATCAGCGGAACAGTCAACACGTTAAAACCGCTCATATTTCCTTCTACTGCGTCAAATAATTGATCAGATACAATAAGGAACAATTCTTGATACATCCATGAGACGGGAGAGCAAAAGAGGTTGTGCAGACAGCTCAGGGAAGGAGTAAGAGACAAACCTGGCTCAGAGACAGCATTTATTCTTGCTAAAAAACTTGCCTCTGAAGTTACACTCTGCCAGTACCAGCTCTGTGAGTGGTCTGGTTTCGCCTTGCTGCTCCGCTGCCCCTTCCGCCTCGAAATCCGCCATGAAAGCTGCGGCCACGAAGGAACCGTCCAGACACTCCGAATGTCTCTGTATTGAGCTTCCTTTCTTCAGCCCACGTGGTACGCCTGGAACTGAACAAGACCGCATTCAGACTGAACATTAAATTTAAACACCAACTTTAGCTAGGAAGCTTCAAGCACCCTATTCTGTTGAACTGCACCGCAACAAGGACAAGCTGCAGCGTGCACGCGCTCACTAACTCAATTCCTTGCTAAGCGTGGACTTGAAAGTGGCAGCTGTTGGCTTCTGTAAGCTACTTTCATACTGGAAAACTAACGATGGGCCTAGAAAAGGGCTGGACAGGGTCTCACTAGCATTTCAAACCATCTTGTTTTCTTGAAAAACAAACTCTTGATTCCATAGAAGCCTCTGCAGAAGCCTGTCACACCCGAGGTTCAGCAGGCTGCTGCCGAGGTAGCTCCCCAGCCCCAGCGCGTTCCTTGCTCAGCAGAGCCTGCCTAGCCCCGGACACCGTACAGCGGGCGCTTGGAGGGAAGCAGAAACATTTCCAAGGGAATTTCACATACTGACACTTCACCAGGCAGTTGGCAACATGAGTGTCAGCAGCAAAAGATGAAGCTTGCTTTTAATATTCCCAACACTTAATTTAATGCATTTCCTCAGACAGACCTGACCTCCTCTCTGCCCAAGCTCCAGGCTTAGCCTGCTCCCATCTGCAACTTGCACCATCTTCAGCACAGCATGACCCTGATGCCTCCTCCCACAAACGATAAGCAATTTGTTTAAAATCAATGGGTTCAAAGTCAGTACTGGGAAACAGAACTGGAAATTCCTGTACGATAGTTTAGGCACGTGTATCAGTATCAGCTGAAAACCTTGCTTTTTGTTTGATCCCACTGCATGAAGCTTGGTTCATATCACTCGTGAGCCACCCAATGCATGGCGATACTCCCTTCTAAAGACTGTTTTGCTGACTTTCTTGCATTCTAAGATCTTTAAAGAATTAAACCATGTGACATAGATTATGTCTAGAATTCTGTGCCTAAAACTGCATTAAAAAAAGGCAAGAAATACTCACCTAGATTTCAGTTCTGAAGAAATGTTGTCAAAGAAAGACTTGGATTTATCATAATAGCAGTTGGGTCCCAGAAGATCCTCCTCTGCTTTACCGTCATTGTTTTGAGTTGCCACTCCAGGGTCCCCTTTTTCTTCCCCCGTCTCTGCTTTGTCATCTGAAGATAATAAAACGTATTACACTTCCTTGACGCATACCGAAGAGCCATCTGTTCTCTTGCTCCCTCAAACAAGATTTGAGATGCTGCCACATGTAATCATGCAGTTTCTCAGAACAAGTTTGTCTATGCAGTGTTTACTACTAGCTCAGCAATTCATATTTAATGAAGTCACAAACCTTTAAAGTTTAGTTTCTTCTTGAATTCTTTATCAAGTTCCTCTCTGTTGAATTGTGCATTTGCACTTTCAAAGTCAAAGTCGCCTTCAAACTTTATTGTATTTTCCTTCACAGTAGCTGGTCTGTTTTGTCCCCTAGAACGGTTTCTGGTTCTCCTGTTTCCTGAAAGCAGGAGAGTTTAAACACTTGGTAATGCACAGGGAGGTTAAATGACTTGCTCAAGACCAGAGGAAACCGGGGTTACAACTCAGGAGTTTCTGGCTTCCAGTCCTGCGGTTAGGCCACACCTCTTTGAAAGAAATTTCTGAACTTGGCTGTAGAAGACATATTATAGCAATACTTTAACTTTCTGAACAGCATTCCTGGATGTCAGTCTTACCGTTAACACAGAGTATACCCAACTTTCCTTCCAGTGTGAGGAGAGGAAATCAGAACAAGTACTACACCAAGAAAAGCTGAGAGAAGCGGGGAAAGCTTATCTTTTCTGGCTGCTATTCATCTGCAAGCATGGTACAAACAGTCTACAAACCTGTCATGATGGCAAAGAGAAACAGGTCACTGGTTTCAGAAAATCCACCCAAGACTCATCTACCCACAAAAGGAGCTTGGTACTTTGCGTAGCTTCTGGTTTCCAATTGAGAAGCTATCAACTCCTTTTTGGGGAAGCTATAACCCCTTCTACAGTGCTGCCCTCAGGCAAATTAATTTGAAGACTGGAGAGTCTGAAGTTTTGTTCCATGCCTTTTCTCATTTCACTTGGGCAGAAATCTCTGTTTGAATTTAATTTAACTTTCTTTTGACCTGTGCTTAAACTGCAGTCTTGAGAAAAGACCTCTGCTCTAGGGAAGTGAGGGCTCCATAGTTTCTCTCAGTAATAAGAGCTCTGGAAATCCTTAAAACAGGCTGCCCTTCCCAGTAAAAATCCTTCCAGTTTCAGAGAAATCTAGTTGCTGCTGCCAACTCATAGCATCAATTTTTATAACATACCTTCAGGTTTCTAGAAAAAGACACTAGAATTCTGTCCCTGGAATGTTCTGAACTTCTGTGACTCCAGAATCTATTTGAGCACCTCCAGATGCCCAAAGCCTTATCAAGCTTTATTCTGCTCTCAATCTTCTGTCCAATAATCCCTCACTGAAATTAACAATATTTGCCTTTATAGGCTAATGCGACTGTTTAGTGTCAGGTTAACCTACCAGATCTTCTCCTTTGAGGTCTTCTGTTTTCATCGTTCACCTGTCCTTGGGTTGGCACAGGTGCTGCCTGAACTGTATCTACTGAATAAGAAGGATAAACTTAATAAAAGAGCACAAGAACAAAACTGAAACAGTTTAGTCTTGCTATGCACCTTTGAAGAATGCTTCAAAACAGCACTTTAAAGATGAAGTGGTGCGTACATACCATTTGTCTTACTGTTGCCCTGTGGAACCTGCCGTCCATTGCGCTGAACCCCTGGAGTTACTTTCACTGGGGGTGGCTTTTGTGAATTCATGTTGTCAACCGGGCCAGTCTGAACAGCCTGCTCTACCATGGGGCTTTTGCGGACTGGGTGAACAGAAGGAAAGCCAGCACCTGGAAAAAATCCCAGTGACTAAGTGCCTCTCAGAAAACGTGCCAACACTATGCAAACCCTACCCACTTCTATGGAGAAACCATTTTGTCAAGAATTACTCAAAGCCTTGAGTGTTTAGCATTACACGCTATGTTTAAGTGGCATATACACTAGGTAAGGCATTACTGCCACCCAAGTCGTGGCTCTCAAATCCAGAGCCTTAAAATCAGGAAATCTACCCATTTATTTCTTAAGTTAGACACACATTAGATAAGGTAGCCAGGTCAGTCTCTTCGACAGTTTATACTAAAATGTAATTTCTAGGTGTATCCTTGATTATACAGGATTTTACTTTACACGATACTTCAAATCTGAAGCAAAAATCCACCATTTTGAAACTGCTCAAGAAAGCTTCCCCAACTTTGTCAAAAAAGATTTGCTGCAAAAGCTTAAACGCCTCAACTATATCCCATTTTGTAAGCCGCTTTTAGCAGTCCTTCAACTTCACTGCTTATTGTTAGCTTTCAGACAAAGAAAACCTGAAACCAGACCAGGATCTCAAAGTTACCCTTTTAAATTCCTTCTTGGTCAAGGCCAAAGTGTTACCAAGACTTCTGTTGCTCTTCCATCCAGGCTTATTTATTCACACTACAAAACATGTAAATACTTTTCATGGTTTGGTATACCTTACACCAATTATATTAAAAAGTGACAGTCTTCAGTATTCAGAAGAAACACTGCATTCTAGATTTAATTAGAAGTTTTGGAGTACTACAGGTTTATGTAGTTATGCATAAGAACTGCTTGGAAGCGAACTGTAACTGAATATACTTTAAGAGCAAGAAAAGTGAAAAGCTGAAGAGTACACAGAAACCAAGCCACTGACACTTCTGGGTCACCCAAGTCCACATGAGAGACACCCAGCAGGGAACATCATGCAGCTTCCCAGCTAACATACACCTGGAAAACTTGCAAGGAAGACAGACATATCCTAAGGATTATTCAGTAGGACAAAGCTGCTGTGCAAGTTCAACATGAGAAAGTTTCAAAGCTTAGCCAGAATATTGAGAAAGTATGTACAGATAGATGGCCAAAACCAGGAAGTAAGTAAAAACAGTTTCATGCCAACACAAGCATACATGCTTAAGTTAAAAACAGATGAAACTAATTACCATGTTTAAATGCAGGCTGCACCTGGTCTCTCTGCTCTGAGGATGGTCAGTCTAGTATCTCTACTCAACCTCCTTTAAAAGTTTTCACACACAGAAGCAAGCACCCAGAACTATGTTATCTCAGCTTACCACAACTCAAATTGCTTACTGTTAGTCATGCTTTACTAATTGGGAGTCTTGACAAGGTACTATGCCCCATCATGCATGAAATCTGTCCTGATATTTCCTCAATTACAGCAATACTCCTGAATTTTCTGTTAGCCTATGTCTCTAACAGCAAGGCCACCCGCAATTCAAGCAGTGTGCTCAGCTTTCCAGGAAAGACTAATAATTCCTCGCCCAGTCTCTAAAGTGACATGTTCCTGGACAGGATGCAGTACATCAACATCCCTCAACCTCAGCCCTCTCGATACTTACACAAGAGGATCCGCTGTCCTGTACTTTTTCTTTCTCCTGTCTCTCTAATTGATACTTCTAGGACAGGAAGAATACTTCATGTAATGAAAGGCAAAAATAGCTGACAACAAACTAGTTCTACTAGCATTACCCATATAAGTACTATCATTCTAGGAGGGGTTAACAAGAACAGAGTGTTTGCAAGTGCCATGCAGTTCTTCCAAATATTTGGAGTCCTCAAACTGCTGTTACCCTTGGAAGAGAGCTGATGGGGCTCTGAAGACATGTCAGGCTCTGAAACAGGTTGTGGAGACGGAGAAGAACTAGGGCTGGAAGCAGCTGCTGATGCTGGAGGGCTTACCAATTTCTCTAAAGAGATAGAGGGAAGAAGAGAAAGCAAAGATATATGGATAAGATACCAGGTAGTGAAACATCTGAAGGACTTGGAAAGAGATACAAGAATCTCTAGAACAGCATTAGAGCAGCTTATTTACAGTCCTCTCTGGGAATACAAGTGCTTTTTACATGTGATGTATGTGTAAGGTATGTCAGGTTAGAAATTAACCGGCCTCAACTGTTAGGTATTCACATCGCTTTCAGAAAGAAACTTTAGCTATTTAGTTTGTTTCTTTCTTTCTTGTGTGTCTGTGTGCATGTGTAAGTGAAACGCAGGCCTCCTTGCAATAAGATCATTGCGCAAAGTCGTTAACTACTTATTCACTGCTTGCTGCAGCCTGATGCTTAGCAAGGAATTAAATATTAATTATGGTTACTTGGTTTCACAGTAGTTGCATACAAGGACCATACCTTTATTCTAGCAAGTAAAGTTTTTACTTACCTAAACCTAACGAAGCTGCATACTGCTGGCTAAGTAAAGAGCTGGCAGCAAGCTGGCTGTAAGGTGGCATACCTCTAAACGGGCTGTAAGGCACATGTGGCTGAAAGGATGATGTAGAGGCAGAGCCCAGTGAAGACTGTAACAAGACAAAGTACATTTCCATTTACAGTGTCCAGAAGTCAACTTGCTTTGGCAGCGATTCTCTACTTCATGTACAGCATTACTAAAGCTTAAGTAAATACTGAGAAGGGTTAGTTTACCTTTTTACGATTTTCCTGCATTCTCAGCTAGATAAACTAGCTCTGGCTTTTGTTGACTGAAGTCTTTAATGCTGCTATTTTAAACGTTACAACAAAATTCAGGATGCTTCAATCTGAAGATTCCTGGAGACACTTACTGGCCTTCATTTTCATAAGCTTATACCAAAATCCAGTCTTTCATCACCAATGTTTTATCATAGCTTTTGATCAATACTTCAGGCTAACTTACTTGAACAATGGCAGGATCTTGTGGCAGAGTATGTTGAGCTTTTGGAGGTTCACAGACAGTGATGTCTTTGATGTCGCTTCCTCGAAAAATAATGTATTCATAGATTTCTTCTCTTGGAGGAGCAGGTCTGTCTGTGGGCCGGTCTTCAGTACCAAAAGATCGCACTTTAGCATTAGAAAGATTACTATTAGTCCAGTATTACCACTGCAGCATTGTTTAAATTCAGATTTATGCAATTAAAAAGTACTCTTGTAATACTTGCCAAAAGTAACAACAACAAAAGGTTACCTCCAGAACCCTGAATCTCCTTATCACACACATCTGTTCCTTCAAATGCCAACTTTTTCAGCAGCCTGTATAAACAGTTTTGTTTACATCAAGCTGTGAAGGTAAAGACCATAGACCAGCTGGAGTGAAGAATCCTACTCCAAAACCAAGGACTTCCCCACAGTGCTATACTGCCATATTCCCCCTCCCTCCCCAGCCCCGTCCTGTGTAAGCATTCAGCTTGAGACAACTGCAACAGACCGCAGGAGAGGCCCGTGAAGCAGTAGGGGGGAAATCTTAGAAGGCTTTAGAGCTCAAAGTTGCACCTTTGGTTTCACATATTTATTATACAGATAGAGGTAAAGTTTTATCAATGACAAGAGCTTCCTATTAAAATTCTCTCTCTGTGCCACTGGTTTTATGATTAATATCCACTGACTACAAGGCAAGCTTTTAGTGATAAATTCAAAACCTCAGTGCCTACTGAGGCTTTACTGAGTCCCAGCTATCGCAACACTTGAGCGGGTACTAACCAGTGATGTTACACATTAGAGGGGGAAAAAAGCTGCAGTTGACTGTGTGGCAGCTACCAGGTGGAAGCATAAATTAATTTGAGCCATTAAAAAGAGGAAGAGGCCAGACTCAGACTTACTGGACTGTTAGTGCAGGAAAATAGGTAGCATAGTTACATCAGACACTGACATACAAAAGCTTGAAATTTCAGCCACAAGTTACAGAAGCTCATCAAGTTTCCTAGTCTAGTTGTTTTCTGTCTTTGTGAGGCTTTGCCAGTTCAGATAAGCACCAGCATGTACGAGTTTGATGTATGCTTTCTCCCAATAGAAGAATTCCGTACTGGAGTTGCATCAATTGCTTCTAACAGGTTACCACAGAGCGCTCAACCTCTGCCAGGACACGCCACAATTCCTGCAGCACCTTTACAAAATTACATCCTTAACAGACCTTTCACAAGCCCCTGCCATCTCGCAGTCTGTGGTCATGTGCCAGCCAGTTGCCATTCCCACTGCACAGCTGCAAAGATATAAGCACAGACAGCCCTGTCACATGGATGACAGGGGACACCACAGCTTCCCCAGAAAAAGGGCAGCAAAAAGGTGGATCCGCTCAATCCCAGTGTTGAGCATCCCCGGTATACTACACTGTTACTAACTTACTAGGAGCGCTGACAGTTGTAGACAGGGCTACTCATCAAGAGTCCTGTTCTCAGAGATGAAAAGCAGTATCCAGGTGGTTCCCCCCACCAAGCAGCGGTCAGTGCTGCAAGCGGTCTTCATCTCTGTTCAACACGTATCTCAGCTCCCAAGGAGCAGTAAGCTCCGGGTACAGCAGGTCAATGCCAAACTTTGTCCCTCTCACACCGATGGCGTGTAGCACCTCAGCTTACACCTAACTGGAAGGGAATCTTAACTGGTGCAAGGACAAGCTGTCAGTCACTTCCTTTGAACGACAGTCTTCCATTAGTTCCTAGGGTATATAACCTCGCCAAGTTATTTTAGACCTCCAGCTGCTGTTTGATCATATTACAGCTGTAACCTAGTCAACTAGCAGCAGATTATAAACTGAAAGCAATGCTTGTGGCCTTTTAGACATGAACCGTACCACCGATATCCCTGCTGAAGATTAGATTATTAGAGCACACAGCTCATGGCAAGACATACCGAAGCTACCCAGGGACTACTGCAGAATCCCATGGCTAGCTTGGAAAGCACCGCATCTTCTCTGAGCACTGGGATCAGCCTGTCAGCTTCCACATGGAGAAACACACGACCTGCAAAGCCCAAAGCTGTCCAGGCAGCCTCTCCGTTGGCCGGTCCCAAGGTTTCTAACTAAAAAGGTGGAAAACTATGTTCTTGTTGTAGACAAAAACAGCAGCGAGGGCATTTGAAAGGGCTCTAGGAGTCGAGCATGCCTGCCCCTGCATTTGAAGTGTTTAACGGTTCCTGGTACATCACAAAGTACAGCTTTAAGCCTCTGCCGAGGTCCGAAGGGCTGTCTCCATGAAGAGTTACATGACTATTGTTTACAGATGAACAGGAAATCAATCCCACACCAGGCTGCAGCTAGTGCTTTACCATACAGTTTGTATTCACATGTGGGGCTCTGTTGAGCTAGACCTCTGAAGGGTCAGGATGCCCAACAAGAGTGACTGGACGTCTGGGAAGCAGAGCTTGCGTGGATAGTTGTTGCTCAAAAACTCCAGTTTCTTCAGACTTCTACAGAAGGGGGAGTAAGTTTCTGGTGTTCACTGCCGACAGGACAGTAATAGGCTTAAACTGCCTTTGTTTGCAATTTAAGTTTAGCATCTACCAAGACAGACAACTTTCTTGCAGTGCTTAAGTAAGCATGTAGAATCTCCTTATCCAGTGTTTAACATATTGTGCATGTGTTGAGATGTAACAGGAACCAAATACAAATCAATTGAAGTTAGCCCTGCTTTGAGTAAGAGGCTGAACCAGATTCCTTCCTGAAGTCTCTTTCAATCCGAATTTTTTTTATCACTTGGGGGATAAAAAGTAAAGAGAATAGCACTTAAATTACATACTGAAGTTGTCTGAGCCTTAAACAGTGGCATCTAGGGCTTAATAATAATTTACTAGCTATCTGGACAACTTTAACTGCATGTCAGTAGTTCATGGTTCTTCTAACCCTTCAGAGATCAAGTGTTTCAAACTGCTGTCCCTCCTAAGCACAGGGTTGATATTGCTGTCCCTGACTTCAACATTATTGCTATGTTCATAATTCTGACACTAATTTTGATATAAAGTCTCTAAATTTAAAAAACCCTCTGAGCTAAAATGAAAAGCAGGGTTTGTACTGCAAAGTTTATAGAGCAGCACTTTAAGTGGGGAAAAATGTATTCTCCGTCTATTGTAACAACTATTTCTTAGGCATTCCAGTTCATCAAAACTGAACACTAAGAGACCAATAAATACAAGAACTGCCAGAAATCTTATACAGAGCATGTACTTTCTCACACCATAAAGCACTTTAATCACATACGCCTTTGAAACACACCACTTAACCTCTGAAGTGGCAAGCGCTATGTGGAAGGCAAATCTATGTGAGAAACCATTTCTACTTGCTGCTGGGTAAAGGTGAAGACCTCCCTGCACAAACAGCAAAGGAATTGCATCCTTCCTGCAACCTCTCAACTACTTTGAGTGGAATACTAACACAGATAGCTCCATTTATACATTTAAACAAACAGCTATGTCCCTAGAGAAAAAAGTAAATTTGTGAAAACTCACATTTTTAACTTCAGAATATGCACTAATAGGTGTCAAATACTCACGTCCAACATCACATAAACATCATTATACTGAATAAAGAGTGGCACGGGCTGCCTTGAGGATAGCTGAGAATCAGGCAAGTCAGCATCACGTGCCAGCAGATAGTCTTTCAAAACAAAAGATGTTTGGTTTGTGGACAATCCTGATGGGCTGCTGGAGGCAATGAAGAAGGTGTGCACTTCCCAGAACAGGGAAGGACAAAACTCAGGGAAAGAAAAAGCTGATGCAGATTAGCTGGAGAAGCCAAGCTGGACACTAAAAGCAGTACAGAATTAAAATCTTGTTTGAGAGACTAAACAAGACAGGGCAGGTTTTTCTGAGAGTAAATATGGGAGTTCCCAGCACAGGTGACAACTGAATCCAAATGACACTACTTAAGCAGAAGATAAAGATCACTATTTCTACAGGGAAACAAGATGCAAAACCTCGATGAGCAGCCTGCGAGGTAGGAAGAGCCAGACCCACGGGCAGATACCCCACGGCACTCTGGACACGAGCTCTCACCCTCTTCACCTGACCGGAGTCCAGTTATTGATCACGGAAGGAACAAAGACACATCAACAGCAACGCTGTTTTCCCCAGCACTGGCCTGGGGCCCTGCTCAAGCCAAGCACCGAGACACTGCCAGACGTAGAGAGGGGAACCAAACCATGAACGGCGATGCAGACCGTCACCTTCCTGGCTCTGACAATAGTAAGAGGAGCCAGCGTGGCTGGCAGCTGCTCTTCTCTTCAGGGGACTGGGAACTTCGCCTGAAAACCAAGGGCTCCCCAGCATCCCGGGCCCTGCCCGCCCCGCCGGGGCGGCACAGCGAGCCCCCGCCACGGCCACGGCCCGTCCCCGCGTGGCGGAGCGGCCTCCCAAATGCTGACTCACGGAAAGCCAGCAGCGCCGAAGCCACGGGCTCCAACCCCGCCGCCCCCCGCACCCCCTCGGGGCGGGCGGGCTCCGGCCGCCGTGCGCCCAGGCCGGGCTCATTGTTCAGGGGACGGAGGCGGCGGCCGAGGCGGGCGGGCCCCCCGCGTCCCCTCAGCGAGCGCCGGGCCGCGGCGACGGCGCCAGAGCCAGCCTAGGCCCGACCCCCCCCCCCCCCCGCCGCCCCGGGAGGGCCCCGCCGCGCCGCCTCACCCTTGGCCAGCGCCACGGTTGAGTTCTCGGTGTCGATGGTGTAGAGGATGCCCTCATAGCGGATCTGCGCCTTGGAGATCAGACTGATCTTGCTGCCGATGTAGGGGGTCCCCGAACTCATGGCGGCGGCGCTGGGCCGGGCCGGGCCGAGGGGAAGGAGGAGGCCGCGCGGGTCGCCGCACCGCCGCGCGGAGCCGCCGCGCCCGCCCACGCACACTGCGGAGCCGGGAGCCCCGCCGCGCCCGCCTTATATAGGGCGGAGGGAGACGGGCGGGGGGGGGCGCGGGCCGGGGGCGTGCTGCGGCCGCTCCGCGCATGCGCCGCCGCCGCCCGCTATTGACCAGACGGGAGACGGGGTCAGACGCGGAGGGGAGGGGGGGGAAGCCCGGAGCCTGCCTCACGTGACCAGCCCAGGCGAGGGTGCCACGTGCGCTGCGGGCGGGGCGGAGCGAGGCGGGGCGGGGCGGGGCGGGAGCTCGCGCCCTTCCCTTCCCGCGCTGCACCGCAGCGGCGGCTGAGGCGAGAGCGGGGTTCGGGCCCCGCCCGGCGGCGGGGAGCGGCAGGGCCGCGCCGCTGGCACAGGCGAGCCGCGGGTCGCTGCCCGCTCACCCGTGTCGCAGAGATTTTTGTCACGTAATGCGGGGGGGTCGCCTCCCCCGCACATCCCCCCCCCCCCCCCCGCCGAGCCGGTCTATGAGGGAAGCTTTTCCCGCCCTGAGAGCCGCCTCACCTCACCCCGCTCCCCGCCAGGCCCCCCGGGGTTCTGCAGCAGAGAGGCTGCTCCAAGGCTTCCCGCCGGCGCCAGCTGCCTCAAGCCGCAGCAGCGCTCTGAGAACGGGGATGGCTGCCTCCTGCCCGAGCCCCTTTTCCTCCCCCTGGTGCCATGGCAGCTGAAGGGCCTGGGTGCGTGCCGGGGGCCTGCCCCGTGAGGCACACACCGTGCTTTTGTTCAGCAGGCGAGACGGGACGCACCCGGTGCGCCGATGGCGGCAAGTCGCATCGTGGCAGAGGGACCACAATGCTAGGCCGCAGCTGGAGAATGAATCTTTCAGTGCGGCGTCTCCTGGGATTTCGCCGGCTCCCCAGCCATCTGCGGGTCAATGAGAGACAACCGGTAGCATCTGGCAGACATAGGCACAGGAGGTGAAGTCACTAACCAGCGTGAGGGTGGATGGGGATCAGGCAGGGCAGTTACGTTTGGGGCAGCAGGTCAGAGTGCACAAATCTCACTAATTTGTGTGACGCAAATGAATAAGATTCAAAACCAGCAGCTGGAGACAATACAGTGGGAGCCATTGTCTCAGTGTAAAGAGGTTTGCCGGAGCTGCGTGCGCCCATGCCTTGGTTACATGTCTCCATCAGTGATACAACAGCGACAGTAGTGTGCAGTCCACGGGTTTATCCTCGTGTCATGACGCCTGCTTCCTTGCGCACCATGGCTCAGAGAGCTGCTCTCCAAATGCCCCAAGCTGTCCACCCTGTGACCTTATGTATTTTATGGTGCTACTCTTCATGCTGTCTATACAGCCTGGAGAGCAGATCTCCCTGTCTGAACAGGGAAGACTCACTCCTTCTCACTCTCTTAGGGACACACATGTGCAGTCCTTCTCTTGTTAAATTTTCATCGTTCTAGCATGGAGAGAGTTGCTAAAAAAAACCTAAAGTAAATGATTTCATATATATTAGTTGGGCAAACAGTATTTTTGAGTAAGAAAGTCAGCCCTTAAAGTCAATATTTTTAGATTTTTAGCTCAGCCTTAAGTATAACCTATACAGAGCAAGAAAAGATTCATTTTTTACTGCAGTAAACAGTGCCCTTTAGTGGGCAAATTACTGGTTAGACACTTCCCTGCTGAAAAAACTCATCTAGCTCCCCTGTATGAGGAGTGTCTAGTTTAAGAATGTGGAAAAGTTCAAATGGAGAAAAAACAGAGCGAGAAATAATAAAATGCTCAGTTTGGGGCAGTCACAAATAATTATTTTGAATGGGAAAAATGATGTCAGTATAGGCAATGCAACCAAAGGTAGGGAAGCAGTACTCCCTCTTTTGGTTTGTATTCCCCAGCTCCATAATGTATTTAACTTGGTGTTCCTTATTTCCACTCTTAAAATATTTTTTAGAAATAGTAAATTGGTCTCCGGGTTTTTCAGTTCAACTCGTTTTTTTCTTTATGCACACCCAAAACGCCGCTGATTCATAAGCACCTCTAGTTCCAGTATTTTGTTCTGTACTCAGCAAAAGGTATTATGGTTGTTTTATCCTTTCACTTTTTTTTTAAATACCAGGAAAGAGAAAGGGACGATCATGTACCTATGCAGCAATGTGGATCCCGCAGGAAGACTAATTAAAGCAATGTGGAAAAAGAAGAATACACCAAAGTGGCATAAACTCTACACTGGTAAGGAGAGATATGCAAACATACAGAATTTTAGTTATAATCATCATGGCCATAAATTGACCTGCCTCTGGAGGATACTCTTATTGTAATGAATTTCCTCAGTATCTTTTGTTTGACAACAGTCAGAGATGACAAGTGATCAGCAAGAAGAAATACGACACCTGACATTTTAAATGCCCTGTTAGTGTTATTTATTCTGCTAAAAAATACAGTTCTTCATCCATTAAGTGTTGAAAGGGGGAATGAAAGAGCATCTTTTGCTGCGTAAATTCATGACAAGTGTGCAATCCTGGGCATCCCTCATATGAAGAGGGAATATTTGGCTTCATATGAAGAAGCCGACTGCAGTTCATCATGGGGCTAGGAAGAAACGTAGCAGAGTTGCACCTTATGTTAGCAGCAGCCACAGTTTCACAGAACAGCATTTTCGACCACTGGTAACTGTGGTCTTTGGAGACTGGAGGTAGGGTACAGTCGAAGTATGTAACTACATAGCTAGTTCATTTACAGGAGAACCTATGTTGCCAGAACTAAGGAGACTCCCATGGCAGCTGGAATGCAACTGGTGGCATTTGGGATGGTCGCCACCGATACACCTAATGACATTTCATAGCAGTTAAAAGAGAAACCTGTGACTTACAGCAATAGTGAAAATTTGTGGGGTGTATGATGGTGAGAGGGCACTTACGTGGTGGCTGATGGCCATGTCCATGGCCATGTGAGCTGAACTGACATCTGGCAGAGTTAATGACAGAGGGCAGCTGTTAGAAACACATCTGTAACAAGCCCCAGCTGCTGGAAGAAGCGAGCCAGGCACTGGCTGCTGAAGCATCACCTCTTGCACCTGGGGACAGTGGGATATGTTTGCAGTTAGTGGCAAAGAAGAGGAGAGAAAAGAGACTAGCATGGAAAATGGAGGAGGTGAAAGTCGAACAGAGATTTTAATTTGGGTGTGGCAAACAAAACAAATGATACAAAGGAAGGGAGAAACATGTGAGCCCTAGAGGAAGAAAAGTTAGAAACATACCAGTAGTTTCAAAGAAAACTAGGGACTAAAAAAGATGAAGAAATTGAAAAGATGCAGGAAAGATGAGAAGGAAAAAAAAATGATCTATCTAAGTGTTTTTATTCTAAATAAAGAAAAGCAGAGAAAGTAGAATAAAGAAAAAAACATGTAAAATCAACTGAAGGAAACTAGAATAAAGGGAAGACGGAGGGAAGGAGAATAGAATAAGGAAATGAAAAAATAGAAACATGAATAAGTACAAAAAATTGAAAACGTGGTAACTTTTATTTAGATAATGTCTGCTTCATACAATTAGTTTCTCCATTTCCCTCAGTCTAAGAAAAAGAGATACAATGATGTATGTAGGAAATAAATAGTGCTTCATTACATTAGTTTGTCTTTCATCTCAGGAAAAGCGGTAACTCTTCTGAAAAAAAATCCATCAAAACAATAGGTGTTGTTTTCTTTTTTATTCCAGAAATAAATACAGAGATTGTAATACATGTAATACTGTTCTGTCCTTTCTCCCCTTTCTCTCTTTCTCTTTTTCTCAATTTTGAGTCTGTGCCTCAGACATTTCAATTTTGACATCTTTCATTCCACCCCCATGTATCAAATTTAAAGTCACTTTAACTCCTGGATTTAAATGAAATATTTTATAAAATGTCATAGTTTTAGGCTTGTGTGGGATTGGCTCTCGTAATTAGTACCTCAACTGTGTACTTAGTGGAACTGGCATAAATCTGCATTATTCCATTGCATTTCTCAGCACTCCAAGCGTGTTGCACAGTCAAGACAAAATATATTTTAGCAATAAGGATGCGATGGCAGAGAGCTTAAGCTGCTTATCCAGACCTACAAGGTTTGTGAGTGTCAAAGCAAGACCACAATTTGGGCATTGCTCTTTATTTCGATGCTCTAACTGTATGAAATACAAATATAAGAGGAGGAAATATTCACACGAGTTTGGCTGAAAACAAACTTATTATTTTGTACACATACACAGTCTTTATGAGGTATGGTGTCAGTATCTGAGATCAAGCTTTAGAGATTTAAAAAGTAGCATTTTGAATTACCTGCTAGATTTATCAGGCTCTTAATCTATACTTTTTAACCAGCTTTATTATAAATACACTCACATTAAAATAGTATATCTTTATTTTCTTGTTCCATGTATGCATTCAATAGTGCTTTTCATATTGTAGTCAGTTTACTCTTTTCCCTGCTAAATCAATCATTTTCTATAGGGAAAGAGAGTTCTTTGCTATAATGCAAAATGATAATTTTTTTTTGTATTTGTGACAGTCCAATGGTAAAATTACAAAAAAAACGCTGGAGAATTTTTCTGTTTCTATAGCACTTCCATGTGGAAGACTCAAATGACCTTGTGGGGATTCAAATTACCAGTCTGACTTCTAAACCCTTCAGTTTTTTGAGATAGGTTCAATATATCCACTTCAATTTATGGGATAAGCCAACAGTGGTGTTCTCACCTGGCCAGTCTTTGCTGTTTGTACCTCAAGAATCTACAGGGCCTGCTTATAAAAGCTGTGTTTGATTACCTGAACCTATAGAGGTTAGAAGACATTGGGACACTTCTGATGAAACAGAGTAAATACTTATTTTTATAAAACTGAAATAGCTTGGACATGCATAACATCTTTTATTAGAATGAACACAAACTGCTATTCCAGACTTTTTTCACATTCACCTCACTACATTACAGCGTCTACTTTACAAGCTGTGAAAATGAGACTAAAAAACCATGCTCAGTACTAGACAGAAGACCAAGAACACAACCCAAAATCCTGTCTGCTGTTGTGATTCGTTTCATCGTTGAAGCATGGGGGGATGGAGCAGTTAGAGAAGTGCAAATACCTTTTATACTGAGGTTTTCTGAATCACAAGTGGCGAGATGAAGTTATCCCGGCTAACTAGGTGGTGATTTATTCACGGATGTGGAAGCTGGAGATAATTTTAAGAGATCCCTTCATGACGACAGGTAAATGGATAATGTATATGATACAAAAAAGGTTGACGAAGCTGAAGTTTGCAGTTTGGTCACAAAAACTGAAGAATGAAGTCTTACAAGCCAGACCTAGATTCTAAAAAAGGTGTTTAGGCATCTCTCTCCCATTCAAATGAGTAAGAGGATTCAGACCTAAGTTTAGAAATAATTAGGGCATAAAGAGAGATAGTTGTCTATCTAGGACAGTGGGGAGCACTGAACATAGCCTAAAATACAAAGTTCCATTAGGGAAAATCTCTGACTTTTTTTTTTTTTTTTTGCTGCATAGGCTGCTTTTCCTTGGGTAGTGTTGCGCTGAAGTGAACTGCAAGCCTCTGTATCCTTCTCACAGAGGCACTGATGTGAGGGGATGGGATGAAAGTGGGATTTCATAAAGTTTTTTCAGTCATGAAGTGAGCAAAAGGTGGAGCGAAGAGCATGCTGAAAGGCAAACAGGAGATAATAAATGGAGAAAGGAGGCAAAAAATTGTCTTTGAGGGATGAAATGCTGCAGAGGATTTGTCTGCAAATAAAGGTTTTGTAGGATTTCAGGTTTATGCATTAACTGGGAGAATAAGAATCTGTGTATTTAGCTTCATGCCCAACTTTCTAGGAGGTTCAAGAGCTGCAGTGATAACCAATGATCTAAATCCACTTCTAGACTGAGTAGAGTCCAAGTTAGAACTAGACTATCACAACTGACCTACTTGGTACACTTGACAGTAGTCTCAGTGGAGAGACTAAGGAGCAGATGGGAGTACAGCCTGATACGTCGCTCTGTGGACAGTCTTTTCAGAACAAAAAATCATATGTTTTGGAGAGTGCAAGTTGTATTCACTACATACTTCAGACCCCTGGATGTTGCAGACTAGCAAATTTCACCATTCCCTCTACAGAAATCTATCTTTACTAATTAGGTTTGGCTAAAATTCCAGAAGGCTCGACAGCAGTGTTTCTTTAAGAGCTCCTCCTTCTCCCTCTGTACTTCTTTCTCTCTTTACAAATTATTGAACGCGTTCAGGCTATCAGTATTGAGCACTGTTTCATTGGCACTGAGGCTTGAATGGGGTTGAACCAAGACCCTGCTGCCCAGTTCTTGCTAATGCAAATCAAATCATAGGACAACATACATAACTGGGCTGAGAACAGAGAGGAAAGAGCTCCTTTATTAGATGTTTTAGTTCAGAGACCTCACTTGCATTAATTCTCTATAGTGGACTCTGTTCTTGAGCCAAAGAAATGAATCTCCCTCTCCTTACCTGTTTTACAAACGACTAGTAGATTCTGCTTCTTTCTGTTCGGCTAGGTAACGCATCATTTTACCTAGACTCGGCAGTATGCTGTTCTTTCCCTGCATAACATCTGCTGCAGTTTTCATAGCTTGAATTGTTCTTGGACTCGTTTTAAAAGGCATGTTTCAGAAATGTCTTTGAGGATGTGAATTATTAGTCATTGTTTTATCTGCTAGGGTGTTCTTCTTCATTTATGTTTGTTATTTTACTTTTTAAAATAAGACTAAACAGGCTTTGGAGTTTCACGTTTATAGGTTTTAATTCAGGTTTAGGTTGAAGATACCAAGAATGGTAAGGTAATTCATAGCAACAGGATTTTAGTGCAGTTTCAGAAAGTAATTTATTCTTGTATGACAATAAACTGGCATTTAATCACCTTCACATTTTAGAAGTTAAACTGTAAATCAATCTTCACATAAGATAGCAGTGTCTCTCTGGCTGGTCAGTTCTAAATTGCACTTCTCCTTCCTGTTGTAGTATTTGTGTACCCACTTTCCACATATACCTGAAAATTCTGACATATACTGTTCCAAAGCCTTTGCATTATTTGTACGTCATACCTCATTTCTCTATTACTTGATGTATGGCAAGAGTTTTATTAGTTAGTGCACTTTTAAACCACATTTTTGTTCTGTAAAAAGTGACCCTAATAATAACATCTGAGATTTGGCATTTCAGTTTTCTCACTTAATTCATATTAACATGCTTAATTTTTTCCAGAGAGCCTCACAGCTTCATCTTGGACTCTGCATTTTACTCAGCAGCATCCTCAGCATTTACTCTGCCCATGACATCACCTGTGACAAACTTCTAAAGGCTATCTGGAACAGAGAGTTCTTAGTAAGACGTTTTGAAGGCAAAAGGTTTGTGCAAGTATAACTCAGAGCATAAACTGGTCTGAAGAATCTTAATTGTTGTTGATGAAGCAGAAAGAACCCCAAGCAGAGTTGAGGGTGAGGTTGTGAGTTAGAAAAAACCATATCTTCTTTTATTCTAAACTGAAAGAAATCTGATATTTGTATCTGAATGAACTGGAAGCCCAAAGTGACATAGTACTGAATACCTTTTCAAATAACTATCTGAGCTGTAATAGGATAATAATGCACTCTGGTCTTTGCAGGGCAAGAGTTAATGATTCAGTCTCTGTGTGATGCAGGTGGCTTACTACTCCACCCAGATATAAAAGAGGATGGTGTGGCTCCTGTAGGAGAGATGATCCTTCTGAATTAAAAAGTTTGGATTTAGAAGACCTAAAAGCAATCGAACTGCAAGAGAAGGCTTAAGGGTTCTGTTTTCTGTGAATCTCTTTTAATGACAGGAAAGCTTTAGGAAGGGGGCAACTTGGCCCTGCACAGATTTTTTTTTTTTCTCTTTGAGTCAGTGGAAATGCGGGTAATAGTGCAGGGGGAAGAGCTGGCACGATCTCACCAACACGTGTACCAGTATGCAAATTCACATAGCTTTTAGAGTTGCAAGGATGTTACGTTTGATGGGTTCTTGCTGGGGATGAGGGTGTAGCAGGGATGGCTTCAGGCTGCCAAGTTGTAAAATTCTGCTTAGATGGCTTCATGTCAAGGAACAGTAACAAATGAGTAAACTTAGTGGCCCACTAAACTGTACAGAGCAGCAAAACTAGCTCCCTCTTTTGCTCTGCTGAAAATAATTAAGAGAAACAAGTTTTATAGTTTCATAAAAACAATCTGGCTTTCTTACACAAGAACATACAAGTTGTCTATTTCTTCCCTAACTAATCATCTTTCCTAAACAAGATGTTGTATTTGTTGCCTGCCATTTTGTCTGGTCGTTAATAAATGGTTAGTTTACACAGATGGATGGGTTTAATGTCCTAGCTAGAAAATTAAGTAATAGTGACAGCAATGTTGTTATACTTCTGTGGTAATGGGAGAGTATTGCGAGTAACCCCGTACAGACAAAACTGACAATAAGGAACAACTCAACATAAAAAACTTGGCCCTCCCTCTGGGTGTGTCATTTCCTTTGGGTTGGAAGTTTTCCCCATCTTGTATTTCGAGAGATAAAATATTTGTCTGACTTGCTTCAAAATCTGTACTAGTTTCTTCTGTCAACTGTGGGAACACATCCCATATTTAATTGAGTTATTGGATTTGTTTGGAGTTTCAAAAATGAGCAAAAGCTCATTAAACGAATAGGGGCAAGTCCTTGAACTCTGTCTCTGATAGTGAGAATATATTTTAGGTAGTGTAAGAAAGTAACCTATAGTCTGGAATCATATCCCTAACTATTTTCGACTGCTGGAGAATTCAGAAAAAAACCTTGTATAATACCCTTCCGTGCTGTGTTTTCATTAAGTCTGAGGCAGCTCAATAAAGAAGCTACAGCATGATTTATTTTAATCAGTTATTACAGAGAAGTCATTAAAAAAAAAAAACTTGGCAAAATCTTGCTTACATACTTCTTGCATTCCAAATCCACAAAACGTTTAGATACAATCTCATTTCATTATAACCAAAACAAACCTCCTTTACTAGATTTCTTTCATAATGATGATGTTTCCATACCTCTTCTGTCTACACTGGCTTTCCAGTTCAGTGTCTTTTGTGTCTGTTTTCTTTATAATGTCACTAAGATTAGTCAGGTTGCTCTGAGGAATCCTGTCGTCCCATAAAGCTTGGTAAGAGCATTTGGCAGACTGTGAACTAGAGATGGAGTAGGGAAAATGATTTAGCCATTTTTGTCATCTGAAGATGACTTTCAGAAATGTTTGCACATGTGATTATTCTGCCAGTTCAAATCTACAAGAATCTGGATTTTGACCTACGTACTGTACATACGCTGAAAGTTTTACCAACTTTTTGGCCTGTTAGTTTCATTTGACATTTCTTATTGTTGAGATAAAATGTGTATATGCAGGCACACACACAATCCTCTTTTTAAATAACTCCTCTATTTTAAAAGAGGGGTGCCATGGGGCTGTTGAATGATTTAGATAGGGACATAGGGACAAAGAATGTGTCCGGCTCTGTTCCTGTAAGTTACGGTCTCCAGGCATTGTGATAAATGCCTCTCAAATTCCATAGGACAAATGTTTTCATCTACAGCAACTACTGTTTCACGACTGACGTGGCATTAACTATACCTGTTCTTGGCACTGACCAAGAACAAACAAGATGAAGATTTATCTTCAGTTCTTTCATTTATTTTTATTTATGTAATTTTGAAGGTGAGTGAGTGGAGGGAAGCATATAAAGAAAGAGGATAACACCGATCGCCATAACTGGTCAATTGTTAAACAAGTGTCCAGTAAAAACTCTTTTTGATGGGGCAAAAAGGCAATGATCTAAGAATGATGTATTATGGTATCGACTGGAAAAAATCAAGCAGTCTTCAGTTCTTTAAGGAGCTCCAGTTTTAAGAGTGCATGCTGCTCTGCTCTCGATGCACAGAATGGAGAGTGTAATAGCACCACACAATCCAGGTTCCCATCTCCTCTGGCTCTTGGCTTCATCTGATACACAGAAGATTATTAGAGAGATGAGGAAGCGGTGCACAGCAGCACATCCAGCATAATCAGTGACAAGAGAACAGTTAGGACACTGACATAGACAAGGAAATTTTCCGTGGGCTTTACATCTCAAGTTAAGTCATCCTAACTATACCTCTTAAGGGTGACCCGAATGACCATGACTGTATGTCATGTATGAAGCTGGACAGAGCTGTAAGTGGAACAGAAGCTACCCGTAGCAGGCACCGATTTGTCCATTGTTTTTTAAATTGCTGGGAGGTGGAGAATTGGAATATAGAAGAGGAGTAAAGGAGGAAGAGGCCCAGTGATCTGCACTGCTCAAAAAGTAAACAGTGAGGACTGGTGGAGAGAATGTTAGATATTGGATGATGCTGGAAAGCTCAGGGAAGAACTACAACAGCTCTGAATCGAGAGGGCGCAAAAGAGTCCAGAACTGGAATATCCGTTGTATTAGTATACCGTTTAGATTATCTGAGGGTATATTGTTGATAAAACATCCCTGGCAGAGTAACACTTTGCTCACAAAGAAAGAATCGCAGAACAATTGAAGCAAAAACTGCCAAAGTCACCTCTTACTAAAAAGAAATATTTCAAACATAGTCTAACAAATCCTGACTGTAAAATCTGCAAATTGGATTTCCAGTAATGAGAGCCATCAGTAGGCACATTTTCTTGACATATTCTGTCAGAGTATCACTTGGAAATAGTGATTCAATTTTCCAAAAGTTACTTTAATTTGCTTAGAGAGGAAAGCATTTTCATTTTGCCCAGTCAGTTCTAATAATTTGCTCAATTCAAAATATGTGAAATTATTGAAGCTAGTTGTAGTGACCAGAAGGACCACTAATCTTCTAATAATATTTGTTCCCTATGAATCATGTAGACTTGCACAAGAAATTTTTCAGAACAGATAAAACACAAATCTTTGTTGACATGCCTGCTTCTTGTCTCTTCCACAGACATAATTCTGGACATTTGCTAGTAATCTCCATTCAGAAGATTTGCTTAAAGAAAAAATCTGCCAGCTGCTGGGGTGTGTAGCTGGAAACTTCCATCTTCTTATACAAGCGCTCCTTTTTCTTAGTAAAGTTCCCTGGCTCTTCCCTTGCAGATGAGTCTGGATATTGATACTTCCTATCGTGGCAGGCAGTAACAAGCATGACGAGGTAGATTAAGAGCAGTTGGGAAGGAAAAACAGTATTCCGCAGCTCTGTTATACTGTAAAGCCTTGAAGGCCTTTAAACAATAATCCTTTATCCCACAGTATGTTCCCTGGGCATCTTCTTTTGGGCACAGGAGGCTGAGTTGCATGGACTTTGGAATGCCTAGGTACAGCCGTAACTCCCACGTGAATTGCATGTAGCATGTATTAGTGACACAGTCTTCTGGCTGTCTCATAAAAACTGGAGAAGATTGCCAAGGCAGTTGTGTGCTCAGCTAACTTCTCTTTTTGAAAATCAAGCTCATAAGTAGCCTCTCTCTAAAAGATATTTTCTATGTATTTCCCAGTTAATAACCAGGTATTGTTAAATACCTTGTTTTTAAAAAGAGACTATCCCTTAAAGCTGCCACATAATATATTTATTCAATCATATCGCACTATAATTAAATATATTTTATGAAGAGTTGTTTGTTTTTCTGCTCCATTTCTGGACTTCCAGTAATTGTTATGCAGATACAAACACTTCAAGAAGTGGGTGGTTTTGCCATACCTCTTCCATAGCAGCATTGTGCTAGGTGTTCTGTCCAGAACACTGAATTGCAGTCAAAGGCTTGGTGCTTCTGTACCTAGCAGGAACAGTCTGGTACGCATCAGGACAGACACTGTCCTTAAGAGGAAGCAGGAGTGTAGGTAGGTATGATTATCGTAAAATAAAAAGGGATTGTACAGTTGCTTTCCAAGTCTACTGTTGATCTCTTTTTATTTTGCAATGCAAGGATTAAGACATTTTCCTGGAGCATAGCATACTTAATTTTGAATATTAATCCCTGACTATTAGGAGCATTAGACTTCTTCAGGGATTCACCTAAGGACAGTTGAAGTACATGGGATGATTTTAAGCCCAAGACTTTAACAGTATTTTGAGATTCCAAGAAGACAGTAAAGTGCATAGACTGCAAAGAGGCACTAAAGTGGTTTTATTTATCTCCACGTGCATGTCTGTAGTAAGACAGCATTTGCCCCTAAATTCAAAGTAAAATACTTAAAACAGGAATATTTTTCCTACAGATTGTCAAACATTTGCATTCCAGATGCATATGAAGTCTTGCTGTTTTGCTGAACACTTGTTAGCGCAGACTGCCACCCATTTGCAGAAGAATCAGCACACAGACTTCCAGGTTTAGGCAGCCTCTGCGTAGGACTGCATCACCTTCAGCCAGGGCACCGTTCCTTTGTCTCCTCCTGACACTCTGTACTTACCAAATTGTCCACTGAGCTCTTGTATTCCTCAAAAAAAAAATGGAAATGAGGTACAAGGCTGAAAAGTAGGGTGAGATACTGGCTACAAGGACAGTGAAGCTTTCTAAATAAAACCGAAATTTGCGTGGATTCTGTCATCTTGTTTGACTGAACTTGTGGAATCAAGGTATTACTGGTCAAGACCCAACTTTCAGCATTCTAAATGATCAGTGGCTGGGTAAGGAGCAGAAAAAGGAGAGAAAAAAATCACCAGTCAAAACCATCACTATTAGTTTTTCATCTATTTATTGATGGGACTTTAGCATTCTGACTGGTCAGTTAAGACTCATAGCAGCTGTGTACAGACAACCAAAAGCGACTCTCCTCACAAACCATCTGTAGGCTTCTCTGATATGTCCCTTATCACCAAAATCCATACCGCCGTCACCGCCGTCAGATGTTGCTGTAATGAATTCTAGGCTAACTACGTTTTTAGAAAACAAACAGAAAGAGAACTGCATTACTACTTGAATCTTGAGACACAGTTTCTGTGCCATGATCTACATAGGCTAGTTCTAGGGGGAAAAAAAAGTAGTATTTAAAATAATAATATACTAAAAGGAGCAGGTTTAAGGAACTGACAGTCCTCCGTTTTTCCTGTATAGCTCCTACTAGCTTCTACTCTTTAACACTAGAGAGAATCCATACGTGTCTGTAATGTTCAAGACCTTTTGATGTAATTGTTGATGGGTGAAATGCATAGCATTCACTGTATATTGAGTCTGACCATTTCTACACCAACACCGATAATTACCAGTAAGCCATTACTACAGTTCTTGTGCAAGTTGCTCTTTTGTACCATTTAAAACAGAAGGTGAGCAGTACAGTAGAGAGGAGCTGGAATCCCAGTCCCAAGGAATCCAGTCGGGAAAGTTACTTCCAATGTCAAACAAGAGGCAGAGAGTATGAAAAGATAAATTATTCAGTAATAAATCCTACACACTTATAATGCACAAGTTGTAATGAATCTCAGTTGCTCTTGTAATTTTGTAAAGTTGTTTACCTAATATGGCAGATACGCCATATGGTACACTAAAGAGTGTTAGAACAAGGACATGAAGATTTCTAGGTTTTTATTCCTAGTTTTGTATGCAACTGTAAACTACATTCAAGCTGTCCTAGAATGCGAGGAGTAGAAGAACACAGGCTGCTCTGACCCTTCGTCCTGACTACTACTGCCACTCGGTCGTTTCATCCGTCCCTCCTCGGGCGCTGCGGCCCAGCACCGGGCTGTGCTCCCGCTCAGATGCCACGAAAGAAAGGCTCGCAGCCGCTCTGCGCCTTTTTACCCTTAATAAATCATTCGAGCAGCTGATGTAGATTAACTCTTCCACTGTTTAGGGAATGTGACCAGACTTCTATTCTAGATAGTTCTTTGGTATGTTGCTTATAGAATTTCATCATAGCTAAAACTAGCAACGTGCACGACTGTGGCAGAGGCAAACTGGTTGGGACTACCCTGCTTGAAGCAGCATTCCTGCCCCGTACGAAACGGGCAACGTGACCTGCAGTGATGTCTGTAAAATCGCAGCTACTTTGCAGCACTGCAATTTGGCAAAAATGGGTAAAATGCAAGTTAAAAGTCATGGAGAAGGAAAGGGCGTTTTCTTTCTCTCCCTTGAGTTTCAAATGATGACTGAGAAAAGCTGCAGAGTACAAACCACTTGAGAACAAGAGACGAATACAGAACTTCTCGGAGGACTTGGGCGGTCCCTGCCAGTGATGCCACCTGCTGAAGCAATCGGAGCCTTAGGAAAAGCTCAGCCTTGTAATTTTTACTATGCAGCCAAAGTCCACGGCAGGCGAGAGGAAGATACGAGAAACCAGAACAGTAATATCCCTTACCATAACCCATGAATTTCTAAGACTTCTGATTTAAAGATATTTACTCATCCTATTATCCGAGGCCTATATGCTAAGAACAAATACTGATCAGTTTTTACGTTTCCCCGCGAGCGTTTGGCAAACAGCTTCTCCCTTGTAGACACGTTTGCACATTTGGGTGCGGGGTAAGGCACGGGACGGTACTTCAGCACCGTTCCCATCGCCCATGGGGCCAACGCATGAGCAGAGCAGTGTAATTCATGTCACGGTACTATGACTTCAGTGGTCACCGCAAATAGGCAATGCAGGAAGCATGGACACCCGTGTTTGGGCAACCCTAAGCAGAGAATACTTTGTCTCTGACCTATTTAAAGCAATCCCTTCTCACAGGTAGCTCACAGCTCTCCTTCTTCGCAGCCTTCAGCCAGCGACCAGGCCACTCCGTTCTGGGCATCGTCACCCAGGGCACGAGCAGGCGCGGAGTTGCTCCCACCGCAACGCAGCTCCAGCCTCTCATTCCACCCATTCCCAATATGTAAGAGCAAAGCTTATTTTATAATACTGAAATAAGAGGTGCTATTTTAAGCTTGATACCCCATAAAACTTACCACGTGCTACGATTTATCTTTCAGTTAATATTGTGCCAATAGTTCAGTTTTCTGGGGAAACGGCGCCTGGCAGAAGAGAGCATTTATTAAGCGGCAGGGTGTATTTTTACTTTAACTGTATTTACTTCCTCTAGGATGGTTGCACAAGAAGGTCGAAGTGCGGCTGCCGCCCGTGGGGCCGGCGCTCGGCGGGACCTCTCCACCTGCAGCCGGCGCCCCGAGCCCAGGCCCGGCGCGGACCCGCCTGCGGCCGCGGGGCCGCAGCCCCGGCTCCCCGCACCCCGCCAAGGGTTAAGCGGCGGCGGGGGTGTAACGCGGCCGACACACGGGCGGGGACCGTCCCCAGCGCGGCAGGCCCCCGCCTCGCCGCTGCCAGCGCACCGTTCAAAACTGTGATCTCCCTCTCTTTTTCCCCCCCCCTCCCCTCTTCCTTTTCCCTTCCTAGCGCCGAAATCGCAGCCGCCCGCCCTCCTCGGCCGCGCTTTCCCGGGGCTCGCCGCGGCCCCTCCGCCGCGGGCCCGGCGTGCTGAGTCAGGCCGCGCAGGGAAGCCTGCGGAGACCGCGCCTGGCGCACGGCGGCGGCGCCCGCCCCCGCGGCCCGGCCGGCGAGGCTGCTACCGGCCGCGGCCGGGGGGCTGCGGCCCCCGGGCGGGCAGCGCTGCGGGGCCGCCCGCCTCTGCCCGCGGCGGAGGGAGGCGCGGGGGCCGGGGCGCTCCTCCTCGCCCCGCTGCCCCCGCCCGGGGCTGGGCGTGGGGCCCGGCCGCCCGCCCCCCGCTCCCCCCGCGGATCGGTTACAGGCAGCTGGCACAGGTGCGGGGCGCCCTTCAGACTCGCGCCGGCGGGGGAAGACCCGGAGGCAGGGAGCAGCAGGGAAACATGCAGCCATTTTGGGCCGCGGCAGACAAAGAACCGCGGCCGCCCCCGCCGCTCCGCCCGCCCGGCCTTCGCCCGCGCCTGCAGCCGCGGCCCGGCCGCTCCGCCCGCCCGGCCCCGCCCGCCCCCGCCGCCGCGGCGCCCCGCCGGCGGGCCGCTGCCGCCCGACTCCCAACTAAGCCCTCGCAGCCATTTGCCCTGCCTTTTATAGGCGGGCGCCGGCCAATCAGCGGCGGGCGGAATCCCTCTCCGGCCGGTGATGTGAGGCTGGGCGGCCGCGCCTGCGCAGTGGGGGGGGCCGAGTGTGTGTGGGGGGTGGGGGGAGGGAGGGAGGAGTGAAAGGGGAGGGGGGGGAGGAGGGAGCAGCTCACAGGAACCCTCCAAAAAAAAGATGGCGGCGGGCTCGGATCTGCTGGATGAGGTTTTCCTGAACACGGAGGTGGATGAGAAGGTGGTGAGCGACCTGGTGGGCTCCCTGGAGTCCCAGCTGGCGGCCTCCGGCCACCACCACCAGCACCACAAGGCGCAGGAGCCCCTGAGGGCCGCTGGGGGGCTGCTGGGGAACCATGTTGTGAGCAGCAGCAGTAGCAGCAGCAGCCCTAGCCCTAGCCCTGGAGGAGTAGTAGTAGGAGGCAATGCTAATGCCCAAACAGAGAGCAGCAGCAGCAGCAAGATGGGACTGAGTGCCCCAGAGATCACAAAAGCAGGTAACATGGGCAGGGGTGGGGGGCTCTGAGGGAGAGGGGCCCTCCCCTCCCCCCACTCCCCAGCTCCGGCTGCCTCCTTCCCTCACTGCTTTCCCCCCTTTTCCCTCTCTCCTCCTTCTCGTTGTGGCAGGAGCGGGAGTGCAAAGGGTGGTATCGATCATATGGGGGAGAGCCTCCCCTCATCATGCCCCCTCGGTGCGTATCCGCGCCTCTGCTCCCTCCCCTTTATTTTCCCTCCTCGCTTCTGCTTACTAGAGGGTGTTTTATCATGTGTGGGGGCAGCCTCCCCGCAGAACAAGCCGGCAGTGCCCGTCCGTGACTCTGCCGGTCCCCTCTTCTTTTCCTGCCCTTGTTGCTGGAGTGTAAAAGGGCTCTCTTGATCTGGGGGGCCGAGGGAACCAGAGCCCACCCCCTTGGTAATGGCTGTGCCTCCCATGCCGTCTGTGACTGCTCCCCTTCCCTTTCCAGGGGTGGAGGTTATGGGGGGGATTCCCTCTCGATAATGCCGCCTTAGCTGTCTGTGTAAATGCTCCTTCCCCTCCCCCTTCTCCCTTGCTGAAGTGCAAGGGGGTGTTATTAATCACGACACCTATTTCCTGTAGAGGAGGAAGCGAGGGGGGATTTCAAGGGGAGGAAGTCCCTCAAAATGCTTCCCCCCCATATCTGCCCGCCTGGATATTCCTCCCCCACCCCCTCCCTTGTTCCAGGGGCTTGGAGGGGGCATTCCACACCTCTCATTCCTCCTCTGCCCTCAAGGGGGTGTTGTCACAACACCAGGTCCCAGGAAGGGGGGGAATTCAGGCCACAACACCCCACCTTGTACAATGTCTTCTCCCACCCACCCACCCCCCCGTAGCTACCTGGGAATATTCCCCCTCTTCGTGTCGTGAAGATGTAGGGGGATAGTGTGAGGGCTGGGACTGAGGGCTCACTACATGAGAATGGAGGGAAGCTGTTTTTCAGGGGAATTAAAAAAAAATGTCTCCCCAGAATCTCTCTGCAATTCCTCCCCTCCCCCCATATATTTTTTTTTTTTTTGCTTTCTTTCCTGTTGCTGAAGTGTAAGAAGATATTACAGACCTTCTGTCATGATTAATGAAGCTCTTCTAGGAGGATCTCCTTAACCCTTATAACATGCATCTCAGTATCTGTCTGTCACTATTCTTTTCCTGTTTCTGTCTCCTTAGGGCCAGGACCTGGACTGTGTATGATTGTACTTGTGGTAACACCAGGCCTCATCAAGGGGCGTGAGGATTATGCGGGACAAGAAGCTACATCATCTTGTCCCTTCTCAAAACCAGCTTTGCTTTTTATTTATTTTTTTGTAACTATCTCTGGCTGTGGGAACTTCAGATCCAGAAGAACAAATTCTGTAATAAGGTGGAGGGGTCTTCTGGTACCCTGCTCCAGGTCTGGCAGTACTTCTTATCTTGCCAGGCCGACGTTTTTCTTTCCTTTCACTTTTTCATATTTTGCTGTTGTTGAGCCTCCTGATCTAACTGACTTGCTCTGTAGGAGATGAAAGGATTAGAGGGTAACGTGTGCTGGGCGTAGGGAATCTGTCTTATTAACTTGTCTTCCATTGCCGTTTTTCCCTCCTTCCAGTTGCAGTCCTGTTGCTAAATGTAATGTCAGGCTCTAGAATGGGGAAGAGGTCTAAGATGATCTTCTTCCTCCCTTCCCTTGGTTCACATCAAATCTGTTTTTCCCATTTTGTCTTACTGTAGTGTTGAAAGCAGGGGTGTTACAATTAATATTGAATCTGTCAGTCTTGGGTGGGGAAACTGGAGGCTTTAAGGTAATGTCTTCAAAGCCATCTTCAGCTTGTACTCTGTCCCGTTTTCTTGGCTCTGGGCAGGCAGCCTGGGAGATGCAGAAGACTTGGTCATGGGGGAGAACATTCTGTCTTCATTGGACTTCTCTTCTTGCTCATTCTCTCTGTTTAACCTTGTTGTTGTTTTGCAGGAGCAGGAGGAGTGCAAGGGGGTGTGATTAATCATAACACCAGGTCCCAGACTTCAGCTCTGGATGGAGCCACCACAACGAGCACCAGCACCACCACTGCAGCAGCAGGAGGATCTGAAGTCACTGCTGCTCCAGGGACCCTCAGTCAGGGCAAATCGGTGGTTATCAGCACCATGGCAACTGCCTTGTCCACCAGGAATGGCAAGATTGGGACCACAACAGTGCAAACTTTGAATGGGAGTAACGTGGTGATGAACTCTCACCATACAGGAACTGCTGCTTTCTCTGGGACTCCTGTGACTGCTAACCCCGCTTCTGCACCTGCTGTTGCCCCTCTCGTTAACAATGGACCTGGATCTGTGGGGAAAGGAAATACTGTTAATGCTGTTTTGCCGTCAGCTTCCAACACTGTCATCCAGACTTCTTTCCTTAATACTGCTGTGTCCTCTGCATCTTCCTCCTCGCCCACAGTTATCTCCTCGCAGCCACCGCCGAGCATTGGAACTGGGGCGCCTACGGTAACGCTCGTGAGGCCACCGATTCACACAGCAGGACCCACAGTAGCTGCAGCTGGTGCAGCCACTCAAAATGGGAGCAATACTGTGATCAATTCAACCATCAGTGTGGGGAGTTTTCCTGCTGTTGCTACAGCCACTGTGGGATCTGGAGTTTCCCTCCAGACATCGCTTGTGAACAGCCAGTCTGGTTCCACTGTGCCAGCAGCTCCCGCCACACAGGTCATCAAATCTGAGTCTCCTAAAACTATAGTCCAGGCAGTATCCCAACAGCAGACGCTGGCTACTGCTGGCCAGCCCAGTACTACAGGGGGTAACATGATTATTGGGCAAACTATGCAAGCTGGGCTCTCCAATGTTGCTCCCAATCCTGGTGGGATACCTCCTGCAGCTCCTGGCACCCCCACAGGAATGGCTAAAGGCACTGCCAATACGGTGGCACAAAGTCTGCCAAGGACTCCAACAGCAACTACGAGTGGAATCAGAGCAACTTTGACTCCTACAGTTTTAGCACCTCGTTTGCCTCAGCCACCTCAGAATCCAACTAACATTCAGAATTTTCAGTTACCACCAGGTAAGTAAGAGGATTGAGGGGTCTTATTGTGGAAGTGTATTTCTTGCAGGAAGGAAGGTATCCAAATCAGGTTTCTTGCTGTTTAATTGGGAATTGTGGAAAAGGCATTATATTTAACAATGAGAATCATCTGGTTTTGAGTAGTACAATAGTAGCATCCCGCTACTTTGCATATGATTTTGGGTGACCAAAAAGTCTTTTCAGCAGTAATAATTTGAAAATAATTCTGCTCGGTATCTTTGTTACAATGCGAGTGTAGATGAAGCTGCAAACTGCCAAAGCGTGACAATGGAATATTATCAAATGAAATGTTGTGATTTCACTTTCACGTAAGGCATTTTGACTTTTAATGCGGTGTTGTCAGTAGTTCGCATAACCTTCGCGTGCTGTTCAGTTCCCTCTCTGTCCCTGCGTGCCCCCAGTACCACAGAGCGCTCGTGAATAGAGAAGCAGCAGATACAACACAAGAAAACTACCTTCTTTTGCTTTAAATACCTTCAAAGTCTGACTTAAAAACTCACAGATTTGAAGCTGGTGATGATCATCTTAGTCACCGGAGTTCTGATACAAAAGGCAGTCTTCCTATGTCCTTACCTCACCCTGTTGTGTCTAGGGTTGCAGCTTTTGTAGTAGCTAGTCTCATGCTTAGTGCTGAGCATCTCTGGACAAGGAATCTAGTCCTGAACTCAGTGGGTGAGTAAAAAGCAGGACGAGAAGCATTTCCTTTCTGAGAACTGTTTTGTCCCTCCTTAAATATCCTAGATTTGGAGATTTAAGGTTATATATTTGCTGTTATTTTGAACCAGGCTTGTACTTGTATCCAGTTTCATTTTTAACTGAAAATACGTCTGTGAACCTACAGAGTTTCCTGTATTTTTAATAATATATGGTAATAGCTGTATTCTTACTATTCACTGTTTTCAGGGCAGTATACAAAGAACAACTAATTAAATTTTACTACTTGTACCGAATGAAATTAGTGATGGTTGTGTATTATCTGTTTCAATTAGTCTTAGTAAAAATACATCTATTGTAACTCCTAACCGACCTTAAAGTAACGCACCTGTCACATAAGGTAGATGAGAAACCATACTGTGTTACTACGCACTGTCTTTTTTGTGTAATATACTATTTATGGTATGTGATGCCATGTAGTTTGATGAAGTCTGTCAAACATTCTGTGTATCTAAGTTCGAACTGGCATAAATATTCCTCATTTTTTCTGTATAGAAGCTTATTCCCTATATGAGTAATTTGAATGACACGGGTTGCTAATTTAAAAAATAGCAGTAAAACTCAGACCTCGAAATCCCAGTGCTTAATTTGAAGCTTGTAAATTGATAGGCTGGAAAAGCCTTATTTATTTATTTATTGCCACAGTATATCAAAGGATTTTTCAGGTTTACCGTCTATTGCCATGTGTACCTACATTTTCACGAATACTGCATTATAAACCTGAATAGGGGAAAAATACTACTGTTGAGTCCAGTGGGACTTTTTTCCCAGGTAGCTGGTGTTTTCAAACTGCCTTAGCATACTGAAATGTGTTACTCTTAGAAGCAGTGTTGCCAGTCCTTAAGCGTAATTGGACCATAAATTGCTCCTTTGGAGGTCTCCATAGATCAAAGTAAAACAATATAGGTTCTAAACACTTGAGGTTTTTTATTAAGCACTTTTCTTGTCTGTCCTACACTTTAAAAATATTTATAACTTCAAAAGAATAGCATGACTCTTAAAATAAGCAAGTATACATGACTGAATACATAGAAATTGGAAATTGGGTTCTTGCATGATGAGACAGACTTAATATTGGAAAGGATTTTTTTTTTTTAGTGGAACAGATTATTTTTTTTTTTAAATTGCTTTGGTTTACATTTTTATACCTTGTGAAAGTAGCCAACTTTAAAAATGTTTTGCATAAAGCATTTCTTACAGAACACTTAAGAACTGATGGATGTTGAGCTCTTACAAACATCTCACAGGTGCAAGGGCTAAGCACCTCTGAAAGTCTAGCCACATGCAACTGCTTTAATCTTTAGTAGAGTGCATATACATTCATAGTGAAAGGAGAATAGATGACTATGCTTTTGAAATTGTATTTCGAACTACAGCGTCATAGGCCAGATTTTTAAAGGCAGTTTGGTAGCGTGAAGCTGCAACTGCAGCGCTCGTATGCTGCGCGTCTACCGTATGCATCAAATTTGCACACACAAGTTAATGTTTTTAGAAGTTAGTAGTGTGTGCTAGTAAGAGTTTGTAAGGCTTGGTGCATGAGATAGCTTGAGATCATGCACTGCACGTGTCACTTTTTACACCAAGGTTTACTAACACTTAGAAAGAAAATTTTTATGGAAGGTTTGGCCAATAAGCAGCACACGTTTTATAGTTATTTTCTTACCCTGAATTACTGTTTCTAGCGCTCCAAAATACAGTTACAGTTTCACATGTATGGAAAGCAGAATATAAGATGTCAGTAAGTATTATTAACCTGGGACTTGAAAATTAGAAACCTTGAATGGTTTCGAATGTTCTCTTAAAAAGACCGTGTGGAAAATAAGCTCAATCAACACTCTTTAAAATATATTACTTTTAGAATAATGCTTTGTATTGCATCAAGGCGATTGTGCAGCAAACATCGACCGACGAAATTAAAGATGTTTGAAGAGCTAATGGGCCGTAGTTGTTGCGACCTTACTGGATTCTGGTATATTGCTTCTCAAAGAAATGACTATTCAGAGCATCTGTGCATTAATAATGGTTTTCCACTCCAGACATCTTTGAGGAAGAGGACTATTGCGCTTAGTCTTTTCTTCAGGAGCCTGTGTTTGGAACTTTGTGGTCTAGGTGGACAGATCTCGGTAATGAAGGTCCAAAAATACGCTTATTTATAGCTTCTTAGCAAAGACATGCAAATATTGTTAGATAATTTTCTAGGGGGCAGGAACACAAGTTTCTCTTTATACAATGCTACTTTAAAGATGCAACATTTTTTGAAACTGACTGAAAATAAATTTTATGAAGTTCTTTGTTTCAGAGTACTTCAAGCAATAATATGAAATGTGTTGCGTACAATAATATGGTAAGAGGTAGGAAATTTGGTGAGTTTGTTGAAGCATTAAGTCAGTGTTCTGCTGTTACAGATGCTCAGAAAAGTCTGCAGAAAAGTGTAACGGAGATTATGCCCTAAGATTAATCTTCTGCAATGTAAGCGTTTGTAAAGTGTTTAGAGGTCATCGCTGACACGTGGTTGAATCATCTTGTAAAATGACAAAACTTGTGTACTTTAAAATCACTTTTCAAAATACTATCTTCTCCAGCAATGCTCTAATACAATCTAAAGACCAATGTCTATAAGCTTATGCTTACTTTAGCAGTATTGTCAACTTGAGGGTTCAAAGATGTGGTTTCTGTTCTTGCAGATGCTTTATGTTGTTACTCTCTTCTGCTTTATTTTTATGTACAAGCATCTCATAATAAGCTTTTAAGATGCTTGCTTAAAGAAGGGAGCAGATTGGAGAGAGTGCTGTAGGTATACAGAAAAAACAATATAGAGCTGGTAGGTCTGAACAGTTTTCTCTATTAGCTCAGGTGAAACTGAAATCTAGAAACCTTCACTTCCCCCTGTCCCCCTCTTTTCTTTTCTTTTCTTTTCTTCTCTTCTCTTTTACCTTCGGAGTGAAATGTTAGTACTTACGAAAATTTCCTAGCTTGATCCTAAAGACTAACTTCTAACTTTTTTCCTGAATAAGTAAGATTCTGTGACACTCAGTCCTGTTTGAAGATAGCAGATAGGATAGGTTGTCTTTATGTAATTTTTTTACTTCTGCAATCGTGACGAGTATTCTCATTAGCAGTAATGCAGTTGTGCATCTGTAGTAGAACTGCTATCACAGATTTGTTTTGCTTTGTATCTAATAATAAAACTTCTTTATTACTTTCACAAAACTCACTTGAATCTACCAGTAGCTGATGATAGGGGATGAGACTAGACTACTTCATCGCTTTCTTTCCGGAGGCATCTCATGTGCCACTTCTGTGGTGACTACAGGATGGGCCGTTTCCCGACTGTGAAACTGATGGGGCTCCTTTAAAAACTGAACGTTCCAGAGTTCTGAACAGTACTGACAGTTGGTTTAAACTTACTGTTGGTGCTTTCTAGAAGCAAAGGGTACCTGGAAGAACATTGGTGCTATACGTCTGTAGACCCTGGAGGATGGACTACATCTATTTGCATGTTCAAGGTTTTCTTCGCAGCCTCTAAGGCTGGAAACTTCAGTTGGTGTTAAATGGAAGCATAACTTTTGTAGAAACCAATGATTTTTAGCTTGTGTTAGCTATCCAAGAAGGATTCTAACTTAGGCCTTGGTTATAGTGGCTTTAGGATGGGAAAACTACCTGAACACACACGTAATTTAAAGCATGGGTTCAGGTCCTTTTGACTTGAGCAGTTGTACTTTTTGGAGCTGGAGTCACTGAAAAATAACGTCTGCAGGAGTAGTTCAGTTTCCTCCCGTAAGGAGCTGCGGTGCTAGGCTGTCTGGCAAAAGAGAGCGGGTAGAAAAAGGAGAAAGGTGGCAGGCTGAGAAGAATCAGACAACCTTTTCATTGTAAAACAATTTGTGTTACTTTTTCATACCGAATGCAGTGTTCTTTGGGTTACTTTGTACTTGAAACATGTACCCCAGAAGTGCCTAAAGTAACTAGGAATATAAATAGATGAGGAAATCTACAGACTTCCATAAGACAAGAAATATAGAAAGGAACAGAAGAAATACTATGAAGTAGTGGAATGTAGTTGTTTCTATTTCTCATTGACTAGCAAGCGAGTTCAAACATATCCTGATTATCGTTTCCCTGTATGTAGCATGTGCTGCCAATATTATGCCTGTTAACTGTGTTGGCATGGCTGTATTTTGTTAAAAAATAATGTCTGTAATGCACAATGATAATAGGAGCTTCTTATAGTACTTATAGGATGTTTTACTTTCAAAGCATTTTACAAAATTTAATCCTTGCAACACGCCTGTGTGGTTGGTAAATAAAGTAGTATGAACTCTGCTTTAGAGCTGGGGGAAAGAGCAAGTTAGAGAAGTTCTGACTTGCTCAAGGCCATGAGGGAATCGATATTTTGCCAAGATTAGAGCTTGGGAGTCCTATACTTGGCACATAAAGTGGTATCTCTCTTTCTGTAAGATAACTGTGGATCTCTTCTGCAGAACTCTTCTGGGTGAGGGGTAGATTTTATGTCCAAGTCATGCATCGGCAAGAGGAACATTCTGCTTTATTTGAAATGTGCTACATCAGATCTGCCACATGTCGCCAGACTGAAAGTTGTGTTTGTTCTTACTGCAACTTTTGTAAGTGAGGAATCCTGCGTGCTTAGCTTTGTACCCCAAAGAACTTCAGACGCTGAGAGCTGTGCGATAGGATTTTTTTGGTTTTGTTAAAATCAGTGTCATGAGGCAAACCAATGCTTTGTTTTGCACATCTGATAAGGGTGTCTCTTTAAGTGATGGGTTCTAATGGGACTATCATTGTGATTCCATTAAGCTATGAAGGCTATTAACTTTGACGACGTATTGTTCAGTTCTGCTATGGAAAATACTGTTGTTCCCAACAGCCTTTGGAAGAGCATGTATTGATTTGTTTCGTATACCTATCTATGCTTCAAATTCTGATCTTTCTGTTTTGTTTTTTTTTTTTTTTTTTGGGGGGGTATCACTAGGCTTATGATCAAGGTTGTTGGTCAATGACCACAAGTGAATGATTTATTTTCTTTTGAGCCATTTTGCACCCTGCTACTCTAGAAGTTACATGGTGTTTCTATGTTCAGTGAGCTAAACGAGTTTCCATCTCTGGAAATCTATATGAGTTACTTCTGAAATGCGCTGTCTTGGTTTGAGGACCACAAATTTGGATGCTGCCCAGGACTTGAATCACTTACTAACACGGGATGCTGCAGCAAAGTTAGCAATCTGAGATGAAAATGCAACAGTTCTGAGCACTGATAAGACACAAATTAGTAGGTATCTCAAACTTCCTTCAAATGAAATGTTTTGGTGTATGAAAACTCTTACTATTGTTTGTCTTCTCTGGTTTGGGAAATATGCAAACAGAATCCTAAAAAAAATGTATGAAGTAGTTCAGGAACACAGTTGAAAAATACTGATATTAGCCTAAGTGGGTTTTAGCAAAGAGAAGAGACTGGCTTGTGGAAAGCTTGCTTTCTAGCTTTCTGTTCTCATAAAAACTGTGTGATCAAATACTAAGAGTCTGCTTGGTAGGAACTAGACCTTGAAGTCACTTAAGAACGCAACATGTTAAACATTTTTTTTTGTTACCGTATGCAGTTTTTGTCAGAAATACTTGAAATCAGCATTTTTACCTGAAAATAACTACTCGTCAGGATTGTTCTCTGCGTTGAAACTTTATAAATGTTTATAACTCCATTTATCTGCCTGAATCTGCTCCTTGAATTTGTTGCCATTGCTTGATGTTAAAAAGAAGGCTTTTGCCAGTTGGAAGACAGTAAGCATTAGCAAGTTTAACTTTTTTATGTTAGGTATATTATTTCTTGTGAAAGAAGATTTGAAGAAGTAGTGGCATGAAAAAAATAATTTTGAAAATTGTGTTTCTCACAATGAAGACAGTGACAGAAAGGAATTTTTAGTCGTACTTAATAGGCAGTTATTTCAGTTGTATTATGAACTGTAAAGCTGTATGTGAAGGAAGGCCAAACTGTAGAGAGAGTAAGTGGCACACACGGGTTACAAAGGGCTTTTTCTGTGCACGGCCACAGGGGTGTTCCTGTGTACAAATAGCTGGGTGATCCGTGAACGTTGCCGACGTTTCCCTGGTGCGTTTCTGGGCCTGAACCCTCAGGACGGCTCTGTCCCTCTGACAGGTTGCACACAGTTGTTTTACAGAGACAGTGGCTGTGGGGATATTCAGCCTTTGGTTTTGTGTTGTTATAAGTTGTTAATGCATTAACTTGAATTTGTTTTTAAACTAATTAAGGTCTTGCCTAAATGCAAGAAGTTGTAGTGTATTTATACTGATGCAGGTTTCCTGAAAGTTGTAAAACGTTTCTTGTCTGGATACAGTTTTTGCTGAATCAGCCCTCTTGCATATTGCTTCCTCGTAAGAGAAGGAAAATAGCTTATACAATAATTATCTTGTACAACGATATGGTTGTGTCCACACTGGAGATAGTACCGCTAAATTATTGTGACGAAACAGTCCCAATTTCCATCTCAAATGTTGAGAGAAATGTAAAAACTACGCAGACCAGGCTGTAATTAAACAGGTGTAAAGACTGTGTGATCACTCATATTTCAAATTAGGTGAGGCTTTTTTTCATTGAGACCATGGAGATACAAATAGAGCAAAATTTTTTTTTATTTTAACCTTTTTAGGACAGTTTTACCTCAGTTCAATCTGGAAACTTTTACCCTGCTTCTATTCTGTGGTAATTTCCTTCCAGAAATGCTGGTTGTCTTCTGGAGGTACGGGTGTCTCAAGGAACTGAGAGACAGGTTTTTACCGCAAAGCCTCCTGTCTTGGAGTAATTTTCTTCAGGTGTCTTTAGCATAATATTTCATGTAAACTGAAATAATTGTCCTTGAGGCCTTATTTATGCCTTTATGTACGGGGTATTTAAATATAGAATATTTTTTGGTGAGAACAAAACCTTGATTATCATCACTATATAATGGTATAGATTATCAATAATCAAGAAGGAGGTGATAATCATAAGGAATTAATACAGCTGTGTCCTGTTTCTGCAGTGGGATCTGTATAGGCAGAGTTCAGCACCTCAGTAGAGACGTCTTAAGGCATTGTGCAAACGTAGATAATCTTTGGCGCTGTAACTGTCAGGCTAGAAATAACATTTTAAAAAGATGAGTTTCTGTACTTGTATTACCAGTGATCAGAAAGTTACACTTTGGACATAAAAGGCTGATTCTCAGCAAAGTGCATAAATAGGTTATAAATCCTTTTACCCAAGGACAGTCCTTTTACTGTGTATTTGTACAGGATTTAGTGCAAGGTTCGGCTCAGTTGCCAAGCTCTCTTTTGTGGGATTTGGAAAAGTAGACTGATAAAAATTGGGTAACTTCTTGTCAGTGTAGAACTCTGCTTATAAATTAGAACTGTAGATTATGGACACCGTGCATCTTTTAATTTTGATGCTTTTTTACTTAAAATGCATTACTAAAATATTTTTTTCAAGAACACACTGTAACCAGTACCTAGACAACTAGTAACATAGAACTTGCATCAGTATGTAATATTATTCTACATGGCTAGCATGACTGTTCTAAGGTTTGTATTGAACCAAGTAAGTATCTCTAGTAAAAATGGCCTAACTTATGATTATAACTTGATTAATATACGCTTCTGAGTAGTTGCACTGTTAAAAGCCATCACAGTACTGTTGTGCAGAATAAAGCACATGCTGGACAGATTGTACAGACATCCAGTATAGATTCAGTTGAAAAATGTGTGCTCTAGATATCAGAATATAAACAAAAACTACGCAATGAGGTGTGGTGCCATGCTCTAGTCATTCTTAAATGGTTTGAGGGGGCAGGAAGGCTGTACTAAGCTGTCTTCACACCTTCCTTCAGTTTATTAATCAAATATTTCTGTAAGGGAGGGTTAGATTCAGTGCCTCTCAGAATGTAGTAACATCAGGTGCATTCAGCGTAAGCGGTGGTGTGGCAAGTGGGACCAGTTGTACTCACATGAGTCAGAAGTACCAACTCCAAGGAGCAGCACTGAGGAATTGCAGCACCTGTGGCAAAAGAGTCAGCGAAGGTGGCCAGAAGACTGTTTGCTGAGGGAGCAGTGGAGGAGGTCGGAAGAAGGGATCTGGAGTAGGAAGGCTGAGAGTGGCTAAACTGTGCAGAAGTTTATAGAAAAGCATGAGGAGCTGTTCGTTTTTAATAAACATATGTGCAGTAATGTTTGCAGTAGTATTGAAGGTGGATTGGAAGAAGAGGCAAGTGTTCACGCCATGAACTTCAACCTCTTATTTCCCTTCATTCTTCCTTTTTTCCAATGTATCATTTGGTTTTCTTTTCTTCCCTCTCCTCCATGGGGGAGGGGGAGAGAAGGCACTAATTATTTATAAGTGTTAGTCATACCCAGTCATTAAGCTTAGTCATTACTCAGGACTGTGCATTTGATGGTTAGTAAAATAAAACGAGACTTGATTTTGTTTAAAAGCTTTCTGAATTCAAGCTTACAGGTGTGAAAATACTTTTAATTCTGTGTTCAGACTAACTGAAAAAGCAGTGCTATTTAATAAATGTTACCATCAGCCAAGTGACATGTAATATCATGTCCATGTTGTTAGTTTGTATTTGAACTCGCAGGCGTAGCGTTCGGCGTATTCTCAAAGCAGAATAACTTTTGTATCGGCAGTGAGAGAGTCGTAAAATCGCAGGCTGTTTGTGCAGAGGAGGATTTGAAGGGAACGTTTCCACTGAGGCTGCCCTGGGTGGCTGTCAGTCGGTGGAATTGTCTAACACCGGGGCTCCACAGCTCTGGGGGAAAAGGCGGCAGCAGCGAAGGGTTTCGTCACTGCTAAAGTTACAAAAGGTGTATACCTAGAGTAGGGCATTCACAGTGGGGCCAAATGAAAGAAGTGCGTTTTTTGTAGGTTTTCACGTACTTAGTTGTTTTAGTGTGTTGCTTTTCAAAGCAAGATAACGTGGATTTAATGCATTACTCTTCATTAAGTATTTGTGTGCAGACTGGTAAATGCAAAGTAACTTGCCCGTTCCCAGTTCATCAGGTGCTTGAACAGCACTACTGTTGATGTGCCTTGGTGTAGACAAACTGATCACCAGAAGTCAAGACTAGTTGAGTTTTAAAATCTCCTCTTTAGAATAACAGATCAAAAGAATTAGTGACACACTATTTTGTGTCTTCCTTTCTCAAAAACAAATCCAATTTTGGTATAACTGCATGGTTGGTTGATGTTAAGTATATTGAAATTAATGGCAGAGCTAAATCTGAATCACTTTGAGATCAATAATTAAAGTAATTGGTTTAGCTCTTGATAGTGTTTTTCTTAGTTCTTTCTGCATGAGACTAAAGACAGATTTGTGTGATGATTGGGTTGCAGTTTGACAGGGTGCTCTGGTGTTTTGGCTTTGTATGCTTGACTAGAAAGGAATGTTAACACACTTTCAAGGAATATAGCTTTCCAGAAAAGTCAAAGTAGTTTCAAGTCACATTGTTGTTGAAGTGTTTGTCAATTGTTGCTATATAATATGACATATTTCCCAGAACACTTCTCACACACCTTTTCAACTGACCAGGTAAGATTTTTTCCATATAGGATCACTGTTAAATACAGTGGCTTTTTGGCACTCCAGCATGACATTATTCCTTTAATTATATTCTTAAAAGACTTGTGAATCAATACTGTACAAGTGATGATTCACTTCACTTTTTAGATGGTGCTCTTGAGTTCTGTAGTTTGAAACTGAATTCTTGCATAGTAAGAGTAAGCAAAAGCTTTTACTATGAAGTTGAGTCTCTTTTTGTCTTTTGACTCTTTAGTAAGAAAAAACAAAAGCAGTTTTTCATAATGTGAACTTGTGTACTTGGTCTGTACAAAATACATTTTCTGTGCACTGCAGTCAGGATTCTTGATGTTTTTTGAGAATGTATCTTTCATCTGTGTTGGCAATAATCGTAAATCAGCAGTTCAAGAATTAGTGTTTCACAGACCATAACCATTAGTTATGATCTGTGATATGTGTGTGCAGATTGGGCACGTGGGGAGAGTGATGATAGGCAAATGGAGTGCTGTAGTAAACTAATGCTGTACCAAAACTTCAGGCATTGTATCTTGGTAAAATTTGACTTTATTCCAGAGTGACATGAGTTGAGAAGCGAAAGGAATGCTGTGCTTTTGTAGCTGTGTAGGAAGGTCTTGTCCAAAACCCTGTGCCATGTCAGTCTTCACTATGGTGTGAAGTTTAGTGCCTGTCAGGAGAGACTCCCAAGTGTTTTGTATTAGAGGTGCTCTGAAGCAACACCGATAGTCATGTTTTTTCGTGCCAAGTTGTAGCTCACCTCAAGCACAGCAGGTGCTGAATGTTTGACAGACACCTTTAAGATGTGTTTGGCATAGTGTGCACTGTATGCTCTCAATACAATTCTGTGCAAAACCTCAGCATTTGTTGCTTTAGGGTGCCCATGATTGAAACAAGACTTGAGGGAATCTAGTACAACATCTCAGGTTGCTCCAGCGTGCTGGACAGCTCTATCACCGCCTGGCAGTTTTATGGCCTGTAGACTTGCAACTCAGCAGGGAACGTATCTACTACTAACTGATGTTTGTACAGGCTGACCTCATCCGTGCCAGTGCAGCGCAAGCACTTCTGGAGCAAGTCACAGATAGCGAGCTGAAAATGAACCCACCGCTGGTTTGCAGAAGCTGATACCTGCACTACGTAGACTTCTCCGTACGCACTATGGTTATCCTCGTGGAGCTAAGACACCTTTATATAAGTCACAAACCAACCTCATTTGTTCGTGGAACTCAAGAGCCTGGATGGCTGACAGTGTCAAAGACTTTGGCAAGACAGTTCAAGTAAAAGTTTTGTCTGGATTTGTTGTGCAGCACAGATCACCTGAGGTTCTAAGCACCTAAACTGAGACAGTGCATCTAATGTGGTGGTGCACACCTCTCATCAGGTACAAAACAATGTGTCTTCAATAACATCTAGTCCACAGCTGTGTTGCCATTTAAAGTTCTGTGCTATTCATCTCGATTTGTAATCACTGTTTCTCATGAGTTGGTGTGTAGATTGTCCTTCAGGAGCTGCTACGTGTCTGCTGGTTTATTACAGATGCTCTTCTTTGATGTATGTAAATAATTATAAATCTGCTAAAAGTTGTCTTGTGTTAGGGAAGATCCCCTTAATTACCCAGATTTTCATGGAGCTGCAGTGGACTAGTAGACTTTAATAGGTTCTTCCCTCTTTTCCTGGCCTTTCGTTCCTGTAGAGTGAGAACTTTTCCAGGCAGGTCCGTTATCATAAGAGGAGGAATGGTGGATTGTTGGACAGCGTTGATGTTGGTACCAGGTTATCATTTCCTTTTCTGCAAAAAGTGACCCTATCGTATATACCGCTTCTGCTGAAAGTTCTTCCTGTAGTTTGTATAGGCAGCTCTCTTTTTCTTCAGCTGTCTCTCCAGTATTCTTCTAGCTTTTCTGTATTGGGAAAATCTTAGAAACTTCGTCCTTTTGTAAAGGTTTTGTCATTCCAGGGTCTCTGTGTAGCTCGATCCAATCATCTACAGAGCATTGACTCATCCCCTTTGCTTTATATGGTTTTTGTGGTGTGTATGGTATCAACTTGCATAACCTTGCAGACACTTGCTTTCCTTTTTGTTGCAACAGAATCTCTTCTGACAATACAGAAGGAATACTATTATAAAGCTTTCTTCTGCTAATATGGCACAGCCCGCTTATGATTACTGGCAGATTTTTTTGCCACGTCAAATGTTTGCAGCATCTTGCCGCAAATGAGTATGTGCTTGAGAGCTTAAGGCACAAACTGCTTTGACGTTAAGATAACCTCTTAGTGAACTAAGTTGGGATTTGAAGATTTGTCAGATGTCAGTGGACTTTATGATCAATAACCCTCTTTTCTAGAGGTGTTTGTAAGGACTTTCATTTCCTACACCAGAAGCATCAATCCTCTAGTTATTCTTTCAGGCTCGGGCAGTCTTGCTGAACATCAGTGTATGTGTGTAATGAAGGTGATTCTGTGCTGCCTACCAGTTCTCCCTGACCCTAACTGTTTTTTCTCTGGAAATAAAGTTCAGTTAGTTTTTACTTTAAGAGGAGAATTTCCTTAGGAGACTGGAAAGGGATATTCTCCATGCAATTTCAAGATCATGCATCCATTAATTCTTCTGTCGTGTCTCAGCTACTAAAAAAAAGAACTTATTAAAAGTCTAGGTTCCTTAGTAATGGTTCTTCTGACTTGATCTGGATTAGACCATGAGCTACGTTATGGATAATGAACAAAATCTGTAAGCTTGAAGCTATCTGTTCTTCTGTTCAGTATCTGCCTCAGAGAGATGTTGTCACTTGTGATCTGATAGGATACTTTCTAGGTTTTATATTTCACAGATCCACAAGACTTTCATTCTTGCACGCCGGTATTCCCAGTGACAAGCATGGGCATACCTTTTTATGGTCCGCATGTTAGGTGCTTGCTAAGTGTAGATAAAGTCCTTCAGTGTGTCACCTACTGTATGAATCGAGTGCCCGAGAAATGGAGCAGTTATTCTGAGAGAGGGTGACACCTAGATATGTTGCTGTTTGAGTGGCTGCCTGCTAGGTATGGTTGTCAGAGGTGACAATCTGCTGGACTGTGTATCTCCTCCAAACAGTAATCTGAAGATGCCTGCTATATCTGCAGAAAGTTTTAAGTCTGTCATTGGGACGTCCAGCTCCTATAAATATTATTAATCTTGGTTTACCAGCGAAAACTGGTAACAAGACAGAAAACTGTTTTGGTTTGGGCTTTTTGGATGTAGAGGTTCTCTAGCAAGAAAGCTCTATGTGTCAGGAATTACACAGGTAATCAGAGTGGTCTGCAAAGGCTACAGAATATTTTTTTTTATTCTTCTTCCTTTATTATTCTGATAATTTTTTTTTCTTTAGTCTTTGCTAAGCCAAGCCATGTTTCAAGGAAAGAAGGAAGAGGAAGGCATTAGAAAAAAGCCTGGTTTGTGTTTTTGTGACATGTCATATGGCCAGAGCTCTTTACTTGTCATTCCAGTGCATGATTTTACAAGTTTTATTAATTTAAAAACAAAACAAAATAAAACAAAAACCATCAAACCCCAAACACAACACTTTGTAAATGGAAATGCCATTAGCAAATGGAAATATAAATAGTAAGAGGCAAAGACAACACAGTGTAGAATCATGGAGCTACATCGTATAATAATGAACTTTTCCATCCAAACACTCTTGAAAACAGGAGGGATCTGGGAAGGTCTCCACAACAAGAGCACATGAGATGACCGTTGTACTAGTCAGGAGCACAAGTCTTTTCAGCATAAGGAGCAATCCAACGCAATTTCGTTAATCCTTCATTTGCAGCTATGATGAATTGTTTAATTCAAACTAAAATATGAGCCTCTTTCAGGATTCTCTTAAGCCTCCAACTTCTAACAAAAATGGTAATTAATTTTAATTTTAATTAGTTTTTAAATGAGAGACTTGGAAAGAATGCTTGAATGTTTGCATTTTTAATAGTGAATATGATTTTAGAGTACACGTGATCAGACTTTCTAGGAAAAAGAAGTCAGAGATATATTTAAAATGGCCAAATTTTATTGTCACCTTTTTCTAATTGAACATTTTCAGTGATCTTTATTACCTGTTTGGTCTCAAATAGCAGTTCATCCATTTGTGGAACAAAAACCTAGATGGTAAACTTGAAACAGAAAGATATTTTTCATCCATACTTTAAATATGTTGCTGAATTTAATTAGAGAAGTGAGATACCTTGGTAGAGTTCTTCTAGTACCTGGTAGTCATTTCTGATATGGTTCATACAGCATTTGCACCCTTATGCATTGGAGTTTGAGGTTATGATACTTATGTGTATTTAAATATTTAAAATATAAGGTTTGGAACGTAAGAGAAATTATGGGTTTTTTTTTTCCTACACGTCTGGCTGTCAGCCCCTCCTTTTTTCCGTTGCAATGAATGAATCAACTGAGAGATGGCTAATGTATGTATGGAGAGAGGGGGCTGTTATAGTCCTACATTGACTTTGTTTAGACGTGGGAAATAAATGGGACTTTCTTTTTAATTCTTAATCAAGTTAGCTCCAATGAGCTTTCTGAACTTCACTGAAAATCCACTTAATGCCAGCTTGGGTATAGTTTTGGGTTAGTGAGTTTCTTTTTTAGCTAATTGGGTTGGAAAAGAGTCTGTAGTTGGGCTGGGGAGAGAGAAGCTGAGAGAGCAGCTCCATCTCCCTTTCTAAAGAATTCTCAACAAGGCTGGAGAGGTGTTAAGTGTGCAGTCAAAAATTACTTGCCCGCACACTGTATTACTGGTGAATTTCTGCACAGAAATTTCAATACCAAAGTTCATCACGATCTGAATTTTTGCACCTTTTCTGAATCACCCATCTACTAACAAGATGCAATTTCAAGCAGGTAAAATGTCTTACATCATCATACCATGATTAAAGTTTATGCAAGACTAGTCTGATGTTTGTAATTGTCTTGATGTTTGTATATAGCCCATTAAGTGTGCACAGCAATTTATCGATCAGTGGTAGACTGACTGTAACTTAAAGACATGTTAGAAATTGTATAAATTGAAAATAACTGTGTATCAAATATGAGTGCAGTATAAAAGAACTGTTTAAATAGGGACAGATATGAATGTAGCTTTGTATGAAGCACTTTTTTTATTTTGACTTCAATACTTGAGGGAAGGTTCAGACTTCTTCATAGTTAGAAATCTAGCAGGATAGTGCTTAGAGTCAGGGTTTGAATTACAAATGATTGTTTTGTCTGTCTGCTGCCAAAAATTGAACTTTCTTGATATGTTTTCTAAAGCTCACATTAATCTGCTTTTCAACTGTCTGTTTCAGCAGTTGTGCTATGTTAATGTGTAGGCATGTTCTAATTTTGCATGTAGCTCAGGGAGAATATTTCATTGTTCAGACATTGCGCTTGCACTTCGGGGTAGTCAACCTTCATTTTGTGGTTATCTCCCTTGCTTCCTCTCTTTTCTCATTCATGTTTTGGGGAGCAAAACAATGAGTTGACACTACTGGTGTCCTGAGGGGTGGTTGTGCTGTTGCAGGACACTAATGTGTAGTGCAGACCCATTCTTGAGCCTGATGTCTGTATTGAGCTGGAGACTGGAACAGGGAGCGTAGAGCTGTGTGCCAGTGCCTGATGCTATGAAGGTTCTCGTATGCAGGTGAGCTGCTTTGGGTTGGCACTTTCAAATAACTTTGGTCACTTTTGCACCGAGAGAGAAGTTTAAAAAACAAACACCCACCTCCCTCCCCAAACCCGACACTAGAGTTAGTATCTCTTATGTTGCTTCTGGAAGGAAATTTGGATGGTACGTTAGCCCTAGAATATCCTAGGGAACCCCAAAAATGGTGAATTTTAGGAAAAAAGTTTCTTATGGGATGTCAGTATAATTCTGTGACATTTAAGGGCTTCTGAAAGCACAGGCATATATAGTTGCGTTGGGTCTTTTCAATTGCTAGAAACTAAATGGTAATCAACAAGCCTTAATATTTGATGTTGACTTGAAAATAGCTCTTCTAATCAACTCCCACTGTACTGATGTTTTCAGTTATAATAATATTGAAGATTTCCACTGATTCAGTGTTTAGCTTCTTCAGCTGATTATTATGAGGGATGACAAAAATGGGCAACGCGAGTTCATTTCCCAAGATTTCATCTTTGCATGTTGGAAGAGGATGCCACGTTCTGTTGGTGCACGAATGAGCTTGATGTAGTACGAGGTCACTCTCTAGTCTTTAAAATATTGAATTTCTCCGTTTTTTTGTCAGTAGCCCCCTCCGCGTAGCGTGAGGCTGATGGTGAGAAAGTAATGATGGTTCTAATGAGCAGCTGACAGGATCAAGCTCTGTATTCACTACCGAAGTTTTTCAATTTCTTGTAAGCTGTGGTGGTGTATGGTTTTGCTGTTTTAATGAAAGTGCCTTCTCTCTACACAAGTTACAGGAGAAAAGACCTTTCTTTTTGGGATGGCTTGGAAAATGTTTTTTTGGACTCGACAGCTAAACTAAGAGTATTTATTTCTACAGTCTGCAAGCTTATAAATAAGCTTTCCCCCTCCCCCTTTCCTACAGAAAAACAGTTTGAGAATATTTGTTTCTAGACATAACTCTTGTCCATAGCACATTGTGGTCCCACCTTAACACTTCTAAATAAGTCGCAATGGAAAGTCACCTTTTTGATGTAAACTAGTTTAACGTCTGTGTGACTCTGCTTCATTAAAAGAGAGTTAATGTTGAGAATTTAAGAAAAAATTAGGGGCAAGTCAACTAATATAATCTGCTTTTCATTTGAAATAATTTTTGTAGAAATCAGTATATGGATTTTTGCAGTTTAACACTGATTTTCAAACAGTCCAAGAAAACTGTTTAAGGCGTGTCTGTAAACATTTCAGCACTTCATCCGAATAGAAAAGCAAATAAAAGCTTGAGGCTTTTAAAGTAGTCACGCTCTGAGATGGCATAGACCAGATCTCCAGATATTGTTGGGGAGCGTGCGTAGGCTGCTTATTCACTGAATGGCGCTTAAGAAAAACTTTCTGATTTCCGTAGTGCCTCTTGATTTTCATGCTGAATTTTCCTCCTGTAGTTTGTTGCTCAGAAAGGCTAACTAATTTTGAGCGCCCAGTTTGTTTCTTTAGGTGGCTTTTTCAGAGCTGATGAGGTCCTGAGGCTCTCGTGGACTGACTGAGGCGTGCTGAATGAATGAGCTCTTGAAAAACAGTTCATGTTGTCCAGATCCTGTTTGTGCCTTCAAGAAAGAGAGACTATCGTCTGAAAATCTGCCTGTTAAAATCTGGTTCCCTATAGCTACCCAGTGGGGTTAAGTGTATTGATCTGAGTGACTGAGCAGGGAATGACTGCCTTATTTCCCTCTCCATTTTATTTTTCTTTTGGGGTGTAACATGGCACAATGCAGTCTGTTGCAGATACACATGAGAAAGATTATGATTTTATAGCCACTTTCATTACTAAATTTGTTATGGGAAATTAATTTAGAACTTAGACAATTGTGTTCCTCTTGATGGTGAAGCCTATGTTTGATTATATCCCCCCCTTCCCCCCTTAAAGAAAAACTAACAAGAATCTTGCCTAATGGCAAGATTTTGTTTTATTTGCAGTGTTTTGTAAAACAAATTTCTTAGTAAAGAGCAGGTAGGATTTTTAAATGATTGCTAATTTTAACCTCTAGTCACATGGAGTTTTTCAGTTGGGGCAAATACGACTCATTGTGTGTTCTGATGCACACCATACTGAGCGTTTTGATAGAGAAAGAGTATTTCTGTAATTAAGGTATTCTGTACAAGATGTGATAACGCAGCTGGGTATTTCGCTTTTATTCTAAACCACTTCTGTTAGCTGTGTAGTCCTTCAACAGTACATTAGTCCATATGTATCCAACTTAGATTAAAAACCTCGGAAAAAAAATGTTCTTTCATATTTGAAAAGGATGTAGGTTTTCTTGACCACTTTCTTTTTTTAACAGGCATGGTCCTTGTGCGTAGTGAGAATGGGCAGTTGCTGATGATCCCTCAACAAGCCTTGGCGCAGATGCAAGCACAGGCACATGCCCAGTCTCAGCCTCAAAATACTATGACTCCTCGTCCTGCTACACCTACCAGTGCTCCTCCAGTGCAGATATCGACAGTGCAGGTTAGTTCAGTAATTTGTAGTGTTAAAAAACTAAGATTTTTTTTTTTTTTTTTTTTTTTTCTCCCTGTGAAGAAAACACCAGAAAATCAGGTATGATGTTAGTGATTTGAAGAAACCACTGATCAACCTGGTGCTATACAGGCTTCTCCCCATGGCATAGGCATTGCGTTTTGTTCCTAATTCTGTTACAGTTTGGCTGTTACTCATTAAAAATATTTTTACCTAGCTGAATGGCATTAAGTTTAAAACTGTTTGCTATAAAGAAGACCATTCAAGACCATATATGGTTAACGTGTAGAACTCTTTTCCCCAAGGAATCATTATTCTTTATAAGACTAAAAGAAAAAAAGTGGGTATGGGTATATGTATACTGAGATCATTAAGTTAAGACTAAAAATCCTTCTCACAGTTTTATAGTGGTCCAGATGTGTTCTTTTGTATCTATAATAATGGCAACTATCCGGAGACAGAACACTAGGTAAGTCGATTATATTTAAATATAGGATCTAATGTGTTTGGTTTTTTCCTCTTCCCCAGGCTCCAGGAACGCCTATTATTGCACGACAGGTGACACCAACTACTATTATCAAGCAAGTGTCTCAGGCTCAAACAACAGTGCAACCCACAACAACGCTACAGCGTCCTCCTGTTGTGCAAGTGAGTTTGTAGAAAAGTAATGTATACATGAGATGCATCAGTTCCGATTAGCTGAAAACCTGCTTGAGACTGCCAGAAATACAGGAAATATAATTGCTAAGTGCATGGAAGAAATATATTTTGGCTTATCCTTTCTAAAACATTTGCAGATCTCAAATTGCTTTATATTTTGGATGTATATGTACAATTTTTTTAAGTATATTATTGTTTCATATTATACCTATATGCATATATATTTAAAGGTATCCTGTTACTAGTTTGTATAATCACAGAACTGACTAAAATAAAATGCATTTATGCTTTCTGCCTCAAGAAAATGACACCAATTCCCTTTGGATTTGGAGCTGTGATGTTATTCCTGTGATGGATCTGTAGTCCTCTGAATTCTGCAGCAAAATTTAGAGTTACAAAAAAAGACTGCACTGGTAGCCTTTTCTTCCTCAAGCCTTCTCCCTGTTACATGAGTCTCTGCTTTGGTCTGTGTACTTAGGGAGATTCTGATAACTCAAGGATAACTCATGGTGTCTTAGTATGTGGGCTCTCTTCTAATAGCCTGGCCTGTATTAATGATAGGCTTTCTTGTAGATTTTTTTTTTTTACAGGGGTGGTAGGGTGAGTTTAAAACACAGTGCAAAAGTGTGAATTCTCCACATGACTTCCAGGCAACAGCGATACAATATGATTGCTGTCTCCTAATCTGTTTCATTGTGCTCTCTTCATCCTTTGAGTAGACAGGATTAGAGAGTTTTAATTTAAAACATGCAGGTTTTGCTGTGCATCCAGTTAACCTTTTTCCCCTCCGAGAGCCTTTGCCTATGCCAGTGATCTTTCCAGATCTAAGAGTTAATTTACCTAACTGAGTCTCCTTAATTTGCACTGCTGTTTTACTGGACAAAAAAAAAAAAAAAAAAATCATTCCATCTGCATATTTTTTGCTGTAATGAACATACCATGGACTTAATTTATCGCGATTTCAAAAAATGAAGCAAATTAAATCCTTGTCTCCTTTTCTGTCTCCCAAAATACCAGTGAAAGTTAGCTTTAGCAGCACTGGAGCCTCTTTTCTTGTGCATTTTTATATAAAGAGCAAGTTTACAAATGATTTGTTAAAATTCTGAGAGCTAGCTTTAGCTTGGTAAGAATGGCTGTCTCTGTGATTGGGTTGTCATTAGTAATTAGACTGTGTTGGATGTCCATGAATGAACTGTGTATGTGAAAAGTTCTTTTTTACAATGTTGATTCTTTAAAGGTTATATTCATACTTTGGTGGTATACCAGCTTGTCTACAAAACTAGAAAAATGTTTCGTCCCATTGTTCATCAAAAAAACCTAGATAAGACCTGAGCTTTTGTGGCTGTTGTGCCTTTTTAGAAATTCCTCCCTTTGAAAGTGGCATTTAAGGGAACAGGCAAAAAAAGTTATTGCATTCACAGAAATTTAGCACTCATGTTAATTGTGTTTCAAAACCACAGTGTATGAGGGTATGTTTATGGCATTATTTTGCCATTTTATTCAGTCACCAAGAATCGTGCAATTCTTAATCAACTTTTAGGATTTCAGTTTCGAATGTGTAGTGTTTTGTGCCATCTGGTGGCTCGCTCTTTCCACTGCAACAGATGGCACATTAGTAACTTCTTTTTATAGTAGCTGTGAAAGATGTTCTACTGTCCTGTGGCTCAGTCTCTGTTTGATGGTTCAGGAAAACATGTTTCGGTATGTTCCAAGTAAAATAATGTTATGTTTGTATTCTCTGCAGCCTCAGATTGTTCTGGGTGGTACTGCACAAACAACTACGTTGGGGACAGCAACAGCTGTACAAACTGGAACTCCTCAGAGAACAGTGCAAGGAACAACGGCAACCTCCACTGCTGCCACAGTAAGATACTGAGTGAATTTAGAATTTTTTTGTCCATTCACATATACATGTGTGTGTGCATGTATGTACATATATATACACACACACACACACAGATCAGAGTGGAGAGTAGTAAAAATGCAGGAGTTCTGTGAACTATTGGTCTTGAAAAGGTAAACTCTTAGTAGAACCGTAAAACATACAAAGTGTGAACGCAGGTCACTTGAATTTTGATGGCTGTCAAAGTATCAATTTTGATTTCTGTAATAGTTTGTAAAGCGCTCCTTTTTTTTAAAACATATTAACTAACTTATAGAAAAATGAATTGTTCAGCACTGCAGAGTAGAATCAGTATGAGAAAGGATAAGACGTTGGCACCGACTCATCCAAGATGCATGTTTTCAGGACTGCACAATAGGGAGAATCTGTGCATTATGCTATGCACTGGGAAGGAGGAGCTTTTCTGTTTGTTGTCCTGCTAAAATGCGTATTTTCCCATACACAATATTCCATTCTTAAAATACTTTGTGTTTCCTAACTTCATTAAGAATCATAATTTATTAGATTTTGATAACAAAAATGTACAATACATATGTAATATGAAGCAGAATAATAATTTCAGGCTGATTATGTCTTAAGCGTTGAAGGACATGAATCTATAAATAATATTCTGCAGTGATGAACTAAAGAAAGGCTTCACTTGTCAGAGTATATGGTCAGATCATGTTTTAAGAAGAGTTTATCTTCCCTTCTCTGACTGTTTCCCTTCTACCCTTCCTCTTCCCGTAACAGGAAACTATGGAAAATGTGAAGAAATGCAAAAACTTTCTGTCCACATTAATAAAACTGGCATCATCTGGAAAACAGTCTTCCGAGACTGCAGCTAACGTGAAGGAATTGGTACAGAACCTGCTGGTAAGAAAAGTTCATTAAAAGTTGTAAGAAACAGTACCTGGGCAAATTTAGACTCAGAACTGAGGGGAGTTTTTGGAGAGGAGGGAGGTGATAAAATCAGAGATAAATCAAGTTGAAACTTTGCTTCTTCTGAATTAAAATATATGCATAAATTCTCCTTTAAGCTTGTAAATGAGACACTAGTGCTCATATTCATGCATGAGAATGTGAGTTAAATTGAAGGGTGAGTAATGTAAATGGTGGCTTTAAATTCTACATTTTTTTAATTGATAAAACAGTGAATAAAAAGGTGAATTATATACTTGAGGGAAGACACTACAGCTAGTGCAGTAGCTGAGTGTAGGAAATAAGTTTTTGCAAAAAAAAAGTAAGGTTATCTGAAGCTAATGTAAAAGCTTGACATACTTAATATTTATAGAATGAGTACTAGTATTGCTTAGCCTAGTTGTTAGCAACCTTTAAGTTAAGTTAGAGCTGTGTATTCCAGATGTTATCACGTGATAACCAGAGGTTGTCGCAAGACCAAAATTCAAAGTGTATCTTCCCATGAGGGATATACATTTAGTTTTGTGAGAGACACCTGCCTTTTGAACATACGATGGGCGCAGCTTTAGTTACTTGAAATGGAGGAACTGTAGTACCTTTGGAGAAGCGAACACCAGAGATGGGGCTGCCCGGCTGTTCTGGGCAATTGATAGGTGGCTGATTGCAGGTCACATGAAGTATTCGTGCAGGTTCCACCTGGCTCTTTGATCTATAGGTAGGACATTCCTGTAATGGTGAGAACAACTGAAGATGTTTCTTAAAATTGACTGAAAAAAACCAAGAGATGGGACTGTAGGTCTTACTAGTCGAAATGTGTAGTAAAATTAGTTTCTACCATAAAGCTATTGATAACTAAAAATAGTGAGGGATGATAAAAACACTTCTTTTCAGTAAATTGTTAAGTCTTAATTTTTTTTTTGGTGTTGAATATCTGTAAAAGTTAATTTCTACAAGTTCATTTGGATTTTCTGTTTTGAAGGATGGAAAAATTGAAGCAGAAGACTTTACCAGTAGGCTGTACAGAGAACTTAATTCTTCACCTCAACCTTACCTTGTGCCTTTCCTGAAGGTAACCTGTGTTCACTAGTCCTTATATATTTCTGTGCTTATGCATCAGCAGCAATGACGGCAAGCACATCTTTTACCACTCTAAATGGAATTACAAAAAGGTGTAAATGGAAGTTTTTAAATGGTGTCTGGGTAGACTTTTGCTCCCTTAAAAAATATTTCTGCCTCTTGGTTCCAAGAGTTTGTTGGTATGATTCTTTGGCACAGTCAATAATGTAATTTTTACCATAGTGTCATGTTGTAGCTCTTTTGAGAAATCTGAAAAGTTTTCTTTCTGTGACTTAAAAACAGTTTCTTACCATAGCACCAAACCGATGAATTGTTCTTTTTATCCTCTTTTTAGTCTTGGAAAGAAAACAAGGGATTGAATGTTATAGAAAACTCTGCCTTCTGAACAAACTCATACTCTTTTATCTGTGCTGTATACCTGTTTGTATGGATAAACAGGAAATTTGTCATCTCTCAATAATAAATCCCATTTGTCCAATTTTATATTGTCCCAATCCAATTTTATAGTAATTGGACACATCTCAAAATAATGTTTATTCCGAAATACTTATCATCTGATAATCAGAGAAAGTACAACATCACTGTATGGTAAGAGTATAATTCTGCTTGACTAGTGTATGATTAAGGGATATCGTTGTAGGTGTGTGTTGACATTTCTGGGTTCTTAAATGGTTTTTCAACCTTGAGCTGTTCATGAGGACAAAAATTGTTACCATAAGAAAACAACTAATGTAAGAATCCTGTAAAACACTATGGTCTCTGTTGAGCTGTTCTGAAATCTTCACTGGTGTTCTGGTACGTCTTTTAAGCCATCACATGTTATAGCTTGGTATATATGTAGGAACACAATCGAGGAAAGCAGCATGGGCTTGGATTGTTAAATACATACCAGGGGTTCCAGATAGGCTTGCATAACCTAGATGCCCATGATATCCAAGCTTCCGCAACTAAAGGTACTGTCACTCTGTCTGGTTTTAAATATGAAGTAGCGTGATATTTCTGTGTGCGTCACTATCATGTTTTCTCAAGTGCACGCAGACTGATACAGTGGACTGAAATGAAATGCATTGCTTTTTACAATTAATGTTTTCTTATGTGATCTAGGATTAAAATGCTCAAGCAAATTCTTTTGTTTCCTCTTTTCAGAGGAGTTTACCTGCCTTGAGACAGTTAACACCAGACTCTGCGGCTTTCATTCAACAAAGTCAACAGCAGCAGCCAACGACGCAAGCAACGATAGCAACGATTCCATCTGCGGCGGTGCTTCTAAGCTCCTCAGTTCAGCGCACAGCAGGGAAGGCGACTGCAACTGTAACGAGTACTCTCCAACAACCTGTAATCAGCCTAACTCAGCCGACACAAGTTGGTGTTAGTAAACAAGGGCAGTCTACACCACTGGTACGTAAGCTGAAGTGTATCATCTGTTACTGCACAGGGGTTTTTTTGATAATACAGTGACTTTTCTTAATTGGTGGTTTAGCTCCATCAGAGATCCTTGACTACTTTAGAGAAACTAGCTACCAAGAAAAAAAAAGGTATAATTTAAAATCAATTCTTGATTAGGGTACTATATTATTTCCTATTTTAGCATGAAATACTGGCAGATTGTCTCAATCACTGCATATCCATGAGAGAGCAGTGTTCTGGAGGATCTTTCATTCCCCATTTCATAAGTCTAACAACAGATTACCCCAAAAGAGGAGAGAGAATAATTTTCTTAGGCTTGCACATAAACCAAATAAGAACAGTATAATGTGCAGCACCTTTTCTTCCTCTTCTTGTACCGAAGCAGTGTCCAAGTGTAAGATTTTTCTACGATGTGTATACATTCATATACATTATTAAATTACTAGGGGCTTTTTGCTACTTAGTACTTCAGCATTCCCTGTAGAACATTTAGCATTCACCTGAGCTGCTCTGTCCAGAAATTTTCATATAAAATGTAAAGGAGAGATCTCTTTTGTCAATCCACAAATATTTTTCATTTACCTTGAGGGAAAAACTAGTGATGATATTGGTCTTAACTGCCTTTATAACTTAGGTATTAGAGAAAGAGGTTAGGAACCTAGGGAAGGACTAAAAACTCAACATTGACTAATTAGTGCTGGATTTACAAGAAAATAATTTGGCCTTTAACTTAAATATATAAAATAGTAGCAAAAGGAGCAGAAGAAAGACTTGCAGAGTTATAGAAATGGAGCTTGCAAAATAGGCAGAGTTGGTAGATTTCTCTACAGTAGTTTGAAAGTAACTTTTTGAAAACTAGTTGAGGCCAGAAGATGAGTTTGCATAAATGGCTCCGTCTGTAGCTTTGAGATGTAACCCTACTTATATGAGTTCATGTTCAGAAGCAGTATGGCTACAGTTGCCTGAGACTCAGTCTAACCTAACAATCCAATAGTACAAAGCTGCGCAGCTGCAGCTTATGGTGGTTCTGGATGAAAACAGCATATGTAGAACCCGCTGGATTATCTCTATCCTGTCTCTATTATTTTTAGTTCTAGAGTTTGTTCAGGCAGATCCAGTTTGCCTCTGTATCTTTCATGTAGAAACCACGTGTAGAAAATTTTAATTGGACCTTTGTGTTTATAGATGTTTGGTTTGGGTTTTTTTGTTTGTTTGTTTGTGTTTTTTTTTTTTTTTAATAGAAATAGGTTACTGATTTCTTTTTTAGAATCATAGAATCATTTAGGTTGGAAAAGAACTTTAAAATCATCAAGTCCAACTGTTAACCTAGCACTGCCAAGTCCACCACTAAGCACCACATCTACTCGTCTTTTAAATACCTCCAGGGATGGGGACTCAGCCACTTCCCTGGGCAGCCTGGGCCAGGGCCTGACTACCCTTTTCAAGAAGAAATTTTTCCTAATATCCAATCTAGCCCCGCTCCCCCCAGTGCAGCTTGAGGCCGTTTCCTTTTGTCCTGTCGCTTGTTACTTGGGAGAAGAGCCCGACCACCACATCACCACAACCTCCTTTCAGGTAGTTGTAGAGAGCGATAAGGTCTCTCCCCTCAGCCTCCTTTTCTCCAAGCTAAACAACCCCAGTTCCTTCAGCTGCTTCTTGTAAGGCTTGTGCTCCAGACCCTTCCCCAGCTTCATTGCCCTTCTTTGGATGTGCTCCAGCACCTCAATGTCCTTCTTGTGGCGAGGGGCCCAAAATTGAACACAGGATTCAAGGTGCGGCCTCACTAGTTCCCAGTACGGGGGTACAATCGCTTCCCTAATACTGCTGGCCACGCTATTCCTGATACAAGCCAGGATGCTATTGGCCTTCTTGGCCACCTGGGCACACTGCCAGCTCATATTCAGCCAGCTATCGCCAACACCCCCAGGTCCTTTTTGGCCAGGCAGCTTTCCAGCTACTCTTCTCCAAGTCTGGTGTGGGATTTTTTTGTTTGGTTGGTTTTTGTAGCACAGTAAGTGGAATATTAGTTTTCCTGTAAGGTATAATTTATCTAAAGAAACTTCTAAATACCTTAAAATGTGCTGATTCTACATCAATGAACAGATGTGTTAAGATCACAATTTACAAGTTGATTGCTAGGGTTTGTTCTTCCCACCTGATTCTTAGCCTTAGTTATTTCTCAGATTATTTTCAGTTCTTTTTTTTCTTATTATTTGCAGGTTATCCAACAGTCTCAAAAAGCAGGGGCATTGATAAGGCCTCCACAGGTAACGTTGACACAGACACCAATGGTAGCATTGCGGCAGCCGCATAGTCGTATTATGCTCACTACTCCTCAAATTCAACTGAATCAACTTCAGACAGGTAAGAGGTCAAGATACTTGGTATATGCTATATTTGATAGCATTAACTGAAGTCTGGTTTATAAACGTCAGGTCTTAAGTGCCCCGTAGCTGTATGATGGCTGTTGTATCTTCAGTGCATAGTGCCATAGTGGCTGGAGATACACATATGTCAGGGCAGCATTTACAGTCAGAGAAATCGTTTGGGTACTGGATTTGTGTGGGAGGATCCTGTTTTAGGTGGGTGAAATGCTGACAGAAACTACCGAGGTAAATAAAGTCTTTGCACCAGACCTATTGCCATTACTACCTGTGACCGGCTTGTAAATCTGAACTCTCATACGAGTTTGATGGAGTACAAATCTTGTCTGTCTTCTTGCAGTACCTGTGGTAAAACCAGCAGTATTACCTGGAAACAAAGCTATTGCCACTGTTTCGACACAAGTAGCTGCTGCTCAGAAGAATAAACTGAAAGAACCTGGGGGAGGCTCTTTTAGGTGAGGAACCGTATGCTTATTTGTGATTGTGCTGCCTGGGCAGCCTGCTGAACTTGGTGGGGACCTTCCTGTGTGCTCCAGTGGTCCTGAATCAGGCTGGGTAAACTTGCAAGAACTAGAGGTGTATTTTCTGTGGGAGGTTTACTACTTTAATAAACACTTTAACAAACAGCTGTGGACATACTTGTGCCAGACTGGTTTTAGCATTTAGCTAGCATTAAGGATAAATATCAAACCTCACAAACAATTCCTGCCTGGACAAGCAAATAGAATTCATTCCTTCACTCCTCCCAACTCCGATCGGGTTATTCGGATGTACAGCCTATCTTACAGTGATGAGTGCAGTTTATTATTGTTTTCTGATAGCGATGTGTCTGGTGTTGAAACATGTAGGAAAGGCTCTTGAGAAAACAGTTAGGAAGTACGAAACTGTGAAAATACTTTTAGTGCTCTTTGGAATCAAATTATGTTAGGTTTATTTTATTATATAATAAAAGCAAATAAAATGCAAAAATGAAATAAAATGTTCAGGTTTATTGTGGAATTCATTATATGCAGCTGTGGTATTGTAGCAGTATGTGCAGATAAGTACTAAAGGTTATGGTTATGATGAATTTTTCCTTTCTTAAGGGATGATGATGACATTAATGATGTTGCATCAATGGCTGGAGTCAACCTGTCAGAAGAAAGTGCTCGGATATTGGCAACAAACTCTGAGCTGGTGGGCACATTAACAAGGTCCTGTAAAGACGAAACCTTCCTTTTCCCGGCACCTTTACAAAGAAGGATATTAGAAATAGGTATGTTGATTTTTCTTGAACTTTAATAAACAGACTTCCCCACTCTTGGGTTTAATTGAAGGTATTTTCCATAGAAATTGATTTGAATAGTTTAAAGTTGCTGGAGTCGTTTCCTTTTGTATGTTCTGATGCTTGTCGGGAATCATTGAGCTTACGAAAGTAGAATAGTGCTAAGGGATAGCAAACCTATAGAGTTGCCTTCTAAAATGATGGCAATTTAACATCAAAATTACTGGACCTGGTTAAAATTCTGACTGTATAAACTGAGGAGACGTAACAAAAATAATCACACTTGTTTTTTAAAAAGTCCTGAAACACTTATCATATTTACTTACTAGTTTAGAATTGACGGTAGAACAAAAAGCATTCTTCAATTATTTGTTATAGTGTAGTATACAGCATTTATTAATAGATTGTAAATTTTGTTAAGCTAATGTAAATTTTTATATGTATGCCATTTCGTGTTTAATGTTTGTCTGAGAAATACCTGAAAGCCTTATTTTGCAAACAGCATTTAAATTTACATGCCTGAGATTATCCACGTGTTTAGTTGTATTGTAAAATAATTTTTTACAATTGACTTCTGTCCTGATCATAGGTAAAAAACATGGAATAACAGAAATCCATCCTGATGTAGTTAGCTACGTATCACATGCTACACAACAAAGAGTACAAAACCTCGTGGAAAAATTATCAGAGACTGCTCAACAAAAGAATATTTCTTACAAGGTAACTGGATTTAATTGCACAAATAAAATGGCAAAATTGCACAAATTCAGCAGGCTATCATGTTGGCCGTAATGCATGAGTTCAGGTGTTCTTCATTCTGTGAAGTGAGGTTGTTTGTTCTCTTTGGCTGATTCATCTTATATTTAAGATATTAATACACACAGATGACTAGAAGTCTTCAGCTTGCATATACAAAATGTTTTTAAAACAAATGCAGAGAAACTGTGCCCTCCCTTTTATTATGTCAAATGTTTAGAGTGTGAGTGATTGTACAATCAGATAGGCAGATAAAAGCACTGCTTTGAATTCTCAAGAGACTGCTATCTGACAGATATGTGTTCTTAATAGATGCAAATGCCTAAACAGCATTTAAAAAAACCACACAGCTCTGTGAAATATGTTTGTGAGGTTAAAGCTGTGATGATATTAGTTTAGAAGTCAAAATCTGATGATTCATGGAATAGAACAAAATGCTTTTAAGAATTCTAGCTGGTTTGACTGGTGTAAATATACACTTGCTATTTGTTTGAAAAGGACAAAGTGAACATTTGAGCTTTAAATGTATATGTTCTTCTACAGTACAAGCTAACAGCTTTGTTTTTAAGAAGTGTAATGAGAAACATATTTGCTGTGTTTTCAGGATGATGAAAGATACGAACAAGCAAGTGATGTTCGGGCACAGCTCAAGTTCTTTGAACAACTTGATCAAATAGAAAAGCAGCGTAAAGATGAACAAGAAAGGGAAATTTTAATGCGTGCAGCGAAGGCAAGTGCTTGGATTTCACACACGTTTGCAAAGTGTCATTTTTGACGTCAAAGCTGCAGAGTTTCTTTTCATTCTAAAACACTTGCAATGAAGGGGAAGACTAATCTTCAAAGATGGAGCTTGATGAATATGTTCTTTCGCTAGAGCTCTGTTCTGCTTTTCATGGTAAAGCATGTGAGACAGCTTCTTTGCCAGTCTCGTTACATTTTCCCAAATTAAAGTAGGTCTTAAAACTTAGTTTTTGCACTTTGCATTGTGAAAAAGGTGAATTTTATAGCTTGGTGGTACTCTTAAATGGAATAGAGAGGTTACAGGTATTTTGGAGGCTAGAAATAGAATTCAGAAAGATTTTTACAAGTTGGAGAAATAAAATAAATAGGAAGCAGTTGAGGTAAGCACAAATGTAAGCATTAGACTTTGTGGTTTTACTCAGTGACCCAAATATAGGATAGATGACTAACTAGGCAGGAGTGCTCTAGGAATAATTCACAAAACAACCTAAGGTTTCTGTTGGATTTATGATGCAGTATCAGTTGATAATGTTAAAATCCAATTTTTTTAGTGCAATGTTCACATGTAAGTTGTGAACTAACACCTTCATTTCAGTTGGTTCCTGGTAAACCTCAGCTGGAATACTCTATCCAGTTTTTGAGCTCTACATGAAGTAGACTTCAGAAGGAAAGCAATGTAAAGGTCTAGAAAATGCGACCTATGAAGTAAGATTAAAGAGTAAGTCCATTTGCTTCAGAAGAGAGGAGACTGGGGTGAGACGTAAGTCATATAATTCCCTATGTTTGCTGTGCCTAAAGTGCAGCAGGGAAGACATAGGCTAATCATTAGGAAAAGCTTAACATTTTAAGGGTACTTGAGCATTGAATTACAATAATTTATCTTGTTGTTGGTCTAAAGAATGTATGGGATTAACAACAGTCAGGATCTGTTTGAGTATAATTTAGTCTGGCCATATGTGAGAGTATGGATGAAAGACTGTCTTGAAGTTCTTCCTGTTCTCTGGTTTTTGACTTCTTGTAAAAAACAAGAACCTAAGAGAATTGATATATGTAGCAAAAAAAAATTAATTGGCAAATGTGTGCTAATAGTATTAGACAATAAAGTTTGCTGGAATTGTGTGTTCTGTTACTTCTAAAAGTATGATAAGTACAGGTAATTGTAGGTGCCGAAGTGAAATGGGCAATTGCTAATGTAAATGGTCTGTTGGTCAGTTAGCTGTAGATTGCTCAAATGTGAGTCTGACTTGTATGTGTAGGCGCAGCAGAAAGGTCTGTTCTTAGGAAGTGCGTAGTTACACAGCAAGGAGAGGAATTTTTCCAAAAAGTATAGGTCTGATTCCTTTTTTCATATGCAAAGTGTGTATATTTCAGTTCACAGATCTGTGTAATTTGTGTCTTGTAACGGTTTTAAGGCATAAATGCTTAGCTATTCCTGTGCTATTTTTAACAAAGCTGAAAAAGGGGATGCTTTTTCAAAAATAGACACTTGAAACTAAGAAATTGAAAACTGCTTTTAATTTCTAAAAATGACTTTCCCCTGTTGCCCTCTCTGGGAGTGGTAGGTATTCTCCACTTCCTGCTGAAGTTCAAGAAAAACTTTCATATGCTATGTAAAACTTACAATCTTTTAACTGCTCTTGCAAGTGAATTAATTCTTCTTTCTTTTTCACCAACCGTTCCGTGTTCATCCTTTATCAACATAGTCTCGATCTCGACAAGAAGATCCAGAACAGCTTAGGTTGAAACAGAAGGCCAAGGAGGTAAGTGTTCACCTTAACACAAACTTTTATTTTGGAAATGGAAAGAAAAATAATTAACTGTACTTGTTCTGGCAAATGCAGATGCAGCAACAAGAGCTAGCACAGATGAGACAGAGGGATGCCAACTTGACTGCATTAGCTGCGATCGGTCCCAGGAAGAAAAGGAAAGTAGATTCACCGGGATCTGGATCAGGGACAGAGGTACAGTGTAACTGTAATCTTTGGTTTTGCTGCATCAGCCCCTGTAAAAACCTTTCTGTTCAGAGCTTTTTTCCTAGTTTGTGGAAGATTTCTGAGCGGCAGAAGTGTATTTTGTGTTCAGATTTTCTTGCTCCCAGGCCAGGATCAATTTTAGCATCTGTGTAGCGGCACAGGAAATAAAATTCGAGGAGTTGTTCCTTGATTTGAGGAACTGGAGGAATGTGGGAAAAGCCAGCGCTGTTCTCTCAAGTCTCTGCTTTTTTGGACCTCCATAGTTTTGGGAAGAGATTGTTGGGGCTGTAGCCAATCTAACTAAAGAGTGCAGAGTAATGCTACTGAGGTGGGTGCAGTGTAGAATTGAATCACTGCTAAGTTTGACAGCAGGAGCTTCAGGTTATAGGAACTTGCCTGATTTCTTTCTTAAGTGGTTGATTGGCCTTAGTTTTAGTATCTCTACAGTGGATCAGTTTGACCACTTCCATCTGATTATGATGTTCTTGCATCTCTTTTGTATATTCTACTGTTTCATCTGGCCCTTTAAAAATTTCTCTGCAGACTGCGTATCAGTATGCTCAGTATCTGCTTAGTTTAATGTTAATTTAAATTCGGGTAGGTCGGTAGACTATCTGCTGTATTTCTAAACAAGTTAATAAATGTGAAATGGTATAAAATTGCTTTCTGCATGGAAGACATTCAATGTGGGATTTCTCTAGTGTTTAAAAAGAACAAAATCTTCTTGAAACTTGTCATTTACAGGGCCAAAAGCTCTCTTCATAATGTGAGGATTTTTCCCTGCAGAGTTTTGTGTCTGATAGCAAGTGACAGGGTAGTAATAGTTTAATAATTCTGTTTATTACTCCCTGAGCATTCCAAATTTTTAGTGCTAAAGCATTTATACTGTAGAGAAGCCTCTTGTTTCAAAAGAATTCACCTTGTTTTATACTGACTTGCTAGAAGCAATAATTTACGTGTGCTTGATATAAAATGTTAGAGAACAATCTGAATACTGGTAAATGTTATTTATAAAAAATCAAGCCCCTTGAGCATCTTTTAAAGTAATTTTGAGTTTTGAAATGTACTAAAATGCCTGTTACTGATAATAAGACTTATTTTTATATAAGTTAACAAATTACTGTATTAAAGGTTTATAAATGTGGTTTAAAGTTATAAAAATTGCAAAATGGCACTTTACAAAGATAGATGTGTGTATAAATGAAGTCGTCTCTGAGGAATATGCTGGAGTATCTCATGCAGCGTTAATGTTGGCATTGCTTGCTTATGCATGCTCAACTGTGCAACGTTAATAGTCTGTTAATGTCACTTAGGTTATGGAATGTATTTTACATCTACTGTGAACACTTTTGTTTATTTCATCTAAATCTGACTAATTTAGTTATCCTAGATTAATCACTTACTGGTTAACCAATTAACTACAGGTTCCCTGGAAATCTAATCTTTTTGTCTGTTTAATTAAGAACCAGCTGCTTTTGATCTGATAGACTCACAGCTGTGCTTTTGCTGCTGTGTCACTTGACATTTTTAAATTGAGCTCCACTTGTCACCATTTGTATGCAGTTTGTAGTTAAGGCATATTACAAGAAGTGTGGAAAATAAGGTTTGTCATTACTTAGACACAGATTTGTAAATGTAAGCTTTTGATGTCTAGGAATGCTGCATCTTAATTATATGTAAAATCACTTCTAAGTAGTAATTGTGCTGTTTTGTTTCAAAATTTAACAAAACGGATTGCTGTCGGTTTTATGTCCACGTGGTTTTACTGAAAGTGAACAAAAAGCTTCTGAACTTATTCCATGCCCACAGGAGGAGCAAAGTTTTGTGTCTTTAAAGACTCCTGAAATGTTACTTTTGCATTTAAAGTAGTATCGTCTACATAATAAAATCAGGCTTGAGCTCCTACTAAAGAATATTTAACCTACTAAAGAATATTTAACCTACTAAAGAATATTTAAAAGCCAAAAATTAAAACCGCTTGCAACCATTCTTTCTGTTGTCTTGTTAGTAGTCATGTGTATGTATTTGACAAAATTTAGTTAGCATCCAATGCTCTCCTGCATCATTCTGATTTCCGTTGAAGTTGATGGAAATTACACACCTAAGTGCAACTGCCTTAAAACATCCCTTTGGAAATCCAGCCTTTCAACTGTTCTGACTACAGCATTTCAGTGATTTGGTGCTTGCTGGTCCAACAGGTCACTCGCTTGAGAAACAAGAGTCTGACTTCGCTGTTAGCAGCGTGGTGAAGCAAGAACGCCTGCACTGAACACAGTGTACTTCTAGCCCAGAGATGCTGATTTCCAGCGCAAGTTTAGATTGGTTTCTTAATAACGTACACGGATCATAAATGTGCTACTTTTACATGGAGAGCAGACTGCATTAGTGTGAACCTCAGCAGCTCATTCACTTGGCTTTTGCATGACTCTAAATTTTGGCTTTTCTCAAGTCTGGGGTATTCTTATTTAGAACAGTCTTTTAAAATTCTCCAAACTCTCGGGCACATAAATCTTTACTTGCTAGTGCAGCGTGTTTGGAAGTTCTGGTGTCACTAAGTATTGAAGTCCATTAAAAAAGAAAAGAAAATGTTATTCCAGTAAATGAAATTAGAGGGAAAAAAGAATCCATAGATAAGCTACGGAAATATAGCCTGTTCCCAGTGGCTCAGAACACCTTCGTTATTTACACAGATACACAAAGAGCAAGGTATAAGCAGCTGCCAACAAGATTCCGGCTTCAGAATGCGAGGGGAAAGCTGGCTTCTCGGTCTGTGCGTGCCATCTGCTGGCGGCGGGGCCCCGCTGCGGCGCAGCGCGGCTGCTCCCGCCCCGGCGGGGCCGCGCCCCTCTGCCCGCCTCGGGCCGCGCTGCGCCCCTCTGCCTCCCGACAAGGTGTTCCTGGGGCGTGTGCGCAGGATGCCATCAAATCCCAGTCCTCGCTGGAAGAGGCACCACTGGTGTTACTGGGTGGTGTTCCTGCCGATTCTGATGGCTGATGACTTTAAAGCGCTCCAGAATTTCTTTGCTTGTGTAAGAGGAAGCATAACAATCGTGGAAAAGTTGCGTTAATCTTATGTATCCTATCAGAGCTGTGTTTTCTGCAAGTGAAAATGCATTCGAGTTAGCCCCAGCAGGCTTGCTTTATAACTCACTCACCAGGCAGCGTACATCTAAACAGCTGAAGATCCGAGCATCTCTAAAGACATTGAATGATTCTTTTTTTCCTCCTGTTTTTTTTTTTTTTTGAAGTGACAAATATAATAATATACCACTTGTTTATCATGCCTGTTTGTGTGGAAAACTACTAGTGTGTTCCAGAGGGATAAGTGTTGCTGAATGATGAAGAATTCAGAGATCATTAAAGAAAGTCTCACTGTGTCTAGGATAGCTGCTACTTAATATAATCCTGAGCTTGATTACAGCTGTTGTCACCAAAAGGAGAGGTCATGGCACCCTACCGTGAAGATCAGGGGGGATCTAGGATGTTATTGAAGACCTTACGGTCCAGGGGGATAGGACTGCTCCCCAGTTCTTCAAGAACTCTAGGGCTCCCCTTGGGATCTGTATGCCGACGTTGTGAAGAATACGGTGTCTTCTGTTTGTTTTGGTTGTTGGGATTGCCTGTCATTAGTGCCTTCCGAAAGATAAGAGCAGTGCTTTGGGGTTTTTGTGTAAATGTCACTGAAAACTTTTGATTGTTCAACTATTATTTACAAATAAATTAAAAAGTAATCTCTCATCTGGTATCATACAGCATGCTGTTTGATAGCTTCCTGCACATAGTCACGTAGTTCTTGCCTAGCATGTTTTCTCTGAAAAGTTTTGGAATACCTGGGGGCATTGGCATGTTCTGATTTATCTGTTCTTCTCATTTCCAGGGATCTGGTTCAAGCGCAGCAGTCCCAGGCAGCTCTGGAGTTGGAACAACCAGACAGTTTACGCGACAAAGGATAACGCGGGTGAACCTCAGGGACCTCATATTTTGTTTAGAAAATGAGCGAGAGACAAGCCATTCACTATTGCTATATAAAGCATTCCTTAAGTAAAATGGAAAAGATCAAGGTATTTTTGACGGAGAGACGCCTGAGGACATTTTTTATATATTTGCAAATTACGCCTTTTTGTAACAAGCAAATGGGATATTGTTTAAAAAACAACCACCTCTTTACATGGAACAGTTTTATATTCCTGTTTATAAATAAACTCTTCGGTATAAGAGAAATACATTTCTGTAACAGTGAGGATACTTACAAGGCCTGTGGATACTATAAAAGGACAATTAAATTTTAACTCATCTCTTGATTGAGTGGCCTTCTTGCCAAACAAGCCATATATAAAGACTGATGGAATCGTTTAGCAAATAACTAGCTACCCTTTGTCAGCCCTGTAGCAGTTTCGACATTAATTGTGCATTTTAGTTCCGTTTTATTCAACTAAATCAATTATATAGGCATATGTCTACAGCAGATGACCTCATTTCATTTAGCTTTTTTTTAAACAGTCAGTTAGCAAAGCAAACTGATTTTTTTAAGAATATTTATCTTTCCCCAAAATGTTCAAAATCTAGAGGGATATACAGTTAATTTTAAACATAACCTCAATTTTAATCACATTATTGCTTATTAGAGGCCCTGAAATCCCATAAAGGAGGGTTACTTCTGAATGTTTTAGCAGCATCTGTAAAAATGCATTTTATTTGCTATAGTTTGTAAAGCTGTAAAGTTAAAAAAGGAAAAAAAAAAAAGGAAAAAAAGAGAAACCTTTTCAGCATAAATATATTTTACTTGCACTGTGTTTTTTAGCTAAAGTGAAAGCTTAGATTAAATAAAATCAAAGTTGAGAGGAATCATCAAAAGACTGTTTCTCAGTGTGAATCAAGTGTTGAAAAATGGTTGGTGTATTTTGTCAGTAATTGTACATAATTTTTGGCACATAACATAAAAATGGCTATGTAAACTATAATTATTTTGCTAAAAGACTGTATGCAAGCTGTGGGCCTACTTTAAAGATGTCCAGAGCAAAGTCCCTTCTTTGTACCTATTTTTTTATTACAAATATACTAATTGGTTCTTTATATTTTCAGAGGTTATTGTATTAAATTGTCTATTGATAGTACTTTTATGACTGTAAATACTTTGGCTTTCTTTGTGTGAACTCTCATGGTAGAATTTAACTCTCTTGCGTGTAAACTGAATGCTGATCAGTATTTTTATCAACACCTGACAACTGTTACACCCCTTTTATTTTGTCTTTTAGGAAATCCTGTCTTTCCATTTTTTTTCATGTAAATTTTGCACAGTTACTTGTTCATATGTAAATATTTTACTTTCAAAAATGAAGTTTTTAATTGCTATTGTTTTATATAGGATTGAAAGAAAATTAACTCCTTTATTAAAAACAAATTTATCTGTATTTGCTAATGTATTTTTCTCTCTAAATCTTTTCTCCTCTTGGATTTATTTTTCTTGGTACAGTAAAAGATTAGTCTACCTGAGGGGATGCTGTTTCCTAAAGATGCACTTTGGGGTTTTTATATTGTTTTGTTTTGTCAGTGTTTTGGAGGTATGTAACTTCATGCATCTTGAAGTTTCATTGTTGTCATAGGGGTCTTGGACAAACATCAATGGATGGTGGGGTTTGTTTTGTTTGTGTTTTTAAGCAGGGAAAGTTTCTGAAGAGATCTTAAAAGTATTTTGGTTTTGTCTAGTGAAGGTTTAATAAAGCACCCTCTCCTTGAGGGCAACCTACTCTTAAACACGATTAACTGCGATGGGTTTCAGAAGAAGGTGTGATATAAACCACAGAATTTGGAGCAGAACTGTAAAAGAATATTATCAGGGATGCGCTTTTGATTATTAGCATGAAAATCTGAGCAGGTGTATTTCTGGTGCTCTGTACTGCATGTTTAGCTTTTGGTTTGGTTTGTGTTGTGTGTGTTTGTTTTTGTTTTTTTTTTTTTTTTTTTAAATTCCCCGTCTCATGGGCAACTTAAAAATAATAATTCACAATTGTGAGGGCCTAATCCTGCTATTAGATTAATAGAAAGATCACATTAATTGGATAACTATTTCTTGCATACAGACAAATCCATCTACAGGCTCCGGCACCAAGCACGCTACTATTGAACTGGCACTGGCCCGGTCCGCGTGAGGAGACCGGTTGTGTCTCTGAAAACACAGATTAGCTCCTAAAGTGCTGTACTCACCTGACACCATGCGAGACACTTACTTGAAAATTTTAATTGTTGGTAAACTCCAAACTGTCTTTCAAATTGTGTAATGTCATTAAGTGGAAAGAAACAACTTTGACTTTTGGCCAAAACATTGTCATAGCCTTCCTTTAATCGTAACAAGCGTTGGTTGTAAATGCTAATCACCGCGGGCCGTCCAGCGACCGAGCGCGGCATCTGCAAAGCTGTGGCAGGTAAGTGGGGAAGAAACTGCCCTTCAGGTGTTGCTTCCAATAGCAAGTTGAGGGTAAGGCATGTTTGAAGAATTAAAGTTATTACATGGTGTGCTGTGCTTTGCACTCCCTCTTCAGTTGAGGTGGTAGCTTAGAAATAAGCTGGAGAGGCCGAGGGAGTTGGGAGAGATCTATAAGACCATCGCTCTTGGTTTTGTTTTAAATAACACATTTTTTTAAGTGCATGGTCAGCCCTTCACTCCATATAATTTCTCTCAGCTTTTAAAAGTTCCTGTTCTTTTAGTCAGAAAAGCTGGTAGCATCCATCTCCCTCCCGTAGTTCAAATGCATGTGATTTTTTTGGCTGGGATATTGGCACTTCGGTGGTGGTGCTGGAGCGAACGCTGCCTCGTGTGGCATTGGCATACTTGTGAGGAGGTGTTCTCATGGCACATCAGTTGCTGACTTTGTGGGTTTCTTTTCTTATGATAAAAATGGTAGCTATTTTTGCAGCTGCTCAGAAACTTTACAGTTTAGAGCGACATCATAACTGAGGAGGGCTGGCATTTACAGGGCAATGCCCGTGCACAACAGCGCTTTGCTTGAGCCTTAGCGAGGGTGAACGTGCCAGGGAATTCACTGTCCCTTTCCTTCGCCCTCTTCGTCCAAAGAGTGATTCAGCTCCTTGGTGGCACCCTCAAAACCCGCGGTGCGTGCGTTGAAGCTTGCCCCAGCTGGGAGGCTCGCTCCGGGCGGGAGCCTGTGATGTTTTATTGTACCTTTTCCATCGCGTTCAGCCCCGTGTCAGGGACAGGTTGCTTCTCTCTTGCCTGTAAGCTTACCAGCATTTGTGTGTGTGACCGAGAGGTGGGCTCTCTACCCTGTTTTACAGAAGTCTTGATGGCTCTCTATTTTTTTAACACCTTTGATTAGATAGTGCATAGCTGTAATGTTCCTGAACTATTGATATCACTCTTTTTCTAGCACAAAAATGCAGCAGAACAAATACAATATAATAAGACGCTCTGAATTCAGCCAGTTTTTCATATTTCACAGATGTATAATTAAATAGATATGTTTTCAGGGAACCTATTGAAATATATAGTGAGAGATGCATGCATGAACGCTCCGATAAATGCCATCAAATTCACAGTAATTAAGATTTTACAGGAGATCTTAATCTGATCCAAGAAGTTTCCCTGTATTTCTGAGGTGGTCTAAATTACACATAATGGTATGAGAAGCCTAATGCCATGATAATTTTAACCATTTTCTTATGTTTACAGTTTTGTCCGTCTGCAGAGAAGAGTCTTAACTGTTGGGGGTAAGGCAGGCAGGACGGCGGCGTGGTCGGGTGCACAACCCTAGGGACAATTCCAGCAGCAGTGTTTCACTGGAGCACGTGCGGAGACCCACGTGTGCAGGTAAGCGCGCAAACCCTTCTGAGTTCAAGTTGGGAGGGGTCCCTTCTTTAAACACTTCAGTGTTTGTGCAAGGATTTTTACACATCGGTGCCTGAGGCAAGTGCAGGTCAAGCTACTGTATTAAAATACGGTGTGAAGCGTGGAGGAAAAGGTTTAGGTACTACAGGTTGATCCCAATCTTTAGATTTTTGGAAATCTCATGCAAGCAGCAGCATGTATAAGACTGGCTTCTCAGTATTTCGGGGTATTTTTTAGCAAGTGGCGTTTCCCCGTTTGTGAAAGGTGCCAGGCTGATAAATTTGGGAGATATTTTGTTGTTGAAGGGATAAATAGGTAGGGCAGCACATCAACGCCTGCTCTGCCTTGCTGACCTGCCTTTAATTTGTCCAACACATGCGGCCTCCGTAGGCGAGTGTCCCAGTCCTCCCAGTTAGAATATCCCGCAGGCTGCAAATTGGGACTGCACTTCAAATTGCATTTTAATAGCACAGATCTGTCCTCCCTTGTAAAAGTTGCTGTGGCCAAAACCTGCGCTCTCAACTCTTCCATCGCCATCCCGGGCACGGTTTGCACCCGAGACCAAGAGGGGCACGCCAGGACTCCTTTATTTTGTGTGGTGTTATTACCCGATGACACACCGAGCCGTGAGAAAGGGAATAAGTTCTTTAAAACTTGCTTTTAGGAATTCGGCCACAGTCCCTGTATTCCTGTGGCTCCCGAGAGAAACTTGTCGCTGCAGACGTGGGAGCGGGAGCTCCGGGCGCGCTGCGGGGAGGCTTCGTGCTTCATAGCCGCTACCTGATCTTACTTTTGTTCTGCAACTTCAGAAATAGCTTTCCTCGTGAAACATGGTGTATTTTCCTTTTGTTTTCCTGCTTGGCTTATTTACTGTTATTTTCTGTAAGGAGCTGGGTTGCACCCTGTTTGGTTTCCTCCCGGGAGTTTCCCTGTTTTGAAGTCAATAGACGACTTGTACAAACAACAGGAGCAGCATTTGGTCTGTGATATGTACCATGCTTCTGTAAAAGTACTGAATAAATGCATAACAAATCTCACTTCTACTGCACTGTAAAAGTACTGTATGGTTTTACTTGAGCACTTAGGTACTTTTCAATCCAGTAACAAAATTAAGTTGCCAAAAAAAAAAAGTTGCAAGTGCTTTCTAGTTTACTGTGATGCATTCGGTGCTCTAATTTCAAGCAAACACATTGGAGCGTTGCCCAATTATTGCAGATTGGGCTTTGAAGAACAATATATCTAATTTCCCAGGAGACCCACGCCGTGATGTTTAGATACAGCCTCTTTCAGAGAAAATGAAAATCCTAATGTCATCTCAGGTGTGACACTGTTCAGCACCCAGGCTCTGTTACTCCCCTTTGAGAGGGACAAGGGAAAAATCCGGGTAAGTCGTGGGTAAGGCCCTTCACCTAGAGGTGGAGTTGGTGGGATTGATCATTTGTATTTGAGAAATAAGAGTTAAGTGCCTAAAAAAAATTTGATGTTCTCACTCTCTACATACTGATGCACAGCAGTGGTGTGTGATTTGATGATGTGGGTTTTTTCCTTCGTATAGTAGCTTTTCTTCATCCTTCTTATTCTTGAACGGTGGGACTATGTTTTGTGTATGTATGCTTATTCTTGATGCAGGTATTTCAGGGTCCCTGTTCAGAGCACAGCCCTAAAATAGTTGTGTTGGCAGAGCTGAGAGTGCTTGTGGAGGAGAGCACCGTTCCCCTCCAGCCGCTCTCCTCCCCCAAATCCCAGCGGAGGTCTGTCCCTCCTGTCCCTGCAAGGCCAGGTGTGCTGCAGCTTGAACCCAGCAGAACTCCCCAAAGCTCCTCAGTTCCCTGATTGCAAAATGCCCGAGAGCTCCTGTGGGTAGGGGTGAGAGCAGGAGCTGATGGCTGGGGAGGAGGGAACGAGAGACCTTCCCCTCTCCCCATCTTTGTACCCCCACCAGCGGACTGGAGAGCTGAGACGCGAGGCAGCGCACGGGGATGGGCGAGCTGGAAGCTCGGAGCAGCTTCACCCCATAGGAACGTGCCTGAGGCTGCCCGTAAATTTAAAAAATAAATTTTTAAAAATAGCTAAGGCAGGTACCGGGTACCTACACAACACAAAGCAGGTCTGTGTGAGCATCCCCCGTCTCCTTGGCAACGGGAGCAGGCAGGGAGCGTGGGGAAGGGCTGGGTGTGATGGGTGAGCAGCGCCCAGCCCGGGTGGGCAGCGGAGGAGGCGAGGAGAGGGCTCATCCCACCAGTGCCAGCATCACTTCCCTGCATCACTGCTCTCTTGGGGGTTTTATAGGGTTGGATGGATTCTTCTGAGAGTTTATGAAGTTGTTTTGCCAACGTGGAGGAAGGTCAGGAGCTGCTGCGTGACCCTGGGCTCCTGGCGGCATGGGCTGTGCCGAGCCACTGCCCACAACTGGGCTGCAGCTGCCCCTGCTCCCAGCCCGCTTTATTTATTTACACATATATACATACACTTAATATGTGTGTGTGTATATTTAATACATATGTATATATAAATACATGCATGCACATACATATATATATATATATATATGTAAAAAAATAAAAATGTCTGCTTTATACGTATAAGCCTCCTCTGCAGGGAAGCTCCCTTCCCGCGGCGGGGCTGCTCTGTGACCCAGCAGGTCTCCCGTGTCTCTGGTCCTGCCTAAAGCTGATTCTGCAGAATCGGGGAGTGTAAGTTGTCACCCAAAGCTGCTTAGAGGCGTAAGAGGGAATCGTTTTGTAATTGTGCAGCAAGGAGCCTCTCGGGTGTTTCATCCTGCGCACGAAAGATGTGCAATGGGATGCTTGCTCTGAGGACGGGGATGCTAATAGCTACTTCAAGGAAAGCTACTGTTTTTTTTTCCCCTGTATCCAGGGAACATTTTTGTTGTATGGTATTTTGTGGCTGGATTTGGAAAGGGGGCGGGGGGACAAAGTGTGAGAAGCTGAGGGGGGGAAAAAAAAAAAAATCAAAGTGCTGGCAAAGTAGTTCAACACTCAGCATGAGTTTAATGGCAGAAAACCGGGGTCAGTGCGGAGCTGGGTGGGAGAGAGTAAAGAGGTCAGCGCTGGGGTTTCGGTGCCCTGTGGTCGAGGGAGAAGGAAATAATGATTTCTGGGGGAAAAAAAAAAATGTACCTCACGTGCCTTCACCCATCAGAGGGGATTAGGGCTGCATCCCATTCCTGCCCCAGCTGAATTCCTGCTGAGGGAGCACAGGGAGACCCTTGGCTGAGAAATGCTCCGTAATTGCTCTTATTTCATTAATAAGGTGCCGTATCCGTTTCTCCTGCGCGCTGGGAGAGGCCGGGAGCCGCGCACGGGCGGCCAGCTCGTCTCGGCGGGCGGCAGATGGTGCTCTGAGCCCGGCTACGCCGCCACCGAGTCCTCCATCCCTCCTCCATCCCTCCTCGGTGGAATACAGACCTGCTGAAATCACAGGCCGCGGGGGGGGAATGCTCTTCTGCTTAATGCAGAGTATAAATTATTCATTTGCTGAGTGCTTAAATAATAGAAAGTGGGAAGGGGAAAAAGGGGATGTAGCTTAGTTGATGTTGTAGGAAAAAACCCAAACCTCCAATTAAAAAATAAATAAAAAAAAGAAGAAACAAGGACAGCCCTGTGTGCTTCAGCAGACTTTGATCAGGACAGGTGCCCCAGGCTATTTATTTATGTATTTAAGTCTTTTTGGAGGGCACAGTCACCGAGCGTAGCAGATGTCTGTGAGCTTACAAGTGCAAAGGCAGGTACAAGCCGGGGGGATTAGTGGAGGTGCAGAAGAAAGTGAGCTGCCGATTAGAAACATTTACAAAACAGGACACAGATGTTCAAAGGGAACTTCTGGTGATGGCAAGATGTAAGAAAATCAGTGTCAAAAAGCACCGTACACACAGAATCAACATTTTAACCACTGCCTCTTAATTTCCTCTCTTCTTTCAAGTGCTGTGATTTCTACAAGTTACAAATCTATAAGGCTCGATAGGAGATGTGTTTGAAGAGGGTCGAAGTAAGCTGACGCCGGGAGCTGTGGCTGCTGGAGGTAGAAAATCCCAAATATTGCAGGAGTGTGCTTTGGGAGGGCTGTCAGGCGGAGAGGGCGCCCCGGTGGAGCAGGGTCTGTCCCGGCTCTTGTCCCCATTAGCTTCGCTGCTGCTTCTTGTGCCTTTGCTGGACAACGCCTGCGCGTGGAGGAGCAGCCTGGTGTGGGTTTCCCTGCTGCCCGGGCTTCAGCGGGGCTCCCTGCGGCTCTTGACCCTAAATCCCCGTTAATCTGTGCTGAGCTGAGCAGCAGTGGGATTTTTTTTCCCCTCATCCATCACTGGGGGATGCTGTGGCAGGGAGAGGTGGGCGCAGGGCCAGCCTGTGGGGACAGCAGAGGGGTGACCCTGCTTTGATCCCATCTGTCCACGCCGCCAGCAGCGAGCGGAGGGTCGAGCCTGCCCCTTCTTGCCCCTTCTCCCCTCTCCCTGGGTGCCCGGGTCACCGCAGGCCTCTGAGACGCTCCCAAAACCAAGCTCTAATGTCACCCTGCGGCTCGAGGGCTGGCTTGGCCCCGGCTGCCAGCGCTGTTGTGTCCTGGCCCTGACCGCCGCATCGATTGCAAACCGCCCCACGGGCAGCACCGCGTCAGGGAATCGCTGCGTTTTCTAGGTCATTAAGTCCTTTGCTCTTTAGTTCTTTGCCTTGTGAACACCCCCAAGGTGTGTTATAATCACCCCAAAATGCAGCCGCTAATTATTTGGTGTCCCCGGGGGGGGAGGAAGAGCAGAGTCGCATTAAATCGCAATAATCAAGAGCTGCTGTAAAAAATGAACTTGAACCTACTTGACAGGAGGAAGCAGAGGTGCTACCGCACTCTCTGTGAAGGGCTGTTTTTAGTGGTAATCTTATTTGTAATCTAATCAATATGTTTACTGAAGGAGAGAATATCATCAAGTATTACTTTAAGACACTTAGGGGATGTGACAGCGTTCACGACTCGAGTGTAGACATGCTTGTTGACTGCATTTGTTAATAGGAGGAACACGCGGTGTTTTAGCAGGGCTGGCAGAGGGGTTTATTTGGGGAGTGGGAGAGGACACGTCTCACTGCAGTGGGGCCGCCGCCTGCTCGGAACGCGGGGGACGGGGTACCCCGCCTGAGCCCCTCCTCGGCTCCCGGTCCCACCATCTCCAAGCGAGTGCCCTGTCCCTTTCCCGGGCTCGCGGGAGGGTGGCTGCCTCCAGTCCCCTGTGGCTGATGCTGACGCCTGCCCTGAGCTGGGCCCGCATCTCCTGTCCTGTGAAGTCAGAGACAGTCATCTCATGAAGATGATGCTGAATGAAAGAATTTATTTTTCCATAGGAGTTCAATGTGTTGTTACAAAACCCTAACCAGTGCTTTCCACTGGGGAAAGACAAGTGATAGTGCTTTGCCTTCAGCCTATCTTCTGCTTTTACTACTTGCTTTGCTTCGTGCCCATGCTGAGAGAACCCCTTGACTTGGGTCAACACCAAGGATCACGAACCAGGAGCATCACGCTGTCCTGGTCGGGGTTGTCCCATGCTGAGCAGAACCAGGTCAGGCTGCGTGGGGCAAGAGGCCGGGGAGAGCAAAGGCGGTGGGAGGAGGAGGAGGAGGAGGGTGGGCAGGAGCCCCAGCACCGAGGGCAGCTGCTGCGGCAGGGTCATCTGCGTCAAAAGATGAGATTTACAGGAATCACCTCTTTGAAGGAAGAGGCTGCTCAGGCATCAGAGAGGAGGAGATGCTTTTTGGAAGTGAGAATGGTCCAAAGGAAAAAAAAACAAACCTGTTGGCTCTGTGTGGCACTGGAGAGGGAAGTGTTGACAGCTCTCCCCCTGCTGCGGGCAGGCAGAGGAGAGCAGGGCTTGTGCCCATGGGCGAGGGTCCAGGGGTAGCCTGTTGGCTTCGGGTCCCTCCCTGGAGGTCTCTGCGGGAGCTGAGATCTCCCCTCCAAAGATCCCCTGGGGGAACGCTCCCAAAGTGCCAGGGCTGTGCCAGTTGCTGAGGGAGCAGCTCGCTGGCACCGTCCCACGTTGCTGCCAAACATCAGCCTGGCTCAGCAGAAGCCCTGCGGGAGCGGAGATCTCGGTCGTCGGTGAGGGTTCAAGGACTCTGTCCCAGCCCAGCGCCTGGGATGGCCCCCGGCCACCTCCGTACCACACATTTCTCATCCATTGGATGCTGTTAGTAAGAAGCTGTTGCTAAAATAACTAGGGGTTTCTGAGAATGGGTTGTCTGCTGCTTCTAGGGCTCTTGGAGTGGGTTATGACGCGCTTGGGCCATCAGAGCTACGCAGGCACAACCTGCCAGCACCGGTGATGAAGGCTGATGAGGGATAAATGACAAAGGCAGCGGGGACTGTGCCAGCCCCAGCGGCTCAGGGACACGTGGCTGTGGGGAAGAGCATGGGGATGAAGGAGAAGCTGTCGGGAGGTGCGTTTTCGGAGCTGTGTCCCCCAGGCAGTGCCAGCTGAGGCAGGAGTCAGAAGTATGAAAATCAGACTTTTTTTTTTTTTTTTTTGGTGTTCAGGAAAGTTGGAGGTTTTAGTAAAAACCTACAGGGCAACACGTAACATCTATAACAAACAATTAGGCTCTAATGCACCCAGTGGAGGAGTTTCCCACTCACCCCAGGAAGTTAGAAGGTGCCTTTTATCCTGAAACATGAGGGTTATGTGTATAAAAGTGTATAATGTTTCCCTTATAAAATTTTTATCCTGTCTAATGTATCCCAAAGCTCTTTAAAAACTGAAAATATGAACTCTGGAGGTTTGGCTGCAGTTGCAGGGGAAAGGGACTGCTGCTTAGTTCAATGCAGCCCCTGCAGACCCGCAGCAAGGGGGGACGTTGTGTCCTACCAGGGCAGAAACATCGTTCGAGAGAGGTGGGATGGGACCACCCCCACGGGTCTTGGCCGGGCGTGCTGAGCTCCTGGCGCATCTTTCAGGGTCCGGAGCCCACGGCATCGCACAGGCAGGCACCCACCCCACTGCTGCAAAGCACCTTAAATCTGAGCTAAACTGACAAGGAAGCTGGTAGGAAAATAAAAACAACAAGAAAAATAAATGCTGCCTGTTTAATTATTTAAATTAAGACTTATTTGACAGCCGTGTTTGCAGAAAACACCCTCCTCCCCTTTATTTTTTAATGAGCTCCAGTGCATTGAAAGGGGGGGAAAAAATCCAATAAACTCCCCTTTGCAGTTTCTTAACATGTTTAATTAAACAGGTAGGAAAAAGCCCTCCATCCGCTGCTTCCAGAACCGGCGGTGTCAGCACTCCTTCCCCAGCATGTTATCTCCCACCTGCGGGAAAAGGCCGGGGGGATTTCCAACGGGACCGGGGGATCCCTGCTATGACCCAGGAGGGGTTTGGGGTGCAGAGCAGGGGGTTTGAAGAGCTTCTTGCCAGGGAAACCAAGGGCCACCGCCAGCCCCGCTCGCACGGAGGCTTCCCTGCATCCCTGGTGCTGGTGATGCAGAGGAATGGGCTCATCCCTTGCCTAGACCAAAGGAAAAAAATCACTGAGGGAAACATATATCATTTTTACCCTCCTTTTGTCATTTTAATCGAATTGTGTCATATTGCTTTACTTTGTTAATTAGCAGCTCAGAGCAGTGGGCCAGAAGAAACGGGGAGCTCTCGTCTTGCTGATGTTAATGTGGTAACAGCAGGGCTGAAATGGGGAGTCAAATAAAATAAACTATCTTGAGGAATAATGAAATAGTTGGAGATTGCTGTGCAGGAGGAGGGGAGGAGGTCAAGCGTGTGAGTTAGTTGGGGCCGTTTGCAAGCTAATTATGGCCGGTTATTAACGGGAGCAGGGAGGTGGGGTGGGGTTAGGTGGGCTTTGGAAACTCACTGTGCTCCCATTGCAGCCCCGACGGTAGGACTAGCAAAAAGCAGCTGATGGGACATAACAGAAAATTATGATTTTTTTGTTTGTTTGTTCTCATCTTTGTCTTCCTACCTGAATCGGGCTGTGGTCTTGTTTGGGAAGGGCCGTCCCTCCCTGTACGTACCTCGCAGAGCGGAGCCCAGTCTTAGGGGAGGCACTGTTCGTTGCTGTGCTTCAAGTTATTAGAAAATTAGAAATCAAAGGAAACTCTTATGCTTTAGTTTTAGCTCAAATACAGGAGGGCAGTGCAGGGGGAAAGGGGAACCATTGGGTTGTGCAGTTCTGCTTTGTGTCCAGGAACCATGTCTGCAGCCCTGCAACCCCAGCTCCGCCCGCGCGGCCTCCCTGCGTGCCCGTCCCCCGCGCAGCCACCCGCGGGTCCCGCTTCCCATCGCCCCGGGCGGGGGGAGCGCAGGGACGGGCGATCGCTGTCTGTCCCTGGGGCTGCGTCTGGCCCTGTCACATCCCAGGGCACCGAAGCAGCGGGAGCTGCTGTGTTGGCAATGGTTGGCTGTCGGTTGTTTCCCACCGCAGCTGGAAAGGTGTAACCACAGCTCATGTGTGCTTCCATCTCCCATCCCTGCACGCTGGCTGTCCTGGGGCTCAGATGTGGATCTGTCCGGCTGGGAAAGGTGGGGATGGGACCCCGCTGCGGCGCGGGCAGGACCCCGGGGGGCTGGCAGCAGCCTCGGTGGGGTTGCAGCAATTGCGGAGGGGGAAGGACTGGGCTGGCAATCACAGGCCAAAGCCCAGCAGCTCTCGGGCATCAGCACGCCCTCCCCACGCAGCCCCTGTGGCTGCAGGGGCTCGGCTGTGGCTTTTCCACCTGTGCAGATGGAGAAAAACAATTCAGGAAAGTGGGAAGGACTGGATGAATCAGTCAAAATATCTGCAAAACAACATTTGCCAAGGTCCCGGGGAGGCTGTGTGGGTGGTGGGGGCACAGGTACCTGGGCAGCGGGGCCACGTGCACCCCAGGGCGTCACCGGCGTGTCCCGTGCGTGTGGCTCGGGGTGAATACGCCGGCTGCTGCGCTGCGTGGTGCTCGCACAGTGCTGCTAAGGTGGCTTGCTGTAGGTTTTTTCATTCTGTTTTTTTTTTTTTTTTTTTGAGTTGGCAATTTTTATTTGAATAACATAAAGAGAAATTAAAAACAGACTTCACTCATCGTAGATGACAGGGTAGTTATAAAATCCAGTGTTTCAGGAGAGAAACACCAACATAACAGCCCCCAGGCAATCGGAAAAGCCGATGGGTGGGCGGCTGCACCGGGGCTGGTGCCCGACACCAAGCGGGGCTGCGAAGCCGCTTCCTCCTGCCCGGGAACGGGGACAGCGAAGCGACGTGGGCGATGGCGTTTCTGGCACGGGGAGGTGCGAGCCTGGGTGCTTTCGGCTGCACGGGACGGGTGTGTGGGACGTGGCGCTGGCCGTGCCTTTCACCCGCTTAACGTCACCAGGGCCCGCGGGGCGAGCTGCCCTGAGCGGAGCGGGAGCAGAGGAGAAGCACGAGCGGTGGGTGGGTTTCCACCAAAGCACGTTGTATGGATGCTCCGGAGCTGACGCCTCAGTCGGGGCATTCCCTGCTAGCTGCCTGGGTCTCCGGAGAAGCTGGGTAAATATTTTGGCAGCTCGTCCCCCTGAGCACCCCGCCACTGTTGCTGCTCATCAGTAGCAAGCTTGGTGGGGCTGGGCCCTTAATTTAAGGGACACTGGAGGGGAAAACACAGGGGAGGCGTGATGTTTCAGGGATGCCTTTCTAGAGGACCTGCCAGAGACAGGTAGCTCGTTCCCCCGTGCTGGATCAGACACGCTCTTTCCTCCTCGCCTCCGCTCGCCTCCCCGTGCCGGTGCAACGGGGCCGTACGACCCCGAGGAAGCCGTGAGCAGCCGCGGCGTCCCATGCAAGGCAGCAGCATGGAGCTTGTCTTCCTGCTGCCTGCAAGCAGGGAGCAGTGTCCCCACGCTGGTTTCTCTGCAAAACCTCCGGCTGGTGTGCCGTGGCACTTCCACAGTCAGAAACGTTGTCCCCAGACACCCTGGCCTCTGTCCCTCTGTCCCTGCCCATCCTTACAGCACGGATGCTTTGCTGCTCCACACTCACTGACCGGGAGGAATCCATCCAGGTCTGGCGTATCCTGACCCGAGCGCCGCTGCTGTCTCCTGTGCAGGGAGAGGGCTTTGCTTTAATTCTGTTATTATCAGATAGACTAAGTCACACCAGGATAAATACTGCAGATTTTACAGTCTGTGTGTGCCTTAAAAAGATGTATTTGGATGCTAATGTTGCTGGTTGTCACCATTCTATGAGAAATGTTGTAGAAATAGAAATAGAGACAATATAATAGATACTTCAGATTTGCAGCCTTAATAGCTTTACAGCACGTCCTAACTATTACATATCTATCACATCAGTATACTCCAGCACTCATGTGGTATTTTTATTTAGCTCCATCTGGTGTATGATAACATGCTCCTGATACCAAAATGAGCACGAATTGGAAAGAAATTTAATATATAGTTCTGCAGAGAATTTCCTTAAAAGACATCCTAAAACAAGCACGTGTCGTGTAAAAACAGTGCTGCGGTTTGGACAGAGACAGCGCTTCTGGGTGAAAAGGAGAGACGTGAGCGACTGAAAGCGCACGCGCACAGCAATACCGGTCCGGGTTCCTTGCTGTAGCCTGCAAATTGGATGCCAATGTGGTATTTGCCTTCATCCCAGTGTTTCTGCCGGTCTCCCGGCACTTAGTGTGGTACCCCACCGCAGCCTGGGGTGCAGGCCGATTTCAGGTTTTCTCTAGCTTTGCAGGAGATACAGGAGTGGCAAGGACAGGCAAGGGGACACTGGAGACTGAAAAACGAGATGGGAATGGGCCAGCGAAACACCCTGTGGGCATGAGAATGGGGAAAGGCATAAATATTGAACAGCGAAAGAAATCCTGCTCGCTGCTGGCTCCTCTCCTTTGCCGCAAGTTTCTGACTTCCTCAGCTGTGCGGAGGAGAAAATGGCTTTACTTAAATGGTAAAAACAACAAAATAAATTCCCTTCTTGCTTCCCCCCTCCCGCGATGCAGGCTCCCCTGGCACACGCCTTCTCCGCCAGCCGCGGCGTGCGGATGCTGCCAGCCGTCGCGGCGCCGTTAAGTGCAAATGGAACAAAACTGGGGATGTGTTGCAGGGCGTGTGGTAACAGGGAGGAAGGGGCTTTGAGGGGGAGATCTGTTCCCCGGCTCTGTGGGGTGAAGGAGATGATGCACGTGCCTTGCTGCAAGCATCCCTTGCTGGGGAAGCCGCCTGTGGAGCCCCAGGGATGCACCAGCGCTGAAACCCTCTTTTCTCCCGCTCTTGCAGAGATTCACCTTCGTTCTCCCAGCCACGCACCAGAAAACGCAATTGTAGCGAACAACTCCAGTAATGAACTCCCGGCTCTGCGGAGAATCGGTTTATAGCCAGATCTGCAATAAGCAAGTATTAAATACCTGGCTCCAGCTGGCCCCAGGTGCCCTCGAAGCGCGTTGGCACATTGCATTGACCCGCCAGGCTTTGAGGCCGCTTGAATAAAAGCACTGAGAAAACAGGGGCTGCATTTCTACTGGCGAGGAACCGTGCGAGGTTTTCAGAGATTGCTCGTAACACAAGGTGTGATACGTACGCGATACAGGCAGGTGAGCGAAGACCTCCCTATTTTGGCATCTGTGAGTTCAAGTGGGATTTTGCGAGGAAATCTCGCTCTGCCTCAACATCAGGACATCGATGGCTGCACAGAGCCAAGCTTTGAGGTCGGGAAGGACAATTGTATCACAAGCTTTTATATAAAACCGACCGTAGCTCCACGCAGCTGATCCCGCACTGAACACAGAAGCGTGCTTGACCAACCTGTACCGCAGCAGATGAATGAAGGGCTGCGCTCTATTTACTGCTGGACTACTTTTAATCGTATGTTTGCCTCCAAACAAAGAGTTGCCAGCTTGGTACTTAAAGATCAATGCATTTTATTCATCACCTCCAGGCAGGCACCGTTTCCTATTAATGCTTTCCCCAATTTACAGTCTAATTAAGGTCATCCAGCCAGCAGAATGCTGCTGTGTTTGTTTTAAACTACTATACCTAATTATTTTTTTTTTTAAACCTTGTGTGGAGTAGCCTGTGTCAGACCAGCACGTCCCTGCTGCGGGCTGGAGGCTCAGCATCGGCTCCCTCCTGCTCCAGGGCAGGAGCCAGCACACGTAGGGACATTGCACATGGTCTCTTGTGACGCTTTTCTTTGTTTTAAGATTTAGGAGCTCAGAAAAAGCCCTGGAAGCTGCTCAGCATCGACCCAGTCTTTTAGCAAGAGTGGTAGCAGGGTGCCTTGCCTTGGAGTGACCTCTGAGCGGTGAGAAAGTCCCGTCCGAGCCCGGTGGTCCAGAAACACCCAAACAGTGGTGCATCTCCTGCAGTTTTCTTTGATGTCGTCCCCACGCTCTCAGCACTGGTGTCATTGAGCTTGGCTTGGTGTCACATCCGATTTCATCGCAAATAACCTCAAAATCCTTTGAAGGGCACGGCTCCCCCTAAACAGATTGTAGGACCTCCACCTACCTCTCCGCTACGTTTAAATCAAACTTCTCTGAATATATTACACCGCAGAGCCATATGTTCAGTGCCACTTCCCTCGGTGTGTCACGTATTTCATCAGCTATAGGCTTCCTGAGATATACGGACATTGCCAAGAAAGGGAGCGGTGGACGAGCGCTCCTCCCACTGCAGCGAGCAACGCATTTTCAGCTGGCAGAGGGGGAGGTGGGGTGGGAGCGGGCTCGATGTGCAACCGCTAAATGCCAGGTATGAGCAAGTCCCTTAAATTTTGCTCTGCGGGCCCCATCCTGTGCATGCTGCGAGGATGACCCTTTGGCTGGCGCTGGTGGTCCTCCCTCTCATAGGAAACCTCCTCAGCTTTCTGCATCTCTTGCCACTCAGAGCTTTACAGCCGCACCGCAGAGGTGGTTTTGCCACCCCACCGAGGCGAGCGGGTGCCTCTGCCCGGCCCCCTGCTCCTGCCATGTTTGCTGGCACCCCCAGGTTTGCTGGGTTTTTGAGTCCTGCTGTGCCCATCCCAGCTAACGATGCCCTTGGTATAGCTCTGTCCCGCTTGGTGTTTTTCATGGTTTTCAGTTTGCATTTCCACGTAACACTCAACTGGATAAAGAAATTGGAGTGTGTCGGGCAAAAGGCATCAAGGGTAAGTTTTTTGCTGGCATGGGGGGACAAACGTGTTCCCTTCCCATCTGAGGAGAATGGGATCTGCTAAAGACCCGCCAGGTTTCATCTTTATTAATATTAGCTATAGGGCCGTCAGGTCCCCGTCCCCATGGTGGGGACCATATCCCTGCTCTTCTCCCGGTGTCCCCACCCCAGGATGGGTCCCTCCCAGTTCTATTTTGCAGCCTCCTTTTCCCCCCACTTGGTTTTTGCACCCTTTGGCTGTGGCTACCCCTGAGAGGGGCCACCAGCCCCATGGGCGATGCAGCCACCATCTTTGGGGATGCTCGGTGTGCATGGAGGCGCCGGACCCCGCCGCTCGGCCGTGGGGCTGCCTGGCTCCGTGCCCGGCAGCAGCTCCAGCGCAGGCAGGGCACTGCCAGGCCTGGCTGAACGGGCACCGTCGAGTGCAATTATGGCTCTGAAAAGTACTTTCCTGTGAATGCGTTCCAGTACCGGCTAATATATGCTCTGATATTGGCACCGCTTCCACTAATATTCCTGCCAACAAATTCTCTTCTCTGCTTGAATATTCATGGGAAGCGAATGTGAAGAGAGGCACAAGCCTAAATGAGGTGAGTTCATTTAAAAATTCAGGCTCAAAAATTCAGCGGCTATTTCTTGCAGCACTCATCCAAGCGTTAGCTCCCGCACTCTATTAATTTGAGTCTCTGTTTCGGACTTCTGAGCAAATTTTCTGCATTTCTCCCTCACTGAATCTGCAAACTCTTCCCCCCTCAAGATCAGTAGCTTTGTATAAAAACAGCAACTCTCTGTGCTGAACTTTGCAGTCAAAGGATTTGTTTTCCCTGACTCTTTATTTAAATTATTCTGCCTTCACCTCCTCGTGCATGGTTCAGAGCGTGCGGTGGCTCTGCGCTGGGATTGAAATGATTCTTGCTTAGGCAAACTCTCATTTGAACTTGTCAAAGGAATTCAGTGTGTTTGTAATTAAATGTCTATCACACCTTCTTTAACCTCGCTTACACGAAGTCAAAGCGCTAGAAAAGCCTGTAAGAGGCAGGAAAGGCTCATTTGCACCTTGAAATGCCCATGTTTTTGGAGATCAATGCTGTCTGTATGGAACAAAACTATAAGCAACTTTCAAGTGCTTTTTTTTATGTAGTGCCTCTTTTACATATTGGATTTATGTCTGATTATATAGTGACTAAGGTGCAAGATAATATGAAAGCAGACTCTAGTGCATTAACTCCTTCACACATGCAGTGCCTCTAGCACGGCTCAGCTATGCTTTCTGATGCTCGCTCTCTCCTAAATATAATCACACCCAACCGGATGATGGAAAAGAAACGCTACTGTTACAAAGCCAAGCTTAGGAAGTTTAGACTGTATCAGAATTAGGGTAATTAGTGTTTGCATTAGGCTGTTTCTCAGCCGTACCACCATTTCCAGACTCAGTCCTAGCAGGGGAGGCAGGAGGGACTGCTGCTCTCCTCTTCCTCCTGGGAGGTGCCATCAAGGCAGGACGACCTTGACCTTGTCCTTGTCCTTGCCCTCCGGCTCCGTGGCGGCTCAAACCACGCTGTATCCTTGAGCCCACGTTGAGCTGGGAACTGAGCAAGCCCAAGCTTTGCCCGGCTACCGCTCTGCCCACGGTGCTGTTGGGGTCAGCTGGAAGCAGGCACCTTGGTAATCGTCCGTGAGCCACTTGTGAAAAGCTATGAAATTTCCGATTAGCTTGGAAAAAGTGTAGATAAGCGTGTAATTCTCAGTCCAAATTGAATCAAGCATCCAAGCACGCTCTTCCCTCACTGCTGTGTTACATCCACCACCACCATCTTCCCTCTGCATCGTTCAGCGTAGGACAGTTTTCCTTTTAATTGGTGGCAGACATTATCCTTGTAGTTCAAACTTTGCTAGCAGACGAAAGGAAGGGGCTGTCTTCTTTGTTTAATTTAAAGAAAGGCTTTGCTGTTGTGAGGATCTAAGGCATAAGCTTTTTTGGGGTTTCATAAGCGCTCCCATGCCAGGCTGGCTATGGTAGACTGGCTTTAGCCCGACGCAGCAGAGGGAAGCAGGAAGCTTAATTTGAGATATGGCATCTCATTGACTCGAGGAGGGGAGTCCTGGGCCTGCCTCCTCGGGAAGCTCTGCCAAAGAGTTTGCATTAGAAATGCGTTGACGCTGCTGAACGTAGAAAACCGAGGGAATATTAATGGCCCACTTATTAAAAATCTCAAAGTCCATTTTGGATCCCACAGAGAGGCCAAGTAGAGTAGAGATCAGGAGACAAACCGGTTCTGTTGCATATGCAACACTGAATTTGTGCAGCCAGCCTGCTCCAGGCAGGCGATGTCCCACGGTGATGGGTGCCCACAAGGAGGGCCAGACCCCCAGGCCTGCTGTGCTGCCGACGGCTCCCAGCCAAAGCCCCAGGAGATGCTGTGTGCAACACAAATTTGAAAACCTGCTCTGAAAATAAATAAAAGATGCGTCAGGCCTTGGCTTGCCCCGCTGGAGCAGCGTCTCGGGTGCTTGGAGGTGGCATTTATAGAGGTAGGTACCCACTGAAACTGTCATTTCTCTCTTTGCTCAGTACAACGTAACCCTGTCCTTCCCACCTGGAGTGAGTGCCCTTTCCCAAGGCTTTCTGATGCTTGCCACCTTTTGATATTTAGCAAACAAAACCCAACACAGACCCTTTTTTACTTAATTCTATCCCAGTATGAAACTGTGAAAAATGTTCAAATCACAGGGCTGGCCAGGGACCCCGTTCCACCCCAGCTCAGTTGCTTTCCCAGCGCTGGGCTCATCTGAAGAAGTACCGATCAATTATTTTTCTGTCTATGCAGCAATTGCTCCTAATTGCTGTCTCCATTGTGCGCCTTCTGGTTTCAAGCATGGCTAGTGGGAGGTTTGTGCTTGGCTTGAAAGGATGCAGGCTTTTAATGATCAGAGAAAGTGCCAGCAAGCTGGAAGTTCACAAAGCGATGCCCTTATTTCTGATTTACAGTGTGAACTTCTCCCATCTGCGGCTCCTGCAATTTAATAATGTGGGGGAACCCAGCGCTGGGTGGGGAGGCTGCAGGATGATGATGGTTCAGCTGCAAAGCCGTGGTGGGGGTGTTAAAGCAGCCTTTTGGGGGCAAGCGGGCATTGCACTGGGGCTGCTGTTCATGGTAAAGTGCATTGGGATGGGGCGTAGAAATCTGCACGCAGAAAGCTATGGTTCATCTGGTGAGTTCACCCTCTTGCTGTAATCAGCCATCCCACCACCACAGCACCCGGAGCCACCAGCTCTTCCCCAGTGATGCATTAGCAAACACCGGGGCAGGCGGGAGGGTCGGGCAGGCACCGAAATGCTGATGTCTACAGCAACCGTTCTCCCCAGCACAAACACTGCCTGGGTGGTGGGACAGCGCGGTGGCATCAGCATCTCCTGCACTTTCAGCAGAGGCTTGGCTTTGCTTCAGCATTTGTGTAACAGCAGGAGAAACTCGGATCCTGGGAGAATCTGCCTTACGCCCAAGGAAATTCAACTTGGGCCAGGTGAAAGCAAGTGTCAGGTCACCTTGTCCCGAGCTGGCCTTTGCCAGCGAGAACAAGAGCCTTGGTGGGACAGCCCTGGTGGGACAGCCCCAGCGAGACAGCTAGCAGCGATGGCCATGGGCCGTGGTTGGGACAGGACTCCAGATGGATGCCTCGGTGGGCTCCAAGGGCAATGCAGAGCTGACGAAGTGAGATGAACCAGTAAGCTTGGAGGCAAAGCCCTGTGAAGGAGGTATAGGGCTCCTCAGCTCATGGCTGAGCTTGCTGCTGCAGGGAGCTGGAGGAGAACTCACCTTCATTACCAACCCGCTTCCTCCAGCCGTGGGTCTCATTCGGTGCGCTGGGTTTGGACACGCTGCTTTGGCTGGTGATGCCTGTGGTGGGAGAGCGAGAGGCTGGGAAGGGCTGGAGGAAGGGGCTGGTGGCCTTTCCCATGCGCTGAGGGAAACGCCCTGATTTTCCTGTGTAATTCCACGGAAATGGGGATGATTGTCTGGGATTAACTGGATAGGTTTTGATGGGAGGAGATGGGAGAGTGATGGAAAGAGACGAGAGTGCGAGGAAGGGAGTGGGGAGGTGAGAAGCGCCGTCGAGATGCTCCCGGCAGACTGGGAGGAGGTGATGGGTACGGGGGGAGATGTTTCCCACCGCTGCTCAAATAGGCAGGGGGAAGATGGGAGCTTGGTCTCCTTCTTGGGGAGAGCTTTCTCTTAAATCTAAGCTGTGATTTCCGTTGGTACTGTCAGATCTGCCCCCGACGTGCTGGCAGAAAGGGCAGTTTGACATCAATTACTGCAGTCCTGTCTCTCCCTGCTTTCGCAGCAGCCCGTGGAGTGCGTTTCGGAGAGAGATGTGTTTGACTCACAGACGTGATGTAGAGCAGAATATTAGGCAGTGTGTTGGGTTTGGTGGTACTCCGGGTGTTTTAGTGGGAACTAAGACATTGAATGAGCTGGAAGCAATGGCCTCAGTGAGGGACAAGCTGCCCAAATCCCTGTTTGTGGGGCAGTGATCCGCGCAGCCGTGGGGAGCTCTGGAAATAACGACTGACAACACTCAGGCTGTGGGGACAGAGCAGGCAGGTGCTGGCAGCCTGCCTGCTGCTAGCCCTTCTTGGAACCAGTCACCTTGTGCTTTCATTGCTTCCTCCCAAAATGAAGCATCAGGCGTGCACAGGCCATGGCTGTTGATAGCAGTGCTGGGTGTGCAAATCCCCCGGGAGATGAAGGATAAATAAACCCAATGCAAAATAATTAATACCGGCTCTCCCTTCTGACCTTCCTCTCTTTGCAGGGGAGAGCTGGGGAGTGCTGTGCATGGGGGTCGCACCTGCCTCCGCCTCCAGCGCGGAGCCCAGGCTCAGCCCGCGGCTGCCACCGTCCCGCCTCGCGCTCCGCGTCCCCGGCTGTGGTGCATCCCGGAGGATGAAGCAAAACTCGTCTTGATCAGATCTTTTTTGTAAATGCAACCTCAACACCCCCACGCTTTAATACAGCACTTCCAGTTCTCTGCTGGAGGTTTTGTAGTGGAGGCTTCTAAAAAAAGGGGAATTTCTGGCATTATTTACAGTTAAAAAGATTGGGTTTGACACATTTATGGCTGAGACAGTAAATATGACTTACGGCAAATCAATTTACTGCGTTTGACTGCGACACCCGCGCTACCAGGGATTTGATTGAGAATTGACGGGGTTATTTGCCGGAGGGCTGGGAGATGCCGCCGCCGTCAGTGTTGTGGCCGTCTGGCATCCGGGCTGGAAAACCGCGACCCTCAGAGCGTGCCGAGGGCTCAGCCTGCCCCGGCCGCCCCCGCCGCGCCTCTCCTGCTCTTCCCAGACCCCGGGTATCGCTAGCAGGGGCTGGGGTGGGATGAGGCTGAAGCGCTCCCTTGGTGCTGAGTTGGCATTTTCTCAGCTTTGCCAAACTTTTGGGTTTGTTTTCCATCCCGTTTGGATGTCTGAAAACAGAGATGTTGAGAACTGAACTTATGCTACAAAGCAAAGTAGTAGAGATAAGGGGGAGCAAGGAGGGAGCTAGAAAAGCAACCTTTTTTTTTTTTTAATTTTTTCGCTGATGGCAAGTGGTAAGCATGTTTTATTTATGTATTCGGAGATCCGCCAACGTTATGTTTTTCTCCTGACTGACGCATTGGCTGCAATGACAGCTTACACCGAACCGGCTGTGCACGAGGCTTATTTACCCTCCACAGACACCTTTCCGAGATTGACAGTGAATTATTCCGTACCTTGAACTGCTCCTCAGTTAATGCAATGCAAATTTTGCCTCTTTATTAAAAAATGTTTTTTTAAAAACATGCAGATTATTTTTTCAATGAAAGGGGCTAGAAGATTTTCCAAGACGGAAAAAACAAGCCATCTTTAAAAATTTTAGTAAACTCTACCTTCCACCTGCCTTGCTTTTCCCTGACTACAGTGGGGTGTAGATGTTAGGCGAGAGCTGAAGGATGGAGCTGCTTTTCTCACTCCTTTCGCTGGTGGAGGAGAACTGGATTTTGCAGGACTGCTCGCTCTGCCTGCGAGAGCCGGCCCGTGCATTCCCTGTGCCCGCTCCCCTTTCCAGTTACACCGGTGAAAAGTCATTTGTCTGCTTCTCTCCGAAACACTTTTTGGGGTCCTGGTGGTCAAAACCAGCCAGGAGCAAAGATCAAGGCACAAAACTAGAGAGAAACGCCCCGGGGTGCTCACGGGGCAGCTGCCGGGCTGGGGCTGCAGCTGTAGGAGATGCTCATTCTCAGGCACGTGTGCGCACGAGCACACACGTGTGTTCAGGAGAAGCTTTTTCCAGCAGGCAAGTTTGTGCCGATGCCGGTTTGCTGGTGCCACGCAGCTATCCCCGCCGCAGCACGGCTTCGGCCCCGCTTCAACCTCGGCTTGGGAACTACTTTGGCAAAATCATCGCTAAACGAGGTTTTTAGCAGCGTGCGGTGTGGAAAGCATCCAGGATTGTGGTTTTCCAAGGTAACAGCCGAAGGAAAGGAAAAAAAAGGTAAGACTGAGCTTTTGTTAAGTAATCAAAGAATTCAGGCTTGCTGGAAAGCCCCAGGGCTGTGCTTCTGCAGCTGATCGGGAATCTTTGTTTGCACGAGGCTGGTAAACAATTTGCGGTTCTTGGCAATAACCTGAATTATGTTGTACAAAAAAAGAAGTTGAAAATGCTGGGTTTATATAGTTATTTCAGGGAGAGGAATGAGGGAGGGGCTTTCTGATGGGGGATGGCGTTCACTGAGGTCGGTGTGAAGACGCCCTCGCTTCTCTAGCTCTGTCCACGGGATGCTTTTAGGTAAATAAATAAAGTTCGGCAAGAGCGGAGAGCCCAGGATTAATCAGCGCCGGCGCTCCTTCCTTCAGACTCGGTCTAGCCACTGCTTTTTAAACAGCGGGGCTCGACGCACAAAACATTAATATGCTCGGTATGTATCCTGGCTGTATGCTTACAGCCCGGAGATTTGCATGCTAAATCTATGCTCCTGGAGCCTCTACACCCACATCTTTAATTAAGCAATGCCCCGTGTTTCTGCTCTATAGGATAAGTGAATATATGCAACTCTAATGCACAGGAGATAATTTTGTAATGATTTTGCTGTTTGTTTAACTGAGGAGGAAGTTAACTCGGTGGGTTAGCCTTACCGCAAGCTACACTTCATTGGAAAAATATATAAATAAAGCGAGCTGCAATTTCACAGCTTGTGCGAGCTGCCAAGACGGCGCCTTCACCGGCGCGGGAGGAGAGGTGGGTTATCGGGGAGGCCGTAGCGCTGCTCTCGTCTCCTCTCGGTAGGGCCAGCCGTGGCCTGGCCAGGGTTAGCCCAGCTCCAGTGGTCTGCGTGGCTTTGGTTTGGGCCACAGGCAGGGGTAAGGGGAAACGTGAAAATTGGAATAAAACTAAAAGAAGTGCATCTAAAATGTCCACTGCATTGCCCGGTCCTCTGAGGGTGAAGTTTGCCGTGGAGGCTGGGGGAGCATGTCCACCCTGAGCTGGGGACACCCGTTGGTGCTCCAGCCCCGCAGCCCTGTGTCCCAGCATCCCGGCCATGCCGTCCCCGTGGCGTCCCCACTGGCGCCTGGCCTGCCTGCCGTGGTACGGGATGGCAGGCAGGCGGATGCTCACTTAAATCCCCTTCAGTCCTGCAAATGGATTGAGAAAGCTTCGTGGATACCTCTTAGGAGGAGATGTTTCTAGGAGAGTCTCACTTTTAAACACTGTTGACTCTGCCTACCCTTGGGTCAAGTGGCTTTTGATAGTGCAGTAAAGGGCACATACTCCACAGTCTTTGCAAAGCCAGAGGAGGGTTTTTTTTTATTAGACACAACCACCAAGACTCAAAAAAAAAGCTTCTAGAAGAGGCACCCTTCCTTACTGTGCTGCGGAAAAGATCATCTGAATTAACATGAGCTTCTTGGCTATTAAATGGAAATTTTAAACGGGAAGAAAATTCTGCAGCGACTGCTAAATTATGTGTCAGCAGAAAGGGAGAAAAAGCAACGTGTGTCATTCCTATTATCATCTTGAAATCCATCTTCCCTCTACACGCCATGACGGTGGATAATCCCTGATACGATGCCTGAATCGCTAATATTTGCAGAGGCAGGATTCCTATTTTGGAAGAATTTTGCTCTGCCTATCTTACCCCCACCTTGAAAATACGGTTTGAGATTATCTGAAACACTGAACACGCTGTTCCTGGGGGGTGAGTTTTGCCGTTGGTGGCAGCAAACTGGCCTCTGAAGTCCAAGGTGCCACGAGCTTATTGGAATGCCAGGTCGCTGCCGGCGTGCGAGGGGAAGGGCCCTTTCTGTGCTGAGGTTTGAGCTGCCGTGTCCTTACGTGCTGCGTGCCCGGCTGCGGGGTTAGACCTGCTGACAAGGACATGGGATGTTTTCATTACAGAAAAGTGGGGCCAAGCCCGGTCAGGATGAGAGTGAAAAGGCAAGTGTGTGTACTCTGGGCTGCAGAAGCGCATCTTCAAAAAGAAAAAGAAAAACTGTGCTGCTGCTTTCTTGCCTGTGGACAAGCACAGAGATCAGACAGGAATGCCAGGGCATGATAAATTTTGCAGCACCTGCGTTTTCTTAACCCCTCGGTTGCACTAGATGCAGTCGGATGCTCTGCTGTGATGGATTATATGCGAAATGCATGAAGGTGACGCAGGGGTCCTCGCTGCTGAGATGGGGCTGCATCTCCGCAGCCGCTCCTCGGGGAGGGGGGCCCCGGCTCTCCCTGGGGCTGTTGTCGACACCTCGGTGGTGGGACAGCCCAGCTCCAGGGTAGGCTCACTGCTCCGTAGGGTTTGTCATTAGCCAAGTGGCATGGGGTGGACAGCCTCCCGTTGGTGGGAATTTAAAGCAAGGTGGCGTAATGAAGTGGTAATGCACTGTACGAATCTGTTAGCTTTGGGACTGAGATATGGTCTGTCACAAGCCTGCTCTCCAGCAGATGTCCTGCTGGGTGGAGAACAACCACATGCCCTCGACCTCTAGCTCCCCATGCCCCATAGGATGGGCAATGAGCAGGGTAGTGGTAGCTGTGATCTTGGTAACGGCTTTGGCTTTCCAGGCCAGGCTTTGGTGCTTTCATGGTGAAATGGGGCTGCGTGTGCCGGGTATCACTCAGTGGGCAGGTTTTGGAGACTGGTGTGTGTGCAGTGACTTTGCGTTGCCACCCCTGCGCCGACACACGGGCTGTGGGAGAGGGACCGGCATGGTTTTGTTTGCTGTTGACATGTCAAGACATGGGAATGAAGTGAGTGGTGGAGAACCAACCCTCGTGCATGCACATCTTTGCATGTGGCACTGAAAAACTCTGGACCAACCCCCTCCTTCAGGAAAACAACCTCAGCGCTAATAAATCTCCCTCCCGAGCTCCCCATCCCGCGCCGCCTGACAGGTGACAGGAGCACGAAGATGGCCAGGAGCAGAAAAGTGCGGAGGGGAGGGTGATACAGGGGGGAAAAAACCCCAAGCTAATGATGTAGACATTTGTGTAGAGGTTAAAAATGAAGCAATAAAACCTTTACACAAACTTCCAAATGCTTCTGCAGCCACACACCACAGCTCAAAGCGAGGAATAAATAAGAGAAAGCGCAGCCGGTTGTGGGCAGAGGGAAGCTGACAGAGCCATCACTCCTCCCGAGCGCAGCTTCGGCAGTGGCAGCATGAGAAATATGTGCCTGTAGTGTCCCCACGGCCCCCAAAACATGCGGCTGCTGCTCCCCTTCCTCCTGGCTGGAAGGGTGGAGGTTTGGGATTCCCTAACACCTCCTGATGGGTTTGGGCCGTTGGATGGGGAGCAGGAGGGACGATGCATGAGCCGAGCTTGCTGGGTCTCTGCGGCTCACAACAGACTCCCTGGCCGGCACGACAGCCCACATGGTGAGCATGGTGGTTTTATGTTCCCTGGCAGCCTGGCAAGGGGGGAATTAAAGCTTGTGTGTGGGTTGAAGGATTTATCCTCCACCCTTTTGGAAAGCCTCTGAGAGAAGCTCTGTGGGGAGACGAGGGCAGTGGGTAGAGGTGGGACTTGTCCTGGTTGGATTTGAAGAAAGGTGAGAAGGAAAGAGAGACTTCTGGGTTCTCATGGCTTTTCTGCTGTGTTGATGGAGGGGAATGGGTCAGCTAGGGGCTGGGAGGCTGGGGAGGGAGCAGAGCACTCTGCAAAAGGGGTATTGGAGGCTGCTGGGTGGCCCAGTCCACTCACCCAGTGTCCCCAGTGGTGCAAACACCCCCTGTCCTGGTGATGCCCTGGGGGTCAGCAGCTCCCCAGCTATAGGGGGCTGGGGTCTTCCCTGGGATTCAGAATGGGGAGAGAAATATTCAGCCCACAACTCCTCCACCATGATGCAGGGCTTGATGATCAAGACCAAAGGGCTGGCCTTAAAGCTGGGCCAACATGAGGGTCTCTCCCAGGGTGTGTGCGGTACAGCAGGACATTTGCACAGGCCCAGCTCTTCCCCTTGCGCAGGAATCACCCGCGAAGCCGAGCAGGACTCGTGGGCAGAGGGAAAAACGTGTGTATGGTGGGGGATAAAAGCCCCACGAGCTGAAATCCCGCAGCACGTGCTCCTGGAACAAGGTTCAGTCAAGGCAAGGGGGAATTCCTGCCTGTGCAGCAGCCATCTGATGGATAGGAACCGCCATTATCTTTCAAATGGCTTTAAGTGGCTTAGTGTAATGGGACTGTTTTTATCCTTTTACTCTTTGCCTAGGGGAAGTTTGAGCTTTATCCTGCCTTGTGAGCTTGAAAAGTTATGTAGCTAACTTTTTGTTCTTCAGGCTGATTTCCTCCCTTTTGCGTACCTTCAGAAGATGGCTTCCTTCATCTTTTCCTTCCCCGGCACCATTTCACTGTGCTCTCCTGCCCCGAAGAGCTTCGGTCACTGTTGTGATGGAGGAGAGCAACGATGAAAAATGATGTTTTCTGAGCACATACCCACTACTAAGGCTGATGCATGGAGGATCCTTCAGCCCTGCCTTCGCTTTGGCTATGTCTGGAACAGGGATGCTGTGGCAATAAGCTAAAGCCCAGTTAAAGCCCAGCATTTCACTGGTCCACAGCAGCTCTGCATCGTGGACTCCTCCACAAAGAGGTTATCCAAACGCAGTGAACAACTCATGGGAGGACAGGGATGACTCCATTTGCTGTCTCCCAAGGCTTTCATGCTGTTTGCACTGACAAGAATTTTCTTAGCTGTGTCTCTGATTAGAGGTGCCAAAGACGTTGCTAAGTCATCACTGAGTTTCCAAAGGCAGAGCTCTGCTGCCAGGAAGGCAGTCGGACCTCCCCAGCTCCCCGTGCGTGCAGCCTCCCTCCGCCAGCCCTGCTGGACTTCTTTTTTCCGATGAGCCGATGGCACCAGGCATCCCCCGTGCTACGGCAGAACGAGGCTGCCTGGAGAAGGCAGAAGGTGGGGGGAAAAAAGCTTTTTATCCAAATGAGATTCAGTGTAGAGCCAGGGGGTCTCTCCAGTCCCCATTCAAAAGCCCCTCCTGGCAACGCAGGCAGGAGCGCTGGATCATCCTGCCCGCACCGTGCTGTGGCTCCTGACCGTGAGCCGAGTCCAGCCCCGCTCCGAACCTCCGCTTTATAAATGAGTGTGCAAAAGAAATGTGAGCGTAACGCAGCTTTCCAGGAAGTTATTCTGCAGCCTCTGCAGATGAACTCACCGTCTCCTTAGCTTAAGGCCTGGGTAAAGAACTAATTATTTGGACCTAAGCTTAAATCTGTTTCCACAAAGATGGATTTGTGACTCTTGCCAGCTTCCCCTAGAGGATCGCAACCTCATTTTGTTCCTCATGAACTTCTGCTGAGGTGTAAAATAACAACAATCTTGAGAGCTAAAATCGCTGAAGGATAGATTAAATTATAATGCAATCAGTCCGAAAGACCTTCTGTCTGCAAGCAGCAGCATTAGGCTGTCCCGGGCGCGGGCAGCCGCGCGCTGCCTGCGCAGGATTACCCAGCTCACGCCCGCCGCTTTGTCTTCACCAGGAAACCGCATTTCTTGGGCAGAGAGATTACATTATCAGCTGCTGAGTGCTCCTCGGGTGCCTTGGCATCACCCTGCCTCGGCCAGAACTCACTCCGAGAAGAGCTATATAAACCCACAACAAAAAGAGATACAGATGGCAATGAATATTTTGAGGTCTGCAGCACATTCCTGGGGAAGGATTGCTTCCGACTTGCCATCTCTGCGTGGACTTTAAATCACAACTTGAGAAGCAAGCCCTGTCTGGGGTCTGTTAATATGTGTTTGTATAGGATTTAGCATAGCAAGGCGCCAATCCCCACTGAGACTTTCAAGAATAAGCTCCTATAAATAACTAGGACGGAGCCCATGGGATGATTTTCAGGCATTTGAAATACCCTGGGCCGCGGCCTCGCAGCCCTCTCGCAGCTGGGAGAGCAGGAGCCGCCCGGCTGTGACCGACCCTGCTGGGTCCTGCCCTGCTCCCCGTCCCGCTGAGCCCTTCGTCCCCGGGGACCCAACACGCTGCTCCTCCAGACGCCCCGTGCCACCGCACCGCGCTCGCAGAGAAAATGGGGCTTATTTCTCCAGCAGTGACTTGGGGCTCTGAGCACCTGGTGGGATGCTGGATGGTAACCTCATAGGAAACAAGTCGTTCCGCAAGTGCCAATGCAAAGAGATGTTGGGTTCCTCATGGTTCCTTGTAGCTGGCTGCAAGTCCTCTTGGAGGTTTTATCTGTGTTCAGGGCAGGTTTAAGGTCTCTTTGCCATGGAGACTCTTTTTTGCCTAAATAAATTCTATTTTATCTGCTCCTTGAACGAAGCGTCTGAGCTGACAAAGCTCTCCTTTGGCCCCTTATTCTTCACAAAAGGTGCAGGGACTTAATTATCTGTCTGGCTCTGTCCAATTTGGCTGCTTCTTGTCAACGAGTTCAACAGTCTGTGTGGAGCAGAAGGGAAGCAAGGGAAGGGGATGCAGGCAGAACAAGGCTGCTTTTTCTTAAGAAACCCTGCTAAAAAGACATCTCCTTTCTGGAGGTGACCCAGTGTTGCCCTCTGCTCCATCCTCAGCCCACAAAGGAGCCTCAGCATTGTTCGGCTGTGCTTATTAGGATGCTTTGAGAAAAGTGAGCCTTGAGGACCCTGCCCTGTTACACTGCTGCAGAAGGTAGGCTGAGCCTGGCCTTGGCCCTTTGGCTATTCATCTGCATTGTTCCTAGGCAATGAAATGGAGAGTTTCTCTTAAAGAAACCCTCTTCTGCCTGGGCTGAAGTCTGTATGTTTGCCACAGCCTCCCCTGAGCAGGAGGGAGCTCAGACGATTGGGAATGAGCTTCCATCTGCAGGGGGTGGCATGGCCAGGGGCTCCCCCAAGGGCTGGACATCATTTCCAATTTATCTGAAGTCTCACTTTTTTGGTTCTTTGCTAAGTCTGTTTAGAGGTGGTTTTTTGATGGGTTGTTTTGGGGTTTTTTTTACCTTTTTTTTTTTTTTTTTTTGAGGAGGTTGCTATGCTGAAATGGTGTTTTCTTTGCAAAATGGCAATTTGGCCGGGTCCCCCCCGCCACTGCACGTGCAATTGCCTCGGTGGCAGCGGGGCCCTTCTGCGGCTGCAGAAGTGTAATAACAAACAGGAGCGACAAGCAGTGAACTGAAGCAGGACAAATGGAAAACCAAGGTGCTCAGTGAAATATTTAGTGAACCATTTTGAGCAAGGGAAAGATTGTTCCTCTTCTATTTCTTATAAGCTTTGGAAGTGGGGAGCTGCCTGCTTGCAGAGGGCTGAATACCTGCGGTAAAGCCTTGCTTTCTATTTGCACATTTCCTTGCAATAAGGCAGGGAAGATGATAAAATGCTTTTGATCAAAAGCACTTAAATACCAGAAGTCTCCTGTACAAGCGTGTTTTTCTGCTCTGATGTACTTAGGAGCATGTCTCAGCCAGGGCTCGGCGGCCGTGGCGATGCGTGGCGCACGGCGGTGGTGGCATCTCGCGCTGGAGGAGCTGGGACGACCCCTCCTCGGGAGTGGGAGGTAATGCAGATTTCGTGTCAGCCGTGTCCCGGGTCCCCCGAGCCAACGCTGCCGCTGCGCTGCGGCCATGTTCGGTTGTTCTGGGATGGGTATTTACTCTCGGCTGCATGTCTTTTACAAGGGCACAAATGTAATGTCAAAAGAAACCACTTTGGTAATGTACTCAAAAGTTAAATATTTTATACCGTACTATAGTAATGTGATGTATTGCCTTCTTGACATACTTTGCTTTTTGTCCAAGGTCTGGGGTTTGGGGCTGGTTGCGGGGCTGGATGCCTGCGTCCTCACCGGGGCCTCGTGTGCCTTTTTGACAGGGCGCTGAATGTCTTTCTGTCTCTGCAAAATGGCAAGAGCAACTCAATCGCCGTTCCTGGAACACTGTGGATTCTGATTATACAACGGTTATTGTTTTAAGCTCTCAGGATCAATAGCGCTGTATTAAAGCAAGGTACTTGGTCCTTCTCAAGGTGCAATGTGAAAGGAGATTCATAATGATAAATGTACGGCAGCCTGCACGCTGGGTGCCAGGGACCTCAGCTGGGGAACAGCTACAAGGCACAGGCCAGAGAGTCTTCACATAAATGTATATCGCTATATGTCTCATCTGCACTCACTGATAGCCCAGCTGTGGTAATTGGGTGATGAGTGACTGCCTTAGCAACTTCATCACAGGCATTTGCAAGACAGCGTGCACTCTGGAAAGCTTGGGCTGCAAACCAAGGTGTCTGCAAGATAGAAAATGTAGCCATCAGCTTTAAGCAATGGGCAAAGTGTTTGCCTTTGACCAAACCCAAAGCACGTGCGCAGCCCCAGCATCACCATCTCACCGGCGCAAGACATCGCCAGCGCTGTCCGGCACTGGTTTTTATCCCACCTCGTCCGTCCGCCTGGGGAAAGGCGTGTGGGATATGGCAAGGCACCCCCGCCTTGCCTGGGCCACGAAGCCCTGTCACGGGATGTTAAACTCCTGATGCAAAGAGCTGGGTTATCGCGCGTGGAGCATCGAGCGCTCCAAGAGCGTTTTTGCAGAGGGCTACAAATGCTCCTCGCATTACCTGGTGGTTACATTCCAATCAATATGTTTTTCACAGACCAGGATTACTTATGTCACCTTTTGTACTCCAAGGTAACTCAAGGTACTTCATAAAGTAATGAGTTTAGCTATAGATAGCACAGGTTAATGGTGCGGCCATTATGTACTCAGTGATAAAGCTTCCATGCTGCCTTGGATATTATAAATCTGGTTTATTAAGAATGGAAATATTGACAGAGACCCGATTCTGCCTTATTCCTTCTGCAGCCTCCCAGGGATTTTTGACAATCCACTTCTGGCAGCTTCCAGCACAGATAGAGAAAGACTTTAAGCTCTCAGAGGAAAACTGCTATTTTGGGGTAAGCATTAACCCAATGATTTATATTTGCGAACATTTGCAAGTGTTTGGAGGCTAAAACGGAGCCAGGATAAGCATAAACCGGAGGGGCTGTGCTAATTCTCCAAACCACGGTAGGTTTGAACTACTTTGAAATGATGCTGGCCGGACACAGCCAGCCCAGCTCTCCATCCTTCCCATCTCACCTCCAGCCTGAGCATCGCGCGGGGCTGCCCAACTCCATTTAACAGCCGCTGAGCGTTAGATGATGATTCTTCCATATTTTTATTACCAGATCTAAAGGTAGATTTTTAAAGGTGTACATGACAAGCGAGCATCCAGCACCAGGGAAGGCCACGGCATCGGATGTTGCGCACCAAGGAAAAGGTACCAGGAGCATCCTACACGAGTGATTTAATGACTAAAAATGCCCCTAATGCCAGCTGATGCTTTAAACTGGATTCCCTCGGGAGGCGCAGGCTCTGCTCGGTGCAGGCCCTTCAGCAGGCAGCCGCATCCCCGGAGCGGAGCGGGAGGAGGAGAGGTTGCTCAGGAGGAGGCAGGAGCGCTCACGGCCTCGGCCAGCGCCGGGGGCTGCGGGGAGCTGGGGGCTGCGGGAGCGGCTTGGGCAGCTCCGCCGTTCCCGCCTGGACAGGGCCGGGGCTCTCCCCGTGCTGACGGTTCCCGCCGTTATTTGACTTACCGCCTTCAGAGAAAAATAACTCCCTGGGTAGATCTGACACATGCTCCCCAGTGTCCATCGAGCGGGGCCAGAGCCTGCCCGGCAGCACCCCGCAGCCAGCACCGCAGCCTGCGCTGGCATTAAACTATATCTCATTAGGTCTTACTAATCCTTCTTTTTGCCTTCCCCGCTATGAACCACATGCATAAACCTCCCCCCGGTTCTACCCTGGGCTCCAGGGCAGGGCCAGTGCGTGGTTTGGGGGTCACAGCCCCGCGCTCAGTGAGGCCCCGGCCCCGGGGCGCAGCCGGGGAGGGACGGCTTCCCTTTTGCTGCAGGCGGAACGGCCCTTCCTAAAGCCAACAGGTCGCTAATTAACGCAAAGCCCCGGTGTTACTTGAAGCAAGGTTTCCCCTTCCAACCCTCTCACCAAAGCCTTCAGGCACTTCAGAAAATGTTTGGGGTCATTTGGGTTAGGCTGGCTTAAAAACCACCTTCCCGAGGAGGTGGATGAAAGGTGTCGACGGAGGCGTCCCTCTTCCCGCTCCTCTTATCTCCATCAAGAGGGGGCTGGATGGCGGGCAACAGCGGAGAGGGCAAACCTGCCAGCAAGCCACAGCCTTTCAGAAAAAAACCCAGGAGTAGCCAGGTTGCATTAAATTTTTATTTTTCAGGCCTGGCCATCGCATGAGGCCCTTGTCACGGCTCTGGAGGTGTGCTAGATTGCAGCCTGGTCCTCGTGTGCCCATCGCGGGGCGACTGCCATTACTCACAGTCCCTCTGCCGCTGCCTCCCCGCTTGCAGAAAAGCATTGAAGCAAAAAAATAAAAAATATTTTCTCATTAAAAAAAGAAGGTGGGGAGGGGGAGGGCGAGGCAATGAGCAGGGGAGATGGATTGTGCTGTGGTGCTGAGATGAGTGCGGAGAAGCTATACATTAATCATCGCAAGAGGGGAGGGGGGGAAAAAGCCTACAGCTCTATCAGGAGAAAGCGTTTGCTGTTGTCAAACGATTCTGCTGCAAAGGTCCCAGCGTGCCTACAGCTCGCTCGGGGCTCGGTCCCTGCTTGGGAGCTGGTCCATCCCCGCTGCCGGGTGGGGAACCCCAGCTCCCAGGCTCCAGGGTTCAGGCTGGGAATGCCCAGCCCCCTCCCCTTGACATCCAGTGCTCTCTGTGCTTTGCGCCGACGTACAAATCTTTAATGTCTCATTAACTCTGTCCCCCCATGCAGGATCTGCCCGGTATGGGAAAGGAGGGCGCCGTAAATAATAACCTGAGCATCGCTGCCGCTGTCTGAGCAGAGGGAAGCGCCCGTGTGAGTACTGCCGAAGCCCATCCCCTTGGGATACCCTCGCTTGTCCTTCGTGCCTTCCAGTTCACACCGGGATTAAGGGGATGCTGCTGCTCTGGCTAATGCGTGTGCATGGCGTGGTGCTGCCGTCGCTGCGGCTGGAAGAAGCGCCAGGGCTATTTTCAAGGTAACTACTCAAAGGCGCTACTCAGATGGGCACGCAGTTCCCACAGGCGTCCGTATGTCCCAGTGTCACCTGTCTGTCCCACACATATCTTGGTCCTTTGCACCACTTCTCACTCTGCTTGGAAGAGGGAGACGGATTGCTGGGCAACAGAGCTGATCATGGGGCCGCCTTTGCAATGAATTTGCATAATAATAATAATAATAATAATAATGATAATAATAGTAAGTAGTAGTAGTAGTAATAATAATAATCATCCTCATCCAGGAAAACATGCCAAAGCTCGGTCTCAGGGCTCCCGTTAGCAGCGGCACGCGCCAAGGCTGGGCAGAAGGGATGCGCACGCCGAGGGACTGTGAAGGTGAAGGTGCTCAGCTGAAGCGCGCTCCTCCTCGCTCACAGGACCTCAAGGTGCCATTAGTTACAGCTGAGCAAATTTGTCATTAGATGTGGAAGGCATTTGGACTTCATTGGGGTTTTTTTAATTTTTTGAGACAAGGAGAGAGCTTGGCCAGTGGTTAATAAAAGCATTTAATCTTCCCAATGCTTCCTCCACCCCCACCCGGGGGCTGTTTTGACAGCAGTGTAATATTGCATATAGAGTCTTGGTTGGTCTTCTTTTTGTTACCTAAAACTGCTTAATGTGTCTGTCAACTCAGGTTTTGGTTAAAAACCTGCTCTTTATTTAAAAAGATTTTGGGGGAAAAAAGGTCTTGGCAATGCAGAGGTTTTAGCTTAGTTTGGAAAACAAAGAAAAGTTCAGTTATTTATTTCATTTATTTAAAAAAAAAAAAAAATCCCTGCGTGCTTCAGTTTGATCTGAACCAAATTCTGCTGCAAATTCTGGCATCTGCCTTTGACTTGGGAGGAAAAAAAACCCAACAACCCAAGAGCCTATAATAATAACTGTAATAATGTTATTATTTTTAATTTTGGTACAAAAGTCTATGGATTTAGGGGAGGATGGCTGTTTCCATCAGCTTAGTAAAACTATTCACATGGTCAAAGTTAAGCATGCAGCTAAATCATTTGAGGAACAAGACTTTCTGCAGGCAGATAAGAGCCTAATACGACGATGATGAGAGCCCAGACTTCCACAGATAGCAGAAACTAATATTTGTGATGCAACAGTCTTGCATTATTCAGTAGTTAAAGATAATTCTAAGAAACAGAACAGCTTGAGAATTAGCAAAACTAGCAATAAAATATTCTTAGTTGACTCCGGGGGGAAGTAAATTGCCGTGTACAGGATTTGCATTCATCTTAGTGTTTATTAAAAATGAGACAGCGCTGCTTTCCGCATGCTCGGCTGGAACGGCTCCACGGCTCGCTGGAACCGCGCGTCCTTCCCGGCCCTTGCTCAGCCCCGGGTGAGCGTGGGACCTGCTGAGGCCCCTCGCTAACTCATGGCGTACGTGGGTCGATGCTGGGATGAGGACGATGGAGACCCAGCTATCTGCTCAGGCCCTGCAAGAGTCCCCGGGATAACGTCAGTGTTCGCTGCCAGCGCTAATTGCTAATTGCGTGCCAGGCAGTTGCTGCTCAGCCCCGCAGCAGGGTGGTCATGCCCCCTCCCAGGGCTCTCGGTGAAACACGAAGGGAAGAGGAGGTTTAGAAAAGCAAGAAGCTGATGGCCCTAAAGGAGGTGCATGCAGAGAAGTGCTGCTGTACTCAGGAATGCCAACGTGAAGGCGTTTGCACATTCTTTTTGCTATGTGCACAGCAGTGTCTCCGATCATGGCTTTGCTCCTGCACGTTGCAGAGCAGGCGGAGAAATACAACTGGGAGCAGCAAGCCCAGGCATCCTCCGCTGGGCATCAGCTGGTCCAGGGTGTTCAGTCATTCCCTAGACTTTTTGGAACCATTCCTGTTCCCTGGCAGTAAGAGCACTGGCTGCTCCTCTGTGTTTTGCAGCTCACGTGCACGAGCCGCAGGGCAGCGAGCAGGCGAAGGGGCTGGACGTCCTGATGCAGCAGCCGCAGCGGTTACCAACGTGCTAGCGAGTAAAGACCCCTGAATGTGCCTGAGTTGCACTAAAGCACGAAGATCTTGTGCCGCAGGAGCGCAATCGCCACCCGAGTGATTTGCACCAACAGTTTTGTGCAGCACAAACGCGTCCACGTCGAGCTGCGGGAGGAACCTGCACCACCGCCTCCGCGCTGCTCGAAACAGCTACGGGGGCTGAGGGCGAGCCCCGCTGCCTGCTGTAATGCATGCAGATTCCCCACCACTCGACAAGTGCAGAGGCACCCGGGATCTCCCAAACCCCACCGACGCCTGTGGACGTGGACCCACACCTGCAACCAGGCCACTGTTTGCTGGCTCACTGCAGGAGTAAGTCTGCCGTTAGCGGCGAGCGAGCTGGGGTGCGCGTGTGGGGAAGGAAAATGAAATAAAAATACAAAAATTAAAAAAAAACAAAGCAAGTGAGACTATTCAAAAGGGGGACTTTATTTTTATTACACTGGAGCCAGGCGTCAGTGCGCCAGTTCAGCTTTGATACACAATAAATCAGCAAAGCTGTTACTCAGTTTGGAAACCAAGATTGCAGTGGCACTAAAAACACATTGAAAACATTTACTTTCTTCCTTTTTTTTTTCCTCTTTTGTTTTTGGTACAAAAATGGTACAAACAACAATACAAAATATTTGTGCTGTTGACGGTTACAAAAAAAGGTTTTTGAACTGGGTTAACGGACGCAAACTGCTTTTGCGCTTCAGCGTGAATACAGCAGAACAGCAGAAGTCTTCCTTGAGAACAACCACAGTCATGCGGGCTGCTACACAGCTTCTCCATCGTAAAAGGAAACATGCAAAATCATAATTAAAATTAAAAAAAAGGAAAGAGAAAGTGCTCCGATTATACATCTATATGTTGTTGGTTTTTTCCCCTATTTGATTTGTAGCTTCAAGCACTAACTACATTATGTACACACTGGGTGAGCAATTGTATATGGGGTTGGTGTGTATTGAAGAGAAATTTTATTTTCCCCATGAAACTGAGTTAACTTTGCGTGGGAGACACCTACGTTGTCTAGCTGCTGTTTTAAACATACGCATTCATCGTTATACAGCATTCCCCCCCTAACATTTTTTTTTTCACACTTACAATGAAGAGCTCCAAAAGACATCACAAATAAAAGTCCCGTATTTTACCTTTAATGTTTTTTGAGACTAAACAAAGTTGCAATCTTGGCATATTGTGTTGTACAGACCCTGCACTGACCATTCCCATTCTCCAATGCCCGAACGCCTACCCTATGCGAAGTGGCTGCGGGCGATACAGCCCTCTCCTCGGTCCCCCTTACTCCGGGAGGCTGGATGCAGACCCGACTGTCCCCCAAAACCCCCTTGAAAGAGGCCCGAAGTGGCTCAGCCGCAGGGGAGCGAACTCCCCACCACCGCCTTACAACCACCAACGGCATCGCCTGGTCCAACAAAAAAGGAAAAAAAGAAAAATGGAAAAGAAAACGCAAAACCAGAAGCAGAACTATGACTCGCGCACAGGACACCTAGAAGAGACTTGCCTATTTACTGTCATTAATTACCTGCTGAATCCCCTCGTTGCCTTGCAAAGCATTTCCGTGACTGATGCTTCTCCCTGCTTACAGGCTATGTAATAAATAGACGGGACAGGGGCTGCGCTGTGGCCGCGGGGCCACGCTTTGCCGGAGGTGGCCATGGGTACAGCAGTGACGTGGGCCCTGCATGGTCCCTGGCTTAGGGATGGGCAATCTCCATGCCTAGGAGGTAGGGAGGCCACAGGAGGTGTCCCGCGTGCCCCGATGCCCTGGGAGCTCATCATCATCCCCATCCCTTGGACAGCACGGAGAGCTGTTGTGGTGTCCCCTGGCAGTGCCGGGGGCATGGGGGTAACGGGGGGTGACACTGGTATTTTGGGGATGGGCTCCCCTCCGCCTGTCTGAAAGCAAGTCCTTCCCCACCGCCTCGTGGTGTGCAGAGTGGGGGCACAAATGCGGGGGCTGCACTTCCTTAATGAGTTTAATACTTTACATGAGTCAGAGACCAAGAATTCTGGTCTCGATGCATTAACCACTTCTGTGGCCTGTAAGAAAAAAACAGTGACTGTACGTTCAGCCAAAGGTGCCGTTTCCTCACTCCGGCCCCTTTTAAGCCACCGTCAGCGGCAATGCCACGTCACATCCATGAGGATCAGAGTGGGGGGACAGAGCAATGGCACAGTCACCTTTTCAATGGGACTCCTTGAATTAATGTCCGTTTTCTTAGCTGGGTTACAAACCGTAAGTAATATTAACAAGCAAAACGGTTTGCAAAAAGTGATCTATCTTCATTGCTCGATGTGGTCCTCGCTTACCTTCTGCCGGTCCCACTGCGAGGAAAGGGGCCTGACGCTGCTGCTACTTGTGGGGCCGTAAAGCTCAGTGGCGGAGGATGCAGGGAGGAGGAGGAGGAGGAAGGGGAGGAGGAGAAGGTCCTCCAGAGGGAGACTGAGCAGAACTGGGTCAAAAGACAATAAACTAGTTGGTTTGATTCAGAGGCTGGTGGGGTTGGAATGGCTGGATTGCAAATACTGCAGAAAAAATATCCGCAGATTTTAAAAAAAAGTCGCCAATGGAAACAGGTTGGTTTATTTTTAATCACTCAAACAGTTTTGTTTGACTTAGGTTGCATAAATGTTCTTAAAAACCTGAAATGTTTAGACAAGCTGAAGTCTGACATTGTCTCCTTCACGGCCAAGTGGCTCCTTTCCCTACCAGGCATGTCCCCCAGGTGACAGCGGGGCCATGCACGCTGCCGACCGGCCCCTACGGCCTCTGGCCCCGCAGCAGCTGTCCCAGAGCACTGCCATCCCCTTCCCTACCTGAAATCCATCACCCCAGCCGCAGCCGCAGCGGCCGTCAAGCACCAAGCGCTCTGGAGCAGGGATTTAGCTACTGCTCTCGGCTAAGCAGTGCCAGGTAGATTGCACGGCACGGCTTACAGCGGAGACCCAGCCAGCCGGCACTGCGGGATCCGCACGAGCATCCCAGGAACCACGCGGAGCCAGCCAGCAGCAACCCAATGGATGGAGAACCATCGGCATCACCCCGGACCTCGAGCCGCGTCCTTCTCCTGAGTCGGTGATGAGGTTATGGTGACGGACACAACACACTGACGGGCAGTCATCAGCAAGAAACACTAAGTGCATTTTTATTATTCAATACTTCTGCTGTGACTGGGCAGCTTCTGCGGAGGTGCAAAGCCCAGATGGTGAAACACTCCAGCCCGTGCCTTTTCCGAAAGAACCGGGGAAGAATCAAGACTGCCTGTGGGTGAAGAGCAGAGGCTGCAGGGCAACGCAGCCCACCCGCGCCAGGCGGCTGGAGGACAAGGGCTGCGAGGCTTGCCGAGGGCGGCCAGGAGGAGGTGGACAGGACGTGGCAGAAGCAAACTAAGACTTTCATAGTGGTCACACAAGACGACTGAGTTCCCAACTACGGAACAGGAATTTGGAAAGGCGTCAGGTGCCGGCAGTGTCCTCGCCTTGCTGCTGCCATCGGAGCCGTCCCTCTCCTGAGGTCCGAGCCATCGCCTCCTGGTTTCCTCAAGAAACTTGGGTGAGCGTGCGTTCGCTCTCTGAGCCGTGAAAGGACAAACTGACCCATCCACTGACCAACCGACTGACCGACCAAGACAAAAAAGAAAGATCGCATCCTTGGTAGTTAATAACATACCGGTAACGTTGGAGTCCCCTCGGGCAGACTTTTACCACATTTCACTTCATACAAGACACATTTCAAATGCTCATTAATTTACAGAAATTGCATTTTATAGAAAATATGATACAGTGAAATATAAAATGCACTAGGAGCATTTCAAAAATCTATAGAGACGATCTTGCAGCCTAGTATACCCTCTGAAACGACGTCCACTCATCACCGCAAGCTCTCGTCCTCTCATTCTCCCGCTCTCTCGCGTGCACGCGCTCGCTCCCCCCGCCCCCCCTTTAAACTCTTAGCATTCAACTTGAGAATTAATCGAGATATCAAAAAAAGCGAGATTATCCCCTGGATAATCACCTTCCGATACTGTGCACATTCTTGGATTTAAATGAAAATATATCTAAGCACTTTTACAAGTTTTAGCGAACCCACTGCAAAATCGTCTGCAGAATATAAAACACAGGTAATCCAAGATTTCATAGCACATTAATTAAGTGGCTCATAATCCATTAAATGTGGTTTATATTACACATCCATGCAGTCTAAATCATTTTACAAACATTAGACATAAACCCACTAGTCCAAATCAGTAAAGGAAAAATGTAATAAAAAAAGCTAATAACTAGTTGTTATTGGTTAAACTGACCCTACATATAAACTAGGTAGTATGCTACCATTTCTAATACTGATGTTGAATTACGCCTGGATGCTGCAAAACCTCTTGCTTACTTGGCAATGCTTGAGCATATTAACCACAAGATACTTAATAGGCCCTCGTTGCACTTCTTCTCCAAAAAAAACATTTACTACAGATAGCAGCGCTACCCATCAAAGAGAAAGGACACACATTAGCTGAGTTACACGATGTTGTTGAGCTTTGGCTACTAACGCTCCAAGGCATTAATATTGTACTAGACTAACTTCATACTTACGGATGGCCAAAGTGCTGATAAACTCCTCCTGCCCTTAGCACTGCCCCGGCCTCGAGCGGCGCCGCTACGCAAAGCCCTGCCTTCCGCGAGGAAAGCAGCACCGGCTTTCCTGCCAGCGGGCACCCTCGGAGCCGCGGGACACCACCACCTAACCCAGCTGGTATTTACGTCACTCAAGAGGTCGTGGGAGCCAAAACACGCCGATAGCATAAAAAGAAACAAATGGGCCTTTGGTCATTTCACGATTTACTTTGTAGGGTTTAGGCAAGGGCTGTTGGAGATTTCTGTTGCAATAACCAAAGGCTTTATCAATGCTATAGTTCTATGCAGCTACATTGAGTGTGACCAGGTGATGGCAGAGCCCCCAGTCGGTATTTTGCATCTGATAACACTGAATTATATACAACATGATGACTAGTTCACCACCTGCTGAGGCTTAAAGATGGCTGTTAAGATTTCGACTCAAAACATCTTCCCCGACCCACCCCCCCCATCCTCTTCCACCCCAAAATGAGTCGCCCCCTTAAAAAAAAAAAAAAAAAAAGGCAAAAAAGAAACAATCTCCACAGTTCCTTTTTGTTAACTCCTTCCCAGCTAGAACTGGCTTAGGGTCACAGGGAGTGCTGCCCAGGATGGTTGTATGTTTGTTTTCATCACTCCTGAGATTGAAGGGAATCTGATACATGCACCAAAAGGCACTTTCAAATATATATATATATATATTTTAAAAACAGTGCTTCTGTTCTAAGAAATTCAAGTTAAGACAGAGTGCCTTTCACTCTCTTTAGTCATAAAGCAGAGAAACGAGCAATATCCCAGCTGACATTAAAAAAACCAAAACAAAACAACAAAAAAAACCTGCAGCAGAGACAAGTGTTCATGCGAGACAGCTCAATATTCTAAAAAAAACAATTGGAAAGGAAAAAAAAAAGGAAAAAAAAGAAACCTCCTATATCACCACTAAAAATAACAATACAGTCAGCAGGGGATATTAATTAAAAAAGCTGCCACATCTGTACAGTTCTTGCTTCTGCATCAGCTCTTTTTGTTAATGTTGTCGTCTGTGGGTTTGTTTTTTTCTTTTTTTAAATTGTTTATTTTTTCTTCTTCTTCTTTTTCTTTTTTATTTTAAATAACGTGAGGTCAGTTTAATCTTCCTCGCCTCCCCCGTACATGTCCGCCAGTTTCTTGAACCTGGGCCCCCAGTCGTTAAGGTAGTCGTAGTCCTGGTCCCCGGAGCTGGAGGAGTTGAGGGAGCTGACGGAGCCGGCGGTGGAGCCGCTGCCCTCGTAGTCGAAGACCAGCAGGGAATCGTAGGGGGGGGCCGTGGGGTCGTTGTCCGCCGCACGCAGGCCCTTGGGGGGGCAAACACACGGCGTTAATACCCGCCATGGGGTTTTACGGTGATGGTGCTAAGGAAGGGTGTTTGGGTAAGGGGCTGGGCTGGTGGGATGCTTGGGATCCCTGCAGCAAAGCTGAACGAGGATGGTGAAAAGCTGAACAAGGATGGGGACAAAATGGGGATCCTGGGGCTTCCCCGTGCCCGGCCGCCCTCCCGAGTGGAGCCCTCCCAGCTGCCCCCAGCAGAGAATTCATTAAGTGCCAGCGCCTCTGTAAGAGCCGGACGGAGAGGGAGGGGAGTTATTTCCAAGGATCCAGCTCGGGATCTGGAAAGCTCTCCGTTCTGGACAGTGTGCCTTTTCGGGGGTTGCCTGTTAAGATTTCCACCTTGGCCAATGAAAGAATGAACAGCATCCTTCCTCTCCTGCCAATAGCCATTATTTTAATTTTGATGATTTTGATTCCTTTAGGGGAAAAACAAATCACTCCTTGCAAAATTCTGCAATTAGGAGAGACTTGGAGTGTGAAATCCTGGGCAGAGGGTTGGGAAGCATTGCTGTTCCTGTGCATTGTGGGCAGCAGTGTAGGCAGGCCATGGAAATGGCCTCGGGATATGAAGAAAAAGAATTGCTTTGCTGCAGCCCAGCGTCAGGAAAAGCCTAATGGAACAGACCTGCGACAAGGCAAAATGTTCTGCATCCACACCTTCAGAAACCCCAGTCTCAGCGTGGGGAAACGGAGCAGGTTTTACTGCAGTGAACAGCAGCCAAAGCGTGTGTAAGAGCCAGTCTTCCCCTGCGTGGATGTGTGTAAATGTGTGCGTGAAGGATGGGCAGGAACAAAGGAAGAAGGAATTTTAATGATGAAAATGAGAAAAGGCACAGCAGGAAATGGATAATAATAGAATTAAATCGCTATAACATTTACTTTTCTGACTTAGGAAATGGATGGTGTGTTTTGCCTCCGAGGAAATAATGCATTGATTGGTTTGTAACCACTCAATCACTCAAAACTAAAAATGAGATAAGAAATACTAAATGGATAGATATTTGTACAAGCAGATAAAGGAGCAGTAATCTAACATAACATAAAGAAACCCTCTCTGATCTGAGATGGATCTCTCTGTTCTGGAAACTCTTTGAGGTTTTAGACCAAATAGAGCTTACTAGGGGAAGACACAGACTGGTGAAATAATTACAAGTTCAGGAGCCACGAAAGGCACCTTTGGCTTTAAGCAAGCCATGCAGCTGCCTTGCTGCTGCCTCCCCACCAGGACATTCCCGTGTCCACACGGGAGAGAGCAGGATCAGGTTATACTGCCTGGGTGCTGAAAAGCATTGTGTTTGTGATATCCACCAGTCAGAAATTTTAGGATTTTGTCTGTACTTTGGCTTTTTACAGGCTCGGTGCCTTTATTAAGCCAAGTCCTGCGTCCTTTGCTCACGCCAATCCTTCCCCCTGCTTTGATCAGACTCCTCATGTGAGTAACAGCATCGCTTGGTCCACACGGCCAGGAAAACCTTGTGTAGCTGATGTAAGCTGGCTGCTCAAGCTTTTAAGATGTGACACAAGACACCCTACAGAACATACCTCATTAATGAAGTCACCAATATCCCCTGGATGTGGGATTACTGGTCTTATAGGATACTGCGGTTCAGCACCAATAGGTCTTTCATCCACCCTTCTGACTCCAGGTGTCTTGTTCAGCACGTGATCTATGGTCTCTGGCTGCTGGAGCTGGCTTAAATCATAATCCTGTGACAAATGGAAAGGCACTGAGTGAAACCAAGAGCTTTTAGTTCAGATCATCTACTCACCCAATGTGCAAACAAGTCGAGGCGTCTAACCCTATTTCAGCTGAAGTTCAACGGCAAATATTATCCCCGGGTATGTAGTACCTCTAACTATCTATCTAAATTACAGATGAACCTGATCTCTGAGTAGCTCATACAATTGACCTCCTAAGAGTGTATCTTAAAACAGAAGTTAAAACAAATATTTAAATACTTTCTGAATATTTTACACGGTGTCTAAATCTTTGGGATACAAAATTGGCTTTGGTTTGCATGTGCATAGGTATGTGCATAACTTTTTGATGAAATACATAATATAATGTAAAGACACAGTGTTGGTAGACATATTATTGCAATTACATTTGTACAGAAATAAAAACATTAAAATGTGTATTGCATTTATGCATGTAGGTCTTTCAAAGTAATTATGTTCTTTCTGCTTGTGAAAAATCCCAACAGAATAGGTTTGAGAGGAATGAGAACCAGGTAATATTTCATTAAAAATGTATTCATGTAGGTAATGGTGTTTTGCTGCTCTTCCTTTGCTGTTATTTTTAACGAATCCTTTCTAAAATATTTAAGCCTACAGTGTAGTTGCCTGAAACCAGATACTTCAGCTAGTTTGAATGCTTATAACAGTACTTTGTTCTACCGGTAAAGCTATTCTTGTGCTCAGACGGGGATGATTGAATCTCCAGGAGCAATATTTATAAATAACTTGTCAGTAACAAGAAAAAAGAAATGCTAATTGCCAGGATTTTTCCATTGAATAAGAACTTCACAAGTTTTGGGCAAAGTCCCTGCCTCGGCTGCTCTGGCCAGGCTCAGCCGCTCGCCGTCGGACGCCGCCGGGGCCTCCGCGGCAGGACGTGCTGCCGCGGTTCTGCCTGGGCCCCAGCCCCAGCCCCTGACCTCAGGACTCACTGGCACCAACCACGCACACAGCAGCCTCTGCTCAGACCCGTGAACCGTGCAGTCCGCTTCAGCAAGCAAGAATAAAGCCATTATATGATGCAGAGTCACACAATTTGCATGAACATCATATTTGAGAGTGTCATGGGCTCTTTACTTGTTAGGTAGGAATAAAAAACCAGCGGCTTAAATATGAGACAAAACTTTGCTATTTTAGCTGAGGAAATACATCTGCAGCAGAGGGACAGCACGTGCCAGGAGCGCAGGCCGGGGAAGCTCTCCCGCAACATCAGCGTCGGTGTCTGTAAGAAGAAGCCACCACGGAAAAGCTGACGCATCCAGGCAGACCGTGGCTTAGGGCTCTGTCACCAAGCAGAGCTTTGCCACTGTACGCTTCGCGGTGAGAAGGAAAATCCCCAAATGTATTTAGACATTTCTCACAACCACATCCAGAAATTAAAAGAAATTAAAGGCACATTAGAGACGATTAAGTAAATGCAGGGAAAGCCCACAGAAGCTGTGGGCTCATGCAAGCCAAGGCAAGTGCCTGCAGCCACAGGTCTGGGGGAGGGTGGTGGCTGCTAGCTGGTTTTACTAAGCTCTCTGATGGGGAATGGGAAAACAGACAATTTCAATGACCAAAATAGCAGAAATATTGTTTGAACACGAGTGTCAGTAGATCAATTTATAGTCCCTCCCCAGGAAGCTGGCCTAGGGGGTAGCAAAATCCATGTAGCACGGTCCTCTTTGCACAGGAGAGTGTCCCAGTGACACGCTGGAGCTAAGCTGGCTCTCACCAATGTCCATGCCACACTGGGGAAGCCAATAAAGCTGCCTAGGCATAAACAAGGGCGAACGCAGCCCTTTGCAAGTCCTTTAGTGAAACCAATGCGGTTTCTGCCTTTTTGAGAGCATAGATTGCACAGCTGCTCCTTGGCCACAACCTGCAGGCTCTTCTCACCTGGTCTTCCTCTCCACCTCCCTCTTCGTCGTACTTCAGAATATTGTCCCTGACGTCGTCCTCAGGGTCGATCAGGAGCTGCTTGGTATGGCGCTCCTTCTCTCGGCGTTTCATCCACACCACGAACAGCAGAACCATGGCTGTAACGGAGGAGAAGGGAGGTCAGCCGGGATCTCACACGCTGCGTGTGTCAGAGCGTGGTGGCACGACCTAACGCCTCACCTGCCCTCCTCAGCCATGGAGAACCTCACTGGCTGCTAGTAAGAGGAATAAAACTTCATCCTATTGCACGTTCTAATTCATAAGGGAGAGATCAGTGAGAGCTTTAAATACTGTGACAGGCCTTCACTACAAACATTTCTTTAAGATCCATCACGAATGCTGATTGAGCTGATGTTTATCAGAAGTCAAACACAGAATCAAAGGAAAAGCAAACAGAAAATGTGAAAACTGACGCCTTCTGAAAATATTTCATCTAAATCCTGAATTTTCAGGATTAGATTTCCACCTTTATTTTATTTAGGGGCATAAAATAAAGGTGGAGGAAAGAGAGCTGCAGAGGTGCTGAGAAGCAGACAGATACAGATGACCAGCTCCTTTGCACGAGCGGCTGTTCCACCAGCGTGACACAGCCATGCCCGTTCAGGTCGCAAGCCCTGGCCACGGCAGTCATTTCGCTGTTGTCTGCAGTACACCAGGCAAGACTGGTTTGGGGAGGGTGGGTAATACTGGGCTGCGTAATCCGATTTGGGCTCACTTATACTCTTTTTTGGTGAGTGAGGGAGGCTTTCTAGACTTCCAAGATCACATTAGCCAGGACACTGGCATACACACTTGGCCATCGACTTGCAAAGCAGATCTAAGATCATCTGAAATCCTTTCAGAAAGCAGGGCTAGCTTTGCAGAACAAGGGAGAGCAAATCTGGTAGCACACAGCCAACCTCCTCAGGCAACAGCATTTACATGCCAGGCCCTGGCTAATCTCTCTCAGTACGGTAACAGAGGGAGATGAACAGTTCTTAAATCATGAGAACTTTTCCCCCACTCAAACAACTTTACCCAAAGGGAACGCTGGCTCCCTGCTCCACAACCTCCTTCTTCAAAGGGCCACCTGCGTCCCAGGGGCTGTGCACTCCCTGTGACTGCATGGAAGTCACTCTGGGAACTTAAGTCTCCACTAACATAAGGCAACCAGATCTTGTCTTCTTCAAGAACCTCTTAATACGTTAGTTTTCATTCTCATACTCAGTAGCTGCAAATAATGCCATCAAAAATGAAATTAAGCCTGGGCAGCTGATGCAGTTACACCTCCCCACGTCTGCTGTCCCTCCGTTCTCCACACAAGCCATGCACGAAGCTGTGACGGTGGCAATCTGCAGGAGAAGGGAGAGATGGATGGCAGGGGAGGTGGGAACGTGTGGCCCAGGTTCATTTCACTTAGGTCAACCCTTGACCCTTGTGCCAAAACAACGCAGCCAACACAACCGAACCTAGGCAGGACATAAGATCCCAAACTCTCTTTGTGTTTTTCAGCTGCATAAGGAGAACAAGCAACTGCTGTTCCCCACCATCTCATACTTTGCAGGGTTTTCTTTGCCTCTTCATGGAGCCTTGGCGTCACTTCACCCAGGGCAAGGATGGAGAAGAGACCAGACCCTGGGGACACGGGTGGGCGGCCCCACTGCGTGGGGAGGTGGTTAGGAGGACCTGAGTTTTTCCTCCCAGCACCAAAGTGTTTATACCCAACAGGAACTCAGTGAAGTGAGCAGAAGAGGACCGGACAGCTAATTACTGCCATTGTGCGCCAATTGGCTGCCATCCCTGCCTGCCAGCTAACAGAATTGTTTTCAGATAGTTCAGCATTTCTTTAATGCTTATCCTAGATCTATTCAAGAGAGAAAAAAGAAAAGGAAAGAAAATGTAACTCTTATCTGCAATATAAAACCTCAGCTATTTAGCAGACTATTGAAGTCCTTTTTCTCGTTGTTCCTTTTCAAGTCTCTCACAACAAGATACCTGCCTAGTCCACAAAGACAATATTACAATGGTTACCAGGGTTTATCTTTTTCTTTCCTTTTTTTTTTTTAAATGCTACTTTTTCATGCACTTGTGGAAGAAACCTGTGCCATTAACGCCTTTACAGCTACCTTGAAAAAAAAAAACGACCTTCAAAGTGTCAATAGCGGACGGAGTGCACTCTCCTTCCTTTTATTCACTCTGCAGAATGGGAAGTGCTATTACTGCTGTTAGACCCATTTTCACTCTGCATGTAGTTTTCCTTGAAATCTATTGTCTTCACCCTTCACAATTTTTTATTGCATTGCTCTTCTAAATGTGTTATTCGTGCAGCTAATACATCAGGTATCAGGAAGAAGAAAAAACCTTTGAGCGAAGGTAAAGCCAAAAACTTCCTTCACCTGAGCAACCTCAGATCTGTCCCCTTGCTGCCTCTTCCTTTTAAAGCCATCAAACTTTGACCTGCTGACTCTAAAATGGACAAATAGCACAAAAAATCCCACATCTGCCTTTTTCCAAGCTATTGTTCAGAGGTCACGATATAAAACAGATAGAAAGGAGGCAAAACACTGGAAGGATGTAACTGGAAAACTGCTCATTGCAAATTACATTTTTCATCACTGATACAGTGCTTTGCAGCTCTTGAAGATAAAAAAAAAGTCAATTAGAATTACAATGAATGTAAAAATAAGCTTTTGTAATAAAAACCATAATTTAAAATGGGATAATGTATCTGAAAATGGAAAGAGGAATCTCCTAAATCAAATGTCCTTCAGCTGAAGTTAATTTCAGTCAACAGGATTTTCAACTGTTTAAATCATATTTTAGCACTGGATTTATATGAGAGCAGCAAAAAGAAGTCTCATGTTTTATCACCTCCGTGGCTTCCAGTGCAAACTTTTAGCCCACCGGCAGCACCACGCCTGCACGCCCCAGCGTCCCAAACGTGGAGGGACTGACGAACCCCACGCCGCCTTCTGCGTGTGCAGCTGTGGTGCGTTCGCAACAAATGCCCTTGCTGAAGCGAGCAGCCTCCAACATTTTGCTACCGGGACCCCACACCCAGTGAAGGACAGAAATTGTGCATCGTGGCTATGCATGGGGATGCTTCCACCAGCTCAGATGGGCTGGATGAGGAGCGGGGACTGCAGGGCCACAAACACCCGCTTTTCTTGTTCGCTTTCCAGACTGATAGGGTAAATCAATTACACAGCAATATATTCCCATCGCTGGCCCAGGAGGGTGGATGTTTGCCCAGAGATGACCCATTCTCTTAATGTACCATATCATATCCACATTAGGTGACATTTGTAGCATACGTCGCTCTGTCTGCTCTCTGTTTAAACACATTGGGGGTAAATATTAAGTGTGATTTAGCACCATAACTCCCATTAGCTTTAATGGGAGTCCCATGGTTTCATCCTGTGTTTCTTGATGAATATTTACCTCATTGTTCATTTCAGCACTCGTTTTTATCTATTCCTACTGTGCCAACTCCTGCTTGAAGTTATAATGATATCATTTTTATTTTTAAGTGTGTGCACACATGGTTATTGGTAATGCTCATGAAAGCCCGGGACTAACAGCGTCGCTGGGCAAAAGGGATGGCTTTGCCTCAAGCAAAGGGATGGCCAGCCCTTCTCTGTGATGCGCCCCCAGTGTTCCAGTGCTCCTGACAAACTGGGGATCCTTCCTCTAAAAACACTCACAATCCACCACGATTCTCCAATCTGTTGTCATTTTACAAGCAATGGGAATAACTACCGTTCTTCTTTTCCTGTGAACAACCAGAAAACTACAGCTACGCACCGGCCCTGCCAGGGACTAGCCAAACTCTCATAACCAGTGCATCTGGTACCGGGAACCAGTATATCCACAGCCAGCCAGGGACCTGAGAGCTATGGGGGAGTCTGTCACAGGATTTTGGACAAGTCCTTCAACTTTTTCCTGCAAAATGCGGAGAATCGTATCGCACTCACCACCTACAAGACACAGTCAGGTGTAACGATGTTTGTAAAGCTACTGGAAGTCTTAGAAAGGGAAGTCCGATGTGTGCAGACTAGACTCCAGCTCGTTTTGCTGACACTGCAGTGAAGGAGGTTTGAATGCAGATGTGTGACCCATCTCCCACAGCCCAGAGCTCACGGCTCTGTCCTTTGCACCGAGCTTGCATGGCTCTTGAAAAATACCACCTATAGAAATGGGAAAATGGGGAACAGGATGGGAAAAATGATGTCTCCCAGCAGTGTCACCCCCCCGCGGTACTTACTTAGTAAAATAATGATGCAGATCAAGATGGCGATGATGGCACCCGTGCCCAGCCCCGCTGCAGCCACCGCCCCAATGGTGGTGCAGTCGCCGTTCTCATCGCACGGGCACACCTTCACTTTGATGACGCACGTGTTGTACAAGGGGGGGTTTCCTGAGTCCGTCACGATTATCGGCACATCATACACACCCGCTTCCAGGTACATGATTCGTAAACTAAGCTGGGCGTAATCGCCTGGAGAGACCAAGACAGACAGACAGATGACAGACACTCTACTAGAGCCTTGCAGCCACACCTATACAGGCAGGGCTCCTTTGCCAGAGCAGTCTTCTAAGTCCTGAAGAAGAGGCTATCAACAACACACCTGGGCAGGACAGCTTCAGACTTCTGCCCTAACAGTTCGGTCAACAATCAGCCTGTGTTTTGCAAAATACCGTGTGTTTCCACTGCTGCACTAACCTACCTTGACGCCACTTGCAAATCCAGTTGCATGCATTTAAAATGGCACGAAATGCAAATACTGAAGCATGGATGATGCTCCCTGGGTCTCGGCTGCCCCAGGCCACTGTGCAGGCTCCCTGCTCACCCACTCTCCCACCTCAGGACTTTTGGGAAGCCCATCGCCCATCGGTGACATGCGCAGCCAGGTAATCCTTCTCGTGTTCCCTCCCATTACGATACAAGAGCTGCGGGACTGAGCCCCGAGCTGCGAGGGCACAAGCCGTTGCCCCTGGCAGAGGGTGCCAGACCTCAATGAGAGGGACCAGCTTTGAAGCCAAAACCAGCCCATGGCTCCATGATATTTTCCATCCTCTGCTGAAACTACCAATAAGAGGAGCAATTAGGGTCGTTTGTGGTTGCATGCTGCAATGTAAAAATCCTTCACATACTGGTAATCGTCACACTTACCTAGCCCTCCTGGTTCCATGGTAAATTAAAAGGCTGCCTTTATGCAATTATGGTCAGAGAAATGAACATTGATCCTGATTGTGGCTTATGACAATTACACTGGAACATAAGGAAGACTGATAATAGCTTTTTTCCCCTTGGCCATTATGGATGATTTATACTCTGTTCACTACTGATAACTGTTCATAATTATGAACTGCATTAAAAAAAGCCAAGTGCCAAGGCTCTTAGAGTTATGCTGCAGGTCTGATACAAATCATTTCTGATTAACTATCTTGTCTATAATGTCAGCCATAATGTGCTTTAAAAAATAAAAATCAGATAAAAAAGTAGGAAAGTTTGGAAGTTTGAAACCGCACGTGGCCTCATTAGTGAATCAGAGTCCAAATGTCCTCAGGATTGCCTGCCCCATTTACCATTCAGCCGTGTTATGGTCCAGTTCTTCCTCACCGCAGATGGCACACTTGGCAGCTCGAAGACAAAGGGCCCAATGTTTGGATCAATGTCAGCATCTGCGGCTGTTATGTTGATGACATTCAGGTTTGGCTTTTCACAGATCTGTGCCTCCTTTGGCAGGAGCTCAGGAGCATTATCGTTGATGTCGATTAGGTAGATCTGCAGAGTGCCAGTGCCGCTTGCGGGGGGTATACCTGAACGGGAGAGGCAGAGCCAAACATGGACCGATGACCATCACTCGAGAAGCAGTGGGAATGACAACACCGTGGACCAGCCCCCTCTCTGCCTTCCAATTTCAATAAACCAGGATTTTCTCCCTCCCTCCTTGGACCTTATTAGGGACATACTGCACTTTCATGGTCCCTTGCTTTAAGAGGTATTATTAAAACTTCCCCAAGCCTCCTAATGTTGCTGTTTTTTGCTCCTGCAGAACATGGAGGTTGAATTCTGCAGATTTGTAGCCTACAGCAATGTCCTTAGTCAAAAATACAAGGAGGTGATGCCAAGCTGCTAGTGCAGATTTTGGTAATGGCTGTTTTGAAGAGGAAAAACCATTAGAAAGATACCTAACAAGAGGAAGAAGAAGGTTTGGAGGGAAAAAAAAGTAAGTAAGTAAGTAGTGTAATCTGTTGGTTAGCATTTACTGCAGCACTTGACAGCCACTTTTTAGATTTGCAGACTATTACACTGCTTCAAAGAAAGCCCAGCCCTCCAGCCCATCCCACAGTCAGCGCTAGCCTTAGTGGTGAAAAGTCCTTGCTCAAAGTCTATGGTATGCGCTAACCATCACCAAACATGTTGGGTGATGCTACTAACCCATGGTAGCAGCAGCATGTCCCAATACACAGTTCTTCATCCTCTCTACATTTGTCCCAACCAGCAGGGATGCCGCAGCACAGCAGTCTTGGTCCTCCGGCCCCTTATTGATGAAGAGCCACGTTTTTCTGACTAATGACCACTTACACAAAGTAATACCTGCCCTGGCAAGAGAGAACAGCCTACCCAGAAATGGTGCAGTATTTTTAATTTCTCTCCCCGCACATACATCTGGCAGCTCCGCGTTGGCCCGTCCACTGCCTCCTTTCTCAGGCAGCATTGCTTCAGCAATTCTTTTTTTTCAGTCCTGGCTCTTCCTCCCAGTGCTGGATACAAAGCTACACAAACCACCTCCCCACTAGGCTTTCAAACGTTGCTTCTACTTCCACAGACTTTCCTTCCTACATTCCTTTCTCATTTCTGCTCCATTTTTCGAAGGAGCCCTGAAAATCCTTCCTTCATGGTTCCTACATAAGCTCTTCAATCATTGATCTCATCCTTTCATCTAGTAAGCACGGGGTAGCTCTCCCTCTAAAACAATGCCTTTGATCACCCTTGAAAGTTTCTGGAGAGACAGGCAGCCCATCAGGATACGGGGGCTGAACATGAAAACTGACTTTTGGGACCAAGCAAAGTGATTTCACTGTTTTCACATTACTCAGTAGATCTTCTGGGCTGAATGCAAGGCCCACACTCTGACCTCGGAGACAGACTGAACACAAACTAGCAGCCCTGAGAGGCACTACCTGGCATGTGGCTGAAATAAATAACCTGCAATTGCCACACGTGCAAATGCAGTTTTGTAGGGCTGTTGGGTATTGTTGGGCTCCGGTTCCTGGTATTTTTGGTTCTTTGTGCTCCTGAGTGCCGTTCTGGGGCGGTCACAGGAGAAATGAAAAGTAAGCAATTTTTTAAACGTCCAAGTACTACAAACATGGAACATTTCAAATTATTTCAGCTGTCTCTTGTGGAGAGAGCAAGGACGTGGATAGAGCAGTATTGATGTACTAAAAAGGATCCTCGGACTTTATGCTCAAGAGATGAGGACTATCATAGCACCACTGACTCCAGTGGAGAAGTCGGTCCACTCCCTGGAATTAGGATTGAAATACTAATGACAGTATTTCAAAAGAAAGAGGAACATACAACTGCTACACCTACATTTAACTGTTGCATTCCCCATCACTGCCTTTTTCACAGTGCCAGCGTCAGGACTCCTGGAGCAAGGTACAAGCCAACCGGCTTTCATGTTCAGCTGCAAGCAGGAGTCACTCCCATCCTGCTTGTGCAAAAATTTCTAAGGAACTTGGGACACTGTCCTGACAAATCATGGCAGAAATGAAGCAAACTGTGCCTGTGGCTAACCGGCATCTTCTCGTCATTGTGTGCCTGCAGAAAAGCAGGAACCTGCAGGCAGGGTCACTAATGCAGCCTGGTTTCCTACGGGATTTGGCCCCAAAGGTGAGCTCCCACGGGGTGCTCTGATATTGAGGAAGGGGCAGGACCCTGCTTCCTTCAGTTACAGAGTCTCTCTCCCCTACTCAGCTCCCTATTTTATGAAACCTGTTGCAACATGATGTATTTGAGTTCTCAGCTTCCCTGTGAGATTGGTTGAAATTGGCTGAAGGGTTCAAACGCTGCCAGGCTCCACACTTGTGTAGACACAGTGTGATCCAAGAGCCTTTCTCTCCTGGGAAACCAGGCTAAAAATATGCTGTTGATTAGGATTCCCCTTTTCCCCCCTTATATTGCAGCCGAGACTTTTCTTACAGTGAGTATCTCTGCACTGTAGCCCAGGGAGAGAAAGAGAGCATGTCCAAGGAGTATTTGGCTAAACTTCTTCTTTATCATATACTGAAAACAGCAAAAAGAACTTCAAGGAAATAAGATGCTGCTGCTTCTTCAAGAAAGAAAGAAAAATCCCCACCAAAATCCCCGACCCGAAGCCTTTCTTTGAGGAGTACATGATGCCAGAGAACCTGGAACTTGGGAGAAATGTGGAAAGAGTCTATTAGTCGAGATGAAACTTTAGCTGTTATCCTAAGCACTCTAGACAGAATTTTAAATAAGGTGTTGCTTTATGTGCATTTTAATGGCTGCGATATACCAGTGATAGATTAATTTTTCAGAATGAAGAGATTTATCTAGGTCCTCACTTTCTGAGCTGCTGAATGATGGATGTGGAGGTGCTGATGCACTGCAGCATCAGCACCGAAGCCAAGGAAAGGGGTTAACTCCAAATCACGTTGTAGTAAGTGCCCGGGATTTGCAAGGTCAGATGGTGAGGATTAGTTTGATGGGTTCAAGCTCTACCACTGCTTTTGTGAATAGCCTCAGCCAACTCATTTGACCTGTTTTGCCCTGTGGCTCTTGCAGATGAACGCTGTTAGATTCCCTTGAGACTATTTTGGATTTCACTGCCCTGGCTGCCTTCACAGAGGGAAGCTTAGGATGGGCTATGGGACCACGCCAGTCCTACCACTGATGGCGCAAAGAACAGGCAAAATTTGCTTTTTGGTACTGCTACGCAGCATGGAAACTCTTCCATGAGTTTGCCTTGCCCCTGTGACCCAGGACGCAATGACTGAAGTGAAGCCTGAAACCCCAGAGCAAGCAAGTTTTCATTAGCCCTGCAAGCACCACCGTATCTGCTCATAATGGACATGGCACCCTTCAGCCTGAGGGATGACAAGAGCTACACAAACACTGCCCTGAAAGCACCTACAGAGTATGAGCAATATACTTAGGTGCTCACAGCCAAGCCTAGACTTAATTTTGATGCTGAAGCTTGGCTCTGGTTTGATGTGAGCGCTCAGCACCCTGCAGGGGCATGGCGAGGGCGGGAGAGGGGGAGGAAGGCCCTCTCCTTGCCTGGGGAAGCTACTGCGCCCTCCACAGAGCCTTCTCCAACTGGAGGAACTGATGAATGAAATAACAGGGTGGCCACATCTAGGTATGGTTAGCAAAAAAGTCATCAGCTCCTCCTAATCAGAATTAGGAAGAGAAATCCAGGGCAGCGGCATGGACCGCTTGCCCTTGAGTGAGGCCAGCGCTGAGGTTCACAGCGCTCATTTTACCGATAGTGCTGTGTGATCTTTAATGACTAGAGAAGAGGAAGCCTTAACAGGACTTCTCCGCGAGATCTGTACTGGCCTCAGCGACTTTGATAATAAAGTACACCAGCATCCGGACGCTCTGATGATGGCTGGCCATTTCAGAAATGGCAGCGGACAGAGAGAGATTAGCTCCGATGACAGACAGACAGACACCTTTCATGAAAGCCACAGCAGTTCGATGGACTGCTTTATTTTTAATACCCTCCTGCCATCCCCTACAATTATTTCTGGTTTCCTGATGGAAGGCTTCCTGAACGCTCTGATGAACGCCTTTGGGACGATTACCAGGACTGGTGTGTTCGGCAGCCCTTGGAGAGCACATCCCTTTGATATTTTTTTAAGTTCAGGCTACACCACTACACTGAACTCCCCAAATCGATTTTCCATTTGCCCTCCCTTTCCCTTAATAACACTCTCCGTATACTGTGCACATTTAATTTACTCCAGCAATTTCCCGTCCCACTTTCACATTTTTGACCATAAAAACCTGGGAAAAAGATAACTTATACTGACAACTCTGTCAGGGCATCATTTCTCTTAATGCATCACATTAGAGTCTTATTGAAGCATGAACAATGTGAAGCCTGGGCTCACCGTTGTCAGCCGCCAAGAATGTGGCCTCGTAGACATTATTCTTAATGTAGTCTGACTCTCGATCAAGGACAGCAGCAGTAGTGATCTGACCATTTGTGGCATTAATGTTCAGCCAGTTTGCAGGATCTGACAGCTTAGAGTATCTACAGAGAAAGGAAATAAATACATAGCAGTCTTTTCACTGACATATCCTTAATATTGCTTGAAATAAGGTTTTTCTGGCCTCCTGACCCATGATTCAAAGGACCTTTGGATAACTGGTTTTGTTGACAAACAAAACGCTAATTGAGTATCTGGGTTTTGACCTCTACAATTATTCAATTTTTCTATTTCTTTCATTTTAAAGGTTTTTCTTTCCACTAAGTGCCACTTACATGCCAGCTTCCCGCTGCTGGGAGTGGACATAGCCTGAGGTCTCTGCAGCCGAGGAGAAATGGGGTCTGCAATGACCACTACATTCATACACCTGAATTAAGAGCATGGATTCCTACTCTCTCCTTCTCTTAATGTTGCCCTTCCTAAAATAGCTCTTGCTCTAAAGCCATGGATATTCCTGTTTTCTGCCCATCACTAATAAACAACAGTTTGGGAAATACCACATTGGAAGAATGGCCATTTTTAGGCCACTCTTTTGTATCAGCATCGTACCTTCAGCAGCAATGGCCTTGGGGACACTATAATGGGAACTCACAGCTGTATTAAGTTGTGGACCCAAGCGTGAAGCAGTTTCAGGTCTGCTCTCCTGAAACCTTTTTGTATGTTCCTGAAATAGCAGGTAAGACGATCCTATGCACGTGGGAGGACTGAAGAGAGCAGCGACAAGGGGTTCCCCTTGGCAGTCCCCAGCGTGCCCGGCGCTGCAAGGACCCAACGGCAGACTCGCCTCCCAACCACTCAGTCAACTCACAGCCCAAGTCTGTTCATGTCCTACCCAGCCAGCTATGAGCATGGTTTGTTTTAGGCAAACTTCTTCCATCTTCTCCAGATCAACGTTCTGTTTACCTTTCTCACACGCTTGTTTTCTTGGTTTTATTTTACTCATTGCTTTTGATTTCTACCTCTCAGTTTTGTACAGTTTGAGTTGAGATGGACCCTTATTCCGTAAACTGGAAGCTAATAAATGGCCAAACTATAAATTACTGAAATAAGCAAACAGCAGCTAAGTTTATTTCATGGGTAACTCAGGCCTGCTGATAGTTTTATATAAATTCATTGTAGTTAGATACGCAGGCAGGAGAACTTCTGGCTTCTGGTGAATATCCCTTTCCAGAAATGGGCTGTTTGAAGCTGAAACTCAAAGTGAAACTTGAGCTGCGTCAATCCATGTGAGCAGGAAAGCAACACACAGCTGCACAAGCCCCTGCCAAAGGAAAGAATTACATTTCATGGAGCTAGACTCTTTGGGATGTTTTCATTTCTTTTTAATATCATCGCTGTGAGTTGCCTGCCCTTTCTCTGCTAAATGACCAGGGATCCAGTCTCAAAGCTGGCTTTGTGAATGTGTCTGTGGCTAATGAGGGTAACTTGAGGTGTGACATTGGCCATGCCAAGCTGTGCCTTACTGGAGATGCTCCTGCTTCCTTATCTTCTATTTGTAAAAACTCTATTTCATCAAAGACTATTTAAAGAGAGACTGAAAACTGTATGCAAGGCTCTAGCAGCTGGATCAGCTCTCTGTGCAGTGCTTATCATGGATCTGTAGGCTTGGCTTTTTGGGTATCTTTTTTCCTAACTCACCAATACCAACTGTGAAGAAAAAACAAAATATCCTTGGTGTAGCTCACAAAGACAGGACCCCAACAACGCCCCACTGCTTCTTGCAAAGCCTTGGCATTGGGCTGCCCTGATGAAAAGGGAGTAAGAGAGATTGTACTTGGATTTGGAGACGAAGTGCTGGTGGATAGACAAAACGGGTGTCCTGGAAGCCCCAGGAAAAAACAACTCAAGTAATTGGCTGTTCATATTCATAGAAAGTCTTCCAAGACCCTGCACATGCACTGTGCGATGAGAGGAACGGCTCAGCAGAGCCGGTCCTTCTCCCAGAAACGGCAGATGCTCGTTTGGATTACAGATCATCCACCTCCACGTTAGAGGGAGTAGTCAATCAGAAATGAGCTGTTCTCTCCTCTGAAAACCAGCCTTGGTACAGACGTCAGGGAAATAAAGACCCTTCAAAGGCCAATATTTCAAAAAGAAAATAAGAAAAACTGGCTTGTTAGTTAGGATGGTCTCTCCCCTCAAAAGTCTCAATACCTGTCTAAAGACAACAAGATGAGGCAGTGAATAAACTATCATTTTCTAGACCAGACAGCTCTGTGCCAGGTGAAATATTTCAAACTCTTCCTGACATGAAATGTAACAACTGATGTAAGTTTAAGTGGCCTCGGCTGTGATCATGTCGTAATACTTAGGCTTTGCCAAAAACACTGCAGTCCTTACAGACTGGGAGTAAAAGAGAAATAAAATTCTGTGGATGCAGAAGTATCCAAGAGCAGGAAACGCATTTCCCTCTGCACAGACAGAGGCTGAAATACTTGTGAAAGGCATCACAAGGACTCATTTTCACACACGCTTTTCTACCACTGTATTTCCCAGTGGGAAGGTGTGTGAGTTGGGGTCCTGGACCGTGGATTCAATCCCCAGTCTGCCCAGGTCACACAGCAAGTGACACCCTCCCGGTTGCAGCGTGGACTAAATCCAATCTTAAACTGCTTAGGTCAAACACCTGACTTTTAGAAGGCTAAAATTTTGCCAGCTGAATCCCATTCATGGGGAAAGCAACTAACGGAGAGGTTGGGTTTAGCAGCTGGTCCGAATGGACAGGGAAGGTCAGAACAAATCTGGCTGACTACAGGGCAGGCAAGGGCTGCTGGGGTGCTTTGTATGGACTGGCATTAGTCAGATAAAGACCAAATGCCAATGGCATGTACACGGGTGTTTGGCTGCTCAGGCAATTTTTAACTATATGACATCTTAAAAGCCTGTTCAGCAGCTGTTTGCAACCAAGCGAGGCTTGCTCCGAACAGGCTGACAGCTCCTCTCACACTGCTTTTTAAGCCAGGTTGAACCTAAGTCCTCCGGAAGCAACACAAGACATGATTAAAAATCCCAGTCATTCCCTTTGGAAATGTAGCCCTAGCCTTTTCTGTGCCTCAGTTTCCCCCCCGTAAAACAGAAACAACAAAGCTGACTTTTTCTAAACCTCTGTGTTTATAAAGTGCATGAACAACATAGGCCAAAGCATCCTTGACAAGGCAGAGACAAAACACCTTGTACAATGCAGCCCTGACCTCTGTCTTTGTAACAACACAGGGGACCCTTTGTTGTTACCCTTGCTATTGTGAGCTAATTGCTTGCATTTGAAGCTGCAAACTTCCCCTCTGCAAGCCAGTTACGAGGGATCCAACTCTGCCTGCCCTCCCGGACCCAGCCGCTCCAAACTGGGCGTACCTGGAGCGGGGAGGATTGCGAGTTTACGAGCTCACAGGATACTTTGCGAGCACTCGACTGAGGGTGTCAGTCCCTGCCAAGCGTTTTACTCGTATCACGTCAGTTAGTTTGTGAATTAGCTTTCAGCTGCTTTGCTCCCCGAACTTCTGCAGCTGAAAGCCCCCTCCTGTACACGAGCTCACTTGGCTGCCTGGTCTCCCACCTTACTGCCTGCTGCATGAAGCGATCAGGATCCACCGCTGAAAATGTTGTCAGGACTGTCCCCGTAGGCACCCCTTCCTCCAGCCTGATTAACTTGTGGTTCGTTGGGAAATACGGTGCTTCGTTGACATCTGTGACTGAAATGGTGACTCCTGCTGTCGACTGGAAGGACATCTGGATGCCACTGGCCAGGGGAGCTTGGTTTGATACCATCACTGTCAGCATGAAAGCTCTGTTCATCTCGTAATCGACTGCCTAAAACAAACAAACAAGCAAGTACAGAGCCAAGTAGAGAATAAATTCTACCTTCTGGCTGAAAGTTGCAAGATTTAGAAGGCAGATGATATCAAAGTCATTGCCTCATCTTGTTTCCTCCTGAGCTCAGTTCTTTTGAAGGTGTAAATCCAGACCAGCTTCAATCCAGTGGAGGATTTGGCCTTCCAGTATTTGGAGGGTCAAATAGTTAAAAAAGCCCCACAAAGTAAAAACTGCAAACAGCAGGGAGGATTTGCCCTGTGTTTTGTTCCAATGCTAAGTGGTTTCCAAAGGAACAAATCCACCAAGGGCTGCTCTAAATGCAACAGGCGGAGCTTGTTAAGAGGGACTGGACAGGTACTTACCAGCGCTATTAGCATTTAAGGCTGCTGACTAAGTTACTAGGACAGCCTATGCGGACTCATGAGCCTGAAGTGCTCTTCATTTTTCCTCTTAAGTGAGTTTATAAGCAAAGGTGGGGCTGCAAGGAACAGCGCCTGGTCCAGTCAGTCGGGCGGTCCTTCCAGTGGGACCTCTCGTCCTCTCGCAAGATGCCTCGTGATCTCCCAAGGGTGCCTGCCCGCTCCCACCGATGCATTCTGCTGTTGGGTGGCCACAGATCTCTCTTCACCACGCACATAAAGACGGTGTATCTTAGGAGCCAGAAGGAGTGAAAAGCCTTTGCTGGCACAACTGACTGAACCGCAGTATAATAATAATTTCTAAACCATCCCACTAATTATTATGAGGGAAGTCGCTAATCATCTGCCAGGGAGGCTTGAGTTATGCAGGATCACACCTCTGCTTGTTAAAAAATGCTTTGCTGTAATTTATGAATTTAGAAGCGTAACCATTCTCCCTAATACCTTCCCCAGCGCTGAGTCTGCAAAGCGTGCTCTCACGGTGTAAAATGCCACGGTTACACTGACTTCGGTAGAGCTGTACTGATTTACATCAGCAAGATCTGGCTTCCATGTTCTGTTTAAAAGCCAGTATTGTCAGGAGAGAAATCAAATCATAGGAGGCTACACGAGAGAAACAAATTTCAGGGGCAAAAGGTAAAACAGTGGAATCTCTATTCGATTGAAGTGCAAATGTTCCTATTGCTAAATGGTTTCCTGACAGGCAGGGCCAACATTTAATAAATAAAAGGAAGCATGAAGAGTCCCAGTACACCCACCAGCACTGACTCACGGACTTGTATCGCATTCAAAAAAGATGCATGGTAAAAATTCCCATTTAAACACTATTGAAGGCCTTGAAACAATGACTAATGCATTTCCTCAATTTCTTTTCACACCCCTCTAATTTATATTCCTCCGGTCTTCATGTTTTTTCTTTGTGCTGGCCCGTTTGCTACCCTTGCCCACAGCCAGTCTGCACCTCCCTCCCCGCAAGGGCTCAGACAGAGCCGGGAGGAGCAATTTGAGCAGCTCCAGGGGGGACTGATGTGGGAACCACTGGGCTCCCTGCCCGATGGCACAGGACACACTGACCACACACATATCTGCTAGGATGTGGCCTGATGCAAGGCAGCGGTTTTTTCCCCCCCCAAAATGTAGAGCTGCTCACTCAGCTTCTTTCCCTCTCTTCTGAGAGCAACAAAAGCTGGGCTGCAGAAGAGCCGCGCGGGGAGCGGGGCTGGAGCGGGATCACCCAGTAACGCCCATCCCGCAGACTGTCCTGGAGGCACCAGTGCCACGTGCTGGCACATGGTGGCACAGTGTCCACAGCGCTGCAGTCTGCAAGAGAGAGCTGATCTGCCTCCTCTTCTGTGCTCATCTGAGTTCCATTTCGCATGTTTTGTTGAAAAAAAAAAAAGTAAAATCAAGAGCCTGTGTCTTCACAGCAGTGTGAGTTATCGTCCCCAGTGGGACCAGAGCCCCTTGCAGCCAGACTCAGTCCAGCCCTAAGCAGAAATTCTTTCACACCATAATAAGCAATTTCTACCAGGAGAGTTCATACTTCTGCTCCCTAAAACCGCCTCCCTCTGAGGATAACAGTGCACAGCGCACACCGTGTTCTTCACGCTGCACTAACCCCCTCCGTCTCCACACGTCTCACTGAAAATGCTGCATATTGATCAGGCCAAGAGCAGGAGCAAAAGCCCCCAGAGCTGCTACATCTGGGACAAGGAGGTGCCGGACTGCTGCCTACTTTTTAATTTCACGTCCAAGAAGCACCAGGACATGAAATGAAAAAGTAGCACCTTTGCAGATAGCCCTTGTTGGATGTTTGGTGTCCGATCTGGCACAAATGGGTCTGAAACATCCCCCTGGAGATGCTGCACATCTTTTTCCTTCACTAGACTCTCCAACCTGGACACAGCAGAGTGAAGCCGAGGGCTTGCCACGTGTCCTCCTTTTCTCAAGGTACTTTGAACTCAAGAGAACAAATTTGCCTTATGTTATTGTTGAGGCAAATAATAACGGAAGCTTTGGAAGCATCTCCATTATAAATTCACAGCTCTGATCCATGCAGAGTTTATAGTAACATTTGACTTAGCCGGCTGCCACAGGGCAGCCACTGCTGCTCTTGGAGATTGTCTCCAGACTCTGGTGTCTCATCTGAGTGGGGAGTTTCTCTCGCCCCTTGATCAAGGCTTTCTTTGAAGATCAGGGTCTTGCATGGTTATGGAAATGGTTTGGAAAGGCATGAACAGAAAAAGCAAATATTACACTTTTGGTGATCGGAATGGAGCTGCAGATGGGGTTTTGCTGAGAGCGGCTGCAAAATGGCCCCCATGAGCACCATCTGAGCTCCAAAGGGCTTTTTGGTCTGGAAGCATTTCTGGCCCTCCATTTCTGGCCGCCAAAGTGCTGGTGGGAGGGGTGGGATTCTTCACAGAATGCCCTTCTCTGCGCCGCTGTGACTGCCACAGCCCAGCTGCAAACCCCTTTGCTTGCAGCAGTGGCGAGTTATGTATAAGCGGCTTCAAAGAGCCACATGAAAATCCAGCCACAGGGTCTGTAAATAAAAGGTTCGTTACTTGACTGAATTTTTTACCTATGTTTTCCATCTACACCAGGGATCAAACCAGCAAGAGACTGCTCCCACACCACGAAGAACAAGCTCTGACCGGCCACCCAGGTTGACGTGCACACATTCCCCAAACCTTTAAGCATATTCACTTATTAACAGAGAACAAAATATTTCAAAGAAGAAGGCGGAATCCTAGGAGTCTTCCCTTCTTCACCATGAAAATTTAATCACAAGCAATTTCCCTCATTCTCCTTGCTGAAAATACACCAAAAAGCCTCCCGGCTTGATACGGGTAAGAAACTCTGGGCGCCCAGGAGGATGAGGTGAGGTTATAGAGTGAAGACATTCAATGCAATTTCAAGCTTTGAGCTCAGCTTGAGAAGATAGGATTTTCATGTGGTTCTTTGCATTGTGATCACTGTGGGTTACATATCAGTGGAAAGTCAACACCAGCATCAACGGCGTCTTGACAAATCTGCCCTGCTTTTTGCCTGCAAGTTCTGAATAAGGGATGGTTCATTATGCAGACGTCCTTGTGTAGCAGTGATGATCATGTAAATCCCCCGTTGTTCACTTTGATGTGCCTTTAAACTACAGTTGTGACACTTTACTAGACTAAGAATAGGGGGTCCTCCCCTGCTCGCAGTGAAAACGTTGGCATTTCAATTTCAGACTGGCTGCCGATGTCAATGGAAGTTAAGTTGTTGCATTTTACTTCGTTGCATGTTTTTTGTTTAAGCAGAAAATACAGACATATGGATACGTGCCTGCTTACATACATATATGCATCCATACACACATGGGCCTAGAACTACTGCTAAGCTTGAGCAAGTTCTGTAACATTGCACCAGATAGGGCTGTCACCCACCATTACGGAGCAATAAATAAAAGGACTCTGCTGAAATACCATCTAGCAGGTAGGATGATGTCTCCCTTAAAGTTCAGCAAAGTGGCATCTGCAGACACACACACGTAGCCTAAGGGGCAGAGAACAGGACAAGCTCACAAGCTCACACGTTCCTACCAGCGTAACCTCATTGGCATTTCACTGATGTCATTTCTCCTAATACCCAAACTGTGAGTATTAAGAATGACTGTAACTTATTAGCTACAAGGGACCGGGGCTCTTTTTTTCAACACAGAGATATTCTTAAATCACGTTACTCTTTAAACATTACTGTTTCATCCTAAGTTGTTGATTAAAACTTTTTGTTAGAGAAGGACAGACTTATCAAAAGATGCAGGCTTTGTCCATCCCAGCATGTGTTATCCTTTTCAGGTGCAGGGCACAGTACGTGTTGTGCAAGCTACAGATCACAGGAGCCTATTCATGATGCCTTCACTTTTCTGGTAGTCAGAGGGAGCATCCATAGGCGTCTTATCTGGGAAGAGACTCGGTGAACGCTGAATGGATCCGGTTATGTTCTGGCTGTGTGTGATGACTGCAGAAGCGTTCACAGTAACTGAGTGGGAAGTGAACGCTGAAATGAAGATAAAGTCATGTTCTTTGGAGGCAAGGAGGGAAACAGAATTTGGTACTTGCTGCAGACACCTTGAGGGTTCCAGCTCTCCTAACGCTGAAGGCAACGGATGGAGGAAAGAAGGGGTGGTGGGTATTTACGGTCTTACTTCTCAGAGTCTTTGGACAAGATCCTCTGCTGATCTAACCTGGGGAGTGGCCTTCCCTTAACTGGAGCTATTCTGAGCTGAGGATCTGGCCCACACTGTGTGTTTACTCCTTGATACTAGAAAAAGGAAAATTTCTCCAACTTTTTTCTGCCAAGAAACTCAATCAGAGGCAAATCTTCTCTCCTTTCCTTCTGTTCCCAGGAAATCCACTCCTGAAATTTCTCCGGCACTCCCTGTTTTCACAGAGGATCACTTGACTGATCCCCTGCAGTGAAACACTATGCCTGATTCACAGCTAATGGGGAGTTTTCTGGCTCAAAAAGAAGAAAAATGCAGCCTCGGCCCCAAACCTGCCAGGCAGGGCAGGGCTGCACGGCCCAGGCGCCATTCCCTCTTACAACGCTCAGGAAGGTACGGAGGAGCAGGACGCGGAGGTCAGGCTTGGATGCTGGGGAGAGCCTTCAGCAGGTAAGAGTTTATCAGAGCTTATGGTGGGCTGGCCTGAGTTGAGAAAACCAGAATCAGTGGCATACGCTTGAAGTAAAAGTATTCAGGACTCCTGCACAGAGAGATGGGAAACAACAGACTCGAGCACTCATATTCCCAGACAGAGAAGGCATGACATAACTGCAGGTTTCTGGCAAAACCTGTGGCCTTAGCAAGCTGAAAAGGTGACAAACATGGATTTGCTTTGGCTTTCCCCTTACCTTCACGACGGTTACCATGCCTTCGTTGGTGACGGGGTCTGTCCGGATGGTAAAGTGGCCAGAGGGGTCTCCGCTGATGATGCGGTAGATGGCATTCCAGTTGGGAGAGTGAGGCTGGTCCCGGTCCATCACCGTCAGATTTGCCACCACAACTTCCACTCTGTTCTCAGGAACTTCTCCTGAATACTGCAAATAAAAGACAGGAGCGGTCATGGTGGGAGCTTTCTGTCGGTCCTCACGGCTACCTCCCCTCTCCCCTACATCAGCACGCTGACTGGGAAATCAGCCCCATGAAGAGGACCGCGGGGTTGTACGTTATGAGCAACACATCCCCTTCTCACTTCTGGTTTTCCTATTTTTTTCTTTGAGTATTTTTCCAAACCTTTCAAAGTCCAGTCTCACCTCTGAGCCCAAAGGAAAACAAACCCGCTATCACCCAGCCACTGCCCAAGTTTCAGCAAATGCTTGAAGTAAATGAACAAAAAATGTTCCTGATATTCTCATTCAGTTACAGCAATCGGAGAGTTAACTGTCAACAGCAGGTAAAAATGGCAGACTAAAATGTGCTTTTTTTTAGGATGACTATGTCCCTTTAACCTGAGGTATTTTGCCTCACTCAGATTTCAGTGATGGCATTTTATTGCTTCTTCAGTGATTTTACTTCATTTTCTTTCTTTCTTGCCCTTGATTTGATTCTGTCTCATTATTTGAAGTGTTTCTTGTGATTTTGCCACAGCCTTTCCTGGTGCTTAATTCTCTCATTTAGCACTGATTTTCATGGAGCATGTCCAGTTCAGGCATATCCTGACGCATTAGCTGCATTCTTTTCTGCTTTCCAGTCCTTGATTTATCATATGGCTGATCAGGGATCCTGGCCTGTGAATACTTCCAGTGTTTGGGGCTCAAAAGCTGCCAGTAAGACACATTCCCAAATTTTCAACTGTCCTCATCTCTCAGCATCACCTATTAGCAGCACTTGCAAATCAACACTCTGATTGACATATGGCAAATTAAACACTGGGGAACCGATGGGAGCGGCTGGCTCGGAGTGCAACTGAAATCCTGGCCCCAAACTGCAGGAGCAGAGCACTTTTGAAAATCTGGCCTTTGGTGTGCACAAATGCCAGGTTATGCAAATGATAATAAATCATTCCTTTGTTAGCACAAGAGTCCCTTTCCACTCCTAACCCACACCCATCCATTGGAGTCTTCCAGTTATGTGCGCTTAGATCTAGTATATATTATTCCACCACTGACAGCAAAAATATTCAATCTGCCTTATGTTAACGTAAATTTAAATTTGCCCTTTAGTGGTATCCTGAATGGCATTCTGCCCTCTTTTCTGTTATGCACCTGTCCTAAACAAGTTTTCATTAGTGAATGCAGATGGCATCTCTTTCCAGCCATGCTGAGTGGTGGGGAAGAACAGTGGGAAGCTGCGGGATAATTCTAGTTCCAGTATGTGCTACAGCTCTTCTTTTCTCTTTATTTCCCATGATTTTACTCGTTTTTTACCCATTCTCTTGCCCAATTTGGAATCCCTGCGGCACACAGCTTAAGCAGGGGAAATATCATATGGAAATTTATCAAAAGCCGCTTGAAAAATCCATTAGATTATGTCATATGTGCAGTCCTATTATCAACCTTGTCTGAAACCTGCTCAAAAGAACTCAAGGAGATTAGTTAAGCAGGATCGTCTCTTACTACATCCACACTAGTTATCGCCCATTACATTAAATTAATGTTGTATGGCATGCCAGCAACGACAAGTTGATGAGCCCCCAGTCTCTTTTAGGAGACGGCTGCACTGCTAACATCAAGGTATCGTCTTGTAATTTCAAAGGAGTTAAGCACTTTGTGCAACCATCTCAAATCTTTGACCTAGGACTGCAGGTTTTCATCCATTACTACCAGGCTTAAGCCTTGCAGGACCAAAGAGAATTAACTCATCAAGAGCAAGCCATCAGTTGTATTTAAGTTGCACTTAAGACATTTAAAAGGGCCAGTCCTAGGCCCTCCTACTAGGGCTGAACACCTCTAGCAGATCATAACCCAGGTGCTGCCAATGAGTTTGGGTTACTTGGAAAAATCCCACACAATCTCCAACTGATTTTACAGCAGCTTCTGTAAAAGCCATCACAGCATCCGTTTTCGGCCCGTAGTGATAAAGTTTACTACAAGACGTATTTTAAAAATATGAGGTATATAAAAAATTACAAATACACAAGCACATCTCAATATAAAGCCTGGAGGAAGATTGTAACAGTCTATAAAGCTCCTCCATTAGGGTAAAAATCACAATGCTCTGCATATACCGAGCAATCCAGGAGTTCACCCCGTTGTTGATACCTATTAGGTACAGTCAGGGAATGATCAGTCCTATGCAGCATTGAGGGTGGATATTGTCTATTATGCTTATAAAGCCAAATATTTTTCTGATGAGAACAGAGTACAAACACAGGAATCAAAGGAGCCATCCAAAGCTATTCAGGTTAAGAAGCAAATCTTGGAGAGACGCACCATGAAGAACAGAACAATTTTCATCAGCTACAGATGAGCAGCTACTGGGAATCCAAACCGGAGCCTGTCTTTCCTCCACTCCCCCACTATCATTATTATAAGTAAGTAAGTGCTGTAACGTGTATTGTCCACAATTGTCTTTACCTTTAATAAAATTAAGTAATGACATTAAATTACATCTGCTAAAGGAAGGATGGCAGCTCAAAGCGACCCACACTTCTTTAACGTCATTCCCTCCCTACCCTAGAGTAATTTAGGATAACGAACAATACCATCTTTCTCTGTGCTGCTTTGCAGCATTCCCTGTGCTGTAAGTTCTCTTTCATAAGATTACAATTGATTTTCAAATAGAGAGAAGCCTATCTATTCAAACAAGGTAAAACAATGGGCAACGGAAGAGCTGCTGAAGTAAACATAAGATTGATAAAGCAGTGCTTGACCTATACTTGTAGCATTTACTCATATTCCCCTGTAATTCATTTAGCTTCGCTTTCAATTGTTGCATTTGAAGTCCTTAATTTCCAGAGTGCTTTTTTAAAGACCATTCACAAGGATTTCTATGGCTGATTGTTACACACTCCGCTTCCCTTCTGAGATAAGGATTTGTTCTGAACCTGGCATGTTCTTAAATCCTTAAATTCTGTAGGGTCTTTTTTCTTCCCCTCCCATAAAAGCCTGTGCTGGCAAAAGTCCTTGCATTCCTCTAGAGCTGGCCCCTGTGAAGTCACGTCTTGTTGAAAAGGTAATAATTCATTCTGATTTTCAGGTTGCATCAGATTATACTAAAACTGGTTAATCCCAGAGTTTGCCTTTTGTCTCACTCAGTACCTGACAGCATATAAACACGCAGACAAATATCACTCTGGAGGAGAAAGGGATTGATGTGGGGGGACAAATGATGAATTCACACAATGACTTGACTTTGTACAATAAATCTGGAGTCTGGGCGGTGAAGCCACGCACAGCAGAGTAAAACCAATTAGCTCACTGCAGCCACTCCTAGGGAGGTGTGGAATTGAGATGGATGAATACAAAGATAATTATTCAGGCTTCCAACTAAAGGGAATTCCTTTTTTCCAATGTTCTTACTTTTTTCTGGTGGGTTTTGCTAAAAAGCTGTGAAAGCAATGACTTGTTCACACGAATGTCTGCAGGAAAGATTTTTGTGTCGTCTCCAAGATTTGCTAATGATGACGCAACATTTGTTACAGGCAGAAGTAGTTTATGAGGGCTGAATTGCCTAGAGAAATAGAGTATTTTATGACCTACAGCTAGGGATTAACTTAGAAGAATAAGGCCATCTTAGTCCTTTCATTAGACTCTGAGCCATCCCCCTGACAGCGATGACTGCATCTTCTCTCTCGGTCCCCTAGGTCAAGAGAAACCGAAATGAGAGCGAGCGAGCACACGTGTGCCGTGGCGCGGGGTGTCCCATCCCTCGCCGCTTCCTGCTGCCAGGCCACCCCGTCAGGCAGCAAGCTCTGGATGCAAGGCGAGGTGCAGCCGGGGAACCCGGCACACCGAGCGCTGCCTTTGCCCATGCAAACTGTGTGAGCAGGCACCCGGTCTGAACACCAACCCCCCCGCTCCTCCACGCTTAAGGGCATACTCCCAACCAAGTGCCGGCATGCGAGCCAACTGTTTACCTTTTACGCACAATATTTAACACACTTGAATATTTAGATGATATTTAGACGCTTGAATAGAAGGCAAATTAATAAACAACTGCGGTCTGGTTGCAGCAATCTGTGTAAAGTGGAAAAAAAAGACAGAAATCTCCTAATAAATCATTAATTGTGATGTGCCTGCCCAGCTGCAGCGCAGAAACAAGCAAATGCCATCCTAATTGATTGCTTCTTATTCCATCTTTATAGGTCTGCATTTTTTATTGTGAGGGTTGAATAAGCCCAGAGGTGTAAAAAACCTCTAGATTGTACTCTGTGTATCTGCCAACTTGATATTCAGATCAATAATCCTCTTTTTTTTCCCCCTACTCCTACTACCGGTAATTTAGCTTTTTTTCCTAGCAGTCTAATTGCTGTTTTCTTAAGCCTTACTATCAATTCTCTGACCTTTAATTTTCAATATTGTTTGCTGTACGGATGACTGTACTAGGTCTGCAAGTTATCCTACCCCCTCTACGCCGCATGGGTCAGACTTGGGTATCAGCTTCTGTGACCACCAAACAGCGACCTCCAGGTTCTCGCCCCACTGCTGCCGTTTTGCAGCAGAGACCACAAGCTCACTTGAATCTCCACAAAATCTCCATAAAGTCAACCATATTTTGCGTGCAAATCAGACTTTGAGATGCTCATTTCTTAATCACGTTTTATTGAAGAACTACTCACTCTGGTGTGGTCTCGAATGATGATCGCCCTCTGAGTACCGACGTCGTCACGTTTTTCTGAGGCAGCCCACGGCACTTGTGCTCTGCATTACACCGGACAGCAACCCCTACACAAGCCTCTTTGCTGTCGGTTTTTCAGGCTCATGCCCACAAGATCCCTTGCACTGCAGTGTCCCTGCTTCAACTTTGCATTCACTTGGATCTACTCCACAGTCAATCCATGTATGCACATCATACTTTAGACTAGTTATAGGCCATGTGGCAAATGCTTCCCAGAACGTTATCTATAAAGCCCAACGCACTCTTGCCAGCTCGCAGTTTTGCTCCGCTGGTACGAGGCCCAGCTGTCACGGTGCTCATTCAGAAATTAACTGCTCAGGCTGCAGGCACCGGCTCATCGCGGTCGGGCAGGAGTCAGCCTTGCCCAGCCGAGCGGAGGGAAGTGCATGACAATTAGCTCACCAACTTTTAAAGGATGCTTTGGAAGTTCTGCCTTTATCTTCAGTGGTTTGTGCTATCTCTTCTCCCTGGTATCCAGTGACAGGATGCGTGGGAATGGTTCAAAGCTGTGCCAGGGCAGGTTTAGACTGGACATTAGGAAGCATTTCATTACCGAGAGGGTGGTCAAACACTGGAAGAGGCTTCTGGAAGAGGCTTCCTAGAGATGTGGTCGATGCCCCAAGCCTGTCAGTGTTTAAGATGCATTTGGACAATGCCCTTAACATGCTTTAACTTGGTCAGCTCTGAATTGGTCAAGTAGTTGGACAAGATGATCATTGTAGCTCCCTTCCAACTGAAATTATTCTATTCTATTCTATTCTATTCTATTCTATTCTATTCTATTCTATTCTACTCTACTCTACTCTACTCTACTCTACTCTACTCTACTCTATTCTAAAATGCCTCACCTGCCTGCAAAGGAGCTCTCACAGCTCTACGCACGGTGTGGTGGAGCCAGACCACGCACTTGTTTATTGGGAGATTCTACAAGGAACGATGAGCGATGTTCAGTGCTGGTTTCACGTCTGCCAGATGAGTTTGAAAAACAACAGCAAGCCCTAAACTTCTGCACTTCTAAAGCTGATCTTATGATGGGGTGCAGACAACATCCATCGTGTTCGCGCAGCTGACGGCAGCCACTGGCTTTATACTTTGTCTTTACTGGTGTTATTTTTTCAAAATCTCAAGTAATGACTAGTTTTGGATTAAATTACAAGATTTACTCTTTGAATACGAAGACAAAGCAGAACACAGGAGAAGAAAGCAATACCCTTTCTTTCAGAAGCAGCAAAAGAAAACCCTCTCATTTCAGACTCTCTGGCGTGAGGAAGGAATGTGCAGGTTTCACCTTGGTTCAAAGACTCTTAGAGTACTTGCCAGGAGTTCAGAGACAAGAGCACGTAATAGTAAAAGGATATTAAAAAAAAAAAAAAGAAGTTTGCATGTCTGACAATGAGCACTAATTTTTTTTCATTATCAGATGTTACATTCTTGTGACAGTATGAAAAGATGCCACAGAAATGATGACACAAGACACTATTCTGCTGCAAGATAACCATTTCCAGATAAATATATCTTATGAAATGAGGTTCAAAGTTTGCATAGAAATTTAGATATTTTATAAAAATGTATTACAACACAAAGGAGCTTTCTACAACGTTCATATGAAAGGTTTAAAAAGAGATTAAAATTATGTCCTTGGAAAGGCATATAGCCTTGTCAAGGAAAAAAAATTCTACATTAACCCCGTGTAGGAAAGCTGTACTTTATCTGGATTTCAAAGGCTATAAAGAACCACTTTAATCAACCTACTTGACTTTGGGGACTTGCATGTCTCACTGAAACTCATGAAATCTGGCATAGTGTGGTTTCTAGAACACAAAAGCCTTTAATCTGTAACCCGGCACTCTTGTACATTCAAATCCTGATACTATCTCCTTGTTAGGAAGAAAAATTGTGAATTTATCCAAAATGGGATCTCATCTCATCTAAATGATGTAGCCTTTGCAACAGTGACCTTTAACAATGGTTATACTCAACAATGAAAGATTTTATCTCGGGAGCCAGTGGAAACAGTGTATGTTAAAATTCTGATCTGATAGCACAGCCTTTTATTTTCCAGTTTGAGAGAAGAATCCTTTGAACATTTCATTTGCTCTCTTGTCTAACATACCTTTGTTTCTTGCCTACAGAACGAACAGCAGGAAAAGGTAGCTGATACCTTTCTGCAGACTATTTGATTGTCAGGTGTAATTAGAATGCTATCTTTTAAATAGAGGCATAGATTTTAAAACAGCTGGAACTGCCTACAAAGCCTCATTCTTAAAAAAAAAAGAATTTATATACATACATTTATATAATAAAACATTCTTGCACAGATACATCATTGTTTTACAACGGCTGACAGCCCTGTGCTTCCCTTCAGCTGCAGAAGGCTAAGTGACTGGCCCACGTCTCCCAAGGCAGTTGTAGAACCAGCGCTGGAGCCGTGTCCTGCCCTCCGCTGCCTGCGTTGGGGCAGGATCCTGAGAACATCATTAATTCGTGTGTTATGTGATAAATCCACTAGGTCAGCCTGGATTAGTCTATCGACCTCCCCAGTGCATTGCCATGTAGCCCTGTGATCCCCGCTGAGCTACCGAGATGGAGAAGCTCCCAGACGGGACGGCTGGCAGGGAACCATGCGCTGGGGATGAGCTGGGTCACCAGCACGGCTCTTCCCAGGCTCTGCACCGCGTTGGCTTCAGCTCAGGAACCTGAACAGGTTTGTACCGCTGGGGAAAAACAGGCCAGAAGAACAACTGGTTGTAAAGCTCCGCAGTCTTGAAGGCCAACAGCGGTTCCATACGTTGACCTTCCTGAATTGCCAAAGCAGTGCTGGTGTCCCGCGTCTCAGCCAGCACGGCAGGAGGAGCTTTCCAACGTGCAGACTGTGTCGCTCGCCCTTACTCTCTAAAATAACCGCCTTCCTTAAAAGAGGGTGAAATTAATTCATTTCTTGGAACGTCAGTCCTCAAAGTTCTTCCTCTTTCTGCAAAGTGCAAAGTAGCAAATAACTGCGCTGTTTTGAACAAAACTTTGAAAACATATTTTTCCTGATTTACATGTAAACCAGACTAACAAAAATTATGTGACGGAGTTCAGCTCCTAAGTGAGCAAAACCTACTCCACAGGTCTGACTCTATTTCTTGGTGAGATATGTATAGAAGAGGATATTTCAATTCAGGCACCTGTAATAAAGTTTCATAAAGAAGGGCCTTAAGCTGATAAGTCTGGTTTAGGATTTTCTTATTAACTGCCCATTTCTCATAATGAGTTTTTAATTTAATTTTTTTCAGATTTTAGGGCATATAAAAGCTGCTCATGTGCCTTTGGGATCTGAAGACGGATATTTGGGAAAGGGAGAATTTTAAGAGTACTGAAACTGATTTTTTTATGTACACTATAATCCTGGTATTGAGATTTTTAACAAGTTTCTTGTGTAGCACAGCTCAGCCAGTCTGCATGCTGACTCCAGCTCAAACCTCCTCTGCACTGCAATTGAAATCTCTGTTGTTTCCAGATTAGTCTCAGAATTAGCACACAGGGGGATTTATTTTTTCTTTTATGACTAGGTTTGAACACCACAATCGGGTGCTGGAAAACCCACAAGGTCTGGTCATAAACAGGGTTCCTGACTGGACAGAGCATCCTTGTAGGAGAAAGGCACTGGAACATGTGTTTTATTGTAAACGTGCTGCTACTGTGGTTTAAAGATGTGATTTTCTGAGCTGGTGCCACAATGGCCAGTTCTTTTATCTCCTTACCGCTGAGTAAAATGTAACGGGAACGCCTGTCGGTGGGTGAGAGCTTCCACTCACAGGGAGATTTGTGTGCCCCCCACCTGCTCCCCTGTGCTGTGGTTTCTACGGGAAGGGAATCAGCAGCGGGGGACGCGTCTCCGCATTGCAGGGGTTGCTGAAGAGCCCCTCCAGTTTGCAGACAAACCCAGACGGTTCAGCTGCAGCACTGCCCCGAAGCAAGCAGAGGAAAGCTGCCCTTCCGAGCTCACCTTCCGATGCAGCCCCTAAAATCATAAAATCACAGCATGGTTTGGGTTGGAAGGGACCCTTAAAGGTCAGCTAGTCCGACGCCCTGCAATGAGCAGGGACGTCTTCAACTAGATCAAAATCTGGCATTGCAGAAAAATGCATGCCCGCCTGCTTACAGTAATTCAGAGCATGGAATGAAGACTAAATTAAATGCTGTGTAATTCATCAGACTTGCCGTGAGAAAGAGGCTTCTAGCGGAAATTTTGTTTACAACAGAGAAGTCAAAGTGCATGTAGCAGAGAAGAGAAATGCAGTGAGAAATGGGAGGATATTCGGTCAAAGAGGGAGCCACTATATACTTGTAAATTTAGGAAGGAAAATGTTTTTCTTTTCTGTGTTTATTTTCTCTCTGTTATTTTCTGGCAATTAAAACACGTTATTGCACTAAGCTGAACAGCTTGAAAAACTCTACCACGCTCAAAAAACCTATGTGAAATCTTTTAACCATCTCTCTGATTTTAACTCTGGCTGTTCTCTGTGTTCTGATCCTTTCTTCCACAATCGGGAAGCGTGAAGACATCCTGGGCAGTTAGAAACATCTGATAAGAGAAAACTCACAGCGCTACCAAATCCTTTGCTAAATCTCCTTTATTTTCCCCCAGTATGTCACTAAAGATTTTGTAAGTGAAATGTGCTTAATGAAATTCCAGATATATATCCTCTTAAAATGACATCCCTCGGAAGCAACTGTTTTTAAGGCAACAGAATATTGAAGAATTAAAAATCTGCCGACCCAAGGAAGTTAGCCAACTTCAGAAGGGGATTTATTTCAGTGCCTTGCAATAATGAAGTTACAAAATGTATTTAAATTTCCCAGCCTCGCATCAGCGCCTGAGATGCTGTGTACTTTTAAGATAATGAAATAATCCACTACAAATGGGTATTTGCCTGGGACATCTGGCAGACGTGGAGAGGGACCTGCCAGGGCTGCGCGGGCATCCTGCCTAACCAGGGACCCCCTGGGTGGTGCTGGGTCTCTACATTCAGGCAAGTGAATTGTGCCCTCCAAGGCCAGGTCTGGGCTTAGGAGGAGAACTAGGATATTTCATATGTATCCAAAAGGAGAAAGAGGCACATAATGTGGGAAAAATCATTCAAATTTGAGAGAAATGCTACAGACAGATAAATTTTAGAAAAGAAATGCTGGTGTGGGTAGATATGTGAGATAAGGGAGCATTATGGTCTGATTTCTCCTTGAAATTTTAGCTTGGCTGACACACCAGAGATCATGGGAATGGCGCCTAATCCACACACACGTATCAGGTGGTGGAGACCAGGGGGATTTCCATCACAGCACATTACGCAGTAGAAGGGTATTTGTCCGTAGATGTTTCCTTTAACTGTGGAGGTTCTGTCAGCGACACCTGTCTGTGTCACACCTCGTTGCACACACGTAGCTCACACGTGTTCTAGCATCTCCTTCTCACTGGACAATTCCTCCACGCCACTATGGACGGCATGGTGCGGGGAGGTGGTCTACAGCTTCTCCCTCCAGATCCCATACACGTTCAACAGGGAAGGAGAAGTCCCTGCTAAATGAGACATCGCACCAGGAGATAACAACATTGCCAGATGTTGCAAAAGAAACAGCTCATGACAAATGGGTTACGGCAAGTGATGGCTGATAGGCGCTGTCATACCGCATAGGTTGGGGGTGGTCTTGCCAGTGTACAGATTATCATCTGTGTTTTGATAATATTAACCTGACTGCATAAACCAGCAAAACAGCAGGCTAGAAAATCAAATGTCAAACCAAATTATTACATATGACCACGATGATGATGATGGATATGCATGTGCCGCTCAACCCCATTAACGACGGCTACCCACAAGCGCTGTAAAGAAAGGAGAGCATCGTGCTGTACCTTACAGGTGGGCATCTGTGCATGAGGCACACAGGCAGAGAGGCTGTGCTGTAACTCCTGGATTTCAACCACTTACGTGGTGAGAAGCAGGGCGTGAGCAGCGCCGTGGGCTCTACCTCCCGTGCAGCGCTGTAGCTCTAATTGGCCGAGATTGCACTCTCTGGCATCGAGAGAGGACGTTATATTATTCTTGATTTTACACCAAGCAGTACATGTGTCTAATTTGAGAGAGACCAATAGAGTATTTTTTTATATTCCCCCCTTTTTTTTTTGGTGACAGAAAATTGAAATCTGTAATGAAACTATTATTCCCATTTTTTACATCACTGGTCTTTGGAAATTTTAAATTCCGAGGTCTGAAAAATTCATTACTACTAACTTCCATCAAGGGTGTTCCTGAAGCCAAAATTACTTAATCAACTCAATTTAGCTTCTTGTGTAGACCTAATTCAGAAAAACTTTATCTTCTTGAATTGTTATTGCAATTAATTTCTCCCCCTTCTTTTTCTGCAGCAGACGACATTTCAGTAATTAGATATTTTATAAAAATGAGTTATTCATTCAGGGTAGCTTCACTTTTATATTTGATTAATCATATTACCACTGAGGTCTGGGTTTTGTCTCCAAGGAAAGTTTAATGACCTCATTTTAATCCTTCTTTTAACCACCAGGCAGGTATCAATGAAGAGAAATAAAATTATCTTCTTTTTTCTTTTTCTCTCTTTTTTTTTTTTTCCCCAATCTCAAGATTACATTTGATGCTTTTTTCTGTGTGAGTGACCCATTTACAAGGAAGAATCTAGCTGATTCCGCTTAGGTTCAGGACGGAATCAGGCTAAACAGAGCCTTGAACTGCGCCTTAATAACGAATGCTCAGTGTAATGGAGAGGAACCAGAACTGTTTCACCAAACGGTTTAAAGCACTGTACATGATTAATTTGGTGATAATTTGAAAATGAATGTACTGAAAGGAAATAAACAAAACAAAAGCCACTGTAAATTTAGGTTTTGATTAATGGGGTCTATTAGTAAGAGAATTTTATCAAGGAGACCACGTTTTGTTCTATCAAAGCGTATATACCCACACAATGTATTGGAATAATTCACATAAACCACAATTTATTTGGGAGTAGAGACTTAGAGATCATTGATGACTGCTTGCCTTATATCAGTATCTATCTATGCTTTCAATCTAGCTATGTGCGTATCTATATTTGTGTATTTCTACATATACATCTTTGTATCTATCTATCCATCTTGCAGACTACACTAAGTAGTCTCGAAGGTATTTCATCCTTTCCGTCATATGCTACGCTGGTGTAAAGACTTAACAGAAATCACAGAAGGGGCTGATGCTTTTTTCATTAAGACATGGGGAATTATTGTTTTCTCATAAACTGAGACATATCTTTCATTTTAGATGAAAGAGGTGATAAAATAAAGAGCAAAAGTTGAGTATCCACAAGAGAGTATGAAGCGTGTCTTGTTTTCCATTGCATTGCATTGACAGGGCCTCCAGGCACTTCGAGATGCTGCGCCCGGGCAGAGCCGTACTGCTCACAGAAAATCCGCGCCCCGAGCTGGGGCTCTCACCACTCCTTACCAGAGTCAAACCTGTGGAGGCACCACATCTCCTAAGCTCTGTTGGACAGGCTTTGCCTTTAGGCCGGGATCCACATCCAAAGGTGAGTTTGATTTAAAAGGCAGGTCAAGATGTAAATAATTTCTATGAAGACATAAATACTTTCCTAAGCACAGCTAACCTGCGTGTCTGCTGCAGCAAAGGCCCTGGCGTTAGTGTGGCGAGTCCCGGCACGGCTGAGGCAGGATGGGAAGAAAAAAATACTGTTTCTGCTTGTTCTCTCTCCGTTTGTTACCGCTACCCCCTGACCTAACATCCTTAGTCTAATTCATTGCTCACGACAACGGTTTTCATCAGGACCTGCAACGGAATGAGAGGCAGAAAGCCCATTTCAATTTATAAACACTGAATTCTTATTTAGGAAAACTAAACTGATTTGTAGTTTTTAGACTTCACCAACTATATATTTAATTGAAACACACACAAAATTAGGGAGATGCTCAGGTACCCAAATGCTACCCGGCATATTTGATTCACTTGAATACAATAATTTATTTCAGTTCGACGATGACAGCTCTATAAGAGCCCAAGCTTTACCGCACAGTTCGGCTGAGCTTCATTTTGATTGGAAAATTGCAGGCGAACACAAGTCACCTGGGATTTTCCATGAAAGCACAATTGATTTTTAACGATAAATCCTGTCTGCAGGACTGTACAGAACTCCTGGGTTTGTTTTCACCTGTAAAACAACGCAGTCCTGTAAATTTTCTCACCATGGTATTAGGGCTTTCCCCTTGCCAGCTCTGACCTGCGCTGTTCACCTTGATTTCTGCCTCTTGTGACAACTGCCTCTAAATTATGCCACAGGCATAATTTTGATGATTTTAAAATACTGTAGCATCCAGGCTAATCTATATTCAAATGTCATTGTAGACTTTCTGAATGGCACAGGTGTAATGATGGGGACTGTGAGATCTGAATGGCCAACTACATAAGCAGCTTTAGTCTATACGCTGGGAAATTAGGTACGCTGTGCTCAAGATTTAAGCCCTTGATGTTTTCCAGATCTGGACACGTGCCCAGGAACTGGGAGATAGTTAGCCACCCACTTCCACTGCTCTTCCCTGGATCAGCTGTGGTAAGACCTCCTTTCAGGACAGCCCTTGGTAGGCACCCTGGTCCATTTTTCTGTCTGTGGGAAATCCCACTGAAATCCCGTTCCTGCTGGGTTCTCCCTTCACAGCGTAAGATTAATTTGTAAAACACGAGCATGCATGTAAAAGGGATTTCTCCTGATGCTCACATGTACTGAATGCTTCCGGATACATCTGGCTATAAATGTGCTTAGGAAACCCCAAACCGCTGGCAGGCTGACTTCGTTTCCAATTTCGGTTTCCTACCACCATTCAAGACCATTTCTCCAAACGAGACCTATTTACATCGTCGCATCGCAGTCATTTGGAAGTCAGTCTTTCAGCCTGAAGGAAAAGCTGAGGGTTTTCTTTGCTACTTTGCTATTTCTGAACTCATCATTAAAAACGGAGCTCAGCAGGATTCAACTCGGGGGGCTGGAGACCAGGTGAAGCATTCACCCCAAGCTTTGCCACTTGCAAAAAAGTCACATTTCTACAGCTCCCATTAGCTATTTCTGCAACTCTGGACAGTGTTACTCTTGCACTGGTGGATGCACAGCTATATCTTGTCCTCAAACAGCGGTAATATGAGAACAAATGCACACAGAACAAGGAATAAAATTTTGGTTTATGCTTGTTTGCTTTTCCAAAATTTTAGCAAGTTCTCAGAGCAGGAGAACTAAGGGAGCACAGTGCCACAGCCGTGAAAGAGGCAAATTTGACCCAAGGAAATACTAGTGCTCTTGTTCAAGGCACTGAAAAATCTCATCTGGATTACTCGACACAACTCTGGTCAAAAGAAAGAAATCTGAGCAGAGCCTGGTGCACAGCAGGGTTAGCAAGATAACCAGGGGAACGGAAAGCTGTAACGTAAAAAGGGGTTGGAGGAGCCTGGCTTGTTTAGCCGCACAAAAGGATGCGCGCTAGTGTATCAGGGTGGAGACGGGAGAGAAAATGGGAAGGGAACATCAAAACGGGAGTAGGAAGAACTACTTATGGTAAAGGACAGCGCTAGCATGGCAGTGATGCACGGAGCGCCTGCTTCACTTTCAAATTTCAAAGCACTTTTCCGAGTGGGCTCATTAGCATTTCCCATAGTACTCGGAGGAGCCAGAATACCCGCACAGACAAAGGTCAGACATTTTTGGCAGTGCAGTGCCAAAACCAAAAAGTCCTTTTAACTTGGGTCTCTCTCCATGCCATTTTGCTCATGAAGCGCCGAGCTCTTCACTCTGCAGATCTCACTGCTGCCTGATTCAGTCCAGTACGAGCCAGGTTACTAACTCAGCATTACCGCAGCAGCCAGAGATGAGTCTGGTCTGACACTATTGATTAAATAACCCAGTTAAAAACTGGCAAGAACTGCTTTTTCCGATGTACTTGCAACAAGTACTTGCTCCTCCACCGATTGCCCAAATCCACTTTGTAACTAGATTAACCTTACCCAGCAACACATCCCCTTCTGCTAGAGTACGAGCATCGCTCTATGCCCAGCGTTATTCTGTACCAGCTATTCTGCTTTGAGTTCTCAGCCAGCCTTTGGCCAGACTGCCCATCCCAGGCCAGCAAGAGTCACCACTGCCCACCCATGCCTGATAGTCCGGTCCTAAACCTTTAGAGCTGTTCCTAACGGGAGTCGGCGCCGAGATGAGCCAGCAAGGCAGCACGGTGGGGAAAGGGATGTGGTCCTAGAGCTGCCTCTTTAAAACACGCTCCACTGGATTCAGCCTCGGAAGAGGAGATTCTCAAAGCAGTGCCAAAGGGCAAATTTTAAAGTAGCTTTAAATAAGACCTCCTAAGGCTCAGGAGCTTAAAGAACTTGAATAGCCCAGTTTCCTTTTTTCCTTTCTTTCTTTTTTTTTTTTTTTTTTTTTTTTTTAAAGGAGAGGTTGATTGCCAGGCAGGTCTTCCCAAGAATCCACAAGCTCAACTAATCATGAGCACTTCAGCCCTGTGAAATAATATTTCCCTTACACGGGCTACTATAAAAACAAGTTCTGCACAGTAGGCAAATTTAAAATAACTTTTAATTAACATTTAAGACACAGAAGTCTGATCATGCAAATTCATCTGCGTCTCCTCTCTGCGCCTGATTGTTCCTGATTGAATACGATAAAAATAGACTTTGTATGAGTCAAGTGTAGACATGGATTTCTTTAACTTCTCCTCCCCTCTGATTATGCATTTCCTTCGATAAAGTGGAAACCCTTGGATGGCTATTAATGATATCATGGGTCAGACTGGAAAGGGCATCCTGCTTGATAGAAGTTAAAGATTTCACTGGAATTAAAGGCATTCCTTCTGTGAGCCAAAAAGATGCCTCCACCTGGCATAAAACCTCACCTGAGACTATCCAGCATTGCTCTGTCTCAGCTGACTTTTCATCTCTGAAATGGCGACACTAATTTTATTGCACCTCCCCTGTATCTGAGGTGAGCATCTGGCCAGAGGCTCAGCTACGGACCTATAGTAATATGGGAAAAATGCAACTCGCCTGCACACAAGAGATAAATATTTGAAGGGAGGCAGAGGAATTTCCACATAATTAAGACATGTCAGAGGACATGACTCTGTTGAGTAACAGGGACTCTGTACTGATACCAGTACCTTTATCTTGTAACAGTTACGGAGCCAGTTTCCCAGTAAAACTTACTACAAAGCCTTTGTAACACAGTGCAGTTAAAATTTCACTATTTTACACCATCTGATGCAAAACCCACCAAAAATGCTATGAGAATTAATGGGCACAGCTAATCACGCCCTAAGGACCATGGAAAACTTGGGCACAGGGGATTAAACTACTCTTTTCTAAGGCATCCAACTCAGAGCTCGCAGGCATGGGCTAGTCGGGCACGCTGCGGAGGCAGCTTTACTTCTGCTCGCCCAGAATTTGTACTTCTGCTCTTTGGCAGAGGCAAGAATTGCCTCTTTCCATTTATTTTTGCAAGCAACAATGTCACATGAAGAACACAACACAACGAGAGGGCTGAAGTCCCATAGCTAGCCAGAAGAGCTTTCCCTGGGTCACGGTCCTGCACTAAATCATTAAAATTGCCCAGAAGAGCTGCCTATGATGTTTACGGCGTTTCACAGGATGCTCCGCTCTTCTGGTGCGGATCTGATTGCTTCCCACTCCTTCCCATGAGAGGCAGTCTCTCATGAGACATTTCCTCACTGTTAGCTGCTCTCTGATGCTTCTCAGCACAGCCAGATACCAGCGCAGACTGAGAAAACATTCACCGTCACAAAAAACCAGAGCTGGAAAAATTAGAGGAGGTCACCTCGTCCTCGCTGTGCCCCAGGGCCTCGCGGTTGGCTGCGGGTAGTCCTGGTCGTGACTATCAGGACTGGTCGTGACTCTTGCTGATGGAGACTGGACGTAGAGTTACCAGCAGACTTTAGTTTAGAATTGTTTTGTCTACAGACTGCGATTTTTCCTCTCCATATAATCTCAGAATCCTTTGCATGAGAAGGTGGGGCTGCTTCTTCCCCTGCTATTGTGCGAGATCTTCCCCCCGGCCTTTCAGGTGATGTGCTAAAGCGCATGAAAACCAGACTGATCCACTTTCACATAAGCAAGCAATCATTCTGGAGCTTTAGCAGAGTATCTTCTACTTGTCCGTTTAAGGATCTGTGCGATTTTATTGCTCTTTTTCTACTTCTCATCTAGCACTGCACTTCGATCACAGCCCATCTGTTATCTTGGATGTCCGTTAACCCCCATACCTCGGCAGGTCACCCGCTGCCGTGGACGCGTGACTTTGGCTCTCGTACGCCTGTGCCTGAACTTTCACGCGGGCCTTGCCCGCAGCCTCTTCACCCCCCCGCACGGTGTGCCCAGCCACAGACGTGATCCGGCTTTCTTGACCATCGCAGTGGCTGTTTTCTTCTCTCCCATCCCGTTGTTAAATTTTACACAGTAACATTAATTCCTGCTGCTGAGTACATGAGCTGTGACACCAGCATGGTGCAGCGTCCTCCTGAGCTACATTCTTACCCAGAAACGATTGAGTCTAAAACCACCCTGGCTGAATGACAGGTAATTTAGGAGCGCTATAGGGTGGGCCTGTGTACGTGTCTATGCTGAGTACAGTTGCTTGAGTTCCATTCCTCTGGCAGCTTTCCAAGAGCAAACCACAATTTCAGTTATTCAGCCTATTTTGGATTTTTTGTAAATACAGAAGTATTTAAAATAAAAATACACTGTATCTCTCCAAGCAGTCCGCAGTCTTAAAAGAGACCACGGGCTTTCTTACCCTCTGAGGAGCTCTAGATTTCCTGCAAAGAGATTTTTGCTATTTTTCCGAGGTGTTAAAATGCAGATCAGACTCTTTGAGGACAGCAAGAAGATTCAACTCAGGTTTAAAGAGACTGATCAGCCTGATGCTGTTCTCTCTGTCAGTCAGGGAAAAAAACCATATTATACTTTCATACTTATGTGAAATTCATCCTGGCTATACCCGGGAGTGTATCAAAAAAGATATTTGTTTCCATAGAATCAGAAAATATTATTGTACAACACCCTTGGTTTTCAAATCTTTATAAAGTCCCATGTGCTACTGTGTAAAGCCCTTTGGCCCTTGTAAAACTCTTTCTTCAGTGATTGAAATTAGAGAAATAATGGGACACATCAACCCTGCTTAGAGGAAGAGTAGCATTTTCTAGTCCATTTAACACAATCCTATGGGTAATTCTCTTGATGGCTTTTATTCCTTCTAGGTCTAACACACACCGAGACATTAAATACTCAGAATTCACCTGAAAGCAAATTTCCATTATCTCACCTTCCATCAGATTCAGCTTTGGAAAGTGTTTTGGAAAGACATTAAAATACACCACGTCTGGAGGGCTGCTGCTGCCCTCCAGAAGGCACTGATGGGACTGACCCTGACACATCTCACCCTGCTACCCAAAACCTCGCCTCCCAACCTGCGTTTGGAGACAAGGACCAGGCAACCTGGGTCATGTGGAACAACCTGTGCTTAAATGACGTGGCCACTAGATGTCATTCCTTTTTCACTCAAATGTAGGTTAAAGAAGTATTTACCTGGCAGAATAAGGTCCCCCCCAAACACTAGCAAGCTGGGGCACACGTACTGCTGTGGTGACATGTCCCACGGCCTGAGAGACACAAAACTCTGTAAGATGGGCTGCTCTAAAATTTTCGAGAGAGAGCAATCCCATGCTGGCAGAAGAAAGGACCACGCAGCCCAAGACTTGTATCAGATTTTTATGGCTCTTCCCCACTGTATGGATCACACTTAAGGAGATATTTAATGACAACTTTACAATACAAAGCTCGGTGTATTCACTATGACAGATAGGAAGCACGTGCGCTGCTGCTAAAGCCACCCTACACTCGCTGGAGAAGCAACGCAGGCTGCAGACTGACGCCCAGATCTGAAAACGTGTTGGGTGCCCATTTTTCTCTGATTCAGGAGGAATTTAGTGCCTTCCTTTTTCTGAGGATCTAGGTCCAAGTCACTTTGTCCGAAAATGCTGGCACCGCTTGGGAGCTAAGCGCATCGCATCCACGAGCCCTGGTCCCGATGGCGATGGGAGGGAAGGAGCCAGACTCCATAGCTGGCATGGGTCCACGGTGGCATAAACTGGGCTCTGCCTGACTTTCTTGAGTTCTGCTCCATATTTGTAGTTTGTAAGGGTATAACTAAGGGGAAACTTTGGTACTACATGACTAAATATTCGCATATCTTTTAAGATGGAATGAAAATTCAGAGCAATATAAATAACAAAAACATTCCTCAAAGGATGGTCAGTGACTTGAGCACAATGCAGCTTGACTTTCTGTATTTTTAAAGATTTGGTAGCAGTTTAAGATACATCATTTACCGCTCCTTGTTGACCCTCAGATGAATATAGATGGTGGATACACAATGATTTCTCATTTATTAGCATGCAGACCTCTGTATTGCTCTGTGGTTTCTAAAATTACTGCGCACATTCGGATGCTCTACGTCTACGGATTACGAAGGCTGGAAAGAACCAGACCGCATCATTTCCCCTTCCCACTCTTCATTTTTACCTTAACCAGCTCTAATACTTTGCCATTTGCAATCTCTTTATTTTTTCCCCCTCTTTCCCCAGTAATAGTGACTTGAAGCACATGAGAACAGAATAGAGAAATACTGCACTAAGACAGATCTTTAACTGATTAAAACCAGATGTACTAAGGTATGTCTACACATTTACTGCCGGCGCACACAAATACATCTGTTAGAGCTATCAGTGAAATACAAATTTTACCGGATACCTGCTACCATTTACAGTATTTACTGCTTCCTTGAAATTGTATCTGAGCTACTAAACCCAAAATATCTCTTACTGCTCAGGATTTCACTCGTAAGTAATAATAACTCTGATATGTCTACAGCCAATTGCTGTGAAACAACTGTATCCTCTTTGGTGCAATCAGACATAGTCTGTTTGCCACGTTATTTCAGCTCCTTTAGTACCTCAGCAAAATTGGTCGCCAAATAGTTTTGCTAGTTCATGGATCATTCTTCTTTTCCTTTTTCCTTTTTTCCCCCGAAAGTCTTTGTTCCACGGTTATCTATCAAGTTCCTCCTATCTGCGAAACCAGCTAAGAGAGACGACGGATATAAACATCCATGAATTACAAACACGTCGGGTGCCCATGCATCACTGTGCTGATGTATTGATACTTACAGTGCTGGTAGTGAATTCGGGTGGGTTGTCATTCACATCTGTCACCGTAATGATCGCTGTTGCCGTGTTTGAGAGACCATAGTTAAGATTTCCTTCCATATCCGTGGCTTGAACAATGACTATATACTGCTGAACTTTCTGGAAAAAAAAAAAAAAGAAAGAAAAGATGAGAAACAAAAATGCATCCTATAAAATGCCTTGGTTTGTTTTCCGTATACAAGTGCAATCTTAAGGCAGACTAAGAAGTTAATTGGATACAAAATGTTAGTAAAAAAGACAGATAAAATTTTCTATCATGTTTTTGAAGGGATTTTTGCATACAGTGGTGGATATCACCTGTTTTATGGGAAAATAAAAATCTTATGGCAAAAATCCTTGGTTGAAACAGCCATTTTTGTTAATTTTTAAGCATTTTCGGCAACATTAGTTCCTGTCTTCTGAAAACCAGTAAAAGTTTTGCTGATGTGTTTTCATTGAAAACATCACCAAAACCACCATACCTCCAAACCTGACAGCAACGCTGCCTGGCGGCCCTCCAGCTTGTTCTGCTCACACAGTTTGATGACCACAAAGCATTTTGATACTTAAAATACCCTCCATGTTTCAATCCTTAACACAATCTTGGTAAATAAGGAGGATTTAAGTCCAGTATGAAAAAAAATATTCACTGCAATAAACAAAAATCCCGCAGAACTGATTTAAATTCCTGAGCACCCCAAACAACATGGCTCTCAAAGCAAAAGCCTTACAAAGCCAGCCATAAAAATCACACGTTATAGTTCTTCTAAAAGATGCTGTATGTCAGCACAACTGGAAAATAAACCTGAATAAAATAGGAGAGGGCGTCTGATCTCGCATGCGTGTACATCTCCCCGGGATGTCTCTTTACTCATGAATATCCGCCCGCACTGAGAAAAGCCTCCTCATCTTTAAAACTGGCCTCAACAATGAATTTTCATTTGGATCTGCAGAATTTGCTACTGATGTCTACACATGCCATGCTCAGGGTACATGGAGCGCTTCACAGGGAGGTACGAAAGCAAAGCTCCTCTCCTGAAATACAGGCAAAGTGACGCACCAAGAACCAGGGAGGGACGCAGCCAACATCGCTGTCGCTCAGGGCAAAGCTAAACATTATGCCCTCTTCCTTAAGGTTTAAGGCGTAATTACGGATTGTGAGCTGGGATGCAAGGACCAAGCGGCTCGGACGGCACATCGGAGAGGCTGAAGGGTGTGAAAACCAAACAGAAGCACAGTGTTACGCGGGGAAAGCTTTGTGGAAAGCCAGATGGAGGGACTTCACTGGGAGGAGGGACCTGCTGCAGGCCGGATTGCTCCTGCTCTCGGAACACAGCTTAGACCCTTGAGGGCTGCTCCATTCATGTGCCGATGTTACAAGCGTGTGTAAAATGTCAAATGTCCCTCGAAATTTCAAAAGGCAAGAATTAGGTCAATTAGGTCTCTCCACTCCTACATAAACATCTCTGAAGTGCTGTAACTGGCTTAATTCTTTAATGCTTTAATTCTTCTGAGTTGCTAGAACAACAGAGATCTGAATTTTAGCTTTATCTTGATTCCAGGACTTTTAATTGATAGATATTAACCTACTAAATTGACAAGACATCACACACAGGAATCCATCAGCATCTTGCAACTGGAATACATTATGGAAATGCACTTTCATTATCTCTTGCTACCTTGTATAATGAAACGTGAGGGAGAAACTATTGTTAGCCCTTGTTTCTCCTCACGCAAAAAGCTGCCGTTCATTACTCCATTTGTAAAGCACTGGGTAATTGTAAGGCTGAAATGTCCTTATTAGTGAACGTAATTTCTATTTCGTATTTGGCTTTTCCTTCCTTATTCTCTCTTATGGACAACTTGGGAGGCTGACAGACATATTCCCTAACAGGCCAAGTACTTGTGAGCCAAATCAGGTTTAAATTATAGATGGGGGGGAAGATATTTAAAAAAATAACAGCGATCAGATTCCATATAAATTAGAAAAACAGGCTGGAGACCCACATGAGAGACTCCATTTCGATAGTGCATTTAAATGGCAAAGCCACCTCTAATGTTCCTCGCTGCAGCGAGACGGAGGCGCGTAACTCACAGCGTTTCCGATTTCATGGCGTAGCTGTCGCACGTTATTGTAAAAGCTTCAGTGCTTCGGCAGCGACTGCAGGGAAAAAAAATGTTCCTTCCTTTCTGTCAGCCGAGAGGGCGATGAAAGAGCCTCCATCGGCGGGGGTGCTTCTTTCCTAACTTGGCATTTTTCTATTTTACCGTGTCTGCAGAGTGACCTCTTTACAGCCGCCGGGCTCCCGGGTCACGCTCCCAGGTGTGCCCAGCAGAGCAAGCCGGGACTGTCGCGGCGGCGTGCCTCCAGCGAGGGCACCGCAAAGGCGGCTCCGTTTCTGTGTCAAAAGCGATTCTGAAACTCGCGACACCGTTATGCAAACTTTAATCTGAACTCTGAGAACAAACTGCAGACCTTGGGTAAGGTCACACTCCGTCTGCACGGCACTTATTCGTACCAGGACCCAGCCTGCAAACCTCCCGCTGCCTTTAGCTCCTTTCTACCTTGCTGTATTCACTTCTTAACCAAAGCTTCCCCTGGAAAAATGAAACCTCTCATACAAGAGGGGGTAAGGGTCTAGAAAGTCTCATTTAAAAGTGCCGTTAACCTCACCATGTTACTGCTTATTAAATTATACACACTCTGATGACACACGCATGCGTGTGTGCGTACTCACAGACCTTGTCTGATTAATCTCAGGTTTACAATGAAGTTTTTCTATTTAACAAAGAGTCTTTCACTAAGCATCGTAGCACAGTGTTAATAAAAAAACCCCACACAAATTCAGAACACTAAATTAAAGAAATTTAAAAGAAAGATTATATCAATCAGATAATACAATGCCAAAAATGCAAACGCTCAGAATTTAGTAATGTACAAATGTACCAGCCACAAAGAGCTGGGGCAGAAGGACGGGGAGAGGGGAAGGACGGCAAAGGAGCGCCGCACACGTGCAAGCGAGCGCAGGGAGTCCAAGCCTCGTGAGAAAACGCAAGGAATTACAGCAGATCTCCAATGGATGGAGTGATCAGGTAGGATCATTACGGGAACGCACACGTTTGAGACGGGCGCTGTATCTCAGGATACCGGAGGCAGCTGCAGTAATCAGGGACACGCGAGAGGCGAGCTGCAACATCACCAAAGCTGCAGAAGTGCAATCTGACGTGAAGAATGGCTTTGTTTTGTATGTAAAGTTGCATAAAACACAAAGACATGTAAATCATAGAAACACTTAGGCTGGAAAAGACCTTTAAGACCATCGAGGCCAACTGTAACCCTAACACTGCCAAGTCCACCACATGGAAGTACTCTGAGATTTGTCAAACCTTGAGGCACTTGGTTGCTATCCAGGTCCAGTTCCATCTGAAAGGCTCCAGTGTGGGCATATAAGGGTGGTGCTTTCAAGTACCTAGTTTTAGTTTATAACTAATTCAATCTTCAGTGAGATTGGCCCCAGCAGATAACAAATTACTGATTTTTTGTTTTTCTGTAGCTAACCTTTTTGCTTTTGTGCATTAAGCTGATTTTATTGAACTACTCAATCAATTTCAACATGTCCTTCCAATTTGTCACAACATCTCCAGGGGCATCTTAGTTTGTTGTCCTAATATTATTATTATTGTTACGACTACTAAAAAAAACCAAAAAGGCAGCACCATGCCCCCAAGCATGAGAGACATTTTCTTGATGGCATTTTGATCATACAGAATAATTCTCTTATTCTCTTTCTTTACAAAAATGACATTTTAAATAGCACAGGGCAGAAACTACAGCATAGAGGTAACACAAAATGGTCCTAACCCAGAGAAATGAAACAGTTACTGTATGTTTGCTCTGATGGTGATGCTGTGGAACCAAAGAAAGGAGCCTCTGCCCCGAGGGGGTCTAGACTGAAACCCCAGCCCCAGTGAAGTCCCTGGGAGGTCCAGTGGCCAGTATTTTTAATAAATCTAACAAATATTCAGGCTAGAGGAAAGTAAATGTGCTGCTTCTGCTTAAGCCAAGGGAAAAAAAAAAACCCTCATCTTGATAAGTGCAGAGCTTTTAGTCTGACCTAAAAACTAAGAAGGGCTTTTGAAGGAAAAAATTATGAAGGAAAGAATAATTAAAGGAGCTGTGGCAGATCTAATCTGTCTGCTCTTCTGTCAATCATCTGATACACTGCCACAAAGAAATACATCAGCTAAATTCCAGAAGATGGGAATTAGTTGAAGAAATTGGCTAAGCTGGTTAATAGGAAGCTGATCAAGGGTTTGGTTGGAAGACAGCAGTGCCTTGTACAGGAAGACGTAACAGCTTGGAAGAAGGGTAACCTGACAATTAAATAACAGAAACGAGATGTGATTTAACAGTAACAAATACAAGATAATGCAGCAAGGGACCAATAACAAAACTCTTCTGGAAGCTGGTTTATTGGACATGAGCAAGGAGGACTGGCACCACGTCCCACCAGCTCCCTGCTGCTAAGCAGGGCACAAACGCCGTCGGCAAATGCATCGTGTGCGGTATTAGCATTGCAGATAGGGCAATGCTAATTCCTTGTGCCAAGCACCGAGGGCTCATCGGGATGCTGTGCACAATCCAGGTCCCTTGTATTCACTGCTGAGCAACCCAGATCCGACCAGGTGCCGGCAGTGAAGAGCCCATCACCGGAGAAGAGCCTAGGAGAGCTTGGCTTGTTTAGTCTAGCAAAATGAAGGCTGACAGCAGATATGATTGCTGTCTATAAATACATCAGAGGATAAACACTAGGAAGGCAAAGGAGCAATTTAAACTAAAGGACAATGTTGACACAAGAACAAATGGGTATCAACTGGCCATGAATAAATTCAGGCTGGAAATTAGTAGGTCCTTCACCACGAAAGGAGTGAGATGCTGGAGCAATCTAATACAGGGTCTGGGGAGCAAAAATGTTCACAGGAATGTATTAAATTAGGGATAAAATCCTTTTGGTCTAGGTAGAAATTATGACAAATTGAGCTAAAGCAGAAGTCAGATCTCTCAGCGCTCTCTGCGCACAAACAACTTTTTAGGAAGAAAAAGAATAAGACCCCTTTCAGTCCAAATACCACAATACATTTGTGTGAAAATAGTTTAAGACTTAACACTGATCGATGTCGCTGAACCAGCCCGTTCCATCGGCACACACAAATGAATAGGTGCCCCAAACAAAATTACAGTTATTGCAAGTGGCTCTCCCCATCAAAATTCAGGCTGGCAAGAAAGCCATCGTCTCAAATCCCTGGCCGAGCTGCACACGGTCTTGCCGAGAGGTTATAAATTAAATCATATGCAGAGAGAGAGTCTAAAAGAACAAAGTATTTTAAAATGAAATCCCAGTAATGAAGCACTATCTGTGCTTTCATCCCAATTTTCAAATGTGCATGCACAGTATTTTTAGGAATATGGCTATTCCTGGTTTACACATGCAATTATTATAAATCACACACAAGCTGGGTAACTGTGCATGCCAAAGTCCAGAAATGCGGTAATTATGTGATTAAATTAATCTACATTATGGACAAAGGGTTTGCAAAATTAGGACCCACATTTTCAAAGCTCTGTACAAATATTGTCCAATTAATTACCACTTCCTGAGAAATGTATGACTAGCTAATTTTAGCATCATGTCTGGTAACGCAAATAAAGTTATCAGGATGTTGCAGTAGGACGTACTGAGCAGGAATCTATGGGCGAAGGAGCTAGAAAATCTAACTCCTATTTCCTTCCATGGCTATCCTCACATCTTCTTTGTGTTTATGTGGTTTTCCATCTCCCCTTACTTTTGCAATACCAATGAGAAGCATATGGGATGTTCCTCTGTTTTTTTTTGTTTTTTTTTTTTTTTTCCCCCTAAATAATTTCTTTACATGCTAGCGAAGCTTTGATGTTCACTTTCTTTGGTGTAAGATAGTTGATGGTGAACACACTAGTAATAAACATTGTACCAGAGCCAGGAAAGCTGATTTGAAAACAAATAAACAAACTCCCCCTAAACATTCACTTGACTCTAGCAGAAGTACTTTTTACTATAAGATCTAACTAGCCATCATTTAAACAAAGCTCACAGGCAGGCCTTTTAAAGCATTTATCCCTTAATACTCCCTGCTTAGCTACAGTTAAATGTGAACATGGATTTCCAGAGGAAAACCCTGTTCTGGGAGCTCAGCGAAGAAGGCAGCTTTCACAGCACAACCAGAGCACCCGCCGCCTCTCGCAGCTCCCCCCCAGCGATGGTGGTGGTGGTGAGCGAGCTTCATCCGCGTGCCAGAGTCGAGCAGAGTCTTTGATATAACTTGACCTTTTCATTTCTTACATATAGCGCAGCATCATGTCATGTATGCAGCGCCCTCGGCAGACATCAAACCCTGGGCCCAGGAATCTTAATGCACAAGCTGCTGCTGCCCAAGCTAAAAAGATGCAGTTTTGCTCCATCTCAACCTCGGTATATGGGTCCAGCTACTACCAGAGGCACTTCACGCTCCTGCTAGGACAGGGTTACAACAAGGGAGAGGACCCCATTTTTAAAACCAGTCGGGCTACTTACTCAGTGCTGCACAACCATGAACAGTGAAGCAAACAGACAGGTTTATTTTCTCCATTTGGCTGGGGTTATATTGGCTTTTCTTCCAGCATGGCACAGTGTTCCCCAACCGCAAGCATCTGGGCATATTTGATTTTACGAGCTACTTGTGATTGCAGAGCTCTTGAGCAAGGGCAGTGCCTTGGTCTAACTCTTATCTAGCAAAGCACAGTTTACACTCCTGGAAACAGCGGTGTGTTAATTCAGCTGGCTTTCTTCCTTAACAACGGTGTCGATGTGAAACATCCTGGCCTCTGATGTGGAGGTCAGACCCCGTGAATTCCTGTTACCACCTGACTGAACCTGCCTGTTATCCAGATATCGATAAACGCCTCCGGCTCAGGAAAAGCCTCGGTCCCACCATCCATAGCTCTCCGAACTGCACTTCGTAGCACGCTCCCACTTCTCCTGTGCTGTTAAAGCCAAGGCTGCAGCGCTGCCCGGCTACTCATGCCACCGCGTTTCAGCCTGGTGGCACTGCACGGAGAGCCAGAGGGTGGGAAAGCCAGCGCACGCCGAGCAAACGCCCGTGGGAGATTTTCCTCTGCTATTCTCCAAGGGTGAAGCACCCGCCGTGCGAAGGGTTGTCCCCGGCTGGCACACCGCTCCGCTCCCACGCACGCCGTACCTAACTGGAGCGCACAGAGGAGGCAGGGAGAGGATGACTTCTCGTGCTAACCCCTCCCACGGCGGAGGACTTCTGCCAGCAGCGCTGAACATGCATGACTCAGAAAGAAGGAAAATATTTATTCAGGAGCTGTTCTGATGAGCACTTCTCGTATTTGCTCTGACTCACCGGCTGAAGCACCGGCGGTTTTCACCCACACCACCAGGCTGAAAGAGCTGTTCCACAGATCTTCAGAAATCAGCCCAACACATACCAATTTTTTTCTGAGACAGAGAAAGGTCCAGAGGCCACAAGCCAACATCAGGATTTTCATTTGGCACTACACCTATATTGACAATCGGCCTTTAACAGCTTTCACCTGGCAGCCTCATTACCAACCAGCAATTAAACATTTTTTTAACAGGTTCCCTCTCAGCACCTGAGACATGTAACCTGGGGGATCTCACACCTTATACTACTCATCTTTTTCTCTCTTAAGCTACTGCACTTTAAGATAGTCTTTTAATGTGTTACAATTTACACATCTTAACCCGTTCAGAACCAGCAGACAGGCAATCAACTCTTCCAGCTTCTCCCAGGGTGGGCGCTGAATCTCCCACATAGGTGTAAATGGGGCCTGCTCCAGCTTAGCAGCTATTTTCTCTTTTGTGTGGTGGCTTCTGAAAGCAAAACAGCTTCTGGTGGCGGGTGCAACACCCAGCAACAGCGAACTGAGCTTTCCTATGAAAGCATGAGGAAGTGCTTTAAAAGTTACCTGAAAGAAAGCGAATATGATCTTTTTATCACAGAGAGGTTACAAAATCAAAGAACGCCAGAAAGCCTTTCAGGAGTCTACTCTGTTTGGCCTTTTAGTAGTGTGAGACCAAATAGTTCAGTGGCTGTTGCCCCTCGCTGCCTTTTTTTGTGTTATTCAGACAGTGAAAGTGGTGAAAGTGGAAACCTTTCCAAAGGACAGGCTAGGTACAGAGAAGACCCTCGCAGTCATACCGAAAGCCTGCCAGCATCCTGGCTGTATCTCCCCGTAGCCTCCAGGACAGAAGATATGTGAACCAAACCGAACTGCTCATCCACCTAATTTCATTGTGAGAGCCGGGATTTTGCTGAACAGCCAGCTCCGGGAGCGGCGTTATTGACTGAGAATCTCATCTCAGAAAGCGATCTGCTAGTTGTCAGGGATACAAAGGGAAGCTTAGAAATATCAACTCCAAACACTAAAAAGCCTCGAAACAAAACCAGACCTCCCCGCAGCAGACAAGTAACTGAAAATGGTAACACAGGCTGGGGATCCTGGTGGATCATTTCATGATTTTCTTAATGCCTGGTGCTAGCAATACTGTGCATAGGAATGGGTGTATTCATCAGGAACAGAGATGCTTTTGAGTGCGATATGCTGCAACCACATTCATCTGAGAAATTTTTTTTTTTTTTTTTTTTTTTTTGAGTGAGTTTTATTCCTGAGGGATCAGACGCTGAGCCTGGGCTATCAAGGTTTTGAAAAAACACCCAAGCTGAAACCCCGCTGTGGTGGAACACACGAGGAATACCAATGCAGCAACTTCTGCCCAAGGAAAGGGACCTGCTGGAAAACACATCCACCAAACCAGTCAACTGACCCAAACGCACCTTGCAGAGGGTTTGCCGTGCTCTGACCCCAGCTGGCCACCGCTTGCAGAAACAGCATGTTTTGAAGTATGCTGTATACAAGGTTAATAGCCAAGTAGGGCCCGTTTAACCTCATACTTGTTCTAGACTTCGAGTTGCAAAGGATGGGGATTAGAGGTCACAAAATTTTTTATCTGCTATTTGAGCACAGACATTTGTCAAAACTTGAATGTAGTTGCCTGAAAAACTTTTAAGCCCAAGGAATTTTTTTCATATCTGAAATAGTGTTTTAAAATTGTCCTCGTTCTTTAAAGTTCACCCAAAACGTAAATAGTGCCTCTAGATTTAAGACTGTGACAGTATTTTCCGGTTTCGGGAAGTTTTATAACATGAACGTAACATTTGTTGGGATTTTGGGGGTTTTTTTGACTGGGTCTTGGCAAATAAGACACCAAGCCCGGAGCAAACAGAAAATAAGGCTGTTTTCAGAAGACAAATATGAAAAGAACACCACCACCAAAAAGAGGCCAGCGTTCTGTAGCATTTCTTTTCTAGCATTAAAATGTTTTACATACCAATGCTGCCACTGAGGGACTTAATAGATTTCCATGCCTCAAGAAGTCCCATAAAGGCACTTGGGTTGTGCACAGCCTATTGAAGCTATTCAGGTGCTACGGACTGACTTCAAAATTATTATCAGAATTACTATGAAAATTATTATCAGAAACTCCGTTGTAACAGTGCCTCTGTCCTTGGATAGTATCGACTTTCCTGTTTAGAAAGACTGTCACTTAATGAGCTTCTCATATGGTTCTCTCATTTAATGCCAAAATTAGAATCACAGAATCATTAGAAATGGGCTACATCTCATTCTTCAGTGATCCCGACTACAGATGAGACGTAAGTCCACAAGAAAGCAGGAGAGAAATAAGGAAAATGAATTACATGCTTCTGATAGTCACCACCGATAGTCATGCAAGGGGGTGGCAGTGAGCTAGTATGAGCTACAAATAAATTTCATTAAAAAAAAGAGATATGACGAATATCTTGGATAATATATTTTGATTCTGACTACAGTCGCTGAGTCGGTGCCAAAACAGAGTAGGGTTGTGATTAAGGCTGCAGCTTGGAAGACCTAGATTTCTTTTGCATTTTCTCAAACACTCCCCAAGTGACCTTTAGTAGGTCATTTAATTTTTCTGTGCCTCAAAGAAATTGAAAATAACACTTCAAAATGAAATGAAAACACTTTCTTATCTCACAGTGATATTGTGAGAATAAAAATCCATTAGTTTGCTGAAGCACTCAGCCACTCTGATGAGGAGGGCTGCAGAAGTACCCACCGCCAGCACCCTTCCCGCTGGTGGCAACCACACCGGGTACCGGCGCAGAAGCCGGCATCCTTCTGCATCCTGGCAGAAACAAGAAGCAACTCAGACCCGGCAGACGCTGCTTTCCATTCCCGTCAATATTTTGCAGGCTTTATGCCCCAGAGATGCCAGGTCATCTTGCAAAGCACTTAAAAGGAGACCTGAGGAATAAGCTTTCTAACTTTTGGCTGAGGCAATTTTTGTAAAACCATGAAATTACATTCGGCTTTTCTTGGGCAGGAAGAGACGAGCAATAGTTCAATGTCTAGGTGGTCACACAGCAACCGGTGCTGCTGAGAGGTGCCCTTTGGTAAATATGCCAGCATCAAACTGATGCCGTTTCCAGTTTGTGCCTGCCACTTTCCGAAAAAAGGGTGAGTGTTGAGAGACGGGAAAAAACCCAAAACCCCAGGCAGACCAAGAGAAGGGAAAGTAAACAACAATCTGAGAAACATTTTTGAAAATAAAAAATTAGCTTCTTCAGACTTGTGCAAACCAAATTCCTCCTACAGAGTGTAACTTCTTGGTGATTACCCAAAGGCCAGGCTTCGGGAAAAAAAAATACCCTAGTTATGTCCATTGCACTCTTATAATCCACAAAACCTTTGCTGTCAAATGCTGCCAGAGCAATTTAATAAACAGGGAGAATGCCTTAATGTATTCTGAAACCTGAAAACCACCCATCATTAGCCCCACATGCTGTTTTCCTACTTTCTCTGCTTTAAGCCATTTAGCTGCTACAGCTGTTTTTCTTGTAAGTCTGACTTCTGTTTTTATCAGCCTGATTTGTTTTCTGGTATATCTCGCTTGATTAAAAAGAGGAAGAAAAACCTTTCACAATTCAGGTAAAACTGCCTTCTTCTTTAAGCTCTGTCGGGCTGGAAGCTTGAAGAAGATCATCAAGAAGATCAGTGTAGGTGAATAAATATTCATAATATTGCTCATAATTTATACTTGGTCTCATTTTTGCAGATAGGCTTGAAATTCCATGCTCATGACATCGCTGCTATAGTCAGACCTTATTATTCTTAGAAGCATGAGATTTTCTAAATCCTATCAATGCAGCAATTAAAAAAATAAAATCAATGTAACATATTCAACATAATACACTCAAACCACTTTCTCTAATCCTATACGTATACACATGGTGTGTACAACACAAGGATCCTGGATTTTAAAATTAGTGGCAGTCAGGAACACAACACAAGTCTTGGGAATCTGTACCGGGCTGACTCCGTACGGCCTGGATAAAATAAACTAATTTGGTGTCATTCGTTATTCATTGCTGGGAATTAAGAAAGTAGCTTGGCTAAGTCCTTGCTAGCTGCCTATCATATATGCCTTCACCATTATGAACTGAAGGGAACATCCAAACAGTGAAGGAACAGGTTATAGTCAGAAAAGCAGCTGATTTAATTAAATTTGGCAGAATGAAAGGTTAGTGGAAAACAGTCAAATAACTGAGAAGAGATTAATGCGAGATGCTCCCTACTGTATTTCCCTTAAGAGCTGTCTTACCCACTATGGGAAGGGTCATGTTGTGTCCATTTGCTAAGAGAGAATGTGATTGACAGTATTACTGGAAAATAAACTCGGTTTGGTTGTGAAGTCGGAAATACCAATGGGGCCTTCTGTCAAAACCAGCTCTGCCTGCAAATGGCTTTGTTTCCCTGGCTTTTAAGAGGGCTACGCTCTTCCAGGTGCTGTAGACAAACACTCCAGACACGATCAACTGGGCAGGTCAAGTCAGTGTAGACTCAGCTGGAAGACCCCCCATTTAAAAGCCATCACGGGTACTACGCCTTGTATGCATCACTAATGTTCGGTCTACTGGATCAGCACCGGGGATCGAGCAACGTGGGACACACAGCAAAAAGTCCTGCCTGCCTCCTCCGTTGCAAACTCCTCCTCTGCAAACTTTGACCCCCAGAGCCGTGGAAGTATGCCAACCATTTTGTTAGAGCAGCAACTGTATGTTGCTGTGTATGGCAGTCACCCAGCCCCTCCGCTGACTGCCAGGTGGCTGACACCGGAGCTAACCTGCCAGCCCTGCTGATTAGGGCAAAGTCAATTTTTATGTGAAAACAGGTGCAAAGGAAAAGATCTTCGACGCTGTGGGAAAAGCAACCAAAAGCTTATCCTGTGAGTGAAGTATTTTGAGCTGGCTGGAAATTCTGACCCACAACATGAAAAAAAGACATTTGAACAATGAGATTTCATTTTTTTCATTTTGTATATATTAATAACACCACAGATATAACATGCAAGAAATAAGAATGTGCAGTTGATTCAACACTTGCCTGTTGTACTATGTCTTGGTGTAGAACAAGGAGGAAGATAATTCAGACTGAATCTCGATGATCTTAAGGGTCTTTTCCAACCTTAATGATTCTACGATTCTATGATGGAAAAAACACGCAAGTCCAGAGCAAAATATGGTAATAAAGTTTGCGATAACTTACCAAATGCAACACAGCTACAATCGCTTAGATGGTACAAGTCACGCACTGAACAAGATCTAGGATTAATGGAGGATAAAATGCTGTACTTTTTGGAATGACGCATCTCAGCTGTTTTTTAGAAGCTAATGATCCTAATGCTTAGATGTAGATGTATTAGATAAATATAAAAGAAAGATATTTTTATTAAACATTGTATTAATGGATTTGAGTGAAGCCATGAATGGATTATGTGTACTTTTATAAAAGGAAGGCCACCAAACTAAAGGAATTTTGGCAGAGAGCAGTCTTAATAGCGCAGAGCTTCCTGAGGAGCTTGCTGACGTTCTCAGCACTCACTGCTCTCTGGGGTACAACATTTGGGAAATGAGAAACAGAGAGATCCCAGGAAAATATTGATTGCTATATTGAGCAACCATAGGCTTGCAACAGAACATGGCTGCAGGGCATTTGGGCAAACTTAGTTTTGGTGATGATGTCTGCATCTTTTGGGTTCTGTTGTGCCCAAAGACTCAGCAGAGAAACACTGCAATGAGGTCTGAAACCCAACCTCTCGACACAGATGCTTTGCAGACACCTTCCGAAAGATGCGGTGCCAGCTCTACGGCAGCCCAGCTTCAGTGGGACTTCACCGCCCTCCAGGGTATGTGCTTTCTGCTTTGGGGAGTGAAGACCTGTACAACTCAATATTCTGCCTGCTCAGAAGGTTTCAGACAAGCGATAAAACAGGGGAAGTGAGGAACAGGAACGAATGGCTTCATGATAAACTGAAAAACTGCTGATAAACTAAATGACTGAGAAGCCGGGCTGGCAGAGTGCCACTGCGAGAATTCGCTGTGATGAGCACAGACATTTTCCTTCCCATATTGGGCCTGTCAGCCTTAATCAGATCTCCGTTAGCAGAGTCACTGTATGTCCAGGTGAGACTACAGAAAGAGCAATCATTATCATCCAGGAAACAAACTGCTCAATGTCAGCGGCAGGAGGGGAGGGTCTGGCCAGAACAGTTTTTTTGAAAGTACTCCGGAAGAAGTGTATTGATACACAATGTGTGAAACCTAAAGGCGGTGGTTATTGATTTGAAAGAGAAGGGAGTGGACCAAGAAGGATTTTCGATAATCCTACAATGTCCCAGCTGTCCAGGGAGACCTTTGGCTGGGTAACTTGGGTCCTTTCTTGTGACCGTATGTAAAATGAGGACGGAGCACTAGCCACAAGCCATTTCAATAATTGAAGGCAGAATTTAATTTTCTCAGATCAGGGCCTTAATCAAGCAGCATTTAATTTCTATGCTTTTTGTCATCTAAGGGATGCAGGGGATCTTTGCAAGTGTCAAAGGCCTTTAAGTGACCAGGAGCAGGTTCCATCTTTGCAGGGGAAATTTTATAAAGGAATCAGCGCCGTAGAGCCCCCCTTGACAACCTCCCAGGTTCTTGTAATATGGAATTAACTTCGCATTGCCACAAGATACGAAAGAGGAACTTGCCAGCCATCTTTATGTGATGAAATGTCATTCCTGAGGTTATAAAATTGGAGGAATGTAGCTGTTTCTTGGCTATTAGCTGCAAGAGGGAGTTTCAGCATTTCAGATCTCTCCAATTCTGGCCACATTTCCTCTTAAAAAACATTTACTTATGGAAGAGCTGAATTTCATATGAGAAGCAAAATGACCCTGAATTCAGTAGCCTATATTGTAAAGTACTCAGAAGTAACAGACTGAAATGAAAGATCGCAAAGCATAATTCTGCCAAGATAATTAATCCTTGTTAACCCATGACCTGATCATATATGATGCTGCTCTGACGAGCTTACTGAAATGCTATAAATAATGCCGGCATATTTTATTTTCTTTGTAGGTATAAATATTGACAAATTCATGCTCATTAAACTTCTGTGAGCCGGGAATTATCCCCATTTCTTAAATGGGGAACAGGCAGAGGAATTAAGACTACTTTTTCAGAGGCATTCATCAGTTTGGGGAGTCCAGTTTGAGATGCTGAATACAGTTTTAAGCCTTCTTTACGCCTAGAAGTAAAGCTGGCAATGTTGCCTCCTTTCCCCCTACCCTCAGCTGAGGCCTGTTGCTATGTGCAAGAAAGTCTTTTGCTGAGACGCACCAGGTTCCTGCGCAGAATTTCTTACAGCAGAAAGAAACTTTTTGCCACCGTAACTAGATTGACTGTAAGTTTTGGGCAGCAATTCATCGTTTTACATTCAGTGACAGAACTAGCCCAGCAAAACGTAACTGCAGACTAAGCATATCGGTACATAAAAACATTATTCTGAGACAATGTGGGGTGTGGATTTACAGTGCCTTAGCCCCTCCACTGGATCGGCTTCCACGCTCCCCTTCGCCCGCAGTAAGCCTGGGGTATCGTATCCCACCGCAGGCTCCCATGCACTAGCTGTAATTTGCTCGGGCTACGTTAGCTGCAAACAATAGTCCTTATCCTAGCACTGATACTTTCTGACAATTAGGAAGGAAAGTGTATATTGTGGCATGAAGAATCCCTAAAAACTGTATTTTTGCTTTGGCTGTGATGTGGAATTCAAATGCAACCATCTCAGCTCTCTGTGGCCCCATGCTCTGTAATCTCAGCTCCCTGTACGACACACGGGAAACATCCCCAAAACTTCACCAGTATTTTCTTCAGAATTTAGTTTAACGTCTTACCCCTGTGGCAGATTTAGAAGGTGCTGATGAGATTCTAAGTTTAATGCTCTCCTAAACACTGGTGAGACCTGTACTTTTGGAAAGGAAAAAAAGTATTTATCCTACTCCTACGGCAGTATATAAAGTTAAACTTCTGTAGAGCTTCTCACCTCAGGTTCTGGAGGTGGTGTACAACTTACACTAAGTTATATGTGTGTTGCTTCAGTTCCTCTGCTTCTCAGACAAAACTGTGGTGTGAAAGTAGAAGGACTAGAAGCTGATATACTCCACCGCAAGCAAGAAGCAAGGCTGGAAGGCCAGGCTCCACGTGGAGCGGGTGGGACCGTCCTCTTCAGGCAGGATGTGAAGGGATTTAGGGCTCTGGTCCTTGGTCCCTCCTAAGAAGAAGCTGGAGGCTGTGATAAATATGTGTAAAGATTTTTGCGAGATGGATTAACTCCCTGTGGGGAATAAGGTGAGATCATGAAATGTATTTAGTTTTATTATAAGTTGCGCTCACATTTGTGTCCCAGAGGTGAAAAGGTTTTATCTCATCCCACTAACTGCAGTGTTTACCTCACTCTCGGTTAATGGGAGCTGTATGGATTTTTTATTTCTCTTTTGTTGTAGCAGATGTCAGAACAGTCCAGGTTCAGAAACATATTAGCTGAGAGCAGAAACAAAGTGCTAACTCAGACGAGCTGTAACAGGTCCTTACTTTGAGTCTTTAAGGTCTCTAACTAAACCATTAGCCCATGGAGTCAGTCATTTCGAGGACAGACCTTGCCCCACATAAAGTCAGCCCTCTCACTTTGAAGGGGCAGAAGTGGAAAATACAACTCACATCGCAGAGATCCCATTTTCACCGCTCCACTCGAAACAGAATAGACTGTCCTGGGCTGGCACCTTCCTCCGGTCTAAACGCGGGAAGGTGCGCCTCCGACGGAGGGGGAATTATCCAGGTATGACTGCATTGCCTGCGGAGAGATGACAGGAGCCTGTGCCGGGGGCCTGGCACGCCGCGAGCAGGCTGGAGCGGGCACGAAGGGGTGAGACGGATGCAGGAGCATCTCCTCAGGCAGTTCTCTCATTTGCTTTATCGCGTACATAAAACGGAGCCCGCTGTCCTCAGCTGCGCGGGGGCCTGGTTTAGCACAGCGGATGAACAGGGAATACCTGTCGTAAGAAATCTTCCCCTCTATCCTGGAAAGCCGCGGTGGCTAAGCAGGCCCCCGGCTACGCTCCAGGGGCACACGGCGGGTGCGGATTCAGGGATTTATGGCTTTGCTTCTGGAGCAGCAGGTGGGGTCTGGGAGGGTCTGTACACATTTGCCTGATGTTATTTTTCAGATTCTTTTTCAAGTGGAAGGAGACGTTCAACCCCACGCGCCTGGTGCTGCTCCCTGGGGCTGTGTACGCAGCACATGGCAGAATTGGGCCTCGGTATTTTTGTAAAAGAGAAAAGAGCAAACAAACAAAATCAACAGATGGAAATCCTCAGATGGAAGGGGACATACTGCTTATTTATTTAAAGAGCTGCTAAGGTCTAATGAAAATTTTCAAGAAGCATTCCATTTAGAACTAGCAGAGGTTTATTTAGCCCATATTTTCTGTTTGTTTTCAATCATTTTTCATAGCAAAGAACATTTGCTACCAGTGCTCGTTCCTAGAACCTTCAGTTGTGTACTCCCCGGCATCACCCTGGTTGCTACGGAGACAACGGAGATGCCACAAACAGCAGCAAAGCTCTCCTGGTGCGGAAGCATTGCACCAAGGAGAGAAATATCCCTCGGAAACACGAGATCTTCCAGCCCTTCTGCACAGGAGTGGAAAACGGGTGAGATCTACAGGACATAAAATTTGCCGGACCCCGTGTCTAAACAAAGTGTTTCCGCAGAGTTGCTCCCCTGTGGCAAGCTGCTTTTCTAGCAGCACAAAAGCCATGAACCATATTACTCTAGACTTGATGCCAAAGAACATTTTCTACCTGGATTTGAATAATGTGAATATATTAATTAAAGTTGATAATGGCTGATAATGATTTCCATCAGCAGTAGAATGATGCTATATTTATCATTATCTATGAGATTCTCATACCCAACTGTAATTTATACAGAGAAGACTTGAAGTAACGTGACTTGCCATCTTAACAACTTTTCTGATAACATCTTTAAAGTCACAGAACATTGTTTTCTCAGACAATGGGGTCCATTTCTCACTATGTGGAGGAAAGCAACGAGAGGAGATCGAGACCCCTAGGATTTGCTTTGAGCAGCCTACCCTTGAAAAGGAGTTGATTTTGAGACCGGCCACAGCACTGGCAAAAATTTGAGAACAATTTAGCGTTTGTATTTATTACGGGCATTGCTTTGCAGAACTGCGACACTGTTTGCAGGTACCAGTTGGGCTTAAAGTAAAGGGAGATGGGGAGAGGGAGAACAGAAACTCAGCGCCTTGGTCCTTTCCAAAACCCAGCAGGAGAATACCTCTGAGGCTGGGGGTCTGCACCCCAGCCTCCCTGGCCCGAGCAGCACTGCTGGGGCACTGCTCCCCTGCATGCCAGCGCTTTGGGGTCGGCGGCCCGCACAGCTTCCCTTGGACTTCAGGGAAAGAGCATCTCTCCTTAGGCTGCGCTCAGGGGGCCTTCGAAACGGGGGCTTTGGCAGCAAGAAGTAAGAAACGTCTTGCAAAAGCCAGAGAGGATGCAGCGGGAAGACAGCTGGAAAATGTCTTCTGTGACCCAGCTGTTGGGCTGGAAGGGTGGGCAGGGACTGGACTTTCCCTCAAGAGGGACAAAGGGGGACGATTAGATCCCATCAGGGATCTAATCCCATCCTTCCAAATCCTCACACAGTGCTGGATCGTGAAGGCCTACAACCCGGTGGGGTAAAATTCATGGGATTGCCCCGGTACTGTCTCAGTCTGGATGTGGGCACTGAACATCAGCCCATAAGGATGCTTTCATGGCACTATAACTTAAAAACAGCTAAACTATCTCTGACTTTAAAAAATCTTTTTTATACCAGGTCACTAGATATAGACATGCAACTGAAAATTCTGGAAAAAACACATGAAATAAGCTTTTCCTATAAAACAGGTCTTAGTGATATAAAAGCAATAAAATATGAATACACAAAATATGCAAACCAGATTCACTGCTAGCTAGTATGGACAAAACTCAGAAACATCAATAACTGACAGAGGTCAAAACCGCTTGCAAAATAAAATAGGAAAAAACCATCCCGGAACCTCAAAATCTCTGAAAGCCGATGACATAACCGCTCTTGGTTTCACAGACCTAGACTCAAAGGGAGAACAACAAGAGGAATCTTCTTAAATATTTGTTGTTAAGGTAAATCTAAAATGATTGTCTAGCACAATGTTAATTACATTGTACAGCAATCAAAACAGAGACACTGAGTCTAATGAATCCCTACTCTCACCTTTGGAACAGAACTGGAGTGTCTTGTTCACCTCCTTATTAGCCCATAAATATTCTAATTAGGAAGCAACTCCAGATGAATAGGATTAGCAATAAGGACATTTTAGACTAGGTACACAAGAGATACTCAAAACTCTCATGTCTTATCTAAGGCTCTCCTGACATTTATAATCATGTAGAAACGCTAAATTTACATAGCTCTGCCTAATTAGACATGGTTGCAATTATGTTTGTGGGCTTCCTTTTTTTCCTGCCCAAGTATAACTTGCACTGTCAAAACAGGAAGCAGGAACTGAACAGAAGCTCAGCAAGAAAGGAAAGTGTTTTCTGCTATTTATTTTTTGCTGGTTTTAATTTGAAATTCATCTTCTAAAGCCATTTTTTTAGATCCCAGGCAAGAACTGGCTAGTACGGATCCAAGTCCAGATCACTGCTGCTTTAGATGTAAAAATGTGCTTTTTTTTAGCTCAGCAGCATCTCAAGAGCAGGCACTAAAACAGGCGAAATTCTGCAAAAGGTGATACACGCTCTGCCTGTACTCAGTGGGTCGCTCCTGTTCTAGATGAAAGCAGGAAACAAAGAAACTCGTTTCCTTTGAGGACTGTAAGCTCCCTGAAATTCTCACCCTGCCTATGTATTTTGCTGACTGCCCTGTGGTTTTTGGATTCAGTCCCTCTCCCCAGCCTGAGAGAGCCCAAGCCTGACGTTTCCAAAGTAATTCTCTGTTTGCCTTCCTTGGCCTTCAGAAAGATGGTGAGAAGCAGGTAATCCATCAAGCTATATTTTCTGTGAAGCAAATGCTGGCATTATTGGGCAGGGATTTGATAAATGATGTGTACATTATAATAACTGAATTTCAATATATTGCCTTTGATGCCTATAATCACAGATAGAGTTCTTTCACCTTAGCTCAAACATAAATCAAAGTAAGTGATATGCACTCAATTCAACATGCTTACAAATTTTTGCTTCAGAACTAAACCATAATCATGAAAACTCATCTGTGTCGGCAGACGTCACCTGCATGGAGCTCAATCCGCAGTCAAGGTAGGCGGAGATGGCCATACATACGTATAAGCTCTCGGGACTGGGGTATTAGGAAATTTCCAGGGCAAACAGACACAAATCCATTTTATTGACTGTTTAAGATCTAATTCTCTCTACTCCTTTGTTTATGAGAGAACCAGCATCTTACTTGACTCCCCTGTTATGTTTCAAGATCCATGCAAATGATGCCGGCAGAGTGACCGAGCCCTTGGAAGCCAGGCTTCCTGGTGGCAAAGGGCAGTGGCCCTCGGCACAGCCGCACCAAAGAATACCTTCTTAAGAGAGACTCACAAGGAACGAGAGAACGACTGAAGAACGGTATTGAACATCTTCTCTTTACAGCTTCACTGCTTGGAACGTGGGAGAGGTGGAGAAACAACAGTTCTGCTTGGGCAGGTTTGTAAAAGCCAAAATTAAGCAAATAAGAAACCAAATAACTTCCTTTGGGCGAACTGAAGAAAAGCGGATCATGCAGCAAACGGACTCACGTGAGCATTCTCAGACCATTTAATGCACAGCTCAGACCGGTAACATCCACCAAGTCTAGGGTCAACCCAAAACCAGCTGAAACCCAAAGCCTGCTGAAGCCCAGCTGCAGCCTTCCAATTAATTTTACACTCAGGCTCCACTGAGATATAAAGAGCTGGCGTGTTTCTGAATATCCGCATGAAATAAGTGCAACAGTCTGCTTCTAAAAGGACGTAACCGGTATGTTTTCTTTGGCTAGGACATCAGCCTCATGCCTGCTTTCTTATCAAGCTTTCTGATCAGGAGTTGTATCAGTCAAGGTAGTTGGATCTGAAAGCTTACGATGACAGCCCAAGGAGCTGAAACAAAATCAATAACCATACAAACACCACTGCCATCCTCTGCTCTGCTATATTTAAGATCAATCAATATGCATAAATGACTAGCGCCAGGCACATCTGCACTAGTCTAGCACATAATCAACTTTGTCTTGTCTCAGCTTAATATAATTTTCCACCATATTAGCAGTCTTTATGATATCCTGTCTTTTCAAATAGACATAATTCAGAATCACTACATAGTTCAATTGGATTATTTGAGTTGCACACAGACCCACACTCGTGCACACACACAAATCCGCTCTTCATCGACAGCCTCTCTTCACTCCACCGCGAGTGGGATTACAGCCATGTTTAATGTGTTTGCAAGGAGGTGACATTCCATAGCCAGCTCTTACCGATAACTCTGGCAGAAAAATTTACGTGTGTGTATACGTATACTTAACAGACTGGGAAAAGAAATGAACAAACTTATCAAATGCCATGCTGAAGCATCCATTAAAAATTGCACACACTTTTAATGACTTGGGTGAGGGTTGCTGTTGCATAAATTTGTTTAACATTAATGTCCCTTGTTTGCTGTAAATTTCACACTGTGAAATTACCAGGGCAATTCTAATGGAGCTGAAGCCTCCAGCTGCACTCTATGATAAAGGAGGAAATAATTATGAATTCTTCTGGGAAGCCAAAGAAAGTCAAAGATCTCCTTCGAAACTGCTCCCAGATGAGCTGCTCATCAGCAAGCTCAGGAGGTGCAGAACCGCTCTCCAGAGCCGGGGGAAGCAGAATAAGCAGGACGCTCGTCCTGACGACGACTCTGTCATCAACTGACATTTAATTTGAAAGGATTGAAAGCTGGTGTCTGCAACAGCTTCTGCCAAGAAACGTATGAACAGTCAAGACAGAGCATGGAAGTGGTTTTATGTTCCAAGTTAAGATGATACTGTGTAATTTTACATCTAATCACCTAGTGTGAGACATAACCACCAAACACGCAGCTCCAAGAGCTCATGCCTAAAGCTCTGACAGATGCCTGTATCGTGAGAAGATGCTGAACTATGTGGGCTGTCCCATCTAGAATGGCATTTTCTACATCCCTTTAAATTCAGAGCTTAAAGCCTTTGCCAGAGTTCACATGAAGAGTGAAAAAAGGGCAAGAAACTCTTCCCATGATGCACAGAAGATAGCTTCGACCTCTTCCTTCAGCTGCAACACCCCAGCTATGCTTCATCGTTACTTGACTTCTCTCCAAACAATCGTGAGTGTTCACGCTTTTCATGGGATCTCAGTTTTCTTCCTTCAACATAAGACATCTGACACTACCGGCACCATTTATTTATTAACCAGATTCAATCATTTTCAAGGCTGCTTATGTCCAATCACCAGAGCGAGTAAGCACTAGGCTAGTTTTGGCAAGCAGATGCCCCTAAGCCTGATTAGGCTCTGCTACGAACCCCTTCAGGCCAACCTCCTTAATCTTCCATCCCTGCAAAGGTCTGCTCCTCCTCTTTCTGTTTTATCTCCACCCTTATCCCCCCTTGTATCTCCCCGTTCCCGGAGAGGCAGAAGGGTGCAGGACAGGTGTTTCTCCCTTCTTCTCCCTTCCTCCACATCATTCTGGGATGGCCTGGCCAACCGTGCTCCCCCCGCAGCTGGAGAGCCCACCTCGGCCGCGAGCAGATCGGGGCCGAGCTGGAGGCCCCAGCCCCTGCCTCCTCCCCACCACCACGCTCCCCGCCCGGCAGCCAGCATCCTCCGGTCAGCTCCGAATTAAGACCCGGTAACGAGTGACCCAATGAATGCTAAGACTGCACCTCTGAAATGATAAACCAACTCATTCCTGGTAAGGAAAGCAGAGAAATATAAGAAACAACATCACCTAATGGAACAGACAGGCAGTATTTATTCAGTCGCTCCCCGTGCGTCACTCACAATAACGTGTTGCAGTGTACTTCAAGCCTTGTTTCCCAAGAACAAATATAATTCTTATTTATAATGCAACAAAGGATAAAGCAGGTTTCCTGATTCTGATAAGTGACTCTCTGATTATTTCTTCAATAAAAACCATCATGTCTTTCAGATTATTCTTTCACATTTTATTCTGGTTTGGAACAGAGAAGTCACAGGCGAGCGTCTCTGCGCCTTAAGTCACTTCATTTATTTTCTCATTTATAAAACCCGGGGACCCGCTAGAGAACACTTCAATGGTACTTAAGGACTTTTGAACACTGGATTGAACTTTGTGGACTGGACTTGCAGCGGCGTATAACCAATGCACGGCTACGGAGAGCGTCACCGTTTATCAGGTAATTGCATCCTGTGAGATGATAATGCAGTGGCGGAGGGCTTGCGGCGTTATCACCGCAGATCATGACACAGCCCTCTCCTTGAACAGCAATCATCCGGCTTTCCGAATAAGCAGCGAACCAATATGCTGCTGGGAAGCCTGTCAGCCAAATGCCTGTACAGTGCATCAGCATGCTCCAGACGCTGGCTTGCTGTACCAAAAGGGGGTGAAAAATGTTAAATGAAATGTAATCACCCGCTTGGACTTTCTACTTACATTCAAATTTCTCTTGCAAAAAATGTACCATATTATTTACTGTGTCTTCTTTTAAGGTAGCTGTCACCAGACGATTTAGAAACACCAAACATACTAAGAATGGGATTTTCTGTGTCAAAGTGTCCAATTGAAATTCAGACACCTCCTTCTCACAGTCTGTGCAGTACTGCGAAGCAAACAGGGCCTGGACCTCATTGGAAAAAAATCCCCAAACAAATTCTGTGTTTATGTAATGATGTATTTATTTAGGGCCACTCCAAACAGATACAGCTGGTTAGACTGGAAATAACTGCATGTGAAAATGCAAACAATAATTTATGTAACTTTAAATGAGTTTTTGCAAGATGTTTTGATGCGTTTTCCCTGAATGCTCCTCTGCACATCTGGTTTTTAAGTATGTGATTTAGCCAACCTTATTTTTCCTACGGATGTTGTAAGAAAAACTTTGTGCCTGTGCTCCTCTCTAGACCTGCCCTGGTACAGCATCGGGGGTCAGCACAGTAACACAAAATCCCTTTCTCAAATCTGTCAGTCAGCCTTTGAAGATGCTAAATACTGCAGGCAATGGTCACTCTGAGTTACATTAATAGGCTCTTATTGCGAGCAGTGGAATTAGCTTTCACAACAACATCCCTAAATACCCATTTTGATATGGTAGGATGACAGCAGTGGCAGAGACCATATAGAGGGATGAAGGGGCCTGAGGACGAAAACTGGTGGAGAACATTATGACAAAGTGGTTTTTCATCAGAAGGTGCTAAGAGTGAAACTGCTCCCAAGGAAGGGCATTCGAAACCTCTCCCTCACTTGGAATTTATTTCTACATTGCAAAATAGTCCCTTTTAAATGGTTTTAACGGTTTGAGATAACTTTGACAAAAATTGATCTTTTAAAATGTCAAACATCGTTTTAGAAGACCAATATCAATGTGACATTTTTGCAGCTATTAAAATAAAAATGTTGATTCCAGATTTTTTTCTGATTGGTAATTATGACTTTAAAAATTCATTATTTTGTCCTAATCTGGGGGTGGGAAACTCTTGTGGGGCATTTTCTGCCTAATCAGGATCACCTACATAAATGATTGCTGCTGCTTCGACTTTTACTCACAGATACAGGCTGAGACATTCTCCAGTTCTCTAGTTTGTGGGTTCACAGAAACGTTGCCATGGCCAAAGGAGCTGCAGGTGGGCCACCTACCCAAAGATCCATCCAACGTCCTGCACGTTTCCCTGGTCTTCAAGCTGTGTTACGAGCGCTAGCGAAGCTTGCTCGCGGAAAGCCAGTTTAGATAGGTCTATAAGCACCACGGTCGGGGCAGCGATTGCTTTGTAAACAGTTGGTATGTTGAAGTCCCGCAGTCATTCAGTGCCTCCCCAGCAGAGGCTGATGGAAGCTGCCTCCGCTTCTCACCCGTAGGGCAGATTTTCTGATAGTGAGGAGCGCTGGTAACCCTTTCAGATTTTCTCTTTATGCTCAAATATGCATTCATTCAAATCACATCTAGCTGCTGATTTACAAGCAAATACTGTTCATTACCTTTTCTGTCAAACATCATGTCTTCTGATATCAAACATCAAGGGGGGAAAAATGCACATAATTTACAAATCTAATAATGCATTTCCCATCACACTCCTCTGCATTGCCATGGCCACAAAAAGATGGAATCAGCCAAGATGAAAGCATTTTCAGGCCTGAAGTTTAATGGCTAAAATAATTGCAGAAACATACACATCTCCAAAACAAACCACTTCCAGAATGAATAATGCGTGGAGTATCCTCTCATCTACTACTTCACTTCGTCTCAGTACCAGCTCCCCTGTGAGCAAAATACATACAATATATTGTAGGATATTTCAAACGCTGCAGATCTCTATGGCTGGGCCAGCTCCACTCTGCTGCAAGCAAACCCCAGGGTTTGCACAGAGTTAAAGAGAGGAGGATGCTGGTCGTCTTATCTCTCTGAAATTCACCTTCAGAATGTGAAAACAACGCTTTCTAAGTAGGCATTTTATTTGGCATACGCTTGCTTGGGCGGTATCAAACCCTCCCTTTAGAAAAGCAGATATCTACCAGCAAAGCTTTACCAATTCTGCAAGAGTCACTCGCTGCTGACTTACAAACCCGGCTTCCCATCCTCAGGCAGCAGAAATCAGCCTAGCCCGTTTACCCCTGTTTGGGCATCTACCCAAACCTTTAACCATTAAAACAAGAGTCTTCCTTATAAACTGAGATTAATTCCACGTTGATGTGAACGTGAAACTGCAATCTATTTATTTTTCAGAGAGCTGTATAAATTAAGACTGGAAAGGCCAACTTATTGAATGTCTGGATAGTATGAGTCACCGCATTTTTATCCAATTAGTTCCCCTTCTAAATTTTAGCCATCAGATTTGAGGTCACTCAGTATGTGACCTGTTTACTTTAATGGAAAATGACATTTATTTTTCTAGAAAAGCGTTTGGGACAGAAAGCATTTTAAGTGCAAAAAATGAATAGCTTGAATTCAACATCACTGCACTGACACACTCCACTTAATGAGGATTTCTTACACGAAATCCCCACAATTTTTGAAAATTGGAATAACAGAACAACATTGAAAGGAAAATATTTAGCCTAAAAATTAGGAAAAAAAAAGGTGAGGTTACCATGACAAAAGAAGAAACTGCCTCACTGCTCTGCGGCTACAAGCTCCTAGGTGCTTTAACGTGCCATTCTGGGAACAGACAGCTCCTGCCTGCCTGCACATGAGACCTCGCTGGCCTTGTCCAGGAGAGCCTCTCCCAGCCTGTGGTGAATGGGGAATATCCCAAACCTCGGTACCTGATGTTGCGATTATTTATAGCCAGTCTAGTGGTGCTTGGAAGTGTCTAACAGGAACAGTCCTCCCCTTCAAAGAGCCACCTTCTGCCACCTTTTGGGATACTAATTAGCGCAGAACTCAAGGAATTGGACAGCATTCATGGTGCAGAATAGCAACCTCCCACATTTTTCTCCCTGTGCACAAGTTTCTGTCTTTTTGGACGTATTACATCCCCAGCAACTCCATACTCCCTGATCCTGACATGGTTCCAAAGCTCTGATGAGATGCGCTATAAGATGCTAGATATATCACCATTTTAATTATATTTTACAAAGCACATAATTTAGTCTCTCCATTGTTTACACTGATGACTCTCCATTTCAAGAATACTTTCAGAATACAAGGCTCTATATCTGGTCTTCTGACAGTTACATGCCTTTGCATTTAAGCTGCCTTTTTCTTATGCTCTGTTAAGAAAAGTAGCTGCGGCAGACTGAAACATCCTGTAAACTCGTTCATGCTCTGGCAAACGTGTCGATGATAATATCTTAGTAAGAAATGTAGCCAAAGATGCTTATAGGAATGGGTGGTGTTATTAAAAAGACACTACTAGGTCTAGGAAGAGAGAGTTAACAAAGTCTCTCTTTAAAATGCTAATAACAGACAATGGTCTGTGGATAAGTTAATTAGCGGAGCCAGCTTGTGTTTAATTATTTCACTTGACCTCGTGCAGATTTAGACAATAATCCCTTTAGAGAGAGGAAGGGGCTGTTGGAAAGTATGTGATGTACCAGAAGAAAAACTTTAAATCTGCCTGAGCTGAGCAGGTAGTCTTCTATCTAAAATTGGAACGATACACTATTCTCCACTGTAAGACAAGCTCAAATAGAAAAAGAAATGCAGGTCTGAACCAGAGAGATTATGCTAAGGACCTGGTGAGCTTTCCACTCTGATACTTAACTTTTTCCCCCCCCTCCCTTTTCAGCTGGGATTTTACTATTGAATAATGTATAAGCCAACCCACTGTAGTCAGAGGTGGGATTTCACGAGCAACTTGAAACAAGTGCAACCAGACTGTATCAGAAGTCTCTGAACATACTAAAATGCATGTGAAGAAAGGAAAGGGCCTATAGACTATTAGTATATGTGGAATTTTCTTCTAGGAGAGGCTCTGAAGATATCCACATTTAAAAGAAGAGAACTGATTAGGTTGGGTATCGGTCCTATTCTTGCTCAGACTCTATAATCGGATCCAATTAAACTCAAAGGTTTGTTTTATTTGAGTAGGTCAACCCCAAATCATGTAGCTTTTCAATTTGGTAACATCTCTTCAACAGCTTGCCCAAATATGAGTAAGAAGTCATTACAGTTTAACATGTGAATCAGTACAATCTCCTCCAGAGGCTGTAGCATCTGAATGCTAGCAATACTTAAAGGAAGCCAGGTGTATAAAAGAGAGTCTAAGCCAAATGGAAAAAGGAATAAGAAATCAAACTGGGGAGCTACTCTGACTGGCAGTAAATAGCTCCATATGCACTGTCTGAGTGGGAGGAAACTCTTCGTCTCAGCCAAAGGGCAGGACTCATTCTTGGTGGAATCAGCTCCTCGGGAGACGTAAACTGGCTGTAGGTTTACTGTTATACACCAGTTCTCTCTGTTCTGTGGTTAGAGCACCCTGTGCACATCTTCAGAAGAGGGACACAGTGCACAGGGGCTCAAACTGAAAAACTTCACAGAACAACTAGACCGATAAAAGCAGCACCATTGCTCTATTTGATCCTCTTTATTAAAAATATAATTTGATGGGTAATGAAATGCCCTCGGATAGGAGCAGGGCCAAGACCAATGCAAACTGTGTGTGGCAGATCACCTTGTCAGATATTTATTGCAGAGAAGCGCTGTGGCGCCGAGGTGGGCTCCCCATCAGCTCCGCCGCTACGTTTCGCTGGAGCACGGGGACTGTCAGTCTCATCAGGAAAGATGAAGCCCCCGCGGCAACTGGTCTGCAAATGTGAACCCAGCTTCTCAAGAGGATCAGCATGGCCAGAAAATCATGGGTCCTTCCTCACCCCTCACAAACAGCTCTGACGCTCTCCTCCTTCAAAGGGCAAGAGGAGTGGCAAAGAAGACGCAGCATGTCCCAGTTGTGAATACGGCATCTTGGCAGTGCCAACAGCAAAGCAAAGAATTAGTGAAGACAAGTTCAAAATTAGCATTAAAAAAATCGGTAGGACTGCTTATCCTGGCGACAGGTTGACCATGATTTTCTGAATCCCAAAGAGTTTGTGTTGCATAGACTGAAATAATGGGAAGAGCATGATAAGGTTTCATGGAAACTATCAGACTGAGCAGCTTGCTTAACCAAACAGGCTCTGCTCTGCCATATTTTTCCAGAGCATGCAAAGTGCTCCTTCCCCAAAAGCAGAGATGTCAAGGATTAAATGTCACACATCTATCGGTCAAGGACGAGCAATACAAGTGCCCATAAAGAGTGCTCTGCTTGTCCAGGCAGTATGATTAAATACGTGTTTGTTGTGCTGTCTTACTTCCTTCATTAGTGTTTCTCTTTGCTTGTCAGTGTTGTTAACTTCCTAAACCCCCCAGTGATGACAGGGCCATTAGTGTCTAAGCACAGGGAGGATAATGAGTGAATATGTGCCGATGAAACCTCAGCTACGCTGAGCTTACACAAACTCGCATTCAAATGGTGCCAACAGATCATTGTAATTTGTATAACCGGTTGGTCTCCAGCCCATTACATTTGAGTCCTGATCATCTTGCTGGTAAATTTTTTTGGGAGGTAAATACCATGGCTGTTTTCCTATCTACTCATTGGACTCCCACAGTTTCCAAGCTATTTACCAGCCTCTTTTTTGGAAAGCTCTTTTTTTCTTTAAAAGTGTCTCCTATCATCTCCAAATACTCTTTTTTTTTTTTTTTTTTTTTTTTTAGTGAAACACATACTCATGCTATTGTCTTCCAAGGTCCATGGCTCAGAGCCCGTCCTCTATCAGTATAATATTTTACCTAGCTATCAGGTTTTTATCAAGGAAAAATAATAATAAAAAAAAACCCTTTCCATACACACAAGCTCTAAAAACTGATTGACAGCATTGTATTTAGTGAGTTGCAGCAATCATCCAGAAGACTGAAAGGTACAGATGATTCTGGAAACACCCACCAGAAAGACACACAGCCGCTGCTATTCAAGAAACGCAAATGGAGAGACATATTCTTTCCAGGTAGTGTAACAAGGCTTCAGAACCACTGACAAAATTCCTTTCTTAATTAAAACAAATGGCGTTATTTCTATGACGTGGCTTTGCTCACATCTTTCCCATCCTGCAACAAGGACTGCTGAGGAATCCATTAAGCAATGCTGGACCAACAGCGCTCAGAGCAGATTCAAGCCCTCCCCATCTACTAACTTCTGGTATCTCAAATTACTACAAGTGGCCCTCCATTGGGTGCACGACGCATTTCCAAAGGCACTAAATGGGGTTAATAAAATGAACCTTCTTCACTGGTGAGTGTAGTGCTCCTCATCATAATTTGCTGAAAAAGGTAATTCTTGTCTGTAATGAGAAAATGAAATGCATGCTGGAATGATGGAGCAAGCTCAAATCAGTCCTACGTACTATGTAGAAACATAAACCAGAATCAAGCATAAATCTACTGGCTAAATTCAGCTTATGGCTAATCAGCTCTGCCTTTGACAGCATATGCTGCTGTGGAAATGGGATAATTTTATAACTGAATAATTTAACCAGTTTTATCTTTAAGTAACGATTTCAGGCATATTAATATATAAAGCTTCAGTATTTACATTTTTGTTACACAGACCTGAAAAATTACAAGGTATCAGGAATAACACAGTGTTCAGTGATGAATGACATTTATAGAGTGGCTTTCCTCCCCCAGCACGACTTCGCGCTCCACAAATCCCCGGGATGGGGCGCGGCAGCCAGGCGGACAGCGAGGGCAGAGCCTGCTGTGCGACACTGCTGGGGCAAACTGCTTCTCCATAGCAAAGGGAAACTGTGCTGGAAACATTCAGGCCAAGGCTAGAAGGAACAAAAAAACCACACAGCCTGCGCTGCTGTACAGAGGATGCTACAGTATTTTACCTGTTACCTCTGTTAAGACTCCGGTAGTTTATGGCTGGCTTGAAGACACGGCCCACAAAGACCTCCAGTCATTATCTGAATGCCGTGAGAAGTGGGAAAGCCACTTACCCTTGTTACAGTCCTTCATCACCTCAGTCGTTGGAAAACACTTTGGGAGCCTGCGAGTCTGGAAGCTAAATACAGGGGCTTGGGGTCCAAGTTCACAGAAACGGATGTGCCTCACTGGCAAAATAATTGCTAATCTCTCACTCTCGTTCTCCTCCTGTGAGTTCAGCTGTGGATGCATTTTTCTGCATGTTTTACTGCAGTGATACAGGAACTTCATCTCTGAAAGCAAGATCCTTGTGGTTCAGCAGAATCTAACAACCTTGTTTTAGCTCTTCTCCGGAAAAAATAATGGAGAGAACATGAAAACCAGAATCCCTCTCACTTTAAAGAACTCCTGTAATAGATACAAATAGCAAATACGGTGCATGCTAGATGGTGCCTGTCAGAAGGTGACATCCTCTTACCAATTTTGCATTAGTCCTCACTGCTCCTTGGGGATGGCTAATTTGAGTGAGGAAAATGGGAAACAGAAACTCTTAGGATGCAGTCAAGCCATTTAGGTGTCACTTTCCCTCATTCTTTGTATTTCGTCAGTACACATACAGGATTGATAATCTGCAGATTCACTCATATATCACTCGTATCGTGTCGAGATCCTTCAGCCTCACGCTGCAGCAGATGTTCCTCCAGCCCTGCTCAGAGGAGGAGGCGCAGCTTTGCAGAACATCGCATTGATATGCAGTGAGGGGAAATAATTAACACAGGCGACCGTCATTTAGAACAGAATAAAATCCTTTTGTTATATTCCAGGGGCGGAAAAAGGATTGAAAGCTGCTGGACTCTCCTGTCAGAGGAAAATTTCCTGGTACAGAAAGCAAGGCTGCTACCTGTTGGCTACACTTAGTATCAGCTGGCTGGAAGAGCCAAGCCCAGATTAAAACCACTGTATTTAGGTAATCTTGAATCAGCAGATTGCTGTCTTCGGGACTATTTCACAAAGGATGAATTATAGCAGTCCCAATAGATAGATGAGTGCAATGCCTTGTTTACTTCCAGCTAACATTTGAAATGAAGTAACAAGCAGGTTTTGAAAAGCTACTGCAATGACCTGGAGGTAAATGTACCCAAAATAGTTGCCACAGATGGTACAAACCAATCCCCGCTCAGTTTTTGGAGGAGAATAGTACTGCTTTTCTTTTACACATAACATTTCAAAAGTCTGCTCTATCAGAAACGTCTAGTTGCACCAAAACCAGAGTGCTGGAAAAGAAATCAACTGTCTCTGCCAATAAGAAGAACTTTTCCTCTTCCCCACAAAAATCCTGCCATTTCATTCATAAATAAAATAAGCCACTAACTCAGTTGTTGGCAGGCTCTCCCTTTTATCTTTCACTCACTTGAGAAAGACTAGCAACATCGCATTTTCGGAAAGCCAAGTGTAGTAATCATAGAACTAGATTTCATGTATTTTTAAAAGCATTTGCAGGAGCAGAGCTCCGATCACTTTTAAAAGAAATACAAACATAGAGAAGTTCAGAAGAAGCAACTTGGAGCTCCTGACTTTCTTCATTTCTTCAACACGAGATGAATGTGCTGGGAAGGGACTCCTTTCTAAAGGAGATCTCAAAAAGTTAGCAACATTACACTACAAACACCGCAGAGCCAAAATACTTCTTAACTCAAATAAGCCTGGATGACATTTGAGATGCCTCGACATTTATTGGCCTGCCAGCAGAGCGTGGGATCAACCAGCTCCTTTTCTCTCATTTCTTTTTTTTTCCCCTTTGCTTGCTCAAAGTCCATGTTCATAAAATATTTAGCAGAAGCTCTTCAGAGGATGATATTGCCTACACTATAGCCCCAGTGCAGGTTTACTGTGCTACTGAGACAGATATTCTGCCACCAGAGAAATCAAAAGAGCTGATGGAGTGGAATTACTGTACCAGGAGCTCACCGTCAGACTGACAGTCTGGGCTCGATCACCGCCTGGGACCCCAGCGTGAGCGGCAGCGGACAAAATGAGCAAACACGCAGAACAGATCTGGTCCCTTTTGCATGGTTATAAGGAGAAATGTGACTTTTCAGAATGGAAAACAGAAATATGAAAGTTCTGCCTGTTTCCAAGCCCCAGCTGGGGACAGCTGACCCTTTTTTTACCTCTTGTTATTTTCTTCCCAGTGGAAAAAAAAGAAAAAGCAATGAAATCTGGAATTCGGGTGCACTGCTAAATTAAGCTATCAGTTGGGTAGCAACTCCTAGTAGTACCACCCATTTCTGCAGCAGCCTGCCGTAAATTAAATAAGCTAGCGTGGTCCCCTCCCACCCCGTGAACTTTGTTACAACCTGTCCATCTCGCGTGCTCATAGCCTTCCCTATTAATCCACACATTTTGTGCTCCCACCACTATTTGATCTTTCCCTCCTAGTTTCATTAAATCAGCTACAGATTTCCTATGTTTCCCTGACGTTTTCCTGTATTAGAGCGAGTATCTGCTTTTAACCTTTTCATCTAAGCCTGGCTGTCTGAATGTACCTTTGAACCTCTGGCGCACTCTAAATCCCTATCGTTTTCCCTATTAATTCAAGGGATAGATGTGCCTTTGTTCCACCTTTGGCATTTCTCACCCTTAGGCATCCAGGAGCTTAAATCAGGCTGTTGTTAAACTGTCCTCCTTTAATAATTTTTATGAAGTGCAGTCCAATTATCTTTATCTTCCTTGGGGATCCATTCAATTAAGCGCAGTCGTAATGAGTGAATGGACACACAGCATTGTGACCATATTTACATCCAGATTACTGGGACCCAGGTAAGATAACTTTAAAGCCATCAATATTTTAATACCTTCGCTTTTCATTTTGCTATCTTCAGCGTCAGACACATTTAGCACAATTTGAGAGGCCGAGTTTTTAATTTCCTCCTCGGTTTGTGGGAATGAGGGTTTAGAAACAGCAGCAAACTACATGAATTTGTCTTAAAATAGGTTTCTTGCAGGTTAACCAAAACACTTCTCATGACACAAGACAAGCTGGAACACCTCGTCCAGTTTCTCGGACATTTTGTGAATTGAAGGTAATGTAAGAAACCAGTAAAGAACCAATATTTCAGTGGAGATGCTGAGAGCATCGGGAAGTCTCATTTAATGAGCACGCAACAGAAATGCTGAGCTAGAAACCCCAGTTCTGAAGTGACTTTTCTCCCCTCTGAAAGACAAATGCTGGATCTGAACATGGATCTGCCTCTCAGATAGGGAATAGCTTTGACAGTTATTTTCGCGCCTGCTTTGAGGCGCCTTTGCATTGCAGGAGCAAGGTAGAAGGGTCCAATGGAGACTGAAAATCTGGTTCTGTTTCAACACAGCTTAACATAATAGTGTCACAGGCACTGATAAATGTGTCAATAAGCATTTGGAGAAATAACTGGTATCCAGGGAATTTATCTTGGTTGTAGTAGTTTCAGCTGAATAGGTCAGATTTGTTAACATTTTAATTTACACAAATCTGCATTCCAAATACTGCTCTTCGGCTCCTTTTCCTAACAACAAGAAAATGTCAGCAGCAAAACCAAATTTACTCCTCTAATAGCTTTCTCAAGATTTCAGGAAAAACAAACAAAAACAAAAAAACAATCTGTGGTACAGTTATGGGAGTGCTTAAACACATTTTTCAATTTAGACCCAATACAATTTTATGTTAATAAACCAGAAACTTTTGCCAATTCCAGATGTAATCCTGAAACACAGCAGAGAGCGCTGGGAACAAGCGTGTCCCCTACCTTCAGGGCAGCCCCAGGACTGTGCCCAGAGCTGGTTGTTCTGCCTTGATCCAAGCGTCCCTTGCCCAACCTGGTACCCAGCTTGGGACGCTCAACACCGACTTTCCATAGACGAGGTGCCAGCTTGCCTGGATTTCCCAGACTCAGTGCAACAGGGGAACTAACGTGAAGCATATGATTCCCCTGCAAATTTTTAAAATACTTCAGACGCAATGAGATAAACCTGAAAAAAGACGACCGTTCTGCCTTACCCTTTCCCCCTAATTATCACCTGCCTCCTTTTTCAGCTGATTTGTTGAGATTAAAACCTCTCTCCCACCAAGCTATCCCAATCTACGTCTCTGAAATTAATACAAACCGATGACCTTTCTCTACCCGTAAAGCCCTACATTAAAATGCTGGCCCCCACTGATGTCAAGGGGGCAATAATAGTTCTGTCATTTCCATAAAATCAGCGTTTTCCTGCCAGAATTCAGTTCCCTCCTCGGCGTACTCTGCCACCGTCCCCCCGAGGGCTGCCAGCAATCTCTACAGCACTTGTTTCTCCTCTTCAACTGCAAGCACACTGCAGGCTTCAGCATTGCCTAGGATAATCTACCTGCTTAAGATTCAGCTAACTTTCCAGTTCTCTAAATAAAAAGAGCAAGGAAAGGTCAAATCTGCCCTAGGTTGCGTTTGCAATGTCTGCCACGTCAGGTGGGAAGGAGCAGGCTGCGGTGCTCCTCCCGCTCCCCCAGCTCTGCTTCTTGTCTTCACATCTGGAAAGCTCTCCGCTCACCCGACCTTCTCCTTGAAAAGCTGTTTCACGCAGCGTCTCCCCCCGGGTTGGCTCGCCCTGAAACTCTGCCTTGGGCAAGCCCCAAATCTGCGCTGTTCCCAGCCAGCGGCCCGGGTCCCCGTGCTGGTCCCGCCGGCTGCCCCGGGGCGCTCCGCTTGCTGCTGAGCTGCTGCTGCTGCTTTTATCCGCCCTGAGCGGCAGCTCTGCAGCCGCATTCGGGATTCCTCCCAAAGCCGCCGTGCAGCTCCGAAGCAAAAAAGCGGCTCAGGCATGTGAATGAAATGGGCACAAAGCCCGGCAGAGCAATGTCTGTCTGCCGGCGCTCGGCAGAGCGCTCTGCAGCGGGGCCAAAAAAGTGCCACCGGGGCTGATGTGGAAGGGAAAAAAAATCTCTGAAGTGCTGGAGGGTCTCACGCCTCCGAGTTTGGTGTCGCAGGCAGGAAAGCCACGCACCAGCCCGCACGTGGGGCCTCCCGCTTGCTCCGTCCCTGCCATCGGGCACGGGGGAGGAAAGCAGGGAAAGGAAGAACAAAACCAGTTTCTGGTGCCTTCTCTCAGAAATGCAGCACGTTGGGCTCTCTCAAAATGGATTTCATTGGACTTGTTATCTCTGGGGGCTGCCTGAAGTTAAACATCTGAGCCTAGGACTATGTAAGTCCTTACTTTCATATTTGCTGCACAGCCATACTACTGTGGCTGGCTGTTCAATAAACAAATGATCCTTCCCATCACTTACAAGTTGATCAAGATCTCCTAATTGCATTGGACAGGTGATGCTCCACAAACCACACAGTCCCACGGGAAAAACCACAGAACTTAAGCTCCCTCTCTCCCTTCGCCCCCATCCCCTCCTTCCCAGGTCACTCCTTCCCACCACTGATGCTACACTGATTTTTGTTTAATGCGTGAGGTACAAATGCTTTCTCCTTGAGCTATACTCACAACTAGAGAAGGCAGAGCTCTGAGAATCATACTATATAGCTTACACTAGCAGAGTATGCTTCTGCATTTGGAAAAGCTGTACGTTGTAAAATACCAGAAAGAAGAGGTACTAAAGGCAGAACCTCACACAAAACCAAAATCACTGGAAGACATCTTCCTAGTTTGGAAACGACATAAGGATGCCATCATGAAACACGCAAAGTGTGCTGAGTATAGGCTGTGTAACTGCTTCCAAAGATAACATGCAAAGAACTAAGCAAGGCAGGTCTAGAAAGGGCTATAGATGTATGGCGTTTATCTGTCCCCTGACAGAAGCGGGACAAATGCCACTTTATTCATCCCCCTGGTCCTTCCGGAGTATTTTCTACATCTTTCAGTTGTACAAATTTACGCAAGGAAAATATCAGCTTCACGAGTTTGAAGATTCTCCCAGGGTTTCATTGACTGATATGGATTAAGACAAAAATATCACATCAAAGGCATGATACCCCACAGTTGCTGCAGAAGCAAAGACCGTGATCTCCATGCCTCAGCTCAAACTTTTAGAGGCTTTGTATTCGAGACAGGATTCGGACTTTGCAAATCAGCAACCCTCAACAACGGGAAACCTAGTATGATGGCTTTTAAACTCACCTCTCTGTCAAGTCCAGCAGCCACAGTGACAATGTCTCCTGTCTCGCTGTTAATAGTAAACATATTTTGCGATGGGCTCTGTGGGGTCTGCGTCACGATTCGGTATCTCACCATCCCATTCGCTGTAGTACCATCATCTGCATCATTTGCCGTCACTGTCATCACGTAGGTACCTTGGAACAAGAGAAGACAAAATATCAGGACTATCTCATTGCAGAGCAAATTGCAGGCCCATTGACTCGGGGTCATGCATTTTACTCAGAAATGCTACGGAATAGACATCCCATTTCAATCCAGCCAGCTAGGCAAGGCGAGGATTATGAAAATAGCAACGCTGCTGAGACTAGATGATCTGTAAGGATACTGATTACACATAACTGGTATATAGCAAGAAGTCATATGAGGATATCTATGATTAACTTCTAATTCTTTCAGTGATTGTAAGTTTTAGGGCACCATTTTTTGTCCTGCAATTTCATATAGATTCTCACAGGAGATTTTTTTCCAACCAATCACTGCGTTCACATGCATTCAGAAGTCGAGTTTAATAGTGGAAAGCCCATCAGACTTCTCAGCAGCTTCAGAAGGACCCCATCGACATGTCCATGCCCAGTGCAGGAAGCAACTGCCTGCTGCCTCCAGTTCTTGGAGAAACGTCCACCTTTCTGGCCCCTTCAGGAGAAAAAAACCCATTTCTGCAGTGCAAATGGAACAGCTGCTGCCCAGCAGGACAGAAAATCAATGATTTGGTATGTGTGGCCAGCGATGTATTGAATCGGTTTGTTTCTTGCTAATGATCAGTGTCTTCATTTGCCTTGCAAAAAACAATCCCTACTTTCTAGATACTGTTGGGAGTGCACTGATGCACTGACAGGCTCATTATCACTGGAGTTTGGCAGCAGGGTGTTTTGCTGAAGTGGGAAATTATCATTATGAGGGTAAAAGATGTTACTTGATTGGATGGACTCCTGCAGCTGCATGGTCCTGTGACCCCCCCGAGCTCATAGGGCCCAGCTTTACACTTGTTATATTGGTAGGAGAGAATGTCTAGAAGGGCAGACACATACTGCTTACAAAAAGCAATCTGCAACAGTGGATGAATCTAATGATATGAGACCTGAAAGGAGGAGTGGGAGGCAAAGAGAGACAGTGAAACCAGACATAATCTCGTTTAGCGACCATCAAAACCCAACAGCATCAATGGAAAAATGAAGGTACCGCTTGAATGCTGCTCATGCGGGAACTCTGAACGGGATGAACCAACTTAAGAGCCTGCTGTGCTGGAGGAGATGCAAAGCGGTCCCAACAAGAACCTGAGCTGATTTAAGACGGAGCCACGTGCTGTTTTACAAGAAGAGCTGGGTTCGTTCTGCCCTCTTGGTTATATGTGAGCCACTGGCAAACTCGAGGACATGTGGCTACATCAGCACTGCATCGTGTCTCATCTAATAAGCCCAGATCCCCAGCTTGGTCACAAAGCTCCCAAGCTTCCAGTTCAGAGAAAGCTGAGAGCTGGAGAGCTTGCATCTGTTTGCAAAAGAGTTTAAAAACATACCCCATGCTCTAAATGGACAGATCTACCAACGGCTGCAGCATACCCGAATTTCGTAACCTAGCCAAGCGTCTTTAAGCCACTCGGCACACAGGCACCCCCCCCAGCATCTTCCCCCATTTTGGGAAAACAACATTTCCCAGTATTAGCAAGAAGTGACACTGAAGTTTGTGTTTTTGCACTGTGGAAAGTGCTTTGCTGATCTCCTTCCATCTGGCTCAATCAGGCTCTTTTTGTTCTCTGTGATGATACACATCCCTGTGAGTTTTCTTAGTTCAATAAGAATTATAGATTAAAAAATAAATGAATGTGTAAAGCAAATTCTAATGATGAATACATTCCTGTCTTTCTGCAATAATCCTGGTTCACATTTGTGAAATGAAAACAAACTATTCAACAACTTTAACATTTTTCCGATCAATAAACTTCAGGAGAGGGAAGGAACACTGAATTGAAACAAGGCTGCGCAAGCAATGAATTTTCTCCTTCAAGCATTCTTTTTTCGCTCTTTTGCAAAACCAGTTATCACGAGACAACTGATACAAATAAAGAAGCCAACCCTTAGATAAGTACAGGGGAAAGGCACAGGAGAAATTTAAATAGAATATGTGCTGAATGAGATGTTTGATTTGGAATTTACGTTATCTTAATGCATTCTATACTGAAAATATCTCTGAATAGGATGTCAAAACCTGGGGCTAATGAAAACAGAAGTGGAAGAAGAAAACAGAATCTATTTTAGCACACGTGCAGTCTTAGGACATATTCCAAAAAACAGGTGGCATTTCGTGATTCACTTCTAGTGCAAGAAACAACTCAGAAAGGGAAGCTATTGGGGCTACCAAGTTCAGACGAGAGCACGCCGCAGTTCTGGTCCCTCCTCATCTGGGATCTCTCAGACTGCACTGCGGTTTCCAGAATAAACCAGGACGTGTGGGAGCCGGTGGGTTCCCGACTTGGCAGGGGAACCCAGCAGGCTGCTGCTGTGGTGGGCATGGGCTGAGCTGACAGCAGCTCCACTGTGGATGCAGTGTACAGTAGGTCTCCTTTACTCTTTCCCTGACCTTTTTGCTTCTTTTCTGCAGCGTAGCATTGAACTGAGCACATCTGCTCTAGCAAAAAGGATTATTTCAACAGCATTTGACCTACATCCCCATAAAGGGAGATGGGACTGGACAAATGTCTCTAAAGTCACGAACTGAGCACCAGGGAGCTGTATTTCAAGAGGCAATCTGCTCCCTATCTCATATCTTTAATTTTGATTATGAAACCCAACCACAGAGAAAATAAAGAGAGGAACTTGGCATTAATTACTAACTCGTAACTTAATAAAGCGTCCTCTGCAAAGGGCCCTGCGTGGCTGCAGCACTCTGCAGCGCATGATGGAATTGCAGCAGCCGCTTCCTTCCCCGGCTCTCCGCTGCTCCCTGGGGCTGCCTGTCTGACCACCGTCTGCTGTAAACCGGCTGCAAATTACTTCTTCCTCTCTGCAGGCTGGATGGCGACCGAGATGTCCGTTCCCGTTCCTCTGCGCACACATTTCCCACCTGGTAATGTTGACCCAAGAATAAGAGCGTGACGGCATCTCCTCCTACCCATGCTGAGGCTACCACTCCCAAGGACCGCTCCCAGGGGATCTGCTGGTGTAACCTACACTCACCACCTACATTCCACTCAGTTTTCTGTACATTTAGTCTGTCTTTAAGCAAGATGTATCCTCTAGATACCTGTGTGCTGCAGTGAATGACATAAACATATATCTGTGCACAAGAATCTTCAATAGAGCGATGTGCATATATACTGCTACAGTGGCTAACATCTTCTGGGTGCTATATAAAGTCTTCCACTATACTAAGATGGTTGGTGGTGATTTACCTGCTATAAAAGTAAATAATGTCATGTTTCTATGTCCTGTGCATGGGGAAATAGCTTCATATACTTTATATTAAAATAAAGGAAATACATCCCCATATCCAGCCCCTATTACTACACAAATTAGGCAAATACAGTGGCAGACTGCACAGTTCTTAAATGCTTGAGGGCTGAGGCTGGTATTGTTAGGGTTTAAGTGAAAAAGTACAGACTGCCCAATCTGGCCTGCAGGACGTCTGTATGCATTTTGCGGAAATCAAAGTATTAACCACACCATCTTTAAATCCCTGTACCCTGCCCGAGTAGAGACTGGCAGCAGCTACTACAGACCAGAAACACTGGGAAACCTCCTCCCAGTCACACGCGAGACCCCCCCGCCGTACTCTCCCAGTTTTGGGTCAGACCCTGCCAGTTGTGATGGCGCTACAAAACAGGTGTATAAACATGGCAAGAGGGACTTTATGCTTTCAGTGCGGGAGAGAAGCATTAGCTTTATTTTTCTGCTCTGAAGAGCTTGCTCTCGAGCCTGCTGACAACATTAAATGAATGTATGAAGTGTCGAAACTCGGGAATTTGCCCCAGTCTGCGCAGCATATCACATAACGAATACCCACTCCAGACGGTGTTTGATATAACTGTATTAAACAACACACCTGGCCTACTAACTCAGGTAGATAACCCATTGAAAGAAGAACATTTCTCATCAAATCAGGCACACGGTATGTTAAATAAAATACCTAACCTAGTACATCATGTCAATATCAAATCAAATTTATTGCATGTTGAACAGCTCTTCCGAGAAGCAGATTGAATTAGCATGCACATGACAAGATTACTGTGCATTAGCTTTCATTAACTAATGTGCCAAGTTCATGTATCACCTGAGTTAAAATTAATGTAAAGCATGATGAAGGAGATCTATCAATAAAAGGCAAGACCCCAAGAATCTGCAACTTCACAGGGCATTCTCTTTTATTTCCCAGAGACCGCAATCTCCTAGATGTTATTTTGTCAAATGGGATATTTTTGTTTCAATCTAACAGTGAACAAGACACATGAGAGAGATGCTTGAAAGCACCGCTTATGGAAAATATTCCCATTAGATTAATTAAGCTTTCTACAGGATAGGCAAAATAAAACCTTACAGAATCTGGGGGGATGGAAGCAAGAAGAGACAATTTTTACCTGTATATTCGGTTTTGCTTATCAATTTTAAAATTAATTGCATCTGCTTGTAAAAGACCGCAAAAAGATTTTGTTAGGTTCACTGTATCTCATTTGATCTGTACACGTTAAGTAAAAAACAGAAGCAAACCAAGAAAGATAGCTGCCCTCCGTATGTATAATCAGATAAGCACACAGTCGTAAACAAATGTCTCCCCCAAATCACTCTGGAATCTGAGAATCAGCTCAATTCTTCCTAGCTCAGACGGTCCCAGAGCATGCCAAGGACCGCTAATTCACATCACGTTGTCTGCAATCTCTGCTCTCCCATCTATGCAACCGCGTTTCTCCGTAAAGACTGAGCTTTCACGGTTTTAAGGCATACAAACAATACCTTGGCACAGTTGTGCTCCCAAAGTCTTTATTACAATTGCTTTATAATTACCATTTTTCTAAGCTGGTTTGATATCCATTAGTTAGATTTAATGCATGTTAAAAGAAAGAGCTAATGGGCACTTATCAGGAATCCAAATAAAAAAAAAAAGATAAAAAAACCTTTCACTTTGCCCTTTATACCACGTATCACTATAAAAACACACAATCCTCTCTGTCTACTCAGGTGATATAAAGAGAAAAAGCTAAAACTTCATCCTGTTTTTACTGATAATGCTGATCCTCTGTTTAGCTTTATCTTACAGTTTATGTTTTTTAATGGCTGGTAAATGGTTGCAGAATCATTAAAGGTTGGTTAACCTTCTCAGTCTAATTTTGACCTACAAGATACTTAATTTAATCATTCCCCCGTAGAAAAGGATTGAATCATTATGTGCAGACATGTGGTGATGGCTGTATTACATTAGATCTTCATTAACCCAAGTTAATAATGGCTTTGTACTAATGGAAACCTCCCCTTCCTCCTAATTTTTTTTTTTCCAAATTGGAAAGCTCACTTAGTGAATACTCTGCATCCGATGCTAGATAGAGAAAAGACAGTAACTCTTGATGGGAAGACTAAATACTGAAAAGCAATATAAAATTTACAATATTTCCTAAAAATAAAATTTTCACTTCAGACGAGTTTCCTGATCTTAGTTTTCTTCCCCACAGAGGCCGGGAATCTCATGCCCCTATTCACAATACAAACACTTCACCCTTTCAGTGACTTCATTCATCGCAACAAGGTCTCAGGAGCCGAAAGCATGCTAGAAAAGCAAAGACGTCAAAACCAAGTTATAATTTAACTGCATCCCACATGCTCTAGATAGAAAACTAAACAGAAACAGCACTTTCCTTCTGAATGATACTTCCTCAGTCCTAACTGATAGCTACTGTCATTCTCTTTCACCGTTATTTTTGTAATCATTGGCAAATTTTGACCTTTCAAGCAGCTAACCTAATTCATAAAGGATGCCACTTCCTAATTAGCGGAGACATCAGATTCTCAGCCTCAAACAAGGCAAGAGTCAGCCTAACGAGAACAGAGCAAGTGGGTCTGGAGAGATGACTGAGCAAGCCGCAGAGGCTGCCGTCACCCGGAACTGAAATACTACCTTCATTTTGTTAAAAATGAAATAACTCTCTCCAGAGAGAAAACGAATGGATGCACCGAATGCAGCATACCCGTGGGCATGGCCAGGTTTGAAGATAACTCCTGTACAGCAGCCTGCAGCCTACTGAGACCCCGTGTACCGCAGAGAAATAACAGAAGTAAAACTTCAAGATGGGCAAAAGCACGCTGAGCCTCTGAGCAAACAGTTTTGACTGCATAAATCGATGAGCCTTAGCTTGGCTGAGTTCCTGCAGATGAATCCTCTCGATTCCCAGGGGCAAATTCAAAAAATTGAGAAAGCGTGACTCAGGACAGGATATCCTGAACACCACCACCGAACTGTGCTTAAAAGCACAGCTAGGTTTCATGCTTAACTGAAGGCATATGCAACTAGTGAAATCATGCAGACCCAGCTGCACAAAACCTGGGACTTAACACACCTTCCGTGAGGCTTGAATCCTATCCTTCAATTTTGGCAATATACTATAAAGTAATGTAATAATTATATACAATATATCATAATACAATGTAATATAACATCATATCATAGAAAATAAATACTGTAATATATATAATGCTCTATTATTTGTAACTGCTGGTTAAAAGGAGGCAGAGAGTGGGCTATTGCAGTGCTGTAACTCTCTTCTAGAGTGGTCTCAGAACATGATTTCCTCATTTTTTTCTTTATATCAACTTGGCCATTTCTTCTGGAGGGAAAAAACATCAGTCTGGGGATTTGCATTTTTTCTCACCTACAGTGCTATAATTCACTTCCTTGCTCTTGGGACTGGATGCTTCTGAAAAGGAAATTAAGAGCACAGATTTCATAACCACTCACCTCGAAACAAAATGGAAAGCACTACCACATGTGTCTGCAGAAAAACAATTTCTTATCTTAAAATTGTGCTTGGCTGAGCAAAAGAACTTCAAAAAGAATACTGTGTATCCTAGGTCTGTGTGTCATGTGTGCAAAAATAGAGTCAGGCTGGACAAAGCCATTTTAATAGTGTATAAAGTGCAAGGACAAGAGTAGCACCTACCCAAGCTGCAGAAGATGGCACTGCATTGATGCATGTATTTAGGCTTGTGAGGAACCCAGAAGTCATGCACCCAACCTGTGAAGAGCTCTGGGGCAACTGGGAGAATCTGTTGAGACTACCCTGGCTCTTGAAGCTTTTACCTTTACATGATCTCTCCGAAACATACGGCATTTGCATTATTTCTAGCTCCTAGTGCTACCAGCAGGAACGGGCACCGGGCCCAGACCTTGGCCTCCCCGTGCCACGTCACCGCCAGCAGCCGAGTCAGCCCAGGTCCATGAACCTCTTCAGGTGCTCTGTTGAATTAAGACCTTCCTAAATAAAGAGTACTAAAATCAATCTACCTCCAAGCTGGTAAAACAATATTGAACGTTTCAATTATAAGCAGCACTACGGCGTTTTTGGAATGGTTTGTAATGGAAAAAAGGGTTTTCACTCGCTGTCCTATTAATTTTAAAAAAATGAAGCATCTTCTCTTTGGATCTCAGGTGTTGCTGCTTTCCTTTCCTCCCCTGCCACCTGGCAACACCCGCGCTGCTCCTTCACTGAAAGAACAACCTGCAGGACACCAGGCATCTCTTTATGAATCGCACTGTCAGGTTGGAGAAGAGGAACAAGCCAGAAATGCAAAATCCAAATGCCCCACGTGCATATATATATATACACACACAAAAATGCAACTACATGCCTTAAAAGATTAATTTCACAAGCCTTAAATTGCAGTTTAGTTTGAAAACTAATTCAGCGTCATAATTGGCTTTCTGTTCAAATCACTGAGGCTAAAGATTTAAATTCTTAATATTCAGATGACTTTCAAGTTTCTGGCCCCATCTGTGCATTAGTCCATGGTGTTAATCTCTGAGGGAATCTCTGCTGGCATATAAATAAAATAAACAAACTGGGACACTAGTAGAATAATCGGCTTTTAAAATCCTTGGGTTTTTTATATACTGCTTATTTTTATGAGATTTCTTTAACTCAATTTGCCACATATAGATTTGGCTCCCAGCTATTTAATTTTTCACGTGGCACACTATCAACAATTATTGTATCAGAGTTCCATGAAATCAGGAGGAGATGGGGAAATTTTAAATTGCAACATTTCTCATGTAAGAAATACTAATATTCCTTTATTTTGGAGGACTGTCCATACTTGGCACTCTTTCACACCCAGGGAGGGTGGCAGGAGTGAACTACCCTATACAACACCACGAGAAAGACGGAGCCAGATGAAACCCTAGTTTAAAAGAAAGCACTTGGACTTTTGCTCTTGACTTGAAAGGGACCAAGATGCATCCAGAGAATTAGTGGAGTGGAAAGGATGAATGGGAACGGAAAAGGCCAGTCTGACAGGAACAAATTGTTTTGGAGAGATGTGTTAATTTTTGACAATCTTTCTGTTAAAACAAAATAGATACAACCCAGAGCAAAGCACTGGAGTCACTGCGGAGCATTTCACATTGACCTTTTCAGAACTGAACGCTTCAGTTAAATAAGACATCCCCATCCTACCGTAAGGTACATTTTGTGCTGGTTATATCAAAACTAAGCTTCTGCAGTGACCAAAATAATCTTTCTCCATCACACTGTTGTTTTGCAATTAAACCCCCTTTTTGCTTTTACATTTAAGCATTTTCATTCTATCTTATCGAGCAATTTTTTTTTTTTGAAACTGTAGAATTTCTTTTCAAACAACTCTCTCCAAGGACACCCCTGGGATGCTGCAAGCCCAGCGGTACAAGGGGAGGGGCTGGGCTCATGGCAGGCAGTAATTGGTTTTGTACAGAGGGGAAAAACCCACCCCAAGCCCCAGCTCCTTTCTGCCGCAAGGCGGTGGAGCTTCGTGGCACGGCTCAGAGATGTGGGCTTTCAAAGGGCAGCAGAATCCTCGCAGGGCAGGCGGCGCTGGGCAGCGAAGCTGTGCAACCCGTCCCGCTTTATCAGCGCTTGAAAGGCAACTTCTGCAGCTCCAGGAGAACTTTGCTGATTAAGGCTGCCAGAGGGACCAGGGGAATTTCAGCTCAAGCTTGCAGCTGCATTTTTAAGACTTGGCTGTGTTCTTCATATAGAGGCAAAGTTCAAAGAGGCAGAACATTATTCAATATGAGTAAAACATGGTCTTTTAAGATACACTTTCAAACAGTGGTGCTTTAAATCAAAACAACTCGTGGACGGGGAGAGTAAGGAAGAAAGACGGTCCTGTGGCAAAGAAAATCCTGCATCACTATTCCTGTTCTGCATTTTCGGAGGGGTCTGCATTTACACATTTAAATTGCCCAGCTGCATGACCTTAGGCTAGATAAGCTAGAAACGCATTAAAATTCCAGAGAGGATCAGAAAAGGAAAAAGAAATGCAATTCAGTTTAAGAGCCAGCGCACATCTGAGGATGTAAAGGGGCCAGGCGGTGACACACGTGTTCACACTACAGAGAACTTTACTCCACAAGAATGAGCTCCCGATTTCAAGAACACTAGGCTACGGTGTAAGACACTATTTCAATTAAGTTATTATAATCTTAACCAGCAACAACAAGCTATTATAATTAATAATACTCGATGATTTCTTTTCTATTCCTGTCAAGGGTTGCTTCAATGTGACTTGCACACCGCAGAGAGCACGCTCCTTGGAAACCCAGGCAGCCTGAGTGCTCTGCAGCCTGGGAAGCCCCTTCACTTAAACCCCATCAGACTGTCTCTAATGAGTCTCTTCACATTGCCGCCAATTCTTCCGGCTCTTGGACAATCCCCTTTGAAGGATATTTGTATTTGAGGCTAAAGCAAACTTGCTTCTTCCGTGGGAAGCTAAGTGCCCAGCAGTATCACACCCTGCCGCAGGTTGGAGTGCACGTCCTTCCTGCATTCCCATTTGCTTGGTTCGCTCACTGCAGTCAGCAGGTCCCATCTTGGCCACCCTCCATCCCCTCCCGTGGTCAGGCACAATCTGCAGCTGTCCTACAGGGTCAGAGATGAGGCACAGCGCGCTCTTCCAGCTCACCGCATCCTAGCCGCTAAGAGGGGACCACGCCGCGCTCGGTGGTGCAGCATCCTCCGGAGGCCCGGCCCCGCCTGCAGAGCCTGCGCGCGGGATGCCCTCGCTCTCCCCGCACCCCGGGGGTGCTGCGGCAGCGCCGCAGAGCCCCTTCCTGTTCGCTCGCAATGGGAACTGCTCTACTGATCCTGCTGAAGCCTTACAGGGGCTTTCCCTGCAGCTCAAGGTCACTGTGCCCTGCTCAGTCTGTGCTTAACAGTGTATTTTTGACTGTCTTGCTCTGCAAAATTTCCATGGGTAGAGCTTGAGCTCCATATGTCCCTTTTTTCTTTTTTTTTTACATCTGGGCAAAATTCCTACTGACTTCAAACAGTCATTGGCTGCTCACACTAGCTGCCCTCAGAGTCAGCATTTATTTGGGATACTCGAATACTCTAGCTACTTTTCTCGTAAGAGGTGTGCAGAATTATCAAGAACATTGCAGATACTGTGGTAATCGAGTAAGACTGCAGTTTTAATCACAGCCATTATAAATGGGCATATGGAAGATGTGAGAAATAACAATTGTACAGGATATCCAGGGAAGCATTTTCAGTCCTCAGGCATAGTTCAATAGCAACGAACAGTGGAAAATGAATGCTGAACTCCTGTAACATATAATAAGATTTTTCAGTTTGCTTGAAGCAAATCTGTACTTTATACATGGATATACACACATATGCACATATATATTTATAGATACATATACAACTTACTGTTGAATCAATACTGAACACATTCTGGTGTTACCTCTAAGAATATGCAATGTCTTTCATTTGTCAGCCATTGCCACAAATGATCATGAATTCTGCCCACGTATTTTTTCTCTCGCAAAGGCTGGTTTGGTACCTCCTTTGTTATTATAATAGTCTGAAGCATCCTGAACTATAAAAAAGTTTCCAAATCCCTGCAAGATCTATGCTTAGCTAAACGCATTGTCTAGACGTGTCTCTACACAAAACAGGGATACGTAACTTGGAGGCAAAGGAGGAGCACGCAGACACCCACAGTAACTCTATGACCTCTCTATCCCTTTCTCAAAGACACCTGATGACGTTTATTGCCAAGTACATGGAATGAGGGCCTCAGATACCCAACTTCCCAGGAGGTTCTACAAAGGCAAAGAACAGAAATTCAATGGTAATATAAACCTTTAAAAGAATACCGATTAAACAGGAAAGAGAGAAAAAAAAAAAAACAAAAAACAACAAAACATCAAAGACAAATGTAATTGCTTTTGAATAAAAACAGATTGCTTTCTACCTACCTGCCTTAAAGGCAAGCACTCCAGCCTGGGATACAGAATACCAAAAATCAGTGGTAGAAGCAGAGGCACAAGTGTTTTGTAGGCAAAGTTATCCTGTTCTGATTTAATAGCTCAAAGGCTTATCTGGATTTCAGACAAGAAGAGGATGCAATTTACTGCTTCTTTCACACAAATGAGCAGAGCTACTTAAAACATTTGGGAACACTTTGAATATTGATCTGTCCTAGAATAAGATGTAAGAAATTTGATTTGCTATGGAAATGTTGTATCAATCTTCAAACCTTGATATGCCCCAAAGTGGCCTTCAAATGAAGGCTGGAAAATCCTCCGGGAAGATGTCGTTAGAGCCATCAGCCCAGGGACTTCTCGCATCCCTTCTGCCGAGCAGGACCGGGATCAGCACTCTGAAGCTGATACGTCACCTCCCAAAGCACATCAGGAAGGGAGCCGTACCTAGCCTTTCCTCAAAAATAATGTCACGTTCTGTCCCCACTATGTGACACCACAGCAGCCCATTCCTCACAACGCTGAAAGACAATCAATCACGACTGTGAATCACCTTGTTAAAACCAGTGGCCACCGGAGACCTTCCTGTGACACCTCAGGCAGCGGAGAAGCCATGATAAATGTTTGCTGACAGAAAACAAAGTCACGCGGTATTTAACCCCTCAGCTGGCAAACAACCGAGGACGAAATTTGTCTTGGAAAAATCTCCCTCCGACTTCAGGAGACTTACAAATGTACTGGTGACAGTTTTCACAGCATAATTTCTGTTTAAAGAATGAATACACTCATATTAGTTATGCTCAGCAATAAGCTAAAACCAAGCTGCTACCGTATTGGAAACTGCAGGGTTACACTGCACTTAAATAAGAAAGCAATAATATAATTGAAAAGAAAACATTGAAGACCCTTATAACTGTATATTTTTCCAAGCATACAAACATGTTAGCATAAAAATTATCACTTGTATTCCGTGTACTTTGTTTTTTTCCCCATTCCACCCTCTGTAAGAAAAGTCCATGGGGACAGAGGATGAGCCAGCGATTTCCGCAGGAATGTTCCCACTTCAGTAGGTTTGCATCAGGCCCCAAATAGGAAAGTATTTTCTTCACACTTTGGGACACAGACCTATTTGGAGTCTGACTGGGTGCCAGATATTGAGTTTGCAAATGACTGGATTAAATATCAAGGAGGCAGACATTCAGCATTTCAGGCACAGGGTCAGCGAAAGGCCACTGCCGGGCTTGCTTTCAGTACTCTGTAGTTAGAATGACAGCTCTGTACACGGGTAACGAGCGTATGAGAATGGCAATACAGAGCATTACTCTACAAAAACTGCTGCTTTTGCAAATTCCACATCTAGGAAGGGACCACAGGATCCAGGATCCCTCTAATCTAAGTCTCCACTTTCTCTGCATCCAGAGAGCGCGCTACCAGCCGGATTGTTCTCACCTCCACCAGTCTTCAACAAAGAGCCAGCAACAGCAAAACCTCTCCTCCATTCCCTCTACCTCAAAAGGAGGCAAAGCCACCACGCCAGATTAATGTTTGAAAGCCTGTGATAACTTTAAGACTTTTTTTCAACTGTACCTGGTTTAGAGCCTTCATCAACAGATCCATTATAGACTTGGTTTATAAACTCCGGTCTGTTGTCATTCATATCAATCACATAGATGTAAAGGTCAATAGGATTCTCCACCTTGTTTCCATTCATATCCACCGCATGAGCCCGGAGCTGGGAATAAGCACAATGAAAGCATAATATCAGCAATTGGATTTGTCGCAGAATGAGAGACCATGTTTTGTAGGAATTGACTTCACCTCATAAATACTTTCTCAAAATTGAACTGAGCGGGTGTCTAATTCCAGCAGAAAGCAGCAACGTGGTTTCCATCTAGACTCTACACACAGACATTTTTTCAAGGCTTAACATAATATTGAAATAATATTTTAAAATAGCAATTGTCAGTGGAAACGCTTTAACTCTAGTATAGTGATGCTATCTCCTTCACTGCTAATAGACCACTATGTTTTAATTTTTGAGACGTGTGAACCTCGTCTGACAATCTGAAAAGCAAATTTTGTTTAGTTCCAAATGCAGCCAGGAAATGAGTTTGACTTGAGAGGTTTCTTATGGGAACCTGCAGCCTTTCATACCCACAATAACAGGGATTAATAAGCGAAGAGATTTCAGAATGGCATTAGTATTGTTTATTCTTTGTTTAATCACGGTTTCTAGGAACAGCAACAGCTACCGACCCCATTGCTCTATGGACCAAAAGACATAAAAAAAGTCCCTTCCCTTCAAATGACGGGAGCCCCTGTGGCACTAAGAATGAAGTATTTTTCTCAGGCTTAACTAAAATATCCAGTGATGAAGCATTACAATAACCAGAGCCACAGTGTTAAGTCCCCAGTTAAAGTGGAACTGCGGCTTTATCTTATTAGCAATAACCATCAGCAATAATACTCGAAAACAAGAGCATCTGTTTTCTGAACAAAAGGGACAGATACAGCATGTCAAAATGAGTAATTAATAAAACAAAGCAATCAACAATAGTCTGGAACAATCAGTAATCAGGTGAAAAAAATGGATAGCTTTCTCATTAAAGGGAACAGATGGCTACTCTAAATGGTGTGCGCTGAACGGAGCTGCCGATGTCGGCTGCAGGAAAAAAAAAGACAAGCGAGGGAAGGGCTGCACGGCCCCTGCCGATGGCTGGGCGGCGGAGAGGCATCGCCTGGGTGCGAGCGCTGCAGATTTTGTTTGTCACCCCTCTTCATTTCAGCACCAGTGAGCATTGCCGAACCCCCACACTGCCACGAAAATCGGCGACGGCGCTCAGGACGGCTGCGTGACATCCCGCAAGGCTGGCAGGATGAAGAACGAAGGCTTCAGAGGACGCTATCTTGGTGCAAGGGGCTGGCTGGAAGAGCGGGGCTGAGGGACAGGGGACCTACCCACCACCCCGCCGTGAGCATTTTGTTTGCTACAAGCCCCGCGAGCGTGCCGACACACACCGGCTCGTGCCTTCGGAGGGCAGGAGGCCTCTCTGTCCCTCCCAGCAGCTCCCCAGGCCATCAGGACGCTGCCGGGAGTCAGAGCTCCTGTGCCAAGGAGGTCTCTAGCTCCTCTGATGCATGACAAATAAATGTGCTAATTGCATTAGCACTGGTTTCCGTCTTTCGCTCTCGCTGTGCTGTGATTGATGCAACCTTCTCCTTCATGTACGGCATTCAGAAGTCCGGAGCTTAACAAAAGAAACTGCACGCTATTAGGATGGGCTGGACTAACATTCCATCAAGTAAAGAGAACGAACTGCCACGTGAAATGAGTTGGGAGAAGAACAGTTTTTTTAAAGGAAGTTAAGCAGCACTTTTTCTTTAAAGACTGAAGAAGTCTGGCTTCGTTTTCATTCCAGGACGTACCATTTGTGTTTCATGACTTGTAATGCTCTTAATATCTGCATTTCTTGCCTGCGTACAAACTGCTTTGACTCCCACCTGTTGAGCTGCCCTTCATCACGTCAGATGTAGCTATTCAATAACTTTAGCACTCAGAGGTCAGACTGCCTTTGAAAAAAAGTAATTCGGAGCTAAAATTAAAGTTATTATCTTCAAACTGCGGCAGCACTGGGCTCGCTCTTGCTGCATTTCCAGCAGCGGAAACAGTTCCATTCAGAGATAAAGCAGAGAGCAAAGCTGGTATCGTCCCCCTCAGATCTGACTCTCCCCCTGCAAATTTTTAATTACATTCGATAGCTTTTGTTTGAAATCTCCAGGAGTAAGGGATTTCTCAGCAATGCAGGTCTATCTGCTTGTTGCACTCACTAAGCACATGTACCCACAAGCGCGTTACCGCCTCCACTCAAGGAAAAAAAGATTCAATAAGCGAGACCGCAGGAACCCCATCAAACCTGCGGTGACACGCACAAGCGTCACCTCTGCCCCGGGGGTTACGGAAGGGAGGACAGTGTCTGGGGACCCGGGCGCTGGTGCGGGCACTGGTGCCCTGACGAACGGCTTTTGGGCAGCTAGGAGGACGGCACCCGCTCCCCGAGCCCCGCGCAGCAGACCCTGCGCCTTTACGTCCTGGATTGTGCTGGTGTCTGGGTGTCTGTAGCTGCTCTTCTGCCCTCCAACACAGTTGATACTGCTGCCCTTTCTGCACACCCCTCTTCTCTCTTCTGCTACTTTTTTGCCCGACTTCAATGAACTTCTCTTCTTTTTTCCTCTTGTCCTTGCTTGCATGAATTTTCTCTATTCATATTCTTTTAACATTTCTCTAACGCCTCCGTATCCTTCCACAACACGCTGCTCCTCTGTGGTCAGTGCCAACCGCAGCAGAGGGAGAAGAGAGGCTTGAGCCACAGGGCTGAATCTAAACTCAGCTCAATGGGAGCTCTTCCTCGTTAGAGACCATTCCTCGTTAGAGACCATTCCTCGACAGAGACGGTTCCCAGTGGAGGGAGCAAAGGGAGAAGGGATTCCAGCGGGGCAATCTGTCCACCAGGAAACTAGTTATAACTCCAAGGCAGATCAGATACTACATTTCCCTTCCTTAATTCATCTTCTCCCTTATCCTCCTGCCCTACTCTTTGTATTAATGAGGCAAACCCAAGCTGGAGAACACGCGTTGTTCTGGAGTCATTCTTCAGATGCTGAGACAGGGCTCAGTTGTGCGAGGTGCAGCCTGAGTCTAACGCGGCGCTCTGCAGCTCAGGCTGCCATCTGCTCCCACCTGTGACCAAGTGGGTGTTTTGGTAGTGGAGTGATGGATGGGATGAAAAGCAGACGCATGTGAGTGCTTGGCAGCACTGGGCAAGTGTCGTGGTTCGACCCCAGCCAGCAACGAAGCCCCACCCAGCCGCTCGCTCACTCCCCACAGGGGGATGGGGGAGAGAATCAGAAGAGTAAAAGTGAGAAAACTCGTGGGCTGAGATAAAGACAGTTTAATAGGTAAAGCAAAAGCCACGCACACAAGCAAAGCAAACCAAGGAATTCATTCACCGCTTCCCATCGGCAGGCAGGTGCTCAGCCATCGCCAGGAAAGCAGGGCTCCATCACGCGTGACGGTGACTTGGGAAGACAAACGCCATCACTCCAAACGTCCCCCCCGTCCCCCTTCTTCCCCAGCTTTATACGCTGGGCACGACGCCCTGTGGTGTGGGACAGCCCTTTGGGCAGCTGGGGTCAGCTGTCCCGGCCGTGTCCCCTCCCAGCTCCCTGTGCACCCCCAGCCTGCTCGCTGCTGGGGTGCGGGGAGGAGCAGAAAGGGCCTTGACTCTGTGTAAGCGCTGCTCAGCAACAACAAAAACATCCCTATGTGATCAACACTGTTTCCAGCGCACCTCCAAAACATAGCCCCATACTGGCTACTATGAAGGAAATTAACTCTACCCCAGCCAAAACCAGCACAGCAAGGCACAAAATGTGATGGCTGTGCTCCGTCAGACACACCTCCGTTTAGAGCTGGAAAAGCCACCCCTGAAAAGGCCACAGGACACATGCCAGACGCAGGTCATGCACAAGTATCCAAATGGAAGCTGGTGGCTAGCTGGAGACGCAGTTAAGAAATGTTTATAAAGTTGGTTTGAAATATTTACATTGTCCCCCAGCGGGAGAATGTGACAGGAGTAGAAAAGGAATAAATAATATCAAATGAAATACCTTGCAGAGGATTCTGAAAAATTAATACAGGTAGCCAGCTAATCTCTAGCTGGTGTATTGCTCTGCTGTACACCAGCCAAGGAGCTGGCTCGATATTCTTCAACAAATATTGTTTAAAAGTATGACAATCATTGCTATCATATTCAGCAACAGCTACCACAGGTCTCTGAGGTTTTTCTACTGACAGCTTCCAGTGTAAATGTAGCTGTTGGCATACAAATGATTCAGTATCATGATTATTGATTACACTGGAGGCTGGTGGTATCTGAAGGTAGTTAGTCAAAGTCAACACAGTGAATTGTGTTAAATATGAATATCACTTATGCACTAATACTACTAATACAAATATACATTATCAATCAGTGACAGAGCCTTTAAGCAATAAGCATACAATGTCATGCCTAATTTGTGTGCTCTTAATTGTGATTAAAAGTTCAAATTAGAGTATTGTGACACAAATGGCTGCCATTACTCACTAGAACTCGGTTCAAAATAGTGGAATTAGCTCTTGTATCCCTTAATTTCTAGTAAACTTTTTTGTCCCCTTGCACTTCAAACAACTCCTTCTCAGACTATAACCCACCCGTTCTGCTCCAGCCATTTCTGAGACAGTATTTGATCAGTCTGATGCTGAAGGCAAACACATGTGTCTGGGACTGGATTAGGACTTGCTTCAAAGTTTCCCCATAATGCACATTATTTGAGTATCACAAGCAATGACTACTTGCTGACACATTCATGTTGATGTCTTTCGAAAACAGAGCTTGAAAAACGTCTTGGAAAACTAACCTGCCAATTTACTATTCCTGGTATTTGCCAGGCCTAACTGCAGCTTGGTATGAAACTGGTGTCTGGATCAGAAAAGACATTCAGAGTCACTAATTCTGTCAGCAGTACAAACGGGACTTTGGGAACGCAGTTAAATAAGGCCAAGAGAACTCATGTATATTAAATATTACTACCTGCTGAAACTCATTTGGCATGCCATAAACATTAAGGGCTGACTGGAAGGGGAGATGCAACAGCACATGCCTGCCGCAGTGAGACGGCAGCACGATGGGGGAACGAGCTCGCGCTTGTGCTGGGAGCGTGCCCCAAGGCTGCGTCCCCAGACACGGGCACTAAAGACGCTGGAGCAGCTCCCACAGCATCACTCAGCGCAACACGTGCAGTTCTGCACCGCAACGTGGTGCTGGTTAAGTGGCTGCAAAGCCCTTCTCATTTTTCTCTGCTCATTGGCAGCTGACTCTGCATCTGGGATGTCTGCAAGCTCCCTGGAGAGTTTGTACTCTGGTTTGCAGTGCAGCCGAGAAAACAGATGAGGCCAAAATACAGCTGAACTTGCGATCACTACCACTGCCGGTTGTGCTGGGGGGTTAACGCAGCAACGCTAGCACACGCTGCACCTGGGCAGACCCCGAGTCCCAGAGGCATATACAGCTCTGCATACATCGAACTCGGAATGAGCCTCCCTAAAAGTTCAAGAACCATCTTGAAAATGTATGGGGAAGTTTTGCTACAGAACTCTGGATCTAATTAGAAAAAAATCTGTTTCACCTTAGGGAAAAAGGTAGGTTTCATCAGACAAATGGCTTGCTAAATGTGGGGAGAGTTAAAACACTAGTATTTTAAAAATGGTAGTCCTGAAGCAATGCAGATAATTATGCATAAGAAAATATGTGTTGAAAATGTGGGAGTTAATGAAACAGAACTCTTCATATGTAGCCTCACAAACACTTGCAAATTATTTTTTTTTTTTTTTATAATTAGTTTTTAGATTACCTGGGAATGAAAACAGCAAGGACAACACTCAGTAGTGACAGAGATGCTGAAAAGACTTCATGTTGTTTAGGACTGCAGAAAATCTGAAGCCGTATAAATGCACCCAGAGCAGCAAGCCCCTATCGGACAAGAAGCCCCTGTCCTACTGGGTAAAAGAGACCAGGGATGGTGCCTTGCAGCTCCACCGACATCCTTTACCCCAGCTGAAGAGTTAAGCTACTAATCCGAGCTAAAGAAAACTCTACAGCAGATGTCAAACCAATTAAAGATGGCCAAGCTCTACAGTTCAGATTCAAGCCTAGACCTCAGTCACTGCTCTTCCAGTACTCGGTATAAGCCTGGCTCCAAGTCTGCCTTTCCTTTCAATTACAGACTCAGCTATATGAAGTGGCATAAATTCATTGCCTTCTCCAAAACTTGCAACAGCCAAGACTTTGGACTGCATCTTCTTTCTGGAAGCTGGCCTAATTTTTTCCAGTTTCTAGGATTGTCCAATCCTACTGTAAGTTTCTGCAATGCTTTGTAAAGGGTTATTAAATGAATGGTTGATGGTTCAATAAATCATCATTGCTACTGAGGCTGAAGGATCTAAAGATTGTTTACAGCCATGACTTAAAATGTCCTCCATCACCTTCTACTGTTCTGCTAACAAAGATCTTCTGTCACTCACTATTCCTGTCTCTAAGGTCTCATACCATACTTACCAGTTATTCACTCTCTATAAACTACACCTTCCTGTAACCTTCGCAGTGTGAATATGCTTATTTATATATGGATGCCACTAGTTCAAGGTTTCCGTAAGGAACAGAAAAGGCTGGAAATCCTGCGGTGTGTACAAGGCAGGCTTATCCAGTCACCTTTGAATTCTCAACTGGTGAGAATTCAGTTTACTGAATTCACTGTAACCGGTAGGTTAAGTGATCAACACAAGATTTGTTATTATGGAGGACAAAATCTTTTTCATCTTATGTTTTTGACTGAGAGTGTCTGACAGTAGACATCACAGTGGCTCCATCAGAAGTGTTAACTTGTGTACTGTATTATCGACTACACTGTTATAATAGCCTGGCACTGCTGAAACTATCAACAACGCTGAGATGACACACACTGTATCTCAAATATTCCTTTTTCGAAACAACCTCTCTTCATATTTTCCTAGGCACAACAAACAAAATAATTGTTGTTGTTCACAGAGGATAAAATAATTTCCTTCAGATCTTCTTTTACTCAGGGGAAATCTCTTTTTCCACCCAACTAAAGAGGTAATCTATTTTCTTTATCCTTCCACCCCAGTCCAGAAGCTGTGTCAACATGGTTAACTGGATACCTGATAAAGCTGACAGAATGTGCATCTCCGACGGCGCAGTTAGGAATATGGTGTCAGCGGAAGTGACCCGTACCGTTTCACTGACATTACGGCATCCTTGGGAACGGCTATTACGATGCCGATAGATGTGGCTAATGCTGATACAAAGCAATCCATGAAACAACCTTTCACAACCACTCCAGGAAAGAACTAAAGCGTAGAGGCAGAAAGTGTTTGAAATTTTGCCAGGCTATCATGCAAGGTGCAACACATTTTTTTAGCAATTTGTGGGACTGTATCTGCTGTGCAATTACGCTGTGCAATATAGGGGCTAGGATTTATATCCAAACATAATGGCCAATTACACTCTAAGTATTCTGCAGGTAGAGCATTTTATGAACTAGGATAGCGTGAGGCACCACTTTTGAGTGTAATTAATCTTAATTAATTTCCTCATATTTAATATTAGTCTATCTGCATATTTAAAAACCTATCTGACACACCCCCATCATACTGCCTGAACATCTCCTAGTGATTTAAAATGAAAAATGACTATACCAATTATTGCATGTTCAGCTGCAGTAACGATTCTTAAATTAGTAATTTCCCAAGACATGCTAATGTAGTGATTGGCTTCTCATGGTTTTGGGGGGTTCGCTCCACACATAAATTTGCATGGATTTAATAAGCAGCGCGAAGTTGCACCACTTTAAACAAAGGACTCTGACTTGGTGTCCGAAAAGGACATCAGTTTAATGCTGCTGCGCATTGGTTTGGCCGATTTAGCAAGGGCAGGTTACGCTAAAGGAAAGCAGAAACAAAGCCAGCATCTCCACACACACACACACAATTGCCCCGGCAGAGCGAGACCGAGACTCGCGCTCTTAGTTAAGCCCGAGCGCCTCTGTGCAGCCAGCTCCTCGGGTCTCTGCCGACACAGGGAGCCAGTCCAAACCGTGAACTGGGCTCTGATTTTGAACAAAGATCCCGGTCTTCTCAAAGCTGCATGTCCCTTCTTGAACCCAGCAATTCTGGTACGGTTTTGCTTCGAGTTTGTGAACCTAGATAAAACTCTAGCTGTTTTATGCTTACATGGTAGGAAGCTCTTTCTTCTCTGTCCATCGGGCGAGTCACATACATCCTGCCGGACACAGGGTCAATGCTGAAGACTTCCATCGGCGGCTGGTCGGCTCCCACTCCAGTGATGCTGTATCTGATATGGATCTCTTTGTCCTTATCGGAACGAATCTGGATGAAATAACAAAGACAGCAATCGATAAGTTTTGGACAAAAGCCATATGGATGTTTAAACAACTTTAAAGATCTGAGCCTGAAAGCTGCATAAATGTAATACTGCTGTCAATTTTGACAAGGGAGCTGTACGCCAAAGCGTTGGGGAAAAGCCAGGAAAAGCGTATTCCACATATTTTCAGCTATTTTTCTCCTCTTTTATTCATGACGATTCTCTAGGAATCATTGAAATTCTGACTTTTTGCCTTAGATGTGGAAGAACCCATATGCACAAAAAACGCTGTTTACATGTTATTGAAACCCTAAGCTCCTTCAAGTGCCCCAACTGTTCAGCCATACCTGGAGTCTCCCAGCCATTAATCACTTCTGAAAACGCTGTCTGCAAGCTCCCACATCATGTTCTCGGTCCCTGTGACTGTGCACACACACGCTCCCATGAAATTTGAAGAGCAGGGCTGTTTGCTCCCTCTCTGTCCAACCCTGCTGGCTTGACAAGGCAAGGCTGGGAATGCCCGGTGGGATGCTACCATTTCATTCGACTATTTGTTGAGGAAAAGCCCGTTTGGCACATTTCTTTTGAAACCTCTTCCCTCCCCATACCCTGAGAACAACACCACAAACTGAATACAGCATGTCGAATTATATGAACCTTGGATACAGAGCCGAGAAAATAAAAAAGGAAGGTTAATATGTTGTCCTAGCAACCCTGACTATCTCTTTAAACCCAAATTTAATTTTCTGATCAAATGCTGAAAGAAGTTCTTGCAACAGCATGACTATTCCTGAAAGAAAGTGCAAGGTACAAATAAATTACCACCCCCCGCACCACCACAAACTGCCTTGGTAGCGGAAAAGCGACGTGCATAAATTTTTCCCTAACAGGTCTATGAATGCAACGAAGTAGTGGGAAGATAATAGAAATCTTGTAGCTGAGTGCACGTTAGCATCTCTGCTACGGCAGCTGCACGCTCGGAGGAGCCCGAGTGAGCTCAGTGGGATGCAGGAGGCCCCCGTGCCCCGCCAGACAGCCCCAATTTGGGGAGCGAAGGTCGTTTCCCAAGGGAAGAGGAGGCTTCGCTTGCCAGGCAAAGGAATTGGGACGGGGCCGTGGGCTGCTCTCGCGCTCCTGCCGCATGTGACCTACCGCTATTTCTTCCTCTCCTGACGCGGGAGGCTGACAAGATGCTGAACGTGTTGGTGCAGAATAATATCAGATCCCCTGCCTCTGAGAATCTCCTTTGATGCCTTTGTCCGGACCATTACCAAGTTTGTACACTGTTTTCTTTGTACTGCCTCCACCAAATAAGTCTGCTCCTGTTAACGGCTAATAATGTCAGTTATTACTAGACACTGCCAGGATTGATTCGTGCTGCACCTACACTTCTGGAGCTGAAGGTCAGGGAATGGAGACAGTTTCATCTGTCTTTTCTCTACAGGATTCACTGCTTGTTTAGGCTATTAGTACCAAGGAAAACTGATTGGACTTACACCGGTATAATCACTTAAAAGAGGTACTGGGGACATCGTGAAAGTGCCCTCATGCTGCACACAATGGTTTATACCGGTTTTTGTGTGCCCAGTGGGTATCTGTAATAGGGACCCAAGTAGACAGGTATGAATCCAATTGTCATTAGCAAATCTGCGGGTGAAAAGGAGTATATTAAAATCAAGCTTTGCTTGCACAACTGTGGTTTTAATGACGGCAACCGATTCAACAGTTCAACAACTGAAGTCCACAGTCCCCAGTTTTAGAAAGTCAGCTTTCACCCTGCCAGGCGGAAAGGGCTGAAAATTGGATTTATGTGAACATCTGTGCAAATGCATACCTCAGGTCAGGGAGCTCAAGCTCTAACCTACTGCCTACATGTTTGTAGCCAGGCTCAAGGTAAGTGAAAACGCAGGAAGCCGCTGCTGGACCTCCAGCTTTCACTCAGTGTGGGGTTCCCATCGTAGAAATTAAAAAGAAAGGGAAGAAACGGGTAACCTGGGACACATACAACACAGTTGTATGTCTGTCTCTATCACTGTGTGCCTGCACAGCTCCAAACGACCTGTAACGTGTCAGGATAAAACCAGCCCTTCACCCTTAACAAAGTTTTTCCTTAACAACGGTGGAAGGAAAAAAAAACCAAACCCACGGTATCTGCACTGTTGCTGCCTTTTTGCTCACTGAAGCACGGGAGCTGGGAAGGGTGTCCCCAGTCCCAGCCCCAGCCTGGCTCAACCGTGGCCGTGACTTGAGCACAAGCACCAAAGAACAAACCAGTCTCCCTCCGAGGAACTAAAATGGAAGCAATTTTAACCCGAATCACGGGAGGGGAGAGTCTGTTAGGTCTGCGTGGACACTTTTCTGCTCTATTTGCTGTTGCATATAGTACCCAGATCCCGTTGTGATAGAAGCATTAGAAATGCATAGAGAGAGACAGAAACAGGGAAAAGGAGGCTGGATTTAAATATTCAGTGCTAAAGGCACTATATTTTATTTTCAGGAAACACAGATAAACAGAAGCTCTCTAAGAAAGCTATGTACAGTTTAATAAAGTGTATGCTATAGGATGTCCTTGCAGCACTTTTATTAGCATTAATAGGGTCTAAGCTGTCTGTATGTAAATCACTGCAGATCTAGGAGATGAAATATATCATGAGACCCACACGACTTACCCAATTACCCTAAGAAAAATCCATGAGATAATTACGCTGCATTGAGCAAAACAAAGATATGGGGAAATATGTTGCGAGTATTCCGCAATGACTCATTATTTGTTGTTAATTGCCGTCACAGGACAATGGTTTGCCTGTTACCTGTACTTAATTCCATTTCCAGTAAGAACACAAGGAGGTGAAGTGTTCAGAAATATCGCCTAAGAAGCAGCACTTGTCACAGAAAGTTGCAAAGACCACGGACAATGAAGCATAGTACGTATCACTACCAGGGAGATATTAATCGCACAAAGGCACATGCTTTTTATATTGGAACATGTAATTTTAGCACTTTTAATGAGATTTAAAAAAAAAGATTTTTTTTTACAGTAATCCTGTAACATTTTGACCAAAGGTTTCATTTGCATAATTCCCAGGGTGCAATTTAGTAAATCTTGTTGAGAAGTTAAGAACATTATCTGAATACAATGTCAGGTTTACTTCTTTTGTTGAAACTGTTCCTGGAGCAGTTTACCATAACAATAATAATAATAATGATAATGAAAAAAACTCTATTCCCAAGGAGCTCCCTAGATCAGGAATAAAAATTACTGGTTGGGGGAATTTACTGGCTCAGGAGAGAGCTGCTTTTTCATTCATTTATGCCTGGGAAGTGAGAAGATGGTAACATATCCGTATGATAACCTTCTGACTGGAGAACATACACATGAATTTTTTTTTATTTATCTTTCCTTTTATAATGCAGTCAAGAGTTATGTAGGGTTCTGGGTTACAGAACAGATGGCAGAAGGATAGTTTTCCTTAGCTGCGTTTAGACTTTTTTTTACTCGGAGAACCCTTGGAGCGTTGAGCTTCTCCAGCGCCAGGCATGGTACAACCCTGCATATGATGACGTGAGCAAGATGAACGATGATGGCTGATGACTGTCATAAGAGGAATTTGCTTGTGAAGCAGCTTTTACTCTCCAAAAAACCCCTTGGGGATGGACCTTCGATTGGATCGTTACACTGGTGAAGGAAAATGCCCCAGACAGAAAGGCGATTTACCGCAGAAGATGTGATCCCCTGATCCTATCCTATCTCATGAACACAGGTGAAATTTTCCACGCAGGAACCCTGGGATGCTGAGTACCCTCACCTACGCTGACAGATACAAATGGACCATCTGGGAACTCTGGGACCAGCCAGCAAATCCACAGAGGGAACACGCAGCGGAGCCAGGCACTGAACTTGCATCGCCAGACCTCCGCTTGGCTGCGGCAAGCAAGGACACAGCAGCCTCGCAGTGCAACGGCAAAGCGGGGGGCTGCGGGGGGTCTGGGCTTGAAGCATTGATGCACCATCCCAAACGGAGCACAAGGGCTGCAGTCAACGTTGGCAACTCAGAACTAGAACACCAAGAGCTTCACTCAGCTCTCATTGCTATCGAGTAAGCCCAGGAACAGAAGAAATCGGTACAATTTCACAGATGGGTATTTTCCACTGCAGGTTCTGATATAACTACTAAACTGTGTGAAAATTAACATTGCAACTCTTGAGGTAATACAGGGCTAAGCCCTTCAGAGCTGGCTTTCTCCTTTGTAGCAATCTCATATTTAGATGGGCTTGAATGGCAGCCTGTGGTTGTGACACAGGACTGCATCCCGCTTTTACAGATAATATCTTAGGGTTCATGCATCTCCATCAGGAGTAACTGGGTAGCTAAACTGCTCCCACAAGTTTTACTGATAAGCAAAATTTCAACTGCAGAGCTCCGTTGAGGTACCAGATTTTATCACTCTGTTTTGCTCCTGTTGATCCACATCCTTCTTGTGCGCTTAGCACTTCCATTTCTCGCTGCGGGGTTCTGAATTCACAAGCCCTCTCATCCTAGCAGACGACAAGAACCACAGATCCCCGTAACTCCTGCGCCAGGAGCAGAGGCAATGCAGACTATGCAAAGCTGTATGGTCAGCAGACTGGAGGACACCTGCGAGTCCATAAATTACACAGTTTTTGGAGCATGACATTGCTAGAAAAAAGTGACCCAATGGAGGTTGTTTAGATATCAGTAAAGGAAACGCCTGGAAGCCTAGGAAGCTGGGTGTGTAGGGAAAGGCGGAACAAACAGGGACAACTGACCCTACAGAAGAGAAGATGGGACTGTAACAGCGGTATTCCTGTACCTGACAAACTATATTTAGAGGATTTCACTGAGCCGTACGTGGTCTGGCTTCTGCCCATCACCGTCTGATGGTATATGTAAGTGCCTGGGAATGCATCCAGAGAAAGCAAAGCAGGCCATTTATACTCCACTGCATTTTCTACCCACAGAGCAAACTAGAAAATAAATTTCCTTTGAACTTCTCCAACTTACTCTATAATGTATGGAGTTAAGAATGCTCTTAAAAAAATACTTAGTTTCCTAAATGTCCCACAGAATACTATGCAAAATTTGCACTAACATGACCTGGGGAGACGTAGACTTGATTTTTTTGTTTTATAAAACCCATTATAATTATTAATGAACACATAAAATAATGTAAATGATAAGCAGTAAGTGTCTTTTATTATTAAGCTCTTAGCTATTTTGCCCATTAAGAAAACCAAATTAAAATAATTGAAGACTATAATCTGTCATGCATTCAAAATGCTCCATAGAAATTCAGACAGGCAAACATATTCAAAGTCTTTAAATGAGCACACTTAAGAGTCAGTCTAAGCATTCCAGGATTGGCTCATTAATTTTAGTGGAAATATTTTAATTCAGCTACTCTTACTGCTTATTGAAATCCTTGCTAAGGACTTACTTATTTATTTTTAACTGAATCTGCAATATGTTTAAGACTCATTTGTATAAAAGTTCTTAACTCTTATTTCGCAGTTGTTTTAGAAGCCAGTAGACAGACACGTCTCTAGCCCTGTATTTCCAAACAAATTACTGCGTGCTGCTTAAAGGATCACATATGGTTTCAATAAATAGATGCAAAAGTCAAACGGACAGAGAAAAATTAAGACCGATTTGGAGACCCAACCAGGTTAAGGTGATATTTATTAACTTCTGCCCCCTTTCATCACACTTGCCAATGATCCCAAGCTACGTCCCAGAAAGAAGGCAAAAAAGAAAACAGAATGTTCTCTAAAACACTTCAGCTGTCTTCAGAGAAAACCATCTATTCTGCGCCTCGCAAAGAGGACGCTTTGACGTGGCAAGGGCAGCTATCGTGTTTGAATGAAAGGAATATTTCCACTAAGTACAACACTGGGCTCAATAGCAGCCTGCAAGTCTTTATCCACCACTGGACAAAACGACTATCAATTGAGCTAAGTTTCCCATGGCGGCAGTATTTGCAAACAAGGTTAAGCAGGGAAAGATCTCTATTGGCACAGAAAGAAAGGATGGAAATGCACACTTGTAATTGCCGATTTCTTTCTTCCCTCAAGTGGGACTGGTTTCCTCTCATACATAACTTTCTAAAAACTTTGTATCTGGTTTTAGATAGCCAGATAAACAGAAGACAAGCAAGCCTTTCCAGACCGAAATCCATCCTTCTGCCTTGAATGCTTAAGTACACATCAAATCTCCTGGAAGAAGTGGCTTTCTCTTTCCACATATTATAGAGAGAGAATCAAGGACTACGCTTAGACTAGATGCCTAATTTTTACGTGGTTGAGATTCACTGCGATGAATGCCATTCTTCCTGCAATTACACACAGCATGTAGCTACTATCATTACTACTATGCAAGAGCTTAAGTTTCTCCCTCTTCTTTAAAATACAAATCCAAAGCCAAACTGTAAAAATGTTCCCTGTGTCCCAATGGCTGGATGCCTCTCATGTCATGTTAAATCTTCCTCCGCTCCAGCTGAAATCTGTGCAAAGTGATTTATAATGTATTTATTTTGATGATACAACAGAGTAAAACTAGTATGTCGGAGATATTAAAGCTGTCATTTAAGTTACTGATGTAACTGATGATGCAGCCTGCATTAGAGAAAGAAATGAAACTGTAAAATGTTTGAACCCAAGAGAAGCACCTCTCGCGCACGCCCGGCTGGCGCTCTGCAGCCTGCGGAGGAACCCGCTCCCCGGGCAGCTCGCCTGCTCCTTACCGGGGGAGTTTGCTTCCTCTGCACTGACCCTGCGAGCGCTTGGCTGAGGCGCTTCACCAAATGTTCAGTCGCTGAAAGCTTCCAGCGTTTCCCAGGTCCTTTGGCTTTCACGCGGCTCCCTCTGTCCAAGGGCTGTTCTCCAGCGCAGCAGCTCCCTTCAGGCCAATTACGTCCACGTGGATACGTTTCTCCGGAGCTTTCCCTATGCCCATCGGTAGCTTTGATGGTCTTCACTCCCTCTCTCCCTTCCAGGTTTTTTTTTGAATTGTTTACCAGGGTTTTTCTCCTCTACCTGGACGAAAATGTAACATCGAGCAGATGGAGAACAGGAGAATATAAATCAGGCTCAATAAGGAGACTGTAATGCAGTGGGAGAGAAGAATTTCTGCCTGCGATTCTGGCCAATAACCGTGTGCGACTCCATGCATAACTATGGGATGAAAATGAACTTGTCAGACTCATGGCCCAATTCAAAACTACCGTTATTCTGCTTGGGATAAAAGCAAAATAACAATTCCTTTGCCTAGGAAACCGAATTTCGTGCATGATCAGATGAGATGCTACAAACACAGAACACCTGGTGTGCAGCAGTGCGACCAGGCTCAGGATCTCCTGCGTTTTAACTTTGCTTTCCTACCTGCTGAAACAGCAAAGAATTTATGTTTTAGCATGAGTTGCCTGGACACAAGAAGACTGAGGTCTGCAGGATTCGTGGGGCCAGTCTGCTCTCTGCCGAACTCTCCAGTTGGGCCAAAGTTTCTGAGTGGTGACTTGGGACCATCAGCAGCTAAGACGATGCCAACCCTGCCAGGTCTCTGCCTTTACCAGGGAAAACTCAGTAAATTGCAATTTCTTACGTGGTCTTCATGATTAAATAATTAAGCAATTTTCATTACTCGCTATTATGAAGGTCAAGAAGCTAATGTGCCTGTATCAGGAACTGGCCAATGCTAATGGATCTTCCACATTGAATGGTAATTGATATGACAGAGTAATTTCTAAAGCAACCTGTGCCTTTCTTCAGGCCTTTTGCAGCCGCTTCAGTTTTTAAGTACTCCGCTGTGGAAATGCTTCAGACTGTAGCAAGGTGAGTGAGAGGGAGGGGAGCGGGAGCGGCTCTGATGGGAAGGGAAGATCATTACGGACCAGCAGAATACCAGCACATGACCAACGCCTTATCACTGCCAGAACGTTGATAGCAGAAGCAACAAAACTTGTTCTTACTACTCTTTCTCTTATCTCTCTTTACAAGAGAGCAGATTCTTCGGTGTAGCGGCTGACAGCATCCCAGTGGAGTTGCATGTGCTGCTATCAGGTGAATTTTGGCCCTGAAGAACTGAGGCTGGTTCACACTGTGCAAGATGCAAGTGGCTGATATTAAGGAACTGGGATTTGAACCAGACGCACGAGCCCTTCTCTGCTGTGGAGGATGCTCCATGACAAAAGGTCAAGGAAATACCTCTGAGAGTTCAAAACACACTGTTCTTACTACTGTGGTGGAGGAGTCCTGCCAGGCAAGAGAAGATCATCCTTCATAATCTATTTACGAAGGGCTACGCACTGCTGTCCTTACATAGGGTACCATCCTGCAGTGCCGCCTTGCAGCTGACCCTACTGCCGTCTCACACGGCTATGCCTAAGTGAAGACTAAGTCAAGAAAAAGAAATCACTGTAGCGGCACTTTGTCCTCATTTCTCTTTGAAGGGTGTCTGTTCTGAAGCCTTCCACCACGCCTGCCACAGAGCCAGCCCGGCAAAGAGAATCCAGCACCCTTCTGGGTAAAACTGAGCGGGAAACCTGAGTGCTCAGTGCAGAAGACAACCAAGGGCAGTAAGTACTGCCCTGCGCAGGAGTAACCTGACCACTGTCACTAATGATCGAAGCCCTCAGCTAGTATAAATCAGCATAGACTCACTGGCTTCAAACAGAGGCATGCTAATTTATTTCAGTCGAAAATGTGGTCCGTGGCATTTAAAAATTAAGCTGCGCAGCAGAAGAACAAGGGAAGAACAGTCTTTGTGCAATGACATGCAGCAATTCAACACAAGCAGCATTCCTCTCCGTAGGACAGTGAGCTCAGACACAGGGAAAAAGTATTCAGTGGGGAACAAACACACTTGTGTCCTCATGAAGGGAGTTCTTCCCAGATTCAAGGGATATAATTAGTCTTAGTACGAACTTTGCTTTTGTAATGAGCTCTGGCTTTCCCAATCATATATAACCATGCATTGAATTCATATTTTGCACGACACCTACAGATATTACTGATCGCGGAGAAGCGGTGCTGTGGCATGATTGCAAATGCAAGTCTCAGCACAAAATAAAGCTGTTGGACCTGGCTGCAAATAGCTAACAATAGGAAACAACAATAAAACCCTCTAGTGTGTATATTTTGGAGAACAAAATCCGCTGAGGCTCATGTTTGAGACGCTACTTTGGGATGCTTGGAGAGCAGGATTTAAAGCTCTGCAGTTCTCAAAGTCTCTCTAATAAGTTTAATTATAGGAAAAGCAAGCCCATTCGTTTGTTCCGTAGGGTAGAGTACATGGCGCAGCATACATAGATGTTATTTCAATGGTCAGTAAAGGGAACCGCCAACTGTGATTAGGCAGAAAATTAAGTTCTCCCTATGCACTACAGGAGCAATGCTAATGGGCATCAGTGCAGGTTTAGACTCCATGATCCTTATGGGTCCCTTCCAACTCAAGATATTCTATGATTCTATGATTTATTGTCAACTGAACAAAGCCAGTGTGAGATGACTTTGGTCCTAGGACTCATCCTCACATGTTACGCAAAATATTGGATCCTCTGTAACTTTTCCCCGATGGCCAAATTCTGCCCATGGATGGATACATATGCTTCCTTCCACAACGGGTAACAGCAGCTAAGCTGACATCTGACAGTTGCATTTTTCCTTCAAGCAACTGCCGAGCAAGGCACCGCGAGAACTCTGCGGTCAGGAAAATCTGGCAAGGTAACAGCAAGCAGGCAGAAGTCAGGCACGTGCACCCCAGCCCACACCGCACGATCCAGCGCCATGCCGACATTCGCCGCGCATGTGCACAGCTACATACGCTGTGCACCAGCTGCCCATATTAAAGACCAGCTACAGGCACACATTGCCACGCGCGTGCCAGCTGCATTTGCCATCGCCTACAAGCACTGAGCCTCCCGCAATCCCCTCTCCCAACCAGCGCTCTTCTGCCCTGGCCGTCCTGTCTCGCCTTCCCGCAGCTCAGAGGCTTTGCTAAGGGTGCCCCTGGCAGCTGCTGCTCCTGCACTCGGGCCCCTCTTTTCAAAGGTACCCTTCCCTCTGGCATAGGTGCCCTCAGACTCAAACACCCATCGTTTCTGCAAATCTGCTTCATGCATGAGGGATGGGAGATTGCCTCCTAGGAAATTCAAACCTAGCTCAACTTTGCTCATTTGGAACCAATTCACAGGGTTGCATTTTTGGCAAGTTTTTCTCTTTCATTAACTGTACTTCTGTGCAGGTTAGATCTGAGACCCTCGCTTACTTTGACTTGAATTCACAGTAGACTTAATTCATATAACTTATTGATGTGCTTCCTGCCCACACGCGTTTAACACAAGAGGCAGACAGGCCCGTTTTAGGACATGGCGCCATATATTAAAAAAAAAAAAAAAAAAAGCAATCACTTTTGACAGGTTTTAGCGCCTTTTACATCTCACTTACATTTATGAAACATTCTGTTTTTGAATTTAACCCCCCAAAGCCAGTAACAGTCCTCAAAAGTCACAAGCACGGACGCAACCACAAGCCTCCCACCCCCCAAAAGCCCCAGCAACAACGACCGCGTCCGCGTAGGTCGTTCTGTTTGCAGAAGGCACAAAGCACCGAGGCCTGAACAAGCGGCTGAGCAGCCACACTCCGGCACAGCCGTTCCGCAGACATACTCACGCGAGTACACCCAAATACCGCGCAGGCAGGCAGAGGGGCTGTGCTCGCGTGCGCCGGCACGCGCGGCTCCGGCGCACCTCGGGCCAAACGCACCGCAAGGTAGACTGGCGCTTGATTAAGGCTCCAAAGAGCAGTTACTTTCTAGGATCTCAAGAGGCTCACAATGAAAAGTCTTCCTCTTACTAATAATTTACAGGTGGGGACACGTTAATTTGCTGATCGCATTTGCCTTTCTCAGCACTTCCACAAATAGGTGCGAGATGCAAAGCACTCGCTCGGATTTTCTGTGCAAACCTGCAGCTTGGCGGACTTGGCTAACAAGGGTGGTGGGGTCCAGTCTGGTCTGGGACGCTAATGCTCCGCTGCCTTTTTAACTGCAGATACTCTGACAGACATACTGAATTTCTTGTTTAATTTTTTTTTGCAGTATTATTAATTGATAATTTAATTTCCAATCTGGTGAATTACACGCAATTCCTTCACCATCAGTTAAATGACAAGTTTAGAGCAGAATAGTTTAGGTAAGCAGATTGTCAGTGCTTATGGCTGTAAGACATAATTATGTACAGCCAACTGTGTAACGCGCTTGAAAAAATTATAAGCCTAGGCACAGAAATTAAAATTCTTTCAAGATGAAGTTGTACAAATACAGCTGCAAAAAGCTGCAAAATCCTATTAATTTATTCCAACTGTAGCGGGTAGTGCAACGGGGTTCCAGCCCCCGCCGCCCTGCCAAAGAAAGTTTAACTGCAACACGCAATGAAGCAAAGGCTGGATGTTTAAGTCTAAACATGGCTCCAGAAAACTATTTCAGCTATTATTTATGTACTCATAAACTTCTGGGCATCAGTTGGTAACTCGGCAGGATGACTCCTCAGCGTGTCAGGGCAAACATTAAACGCTAAATTACCATATGTCAGCTTAGGGTAGTTAATAATTCTACCACATCTTGGACAACTTGAAGGCTTTTCTGAAACTGCTGTCAAATCAAATCTTTCCTTTGATCAATAAAGCAGCACAATGAAACACACTGTTTGTGGTGTCTAAAATAATAGATTAGCAAAATACTGTAAAGGCAACTGGCAGGGTCTAACTCCATTTCTTAACCGGAGATCCCCAATACGCACATCGATACTTTCAACAAGGCGACCCACACGAGGCAACGGCACGTGTCTGGACCTCACCCATCTATTTCTCTGTTACATGCATTCCTGGTTTGCCACCAAACCCCCCTACAGCCCCAGAGCTGCGGGTTACCTGCCGATCTAACAGGCAGCAGTTAATTACGGGAGCAATGTTTGTTCCACACCGCTGGGTCTATCAACTGCAGCTGGAGGAGTAAAATAGAGAAAGACTGCAAGCATAGAGAACCCGTCCGACCTTCCGCTTGTTTTCCAGCCTGTGTAACAGAGATATCTCTGGCAATACTGAGAATAAGGACCGGCAGCAATCTCTGGGAACAGCCAAACAAGGTAGGAAATGCAGAAATCTGTACGCTGGGCTTTATTTAAACAGGTACTACCAACCCCAAATCGCACTTCTGCTGCCACTTGTACTCTCAGTCAAGTACGGCTACGACTAACACACGCTACTACAGAAGTAAAACTGACTGGAAGGAAATGTTATTGCCTCTGTGCATTTGACAGCATCAATGACACATTTCAAGATATTCAACACCGGCAAATCGGGGCCAGATCGTCAGTGCAATTGTGTTCCTGCCAAAGCACCTGAAACGTAAGTCAAATTATTTCTAGGGCTTGCCACACATCTTTCTATGAATACGCAGAAAATCGGGCCCTGGCTTCCCGTAGTGCATCCACAGGTCATTTGTAGCCTCTATATGAGCCCTGGAAGGGATTTTTACTTAACACAAACTGAAAGCAACGGTGCTGCACTGCAGACGACTTCGCCGCGCAGCACCCAGCCTGGCCCTCGCTCCCGCGAGCAGCCCTCCAGGAACAAAGCTGGGAAACCCTGCTCTAGTTTCTTATTTTGAAGCACGAACGAAATCTGAGCTCTTACAACATTTCTCTGTTTTCTCGTGCTCTTTGGTCTGTTCACTATATCCACTGTCGTGTTGGATTTTACAGTTCAACTGAGAGTCAGAAATATGCCCTCCCGTTCTTACGGATCCACCCCATCCAGTACTCGTGGCTTCTTAAAGCCTTGTTGGAGACCGGTGACAGCAGGAGCGGACCTGGAACACGCTGGTCCCCAACAACCTTTAAAACCATCGTCAGTGAGTAGAGGAAAACCATTTCTTACAGAACATTTCTGAGCATTTTGGGTTTTTGTAATTCAGGTCACTCCATCCGCCCCTCCATCGCTGATGGATTTAGTCGTAGTGGTTGTTCGCAGGCTGCAGGGCCCTGAGAAAGTGATGTGAAAGTCGCTGGTGGCAGGAAATTGCCTTCATAATACTTTCAATTTAAAAAAGTTGATAATGACGCAGGGAATAGGTCCTGTGGGAACCGCGAGGGTTGAAAATAATCCACCAGTGAAAGAATTGTGAACTGCTGACTTTCGGCATTTAATTGGGATGGCATTACAGGTCATCTTCCTCTGTCAATCCCATACATACTCGAAAGGTGATACTAAAAAGGAACAGATTATTATTATTTCATACAGTACCTTTTTTTTTTATCGGAGGAAATTAAAAGAAAACAGTCTGTCACATACCAAAATCCCATGGCTGCTTTATAAGCCATGCCTTGCTCTCCGAGCTAGTGTAAATCAGCATGGCTTCTTTTAGTTCAGTGCCTTTACACCGATTTCCACTGGCTGACAAGCTGACCCAGTATTTTTGTGGTGATTAGAGTGGGATATCGCTTCATGTTTATTTCTAGGAAAGCTCAAAGTTGGCTCTTGTGCCTTTGAGAAGCTGGATGTATGCGGGGGAATGATGTTTCCTCAAACTCTAAATCTTCAGGGCTTTTTTTTTTTTTTTTTTCTTTTTTTTTTCTTTCTAATAAGAAGCAGGAGGAAGATTTCCTGACCCTCTGAACTATCCCTGGTTTTGAATACGCTACATGGCATGCCTGTAAACAGAAGAAGAAAGCTCTTATGTGAAACTTCTTAAACTGCAGAGGATGACGGACAGCAAATGGGATGCAAGCCAAGGAACATGACAATTAGCACAGAGAAAGTTTTCAGGGTTTATTCCATCAGTCAGCACTTAAGGAGGCTTTGAAGGGGAAAAAGCATCCTTTTATATACTAATCCACTACTACTGCACTTTCCCCCTATTCCATGGATTTAGTGCTTAGCTGCTAAATATCTATACGCAGAGCTTTATTAAGAGGAGTTGGTTTACTTTTTGAAAGATTCCACATCCATTAGTTTATAGAGAGAAAAAAAGCAAAATCATTTCGCCTGCTGCAATATCCAGAGTTTAAATGACAATTTACTCTTCCCCAGCTCTTAGTACTTAAAGATGGGGATGAGAGAAGAGCTAGCGTTTCTTGCAATATTATTTCTGGCCACCACCTTACCAAAGAGTCGGGTTGTGCCACAGACGATAAAGAACTCGGTGAAAGCAAAGGGAAAATCCCCTACATTTCACCCCCTTCCTGTTCTGTCTTGGCAGACTTCACGTCTGAAGAGGCACCTTACTGTTCCAAGGTAAAATATTTTCACTTTTCTTTAAACAGAAAAAGTTCTCTCAAGCAAGAAGTTGGGCAACAGCAGGGGACAAGGCCATGCCAGTATTAATTAGCAAATTCCAAATGAATCATAGTTTGTGCTTAGCGGGGTATGCTTGAAAACCATGTGAACTTTTAAAATGCTGTGTTGAGCATAATAGTTCCAGCTTATTTTTATATATTTTTTAATAGGGCTAACAAAGACAGAGATGCTTTGGAAGGGCATCTTATTCATTCCCTCCATGGCCCTGTTCCCAGGCATTTGTGCTCTTGCCCATCTCTTTATTCAGAGGACGACACCCCCCTTAGCTCATCCCTTTTGGTTCAAGGCCACTACTGGGGGACAGGATTTTTCCTCTAATTAAGAGGTGGCATGTGTGGTTGTCCACACTGCGCCCTGAATCACCTAGCAGGGGGTGCGCTGTGACATGCCACACTTGTCACTTCCACGGCTCTTTGATCCCGAGTCCCCAGGACTCCAAGATCTGCCTTCCCCACAGAGGAGCGCTGCTCCTGCCGCCTGCTGCCGGGCTGCCTCTCCGTGCCAGGGCTCCCATCGCTCCGCAGGTTGGTGCTTTCAGGCACCCAACTCCCTGCCTCGGCACGGGAGGCAGAGCCAAGTAGCGGCTACATATGGCAGCAACTGCAGCGACAGACTCTGATCTTAATTTCAGGATTATTTAGGTTGTGATTGAGCCGGGGCACCTGCCTGTGCAAGGCTCATCAATTCTCTTTGATTTGGAAGGCTCTGTGCATCTGTGTCAGACTGTGACTTCAATTTCAATGCAGAGCTTCATTGCTGTTTTTCCTCTCTTTCACTTCTATATTGAGTTTAAAAGACACGGGAGTTGAGAAGAGAAATCGGTGCACCGGTACAGGGTAAGCAGTAACGGGAGATTGTGAACATTCATTGGGGTAGCATGCAAAGAGACAAAGATGCCCTTGGCAATCTCTGAAACACCAGAATTTCAGCTCCAAACGTCAGGGTGAGGGTAAATAAACAACAGATCAGACTGAGAGCACCTTCGACCACCTGATCCGAGTTCCCTCAAAGGCTGCGGAAGTCAGTACAGAAAGGTTTCACTGCCTACACTCGAGTGGGTGGCAGAAAGACCGCACAGATATCCAGGCTGCGGCCAGACCAAGCCACAGCCGACCAGGACGCAGCGCCGGCGATTCAGCTTCAGAGGGGAGGACGGATGAAACACCCCGGGTGTCCTTTCTGCCACAGGAGACCAATGCCACCTTCCAGGGGAAAAGCTCTTTCAAGGCGAGTAGAGGCAGGGAAAGACACTGCAATTTTTAAAGGATTATGGTCTAAACACAAAGAATGTTCCAGAGCAATAAGAAAACTCATACAATGAAACGTGATTTTTTTCTAGGCATGTGTATCTCCTGAACCAGATCAGGAACCGTTACTGACCCGGTGCGCCTGTTGGCTGGGAGGAGGAAGAAAAAGGGAAAACAAAGAAAATACAACCCCCTCCCCATTCTGTACCAGGATAGCCCTGCCGCTAGCAGCAAGCAGGCTGGGGAAGGATTCAGCCGCTCAAATGCGCATCGCACAGCGTGGGCTTAACTTAACTCAAACCTGTCTGCCATGATTTATCAAGAACAGCGGTAACAGCGAGATTCACATGTCTCCTTAAGCTCTCCCTTACCCTGGCAAACAGAATGGACCGCGCACAGAAAAGCTGGGGGCTACTGCAACCTAAAGAACAACTGCAATGTTCACTGGGATCCAGAACATTCAGAGCTATTTTAATCAAATTACTATCGATTAGGGACAAACTAGAGTCTATTGAAGTTAATGGACAGATTTCCATCGACTTCAAAGGGCTCTGGAACAGCCTGTAACAGAGAAAACAAGCAAGTATCAAAATGAGAAAATGCATTCTAGTCTGACCCTAATTGCATGAGATGAAAGAACTGTTTCAGCCGAAATTTTTTGAAACTATTCTGCCCGACACAAGCATCAAACATCTCAAATGGTCAAAATCCAGCAAAGCTACCAGTGAGTAAGGAAAGAGTCTGATAACAGCAAGCGTGGCCAGCTGTGGGTACCAGAGACCTATGAACAGATGTATTAGCTCTACTGACAGCCATAGAAGACCTTTACTAGCTTAGGCAGGAAAAAAACTTCACAATTTTGTGTGTGTATAGATATATACACTAATTTAGTTTTTCTTTCCACTCAAATTTATTTTCTCTAAGAAAGAAGATATTTTCTTTTCTTTTTCCCTAGAAAAATGTTAGTGTTTAACTCCTTGCTACAAACATCCCATTTGCCCTTTTGTCTTCACAGGACCTACTCATCTTCTCCGAGGGATGCATATGAAACCATGACGCAAGCAATTTCTTTAAACTAGCCTCTCTCTTACTGCCTAGAACATTTTGTTGTCTTTAAAGCTATGTATTTATGTGACAGCCAGACATCCATTAAAACCCACAAATCTTAAGGCCTAAGAGGTACAAAAGGGATTTCTTCTTTTAAATTTTATAAGGGAAAAATCAGGCCTGAATACTGGGGGGTCATGACTTTACTGACCTTCACAATATTAGGTTCTTCCCAGAGTTGGAGTAATTAAGTATTGAGTCTGTGGAAGAAATAAGTTTTTTTTCCTATTAAAGAAGCTGAACTGAGAGAGCACTTTAAACAGCTTGTAGGGACCAGCAGCACCATATTGTTCTCAACTCCAGCATTACATTTCTCCAGCTTTCATTCATTCAAGAGGTTTAGCAGGTAAACAGATAAATCCCACTTGAAGTCACTTGTGCCGTGCTTGAATGGCAGCGGAGGCTGTAGTGGCTTTCTTGATCACACAATAGTGGAGAAAATTTGAGGCAGTAAAGGAAGAAAGATTTGGGGTTTAAATGCTCCATCCTGTCTAGTTCCTTCTTCTGTCAACGTTCAATAGGATGTTTTGCTCAAAGTGTATCAAAATAAGTACCAGAATCTGCCCATACATACCTTTTTCTTTGATGGACAGATGAAGATCCCAGCACCAGCATTACCGACAGGAAAAGAATACAAACATCCAACAAACATCTGGCTACCAGAGCCCTGACCGCCAGGTCTTTGGGCAGAAAAGGTGTCAGAACATTGTCCACCAAAGGCTCCAGGCCCAAAGACTTCCAGCCAAACCCTTCTTCCATAAAAACCCTTTGAGAAGAACGAATGCAAAGCACAGCAGTAGCTGCTGGGAGCTCCTGCTCCAGCTATGCTGCCATTTTAAACCGCAACGTTCGGCCAGGGAGATGCTGTTTATCGCTTCCCTTCGCTTTGCTCCCAGCTAAGCGTCACCTCAGCGGTCATCTCGGAGCGCGCGACTGGAGCACTGACCAAAGAACTGCTTCAGATAACCGTGACTGGGATCGAAAGATATGGTTCAAGCATCTCTTAATGTCCTATTATCTGTGGATCACTGACAGGGTTGATTAGAACAGTTTGACATGACTCCAAAGGAGCTGTTATGGTCTATTGTATCAATAGGTACCTAGGGAGCCTTTAATCTGCAGATGCATGTGTAATAACAGCATACTAAAAACACAGTATTTTTTTTTCTTAAAAGCTGCTACTGCTAAAGCAGTAAAAAGAAGCAAAAGTAATGTTCATTGTAAAAATAAAAGCCCTGTCATTTTTCACATGACAAGAGCACAAAAAAGTCTGAAACCCAAGATTTTTCCTCTTTCACTTGTAATATAAAAATGATCCAAAATGTTTACGCCAGGAGACAATTTGGAACGACTTGTTTTCCTGCTGAGCTATAATCTTGGTCAGCGGGAACGCTACTGATGTGACTCAAACTGTATTGCTGCTGTAGTGTGAAGGAAAGAAGGGGTGAACTGTCATAATTCTTAAATTAGCAGAAACGTTTTTTTGTGTGTATGATGTGTGAAAGTATGAAAATAAGCATGGGGGAAAATTGTTTGTTTCCCTTGGAAACTGGTAGATGGATTTGATTAAGAAAAGTCTACTTCCATGTTAGGTTCTCATGAGGTTCCTGGTTACTGCAGAGACAGGCGTGGTGCGAAGGCACACACACAAAGATACTGTTTTAGCAACAGAATTGAAATGATACACAGAATATACAATTATCACTTATGAAGTCATAAGCTCTTGCTTTTTTCAGAGCAGATTCTTTCAAAACACTTATTTGTGCAGTGAGGTCTATGAGATGCCGTATACCCAGAGCACAGAGGCATTCAAATCTGTTTGCCTGGAAAATGCTGTTAAAAAATGATTTGCTTAAAAAGAATTCTATTTACAAGAAAGGAGTTAGAAGATGCTTTGGAAACATTTGATTGCTCATTCTTTAAGCAGTGTCTTTTTGCCGATACAAGACAGTTTTCAAAAAAGGGTATAAGGTACACAAACATCCAGGATCTCGGAGGAGAAGAACGCAGACTGTTCAATCCTGTTCCCATTTAGTCCCGACACAGAAACACATGCACAAGAAGTTTTGCAAGAGAATAAACATCCATTACGCTAGCAATTAAATCCTTACTTGTACAAGGGTCTTAATGTTTCCACTGACAGTCGTGACAGAAGAGTACCACTGTCTCCTAGGAATTTTAATGAAAAATTCTTCAATGCAGAACTGCACTCGTGTGATTTGGCACACTTCAGTCCCTAGGTCTTCAGGGGAAAAAAAAAGCTGGGTTACAAACCCCCTACAACAGACAAACACTTGACGGTATGTTTCAAAACATTATTTAAATAGACACTTCTGTTCAAGTTATTAATGCCTTTAATATGGATTCTCATCTCCTCTTCTCTTTTTATTACTTTGTGTGTCTTTCTGGTTATTTAAAGAGTTGGGAAAAGAGCTGGTCAGCACTTCAGAGATCCCACTGCTCATCAGTGACAGATGCCGACCATAAAGTTAAAGCCAACACAAAAAAACCCCAACCCAGAATCCTTTTTCCTTCTCTCAGGGGAGCGAAGGCGAACACATCCGTACCTCCCTGTCCTGCTCCTCCCAGCTTCCTGCTGCAGAGCAACACGGAGCCAGCACCGAGCTCGCTGGCTTGTTTTAACTCAGAATATGGCAGTACCAGCTCTTAGCGGCTCTTAAGCACTACATTACCTGGACCAAATCTGCTGCCCAGTCACTGCGGGGGAGTGTTAGAGAAGCCCATGAGAACACCTTGCATCCTCAGAAGACAAATCTGCAGGTGCTTGAGCAGCGTGTGCCCCCTCCCCTCGTACCGCGCTGCCCTTTCCTCGAGGTAACAGCTGGCTTTGACAGCCCGCGTGTTTGATGGTGTGGATATCACACACATGGGAAAAGGGTCACGGTTTCCAGATCATCTGGTGGAGTAATGGGAGGAGACAGCTCCCCAGCAGCAAGAGCCAGAACATCTCTGCGCTCCGACATCGCGTCAGGGCACCGGGACAGTCAAAAGAAAACCAGAGATCTCCCGTGCCCTGAAACATCTGGTCATCTGCATCAGCCCAGTGGTGGCGTCAGATCGTGCCAAATGCATCTGGGCTTCTTCCTTGTTTGCTTCATCTTCCGCACCTTCAATCTGAACTAATTCCAAGCACGGATCAGCTGGCGAATTTTTAGCGATTGTGAAAGCTGGAACCATTAAACACAGGCAGAATGGGACAGATACAGTCCAAGGGCAAAAAACTTCAGTCCTATCTTCTAATATACCTACCAGTGTAGTCCCAAGGCTCTCTTGGAAACAGTTTCTTATCCTGACATGCTGAATGTTTAGGTAACGTTTTTCACATTAACAACACAGCAAGGAAATAAAGAGCCAGACAGTTCATGTTCATGAGTAAACTGTGTATACGAGGAGAGCAAGAGATCTTACCCATTCGGAGGCTGAAATCAGATCTCCAGGGATGCTTTAGATTATTGCCCTACAGGATGCCTAGAGTTTTTATCTAACTTAATGGTTTTCCTAATACCAAAATGCTACTAATGAGTAATATGGCTGGATGAAAAAAACTTTTATAAAGTCACTTGCGACTGGATTAAGTGTATCAAGATGCTTTCTTTGATATTGTCTTGTCAGTTCGTATCAAGTGACTCTTCCATGCTTTCATGTCAGGTAATTCCCAAGAAATTCATGGCTACAATCTAAAATAAATGTGTGACTTTCAAATCAGTGAGAGCTGAATGATAGGAATTTTAAATTGCTGGGATAAAACTGCTAGCTACTTCATAACACTCACGCTGCTTCCAGATTTAATACCTGCCTTTTCAAACACTATCAATTCACTTAATATGTCAGTGGGGAATAACATTACTTTATTTTATTTTCCTTTACAAGGATCATGAACCATTTTCTCTTGCAGAAATGTACCAATTACCCACATGCCAATTGTCCCAGACACACTCTGATCTTACAGCGTGGACATCCAGTTCAGACGCACACAAAGCTTTCTGATGCCACAAAAGAACCACTATGGGCTAAATTCAGGACTGATGAAAGCCGGCAAATTTCTGCTGACATCAGTGGAACCGCACTCCCCAATGCAGGTTCTGAGTTTTGCCCTCTGCCCCAAGAATCTGGCAAATGCCGATGGAAGTCAGAAAGAAAGGTTTCATGTGAAAAATACCTAATTTAAGGAATTAGCAGAGCAAAGCCATAAAAAAAAGAGGCTAGAAATAAGAGACTACATTGTTCCACTTATGCTGGGATAGGCAAGTTGTGTCTTACTCTGCCAGCTGGGACACTGGAGGATGGGGAATTACCGCTGGGGCAAGGCAAGCGGTGTTTGTACTGCTCCCCGCCCTCGCGGGATCGCTTGGCACGAGGAGTGCAATGGGAAAAAGGGGGACAGTCTTCAGGAAAGGCCACGTTCAAGGAAACATCGAGGGGTCAGGTACGCGTGGTGGCACAGCTTGGCCGCTCGACGCGTAGCACTAGATGCAATGTCTACAGGGCACAGCGAGCTAGCGCCAGAACTGGAAGCCGTGTATCTAAGCCTGCCCTCGCTAATTGGTCCTGCTGAGAATTTGGGTGTATTAGCCAGGGCAGAGTGCCACACTAATGAAGCTGTACTGCTTCTGGGACCGGGGCTGGTAGCTCTGCAGGGCACTGCCCTGCGCTAGGCAGGCTTTCCAGGCTGCTCACAGCCACCGCGGCCACCTCCGCCTGCCGCTGCCCGGCGCGGTGCTGATGTACCCCGCGACCGTGCCACGGGAGCTCTGCCTCCTGCAAGCGCTGATGGCAAAACAAGCTCTGACCGGCTAAAGGAGCTCCTTTAGTCTGAAGCTGCATTCACCGACTACTTGCTTTACCTTTTGCAGGCTCCTGTGGAGGAGACGGGGCACTGCGCTTTGATCCTGAGAGAGCTGGCAATGCTGGGAACTCTGCGGCAGGCCCCTGCCAGTTTATTTCTGGTAATGCATCGTCCCACTGTTTCAGCATTGTTTACAGTGATGTATTCAGAGTATCTGCATATACATTATATATGCAGCTCTCACCAATGCTTGGTAGACCTTATTCTGCATTGACTAGGATGTGCTGGGAGATATGCCAAACATAGTCAGCAGAGAGCATCACATTGTACTTGGAAGCATTTACCTTGAACTTAACAATGGCTTTCAGCACGGAATACTCACCTGTCCTGCTCTTTTGAGAGCTATTAACAAAGCTCCAGTTTAGGACTTTACCTGTTATACCACTGATGCTAAGACAAGTTACAGACACAAATACCATTCTCAACGGACTGATGAGCTAGCTGTGATATCCTAAGCGCTGGGGGATATCAGCCCAAAAAATAAACAGTGCTTTTTAGACTTCAGGTGTTTGTGAGATCTAGGTGACACATTAAGAACTGAACTGTAGAAGCCAGCATTTCAAAATCAAAAGCGGTTTGCTCCTGGGGACTGAGCATTGCATGACATTCCTCAAGGGTAAGAAATGGCGGGATCCTCAGACTGAAGCCGTCACAGAGCGACGGTCAAAGCTTTGAGCTCACATGGGGCTCTTTACCCCAGCACGGTGTCCTGCATCTGGCAGCCCATTTTTATGACATCCGCAAGAACAAATGCTACTCTTTTGTAAAATTTGCTTCAATCAGCTAAGTTAAAAACAATTGGGCAGACTTCCTTAAGAAACAGGGCTAAAACCAAATCACACTACAATTATTCCCCCGATTTCCAAATGTTCAGCTGCCTGGCACCGACCAGCCTGACGGAGCTGACAGTCAGCTCGTGAGCACCTCTCCGAAACCCCGCGTCACCAACCGTGCTGGAACGGCTCTCGCCGAGTTGATCCGACCCCCGTTTGTAAGGCTGGTATAACATTAAGATGAATTCACGGAGCAAAACCGTAACAGTCCAATACTGAACGAGACTACACATTTGTGTGATACTGTGGCAGGGGAAAATTAGGAAGAAGAGATGAGAAAGAAATCAGCCACAGCCGCATGATAAAGGAGAGAGATCTCACTGTATCTGCAGACTGTAGCGTGAAACTTCCACAAGCCATAGGACAGATATTAATGAGCATCAGACAAATCTAATAGGAGGTATCAAAAGCAGGTACCAAACAGGATGCAAATAATGAAAGAGAGAAAAATGCGCAGGAAGAGAATAATGATACTAAAAATGGTGTTTTATATCTCTTGGACCACAAGTAACAACTTCATTTGCACTGACCTTCAAGAAGCAGTCCCAAATTTGATTTTAACTAAGCAGGCTGCAGTGTTAGTGCTCATTCACAGAGCAGAATCCTGCTCGTCTCTTAGCGGCAGCTGAAGATGAGGGATCAGGGGGACAACCCCCTCTTGAATTTTTCAGCCGCTCCTGGCAGACCCAGGGCCAAGCGATAAACCCCACAGCACCGCAGGAGCCAGGGATGTGTTACGGCTGACTTGCTCCCCTACAACCCAGGTGTTTCATGGCATATTCCTCTCTTTAACAGGTTGCGCTAGTATTGATTCAAATCAGTGAGAGCTATATTGCTCCCCCAAAGGGTTTGAGTGTTACAAAGGAAGAACATTTCAAAAGACCTGATCCTCCTTATTTTTCACACTTATTCCCAACGACGCAACAGAAGAGAGCTTGAGGCTTCCTCCATATTCCTCCCTTTTACTGCTATGCCTTAAAAACATTTCAAGAAGTTATCCTCGGATGGCAGTAGCATATTGGGCCACTGAACTTCTCCATGTCAAATCAGCTGGTGACCTCTCAGCGTGGCTTCCTTGGATGAGTGCCCTCCACGCAGGCTGGCAGCCCCCGTGGCCAGCAGCCAACCTCCCAGGGCTTCTGCTTGGCCGGGGCCCTTCTTTGTTTTATTGGTCTTCATTTTGTTTTCATTTTAATGTGATGGTAAAAAATTTATCTGATAATCTAAACAAGGTAATAATTTTGCGCTATAAAAGTGCCTGTCTTCCGTTGTTACTGCCACCATCGTATATTGGAAAGTAATATTTGCAGCATTATACAAAATTGTTATTCTATTAAAATGATAAAATGGCAGTGGTTTTATTACATGAGTGATTTTCCAGGCACTGATATGCCCTTTACTGCAGGCAAGAATAATAAACACATTATTCACCAACACATTAGGGAACAATCCTGTGATTTTGGAAAACAGTTGTAACAAACAAGTAAGTTATTACAGTGACATGCTCAGGAAACGTAGCCCCCAAATCTTATCTACTGTAACTAAATACTGCTGATAGCCAGGGACTCTGCCTGCTTTGCACTCCAGCCGTTTGTTCCCAAGAAGTTGGCAAATCATAAGACAGACACTGAGAATTGTTCATGCACTTTTTGCAATCCCATCTAATCCAGGCCTTGGGATTTTAACCCTTTATTCCTACTGAAGTATTAAGGATTTACCATCTGCTGCTGCAGAATCCGCAAGGATGAAGACGGGGAGAGGATTAAATTAATTAACAAATTCTAATCCTAAAACAGTGCTGGCGATGTTAGGGCTCTCTAAATTCTAATGAGGATTTAGAGTAACGCTGGCTACTTCCCCATTAAAAAGGAGGAAAATAATGTCACGTTATCACGTCCCCAGCCTCTGCCCGCCCCACACAGCACTCGTGGCGTGCTTTATCTGACGGGCTCTATTACAGGGATTGCTCAGGTGCCTGATGCACCTTCCCAGCCACGTCTGCAAGCAGGAGCACAAACCCATCTGCACAGGTCACAGCTATGTCAGGCTGTTGCTTGAAAACATTATCAAGGTTATCTATATTGTTGTACATCCTCTAAGTTTTTTACAATATAATCCTACATCAGGTAATACAACCCGATATATCTGACTGGCAAACAGACCTCGGATTTTATTCCCTCCTCTTTACTAACTCAAATAGATTTGCACCCATTGCCACCCACAACTGGCCAACAGTCTGTGTCTGCAGGTAATGAATAGGAAGGTCAAACAACATAAAGACGCACGTTTGAGATGTCTCAGGTCACCAGTGACTCGTTTAATACCAGAAGACAGTGAACACAACACGGGAAGGCAAAGCAAAGCGGGGAGAGCTTCAGCAGGGATGAAAATCAGACCATCGCTTGCGCTTGAAATGATGTCTACCTACGTGCAATGCAGTGATGGACAACATGCCCTCTCTGCAGCAAGCGACGCTACGATGTGGAATAAACCAACAGGTCACAGACCCCCATGCCATTAAAAGCACTTGACTTCTTGGGGGCAAGTGCAAATTTAAGCCATGTTGCGAAGGGAATTTCACCGGGGAACCTGAGCCCTTTGTGCTGGGAAGCAACTTTAAATTTTCTGACATTGCTGTGAATTTGGAAAGGAAACATATGGAAACCAGACGACATATTTCACAAACTGCCAAGCAGATTTTGCGTGGTTTTAGAGAACATGTACTCCAGGGAGTGTCCACAGCAACTTGATGGTCTTGATGGCTAACATTTGTTTTGCATCTTTATGCAGAAGAACCGAGACATGATCATTCATCTGTCTCGTCTTTCCATACAGGTGCATGCTTCCCAGACATGCTAGAAGGACAGATGTTACTAGCAAATGCCTTTTAAAGGAAGGAAAATAACGGGAGGGGAGTGGAGAGACTACTCAAGCGGATCAGAGGCTTGGACTGCTCTCTCTCCTGGAGAGCCCCGGTGGGTAATGCAGATGCGCTGGCTGCGGCAATCGCTCCTTGGAGCACGGGGTCTTTATGGAAACTGTACACTACACTGCAAATGAAATCAGTTTTCTTATTAGTCTCCATAGTGGAATAACAAACTACAGAATTCATAATATCTAGAGACCAGTGGCTACATTTTGATTTTCAAGCTTTTGCAACCTCTGTGCGCAAACAAACCGTTCAAAACAAATGCAAATTTGGCAGTTTATGCAACAGTGAAAGTCACTTGGGGGGATTAAAGGCTGATGTACTATCAGCTGAGAAAATGAGTAACCCTGAAACACAGAACTAGAGCTCCAACATTTGTATATTGATCCTCTATAAACTAGTGCTGCAAGTAGATTCTGAAGGACACCAATTCCTTCGTTTTTAAGCCTTTTTTTTTTTTTTTTATTTTAGGTAGGAGGAAGCTGAAGAGATTTGACTGTTTACATGTCATGAATCCCATTTTCACAAGCAGACCCTGAGTTTTAGAAGCACAGCCTGCAGCATACAACTCCAGATTACATTATTAATACGTGCTGATACCAAATCTACCGAAGCCAATGGGAGCTGTTGAGGCCCTGTTAAAAATTAAGCCTGTGGTACTTTATTTACATTTTGATGCTTGCTTTAGAGGAATGATTCAGTGCACGATGTGATGCATTTGTGGATATTCCTCCATCTCTGCACCCCAAAAGAAGTAATGGGTGACGAAGTTGTCTGAATCCTGAATGTTTGTTCTGTTCTAAGGATGGCTCACCTGCTCATCAGGATGAGAACACGTAGCTGCCAGGGAGCTTAAAAACATCACTTCAGAAACTACAGAAAAACTTAAGCAAGAAAAACCTGAATCCCATTCAAATTAGCCTGCCTCCTTTGAGACATACTGCTAGCCTAGCAAGAATAAAAAACAACTTCCCCTTCTGCACATTGTGCTTCAGAATACTGTTATCTGTAAGACATTTTGTTCACTTCTTGAGAAGGCCTTATCAGGGAGGCACAGTATGTTACAAAGACTAAGTAACCATGCACCCAAAATGTGTGTGGGTGGGTGGGTGCATATCCACTGGCAGAACTAAAATAGATATAAAAATACTTCCACATAGCCAAACAAAGCTGGAAGACGGGCTGGTAATTATATGTGCATTCCAAGCAGACTACACACAGTGGGGGGTTTAAAGCATTCATATAAATTATACCAATCAGCACAGAAAGGAGGAAAAAAACCACTGAGGACATCAAATATGACACTTCTGTATAACTGATACACATGAGTACTAAATCATGGCAAAACAGTACCTTAGAAAAAAGGGACTAAAATGTCATCCTAAAATGAGTTCCATCTACGGCTTTGCTGCCTCTATAAATGCATGTGATCATCTTAATGATGTATTTTGAGGAGACACGATAAATCACAGAGTTAAAAGACCCCATGGAATGTGAATACATGTGGAGATTTTCTTCTCAAGGAAAAAACGTATTGCAAATGAACTGGAATACCACATATTGCACAGATTTTTTTAATTGTGTGGTTCAACATGGAGGTTCAACAGCTTCGGGAGTGTGATAAGAAAATGGGTTTGTTAAACCCCATGCAACCAGCGCATGGGATACGGTGGTTCTGGAGTGCCTGACCTACAGGCCAGGGAAGCCAGCACGACAATGTTTTGTTAGGAAATCTCCAGTCATGGTGCCTTGGGACAAGGGAATTAGGAGAAGAATTAGGATAATCTTTCCAGGCAGAAGATTTAAAGTCTGCTACAGTTATTCTCGATCGATCCCCAAAAGATTGCCAAGAAGTGTGTATCTTAAAACTGCTGCTAATTAGGAGGTTTTAAGACACTGTTATAAAATACCTTCTGCTTGGCTTGTAAGAGAAACCATTTAGGCTAGTAGTATAGAGAACAAAACAGTCATAAAATGTTATTTGTAGCTTCTATTATATTACCATTACGCTATATTATCACCAGCATAGTTACATACCTAACATAAAACCATTTAATGAAATGTTTGAACTTTCAGAAGACCTACTGGTAACCTTCTGATTTTCAGCAATGGGGATGACATTTGTTGTTTGCCGCAATACAAACAGTAATAATTACACATTGAGATGCTAATGGGGATGAAAACTAATATTTAGTGCTGCTGTCTGTTCATGACCATGCACACAAATATACAGGATGCAGGATTAGTAATTTAAGAGTTTTTTTGGTTTGGTTTTTTTTTTTGGCCCCCCCTGGCCCCGTATGGGATGCTTTTTAAGACTGCATTAGAAGCAGTGACAGACAAGCAAGCAGGCTGCTTAAATGAATGCACACGGGCAGACTCAATTCTGCAAACTGGAGACTCTGTTCTTTTCATTCCTGTAAGACTGGAACAACCTTTAAAAAGTTTTCATGATCAATTTGCACTCTATGCATTATGGCTGTTTTAAAACATGTATTTGGAATACGTTGCATCTAAATGCAAGCTGTGATGTTGTCCGAACATTGATTTTTTTAGCCTGTAAAGATGGCTAATCTTGCCTGGCCAAACTGCATGACCTTTAACTATTCCTTAAAGAGGAGCTAGTGAAAGTCCATCCCAGACAATTACTTGAGATGTCAATATGAAAGGGGAAAAGATAATAAAAATGTTCCCTAATTTTTTCATGCTTTTGCTCCCCCTTTGCGTTATTTGCACTCTCCTCCTTGCTGCTTGCTTGTCTGGATTTCATTAGCGAGCCATAGGCTTCTGCTTTTCAACTCTGGCATCAAAACTTGAGTTTTGCAGGATGGTTATAGTCTTTGGTATTCATGCTACGTAAAATACCACTTACAACAACCAGATGTGAGAAAACATTCAGAAACAATATAGGTTGCCCCAAGAATTGATTTGTGTGGGGGTTTTGTAGATGATTTATTCTATTTTCTGTTTGTTTTCTTGCAATGGCTCACAGAAATAGCTTTCTTAAGACTTCTGTAAATGGAAAAAAAAAAAAAATCGCAGGTTTAGGTAAACAGAATTACGCCTGATCACAACGCAATTACAATGTCCCATTTCTAGCAAGAGAGGGTGCAGACAGCAGGTCTGACTTGACTTTCCATTTGAAAGCTCAGCTACTCTGATGTCTTTATGTCTCTTTTTTACATGTTTTCTCATGCTAATTTAGGATTAGCAGCTTTGAGAATCAAAACCGAGAACAAAGTTTCTTGAGCTTAAATTTAATTCTGGCTTGATTCTGATCCAATGCCTTTGTACATTCACCAACTGTGCCATAAAACATCACTGAGTGGAGGATCACTGAGGGATCTTTTAGGTCTTGCAGGTTTTTTTCTTGTTGAAAAATGAAAAAAGATTAAGAATGCTGTGGCCTCAGCACATTTCAAAATATTTGACTAAGAGTTTAATATTACAGGATTTATCCCTTCTCAGATCCACTAAAGCGATTGTGTTTTAATACTGACTCACTGAAATCACCTGGTATATGGGAGGGACCGGGTCAACTCTTGGTCATGAAAAAGCAATAAGATTGACAAGCATTATTAGAGCGTGCCAGTGACTTACAGGTGTGCTGGCTTTGCTTTAGAGACCACTAGAGTACAAAAAGAAGAGAAAAAGCCCGTCAAACACTAAAAAAAAAAAAAAAAAAAAAAAAAAGCACACAGACATATGAGATATTAGTCAACTCAAATGCAACAATTTACTGATCACCTGGACCACAGCCATCAATTCTGGGGCAAACCTCTCCTCCACCTTGATCCAGAACACTGGCGTCTCCCGACTCCCTCCTTCCCTCCCTCCCGCTTCGTGGCTATTTCCCGCTATCTCTCCCAGGGGTGATATTAGCATTAGAAATGTCACTGTGGGCGACAGCTTATTCCACTTTCACAGTGAAATACTCCTTATAGAGTGTCCGTGTGCAAGTAATGAGGGCGCAGTAAATTCCCACTGTATCTTACCGCACACTCCCATTTGATCTGTGTTAAGCTTTTAGCCACAATATAGGAAATAAATACTCAGAACAGCCATCCCCTCCCCTTTGAGAAATGACCAACCTGCTACACGACATGGACGGAGCTGCTCCCTCTGCAGCCTCCCTAGATGTTCAGCTGGACTAACACCTCTGTGCAGCCCCAAGAGCACCACTCGCTGCCTCTCAGCACACTGGAGCCCGGCGGTGCTAAGCGCGAGCCGGGGATGGGTTACGACAAATACAAGACGACTTGATCTCGAGGCAGCTGGAGACAGGAGGGAGATTCGAGCAGGAGCTGGGAGTCTATCTGGAGGAACCTATTTCAAGTTGGATCAAGGCTAACCCCATTCCCAGTGGCCATGCACTGTAGCTCAGACTGTAGTAGAGAAGAAGGGAAAAAAGCAGAACCTGCTGGATCTGCTGGCGGGAGACCTTGCTATGTATTAGGGGAGGCCATAGGAGAGAAATGGTGAAATTCAGAGGGAACACTAGCTTCCTACAAAAAGGATTAATGCAAGAAAGCCATGGGTTTAAAATAGCCTAATTGACCCAAGCATAATGTAGTTCACAGTCACATGGTGAAAGGCAGTATTTGAATGCCTCCTCATCATTTAATACAACATTTCTGGTAATAGAATATTTAAATCCTATTTTATCAAAATCTCATCACTCAAGTGTAGGAGCCTTTTCCATTGCTGGAGCATACAGTGTTATAAATTCATGAAGGTCGTAATTATGAGCAGCTTCAACACTGCAAACGTGTTTGGCAAAGATATGCCCTTTCTAAACAAGATTTGAGCGACTACAGCACACATTCAGAGTTACAGGGGTTTTGCTTTCCTGTGCCTTGCAAGCAGCAGACTGGTCCCTTTCCCCCGAGATTCCCGCTTGGACAGAAATGTCCCATAGCCAAGTGGCCACCCCAAAACCACCACTGCCAACCCCAATGAGCAGACACAGAGGAACGCTCCTCCTTCTCATGAAACCAGAAAAGCAGCATGTTCAAATCCTTATTTAATTCAGCCATTTCACATCTGAATAATTAGTCAGGCAAGAGATCATTTCCCAGGACACAAGGACTGATTACCCCTAAGTGCGACTCGAGCTTCCCCAGACCAGTGCTGCAGGGGACTTGGCAGCCGCAGCACAGCCCCAGCAAGCTCTCCTCTCTCTCAGGAGAGAACGCTTTTTTTTCCCCTGCTTTTCTTTTTTTGGTAGGGAAACTGCTTCTCTGCCCAGATCTAAAATGAGGATGTCCCTCCAGAGCCACCGCTGAGCTCTCAATGTTTTCAGGCCGTGCTCAGATCTGAGCTGACCTCGGGGCTCCCGGCTCCCTTCCCGGCAGCGACTCTTTAGCTCAGCCCTTCTTCGTGGTGCTGGGATCGTGCAACGCTCTGCTCAAAGCCGGACATCTGAGCACTACCTGAAATACTGCAAAACGCAACGCTTGTTACAGATCCCACAGCGACCGGGTTTGCTCGCACACTGGAACTGATGGAAATATCAAGTGCACATAACGGGCCACGGTTTTCACTCTGTAACACCTGGGCAATCTAAAAAAAGATTCTGTTTGGGCAGTTGAGCTGCTCTGCATTTATGTTATAAGAAAGCAGATGAAACTCCTGCGACAGTTTTATACAGGGCTGGCTCTGAGCAGAAGGCTGCCGCGTGGGGAAGCCGGTTTGCGAGGCTGTGACAAAACCAACTCTGCTCCCTCTGGCCTCATTTCACTATTTCTAAGCCCTGGAAAACCAGTCTGGCTGCTGCCACTGTTGCCACAAAAGAGAAAAAAAAACATTGTGAAATGGTAGTGCCAAAGCCCAGGGCAACCATTTCCATGCACATCCATCTTTTCCTGCATGAGCACAGCTCAGCACCTCCTGGGCTCTCCATCCTCTCTCCAGCTCCGTCCCCTCTCTTGTGACAGGAGCAACCAGCCCCTTCGATTTACCCACAGTGTTGGGAAGCCTTGAGCTGACTCTAGTTTAATATCCTCCTTAAAGGAGGTAGCAGATATTTGTTTGGGAACAAAAGGAAAAAAAATGCTTCCAAGCTGTATTCTTTAGCCAAAGTTAAAATTATGTTCAAATAGGATGAATTTTCTTCATGGGAAAACTGACCAAGAAGTTGAAGTCATCGACATAAAATTCAAAGGCAAATCTGTGGTGGAGTCGAGATTCCATTCACAGAGATTAAGATTATACCTCTTGTACAGACCTGTGCTTGGTGCACTTGAACCTGCGCATGAATAAAACGTGGCCACGCATTTTCCCGTGTTCCGCAGTCACTCCCTGTGACCCAGGCCAGGCGAGCAGCCAGCAGCTCCTTCGCTCAGCATCCCCTTGGGGAGCATCACTTGGGAGCCTCTCAGAGCTGCTCTCTGACAAACTCCAGTGCAAACAATAAACCCTTCCATTTCATCCAGCGAGTAAAGCTCTCCCTCTCCGCATGCCGTTTTCTGCTGTGCAATTTGCATACTACAGCACACCTCGGTACCCAGCCCTCATCAAATCAAAGCGTGCTCAGCCCCAGCCACTGCACCGGTGCGGATCCCAAACAACAGTTCATGCTCAGGCAACCAAGTTCATCCACCAGTTACACACTTGAAACAGCCCCTGTATTTGGGTTTACACGAGAAAATAAAAATGTAAGTCCACACGTTAGCTGAGAAGTTAACGTCTGCTATTTAGCATTATACAGCATGGTAAATTAGACGCATCTTCATGACCTATTTATTTTACCAAATGTTCCCTTATGTTCAATAAAAACATAATTATTATACAATCCTAATGGCAAATTCCAACAATTTCCAATTCTGTGACTGCTCAAAGACTACTGAAATCAGTGGCAATTCTCAAATGAGCGAACCGCAGTCGGACTGGATCCTAACTGGATATTTGTTTAATATGATTTGTCTCATGGTTATCAGAAAGAACTGTTTTTATTTGGAAAGGCTCATTGCTAAATAAACCAGATATGGTAGGATTTGATTGATTTTCCTACTACCGTACCTAGTAAGCTTGATACGGTGCAGTGTCAGAGGTGACCACCCTTTCCATTCAGATCCTAACTTTTGCACATAAGTGTCGGGTATGTAACTTTTCTATTTCTACTGTCAATGGTAAAACCTGTCATGAAACACAACGAGAAATCACATTTAAGATAATAAGATCTGCAGAGGTAAAAGGCAGCATACATAAAAGCTACTGTACTTGGTTTTTTCTTCATGGTCATGACTTCCAGGTTGCTTTCCAGCAGGATACATCCTTAAAAGCCTTTTGTTCACATTCTTTATTCTCTTCTCACTTGCAAACATTTAACAAGAATCAAAGCCAACCAGCCACACAAAGAACATAGCCAAAATGCTCAGATGCAAATAAAGGTTTGAGATACTTATTTTTCAATAATCAAAGCAAGCTTCTCAGGTCTGAAGTACAAAATTCAAGAAGAAAAAAAACCCAAACCTTTGGTATCTAGCTATAAATGTTGGGCAAGGGGACACAGGCTGACAAGTAAATATTGAATTATACAGAGCCCTTGGTTAATATTTATGTTCACGCTCTAGATAGTTTAATATAATTGATCGAATCTGCACTTTGAAGACAAACTTATGAACATGGTTTTCGCAATTGGTCTCTCTGCTGAAAGAGGAGGCTTTGTGAAATGAAAATATTCCACGGTTACAGCATTTTGCTTACAGAAAAGTGTCCACAATATCGAACTCTGGTCACTTCTCACCAGAGAGAGAAGAAAATTCAATCTAACAAAAAAATCCCTGAACAACATGACCTTTTTGATTAAAAAAAGGAATGCTTTCATCCAACTTGCCTTCCCCAAAGTCAAGATGTCTGAAGTGTTTTATTTCCTTCCCATTACAAAACAAACACAAATTCTGAAGCTTGGGACACTCCTGCTGCGGTGGAATCAAGGATGCAGAGATGCAGTAACGCACTATGAGGAACGGTCCCGGGGAAGGGCTGTCGCATCGCGAACTGGTGCGGTACCCAGGGAACTGGTTTAGCATTCAGGAGGGGCTGTGCGCGCAGACCACGGCACGTCCCTCGGTGATTTCTGCACCATTTGAGCTGGGATTGGGTGCGCACTCCGGACAGGCACACTCCCAAAGATGGATGGAAAACTGTGTGGTGGGATGAAATGATTCAGGAGGGACTAGGAAAGGCAGAGAAGGTCTCCATTTAACCCCTTCTTTGTAAACTGCTACCTCCAGCCAGCACTAAGCACAACCACTGCAATTTTATTGTATTATTAAAGTGGCTTTTGGGAGGCTTTTGTATTTATAAACTTAGCAGAAGAAAATTCCAAAGAAGGAAGTGCAAGTTGTTATACTAACAAGACAAAAACCAACACAACCCACTGAGCTTTAGAAGCTGAAATCAATCGAAGCCTTTCCATTGACTTCAGTGAGAGCTGGATCAGGATTTAAAGAGATTACAATTCTGAAGTTCATCTCTGTTGCAGTTCAGAATTTTTCTTTTGTTTCACATCACATTAAAGATTCAGCATCTCTTTTCCTAATGCTCTGAAATATAGTATGATCTATAAGAGAACAGAAAACAGAACTGAAGGGGGAAAAAAACTCTCCTACACCTCATTAAGATCTAAAGTTTGTCCTTAATGTGCCTATGAACTCAAAATGAGTGTCTAAATGGAAACATTTTTTTCTGCTACAGGGTAAAGTGATTATAAATGTCTCTTTGTGCAAAAGCTTAGTGGTATTTTATGCAGCTGGCACTGCAGAGTTTGAAACAAATCCAAGAAAACAGATTGTATCTTTAAGGTTAGAAATCAAACTTTCCATTGCTGGAGTGCACATTTCCTGGTAACGGGCTAAGCTCTGACACCAGAAGCTATGCAAGCGGGATCTCTGCTGCTACGCTAAGCGTATTGCTGTCTTTATTCCCTATGGCCTTTTTATCTATTCATTCCACTCCCAAACCATCATTAAATGGACATTATAAAGTCATTTTTTGTAGTTTTCTGTTTTGTGTACTTCTTATCATTTTTTTTCTAATACGCATTCAGAAGTCTGCTAGACATCTTTTCCTTAAGCTTTTTAGCCTACATTTTCCCATAGACCTGCAAACACCATAGGTGCCTTTGTCAATCAGCAAAAGCAGTAGCTTCAGTTTACCAGTAGAAATATCCCATGCTGCTAAACCTTAGCTACAATAAACCTCATGCAAGAATAGAGAAAGCCCGCATCCACATACCGTGATTCCTCCCAGGCTTCGGAGGCATTTCAATGCCAAGCACCTATTTTGTATATGTTCTTTCTAGCCGATTGAATTGACTCTCAAAAACTTAAGAAACCCTATATAACCATATAATGAAATCCCACCTTGCCTTCACTTCTAAATCCTGTTTTTGCCCAGGGCTTGTGAGAAGGGACTGGTCCGCAGGACTCCCGGGAGCTTGTGGCTGTCGGGCACGGTGGGAGCAGGCCAGCGGCCTCCCGGGATGGAGCAGCCCCAGGAGCAAGGGGCTCACTCTCCACCCCTCAGGCGATCCGCGCTCAAACCGTCTGGTGACGCGTAGGTTAAAAGCAGCCTCTCAAGGTTCATTTGACTCCCACACAGTCCTGGAAGCCACGAAGTGGTCGGCTCTCTGTGTGATGAACTACCCAACGACTGGCAGCTGTGTTCTAATTTGAGCTCCTGACTAGTCCTAATGAATAACCTCATGTACGGCACGGGCCACAGAGAAAGGATTGGTCTCCTATTCCTAGCTAGAGGCAGATGAGGAAAAATCCTATTTTTGGCTACAATTGCTGTTTGATCTTCCACAAGCAGCCCTGCTTCTAATAAAACTCCACACTCAATTGCGCTCAGTAGGGACACCGCAGCGAAGAGCGGAGGGCATGGAAGATGCAGGCTTGGAGAATGGCAAATGAGTCTGTGAACCAGCTGGATTTATGACCCACAGTTTGATCCAAAGTGGTTTGTGGCCAGTAATTCCTGCCGGTACTGTACAGTACTGGCTTTTAGCTCGCTCCGTGCTACTCCTGCAGATGAGGGCAATCTATTCTTTCCAAGATCTGTGATTGCTGCCGAGAAACTTCGTTTGTGCTGTCATCTCACCTCTAGAACTTGATCAGGTGTATCCAGCACGGGTACAAAGCATATCCTCCACTTAGGCACATACAGCAGGGAGAGATTATACTCTTGCAGCATACTGCTATTAGTATTCCTTACATATTTGTAAACGTCTGGATTCAGAGAGTGTGTCAGGTTAATACGCAGCTCTGTGACTAATACGGCTGGCGTTGACGGGAGCGGCTCCATGATTACGGTCTGACTCAGCACAGGTACCAGAGCCGCTGCACAGCCCCAGCCCGAACCTGCGGGATGCCCTCGCGGGAGCATCCCTGTGGGGTACCGATCTCAGCACATTATAGCCCCTAACTTAAAACCAGCTCCATAAACTCAAGTTTCCCTGGAAAGCACTGAGCGGAAAAACAAGCAGATTACATTGAAAGTTACCCACTTGGCCTACGACACGGGAAAAGCGAGTGCAAATATACTGTATCTCCCTGTTGGCATAATTCAGAACCGCAATCTCTTGTCACAGATACCTGCTCAAACATGACCTTGACTCAGTCCCCGGCAGCCGCGTGCCACTAATAACCGATAGACAAACAGGCATATTTACTTTATGTTTACCTTTCTCTTTACCTCCGTTGCACAGGCTAATGCTGCAGAACCAGGCTCCTCGATTAGTTCTGCTGACTGCAGTAACCCTGTGGCCCTCATTAAGGAAAAGTGTTTCGAGAAACTGTATCCATTCCATTTTCTATCATCAGTCCTTTGTGAAAGTTGGATTGAAAGCACCTTGGTAGTAAATCTACCTCTCCCAGAGGTAAAATGCAAAGAGCAGGGAATGATGCTCACCAGCGGAGAGAGGAAGCGATGAAAGGACAGAGAGAGAGAACAGAGGATGAAATGTTGCCTTTAAGAAGAGATGCCGGGGATAAATATTGAAATTCTTCATTTTCAAAGAAGGTGCCTTTGTTTTGTTTTCTGCTTGAAGGAAATCAACAGCGCTAGTCCCAAAAGCCATGGCATGAATTAGCCTGTTATCATTTGGCAATCAGAGACAGTACCCTACTTACTGATAGTGGGAACTTCACTGATCCTACTAATACATTTCAAATATCTGGATCTTCCTGTCATATTTACTACTTGCATAAACTGATATTCTCCTTTTTTTTTTTTTTAAAAAAAAAAAAAAAGAAAAAGAAAAAGAAAAAGGGAAAGAGAGAGTTCTGGGGGGTACGAAAGATTAAAGGCAGACTGTCAGTCTGACTCTGCCTGGTTTGTATTTTCACTCCAATGAGTGGAGTGTGTATAAATAATGCCTTTGATTGCTTCAAAGATGGGGCTGGTGTCACCATGGCATTTGAATCACAGCACTTTCTCTTTGTATCGCTTCTGTCAGTCAGGAACAATATAGAACTTTTTTGTTAAAGAAGCCTTTAATTTCACATAGTAATTACCTATTTGATCAGACAAAAGGTGCTGTGAATGAAAGTCATTTACTTGTTTGATGTGACTGAGACTGAGTGTCACTACAACTGCGAGACTGTCAAAGAAAACACTAGTGGCTGATTAGACAAGCAGTCCTGTGCAGAAAAAAAGGGTGAAAATGGAAGGGGGGGGGGGGGGGGGGGAAGTCAAGTTCTACCTGATTTAAATACAAGGCCAATGAGAAATCCCTCAGAATATAATTAATGTAATTATCAGAAGATGCAACTCCTATACAGCTTCATCGAGGTCAACTTTCCAGCCACCGGGTTAAATGCCCTCCTCTCTCCCTCCACTTCATCAGACAAGGCCGATTTACAAAGCAACTAATGATCTGCTTGAAACTTGCTGAACACCTGCTGCTGTGTCACACTGCAACAGAAATCACGCTACAAGGACACGAAGAAGTATCATCTGCTTAAGCCAATCTACTACTATTCAGACAGAAGTGTTGCCTTTGAAAGCAGAGATGCTGTCTCCTTGCCAAGAAGAGTCTTTCGGTACCTTCTGGGTCACAGCAGTAATTCCAGGACACAGCGGGGATGACTTCAGCTTGTGGAGTCCTGCTCGCCTCCCCCAGTGAATTATATAAAAAAAATGTGGAAATCTGTGACACTTAGCCGGACTTTCGACTCACCCAGACCTAAGCCCTGAGAACCTCCCTCCCAGTTTCAGTTTTGGCTCTAGCACAGATGGAGCCGCAGATGGGAGAGGGACTCAGATCTTGCCTTCCGATCTGATGCCCTACCCAAACAGACATTTGCCTCCCAGTATCCAGGTTGGGCCCATCTCTGATCTCTATGCACAACGATCAGGATTTTAGGGAGGGAAGGACCATCTTCTGGATGGCAAACTGATGAACTAGAACCTGCAGAATTAATTCACTCTTCTGGTCACCTCGACTTCACGCCAACAAAACCTTTACTCCATGGCAGCAGAATCATCTCTCTCCCTTTTGTACACAGGAGCCTGCACGAAGCACGGGGGCTTCAGCTCCCAAAAAGCTTTCCCTTTCCTCCGCTTTCCTCTCGCCGTCCTCCATGAAAGCAGCAAACGAGGGGACTGCAATTTCCAGCAGTTCATTACTGGTAAGCGTGAAGCAGAGCCGCTTGGGATGCAGGCTGTCTCATCCGTGCTAGCTGTTGGCCTCTGCACTAGCTGGTTAGTGCTGCACATGTTTAAAACATTAACTGGAAATATTTTATTCTGTTGGATAACATATCAAACAACACAGCAATGAAACTTTCAAGGGCTTCGAAACTGTGCCTAGAGGTACTTGAGAGGTCTTGTGGACTCCTTCAGCAGCACACTGCCGAGTGCTGCAGCACAGCCCAAGAAAGCCCAGGATGGGTTTTTTCCCCTGTGTCTTTAAAGCGACTCAACACGAGTGACTCGCGCAGCACGGAGGCTGCATGCCTTGGTTTCTCTTTCTACATACTCTGAAACAAGGCAGAAGGTAGAGGACAAAAGAAAAGCCCTCAGCTAGCTGACCATTTAACACTCTTCAGTGCATCCCAAACGTGGCAGGCTACTGGTGTGACATGGGTAGTGCTGTGGGAAGGCTGGAGCCCCTGCGGAAGAGTCCCCGTAGCCTCAGGCAGCAGGCAGCGGGGGGGCATGTCCTCAGCTCCACTCATACAAAGAGGGGAATCTCTGCCCGCTCCTCTCCTGCCTCCAGCCAGCATTACTCAAAGCACTCACCTATGTTACGTGATCCGAGGGGTCCCCATTGCCTTGTCCCCATACCTTGCTCTTCGGGTGGTGGCTCTACGGAAGGAAGGGGCCCCTGCACTGAGGAGCGTCTCCTCAGACCGCACGTTCGCTCTCCCTGACCTCGGCTGGGAATTGCTTTTGAGGAGCCGCTGCTACACCACCTCGCAAGGAACCGCTCTAGAACTACAGCCATGCTCACAAAGGCAAAGCCAACACCACAGGAACAACAGTTCTCTAAAACAGCAAACAGACCCCTTATTTCTCTTTAAAGCCTGCTCTCAAAATCTAATTTCACAGCATGATCAGTTACTGTGTTGGAATTACTTGCTTTCTTATTTGAATAGCATAAAAATGAACATATTAACAAATAATACTCATAAAATTCACTGGACAACACAATGGAAATAATTACACTGCATGAAGAGCTAGGTTACAGAACTTACATCACCATTTGAAGCAGATGTAATATGCATCAACCCAGAGAACCTGTATATAGAATTAAAGAAATCATTTAATTTTAAAGTAATATTTTATTCAATGCATCCCTCAGTGCATGTAACTTCTAAATGAAATGCACTGCATGCTCTACAAACACATCATCACCTTGTAAATGAAATACCCACGATATTAAAACCGATATAACATTTATTAAAACCATTATGCAAAGAACAAGGTTGGATACTTGAGCTGCTGAAGGCAAGCGCTACTTCTGGCCTCGGATGTGCACGCGCTAAGCAGCTTGTGGCTTTGAAACAATAAACGGAGAAGTCTTTTCTAAAGGTGGGAGTTCATTCAGCTGGAAAGAAATCCACCTCTCCTTCCCCGAGACGAGGAAGGATACGTGCTGGACCATCAGGCAGAGCCGTGCGGGAGGAGAGGTGCCGCCGGCTCTGATGAGATGCGTTACTGCCCCGGTGCAGGGCACCAAGGTGTCTGCTTTGTTCCACATGAGGTCACTGTAAGAGCATGTTAAATCCTCCACAAAGCCGAGCTATTTGGTTTGATATTGTTTCTTCCCTCTAGACTAATAGTAAAGTTTAATAGTAACATGTTTCAGGATCAGAGCGTGACCTGTTTTCTCGGGAAGACAGAGGCTTGGACTACAGAGAGGATTTGGTCTCTCTCCCTTACAGATCTGCTGCGATGGCCAAGGGATATTACAATCCCCAGACAGAAAGAAAGCAAAGGAAGCGTTTGTTTGATAGTCCCAAAGTTGATAAGGAAGGGCTGAGCAGAGGCTGTGTGCCGGAGGGAGCACCGTGCCGAACCCAAAAGGGTGATGCCACCTTCTCCTGAGCGGGCCCGCAGCGGAGGCTCCGGACCATCCTTCTGCTTCCTTGCAGAGCATTCTTGCTGGTTATTCTCTCTGTATTTTCAAGACATTTGGCAAGTTTTTCAATGCAGCCACCTTTACCATCTTCTCCTTTTCAAAATCAAGCATTGTACTACTAATTAATCTGTAGGGGATAGGTCTGACTGCTTTAAAAGCACAGCTCTATTGTGAATGCTCGAAGCATATTTTTAAAGGAAAATATCAGAATTTTACTTTATACTGTTACTTCATTCTAGCCTATGACATTTTTAGCTTTGCACAAAGGATGCCTCTGCAGAACGCTAGCAGTTCAGCCGAGTTACACATTATAAAACCCTTCTATTTGTCACTGTCTTCAAGCCTCTTCAAAACGAATTCTGGTTAGGATATGTGAATGTAAAATGCTCTTGTTTCCTAATGAAGCCCTTTGAAATGCGCTGTAGGAGAAGCTTGATTTTACCCTTCCATAGACACAAAGAGGAGTTCTTGCCTTTAAATGTTCTATCCTTAAAGATGAATTCACACAAACCACATAGGTGAGGCTGCCAAAAAGGGAAATACAAACTCTCTTTCCCATCCCTTTCAACAAATCTCAGTCTAGAACAGAAAGAAATGAAGCATACATTCAGCAAAAAGGGATTAAAGGAAAGACGAGGGGAAAATCCTTTTAAATACTAATATCCAGTGAAATTAATCTCCAACCGCATCACAACGGAGACAGGTCCTTGACAAAAACAAAGAAAAAACTGCACCTAAAGATACTCCATGCTTCATCTTTCTCCAACCAATGTTACAGAAATCTATACATACCTATACGAACTTATTACCACAACCCCAGCACAAGCCGCGACTTCAGTGCGTAGGTACCATACGCTGTGCTCCACTTCTGAGGATGTCAGGACTCAGCAGAAACAGCTAAGCAGATGCAAACCCCATCACAGTCACTCTTAAAACCAAGGTAAACACGGCATCTCCACATTTATTATAAACTGGTTAGGGACCTAATGAGGCTAAACAGTTTGGAGAGATTTCACACTGGGATTTGCACCAGTTTATGTACACAGCTGGCAGTGGCTGAAGTGGAAAGGTGTATGTCCTGTGATGAAGCTTGCTTGCTGTGCAGCTCCTGTCTGAAAAATGTCCGTGCTTGTGTTTGAACTGCCCGTCTGGCACGCTATCATACATTGGATCATCTGCTCTATTCTGGCAGGGAGCTGCCAAAATTTTACACACGTTGGTGCCAACTTCATATCAGCTTCGTACAACCCCGCACAGGAAGGGTCCCCCAGCATCGGCACGCTCCCGCGGCACGTCGGCGAGGCTGGACAGCCCGACGCCCGACTCTGCTCATTCCCAACTACCCCGACTTGTAATCAAGTGACAGTTTTCTATTTCTAAGCAAAACTGAGCAACCCAATTAAAACATCTCATTTGAGAACACAAGTTTAAATTTAAACGCTGCATGTATAAAAGTATGAAATTTTTTGACTTTCAAATATTTGAGCATTGGGAAATTATCCCGTAGAAAATGTGCCTGGACTGACTGTTTCAATAGCACCATCATTAGCTGCTCACTTTCACGAGTCACACGCAATGTCCTGAAATGCTAGAGACCTTCTGGTCAGACATTTCTAATCTGATCAAGAGAACACCGTGACATTTCATATGGCAACACACTGATAAAAGCTCTCCCACTCTTCATTATGTAAACAGGTATAGCTGCTAATTAATGAATTAAAGTGGAGAAAGAAACTGTTGGCACGACTGGAAACTTGGCCCAAAATCTCCCCTGAGTGATGTTCAATCAAGTGAACTAAGCCCTATTAGTGCTTGCTGGCAGGTGCAGCTTTAGCACCCGCCGAAGAAAGCGGATTTTTTGCAATATTCACGTTTTTTCTTCCTGTCTTCCAGTTACTAAGAATTTTTAAAGTAATTTTGCTTTACGACCACACTGCCGATATCATTACATATGTACAACAGCACTCCACATCAGGCACGAAAACAAGGAGTTAAGGGTCAAGCAGCACCTCTCCGAAGAGGGCGCGTATCTGAGCGGTGCCACCTTCTCCTAACCTCCTGCCATCCCAACATGGCAACATGTTCAAAACATAGCGAAGCCGTGAATGCGGCAAGCTGTTCAAATACGGCTTGGCTGCAGATTAATCTTAAGGAAATTAAAACCTGTTTGGATTCCAGTAGAGTTTTCACTCTTTCCGTGCAGGAGGGAGTGGAACAAAGTTAGGAGACTGTATGGAAATCTTTGGACGGTGGTAGGGAATACATGCTTCTACGCAAGCAGCAAAGTTAAAAAGCAAAGTCTGAAAACCGAAACCATGCTGGTTGGAATAAGGAAAAATTACTGTCCATCATACTCCAGGTTGCCTAGTTTTTATGCGAGGATACTCCTGTTTAGTTTAGCGGCACTATTTTACGCATGATGAGGATTTCAGAAGTGCAATTAAAGCTTTATCATCAACATCAAAACCAGCACAGTTCACCCAGTACTAGACTTAAAAAACCAGTAAGTACTATACTCTCACCAAGAGGAAAGTGGTTACATTCTCCGTACATATAGTTTGGAAACCTGAGGTTGAATGAATTTGAGAATTACCAACTAATATCTCAGGAGCACAACCCAACTGCAGGCTAAAGAAAAGCTATTCAGAAAGTGGGCTTTTTCTTTATCTGCAGAAAATGAATGAAAAACAAAACCTACATAAAAATTACAATCTTAATAATTTCAGCCAAAATACAGTCACATTTTGAACACTGGGGCCTTTGGTCGTTATGAAAAGTATAATGCTGCTGATAATATGGAATGTGAACACTCAAAATAAGCTGCAGTCTGGCTGAATTTTATTTTTAAAACTAGATTTCATAGAAATATCTATCAGCTCTGCTTTCAAGTTACCACCAGCAACATTTTAATAACTCCAGAGCAAATGCAAAAAAAAGGTAAGGTGGGAGGATTACACCGGGGGATTTGGGAGACTCTGTTCAGTTCTCAGATATACCCCGGCTTTCCTTTCTGACTTTTGCCAAGCCATTTAGCCTCTCTCAGCATCAACAGCATTTGTGCCTGCAATTCAGTTGCGAATTGAAGGCTGAGACCATGTACTACTAAATATCTGAGAACAAAAGCCAGGTAGCTAAAGCTATAGAGTCAGCCACGATTCAATGTGCAAGTGAGAGAGAACTGGAGCCACAGGATGAGAGGCTGGACCTCAACCTTGGTGGGTAATTTACGGCTTAATTTCTATCAGTTCCTCATTTTAGATTTTACCAGGTGTCAGCTGTAATTCAGCTGCAATTGGGTTTGTGTACTTAGTATTACGAAGATGCTACGCACCGTTTACTACTCAAGAGCAGTAACAGCAACTTGGATTTATACAACATTTTAGCATATCCAGCGCTTCAAAGAGCTTAACAAAAGGAGATAACTCACCAGGACGGCAAGCCAACCTATCCATTACAAAATAAATAAATCAGTTTTAAGTTCAGACTTCAAAAGGGAAACAGTAGATGCCCTATGAAAATCTCTGTAGGCAGGGGGCTTCCACAGAGCAAGAGCTGAGCGGCTGCCGCAGCAGCATCCTTGGGCGACACATCATGGTCCTTGCCCAGCGTAGAGTAATGAACAGCGGGAATGGAAATGCTAATAATTAAGAAAAGGTTAAAATGTTCACACTGTGTGAGAACGATGCATAAAAGGATACAACTGCTAAAAATCACTGCAGCAATGCAGAATTTTTTCAGAAACTAAATTCCAACTGGGAATATATTAAGAACAAGAAGAAAAGAATCCTCAGAGTAGAAAACCAATGCAAAACAGCTAGTGAAAACCAGTCAGCTCTGTGGCATTATAAACTAAAGCTCTATTCTGAACGAAACGCCATTTGAAAAACAAATTCAGAGAAACATCCAGACCTGACAAATCCTGAATTTACCGTCGCAAAAGTATTTTCAAAAAATTAGACATTTTTTCCATATGAACAGTTTGTGTTCAAAGTAGCATTTGTCCCTTAAAACTCTCCTAATATAGCTCTAATTCAGAGTAAGAAATGAGGCCAAATTTTCAAGGCACACATTTAGCACAACTAGTTATTCCAGCATCGCAAATAAACACTCAAGTGATCAGCTCTGCATCAATCTAACCGATCATTTGCATGTTCACTGGCTGTGTTTCCCTACTCATCATGCAGCCTTTGTGCAAAGTTCACACCTAAGTTTTCACAAGTTTGCATGCAAAAACTGGAAAATTTGGTCTCAGCTGTCTTTATTCTTCTTAAACCCCGCGCCACCCCTCCCTGCCCCCCGAAAAAAAAAAGAAAAGGGCATTTATTATTTATTAACTGCATGTTGAGGAAACTGAAACATGCAAAGAAGAATTATTTCCAGGAGTCTGCAAGGGTATTAATAAATGGGAAGATCCTCCTGCATAGGTCAAGGGTGGCCCAGCTCCTGCGTGTAAGAGGGACGCGCTCGCCCAGGCCTCTCTCTGCTGTAGCACCCACACTGAGCAGGCTCCATGGAGCCACAGCTACAGAGGTCCGTCGATTTGGGCCTCAGCAGCAACCTTGTGTGCAAACGACTGCAGATAAAGTCGGTTCTAGCTGCCAACCCACACCTTGGAGGAATATCAGTCCTGCTGCCCCCAGGACAGACCTGCCTTCCTTTGCGGCTGGCACGGAGCCCAGATCTTGGGGAAGGTGTGAAAAATTCTCCTCTACACCCGAAGGGTCAGCAGACCTTTCTGTTGCTTCAGAGCAAGCACTTCAAGAGCAACAGCAATAGCCCTGAGCTCATCTGTCTTTAGCTGGCACCTGACACACAACCTTAAGCGTCTCTGCTCTGGACAGGCTGCAAAATAATTTTTTTGTCCATTTTTAAGTACATTTAAAAACAGAGAGAAGATAAAATTACCCAATACTGATATCCTCTAAGCTGCTGGGTCAAAGCCCCAGCTTTGATCTCTCTCAGCAGGTTCAGCTACAGGAAAGAGAATAAAGTCACAGATCCTCAGACAGCCCATGTGCCACCCCTCCACCTCCCAGCAATTCCTCCTCTCGGATCTGGACTGGTGGACCAGTCCCGTCCCCTCTGGGCTCACCAGGACTGACAGTTATAGCTCACGATAGTCTTGCACAGCCACGTGCCAGCATGGTCTTCTCCATTGACCATGGCTGTCTCCAGATACACGATTTACACAAACGAGCCTTTCAAATCCCTCCTAGTTGATGCATATATTTAGCAGCGGGCTTTGCTCTATCTACAGAATGCAGTATAAACTGACTGTTAACACAGTAAGAGAGATCGCTACCTGCAAGTTGTACCAGACTTCCCATCTTCACCTTACTTCATCCTCCAAAATTCGGCAGTCACATTCTCCTACCCATGAATTGCTTTTAGCAACACAATGCAAGGAAGGAATTTCCTATAACTAGTAGAAAAGAAACATAAGGAATAGTGACGGCTGTTCTTCAGACAAGTACACTGAGGTTTTGTTATTATCTTTTGCTGACTATTACTTTCATATACTTGCCTGAGATTACATGCTTATCCTAAAATTTTATTTTTACATACAAAGTTAATTTCCACTTGCATGGCAACTATTATTTGCACACCACTAGCCTTGAACATACGAACCAGCATATAAAGGTTTTTCCTCAAAGATAACATTAGCATTGTACCAGAGAACACCTAAAAGGAGAGGAGGACCTGTAGAATATGGGTGGTCCCCACCTGTCAGCAACTGGTTTCCGAATCACCGGAAATTCATTCTCCATTTGCTTGCTACAATTATGCTATTGAAACCTGCAGGTCTGGGTTTTTTTCCCTTCCCTTACTCCAAACAGAAATAATTTTTAATGTCTACTGCAGAAGGCCAATATGATACAAAAACCCCAAACATTTCACTACTCGTGCACTCTTATTCATAATATCACATCAAATTGCTGAAGTAGTACCATATGGCGCTTGAGCACCAAGCCAGAACAAGTTGTTCAGCTTGTCATAATCTCAAAAGCTGCATGAAACTTAAACAATTTCTCTATGAAGTGGAAGATCTTTGGGTTTAATATAACTCATCAGAAATGGATTCTGCATTTTCCTCCTATTATTTCCCATGTTTCCTCTGATTCACATTCCATTTTCCAGTGCGAGCTATCAGTATAAGTGGCTATAACTATGGGCCTGAAAGGCTCTAAAAACATCCTGTCCATACTTTCTTCTTGATCATTCATCATCAAATTGAATGGATAAACATCTTTCTCAATCAGATAGATATATATAATTACAAATAAAAAAAGCTCAACCAGAAAGACTGAATGAAAAAGATTAATGAAATCTCCCACACTTTGATTCAACCCTTGAAGCAATACCCTCAGCTGTAAGATGTCCACACTTCCACCCACGCTGTCCCGTAAGAAAACACAGCAGCCTTTCAAGAAAACTGGAGTGGTGACATTCAACTGGTACGTAAGTCCAAGGAAAGATGATGGTGAGAATGCTCAAGGTTTCATCTCTCTGTATTTACATTCTTTGAGTCACTGCAAGTCTACCTGATTTTCTCTCTCTCTCCCTTTTTTTAATATTTCTTAGAAGTGCCTTAGAAGAAAGGTTTGGAGTGATGTAGGATTGGAGACTGAAGGTGCAAGAACTAGAGACAGACGAGACTTCAGCAGACCTCGCAGTTTTTAGGGAGTGTGACCGACTCCTGCTTCAGAATGTGAGCAGCAGCCTGGGTACCATCCGAGATGGAGAAAGGACGCGGGGAGATTTTCCTGGGAACACGCAACAGCAAAAATGAACATGCGAAGGCAGAAGTAGGTAAGACCCGAAATGGAGGGACAGGAGACAAGTCTAATGGGAGCACTGGGAATGTCAGGACACGAGGAAGGCAGGTATGTAGGCTACAGTATTGCTCTGGAGGGGAGAGAAGGGCATTACAGAACTCCTCAAAGGGAAGGCTTATTTTAGCAGTGGCTTAATCAATTAAAGAATAAAAAGGACAGCACCACACCAAATCAAGCAGAATTTCCTAGTCCTTCTTAGCATATATGTTCAAGACTGGTTCACGTATGGGATTAGAATAGGCAAGAATTGGTGCCGGGAACTGTAGGCTGGCACAGGCAGCACAGAGACAACTACTACACAGACTTTTGCTTAAAAATAAAATAGAACTGGGACATGTCTTCTGGAGCTAGCATGTATTGGGAGTTTCCAGAAAAACATATCTATAATGGTTACATATGTGATTGTTCTTTTTTTCTTAGCTATATGGAGAAAAAGTGACTTGTCACCAGTCCAGAGGGAAAAGCACTTGGCTGCATGGGGGAAGACGCGACTTGTTACATCTGCGGCTTCACAGAAGGAAAGGAATAGCTCTTCAAAAACAGCAAGAAGCAAAGAACATATCTAGGATAAGTAAGTGAAAGGAGTTAGTCCTCCTTCCCCGATGAAAAGATGATGTCAAAATACCAAAACCCTCCATGGCTGCACACGTGGCAACAGCTAACAGCGAGCGGCAGCAGCTCCGCGTCCCCGCCACGGAGCTGTGAAAGCCAGCGCCCAGCCTGCTGAAGTCAGACCAGCGAGAAGATGGGACCCGGTGTCCCTGGGGTGGAGAGCGCCGACAGCACTCGCTCCCTTGCACCGCTGCTCTTCGCACGCCCGCGCGGGCTGGTCTGGCCACATCCGCCAGCTTTGCCGAGCGATTTTGTTCTCTTGAACCTGCCCGAGCAGGTTCGAGGACCCGCAGGGGGGCTATCCCTGTCCACATGTGTTGTTACTACTCAGAGGTCTGCGTCCGAGCCCGTGGCCTCCCTTGTTCTGTTACTGGGAGGAACTGGGAGGGCACTGGAATGGCTCCACAGCCCCAGACCAAGGTTCACTCCTGCTCTGCTGATGTTCCCACGCTCCTACGCTTTTTCTTTCAAGGGCTTTTACCTTTAAAGATCTGAAACAGCGTAAAGAGTCAAGGAGGGCCATTCCCACTTTCTATTTTTCTTTATTCTAAGGGCCTACCTCCTGACACAGCAGAGCAGAAACGGAAAATGGTCCTAAGCTATAAAGATCCACACTTTAAAGGCACCTGGGCATGAGGCAGGATTTGCTAAGGCACCCAGGCATCTAACTCCGATCGACGCATAAGGGAATCTAAATCAACAAGGATTAATTCTTCTCTGTGCCCAGTCCTCCCCTGCACAATGCCTGAGGTAGAGATGTAGCTTCCATCACTGCGCTGCTCCCAACACAAAGAAATACCGAAACGTGTTTGTCTTCCCAAATCCCCTGCAAGGCACAGCAGCGCTCTCACCCCGACCTTCGAGGCAGGTGACTCGGGCAGCGCAGGGAAGTGATGTGACTGAAGTCAGGCAGGCTGAGTCTACATGGCCTCTTGTCCTGGTTTCAGCTGGGATAGAGTTAATTTTCTTCTTAGTAACTGGTATAGTGCTGTGTTTTGGATTTAGGATGAGAATAATGTTGATAACACACTGATGTTTTGGTTCTTGCTGAGCAGAGTTTACACCAGTCAAGGACTTTTCAGCTTCTTGTGCTCTGCCAGGTGCACAAGAAGCTGGGAGGAGGCACAGCCAGGACAGCTGACCCAGCCTGGCCAAGGGGCTGTCCCACACCGTATGGCGTCATGCCCAGTATATAAGCTGGGGGAAGAAGGAAGGGGGGGACATTCAGGGTGATGGCATTTGTCTTCCCAAGTCACCGTCACGCGTGATGGAGCCCTGCTTTCCTGGCGATGGCTGAGCACCTGCCTGCCGATGGGAAGCGGTGAATGAATTCCTTGGTTTGCTTTGCTTGTGGCTTTTGCTTTACCTATTAAACTGTCTTTATCTCAGCCCACGAGTTTCCTCACTTTTACTCTTCTGATTCTCTCCCCCATCCCCCTGTGGGAGTGAGCGAGCGGCTGGGTGGGGCTGAGCTGCCGCCTGGGGTTAAACCACCACTCCTCTGCAGGCAGAGGCAAGCTCTGCCTCTGCTCGGGTCAGCTGGATGTTGAGCCCTGCCACGGGTCAGGGTTCTGGAGGGGCGATGGGAGAGGGAAAGAAAGCGAATTACAGGCGGGCTGCAGCAGGAGGGGTCTGGAGAGCAGGGCCATGCACAGCCCCACTGTGCAGCCTTCCCCTACCCCAGGCCCCAGCAGCTCCCATTCGTGGCTCTTAATAAATACGGCACCTCCAAGAATTAAGAACTTTTTAAATCTGCACAGGGTAAAAAGAAGAAAGCGGAATAAAATATTTAATATGGGCTGCTTTGACCTGCCTTGGTGTAGGTCTTCTATCAGCACGGCCTCAAGGGAATATTACAGGCAGTCCATAGAAATACGGAGCCAGCCTCGATGGCTCGCTTACAGGAGGCTTACCGGCAGCAAGAGCTCAGACAACACAACATTTTAGATTATTTTAAATGATGTGCTGAAAGTACCTTATCCCAGAGAAGAAAAAAGGAAATGACAAAGCTGTTGTGTGTAATTAGCAGCTCCCTTTGATGAATCCTTTCCAATGCTACCACCTTTTTGCAAATACTTCACTTCTTGAGGAACGATTCGGATGGAGCCAACGGGGGCAGAACTTCAGAACAGGATGACAAGAGAGAAGATGGGAGCGACAGCACCCATTAACCTGGGCCAGAAAACTCTCCCCAGTCTGCATTAACTCCTCAAATGCCTGATACAGAGCTATAGCAAAGACGGACGCAAAGGGAAACTCAAGCGTTCCTTACTTTAAGATCATACCATTCAGCATTTATTCTCTTCCTTCAACAATATACACACTCAGTGCTCAGTACTTATGAATACTCTCTATCCAATTAATACCCCATTAAGCCGCACGCCCGCAGTGACTTTATCCTCAGACCACTGTATGGTAGCTTTTAACTCCATAATACCCTGGCATTATTACCATATTAGACTACAAGGGATTGATCCAAAGCTCACAGAGGTTAATGAGGGCTCATTAAACTTTGAATTAGGCCCTAACTGCTTGGCAAACATGAAGTGAAGTGAAACAGTACGTGTCAGATAAGATGACAGAGGGTGTAGTAAACTTTAAGGCGAAATATTGAACGCTGATCGTGACAAAGGCAGACAACAACGGGGAATGTCTGCGGAAAGCAGCCGTGGGAGAGAATTATGATTATGTGACCCCCGATATCAAGCAGGACAGGTTTGTGCCTATATAAATAGATATAGCCTGGTCTGACTCTGATGCGATTTTGTCATCATATGGTTAGACATAGCATAATATTGACATGATGGCTTTCCTTTAGATTTGAGTTTTGAATTTCAGCTGGAGAGTATGATACTAGAGACTTGAAATCAGTATGACTCCTTCCTTAATTACTGATTAATCAAGAGCTAAGGTTGCTTACACAAAGAGTCATGGGGAGAAGGAGGAAGTCTCATTAAGAACAAGAGGTTAAAAAAAAAATAAGGGAGGGGGACATTTAACAACTGGATGGATACAGAAAGAGAAGAAAGAGAGCTGATTTCCTAATAGTATGTTATACCTGAATGCAAAATTTTGTATTCATGTCTAATTAGAAAGATATAAGAAAACGTTTTAATACTTGCAGATACCATGGGTTATGGTTCAAAAGGAATAACAGGAAGTTTCTTTTCTTTTAATGACTTCAGAAATACATATATGTTGTGTCATTCTGTCCCTTAGGTGCTCAAAAGACACAGCAGCTGTTTCATAAATTTTGAATTGCCTTTTCCTTTAGCATACAAAAATCTGTGCCATAAACATAACACTGTCTGAAAAATATTTGGTAAACCCAGACAGTTGTTGGAAATGCTTCCTCCGATATTTAAATTCCTCTCTTAGCAGGAGTTTCCCTGCAAAAAAGATGCTAACGAATAGTGTTTTTACCATCAAGCTGAACGTGAATGCTTTGGTGCAGCATTTTCTTTTTTCCATGGAGACATTAGAGGGTGCATTTCCCATCACTGAAAGGAAACTGCCACCTTGCTTCTCAATTCTTTGCTTTCAAATAATAAATAACTGCTATAATCTTCGGTAAAAGATTTATGCTCTGATGATGTCCGATTCTTCTACTCTAATTTCTTTTTGTTAGATGCAGTTGAATGCCATTTACTAGTAAGTAAATCGTGTCATCATTTCACTGTAATGCATGCCATTGAAAATGTACGCTGGCCAAACATTTATTTTTGTTTTCCAACTCACAGAAATCCCTTCAGAGGGCTGTGGATTAACTAGCAACACTTTTTAGTGCAGATCCTTAATCTTAATTTCTTTCCTTCTCTCTACTAATGTGCTCCCTTCCAGTGACGTGACTTCAGAAATAACTCCGAATAGCTTACAGTGCGGTCAGAAACACTGCCTTTTAGCTGCCACCCTTTCCACGGTGACTTGGAAAATGCAGCAAACTGGCCATTTCCACTGAATTTTTCATAGTCCTGTAGTAACGGGGGCACGGCAGCTCTACGCCTTCCCCCAGAAGAGTTTCGTTAGCAGAGGGGGCTGCTGGAGGGCCAGGGATTGCCGGTTCCTCTAAAGCGGCAAACCACAGGCCCTGCATCCGATCTTTTCACAACACAACGTGTGCCTTTCGTTTTTTGGACAGCAACAACAAGCCCGCACAGCCTTTCTCCTTCCTTATGCTGCCCTACTTCTTACGACAATAAAATTAGCTTATTTGCTTAAATAAACGTTATAGTTCACAAAGTCTTGAAGCACAAATCAAACAAATAAGTCGACTGCAAGACAGCCTGAAAGGACTGTAAACCCAAGTACAGATGCAAATACCTCCTCCGGTCATGTAACGTTTTGACTAAAACGAGCGGAGATCACGAGTGAAAAAAGGAGCCAGGAAGGTGAACTGTCCCAGCGACGCCTGCCAGCACTACGGCATTTAAGGGTTTGTTAATATTTCCACTAGAAACTTTTGGGTTTAGGAGTTTATAACTTGAGTCATAGAGGCTTAGTCCTGGTCTCCAAAACCTGATCCACAAAGTGGAATCACTCAGGTAAATCTTTGCAAGGGGAGGGCACGCCCAGGCAGTTCGTTACGACAAGGCTGAATACTCTCCATGACTGTTTTTCCACCTATATTTCATATATGTGTGCATGTATATATATATATATATATATATATACATGCACACATATACACATCCCAGAAACCATGCACAGATCTGAGGCAGGGAAGAGACCCCTTTATATGCATCATGTGAAAGTTTTCTAAAACATCACCTGACTGGAAGAGCAGCCCATGCTGGCTCCTCGCCCCCCAGCTGCTCTCTCCCCGCTTGCCTGCCGACATCCAGGAATAATCAGTGATGAAGGGCCGTGCGAGGCTGGGTGCACGCTCAGCACCCACCCATCAGTGGTGCCCATCAATACAAAACGACACCACAAACCACGCCAAATCCTCATTTTCACTCTTTTGCTAGCTTACTCTCTTTCACACGAGACACTTGAGCTTTGGTCAGAGCAGCTTCCTTTGCTTTCCCCTCCAGCCGCTTCTAGCTGAGCCCCGCGCCACGCTCTGAAAAGTCACTCACCTTGACGTCCTTCGCCAGCACATCTACCTCATCCTTAATGAAGCATAAACAGCCCCTGCTCTTCCTAGAGGCTCCTTCCACAGAGTACCCACGGTCAGGGTCAGCTGCAATCAAACACACCTCATTTCTCCACCGAGAAGACAAAACCTCCTGCACCTGTGGCCAAACCCCCGTCCCTCTTAAAGGGTGAGCTCACCCTACCCAGCTGCTGCAGGGGCTTTTAGGGGGTGCAGGAGTCTCTGTTGGTGCATGGAGAGAAAAGAAATACAGCTCTCTTTACCTAGTGCCAAAAATACAAAACCGAGGTCTACTAGCTGGCTTTTCAGGGCAGGCTTCTGGCTTGGTGTCTGTTAGGAAAAAAGGAATATGCCTCTGTGACAGCTGCCAAAGCCTGGATGTGCGTGTGCGTCTGGAAGTGTGGTCTCTGTATGCTTGCAGCACGCACAGAGAAATGTAAATAAAATCAGGCATCTAAGAAAAACTATAAGCATGGCCGTAGAGGTTGGTACTGCATAATGCTGAATGCTTGGTCTTAATCCAGTAAGGCACTATTCCTGTCCTTAGTTTCCAGTCACTAAATAGACTCAGAAGAGCCACTGGAGCTACTTAAAGGCTCAAATTTAGGCACGTACTTAAAATCTCTGCTGAACAAGGGCCAAAATGTTCAGTACCATCTGCAGATACCCAAACTGCCTTGGACAAAATGTTTCCCTTAATATAATCCAAGGTTTTGTTTGTTTGTTTTCAAGTTGTCTAACTGTTCAGATAGGAGGAAAATGTCCTTTAAATTAAGGAAATTAGCAACAAATATGAATGTTATTAAAAACATGGTAATTATTAAAAATATAGTAAGAGCTATGGGAGAGAACAAATTGCAAAGAAATGGGGCCTTTAATGAAACTGTGGTGAACTGCTGCACATCCACTCTGTGCTGCCCCATCACCTAACCATGGCTTACACCTCTCATCAGTCTGCATTAGAGACAGCTGAGAAAGGGTTTAGATGGTGACACCTTTATCACTGAAAATCTCAGCAGTTATAAATAAAACAATTAACTGCAGCAGGGAAAACTTAAAATTAGCCCAAGAGTAAATTCTCTAAAATCTTAAAAGCTGACATCCAAAATTCCAGGGTGCTGAATTTAATTCTTCAGTGGTGCCGACTAGCAAGAACATATGCAATAGTAAGGAAAGAAAAAGCGTAGATGGGTTTCTTGCTTCCTATCTCATCCCAGCCTGATACAGTGAATTTCAGCAACAGCCTAGCTGTCAAGGGTATATCTGCACCATCATTCTGCAAATCCAAACTCACACCCACACAGCGCCACTATGTCTTCGGGACTCCATTTCAACTCATCAAGGAAAGCAAGTCCCACAGTAACCTATTACTAATGTGGGTGATGAGTGTTAAATAATGAACTACTGCAGGAAAGAGGCAGCTCGTAAGTTCTTTGTTCGTGTCTCAGCTTTCTTCCTTATTACTATTTTTCTTTGGAAAAGGCATGAGAAAACCCAAAGCTTTTTTCTTAGCAAATTAACTCACTGTTTTTGTGTACACTCTGTCTTTACAGATTTTCAATAGCTTTCATGAGCTGTGTACATTAGCTCTGACTCTGCCTTCCTGTCTTTGCCTCTACACATAATGACAGCCGTACTGAGCGGCTATTACAGTTATCTCACTTTCTGGAGAGGATGGGGATGTAATGATATGTTGCAATGTGTGCAATGGGGTATTGCAGCTAAATACTCTCTGGAGTGATTGATGAACTATTTTGCAGTATGCCTGGTACGACAGTTCAAGGCGAGGGGTACTTATCCTTCTGTGCTTCCTACGTTTCCTGCTCCCGAGGTGAACTTGGAGCGGCAGCTAAAAGGTAAGGGCTGGATGGGGGTGGCGGTGCAGGAATCGACTGAGATCCCGCAGAGAAAGGGAGCTGCTGCTTAGTCCCTGGATGGTGGCAGACAAACACCTCTGAACCACTGTAAAAACAAGCCCGCGCATTAGCAGACCCAATGCACAGATGCAGCAGCTGAACTCAGATGCAAAATGAAGTGACTCAATATAACCATCAACAAAAGATTTCTGAATACTCGATAAAACCTGAGTCCATTATCAGATTCTTCAAATAACCCAAGGACAGGCCCAGATGCCGATAACCGGAGAGTGCTGCTCATGGCCATGGCAACAGCTCTGTGGTCTTGAACAAAGCCACTCATCTTTTCTGCCTCGGTTTCTTATTTGTGAAAGAAAGACAATCCTCACTTATGCAAACTGGTTGAAAAGATCAGATCCTGTATGGAAAAATACCTAAGCAAAGACTGCACGGATCTAACTTCCAATTTTTATTTAGCGAGCAGTGGTATACTTCCAATTTTTATTTAGCGACAGTGGTAGGGTCACAAATACCTGCTCGTATATCCCAGCCCACCGCCTCACGGGGATGCTGAATGACTGCAAACCAGTTTAAAACATCGCACAGGAGGTCAGACCAAAGGTCTGTTATCCCAGTACCCTCTCGGTTTGACTCGCTGCACCCCAGATTTTCTCTGTCCTTCACTCTTCATAACGTCTCCGTTTTTCATGCTTGCAAAATTGGTAGCTACATGCTGGCTTTCCTTTTTAGGAATGTATTAGCACAAATCTGACCAGCATCTGTACCAACAGCAGGTAATCCTCCACGTACATGGATATAAGTTTTAAGACACCAAGTGCCAAGCACAAACACTGATCACTGTAATGATGGCACCCGGACCCTGACCTGACTTTAACCCATACTATAAACAATTAATCAAAAAACTAACATCCTGAGATTCCGCTTAAACCTGAAGAAAATCAGAAATATTATCAATATTATTTTGAGACTTCTGAAATTTCATGCTGATAGTTCCCGATCAGAGTGGGAGCAGTCTCGTTGCTGCCAGTGGCTTCTGAGAATCCCAGTTTTTATGCTGTGTGGGAAATTAAAAATTGGTTCCATTTCTGTCATGCAACTGGGACTACATTTGATCGAAATTTATCACTTCCACATCACATGGCATTTTATGATTTAGCGGTTTTTTATTATTTAGTGGGGCTTTTTTCCACTCGTGTTACTATTCCCAAAGCATCCTGGAAAATGGCAGAATCTCAAGGGCAGCATTTTTAGCTGAACTGGGCAATGGGAGCCCTTGATATTTGTCTGCCAAGTGTCAATCACCTTAAAATCCCAGCCTCGCTTAGGATGGTTCTCCTTGAGTAAGTAAGGAGGCCGGGCTGGCAAAAGGAAATTCTTCAGTAATACACCGACAAACTCAGAACCACAAAGCACCGAATTCCCCCACAGTCTGGATTTGAATGCATAAATAAATAAGGCTCTTCCATTTATTTCTGCTGGAAGATTGTATTATTCCATTCTGCAATTATGGAAAAATGCAGAGCACAGGCAAGATTTAGTGTCTTGAGTTTTTGCTGCAAGACTTATGTCAGTAGAAAGGCATTTGTGCTCTTGGGAATCAAAGTGAGATTCACCCATTTGTGGCAGGTGTTTTAAGCACTCAGCCTAACAATCTACCCACGCATGGCACTACAGCAATTCAACGACTAAATTAAATCTCTGAATATTAAATTAATGATGGAAATCTAAAATATTAATATATTCTAATTGAATATTCTCCGAGAAATTATCTAGGCATTCTCAGCAATTTGATTTTACTTTCATTTCTTAAGGAACTTTCAGCTGCATAAATACAGCTATTAAAGCAATTCAAAAAGGGAACATTTTCTGCTCAGACAAGAGAACTCTAAACACAAAGAATCTAAAAATTTCTTTCATATGATTGATTAAATCATAGAGCCCAAGACAGCTGAATCATTAAATGACTGCTTTCCTTCAGTCCCTCTGGCTTTAGCAAGGACAATATAAATTCCCCACGGGTCTGAATACAAGGAAATACAATATGTATAATTACAGTATAGGCTTGAATGCTGTTGTAAGAGAATTTCAAATGGAGCATTTATGCTGTAGCTGCACTTTTCAATCCGTAATGCTGTGTGTGTGCGTGCATGTAAAGCCCATAAAGCACTGGGCATCTGCTTCCTTCGACCTAGATTCCCAAATGGTACACGCCGGTGTAGCCCCACCAGCTCTGGCAGAGATGCGTGAATTTACATCAGGATCTGGCCTTCTATTTCTGTGAAATGCTGGAGATTAAGAATGACATCTTCACACGCCAGGGAGAAGGCAAACAAAGGAACGTAGTTTGAGGAATATATTTAGTGTAGTATATGTTTAGGAACCTGCTTTAAACTGCATGTTTATACGAAATTTCAAATGGACGTGTCAAGAAAGTAGCAATCTGTCCTATTTCCCTTTCTCCATTCATTCTGTGTGCTGAGTCCTGGTTTGGTAACACACACAGAGGACAGATCAATACCAGAGCCAAGACCGTGGCAACACAAATACTTAATGAATCATTTTCCTGCTAATCTTTCTCTCTTTGGCGTCAGGTTGGTTTGTGGCGTGAAATCACAGTCAAGAGCCAAGAGCTGTTGCAATCTACATCCTTTAACCAGCTTTCAAAGAAAGGCTGCGCCTCTACAGAGCAACACGACATGCATGATGTCCCATTTCCCCTCCACCCTCTGGGCTTGCTTCTTCTTATCTCTGCCTGACTGTCACAATAAAGACCACATCGCCTAATTTCTGAATTTCAGCTGGTGATGCTGACAGGGGTACCAAGGACGAGATGTACTGAGAGCCAGAACTAGCAATTTTTTTTTTTTTTTTTTTTTTGGTGGTTGGTAAGGCAAAAGAAACACCTGTTCCCGTGAAGAACAAGGAAGATCTAGGCCTATTTGTAATCAAGGCTGTCCGTGTCTCTCTCAGGAAAAGTAAGGTCTGACGTCCTTTGGGAAGCATTTGCAAGGCCTTTTCTCAACAAACCTTCTCTCACCACAGACAGATGCCATCTGTCTTGCAGCTGGGAGTTAATGGATTCTGAGCTGCCAATTTCACAGCAGTAAGCAACGTGGTTGATAGAGGAGGCATGAGGGATTTCCTACAACAAAACTATTTAAAACAGTGCAAAGTTGTGTGCTGAAATAGCCATGAGGAGCAAAGGAAATGGCAATATTGAGGGCTGGTGGTCCAAGCCGGCGGGGATGCGGCAGCTCAGTGTACCTCATGTATATCTCCAACACCGGGATTTTAGACTTTCGGAGAACTGTCTCACCACACCTATCTCCTGCGCCAGGATGGGCTACGGCACACAAATAGACTGTGGAGCTCTTGAGTGCGCTATCAGCTTTTTTCATATTAAGTATCCAATTTCACTGTATAGCTTAACATGTGCTAAACCCAGCCATGAGTCCACCGCGGGGTTTTCTAGTGTGCTAAGAAGAGCTCTCTGCTCCATTAACATGCACCGTGCCGCAGAAAACCCAACCAATCAACGACACCTCTGCTAAGAAGCAACGCAAGAGTCTTCAGGTATATTACATTCCGCCAACTTTCCAAACCACTTCAGGACTTTCTGATTAAATTTACATAAAATGCATCCTTTCCTCTTATTCCCTGTTATACACATTAGATTATTTCTAGTATTCTTGTGTCTGAGATTACCAGCGCTCGGATATGAGAGAGCATGCTGTGCCTGTAGCACGCAATCAAGGCAGTTTGTACGAGCACCAAGGTCCTGTCTCGGTCATCCTCAGTGGATTTTCATACTGGTGTAATGAGAATGAACAAGTTGTTTATCGTAAGAGAGCTAATGGGCAAATACCACATTTTTCAGTTCCAAGTTTAATAAAGGCAAACTGGAAAAATTAGGGTCTATGCAGATCAGCTTAGAGACAGGCAGCTCCTAAGAGCTCTAGAGAGGTCCTGGAGATAAAGCTGGAAGTTTGGAGCATTCATAAAGGTGAATACGGTTACAGTGGTTGATAGAGGAGCCCGTTATCTAAGCATGCCATGACCAAAGGCCGGTCCTGCACAAGACTGTGGGTCTTTTAAATGAATGATTTTCATGCAGCCCAGTGAGATGGGCCAAGACTTCAGCCTTGAAAACCGACTCAAGATTCCTGTTAGAAGAAGCTAGAGACTTGCATGTGGATCCAAAACTGAGATACTTTTTGAAGTTCAAAAGAGGATGAAATACAAGATTAGCTAATGGATAATTAGATAATAGATAATTAAGAATTAGCTACACATGTAGCTAAAAGGGATGAGTCAGTGAGAAAATAGACGGTACTCAGCAAGGGCGCAACTATTTAATATATTATCTCAGTTGATCAGTGTGCCTGCATGAGTCATTTGCTTGGAGAAGGAGGGGGATTTCATATTGTTTTTGTATTTTAATAGGCATTTTTATGGACCTCATAGTTATAATAATGAGAGTACCTGACAATTAGTAATGAAATTATCCTCACTACAGTAAAATATTTCACAGCATGTAAAATATTATTCCTAATACTAAGGTAGAAGTGAAGCACAAGGAAATTAAACCCAAGATTTTCATAAATGTTTGCAAAATAAATAAGCATATATCAATAGAATTTGATAACTGTTTTCTCAGCTCAAAGACAAAACCAAAATTCGCAAAACATTTTTTATACCAATAAAAATTATTTTTAGCTTATACATGTCAGATGTTTATTTAAACTCCTTGAAGAATAAGTAAATCTTTTCAGCAGCCAAAACTAATCAGAAATTCCTATTATTATTTTTTACATATTATTTTTCTGAAATACATTTCCTAGTTAGTGTGGTTGACGCATATGAACAGACATGGATGTTCCTTTGAAAGAAAAAACCCTGTAATTAACAGAGGGTTTTTTGGCAGGGATCATGTTGTGATGTCTTCCTTTTTTCTTTTTTTTCCTAAAAACTTTTTCATTTAATGTATTTTATCAGAATGAAATGGTTTAATGAGCAGAGAATTATAGTTGATCCCAGCTGAACCAGACAGGGCTGCATTTCGAGGTATGTGGCTCCCATCAAGCTGCATTCACCTTTGCTATGATTTAAACTTCATTCAGGCACAGCCTTGCTAAAAATACTGACAAGTAACTAATCAACTTCCATAAAATGGAATTTTTACCTTCACAATAGGAAGCAGGAGTAGGAGGGAACCCAAAAGATTTGCCTATGCATTTGAAATTAGTCTGACCTATAAAAACGCAAACAGCAAGTGGTACTATGAAAATGTACTTCTGGTAAGGCTTTTTGGTTTTTTAATATTCAGATTTTTCATGCCATCCCTTCCTCTCCTTGGAGGTAACCAGAACCAAAGATAGCATAATGGAGGGACTGGTTTCCATTAGTTATACCTATAAAATGTAAGCTCAAGCAGGGCTCTCTGGATCAAAAAAAGTTCAGTGTCCAGAAACTAGCGTTAGGTTTGAACGCTTTATATAAAGTAGCAGAGAAAACTGTGACAGACATGTACAAATGGGATCTGAGCTGTAACTTCACATGTGCACTTCTAGCTCCGGTTTGTGAGCAGATGGACACAAAAATATTCAGTGCCCAGTGAGCAAAAGCATGGGAAATCAGATCAAAACTGTTACCTAGATCTAGGAGACAGCAGAATGCTCCAGGGCAATCTGAAGATTATGTGGATGGAAATAATCAGATAGCGCTGGTCTTTGAAGACGTTAATTTGTCCTATTCTGGATAATTAAAGAGCAAAGTCTAACAGGGAAAGCTGTAACTCCTGCTAGGAATCACCCAAGCTTCACGTTAAGGGGCCAGCAAACGTGCCAGATGCTCCAGATGAGCAGAAACTAAACCCAAGCCTGAAACATCAGGGGTCTCACGCTTAACCAGTTTGGACTCTTTGTACGATCTTCCCTGTCATTACGATACTTTCTGTATGTCAGGTGAAAAGGAAAGCAGCCCTTTGTAAGCCATTTCTTTCCTTCCCACCCCATCTTTTACTTCATTTTCAGTGTTTCCTCTAGCACCTGTATTTAAAAACTGCAATGGAAAATATCGCTGAAAATCTGGAAGCTCTGTGTTTTCATCAGCTAGGTTATCTTTCCAAGGTTACTGGTAGTTTAAGTGATGAATATCAATTCTTCTGTACTTATATAAAATTTATTATTTGTCACTTTCATTAATACTGGAGTTTTGCATTCTTGAGTCCTTCTGTTTCATCTCCAGACTGTAGGGGGAAAAAGTGCCACAGAGATTTCAGTCCTTATAAATCAATGAATTTGCCATGGTAAGCTGGTGCCAAGTTGTCCTCTCGCTGTCTAGTCAAAGCTCAAAAGAAATCAGCAGGGAGTGGGACAGGGTGTAAGTTCATTTTGCAAGTACTCTGCTTATTTTTCACAGGAATTCAAGAATTAATCTAAATTATTAATCTGATTTAGGAAGATATTTTTGACACATCAGGTTATTCTCCTCTTCAGACATTTCTTCAGCTTAGTAGGACAACACATTAATGGGCCACTCCATACCCAGCACTGTTGACCACACAAAGACTCCCTGGCTTCCCTCCCTGATTTTCCAGAACAGACATAAAAACATTTGCCACCTGCTACTTTTTTATTCTTTGTCGTACTTCCCTAATTGCACAAAGAAATGACACCAACGATTCAAGTTTACCCAATACCTGGTGAATTGGGAATATGCACCTTCACTCACTGCATGAGTCATTGCAAAGTTCACCTGAACTTCTAAAGGACTCCGCAAGCTCCTTTCGTCCTCCCAGACATGGGCTGTGCAGAAGAGTATCAGCTAATCAGCGTGGAACAGGTAATGACGACAACTCATTTGAATCCAGGCACTGTTTCAAGATGACTAGGTGAACTTTCTGAGAAGGGATGCCAATGACACGCCACTGTTGCTCAAAATAAGTTCTGAAATTTTCTAATTGTCACCATTTTCTTCCAAGGGAAGAGCTGAAAAAGTCTGCCAGGGAATTCTTTTTTTGCAGCTAATCTTTCTACTGCTCCAGAAACTGAAACCAGCACCCGCAAGAGGAATAGCAACATGTATTTCTGTTTTGCTAACACTTATCAACAGCAGTAATATATCAACCAAATGTGTCTGTCAAAGGCCCCTTTCCCCTTCTTTTTCTTTTCCTGTCATCCAATAATCATCACAGAAAACCACATGGGTAAACTTGATCTCAGAGATGATCCTTGTAAAGAAAGAAACTAGCAACATACAGAAGATGAGGGACCCATCTGCAGCGGCGGCAGGCAGCCAACCTCCTCGAGCCCCGCCACACATCTGTACTCCGGCTTTGCGAAGGAAGGGAAGGATGCAGCACCCCCTCGTCGCTGGGTGTCACCGAGCCCAGCTTTACACCTGCAGCCGTTTTCTGGATGAGAGCGTGGGCAAAGTGCCATCTTGGCAGCGGTTCCAGCGTCTCTTGAGGGACTGGCTGGAAGGAGGCGATTAGGCTGCCGTTCAGCTGGGGGAGGGAAAACTGGGGCAAGCCGCTTTGGAAAAGAAGCATTTCAGCAGCGTGTAAAAGGCAACTTCTCTTGCGCAAGGGAGGAAGAGCAGAGAGCCTGTGCTTCGAGCCAGACTTCCCATGCCATGAGCTTGGACCACACCTACTACTTCACTAGACCTGCTGCAACATTACCATTATTATTATTATTATTTCTGTTTCTTTTTTTAACTTACCCGAACCAGCTGCTGCGGAAAGGGTCCTCTGGAGTTTTCTGGCACGTTGATCGGTGGGATGACCCAGTCTCGCTTTTGCCGCCGCAGGCCGTTAGCGCTCTGATGCTGGCGCCACGGGAGCAGAGTGTCGCTTTGCTGCTGCGCCAGTTCTGCGGGCACAATCTTCCTTCCTTTTGGCTGTTTTGGAAACAAGAAAGCAGAACCAGTTAGCTTCTTCCTCGCGTCTTAGGACTTCTCCCAACAGCAGCGCTCCCCTGTGTGCAAATGGTCACATGTAACTGTGAAAATTACTGTTATTAACATGATATATTTCTGCACCACAAAGACACAATATGCTTTACTGGCAACTCTGCTGCCACTTCATTTTCACAAATATATGAAGCTGTCACTCTCAAATCAAGATGCCTCCCAGAATATATCGTCTTCATTACACCAGCTGCAGGGAGCTTTAGCGGCGCATTGGGGTAAAGAAGTTTCTGCAAATTTCTAATAAATGCAACCTACCAGAACATGAAAAAAGGGAGAGAATTCCTTTACAGCCTCTGTCACGGCCCCAGTTTTATAGTATGAAGCTGCTCTGCTCCTTAGCATTAACAGGGTTACAGTAACCTGCAGTCTGTGGTTCTGCAGACGCATCCTACCAAACCAACCCAACCACAACCAGGGGGAGAGTCAGCTCCACGGCTGCAAAGGTGAATTACTTCAACTTCTTAGTGCTTCATGAGGAATGACCTTTTTATACGAGCTGGGTTTTGAAAACAAATCCCAAACACACATCTCCCCGCACAGCCTGGGAAGTGTAACACATCTCGGTTAGAAAACAATTTTCATTATATGGGGTGCTTTTGAGTCCTTTGTGATTTTTTTTTTTGAACTACGGTTTCTGCCCACGGCATCCTTTGGTGTTGGACACATTAAAATGCTGTGGCATAAAAATGGAAATGGTGAAACCATGGCTTGGACTTAAAGAGTCTCGTTCATTATTAGAAAACTTCTGCCTTACAGAATGATGAATCAATGAAATGCAGATTTGGAGAAGCTCTTCAGAGGTTACCCAGTCCCAATACTTAAATACTTTGTGGCCTTCTAGGATTCCAGGCATTACTTCTGGAAAGTCTGCAGAAAAGATAACTGACAAAGACAAGCTTTTTTTTACCATATGGTGACCTGCACTCCCATCAGAAAATGTTTAAACTTTCATAAATCGGAAAGATTGTGAGCCACATTCTCTTCATTTGAGGCAAGATCCAGTGGGAACACTATTCTCTGCATTTTACAATTTTCAGCTTTTTTCTCAAAAAAACCCACCCAAAAAACAACACCCCAAAACCCAAGAACACCACAGGAAAAACCAGCCAAGTATTTTTGAGGCTCCTGCAATTTTAAGCCACAGTCACTTTTAGTCTTACCCAAAATGTACAAACTCAAACATCCTACAAACATTTGCAAGCAGTTATCCGTAGGCACTGATTTCAGGGGGAATCATTGCTTCGGGGTTTATAGTTTGATGTAAATCCATCTATTAGTACGTTTCAGTTCTTGATCTGGAAGTGCAATGAAGCAGGCAGTCACCTAAAAACCATACAGTCTATGAAATCTAAACAGTATATGCAACTGAGTGGTGGCTCCAAAGCTGTGTGGACCTTCTGGATGCCGAAAGCTGGACACCACAGCGAGGAGGCCGCTCGTACAGCTTGATCGTGGCTCTGACCTGTGTTACCTGTGGAGGGCAGACATCCACTGGCTGCTATGGTTGGAAGCATTTGTGCAAAAACACAGCTATTTTTACTGCAAACCTTAAAAATGAGCCAGTTCCAGCGGCTGAATTTTCACAGAACAGACAAATGTGGTCTTTTTCAGTCACACACGTAGCCACTTTTCTCAAACCCTCTCTCACGATAACTCGTGCCTCCAAGGTGACTGCTGTTTTGTGTTCGCCTGAATGCTGTTTTATACACCTTCAACAAGCATCACCGCTAAGCTGCTGCAAGATCACTATACCACTGTTCAATATTTAGATGTTGTTCTAAAAATACTCACTTAAGCGCATAACGAACAAAGAAACAGCATCACGATGCGGCAGTGGGAGACTTGCTCGGGATATTCAGGATACTGGTAGGTACTGCTGAGCTCATCCTTCCCATGGGATGCAATATGCTATATCCGATAGAGTCTTCAACTAAAAAGGGTTTTATCACCAGAAAGGTATCTTTTCTGAACACTGATGAAAACAATGTTATCTAAAGAAGATACCCAGAAATGAATGTCAACATGTAATAGGACTACCAGACATGAGCTACAGGGAAGTGGATATCCCCCCCCTTTTTTTTAAATTGGCTTATGATTCCCGAATGGGGATCCTTTGAGAGCAGGTATTTGGATCAGTTTATATAATTGGCAAGTGAGCATGGGGACAGATTATGAAAGGATGGTCAAATAATTTGTGCTCTGCTGAGTTTACACAGTGGAATGAGTCTGAACTAAAGACAGACTTGAGAATTAACATGAATCCCAAAGCTCCATGTATACTGAAATAATTAGTGTCAGCTCAGCAAGGCAGTACCAGCCTTTTTAGTCTTTATGAAATATTTGCTGGCAGGTGACTAGACAGTGACTAGCTTGCTTGTCACTCTTGATGATGTTTTCCTACATTAGAATAAATCATCAACATGACTCTGCATTGGGTATGTAGAATTTCAAAAGCGTCTTGCAACAACAATTTTTTTTCTTAAACAACAGCTCTTTTTTATCTTCATTTGTTGACGATGCATTCTCACGACCTTAATTTCTCTGGTGTTGTTTAAATACGTTGTACATGTTTTCTGCTGTTTAAAAGCTGCGAGACAAATGCAGTAACAAAGTCTGGTGAGTACAAATGCCAGAACTATTCAGATCTCTGACTGAAACGTCCAAAACCATCTCTGGAATAACGGCAACGACTAACCGCGAGCCCCAGAAAACTCTCCTGTACTTTCGAATTTGCAAACATCTAAAGTTCAACTCAAAAGCAGAGTGTGACACAAAGTAAAATTAATGATAAAATACAGCTTCCAATTCTGGTTTTGCTGAATAACAGTTTTCACTGAGGTAACAACTGCTCCTTCTCTCATGGCCTTACTGGCCATACGCAGTCTCAGGCAGAGAATTCCAAAAGATAAAATATTCCTCCACCTTTTGTAGTGTCATCAGAACACAATCTGTCCACAGTCTTTCTCACAATCAAATCGAGCACCTCTACTGCTGCTGCTCCAGGGTGGCTTCCCTCCTGCTGCTTTTGTGAGGTGCCACCACCCTCTGGCGAGAGGATGACGGGCGTTTGCAGCAAACCAGGGAAGCCCGTCCATGAAACGCACGCCCAGGGGGAGATGGAATCCACTCTCCATTCTGAAAATTACATTTATAATTCGTTACAACAGGATCAAACACCAAGCATGGAACATGTGAGCATGGTCTTTGGCAAGAGACAGACAATTAAACAAGGCTATAAAATAGTCAGATAATTTAGTAATTATGCCTGTCTATTACTTTAAGACATTGATAGGCTAGAGAAATACAGCTGAACCAAAACAGATGAAAACACTCAAGTTCAAGGAGAAAAAGTGATTATAAAGTGTGGGATGAAGAAAAACAACAGGAGAAAAGACCATGCTGGGATGTAAATTTGTTATGAATTTGGATTCAGTATGATCTAATGCCTTAGTATTCACATTAGGGCAGAATTTTTTAGAGCTTGCTAATGAAGCGATGTAAAGCGTGCTGTGCTAGCTGGATTATTTAAAGCCTACATCCTGCAAAACTGGGATCAACGCTTTGCTCTGAGTTGTCCAGTGTCTCTTCCAATGGGCTTGTAGCCCGTAACTGCAACATATGTATGCACAATGCCAACGTGGGCAAATCATAATGCAGCTATTGCGTCTTCTGCTAACAAAACGCTTCTTTCTCTGAAAAGGGCAACTACAATATTCGCTGTGAGCCCTGCAGGACTGGGGAAGAGTCTCTCAGAGACCATCCTCCTGAGTTGGGTCAGGTAGTCACACTGACGAGCTGAGGATTTAACTGCAGGACAGTGCGGCAGAACCTACCCTACAACCCCCCTTCCCACTCTTTTGGGTTTTTTTAACTGGGCTATCGGTTAAAGTCAATTACAAACATACTGAAGTCAACTGGAAACCTTTCACTGAGATGACAGGTCAAGCTCTCAGAAAGCAACGTGAGGTTGAAGGAGGCACAGTCTCATCTGTAAGGATTGTGCAAAGATCTTTCTTCTCAAAGGATGCTCCACAGAAGGTGTAGGGCTTTCTTGAAGTCCATGGCAGTGACTTCAATGGCATCTTAGAAGAATAATTTCCAATCCCTTTTCAGTCTAGCATTGCATTTAATGATGGTGAACACAACCTGCTGCATTCGGAGGAGGATACGTAGCTAAACCCGTAGGGACTGTCAGACTTTAAAAGCAAACAGATTTAGGAAACCTTACTCCAAACTGGTGAGGCTGTATGGTGCTCTGACTAACTCCATTTACGCCATGGCGCTGAGAGCTCAGGGAGATTCCTTGTCTGCATTTAGCTCTGGCAATAAAAGGTAAGTCAGAATAGCCGTCCAGCTAGTGGCTGTGTATGAGCTCCTGCCACTGTCAGTCTGTGGCTTGTCAGCCTTTCGTTTGTTGGGAGACTCGGGCTAAAATCAAACCCTACTCACAAAAGAGGTCAAACAATAATCCGCTGAAAGAACAGGACACGTGGGATACCTATAGCCCCCCAAGCCCCATCTCCGCTCATGAAAAGAAGGCTGCGAGCCACTGACTTTCACTAGTCCACAAATAAAACCAGTGAGTGTGAAGAAATACCAGCTTTCACCTTCCGCTACACTTAGCAGTAGCCAGTCTCGCCAGCTGGCACGTCTCCCCTCCCAGCCAACCTGCCTGTGATATCCGTCAGCCTCTGGCTACAGAGACATCTGGAAGTTATTATCCAGCAGAGCGTATCACAAACCCATTTACATAATATAACATCATATTTTGTGTTCCTGCTTAGCTGAACATTTTGGATCACTCTAATGTTTGGGTAAATAAGCCACCATTCTCTGCATATAAATAACAGTGCGTCTTAGGGTGCGTTTATTGGAGATTATTAATTTTATAGGGCTCAACCCTCAAATCGAAATGCTCTAGATTCAGCACTAAAATACATTATTCTTGCACTTGGAATAAGAAGTACCTGTGATCGGAGGAGAGGTAATAAGGCTTTTATTTCCCAAGTATCAAAATTATTTACGATTCAACCAGTGTTTTATTTATATGCCACTCTTATTATTTTCACAGGATCTTTAACACTTCACACTAGACATTTTTCAGAAAAGAAATAATACTTGGCTTGCTTTGTTTCTAGTGTCACTCCTAGGGTTTAACCGAGGCTACGTGTTTTTAATATATTTTTATCAATACAAGGGGATACAAAGCCACCTTTAGTCCACTGCTCAAACATATTCCCCTTCATCTCCTACATCAATACATATTTTGAAAACTGGTGCCGTTTTCTACCAAGGAAAAAAATCTATTTAAAAATATTTAATCTGAAGCATTTTTGCAGGTTTCCATGGTAGCTGTGGAAAGGACAGGAGAAAATGATATTTACTAAACAGAAAATAAGACAATGAAAATATAGCTTAGTTCTTTAACAAAGGGAACATGAGAGCGCTGCAAAATAAACATTTGCATGAATTCTGTTCTAAGGAGACAACACTTTGCTGACATCAGGGACGGCAGTGGAGGACGAATGAGCCCTGTTTTCCCAAAATGCACCATTTCCCCAGTTTTTGATCTTTTAGCAGAGCGAGATATTTCATTTTGTGTTCTCATACAGTACAATGAAAGGGTTGCAGAACAAAAGGCAAATTTATTTATTTTAGGGTAATTGATTCTTTTCTATTTAGGTCATTGCTGAATTCACCGAAGTTGGAGACAGGAAAAAAATAGTTTTATGAAGATCAGACTTTTTTGTTTTAGACTTTATTACAGTCGATCTCTGTGAAGGTATTCTTTAGGAACCGCACAGGTAAGGAATCCATAACCTGTTTCTCTCCTTATCCACCTTCCAGAAATCTGTTATGACTATCTATATTAGCTCTATTTACTAATAGTTGTAAGCCGTGGTAAATTTAATCAAAGATAGCTTCATGTCACGTCCCATTACCATCACGGCATAAATTGCTATTCATGAATGATTTGTGTCAAAGCGGTCTGAAAACTAGTGTTTTAGCAGCAAGATGTTCCAATGTGCACAGTTCTTCAGCAGGGGCATTAAATTAATGTGTTTGCAGAGAAGCCACTAATTGACAATGAGACGTGATTTTGGCAGTAGATTTCCACTTTAAAGATAATGAACAGTGTTCAGATACAGAGAAGAACCCCCTCTGCTCTTAAAACTATACTAATAATTTCTGATATAAACAGGAATAGAGGGAACCAATCCTGTCAGGATATTTCAAGTGCCAAATCAAGCTGTTTGATCATCATGACTTACAAAAGCAAACAGTGGAATCTCAGCGTTTGTGACCTTTATCAAATCTGGCTACATAGAGTCAGGAATGTTATGTTTGGTTAGGAACTCATTAAACAAAATTACCTCTCCATTTATAGAAACCATACAATTACAGTATAAAACATTTTAATTAAATCAGCTAGTTAAGCAAAAATTCATTACTTTTTTTTTTTTTTTATCACCTAGCAGTGGCGCTGCATAGAGCGGTTCGCATTAGAGTCAATTAGTAAGAAAAATTGTCAGATTTGGCAAGTGCGTGAGCTTCCAGAACACATCAGCTGACAGGGAAGAAAAAGTTTGACTAAAATCTAACAGAGTTACTGCCCCCAGAGGAGGAGAATGAGCCACGGAAAATGCACACACATGCACCGGCCATGCCCAATGCCCCGCTCTCCCAAGGAGTCTGTGTCAAAGCTGAGCAGCCACCCCTATGTGCACTGTTCCTTGATAGCTGAAAAATGAGGCATGCATGCAAATTTAAGGTTGTGAGGTATCTGGCTGGCTTTGCAGACTTTGGAAAATTTTATCCGATACAACTAATAAAACACGATCAGTGTGAGTGAGGAATCAAACTGTTCCTTAACACTGTAGGGCTGCAAAGCAAGAAAAAAGCTGAAGAAGAATAACAGGTAAAAGCAGGAAATTTTTAAATAGGGAGAACACAACACTCTGGTTTATAAGTCAGGCAGGAGAAGATCCTTTCTTCACAAAAGACGCAGCAGGGCCCTTAGTGGGCAACTGTAATGAAATGCAAAGATAAGTCTGGACTCTAGAGAAAAAGAGACATCCGCGAGCTCTCGGCAAAACCCACAAGGTTGCCATAGAAGACTCTTATTTAAAAAAAACAAATACAGGTTATTCTCTTAGAAAACCTAACAAGGTTAGTCGCCCAGATAAGGACCTCGTAGACACAGACTGCAGCTAACGTGCAAGCTTGCGCCTTGAGCCAGAACATGGCTTTTCAGGTGGCTGCTGCCCAGGTCACCCCCACTGGGATAGATGATGTTGATTTTTCCCAGTACAATTTAACTGAAATTCAGAAATCACCCGAGCTCACCCACACCTGTTTGCCTAAACATTTGGTAAATTATCACTGTTTTAAGTTGAAATCTGGTAAGTCGCCAGAGCACTTCAATATGCTTTGCTTTTGTACTAGCAGAATAAGGACACCTGCAGGCAATGCACGCTCACGTTCATTACTGCGCAGACATGAAATGCGAAAGGTATCTCTAAGGCGAGGGAAGTTTCAGCTGGGGTGGAGAAGCAGAGCTGTGCTGAAACTTGTTCTGTGGTTCCACACCGCACTGATGATTAGAGATATCTCCTGGACTGTGTGCTGCTTTCAAGATTTGAAATGATGTTCTTCCTCTTCCATTCTCTGTAAGAACCACGTACCAAAGCAGGTACATAAGAAATCCATCTGCCTTTGGTGCAATCTTTTATGGTTCCCACAGGTTTCAAGCACCTGTGATACTCTTCTTGTCATTGTCAGGCTCCGAATATTACAAGAGCCTTCAATGAACAGAGGAAGATGACATCATCCACAAAGCACAGCTCTTGATGTACTTTTCTTCCTCATTTTAAGGCTTGAACATCTTATCCCAACATGAAAAGTTCTGATGAGGCTGTTTCCTTGTAAAGTTCCCCACATCAACTTGACCTTTTCACATCCCCTTTGTAAGATCTCATCTCACAGTGCTTCTTAGGTAGGATTGTTTAAGAAACATCTAAATTACTGTTGTACTCTACCTTCTAGTGTTTACAAAAAGACACTTCTATCTTCAAGTTAATGTCATTCTCGTAATTGGAAGAAGCCATACACAATGGCTTCAGAACTACAAGTACTTCTCAAGAGCATGGCTATTACAGAATACTACACACTTCTTACCTGTTCAGATACCTACAGGACAGGAAGAAAGGTGGCAGATCTCATCATATACTATAAAGTAAAAACTGCTACTGCAGCTTGATAGTAACTCTCAATCTGTACATATCTTGTTGAGAAAAATGTATGAAATATCTGGGCTAGCAAGCTGAGTTCTTCTACCCAGATAAAACTTCTAACAAACAATTGGAAAAATTGTTCCAAACCACATTTCTTTTGTTTCTAGAACTCAGCCTACTACAATCGTTCCTCATCACAGAAAGAAGCAGGAGCAAATCCACCCCTTAACAAGCCTGTGAAAAATTTTAATCTCATTTTATTTTTCTAAAGCAATGAGGTTCAAAAGATACATGAATTAAAATAATCATAATGAATTAAATGTAACAATATTCCTTCTCTTCATAATGTTTGCAAGTGAAAAGATCACAAGAGATTTAAGAGATCACAAGCACCACTGCTACTTTAGCACAAAGCAAAGTAATTCATTCTGGTACTTCTCCCCAGTGCTAGCGTGCGAGTTTGCCCTTTCAAGTTATCCTTTGGTTATTTCAAGGGGCTCTTGAGAAAAGGCTGTTCTTCTTTCATTCCCCAATTCTGGAGTGCACCTAAGCAAATGCTTAAATTTGAGCACGTGACCACATTCAATTTATCTCCATTTGCACGATGAAATTTGAGCGTGTGTTTAAATGCTTTGCTGGACGGAGCCAGCGTTTGAAATCCCGCTCCTCACTGGTGGTAACGACAGCCCGCTCGGCCCACCCTGCCACGCTGGGCACCCGCGCCGGGCTGGTCCTCCTCGCTCCTCCGGCCGGCAGCGCCCAGGCAGCAGAACGGGACGCAGCTGCGCGACCACGAACCACGTCCGGCCAGCAAGGACCTGGGCTCCAGAAGTCGGGAGGAACCGAAGCCCTCCTTCACCCTGAGCTTGGGACTACCAAGCTGTCTCAGCTCGCAGGGCTAAAGACAAGACAGGTGGACACTACAGCCCCTAAAAAAAGGTTTATTTTAATGCATGTGCCTGCATGAATCAATTTTTTGTCTTCACTCAAGCTCATGTTTACACACAACTGTCAATGGACTACCACCGCAATGAAGGTTTTCTCAGCAGATTCAGTCCAAAATATTTTTTGGAAGTGGCAGTCCGACTTCAGCAGTTAACAACAAAGAATGTGAAACCAGAGGTCAAAGGCTTTGATCTGGCAAGGGCAAGGCACACATCACAGGCAGGCAGTACGCAGCAGGCCAAGGGTTTTGTTTTATCAGAAAAAAAACTTATTTCCGCGTAGGCAGTTCAATCCTTAGGACTTCTTTTTGTTTGAAGGAAGACAGATCTGCAGTGAATTTCACTTACGGATGATCTTTCTAGTACGGCTTTGAGCCTGACCCTTGCTAAGATGCTGACTATTTAAGAACTAAATTCAGCAAGTGCAGCACTCGGAAGCTTCCCATAGTGGGCTGATTTTCCAAGACAATGACCACCTGTATGTCATATCTTATCTTGGTTTCAGTGCGAGGCAATGCGATTCAACACACCTGAAAATCAGGCCAAGTAAGTTCAAGTGTTTTCACAAACAGCACTTTCATCTCGTGCGATGATTAAATGCTAGATGTTCAAATTCTCTTCAGCATGAGGTCAGACAAGGTCACCTGACGCATCTTCATTAGACTTCCACAATTAACATGAGCAGTCTCACTGCTAACAATTATATGATATTCATTTACTAGTCATCCGCTTTCTGATCTTTTCCACTGATCTGATTTGTTAAAACCCCAAACAATGTCTCACAAGTTACCTAAAGAAAACAGAAATCTCTGTATCTAGCCTGACTGACTGTGATCAGTCAAGGCCTTGTTTCACTGATGAAGATAAAGAAATAAAAATGATGCCAGCTGCCGTTTCGCCGGACTTAGTAACTCCCTCGGATCCCCCCCCAGAAGCAGTGAAACAGGACAGCCCCACCAGTACAGTCCAGTACTTAAAACGTGTATAAATATGTCCAGAAAAAGGCAGGATGACAAATACAGGCTCATTTCTTCAGCCCCTCTCCAGGGACAACACAGTTTGATGGGGCAAACTCCATCGCCCTGATGCCATATATAATACCTCATTCCAGTGCAGGGGAAGGAAGGAAAGGGAACAAATGCGGTGGCTCTTTTCCCCATTTCTTCCAAGCACACCCACTTGAGAGCATCAGGAAGACCAGGAGCGCTGGAAGCACAACTCCCACTTAAGCTGTAATTTTCTGCCATCAAGGGAAGGCTACATCTTCATCACTCCCAGGCCCCGCGCAGAGCATCCTGGCGAGCACAATAACCGAGGTCATAAACAAGATCAGTGCTGAATAAGCCTTTCCTTGCCCAGAGACCTTTGTATTTGTCATCAGCAATAAAAGGCTGTACTGGAATTTAAAATCTCAGACAGGTAAAATGCCAGAGATGATTATTTAAGGGCTTTAAATAAAAAAAAAACCCTGGCTGTAAGAATCGGCTTTTCACATTCATATTTTATGGCTGTGGACTCATACCTGGGTTATGAAAGAAGCCCAAAATAAGATGAGACATAATAAAACACAAGCTGGGCTTAAGTGAGGCTTGATTTTTGACAGTAGTTCTCAATGTTTTAAACACTAGCTGCAGAACCATCTATTTGCAAGATTTTAATTGCACAACTCCCAGTGATTTAACGTTGCAAAAATTTACATACTTCCATGCTCAGAATTTGAGAAGCTAAGACAATGACAAACTTAGGTTGACATAAACAGGAGTCAAAGAAAACAGTATTTTTTTTTTTTTCTAAAATAAGTCGCTGGCAGCAGATGACTGGCATCCTACATGTACTGAATATATCCTGTATCTCCAAGCTCTTTTGCTGTGAATTCCTTTCTATGCTCTATTTCTTTGGTCCTGATTTTAACTCATGAGGTGAGAACTATAGAAAAATACATAAACTAATAAAGACAAAAATTTGCCAGACATGCCTTAACATGCTTTGACACATACAAGCACTGAAAAATAAAGAAAAGATCAATACGAAAGAGTGGCCCAGAACTTCAGATGGGACAAGCCAACACGGGTAGTGGGGGACGCTGATTAGCAAGGAGTGACAAGGAGGAGCTTGGACTGTACGGACCCAGAGGGCAGTGCGGGAAGCGAAGGACAGATGGGACACATCCATCCATGCACTTAGGAACTGACTTCAGTTTCTGCAACTAGGAAACAGAGGACAGAAACGCCACTGTTCACAAACTTAATCTTCATTTTTAGACTTCTGGTTGAATCGATATTGAATTGCTAGAAATAATAGCATGCACTCTTGGAAAAGAAGACACTGCACTGCTAATTCCAGATAAGTAAAGTCTGGCTTTACATTGTTTTCTTCTGGAGCATTATCCCACTCAAGTTTATCTTTCCTAAATGCCGACACAAGCTACAAGGACTTTATATTATTTCATAAAAAACTTTTTTTCTTTTATTTTCTTTCTTTCTCTTCTTCTTTCCAAATTATCCCCACAGGTCCAATTGATACTTTCAATTGCAACAACAGGCAGCCAGACAAGAACAGTACAAGAAACTTTATCTTAAGTATTTATTGTTATGCTAGAATATCATTCAGTTTCCTCTGGGGTAATTCAGCACTCCTCTGGGAAATATGTGACCTCATTTGCATTTTCTAATTGAATTGCTATCAGGTTTCCTGCAAGACTGAACAAAAAAAGTTCCTAGAGTTACTAACATCACTCGTATTAACCAGAAAAAAGTTTACGTTTAAGTGTTTGCTGGGGAGGAGGGGAAAACGTATGCTTCATGTATCATAAAACAAGTTTTAAAAACATTTACCTTCTTTGCTATCATTTCAGCCTACTAGCATTAAACTTTAATGTAGTAGTTAGAATTCTTTCATTACAGTGGTTATCAGTGAAAATTTGCAGATTTGTCCAGGTTATTCAGTCATCTAAAGCAATGAGCACATTTATAAGGCCTACACCATGAAGGAGGGGAAACTGTCATTGCCTTGGGTCACTTACCATTAAAATGTCAGCTTGCACTGAGAGTAACGGCACGGCTGGGGGGTCTGAGGCACGGGTACAGACACCAAAACCTCTGATTTTGCAACAAAAGCACACAAGGGGACGATTACCCCGACAGGAGCCATCCTGAACTAATCTGCCACCCTGAAAGCATGCTGGCCACCACCGAAGCTCTCCCAGCCCATTACGCAGATTTCCTGACTTATATACTGTGATAATAAAGGATCACAAATCCAAAGGATGATGTATTGAGGGGTTTATCCTCTGTGCTCTCCTGGGAAGTAGACCGCTGCCTCCATTTTACAGGCAGGCTACAGGAGACTGGGTTTGCTCCCCCGAGAACGCACCAGGAACTTGCAGCAGAGCGGGGACCTCACTTCTGGTCCCCCACGACCTCAGCCAGTATCCCAACAACGCCAGCTTCTCCTGTAACATTTATTCTGTATTAACCTCCATAATAAACCACATGTCTAATAATGGCCACTCCAGGAGGGCTAATCATGTTTTCATGAAGATTTAATCCATGGATAATTGTGAACTAAATTCTGATTTATCCTTTCAGAGGTGATTCAGAGGGGCAGCAAGCTTCCAGTCATGCGGTGGGGCTGCCCCTGCTGAGGGCCATCAGTGACGGAGAAGCCTACAGAAACACAGAGGATGGGCGAGCAAGGCAGAAGGACTTGTTTGTGCTGTAGGTGCCAGCAAACAGAGATCAGTAAGGCAAATTTCATGCCAATTATTTTTAACGTCTGGGAGCTGTTCAGCATTTTCACAAAATCAGTCACAAATTTACAAAGTAAAATGGAAAGAGATGTATGCGCTAGAACAGAGAGTCGGTGTCTCTCCCTGTCTCACGTCACCTCCTCCTTCCTCTCCCTTATTTGCTGTCTCCGTATCCTGACTATAGCACAACAGTCTGAAATGTCTTTAAAAAAAATTATGTAGTTCTGCTTGAGTCATATTATACTATACAAAACCAAATGTGAAATCTGTTTCTAGTATAAGCCATGAAATGTAGTATATTAGGGTCATGGCCTGAAACACATTGAACTGGATATGTTAGGTTTTGGGGTTTTTTTTAGCATAAACACTATTATTTTTTAAAAATAATCTCATAATCATATTTATTTCTTTAGTAAACAAAGGATTATTTTGCTTGCAAAAAGCACAAGCATTTAAATAAAACACAACTCAGATGCCTGCTATAGGGACCCACAATAAAACTGCTTATGACCTTGTCATTAGTCTTGTTTTCCATATTTTTCCAGCCTCAAACTACATACTAATAAGGCTTTTAGAAAGAAGGGATATGAATTTTAAAAAGCTTAGCTCTCTCTGTTTTGAACCCGAGTTCAGCTTACATTAACATTAGATGAATTTCCAACCAAATATTTTACTAAAACAGAAATGTGTGCTTATTCAGTTTTCTTTCTGCTACACTGAGAAGAAATTTAAAGCAGTATATAAGACACCTTACTTTGTTCCTTCAATATTTAATTACTTTTAGAAGGAAATAGTATTTCTTTGGTTAGAAAATGGCAAATACAGTTGACATAACGTACAGGGCTTAATTATATCTTGCACAAGCCAGAGTCTTACTGAAGAGCAGCGAAAGTGTATTTATACGACTCTAAGCCATGCAAAACCTCAGGGGCCAGCCCGTTGGGCAACTGCTAGATTTAACTCTCTCCAAGTCTTTTCCTCTTGTCTCACACGTGGCAAAAATTCCCCCAAATGGCACAGATTCACACGGCGGCATTCTGACAACACGGCACAGAAAGTCTCTCCCTCTTTTCCCGCTCCTTCCCTGCACTGCCCTCTCTGTCCAAGCACTGCAGAAAAGAGGAAAGGAGAGGCCAGTCTTGCTATGGTGACGATTACTGTGGTGCATTAATCCAAACTACAGCCATGGCCAAGTGACCTTAGCCTGAACTAGCCACGGCCGTTCCCCAGGACACACACCTTCATCCTTGCTCTGCAGGTCTTCGAGATCCAGCAATAAATCAGGCTCTTCAGCCAATTTCCTGCCAAATCCCGCTTAAATGTAACCACTCAACCATCACAGAATTGGGTTTTTTGAGTAGGCGCCCGACAACATAACTGCGTTTACTCAGCGTAGTACAGAACCTTCAGCCCAGACTAATACTGAAAAGGAAGGAGGAGAAAATGAAAAGGTGGGGAATTGCTGCTGCCAAAGATGATTTGGAAGAGGTGGGACAGAGACAGCTACTCAAGGAGCAGACCAGAAGAAATGTGTTTTCATGAAGCAGTCCCCAATTACAGTGGCACTGTGCAGCCCACCGCTGTATTTAGCTGAAGCAATACTGCTCTCACATTGTGAGGCAGGGACAGATCCTTCCTGCTTTTCAGCTGCGTGTATGAAACTAAAAAAGAAAGAAAGCATCTGTAACCTTCTATCTGAAATACTGAATGGTGCTGGCTTTTCACTCTTCAGCTGTGGGGAAGGGAAGACGCTGGCATTGAGCGGAGGGGACATTTGCCACCGCGGTGCCACGCTGTGCTTTGCTGCCCTGCTGGCCTGCGCTGCGCGTGAGCGTAAGTCCCTTATCAGGCAGCAGCAATGCTCCGGTCCTTGCTGTGTCGAAAGGGACCAAGTCCAAATCTCCCTCTGGAAGCCCCCCACGGAGCTGCAGGGCCATGCAGATGGCTTGCGGAGAGAAAGGAATCACTGCAAAAACCAGGGACGTCTTAGCAGCATGGCAGCAGCAGCCAGCGCGTGACTCCAGGTCTACGCTGTCACAAAAGAAATCTGAACTTAATCTTGTATTTCTCAAGAAGATGGTTGAATTGGGGTGTTGGTCGACAGCCGGCTGAATATGAGCTGGCAGTGTGCTCAGGTGGCCAAGAGGGCCAGTGGCATCCTGGCTTGTATCAGGAACGGTGTGGCCAGCAGGAGCAGGGAGGTGATGGTCCCCCAGTGCTGGGCACTGGGGAGGCCGCCCCTCGAATGCTGTGCTCAGCGCTGGGCCCCGCACCCCAAGGCGGCCGTGGAGGGGCTGGAGCGTGGCCAGAGCAGGGCAGCGAGGCTGGGGCAGGGGCTGGAGCACAAGGCTGGGGAGGAGCGGCTGGGGGAGCTGGGGGGGCTCAGCCTGGAGAAGAGGAGGCTGAGGGGAGCCCTCATCGCTCTCTGCAACGGCCTGAAAGGAGGCTGGAGCCGGGGGGGTCGGTCTCTTCTCCCAAGTAACAAGCGATAGGATGAGAGAGAATGGCCTCAAGTTGCACCAGAGCAGGTTTAGATTGGATATTAGGAAAAATTTCTTCCCCCAAAGGGCTGTCAGGGCCTGGCCCAGGCTGCCCGGGGCAGGGGCTGAGTCCCCATCCCTGGGGGTATTTAAAAGCCATGTAGACGTGGTGCTTAGGGACATGGTTTAGCGGTGGACTTGGCAATGCTGGGTTAACGGCTGGACTTGATGATCTTAAAGGTCTTTTCCAACCTAAACGATTCTATGATTCTATGACTTAGACTCTGGAGAGAGGGAGGCACCCTTCATTTGCAGGTTTTATTTCAAGTCAAGAGAGAGTATTAGCAGTGAGATGCAAACACAAGGTATATAACCTGCAGTATATAACAGAGCCAAGCGGTCACTTAAAAATACGAAAGTATGAACTCAGAGAACATTTCCCTCACTGGTGACCTTAAATCATTTCTCTCAGAGACGATCAAGGATCACTTGCAAGAAATTTGCTGCTGCTTGTGGTATTTTCTACCCAGACACCTCCTCTAGCAACACAAACAGTCTGACACCGCATGTAACTGTTAAAGGTTTGGGGAACACAGGCAAAAGAAGAATGAAATAAGAAAAAGAGCTTTGAAAACTTCTTACCTTGTGTCCATTGTGTTGCGACTTCTCTGCAACCAGAAACCTGACGATCGCCTCCCATCTGCCCAGGGCCTGGGGATCCCACGCGGTCACCATCAGGATCAGCTGCTTCGAGGGCATTTGCACCTGGTGGGCAGCATACATGGTCCCATCCGCTCTCACCTTGAAGTCCAGGCTGTTGGTTTCATACCGAACTCCCTTGTTACCGGCACAGTTATTAAATTTTACTAGAACAGAGAGCAAGAGACGGAAGAAACGTGTGAGATTGGTGTGATAAGGAAAGCAATCAAATACAAGTTTCAGACATTTAATTTTCACTGATGTCTCCTATATCTCTAATAACCATCAAGGAAATGATTTAACTGTTTCTTCGACCTTTCAGGAGTGCTCTTGTGTTTTATCTCTGTTCCCCAGGGAAGAAGTTGTAAGCCATTTTTAAAGTATTTGATACAGTTTCATTAGATCTCAAACACAGCTGTTCCCCATTTCTACAAGTGGATTTCTCCCTTGTCGCCATTATCTTTTAAATTCAACTGGAGTCTATTACCCACACTGTGGGTATTTTTTTGCACGAAATGTTCTCCATTTCCCTAACCCTTCAATAACCTACTTACCAGATAGGCTATTTGCACACTTAACTGAAATTCAAAAGCCCATAACAATTCCATTATCAGAAATATAAAACCAAAAAACTTAAACAAAGAAGAAAAATTAAAACCGTTCTGCGGATCGCATCCACTGCTGGAACCGGACCCCCCCAACCAGAGCTGCAATCCCACCCTGGCCGACCCCTCTAGACGTTACAGCTACCGCAAAGAACTGTAAAACTTCGCTTCGCAAACCACAACGTGTCATTTAAAAGCCTACGCTGTTAGATCAAAGCTCCCCAGTTGCTGATATTTTTATTTTCAGCTTTTTTCGGACAAATTCTTTTACAGTCTAGTTTGAAAACTATTTTTATTGGCATTATGAAACATGTCACATACATTAGGCTGGAAAAAAACCAAACTATTATATGACAAAATTGACAAATCTGATAGAAATTGAACCTGCGGCTAATCACACAGGAAACAAAACACTTTCTGCCATTCGAGTAATCCACGGGGCGGAACACACATGTGGTGAAGGAAAACATATTGTACCCGTAAAAACATCTCAAGTGAGTGAGAATGGATATACAGCTTTCTAGCTAGGATCGTTACAGGGGTTCTCATGCTGCGGCTTCTGAGTGCTTCTCAGCGATGCTCTTAGCCTGCCACGAGATAAGGAAGACCTGCCAGTCCAAGCCTCATGCAGCCTCAGCAGGCACTTAGTTTTTGCACGAGAAAAGCTAGGTCAGACGAATCTTACCTAGACTGGCTGCGGTGGGAGGAGAAGGGAGGCAGTGGCAATCCAGGCGAGAGGAGCTCCCGGGCCAGTTTTACCCCAGCCACCCCCTTCCACCCGTACCATAGCTGACTGCTTCACAGTGCTGCTTTGAGCTGAATCAGGGACTAACCTGGATTTAAATAAAAATATCTGAGGGGTGGTGCAGGTGAAAGAAAAAAGCAGCCAGGAAACTGCTCAACCAGTCCGGCTGCCAAAGCCCCTGGTACCATCACAGTACAGAGAAATAAGGAGCAGACTGCAGTGGAGGAAGGGAAAATCCATCCCCTCCTTCACCAAACTGCACCTCTCGATAACCGGGTGCTGTGATCCTGTTGTAACTATACATCTTACAAAGGCTCTCCATGCTACGTATTTATTGAGACCACATTCGTACATTTTTTTGTGTGTGGTGGGAACCGTAACCTAACGCTGCAGTAGTTTCTGGGCACAAACAGCAAATGTCACACACTGATTTATGAAAAAGATGATGGATAAAGTTATCCAGTATATACAAAACCCAGGGGTAATCCTTTTAAGCAATTTCATTGTCATAGATTACATCATTAAAATCTTGTTTAATCTGGAATCCAGGGAAAACAAAAGTCCCTCAGTTTTGTTTCAGAAAGCGGAGGTTTGCCCATTTTTACTTTTCACTGTAGCTCAGACTGCAGCAAATAACCTCCACGCCTGCCTCATCTGTAATGCTCCAGTCAAGACATTTGACCAGTTATCTCTGCTTTCCATCTCCAGAAGCACAACAAATGTGTTTCAATGCAACAGGAAGCAGCACCTCCTGCATTACTCAAAGTTTAAATGAAACTTTGGTCCCAGTTTTTTAAGGGACAGGGTATTACTTAATTGCTACTTTGACCACAGGTGCTCTTGGCACCCTTGCTTTCAGTCACTGAGTGTCAGAGCACAGGGCAGATATTCAGGAGGAGGGGATCTCTGTCTTACGATGGTGAGAATTCCATCCAGTTAAACAAATGAAGAGGAAAGCCTACAGGATTGAGTTTTCCATAGTTACCAGAAAAGCTAGGAATTATCTCAAACTTCAAAGCTCAGGTGTACAAGTTGGAAGCCAAAGTTAAAAAAAATAAAACATGACTGTGTTGAGGCTTCAAACTTCAGCATCGTCAGAGCTGGAGCTCGGGCCCTTCTCGAGGTGCCATGTGCCACGCAGCACACGGGCCATCCCACCCAAACCCAGCCCGCGCTGAGGCTACCAGTCCACGCTAGCAAGCCAATGCTCTGGCTTTGAGGTCAACTGGCCCACAATAGCTCATCTCCTGGAGGCCAAAATTTCTTATCCCTCAAAACAAGGTTTCACTTCTAAATGGCCTGCTGGGGACAACTCATGGTCACCACTAACTCCAAAACCCTGCAGTGCTACCATCAATCTGACCGTATGGGCAACCCCAGGTCAGTTCTCAGACCCATTCCAGGCCCTGCTCGCTTTAACAGTAAAGACAGTTTTTAGATTAGTCTGAAAAACAAAAATTCATGAAAGCACTGAATGAGGTTAAACACACACACGGTTTGGTGGCACCTACAAGAACCAACGCTGCACGCCTGGAGAAACCGGGATGCTTCAGAGGCCTGCGAGGCGGCTGGTGCTGCCAGGGGAGGTCCCCCGCACCCCTGGGGACCACCCTGCTGCCACATCTCCTTCACCTCTCAGGGATTTCTGCAAATCTCCCCCGCGTTCACAGCTATAATAAATATGTGTGAACACATCGAGTGCTTCGCTGCTAATATGTTATTTATTTTCAGCTCCATGCCATCAGCGTTGTTAGAAATGAGGTACATCAGTTGGTGTATTATTGCAGTCCTCTGCTGTATAATGGCAATGCAAAAAGTGAGTTCCGTCTATACCTCCTGAAGTACCCACATATCATACACAAAAAGACATTTGAAGAGGAGAGAAAGAAGTGATAATGACTGCACATTAAAAACAATTCAGAGCTTACTTTGATTTTATTGAGATTAAAAGAAAGCCCTACAGTGTACTAGTAGTCTGAAAGAAAAAAAAAACCAACCCCTTCCTATACGTGTATGTAGTGATTTCAGTATTCAAAGTACTTAAACATCTGCTTAAGACACAGCGCATGGCTCCAATATGCTGCTCTGGCGTCATATGTCACTGTGTCGACTTTTATGCTCCATTATCTAAAAATGGCTACCTCTTAGACAAAGTCCCTCTGTGACTCGCTAATTACTTCCATTAGTTTAAAACAAACTTGACTAGAGACAGAGAAAATCCTGAGAGAAATTAAGTCTAATTTTTTAAACAAGCAACGTCTCTGCTCCACATTGCTCTTCTCAGGTAGCACAGGTAGATGAATACTCAGCAACGAATTAACACAGCCAGCTCCTCTGCGAAGAGTCCCTAGGAGCTGCTAACACAAAAAGGCTTCAAGGACGTATGGATTCCATAACGTTTAGTCACTATGAGGGACGGCACCTTGCCCCGCTGCCCGAACAGCGGCGAACAGGCCACGGCTCGCCCGAGTGGCTTTGCAGAAGATCTCAGCCACGCAGGGGAGACAAGTCAGAACCTCATCAGAGCCGGAACGCCAGGGATCACCGTGTCCAGCTGCTGCCAGGTACAACCGTTGCTATCGCTCTAGGCGCTGTTCGGGCGCAGCGCAGAAAACACATCGGCAGCACAGCACAACAAACGGCTCACCCTTTCACCGCATGGCTGCAAGGGCTCTCATCAGAAATCCTGTGCTCATCCTCCTTGCCGCCCTGTGAAAATGATTCCTCGGGACGTTACGTGGCTACTGAGATGCACTGTGATATACATACACACACACACATATACATCATATATGTATATATATTATATTTTTCCAAATATATGTGTATAGGTTTGGGAAAAAATATAATAAATACCATAGCTCAAGAAAAGGAGATCTCGTCGGTATTTTCAAATTCCGCCTCTTACCTCTACTCTTTGCTCTCATGGAAACAGGAATTAAAATTTCATCCAATGGCAGAAAACTTCCTTTTTTTTTTTCTCTTTTTCTCCTTTAGAAAGCTCTAAGTCTATGTAATTTGCAGTTGATGCAACTCTTGACTTTAAAATAATTTAATAAATAAACAAACAAACATTGGCTCTGTTTACTAGACTTCGATCTCTCTGTGGACACAAATCCATCTTTCTTTGACCAGTCTGAAGTCTAAAGAACACTGCATGAATTTAACATTCAAAAAGCTGCAGCATCAGTAATTAGGATTTCAAATAAACAGCAGAGCCACACATCTGTCATTTTTACAGGATGGTAAAAAAAGAAAACTTTTTTTAATATACTCTGGAAAAATGTTCAGTGATGCTTATCGAAAGCTTATGCTGGAAACAGCATCAAATGCCTGATGAAAAGAAAACCAAGAAGGCACCCTCATTAGCAGGCTTTTAGGTTTAACCCTTTACCCTCATCATTTTTAATTGCTTCTCTACGAAAGGAGGAACTACGACGATTTGATATGCTGAAATAGGTATTGAGTGCTGGGCACAGAAGCTGCAGGAGTCTGCAGCAAACTGCTGGGCATCTGAGAAAAAAAAAAGTATCTTTCTTCAAAAAAGACACAGGGTGAAAAAAAATTCAACAAGTTTTGCATTGTTCCCTTTTATTATTTGTCTTGTTAAGCTAGCTGGACAGAGTCAATGATCAAGTGAGGATCTTGAAAGATGTATGAATACACTGAACCTCCTTACCCCCCAAACGTCTGAGAAATATATTGAATTTAATAGGACTATAAATGGTATAAACCAAAGAATTCACTTTAAGCCTTATCCTTCTGGATTCTCCTTTAACTTCCCCTAGTCCATTAAAAAGTGCCCCCTCTGGCAAGCTGCACAGGGCTGGAAGAGCAGGAGGGATAATACTTATTTATTAGGATATACCCCCTGGTGGGACACCATGCCACAGTTCAGGACATGGGTCCCTTCAGGACTCTTTTTCACCATGGTTTTGAGGATTATCACTGCAAAGATGTTTCTTTCCTGATGAACTTCAAAGCAGCAAATACACAGCACTATTTACAGCAGGATCCTGTCCGCTTTTCAAGTCGTGTCTCTTGAACAGCTCCCTTTACACCCGGCGCGACTGCGATAAACCTAAGCCGCCAAATCCACCCCTCGCACCACTTCTGCGAACACCATTAAGATGAGGATGGCTTAACTGTAACCTTTGGAAATTTCAGATATTCAGGTAACCTGCAGAGTCCTGAGCATGTACAGAAACGTCCCTTTTGCGTGATCTTTAGCAAATCACTTGTATTCCTGCCCTGGCGCTTCTGCCCCAACGCTCCCATACGTCTGCACTCACCCGTCTCAGGCTTCTGCAGGGCGGGTGGCAGTCCTGGCCAGCATTCCCCTGCCCGTCACCACACCAGAAATTAAAAAAAGAACAGCTTCCTAGTGGATAGGAACCTGTTGTCTAAGACGAGGCATGAAACCATTCCATTAACCAAAAAAATGTACGTATTCCCGGGCACCCTGTGAGTGCATTACATTCTCGCAAACTGATTTCTCCATTAAGTGCTAATGTGAAACAGAGCGCGCTCTGCTTCGTTGGAAAGCTTCATTTATTTGAGAGAGTAAGTACGTAGGATAAACTTTTACATGGCCACACTTTCGAGGCATCTTTCTTTACGTTCACGCAACCCCTCTGCAACTCCGTGAGAAAACTGTTTTACAGCAGTGGGAACAACTGCAGTCAAGTGAATTCCTCACGGCCGCGCTGGAAATCCCCAGCAAAGCTGGGAGCTGAATCCTGAAATTCAGGCTCCCTGTTTCTCATTCGAACTGCCAGATCACACTGTCTCCATCACCCGCATATAGGTTAACCAAATACAAGATAAAAACTTAAAATGCGAAAATGGACTTTTACAGGCACTTCAAAAAGGAAACAGGGGCAGATTCTCAGTCCTACAAACCACTGGTGTATTTCCAAATTAGCACTGGGCTAAAAAAATTAAGAAATGTCACACAACTTATTATTGCAATTGTTTTGTAAACAGGAATCCTATGAACAAATGTAAATACGTGGTGGAGTTCTGGGACTAAAATGTCTCATCTACAAAAAGCTAATGCTGAAAGGAAGCTAAGAGGATTTTGTTTCTCTTGTACTAAAGGATGAACGTATCCAGGTACAACAGGCTTTTCGACCACTCTGGAAGAACCCGGAGACGTTGCTATTTCAGTGTTCTGTGGAAACAAAACCCGACTTGAGCCATTCCATTTACGCGCAATGATACATCTAAGTCCGGAGTCCTGCTTCTGTCCCATTCCTACAGTGACTCCCATACTATCATACAATACACAACCAGATCTGCTCCTCGCAGTCAGTAAAATGCTCAGAGCCCTTCTCCTTTTGCACAAGAAAAACAATGCATAAATAGGAAAAAAATGATGGTTGTAAAACCTGATGGAGACAATGTATAATTTTCATCCTCCCATTACTAATTTTATAGGTTACATTTTCAACCATGTCCCCATAAAAAATATTACACTAATAAACTCTTAGTGTCTTTATTTAATATTTATAGCACTGTGGGAGAACCAAACTCTACCGGTAAAAGGTAAAAACAGCAATTCAAACAGCTACTTCAGAGTCTAATAAACATATCCCTAGTGATCAAGTTTAAGAGTACACAGTTTAAGAAAATGCTTTGATACAAAAAACTGTTGGAGATAAATGAATGTATGCTGGTTGGTGTATGAATGTATATAAGTATGTGCATGCCCACACCTTCGGCTTCACGAAGCACTGATTATTCATTAAATGTTCTCAGAGTAAAAAGCAAAAATAATGAAAGAGTTGGTAGAATTAATGAACTGTCCCACAGTCTATCATCTGCTGAAAATATTTAGCATGACTTAGCATGTTCTTAATGTTATTTTCTTGCAATTAATGGTACAGAAATCTGCTGCAATTTTACCCGTTTTCCATATCTCAGGTCAATGTGAAACATTACATCCAATTTTCCAGTGCATTATTTATGATCTCTGAGCTATGACTGCTAATATTTGCCTTACTGGAATAATAATAAATTACCATAACAATTTACCATATGTAATTATGTTAAACAAAATCTTTCTTTATTTATCTTCCTGTAATCTTCAGTCACAGTGAATGCTCCTATACAGAATACGCAATAATACAACATTCCCAACATTCCCAACCTATTATGTGCTTGTTAGAAGCGACTCCATGTGCTAGTCAACAGGCCACACCTCCGAATCAGCAAATGAGTAGCAATCTACCTCCAGCAGCAAGTAAGATAGATTTGAAATGGCACATAAAAGTATTTTACATTTAAAAGTACATTTTGAATTTCCTCACTTTCAATTCCAAAGCTCAACCCCCTCCACGATCAAATTATCCACGCGGGTTTTGGGCACACACTAGTAAACTCCTAACTACCTCGTGTTCATTTGCAGGCTGTTCTGCTTTCATGAAGCCAGGACTGCCTCCAATAGCTTTTATGGGGAAACCTGCAAGCCTTGCTCATGCACAAGTCATTTATTAAAAAAAATAAAATATTTCTGTGGGCAGAACTACATGGAAAATTCATCTTTTCATTTCCAGAGCCACCTAAACGCTTTCAACACCTTTTCCAGCTTTATATTCACTTTTAATAGCTCTTGCTTACACAGGGTTTCTGTTTCCATGGCCAGATAAAAAGAAAAGGAACAATGCATTTCAACACACTGAAATCGGGATCCTTTAGAAACTCATTCTGTCACCTGTACAGTCAGCCAGTAGCAACGAGGAGTTGAGAGTACATTAAAAAAAGATCTAAATCCCATTCAAACAAAACAAAACCAGCCCGACAGTAAACAAAACCCAATTCCCAGACACTGCCTGCCTCCTTCATATTCCCACCAGTGCTATTTTTCATTTACGGGAAGCCAATCCAACTAAAATACATGTTTTTAAAGAAGAAAAAAAAAAAAAAAAAGAAGTATATTTCACTTTTGGTATTGGAATTGGAGGGGAGTACAGACCCCTGGAGAGCAGGACTGTAGAACATGATAGAAAAGATGAATCACTCTGGCAGCAGCCAGCCAGCCATTAATTTTCAGCAAGCCAGGAGTTGGTCCAATTAAACCGGGCTCCTTTCTCTACATTAACATGCTTTACTCAGTTTTTTCCCAAAGCTAAAACATCAGCTCGAGACCCCAAAGGCTCTTCTATTTAGGATCAATCAATCTACCTTGCTGCACTGTAAAACATACACTGTCAGCTCTGAGGCTAGCTCAAAAAAGAGCAACGGTGGAAAAATTTGATAAATTGACATGTTCTGGCAGTTAGTAGAGGGATTCTTCCTACACTGTCACTTATTTTTATCTGATTAGAAACAAGTATTAGTAAAGGGAATATTCCCCTCTATTCTTTTCCCGGTATTTAGCATTGGGCTAAAGGAGGAGTCTTTTCATCCCCAATTTTCTAAATCCAAGCCAGAAGCTTCCTACCACAAAGGCAGAGAGATGCAACCCACATTTCAGAGGGGAGTCAGTTTAAACTGGATTTGCATGATGTGGAACTCACATTCAAGCCTCTTCTCCAGCCCAGGAACACGAACGTGCATCTCTTAGTGCCCCGCGTTAAAGACGTTATTCGCCGCTTTCCACATTTTTATGCTCAGGGCTTTACTGTGGGTGTGCAACCTCACCTCTGGGTTGCCAGCAACCTGCTTTTGCAACGATTGCTTTATTTGGGATTTCCTTGCCCATTTGAGATCCTGTCACTCTCTCTCCACCCTACTGAGACATTTCAGAAATGAGTAACTAATAATGAGCCAGGGACTGATGCCAGAGGCCGGTAAGGACACTTACATGGTCTGAAGTCCCCTGCAAAGCAGCACCCCGAGCTGGGATAACTCGGAGGATTACCCCTTTCTTTGGTAAATGCCATAGTAACTATGCCGTTGGCTTCCATTCTTGCTTTCAATAGACTTCTTTATCCTTGGTTAACAAAGCTTTCACAGTAGTTCCATTACGACAGCCCTCTGTTCTTAACAGTAACATGGATAAAAAGCCACTGGGATGTGCAGCTGATATTTCGGCTTCGGATTAAAAGGCTAATAAAGACAAGCCTGGTTTGGGTAATCTTGCAAATACCAACTGCACCACACCTTTTGGCAAATGCTGAGTTTTTACAGGCAACCATTTTTGTTCTTCGCTTTTCTTTAAATTCCACGCATCCGTAGGATAGTACTGAGGTTCACTATGGCACTAATGAGATCATTTTGCAATTAAAGGCTAAGTAGAAACAAACCTCTCGCCACTCTACAGGAGAGTTTGGGTTCTCTGATTAAGCAGCAGTAAATAAACCCGTTTCACTCGTGGTCCTGGTGCACAGGCTTTCTATGATTAACTCTTCAAACAAGATGGACTGATTGACCCCATGGATTAATCAATGAGCTTCTCAGCTTCAGAGCAAAGTGCAAGTTGTGGGAGTTACCTGCAGTAGGATGTGTTTTAATTATTATTACTACAGCACACAGTAAATAAATCCCAGGGCACTTTATTTGGAGGTTTTACCCTCAGTGCTAATGATTTTAACAACACTCTCATGTTTGTCAAACTACCTACATGGGAGAAGATTTTAAACACCACTACGCATTTCTTGAGGAAAAACTACAGATTTTATGGTAGCTTAATGTGATTATTATAAAGGGAGGAGCCTATATAATTGTAGGGCAATCTCTAGGTTACAACAGCTGCTCACCCATCTTACCTGTTGGCAGGAGCATCCCTGGGAGATGCTATAGGGCGGCTGGGGCTATATTTGAGAGAAACCCCCGATGTGCTGCACCCAGCACCTTCTCCCCAGCACTGCCAGGCAGAGCGGAGAGCCCGGCCCTGCTGGTACCAGGCACGTCCCTACCTTCGGAGCAGTGGTGGGAAGCAGGCAAGCGCACACCCAACTCCTGCACAACCGCAGCCATCCCTGCCAGCTCCCACCCGCCCCGCTGACGGCGACCTGGCGGCCCTGGGGGGTCCCTCCTCTCTGTCACAGATCTCTTTTCAACTTGCCAGAACTGTGTTTGAAAGACATGGGGAGCTGCAGGAAGATTTTAGGGAGAAAAAAAACGTGAACACACGCCATTTGCAGCCTAGGAAAGGAGAAAAAGAAGTTGAAAAGAGATGCTCCAACCGGAGCCGTGTCAGATAGCCTCAGGCTCCTCTCTCCTCACACTCTTCAAAACCAACAAACTCTCAACACCTAGAAAGAGAGGCTGCACACGTCAGGGGGGAAAAAAAAATCAGACACACCAGTAAAGACACTGAACTCCTCATGGACTTGACTTGCATGTAAACACCAGCAACTTTGGGCTTGACTGTTCTCGTCTCCCTTAGCCTGGCTCAGGAGCAAACATGCACTGAGCCAGGGAGTCAAACCACAATGCAGTAAATGAACAGATGTTTCAGGCAAGAATATTAGAAATGGAAAATTTTGTTATCTGTAAGAATCAAGGCAGGGTAGCTATATTTAACCTGCAGCTGCTGTGCACCTCTGCTCATCTGCCTGCACAAAAAGCAGCTGCAGTCCTTACCTTCACCTGTAGCCTACACAAGTCTTCAGGTTTCACGAGAAATTAATATTATGTGGAACAAAACGCTGTTTGGTACCTGGTGGGCTCAACTGCTTTGACATTTGGACAAATTCAGAGAGCTTTATTTACAGATGGAGGCTCTGGGTTCCGTTTCTGGCACTCGGTCAGAGGGAGCAGGAGAAGAAAAAGTGGCCTCGATGCCAAAGCTGCACTTGAGCGGGTAACAAATATTGGGCAAATTGAGAGACGGCAGGGCTGGATTGCTGCAGAGAGCCATAGCGTCCTGCCCCAGGGCCGGGCTCCAGTGTACACTGAATTTATGGGAAATTCACCCACGGAGCAAGACATTAATTGGAAAAGCAAAACCACAATAAAACACAGCTCCACGCTCTCTGGTGTTGGTCATCACTGAATAAAAATGAACCTCCTGGCCTCTGCAGCCACCCTTGAACAGGCCGTGTCCTGACAACTGCGTCCTCGCAGCCGTGGCGCTCGGCTGCCGCTGCTTCCGAGGAATGAGGTTTACTGGAATCGTCCCTTTCCTCTTTCACGTTTACCCCTCTGCCCTTCTTACTACAGTGGTCTCCAACAGAAAGGCAGCACTCCCCTCACCTGAAGAATGACCTCGGGATTCAACTAGCAACCCTACATTTAACAGAGTGCTTTTGGCAGGGCTCGGTACCGTCAATTAAAACAGAGGGAGACTAAAGCCAGTAAATTAGAGAACGTGACAAATGCAGCACAAAGCACTGATGATCCCAGAAGGTAAGAAATTTAGTGTTAAAGTAAAGAAACAATAGGGAAGTCCAAGACATTTCAGAGTGTAGTGAATCAAATTAAATTGCCTGAAATTCCACATGGAATACATTTGACAAATTTCTTTCCCCCTCTTCAGCTTTCTGTTTGAGATGAACTGTCGTCTGGCAGCTTCAAACGTCTGGCACAGCTTCAGCTTCAGTTTGCTGGGGCTGAATCCAAACACGAACCTGAACTTTACCAGTTCTGCTCTTTTTGTAAACATACTTGCTGTGGCTGCCAAATGCTTTCCAAAAGCACACAAAACCCAGAATCCAAAAGGAAAACATTGTCTTGCTGCAATAAAATTTGCATTTTACCACCTTTCGGTAGCATCCCACGTGCAGAGGCGTCGGTCGGTCAGAGCCCACCTTGCCCTGTATTTCCCCACACAATCTGAAAGGGGACTGGAGAGCAGGGGGTCCCGCGGGAGGGATGCATCTCCCCCGCAGCCGGGACGAGTCCATCCCGCGGTGCCGCAGCCCCGGCAGCGCCGGTGCCACTTCCTCCCCCAGGGCTGCGTGGGCAGCTAATAATACAACAATTAGCAGTAGGATTCTTCAGACGTGCTGGATAAGACAAGCAGTAAAATGTCATTATACACGTGTCACTGATAGCGAAGACCAGTTTAGATTACCCCAGTGAGTAGTCTCAGGAACAAATTCATTTTAAGGTAGGGAAATTCAGGCAGAGACAGATATAAAGAGGGTTATGATCAAATTGCTCCTGAGCGCAGCTAGCAGCAGCCTTGATATATCGGATTTTTTTTTTCACTTTGCTTTTAAAACAGAACTGTTTTTGCAAGACGCTTACAACAACGGCACATTTCTTTGAAGCAGGATGCGATTCTCCACCAGCAGCACCCCACTACCTGCGCGGATTCTCTTTTACAGAAAACAAATTCTTTCTTCTTCCATTTTGAAGCTTTTTAAAACCACCAAGGTCGATAAACTATCCAGCCGCAGAAGGCTAAAACGAGGCCACCTTTAGGCTGAAGAGCAGCAAATGACAGAGGTGTGTGAATTCTGGCACAAGACACGCAGGCAAGCAGGTGCTATTAGAAACGCGTATTTTATTGTCCACAAAGCATCGGCCTCACCTACGAGCACCACATGGAGTTCCACCACTGCCCAAAATAGACAACATCTGGTTCATATAAACTCTGATTTATTGCATGTCTTCTCTCCCCTTAGATTTTAATTATGAGTAGATCTTGTAACTATTATATTTGTATTTGTTTTATCCATCTACATGTTTTTCTACGCTATTAACTACAAACTGAAAGCTCTTTCTAAAAATAGTACAAAAATATACGTAAAATATGCATATGGCCTTTATTAAGGAAACCCCTATACTGAATTTTTACATGAAGTAAAAGTACCACTGAAACCACTGACTAGCACGCAAGCCTTTACCTGATTTCCTGAACAGGATGAGACTGAAGAAATTGCTTTTTATTACAATAACATCCCAAAGAAAATAGAGTACAAAACTGCCTACTGCTCCTGATGTTAACCAGCGTGATAATGAATAAAAATCGCTCATTATTGCACCACTCGGACCGCTCCCGGGAGCCATTTGAGGGGGTGTTGAGCCAGTTTCAATGGTCAGGTGTCAACATCTTAAAGAACCTCTCTAAGGCTGCACTTTCTCAGCAGAAGAGACAGATCCAGACTGTGCCTGAAGAATAAAACAGTCTTTCTCCCCTGGGAAAGAGTAATACAATCAGGAATGCAATAGTTGGAAGCCTTCATATTGAGAGTTTTTTTGTCTAAGTTTTTTTTTTTTTTTCCCAGTGAAACTCTTGATCTTTCTGGGAATAAGTTGATTTATAAGTGACTTTTTAATTTGTACGGCTGAATAACTACCACCATAAAAGAACATACAGTGCAATAAATAAATACCACTTGCAAACTTCAGAACTCTCTGCCACCGCTTCATCCATCAAAACTAACTCTGTAAAAAACAAAGGATGTGACAACCCCCAGCTCGCAAAAAGACTGAAATCTATTTCTGGAAATGTCGTAACATTTCCATTAAATGATCGAATCCTCTGGAAAGGTTTAGCGGTCCTACACAAACAGCCTCCACAAGGACCAGTAGCCCCTGGCCCTGCAAGCCCAGCACACTGACTGGGCAGCTCAGGTCCAAGCACTTAGGCAGAAATCCCGTCCTACTCCTGGCACAGAATTTCTGGGAACACGATGGAAAACAGAAATTGCCACAGATGTCTGAATCGCTGAAATGGGAAAGCAGAACGGGCTGATAGCTGAGTTTCCCTCGCGCCAGTGTCAGCCCACAGCGTGACCCGCAGGCTGAACCCTCCTCTGCACACCAACCAACCCTCGAGGTGGAGTAATACGAATGCAAGAAATATCTTGGCTCTGTATCTGTTTTTTAATTAAAAAGTTTTGCATGTAAACAGATACTTTCTCTTCTTCCAAATCCACACTGACATCCACTACTTATCATTCTGAAGTGATCGCTAGAGGAAACATGATTAAAAAAATATCATATTCCATGGAAGTTTTCTCAGTATTGCCCATCATCCTGCTGTCTGGTCGCCTTTCACATCAGCTCAATTGTGAGAGTTTTAAGCTGACATCAAAAAGTCAGGCCACTTGAAGACATAAAAGTCAGCTATGAGATTGTCATTTGATTTCTTATTTATTTATTTATTGATTGGTTGAAAAAGAAACATCGACTGGCTGATATATTTTAAAGGTTAAACGAGCGTGATGAATGATATCAAAGAAAGCCCTACCAAACCTTGATTCCCACTTCTTTTACAAACTACACAGACACCAAGAGCCTAAAGCTACAACGATCCCAATTTCCCGACAGGTACCACAGAGCGATGGAGACACTCGAGCTGGAGCCCACCCTCTGCGCACAGATGTGAAGGGAGCAGGTGGCACCGACGCCCGGAGGACGCTGCGTTGGCTCTTACGTCCTCTAACCAACACCGGTAGCAGCACTTCAACACTTCCAAGTCACACGTTTGCAGTTTTTTCAAAACCAGGCCTCAGTAAGGACTGTCAGCTACCGCTGTCAGTAATGTCTAGCTCAATGTGAACGCTTCGTTAGTAACGTGAGGAAATTACACCTTCAGGTTTATTCTAACTACTAAAATAAATCTTTTCACAGAACACGTATGCATTCATTTATATTGCACTGCTATGACCACAAGTTTTAACTTTTACTACTTAATTATTCATCGTGGATCAGGTCTCAATTTAAGCTAATATGCAAAGATGAGGAAGACTGGGCACTTAAGTTTATCTCAGATTTTTTCCAATTAATTCAAGTAGTTCATTAATCACATTACATTTCTACTATGTGATAAGAAAGAAAAAAACCAACCAACCAACCATCCAAACAACAAAAACCCCCTCCCTTTATAGAAAAAGCAGGATATTCTACAAAATTTACTTGCATGAATAAACTCCATTAAACCAATTAAAATATTCACATATAGGGATGGCTCATATTATTGACTCAGCCCACAAGGGAAATTGTTCTTCTTTTTTGCCTTTAATGTCTACAATATTATGAGTGAATTGACCTAATAACAGATTATATGATGGAGATTGGCACAGGTTTCATGAAGAATTTTGCCTGGAAATACGAAATTGTCCTAAATTTCCCTCCTGTTCCATAGCTGCAGTGACAATAAATGGTACATCAACCAGCAATTTCATATCTATTACCAGGTGCTAGACCTGAATTAATCAAAAACAAAACTTCCACCCCCCTAAATGTCTACTACAAGTAACCTTGTTCTATCTTTTTTTTTTAATAAAAAACTTGGGAAAAGTTGAAATAAGAAACAAGAAAAATATTATTCAGTCCATAATTCATACAGTTTTAATGACATTTCTGACCTTTAAAACAAAAAGTATGAACAACTCACACAGACCATTGGGCAAATAGAAAAAGTAACAAGAAAAGCCAGCAAAGAAAAGAGGAACTAACCATGAGGAATCCTCTGCGGCTCCAATACGCCAACATTTCTACTCCGTAAAAATAAAACACCATCAAAACTTCACCAGCCACTGCCCTCACTTTGTCTGAAGAGACCTCCTATTGCCCACCCAGTTGTTCCCTCGATGACTCTAATGTCCAACAGCTTCTGATAAGTAGTCTTGTACTAAGGACATATCACTGTTTGAAATGCGGTCGCCAAAACAGAATATTATTTTCTTTTTCTTGCATGTAAATACTAGCAAGAGCCCACACTCTGTCATCTGAATTAGTTACTGAAAATTGCCCAGAAGCAGATACGAACTTTAACGAACCCTCCTGATTCATGTTCCTTGATATATTAACAACTTTATCGTGTCTGTATAAACCATCAGGGTCCTGGGCTTTTAAAGATACCCCATACTTCGCTACTGAAATATGTGGCCTTGATCATTTTTGTGCTCAAGCACAGGCATTGCTTGATGCTCCGTCGCTACACTTATATGCACAAGTCAGTTAATTATGCTGCTAATTATTTTACTTAGCCATTTGCCATTGCCCTTGTCTGACTCGAGCGTACGGTTGGCATGGTGAACCCATCTCGCAATCAAGTCATTACACAGAGGATGGGGCAGACATCAATCTCCACTGAACCCCAACCAGCCACACCACCAGCCCTGAATGAGGATGATTCAGATCTGTACGATTAACCTTGACACTTTTCTGAAAGTTTATAAAAAATCAAACACAAATGAGCAAATTTTTTTGTTGAACCTGGCTGCCATGGGCAAGTCCTTCTTCTTTGCAGGACTCTCCTCTGTGAATGCACCTCCCAAAACACTGTGGCCTGTGTCCTCATGTGGTGAAAATGAGGTCACGGAGCTGCGCTAGGAGCCCCCACCACTGCAGGTGGATGGGAAGGCGGGGTGTGCAACAGGGCAAGCAATGCTGAAGTGCTCTCCTCTGTGTGCCCGTGGCTAGGACACCTGCATGGCACCTACCTGCAGCACACTTGGCTTGACAGCTGCTTATTTCCTTGAGCACCAAAGGGATTGAAGCTGGAAAATGAAAAGGTAGTGGGGAGGAACGCAACCATCTGGGGAAGATCCCCCCAACCAGTAGTTTCAGAAAGAAAAATACAGGCTGTCTTGTTTAAAACCACTGTCATATGTTTACGCCGCCCTCCTCCTTGGGTATTTGCCCTACACAACGCCCCCACGGAGCGGTGATATTATATGTTAGCTCTCTACCCTGTTATTTCTGGCTGCTTAAGCAGCAAAGGACCAATATCCCGTTCAGCTCTGCTCAGTTGGTGCAAGAGAAATCAGTGAGATATTGCTCTGCAGCTCACTTCACACACCTCTCGTCCTTGTGTGGCACTGCTTGTTTTTGACAATGATTGACGACTCGTACCAAGCTCCTGCATTCGCTGTTACTAGGAACGGAATGGATATTTCTTCATGAGCTAACCCTTATCTCGCAAACTCTATGAGCTTTAAGGGTAGAAAGCTTATCCTCTGGAACAGTCTTTCACTTCTAAAACAGCTCCTCCTTTCTCCTGTGATTTACTGTTCATTTATCTTTACTGGAAAGCTGATATTTCCAAGTTACAAACTAGAGGCATCTCAGTCTCTAGTTTATGGAAAAGCCAGCCATGGAAACCCGAGAAATGAAAAGCCAACACTCCCACCAGCATATTAGCTGGTTTTAGACCCTAGTTAATGAGTTGTCAATCATACATAATTTTACATGAAATTTCATTTACATTTAAGTCACAGCAGACTGAGCAGTGGTGTACATATGCATGGTGTACAACTGCAACCAGTTTCCAGTGACCATCAATAATTAATAGCCTCTGTTCACCCTATAATCTTGTTTCCCAAGTCCAGATTGACATCTACCAGGCAGACTGGCTCTCACGACAGTATTTTCCCAAAAAGCAATTCACACCCGAAACACAGAGCAGACACATGGCCATTCTTTAACGATGGTTTACTTCCTTTCCAAAAGTCACCTCCCTATTTCTGGGTACAGGAAAAGCACTCAGGTCATTTTGATTTAAAAGGGAGCTTCAAACTGAGCAGTGCCAAATATCTCAGACACAGCACGAAATCAACTAAGGGATTAATGAATTTTATTCACCTACTACTCAACATCCCGCAGAAGAGCCACAGAAGGTGTTTGTGCCTTCTCCAACCTCTCGCCCCAATGCTTGGTGGTGACAGTCTTTAAAATCTTGGCTCCATTTGGCATGATATGCCGTTGTCTGATTTTCAAGCTGATAGCTAAAGGGAAGACTGAAGGATGAAGGTCCTCAGCTGGGCCAAACCGTACTCATTGTGACAAGTTACATCACCTGACAAACAAATACCATCACTTCGTCTTATGAAACTCTACCTGGTCTATCAGGGAACACCGAAAAGCCAACTGAGACCTAGCAGGTTTAGGGCCTCTCTAAATAACGAGCATCCAAAAGACTGGTAGGTAACTACACTGCAAACTCCTGACCAGGGTTCTTCTCCATTAGCTGTGAATTTAGGCAGTTCTCTGACACCGTTTTGAGTGGCAAATGAGGGCCAAAAGATGATCAAGTCTGCAAAGAATACACTAGGATAAGCAAAGGAGAAAGCAGCAACTCGCGTTCTATTGTTACATCCTGCCAGCTCCAAGCCTTAAAACTTAAACAGTATTTAGTCATTTATTCTGCTTAGCTCTAGATAGACAGAATACTTAAATATTCTCTTCCGTCTTAGCAGCAAGGCAGGGTGTGGGGACACGAGGTGAAATCATGACTGTTTATGCCACCTTTTAATTTAGCTGATTTGGGCTGAAAGGCTCGCATTAGAGATGAATTACTCCTTAAAAGGTTTCTTTAAAGCAAGGAATTTTAAAAAATTCTGAAAAGCTTAAGGCCTCCTAATACATGCGACTATTTTGCTGTGTTTCAGCCCTGGCTAAAAAAAATAATTATTGAAACAACAACAAAACTCCGTTTCTTCTAGTAATGAACAGTAAAAGCTTGTCTGGGGGAAAAAACAGTGATTAGATTGTGACTGTGTGTTACTTCCAAATGTAAAAGCCATTTTGCTTGAGACGATATTAAGATGCTAGGATGCAAAGTTTGATCATTAATTTTGGCTAACACTACACATTAATGTTCTGCAGTCTTAGATTTTTTCTTCTCCCCTGGTTTTAGACAGCCTTAATCATGCTTACAGCTGATTCTAATTGCTGAATCGTATCACCCTCCACCTTCTCTAAAATGCTCGGGGCAAAAGAAGTAGTGAAGATTAATGACAGACGTGTAATTAGAAGAAAATGTAAAGATCTTGTGTTAATCATTCAGAAATAATTTGATAAATATGAAATTCTGAAGAGCTCTCAGAGTAAAAGATGATAAAATGAGTACTGTAGCACAAAGCTAAGCAAATTTATATGTACCACACTCCTTGCAACTGGAAAAAAGAGAGCTGACGCGAGCACGCGCAAGCGTGTGGGTATGCAAGGGAGGCTTTATTAACATAATGGAATTCAGCATGGAAGACCATCTGTTTTAATTGAGCAAGCTTATTCGTACAATGCTTTGCTCCACTAATCTTGTTTAGATTAATGTTAATGTTCTATTAAAAGGTAGTTTATCATCCCACAATACTCGGTTCAAGTGATCACACCCATAATAATATTCTCGGCTCTTATGGAGGCAGAGAGTGTGCTCATTACCAGGCTATTGATCATCCTACAGAGCAACTATTAAGGCTGGGAACCTTGGTTAAGAGTAACCAGAGGTCTATTTTCCAGCAACAGTAAAGGCACAGATAAATAACTTTTATTTAATTAATTTAAAATACCAAAGAACGCAGTCTGCAAAATTATTCTCAATTATGCCTTTAGATAACTACGGGAATGATGGTTTAGCTAATAATACCTTTCAGGTTGTAGCAGACAGAATGAGTATCAAACTGGGATGGGTTTCTCTGGATTGCTATTTTTTCTTTTCTTCCTGCGACACATCTTCTCACTGTAACACTTGATCTGTCTTTAGCCTTTGCTTTTAATGAGAAAGCAGGAAGCTGAGTGCCAGTTGGAAGCACGCCTATCATTAAAAACACAGGCACAGGGCAAGTCAAAAAAGGGTAGCAAGCACATTTTGTATATGGATCTAAAATCCCCAAATTGTAGGAGGCATCAGTATATCCTGAAAGTTTATCTTTTTTTTTTTGCAAATATGGCAGAATCTGAAAATGAACTCACATCCTCCATGGCTGGAGAATATTGTACCTAAATGTTCTGGTTACTATTTTTAGAAGGTTATACTTTTATAACAAAATTATGTGCCAGCCAAGACATTAATCATTCTATCATTTGTTTCGGGGGATGGTGTTGGATTATCAAAATGGACTACAAGCAACTATATTTGCAACAAAAATAGGACTATAAATTAGAAAAAGAAATTCTACATCTGAGTTGGGTCATATTCAGTGACAGAGTGGGTTTTCTTCCATCAGATACCTAACACTGCTTGGAGGGCTTCATCTCTGCTTCCCTCATCTTCATAAATGCCATCTTGATCTGCTTAAGCCCAGCTTCAAGCCCCCAGTGAGGATCACACCTCCTGGCTGTCCCTTGCACCGTGCCCTTTCGTTTGCTGCACATCCCTAGGTCTCCTTTCTCCATCGTACCAGGCACCAGCTCAGTGTCCGACCCCTCAAACACTTCTCCCCCCTCTCCCATGCCACCAGAGCCTTGGCCTTTGCTCCTCTTATTCTCAACCAAGTAGCTTTGCCCTTTCTCCCTTGCTGCTCCGTCACTTTGGCAGAGCTCCTGGTGAGCCAGCAGCAATGGTACCTTCACGTTTCCCTCCTCAAAACACCTCCTTTGCCAGAGCAGGTATAAAAAAAGTCTTGACAGTGGCTAGGCAGCTGGCGTGCTGGGCGACTGCCTCTTGTGCGGAAATTGTTGTCCCTTTGCTTCTGAGGACTCACCCCATCTGTCCATCTCAATTCATCAAACGTGTCCTGTCTTACACTGAAATGGCAAACCCACAAGGGCACGGATCAAGTTTTTTGTCTTTATTTTGTACAGCTCCTAGTACAATGGAGTCTACAACTGCAGCTGCTAAATACCACTGCAGTACAAGTAAAGTAACAAAAGAAGCAACAAAAGCAGCCCCTCCTCCTCCCCAAATTTCAAGCATGGCTTGAAAGAGTCCACTTAGAATTTTTATTTCCTAAGGGAACATTTTATAATTACATTTTGGACATATGAACAAGGAAGATGAAGGATACCAGGAGAAGATGAAATATATGTGAAGAAATTCTTCACATGCCATTCTAAAAACAATAATCTCACAAAGCACTAATTCAAGTGAGACTTCTTCCCCGAATACCAAAACATGCCAGTCATTAATTAAAATTCAGAAAAGCTTCTTTGTGATACAAAAGCATCCCCATTCCCCCTTTGCAAAATTGGGAACCTGAGAAGGAGAAAAGTTAAGTGGTTCGTCCAAGAAAACCCAGCTGACAGTTGCCAAACTGCAAAACACTCCGAGCAACATCAGACACTTGTTCTCACACTGGCTACGGGGATGTTGAAAGCTCCCCATTTTAGCCTGGGGTAAGTTTTAAGTTTCTGAATAAAACTAAACCTGAGAGTAGCCCATGCACTGAGCTTTCAAAAATCCCATCTGAGCTGACTCCAAAATACCCTAATTATGTGGATTATGTAGGACACAAACGCATCTTCTCATTAAAGAACCACACTCCGAGATGAAATCCTCTCTCAAATTGGTGTACTCTAGTGAAAATGAGACCGGCTGAGGACGCACGTGTATGAGCCACAATTTTTCATGGGGATGTTGGAAGAGACTTAAATGAACCCCTTAATTTGCAGAGTGGAATTGTTAATGCTTCCCTCAGAAAGACAAGACGCATTTTTACCTCTAACAAGCGATATACATCTATAGCTAACAAGCCGTACAACCTCTGAGCGAATGTTGACAACTTCACAAGGGAGAGGCACAAGCCAGAGATTACACTGGAAAAGTTGATAGCGATCAGGGTTACAAATCACTGATTTCCTGAGTATTTGTCAAGTGCCCATGCAACGCTCCAGGCTGTCCCCAACACGCTGAAATTACAAGTGACAAAATAAAATTACAATACACGGACATCTCTGCCCCTATCTGTTTTCACAGTTTATTGTCCTTTCCGAACAGCTTCCCGTGCTGAGCGCTATCTCCCCAGCCTGGCTGTCCACACCGCGACCCATCCCTTTTGCAGAACAACTCTGGACCGGGGAGGCGAGGGGCTTGCCTCACTGGCTGCTCATTTCCTGGGGCATTTGCCACATTTTTGGGACAGTGACCCTGACACAGAATGGAGAGCAGCTGGGATCTGGATTGCACAAGGTCCTGCCTGAAGTTGTAAGGTCGCCTGCCTCCGAGCACTTTGCTGCTTTGCGCTGAACCCAAGAGAAGAGAAGTGGGAGAGGCAGCTGGGGAGTGAGAAAATGCCGGGGCAGTGTGAAATTGCATGGGAAGTGCAAAAGGACAGGGACAACACTCTTAAAGAATCACAGCTAGCAGACAATTAACTTCCGTACACTTTTCTATTCCATCATCAGCTGTATTCAACATTAACGTGTTCCAATCGCTTTTTTCTTTAGGCTGAAGCTATGCTGTGCAGCACGTTTTCAGCAAGGTGTGCAGGGACCTGCATGTCCTCATGCCGGGCTCATTACGGGAGAGGAGAAATCACGTAACCTATGATGCAAAAGTACCTTTGCACCTTCCCTTAGATTTCCAGACTACTTCCTACATTTCCCCATACGGAGGGGAGAGAAAGCTGCTCCTCCGGAGCCGGCATCCTTTGGGCTCGCTCCTCTGCAGTGACAATACTGAATGAGGTGCCTGCAGGCGGACCAGGAAAACGCACGTACCTACATAAAAGGCACAAACCTAAACACCTTGTTCGGCTAGTAATACAATGCAGAATGTGACTGGCGTTTTTTCCTCTCGAGGCAGATAAGAAATGCATTCAGGAACCTGTGACTAAGCTGCATGGGCTCTTAGCCAATGCGCTGTATCTACACATGACAAATTATGCATTCATCCATTGTTTGAAAGTTTTGAATTCACTGTTGGTGGTAAACTTTTTACTAGAACACACAGATGGTCCTGCCTGATCTTGTTAATGAAAAACTCTCACACAGCTACAAAAAGAGACGTGATCATCTGTTTTTCAACATTCTGAAAAAAATCTACAGAGGTGTAAGGTGCTATACAAATGAGAATAATTAGCTTGTGCCATCTGTGGACATTAAAAAAAGGAGAGTATCTGTATTCCTATGTTTTATAATGATAAGCATTATGTCTCCGGCAAAGTACACACTTAATAACTTTTCAATTTATTGTGACCTTCTGCTCCAATTTACTTAAGGAACTATACTACTAGCTGTGCCTCACACCTTTTTCACCTTATAATTAGCAAGTAATAAAAAATGCTATTAAAAAGTAATGTCTGAAGCTCTCTGACAATTCACTGATTAATTCTGAAAATTTTAAAGCACATTGGAACATACTTGGCTAAAACATCAATTTTATCCAGTTCTCAGTACCGCTAACAAGTGTTGGTGCGTGATCGAGGCTCACAGCTCACCGACACGTGATGGCGGCAGGAACTGCACCCTGCAATGTGACATGGCTTGACGACAGGATAACACTTCCCAGGTCTTTCCAATCCGAGTTTAGCGGTGAGCTGTATTCTGACCTTGCACATAGAGCGCTGCGTGCCCGGGGTCTTCAGGCAGGAAGGGCACAAGACTGCAGCAGACTGGGAATGGATGCCCTTTGCATCTGATGACGAACAGTTAATATTGATGACTGCCTTAGAGGGACAACAGTAAAAACGACCAGCATCCAGGACTGGATTTCACCTGATTCCGTGTAACATCTGCTGGAGACATTTAAACACGCCGAGGGTGCAGAACTCATATCCCTCAGCCTCCAAAAAATGGGGAGCGACTGGGAAGGCTGGTCTTGCAGGCTGTACTGGCTTGGTTCTCGCTAGCGCTTCTACAGCAGGAGAGGAGAGATTATCGCTGCAAAAGGAGTCGGGCCATTTGCACAAAAAAATGAAGAGCATTTTAAATAGCACTGTACAAGCTCACGCTGGCTGCCCCCAAGCTGGAGGCCTGGATAAGAAAGAGAAAACCCAGTGAGGAGGGCTGGGAGCGGAGCCTGCATTACACAGACGTTTTCTGAATACCAGCACCAGGAACACCCGGAGAAGCTGCTCCCCCAGTCCACTCCCACCCTCTCTCACAGCAGGCACTGGTGTGAAATATATCTCTCTACGCGCCATTCAGCTCCTCTCTCTGAAGCGTGTACTGAAACACTATCATATTCACGGTTTTCATTCCATATTAAGTGAAAACAAATAATGTGCAGTGGGCAAACGCCAATTCCATGCAATGCTGAGAGCTGGAACGCTGTTGCCTTAAAGTCAAGCAGAGTATGCACTGCTGCCATTGCCGCTCCTAGTGCTCTTCCACTCATGAACCGCTCGTGTATTATTCACACAGAGAAAAAGGCAAACAGCTTTCAGCCTCCAAACCGCTATTGAAACCCAGTACTTTTCTCAACAGCATTTCCTACACAGAGCTCCAAAATGTACCTTAAGCCCTGAGCACCGGGTCAACGAATAGCTATGTTTTATTTATTATTTCATGGTTTATCATTATTTTGTTAGATGCTGGTGTACAATGCAAGATCCAGACCATAACCACCATGCCCCAAACAGCCCGTCACCTAGAGAAGATTAAAATATGTAACACGCCTGATGCTCCTAGCACGAACACCCGTAGCTGCAAATATAAAGATACCTGGTCCTTACTCTGTTATCTGTTGCACGTTTTAATACCAGCAAAGGTCTATCTCTATTCCTATTTGACTTGAAGCCAGGACAACGGCGTGAGGAAACAGGCAGAAGACACCGAAAGCATTTTTTAATTGAGTAGTGCCCACTCCCGACACAATTTTGTGGTCTCACTCATTTAAAAACCACCCCGTATTTTCTGGTCTTTTTGATTTGTACTTTCTGATTTGAGCTACCGTTATACTGGCTCACCTACTCTCTTTAGAAAACATTCATAGATTTACCTATTACAGATGGTTAAGATTAAAAGTGTGAATAGGCCAGGCCCAACTTGTAACAGCAACTCTTCCTCATCCATTTTCTGACTTTCTTAGGGACAGAGGCGAGGTTAGTCTGTCTTTGCTGTCGGTCCAAGGACTTGGTATTGTTTCACCTTATAAACCTTGTTTCCTTCAGCTGACCCATTTTCATTTCTATTCCTGAAATACTTCCTATTTGCCCTCCTCTGATTGCATTTATTTGTGAGAGGCAAATGTATGGCCCTGTTTGGTAAGGGTTTGAGAGTACCTGCCTTTATTATTACTGCTGTGCTCATTTAAGCTGCAGCATCTCCTAATTAATTTACTTTGAAATGTTTTTTTTCCAGACTCCCACTGGATAGAAAGTAGCATAACTTTACTCTGAAATGACTTTGAAAAGCCTGCATGCATCCCTATCTCCTAAGTGCACTCTGAAGTCAAATCAATTCACAATGTCATGTGCATAAAATGGGAAATGATAAGAAAAGAATGAGTTCTGTTATACAAATTGCCAGCAATTCAACGTGGTGCTTTAATGTCATTCCTGTTCTTCAAGGATGTCACTGAATGCACCAGGCAAGTAAAATGCCCATATGAAATTAAGACACTAAAAGTAAATGTTTGCTCCTATATTGTAAAGAACGTCATAAATGTCAGAGGTTTTTATTTCATGCACACCACAGCTTGTAGAGACACCAGGAAACATTTGGTTCTAATGGGAAACCGATGTTCACTTCAGCACCGCGCTGCCCATTAGTACCCGCCGAGCAACGTTCCCCTGCAAGCCGGAGCAGCCAGACACACCGCCCGGCCAGGACGGCACAGAAACACAGCTTAGTTTCTGTGTTGTTTTAAGAGACGAGCAATTCATGTACTTCTCAAAAACACCATGTGGAAAGCCTTGTGTCCTTTAACACAGGCAAGCATAGGAAATTCTCATTTTAATTAACTGGTAGCTCAAAAGTCCTGCACCACCCCCTTTTTCTACCCTTCTGTGTTTGACGGCTCACCTCCGGAGCGTGCTTGCACAGATTAAAGGTGCCAAGTTCGTACTGGCGGGGCAGGAGGCATGGCAGATTTCAGGAAACGTGCTCTGGGTGCTCCTGCACTTCGCTACTTTTTTGTGATCTCCTTTTTGCCCACATTACTGGGTGCAAGAGCAGCTCATGTTGTCACTCCACCAGTCAGAAATAACCCTACTCGCTGTATTACCACATATAGCTCTAAGTCCCCCACCTTCTTTCCCTCACTTCCACATACTTCATTTCATTCCCATTTACTCAACAAAGGTGTAACTTTGAACGCATAAACAGACAGGAGGCACGGAGAGCTGAGGAGACACACGCTTGGAGAAAACCAAAAATCAGCATCTATGATAAGGTAAAGCGGGTGACTGCAAGTGGAAGGGAAAATGGTGCTGATTGCTGCTGATTCAGCCCGTTACTCCTTTGCTGCTGCAACCTTACATTACATACATTTCCACTCATTCCTAACATTTTGGGGTGTATGAGTATTTTGGGGTGTACCAATTGCACGAAGATGAGCTTGGCTGAATACTATTGCCCTGCATTACTATTTAAGCTGGATACTCCTATCGTAACAAGGGATCTGTGTATATCGTGTTTATCACGTTTTTTCAGTACCTCCTAATATCAAGCAAGGCTGTAAAAGCCCAGTGCAAACGCACAAGACCAGAGAGACCGGCATCCCAGCAGTTTCTGCTGAAACACAGGTAACAAATAACTAAGGGCATGGTATCAGAGATGCTCCATTCCCATTACAACACGTTACAACAGATGGTCAGCCCCCAGTGACTCAAACCTTGCTGTAAACCCGGTAACTTCATTAGGTGATTCAAAGAAGGCTCCATCCTTAGGAATGTGGTTTCAGCTATGAGAAGGGAACCCGTGAGCATCTGACCCCAGCCTCCTTCGGAGACGGAGGCTGAGCCCTCCTCACAACCCATGTATTATCCTGGGGAGGAAAGGAGGGGGGGAAACGTTCAAGCAGGGAGTTCAGCCTGCTCAGAGGCAGACCCCTCTTTCGAAGAGGAAAATACACACTGAAGTGGTATGTTTTTCAGTCTTGGAAACGCTAACAAGACTTTTGTGTTTGATTTTTGGCTTTAAATGAGTCAAATCAAAATTAAGGGATTTCCATGTGTGATACTGAACACACACACACACACACACTTTTGCATAAGGGATTTGTGTTTTGTAAATTATACCCTTTAGCCATATCACTAGTCATTAACCTAATTTAAATTTCAATAAGGAGATTCTCCGTTTTTATCATTAAAATTAACTAGCTCCTCACTGCGAAGATACAATCAGGAGGGTGAGGTGAAAGGATATCACCAAGTAAGTCTGATTAAATCCACTTTTTATTCAGTAGCTCCTTGTACTCCCCTGCAGTGATACAAAAGCAACTCCCAAGCGACTTCCCCTCGCTGACGGATAACGTGTCAAAGTATCCAAAGGGATACTGCAAAAGTGCAGTGTCTCAAAGGCCACTCACTACCTGCTGTTCCTGCTAACTGCTGTCTGTCATGTACTGCTAAGATTTATAAAGACACTGCTGGGATCATCTCGCAAGTGCCTTTCTACAATGTGTTCAAATGCAGAAGGTCAGTCCAGGAATTACCCGTGCAAGCAGCAAAGGTAATCCTCCGGAACAAACCTGTTCGCTCCCTGTGCCAGCCTGTCGGATCTCTGTAGTCGTGAAGTTACGTGATCATCAGAAATTTGCAATCAGAGCATGCAATGACCCCCTCGACTGCTCCCTGCTCCCCCGGGTGCTGGGGGATGCAGCTGAAGTCAGGCAAAGGAGAAGGGAAAAGCTTTATCTGCCAGGAGCCAAAGGGACAGGGTTTTGTAAAAAAATCAGTAAAGAGATGCTGCCAGATCCAGAAACAATCTGGAACAGGAAAATCCGCATGTGTGGGGAGGCAGAGTTTGGAGGGAAGAGGGGTCCTCAGGGCTCGGCGGTACCCGGCCGAAGCAAAGGGCCCTCCAGCTCCAAGCAGCGGCACAGGCCCATGGGGACAGGCTACGATTTAGGAAGACGTCAGCAGACAGGTGCTGCCAGGGTGCTCGGCAGCAACTGCGCTCCTCTAGCCGAAAGCAGGAACACTGGGCAATGAAATCCCAGCCGTGCTGTTTAACAGGGTTTCGAATATTCATTTGGGAGAACGCTGCAAGTCCTGATGTGAAATGAGCAGGTGAAGTGCAAGCATCCAGATTTAATAAGCCTTTTTTTTTTTTTATTCTTTTTAAAGTTACCGGGGAACTTTATCTAGGCAAATTCTAGCAAAAGAGGCACCGTGAGCATAACAAATCAAGACAGAGAAGTCCAGCTCCTCTATTGACTTGTGTTCTGCATTTCTAGACCAGCAGGGGAGAAGCCACGGGACTTTCAAGGCTGATTTGCCTCAGAGCATATTCTTCTGCAATTTTTTCCTTCCAGAAACAGCTTTAGAGCCAGGGTCAGCAACAACAGCCAGCAAAGACAAACAAAGTCAGTGTTTAGAGCAAATACAAAGATAAAGACTTTTCTAGGGCTTCATCTAGAAAAAACTTCCTCTCTACAAAAGGACATCCCAGAACCAAGGGAAGTGCCTCAGATTTTATGGGTCCTGATGATGTGGTAGAAAATTAACAGGATTGTACATTTCACAGAAAACAGGTAAGAAAGGACATTGAAAAGAAATGTTATTTTAATTGGATTTCTGTGTTCTCTTGTTATCTTCAGCACCTCAACAATGCCTGCAGTACTCAAAAATCTTCTGGGACTTAAGAAAGCGCCGTTTCTTTGATTCCATTCTCATTTGAAACTTATATGAGAAATATTATTGGTATGTAAGAAAAACCATATGTACACGAGTATGCAAAGGACACACTACACTAACTGTTGGAGGGTGAACCTGCTCCACACAACCGGCAACAGATGTAACCCAAGAATTCTAAATTCCAATCAAATGAATCCGAAGATTAATTGCAAAATCCATCAAAGTACTTTGGGGAAAAATGGTAAACTGTGCATAAACATTCAGGGACTTTTGCAAATTCCTGTAGCCTATAATTAGATTTACTGAATGCTATCAAATCCAAGGCTCCAGTGCAAACATAGACAGTTTTTGTTGTTTTAAGATGCGTACACAGATACATGAAATGTGTCTAATTACCAACAGTTGTTTTGTCTCCCTGTTTAATTTCAACAGCATAAATCCACTCAGCGCAAGAGTTTCAGGTACACTGGCATAATTAACTGCAAAATCTAAATGTCTACAAAGTTAAAAAGTAAAATACAGAATGAAAAATAGTCGTAAGCACTTGATGAAGCCATTTTGCCAGCAAACTCAGAGTAGGGATTGTGGTGTCTACGCCTCTGCTACAATGTATATCCAGAGTCATTAAATTCTCATCTTGATTTTTCTCATTGCAGAGAAATATAAACAAAAGCCCTTAATCCTGCAATTTCATCCAGGTGAAGAGAACAGTTTGCGTGAAGCCCTTAGGGGCTGAGCTAGACCCTGTGCCTGCAACAGCTCGCTGAAGCCTGCAGAACCAGAAGAGGCCGTTTCTCGTCACAGGATCTTTGGAAAGCGTCACCAACTTCCCCCAAATCCCCAACCCTCTTTTTTGAGGAGGAGTTTTAAAGATTATTTTGGAAAGCAAATTCACTTTGCCATATGCACTCACATTACACATACAGGTTGCCTAAATGACGAGGAGACAACCGGGATGTTGCAGTGCAGATCAAACCCTGTGCTCGACTATGTCTGTGCTTTCCTCTCGGAGAGGAATTTAACTCGTCAGCGTTTTTCCCTGCAAAACAGATGCTAAATCTACATCCAGACCTAAAACGATGCAAGACTTGCAGTCTCTCATATGCAATCCACGCCTGCATCCATGTGTTGGAATAAATACGTTAGTATTTTTAGTAAATGCACAATTACATATCATTTTAAGACTAAAGTCACAGGATGTTTAAATACACACACACCCAACATGCACTTTAGGAACAAAATTATAGATGACATTCTTCAGCCTAAACTGTTCTATGCAAAATATTTCCCAAACTAGAAGAAAGAATACAGTAATCTGTTTGCTAGCTGAAGTAATTTTAGCATTAGCCAGAACACTTTTTATTATTATTGGTACTTGCGTGTTTAATTTTAGAAGTGTAAATCATATAATTAAAGCTTTGACATAAGAAGTGATTATGTTCAAATGCAGCTCTCCATGCTATGAGAAAATACAGAGGGATGACTTCAGATTTCTGTATTTAAAAAAAAAAAATCCATGCATTTTAGAAACACACTACAGAATACTATATAAAACTTCTGCAAGTGCACTGGAATAAACCAATGGGCATCATCTCCATACAGCTGGTTGAGCATTTTGGCTTTCAGTGAGGCTTTCATCAGGTTAACAAGTGAAAAATCAGGCAAACTAAACCCCTTACCTAAGCTCTTTGGTGATTGCCGCATACACGAAACGCGTACGCATTCACTAAGGCCCGGGGTTTTGAAGCACGTCAGCACCGGCAGCAGCAGACCCGTGCGTGTGCAACGCTCGGGGCACGTGAGAGCTGCGGTGCACGGACAGATCGCTTGTAAGGTGCCGACGTTAGGTCCAGCGCAGCCACCCGGGACGTGCTGCCGGGCTGCCCCCAAGCCGCGTGCGTGACCTGAGTCCATGCGAGAGCACGCCAGCAGCAAACCAAGCTGTGCTGGCTGGAAACCAGTCCAACAGCCTCTCCGGCTTCACCGTGGTCTCAACTAATCCAGATTACTCTGCCTATGCCATGAGGTAAGAATGCAGAAATAGATAGTGATCAGAGATCAGCTGGCACATTAGAATTTGTTACTCCATTAGATCACGTATCTGGTGTCTGAGACTCCAAACTCAAGAGAGGTGCTTTCAGAAATTCTACACTTTACATGTTACTCAATGACACTGTCGGGGATTCAGAAGACAACATATGGATTACAATAACTGAATGGTGTCAAGGACGAGATTTTTGCCCCCACTCTGTTTCTCTGAAGCAGCAATAAGTCATGAGGACAGTGTTTTTCTAAAACCTTAGTTCCAGCATCAACAGGACTTTCCTGGTGCAGCACTGGAGAAGACAGGTCCCAAACATGCACCTGAGGTCTCCCATACAGAGGCCACACTCTATGGGCAGGGCACTGGCACTGGAGAGGGCCGTCGGATTGGGTATGGACAGCTGGAGAAATTCATGCAGCGCAGACCCGGACACCACAAAGAGGTCCTGGGGCCATATAATGTAGGCTGAGGGGCTCTCCAGCCCCCAGAGCAACTCAGGACTGTGAAAAACTACAAATTACTTTTAGCCATTATAGCTGTAATAAACTTCTTTCATATGAGATCTCTGTCTTCCAAAGGGGTATGACAAAATCTCCTCTCTATTCCCAAACAGGTTTAACTGCCCGACAATTTCTACTGCTTTCTCTTGCTTGTCTTTTCCCCTTATTGAAAAGAATCGGCATTGCTGAGCTGAAGCAAACTGATAGCTACATAAGATAATTTTTTATAAAACACTTATAATTTCATATTGCGTTAATAGGCTTAACATAATCTCTTAGACTTTGTTGGAAATTAGACCCTAAGGGAATTAGAAGCCTAACTCACCTTGACTTTCCATTGTATTTTGAGTGTAATTGGCTTAGCATCTTTTGAAAATTCTAGCATTAATTATTTGTTACATTAGTTCTTAAAGTTATAGCTGAGTAAGAAAAGTGAATAAAAAGCTGCTTATCCCACTTTTTAGGCAGGGTAACAAACTTGCAAGTGCATCAGCTGAACCTCTTTTAGAGAAGCACTTCAGCCTCTCTAGTTTCCAGGTTCCAGGAAGCCAAATGCTTGGAGCATCCCAAAATCCAACAAGGCAAAGAACAAAAGCAGTGCAGTTAACCTGTGCTCCGTGAGCTCAGTTTGAACAGCTGGCAAATTGGGGTATCCGCTAACCTCTGTAGCATGGAGATGATTTTGTAAGTGATCTGTTTAGTAAGCAAAACTAATTCTGTAATCAGGCTACAATAATAGGTGCCCCCCCAGCTCTGCCTCTCTAGAAGCATAACATTATTCACAGCCTATCTGGACCCACGACAAAGGATGATTCCATACTTTGAAAAGTAACTTAATCCCATGGTCCATGTATTATTCCATTTTCCTGGACTCTGGGTGTCATTCTAAGAAATCTTCATGTTCAAATTGTGCTTTGCATGGAACCGGAGCTACCTGTCAGCAGAATTGGTATCCAAATCACAGAATCTGTCCATGCAGAAAGGCCGTGACTCAATACCTCAAGAGGAAAACAAGCAGGACAATGCAATCAGCTGCCATCCATGCATGAATTAATGGTCTGTAATTTTTGAATTACATACATTAATGCCTACAGTACTATGAACACTATGGCCAACAGTAATCACTTCCTGGGCTTTTCTCAGAACTGCTTACTAACCTCCTTCATGGTCTTTTTGCTGTTTGTGTAGTTCCTTTGACACTGAAAAGATTCATTTTTTAAAAAGAATGAGAACAGTATGTGCCACTAACTTCTTGCTGCTGTACACTGGCAAATGCACAAACTGCAAAAAATCAATGAGCTGCATGATTCTCTTTGCTTATGGTGCTTTTACATCTCACACAGCTTCCGTCACGGCTCAGCATCCAGCCTGCCTAAAGGTCATAATATTAAGATACTTGGAGGAACAGAGAGGAAGAAAGGGCAGTCTGTAATCGTTGCATGTCTCTCAGAGATCTACAGTCCCCTCCAGTGCCAGTGGGGATGGAAAAGAAAGCTTTCCAGCCAGATCTCTCTTCCACTGTCACTAAAATACTTTCATTAAATCTGCGCTGGATTTATACTTGCATCTAGATTTAAAGGGGAATATCCCATGACTAGGAGAACGAAGATAATCAGGTGCTATCCCACAGACGTCTGAAGAAGTTTAACAGATTCCCACCTACCCTACCACCTACGAACTTTGTTATATCCATGTGATTTCTGATTTGCCCACCACCACACTCTTCCTACCAAGCACAAAAGACTGGCATTTATTTACCACTATTAGCAGGACACCAGGACCGTGCTTTAATTCAGTATAACCAATATTGTTTTTCTACTCCTTCTCCGGACAGCAATTTCAAAGAGAGTCAAAATGAGACTGGATCCCAGAGTGGTAGGTAAGGTACAAGCACATCATAAAAAGCTTTCTAAGAAACATTATGGAGTTGCCTCCAATTTTTTTTCACAAAAAAATAATGGCAAAGCTATACGTTAAACCATTTCTGAACAGATAGGATGTAGGGTGAAAGACAGGAAGGTTTGTACCGTAGATGAGAACTGGACATAGGGTGTTACGTGACTTACACCTTCTTCCTCTGCATTCCCGATTTATTAAACTAAACATTAGGATAGGGATCAGGTTGCAAAAATTGACACTGGGATAAAATATTTTCCTACTTCATCCACCCAGTGAGAGCCAGCCTGGATCAGCAGGGACTGAGAGCTGGTGCTGGGTTAGTCCCCTTTGACGGTGGCTGCCAACGTGGAATTACAGCTGGCTCTGACAGGCGGGCTTCCAAGCTCGGCTGGAACTAACTGGCAACTTTGCAGGCAGTTTCATTTGCTCACAAAGTGCTAAGCAGAGAAATAATATGAATCAACTACACATAAATGAGGTGGTTTGTAACCAAAAAGGAGAAATAAAAAGAAGAATACACTCAAAGGTGTCTGCTCCTTCGGGTTATTACAGCAAATAGCCAGGGCACATATCCATAAATGCAGCTGGAGTCTAATTTCAGTCTTGTCTTAAATAGTAGCACATTCACGGATTTCACTGGCATTATTCCCAATTTACATTCCAGTAAATTGTACCATCGCCATTCCCTGTGTCCATCCAGGAGCAGAGTTCCCACAGGTTCAGGGCTCCAGAAATCCCTGCAGGGGCTACATTTCTTGGTCAGTCCTGTCTCTACACCTGGGAAAACGGATGCTTGCCTAAAGCACAGGCTATGATCCATACGTATCACGGCCCCAGGGCAGAGCTACTTTTACAGAGGGGAGGAGAGGAAAGAACGTATTTGTCCCTAAAGCTGGCAATTTAAAGCAGTGTCTCTGTTGATAGATGGTCTATCTTTTTGTACAAGCAGTGCTACAAGACCAAGCTGAAATGCATTTGTGGAATGCTTTAGAGATTATCCATGTTAGAAAGCACCTCTCTATATAAATTATTGCTATTATTATTAGTCTCTAAAGTAGATTTCATCCTGCAGAGATGCTACCTTAATAAATCTGAAGATTATTTTAAAATGTAAACAGTTTGTTGGAATATTCAGCATTCAAACTCTTCCTGTGGCTGCTGGAAAGGTATGAGTCCAGGAGAAAAGCAGAATAAACCTTAAAGCTGTAATGAAAGCAAGTTAACTTCATACCTCTTCCCGGTCTTATTGCTACCCACAGCACAACTATTAACTTGGGGGGCTAGATTTGTTTCCATTACAATACGTATTACTGCACGAGGACATCAGACTTCCAATGCTCTATACGTTTTCTGAATCACGGCAACGGGGTGCCCTGCGCTGAGCTTATCAGTATTCTCTTATTTGTTTGGCTGGCCCATGCGCTTCTCTGTTTGCAGCCTGAGTAACCTTTATGGAAGCATGGAACAGTCAGGTGGTTAACATATAAAATACTGAGAAGGTCAAAGCGTGTCCTAGATGACCACATTTCACATTAAAATTCAAATACATCACTGTTATCATGTATTGTAATGAGAACATGCAACAGCATGGAACAGTGTTTTTTTAACAAAGGTATAAATATAATAATTTTCCAGTATTCTGTGAAATGTGAAATCTTCTGGCCGTACTTTCAGAATAAGACATTTTAAATAGCAATCCTACTTCCAGAAGCATCTGATTTCCACACTCACCAAAATGAGGCCTTTTACATTTGTATTTTCTATTGGGAATATTCCCACTGCGTGCTTCTGTCACCAGCTTGCAGGTGAAAAGGGAATGTTACATATTTTTCACTTGTTCTGGGTAACATTTTAGGGAGTTAGAATAAATATTTGAAAATGTGTGTCAGAGAATTTTCCTTAAATTGCATGCCAGAAACAAACAATATCTTTTGTACCACCGTCACACCCCATACCACTGGGTAAGGGGAGCTCTTACCTGGGTGAGAGCGCAAAGGTAGAGCAAAGTCAGTCCTGTCCTACTGAAGGCACAATGAAGAGAACAGACTGCAGATGGGCCGGGGGAGGTGGATAAGGGAGGAGGCTTGAAAAAGGGGACATATTTGATCAGTATGATTTTTTTTTTCCTTAATTCTTATAAAAGGATAATATAAAAGTGCTTTTTTTCATTCGTAAATCACACATTTTCCTGTTCTCCATATTATCATCACATACTTATGTACTGGTTTCCATGTCTGCCTCGTTACTTTGCCTGTAAACTCACAATAGCTCAGATCTCCCGAGAGAATAAATTTCATTGATCCTAATATATACAGTTATGAATATAGTTTTTAGTGATATTGGCATCAGAGAACATCTGTTTACTTTGAGTTAATCAAGATTAATATTTTATCTTCTGTCTGGCTAAAACACCCACCTATGAAGCATTTTGCTTCAGTTGTAAAGATGAAATCTTTAAGCAACATAATATTAAGCACATAACAAATTTGACAGGGTTGTATCAGGGTACTGTATGATTAAGACTGATTGTTTTGCTTCGTAGTCAATCCCACCTCAACATCCTGAAGTAACTCACGAGTCTATGACAGACGTACACATACAGGGGCATGCTTATACAGACAGATGAGCGTGGCATCATGGACACCTTCTGGTGATGTAAAGAAAAGTTGAGTCATGCTTGAAACTTTCCTCCAACTCTTTATTTTAATAACTATGGCACAGGGCAACTGAGAGCAGACAGGGAATTCTTGTGGCCTCACTGACCCGTTTTCTCTCAAGCGGTCATTGCTAGGCTTATGGAGAACTCTCTTAATTCCTCCAAGCAGGTACCCATCATTAATACGGGCAATCTGGATGTACGATTTCAAAGCCTTAAATTCCTGCTCTCAGAAAACACGTCTGTTTTGATCTTTCTATGCAGCCAACCAGTAAAAATGTTGCACATATTTTCTGCACCTATCCAAAGAAATTTATCTTTCACACCCTACTTCATGCCATATGTTGGAAGCTGAAAGAATGAAGGATTTAGCTGTCAGTCTCTGAAGGCAGTACAGGCCCTCTTCCAACTGCACACAGCGTCAGATCTGAAAGTATGACATTTCACTTTAGCTTCTGTCAGCACTATCTGCAGTGTATCACTGGTGCACTGTTGAAAATATTCTTGATAGGCAGCTCATATCCGCTGGATAAAGTGCTCATTAATCTTGCCTTTAAAGTACTGAGAAGTTGGGTGGTAAAATTCTTAAGCGAATGCGCTCATCTCCAGCACCGAACGCATGTTCCCACTGTATTTCCCAGCCAACAAAGTCACTCTTCACACAGCCGCCCGTGAAGCTATTTCAGCTCTGTTTGTTTGCTTTAGGTTCGCTGCTTTTCCTTACAGAAAACCCCTTCCTCCCAATCGGTTTTGTGTTGGCAGCGGGGCACAGCCACTGCAGCTACATGAGTGATGCTGCAAAACAGGAGCCCCAGCCGGGTACCAGCTGGGGAAGGGTTTCACCGCTCCCGCATCCCTCTGCAGCACACCCGTGGCTGCCTTAGGATACAACCTGCCTCGCAACAAACAGAATGAATCCCCTCGCTCACACAGTGGAGGTAAATCTTGAAAGAACGCTTTTGAACCGCCTCAAGAAATAAATGCACGGGGTGATTTTTACAACTGCTCTTCCCCCCATGCTTGAATATTTTGCTATTTAGCAGGAATAGTTCAGTCTGCAAGAACTTGGTTCGCTGACAAGTATTTTTAAAATGTTTCCACAAAACAAGGACACTTCATGAAACATTTAATGAAAATATAGATTTTTGCTTGTTTTTAATCCCTTCCCTATTAATAAAAGATTGGTTTTTTTAAAGATTCACCATTTATTTTTCTCCCTCTGCAAACTAATACAGTAGAAACAGACAGTAGGTTAGGCATTTGCCAACAAGAAAACAATAAAATGAAACAGGATAATATTTTTTTGCCCCCCCCCGCACCTAAAACTCCCTGGGCAGAAAACGTGTGATATGAAAATTCATTTTGACAAGGGACTATCAATCACTTCTGGTGATGATCCTCCAAAATTTGTTATTACTGTTAAACTATTTTATGCTTATATCAACATTCATGTAAGAGAACCCGGCTTCACAGCAGAAAATACTTCACTAATAGATGAAATGCTGCATTTCATAATAAAGTCAAACGCATGTTTTGGATGGAGTCTTCCAGCAGAATTCTATTAGGAATAAAAGGCCAAAGAAGAAAACAAAATCTCAAAAGAGACCAACCACTCTCTTTCAAGGCAGATTTATACTGTAAGTGATACCCATAATAAAATAACTGAATGCCATTTAGTTTAGCTTTATTAATCTTTGTAGCCTGCGAATATTCCTACACTAGGTAGATATGCTGGTTAAATCCTGCCATGCCCACTTACCAAGCACCACACTAGACGACCACATTAACCTGCAATGATCAGCTACAGCAGAGCCTGCTGAAGCCTCAAAACCTCTTAATTTCAAACCAAGCTGGTAGGAAAGTGCCTGCACCAACTCCATGGCTACCTGAGGTCCTGTAGGAGAGATGCAGAACGATGTTCTTTGAGTCATTCACACGAACGTATGAATGAATCAAAGAACTTACCCAGGAATGTTCCTTAGACTCCATTCATGCCTGTGAAACAGAAGCACGGGCTCAGCATCCCACTCTCACTAATGCCTGTGCCTTATTTTCTCAAGGTAAAGCAAGTTTTGATCTACAGTCTGACTGTCCACATTCAATAACATGTAAAAATGTTTACATCATGATTTCATATGCATGTAAAATCCTAAAACACAAACACTTTACTAGGGGACCTCTCTCAGTAATAACATTCAGCCACAAACTCTAACAGCTTAGCGTTAGCTACCCTCTGCCAATATCTTAACATATATATTCTTCACAACCCATCTGCTTTGGAAAAATCTGGCAGAGGAGAAGTTCTGGCAGCGCCTATAAGCTATGCCCTACGGCACACGGAGGATACGTGGAATACACCGTGGACAGCAGGTTCTCCAACAAAAACGTCCTGTGCCGCCGTGCAAGCTGACTGACAGCTCAAGCCTCGTAGCTCTGCTGTGGCTGTACCAGCAGAAAAGCAATCTCCAAGTCTTTGCTGAAAAACACCCTGTCTTCATTCTTATCTTCCCTTTACAACTTCCAGGCCCCAAGACCATATGGCAAGGATAACCAGCGGGCTACTACTGGTGTCAAAAGTGCCTTAGTAAAAGAGGAAGCATGCGTGCCAGAAACACGCCTCCCTTGAGAAGCCCGCTGCAGGAAATTTGGAAACGAGCCACAGAGACCCCGAATCTATTGCTCACCACTAGCTTGAGAAAGAAGGCACACAAGGTCTGAAGAGGACCACCTGCTCAGTGAAACTCCTCCGGATGGAGCTCTGCCATACTTATCAGCTGGCTGGGATCACAGGGAAGGAAGCACGGCATTTCAGGAATACCAACCAGACAGGGCCACACCGCTTAGAAAGAACACTTTAGCGACAGAAAACATCTAAGTCAATGTCTAATTGTCACCCAAATGACAATACTCATATTTTCTGCTGTGCCCCAGGATGCAAGAGGCGCAGATCAACCCGTGCGTGGTACATGGGAAGCAAAGAGAGAGACCTCACAATACATCTCCCTCCTGACTTATTAATTCCATAGACTGTCTGGAATTGGAGTTTTGAAAAATAAGGCTTGACTTAGCCCTACAGAAAGTAGTAAGAAACTTGTACAAAATGCCTTTTAAGTAAAACCTGTTGAAGCTTTAGACCTCCGTATGAAGTCTTCACACACTCCATCTTACAAAGGTCAAACATCCAAACAAGAATTTGACTGATGTACAAATTTAATGACAGATGCTCGCGTACACTCAGTGTGTGCGTGCCAGAACGATTGTTCTGTCCATCAAACTGCCATTCGCACAGAGAGATCCCCTGAAATGGTCACAGCCTATAGATGCACAGCTCTGCAGGGATTTCTACCGGCAGATTTGCACACGTACCTTATCAAAAAGCAGAGCTTAAATAAATGTGCTCAGCAGATAATGCTTCGCCCATGGCGTCTAGGTTTGGTTCTACCCAAATAGTAGGCTAAAATAGAGTGGGGGCTAACAAGACAGATCTTACCCCGAAAGGGCAACACAGCAGGAGATCACTGAGGAGTTCTTTAGAAAGGCACCTATTCGGTACCCGCACACCTGGTGGGTCTAACTCGCCTGAGACAATTTAATTGTACCACACAAAATAAACAGCTCGCTCTGCCATGTCAAAGCATGTAGCTTCACTTATCAGCACCTAAGCCATTTTCGGTGAAGCAGAACTGAAGTGTTTACGTGAAAGCTGCTTATGTGGCCAGCCACTTGAGAGCTCTCACTTTAAAGTACCATGAAATAGGCACGCTATTATGGGAATCAGGGACGTTTCTCAACCGAGGGCCAGCTGGCAATCACAGGGAGACCCAGCTTCATCTTGAATGGGATCTTGCGCATCTCTCCCTGACCTACCGCACATCTGGATAAAGCCAGAGCATGTTGAAGGTTTACCTCCGGGGTAAACTCTCCTCTGTAAAGACCGGAGACTCCCGGCAGTGCCTTCGAAAGGGAGAGCCCCGCAGGCAGGGCCGCAGAGCGATCTCGGGACGCTGGGGAACGTTTCATGAAGCTGTACTCGATACTGTCTTATGTTTTCGATTCTCTACTATTTTACTTAGTAGACACATTTGGAAGTGTTAGAGTTTCCTCTGTGAAATTTAACTCACAGAGAAAGCTCTCTTCTGACACATTACAAATTTCAATCAAAAAGTTGTAACTTGCTGGAAGTGCCACGTACGGTTTCCTATTAACCTTCCAGTGGCTACCATCACGCTATGTTATATAGGAGATTCAGTTACATTTATTTCCCTCAGGAAGTATTTATACTACCACAATAGGTAAAGCTGGCTTGAAAAATTCTGAAAGAACCTGAAGTATAAATGTCCTGTGATAAAGTTGCCATGAAGCGTTTTGACTTCACTGAAACAAAACCTTACAGAAGGAATATTTAAATATTTCCAGTTGAAATTTTTCAGACACACAATCACATGACAAATTTCCATTCCTTTTTTGGGGGTGAAGTGCCAAAATTTCTCCAACAATGGATATTTCCAATTTTACTGCGCTCCTGCCTGAGGCTCAGTTTGCCCTCAATTCAGTGGGAATACTGAAATCCAGTATATTCACAGTAATAAATCTGTATGTATGTTAGAAAATGCGTATTAGCAACGGCAATTTCCACGTCAGTACGCACCTACTGACAAAGAACAGTTTCCCAGTTCTTTCCAGTCACCCAGCTACACAGCCAGTGAGTAAATAAGGAACAATCTCTCCGTATCTTGGAGGAGGCAAAAACTCTCCTAAGTTATTCCGCATTTGCAGCCTCCCCATGCCGAAGTCAGCATGCACAAAGGCAGCTGGACCTGGCACATCGGGCACGGAGCAAGGACCATCTTTCCAGCTCTGCCAGCGACCTGCCCCATGGCACCCGGTGAACCAAGCGAAGCACTTCTCTCTGTCTCGCACCCTAAGGATATCGATGCTTTTCTTACCAAGTTGTCAGGAGATCTGGGGCTGAGGGGTGATCCCATCTACACTCCAGTCGTTCCTGTGACTGTGAGACAGTTTAAAACATCTCCTCTAGCCCATCCCAGCAGCTGTAAGAGTTTAGCCAGAGGCAGTGTGGACCTTAAGCACAGAAGGCTTGGGTAAAGGCTCTCTAAACTCTGCCGTGCTCCAGCTAGACCAGCTCCTATCTTGTTTTTCTATATGACTAACCACAAATCTAGCAGTGAATACAGTACAGACCCACTATTTAGAATGCTTGGCCTTATTTGTCATTTCTGTTGTGTTTCATAGGAATTTCTTTCCAGAATGCGGTGGATATATTAATGATGGGGAAAGCTGCTATTCTAACAGCAATACAGTATCCCAATAATGCTTTTGTTTCCAAGTATTTTCATCTCAAGACTACAATTTCAGGCAATTAAGCATTTCACCATCCCTGGGAAACAAGTAATTATTGTCACTTCCATCTAACAGACTGAGGATCTGGCAAACACCAGTTGCTGACTAAAACAGAAACTGGAAATGGGATTTTAGGAGTTGCTGGGAGCCGTCTCTTCCAGCATGCTGCACCCTACCCGCGCCAGAGGAAGACAAGGGGTAAGACAGTGGGAAAACTGGGCAATTTCTGCTGACCCCAAGAACTGCGGATCAGCTCGGTTCCAAGCAGTTTCAAGCTGCCTTTTATTTACCAAGTATGGTATTTCGAAGCTGTGAATGCTTCTCAGCCATTTAAATGCCATACTTCCCGTTGAAGATCCTCAGTAAATTCTTAGTGTCAGTGACATCTTGTGGCAATGAGCTCTTTGCTACAGCATATGGCAAACGCCGGCACGACAGGGCCAGGCAGAAAGCTCAGGGCCAGGCAGAAATCCTGACTGCTGGCCCCTCATGTACTTCTTTGGCCCAGTGCAAAGCTAAACCCCGAGCAGTCAGAGTCTATAACCCCCTTCAGTCTACAACCCTTTATACAAAGGGCTGCCCAAGTGAAAATATATAGGGTTACACCAAACCCAGAAACTAGCCATGATTTTTCAAATTTCTTGTCCTTTGTACCGCTTGAATGCTTGGGCTTCTAAAGTCCGTATGAATCATCCCCGAGAGCTTCCCAGCTCGGTATGCAAATTTGGCATAAAATACATTTAAAGACATTGTTTGAGTTCACAAGGACTCAAATTATTTTGTTTTCTCTTTTTCTCATTCTTTCTTTTGTAGAATAAAAAGGGATTGGTGCATGTCCAGCTATCTAAACTGAGCCCGTTTAGGAAAAAATGTTGACAAAGGAGAATGTATATTTTTATAGCTCTGAAATCCATGCAGAAAATAAGTATTTCTAAGATAAATACCGCAACTTCATAACTTCAAGAAGTATTTGATGAAACAAAATCAATTTTCTTTAGCTGCATTTCATTGCCTTCTGTTCTAATACTTTCTTTTTTAGACTTTCTTCTGTCACTTCATGTTGTTGGTCTAGTGAGTATAAAAAAACCCACCGAAAAGTCTATGGCTTGATACACAGTCTGCTTAAGCAAGTGGGAATCTTCTTCACTCTCAGCAAATCTGAGGGCAAGCCCTTCGATAGCCTTAAACAGAAGGGCATTTTTGCATTCGGGTTGTTTCTCAAACACTCGCAACGTTCAGCTTATTTAGACATCTTTGCACATAGCAGCACTTGCTGTCAGTGGGAATTCTGTATCTCAGTACTGTTATTAAGCTAAGTTCCATACAGGTCGCTTGCATGGGATTTTAAAAGCTTGGGGAAAGAAGGATCCTGGAAGGAGAGAAACAAAGGAAGCACGGCAGACTAGAACTAGGTAATTAGGTACGTTCAGATTGCTAAAAGGTCACAATAAATGACACGTATCATCTGAAATACGTAGGCGTTTTCATCTTACTGAATGCAGAGTCTTGCGCTGTGAAATACAAAAGACAGACGACAACCAGCCTTTTACAGCCTGAGGAGAAAACATATAGGAAAGGCAGAAATTTTACCAGATAAACGGCAAGGCATTAGATAATTCCAAGTAACTCTCAGTCTCTTTTGTTTGGAAAACTTTCCGAATGGTCTGCTCAGTGTCTGACACAGATTTCAGGCACTGGAAATCCCACTGCTGTATGCTACAGCAAGACATTTAAAAATGTTCATTTCTCACTGCAGTCATGTCTCAAAGCAAACAGGGAATGTTCTGGAAAAAACACTGGACAAAACCAAAATTTTTCTCAGTTGCTATTTGAACATTTGTTCAGACTCTTGCCTACTCTCCCGATAATTGTTTCCCATTTAGACAAGTAATTAAAAAGCAATTGTGCCATTTTACACGTGTTACCATCAATTTACTTTTCCACAGCATATCTGAAAAAATGCAAAATGAAAGCACTTGAGCCTGGATTTAGACAGTCTAAATTCCACTTGAGTACCTGCACCTAATGTTTCCAATTAACGAGGTGTCTCTGCAGACCCGGCAACCAGGAATCAGGAGCCGAAAAGCCTGAAGTCATCTGAACCTGGGCCTCCGTGCAAGCACCTTGTTGCAAAAACACCCCCTTACCTGTGAGGGTTTGAATCAGCAGACGGGTTTCTGAGCCGGGGCATTGCTTCCGTACACAGTTTCAGTCAAGGTTAGTTCATTGACTGAATTTTAAGACAGGTTATTGATGATTTATATTATAAACAGGCATAGCAACTTTTTTTAAAAAGAGTATTTATCCATAACTGATTGAGAACTTCCCTGTCACATTCATGTAATACTCAGTCCTTCAACTAACTCAAAGAAGGCTACGCTGAACTGTTGTAAAAAATGGTTTTAGTAAGGACTTGTTGAAGAAAACCTTAAGAATGGAACTTTTCCTATGAGGAACAGATACCTGAACTAGATAGGGAAGGGTTTCTGAGTACTGAGGGAAGCGTCTGATCTCTACTTAGCAGCAAAGATGAAGGAATGTAATCTATCCCCTGAAGGGTTCCTCATTCACAACAGGCTGAAGATGAAATGTTGGTAACAGAAATCTGGAAGTCCCATGGCTTCAGAAAGCCAAAACTCTGTGGATGTTTGTCACCAAGAACTGGGTTTGTTTCCATGCCATATTATGTCTGGTTTGCATGGGATCATTCTCAAGTAATATGGCACCAATTGTAAAAGCCACACACCTCCACAGCTGGGTGACAGCCCGCTGTATTTGAGTGACAGCCCTCGTATTTGTATGAACCAGGGTTGCTGAAACAAGATGGGCCGCTGACATCTGTGGCCTTTGGAAATGCATTTTGTAACATCAGCACGGAGAGAACACAAGCACGAAGTTCGGATGTCTGCAAACAACATGAACCAGAGCAACTCCAGGAATGTGCTAGAGCAAGGAGCCTGTGCGTACTCTGGCTGCTGGGAGAACACTACGAATGCATTAACTCTTCTTTTCTTACTCATTTTGCTCAAGAGGGACACAGCAAGGATGGCATTTCATTTGCTCACAGACAATAGTCAAGGTTTGACTGGTGCATCCACGTCAAAGACAAACACTAAGCACACATGTACGGGAGAGAAAAGCAGCGTCATCTCCTGAAGACTGTTGAATCCCGTGAAGCCACCTGCGAAGCCTTCCAGGAACAACTCGGACTCCACAGTCAATGCAAGTCTGTTGGATTGGCTCAGTCATCTTCAAGAAGGCAAATCACTGTAATTCCCTTTCAAGGCAAAACAATTTCAAACTCTCTTTCTGGAAGTTAGGCACCTAAGCACAAGTGGCCTTATTTCCAAGAGTAGCAAGCACCGAGGCTCTCAAAAAGATGAATGGAAGCTGTGATTGCTCACCACTGCTGACAATCAGGTGGCTTGTAGTTAAGTATCTACATCTGCAAAAGGAAAAAGCTGGCTCAAAGGCTTCATTTTTACTGCAAGTGCAAGCTGGGGTATTTGAGTGCAGCCAACAGTCTGAACGTCTTCCTTGCAAAGTCATGCAACCTCCAGCAAAAAATACTAAAAGCGTCACATGGGTAATGCTCCTATTCACAATCTGCAGTCGTACCTTCCTAAATATTTTAAAAGTTTGTCATCAGTTGTAGGCATAGGTACCCAAGAAACGTGTGCCTTCCGCACTGCAGGTTCCCACGGGATCCCAGCATCAGGGCAATTCTGTACCTACACTGAAGGGAATGCTGCTGACTGAAGCCCATTTGCTGTGAAGGATGGACAAGAAACTAAAAATTTCTTTAAATAAATTCCTTTAAGTTGGATCCATTAGGCTGGAGCTCACTTAGGCTGTATATTCTTGCTGTAATTGGGGTGGGGCTGTGACTTTTCAGATATGCTTAATAAATCTTCCTCCCATTTAGTCCATTTACTCTAAGAATCAGCTGCTCAGTAAAATACAGAGAAGGATCACTTCTAACCAGGAAAACAGAATCAGCATTCCTTGCTCCGAGATCCTGTCCTTCATGGATAGAAAAGAGTGCGCATAAATCTAGAATGGTGGATCTGAAAAGCCGAAATAGGATTTATTTGGATGCCTTCCACACACTGCAGCTACATTTCATAACCACTTACAGTGCTCACTAAATTGTGATATGGCTGTTCTTGAAAACACACACTTTTCATCGGGGGGGATAATTAACTGTATACCTTCTACCCACTCAAGAAGTATCAGACTGACTACGCTACACGCAAGAGCCGAAATCTGTTGCCACTTCACTGTAACTCTTCTTGAAAAGGTGTTTAAAGTTCTACGCATGATGACAATTCAGAAATATTTAAAAACACACCCTAGACCCCTTCTTTGCATTCTCGCCAGTATCTCCATTACCACGTTATCTCCTTGTTCACTGGCAAATTTTCTGCTTCTACACAATTAAAATGAGGAAGCATCATTCTGTGAATAGGGAATGTCCTGACATCTAAATCAAGTAAAAGAAGAGGGGAAACAAAAATTTGTTTTAAAAATCTTTTCTTTTGGGAAAAAAAATTAAAAAAATAATTTCATCACGTATAGCACAATACAACAGTTCAAAGCCTGACCTCAAGGAAAGCAAGAAAGAAGAAAGTGAATATTGAGAAGGGTGTCAGCTACTATACCTAGGAGAGAAGGAATTAAATTAATGAAGAGAAATTAAGGCTGACTATTCAGATGGGGGAGGAATTCGTCATAGAGAGGCTTCTTTCTCTTAATGCAGCACAACACTCCAATGCATGCTTTTTGCCTTACGGAAAGATTTACAATCTCTGAATGTGCGTACTAGGTGCTGGACTTCCTATGGCTTTCAAAGAGAATTAGATGCCCTAACTGTCCTCTACGCCTTTGGAAGTTTTCTCTTCAGACCCTAACTAATCCTTATTCATTTCACTTGGTCCATTTCCAGGCTGAAAATTAAGCACTCAAGTGCTTTGCATAAGATTACGGGACGATGTTGCAGAAGCAAGGCTGAAGTCCCACCACGTGGAACATTTCAAAGGACCAGCGCCCCGGTAAATGCACAAGAGTTGCCAACTGATCTTGCTCGGCAGGGTAGGCTGGAAGGAGCAATTCAACACCTCTTTTCCATTTCTGTTTCTTTTAACCAGAAACCCAGTTATGTAATGACAAACCCGTAGTTTCAAAACAGAGTTGCAGCTTCTGTGCAAACTGAAGTTTTTCCTAAAAGGAGTCTTATTATGCTCGAAGTACAATAGATACTCATGTACCTACGAACCACCATTTTAATTTTCCTTTTTGCCTCATCAAGTACTTACTGAGCAGAAGGTACTACCTGTGATAAATGCTACCTGTCAAGACTTTACTTTGATCATGCTTCAAGAAGGAAGGATTTCCAAATCATTTGCTTGGAAATTTTTAATTCTTAAGTGGGTTGTTTGTTTGCCTCAAAGGAAGCACTAACCTATTTTACATTGTCAAAAATCTATTTTTAAACGAAGTTTTCCTTTGTACTAGAAACATTCACTAAAAATACTTCTTAGGCTCATTTTGTAAAATTAAAATGAAGTAGATGTTTAAACTATCATCTGATTCAGCAGCTCTGTCATTGTGCTTACCCACTGCCTACGGAAGGATCAAATCTGGCCAATGGCTCTGTTCACCTGAATTAGGGTGTTGAGTTAATACTGTCATTTGTCATGGCACCGAAGTCCCGCTAACTGTGTCAAATCACAAACAGGACAGATTCCTAGTTTTGCTTAAAATTCTTTTAAAAGTCACAAGCAGAGCACAAGTATTACAGCCCTCTCACTAGCCCTTCCTATGGTTTATATTTAGTGTCAAAAATAAAAGTAGGAGGCTTGGTGTGGGAGGTGGTTTAAAAGGTCACCTCTATAGCTTATAGAAAGGATTTGCCTTGCTTCACTAAGCCCCAGACACTGTACTTCAATTTTACCAGTTAAATTCGACTTTGCAGGACTGGGCGGGAGGGGTGCAATTTATACAGTGTGGTCAGCAGAATCCACAGTGCAATGCATCACAGCCGAGCAACTGCAGGAGCCTCCCTGGGCTTGGCTCGGCACAGGATAACTTTGCAGGAGAAAAACCAAAGCAGCCTGTTTTTCTTGTAAAATGAGATTTGGAAATACATTGATATTCTGAGCTGTCATGCTGTAAGTGACTGGTAGCCTTTTCATGGAATAAGACAAAAAAGTAGCGAGGATGCTATTATAATCTAAATATCACCTGTTAACAGAGGGATCCTAGCACCAACATTACCTATTTTAATCAACAGTAAAAGCAGTAGCAGGAGAGTGATTCTCTTGGTAAGGGAGACTTTGCTTTCTGCATTTGGAGGATGCTCTTTTCCACTCCTTCCTGTCATGCCTGAGGGAATTATTCACAGGAAACACAGGAGCTAGACCCCTTTGTTTTGCACTTGCTGTTCTTAGACTCAAGAATTTCATTAAAATCCTTTCACGTTAAAAAAAGGAAAATCTTGGAGAAAGGGAAAAAATAAAGCTTTTTCCCCCATTTTATTTACAGACACTGCTAAGCCTCCTTAAGCTACTTTTGACTCGCTGTCTCATACCCCTACAAAGCAGATGTGAAGAAGGCAGATATATAACAGTACAGCACGCACAGCAGGGCTGCCAACTGTCAATAAATTTATGAACAGTTTGTAGATCTACAGGAGTTTTGTGAAAATTCTTATTCTTTCAGTAAAAACTGGCAAGCTCTCCTGCATCTTGGCAAAAAAAAATATATAAAATTACAATTTGAGAACATACTGGTCTACTTCCACCTGGGGAAAAAACCCACAAAACATAACCCTGATGTTGCTGGATCAGATAATTTCTGCATGGAGCTCTCTTTCAAATTCCTCTGATGTTGGAATGGATAACGCAGTTGCTGATGTTTAAAAGTAATTGGCAAATGAGTTCTGCAGGATACTGAATATTGTGCAACAGAACGTGAATGCAGTTTAGTTAACCACTAAAATAGAAATACTTTGTTTCAAAAATAACTTACTGACACTGGAGTTTTAAAAATAACCACCTAGAATTACTTTTATGACTAATCACATGGGATATTTCCCTTTCTGCCCCAAAACTGGGTAGGTTGATATTCAAATGCTAATCTGCACAAACAGCTATGAGCTTTATTTTCACTGATCAACTTGAATGTGTAAAATCCGTGCTTCCAAATGTAAAGGCTGTACCGAAACTACTTTGCATAACTGGCTTAATATGCATGAAATTATAGGGGCATCCTACAAATTAGTCAGTGCGTGCTTTGTACTTGCACCTGTTTCAGTATCTATAACCTGCCATTTGCCTGTACGGGTTCTGCAGGCAAAGCCACACACCTGGATACCCAACTTACATAAACCGCAGTGTACAGCCTGGTGCAGGTATAATTTCAGCGATCAGCTCGCTATCCAAATACATTTAAAACATCAGGCCACAAACTCCCTTGCTCTACAGCTAAATCTTCAGTTCAGTTTTTGCCTCTCAATTTTATGGATCGCCGAGGTTTGATTTAGGGAAGTGCAGCAAGAACACTACTGAAGAGAAACCTTGCCTACAAATTTTTATTGGAAGAGAGTTGAATTTACTCCAGCTGGCTTTCTGCAAATGTAACAGGACAACCAAAGATTTTACATTCAAGATTAAGCAACATTTTGAAGGCAGGAAGCATGTCTGCCTGCAACAGCATCTCATGAGGTTCCACATCTCTTACTGCGGTTGAAAAAATCATGGAGAAGCTACAGACTGTCCATTCTTCTCAGTAGCTTTCCTGGTCCTATAGCTAGCAGTAAAAAATTTTTAGGGCTCATGCTATCTGTCTGGCTTCACAATCATTTTGAACACTTACTCCAACCACTAACCAGGTGTTAGCCATGCTATGTTTCTATCGGATATATTTACCGGCACTAAGTGTTCAAGGCCAGGTTGGATGGGGTTTTGAGCAGTGAAAGGTGGCCCTGCCCATGGCAGGGGGGTGGACTAGATGATCTTTAAAAGTCCGTTCTAACCCAAACCAGTCTATGATTCTATCAGGGACTTAATAAAATAAAATTAAGGAACTGAGACTGTCTTAATCTTCTTCCTTTTTTTTTAGTTTGGGTAATGATCAACATGGGCCTTTCATAACAGTCTATTTGTATTCTTTTTGAAAGTTATTTTAAATGTGTAAATTTGAATAGTACAAGTGAAATCAACTGTAATGTTTCTTAGCATCCCGACTGTCAGGAATGGTGTGTGTGCATACACAAACACACGACCTGAGCAGGGGAGGGAAGCAGAGGGAGCAAGAGCACACACACATACCCAGACAATCATTCTGGTGGGAAGAAAAAAAAATTGCCTTATATCAAACAGAGATTAAGTGAATTTCTGCCACTGCTGAATGACTTGGGAACTCTATTCACTTTAATGTACTATGAGCTGTCATTCCCATCTTTATACAAAGCCACTGAGTTTCTCAAGAGCAGCCTGAAAAAGCATTCAACATTTTCTGTACTTTCTATATGTTTTTTTTTTTTTCCATTAAAATGATACTGCTGCATGTTAGCAGCAATAACGCAGACCTCTTGTCTCCCCCCTGTTTTCTGTTTGTATATATTATTTATGGGCAGCCTGGCTCCAACCCTTGCATTTAGGCTACCTAACACTTGCTATTTTCAAATATTATTGTGACCCTTTTTGAGTTCTTAACACTGTCATTGTTTGCAGCTAGCCTCAGAAATTCAAAAAAGCCCTGAAGGCTTTTCCTCGGTCCATGAAATTCGTTTCAGATTTGACGGGTAATGATTTGAAAATCTCCATTTTGTTCTCTCCCTTTGTCAGCAACATTTTGGTAGGCTCCAGATGACAGCTGGACACAGGGAAGTGCCACGTGCAGGGCTGCAGCCTTCAACGCAGTGGCAGCAGCACACTTAACCAACCTGCAAGAGCTGAGTTTTGAACTCCGCTCCTGCCCTGGCCAGGGATACGGTTCGCGAACCTGCAATGCGGTGGAGCCACGCTGCGACACCGGTTTTAGCCCATCCAAAATAAGTTCTTCAACGTGGCCAGTGGTCACACGGCTACACGACACCTTGGGACTGCTGAACTCGGGCTTTAGATCCACCCCTCTGCACTGACTTTCCAACGCCATGTCTGTGCCTTAGATATGACTCCACACAACGTACATTAACAGAGATCCTGGGAGACCGGCGTCAACCTTTCGCCCATTTGTGCAACAGAAAGAACAGGCAGAGCATTAATGGCAACTTAGCTGTATGTGCTCACGAGTCCCCAAATCCCTGTCCTACCACCAGGACACCAGACCCAGCTCTTGCTCTTGGTGGGTCAAAGACTGAGTCAAGAACAAGCTGCAGCTATGAGCGCACCAGCCATTTACAGGAGGCAGCCCAGGGGGAAGCAGCAGCAGCAGCAGCTGCCGTTTTGCAGCCGGTGTGTACCTATGACAAGAACACTTTCAGCTCCAGTAATTCTTTTATACTGCAGTAGGGACAAGATGACAAATCTGATTATATTAAAGTCCATTCTTTCACCCAGCTTTCCAAAATTTACAAGTTTACCGTATGCTTTAATGGAAGAATAACCTGCCTCTTTTTAGGTAACTATTGTTTCAGTTTTAAGGGATTCAATCCTTTCACGCATGCATTGCCATGTATAGTGAGAAGTCAGCTCCTGTATATTCATGGGGAAATGCTCCTTTTGCCAGGAGCCAGCGCGGTATGCCTGATATCTGGCAGATAGCAGTTCAGTAACGTTTGCAAACGGGTCTTCTTCATTTAGGGGCATTTGTACCCAAATTTTAAAAGATACTCAAGTGACTGTTTACTAATTATGCCAAATTAACATTAGAAGCATACATATATATGTTAAAAAAATGCAGGGAGGGAGGAAGAAAGCTAGATAGAGAAACAATCTAATGTATTTTGCCACCTCACAATTTACCTGTATTCTACTGCATCAGATTTTTTTTTTTTCCCCTTAAATTTCAGAAAAGACACATTGCTCAGTTTGTCAGTGAGAGAAAATTCATACTAGGTACTGCAAAGAGCTACTTACTGGCACCGTATACAATTTGTAGGTAATTCACATTAAATTATATCTCCCATTCCACTGTGTATTACAGAACAAAAGATATGCCTGCAAGAATGACAATGTTACATCTGCATAGAGAGCCTGTGATTATTATACAATAAGGTATATTCTTCCCACATACATCTTGTGGAAATGTGGATGCCCTAAATCAAGGGCCACATTTTGATACCACTTATGTCAATGGGACATTGCCACCAAATAGGACAAAAGATAAATTTCTCTACCAATTACACTGAATATAAAAACAGAAAATACATTGGAAAGAAGGGCGGTGGAGGGTTTTTTTTTTGGTTTCTTTCCTTTTTTTTTTTTAGGAGGGTAAAATTACAGATCTAGTCTAATCTTTTTTTTTTTTTTTTCTCCTGGTACGTGGGTGTCAGGATGTCACAGGTGCTTCTTCACCTCATGAAATATGATTTTGCTAATGTTTCCTCACACTATAACAAAAAGCCAAGTAGGCGGTATGTACTGGCTTCTAGAAGTGCAAAGTCCCATTACATTTTGTAATAAATTCAAATGTGGTCTGCAGGAAATGAAAGAGTTTATTCTGGAGAAGGGATGAACTTTTACTCTTCAGCATCAGCGTGCACACACTTGCATCTGTGCTCACACATGCACTAACACCGACCTATGGAGGAACCCCAAAATAAGCATCAACAGCAGCAGAAACCATGTGTCATACCAATTCAGGAGAAAATTCTGGGGCATGTAGGTGTGAGGCTATTTAAGGGATTTCCAAAAATGTCAAAATGTTAGCAGATTTTTGTTTTGTAAATATGCAGTTTTCAGCACATGTGGAGGCAGTGTTGAAGCACAGATAAACATTTTGAGCCTGGGTCAACACTGACTTTTTCTTCCCCTCCTTATATAAAGGAGAAAAAAGCAGAAAGGCAGCTTATCAGAAGGATTTTATAGAAACCCGAAGCATGGAAGACAGAAGTAAAAATCCAGAGCAATCTCTTGCATTTAGTAGAACAGCCCTTCCTAGTGTTAACAGCAAAACCCTAAGTCATTTCAGCAAATTTTCTCCTAGGAATATTCAGTCTACAAAAGCAAATGAGAGACATTCCCCCCCAGGTGGGTGGCAGCAGATAGAGGATAGGGACTTTGTTGCAGAGGAATTACTGGTTCTTCCTTTCTCCCTGGTGAGGAGGAGGAAGAAACAAGAATCCCGCTGGGAACGTGAGGAGCAGCATTGCTGTCGGCCCCACTGCACGCGCTTGCAGAAGCGGGTCTGCATGCCTGTAAGATCTCACCGACGGCCATCGCTGGCCCCCGCTCTAGTGGGAGTTTCAGAAAAGCCCTGTACGCACCGTCAGAGGAGCAATCACGAGAGAAGTGGAATATTTTTTGAGATGACTCTCTTCCTCACGCTACTTTCATCAAATATATAAAAGATGAGTAAAAAACCTAATTACAGTATGTGTATACATGCTAGCTCACACATAACTAATCCCTGTATTAATGAGTGCAGTATTTTAACATTTGAATGCTAAGGAATCGAGTCTTTGGAGAGCTTTTTGAAAACACCAAGCAGTTGGGGTGCCTGATGTTCTTCCTCCTGAGATTTTGTCACTTAGAAGATATATATAAAAACGCTCCTTTCCAAAGCAAGGCCCCAAATGAAATTTTTGCCCCGAACATCATCCTTCATAATTTGCATGTAGTTAAACGCTTTCCATTTTCTGTCAATTTTAACATTATTTACAGTACAATGATGCCTAGCTTTAACTGAATATTTAAATAAATGCTTTCTAATATATGAATGCTTAGTGTTTGCAGTAGTAAGAGGCAACCTTGCTACAGTTAATTATGTCCTACTTTGGTCTGGAGTTTATTTCAATCATAAAATAACCAAAGGAATGGGAACACAATTTCAGCTAGAATTGGATGTTTACTCATACACAATTAATAAGGCCCATATCTAATTTGCATTCCAAACTCCTCAAATGAATCTGTTTAGGCAGGAAATAACATGCCTAATTGGTCTAAATGGACAAGTTGCATCCTGTCAAAAACCCTTCCCTTCGTCAGGTGAAGCCCCTCTAGCCTACTGCACCGCATGTGTAACTTCTGCCAGGACGTGCGGGAAGGGGGTCTTTTGGATGGAAAAAAAGGTCAGTTCCTAGAAGGCAAACGAGCAAGAGGAATAAAATCCCTTATGCTTGAATATTAATTACTTATATGCGAATAATAAGCATGCGCCATGAGTCTAAATGATCCACTCATGTTTGTAAATGAGCTATCCATAGAGATTATTCCCACATAAACTTCTGAAGACCCAATCTTGCTGCTGCTGAAGTCAACAGTAACATCTCTACAAACCGCAGTACGCTTTGAATTTGCCAGACCCATAAGAAAATATTACAGTCTTATCATTACAGGATAGCATTTCTCAAACTTCAGCCTCACTGTCAGTCTCTCCAAGCTATGGATACCCAAATCCATCCTTCCAAACAACAATTTCATTAATTCCTTTCAAAATACACACGCACGCAGGCATACACGTGTTATTCGAACCAATTGATTTGGGGAGCTGCTCTATCCAAGGTAATACCCACTGCATACAACACTAATCCATATGGATACGTTTTCAAAACAGCTACCAGTGCGTATGAGAATTTCCAAATTAATTACATGTAGTAAAATTCACAGAGGTGCCATCTTACTTAAAACACTGTTACTGCCAAATGCGTACCATTTAAAACTTAAGCAGTGCCATATATTACCAAGTTCACCACCGCTCCCCTTGCTGGAGTTGTGCAGATAATTAAAAGCCACTCCAAGTTAGGTAAGAAGATTATTCTTTTAGGAAGCAGTCCTTTAAAGGCTTCACTTTGCTTCCACAGCACTTAGCTATTTGTTTCGTTTCTTAGAAATGTTTTATTTTAATAAGTGCAGTTTTATATGGGTTCTACTGCTTTAATGTAAAACACATGAATATGAATGTGCAGTATTTACAGGAGATTTCCCCCCTGCATTCTGCTCTATTTTGTCATATTGTCTACAGTAGATATGTGATTTTTATTTTCCCTTTAGCGGTGAGGTAATTTGCCCATGTTATTTGCTCTGTGGGCATCCTCATAACACATTCTGAATTTATTTCATGATGTCTCTTGAAAGCACTGTGAATCCAAGACATGCCGAATCAAACTAATGAAGTAACCCCTGCACTAAGAAACCCTCCCTGTCTCAACTCTGTTAGAAGCAGAAAGGACATAAGACTGATACACAAATATTAAAGATATAATTCTTTTGGACTTGGTCCACATGTTCACGAGATAATGAGACCTTAACAAAGACATAGATACACATATGAAATATTAGATCTGACATTTCATTTGAGGTGAAAATTGCCAGTCCTCCTAATGACATCTTTTCTTACCAGGTACAAGAAAAAAAAGGACTGAACTGTAAAAACTTGCTTTTTTCACAGCACTGATTTTGATCTTACCATGCCAATTTTCACTGAAGAATTTTAAAATGAATACAATGAAAAGCTGGCAAGGAGAGAAAAAAAAAAAAAAAAGGCAAGCTGCTGGTTACTCACCAAGAGTTCCTTTAATTTTAAGAGATCAACACCATGAAACAACCTTGCAGATATCACCATTACTCCCTAATTTGTGGCTGGCTCAGGCCATCGAGATTTAAAGTGCTCTAGAGGAAGCAGAGAGGCTGAATGTAAAGTCAGAACGTGCCTCCTCCAAGTTAACACTATTTATCTTGAAATACTGAGGGGGTTAAAACCAGTTTACATCAACCTAGACATTTTCATTCCTCAAGTTGCATCTTCAGCTCCGTTTGTGACCTTACAATGCAATGTGTCAAAAAGAAGAGGCATCTGAACCTTTTATTCCAGCTGTAGTATTGCGTCCTGCATACATTTATACATTTTGTTTATGCTCCGATGTCACATCCCATTCCACACTGGGCACTCAAACACAGCTGCCAAAAGTTATTTTCATTAAAGCCTTTCAATGTGTTGGTAGGGGAAGGAGGTCAGGGCTGAGACGCCTTCTTTGTTGTTTGCTTGCATTTTGCTGGGTTTTTTTTAGAAGTGAAGAAAAAAATATCAAGAATACAGAAGAAAGGAAAAACTTCCCAGACAATACCACAGAACAAGTAAACGCCATGGCAGATATTCACTCTGGGAAGATAAAAGAGACACTCAAGCAAAAAGTTCCATTTCACGTATTTATTCTTCAAGAGATGACAAGTGTCGTAAAGCCATAATTGTAACTTCACTAACTCTGTGGCTTTATCCCAGCAAAACCAAGGGTACCCTACTGTAGAAAAAGGTGGTGAGATATCCTCACAACTGGATCTTTTCCTAATCTACAGCCAGACTGCAGCACGTAGCCCTTAGGCTCTCTGCAGAGCTCCAATGTCATTCAGAGCTCAAGAATGTCGTTCTTGAGCCTTGATCTCCAAATCACTGTGCACAATGGCCCAATCCAGATAGGATGCTAACAATGTGCTTAGTTCTAGTAATTTAGTTAATATAACTGCCATTATTGGCCATATTCCTTTCTTCTCCTCCTCATCCTTTCAGGAAAATTTTGCAACATAGGCAGGCTCGTCCCTATATAAGACAACATTTGTGCCAGCCCTTAACTCCAGGACCAGGCTGTCAATAGGACTTGATCATATCACAAGGGTCTGACAAACATTTCCAGGCCTTCCTGAATGAAAATCCCTATGTCAAAAGTTATGCAGAGTGTCCCGCAGATCCCTGCATTTTCCAAAGCCATCTCATTGAGCAAAAAGAACAATGCAACATGAACTAAAACCCCTTGCTGAAACCGCAGTAGCACACCTCAAGAAAGCAATTTTCAAGGTTGCAACTCCATTACACCTATTTGGGGGGTTAAAGTCACTTTCCTGGAATGACCACAACCTTAATAGGATTGCTTAGAGCAATCGTTCCTCATCAAGTTGCCCCTCTGTTAACGTTAGCTTTTCCATTCAAAAATAAAGCTCATTGTAAACTAGTATAATCTTGGAGGATTCAGAGAAGGGAAAAAAAAAAAGAAAAAAAGAGACGGTGAAGGGAAAAATGGCACATGACAGCAGACTGTGCCAGTTAAAAATGTAATCTTTGCACATAGTAGCAGCCCGGCCGTAACATTATACACTCAAAGGTCTCGGACATGTTTGATGTTAAACGACCCCAGTGAATCATAAAGCAACCTTGCTCTCCTTGGCTACGCATGCTTCCTAAAAGATGAATAAACATAAGCTGGCCTGCTATCGTGTACGTGTGCTCAGAGTAATCTTAAGGTATTATTGTGAATCCTTCCAGACTGTCTAAGCCCCTATGAAGGGCATGTTATAAAAGGCATTCATCATCTGCTAAGAAGCTACATCTGGGACATTCCAGCTCCTAGGTAGTCACTAAAACCATTTAACGGGGAGAAATGGCAATCAGCAAGATAATCAACTTGTACCACCCAAGAGAGAAATCACCCAATCCCTTTTTTGAACATTCATGTCTTCTTAAGGAGATTAAAATCTGGAGTTGATTTTTAAGTAAAGCTACAGACAAAAGAAGGATAAAAATATTTTTCAGTTCTTCCAGAATATTAAAACACAATCTGGAATGATCAATATCAGTAAGAACCCAAAGCAGTTTTATTGGTTATGAAAGAGTGGACTGTTAAATGCTAAATTGGAGAGGCTAAAAAAACCAAAATCAATGCTTATTTATAGCATCATTCCCTTGATAGCTGCAAATAGCATCATTTTCACAGTTATAAAATGCACTGGCATGGGCTCTGATTCATTCAGCACAGGTCACTAGTTAGATCCAGGACAGCAGACAAGCACGTGCTTAGAAAAAGGGTGTATCTAAGTCCCCAAAGGTGACCACTACAAACAGTAACACTACTAATACACCTTAGTATTTGAATAGTATCCTCTACTTGAGAAGAGAATTTCTTCTACCCAGATACAGCTATAAATATACAGTTCTCAACAACCGCTGGTGATCCTTAATTATTTTTGTTGCTGTTAACATGCTGGACATATTCATACGAATTTCACAGCGTATAATGGAAGAACTGTTTATCCTAAATTATAAATTTTTGTTGTGAACAGAAATATCGATCTACCAGAAAATAGCAATTTTATTTACTCGATATCCATAAGAACAGGCTTACAGAAGTAATTTTAATTATTAAGTCTATGTTCAGCAATTACATGTTATGTACAAATTTCATTTCTTTTCTTAATTTTAATAAAAAGTCCATTCCGTGCCTGCTGTGTTCCTCTTCTACAAAGGCATTTAAAAGATTAGTCTTAATTATGGGTTTCAATATACAATGTGAGGAGAATAAAACCAACAAAAACACCAACAATGATGGATGGACTGCATGGCTTTCCGCTAATTTCTCAGCAGGCACAAACCCTGTGGCATTAAAAATACAGAAGGAAAATGACTTCTAAAGTTACTGAGGGAAAATATTATCAGAAAGCAAACTCATGCCAAGATCTGTGTCATGCAGTGCATATAGCACAGGCTGAATCTTCAAAATTTCCTATGTGTAATTAAGTCATATTTTAGATGATTTTTGGGGGTCAGATTTTCAAGGAGCATTTTGCTGGCCCAAAGATTCAGCCCAGTGCCTTGTAACGAGTGAATTATGTACCTGATCAAACTCGTTTCACCAGGTGTTAGAGAGCCACCTGGTTTTGGCATTTTGCAAATCCCACCAGGCGCCTGCCTGCATCCTTGGGGAACCGAATCCCTTTAGACAGCTGGGTGATCGCTAAACGTGTCCACACGTCTGTGTGCCTACAGGCAGGGAGGAACATACCCGCATGCATACCGTAGGGACAAGCGTGCCTGCATGAAACACAGCACCTTTCCGGGTCTTACACATTTAAGTACATCAGCAGTCAACATCAACGGACCTTTTCACTTATTTGCATTCGTGTAACATTCCTCGATGCACTCTGAGGGAGGAGTAATTAGAAACAAACGTTAATGAAAGAGATATTATGATGATGGAGCTACATGAACATTATCTGGTTTGAAAGCTTTTGCTGCTGCTACTATGTCCTTATCGCAGATGAGCACCTGGAAGCTGATGAACGTGCAAACACACCAGTATCTTGGTGGCAGCTCAGGAAAGCAGCGCTCAGTTTTCCATTTCCACTGCTCCCGTCCCCCCCAACCCAGCTCGTTTATGGGGCCCACATGGACTTTGCTCACTGAGAGATGTTGCACTCTTCGCTCCTCATGCCAAGTCCCTCCGAGCTCAGCAGCCATGCTGCCTGCTTCAATTGAACGATTCATCAGCCCCTCTCTATTTGTCCAGGATCTCAATGTGCTCATTCTTTTCTTCTTCTCTCTGCCCTTTTTCTCCAGTTCAGTTCAGTCTGAATTTCATTACAGCCTTTCTTCCCAGTCTCTCAGTACATCCACATTCATCCACATTAACTCTGAATGGCAAAGTCTCACTATCTGTTGGGAATGCTGACAACAGATTGTTTCATAATTAATTGAAAGGCAAAACCTGGACATTCTCAATCAATGCTGATGGGAATTACGTTGTCCAGCTTCAGTAAATCAGCAGTGTATGGCACAGGGAAACCAAGGCTCACGTTTAATACTAGTTATTTCACTGTGAGCTAAACATAGAATTTAAAATTTGTGCTTATTTTAAGAAACCTTTTAAAAGCACTGCTTCAATGGTGAGTAGTGTAGACATTTGGGGGTAGATTATATCTGGTTAAATTAGCTAATATTTGCCTTCAAGACAAGATTACATAATATTATAGCTTCCACTTTCAAAGTCAATGTGGGTGTGCAACAGGGATCAGGCATCCATGGTATACAACTATGCTAGCAGAAACACAGAAAAAGGGCTCTGCATTTTACAGCACCCATAAAAATTTAAAGATCAATTCAGTGCACGTTTAATCACTTGGGTGCCCAATAGCTATAACGTATCTGTGACACAAAGGATCTGGTGCACGCTATTTTGCACACGTGCTCCTCTTCCACCGAGTACGGACTAGATTCTGGTTTTGGTAAAGCTGAAATAACTCTGTATGAAGTTATTCTATAGTAATGTTAATGCAGTTTATATTTGAGTGCATCATGTGAACTGTAAGATAGAAACAGCCATTTGAGATGAGGCCAATGGTCTAGAGCCTCCTCCCCAGTTGCAGTCCAGCCCAGTGCGGCAGAGCCCATCTAACAGCCTCCCAGCAGTCAGCTATGGAAGATATTATCAGCACAAGGATGTTGCTCATTACTCCCTTAATTAGAGCTTGCTCCAAAGAATGAAGGTTTATAGTCTTTACTAATCCAACTCTGGCCATCTTTCTTACCTAAGTAATCAAGGCTCTCACAAATCTTATCAAGCTTTATGTCCCGTAAGATTTAATACACTGGATCAGATCGAAGGTCCTGCTATGAATTGCATCTTATCTTTGCCAACGGCCAGTACTAGATACTTTAAACACATAATACAAAGGTACCTAAATAAACACACATATATACATACAGTAATCCAACATGCACAACAAAGCAGCAATCACACACGTGTGCAGGTGAAAACAAGTGAAAGCAGAAGTCGAGCAAATGACCGCCAGCGTTCTGCGGGCTGTGAACAGCCCCTGCGGAAGCGGGGCTCCACGCTGCTGGGGCAGCCCCAGCCTTGCAGCAGCAAGGGGCACAACGTGCTCTTTCTGCCCTGTTTTTGAATGGCCATGCTGCAGGGCCACATTTGCCGAGCGGCAGTGAGCAAATGACTGCCAGGGTTTAAAACAGAAAATAGATAAATAGATGGAAGGAAAGGCCATGACCTTTTTTTTTTTTTTTTAAGGACGAAATCAGGAAGAAGGGATATGTTACACAAATAAATGCAGCACATATTTATTATTCTGAGAAGCTGACAGAGGAGCTGCGTTTTCAAAAGGAATCAACTTTTGTAAGGAATAGAGTACTGAAATATTTAACCAATTGAAAGGCCAAAGCTCCCTATATCGCAGTTGTGCTACTTATGCTCTCACTTGACTGAACCACGGAAACAAATGAAGGTGTATTCTTTTAACATGGGGTCAAACCAAACTAACAGAAATTTCAACTAATACTTTTAAAATCCTCCCTTTATTCTGTTCAAGATACTTTATTAAAATATGAGCTAATCTCATACTATATATTACAGTAGTGTACCTAGTGACAGTATAGTAAAGGATCTGTCAGGCTTTTCATTAAAAAACCCTATTCTAAACCACAAAAAAAAAAATCCCTCTGGGCTGAACCTTGGCATACAAGAAACTTGAAAGAAATTCATTTTGTGGTTTTTGAATTCTAGGAGCGCAAAGAAAATTGATTTAAAGTATTTAAGAGGCTATGTCGTGCTTACGTAACTCAAAAAATAAAATTCGTGTTTCTAAACAAAATCTTGCTGGTTCATTAGTCTCTACCATAAGCCAAACAGTCTTGCTTTTTAAAAAAGAAAGCACCTCCCTCAAAATTAGAGATCTTCCACCCTTCCCAAACATATTTTCTATATATGAGAACTTGCACAAATGCTACATAATATCCCACTAAACTCGGATGGGCATCTTCCAGGAAATATCCTGGATACATCAACAATGTGCTCAAATGGGTAGACATAAGTGATTTAAAAAAGACATGAAAGAAAATAACAGAAAAGGAAGAATAAGGATGACAGCAACTCTGGAAGCCATATGAAAACAGCCTGATTGCTGCCTTTGAAGGAAGAACGGATATTTACAGTATGAGTGGCTGCCTCCTGGCTGCTCCTCCATTTTGGAGAAGGCTGACAGGGACTTTTGAAGTGTCTATGATGTGCAACATAAGGGCGTGGAGAGCGATGCATTGCTAGGGAGCAGTTAGCACCTCTGCCCGGCACAGAGGTGACGTCTCTGAAGCAGGAGAGCCACAGCAGCCAGCTGCCCCACGTGCAATTCAGGGACACCAACCACCCCTACCGCAGAGACCCTGCTCCAACAGGTAGCCTCCAATAATACATACGAAACTCTTGGGCTCCTGAATCCCTTTGATGTTGCAACGCTTAGTTTGGGTTACAGAGAAATGAAGTGTTCTCAGCCCACTGGTCTCCAAACGTGGGCCCGTTTTTGCAGCTGGTGGTGCAGATCAGCATGGTGAACACTCCCCGCCATGGCAAGGCACCGAACTCCCCTGCCGCGGCAAGGCACTCAACTCACCTTCCTGGTACCTTTTGCTCACCGCCAATGCAGGCATAACCCCCTCAAAGCCCTTCTCCTTCTACACGTTGGGATTTAATCCAACACCGGCTAACCGTCATGCCTGTAACTGCAGCAACTACTTTGCCGCTCTCCTCTGCTGATACACATGGGCTGCCCCGCGGCCCATAAAATCCCCTTTCTCCTCTAGGGACCAAATGTCCTCCCCATCCCTCCCTCTGCTTTGGCTCCTTTTCACTTGCTGCGGCTTGGAGTCAGCACGACCCCTGCCCCACGATCGAACTCGTCACAGAAACAGTGGTTGTTTCTTCCCTGAAGTTTTGAAAACCTCACTCGATGGGCAGATTAAAGGAAGCAGACATCGACTCTTGGCAGTGGACCGAAGGCTGGATCCTGACTCAGCCCTTGCACTGACACGCTCCTGCTGAACTCAATGGGAGTTAATCCGTAAAATGACTGGCTAGAAATTGAATCAGGATGTCAAAAGTCAGTTCTTTATCTTCACATTCCAAAATCTTTATTAAGTTCTCACTCAACCAAAACTTGGCAAAATCAATGGGGCAAATCTCAAAGTGCTTACTCGGTTTTTATAGTGTTAGGACTAAAGCAAATTTCTATTGACTCGAGTAGGAGCTTATTTGAGACAGGACTCAAAAAAACAGAGTGAAAACCCTGCGAGATGCTCAAAAGTAGTTTGAGATTTTTTCCCCAGTACCTCTTCCTCTCTAGGATGAGAAAAATGGGATATTCACGTCCACAGAAAATCTTTAGAGATGCGTTCTTGCCAAAAAGCTTTTGCAGAAACCTTAGTTCTTCCTTCAGCGCCCTGCTTCCACCAGTGCTGTTGTTCACCCATATAACACCTTCTTTTCACCCCTTCCCACAGCATGAACAAATATTCTTCACATTCTCTAACAGATTTTGGGGTAAGAGCAGAAAGGCTGAGAAATTCCTTGTAAGGTAGTTCTGTAGCTGCAACTGGTGCTCTTGTTTCTTGTTTTCGTGCCAGATTAGCAAGCTGTGCTCTCCCTCGTTTACCTTTTTGCCTCTGAATTTTACTGTGCAGCATAATATCTTGAGGTTTCTATTTAGTTTCATTCCCTGCTTCCTCTGCCTTTCCTTCCCCTTTGCAGTCAGGTTAGCTTTTCTGCCTGTTGGCGACTGAGATTTTGGACTTTTTAACTTTCTCTTTTTTCAAGCTTATCAGTTAAAAGTGCTAAAGTTGCCAAACTAAATCCACTGGTACTAAAACTGCTTCTAAACTGCACGGCAGAGCCATAATGGAGTAGGGACACAACTGCACCTCTGGCTCCCACAAAGCTGTGACCTGGCTCCCACATTGTTAAGTACAGTCCCTAAGTCCTCCAGCACAGCATTTCTGCCTCACAATTTGCGAGAAGGCATGTAACTGCCTCTATCAAATTATGTACCTTTGATACTACATTGGCAAAGGTTCTGGTAGAAGTTCAATTACAGATTCCCTTCTTGTTCAGTATGTTCGTTCAAAGGACAACAATGTCTCTCTTCATCTTACAGCTTTATTTTACTGCTCTGAACAAGGTTGCAAGGTTTGGAGGTGCTGAAATGGAATCCGTCCTAAATAACCACAGAATGCGCCCTTCGCTATTTAATAATCTTACACAATAGGAGTATTTGTGTACACCCACTGAAATAAAATGGGAGTACAATCATCCTCTGATATCATTACAGGGCTGATGGAAGTCATTCTTGAATTTAAAGGATATTTTATGCAGATAACTACTAAGTACATAAGGAATTTAGGCACATAACATCAACAGTTTTCTGAGACGAGAGTTCATTCTGAAATGAAGCAGCTCATTTATCTCTCTCAGTAGTGCTCTTTGCACTATCCACTTTAATTTTCCAACAGAAAGGTGAATAACAGCATTATTCAGATAATCCTCCCCAGCCCCTCCCCCGGTCCCAAAATCAATACAAACTTTGATTCGCCTTGAATTCTCTCCCTAACGTACAATGAACACATAATTCAAATACTCACAGGTACGCACACTTCATACAATATGCAGCATTAGTGCCTCGCATTGCCTTTGATTTGGCATTCTTTTAGTAACGTAGGAGCTGCCTGGATGCTCCTTCCAACGCAGGCTAGGCAACAGGAGATCTTACACTACCAACCTTCGTTTACAAGCTGATATTAAGAAACACTGAAAAGACAATCATTATTCTTTGTCTGGTTTCTAATTTATTCTGTGGCTGAAAGGCTCATTCCAGCACAAAATTCTCCATCCAGTACGAATGCAAAGAACTACTTAAAAGTTAAGCAAGAAGGAACTGTTTTAATCTAAGGATTGCTTAGCATTTATGTATTTGTGCTCTGACAGATAATTGCTTTCTTTGATTAAAAAAACAAAGGAGAAAATGAGCTGCACTATAGCACTATTCAGTTTATTAAAAAACAGGGCTAGGTCAGGCAGTAAATTTCTCCGTGTCCCAAGTTCCAGGATCTTGTATCATGATACAGAGCTATTCTCCTGGCTCGCACTGTCAGCAAGACCAGATGGGTCTGATTAGTTCCAACCCAGAAATACAAATGGTTGACAGTCTGTACGAGACAACAGGGAACAGAGAATTCAGTGAAGTGAAATGCTAGAAACCTCCAACTGCACACAGATATTCGCTGCTCCTCAGCCTACAATACAGGGAACGCCAGGAAACGAGTAAGTTTGGCCCTTATTCAACAAGCATGCTGAGCTAAAAGTAGAATGGCAATCCAGTTACTGCATGATTTCCTTTGTCTAACACATCAGTTACTTAAATATAGTTTAAATGCTAAATCCTGATGCTATACAGACTGTAGCGACGGGAGGAGTCCCCTGATCAATGATATGGGCCTAATTACATTCTCTGCTGTAGATGGAGCTGAAAGACCTTAACGGTATAAGACAATTTTTTCATTTACTTATCTTAGTGATGAACAAAATGCATAGAAATGTGCACCTCGCGTTTACGGAATCAGATAGGTATCAGAAAAGTAAAAGATTAAGTCTGCTAAAACTGATATTAAGAGTGTGGCATCCTACAAATCGCTGCAATTCTGCAGTGCTGCTAAAATCCTTCCCTATGATGGGTGGAATTATGAAAAGTAAACGACAAACTCTTAATAATTGTGAAATGCTTGTTTTGTTTCATCAGCTTAAATTACTTTTAGAGTGTTGCACAGGAGGGAAGGCCCATCTGCCTCTGAATATAGCCACATGAATATTATGAGACAGCAATAACGGCAATAGGCTGGGTACTTGCTTAGGATTCAGGATGTCAGAGTAGGTCTCAATTCCCCACTCTTCCAATCAGTCACTTCCTCCCTATGCCATCTATATTCCTGGAGATGTACTGAAGATCAGTACTCAGCATTGGAGATCACGTAAATACCTTAGAGAGAGAAATATAATCATCCTTTTTTAAAAAATAAAAAAGCTGCCTCAAGGACAGCCTGGGTAAGCTCTGTCTAGTTGATGTGGAAAACACTTTAAAGACTCCGGTAAGCTCATTAGTACCGATGACTAGATATATGCATTCAAATCCCTATGAATACAGGAGAGTAGCATCATGGATAAATATCTTCCTTTTTCTTTTTAATAAAGAGTTCCCACGGACCACAGCTTACAGGATGTCTGCTTCCCTTCTGTGGTCACTCACTTCCCAACAGCAGTGCATAAATGGACCAATTGTTCTTTCATTTATTCTTTCCTTGTAGAAATGGAAATCCAGTTAGAGGAATGTAAGGGTAACACCGTCAAATTCCCCATCTTTTGCTAGGAATCTCAGTGTCATTTTCTACAACGAGGTTATCTTTCCTTTAATAAAAATGAGGAAACCTGGCACGGAGTAGCTCAAGCTGAGAAGCAGTCGCAGAGAGTTCAAGAGCCTCCACTCCAGCCACCAGATGCCTTTTCATAGGGACGGAAACACCACATCACACCGTGTATCGCACATTTGTAAAGGTAATTCCCACTCAATTGGCATATTAATTCCAACAATACTTGTGCTCTCTACCTGAAAAAAAAGCTGACATTGACAGGTTTGTCAGCTACAGAAACATAAAGAACTGTTGGAGATGTGGCTGCAACCTCCTCACTCAATACGCCCAGACACCCGGACCGACAAGAGATGAGCAAGCGGATAGCCCAGGGCCAGTGGAAGGCACACAAATACCACTGCAGCAGGTAGGATGATAACCACTTATTTTTATTTTTAGTTTTCCCAGAAATTTTAATCTCCAGCAATTGCACATAGTTTTAATATAATTCTTTTATTAATCTATGGCAAATCATGAAACCAGGTATTTTTACCATGACTAGTCCCTGAAATTTGTCAACTCTACCCAGGAGACATGAGCCTTATACAAATCCTACCAAACTGAATGACAATATCTCTACCAACTTCAGGGGCACAGGATAGAGCCGCTGCCTGTGAGTCTCGTGAAATTTTGTTAGCTTTCTGAGGGGCTCCCGCCTCAGGAAAGATGTGACATCACTTCATCGCTCATTAAAAGCAAAGATTATTTTAGTATTCCCCGCTGTCAAGAAGACTTGAAAGCGTCATCTCCGAAAGCTCTAAAACTAAGATACAAATATAAACAACGTTAGATGTGTCAGGTCCCTTCACATCACTCTTGGTTTTGGAGGTCTGATGCTTGTTTTGCATCGGCAATACTGCAATACGTTATCTCCCTTGCAAAACTGCAGTAAAGTAATAACTGCAATATCTACCTTCTTCACAAGGGTATTGTGAGAATGACTGCAAATGTTTCCACAATGTTTTGAGTATGTAAAGTACTATCTTTTTAAAATATTATTCTTATTTGCATACGACAATGCAAACAAGCTGTATCCTGGATCTCAATCAAAAAAAAAAAAAAAAAAAGGGGCAAATGAAAACCCAAACCTAACCGCCACAACTGTAAATGAAGGAAGTCCCACTGGCAACAGGAATGCTAACCTAATCTCAGTGCTGCATGATGCTTCAAATGGTCAAGTAAGGTCTTCAAAAAGAACAGATATGACTACCTGCATATTCTGCATGATTATTTGAATAAATACTTAGCGTTTTCTGAAAGTGCAAGGAATCTATCACTCCAGCAATGCCAAACACCACACCTGAATACTTGTGCTTACACACAAACATAGCAGAACTCTGCCATTTATCACTGAAAAGACAACAATGATTTGAAGATCAAGGGCTTGCATCTAGCACATCATTCATGGGAAAATATTGTAGAAAATCTTTTAGAATGCAGAAATGGTTCTTTTGGGTGACATTCTTCCTTCTTTAAATCATTAGGAATGATTTAAAATTGGCTGAACTTTATTGGCTGGCACCATTACTATTCCATCGGCTGGTATCGGAAGCTGTTTAACCCTGCCACCCCGGAGGAAGATGAGCTAAGTTCTGTTCTCAGAACAAATGAAAGGCAATCAAACATCAGAGGTGAGATGACATTCATATATAAACAAAAGGCCCTACTCCTGCTTTCAATGTGTGCCTTCCGAGGAACCGCCTGCAGGTACCTAAAGCCAAAAGGTTTTTCCAAATCCTGGTAGGTGAATATATGTGTATTCCAAAGGAAGAATTCTTGAGAGCACTGTTTTATATTTAAATCAGGATTTTTTAATTTTTTTTTTTTTTTTTTTAAATCAGATATGCAGATAAAGGCCAGACATGAACTAGAACCATGGCTGCAAACTTTTACACCTGGGTTGCCCTACATTTATGGGTGTCCTATCCAGAGCCCTGGTTTGGGTCCTGTCTTGATTTATACAGAAGCACTGTATAAATTTGAGCTCAATAAAGCCAGGGGGATCTCTGCCGTAACGTCATTACTAACAGCGCAAGAGATGGGGGTTTTGACTAGAATACAAAGATGCAGAAATGCCTGCAAGAAAACAGTAATTATTACAAAAGGTCCTAAAATCATCTGCAAGAGCACTTGTGGCGAATGGCTGTAGTTGCACAAAACAAAACGCGCTGCCAGAAGCTGCAGACCCCCCGAGTGCAGGAGCCCCGCTGACTTCAGAGGAGAGGGCAAATGCAGGAGGGTGGAGCAGACGTAAGGGACAGCACGGGGACAGCCTGGGCTCTGGGCTGGGGGCAGCGCACAACGGTGCTGAGCCACCCAGTCCAGCCTGCAGAGCCTGGGAAGATAAATTACCTCCTGAAACATTTCTGATTCATCTGTTTATGTTAGTAAGTTTGCATTTGTGTTTCACTACTCTTCCTTCCCGAAGCGAGGGAAAGAAATCACAGACCCGTGTCCTCACTCCCGCTGGCCTCTGCTCATGGGAAGACAATGCAGGAAAATAAAAGCAGTCACATTTCACCCTGAAGTTGCAAAATCCTCCAGGCTACCAGACAGAGAACCAGCTTGGCACCTGCCTTTGCAATGGTCCCATAATGCTTAAACTCATTCATCCAACATAGCTGCTGCTGGGATTTCCTGAAACATGCTCAGCCCATGTTTCTGCCCCAGGCACATCTTCCAACACCCCTTCCCTCAGCTGATACCATGTCGGCTGTGGATGCTACCTCCAGGCTGCACATGGATTTCTGCACACCAGACCCAGCGGCACACTTTTCCTTGGTGCCAAGCAAGAGAAAAACAGAAGGGAGAAAGGAAACACTTGTTCCAAGAAACTACTTATAAAATAACCATGGAACTGTGTGCTGGAGAGAAAAAACTGCCACCTGCACCTACCTCCTGAAGCTTTATGCTGCGGAAGGAGGACAAGAAGAGAAAAGAAGAGGCACAAGTAGGCGGCTCAGGAAGAAGCATCCCGGTGAGCAGCAAAACTTCTGGGCTACACCTGCGTTATCACTTGGGCGCTCTCACCCTTTGGGGAGCAGTTTCATGCCCACTAACCTGTGCCCATCAGCAAATATCGTTCTGCAAGACTTAGATGGAAAACCCCACACCACAGTGAATATACAAAGAAAGCTGACTTGCCAGAGATGGACTTATCTCCAGTTACTGTTCGATTGGGAAGGAGCAGAGTAGGTAAGCACAGTTTCTACCACTCAGGCTAAGGATTTTCTCTGCTAGGCAGTTTTTACACATTTCCTTAACTGGAGAACACTTTCTTTGCCCCCTTAGGGTAAACTTATTTACACAGGAACCAACAACAGCCAAAAAGTCACCTTTAGAGAGAATGAATGTAACAGCATCTACCTGGACCGACCCAAATATTGTGTCCACAGGTGCAGAAATAAACCACGTATGGAAGAGGTTTATCTCTAACCCTGACGCTAACCATGAGCTACCTTTGGTTGTGATACAAATTCAAATCCACACCTACAGGTAAGCAGGAAAGACAGATTTTGTCGTTGACCTCAACACGGTCATCCACAATCTAATACTTCTACTATGAGAACCTAGCTGCACTTAGACTGCAAAAGACAAAGATGAAATAATTAAATTGAATTCAGGAATCCAGAATGAGGAACAGAGGGATAAATCTTAATAGGAACATGGGATTAATATCTTAGCATAAATAATAGTCTCTGGAATCGCGTTTTGATGATTCAACAGTTCTGCTATAAATAATTCACATCAATAAAAGAGAGATAACATCAAATTCAGTTGGAACATTGGTTAATTTGAGCATAAAGTGAAGGACTTCACTCAAACTAAAGGACAGCTATAAGTAACTGCTCTACTGTATGGGAATCAGCACTGAGTATTTTCTGCACATTCACATGCATTACAAATTGCTTTCCAAGGTTACAAAAGGCTCGATAAGGGGTGAAGAAGGATAAAAAAGCCGGCAGTGGATGGAGCTTAAATGCCCACACTGTGCAACAGAAGATCAACACAGAACAAACAAGTCCGGCGGGTGATACCTTGAATACAACAGTGAGAAATACTTCATCGTTTCTAATTTAGAAAAACATCTACGTCCGTCTGTAAAGGGCAATGACAAAAAGGGCAGTGACAAGAAGGGTAGCATAAACCTGCACTCACATATCAGGACTTTCGGACTGCCCATTTCAGCCTGTCTTCATGGTCTCCGCCTCGACAGCACAAACAGGGAACAGGCCATCCATGCTAATAAAAAGCCCTTGTTCTGAAGGCCACAAAATAAACATTGAATAAGCCACAGACCAAGGAAGTCCACGGGCTGGGTGAGGCACAAAGGGATAAATGACTTGCCCAATCTCCTAGAGAAGGTTAGGGTAGAGCTTGATATCACACCCAGGTTTCCTGAGTCCCAGGGTGTAACACAGGCTGCAAAATTAACCTTCTCCCTGTCCCTGGTTTTGAATGTGATCAACAACGGTATCAATATTAATAATGTATTTGTAAGGCATATTATTTTTCAATGGTGCTCTTCACCCCAGGGAGGTTTCCAAAGCACTTTAACAATTATTTATATATGAAAGTCATTTTTCCCAAAGACATGCAGCTATCCTTGTGATACAACGTGGCAGCCCTGCTGCAGTGCAAAGCAACAGTAAAACTAGCTGAGGCCAGAAACTAAGGGAAGAGACTGCACTGAGCAGAAACTGCAGGAAGCATTTAGGTAACAGACTGCAAGATTTAATTACACAAGTTGGAATCTGGCCAGCAGGCATGAACAAATGTTTTCAGTGTGTTGTGTTTAAATATTTTAATTTTCTTTTTTTATAAATGCTATTGCAAAAATCATGAAAACCAGAAAAGGATACATGTTAGGCAGTGCGTTCCCAGAAAGTGAAAAAAGTTGGTATTTTCATCCCCCAAAATGCTGTAAAATATGTAAGTTCAACTACTATTGAGATTTCCTTGGAAAAAGGTGTATATGTTTTACTGTTAAACACAGAGAATGCCATCATCAGAAAAACAGGCACACCTATCGCTGTCTGCACTGATTAGTAATGATTTATTTTTCCTTTCTTTAAGCATAATAAAAACCTCCAGATTACCTTGACTTCAGTAGATCATGGCTTAAACCATATGTCCTTAGTTCATTCAGTAACCTAGCTTACAAATCCTTTTCTTCTGCAAGTTCTTCCAATGCCATTTTTGTTTAATGCACTGATATTCAGTATGTCAGAGTACAACCTATCTGTCCTGACCCCACCTGACGGTGTCCCTTCACACAACGTGCGCAAGCAGAGAGAAAGTCACCAAGTCACCTTTGCGATCTTAATTAGCACTGCAGGGCCCTCCAAGCAAACCAGCCCAATGTTCTGCTCTTCATCACATCCCTGAAATTACCTGCTCACCTATCAGGCTTAGGAAGATCTGAAAGACTGAATGTAGGAAGATCTGAAAGACTGAATGTAGGAAGCTACATGACGGACCACGCATCAAAGGCACTCTACCATGCAAACCAACACCAACAACACATCATCATGTATTGCCTTGGAAATCCCTGCTCGAATCTAGCTCTTTGACCAAAAGTTGTTGTGTCCTGAGAGCACTAGAATAGGACTAGCGTGGAGAGAGAGGTTTAGCTTTCCGTGGATTGGTAGTAGGGCAATTGAGATTATAGCGGAGATACTATTAAGTTATAGCTGCATGCAGAGCGGAAATATGCTACGTTTGGTACGTTATGTCTTAATGACACATGACGCTGGGATCAAACTGTGATAAGCATGCACAGAACCCTTATCACTGAGTATTGGGTCAATGCCATGTAATTATGCACAAATAACATATGTCATAGGTGATTAATAACACTCCAACCCACTTATAAAAGACACGCATTCTTCAAGGTTGGGCCAAATTACATCCCATAAACAACTTAAATCACTTGTTTGCTATCAATTTTTCATCTCACGCTTAGCAAATCACCTTGACAGCTGTCTGTCACTTCAGTCTCAAAGACCTTCTTTAGGAAAAGCCTTTTTGTGGTGAACTTCATTAGACATCAATGGAATCGTATCTGTTTACTGTTTTGAACATCTTGGGAACAGGCTTGCAAAAATGTGGATGTCTGGCTATACTGTCAACCATGCACATCACAGGATAATTTGGTTTTGCTTGATATTGTACTGTTACTATACATTTTATTTTCTTGTGAAAATGCAAAGAGAAAAATTGCATGAACACAATACCTACTGAAAAACTAGCGTTTGAAGGCTGGGTATTTTTTGACTTTTGCTTTTCTTAAAAATCTTTTCCCACAATGTATTTTATTATGGTCCATTGTGTCTTGCTGTTCAGTGCTAAGGCTGTACAGAACTTTGATCAACATAAAGTTATTTTAGAAATCAGAAATAACACAACCAACTTGTGTGAGAAGCAACATGAAGCACTTTGTTGCTGGTTCCTCAGCAACAGTACATGTCACATTTTCCATGGATGTGGTGCCCAACTACTATATGCCCATAATATCCCAAAGTTAGAAGTCCTTTCAAACAAATCCACTGTTTAAAGTATAAATGGACAGGATTTCTTTCCAGGATCCCAGTTTTCAGGATCTGTCACAGCTGAATGTCCTCATCTAACATTTCTCATCTCCCCTGCTAGATGCATGTGAAAGACTTCTATGCCAGAGGCATGCCCAGGCACTTCAATCAGCTTGGTTTCATGCTTGCATTTTCAACTAAGCTTTAAGTCAGGACAAGCCTGCATTTAGGTGGTGTCAGCAGCACACAGACAGAGGGTTCAGTCAACAAGACCTGCTAGGTGCTCCCCCCCGATAGAGAAAAAATGTGGACATGAAAAGTAAAGGATGGAAGAGGAACAGAGGAGCGGAAAGCAGGAAGACTAGAGGAGACAGCAGCTGGCGACACAGCCGTATTAGCATTCATCATCTCCCCTCCTGAGCACCTCTTGTGTCTGCTGCATATCCTATCCTTCATCCGTCTCAATTCTGCCCCAAAAGACCTAACAGAAGATGTGACGCATCTGATCCAACTCCCGCTTAAGTCAACGGCGTTATTCCCTGGATGTCCTGCTTTTCTTGGTACCACCTGGAAATCCCTGCCTGTTGAGCTGAGGCAAACCGTACCGCAGCTGTTGCTGCAGTACTTTGTCCGTCTGTCAGGCAGGACAGGAATCCCAGCCAGGGAACCCCACCACAGGGCTCCCAGGCCTTGTCCCCATTTACGTTCCGATTTGTACACAGCCCTGCTGCAAAAACACATTGCTGGGACCACCTCTCATCTCCCTTAAAGTGGTTGTTTATTTCTGCTAATTCAGACCTGAACTATGAAATATTAAGAAGATATTAGCTGGAATACAGAAAAGTCTCTGAAAATAGACCAGTCCTGTAGCCACAGCTTTCACCGTTCTTCATACATTAATCAATAGTTCATATTTAATTAATTAGCACCAAGTTCACTTGGTGACGAAAGTAGCATTTCCATGAATAGGAAAATAAATTAATGTGAAAATCCAGCTACCAGGCTGTTCTAAAGACTCTCTCCCCCGACTTACATGTGATAATGGATGTCCCTTCTTTGTATTATTAGGCTTTTTGAGCTTTTTTTAATTTTATTTTTTTTCAGAGGGAAAGAAGAGACAGCTTTTTTCCAGCTGGGCAAGAAATATCTGAAACTCTTATTGCAGAAAAGCCCCCTGCCTGTAACGGCAACATCACAGGTTGATTTAGTTAGATGGTATCAGCAATCTACGTATCACCAAGCTACCTATCAGCACTGACTTAAGAGCACACTTAGGATGTAGGCATCTGAACTTCAAGACAGCACTCGAGTCTAAAAGTACAGAACATTTGTCTACTAGAAAGCCAACCCAAAGCATTTATTTACAACCAGAAATTTAATAAACTGCTTATATACTGTAGTGTAAACACCTCTTCTGCTGCCAAACAAAGTATGTTTAATATTCAGGATCTATCTGCAACGTTACCATATCCTCTTCATTAGAGCATCAGTTTTGTTAATTAGCATTTACTCATGTGAGTAGTCCCCTTGACTTTAATTGATCCATTTTCATGAATAAGTAGAACATAATTTTATAGTTAAAGAATTCAGTTCCTAGTGAATGCAACCAGCCGCCATTCTCAAAGTTTAATTCTTAGCATAATAAGGAAATAAAAATGAGTACAACACTTTTCATCAGATAGAAGAGAAATGCGTGTAAGGCAACAGTAGGAACAAGAATGAGTCCCAAGACAAGATACCTGGCTATCAAATCCATTTTGTTTGCTCCCTTAGCACAGCAAAAACGTGATGCTAAGAAATACAAAATACCTGGCAAGAGATAAGGTAGTATCTATTATAATGGCAACTCCTTCACTACCAGTGCTTCTGTTTTCTAAAGGGCCAAGAAGCATCTGTCCTTCAAATTTTCCGGAGTTAACGGACCATAAGATGATCTGCTGAGAACTGAGGTTTTAGAAGAAACAGAAGTAGTACAAGCTCTGTCTGCTTCCCAGAGATTTGTTCTCAAGCTCTCACTTCTCATATCTGCTTTGTGCTTGTAACTGAACCTCCTTGTTGATACTCTTTTTTTAATTCTTCAAACTAAAGGCTTCAAGACGGGTCATGGGATTTTTTTATAATGATCCTTAACAGTAGAACAGTTTAATAAAAGACCATGGTAGCTGAAATTTGGAGGCTTTCTTAAGGACAGTCATTAAAGATGGTAGCCAGTGTTTTTCTTTCAAGGCTCCTTATATCACATTTCAAGAATATCAGATTACGGATTTAAATAGAGATATGAGTATGGGTCACTGTAAACTCCGCCAGGCTGACAGAGTGAGTGGGGGCACTAGATTACCTCCAGCTGTAAAAACTTTTTGCAGCCGTAGCTAGCAGTTGTTCACATTTCATCATGGACTTTATGTCTTTAATTTTATCCTTAATTCAGAGTCTGAGGACACAGAGTGTAAGATCACCAATAAATCTTTAACTTTATAAACTAAAAAGAAGTCACTTTAAATAATTCAGAAAGAATTAATATGTTTCAGGAAGCAAGCCAATTTACTAAGCTAATTGCTGTGTATATTTTTTTAGAGGCTATCTTTGAAAAGGTGGTTTTAATCAGCAGGTGCCTTTAGAGTTTTCTCATGTGACTGATTAGAGTCACACATCTAATGAACTGCAAAACCACGAATGAGAAATGCTGGTCTTTCAGATGCACTGCTCCCTCTGATTACTTTGCGATTTTGCCATTCCCTCATTTTCACATATAAGGTAATATTCTTTTAACAACATTCAGCAAATGTCTAAATGGACAGAACTGAGTTCTTGTGAAATTGAAAAATAGAGGCCTCTTCAGCCAGCACCTGCACCTAATCTGGTTAACCCAATACAATATCATCCATTTTTTCCAGAAAGGCATTTGTTTCTGAAAAGACTGACATTAGCTTTGGTAACACAGCTGACCTAACAGCTGAAACAGTATAAAGATTATGGTCAGAATGTGAAACTTCTTCCAAATGCAACAGGATTCTGATGCTTTAAAACTCTTCTAAATCTCTGTCAAGAGAAGAAAAGGAGAAAGGACAAAGCAATCTAACATCTCATTGAAGATTCACTACAAAGTTATTTCCTTTAGTTGGGTAAAGAGGTAAATAGCAGACCAAACCAGGAAAACAGTTCCTTTCATGTGACACAGATGGATGACCTACCAATTCTGTTTTAGACCATATTATGCTTTGATATATTAACTGTAACATAATATTTATCAGCTAGCGCTATAAATTGCTTTGAAGATGAAAAGCGCCCAAAACCAGGTTTGGTTGCTTTTGAACACAATTAAAAAGATACATTTTGAAAACATTATTTTCTCAAATGAAATCTATTTAAAAAGCCTGGCAGGGTGGCATCACAGGGGCTCTGGGGGGTGCAGGTGTAGGGGATGAAGGGAATGAGGTAGAGTTTAGCAACTAACCACTGGCAAGAACTGCTCCTTCCTTACCCACGGCAGGTTGGCAACGGGCTGCTATCAAGTTCACGGCAATTAGCAGATACAGCCTGATGCCCACGCTCCACCACCTCTTTAGCTGGCAAAGTCTCATTAACCACCTCATGGAGAAAAATGCTATAGATGGGCACTTCTCCATTGCATGGGAGGCACAGCATCCCTTTGCCACGCGGGTATTTTGCAGGTTCTCAACTTGCAGCACAGGTAAGGTGGAAGATGGAGCACCTGGGTTTGCTCTGAGATCTCGGTAACTGCTTCATGTGCGAGACACAAATAGGATAGAATTATTTATTAGTAAATTTATCGTGACATGTTATGTAATAATACCCCATTCCTTGCCCTTCAAGACCTGAACACTTCAATTAACACATTCTTTTTCTCTTACAATAGCACACTGGAAAGGCACAAAATATTCACTAAGAGAGAGAGGAAAAAAAACAATAGAACACAGCAAATTATATGTACAGCCAATGAAGGAAATCAATTAATTCAATGAGACATAAGATGTTAAATTACCATGCGAGCCGATGTAGCCAGTGGTTATTATCAATAGCCTGTTGAGTAATTGCCTTTGCTGCTGCTAGAGTAGGATGTCACAGAATGCACGTTATGTAATTTAGACACTTTACAGTCTGGATCATAAATGTATTGATTACGTCAGCTACGGGTCAGGTAGACGAGTAATAAATCATTGTTGATCTAGCATATTTAATTCATTGCTTTTGATAAACTCCATGAATGGTTTCCAAATCTCAGAAACTGAATTATTTTTACTTGGGTATGTGCTGCATGTACGTAATTTTTTTCTGACAGCAATATCCATTCTTGCTGGTTTCTTCTTTTTTTGCTTCACTATCAGTGGAGCCAGACTTGATGGTGTCATCAATGGGGAGGGGGGAAGAAGGGAGGAGTGCAGATGCTGCAATCAACTTTACGCTGATGATGATTTCCTTATCAGAAAGTCTGAGAAACTGCTTTGGTAGGTAGTAAAGTAGATGACCAAAGACAGCATGAAATTTGGATTACAACTGAATACACAAAAGGAAGTGGCAGCTGCAGTAGGGAAAGTAGCATTTCAGCTAGCTGAAGAACGGGAGAGGGAAAAGTTGAGCTCTTCTCCTACTGGGATAGTAAAGACAGATCTAGTGGCAATGTGAACAGCTCCTGGAATATTCAGCCCTTACAGAGCAGAGCTTTGGGTTGCTGTTTTCTTCCCAAAGTCAGGAGGGGATGTATTGTTTCAACGAAAGGAAGATGAGATGTTCTCTATCTGTAATGCCCAAGCACGAAAGCCATTCAGAAAAAGAAAAGCCATCGATGATTGCAGAGGTACCTAGTGAGCCATGGTACTTGAAAAGTCAGTATCATTACTGAGCATCCAAAGCTCATCTGCAGCCCTCCAACGCTCACTGCTCCCTGAATCCATACTATTCTCCTTCTCTGGATGCTCTCTGTGACACCTGACTCCCTCCTAGAGCAACACAGCTTCGCTTCAGCTATTATTTTTTTTTCTGTTGCGTTGAGCTGAGGCTTCTAAGAATTGATGAAACAGATAACTAACCACCAGAGACACCCCTTCTGACACTCCTGCTACTAAATACACACATGTAGCTGCACGCTGTTCTCACAGCAGAAACCTCAAGCCACTGTGTTGCCTTTAACCACCTACCAGGAGTAAGAGTCTGGCCAGAGCTATCTGGAGCTCAGTGTAGGCTGGGTTCTCCCATGAGTTCAAAGGCAGTTTACGTATGTCCATTATTTTAAGAAATAGTTAATAAACCCCTGCCTTTATTTTTTTTTTTTTTTAAACAAAATCAGAAGGAGGATATTCTTTAGATTTTCCTCCCTTCCAGTGGAAGATTGATTCTGATGGAGAGGGTAAGAAAGGCAAGCAAAAGGAGCAAAACCTAATCTGCTCATATCTTTCCAGAGCGTTTTCTGGGGAAGCAAGATCTATTGTCCATGTGTCATTGTCTCACCATGATTACTCTGCACATTTCAGCCCACTTTGGCCCACTGTGAATGCCATTTCGTCTAGCCATGCATGCAGACACAATCTCTCCCCCCCCAGCCCCAAATGAATGTCCGGCCCTTCCTTTTCCAGAGTTTCACCAATGATGGCGTGACTCAAGGAAGAAAATATTTTCTGCTACTTTGGCAAAGGTTTCAATTCCATTCACATTCTATTTTAGCTTCTCCAGGAACCATTTTATTAGTTGAAGAACTCATCGTTTGAAGTAGGGGATAATAGTTTAAAAGGAAGGGATGCAGATAGATACCAAACTATGCATGGAGAATTTGAAATATCTATTAGACCTGGTAATCAAAAAATGAAATTCTGAAACATCCTCTTTATATTGGAGTCAAGCTACCATAAAAAGGGGGAGGGGGGAGGGTAAGAAGACTGGCAATTAATGCAACTCCTGCTGTATTAGAGACTAACATTAATCAGTAACAAGAAGAAACGATGGGTTTTTAAACACCCACTGCTATCTCACAGAATGGTAGTTAATATAGGAAATATACAGCAGAGTGATTTGTTTCTGCTTTTCTCCTTCACTACTTTCCACCATTTCCTTTTCCATTATAAGAAACATTTGCACGGAAAACATCTGCTTTTTGCCCCTAGGTAAGATAGTTATAGCAGAATTTTATGGCATGATTCTAAGAAGACCTGGCAATTGATATTAATTCAATAGGGTTTGGTTTTGTTTTTTTTTTTCCCTGAATAATATTTTAATGGACAGAATACATTACTGAATAAAAACAACTGATCAGTCATTTGATAATTTGGCAAGCTGTAGCACAGGTAAAAGGCGGCATCGGAAAAAACCTTAACTGGTTCAAGTAGTCATAAAAGCCAAACTAAAAAGCTACTCACAAAATACGTGGTCATGCTAGAAGCCTGCATGCTATACAGGTTCTTGCTCCTTGCAAAGCGGCCCGGCGATGTTGCAAACAGCTATGGTACCATCACTGGAGGTGCCAGAGGAAAGTCACAGAGAGGGGCTGACGGCACACAGTGGGGAAGATGCAGCTTCAACAGCTCAACAGGTAAAAAAGGCAAAAACGACCGCTTTCATTAAAAAAAATACAGAGAAACTAAAGATGAAGTTAACTTGAGTGTGCTTGTGCACGTCCACATGAGCAAGCAGAAGTAAATACAGAAGGAATTATGTGCGGTGGTGTGAAATCCAATATTAGAGAGTCATAGAATTATACCTATACCAGTAACCGCTACAGGAGGTTCAGAAGGTTGTGGAATACAGAAATCATGGACAAGCTCACAGATACACTGCAATGTCCTATTCTGAATTAAATAGGTTAGATCCTGTTCTGAGAATGGGCATTAAAAACAAACCAACCCCTGCTTTGGATTCCTATCCTGACAATATTAATACATTTATTAGCTTCAGCATCAATATTTTTTTCTCCAGTTCCTGCATCAGAATTCCCTTTCTCATGCAGGGGGTTTTCACGTTTAGTCCTTCACAATTTCCTCATTTCTTGAATGTTTTCCTTAATCACTGCTGAAGAAAAACAAAATAGTGAAACAAAAATGAAAAGAAATGCATGTGAGACAGATTACAGAAGAGGAGAGTTGTTATTGGACTCTCTTTTTTTGGTTTTGCTGGCATTCACGAAAGATAAGATGCTTTTAAAAATAATCCCTCTCACAATTACAAGGAGTGCAGAGTTAAAAGAGCTCACAGAGCGCAGGGTTGGGCTGTATCCACAGCTCTGCCACTGGGTTACTGAATGACCTTGCACGCATCTTTCTGCCTCAGTTTCTCTGAGGGTAACATAACTGCAATGATATTGACTTCCTGAAATGCCTCATTGCCTCAGTATCTACTCATGAAAAATACTATTAGAAGAGCTGAGCATAATTATTATCAGTTTCCGAGCCGTCTGCTGTAAGCTGGTGAGGTGAATCAGCTGACTCAGTAATGAAAAGTCAGTTTTCCTCCTCAAGGTGTTACATGAAATTGTTACCTGAAAGACTTAGGACTTGACCTTCAAAAGAATTCAGCTCCCCAGAGTTCCAATTTCTGGCACATTTTTAGACATTCAGAAACGACCGCATTTCCAGCGAGCCTCTCACAACGGATCCCATCATTTGCAGAAAGTTTCTTCTAAAACTCTCGCAGCTCTGCTTAGCTATTGGAAACGGGGACTCGGCTTCTCCCGAGAATCCCACCATCCCTCGTCATCACCGTGGGGCAGATTTCAGCATCTGAACCTCTGTATTTTCACACGGATAAAAGACAGCACATGCCAAATTTCTCCACTCTCACTCTAGAAAAAAGCCTGACCACATGACAAATGAGCGTGGAGATTTCTTCTGTCCTCCTCCTATATCTGTTTTAATCTCACAGGCAACTCCGACTAGGGAAAGCGCTAACGACAAAAATTAATTCTCACAAAAAGACTCAACAAACACCTTAGGGCAAAATAGCTTTTTTTTTTTTACCCGCAGTGTCTCCAGAATCTTATTTCAGTAAAAAAGTGTTTTTATCCTGGAAGGGGAATGCAGTCTGAGGAAGGAAACCAGCGTTTAGTCACTGTCTCGCTGTAGAGGATGTGTGTGCGCCCATGAAGTGTGTAAATCTGATGCTGTCAGCAAAACTTGCTGTCTTCTGACAGACACCCTGTGCAGCCTTCAAAACTCCTACAGTCAATCCTCTCACCTGTCAGCCTGAAAGATAACCTGGACTGGTCTTCCTTTCTTCCTTTTTCTCCATGAAAATAATAGAAGAGGTACGGTTCTGTCATCTGGAAATACGAAGATTCTGGGATTCTCTGGCACAGTCTCTCTCTGAGGGCTTATTTTAAACGTTTTTATCTTCCAGCTCCCTTAATACTGTAACAAATAAAACTAAATGATGGTGTTAATTTTGTCTGCTGCTCCATGTGTTGCTGCAGTCTTCAGTCTTCTGCTGCGGTCCACCCTCCAGCGGCACACGCAGCGGAGCTGTAGCAGTAGGCCTTAGCTGACTTTACACGATGCCTCGGCTAATAACAATCTGTCAATTTATCTTCCTCCGCTGTTCACTACTGCTTTCCACAGGGGGTAACAAAAAATGTTCCCAAAGCTTCCCCCCCCCCCCCCGCCCCGCATACGTATGTCTATATAATTATCAAAGCATCACTTAATGTTCACTAAGACAGATCGCGTCACTGAACAATTCATTTTCTAACACCACAGCCTGGTATGACTGGGCCTTTTGGCAGTAATTGAATCCAGTCTACTGCTGTCAAAACAGAGAATTTATGAATAATAAATTGATTGTAGCCAGCAAAGCTAAGTCTGAGAGATAGCAGGTTATGTCGAGGAATAAGAAGAAATTTAAAAACACAATAAAGATTAATTTAGAATCAAACCTGCAATGCTTCCACAGTGGACAATAAAAGCAAATAAAACTGTCATTCTTATATGACATAATCTATAGTGCCACAAAGTGCATGAGCTCACAGACAGAAATAAGTGAAGCAAAGCCATACGCACGCCCAAAATGTTTGTGCAGATATAAGATGCAACATAAGAATTCGACACAGTGGTGTGTTGTCATAACCCTAATGGTTTTTAGGTTAGGTTATCACGGTTTATAGGAAGAGATAATGTGCTTTATTAGACCAACTGAGATGCAGAATAAAAGCAGGCAAGCTTTCTGGCATGTATTTGAGAGATCTTTGGACTTGCAACAATCACATTTCAAGGTTTCTGTACAACCAAAAGGCGAAAATACAGATACAAAGGAACTCCACCCAGCAAAGAAATACTAAGAATTAATGGCCACAGACTGAAGGCAGAAAATAAGCTGTAGGGTGCGACTTTCTTTACAGCGAAGGCACTTACGAGATGGAACAAAGGGTCAAAAGGAGGGGCATGTTCCACATCTCACCGCTTTCAAATCATGACTAGCTGCCTGTCTGGGAAGAGCATTTTAACTGCATAGAAGTTACAGGAGCAACAGAGTCACCAGGTAAAATCCTACAGCTTGTGATCTACAGAAAGTCACTCGGTGCCCTACCAGTCCCTCAGGGCCTCGGGCTGCGTTAACCTCTGCGTGTCCTGTGAGCCACCCAGGGCTTTGCAAGTCCAGACTCCATGCTGCAGTTCATCAGCTAAAAGGAGCTAATTACGGCAGCACAGTTGGTTCAAAGAGGACACTCTAGCAATTTCTAAGATATCTCCTGTTATTCGTGTTGCCTGGGAAATTGTTTTCTCTCAGGCTTTCTCTAGTTCCTGGCTCTGATCACAGACTTAACAATCCCACTAAGCCTCCATAAATGGCTGTTTCTGGATTCCTCGCAAAGTCAGAACTGGTCTGCCTTGACGATCTTCAGTATTGCTTCAACGGCTGTGGCTGAGAGCTTACCAGGACACACAGTGCAAGCCCACACCTGCCCAGACCTTCAGCTTTTGACACTTGCTTTGCACACGCTGGCCAAACTCCCTGCACATCACCCACAGGTCAAACCACAGGAATGTCATGCATGGACTAATAGCAGCAGATGGTCTTCCAGCTTAATGGTTCCCAGGGAGCCGATGGACTCGATAAAGTAATCATTAGCAACACATTATGTTGGTTTCATGAGAAATTGTCCTCCAGGAATGTAAAGTTACCGCAGGATCAAGACCTCTCTTCAGAAGTTGGCCATTAACAGCTGGTCAATTATTCTACTTTTAAATAAAACGAGTAAGCATAACCGAACTCAATTTATACAAGCCACACAGAAAATTTCGTAACCGCGTCCAATTCATCCTTCATTTAAAACAAAAAGTTCAAATAATTTAAACAAGAAAAAAATGGTATGATCTGGAGCCACCCTCGTTCACACAGTCAACTGGACGTAACCACTTCCAACTCAGTGCATTTATGAAGATGGGTGCTAGAATATGGAGAAACACTGTTGGCATGAGGTCTCCCCTGGCCACAGTTTGACTTCAACATTATTTACTTTTTAGTTGAGGCATATCCTGTGACCTAGCATCCAGATTTCCAGCACTCGTATTTCCAGCCTGGCACTGCAGTCACATCTGCAAAGCTTTGCAGAAACCCACCACACCTACAAAGCTCTATTTTGAAGCTGTAAATTTGAAAAGAAACCCCATCTGCTAGTAAATGAAGCCATAGGTTTTATTGGCAAGATTTTCAATAAGGAAATGGTTCTCAGGACAAGACTGATTCCATTGACAAGGTACGGTAATTGGGGCAAACAAGGGTAAACTTTCAGAACTGTACCGCATTGACTACCTGCCTGAAAACATCTGTGGATTCAGAGATACTCAGGACAATTCCAAGGGCAAAAGTCAGAATTTCAGGACAATGAAAACAGTAGAGGCTTTCTGCAAACCTCTGTTAACTTTTCTAAGAACACAAACTCTAAAAAAAAGAGAGAGAAACCTAGCTATACATTTGTATGGATGTCTATATTCAGAAAAAAAGTCTCTGTGCCCTGACCTCTTATCATAGCTGATCTTATTATATTCTTTTTGGATGGTATCGAGTGGTTCTATCATTATTAATAAGACATGTTGATATGACATTAATAAGACAAGCTAAGTTCTCCCCCACAGCCTGACAGAATACAGAGTAGCTGATGGGCTTATGTTCTAAAATTGATGGACTTCTCTTATTGTCCAAGTCTTCCCCCTGCCAGCTGCTCTCCCTCCTCATCTAAGAGGCCTGGAGAGATGCAGGACAGTGTGGATGGGGGATGGAATCAAATGTCCCACAAATTTATATTTACCCACTTTGCCCTCTCTTCCCTGCCACCCACTGCCAAACATCAGGATGAGGCAGCGACAAGAGACTCCACATCCCACAGAAGAGCTTTGTAACATTCTTCCCTGCAGCAGACTCTCTCTAACACACATATGTTTGACTTCACTGAAGAAGTTGCCAGGGAACCCAGCCACGATGGAAAAGTAAATGTATTCAGAAGGTGGAATGACGCTTTTTTAAGGAAGGACCAAAATAGTATTAATGCTGGGTACACTTCCACCATCTTTTAGAAAAGGATCTTAAAGTGCTTTGCAAATAAACACCCTGCGACATCTCTCTTAGTTTGTTAAGTATTATTAATTTGCAAGGTCAAGCCTCACACTGTATCACAGAGATTAAAAGTACAAATGGTCAAGAAACTGTCGCCCGTGCAGAGGATTGCGATATTTTTTTTTTTCCTAGTCCTGTCTTGGGGTGAACATCAGACATTTCATAGACTTTCATCAAAAAAATGCATTGTGCTTCCAAATGTCTGATAGTCCATGCTCACTTGCGAGGGGTGGGACATGCAGACTCATGGCCCTTCCCTGCTGGTCTCTCACGTGCCTAGGGGATATCCAGCTACCGGTGCTACCTGTGTGGGTACGTGCAGAAATGCCCTGTGGCTTTTCAACAAAAAAACCCACAAACCTTTGAGACTTCTACTCATGAAAGCTTCCTCCAGAGTTATATAATCCTATGGAAAGTTTCAGTATTCATTATCTGGTACAGTGCGATAAAACCCTTCTCCATCACACAGCACTCTCCAACCTGCATGCTGGCTGGCTGTCATCCCATCGCGCAGCTAAAACAGAGGGACACAGGGTAGGGAGCTCGGCAAGTCGGCTGTGCAGCTGCTTCCTCGGCTTGGGAGGGAGGAGGAGGAGGAGCAGGAGAGCAATGGGAAATGCTACCTTCTATTTTCAGGGTGAAAAACAAACCAAACCAAACCAAAACCAAAAACCAACCCAAAAAGAGCGTAGTCCTCCCTCCTCTTCAAACTGTGTCTTGCCTCTCCTCACACGCTGCACATATTTACCATTACTGCAATTTGGCCTCAGCGTGCTGGCACCGTACCGCCCTGCACGCAAGGACCTTACAGTCTCCTGTGTCCTTCCAAAGTGGTTGTATCATAAAACAACATAGTTTATACTGGGTGAAATCTCGGTCCTAATTAATTGAAGCTGCTTCTGCCTTAAATGAAGGCAACATTTCATTCCTGTTTAACTGATTCCTATCCTGTCCTTGCTTACACGTATCCCAAAAGCACGTGTGCTTTTAAGGTTATAAATTTTATCAGCTCTACCACATTCCTTCTGCACAGGATGTGCCACGTACTTACTAAAAATGAACAAGTACCTGCACTAGCACTGCGTGAATCAATGCCCCCTACCAAAAGGCAGGAAAGATCTAATTCCACTTAAAACCCTTACTGCACATATGGTAGTGGCTTATCACACATAAAGTCAAATCATCAGTACTTAATTTAGGAATTTTACCACTTTACAGCCATAATTCAGTTTTCAGAGATCCTAAATTTTGTGACAGAATGCAGGCGTGCCCATAAACAAGGACTAACACACAAGACTACCTTCTATTCAGCAGTTACGCAGTTCACGCAGGTACGTGTGTATTTATAGTCATCAACAACAAAAAGAGACATTTTCAAGGAAACATTTTAAGGAAGATCTATTCTTCTTAGAACTAGTGAAAAGGTACAGATAAAAACCTATTTTTGGATACCGTAATGCTCATCACATCTCATCCCTTTTTCAGTTCTGTGACTCTGGATGTTACTGGTCAAATTTTACCCTTTTTCACACTACAATAAATCTAGGCTAAATCCACTGATTTAGCTGGAATTACTTGAGTTTTGAGCTCGTTTCCTAGAGCATGAAAAATGTTATTTGCAGGAAAATGAAGTTATTGTATTTTTTCTCTCCATTAACGTTGATGTGTTTCATATAACAAATACTGGATGTAGTCACTCTATGCACTACCAATGATGAGAGAAATGCAGTAGAAGATTGGAACCTAATTGTTAAATGATCTTTCTGATTGTCAGAAAATTAATGGCACACTGTGGGCCATGTAGAGCATGCCTTGGAAATCTCAATGCAAGTTCCCAACTCATTTAAATAATTTCAGTTTATACATTTAATTTGCTTTTAATGCAGACATTTAATTTGTTTTTGTTTTGTTTTTTAAGAAAAGCACCACGTATTAGGAATCTTTATGCATGCACATGTACATACACAATTTCGAAGAAAGTGCTATTTTCAAGCAAATTATATGAAATGTAAAATTAACAAAATGCAAATAATATAAACAATCTAAATTAAATATTAAAACAATGCTATATCTGAATGACTGAATTTTATTTTCATAAGAAGCTAAACTATAAACCATTCTTACCAATGCAACACCCAGCTGTTTGGTGTTTAGCATCGGAATAACATTATTCTAGTGCAGCTGCTGTTATTGTTTGCTGTATTTCTGCCAACTCGTGGAAGCCAGAGATGTTCGTCTAGCAAAGAGGGACAGCTCTGATGAAAGCTCCAGTTTGACAGATGCTCCCATCAACAACTTTGTTACTCTGATTGACTACATGGTATTTTAGGCAAATTAACCTGTCCAAAAAAATTCTTTATTGCTATGCTTGTGGCACAGATGGAAATATGAACTTGACAATTCTGGGTACTAGCTTAGCAATTAACTGAGATGTTTCAATAGACTAATGAACTTTCATTCAAAGCATGCTCTCTGTCAGGAGAAGAGACAGGCTGTTGTTTGAGAAAGTGTTACAGAATGTCAAATAGATCTCGACAGCGATGGTACTACAAAATCTGAAATATTAGAAAGGCACAGAAAGAAAGTCATTTAACACCTTTATCATCTCAGGAGATCTGAGATGAATCTTTATTATCAAAATCTGAAATTCTACCGCATTTTACAGTCCTTTTGCTGTAACTCACGCCCTGTGTAACAACAGTGCTCCAGTCACTAAGGCTGTTCAGTCTTGAATGGTCACCCTTTATTAGAAAGGGGAAAAGAAAAAACAAGCTGTCGTTCTTATACTTCATGAAGATATTAACATCCGACTAAAAAAAATTACCTGAGCCTAAGAAACTATTACAGGAACACCAAATTATCTGAAATAGTAAGGTAAAAAGAGAACTATGCTGAATTAGTATATATAGATAAATATTAAAAGGATTAATCTGGGGAGAAATGAATGTAAGGTTCTAGGGTAGCCTGAAGAAAAAAATACAGAAATTACTTAAAAACATGCATTTGATAAACTGAATTGACCTTTCTGGGATCCAGCTTGAATTGTGTATCTAGCACTCTTAATGCAATAATACCGGACAAATCACATCCTCGTTGGCCTGTTCCAACCACTGTAATAACCATACTCTGTGGTCAAGTTGCAGTCATTTTGCCACCTTAAACTGCACAAAATGGCCGTGATATCCAAATCACCAGCTGCAAGGATTTTCCAGCCATCAAAGAGCTTCTCGCTGGTGCATGAACTCAGTCTACTCCTGAGCAGCAGCCTTCGCCCCACTCCAGATTTATGCACGTTAGCAGGAACGGGGACAAGCAGAGCACGACAGAAAGTAGCATTTTGCTGGATCAGAACTGAAAATCTGCCTGTTCCCCTGGGAATATTTTTCAATGCATTTTATTCAACATAGGCAATATATTCTTTAATTTTTGACAGCTGTATTATATTTCTTTTGTTGGGGAGGAGCTAAACTTGTGACATTATAGTCATGTACCTAACCTTGAGTGAAAACCTGCACTGTGACAAAATATAATCTACTTTTCCTACATACCTCCTAAACAGCTTGACTCTCATCATAAAATATTAAAGCCTTACATTGCAGTTGGTTCCTTCTAAGTATCAAGACTTGGAGTAGCCCTGAGCATGTCAAACGTGCACTGGAAACGCTACATTTTTAAAGAAGGCAACGTTAACTGATATACTGTAACATTTAGTCTAAAAACCTTTGAACAGTTTTTAAAAGTCTTTAAACCGTTAACTACTGGATGACTTAATAGTTCTAAAATGACCATTAAAATTTAAAGTGGGCTTTTTAAGAATTGGTCAATAAATAAAATAATACGAAAATACTGCACTGCTGCTATATTTAACCCTACAACGAGCAAATTGCTTCTCCTACTTAAACGAACCGCAGTATTCCCACTGGTTTCAAAGTAATTCCACATATTAGCTTGTAACTTGGACAACTGCCATACCACAGCAGTTCTTTGAGCTGACAAATTAATAAACCAGGTAAGACGGGCAAACAGCCGTGACCTGCGTCTCCACTTCACTTTCCAGGCATACCAAGGGCAAGGTTTGAACTCCTGCCGCCATGCACTCGCTGCTCCAACTCAGAGAGGGCAAAGCCCAACCCCTTGTCAATACAAAGCAGGGGATAAAACATTTATCTTGACTCCTTTCTCAAACTGTTATATGCTGGTTACTTCTATTCCTTTTGAAATTATGCTTGTAGCCACAGGTAGCATAATTAATTACACAGATTATTATTGCACATGGCATACTTACTTCTTACATTTAACCATCAGTGCAAGCTGTTTAGCAATGACAAATTGGAATAAGTTTCCATTGTTCTACTTCTTGCTAAGGACGGAATCGCAGAAAACAGGCTATTTTTGTTGAGCAGAATCTTACAGGAATGTTTCCTATCCACCATCACACAGCACGTTCCTCCCAACATTCCCTGTTTCACACAATTTCCCAATATCAACTTAGGAGCATTTCTTAACTTCTCGAGTTATCATACAAAACCTGAGGCTGCCAGAAGGCAAACATCCATTTAGGCATCTTTAGGCAGCTATACGTGATATCACCAACACATTCCTCACCTAAAACGCTTGGCCTGATGTCGCTGGATCAAATGATGAACACCATAGTTCGGAGCTAACGGGGACAATTCAAAGCAAATACAGTTTGGGAAAGAGACTGTGTGAGGAATTACTCCAGCCAGAACGGTCAAGGCAGGTTGAGTCCCTTGAGAGAAACAGCAGTCTTGTTAGCGGCAAGTTGGAGGTCAACTGATAGCCTTGTGAGGAGACAAAAAGTAATGGGGATCTCTTTGTTTAAAAGTGGTATTAGAGCAAAAAGCTCCGAGGAGCACTGAAACAGGACCTCTGGCATACCGACGCATCATGCTGAGATCAGTACAGTATTTCTGTCTCAACGTATTTGTTTTATATTCTCTATCACACAGGCCTGGGAGCACGATGTTACGCTGAAGCTCACCAGGACCGCTTTGTCTGCAAAGGCTTCGTTGTCAAACAGGGAGAAACGGGCAGACGACCTATTGACTACACAGATCGATTCCTTTTGTTATCCTGGCCCATGAAACTCTGCCAAATTTTAGCACCAGTAAAATAATCTGAAATTCCCTTTTAACTTGAGGATGAGGTTTCCAGCTCTTTAAAACAGCCTGCTCTGATAGCAGGTAATGGAAAGACACTGCTGAAAGAAACACTAGTGAAAGGCCACGAAAAGTCCTGTTTGCAGGAAAGCGGAGTTAAAAGGCTTGCCTTGGCAACTGTAATCAAACAGCCAGATTAAAGGCAGCGCTGGATTTCCTGAAGTCCACAGAAATTCTCAGGAAGGCCCCGCTCACACCCTGAGAAGACAATGAGTCAGCGGCTGCTTTTTCTGTTTGAAAAGCTTTCCTATTTCTCCCCCCATTTTATTCGTATCGCACTGAAGATGAAAGACTTGGCGACTGTCACATGCCCGGTATCTCCTGCAGCACCGGGTGCATCAGAGTGTAGAGAAAATGAGCTCCATAATATAGGAGGAAAATAAAGCTGGGAGGACTGGTGAGGTACTGCCAACATAAAAGAGCAATGGTGGAGAATCGCAGCCCCATCTCAAGTAAGTAATGGGACTAACCTTGCATGAGGACAAATCTTGGATGTATTTTATGATGCTTTGATCTGATGGAAAGAGGAGGGGGAGAAGGCATTATTTGAATGAGGAACATATCTACAGATATATATACACAAACATACATACATCAAAATATTTACAGCTGTAAGCTTTCGTAAATCACTGCACTGCCTTGAGCCTGCAAAACATTTCTGGTGATTTCAACAACTAATTAACTGGTATTTTCTCCCTCGTTCTCCTCGTTCTTTATTCACTATAAAAACGACAGTTGTAACTCCTATAAAATGTTGATTCGATTCAAGACACTTAGTAAATTTACCACCAACACTTCCAGAGCAAGATTAAGGAACGCCCTACCAACCTGTTCCTAGTTTATAAATAAATTGTACTTCCTGACGCACGAATTAAACGTGGTGGTTGGGTAAGGTGGTGAATCGCAGCCAGACTTACGTTTTATGTATATCTATGACAAACAGGCTAATAAACATTCTTTATTTTTTATTATGTTTTTGAAGATACCTCACCAATTTCACCTTTGCATTTGCTAATTCACTACATTTACCAAGTTCCGTTTTCCTGTATGAACAACATACTATGCAGAAGAATACCTTGAGCCTTCCTTTACAGATAAATCTGATATACACACCCGTCTAACTACTGGCTGATCAAAAAGAAATCAGCTAATTCTTAAAACCGAACCCTAAACAACCTTTCTCTTTCATTTTTCACAGCAGAGTTTTTTACTTCCTTGAGACATTAAACTGACAACTAGAGTCCCATTTCAGCTCAAATGGTAAATACTGCTTCAGTGCTTGCTGCCGTCCACGCACGCTTAGTATGGGTGCCAATATTCGCTCTTGTTTCAGAACTGGGAGTCGGAGGCTGCATCCTGCCCATCATATTTAATTATCACCATAAGGTCACCTACTCCTCCTGCCTATTACAATGATGGATCGTACCTCATACTACATTTGTAAATTTTTTGTGTAGGCACAGTTTTCTTATTATGGTTTGCATTGCGCTTAGCACCGTAGGACTACCCTATGTGGTAGCATAAAACAGTAAGCATAAAATACTAGTAGTAATTATCAGTAGAAAATAATTAGATGAACAGGACTGCAACCTCCCAGTGACAAATCACAATAAAACGCCGGGACATAAAGCTTTCAGGATTCTTAAATGCATCAGCACCAGCAGAAGCCATGCTGGTGGTAGAGACAAGGCAAGAAGCCACAGATGGAAATACTGTTATGCGCGCTCCAGGAGCATTTCCATCCGCTGTAGACATCTGTCTGTGCTCCTCTATAAAGGAGAAAGACAGGCTCACCTGGAAGTTGGTGAATCATCCACAGAAGCAGCGTCTCTCTCTGCACCAACTACGCAGGACGCCTGGGGAGAACAGGCTTCTGACTTAGTCACCTCATTTAGAGACAGACACTAAGGAATTTAAGCACTCCTCTCTGATAAATGGGAAACAGGGCATGGCCTGCATGACAGGAGCTTCATTAAGAAAGGTGTGCTTTATGACACTAAACCTGTTATGTTTTGCTCTGAACTTAGTTCTGTTAGATGATGTGATAACTCAGTATTATTAGAGAGGTTTCTTAGGGATTCAGAAGATGACACATCAGGAAGCAGGGCGTACCTTGCAGAGCACTTAATGCTAAAAATCAGAGACATTCAGAAACAGAAGCTTTTCAGAGAGTGGATGATAAGCCACAGCAGCCACCCAGAGTCCTGCCCAGATTCGCTGGTGATGTCAATCAACACAGCTCCACTGATTACAATCACAGTTAAATATTAGACTTGAGCTGAGAATCCATCTCATTGTTTCTTTTGTTCAGAGGTCTCTATATACTTATTTCTCATTTTTCAGTCAGGCAACATGAAAACACTAATAGAAAAGAAGCATCCCCACGAAGGTGATAATGAGATGGTAAATCTAGCGATTCTCCTGGTGTTCCTGTAAGCAACAAAAAAAGAGCTGTTTGAAGTAGAGGTTTCCATCGGAAACACAGAGGGTAATCTTTTAAATACTGCATTTATTCAATAAAAATATTTTAGTGAAGTTGCATAGGCTACATTCTTGCAAGGGATCCTCTCAAATCCTTTGGGTAATGAGTCCGCAGTCAGTTATAGCCGGGAACTCCAGGATCACACTGCATCTGTTCTACAGACAGAAGGTGCGGGAGGTTTGACTCCAGCAGCTCACATCTCTGGGGCAGAGGGCATATGTGGCTGTGCCACTGCAAAACAGCTACCTCCATCTCCGCTGTCCTGGCTGCATATTTAGCGCTTTCTCTTTTCCCTATAATACCTAGAAAAGACCTATTCATTTGATGCGCAGCTCAGTGCCTTAATAACTTTCCCTTCGCCATTACTGATGGAATTTGCATCCTTACTAATGCTTGGAACGGGGAATTATCAAAAATACCATTAAAAATATTAACGATTCTGTCACTAAATGGCACATTTTTAATGGCACCTACTGTATTAAACCAAGTACACTGTGAGAAAAATGGATATTTATTGAAAAGTATGTTTAGTTTGCAAAGCTTGGGTGCTGTCCAGCATGACTGGCTGCACACATTAAGCAAATCCCTGTCCATAGATTACAACACAATTTCCCCTCATTAGTGTAAAGTGAGTGACATTCTGAACTTTTGTGGGAAGACGTATTTCAAGAAACAAGAGAAGCTGGTGTCTGGAAGTTAACCGCCGGGTCATTATTGTGACTGTGCTGTGCGATAACTCGATAGCAGCAATGAAAACTGACCTACGAGAGCGTCCAGGGGAACGGTTCCTTCCCGCTAGTTACACCACGACCTGAAAAATGTACTAGGTAACTCGGTAGACAGAAACTGTTAACCAGATACGCTCGCTCATGGACATATTTTTCTATCCCATTGAAAACAGAGAAGGTAGTAATGAACTACTTTCCAGAGGTAGAAGAAATATCTCCCTTTACCAACTCGCCTCCTGATGATGGGGAAGAGATGGATTTGTAGTAGCCTGAGACTGCCTAAGTCTGTGGGCTCTGCTTTTGGTAGCAGCAGCTGGCTCGCTTGCTTCCAGTGCCTCAGAGGCATCATTCCCTTCATCAGCTGGAAGGGGGAAAAAGCTTTCTCTCCTTACTCCCTTCTTTGAAAAAACTCATACATACAGTGATATGTGGGAAGGATTGCTGGTACTCCACTGCTTCCCCAGAGCCCCTGAGCTGCTATAACTCAGCTGAGCACCATCTACTGAAACAATCGTTTGTTTATATTAAATCTTACTTCAAACATGATAATGGTATCATTTTATATTTATACAGTGCTATTCATCCCAGAGGATCCCAAAATGTTTCAGCTACTTATGGGCAGCAGCTGTTTAATAGTGGATAGTACGACTGCACAGCAGTGCAGGGCAGAAGCAGAGAAGAGCTCTGTATCCAACAGAAACTACAGGGGGAATTTAGGCAGGTGAAACAGAATTACCCGAATTGCAATTTAGCCAAGATGCCTGGGGCTAACATCTCTCTGCTCACAAAATGTTGCCCTTAACAATTCAGAGGGCATTCATCTGTTGACAAATAGAGAGAAACGTCTTTGGATATTCATACAGCTTGCTCAACTCAAAAGCAAATTGAAAATTATAATAAAACCTGTTCCACATTCTTCATTCATTAAAACTGTGTTTGTGCCATGTTATTTCTGGGCATATTAGCATCTGCTGGGAAGAGCTAATTAAATGACCATTAGCCTGGTCCCCTTCCCTTCCAAGACAGTGCAGAAGCTGAAAGTCTGTCCTTCCTTCATGGCAACACACATGTAAATGGCAACAAGACAGAATTTCATTTTAGCAAGAAAGATGACAGAGAAAGTTTTTTGTTGGAAGCAGCTGTGAAATAGAAGGACAAAAGGTCAGGAGAAAAGGTTGCTGAATAGCAAGGAAGGAAGAAGTACTGCCACAATCATTGAAGAATGACTACTGTCACCCACAAAAAAAGCAGGGACAACCTCGGCCACTGATCTAGAGAGACCTGCCTCGCATCCATGGAGATCTGGTCCATCAACAAGTCAAAAGATAACTTACAGCGTTGGAATGGCCCCTAGAGCAAGGGTGCTAGAAGAAACATCGTGTAGCCCCAGAGCTTTCCCAGACACTTCTGCAACCAGAATCACATCTGCAAACTGGAAGCAGTTGTGGAACTGACGGCCAAAGCCTGCGCTCCACTACAGGAGAAGAAAAAGTTGTGGGAACAGTTGAGGAGAGAATGAGAAAGAATCAGATTTGACATGGGAAGCACCAAAACCCAAAGCATTTCTCAAGTTCTCATGGTTTCCACGCTACAGATCAGATCTGACACAACCTAGAGATGACACATTTACATTGCTTTTCCTTTCTTCTTAAAACAAATTACTCCACACTCCTACCAGCAGATCGCAAAACATGAAAGCTGGAGTTAACAATCACAAAAGTAATATTGCAAGTGGAGAAATTAAAAGATGGGAAAAACCCTGCACTCCAGAAAGTAAATAAAACAAGTTGTCGGCTAAAAACTGTATTTGGGAATTTTTATTTTATGGAAAGCTTTTCCAGTGGAGACCGTGCATCAGGACGCAGTTTTTATGGCTTGTATAAACATCATTGCCTCATGTCTTCTCCCTCTTGCTCTCTTACCCATTTTACTTTTCAATTTACCAGGAATATTTATTAATAAGGAGCAACAGAAATTGTCGTACAGGATCAGGGCACTACAGTCATCTCCCTTGTTATCATGTCTGTGACATTCTTTCAAAACATTTAATTTGGATCAAAGTTCAAAATAGTCGGTTGTTGGCAGTCATGGAATAATCTAGCAACTGTCCTCATGATCACTAAGTAAAATTCGCAGATTTACCAGACGAGGAGATTATGTCTTTGCCTGGAGGTATGACTATTTGGTGCTTTAGCCTCATTTCTCAAGGAAACAACATTTAAGAATCTCTACGTCTATGTGCCACCCTTACTCACTCCCCTCCAGGTAACTTCAGAAGCTTTTAGCTTGCTTCAGCCGAATCTTCTAGAAAGACATCTTGAGAACTTTATCTTCCAAGAAGTTCCAGAAAAAGCAGGCAGCTGGGAAGAAACTGTATTAGTAACTCCACCGAGGAAAGCCGCAGCGCGAGCTCAGCTCCTACCATATTCCCAGCATTCCCCCCCTGGGACAGAGTCCCCACGAATGCTCCGCCACACACGGTGCAGCCATCGGAGCACGGCCTCTGGAGAAGGCAGCTCCAAGAGATGCCCCAGCAGGAAACCAGGCTTCAGCAACTCACCTGCTTCTAACCGTTTGCTAATCTTCCCTGTTGCAACTGCTCTGGCCAAACAGGCTTTGGAAACTTCCCAACGATATTGTCTGTCAGTGAGCTCCGCAGACTAATTAGACAGTGCAGAAAAGCTTTTCCTTCGGGGTGCCTTCAGTTTCACTGACTATCCCCCCCTTCCTTGCAACCCAGAAGGAATTATATAGTCTACATCTCAGACAGTAATTACTATCACCTTCTCCTCTTAATTGATCTGGCTCCAGTGAGCAATACGAAATTAAAATAATTAGCAGATATGCCTAGTGTTCCTGAAGTCCCACCTACACTTTGTAGTCTATTTACTCTAGAATCTGCTGGATTCATCACTTTGATGGTAATGCTGCACCGTTCTGGCTCACCGAGCTGTTTGACTAGCCAAGTTTGAAGAAGTTTCCCAACTAATCCACAAAGCCCAGCTGTAGCTGTTGCAATCGGCAAATACTCGATCACCAACAATGGAGCCCTTGTGAAGCAGCTCTCTCTGAAGCTCATTTGGAAAGAAACTGAGGCTCACCGCTCTCTGTCCCCTGGAGAGACAGAGGATTACGAGGAGATCTTCATGCTGCCAACATTTATACATTTGCTCCACTTTCACTGGAGACAGAGACACACATACATGCAAGTTGGGAAGAGAGGCTAAAGTCTTGGAATAAAAATAGCATGTTTAAGGGATTAATTTCAGTTTTGTTCCTAGTGATTTCGGCATTGCATTAATTAATGTTCCATCTTGACTGCTGAGCATGGACAGATTTATTTTTTTTTAATAAGAAGAAAGAGCTTTGAGCACCATGTGGTTTTTCCCAAGCACTTGCTCCTCCAGTAGCTAAATGTGGAGATATCACTTAAAGCAAATTGTGCCCTCTCTCTGCCCTTAGCAAATAGTCAGTGATTTTTTTTAATTTTTCCTTCTATGCACAAATAATCTGCACCTATTGCCCTCCTTTCAAGAAACAGAGAAAATCCAGACCCCAGCAAAGTTCAGTCTTTCCCCCCCGCACTCTGTAAATTTAGTCAACAATATTAATCCACATCGAACAATTCTGCAGAGTACAACAACAAGCTGGTTACACAGACAGGGATGCATTTGGAATTTAAATGAGTTCCTGTTATTCTCATTCTCTTGAAGCCTGCACAGTGCTGAAGAAGCCTGTCTAATGTCTTTTAAACAGTGAAAAAAATCAATTTAAAATATTTTTAACTATTCTTCTAGTACTATTGTCTGCAATCCTGAAGGAGAGAGTGTTTCTTGGTTTGCCCCCCCCCCCCCCCCCCCCCCCCCCCCAATTAAAGGCAGTCATCAAAGATACACATTACCCTGGTTGTCTTGACAATGCTTTATGATTAAAAGACTCAAATACCTTCAGCTTATCATGCATTTAAAAATATAATGAAAACAAAGAATAATTTAGCATTCTGCAAGTTTGTTGTTTCTTCATTCCTTCTACTTTAAAATTCTTTTATTAACATGATTTATTATTTCTATTGCAATGCTACTAATGAGGCCAACTCATATACTCATTGTGCTAGGAGCCATGCAAACAACAAAAATAACAATAGCGTACACTACTTATTTAACCTGCATTCATACAATAGATTCTCTCACCCTCAAGTCAAAATACAGCCTAATGGTCGGGCTAGTGCTCATCAGGGAAATGGTGGGTACTTGTGCGTATTTCTTTAAGTTGAATCCGGTCATAGCCTGGTCTCCTGCACAACATTCACTGAATTAAAACACATTATTCCCTTGTTTCCTTTTCTCCAACACATCAAGGGATTATTCAAAAAGAGAAAAGAAAATCTTGGCTACCTTTCAAAGTAGGCTCATTTGTCCATTTGTGTTCTCTTGAACAGCACCAGGTTGCATAAGTTAATGTGGAGTGTACTCCTCTACTTCTAGCTTCAAAGCATCTCTTCCACCAAAGTGCTCATTAGGGAACTCTCCAACCCATCACCAATAATCTCTATTCCTTGCCCTCTTCTACTGCTGAATATAACCTAAAGTTCCAGCCTGCTGTCTTTAACATTCAGGAAAGCCTTTTTCTTGATCCATATGAACTGGACACACAAACAAGTATGTCAGTGGACAAGCAGAAGTGCTCAGTGCCTGCAGATTCCCTTTCGCTGGGTCAGTAACAGAAATGAAGGCTAAGACTGAAATAAATGTTTGAATACTGACTGTATGAAATACAAGCAGCTCTCAGGCTGAAGATAAATTCCATCATTAGAGTCCCTTGCCTCAGACAAAAATCCAATTAAACTCTAGCCCTACACCACTGTACCCCAAAACAAAAACCCGAATGTAACTTAGAGTGGACATTTTCACAGTAAAAGCTGAGCACTGTTTGCATGCTGTATTGACCATGACAAAGGAATGCCTTTGCTTTCCAAGGCCTAAATATTAAATAGTATTTTCTCTGAAATCTTTGCTTGGGAAAAAATCCCTTGCTCTCATTTGAGCTAAAAATTTTCTTGGTCTTTCCTCCTGGGCTCTTAGAGCTCCTTTACGCATTTTATTGTAAAGAAAGAAGGAAGAATTATGGTAATCTAATGTTTATTCTTCTTTGTGAACCACTCTCAGCTCTTCTGTATAAATAACTAAATGCTCTTATTAGTCCTAACACACTGAGAAATACATTCTATTCGAGACTGTCTCAGTGTGAAATCTATGGAAAATCAACTTCTGTCTCTTGCCCTTATTTTTCCAACAAGAGTTTGATATTTGCCTCTAGTTTTTTCTTACCTGCTGTTCCGACAGCAGCACCCCTCCAGGTATCAAAAACAGGGAAGGACCGTGCTCTTACCAGGACAGCAATTTTCTATTTTATGATCAGACTATCCAGCCCTTACATTTATTCCAACAGCGTGTGTCTATCAGCAGACAGAATTTGTTCCGCAGGCTCCACCGGGCTGGGGCGGACACCAAGAGAACAACCAGCAGTGCCAGGAGCACTGATGCCACTGTTCCCAGGGCTCGAGGTGTTCCCGGGACAAACCATCATGAATTGCAAAGACCTTGTCACAGCCCTGGGATGCTCACATCACATGGCCATAGCTGTGCCAGTGGGGTAGCCAGGATGATGAGTATTGCACTACCACTGCACATTCCTCTTGTTTCAATTGAAATGAAAGGTTCAGGAAAGATTGTAATTTCTGGGGAAAACTTCACATCTCCAAAGTATCTGTGATAGTAAGTCAAACTGCATTTTTTTTCCCCCCAAGTCTGAAATTTTCCATGCACTTCAGGCCAAAACACTTTTAAAAGAGCAGAAGGACACATAGATTGCTTGTGAAGTCAGGGAAGAGAAAAATGGCAGTTCAGATTTTGAACGGATTGAACTGCCCAGTGGAAATATCTCTCACTTCTCACTAACGAGGTAGAAAGCTGAGAAGCAACTGTGCTCCTCACTCAAGTGAAAGAGAACATGAAAATTAAGTACAGCATCTGCTTCGGCATCGGCTCTAGAGAACTCGGCAAAGAAGAGCAGAGATCAAGCCAACCTGAATTTCGGCATCAGCTCTGAATGTGCCTTTTTTGCCTTGGGGAAACTACAGCTCCTCTGCTGCCATTTTTTTACCATCTGTAAAATGATGATGATAATATTAATTACCTACCTGAGACAGTTATGCTGAGGTATAGATTTTATCCCCACAGTATGGCACTTTTCTGTAGAACTATAAAAGCAGAAACGTTTGAGCTTTTATAACCTTTTTCACACTACAGCTGTATTTGTAAGCACCCAGAGCTCAAATTGGCAAGTATTTGTTCTTTATTCTCATATTGATTTCAATAGGACTTCTGAGCACAGAGTGTTTTCAGGAGCAGTTTACATGCATAGGTCTCAGAGTACCACATCATCAGTGAATAGAAATAAATACATGGTAAAAAATAACAGCTGCAAAACACAGGGGTATATTCTACGTCAGAAGCAAAAATCCACAGCCTCAAAAGAAGAAAACATTTCAGAAAAACTTGGTTTTTTCCTATGAAGTATGGAGATTAGCAGACATTAAACACAAATACATAATATTATACATGTATCTCTAGAAACACGTAATTTTCTTTCTAAAACTGTTCAAAATGGTAAGGAAGACTACACAAGTGACTTGTTGATTGCACTGTGAATCTAAGAACTCTCTAATTATTGCTGCCATCGACTCATAATTTCAGAAGCTAAGTTGTTTAAAAAAATAAAGTCAAATCCTGACACTAATAATTGGATCTTTCGAGTTATTTTTCCCCTCTCAGCATAATAACTGCTTGCGTGTGTTAATATTCCTCTTCTATTTGTTTTTTAATAGTTTTACAAACAAATGCAAATATTGATGATGCGAACTCTAAGAACAGAAATCATTTTTCAGCAAAGGACAAACATCAGGAAAAGAAACGAGAACTGCTGGGCTCAGGTGGCACATGCTGAGACCTCACTGCGTGTTAAGAAACTTTCTGTGCATCTGAGGGGGGGAAGTTGTGCAAAGACCCTCCCACTGTTTGCTGAGGACAGCCAAGCACCACGCTGCTGCACGGCTGTGTCTAATCCTGGGCCAGTCGAATTTGGAGCTGCTCAGCTATAAGCTCTCTTGCCAGCTCACCTATTTATGAGAGATCCCTCCTGGCTCAATGGTCTGGGCCAACAGAGCGTGTAACGCCGACTGTGGCCCATAGTTCCTGCGAGGCCAATAGGCAGCATGGAGAAGTCTCCCTCATACAGGCTTCAGCCCCTTTGGCTTTGGAGCATGCAGAAATTTTTGGAAGTCAAGGCACTATGTAGCATTAGTGGGAATGCAGGAATAATGATGAATACTCACTGTTTGTCAGGCAAAGAGTTATTTAATACATGCCAGATGACAGCAGTAAGGAATATCCACCTTACTTCCTCAGTCAATGAAAGATGTTCCTTTTCTTCCTTGCAAATCACTTTTCAATAGGAAACTTGCACAAAGAAAGGTGGCAGTGTTTTTCCTTCCCACGTTAGGGAGAATAAGCTCCGAATTCTCCTTTTGCGTGGTATGTTCCTTAGAGACACATGACTGCAATAAAATTTTTTTTAAAGGGACATCATTCTGCATAGTACAGAGAGGTGAATTTGCATTGATGTTTACAAGAAGGTGCTACAGAAAAACTCCTACAACTGGGCTTCTGCCCAACGAAGTTAAATGCTCGATTCTTATAAAAGGCGGCAGTTCCTCACGAATGTCCTTGAGCCTGGATCACAGAAAGGCTGAATGCCATGAACTCCTAGTCTTCATGCTGATCAAAATGCAACTTGTGCAGAAGGGGTTGGATGAACCTCAAGTGCACAGCTGCTTGTTTTACAGTTTTATTTTTTACATTCTGAAAGTTTATGTGATCTAATTAGCCATTTTATTTCACAAAAATACATTTTGGCACTGTTGGACTTGGAACGACTCAAATGCAAGGGGTTTGCCTACGAGGGCGGCAGACGAGCGCACGGAAAATAAGCATTATGCTTCCGTTTCAGAGACATTACGATGGGGAAGCAGAGCTAAGCTACACTTGCATGGAGATTGCTTCACTGATTTGAAGCTTTTACATACCATACATTTGTTTAAATCTAGCTAAGAAAAAACAATGACAATGCCTAGCAGGAGTACCTAAGTATTATTCAATCTTAACGAAAAGGCTAAGAAAGCAAGAGGCACAAAAAACACCATGTGCTCTCCTGTATGCCCCCAGGTTATCTGCACTGCTGACCCCCCAGCCCCACTGCAACCGAGCAGCAGCACAGGCAGGACCAGGGGACTTTATCACAGAGCCATCTTGCTCCCAAAAGCCCTCTAGTTTCTCATCACACACCGCCTGCCCTTTCCTGTAGTAGCTCCTCTGCCTCTGATTTCATCTGGTTACCCAAGAATGTGGATTATGTGACTACTCATTTCCAAGCACCAGCACTGTTAAAGGGGTTATCCAAGGTGTCGGTTTTGCCAGAGAAAACGCAGCAATTAGGTTCCCGTATCCGCAGTTGTTCAGCAGCACAGACACTCCAGGGAAGACATCCTGGCCATGAATATATCCAAGGTATCTGGGTAAACAAAAACATATCATCTCTGGAGCCAAATGTCAACCAGCCACTTTTAAAAAGCACTGAGATAAAATATCTACCTGTGCTTAGAGAGCTGACACAGGCCTACACATTACTTGACCCAAAACAGCACTTGAGCAGGACCTAAGATGCATGCTGCTTCTGCACAACTCTCTTCTGAGAAAAACTTTTTTCACGGCCAGTCGACAAAAATATGCCCTTCCTCCTCTGCCTCCTATTTGTATCATGAAGGAAAACCACCCAAATTAAAATGCCTGAATTGAGACATTAGCAGGAGATGCAGAAAACAAGATAGAGTCTCTCGTTAACATCTTACTCACTGTTTTCACACCACCATTTGTGATAAAAGCAAAGTATTACAGCATAAATTAGTCATAGAACAGTCACGTACTTAAAACATACAGTCTACTTGAATTTAACTCCCAGGGTCCTCCCCTATAATCTGAAGTCCTAGATTCATCATGATGGGATAAAAGGTAATGGGGAAGGGGCGAATCTTCACGCTTGTCTTCATTCAAAACCAAAAACCCTGACAACCAACAGGCCAGGTATCCTCTGGCTGTGAAACCCCACCAGGGACACAGCACAACTAGCGCTTACTGCTATCACTTCATTGCATTAAAACTGTAATTTGAGTAACCTGAGGCAAATCGTTACACTACAGCACATCTTGAAAATGTTAGACCAATAAGCACTTTGTTTAAAGGATTTGTGAATGCAAACATGTCTAATCTACACACTCAGGAAGAAAACCTCAGCCTCTTTCTGCTTGTCCTTGCTTTAATCCAACTCACAGGAAATGTCATCTAGCTCCAGCTGACAGTGATTGATAATAAGGATAAAATACCTTTTTACTTCAAATGCCCATCTATCACTATTTAGAATACGAATGTCCCTTGATGATGCATGAAGGTGCATTTGCTTCTCTTAAACTGTGGATTAAACTGTTCATTCCTTTTCATTAAAAGAATAAGTGTTACTGTGTATCTTATAGTTAGCAGCAACACGACTGTATCCTGACGCAGATCAGGCCCGCTGTGTTTGACAGCGTACACGTCTGATGACAGATAGCCCTTACAAAACCAGCAGCTGACCATGGGGAAACAGCACCATTTTACAGTTAAAAAAATACGGGACAGATAATAAATGATGGAGCTCTCAGAAAAATAAAAACCTACGCACCTGAATATGCAGATGAGGAAAGGGACCAGATCTTTTCCTATCGTTTGACTAGCGTTTACCAGGTGCTTGCCCAAAGTCACGCCAATGTGCTGGCCCCTAAGTCTCGGCTTTCTTGGAAAACACATCAAACGCACATTCATTAAGCGCCACCTTCTATGACCAAACATTAAATACACTTCTCATTGCTAATTTACATGCTAACCGCTTATGCAGGAGTAACTCAAAAAAGCATAATGGCACGTGAATGCTGGTGTATAGCAGCGTACATGCAATACACGTGGTCTCTCTGCATTTATTATGAGACACGGTGATGTGCTAAAATGGTTTTCACACTATTACTTGCTCTGCTCTAAAACTTCTCTAGACCAAGGAGGTTCCAATTTTCCTGTGCCATTAAATGCCACCGATTTCTCATGCTTTACAAGGTTAGCCATCAATTCACATTTCCTTGCTCCCTTCTCTAGCTAATTTTTTTGACAAAACTTTCAGAAGGACAATGCAAACAAGCATTTTTGAAGAGATCAAGGATACTTAAAGTATCGAATAAACAAAAATATTTTGCGTGAAGATCAGAAGGGTTACACAGGCCAGCGAAACTTTTGCTGAAATCGTTATGTTCTTCAGATGGGCACTGTCAGTGGTGACGGGTTGCCTCATACTCCTCGCACGATTGATTGCTGGAAAATAGCCGCAGAATGGGGCCAACTTCCCCATAGAGACAGGACATTAAACGTGCAATTAATTGCATGGGATGATGTGCCAGAAGTTCGACAGTCAGTTCTGGCCTATACCAATTCCAGCTACTAGTTGGTCTCTTGCCCCAAATTTGGTAAGGACAATTTTAAGCAGCGAGTCCCACACGCACTCTTCATGCAGCAGTAGGTATTTAAATCGAAGGACGCAGCAATGCATACGCAATCCCATAAACACACTACCAGTGACACCGTGTGAAGATCTGCTCTGTTATAATTTAGGATAGATGCTTAATCAATTGTCTTGATTTACTAAGCTTTACTGCTTTCTAGATGAGTAGCAGTACGTAACACAATTTTCAGCCCAGTTTTAGAAACCTTGATCATTTGCCCCATTAAATCAGAAGGAGAAACACAGGCTGCTAGCGGGAGCATGTTCTGTTTCTTATATGCAATTCTGTGACAGCAGAACACACCGTAAAAATGCATTTGCTGTTTCAGCTGACATATAACACAATATTCCGAAAGAAAATATTAGCCTTGCCGCTGCTACAGCTAGTGATATGTCCCCTCAAATTTAGTACATGCAATAGGCTAGAGGATAAAAACATCCCAAAGATACCAGAAGAATTTATAAGTCAATGATCTGCTTATGAGGAATGGAGACTGCTGATGCAAGCTGCAGTCTTACTGATAAAAAAATGGATTTCCCATAGCATTGCCGATAGCACTGGGAACTAATTGGCCTGAGTTTACTCCTGCTGCCTATCCTGTGTTCATTTTGGCTTGCTCCGGAGCGCCCAATCAATCACAAGCCCAAGCTGCATCTGACCCGTAGGCAGCCACAATTAAAACTCAGTTCCTACTTACTTAAAGGTAGAAAGTGAATTTAACCTGATCTAAGTAAGGGAGAGAGGGCTTGAAACCACATGCAGTCCCTAAGATGGCATATCACTTTAGACAACCCTTTTCCTTTCAGGCGGTGCTTTTCATTGCCCACAACCTTTAGGAAAGCTCACACACCATTTTCGCAGATGGTTCCTCTCCCAGATGCAGGGTAGATAGGGCAGGATGCTACAGCAGCTCAGGAGCCTAAGGATCAGGCCCACGGTTCTTTAGGAACTCACTGACTTGCTTTAATGAATGCTCTATCTAAAACTAATTACGTGCTCGCGCTCACAGCACTTTTCTGGGCATTTGACAATTTATTTGCCCATGTGCTACAGAAAAGCAATCCACAAGGAAAAAAAACCTGTTGGAATAGGCCATGGGTTGCAATACATTTAGAAGCAGGTTGTGTACATCCTTGGAAATGCAGACACAAGCACACTTGCATTGTGAATCTGTTTCTACCCAGGTGCTTCTTGGAGAGACAAGTTTTATGGAGCTTTATAAAGATGGGGACAGGGAGGTGGCAGAGGAAGAAGAGGCAATCCCAGAAACATGGATAGCACTTCATCCAGGACACCACAGGGGATATAAACTTCCAGCTATTGCAGAGCTTTCACATCTGTGCTTCCAAGTGCTTCTTCTGGAACGCAATGGCTATGGCAGCATATCATGTCTTGCTACAGGGTGAGCCTCTCCCAGCCTCATTCTCTTCCTGCCAAGAAACCAGCATTTGTTTATCTCACTAAGTCACAATCTAAAACTCGCTCTTCTCGTATGGTGCAATTTCACTTTACATACATGAGAAAGCAACTGAACTGCTTTAGTATCACTCTTGCCTCTAGACAAAAACTGTACTTAAAACTGCAGGTCGCAGGGAAGTCAAAAGCAGTTACACAGAAAAGAATGCCATTAACGAATTTAAAAAAAAATAAATCTCATAATGGCTTATATTTACTAGCTCTATATTTTCAGAGGCCTCATTTAAAAAAAAAATAGAAGAAATACTTTTCAATGGATGCTGAATTTCAAAACTTTGTCCACTGTATACTCAGCCAGGTACCCCCAAAATCTCTCATCCTCTAATATATTTTTCAGACTGTGCAGTTTTATCATTCAGTTCTCAAAAGGAATGAGTTAAGGGACAAGCAAGTCACACTGCAAGCTGGTCACGTTTTTGGCCAACTTTAAATCTCTTTGTACATTCTTGTCTGAACACTGTTCCCCACATTTAGCAAGAAACACACGTCTGGTCAGGTTAAAGAAAACAACCAAGCAGTCGGGAATAAATGGAAAAGTTCCTCTCTGAAACAGCAGGAATTAGCTTTGGATGACTATGCTTAACACATTTCTTTGACATAAACAACTGATCATGGAAAACGTTCAAAGAGAATTTAGGAAAACAGAAATTGGTATTTCACAGTCAAACGGAAAAGATACTAAAACGCTGAATATACTGGCCTCTTCTCTAGCTAATAACATGCATTTTCTGAGCACTGAAGTCCCTTCTCCTTTGTAACCGTCTAGAAAAAGATTGTTTCCTGTAAACTGTAACAGGTTTTTTTAGCACCATGTGCGTTCCCACTTTTTAGATCCGTTTTAGAAACATACAGCGTTTCCTACTCACAAAGTTACATGAAGAAAGTAATTACCATTTAGATAAGACAGGATGACAACAATTCAATTGTTGCCTAAATCATAAGTTTTTCAATTCAATCAAGCATTCATTCTCTGGTTTTGGTGACAGCTACTGTTGGGGAGAAAGCTGTGGTTAACCAGGCAACAACTACTTAAAAGCAGAATTCTTTTAGAGTCAAGTTTCTGGGCTCCGTTACTTTCTCTGCAGAGTGAACACCTACACAGTGCAAACTCTGGAAAAAATGCAAAACACCAAATGCTGAAAAAGACAAATAATTTCAATTTTTCAATGCTGTATTTCAGTCATGATCTGGAACGCAGGGAGTAAACATCATTTAGACTCTACTCCCTTTGGAAAAAAAGAGAGAGCAAATACCTGAAAGACTGCTAAAACAAAAAGGAAATGAACTTTGCCTGTTCTATACAGGCCAAGCGGCACACCTTGCCAGATGCCAGACTTGAACACGAGTTCTGCGTAACACGGCACAGCTCTACGCACTGCTCCTCCCCCTCGTCTTTGCTCTTTTAGCTAGTGAGTCCAACTGCATTATTAGGTTGTAGCCAGCCCTGTTCAGCAGCTCATTCACCAAAGATATTTAAAAGTAGGAAAATTCAGAAAAACTATGTGAAAAAATCATCATCAGAACCTGCCTTTTACGAGATCCCTGCATGGCAGTGGAGCAAACATGAGAGCTGAATTTCTAAGTATAAACCTGCCGTCTTTGGACCAGGCCGTGGCACTGCAGTCGCACGCAGCAACGGTATATTCACTACTACACCGTGCTGCCTGATAGCAGACGTCTTGGTCTTTTTTTCTTGCTGCTTCTCCCTGCTTGGTGCAGATAGGCCTGGTTTTATAATTGCCAGGCCCTTCAGGTCAGAGTCACCACTCTGCCATCAGGAGACGCGTGTGAGACCAGCGCAAACCTAACAGCTTATCAAAACCAATGCTCCATTTTTCCAGCCCTGCTGCCCTTTCCATTAATGGGATTCTGCTTTATTCCGCTGTTCTTTGTGCTTAAATCCCTTGGGCTCCTCAGGCGGTGACTGCTAAATTATAAAATGATTTTGAGAGGTTTGGTTAAATGTACCATCTTGTTACATGATATCTTTTTATAGGTATCATATGGGAAACGCCAGCCCCTGAGGGTGCCACTCTCCCAGTCCCTACCCTTGGCTCTTTCAGACCATAGGATTTTAAGCAGTACTTGCCCAGAAAAAAATGGCTTTTTTCTTCTTCTTCTTGTTTTAAGTTTATTAATACTGTCACATCAAATCTCAATGCAAAGTGATGCAAAATGTCATACACTAAAAATAATGTGTTGGAAATGGGTCAGTACTGAAATATTTGCACTGTCTACAAACCAGTTTATTATTTCCTCCAGTTTCAAGCTCTTTTAACCCAATTCTCAAGCGTACCAACACAATGCAGAGTTAAATTCTCACAAACTTTAGGAGAAATACAGACAGAACTGAGTATTTAGGTCACTGTTAGTGAAGTTATTTTGAGGGGATTTCATCATTTTTGTGTAAAATAATTAAAATGCTTGCTTTTGACTTCACCACTCCAGTGCTTATGGTTCCACACAAGCTGCTACGGTGCCCACAGCATACTCACAGTGTGAAGAGAGGCAGGAAGAGCACGAGCGAATACCACTACCGAATAATTGAGTTTGAAAGGGACCTCAGGAGGTCATCTGGCCCAACCCTCCACCCAAACCAGGGAAAAAAGGGCAAAGAAAAAAGGAGAAAGATGGCTTGTAAGTTTTAATAAACTCAGAAGACATATACAGAAAGGGAAATGGCAAAGATGGCTTGAGAGACAGAGAGGAGAACTGTTTCAAAGCTTTACCAGGTAAGTAATCAGCTGACAGAAAGGAGGCAAAGACAAGGAGGGATGTAGTTCTCACCACCTTTACATGGAGAACAGACACATAACACAAATTGGCTGGGGGGGGGGAGGGAATTATCAAACGAGCAGATACACTGCGGGAAGTTTACCTAGTTAATACAACCATGTACTTCTGTGATGTGCTAAGACGCGGTAATGGGAAAGTACCTCTGCTACGAGAGATGTGTGCAGCTTACCGAAATAAACATGACCACAGTCAACAATGTCCAAATAGCTGTCATCTTTTCCGTAAATAATTAACATGAAGCTGGAGTATTACTCTGGGAAGTAGCTGGCTTGTGTCGTGCTGGGTGTTGAACAATGACACCCTCAGTCCTTCACAGCAAGGACAAATGCCCATTCCAAGTTATTTACTCCTTTACACTGCACACGCACATCCTTCGAGGAATGGCTCCAATCCACCTGGCACCCAGAAACGTAGGAAACAGTGTCATAACATTTTAGAGTTTAAAGTGCAGGCACAATGTGCCAAATTGAGGTAACAGATGGGGATCTAAACATTGCTAAGTGCTACCTAGCAATGCAACATATGCAGTGCCTGGAAATCGTGACATCATCTAATGAATGAAAAAGTCTTGCACCAATATTTAAATTGCATACTTAATCAAGACAAAAACTGGAGATCAGCAAAGAACAATACTTCCAAAGGTACGAAAGATAACGGTGCCAGGAAGAGAAAAGATAGCCACCCTGGTATCTCTGAGTGACAGAAGAAGTGTGGATTCTTTGCAGTCCTCATCTTTTCCCCTTTCTGCTTCAACAGTTTTTGGCAGGCAGATAGAGACAACCTGTGAGATAGTTTTGTGTTGAGAGTTTTGGAAGGGTAGGCTTGTATCCAAGAATTTAAGATAAAAAGCTAAGTGGACTTGCAGAATACATCCATCTCCTGGAAGCTAAACATCTACTGTACAATTTGAGGGTCAGCAGTTGCCTTTTTTTTTTTTTTTTTAATTGTTAAACATGTATCAATTCTATGCAGTCTTTTATTTAAATTAGGTGGGGGGAGAGGGGGGGATTATGATGAAGAAGAGAATAATTGGTACAGAATGCTGAACACCCAGCTTGAAAATTCTGGCCTTCAGTAAGAAGATGAAAACACTTTTTACTGATTCAACTTTCATTCTAAACTCATGTAATTTAATCAGGTATGTTCACAGCTAGAATTGCTGCATGCTGGAAATCCTTCCTGGCAATACAGAAGCTACCACTTTACCACTCCACAGATAATTTTCTCATTACATTATATACTACAGTTAGAAAAAGCTCAGTTATATTTACAAGCGTACAGTACAACCAGTGATTGTAAAAATATGCATAATGCACAGCTAGGTTGCCCAAGTAATTAATGTGATTATGCATGCAAAGCAGGTAAGTGCAATAATTGGGTTGCTACGCAAGCTGTGCAAGTGCATGCACAATTCTGCACACCTAATGTTTTGGGAGGTTTGCCCACTCGGGGAGATTCTGAAGTTCTGTTTTTACAGCCTAGAAAATAAAAATAAGATTATTTCCTGTGCCATAAACTGACCTAAGCACCAATGCTATTTCCCCAATATAATTAAATGTTAAAAGCCTTTAATTAAAGAATATAAATCAGAGTGAATCATTGCAGACCAAAGCAGGCTTACAATACAGGATGCATTTGTTGCTGAAAGTCTGCATGAGAACAAAGCCATAAAAATGCCATTCACACCTTTTAATTGGTACATTTGAGTATTCCTTTTATGGCTCTGCCAAACCAGCAATGGTACCACTTTCCTTCTGAAAACATTTTCAGACCCTCTAAACTTCAATCCAAGTGTTGACGATGACAAATGATGGCCTCTGCTTCCCTGAAGTCCCACCCAGAACAAAGCGATTCTTTGTTCTGAAATGCCTGAAGCATACCTGAGGTTTGAATTCAATTTTCTTCGATATTGTATTACCTTCCAACTCAAGCTCTTAGATAGGGATTTTTATTTGTTTATGTACTTATTTTGGGGATAGGAAATATTATGGGTTCCCTTGACACGGCTGTGTTATTACACGCTGAGATCACACGGTGAAGGAGCCGTCGTGGATTCAAAGCAGGAAACAGAGCTGCACTTCCGCCTGCTGAAGGGCAGAATAATCCCGCTCTCGCCTTCTCCTTCCCCCTCTCTGCTCTGAACTGCTGTCATGCCCCCGTCAGCAAAGTGATGGGTATCCATATATTGTTGGCATAAGAACACATTTATGGAAAACCACAGCAGGGTAAATGCAATCAGATTTACAGATAGACTCAAGTCCTCTGTAAATCTGGACTACAATAGAAATTAGAGTGAGGTAGAGAGTGGGGGGGGAAAAGGTTTCTTGAATTTGAAAGCCAAGATTCAGATTCAGCTCAACGATATTTACAAAGCTTTTGTTACCACTTCCTACAAACGTTAAAGCATTCAGGTTTTGTGGCTAACACTGAGGAATAAGACAGCAACAGATTTTGAGCTTGTAAATAATTCCCAACTGTCTATTCAATTCTAAATTTCAGTTTATACTGTGCTGGGTAATTGTGTAACAGTCAAATACAGAAAAGGAAACTAAAGCATGGGATGATACAGAAATCCAGTACCACAAAATTTGGCAATAATCGCAACCCAAAAAGAAAGCAAAACCCCACAATGATGGATCAAACCCTTTTACAAATAATTTCAAATATGGAACCCCTCTAAGGATTTTGTGGTCAAATCTTTAATCAAGAATTCCTCAAAGGAAAATATGTGAATTATTCACCCAGCCCTGATCAATTGAATAGAGAATGAAACAGGTGAAAATAAGTAATCAGAAATACTTCTTCTAAAGTTGCATTCTGATAGTAGAATATTGCTAAATAATAGTAATTAATATCCTCATAACTCTTGAGTACGCATAAACAAGCATGCCAGCTCTCCCTCCGTGCCTGCAAGCACAATATGGGTTTACATCTGGTCTCAAGAAGCAACGGGCAGATCTCAAACAGTTTGGCTGTTCAGTTCAGATAAGCGCCCAGAAGCATGGGTTCTTATCCAAAGCTTACTCAACCTACCTGAACCTTTTGGGCCGGCAAAACGAAGCTGGCAGTCTAGTAAGAACAGGCGTTTGCCTAACGTTTCTGGCACTCGCTGCTTCCAGTTGGGCTAGAGATACTGCGGGAATAATCCTTCTCTTTTGACATTTCATATTGTCATAGTGGCAGGAAGCTGGAAGTGTGGAGATGCACAACATGCAGAATAAAAGAGAAAAACATTTAAACAATCTGAAGCAGAGTTTGCAGGGAAAGCCTGGTAGCCAGGAGCTGCATTCTGCTCTTTGTCATCCATCCGTGGCATTATAATCACGTAACCAAGTATTTTTTTTTTAGCCTTTTTAATCCGTAGGAGATTATCACATGAACAAGTTGCTTCACGACGTGAAACCTGAGGGCCAAATGGTGCCTCTCTCTCTCCAGTGTTCGAGGGGCGCACCCCATCGTCCTCAAACAGCGCTGCCCGAGGCATTTGATACAAGCGCGGGGCAGACCCTAATCTAGCTGAGAGTTACAGCACCTCACTAGCTGAGACCTTGCAGAAAACACTGCTGGAGCAGCGTTGCAGGGGCTGCACCCACGCTTTCCTTTGCGCACTGCAGCTGGTGCAGGGGTCCTGGTTCCCTGGTCATCCACATCAACTGTGTAGTGAAACGGGGTGTGGGCGCTGGCTGTGGGGAACCACCAGGGTCTCTATGCAAAGCAGAGGATGGAAGGGGTCTGCTACACTCTGGGGTCTCCCTGTGCTATGGAGAGATGTGGTACGATGGGGCTGGGGAAAGCAGCATGCACCAGCTGATGAAGCCTCCCCTGGAATGGCAGAGGAGGAACACATCTCCGGAGTGAGTCAGGAATTTAACTGGTGAAAAACACAACTGCCTGTAACAGGAAGAGGTGACCTTTTCAGCACAAAGTATCTCTGAAAAATAACAGCTTCTTGTGTAAGACCATATTTGTGTCAGTATCTCCTATGATGATACCGATGCACCACCCACCATTTGCAAAGCACCTGTTTACTGACCATAAGCTATATAAAAAGAACTGCTCCTCAGCTAGCCTGTGATTTCACATTAATGGCGTGATGCAGAGAAGGCTTTCAAATAGCATGTGAACAAGGAAAGCTATTCCACAACTATGGACTTTCCAGGTAGTGTATAAACGATAAAGTATCCTTTATGATCAGCTAGGTGATCCTAGGAGGACTGGGGGAATCGTCCGAGAAGCTGAAGTAACACTTAAATCGATAAATGAAAAAACCCCAAAACATTCAATGATTTGATTGTGCTGAGAGGATGACAGATTTTCCCCTGGAGATGGGAGACAAGATTTTCTGGCTGGGAGAGCTCTGATGCAAGCAGCACGCGTGACCAAACCGGTCGGCTGGGCAGCACGGTCCAGCAGACCGCAGGAGCCACTGCGAGCCAAGAACTCGCAAGCTCTAATCCAAGATCTGTCACCATTCACTGCACAGCCTTGGGCAAGTTACTTAACCTCCTTGTGTCTCAGTTTCACCATCTGTAGGACTGGGCTAACACTAGCTTGGCTAGCAGATAGGGGTATTAATTAAGGCTTAATTAAGGATAGCTGGAGTGATTAAGTTCCAGCTGCTCAGTTTGTGGCCGCAGAGACTCACTGCCCAGCGTTGAGTCCCAGCACTAGGGCACTCGAGCCAGGCACAGTGCCCTCGGAGGAGGCCAGGGAAGGAAGGCACTGCTACAACACAATATACGGGGTCAGCACCTTCCAACTCCAGCAGCCAGTGTGCTGACTTGGCATCGCCTTCCTCCGAGCCCTTGGCTGAGGCACACCAGAGAAAGCCTGTCACTCCCAGCCCCTCCGAGCTGGGAACGGAGCCAGGTCGTGCCTCCAGGAGAAGCCCCAACGAGAAATGAGTGGCCTGCCCCTCCACACGCGGGAAACTGCAGCCAGGTACACCATGCTCTGACTGCGTGCTACAAGCGGCGATGGAAACACAAAGGCCTGAGAGCTGTGCTCCATCTGCCCTTCTGAAGCACTACCGACCGGCATCCAAGTGCCCCTGGCCACAAGCCCAGGCAAGATCTGAGCACAGCCTCAGCTCAGGCTGTCTGAGACCTGCTAAGGGAGCTGCTTGGTCAATCCCACCCAGGAGCTGAATCGTGGATCAGGGCCAGCAGACAGCACCAGAACTGAAAAACTGAGGGCTCTTGCATGAAAACCTTCACCAGCTCCAGTTTAGCTGTTGCTTAATCCCCCCACATACCCCCTTTAGTCTTGAGCTCAGTGCATGAAATCCCTCACAGAAGTCTCCCCACTTCTGCTCACTGCATCCCTCCTCGTCATTTTGATTCTGTCAAATGCACTTCCCTCTTCCCATATATCCCCTCACTTTTCAGGCAGCTTACAGTAAAATTTTAGTAGTCATCAAAAATCCAGAAAAACACAGTCCATCTTCCAGCTTTTCTCCTGAGACAGTCCATTTGAAAGAGGTGCTCATGCCCTTTTCAGTGTTTATAGAACTATTCAAGCTAAAGAGGACCCATATATATAAAAATAGGTATTAAGTGCATCTTGGAACAACTGTCAAGGTACAAGTGATTGCACAAGTTGCAGGCAGACTTTGGCAGGAAAGAGAAACTATTTCATATGCTATCAGTAATCACTGCATCAACAAAGAATGAAAATAAGAAGACACAGTAAAATGGCATTGTTATAAGTCAATCCCTATAAATCCATGAGCCAACTTCATTTCAAAGATCCATGCCTAGAATTAGATAACAGAAAAGAAATTCCTTTGTCTATATAGAATTTATTTTTTAAACCTTCTTTCCAGTGCTCCAATTCCTTCCTGTGACCTTTTTAGCATGACAAATTCATTTGCATTTTCCAAAAATTGAACAGGGTCAGAAACGCACTCCTATCCGGGACTCATCTGTAATAAATGGAGTGCTTTGATTTAGGAAAGACTACAGAGCACTTGTCCACTACTCGCAACACACTGGGCCTAGGAATACACGTCGGTATTTGAATCTTGCACATCACCAATATTAAAGTCTATTCCCGCACAGCCTTTGCCCACTGGGAAGAAAAACTCCCAGACATGGCACGCTGAACAAAAGAAGCTCTCGCATGAAAATCTTTGTCACCTTGCTTTTATTTTTTAAGCCCTTTGATATCCTATTAACCTGTCACATATGCTACCTGACTTCTGCAGTGTCAGACCAACCCACACAGGGCAGCAGAGAGCGGGTCAGGAGGACCAGTCTCATAGGTACAGAAAACCAGCATGTGTTGGTGCACGATCATTTTTGTGTTGGCTGGTATCAACAAGATGCTGCATTACAGGTGTCAATAGATTGTCATCAACCTTTCCCACACGAGGCCAAATACTGCGTTGCTGACTCTGAACCCCAGCAGAAGCCAGCCAGAGTTTTACCGCAGCAAACACTGGGACAGGATTGCAGTATTTGGCTCTGAGTTTTCACAAGTAACTTTATTTCTCTCTGTGTCCTGTGACCTAGGTAATGAAATAACATTTAAAACTCAATTAGGACATCTAAAATACAGATCTCTGTTTTAACATGCAGACATTTGTGGTACCGCAGATTTAATATGGTAATGACTGAACAGATGTTTAGGAAATTGTGTACACTAGCTGATGCTGACTGACAAAGGATTCGTATTTTAGGTGTTTGGCTTCCATGGCTTTACACACGCCACAGCCAAAAAGCCTGTTTCCTGCTCAAACATGGGTAAGTACAAAACCTCTGTGCTTTGCCTCCACAGCAAATTAAAGAGCTAGACAAGTCAAAAGTAAATCTCTCCTCCATATACAATGATTTCCATGACCCAACTTCTTTGCACGTTTGCATCACGGTGAAACTACCACAATACCTTTCACTCTGAAGAAGTAACTGCAGACTTGCATAAAAACTCAGATCAGAGCCCAGACCAAATAAGGCAAGAAAACACACAAACTGTTGTTAAAACGCCACATCCTGTAACCGCACTTTCCTATAGAGCGATGCACACCACTGGATTACAGGAGACTATTCCCATTAGGAAGCATAATTCAATACAGCAAAAGGTGGCAAAATTGAGCCCGGATTGATCAGGAAGATTTAATTTCAAATTGACAATATTGCTGGGCAGCGAGGCAGGGAGTGCAGGCATAATTTGGTTTCCTGCAGCACCACACTAAATGATGGCTATCAGTATTCCAATCAGTGGCTGATAGTTTTATTTCCCCCATGAGTTTCTCCAGGTCATCCCTGACAGTTAGAAAAGTGCTTAGTCGTTTGGGTTGCATTAAGCAGATGGTTACTGATCAGAGATTAGTACCGGAGCCTGGGGTCAGCGGGCTGCCAAACACACTCATCCAAAGGCTGTCTATTACAGTCACCCCTGGGACAGCAGTTTGCTGACCGCTACAGACAGGCGACTCGCTAGGCAATGTTACTGTACACGTTCAGGCCTCTCTATAGTATAGCCAGGGCTTGCCTGATATATAATTTATATCCCTGCGATTTCACTGCCTGGTGCTACAATATCACTTTTGGCTTTGGGTCACTCAGTATAGAGTTTTGAAGGAAATGGAGGGCACGCAGAGGTGGTGGAAGAGAATGATTAAAAACCAGACCATCCTAGCTCTGCAACAGCGGAGTCCCCACAACTGTGTTTAAGCCAACTCACATTTTTCAAGCCTCAGATCAGCATGACAACAGCCATCTCTTTTCATAGGTTTATTATTGTTCCAACAAAAAAAGAAAAAAAGAAAAGAGAGTGGCAAGATTAAAAATGTCAAAAAGCTGGCAGGCTTGCAGAACACAAGCTGGTATTTCAAGACACGGTATTGTGGCTATTGCTATGCATGGTGCTATCTATTTTCTTTCTCCTGATGTGGTTTGTAGTGAGTTTTTGCACTGACCTGACTATCATGGAATTTACGTGCATGTAAACCAGAAACGAGCCCCATCTTTACTCTCTGAACGATGCTTATTTTTACTAATTACTTATTTTTACTAAAACGTGAGGACTCAGTCTTTCTAAGCAATGTGTCTGTATTGGTTTTAACTTGAGGTTTTCCCAGTCTCAGTAGGGTTTTGCTGCCATAGGAGGAGGACAATGATAATGTTATGCCATAAGATCCTAGGCCAAAACCACTTTTTACCAGTAAAGGTGATGAAGGAACACAGCTCAGCTTTGCTCTAGTTCAAAAGTCATTTTAAACACCATTTCTCATATTACTACAGTACAGCAAGAACTATTCTAAGGACAAGAGCCAAGTGTGCAGTACATACCATACAAACAAACCACAGGAAGCCATGCCCTCCAAACCTGTGTCTATACAGAGCAGAGGAAAAGAGGAGGGGGAAAAAAAAAAAGTAAATGGAAGTAAGTTGCTGAAGGTAACCTGGAAAGTCTCTAGCAGAGCGAGAACTACAGTCTCTTGACCCCTATCTTAGTGTCTTCAAAACCATCTGCACCATAATAGCAAACAACTGTTTGCAGTCACCTTGTTTCAGGAAGTTGAAAAATAAAGAAAAATGTATCAAGCCATTTTACACTTTGGAAGAAGAGAATCTTATTTCCTCCGATTACAATATCCTATAAAGAATGGGCACGTGTTGCTTAGATACGGTACTACGTATACAAAAATAGGTGCCTAACTGTTTTCGATTAAGAATTACACAACAGTATTAGTTTGGGGACGCTTTTAAGTCTTGTTTACTCGATTCCACCTTAATCTGCTTTCTCATATGTGCTTTAATTTGTATATGCATTTAATTATGCACTTCTGTGACACGGTATTAAGTCAGATCTCAATCCTGCAAACATTTACATGCATGGTTAACTCAACGTACATACAGCCTCACTGTGAATTTATGTATGTCGAATTAGAATGATCAGGGTCTCATTGTTTCCCATTTATAGTGATGTTTGCCTCATTCATGCCTATTATTCTTTGATATTATTTCATTGATTTATTTTGACATTCATGCATTCATTTCCAAGCCAATACATCATTTAAATTTAAAAGACAAAACTCTTCAGGAATTTAACACAATGAAAAATGAAAGATCTGGACTTCTAAGAGAGGAAAATCAGGAAGCTATCCTCATGTCAGAGAAGCACATTTAAAAAAAAAAAAAAAAAAAAATCACATCCAACCTGCCTTGAGAACTATTTTATGGTCACAGCTTGAAATCTGTCTGGACTTACCATGATGGCAACATAACTCCTCTCTTCGCAGCATTGTTTCTGTGTGGCTAATAGATCTCTGAGGCTCAGGTTCTGAACCTGGTCCTCTTAATCACCTAAGCATGGATACCCTTCATCGTGTCCACTAAGTTAAAATATTCAGGAATGTTCGAAAAACTAGAAAAAAAAAGAAGGTTATACATCATAGACAAACTATATTTTAATATTATAACCTACAATATTACCACAGTAGTGGCTGGTTTGGATTCAGAGTCCACGATAAAACTCACTGCTGCTGAATCCTGAACTAGCAAAACAGAGCATCTGTTGATAAACAGCTTCCCCGACCTCTAGCAACCTCTGTGCAAAACTCTTGTCCCCTGCAAACAAACATCTCTAACTATATTTAGGACTCCAAACATTTTCAAGTATTTGGTACTGCAGCTTCAAGCAATTGTACAGCACAATCTACAGCAACTGGTCAGCAGGATTTCTTTGGAAAAATACCAATGAACTTTAACAGACAACATGCTGCAGTAGCAGGGGAAGCACACATGTGGTTTGAAGGCTTGAGAACAAGCACAATTCCCAAGTACATTCTCAATTTAGGCTTTGTACAAATTTCTTCTTCCTTGCAATCTTGGCGATATTGGAAACCTTCCATATTTACTTTGGGCTTTCACTTCTTTTTGCGTCAGTTATTAAATAACCCTCATCCTCCTCAACACATGGGCAATGCCTCCTGCACACCAATTCTGTTTCCACCCACTGTTGGCATAGGTGACCCAGACCAGCTGTCACGTTACGTGGCAATAGCTAATGTCATGTTTTATCCCAATAATTACCCAGAAACTTGCACTACCTCAGCAGCAACAACAAATAACCCAAAACCCAGGGCTGGACAGAGGACTGCTGTGCAGTAAGGCTGCCATATTTCCGAGCATTTCCCAAAAATAAATATGTACGCAAGCACTGCACAGGAAGCAACAGCCCTACCGCGCACGTTCAAATGAACTGTTTAACACGCCAGCCCCTAAGGATGACTTTTCCTATAATAAACTGATAAAGCATTGGAGAAGGCTGGATGGATTTCAGACGGTAGGTCTGCTCACACCTATTGCGCAGGAACTCCTACCAAGTGCCAGACATATGGAAAATTTGGAAGTGATTGAAAAAAAAAAAAAAAAAAAAGAAATCAAAAACCTTCTCGGACAAATACACTAAGGTAGTAAAAGAAGGTATGTGCACTGAAACTGAGAGAAATGAAAGCCCTTTTGTGGTGTGCTAATTGGACTATCGCTATGCTGCTTTCTCAAAGCTAGTAGAACATTAAAGGAATTATTTCTCTTTGTTTCATCAAACAGGCAGCCCTAAGCAGTAACTTTTGTTTGTAGGAGAACCCCCAAACTGTGCCTTTCTATACACCCAGAAAACTTCTTGAAATAACCAGCACCACTAACTGCAAACTGGGTGGAAAAAACCTGCTCTTACCAGATTCTGCAGCTTTTCATAACATTACTGTGCTGCCTTTTCTTGCTGTGGCTTACTCAGCACTGACACGGCAAGCAGCACCGGGGGTTCAGCTCCTTCATCAGGCTCCTGAACAAGAACCCACAAAACAGCAAGATACAAAGTACGCCTTTCCCAGAACTTTTACCTCTAGTTGGCTGCAGAAATGAAAAATGAATCGTTACACATTTCTCTTTCACACTCTGAAGGTAAGTTTTTCAAGCAAAAATACGGCATTATTTGTGTGTTGGGGAAGGTTTTTTAGTGCAGTTAATAAAAACGTAAATTCTGAAGCACAAGCTACAGCAAATAGAAAAAAGTATATGTCCATGCACTACCAAATACCAGCCAAAGCTGCCAATATATAATACTTGCCAGAATTAATACTTTGAGTGTATATCGTTTATACCTTGAACTATGTGTTGGTAACCTTTTGAAGTAGAATTTGCTTTTGTTCCCTAATCTCCAAAAGAGATTTCAAAGCGATCAAATTCTACTGATGCAAACGCTTGAGCATACAGTGTATTTTGCTTGAGTATTTACAAATGTTTTTCTTATTCATGAACCACCTTGTAAGCAGGAACTTGTTTGCACAAGTATTCCTGGAAAATTAAAAATAAGTTGTAAATATGATTGTTCATTAATTCCTTCTCATATGCAATATTCAAAGAGTTCTTCTTTCAAAGGTGTTTTGAGAATACACTCATGGACTTGGCAGTGCTGGGTTAGCGGTTGGACTTGATGATCTTAAAGGTCTTTTCCAACCTAAACAATTCTATGATTCTATCATTTGTATAGTGCTGCAAAGGTGTAATACTGCTCTCTAAGTGTTAGCTATTATTACACTACCAGGGTCTAAGCGTGCTTGTGGCCCCTCTTGGAAACATTCATGCTTGCACATCTGAAAGGAGAAAGCAAAAGCAACTAGAGAAAAGACAGCTGAAAATCTGTGTAGCATATTTTTTCACCCAGATATTGCTTTTAATGTATAATCAATCTTTATGGTCTGTTGCTGCAGGGAAGGTGTAATAGAATCAAGTTTTCATACAATTGCAAGTTGTATGAATCTTTCAAAAACAAGATTATAGCATTCTTCATTCCAAATCAATATCGATTATTCCTTAAGTTACATGTAAGTTACTTTCAGTCTCAGACATTTCATGTCATACGAATATACTTAATAATGGGAAATATCCCTTCTACCACACTAACAATACCATCCTACTTGCTGGGCTCATTTAATGAGAAAGAGTATTCCCTTCCTTTTCTCATATATTATTTTAAATATATTTTAGCCAACCTGTGTATCCTATTTTACTCTTGTTACAGTTGACCTGTGCAGAACTTTCCAAGAATAAAGTACTTGGTGACACACAACTTGCTGGTCCTGAGCAAAAGGCCATTGCTTTTAATGCTGTTTTTTCCCCACTTAAGGATTGAACCCAGTCTGAAGATACATTACTCAAACTCTCTCAGCAAGAAGCAGAATTCAAATTATTTATACCAAGGAAAGAGTCATGAATCATGCAGGAAACAAGTCAGAGGAGGCTGCCCAACACTGTTAATGCTGCATGGGCGTCTGGCCGGCTGATTTCTACTAACGGCCCTGGAAATTCACACATGGGTTGAAAACATGAAGGTAAGGAAAATCTCTGTTCTGTTTCCTCTTTCTGCTGTTTTTTCTCTACTTCCAAAATATACTTAAAATAAATAAATAAAAAACCCACAACAGCGAAATTTATGTTCTCAATAGATTGGAGATAAGACAGGGCAAAGAGCATGAAAAGTAACAAGCCACTTGGATGAAAATGAGGAATTCAGCAGTTTCCTCCTTGGTTGGCTACTCAGCTAGAATGGTGCAGTTCGCCGCGTCTAATCTGGTATTCTGCCACTGTAGCTTTATATGTGGCCAACGCAAGCGTCTGTCTGATCATCAGTTAAATATTAGAGCGTATTTCTGCAAAAGGAAATACAAAGTTCCCTTTGCAACAAAACATTCTGTATTATCTTTCGTGGTTTTGAACCACAAAATACTCCTTACATTTTATCTCAGCATTCAGTGCTTTTTAAGTTTACATTTGAGTTGTTATGATTAACTTTAAGAAACAAAGTAAACTGCATGTGCTTTTTTTAGACCCTAAGGACAGTTATTGCTTGGACTATAACTGCAAAGATATTTTTACATTGTAGGAAACTGAGTATAATGTATATTACAGCTCATTTTCCAACACTGGATTGCATCATAAATATACTTTAAGCTGCCAGTGTTAAAATGATAGTGGAAAATTAAAACAAGCATAACCCACATTATTTAAGATGAATTTTATAGCCAAGTAAGAACCAAAATGAAATAAAAACACAGCATTTGCGTCCAAGAAAATTTGGTAGAAATAATATAAAAAACTCTTAAGGATAAAACCTACTTAGCAAAAAAAAGTAGATGAAAACATTCGCCATCTGTTGAGAACATGGAACTGGTTTCCCTATTACAAGCTGTAATCTTAAAGCCAGGGATTAATACCCATAGTAGCGTCACCTCCCGCAAGTCCAAGCAGAAAGGTTCAGAGCTCTGCTCGCCTGCAGCAGCCCTCAGCCCCCCGCGGAGCCCGGCACACTGGCTCTGCACCAGAACAAGCCGCTCTCCAGGAATGGGGCCTGGCCACAGATGTCTTTTCATGCTCTCACACGGGCTGGGGAGCAGAGCCTGCTAATCAGGAGGTGGAGATTCAAATGTCAACAAGTCTCTCTGGCTCACCCGGGATCGAGAAAAGACAGAAATTGGCTGGAAATGGCTGGTTTGGGGAGTTTGTTCTGGTTTGCTTGCTTGTTTGTTTGGGTTTTTTCCCCTCAAAAAAGGAGAACATTAATTCGCCTCGAGTCCAAATTAGTTGTTGTGCCTGAAACTCCTATCAGACAATGTGGTGAACCACGAAGGCTGAGAAGTATTTCTTTTAAAACATTGATGCAAATTTGATCAACACTATATTCTTCTTTTCATATATACACAGATATACTTAAAAGATTTATAAACATCCTTATACTAATTACTGCCTATTATTGGAGATCCTTCTCAGGTTTAACAGTGCATGAGTACATCACACAACATAGCACTGCTTCGTGCCATTTTTGACCACAGCAGAGAATAGAACATTGTCATGCTAAGGCATACATAATTAAAATATATTGGTCTTGTCTTACACGCTGATGTTGGTACCAAAGATCAGAAAGGTAACGAAGACATTGAGTCTCTAGATACTGAGTTTAAGAACACGGAGGACTAACTGTGTCCAGGAGCCTGATTTTACAATCAATAAACCTGATTGCTGCAGCAGCAAAATAAAAAATCTATTGCTACGTTCAAGACTTTTGGCAGAAAGATGGATTTGTGTCTTGACATTAAACTAAATTTTTGTTATTTAATAACAAATTAACAGGGTGAGTATTTTTTGCATTTTTCATCTACATATCCTTAATAGCCCAATAGATATTTTACTTTTTTCTATTCACTACCTCCAAAACATCTTTGAAAAACTACCAGAATTTGTACTGTCAGGTATAAATGGAATCAGATACTGGGATTTTACAACACTGTGAAGTATTACAAAAGATCACCATCAATAAAAGTATTTGAAGAAAGTGCACAGGGTCTTTCATTCATCACTGAAATCAAACTTCTAATACTCCCTAAGCGTGTGTTAGAGACCACTGCCAAAAAAAAGTTTTTGGGCTTGCTGAATTTTTCAGCCGACTCAAGACAGCAGTTATATTCTTTTGTAAAGTTCACAATGAATAAGATCCTCACCTTTTTAAATCAGAAATATTAATTCACTACACAGTCTTGCCATGACAGAAAGACTTTTTCACAGTACATTCTTTCAAAAAAATTCTGTATGGATTTTGATTCCTATTTTACAACTGTGAAGTTATTTTCTTTCTTCAGAAAGAACATCAGTGCCTTTTCTTCAACATGGTTAACGATGATTAACATCATAAGTTTATCATATGTATGTCATAAAATCAATGGCTAATTTATAAAATGATCCTATTTGTTGTTTCATGAGGTATATCTTTTCTTTCCTTAGTCAAACGCTATGTTGTTCTAACAGTTAAAATTAATGCCATATCACTCATAATTAGACTTCTCATATTCAGAGTTAGTTCATCAAAGCTGAGCCTGATTTGGTATTCCTCAAGACTCATTCGGACATAATGTTCTTAAACAAACACACCTCCAAGTCTGTACCTTGCTTGCAATTAAACCGATCCAGTCGGACCTCATCTTCCTTCAGAAAACCGGCTCCATTTGTAAACTGAACACAAATCTTAACCACTGCTGATCTGTGGAGCATCTCAACTTCATATTTATAGTTATTCATTATTACAGATATTAGCTTGCTTGGTGAACATGACCTCCAAAATATTTTTATTTATACGGTACTGTGCTTTACGGTCTTTACAATATTTCCTAAGTTGATGTATACTTAAGTGAATGCTCCGTACATTTTCCACCTTAAAGGCTCTCACAATCTATGTCATTCTGAAGGAAGCCACTATATTTGTTAAGCCTTCTCTCACTCTTTTGTATTTAACTCAGAGACCCTCAAGCAGAAAATACATAGGAAAAAGGGGAGCGAAAACCAACTTTATGTTATAATACATAATATTTCATTAGTATTTCACTGGTTATGGTAAATAGGGTGGAGAGGAGGAGGAACTCAACTTGAATGAAGGAAACATTTCAAGGAGGGGAAGACAGGTAAAGTAATGTTTCTCATACCAACTGCCATTACTTGATACACAGAAAACATGCACATCTCCAATTAAATCACAAAAATCATGAGTATTTCTGATGCACAATAACCGTTTCTTGCCTCCATCTTTATCCACTACCTATAATATTCTGGGTATGACCTTTACATGCTGTAAATCAGGGTGGGTGCATCAAAGCCACTACACATCAACTTCCAGCTTTCTTAGTGTTTTCTGGCCATTTTGCTCTCCTTGCCATACCACCCCTTGTAAATGCAAGTAGATCAGTTTTATGAATAGCAGAGTTCAATATGGGCACCGTATACTACATACGGTCAAGAAGGGGTCACCGCCCTTCCCCATCACACCAACAGTTCAGATAAACCCCAGGCCAGTGGTGAACCCAGGAAAGCACACAGTATCCTTGTGGTCTCGCTACCTTTAAAAAGTGCAACACCACAAGTAGGCACCCACTGGCTCAACAGGGTATGAAGGACCACGGGCTTTGGATAACCTTTTCTTTCATAAAGGACAATGTTAGACTCCATTTAAGCAGATGCTCAGCTAACAGTCGTCATGATCACAGTGAAAGTAAATGCAAAAATGGCACGTAACGCCAGTTTCTTGTCAGAGGTGCAAATGACCCAAGCAGAGGCATTAAAATAAGTAGAGAGATGTTAATAATTAATTCAGGATTCACCGTAAAAATACGAATACGGTGCATCATGTGGTATTATTGAGAACATAATACGTGCTTCTACAGGAAATCAATTGTAATTCACCAATTAACGTGGTGTTGTAAAATGTGTTTTTACCACTACCAGTGGAATTTAAAAGCCTGATTTAAGTCTTCACCTCGGTGACACATTTTCTGAAAGCAGAAAGAGTTTAGATAGATTTGACAGCAATTTTATCTACACAAGATACAGGGCTGAGTTTCTTGGCTAAGTAGCCTACAGAGAGAGGCACCAGAGGTTTGTTGGGTATTTCAGAGACCATATGCAAGTCTTCGATGAGGCTTATCTCTCATCTCCTAGCTAGACTGAAGGATCTAAGAAATCCCTCTCATTCAAATCAAATATCAACCCAACTCCTATTGTTCCTTTCCTTATCGGAGATGCAATCCCTTTGACAAAGAGGGATGCACGGTGCTTCTTTAAGCACTTACCAATACTACATCCACAGCAGACAGCAGGCTTGTTCAAGGCTATCCATCTCTGAGCAGCACAGACTGACAGAGGCTAGAAAGCCTGCATTTATGAAAAATGAAATATTACTGCGAGGCCATGGGTGGTTTTTAGTTACATTTTCAGTCCACAAAGTCAAACTCGGAGGCTTATCTGAGCAGGGAGTCTCACATCCCTGCCACACGAATGTGTAAGAAGAGCAAATATCCTGTAGCAGGGCAGAAGATTTGATCAGCTTGCAGGTGAGGAACAAAAACATCTCGGGAAACATTTCTACACTCACTCACAAGCCACACCCATTACAACCCTCATTTACAACATACTGTTGATATTCACCAGGGTGTTTCAAGACCCTGATTCTCTGACGTCCCCTCTGGACAGCATCTTCAGGACACCACAGGTCTGAGCAGTCCCCGACTCTCCCATGCGGGTGAGGCAGGCAGAAGTCCTGTTTCCATACAACTGTACGTGAATGGTATTGCCTTAAAAGGCGCAGACTCACAAGTTAATCATTCAGGGGAACATTAATACAAAATCACTTATGCCTGGAGGCCTGCGCAGATAAGAAGTCAAAGAAAAAAACCTCTGAGAAGGGGAGTGGTGATTTCCCCCCACGGTGTCTTCTCCCTACGGCAGAAGAGGTGAAGAATTCAAATGAATTCCCCGGGACCCGAACAGAGACTGAGCTGGGTCATCGTACAGCAGAAGCACCCTAACTCACCCGTATCATCCTTTTAAAAAATGGTTGATAGGATACCTTAATAAGTTTGTGGCTTTATTAAGCCCACCCCTTCCTTCTAAAATCCTATCCCTAATTCTCTTTTCAACTGCTTATATGTCTGGATCAAAGAAAAGATGGATTTTAGCATACTGTAAAAAATGCTTAGCTAGGAAACTGTTCCTAAAAATTACTAATTGTGTCTAGCTAAAAAGCGGAATCATATTTTAAGTGGGGAAACAGCTCTCTTTCCCACCCCTACAAACAGCAGGAATGAGGAAACATTCCCATCTCTAAACTTTAACCAGAGCAACACCTACACGGCGAACAGCAAAGAGGTTGCTTCGGTTAATCGCTTCTTCGTGTCCACGGATAGATTTGCTAAAATAAAATCACAGCATTTTACCTCAGACCGTAGGCCTGCCGAAGTCTGCCCAGCTCCCCCCTCGCTCTCTGGCAGGCTTTCAGGAAGGGGCAAGGCTGACCCTCTGCCTCCCGCCAGAACGCTCCTGCCCACCTCTGCTGACATTTCTGCCTTTTTTTTAGGCCAAAGGACCATTTTTGCACTCTTACCTCACAGCAACAAGGCGGTCGCCTGCCCGAAGCGGGAACCTTGCAGGCCGACGCTGACGGGATGCTGTGCAGGAGGGATCCTGAGGAGAGGGGAAAACGGACTTTTTTCCTCAGTAATGCTGAGGGGAAAAACACCCCAAACCACATCCTTCGATAAAGAAGTGCGAGGAAGCTTTCACACGACCACCACCGGGTTTGTGGTCTAAGAACTGTGACAAAGGAGCCATGTTTCAGGCTTTCCATGTTGATCCCTTAACAGGCCTCAGTTTCCTTCCTATAAAACGAGTTTAAAAGCCCTTTCTCGCTGCACAGAGCCGTTACATGAATAAAGGCATCCCCTGCTCGGGGGCAGTCAGGGAGGACGTTCAGGCCCGTGGAGCAGCAAGCGGTGCCAGGTCCCAGCAGCCGGGGCAGCTCCAACCTCGCCATCTTCACCTCGGGGAAAACGATACGGGGATGACGAAGTTCGCTACTTCGGAAAACAGCCCGCAGGCACAACACACTGCCCTCGAGCCAGGCAAACTCAACGGTCATTTTTCTTACCAAATTTTCTCAACACCCTCTGCTCACAGAAAAGTTGCCTCACCACCTTTTTTTGGAGAATTTTCCTTTTTAGCTCCATCTTTCAGACAGGCACACTTATCATATTCAAGGCTAGCCCTGCGAGCAGGATGTAAATCACTTTACCAGCTCAGCTGCCACCTATTTAATAACTTATTCACAGTTGCAGGAGAGAAAAAAGGTTAGATTATATGGGGGGGAGACAAAGAGGGAATATAATTTCCGAGAGTTATACAGGACTTTCCATAAATACTTTGATTAAGTATCACAGAGGAGGGAAGCCCCTTCATCACATTGCAGGGGCTCAACTTGGAGTCCGAGTTAAAATTATGTTGGTGGTGTTTGATGCCCCTTGTGCAGAGGAGGGAGTAGCTGCTCGTAAGCAAGAGCCAGAGGAGGGGAAGTCAGTTTGCTGAAAAGAGGAGAGAAAAACAAAAAAAAAAAGAGAAAAAAAAAAGGTTTTGTTTGTCAGACAGAGCTGTACTATTGTCTGCAAATGCCAAGGAGGGCAAAACTCTCCGAAGACATGTCAAGCCCCTGATCCAGCTGTCAATTGTTCTCGTAGGCAGAAAATGCAGGATGACATGTGAAATGAATTCGTACAGCGCGTGTGCGGTGGAGGCCCTTCTCGTCCTCCCCGCCAGCCGCTCCGCAGCCGGCGGCTGGGAGGGGAAGGGAGCGCTATGCAGATTTCGCTATTAGCATGATTGACCTAATATTGGATGACTCTGTACCCAAGTGCTTATGCGAAATAATAAGCCTGGCTACTGAGCAATTATTAAATACAAGGAATTGTTAAATCCTTGCATTGTACATATTCTAAAGGAAATTAATAATTTTGAACTCTGGAGACTACAGTTTTACAAGAAGAGAAGAAATAGCAAATACGCAATAGGGTATTTAAATGCTAATACAGTCAAACAGTTTAAAGCATAGCATACATTTTAATATTGGTTTACTGAATACTAATTATGCTCTGCTAAGTAGCAGTAAGTAGCATTTATTATGATTTGTTGAATGTATCGATCCAGATAGTGACAAGTACAATTTCCCTTTCTACATATATCCTTAAAAATACATTCTATCAGATTACCAAGTCTTCTTAAAACATGTTTTCTTTTGAATATTTCGTTGCAACTATCAGTGGCAGCTTGATACGTTATAGCCCAGTGTTATTTCAGCTCAATGGTGTGAGGCAAAGAGAGATCGTTATCTGTGATCTAAAATTTATTCTCCTTTACTACTCAAGGCTGACAACTTTGCATATTTTTTGCATCTGGTCACACACTAGACTGTATGGGATGGAGAAGAGTCTTAAATAGCCATTCCCTGTGTTTTGTCAGCAGAACTAACACTATAAAAACAAATGGATCATCCCGCACCTGGAAGCATTTATAGCGGTGAGCTCCACAACGGGCTGCACCCAGCGCTCGGTGCTCTGCAGCACGTGTAGGTATTCAGCCTAACGCACGACCGACTCGGTGCACCTAAATTCCCTATATAATGACTATAGAGAAGCAAGCACTTCCATAGCCTAAACAAACACCTCGTGCCCATGCCCATTTCAAGAAGTACCAGCCTGTGAGAAACCCATTGATTTTAATTAAAAGAAACGCTGCTAAACAACATAAAATCAGCAAAATTCAACCACACAGCTAGTAAAAATCAAAGAAAGTTGGTTGGGATAGAAACTAGCACAGAATTTGTCCCCTGGCCTGTACTACACGGCCCTTCTAAATACATCAGGCAACAACTGCCACAAACACAAAGCAATTCATTCTTAATTTTTAATAGTAACCTTCAAATTGATTAACATACAATACCTGGTGCATTAAATGCAAACTAAATATGCACTTAGGAAATTCAATTTAAAGTTTTTCTGTTTTCTTTTATCTGTTACATTAAAGATATCAAAAAAGCAGTGCTTTATTTTTTCATGTGCTTCAGAAATATAACGTGAATAGAACTGACTTAACAGGAACACGAATGCAAAAGTAGATTCAACTCTATTAACTTTTACAATTCTGCTGCAGAAATTGTTTCTCTTGGTATTTTAATTTCAACTTTGCTGATGGAAGAAAGAAGCAAGGTCAAAACCTCTGCTGATGTTCCTCAAACCACACAGGATCACTTAGCGTAATTCAAGCAGTTGTGAGAAGTCAGTACTGCATGGCACAACAAATGGGTTTGTGTTTGCCTCTAATGTAACAGGATTAGGGTAAAAGAAAGTACCATTTCTGTAGTTCAGCTGAAATAAACATTACAAAAGGCCAATTTACACTTCCAAGATTACTTGTAATCACACAATGTTTAAGAAATTATTTCAGTCTAGCATTATTCTGCCATATAGCTGTAAGTAGGCCATTCATTAAAATATCTTAGCTGTTTTTCTTAGCAGCAACAAATCACAGATGTTTTGCAATTTATTTTTATCACTAAAATTAAAGGGAATAGTGCTGTGTTTACACTGTCATAAGGGTAATGTATCATGGCTGTGAAAGTAACGAAAGAACCCGACACCGATGAAATTAGCATCATCCTCGCCTGTTAAAACTTACTGCTAGGAACTTTACAATCACAAAAAACATCCATTTTCCTATCAGTCAACTTGATACTAAAAAAAAAACCCAAACAGACTATAAATAGTTCTCTAAGAATGTGCTGATTCTGACGAGCAGGTGAAAATTCACACACCCCCTTTTCCCCCTCCCCTTGACAGGCTTTCAGTTTGAAACCACAACTTTTTAAACTGTGAAGGTATTCGGGTACATACAATTAACAAGTTACTTTGTGCAAGCAAAATGGTCAAATCCCCTTCCCACACTCCCACTTACACTTTCTTTTTGGAAGTTACTCATGGCAGGTGATGCACAGAGACAAAATGGCTTTCAAGAGATTAGCAAAAAGCTTTTAACTGAATATCCTGTTTGTTTGATTACGACTATATGCAACTGGAAGTCAGCGTGATAATGCCAAAGCCATTCAATTCCAGTACTACTGGAATACTGCCAAAGCAATTACGGTTGCTGTCTTGGCCATGAAGCTGAGAATATATAAAATAATTTTACACCCCATCATATTGTGGTAATGGGTACCTGCTCCCACAGACGAGGGAGAAACAACTATAACACATGGATTAAATTAACTGATAGAGTATTTACTAAGAGCAAATGGCCTTCAAACGAGAGGTAAAGTCCCTGCCACCAGTCCACTCCCAAAACTGGGAAGGAGTTTGGGTCCTGTTGACTCATCACTAACAGCACCTTATGGAAGAGACTCTCCTTCCACGGGCCTCCAGCGCAGGGCAGGCGCCTGCCTGACCCCGCTCCCCCCCGGGCGCAGGGGCAGCGCTGGCTGCAGCTGCACCCCAGGCGTGAGACCAGCCCCGGTTTCTGAACAGGAGATGTGACGGAGAGCCTTGGCTGGAGTGTGCTGTGCATCACGTGTACCGTAAAATCTAGGGTACAGCCGTATTTTGTTTGGTTGTTGCTGTTTAGCTTCTTAAATACCAAATGGACAATAATAAATAAAACATTGATAAAGAGGTCTCAGATGCATGACACAGACTCCTAGAAGCTGCAGTGAAAGGCAAGCTCAGAGACATGCTGCTGAGCAGATGCAACATCCGTAAGTCAGAAGGCTTGCTGTCTGGTCCAGAGCAGGATGGGGGCATGTTGGCTCATTTGCCTTTAACATATTCAAATGGAAAGTCCCCAGAGGGAGCAGGCACTAAGCTACAACAGTGAGGCGTAGCCTTACAAATCTGGTGATCCTGATGTAGACATTTACGCTCAGCTTACAAATCTCCCAGCCCAGCTCCAGTTCTCTTAGATTCCTATTTGAGCTTCATGTTTCCCCCCCGCCCCTCATTCCCAGCAAGGCTGTGTAGGGTTCACCAGCCCGGCAGACAGAGAACAGCTAGCAGGGGTATGAAGGTACACCTCTGACAACACCTCCAAACACAACGCTCTTAGTCTGGGACCAAGCACAGAAGAGAAACGAGCAGGTGCTGTGCAACCTTTGGGAAGGGCTACACGAACACAACCAAAGACACACAATTATTGTACCATTTAATACTGCTTTGGGCTACTTAACCAGCCAGTCCCTACCGTGGTGAGAGGGCAGAACAGCACACCTGCAAACACACGAAGGAATGCATTTTCAAACTGAAGGGTAGAGCGTTTTCTGCAGCTCCAGGACAGCTACAGCTCTGCACCAGCTAGCAGTCTTTACATGCTGCTTAATATAATTATCAATATATGGGAAAAAAACAAGTAAATGAGGAGTTGCCATGGCAACTGCTACCTCCTAGGAATACGAAAGATATGGGACCACCCTCACTGAGGGAATGTTTTATTCATTGTTTCGTATTTTGAATGTTCAGCAACGTTCTGCTGCTGGACACTGCTGTGCATGTTGGCGACCTTCACTTGGTAGCACTTGCATTTTGTTGGCTAGTTCTGCCTCAAGAGAGGACCCTAATTTCCAGCGCTGAGAAGCAAGACTAAAGGCAAACTCTCCGATCAGCATGGTAACATCTGCTTGTAATTCAAGTGCCTGCTGATGGTCAGCACTTCCCCTGCTAAATTACAACATGCTCCCAATTTATAAACCTCCTAAATAACAAGCAAAAGTAGGAAGAAAAGAAATTAATTTCAGTCTTCGCAACGATACGCAGATAAGGACCCATGGGTTTTTCTATTTGTTTGTGGTTTTTTTGAACACGCACTGCTTTTTCCTAAATCACTTATTTCACCGATAGCTGAACTTTCATGCATTCAAAGCATTTTGAAGCATATGCCTAAAACCCATCGGTATTAATAGGACAAAAGCACATGTCAAAACGTTTAGCTGTATAGGAATGGCGCTAAGTACATGATTAAAGTTAAGTATAAGCTTAAGCTTTGAGGAATTGCAGCCTTACACTGTCAAATTTAGGCACATGGGCATGGAATGTTATTGCTGTACAGAGCTGAAAAATTTAGATTTGGGACAAGGGGGACAATATTAGTATTTCAAGATCATAGTCGGTTTCCAGGACACAGAAAGGCACACCACAAAGAAATAAATACATGGCTTGTGTACCAGCTTCATTAATATCATAAAATACTGGAGGTCATCTTCAGAGAATACGACATTTTACAGATACTCTATTTTTATGAATGGACACCACAAGAGAAAGGAAGTGAAGCTGAGGGCAAAATGCAAGATACTCCTACTAGCAGGAGTAGTAGAAGTAGCAATGATAAAATAAAACTTTAAAACCCAACCTAAATTCCATGTAGCTGCCTCTATAAACCTAGATCATGTTCATGAACTCAAAAAATGATTTAATTTCTCACCTTTGTTAAGGCTAAGCTTTGTCACTCTGACATCAGCAGACTAGTCCATTTTCTTCTCCATTTTTGACCGTATTTTATCTCCTGTTCAGCTTATGCACTTCTCTTTTTATTCCTGCTGTAGTGTTCTTTAGAGATGCACCGCTAATTCAGCCAGCAGAGACAACAGGACGTTCATTCCCACTACCTATCATTTCCTTAAAGAACAATCTAAATAGTATTTCTAAGCCACGGAGTAATATTACATTAGCGCAGTGCAAACACACTTGCATGTAATATGAAATATAAACTTCTAAAAAAAAAAAAAAAATCAATATTACCAGCTAGAAGTAGAAACAGGATGATAATGACGAAACACAAAATAAAACAATAATTAAAAAACAAACAAACAAACAAAAAAACAAACAGAAAAAACCAAAAGCCTCCACTCTTGTGTGTATTTCTTTATCTGAAGCAGACTGGATTTAAACCAATCTAAGTCTATGCTTTAAAAAAAAGCAAAAATGCAAGCTTACTGTGTCTTTTGGAAGCAGAGAAACAGAATTCAAATCATCCTTCTAAAAAATTCTCATTTTAAAAGTGTCATGTATGGAGCAGATGCATCTGAACAGCTGACAGTGGCAGTGTAATATTCACTTGGTTGGGTTATGCCATATGAAAGAAAGAAATTCACCCTATTTTCCTTCCTCGAAAAACGGAGATTTTTTTTTCCTGCCCCGCGAGATGCCTACTCAATAATGTAATAGAATGAGACAGAAATTACACGTGTGTGGAAGGGCGCTAACAACACAGCCAAGACAGCAACGTTTCTGCCACCAACTATGTTCTTCTTAAAGAAAGAGGGAGAGACAAGAAGCAGAAGTATGAGGTAAGAGGGTGGGAGCGAGAAAGAGGTTTTCTGCGAGGAGGATGCATTACAGGACAGTCATACAACACGCTCTTCCCTCTAGGCAAGACAGTCAGCAAGTAGCAATAACAGCTTTTACTGCGACAGCAGCTGTGGCAGTAGGAGCTGCAGCCTTAAAAAAAGACACATTCCTGTATTCTCTTTTCCTAGTATTTCCTTTCCTAACTTTCTAGCTTGCTCTGCTGCCAAGGCTAAAATAGCATCGCTCTGTGCATCACATCATTTGAGAGAGAACTGTTAACTCCTGCACTCTCCCGCCAGACGGGAGATGTGAGCCCGACTATGTCGCTAGTACAACTCTCTCAAAATGTTTGAGCAAATGGTAAATTTTGCCCCCTAAACACGGCTGAATTCCTATCTCAGTACTCAACGCAGAGTGGCACAGCTCCAAGAAGAGGTGCTCAACCCACCCGATGTGCCCATACAACACACCCGGCAGCTGGCAGACCCGGACACCAGTATTTGGATATCAGCGAGTATTTGATTATTTTATCTAAGCAGAACAGTGGCAGGAGAAGCTGTGAGCACCCTCTCCTCCTCCCACATCCTCAGTGCTGCGGGAACCATGATCTCCTAGGACATGGGATAGGTGTGCTCCAGCCTTACAGGAGGAGAAGCGAGGGCGAGTTGGTAACCTTCACGTTTTGAACTCTGTGCCCGTAGGTGAGGACAGAAAGATCATTCAAGCGCAACATCCTTCCGCTGCTCTGCTCCTGAGTTTGGTGTTTCACCACTTCTCCCACAAGTGTCCGAAATGAACTGTCCTGTATCAGGGCAGGTGGAAGGGTTTGTCTGACAAAATATTTTTGCCTTTTTTTTTGGGGGGGGGGGGGGGGGGGGGGGCAGAGCTGAGGGTGAGAGTTGTTGGGTTTGGTTTTAGTTTTTGTTTTCATTTCAAATGCGGAGAAAAAGAGATGGCGGGGGGAGATCTTCAAAAGCGTGTCAATCCAAACAGAGATATATTTCTGCTCTGGTTCCCAACTTGGAAAAACCAATTCTTCATGCAGCCAAATTTGCAGGCAGAAGGGGACTATCAGCTGAATTTCCTGATGGGACGCCACAAATGCTGCAACAGCCCATAAACCCGTGAGCTAAGACTGCTGCACCTTTTACTGAACCCCATTCTAGACTCCATCACGGATGATTTCTAGCCATGTCTGATATCTCTACAGATGGGCACTAGAAACTCTGTCCTGATGGACTCGCACCTCCGAAGCACTGCCATACAACACAAGCAGCCACAAAATCGCCCAGGAGGGGAACGAGGGCACATCCACTTCACCCTACCTCTACGTCAGCGTGGGGCAGAGCTCCAAGTGACTGCAAGGCAAAACAACAACAGCAGCAGCAAGACTGTTCAGTGCTTCCACAGCCATGAGGTCTTTTTGATGTCAAGCACACACAGTGACTGACGATGGCAAAAGCAGGTGTGGGGAGAAGTTGTCAGGATTTCATCGTTTAAGCGAAAAACACTTCAAGGGAGAAGAAAATGTTCAAATTATAAAAAGGCCTATTTTACTCATGCACTTTAAAATTGCAATAATCCATTTGATGCCAAAAAGAAGAAAGAAAAAAAAAAAAAAAAGAATCAAAGAACAATAAGAAAGATGCTCTGGCTTATAATCTTATTCTCTTGTCTACAAATTCTGTAGCCCTTTTCCTTCCTGTTCTATCATGGATCTTCCACAGCTGTAACAGCCCTCAAGCTACGGACAGGTTTCAGTCCAGTAAGAGTGTCTGTGGCTTTTTACAGCTGAAGATCCATGATGAAGGACTGAAATATCCTCAAGTTTGCACACTTGAACAACACTAGAGATAAGAACAAACTTTAAAATCCTGGATAATCCTCACTTTACTAATAAGCAATTTTATCTAAATCCTCCTTTAAAAAATCGTGCTTCCCTGAGTGATGCTAGGGGAAGTAAGTTACCACGTCCAATTTCCAGCTCTATTCAGCGAGTATTAACCTCAGCCCCTGCCAAGTCGTGGGGGCTCTTTGCTCCTCCTCATCTCAGCTGCCAGGAGTTTCATCCTCATCCTCTCTCCCGACAATCTGAGGTTTAGCTCTCTCCAGGCTCCCTCCCACATGCCGCCGGGTATCCCGCTCCCACTGGCCGCCCTAATGCTCGCTCCTGGCTCACAGTACCAGTCTGCAGTATTACAAAACACTTATTCCCTCAACACCCTCGGGAGGCAAAGAAGTGCAATTACGCTTTTATGGCTCTGAAGCTGCAGCAAAGGAAGGTGAAGAGAGGGATTTGCAAAGGCACTTACATTTTGGGGCCCTCAGCAGCGACAAAACAACTTCCAGCTTTGGGTACCCAGAGCAGGACCCACAATACCCAGTGAAACCCCCAAGTCTCCCTTGTAACTCATTCGAAAAAAAAGGCTTCCTTCTCACACTGGGTTTTGGGGCTAATGCACTTGCTCCAGGTGAGATCTGATCAGAATTCCTGGAGAAAAGCAAAGTTTCATCCAAAATGTGACAATTAATTAATCAGCATACTCCAAACCTTTTGTTGAATGCAGAACACTTCCCAAAGGACCCTCCAGCAAGTATCGCCCCACAACAGGACACGCACACACAAAAGAAAGGCACTTTTTTCCTTTATCTACATGCAAAGAAGTCTTCTGAGAGGTTTGCTCCACGATAAGATCCCCAGGAAACTGCAGTGACTTGCAGACATTCACACAAAACCTGCAACAGCCTATCACCAAACTCTGAGTCAAAGCGACGCACTTCTTGTAATAGGAAGAGCCAGGGCTGGTCTTGAGGGCTGAGCCTACGTCCAGAGTACTAATTCAAATAACATAATGCACAAGTTATTAATCAAGAAATAAGCACAAGAAGCGGCTAACTAGAGATCTACATCCTATTGCTCCAGATTCGTGCAGGTGGTCACAATGCCAGTGCAGTGCAGCCACGCTTGTAGACCTAACGTATTACATCTTAACAGCGCCATAGGGAGCTATCCTTGGGCAAGTGGGGAAACAAAATGGGCACTGCACAGGTTGTCCTTTCCAGGAAAGCAGACAGGGGCCTTTTCTAAGGTGAGTCAGGAGAGCTATGAAATGATTATCTTGACTGTACTCATGCTGCAGAGGTATGTATTGACCCGCAGTAGCCTTCATCGTGTAGCTGCAGTTGTAACGCAGTTGTTCAAATGTTAGCTGGAGCACAATCACAGCTTGAAAACATTTGCAATGTGGAAACTCTGCCTAGCTTCAGTTTTAATTTTGTGCCCTGTTTAGAAGATTAACCGTGAACCACAGTATTGTATTCCAGCTGGCTTTGCTCAGAAGAAGCCAATCCAACAGCAATGCAGGACTTCTGATCTAACCAGGATCTCCTAGCGGCATGCTGTACTTCCCCACGGCTTGCAGAGCCATGTCCCTCATTAGCACAACCACATCAAAGCAGCGCGCACACAGGTCGAGTCACGGCATGTGCAGATGTGGCTGGCCGGTGTACTGCCTGGAGAACGGCTCTGCAGCAAGAGTCACCTATGCAAACCTTTGCCTGGCTATCTTTGCTGCCAGGTTTGGGCAACAGGAACACAGTAACGGTAATACATAGGATGAAAGACAGTAATTTGTACTGAAAACAAATTGAGTACAGTTAAACAATCTCCTTGCTGCAATCTTCAATTTAAAAAATGAAAGGAAATGAGTGAATAATTCCTTTCCTCCTTAGGGAATAAGGGAAACCAGATCTTCAGAAATGGGGAGTATAAACAGCGAGGCAAGATCTATTCCCCAAAAAATTCATCTATAGAGCAAATATATTAAAAGTTTTTTCCATTAAAACATATTTGTTTCTCAGCTTATGAACTAAACAGAGCAAACTGCACATACATTTGAAATTCTGCATTAAAAATGTGTGCAAACATTTCCAATAATCGAGATGACTGTGAAATGTTTGTGCCAAGTATTTCAATAGCTCTTCTTCATTTGAAGATAGTTCATATCTATCACATGGTATTGGTTCCAGGCCCAGTGTTTCAGCCTGAAGTACTCAAACATCGTGAGTCAGCTCCCCTCAAAATCATTTCAGTGACTTAAAATGAGACACAATACATACATAACTCTCGGGTTCTTTTTAAACCGCCTTTTATCTCACATGTATCTATAGCACTCATTTTCAGGCTGCTTTTTTCTAACACTAAGTTAAGAAATTTACTACAAATATTAATACATTGAATGTGAAAAAGGCAATTTTCTCACGCTCGCGTTGTTCCGGGAACTGGAGAGTTAAACCACCATTTATCACAAGGGAATCCTGAAGGTCAGCTTGCTGCTCCCGGACCGCGAAGCTGAGCTGAAGCCCCCCCGAATCCCACAAGTACACTCAACCTATTTGATTGCAGGGGGGTGAAACAGAGCAGACGGTAGAGCAGTGTCACTCCAGGATGACACCGGCAGCGGCACTGCATGGGACGCTCTTCACCTTAAGCTATCGAGCTGTCAAATAAATAATGCCCCCGGTGGGGGCAACAGATCCCCGGCATGTGGCATGTCAGGGTGCAAACGGACCTGGGAAAGCTCCTGTTTCTGCTTAAGCTGGGTTATGCCTTTGCACTGATTTCTCTTTTTAAAATTCTAACTTGTTACTTTCGTTTATGGCGTTTTTCTCAGCAGCCATCACCACCCCATCTTGGGTCCAGCCTTGCCAGGCTGCGGCAACTCCAGATTGCCAGAGACAGCCACGCTGCCTAAACATATCAAACAGCAAAATTGTGAAATTTCAGCCTAAAAGAAGGTTTCACAAGCTGAAAAAAACCCCAACAACCCACACCCAAAAGCCAACACAAAACCCCACCAACCCTCCAAACGAAATAAAAAAAAAAGTGCCAAGAGCTCATCATGCATATGAAGTAAGTGGATGCACAGTTCTGCATGGATTTTATTTATTTTTAAAGTCAAACGCTCCCTATCTCTTTGATGCGCAGAACCTGCGCCTCTATCCTTCCAAATATCAGCATAAGGAACATGAAAGCTACCCAGATTTTTTTCTTAATCTGAGCCTTAAGACAGCCTCATGTCAGTTTGGTTAGTTTAAAGCCAGAGAAGCTCAGGACCAAAATACTCCAGCAAAGCAACCATTCTGCAGCCTGTTGGACAGCAATGTTTTTAAAAAAAAAAAAAAAAAAAAAAAGGGGGAAAAAAATCACCCCCTGATACTCTCCAGCGTTCATAGAGCAGCGCTGCATAGAATTGTCACAATAAGTTAATATGACAGCATAAAAGCCAGTACTCACCCTGGGATTATACAATAAATAGGCTCCATTAAACTACTCTGTAAACTCTCCTGTGAGAAAATTCTCTTTGATCCAGAACTTAATAGGAATTATTTAATCATAATGAGATGGTAATAAAACAGCATCACCTGAATAAGCTATTTTATTACCTGTTTTATAATTAGCTCTTCTTCATTATAATTCTTTCAGATATTTCAAACTCATAATGCAAAGGGCACATATAGAGGTACCTGGAGCAGACATGTATTTATATTTGTGCTAAGAAATTCTTTATACAGCAGCCAATGTATTTTGGTATTTATAAAGTTTATGACTGCCCTCAAGGGGAACTCCCTAAAGCAATCTCGTCACACAGATGATGGAGAAAGGATGGCATCCTCTCCGTGGAGACCATGTAGCAGAGAGCAGGAAGGGTGAGCTACCTTCCTTCTTACCTAAATTTGGGCTTTCCTGGAAGGGGCAGTCTCTGTCTCCTCTCTCTCCTCTAAGCCCTCATTCCTTCCCCTCCCGTCAGTGGGAACTAGGGACTCAGTTCAAATCTAACGTGGCCTGGGGTTGGGGTTTTTTGCTAGGTTCCTTTTCAACACCACAGCTACTCAAGCACTTGTGTTGGCACCAAAGAAGTGACAGCAAAATCCAAGAAAAACAAGACCTGTCCTGTCTGGTGTTTAGAACTGAATCCACAGCTTAACCCATCTCCACTGACCATGTTCATGCAAAAGTTTTTTCAAAGACTAAAAAATCTGGTTGTAACTTCTGTAAGAAGTAGTACATCCTTCATCTTCTCCAACCTTGTCAAGTTCCTGCGCCAAACTGGTGTCATGTAAGACCTTAAAACTGCAAATACATGACACAAGCTTGGAAAACCAGGATGGCTTTTCACCAAAGCACATCGTTGAATACGACTGGACAGCCGTTATTGAAGTTTTCCAAAAACTACCTGGCACGGGCGGCCACGCACCAGGCAAAATACTCACGGGAATGATTTATCTTCACTTGCTGAAGTTACAGGCAACTCAAAACAAGTCTTACAGTGGAAAGCATCGAGAATCCTTGACTGAAAATAGGGGCAGAGCATGTGCATACACTGAGCTATTTAAAAAGTAATGTGACGTAATTGGATTCCACATTTCTGGAAAGGTTTTTGATCACACAGATGTACAACCAGAAGCCCCTACAGAGCATTCTACAATCTTTAATGTTCATACACCCTGTACAGCTGCACATCTCTTAAACAAGGCTGGAAAAAAGCAGTGTTTCGCTCTTAATTTTCCTCTACTCTAAAACTTTAAATAAAAGTTGCCACTACTATAAATTTTCTGTCTCTGGCCACACATCCCTCCTAAGTACTTTCACACATATGCCACAAAAGTTAAGAGTAGTAGAATAATTTTGTAACATTTTGGTGTTGCTAATAATTTCCTTTAGCGCAATATTAAGTCCATCAGACTCTTCTTGCTCTTAGGGCTCTCTTTGAGACCTCAAAAAAGTATTAACGGATAACCCGACAAGCCTCTAAACGCTGTTGAGCTTGTAACAAAAAAGTCATGCCAGAAACCAAAGCCCTGGCTGTAAACACGCAAAGTGTTAGGCAAGTTTCACTCTAGTAAGAATGTAATTGGATTAAAACACATCATTTGATAATTTTGCAGTTAGTCACTGAAATAAGCATGTGAGTAATTCCAATTTTGCAGATAACTAGTCATCTCAGCGCAGTTGTACGATTGGTAGAAAATTATTTTTAGGAAATTTTGAAACACTGCACTATTTAAAAGCATGTCAAAGATGCAACTGAAAAAAACTGTGGTACAAAATTCTGTCACTATCTCAATTTGTGAATTACCCAGCTCTCGATATTCAACTCTACGAGAGTGATTATGGGCTGGGGCCAAGAAGGGGCAGGTGTGATAAATATCTCTCTTTTATGCCTACATAAAGTTCTCTTATAACATGAATAAAAAAAGTAGATAAACAATCTGTGATGACAAATTAGCATTTAAAATTTCTAGGCTATCTAACCTCTTCTGCACGTACTCTGAACAAACACTAATAAAGTGTTCGGCACTACAATGTAGCTGTTTGGGTAGCTAAATAGTAATGAGCAGATGCTTAATATCAGCCTTTAAGCCTCAAAATGTACAAATACAATTAATTGCCAGCCCAGTTTTGGAGGCTGGGCTGTTGGAAAAACAAGTGTCTTTGAAATTCTGAGTGATAGGCAAAATTCTTCTTTTTGGGGAGAGCGGTGTGTTATTTTTAATATAATTAAAACCTTATTTTTATTGCAGGTATCATTTTCACTGGTGTTCCGCCCACCCCCATCCATGGGTATTGAATTCCTCTTATTTATATTCTTGTTGTTACATGGAGAAAGTCAAAGTCTGAGCAACCCCGATGTCTTTTCTAAATAGACAATTGCACTATTCGGCTCTTAACAACGTAAGCAATTTGAGGTTATCAGTCTGTTTGCATGTGTTTTCACTGTGCTCAGCACAATGAAACCCTGATCTTAATTACTGGCTATCATCATAAAAATACCACTATTACTACTACCAGCACTGAGTCAGAAGCATTGTTTTATACACGATTACTAGAAGGTGAACCTCTCCAGTCTCGCTTCCCTGATCAAGCTGAGTGAAGTAATGCTGAAAATAAAATAGCCTTTTAAAATAAAATCAGTTTTCATAGTCTAAAGTGCTGCTGGAAATAGGACAATATAAGCTATTCAATCCCGACACTGTTTCTGCGAGTACAATCTATGGTTTATAATTAACAGATATACAATACTTTTCCCTTGCTACTCCTTTTTTAAGCTCTCCTACATTTATGACTGTGCTAATTCCCAGTGGAAGCGCCTACACTGCAATGCTGCTGAAACTCCCCTTGCAGCAGAGTCCTGCTAATACAAGGCATTGATCCAGCAGCAATTACTAGTGGGGTAGTAGAAAAGTTACACTAATTCCCTGTCTTTATTTTTTTCCCTGTGCTGCAGGGTATCTGTTTCTCAGGCTGTGAGATGTGTGCGATACCTGCTGCTAACGTTACAGTGCTCCCCATAAACGAGGGCAAGCCCCGCTGCCCGGGCACGGGCGCCGGGCAGGGAGGGCACTGCCGTGGGCAGGAGTGATCCGGGGCTCGGCTCCCGGCTCTGCCTGATTTTCCTCCCTGCGACCCCACACTTAGGGAAGAGGCCATGTCTACGCATAATCCAAGGCAGGGGGCACATTTCAGACAGGTCGATGGCCTTTGCTAACTAAGGGCATTGCTGACGCACTTGGACCCTTACCAGTTTTTTCCCCTTACGAAGCCCGTTGAGGCGGTGATGCCACCTCAGCCCCCAGCAGGTGAAGGAGGGCTGAAGGAGGATTACCGCATCCACACCCCTTTAGGAGTCTGCACATTACAGAAAGAGAATCAACCAAGACCCTGCTGAAGAGGACTCTCTCTCCCCTGCCACACCACTTGGCGTTTGGCCTATGAAAAAAAAATTAACAGCATTTGAGGAGATTTGTTTTATATCACTGCCTGGTCACAGCTCTCAAGAGAGAAGGGATGGGGGGAACCCAGAGCCAGGAAGGGCTGAATTACGCTGTCTCATACATCACTCTGCACTCTATCAATTTCTTCTATAAAACGAAGAGCAAAGTATACACCTTAATTTCGCTGACACTACCCCTGCTCAGTAAATAAGCATTCTGTATCAATATTTACTTCCCTCTGCACAAGGCAATAAAGCATTGTTGGAATTCAAATCTTCCTCACTCCCTTTCAGAAGTCTCGGCTACCCTGAAAAAATCAATCAGCTGTAGCAGTCACTCCTGAATGGTTTATAATAGCTTAGCTCAGGCACTGGGCAAACTTGAAGATTATCACCCAAAAGCTAGTTCCCTGTGAATGCAGCCCAGTACTATAAATTCTTCTTAAATTTATCACCCGCTATTTTGAACAGGCATCAGCTCCTGTTCGGTGTATTTAGCAAGGCTGAAGGAAACACCCCGACACAACAAGCGCAGTCAAAGGCACCCCTACACAAACCGCCCGGCGCTCGGGTGGCCACGCGGCCCACGGGGAACGGCCAGAGCATCCTTCCAGCCGGTGGCTCTTCAAGAGCTGTCTGAAACCAGGCTCAAAGCGATGTCAATGTTTTGAGCGACTCAACACACAGCAGGTTAGGAGTTACCTGTGTTGTTACCTAGAGAGAAAGGGAGCGCTGAAGCAGATGAGAGGAGCAGCAGCCACCCAGACAGTCAATTAAAGCAGCTACTGCAGAGAGTGGCAAGGAAAAAGGTAGACAACACAGAAAGCTCCTGGCTTTCAGGTATACCAGCCTTTTGGGGTTTTGTTGTTTGTTCCCCCCCCCCCAAATACAATCTCCAAGTGAAGTTTTGCCCCTGACAGAGGGAAGAGGGAGAGCAATTCAATTAATAAAAATAGATTACCTTTCACCAAGTTAAATAAAAGCTAATAAAAATGAAATTCCAATGCACATGGCAGATTTATGCTAACCACTTCACTGAAAGATAGACACACCTGGGCACGATATTGAAAACCATCAAATTAAACTTTAGTGACTGCAACAGCAGGTGACAGAGCAGCGCTTTCCCTTACAACATCTTTCGACTATAAAGTATTACATACTTTCATTCTGCCTGAATCAACTTTTCAACAAGCCCTTCTTGAGAAAACTAAATACTATTTCCTGCACCTCGCCATGGCCTTGCACGTAGCTGCGGGGAAGGGGAAGAGGGCTGACACCAAAACCAGCTCCCAAACAAGGGAACCATTTCTCAGAAGTACTTCTGACCGGATTCCAGAGCTACAGTTTCTAAATAACGGAAATACTTTGTTTTTGCAAAGTACCATGCTGCTGCAGCTGAAGTTGTGCTGTAATAATATGTATATAATAAAAACACAAAGCCATGTAAGGAGCCTTTTGTTTAGACACTATGAACAGTTTGACATCTTTCATCATAGCCAGCACAATGCCAGAATTCTTTTATTAGAAAAAGCCACAAAGATCTAGAAAACAGTAAGATCCCATATTATGTAAATGCTAACTGGGGACAAACAGCTTAATGTCTAATGACAACAGCAGGCGCTGTAAATTTGGCTGCTTGGGGTGAAGGGTGTTTTGCTTATTATTTCTGCAAAGTCATTATTACTTCAACCTTATTCACACGCAGACATAACACACACAGCTGAGTGCATCGTATTCGTGTGTGTGCTATGCAGAAAACCCTCTTCCCCATTCCCTGGACATGAGATTTCCCACTCTGTACCACAACACGAGCACAGTCTTCAAGGGTAACATGGAGACAACCAACCAAAGGCTGCAGGTCTGGGATTCCAGAAAACCTACGGAGTACAGAAAACCAACTCCTGAGCATGGAAGTTGCTGGATTTTTAGCAACCTCTACTTTTAGAGTCACCACCCAACGTACCGTGGTATCAGCTCCTACAGCGAGTGCCTGCACAGGCACCCACCGACGCCCCTGCGTGCTTACTGCAAGTGGGGCCTTAGCATCACCGAAAGAACCATTTCCCCCCCGCCTCGATTTTGCGAAACGTCTAAAATTCAATTAGTTATGCCTTCTCTCTTCTTCTGCGGCCTAGGCAGTTGATCTCACACTGTGACAAATGCAGCTTGGCTTTGAATTTCAGCAGCAAAAGTTGACTGCCCAAATGCACGCAGAAAGCAAAAAGCAAAGTGATGCAATCATAGCTAAGCTGAATTCATTTAGATTTTAAATGAACACTTGCAAAGCAGTTTCTTAACACTATTCACCTTGCTCTCCTCCCTCCAGAAAGAAGCACCATTTTAAACGATCAGAAAATCCTCAATTTCATGTTTATAGTTACGCATACAACATATTCTCTTTTATATCATCACATCATGGAGAATGTTAGAGATTTGAATTTAATAGGGAAACAAAGAAAAACACCCTTAAGTGTGTATTTATCTTTAAGCACAGTAGTAGGACTGCTTAATTCCAAGGCAAGATGTCCAAGATGATGGGCTGAGGATGAACAGTCCTTTGGCACATCCAGTACTTTAACATGCAAATGTTCAAATGACTTCATGAACAGTACAGGGCAAACTGTCACCGTTGCTACATTTGAACACGGAATTACATAAAAAAGTAAATTTTTTGTAACAAGAAAACTATACATATAAAACAGACAAGAAGCAAGCACAAAAAAGGGCTGTACACAAGAGTCACATAAAACCACGGCAACAGCTGCGTTCTCCATACAAACCCTCACCTCACACCATGCTCCCCTGGTACAAACCCCATCTTCTCCGGACAGGAGAATTTTTCCCCCCTGTAATTCTTACACGTTCTCCAGACCCCCATCATCTGCTCCCGTGTTGGGATATAAAGCACACACGCTTCCATTCCAGCACACTTCACATTTCCCAAATGCAGGCATAACCTTCAAGCTGTGAAACGGCACATATCCAGGCATACCTGCTTATTAGGGAAAAAAGAAAGGAAAAAAGCCCACTACTTGCCTTCCTTTCCGGGGGGGACAGAAGTCAAATGCAATTACAGTCCATTTTTTCGTAATTGCAAGTAATGATTTTGAGTTTGGGTTTTTTTTTTTTGTTTTTTTTTTGTTTTTTTAAATTGGTGACAGACAAAAGAAATGCAGTGACCTGTAGCAGCCAGGCAGTCTTGGTTGGCTCTGAAGCAGCCGAATCGTCATAGATGTGTCCACGAAATTTCAGTGTCAGTGACATCTCTACCTAAAGCATACAGCTCAATTGTATCTGCATGACAGATATCTAAAGCTCAAGAAAATACTACCAACAATTGGCATTGGCAACCAAACGGGCTATGAAGGCAGAAATTACAGCAATCGCTATTCATTGATACATGGTATGGTTGCTTAGGTTTGGGGGTTTCTGGCTGACAGAAAAACTGCAACTTAACTGATCAGGACTTCAATTTCAAAAAACACCTTGCAGCTGAGAAAGAACCGGGATATACAGGTATTATTTACTGCATATTGAGATAATGATGTTCTATTGTTACGATTCATCATGTAGTTACCACCGCTTCCAATGCTTTGCTTTGTTATTGCAATATAGAGTCTGATGGCAAGACTTTGCCTTAAGATTTATCTGCAAAACCACGCTGACTTCTATTGAAGTCTTTTATCCATGAGAATTTTTTAGTGAAATAATGTGTGTGGGTAGAGTGGAGGCAGTAAGAGAGGAGCAAACAGAGGGAAAGACTGGTAGCGTAAAAAAGAAATCAGTGTCATCTCACTGCAGTGTTCTTTTACACCATCACTGCACATCCAACCTCACTGCGTGGCATTCGTGTATGACCACTACTGCAACACACGGGGTGAATCAGAGACCAATGTTTTGCTTCTGACTTTATACAATCATTAACTTTATATAAGCAAGGGGATTTATAAAGGGGTGAAATATATTCATGCCACCTCTTTACCCAGTGACATAATAGTTTAGTGCAATTACTAAGGAACCGTGCAAAATGGTACGGTCCCATCTTGACTGCGTGGGGAGCGAGATCTGCATTGCAGGAGATGCGGCTCCGGCCCGGAACCGCGCAGGCAACCTCCGCGAGTGCAGGCACCTGCGGTGCCTCTGCCTGCCCCTGCCAACACGTTGGTGCGGCCCATGCAGACAGGCCGATGCACTTTAGGTTTTTGCATGCAGAATTCAGCACCTGCTGCTTTTAAAAACCTCTGCCACAGTCTTCGTACAGGCCAAAACATCAGTAACTTCGGGGTGAAAAATCTCCTGCACAATACAAATCCTCCTGAACCGCTCCTCTCAGGGACGTGCGCCGGCGGGCCAGCGAACGCTCGCTGCTCTCCTGCCACGCTCACGCATAACAGATGCATCCAAAGCAATACCAGGAGGATAACGCATACGGTGCATTTTCAAGAATCACCACTGAACAGATTTTCGTCCTATAGTATTCTCCCCCTTCATGATAAATTTGCACTTGTAATCAACACAGGCCCGTCAGGACACCAACCAGCCAAGCCTCAGAGCAGCTGCAGGGGTAAGCAGCTTTCCTGCCCGCCCAGATAAGCAGAGGCACAGAGAAGCGATGTAGCTTGGGGCCAAGCTGCGAGCAAAGCCACGAACGCAGGTCCCAGCACTGCCTTGACCTTTTGAAATTGTCCTGCCACTCATGTAGACAACTACAAACAAGCACTTTCAGGCCACGCTTATAAGCTTCGCAATATATTTCTGCATTCACTCTTTTATCTGAGACGTAGAATTAAAAAGGCTCTTTTGAAAATTAGTTTTGTCTATTTAATTAATCTTCCACCCATATAAAAATCTTAAAATGATTATGAACACATTCAATTTTACTTCCATTGATTTATCTCCATCTGATGGCCTATTTTATCCTTTATAAGGCTTGCAATAGCAGAACTGGGTCATGTAAGTAATACAGCTGTAACGTACATTTTAGCGAACCCTGTTATTAAACCTCTCATTCCTCTCTGCTCTGTTCAGAATGAAGCCTATTACAGCAACTGGACTTGAACTGCTTGGCTAAAGCTCAGTCAATTGAACTGACTCAACCTAATTTTTACAGTCTCAATCCTGACATTCAGTGCACCAAAACCAACCCCACCAAGGGAGCCCTCAGACAGTTCTTCTGCACGAAGGTAGACACGACCACCGTGGCCATAGTAGCGTGATGGGAGATTTTAGAAGAGACATGGAGAAAATGAGAGGAAAAAAGGTCACCTGCAGTCACACTGGGGAACGGTAAGAATTCACTTACTCTGAAATAACTTCAGAGCAGAACCTGCAGCGATGCAGGAGCACTAAAGTCGGACTTTGTTTTCAGCTGAAAGTCCAAGGAACAGATTCAACTACGTAACAGCCTTCACCACCAGTGACAAGCGCCCTTGCCAAGCTCCGCTGCAAAACAGTTTGGGATCATCCGACTTTGGACTGGAGATGAAGCCCAGGAAAGTCAGTGCCTGTGAAGGGCATTATTTGGTTTGCTGCTAAGTTTCCGAGTCCCAGAAGTCAAGTGCTGCAGTCTGAAATCAAGATAAAACGAGCTGTATCTAGTTTGCTGTAGGCTGCTTATCAGCAGCGTGGAGACATCCCAGAGACTCGTTATATACAATATACATGAGAGATGTGGAAATAGTTCCTTCCAATTTATTGTATTATCAATGTCCTTAGGTGATAGATTCTGTCTTTGTGAATACTATTAAGAAAGTCGGCACATGACTCCTCTGAAGACTTTTTTTCCAGGTGAGATCCACCTCAATTAACCCAGTGAGTACAGGGGAGATGAAGTATAAGGGCTGTTATTCAGAAGCTGCTTGAATTTCATTTCAAATGGAAATTCATCACCATGGGTGAATTCACCCACTTTAGAGGGCTAATAACTAAGCATTCACAGCACTCTGGCATCCTTGCACAATAAGACCTTTAAGTGAAGGTTTGCATCCAACTTGATGCTTTACTAGGAGACTGCCATTCTCCAGCATCTTTCAGCGTGTATTTTTTGTACTTTTAAAATATTTATGAATGCATTCATCAGTTAATAAGAATTTAAAGGGCAATATTTGAAAGTTAACTCTAGAATTAAGATACTCTCCCAGTTTACATGAATTAAATGTTCAGTTGCTGCTGCTGTACCAGCACATTTGGTATTTAACTTTATGCAATGATGAAAATGGATCATCATGGCATTGAAAATGGGAGTCCTTTCTTCTTCAGACTTTCTAGTTACAGCTCACTTTATGAGAAGGAAATACAGTATTTTTACAGTAACCACCAGTCTGTCTCCTCTTGCTTGACAGACCAGAAGCCCAAGGAAGTCTTGTTAAACGCACATGTTCAGAAGTACAGTTTTCTCATCGCGTGGCCACCACCGACCGCAGCACGAGCGGCCACCTGGCTGGACAAGGCGGCACACAGAAGAGTGTGCGGTTCCGTACGTATGACCTTCCCTGCTTCTCCTCCTCTTTTCTGAAAACAGCACCAAAACTCGTTTTCTCCATCCCTCTCTGTCCCCACAACTTCTTCCTCTCAGTCCTGTGGCTGCACCTCCAGGCCGTCGCCCAGCACCCCCATCAGCGTGCAGAGACCTGCACAGCCTCTTCCCTGAATCCCGGAGCAATGTCCTTCTGCCGCTGCTTGTCAGGCCTATCGTAATGCAGACAGAAAGGGAAAAGTACTTATCCCTACTTGATTAAAATTAATGTTACCTCTGAACACCACACAGAGGTATTATTACTTAACCTCGTCTTCAAGGAAAGATAAAATCCCATCAGCTTTATTTTGTCAATCTTTGCAAAAGTCTGTAATTCTTATTAATACCTTCTGCCCAGGATACTTCTGGAAACTGTTAAAACTAGAACAGGTCCCCAAGTAGCATGAAATAGCCACAGTCACAGAAGATATTCTGAGAACATTGAAATACTGTACATCCTCATTTTATCTCTAATTTATGAAAGAGCTTCAAGAGCCCCTCTCTAGAATGCAGTGAAGTGAACAGGGAAAAAAACTTCCATTCACTATGCAGAGATGTGTTTCAAGTCAAAACACCAGAGAGACTCAGTGACAGGGTTTTGTTGTTGTTGTTCTTATTTGAAATATAATTTTTAAATATATATACACTACTATATATGTGGATTAGTATACAATATGTATATATTAGTATATTTTGGGGGAAACAGAGAGAGAGTAGGCAGGCAAAAAGAATTCCAACCCAGAACTTTAGCAATCTGCTTCATCTGTATCAACCCATTTAGAGGATAAAAACGTACAGCTGTTCTGTGGCAAAACAAAGAGAACCCTTCTCACCACAGCAATCACCAATTAACAGAATTACCTTTTCACAATAGCTTGCTGCCTCGTTTACCTTTCCCATTCTTAGTAGTGTTGCATTGTCAGACATACGAGAAAAATGAATGCTACAGGTGTTCCTTAAAAACTAGTAATAATGCATCACACAGACTGTAGAAGTTCATGAAATAATGATGCCACAAGGGTTCACAGCAGAGGATGAATCGCGTATGATCAATTCTAATCTACTACAGGTGTGACTGTCTCACTTACTAAATAAAAGCAAGACAGGATTGAGAAACCAAATATGTTTTCCATTAGGATGGGAAATAGAAACTGGCATTTTATGCTGGGCTGTGTTTCGAGGTAGAGACACGACTCTTCATCAGCTGGAACCTTCATGAAACCCAAGCAATATTGTCATTCTGACAGCAAACATCACAGCCTTTTTCACAGACATAAGAAAGAAAAGACAACAATTATATTTAATTTTCATACAAACTAATGTGGACTGAATATCTGCTGTCATCGTTAACTCACGTCAGGTTATCAGAGTGCTTTTCTGTGCAATATAAATCATTAAAAGAAATGCTCTTATGATCCAAAGCTTTGCTTCATGTCTCATGCATGTGGTACCTTTCAGATGCGTTACCACTTCACTAGGATTCAATCTTTCTTTTGTAAAATCCTACTTCTCAGCTGTTTTTAACCAAAGCGCTAGCTGGCTGGCCAGGATGTGTCTTTCCAACTGCCTGCCCCAGGTTGAAAACTCCAGCTGAAACATGTCAGCTGGATTCAAGATAAGGGTGAATAAAATGTTTGTACGCATTAAAACAATCTGGCAATCTTTTATTTCAAAAGCCGTAGTATCTGCATAATTTTGAGTAATGACTGGGAATTTAACACAGCAGCCTTTGAACATGAGCTATGCCCTTTTTCTAGTCCTGTGACAACTGGAATCTCAGTCCCCATGCAACAAGCAAAAAACTTATTTGTATTTACTGTTCAGTATTTCATGCGTAACAGGTCAGGGCTCCAGGGGAAAACACAGGTGACTGACATGAAAGATGAAATGGGTCGGGGCCAGGCAAGAAGTCAGGCAAAGAAAGGCGAAAGGGCCGTCAGAGGTGGGGAGGACAAGACTGCGATGAGGGACGGAGGCTGGAGACGGGAAAAAATATTCACAGGTACGGGGGGGGAGAGGCAGAAAGGATGAAATGTGCAGGGGCCTGGCGGTCAAAGACTCCTGAGTCCGACCAAATGGCCTCCAGCACACACCTAACTGAGAAGCCCCTGCCAACGCAGTCCTTCCTCACCTTCATCAGTGCCCGCCTGTATGGAGGAAAGCAATCTTTCCACTGCTGTCTGTGATTTCATTATCTTAAGTGCAGGGGCTAAATATTCACAGCTGCAAATGGACTCAGTGGGAGCTGCAATTTGGTTGTGTAAAGTGCTGTACATTGTTAAGTAGGCTGAAAAAAACAGGTCCGAGGCATCTCAGATTGGACACCTGAAATTAATGGGTAGTTTTGACCTTAATCTCTTGTTGGTCAATTTAATCCTACGACGTGGGGAAAAACTGGAAGTCCCTTACCTCACAAGGAGTTTTAATTCAAGAAAAGAAACTCCCAAGTGCTTATGAACCAGTCAAATACTAAAATGATGAGCACTACAGAGGAGCCCAAAAGGAAATTAATAATTCTGTCTTCAGAACACGGTTTGAATTATGAGCAGAAATAAGGCATAGGGGACACATTGATTAATGAAAGGAAAACAAAATATTGAATAGCCTCTCATTAACTGAGCATCCTACTTTCTGTGCACTGAATGAGGCCAGGGTCCTGTGCAAAAATAGCATGAGACCTTATAAAGGCTTTATTGTAATGCAGATGCACACAACATGCAAATAAAGGTTGCACAGACAATCTTAATTTGAGGATTTCTTAAGGTTTGTGTGCCCTGTTTAGCAGCCTTTCTAATATCCTTTAATGCAGGTATTTTTGTATGTAACAATTTATTGAGAAACGTATTCTGTGCATGCTGAAAGGGATGAATATTTCCACCAGATAAACCAATTGCCTACCCTCACAAATACCAGTGTAACTCAAAAGTGTATTGGACACATGGTTTATACAGATGCAATGCTTTAAATATCCAAGTACACTCCTAGTGCTTTCTGATCAGCTAATTCAAATAACTCTACCTATATAAAAGCTCCTTTGAATTGACACAAGCGTAAGGGCAATATTTTTACATGATATGGAAAACAACAGCGTCTATTCAATTAGGGAGAGATGCATGTTTAAAGCACATTTTGCAGGATGTGACAGCATAGTGGTTTATGTGCCATTAAAGACACTCGGCACCAATGACTTTTGAACTTGGTAATTTTCCTCTTAGTATGGTCATAGTATTATACTTTTAAAACAGAAATACATTTCAAAGGAATATCCCAGAGGCTATGGAATATATCACTAAGCTAATCACAGTAAAGTAATATTGTAGGCAATATTAAAACCCCAGTGATAATTGCCCCAGGTATTTAAAGTAACAGCAGCATTTCCCTGTACTGCAATCAGAGCAAGACAGCCAGGCCTATATCTAAAACAGAAATCAGACTATGCATTTCCCTTCATGATTTAAGGACTTTATACTGAAATATGCTGACCTCTCTTTATCTGACTTACTATAATAAATGAATATACATGCACCCATTAACTTTCAACTGCTTTCACTTTCTTAGTAGTATTTCCCATAGCATGTGCTTTAAAAGAGCAAACCCAGGACAACAGCTATCTGGCAGGATGAAGACCGAGGCAAGGCAGTGCCTGCAAAGTCTTTGAGGAACAAAGTGCTGTGGTTACTCATGCAACAGCGGTCCGTCCACCTCACCCCGCACACCCAAACTGGTACTCATCAACATGCACTGGGCCCACCTAGACATAATTTTTCTTTCTGTCAAGGTGAGGGGCCAGATGTATTTCATTGCACTTCTTGTCTCTCCTGGGGTTCAGCCAGCACTGAAGAGCGTTTGGTTGTGGCTGATTTATGCTACACTTAAACCACCAATGTAGTTGCGAGACCTTCTGTATCACACCAGCCTGCTGTCTGCCCTGACGGCCCCCACGCAACGCTTGAACAGGGCATCTCAGGAACTACAAAAACGGGTCCCTTGAATTCGATCTGAAGAGACTCATTTCTATTTCTAGAGGCCGTAACACGTCGTATGTGGATCGGTCTAGAGAGAAACCCGTAGTGTTCACACAACAGGGGGTTACAGAATCGATGCAGTTGAATTGCACTGAGCCAAGCCCCGGTGGTGCCTCAAATCACGGGCACCGTTATCAGCAGGAGGGCCCGAAACAAAAACAAGCGGAGGCAAGGCACGCAAATTTGGAACATTCCCAAACATCCAAGAAAGGAGCAATCACAGCTTTGAGCAGTTCTGCAAGTACACATGGAAAACCACAGAAATCCTGAAGTGCTCCTCAACCGACTACGCAACCACAGAAATAGCGAGTAGCGCAGGATGCGCGTCCCAGGTAAACAGCAATGGAAGATTTCAGAGAGCATCTGCGCCTGGAGAGCACACGCTGCTCCTCTGCCCTAGCACACACCTACAAAAAAGTTAGCAAACTTCCCAACCCAACGTACCGCCCAGCTTGCCAAAACCACAGATGTCCATCTTTCTAGAGGTAAAGGATCTTCCTGGGCTCCCTTTTCCTGACAGTGCTGGTTACCAGTAACATCTGCCCCCAAACTATCTGATATGTCCTAAAAGCAGCAGCTGAAATCCAAGGAGGAGACTGGGTGGAATTTTTCTGTTATGGTCAAAAGCGTAAGCCACTTTCATTTGGCTTCTGCTAGGAATTGAAAATAAAGCAAATTACTTACAAAACAACTGTAAAGTGCTAATGTAATGCTGCATTATCTGAAAGATGGTTATTATAATCAAGACAGCTCTGCTTTGCTCTACAATCTCCTAATGAGAGACACTGGCAAATGCTATTCCAGATTTTGTGGGGGAAAAAAAATCTTTAATTATTTTTTACTTCTTTATGTATAAACCAGATTACACAGAAACCTCACACAAACACCAGCTTTACTGGCTCCCTCTTACAAGTCAAATGGGCACCTCTCGCAAAGGGGAGATGTTAAAAATATTTTAATACGATGCCATTACCGGTATTTTTCTTGTTGACATTGAAAACTGTCTTGACTTAAAGCTTCTTTGAGAGCGGTACATAAAACTGTTCTGTGTTTAAGCAGTCAGAGGCATTCGTCTCCTTAAACAAGACATTATAATCATTTCTTTTGTAGCCTACTAAAATAAGATTCCAGAAAAACTCCTCTCTAAATAAGGATAAACAACATGGTGGCTTGATCACAGCATACTGCCAGAACAATCACACTTATAATCTTAGCACTGACAGCATATTTAGCAATCTCAGTTACAATTACTTTGGTCTCATTTCACAATATCCTCAGGATGATGATTCTGAGGATGTTAGAGAGAAATCAGGAGCTGTTTCCAGAGATACGACCACAGCTCGGCAGCGCAGACTGAGGAACAAGAAAAGCGCACAGAAGTCATTTCAAAGGAACAATATTCTTGAACAAATTCTACATTTTTTTCAAATGCTTATTTGTGAACATTTTTTCTCGATATCTACCTGGAAGAACATTAAAGTTGGAGGGTTTTCTAGAGAATTGGCGAAATGAAGCCACGAGGCTACATTAAAAGCAGCAATACCAACCGATTTTCCTAACGTTTAGTTCGTATTTTTATGACACGTATATTTGCCACCAGTAAGAACTGCAGCATCCGAGGTTCCCACGTCTAATTTCTGCCCTTTTAAATAAAAGCTCTTTCCAGTCTGGCAGCATGATGGGAAGTATGGAGCACGATTTGTTACATCAGATCAGCGCAATAGCTGTTACTTCAGTAACAGTAATTTCCGAGATCAATGAAAGCAGATACAGGTTTTAAAAAAATTTAAAAAGTGAGAATAGCCTGGCATCGTATTTTTCTTAAGCAAAATATTAAAATATAAGCAATGAAGTCTGAGGAACGTAATCAAAAAGAAACACCTTCTTTTACATTAGAAATGCTCTGAACTGCTGTCTGTGTTATTTCATCATTTTTTCCATTAAATCAGACACTTCTTCTAAATCAAGCCCTTGGGGAGTAAGAGACAAAAGTGATGAGAATGCAATGTGTGAATATAAAAGTGGAGCATGTGTTTTATAACTAACTCTGTTCAGAGATCAAGGGAAATGTCACTGTTTATAGCCATCAGTAAAGAATCAATGTAATTATATTTGTAGTATCAATTCAGGTCATTATTCTAATACATACACTGTAAAGCCACAATTACAATTTAAATCTGCATTGAGCAAGTGCATTTACCTCTTAACCTTAAGTAAAAAACAAACCAAAACCCTCTTCTTTCCCTTTTCCCCCCTACACATCCTCATTATTTCAATCTTGAAGGAAGAGGTAGTTCAGCCACTCAAGTCGGAAAATAACACACCGCAACTGGATTTGCTCTGAAACCTCGGAGATCTGGGTTCAGGAGTGAAACCAGAGCACCAGGTCTTTAAGCCCTGGAGACCTGGATGTAGTAAAACACCTTCATATCTCATGGGAAAGAGAAGAATTCCCAAATTTGGAGCAATTCCTGCTTCAAAAAAAAGAGCAGCACTGCACCAGGATAATTTTTGCCCCTAGTAACCCAGCCACTGCCGGCTCATTACTTTTTGGGAGGGCTGAACTTCAGGGAGAGTGAGACGTGCTCGTCTGGTGCACTGTTCAAAAACCAATCTATGCTGCTACAAACACCAAAATAAAGTGCTTTGCAAACCAGACTATATACAAGAAAAATAGTCTGACAGCCCTTAATCCTCCCTCTATGGCTCAAAAACATGTGAAAGTTAAAATTATAGATATTTACACTATAATATTTTTGTGGCATCATCAACGATCCATTGAGATGAACAAGCACCGGATTGTTTCAGCCCGTCTGCACACTCACACACAATTTAACAGTTAATGAGACTTTGTAGTCATCTTCCCAACTGTATAAGCTAGTGTCTCAACTTAAAAAAAAAAAAAAAAAAAAAAAAAAAAAAAAATTAAAATCCCCAGACATTGCAGCAGGGGACTTCCCGCTGGGAGGTGATTCTCACTTTTACTCCGCTCAGTCTTTACCTATAGTCAGCCTCAAACTTGAATCTAAATTAAAAATTCATTTTGCACGTGAGTCTAGCTCCTCCTTCAAGAGCCCAACACCCATTAGTCATGCACAAAAATTACAAGGAGATAAAAATGTTCTTGCAAACTTAAAAAGCACTGCAAATCCGTCACAGATTTTATCAAAATTGAAGGGCAGAGGAGCTTTACTTGTTCAACAGGCATCCAACTTTTCGGCATTCAGAGAACTTTCCTGCATTTTCAGAATGGAGACACTTACCTAGAGGGGAGGGAAGAAAGAAAAAAAAAAAAAGACACATTAGGCAGAGCTAAAACTTCTGGGAAAGTTTTGCTTTTTAAATGATCAACCTGCATTGGACAAACTTTCATTACAGATTATAATTACATATCATAAATAATTTATTATAATAAGGTTTCATTGATAAACAGATATCAAGTATTAATACTCCATTAATGCATATTTTTCAGAAGTTCAACAAAACTGGAAATTGCTGATGCTTATCTTAACTTTCAGCAGTGATTTGTTAATACTCCCAATTTAGGTTTAATCAACCCCTTGTGCACCAGCTGGTAAAGCGAGCCCCAGATCCAGACTTTCATAAATCCATGTACACTAGGCAAGTTGATATCAAAGTAAAACTTAATATTAAGGTTCGAACTCAGGGTGCAACCCAATTCAGTCATTTTAAAACACCAGCTCCACCTCTGGAAGCCTTGTCCCTGCAACGAAGATCAGCACACTCAGAAACAGCACCGGGAGCAAGGGCTGAGCGTAATGAGGTAGAACACAAAACATAAAAGAAAATTCACTGGAAAGAATAATGGGGAACAATCTCGTAGGCAGAAAATGTATGAAACAGTTTTAATTATCTGCCAAATCTGTTTATTTTTGCTATCGCCTGAAAAGAGCTTCCCTGTAATGTCAGTCAGCATGGACATTTCATGCGCCCAAAGCATCTTGTGATTAGAGCTGGTAGAAATCTGGGAGAGGAGCTCAGCATTTGTGGCTTCCATCCATTAATCCTCCTATTCCAGGCAGAATTTTAGCACAGACTTAAGTCCCAATGACTCAACTGGACTTAAGCAGATATGTAAAGTTGAACATCAGCTTAAGGGCTACCTGGAAGGGATGCCTAATGGCTTACATCACTCTCGTGCATTTCTCCTCCAAACAAGCTAATATTTCTAAGTTTAAAAAAAAAAAAGAAAAAAAAAAAAGAAAAAAAAAAGTCTGCAATACTATTTTTATCCTTCTAAGCCTTCAGGACAAATGCTTTACAGGCCTTCTAGTCTTACAGAGTGCAATTTATAAAGATTAAAGATTAACATTTATAGAAAAATGCCTTTCCCTAATACTGTAGAGATGCCATAAAAAGTAATACTTTTCATTATAATACCACTTTATGGTACATGAGAGCTTTAGTACCCCACAGGTCTTTTCCTTCTCAGTATCTGGAGGGGAAAGAACACAGATTGCAAAAAACTAGATGCTTCTTTCTTTCTTTCTTTTTCCAGCTCAGCAAATATATATCATTACTTCAGTCCCTTCAAGGTGAGCTTTGTTGTGAAGAGAGATAAGGCCCAAAGCAGAGGCAAGGTTTGAACAAAATTAGTCATTGTATATGCATTTTTATCTGTTTTGACAATGTAGAATTTTAATGAAGGAATGCTACAAGGATTCTGCTCTGAAACAAGAAGTTTAATTCTCTCTGTAATTCAGAAAGCAAGTTTAAGTAATGACTTTATAATTTTTAATTATCATGGAAGAATCCTTTTTATGTTCTCTTTTTCTTTATTACTCCAGTATATCCTATCAGAAATTTAATTTTCGTTTTCAACTTAGGCAATAATATTTTTCATTATTTGGCAAATAAAAAACATTAACAGTGAACAAATTAGAAAGGGGCACATGCATAAAATGGCATCATCTAGAGAATATTTGTTTCAGTTTTGCATCAAGCAACTTTTAAAATTTTGCAGTGGTTGTAACAAGTGTATTTCAGCCTTTATTCTCTTAACATGACAGCTCTCCACTCGGTGTCAGTGACAACAGCCTGTACAGCCACCTCTAGACCCATCGACATATTCACTGGCTTTCATGCTGCACTACAAGGGATTCAGGACCACTGTATCCACGCTGTCCCTCAGTGAAAACAAAAAACAAAAAGAAAAAAGGGAATTCCGAGGGTGCTGGGGACAGCTGACTGGGCTCAGGAAGAGCGCAGAAGTGGCAGGACGGGTTTACAGCCAGGTCAGTGGGATAAATATTTGCAAAAGCCTGCTCTCATTTTGGCTACAAGAGCTGTGGGATGCCCGATACAATCTACCCTGATGCTGAAGGCAGTTGGAGCTGGGCAGATTTGCTTTCAAAAACTGACTCAGATTTTCTCTGATCTACATCTACCCTCTTGATAAATCCTGCGAACTTTGACAATTAGCTTGTACCCACTGGGGTGAAACTCTAGTAGCCAATCTACAGCGAACATCTCTTCGTTTCTGCCCATGTGAAAGTTAAGACAGAGTTTAGTACAATCAAAAAAACAAAACAGAACAAAACAATCTCAGAACTAATTACCTGCAATATGTATTCTTAGTTTTATATAATTTTGGCACTTGCCATCAAAATACCACACTCATAAAAAATAGATTTGCCTCCTATACAGATGATCTATTACCACCACAGCTCACGTTATTTCCTCAGAAGAAAATGAAAAGCTCCATTTGAAACTCGCTTAGCAGCTGGTTATTCTGCATTTCATACAGAAGGCAACACCCGTAAAGGTGAAAATGAATAATGATACATTTGTGAAGAAGTCACAAAAATTCAAATGCAAGATTTATCCAGAGCTTTGACACTCCAATCCTCTTAGAGTTTATAAAATAATGCTCTGCGCACAGTGAAAAAAAAAAAATCATTCCACTGACTGTATGAAACCAAAGGAAATTCACCTTATAAAAGAGAAACAAATTAAACAGAAACTAGGAGGCCTAGCAGGCCTGTAATTCATTAGGAGCAGCCCTTAGGTCCCTTGGGAACAGCCTCACATACTCGGCAGAGCTAGGAAATGTGTGGTTAGAGGAAGCCGAGACTGGAATCAGCTGAAAGTTTACAAATCCAAAGAATGGTTCTCTTGTTTAATTCATTTGAACACTTCGGTTGGCTCTGGTAGTTGTGTCCTCCCTTGTTCTGCGCACAGAAATTTGCCCCGCTCCTCTCTCCTCACCAGACCAAGCCCCCTCTTGCTGCATGGCTTGTTTCTACCCCAGCCCACCCTCGCCTCCGCACCAGCCACAACCTCCTCCTGCACAGCCCTGGCCACGCACGCCCCAGCCCTGGCCACCACCACATGGCCCCAGGCAGGGAAGGCTACAGCTATCTTCTATATTCTCATGACCACGCTAACACCAGCACCTGAGCACCCTTGTAGAGCGAGGTCATGCCTCAATGCCATTTTGCTGGTGCCAAGGAAAGACACAGTCATTAGGAGTCCTGGCCAGGCTGCCAACAGTGAGCTATGGAGGACAGCAGAAGGGCTCTCTGCTCCACCAGCCCTGCACTACGTGTCCGACCAACCCTGACTTGGTGGCACCGCTTGACGCCAGGTCCAATTTTTCTGGACCCCTTTCCTGGCATTTCTGTGGTGCTTTGTGGTCCTACCAGGCTGCAGAGCATTAGCTCCAACATCTACGTCTCCCTAACACAGAAAGCCAAAACGCACTACTCTGCATTACAATGAAAGAAAAAAGGCAGAGCGGACTTGATCTTTTCTTCTCTCTGAACGGACTTCAAGTCATGCACTGAAGGATGGCCAACACGGCCTTCACTGATTAAGCTCCCTGCAAAAATGACTCGGGATGTCAGAAGCGAGACAAGATACCAGAGTAACGGTGAAAGGGTAACAGTGCCAAAAGCAAGCGCAAGCTGTTGTGTTTTGTAGGAAAATTCTGTTCTTGATAAATATCTTGCCCCATCTTTGCAGTTTTATAAAAAGGACTCAGGTGCAATGTTCAAGCTTTTTCATCTCCAACAGAGCTTGACCACAGACTCAGAAGCAAAAAAAAACCAAACACATCCTTGTCCAGCAGAGAAGCTGCTATGCGTGAAGTTTTATTGAGACAAACCCCATCAGGAAGAGAAGTTGTGTGGAACACAGCGGACTTGGTCTGAAAACACCAATGATAAACATCTGAGCTGAGTTTACAGTCCAACAGCAATACAAATGGTGCTGAACACCTCTCTGAAATATGCCTGGTCTAACTCAAGCTCGTCAGACTGAAAACTTGCATAAGGATTTGTGTGCAGCATTCAAGATTACCCACGAGATGACAGGAGTGCTCACAGTTTGGGGTGGATTGCTAAAGCCGTAAGGTGAAGTTTAACAGGCAGCGACGGGAAAGCTTTTGGAGTCCGGACACACACAGCAGATCAGCTGCCTATGAAAGACACGTTCTCCTAGCAGAGGCTCATATTACTCCTTTATGTACGTACAACATGGAAAATACTAGTAGCATTTTGAATTTTTAATGCATCCCATATTCACAGAATTTCTTACTTTTGCTAAAAGGGAGCTTCTAGGCAACATTGCTGCCTGTACACCTTGAAAGACACAATCTCTTTGTTCACAACTGCAACGAATTGGATGATGCATGTTAAGAAACTCAGACTGCTTCTAGCTGCTGGGATAAAATAGGTCAGGAGAGCAGAAAACAAGGAGACTAATTCCCACCGATTGGAGTAACATCTAAAACCACTGTCTGTACCCCATATTCTTCAAGCTGTCCTTCCATTAAAGCACCCAGCTCAGACAAGAAGTACCGAACAGCGTGTGACGCAGCTATAAAGGTGTTCTGACATCTGAAATAGCTGATAAAAGCACTGGGGGAAAGCAAAGCTTTCAGGCACCTCATTCTCAGCCAAAAGGGAATCATCCTCTGAAATGAAATGAATTGATGGGGACAAATGTGGTTGGGGTCAAGAGGAATGACCCATATTAACTGCTCCCGTGACTGAAATGTTGTGGAGTACAATTCAAATGATGAGGACATACAGAGATCTGTGGATTATACTGAAAATATGTTCCTGCCAGGAAACAAAGCACAAACTAACCCATTCTCTGAACCCGCAGTGACTTGAGGGAACACACATACATCTTAAACCAATCTTGTTCTAACTCCTAAATTCTTGTTTTGTAATGGTAAAGGCTTAGAAACCATTAAGAAAAAAGTACTTGGGATTTGTGTCTGTCCTGAAAGATCTTCAGTCCCCAAAGGACAACCTGTACAAGACAGGGCAAAGTCTGAAAAAGGGGCCCCACTCGAGCAGCAGTGCACTTTCGTCCTCTGAGGAAGATAATAAATGAGCTCAGGAGCATTTCACTACTTTATAAGAACTGATATTTTACATCTAATGCCTGATTAATTTGTCCCTGAATCAGATAAAGACTTCTGGTCAGAAATGGGTCAGGCTGACGAGTATTAGTAGTTAGGAAAAGAAACAGGGATAGGAGGGACGAGTGAAGAACTGCAGCATCATTGGGTATCAGTGCCGTGCACTGTGTACTCCAGCGAATAACAAACTACTTGACAGTTAGAAGACCACAATTTTCTACCTAACCTACAAAAAAAAAAAAATTCTGTTCTGCCTAAAGAAATACTAATTTTTCAACGTCCCATTTCAAAAAAAAGGGGGGAGGGGAACTCACCTGTCAGTCACAAAACCCACAGCAGTCTTTACTACTACACCTTGGAAGAAATCCTCCCAACAAGCACGCGGACGTAACAGATCCCTTTGTAATACCACACTGACATTCTGCAATAGCTACTCCAACTGATCCCCCAGAGATACATGCTACAAAAACAAGCCAAATTATAATGGGACTCTGTATATCAGGGCAATATAACATACAATTACTGTAGCCTTGCCCTGAGGCATTTCACAGGGAGATGAAAAAAAAAATACCCTACATCTAAGTATTTAACAGTTTTTTCTTAAGAGGATAAAAAGAGGCGGCTCATTTTCCTGGCCGTACCAAAGCCAACAGCATTGTGCTGCGTTAATTAGAGGAAGACTGAAGGATGGATCCCCTTCATGAAGGACAGGTTTGTTGGGCAGTCGTTAGACGTCGCACAGGACGAGGCCAGCGAGCGGCACGGCGGTGATGCGCAGCAAGGGCAGAGCGAGGACGAGCTGTGCCGTTCATTAGCTCCCTCACCGCACACTGGTTTCTCACTCGTACGAGTGGAAAGAAGCACAGCACAGTATTGCAGCAGCTCATTAGTAAATGAGAGAGGCAGATAAAGAGTGGAGCGAAAGCAGTCACTCCCTTAGGCCAGCCAGCGACCAGGCTCCGTTTTGGAGTAACTTCATGTGGTCTGGCAGCTGCAGAAATTGGTTCCCTAAAGAGCGTTGTGAGGACCTTGAATTATCCCAGACACCATCCCATGATGTCTACCCCTTAATCACAGCCAAGCTTTACAACACATCCAGAAACGCCCCGCGCCTGAGGCGTGACAAAACGGATGGCACTCAGCTGTTTATGTCAGGTGGCGGAGACTCGCCAGCCCACGTCCTGACATTAAGGGAAACCGCAGCTGCCCAGGTGGTGGGAAAGACCAGGCAGAGCTTCCAGAACTGGGTCTGGAAAGAATTAAGTCTCTGCTACGATAGAAAATCTTGTAGGACATAAGTATTGACACAGATGAATCTCTTAATAAAGACCTAATTTAGTTGTTTCCCCTAAAAGAGCTGTGAATGCCTGTTCCCACCCAAATACGGCATGCTCAGTTACTAAGCTCAACTGGCTAATTCTCCTTTGGCACTTACTTCGGTCTTGTTCAATAATATCCCCAACATCACCTTAACAGTTGAGCAACCAACCGTGAGAAAGGCATTACTCTTAGGTACTGCTTAAGAAAAACGCAGTGTTTATCTTTTTTTTTTTTTTTAATTGGAAAAAAGGAACTTATCTCTATGGATAAAGATCATCCTGTCTACACAACCATCATGAAGTCTCTGCTATGTATCACTTTGCTTCATTACATGCAGAGATGCATAAAAGCCTGTTTTTGAGAACATTAGACAGACAGAATACTACAATACTTTGCTCATGTCGATCGGAGATTCACGCCAAGCGAGGCTCTGGAGCACATGGGCCAAAGCCATGCAGGTTTGCGTTCAAAGCAGTAACTGCCTGGGTTGACTGGGATTACAACAACTTCACCTCGGTTTACTAGTGCCTCACTGGGACCTTTTGAACCTTGGTTCCTGGAGCGCACACACTTGGTAATATGAGGCACGTACACAGGAATGTGTTCAGGGTTCCTCCCAGTCCAACCAGTATCATATAGAAACACAGCATCAAGAAGAGCAAGGCAAGCAATGAAATGCTCACAATGACGATCAAGCCATCCTCAGCTGTCAAGTAAAAATGCTTGGGAAGGATACACCAATTCATTTGGAAACCGCACCCCTGTTCAGAGAAGTCAGAATTATATTGGGTGACCACGGCACGCAAACTCACCTGCAGGCATTTACAATTGTTATCAATGCTGCATTTCAAAAGGGGACCCCAGAAGTGCACACCTGTGCACATCAGCCAAACCAAAGAGCAGGAGGGGAAAAAAGAAAATTAAAAGCGCAAAAATCATTAAACAGAAAATTTTAAACAACTTCTGAACCTTAGAATTAAACTGATTCCCCCATTTTTCAGGAAGGAGAGGGAAGACCAAATTTTAAAATTGTGTGCTGAGACACATATCCCCTGAGTCCGCAGGTGCTCACTTCACTGCTAAAGAATAAAACTCTTGCCAAAGTTAACACATTAAAAATGAATCTTGCCAGTTTATCCTCTATAATTGAGCTGCTCTTTGGGAGACAGTTGTAACTGCAAAGAACCAGTCTGCGAAAAAACATTTGCAAACATGGTAGTATTAGCATAGATATCTGCTACTATTTCTTAAAAACAGGACTTTCTACTGCAGAGATTGCCCCCACAGAGAAGCTAAAAAAAAAAAAAAAATAAAAATCTTTTCTCCTTAAAGATGTGAAGATGAAGAATCCAAAGCTCTGGGATACCTCGTAATGCAGCACCACCCTGCTCAAGAGCTATTTTATGTAGAAACAAGCTTCGATGCAAGAGGAGTTAAAAGAACAATATTAACCAGAAAAATTAGATACTATTTCATCTCATTGTCTCAAATGGTGCCATTAGCAGCACTTAAAATAATAATTCAAGATTATTTTAATTATGTTTCGTGCTATTTCAGGATGCACTGATGAAGGACAGGGATAACGGAGAAGTTCTTCACGGTGGGCACGGTCACTGCGGCCCGACAGCCACACCTGAGCTGCAGACCTGAACTTCGCGCACGCTGCTATTAATTCCCTGTTGACACCTCTAACTCAAGGGCTGTCAACTCCTAACATCCTGGCCAAATTCCAACTGGATAATTAGATTGTGCCTAAAGTGATTATTTACTTCTAGAGTTTTAATTGGATAAACACATACATTTTCTTTTCTGGATAGTCGTGAATGTTGCTGAGCGCTTTTCAGTACCTTCAGACAGTTTACTCTGCAGTTGACTCATGCTGCTCCGGGTCAAACCAATTCTATCATGTTCTTGTTCTACGTTGGCTAATTGTCCACAGATTTTTATCAACAGAAACAGTAAAACTAAAAAGAGCAAAGGGTTTCATTCTCCTTCAAAATTAGATCATAAAGCAGTTACAAATCAAATTTTCCCCCTCAATGTTTATTAATAATTTTGAAACTGCTCTATCCTCAAACCTAGCAGCAAATTAATTCTTAGTGTACCACTTGCAAATTTCCTGCAAAATCCCATTATAACATAGCCTTCAGTTTAATAAAGTAGACTGTCATATACCAAATAATTTTTTTCCAGATTTAACTATCATGCTCTAGAACAATGTTTACCTCCAACCACCAGCTAAAATGCTATTATTAATCATTTATATTTCCATATGGACACAAAGCCTGAAGACGGTGGCTCTAGACACACACAAGAGTATTCACACCTTTTTACTGGGTGTGAAGATCAGAGGCGTAGACAGGAACCCAAGCTTCCACTTAACTACTGCGGTCTCCAAACGATGAGTCAGAGTCCTCTGGAAACTTTACGGACTATCTAAAGAACTTAGGTTCCCAACAGGCTCCTAAATTAGACGCCTGTTTTGAGATGGTGTCAGTATCTCATGTTTTCTATTGGATTAATTGGAGAATGTGTCTAAAGCTGCTAGATCTCTTAGGAGGGAAAAACCTCATTCTCTACTATTAAATTCTACAGGTTCACGGTTTTTTATGTAATCAGACAACTAAAACACTAGTTTCTGCATAAATATTTTCATAACTTTGACAATTACTTTAAAATAGGAAATAAAATGCTCAACTTGACTGCAGGCTTATTTTCCTATTCATAACACATTCTTTCATTAAATATCTTAGGAAATCAAAAATTGATCCTTTGTGCGTTCACAGTTTCATACTCACAATTAAACAGCAGATTTTGATGTACAGTAAGCACATCAGACAGGCAATTAATTGCCTTTATAGCACAGAGTACTCTGTTATATATGTCTGTACCAAGAAAACTGAAGATACCGTTTCTACTGAGCATTACTAAACCCATTAGAAATACAAGAGAGCAGAGCATTTTCACTGTCCCTCTCTACCCCCAAATATCCTGCTGAGAATATATTTAGTCTGCGATGGATAAAAACCATAAATGTTGAATCATCATCACATTCTGGATGATCTTCTTTTAACCTAATCAGCCTAAACTAGGAACAGTGCTGCTGAAAAGCGTGTGTTAACGTAGTAGAGGCATCATCATGCGCATCAGGTCCAGCAGATAAAAGGGCTCTGAGGCACATCATTCTACAGGAAATGAAGCATCAGTGATGAACATCGGTTTCTCATTTTAAATATTAAAACAGGCCATGGGACTTTGCCCCTTCTAACTAGGACTGAAGAGACAATTTGAAGGTTAATTAAATGACTGACAGGTAAGGGGGACATCGTGCAGTATCTGTGGGGCAAGGTCCGTCCACGGAAAGACGTGGCCTTAAGTCTGCAGGCAGCATGGAGAGCAGGACCAAGGGCCGCATCAGCGTAAAGACATTCAGGAAGGTTGAGGCAAATCAACTAATGGTGTGCAGTCAACGTGCAGAAGTCTCAGTACATTAAACCCCAGTATGAACGCTCCCACGAGAGAGCACAGTCACCCTCCTGGGTTTTACCTTTAAAGCTGTTTTTCTCCTGAATGTCAACATCCACACACCATTTAATGTGCTCTAACTTGTGCTTCACACCCACCACAGAAAAACTTCCGGGAACTTCTTAAAGCAAGCAAGGCTGGTGGTTTTACAGCATACATCTCACAACTGTTGTTTTTGTTTACTACACATCTGATTATTTGGTTGTAAAGGTGTTGCTTGGCATACAGCAGATGTGATGGAAAGTAATTTGGCCCCACCAATTCTGCCCCGAGAGCTCCCTGCTGCCCAGTTTTCAAAAGCATTATTTTAAGAAATTAAATAAAACATAGCAGGACTTTTGTGTTTTACCTGACTTGGATACAAGAGTGGTGGACAGCAGGATATCTGAAGTCACAAACTCTGACCAGGCTTCTTCATATCTGCACCTTTGTCCCCGTAAAATTCAAAAGGAACCTTATCAGTGACGCCAAAGCTGCCAGCGTCACCCGTGCAGCCCTTGACTCCGAACGTACCCCTTCAGCTGTATGAGAAAAGGCGCGTGCGCCACAGGTCACCCAGTTTGTAAAAGTGTAAGTGAATTAAAAATGATGAGGCATTTTTGATATTCAGAACTTAAGTTTTACATAGAATTTGTGTGCACGCATATACAAAACTCTTTCTTTAACATATCTCCATATATATTATTGGCTGATGTATAAACACCCACATGAACTTTTGTTATATTTATGCCTCACATGCTTTTATATCACTTATTAAAACAACTATCAAATTGTGTAAGATTCAATCTAGCATCTCCAAGAAGCTCCCCCCCCTTTTCTCTAATTTTTCCCCCTTTTTTTAAAGCAAGCTGGTCGAGAAACTGAAATCCACATGGAAAAGACCCAAGATTTTTCATCCTCGTCATTCAGTAGGGAAAAAGAAACCCATACTTTTATTGCAAGCTTGGACACCTACCACACGATCCTGAAGTGCTCAATAATTCCATAAAAGCTTTGCAGGTGAGAAATATAAACTGCCATACAGCTACTAAGAATTTCCTCTATTGTAACACAGGCCACAGAAGTAGTTCTTTGAAACAGTAAACAAAAAATGCTCAAGGCATTAAAAAATAATATTTTGAAAAAGAAAAAAAAAAAAAAGAATTAAATGTTGGAAACAATCATAATTATGTTTTAAAGAGAGGTTTTGATTGCTTAACCTAAGTCACCTAGGGCATAATAATTACCAAATTCATAACTCTTCCCCATCAGAGAGTAAATGGAAAAGTCTTAATAATCTAAAAAATATTGCAGTATCTTTCTCTGTTTGGAGTGAATCAATGATATTTATAGCCCCGGAGGTATTGAATTTCTTTTGTATCAAAGAACACCAATAATAATGTACAATTCCATTATGGAAGCGCATCTCAAGAAAGTGAGCACTGTCTAAGATTACAAAAAAAGGAGAAAGTCAAAATTCAGTACCTGTGATCCCAAGCAAACATGCCAATCTTCTCCCGCCAGATGGAACGATCAAATAATCTCAGGTGTTTGTAGTTCACCATATAAAAATGGGATGAAAAACGGAGACTAGTAGTTATCAAGACATTTTATGTAGTTTGACAGGAAAACTTTACAGCCTAACTCCACCAAAAAAATATTCTGAGCAAATTCGACTTGCTTAAAAAAAAAAATAGATATATATAAAAGAAATTAACAGAAGACAGCAGAGAGTTTGCATTGGTTCTGAAATCCAGAGCAATTCAGAGAGAGAAGCATTCCCTAGAAGCAGAATGAGAAAGTATGATTGGCAAAGAAAGAGGAAAGTGCCTGGCCTAATAACTCCACAGACCTTCAGTGAAACAATTTTTTGCCTGCAAGAGGAGTAGCTCATTCTCTGGTTGCTCCCTGGCTTTTTTTCTCTCACCTATGAAGAATGTCCTCAGGCATCATCCAGCAGTCACAGAGGGGACCTGTGGGAGTCATTAAAGTAATCAGAACTGCTTGAACGTCAGCAGCAGAGGATGCCATGGAGAACAACACATCCCTACCCTACTGTTAATACGAGATGTTAATTTTGTGAAACCTTTTCTTTTGTGTTCTGCTTTCTACATTAACTATATAAAGCAGAGCCCAAGAGAAAAGACCTACAAAGATCTTGGCAACTGGGATATCAGAACGGGCTTGGTTACCATGCCATTGGCATCCAAGTTTTTGTAACTTTAAACTACTTAGCACCTTCTTTTGTAGGACTGTTAAATTCTTAGTAAGGCAGTCAGCTGACTCAAATAATGAGAATTTTTCCCTGACCGACTTTAACACATGAAAAGTAAGACCTAGCTCACTCCCTTTGAAGAATCGGCATCTAACTTATTCCTATTTTCAAGGATGAAAATGCCGCCTTAGCTGAAGGCTATCACAGGCACGATGCAAATTCCAGATGGTGCTAAAAGCAAGCTCAGCACCTGAGCCTGACACCAGCCCGTACTGGGAGCACCCCTCCATCCTGGGGCAGCACATGCCATCGAGTCCACCACGGCTGCTACTGAGCTTGGAGACAACCAAGACAAGACTTCTCCCAAGAGCATTAATAAAGAAGAAATTTCATAATTAGATAACAACAAGTATTTGGGCACAGCTAAACAAGAGGTGCTGCTTACATTACCAATAATTTAACAACACAAAAAAAAAAAGCATCCTGTGCACTCTAGATACCCAAGAAGACAGTGTTCTTGCCCCAAATTTTCTGGGTCAAAGGGTAAAGAAAGCATATGGAAGGGAAACGAACATAACAAATCAGTACTTCATGAGCTGTAAGTAGAATTGCCAGCCTTCCAGAATAATAACTGATTATTGTGAAATTGTGAGAAGTCATTACACTGTAAAGGAAAAAGATCCTGGATATCAGAAAGGGCTAACACTTAAATCTATACGCAATATGAATTCATTTTGTTTCTCTTTATACTTTCCTATTCTTAGACAGATAACGGCTTCATGAGACCTGATTTATTGTCCATATGTATCAAAATAGGAATGTGCTCTTACGTTTCAAGGCATTAAATGAGATTTACTCCACAGTAACTTCATTCTGACTTACCGAAGCAGGATTTTCCATGCCCGGCACTTCTGCCACAATAGAAAATCTTCTCCAAGAAATGCAGAGCTTAGTGAAAAAGTTACTCTTACTACTGTCTTGATACTTAATATTGACAGCCCAGGCCATCAAATGTAACTAGTCTATGACTAGAACTGTCTGGGGGAAATAATGGATTAAAGAAGTGGAACCAGCAAAATACAGCTGAAAAGATGCAAGTGCCATCCTCAGTGCCCCTGAGGATTCTCAGGATCCTGAGCTCCACCGTCATGGTCCCTGCCCATGGGCAGGAGGCGACGGGCACAAACTGAAATACAGGAAATTCCATTTAAACACAAGAAAAAAAATACCTATTTTCCTTTTCTTTTTTCTTTTTTTCTTTCTGTGAGAGTGGTCAAACACTGGAACAGGTCACCCAGAGAGGTTGTGTAGCCTCCATGCTTGGATATCTTCAAAACCCAACTAGACACAGTCCTGAGAAACCCCATCTAGGTGACCCTGCTCGAGCCCAGGGATGGGACTATGTGACCTCCACAGGTGACTTCCAGCCTCAACAGTTCTGTGACCTCCAACACATCTGCTGCTCACGTATATGAGTATTACTAGCACAATATTTAGTAACTATATCCCTAAGCTATGTATAGATTTTTAATCCAATTTAAGAGAATGATAAAACATCCCAGATTTTAATAGGTCATCACCGTGACAGTCTGGTCAATATAGTCCTTGATTCATTACCCACATTGCATCCTTCTGTTCTCACAAAATAAATCATGGCAAAATAACATGGAAGTGTTTCATACCTTTTTAACCGCCGTACTAAAAAAAAGAAAAAGTTATTTCACAATATTTCTGTGAAAGGAAGAATATATTTCCCATATTACAAAAATTGGGGAAACTCAGAAACAGCTTATAAAGTGATTTTCTCAAGGCTATACATAGCTAGGATTAACTGACATCACATTCATGAAAAAAACTGAAAGAGCAACAATAGGAAATCCTCTACACAGCGCACATTCATGAAGTTCCTTACTGGCTTTGGCCACTCTTCCAACAAGTTACTGACAACTGAAGGGAAAATTCAGATTCCTGTTTTTGAACGTATCTACAGACCGGACCCTTTGCATGTCAGGTGCTGTTCAGTACCTATTCACTACTCATCTCACTGCTCCATAAAGTTCTGCAGTATTAAATTACATGCAAATGGCTGTAAAATTAGGCAGTTGGAAGTAGAAACCAGCTGTGTCCATCACTTCAAATATGCACAGTCATGAAAAGATGTTGCTCCATGCAAGCAGCATTTTTGTTCCGATTTCCACCTTTTCTAGAGTACTCGGGGATGGATCAGTACCTACTGCGAGATGCTCGCAACGACAGCCGAACATCTTGATACTGTACTGCTTATGATCAAAGCTTCCTTTTCTCCAAATCCCAACTCTGACAGCTGCATGTTTTGCCTATTACAACCAGATCCAACAACGTTTGACATTATCCAACTATTTTCTTACCAATATTATTTTAAAGTGTTTATATAAGGAACACACTATCTGATACGTGTTCAACAATGGCTCACGCAGCCTCTGACAATGGGGTTATCACATCCATTTGATAAGTTTCATGGGAATCTATAACATTCCCCTCAGCTGTCACCAAAGAACGGCTTGCAAGGGAATGATGTCTTCCCGAGAAGCATATTATAAAGGCAGCCTTTATGATATACATTAATGGAGGTCAGAGGCATGGCTACTATTCTCATTTATGAAGGGAAAACACTAGATCATAATGACGGCATGAGAATGGTGAAAATAATGAAGTCATTCCCCTGGTTCAGGCAAGATTAGCACATTTTGCCCAGTTTAATCCTTTTCGCTATAAAAGTACTGCCTAAAGGTGCCTTTTAAGTACAGATTTGCAGACAGTGTAGAACTAGACGCGTATATCACATCAATTGCAGCAGGTGACTTCTTGCCTAAGTTACCAGGAATAGATACCCCATTCAGAGCAGAAAATCCATTCAATGGTCATGGCACTTCTTGATTGAGAAGACATGGCTCTTCAGATTAGAGCAAACAAACAACTCCAAAAGTCGACCGAAGCCTAAATAACAGCGAGTTTTACTTCCTGGCTTATATTAGGAAATTTTATATGGTACTTACGTGCACAGTAGCAGTTCAAGTTTCTCTTTGAGCTTGTAGATACAAGCACTGACCCATGCTTTTGAGGTCGTGTTAACCACTGTTGAATGCATACTTGTTACTCATATAATTCTTTTCTAAATTACTTTAAGATAAAAGCAGCAAAGAAATAGCCACATAGAATCAAACACGATTGCTTTCTATTAAATGACTGTCAGTTCCACCAGATCTGCACCAGCCTTGGATCAAAGGCAGTCACACTTGGACACTTTTCCTTTAATAGCAGCATTCACGCCTGGGCAGCGCTGGAAATCTTTAGCTTTGTTCCGATACTATCTCAGTACTTGACCGAGTACTGCATATTGTACTCGGTTGTCTCTGGTTTCATACCTTCATTTAGTTTTGAATGAATATTTCTGTTGGCAGAGAAGTACAAGTATCTTGGTGAAGAACAGCTACTCCCTTACAATACATGGTAAGCCCAAACTTGTGCCATTCAAGTTTGGGAAGAAAGAATCCAGATCGGTACAATATTTACAAAGCCTCTTGCAAAAATTCACTGCTCTCAATGAACTGCCCACAGGCCTATTCCCAATCTTACCCTAGCTCAGAAATCCCATTTGAAACCAGCCAGAATAGCCATTAGAAGAAGCAGGTCTTAAATTCAGAGCAAGTCAACCAGCTATTGCAGCAGCTTAAAGTTGCATTATACTCTAAGGTTTAAGCATTATGGTGAAAGCAAACACGTCAAAACCATTGCCTTAACCTAAAGCAGTGCAGCTAGCAATGGGCAGCTGAAAACTCTTCTTGAAGAAAAAGGAGAATTATTGTTCTTATTTAGAAGGGTCCTCAAACCAGCAGAGGTACCTGCCAGTACTCTGATCTCAGTTGTATCAGATAAGTGGATAGTAGAGTACCCCAGTGTATTCCAGACATATACATTATTAACTTTTATGTAAAGGTATTAAAATTTGGAAGCTAATATGCTGGGTTTTCCCATTTAAACAAGATAGAAAAAAGCCTGTCCCCTGAATATTCTTCTTGGGCGCTCGCTTCCGCGCTCCGCAAGAGAACGCCCACTCTGCTCCCTCGGCAAACGCCCCTGCCAATGTTCACTGTCTATGATCAAAGTTCCTCTTGGTTTTCAGCGGGGATTTGGAAGCACAACCTTTAGATGTAAGAGAGTGTTAAAGGAAAAAAAAAGAAACACTGAAACCAAACCCCTCATGTTTTGAAGACAGAGCGACTCCAAAGACTTGCCTAATACATGAACCAAATTCTACATCTCCAGGCTTTAGCTTATTAAATAGGGAAAATGTAAAAATGCATGACCTGGATGAAAGCATCATTCTTTTCTACTGTATTCCCAAGTGTTTGAAGTTGGGGACTTTGTTCTTAGCAAAACTACTTTGGTAACAACTTTGTCCCCACTGGATGAAAATCTATGTCATGAAACTACCCAACCTAGTTTGGTTCCACTGTCCAGTTCTGCTCTAAAGAAACTCCTGATTAAACTCAAGAGTTATTCCTTACTTCTTTTGATGGTTGAGGCATTCAGATTAGCTATTAGCTCCTCAGCAAAGTTGGTATGAACATCTTGCAGCTCTTGTGCTAACTCAGACTAGTAGATGTATCAAGGACTGTAGCTTAGCATTACACAAACCAATTAACCTTTGACAGTGTTATGCACTACAGAGAATTAAATATAATAAAACATTTTGAAAGTATTGTTTAATTCATACTAAGAGTGGTTTCTCAGAGGTAATTACGAACTGATATGCACTGAATCACAGCATGTTATTATGTTGTTCCGTGTTGCTCTATAAGGTTCAAATTTGACTCCCTCAGCTCCAGAAAACTGCACCCAAACCCTGGCACTTGTTTCTCCTAGGTTAGACAACTCTTCAGCAGACAAAGCTGGCAAAGAAGCACACAAGGCACACAGAGCTTCACAAAAATAAAGCTACTCTATGTCTTTAGAATTGTTCACTTCTACACTGAACATATGTATATATTTATATGTATTCAAAACATTATGCAGTTTGGGGTTAACAAGTACGTGTGTCTTTAGCCTTTCAGGAACTGGAAAGATGGATAGAGAAGATGCGTGTTTAACATATACTATCCCCAATTTCTGAGTCTGTAAACAAAGGCGAAGATGCCCAGGCAAGACAGCATTCAGGCAATTCTCTATGTAGGAAAGATATACTTGGCAATACCAGATAAAATGTCTTAGTAGCATTGGTATGAGAACACTGTATTAATAAGAAATGTGCAACCTACTTAATATCCAAAAGATGAAAAATATCAACCTTTAAAGTTTTCTCTTTCTAAAAATCTGAAAACACATTTTTAGAAAATATTGAAATATATTAAGGCTGCTCAAACCTGTTCAAACACCAGACTAACAGCTCCCGAAGATCAGAAGGCACACATTTGGTATAACTGATCACATACCTCCTACAGAGGTTACATATGCATGCAGAAGGCAGACGGGAGCCTGATGAACCAGGGCGGTATTTGAGCCAAGAGTTCATTAAAACAATCTAAAGCATATATGCTCACAAATTTCGCCAGTAATGTCAGCACAGAATCTAGAGCAGATTTGCCAAAAAGAGATTACCTGATTTCCTCCCTTTAACAAGTAAATCGGCTAAATCACAGTGATATTTTAGTGTCTTACTGAAGGTCTATTAACCATGTCACTGTTCTTTAACAAAAAAAGGTTTTCATCACACTTCACCTCTGAGTGAAAAATCAAAAGCACTGTATGTATGAATTCAATATTGAATTGCAGAAAGCTAGTTTGAATTTTAAGATTTGATCCAAACTATCTCCTGCACGCGTGGAGCTACACATAGCACTAACTACTATCAACCATATGGACACAGAACATCACATGGAGAAACACCTAGTGCATAAATGGCACTTCTAGGCCTGTATGTTTTTCCAAACCAGCCTTTTTATTTTAATTGTCAAAGGAATTATCTTGTTGTAACAGTCCGTTCTGTTTGTTTCCTTGGTGCTTATCAGCTGTGAAGTCAAATTCCAATAATCAAAGTCTATTCAGCTTCCCAGCCCTTCCTCAGCACTCCGACCCATCCCCTCCCCCCCCAAAAAAAGGGGGGGGGGGGGGGGGGACACCTTCCAGCTGACCACCCCAGGAGTATCTAATCTAACGGGAAAAGGTGAATCCTATATGACATGCATCTTTTGGTTGGGTTGATGGGAAGCCTGAGGGTGCCAGAAAGGCAGACCAAAATCCTTAACAAACCTATAAAGTGAAAAAAGAAACATCTGCCCATGGAAAGACAGGAAAAGCAGGGTGTAATACAGACTGACACATCATATCTAGTGTTTATGTATATTGCCAAAACCATTGCCCTCTCAAATTTCTAAGTAAATTTCAGATTTCGTCTCTTAATCACTTCAGCATTTTGCTCTTGTCCAAATGTCTTGTCAAAAGGCATTACCATGACTTAAGAACTTTAAGTTCAGAAGAACGCTAGCAAAACTTAAACAACATCTATGAAACATGGCACTTCTCATCTTAATTTTAAAATAGGTTCCACTTTCATGATATGAGGCACTATGTTCTGTGCCCTCAAAATTTACACAACCTCCCAGGGCCGGAATAGGAAAGCACGTTGAATAATTCCTCTCTTATCATTTACTACTGAAGTGTAAAGTAAATCTGCTGCTGTTCAATAAAATTCCTCCTTGAAATCACAAGTCTCTCAGTTACTCTTTCTGTCTCGGTGGCATTGAGTATTCCAGGTCACCGCACAGGTTAAGTGAACAACCTCACAAATGCAGAAATAACACAAACTGAGATTGTTCCAATTTCCCCACAGTAGTACTTTAAAAAAGAAAATAATCAGATCTACTATCTCCTTCCAGATCCGCACCCCCGCCTTTTATTTATTTAAGATTTTGGTACTTATGGCCTCCTTAATACGACTGGCTCTCCCTCGAGCGTTCATTTCGTAGTCAACTGTTCTCATCCACGGCATCCCCACTCTCTCCGAGCATTCCTGTCGGGAAGTGCCTTCTCTCAGAGCCAGTCTGATCTCATCAGTTTTTGGTTAAAGCTCTCTCTAACAATGGATTTGCTAAGTTCTGACACTCAATATGGTTTTGGGTTTGGGGGTTTTTTCCCTCTGTACTTTAAGTAATTCATTAACCCTACATAACTGCCAATTAAGAGATTTTCTCCTCGAGAAGGAACATTCTCTCTATGAAATCCATTTAATTACAGAAAAATGCATAGCTTAAATATAACAACCTCCTCTCCTGTTAATTCAGCTGTGGTGAATTTTGCATGCTCTATTTTATCCTCTGGTTACGACATAAAGGAATGCTGGAAAAGACTCCTTTTTCTCTCTCTCTCTTTTTTTTTTTTTAATTATTTAAAAGTTCCTGCAAGTTGGGTAAATCCTGATGGTTTCACTCCTTTGGGGATTATTCCCACAGAGATCAGAAAGCACAACTTTGGGAACTGCCACAGGTGTTTATTCTAAGAGCATCCATGGGTCCCATGACTATACTAGCTGAGTGCTTACAAATACTCACATTTTTCTCCTAGACACATTCTTGTAGAAAGGGAAGTTATCTTCCATTTACAGGATGATTGTGAGACTAGGCTATTTGTCCAGGCTGACACAGGAGATACGTGAATAGGTGCAGGACCTAAACCTAGCTCATCCCCTTACAGGAGGCAAACACTTTGGTACCCTGTCGCCAAACTCGCAGAGAGACGTAGTCCCATCGTCCCAAAGAGACCTTCCCTGTCAATCAGCAGATCTTCAAGGGACCAAGGAGGAGAGAGGCAGAAAAAAAGATTCACTTACCAAAAAGGGTGCAAAAATATTACTATGTTTTAGAAAACTTCACCTATTTAGCATAATTAGCCAATGTAATGGCAGAACGGTGGTTGGTTGGTTGTTGTGTGGTTTTTTGGTTTTTTTGTTTGTTTGTTTGTTTGTTTTTTTTAACAAAGCAAAGCTAGTTTGGTCCTAAGAGCACGTTCACAATACTAAAAAAGCCACTGACTTTGCAGGTTTGCTTTCCAAGTCTGATTCTCAGCTGGTATAAATTGATAATGTTGCTCTGATGTAGTCCTTTTTATGTCCGCTTCGCTCTCTGTAGGGTGTTCTCGGCATAAGGCATGGCGATCATGGGGTTTTCCACACGAAGAACAAGCATCCAATTGATAACGTAAAATAATCAGAGTAATTAAACCTCGTACTTAGAGCTATGAACTCTGGAAAGAAACACATGCAGATCAACAGTTACCAAAATACAGCCTCTAATGAAAAAAAAGATGATACTATTCAAATGCATTTATTCATAGACAGCAGCGTTCATTACTGCACCCTTTCACTGTATGAAGAAAAACAAGGGACAGACAACAGGAACCATACAACAGTTTAAGAAACAGTATTAGACGCAATAACCTTCCTGCTAGGTAATACATGGAAAATACATGTCCCACTATTGCGCTGGCTGTTCATTTCCATAATTTCCCAGCTTTCAGTATCCATCTACCGTGAACAGTTTCTTGCGCAACGACTCTTCCTCACTGCTGCTACATCTGCCAGCAGGTAAGGAAAATTCAAAGTGCTGCTCGGTCAGCATGACCTCACTCACAGATGAAGCAAATGAGCTGAACACACCTGCCCAGTGTGTTCCCTGTCAGAGCGAGCCCTAAAGTAGCTCCTGAACTCCAGTTTCCTACGGAGCAATGCAACACACGAATCACCAGGTGGCTCTATTATGTAGCAGTCATTACCAAAGAAATCCCAGCCTTACATAAGCCCCAGCTTTCACGTAGCGTAACACTGTGTGATTATTTGAATAAAAATGCCCTGTTTCCCATGGAGACAGCTCCCCTTGGCTTACACCTTGTTGGGGACAAAAGAAACGATCTGGAGATGCTGTTAACCTCTGGAAAGATGTGAGCAAGGCTCAGCTGAAGACAGAAAAGTGAATGGCGGCAATGACTAATTGTTTAGTGCAGAATTCATCATGGTAACCAGCATATAAACTCTGCCTTCAGGAAATTTATTTAGGGCATTTTTCCTCTTCAGAGCCTGCAGAGGGATAACTGAGATGAGAAGTAACCCTGTACACAATTTGAAGGAGGGTATCCTGCATTTAAACAAAATGATTAGTCATACAATGTCTTCCCAGTCATTTTATTGGCAATTGAAGCAATTTGTTTCATATTTTGGTATTCAGATTTCAGCTCAATACATGCACATAAAGACAACAATTCTCACTGTATATTACAAGTTTAACTACCCTAAGCTTGGAGCTTCTACAAAATTATAGATGCATATAAAAAAGTTCCTAGCCTTACATCCCAATTAAAAAGGAACATATTTTCAAGTACATTATCTCTCTCCTGCAGGCCCAGTCACTAAAATCTCCATCAAAAGCAATTGGATTTACAGCCCCAGACTACTTGGGGGACAATTAGGGAAGTACAAATGCAAGCATCAAATGACTTCAAAACTGGCACCAGTACTAACTTTTTATACTGTTATTTTACCTATTCAAGTTAATGTGATCACTGTCAGTGCATAAAGCTGAGCATCTACATAAGCCTTGACTCGGTCAGGACTTCATCAACAGCTGCGAGAGTAGCTACCATAATAAATGTCAAGAAATTTTGAAAGGACAAGATTATGCACAGCTAAGTACGTTTTTCAGGCTGTAGAAGACCAACTTTATACATAAGAAAAAAACCACCCCTGGGTGTTCTCAGATGCACTACACACAAGTCACTTGGCACACATTAATAAGGTAAGCCAATTTTCCAACAATCAGTAGGCACGCTGATATAACGCAGAAGCCACTCTAACTATAAAGGAAACCTCCAAGGGCCAGAGATTAAATTCTATTGCCTTAGGTCAAAAGATCTACCTTAGTCCCTCGTGAGCGCTTGTGTACATCACAAAGCCATTGCACAATTCAGCAAAATTGGCAGCCAGCGGAGAAGTCTTCAACACTAGAATACCAGAGGGATTATAATTCAGAAGTGAGATGCTTTAGCTCAGCTACATTAAGGAAGCTTCTTCCTTATTTGCATCTGCCTGTAGCCAGATTGTGTGAACCTGATGCATTACACAGGCACCCAGGAATTGCACCAACACATAACAAGAAAACACCAAACCAGGAATCTGTCATTCCACCCTCGCTCACGTCAAAGGGTCCTTATCAGAGGAAAACATGCGATGTATTTCACTAGAAGATTGGGTAGCTGAGTGAGCTTCCTGGACTAGCACCCAAGTCAGAATCTTGTCCCAGCTGTATAAGATATAAATCGCTAACATTCTCTCATGTTAAAGTGACCTTTTAATTGCATTGCATATTTTAACTTAGTCAATTTTGGTTTTAGCTAAGTTAACTGTATTTCTTGATTTCTTTGTGGTATTTAGTAATTTATTATAACTTGGCATGGTTGATTCTCAAAGTTTCATTTGCATATCTTCATTTCCTTGCTTAATACGGACTCAGAATTTGATGGACGTTTGCAGATACACGGACATTTCCATATACAGAAGACAGAACCCGAACATCCAACACAGATGTCAATGTACTAACACAGGAACTAGCACCACAGCAGGAAAACAAAAACCAAAACAACTGTCAGAAGAAAATCACCATATTAAAATTTGCACCAGCACTGCCCAGACAAGATCCAACACTTGCAGCTTTACGGTTATTACACAATTCAGAACATGCATTATGACAGAAGTCTTCGTTTTTGTATGCAAGTGTTTCCACCAGAAAAATGCATCTGTATGTAAGAAGCGGATACCAATTTTGATACACATGCTTTGTAAGAATCTAAAATGAAAATGCGCTGTGCTTGCTCTGCCCTGTAACACCTGTTAACGCTTCCATTTCAGCAGTTATGAAAATCAAGCCCAGAGAAATAACCACTGATTTCCAGATCTTCACTTGAATGTAAAACAGTGTTTCCTTACTTTTACACTGTAGTTTCTTGGATTTTTCTTCTTGAACAATATGAAAAGAATAATGATCCTACCAATGAAGAGCCCTTGTAATAACTGACTTCTGCAGTTCAGAAAGCACCTGAAGTTCATGTTGGCATTTAAACATCATCAGAAGCTGTTCACGGACGTACATGTTATCCCTCTAAGAGCACTAGTCTTCAAATATTTTTTTTTTTGCATACAAAGATATTAAAAGAAACCAGAATCTACTTGAAGACTTCATGATCGGGATTAGCACAAATACCCACAGAGTCCACCACTCTACAGTATCCACTTGCTCATTTATCAATTACTACTCCATCGTTTCAGGCACTGCTCAAATTAAATAACCCCCTTGATTGTCTATGCTGAAAAATGGCTAGAGCCTCCAGTAGCGATTCGATCATGGGTTTCTGTTAGCCACCTATGCTGCACCTTTACTTCAGACACTTAACTGAAAATGTTTAAACGTTGCCTATACTCTGAACATTTTTTCTGGCTCACTTTGACTTTATGCCCATAGACCACCCAATGTTAATTTTTAAGAAAAGGATCCCTAAAAATTTGTTCATACTTCGCTTGCTCTGTGGCATCCCATGAAAACCATCTCAGTCCACGTTATGTTGTCTCTTCATATTATTACCTTAAACATTGTTCGTTCTCACCTGTATTTGTTTGCGTTAGCTCTAAAGGACATGCTCTCACATGCACTGCTGCATGGAGACCCCTGATGAGCACCGCTGTGGCCAACAAAGTGGAACTGAACTGGGAGCTTGCAAAGCTAACAACAGAGGCTACAGCTTGACCAGGCAAGCTGACTAGTAAACATTAGCAAGGTTGGGGGCTTTAGCTAGACAAAGAAATGGGGTCGACATCTCCATTTGTAATGATAAAAGCATGCCTCCTCTTGCACATAGCCCTAGTAGAGTCTTTACTGGCTGCTTCTTATGGTCAAGGTAGTATTCCTTACCTTAGGAACCTCACCAACAGGGGAGCAAGGGGAAGCTTTTTATTTTTAAAAAAAAAAAAAAAAAAAAAAAAAAAAAAAAAAAAAAAAAAAAAGGGCAAGCCTGAAATTAGGGTTTAACAAATACAATTCACTGCCCAGCCTTGGAAAACAAAGCTTAGGCCAAGCAATTTAAAAGTAAAGAATATGGGACAGAGCAGTCTTTCCATAAAGAGCTGTTCATGTTCTGCAACTCTGTTAATGTAATGGAGGAAAACAAAGGAAGCATAAAATAGTCCTTGTCAAAGCAGAGCTTGTCCTGTGTAACGAGGCTAAAGTAGAGACTTGCATAATACGATATTAAAAGCTTTAATTATTTCCTTTTCTTCCAGTCTGATGGCATCTACCTGTAGCCATCGAACACGACCTGTGTTAAATCCACCCTTTCCTCTTCTCGGCACACGTCTGCTCCCGTGTTGAAGGTTCCTGAAGAGCACGCTGCTCAGCAGCACACGCCAGCGCTGCCGGCATTAAGGCCATTCACTCTACAGTACTGTGAGCCAAGAACACTACACTGCAATAAAGTAATCCATCAGCACGCACAACTCCCACCCCCAACTTTTCCAGGCTTCTTAATAAGCCATTAGTGACAATGACTCCATGTGTCACATTCACAGTGAAAAGTAAACCACCAGGGATCAGAGGATTTCTGCTTCAACTCAGTGGCTTCTAGGAAAAGGCATCATCTCCTCTCCCCTGCACTTAACTTTCAGTAAACTAATAAGAGTCTGAAAGTTTGTGTTTCCTAATAATTTTATCATATGCTCCATTCTTCTTATACAAACTACTCTCATACAAGAATCCTTTCCTCCTATGACTTGTTTGTTGTTGGGGTTTTTTTTGTTTGGGTTTAAGGTTTTTTTTAATTTTGTAATTTATTCTCAGGACATGCATATTCTCTTTGAATAACAACTTAAAAAATGAAAATTTGTGTTAGCAGCAGCAATCACAGCACATTCCATTAAAAAAGAGCCTTTAACAATATCTGTGATTACATCAATTTAGTTTGCCCTTTTCATAATACTTCTGGAACTCTCAAAAAACATATTGCATATATTTATTTCCAAACCAACATAGCAAATACAAATGAAAATAAAACTACATTATATATTTCAGGAGATTAGACATGAAAGAGGCATATGTAATTAACTGTACCTAGCTGGACAGTAAACGGCAAATAACTCCATCCTGCCTCTGTACGTAGAACTCTTGATTTTCTGTTTCGTGTATTCTCTCATAAGAAATAAGCAAATATCCGTGAAAAACAAATAACATTGCTGCTGTGCCAGAACCCAGGATCGCCTACTGAAACCTCGCCTAGGGAAACAACTAAAAAAGCATCTATTTAATCCACCAAGGAAGGGCAAAATATTTTAAACCACGGTTGAGTGTAGCAACAGGTAGGTTTTTAAGTCTTCAAAGTAAACTCTTCAGCTGTAGCTTAAAAGCCAGTGAACGAGTTAAATGGACACGAAGCCAAAACAATTCTACCAGGAATTTTCTCCAAGCAATCCATTTTAAGAACCATTACTTTCACTTACACCAAAACACACATTCGTTTGCCCACGGGCCTCAGCCACGCTGGCACGGACAGAGGATGGCAAAGCCACTCCAGCAGCGGTGACAGCAACAGCCCGGCGCACGCCTGCGTGCCCGAGGGCAGGCGGGGAGGGCGAACACGGGCCCCCGACACTGGAGCCGTTACACCGCAGAGGAACGGAGAAGGTAAAAACGGATCGGAAAAGTAAAAGAGGCAAACCGGTAGGCAAGGGGACAGGAGTATTAAAAGGAGAAAAGAAAAAAAATTATTTTATCAATACACTGCATTTCCCCCCATGCACCCACTATTTTATAATTTTTTTCCCAGAAACCCAGTTTATGAAGCCATTCAAACAGATGCTCAAAGTTAGTGAGACTTGGACTCACGCTTCATTTTTTTGGTGAACATCCATGACTCCAGAGGGGGAAGAATGCAGCATCATTTTTCTCTAATAAAACTTCGGTAACTTTGCTCTTTTCCTACCATTTTGATAATTATTCCTCAGTTACGAGCCCCATACTGGAAGTGCAGAGTGCTTCAACTGATATAGAAGTGCAGGTAAATCACTAAGATACACCTTCAGAAAGGTCACCAAAAAGGCCCGATACTGTCCATACATTTTCAACCAAAGCATTTAGTATTTTTCAGGATTTCTTTACTGTTTCGTATTTAACATTGACTTTGGTAACTAATGGCAGAGAATCAAGATCGGCAGGTGAAGAGAGTGGAGATATTTGACATTTCATGACTGCTTAAGATTACTACATATAGTAGAGCAGTAATCTATTTATCTTGCTGACAGAAATGATTTACATAGGAGGAATGACTAACACATCACCGACTACTCTGAATATTGCTCCTCAACCTGACAGAGTGGGATCAGACAGACAGGGCTGTAGGCATCTCCATAAGACATCCAAAAAAATCCAGTCACCTCAACTGCCAAGAGACATTACGGCAGATCTTTGCTATAAATCAAATGAATTTGAGTCTTCAGATATTTTTATTTTAATAACTTTGCCAGCAGTGTCTTCTTTTGAAATTAATATATCTGCTTTAGCGGTTTTCAGTTTTCCTTGTAAAATAATGACAGCTAATAGGAAAGCACTGTCATGTATTCTGACTAAAGGTAATATATACGTGACAGCTGTGTGATCATCAGTAGGGAAGTATTTCCAAAAGACAAAAGGAATAATTAAAATGAGCCTGCAGTCCTAGCTTTGGATTTAAATGTTTAAATGTTTTAATTTGAAAGAACAATGGCTCCTTGAAGCTCCTTCACAACCAGTACTGACAGCCTGTCATTCCCTAACCAGTGTTAAAGAACAGTTGTGCAAGTCTGAGCACCAACCCGTAGATTATGTCTGATGATCCTTAAAATGGCACCGATGCTTCCAAGAGACCAGAGACAGAGCTTTGCAACCTTCTGAAGTATTTACTCCAGTAATAAACTATCTTCTGAATTAAAGCTAATGAGAAAAACGCAGTGAGCCTGGATTGTGTTTATTTAACTCTCCTTCTACATGCAATTACTTTGTGCTACCATACAGCAAAACCCAAAGTGTGCTGTGTGTTACCGTCCTGCCCGCGGACGCAGCGTACGCGCACGTACAAACACACAGCCTCCTCTGCTGCTGCTGCCCTCTATTTTCCATCAGAACGCTAGCCCCAAAATCCATACAGACTCCGAGGCAATGGGGAAGGCACAGGGACAGACCTTTACTCACCATGAAGTCAGGTGCACATCAGGGGCAAAAAATTTACAGCTACATCCAGACAAGTGTTTTCATCAAAATGCAAGGCTACATTTGAGAAGCTTTTGATGCTTCTTGAAAGTTTGATTTTTCCAAAAAAAGCTGATTTCTTTTTGTGTAAGATTCTGCCTGAAAACAATTTGATTCATCTAGGTTAACAAAATATTTTAATGAAAAGAACTTTCTTTTTTCCCAAACAGCTCCAGGACAAGGTGTAAAGGAAAAAGGGGCCCTTTTCTAATGAACTGCTTCAAACATGATGCAGCGTTCCTCTGCGGTCTCCTCTACTCCCTCTGAAGAGCGGATCATCCTCCCGCTGGAACTAGCAGCTTCAGAGCCACGCAGGCAGGAATGTGCTTCAGATGAAGGGATGGACTGCTTTTGTCTTTTCCCTCTCTCTGTAGAGAGAGACATATAATTACTGTTCTAACTTTCATCATCTGCATTAAAGCCGAAACTGCAAGTACCCATCACAAAATAAAAATCCCTGCACGTCCAAAGTGTTTTCCACCTAACTACAAGACACACATAGGATCAGCACCCAGCTGCAGGCACATACTGACAGACCACACTGCCCCATGAGAAAGACTGACTAAATAACATGGAAGATCGATAGCTAGCTTGATTGCATTTCAGTGACATTAGTGTCACTGGAAGAGTTGTGACTCCAAATGTTTCTGGATCCTTGTGCTGGTTTTGGCTGGGACAGAGTTAATTTTTTCCATAGTAGCTAGTATGGGGCTATGTTTTGGATTTGCACTGGAAACAATGTTGCTAATACAGGGATGTTTTTGTTGTTGCTGAGCAGCGCTTACACAGAGTCAAGGCCCTTTCTGCTCCTCCCCCCACCCCAGCAGCGAGCAGGCTGGGGGTGCACAGGGAGCTGGGAGGGGACACGGCCGGGACAGCTGACCCCAGCTGCCCAAAGGGCTGTCCCACACCACAGGGCGTCGTGCCCAGCGTATAAAGCTGGGGAAGAAGGGGGAAGGGGGGACGTTCGGAGTGATGGCGTTTGTCTTCCCAAGTCACCGTCACGCGTGATGGAGCCCTGCTTTCCTGGCGATGGCTGAGCACCTGCCTGCCCGTGGGAAGCGGTGAGTGAATTCCTTGGTTTGCTTTGCTTGCGTGCGTGGCTTTTGCTTTACCTATTAAACTGTCTTTATCTCAGCCCACGAGTTTCCTCACTTTTACTCTTCTGATTCTCTCCCCCATCCCACCGGGATGGGTGGTGCTGAGCTGCCGGCTGGGGTTAAACCATGACAATCCTGCTTCCTCTTCTCCTTCGCTCGCATCCTTTTATGATGATGCAAAAGAAAACAGAACAACACAGGTTTTTAATATAGCAGATGTTTATTAGAAAAAGGTCAAGCATTCAAAGAAAAATTGAGCCTCCTGACAGCAAGGCAATGCATCAGCCGGCTGAAAAAAGAAAAAAACAAAAAACAAAAAACCAAAACATTCCAACGTTTCTGAACTGCCTTTAACCACACAGCTAAAAGGGATTTTATTTTTCATTTTAGATTATATGATTCCTAAAAGAAAACACTGCTGTAAATATTTCCTTTAAATAAACAGTTTTTGATTTGACAGATTTACTGGTGACTAAAATAAATCCATCACAGCAAAGTAAGAAGGGAAAATACCAATCAAAGTATTTTCCTGTGATTTGGGATTTTGGCTTCATTTAGCTGTTTTAATTTTTCTATATCTGAACTACTTATTTCTTCTCCCCTTCAGGGCATACACATCATATTTCAAAAACAGTTAGAATAGCAAAATCTTTTTTGTTTGTTTGTTTCTTATTCAACTAAATGAGAACCAGAGTCAGACCTTGCATAGCCGTGGACATCGTACTGAAGTGGCAGAGACTGCGCTGTTAACCATGAGGAAGAGGAGGTCCACCTATGAGCAAGAAGAGAAATACCTGCACAAGACTCATTAACGGGTGCACGCCTTCAGAGCACAGGGAGCAGCCCCACAGGGTACCAGATACTGCACGAAGGAGTGCCCCTCAGGTCAGCACTTCTCCCTGACAAGGACTCCTGGTGGGGTCAGCACCCACCTTGGAGAGGATCCTTAAAACCAGTACCAAGGCCAAACCTGCTGATCACCCGTGATGCTAACAGGCAGATTCCCGAGGAGCCCCAGGCTCCTCCAAATCTGTTTGCTGTTTTTCTCTTGTATTTTCCAAGTAGGAAAAAGATAATTTCAAAACCAGGTGCATCCCTCCCTTGCAGACTGCTGCATCCTCAAAGTTTCTTTCTAAATATCTGGTCTGTCATGCTGCAAGATCTTGGAAGGGGCCTTAGACTAATACACTGCCATTGTATGAGCATCCGAGGACTCTGTTGTCCTCATAAACAACAAAAATATCATCAGCTCATTACCCGCAAAGGGTAGCTCACTCCAATAAACATTCTCAAGATGTTACTGAAATACAGATACCCAGATCTGCAATAAATTTCTGTAATCAGAAGACAGCATCAATGGAAAGCCAAATTACTCTTACTCCGAGTGTGCCACTTTGCAACTTTTCAAGTGTTCAATAAAATATAAAAGTCTTCCAAAGAGTACTCTACACATATAACGTTTTCTTTTTACGGTAAAATGCATCTTATTGATTTATAATGTACTTTCAAGGAGAACAAAACATAGTCTATAAAACTAAAATTTAGGAGAAAGCATGACTGTCTGTTGCAAGGGAAACTCCATACCATTAGTGAGGAGGATACAGATTCTCATCATTTCTGATAAACAGATTCTGTTCTACCATTTTTTACTTCACATAAATAGCAAATCAAAGGCAAAAAATGCAACTATAAACATAAAAAATGTTCAATACTTCTAATGTAAGGCATAATTTAAACAAAGTTCGTTAATTCAGAAATGGAAAGCTGCTAAAGTGCATTTGTTAGAAGTACCAGAGAATAGGATCCGAGCCTTAAACAGGCATACAAGGAAACCAAGTTGTTTGCTCTTCATTTAAAACTCAAATTCTTTAATAATTTACAAACTTTTCAGAGGACTGTAATCAAGACTTGAGCATGTTCAGAACAGTATTGCTGCTGGTTTTTTCTCCTAACATTAACTTCTATTTCAACAAATTTTTTCAACAAATTTTCAACAAATTTTTTATCCTATCAACAAGATAAGGTGCAAGGAGTCACTCACAGCCCGATACAGGGAAAATCTTTTTGATTCTTGTTATTCCATCAAAGCAATGGTTATTTTTGTGCAAAGTAACAAAAATCATCTCTACCTTGGGAAGATGAGATCTGTGTTGATGTTATTCAAGCCTACATGGTAACTGCATTGGTTCTTGTGATAACAGAAAAAATCTGCTGCTGTGTTTAGGAAATCAGTACACCAGAACAGGCTTTTGTAGTAAAACATCCTAAAACAATGCCAAAGAGAGGCTGTAGATAAAATAGAACTGTTATTCATTTGCTAAGGGAAGTTTACTTAAGCTTACAACTGTAGTGTAAAGAACGAGCAAAATAATTACAAGTGAGAGACAGTCACGCTTTACGGCTCAAAGACATTAAGCACATCATCCATAAAAGTCTCACCCCGTTACTGCTGCATGTACAAATCTCACAACCAAGACTTTTTGTAGGAAGTTTTTAGCCAGCACAGTTCAAGACGTGAAAGGCACAACTCCTGAATTTGCAGAGATCTTGGTATGTACAGATCTGATTAGGAGTGCTTTTAATACATAATATTAATATACTCTATATTACTGGTCCATTTATTCTTGATTTATTTATGAAGTTATATAACCCAGAAGATGCATAAGAATTCTGGAAAGGCTGTTGTTCAAGTTACTCCTGCTATCCTTTACCAATTGTACAGCCTCTGCTGTGCACCGCAACGCACACTCATGTAGGACTTCTTTAGTTTTAAAAAGTCAAAAGTCAAAAGCCCATCAATCCAGCAGGACTGCTCAATAGGTCAGATTAAGAACACAAAGAACATTATCTTGTATTCGCTGGAGAAACCGTTTTGCTAAATAAATATCATTGGAAAATGTTGCCAAAATCAGAAGCCTTCGAGTCTATGAGATAAAAGGAAAACTGGTTCACCTGCTTCCTCTAACAGGAAGGAGAAATTAATTGAATGCCCCACTGGAAGCAGGATTCCTCTACTGAGGTTCACAAACTCTGTAGGATGCCTGGCAATTTTTCCCCTCTCAAGCCCCCAGGTAGGATTCTCAGCTCACACCTGCAGGATTGGTCTTTACTGGGAGCTGCGTTTCTCTGAAGGAGGATAGCCTTGGTCAGGACCAGCCAGATACAGAAGACAAGTGAAACTGAAATCCAGCGTGAGCCCAGAACACACTACATGTAACATGAAAAGCACTATTTAGGGACAGATTTTTAGATTAGGTCAATCTCCAAGTAGGTATTGCCAACAGACCTCCCCTCTGAAATCACCTCTGACTCTGAGACACACCTTCGCAACTAACCCTTGCAATAAAATAAAAACAAAAAGGAGGAGTACGAATGAATGCCACTCAGTGCTTTCAGATTTTTTTTCATTTAAAACATACATCTGTACAGTTAAATTCCCCATAAACAGCATCAATTTCATAGTTGATAACGTCTATAATTAGACTTTGAAATTCACACCGCTGTTAGTTGTCCTACATGGCACAAGTTTTGCCTGGAAACAACATTCAAGCTGTTTCCTTTTTCTCAAACTATCAAATTTGAAAGCCTATTAGATAGGATGAAATTTTCTTGAAGAACGGAACTAAATTGAGTTTATTTGAAAGATCAAATTGTAAGGACAAGATTGAAATAAATGTTTGGTTGCAACAAATGACCTGCTATATAAGTCAAGCTCAGAAAGTATATAAACAAAGAACTTGTGTAAAAAAAGCAAACATTGGTTCTGCTGATTCAACTTAAGATAATGAAGACTGTAAGAAGGAACCCATATGATTAAAAGAAAAGTGGCTACACAAGAGTTGAGAAAGCATCAGCTAAACCATAGGTTGTTCCCTTAGTCAAAATTCAGATCACGCAGCACTGCAAACGAGGGATATCCCCACTGCGAACTTCAGTTATAAAACACAGCAACGCCAATAGTGCTGGATTTATCATGGAGCAATTTAAATTTGACCTAAAGACATGCCAAGAGACTTGATGCATCTTTGTCTTAGATGTTCTCCGAGGGCTGCATAAATCAACGTAAGCTGCGTCACCCCCCCCCCACAAGCCAGAAATCTGCACCCTCCATCCAAAAGAGGTTGCAGTGTTGGCGCTTTGGGTGCAAAAGAGACGCAGCGCTGTTTATTTTTCAACAATGCTTCACCTTTGTGCCAGTCACAAGTTTTGCTACTTCTCTAGCACAGTTTGCTATCCACTCCTCTGATTCTAATGACTTCTTCTGCCTTTTGGCCAGCTCTTCCATGGATCCTGACATTCAATTAACATTCTGTTCGCTGAGTAAACTTCCCAGGATCTTTTACAGCCCATTGCATTGTGCTTTAAGGTGGAAGAGAAATTAATGTAGACCCTAACTCCTAGTTATAAATATTTATTTTACATTCCAAATGAATTTTCACTGCCAGTTCTTCCATGTGTAAGTAACTTGTCGATACAGGGATACTGCATTGCAAGCATTACATATTTTAGAGCACGTCGGTGGACAACCTGTGCTGGTCCAAGAGTTGATTCCAACAGCAGGTACTACACACAAAACAATACAAGCAGTAAATTATTTACAGTGCATTTTTCCAGATAGTGAAATGCTCAGCAGAAGTAGTACTCTATTTGAATAATTAAAATACCTTTTTCCTTCCTGCCCTGCAAGCCTTGATCCCAAGTTCCTCGCCTGGATCCCCGTTTCTCCTCCATACGGTATGTTCAATTTCCATTTATTTTTTGAGTGCTAATAGTGGCCCATAACTTCAAGTACTGCTATTCAGAGTCAGTGCATTTTCCCTGATTAATTACTATGGAGAGATGATACCTCTGGGAATCAAATACATCGTGTGCTTAACTCCAGAATAGACAGTTCTTGTCAATAACGTATCCAAGCAGCTTAAAACTTCAATAGCCTGGTTTCTTATATACTGTAAGTGGTGCTGAATATTCAGTTTTATTTCTCTGTTTCCCTGCCAGTAGGAAATAAAGAACACACTTTTAGCTAAATGAGAACTGAAGTGCATTGGAAGAGTGCTATAAATTATATGCAGGCCACCAAATAAAATTCAATTTTCAGGTAATGTGAAGGTGTAATGCGTCTGGAGAAGCTGTTTTGCATATCACACAAGACAGCAGGCAATAAGGAGCAGGGAATGACTAAAACCTGATCTGTCACATGCAACTCTTTGATTGTTCCCCCTACTTTACCTACTCTAATCGCACTGTTGCAGTGTTGATTCAGAACACGGCGGCCCATGAAAAATGTCACCGTTCTGTCGATGTTGCGGATCCGCTGGCAATTTCAGCAAGCACTGGATGCACATAAAGGGTGATAAGGCACTACATCCTGCCATGCTCAGCAGGTTTTCCATTTCCTCCTGCAATTACACATCAAACTGTTTTAGCTTCACAAGCTTCGGCACTATAAATGGCCTCAAGGCAGAAGTCTGCTTCGCACACTGATGAGTCTATCTTCAAAGCAGAGTGCAAACTCAGGTTTTGGGGAGAGATTTTTTTTTTTTTTTTAAATACCCTTTTTCCCGAGCTTTTAAGAGTTTACTTAGAGATTATTCCTACCATTATCTCCATGTACTCCAATTAACAGGCAGTTTTATATCAACATTAACTGGAGCTGCCTCTAAGAGGAGATGAAAGCCATGCATACACTAAGAGCAAGCCACCATCTGCGTAAGAAGCCTGTTCATAGCATTACATCTTTACACAGCGGGCTTTTTCTTTTGTTTGTTTGGTGGGGTTTTTGTTTGTTTGTTTGTTTGTTTGTTTTCCCCCTCTACCAGACTACCTGGAATTCCAGACTGATAATAGGCAGAAGAGTCTGGTTTTTGGATGCTCAAAACCTTGCCTCACACTACAGCAATGCTGCCAAACCTGCACCTTTCTCCCATTGCTCCGTTTAAAGCAATTCATGCATTCCGATATAGGAATTTCAAACAGTTTAATTTCACAGATGTAACACCCCTTCCCCACCTCCTGCCTGACTGTGCTTCATTTGTAAGTGAGGGGAGGCAGCTCCTTACCTACCCTGTGCAAAGCCAGCGCATCCTTACGGACAGGGTGCTGCTGAATTGGTCGCAGCTGCAAGGCAGCCACTTCTGTTCTCTCCTCACCAGTTTCATCTCTTTAGCATACAGATCCGAGGAGGTACGTAGATAGTACCAACAAGATTACTCTAACTGACACTGCCAGAAAGCTATCCTCTGATTTCATACTTGCTCCCAAAGTGTGCTAACACTTTGAGACTATAAATGTAGCTCTTCCCTTCCTGATAGGCTGAGATCTTTACAACTGGCAAAATGCTTGTAGCATCTGAATTTCCAACATTCAATCTGAAGGCTGGGACTGATGCTAAGACGGAAACAAGGCAACGTTAAATAAAGTTACTGCTCTCCACATTTGAGCATACCGGCACCGTGATTTGCTCAAACGTAGATATCTAACTTTACATAAAAACAATGAATCCCAAGGTGAGCCAAACACAACTGCAGTGGCATCTATGGACCCAAGCAGAGGACAAATCCCACCCAGAAATTACAGCTTTCCCCTACTCGCACTTTTCATGCTGGCCAGCAGAAGTGATGAGAGATATGGCAGAAGCCATAATCCCCACCAACTCATGGCTGGCCATGACTAAAACCTCCACCCACCTCTGAGCTTCAGAGCCCTCAGGAGGACTCCACCAAACTCAACACCACAACAGCTGTTACAACATCTGCAGCTCCCGTGATGCATATGGTCACTCGCACCGGGTTCTCAATAGCAGCAAAAAATGCACAAAACTGCTGTAGGTGCTGCCAGCTGCAAGACACACTTGCAGCTTCTCCCACAGCCCATCCCTGAGATACCATTAACGAGATGTTGGGACTAAGGAGAAACCGCCGTTGCCACAGCACACACGGTTCTCCTGCTCTGCCCATCCCCTCATAGCCAGTCACACAGCAGGGATCTGAGCTGCCCGAATTATACCCTTTGCCAACGATGGCAACAGCAGTACGAGAGACAAGTCTTAGGACTGGTCTGAAATAATAGATGGTTTGTGTCCCGTCCGCCCCTGCGAGACAGCACGACAAAAGGACTGTCAGAGAAAACGCGAAGCAGCAGCATTTAGCCACTGAAAATGAACAGGAACAAACAGTTCCTCGCATGCCATAGCTGACAGCTTGTTCCTGTGCCTCTCCAATGACCCTATCCATGAAGAACATGGACCTTTTTTAATATGCCTCAGGGTGTGTTAGTATTCATTCCCAACCTTTGAAAAGCTCAGCTGTCATTGCTGCCTAAAATGGGCTTTGGGTTCTTGTTTTAAAAAATACAAAATATTCTGAATTAATGATGTTTAACATATACCTAATTTTCTGATTAAATCAATTATCAAAGCATATGCAAGTATGCCAGCCCTCCCAACCAGGACTGCACTGTATCCATTTTAAAACACGTTTTAACTTCCTGAGCAGCAAAGACCTTTCAAGAGAGAGTCAACACCTTCAGGCAGCACATTCAAAGTAACAGAATGATCACTCAGATGATCTGCCTTACGACTCCAAGCTGTCCACATTTAGGCACAGAGAGCGCACCGCGCTCACGCCGGGCTCCAAAGCTGCCGGCATCGCCAACCTAACCGATCCCACCGCCAGGAAGCAGAGAGATGCCAGCAAGGAAGGCAGGAGAGGGTGTTCCGTACCTTAATAAAACTTAATAAACCTTTGAACATTAACGTGTTGGGAAGTAAAACACAGGACCAGTGAAACAACTCAGTAATGTGCCTGAATGGGAGAGAAACCACTGGCATAGCAGGAAATTTAAGTAAACATAGGGAAGATTCATCTACCTCTTTGATTACGACCTATGTCTCAGCAAGAGCCAGATCTGCCCTGAATGTTTATCATCATTGCTACCTGCATCTTTGACTCTACCTTTGCCATCCCCTGACAAGATATTTTCCAACCCTCGTACCTACTGCAAACTCAGACATGTTTGGCATTGCTTGCTACTCTAACTCAACCACCCGCTGTTTGTAATAAAATGACTATTTCCTTCTTTCTTGGCATCTTCTCTAAGGTGGCATTGTTACAACACTTGCTGTAATTCTCAAGTGCCGCTCCAGATTGAAATCTCATTAGGGATAAGAAAAACCTCTTCAAAATTCCAAAATTAGGCAGCTATTAAAGTATGGCTGGGTGGGTGCTTTTAGTGACTTTTTTTTTTTTTTTTTGCCTTTTTTTAAATCTGGAGATGTTTGCTGGTCCTTCCATTCAGAACTACAAAGAAGAGAATGAGAAAAATGTGTGAAGTGATGCAAGAAGGCAGGTACAGACAGAGGACACCAATCTGAAATAAAGGCCATGCTGCTACCATTAAAAGGAGACAGTCCAACAAATTTCATATATAATAACAGCCATTTCTGCATAAAGTCCATTTGCAAAGAAGCAAATCAGGACTCACTGCATTAAATACTATTTTAAAAAAGCCTCATGAAATGTTGCTTACTATGGACTCCTCCAACCAGTGCCAAAACCAAACCAGACCCCATCAGAGCCACACCACCCTGAATTTGTCTTCTGAGTGTGAGGTAGGTCCCACCTGGCCATGATTTCAGTGACTGCGTACAACATGTCCTCTCACAGGTGAGGTTTGGTGATTAAGGAGAAAGATTAAGCCCTGAAAGTCTCCTTATGAACAGGAGTGTAAACAAGCTGTGGGCAGAATTTAAGTGGCCTCTACTAAATTTAGATTAATTCATCTGTGAATAACCCTTGCTCCACCGTGGTTAATAATGCAGTTGAGAGAAGCACTGCTGCTGTAAGATTTTTTTAGTTGTGGATGCTGGTCAAGTTGATATCAATCAGCACAAAGAACAAGAGCATGCTTCCATCTTCAGTTTCTCAGAAAAGCCGTATTTCAAAGAGTCTTTAATGGACTATTAAATACTACTGAGGAGAAAAACTTAACCATGATCACTCACTTAACCAAGAAACAATGAGCATTTTCAAGCCAATCACTTACCACATCCGCATCAGTAAGTGATTTCAGTGAGTATCTTTGTTCACTTTATTCTAATGTGAGCTTTCTACAATCCATCTGCAGTATATCTTGCCTGAACAGTTATGTCAAACATACGGAAACAAAGCTGGCAGGAGGGAGGGAGAAGCAGACGGCACGCCACACCAGCCGAACGGGACGTAGAGTAATGGGAACGGCACCTATGCGAAACTGCAGAGACTAACTACTAAAGGTTCTGCAAAAGAAAATTATGTTTCTCAGGTACATTAGAATTATTTGAAATTCAAGTATGTTTATGGAATAGTTCAGCTCCTTCAAAGCATAAATTGCAGATGATGATGTTCAAGTCATTTCTATTACCCTGACACAGTTGACAAATGCATCGCTGAATGATTTTATCACTATACAAACTCATCATAACCATCAGCACACCACTACTGGTAAGGAAAAGCACTTTATAAAATGCCCGGTGTGAAATTTAAAATTTGATATGCCTTCTATCTGACAGCTATCATGCATTAAACTCACCTTTTAACTATGGTTAAAGCCAGGTGAGTACCCAAGTAGCCTTGGATACCTGCATTGAGAATAGCGAAGCAGATGGAGTTCAGAGAAGCTAAATAACAACAATATTAACAGCATCTAAGTTCATACAGTGTATTTCCTCCAAGTACAATGTGTTATCTTCAGATGCAACATCAGCCATTTACATGAATCCCGACAGGCAGTGAAGATCCGCGTGCAGTGACAGCTGAGAACGAAAATTAACGCAGGTGGTTCTCCTGTTTCAACGTATGTTTGGCAGGAAAGATACCCAGCTCTTAATCCTGCCTAAGTGTGGTGCACAGTAACACTAAGAAATTATGAGTACACAGACATCTTTGTATTTTGCCTGCTTGGCAATCTATATTTTCTGTACACAGATTTATTGGTAAGTGATCCATATGCATACCATTCCCAGAGTTTGTATAAAGGCATGCTTCAGTAGCAGACAAAATAAAATAAAGTCACTCAGGGTGTGGTGAAGGGCAAAAAAGGGAAGGCTGGCATAAGGTATAATTTGGACAAAGAGCTCAGATTGAATCCAAACTACAGGAAATAATGAAATTGGCTCCAAAAAACAGACTGACCACTGATACTCAAAAAAGTGATGAGGTTTAAGTTAGGATTTTTTTAAAAATTATTGTTACTTGCTTGTTTCCAAAAAATCTTTGGGTACTTTGTGATGCTTCGCAGAAATCATGCCAATGAAACGGGCAAAGTTTGGATGTCTCCAGACTTGGCAATACTGGATACCTCGAGCTGCTCAGTTCATGCTTCTCCCCTTCAGGACTCAATCACCTCTGTGTGAAACAACAACTTCGTATATAAAAACATCTAATCCACCTAAAGGCTATAAATGATGAAACAAGGAATCAAAATTCAGGTATTGCTGGATGAGCCAGGCAGTAGATGCAATTTGCATCATGCAAGCAAACAAAACTTCTGCAAACTGAAGCCTGGAGAAACGACGATACCTTCAACATGCACATTTCTTGCTGTTTAATCAAAATTGTTTTCTTTTATATTTTTGTGTATGTTTGATGCAATTACTGGAAAAGTTTTTAGCTTGTTATGCAGGTTGTCAGAATAGATGATCTAACAGTGCCTTCTGGCCTTAAAATCTATGAATCTTTGATACATTTCTCAGGAGCTGGTAGAATATTACCATTACTTTTAAAATGCCTAGGCACACACTTCTCTGGCAATCTGCAAGTTATTACTCACATTTCATTTACTCAATGCTCTACCTTCCCCACAATTTGAATTAAACTTTCTATGGGGAAGGCATGTCAGGGTATGCTCTCTAGTATTTCTTTCCAATTAAATTGTAATTGCAGTGTATTATCAGCATTGAACTGAACATTTTAAACTGGAATATTTAAAAAGCTAAACAGTCTTGCCGAGATGAATCCTCCTGAAGTGTGACTGGACCCTGCTTCTGTCCATCTCAGCCTGGCTATGCCAAGGGAATTTGCCGTGATTGACTGGATGCACCCCGGAGCCAGTCAACCCTCCGACCCCGTTCTCACAAGCAGGGCAAACAGAAAAGGCTGCAGCACACACTGCTTCACACAAACGCGCTTTCCTTCCACCCAGATACAGCACAGGTGCAAAGACGCGTTGGGATTCGCAGTAAAATAAAAACTGATTTACAGGAGGGGGGGGAAGACGAGGATGCTTTGAAGATGGTCTGAAGCATGCATCTACTGAAGAAAAAGCTGATTCATAATGCAGGGTCCAGCCCCTTTCTCAGCTAGTAACACCACTGCACTTGCAAATTTCCAAATTAAAATACATTTCTAGTGCACCGAAAACATACGCAAAGCCACATTTTTAAGCTACTTCCTCTCCTATTTCCTCCATATGCCAGCTTACTGCTGTACTTAGAGTATTTCATGGGCTTATTAATAGTGCAGCTGCACAACAAGAATTACTATAACCAGAGCCCAAACTGAAGCTAGATGTAAGGGGGTCAGTTTGTCAAACTACCAACGAACAACATTTAAAACACCTGAATTAGAGACGTCCTGAATACTTTCCTGCCAGCAGCAAGTCTCTGCCTTATTAACTATTGACTTTGTTCCAGAGTGGTCCAGTAAAACTGCATATTTAAACCTAATCTGCATCAACCAGAGCTATCCACAAGCAGAAGAATTTTCTGAATATATAGCATTGGAAGTAATGGAAATATTTCCTCTATAATCAGAATTATACTCTTCTCTTGAAGCTAAGCTGCTTTCAGTGATCAGCAGCTGTTTTGTGGTACTAACCATGATTTTTTTTTTTTTTTTTACACTATACAAACCCAAAACATACTGCTTCTACGTATCTTATCTTAACGGCAGTATGCTATAAAGATCAATCACTGAAAATATTTAAGTCCAAGTCTGAGATTCATTTCAAGCATACCCCCAATGGCCAACTGGAGGTTTGTGAGACGTTTCCAGCTTACCCTTAGGATTTATGTCTGTAAATGCATTGTTATCATCTTTCCCACATCTGTCCGGTATTCATTGCCCATTAAAAGATGCAGTCAATGGCAGAAACAGGTTGACACCACTGTAAAATACCTCCTGAAAGTCCTGCTGTGTCCCTACCAGAGTGAACCAGACTACAGAAATTTCCTCCTGACTTAGAAGACCGTAGTTTTGTGAAGAGGCAATTTCTCGTATGTTTTAACCAGCCTTTTTTCCACTTGGAGCTTCCCAATTGGTAAACTGCTTAACCCCCGTTACTATATTTTGCTTGAAATAGCTCCTGAACAGATTCTTCTCCTTCTATATTTTCAGTTTGGGGAGATACTTCCAAGCTGAATGACTGTGGTCAAAAGACATCACAAAGTAGCTTGGAAAAAATCTTTCCTGGAAGAAAACGAGAAAGAAAGTAAGGATGGAGAGAAGCAAAAGATGGAAAGGAGCCGGCTTTTAAATAGCATGAGGGGAAAAAAGTGATCTGCCATCGGTGTGGGCACAAACTGGGGACAAAGATGAGGTTCTCCCTTACCAGTATGAACGTTCACACAACGGTGCTGGTTTTAACACAAAGGCCCAGACAAAGCATGGCAAATCCAACACTTCTCATTACAGTTCCTTCTGCATAAAAGAATATCCTTCCTGAAAAAGATGATCCAGATTGTGGGAAAAGCTACATGTTTTTTCAATAGATCTTTCTCTTTTCATCATAAAAGCGAGCTCCAGCAGCTCTCCCATGGAATTCACTGTGAAATAAAATTTGCAACCTGGCAGCAGAGTCTGATGAGCAATATACAATCCTTCCTGAAAGGCCCAGGAGGATTCTATTGTTTTGAGGCTTAATTTTCAATTTGCATCTTTAAAAAGGTATGATTTAATCCAAATTCACTGGTCTGCTCATTTACATTTATCTGTAAGAGACCACATTTTAGTTCCTTTGAAAAGAAACACAGTAAAAAATTTTATGTTCGGAATTATTGTAAAAGCACTACTCATATTTCTTGTTTTATTGCAATCTGCTTGGACAGAGATGTGACTAATTTGTTTTGAAGGGCCTGATTCTGCAGGCACTCAGTAGTCAGTAATCCCTTTGTGTTCTGTATGTAAAGCAGCAAAAAAGAGGAGGTCAAGTGGCATAAATCGGCACAGTTTCATTGCAGTCAATGGCTTTAGGCTGATTTACACCAACAGAGGATAAAATCCTATATGTCAGAATGAAAAATACGGAGATATTTTGCCCCATGCTAAACAAGCCTCTCCTTAACAATGACAAGCTGAAAACTAACTGCAACTGGAATCAATTAAAATTCATCACAAAGCACTTAGTACCTTGCTTCAAACCAAACAAAAAGTTGTGCCTCGCAGCTTACAATATCTTGGGAATGTTCAAGCCAGCTCCCTTCAGAAAAGTCTCTTGACTGCGTTTCTATAATGAACAACTTAAGAACTGTAAATGCAACATTAACTAGTGGTAAAACCTTCAGGATACACAATCATTTTGAAAGAGAGCAATTAAATGGCTAGTTATTTTGAACCCATGTCCCCATTTAAACTATTTTCCTTGTAGTCCATCTGCCAGAGAGCCTTTAAGGCAGACAAGAAGAAGATGCAATACCCATCACAGAAAGCTTCTATTACACTAACATTTCCAAAAGACCCGCAATGCTGACTACCATGAGTCTCATTAAGAAAATGCAAGTTGCTCCGCTATCCTTAAATATATTAGTTCCATGGGCATTGTGTACAGAAATGAGATACAGCTCTTACAACAAATGCAACCAAGAACAGCATCACGCTCTCCACTCCTGCTGTTCTCCTCACATATCTGGAGATAAAGTCAGGGTCCTACTAATGGAAGCCCAGTCCCATCTTGGCCATTTGCTACTTTTTTTCCCCCCACAAAAGCTATTGGATTTAAACAAAACACAGAAGGGAAGATGGGGGGAGCCTTCGCAGCTCTCTCAGCAGGAATGAAAAGTTTCTCTCTCATTCACAACTACCAGATGGCAAAACTAATTCCATGAGGAAGACTAATTTTAGGGTTGATATTTTTACTACACACATTCAATAAAGTAAATAAAGAATGTGAAGAAATTTATGTAACTCAAAGGAGATTTTCTCAGCATGCAAAAATTCAGGAATGAATTTAATTGCCGTACCTGAAGAAAGAGGAGATATTACTAAGGAAAATTCATTACCCTACAACATGTTCATTTTATTCACCGTATCGTGAATATTGGGCAGTATCAGCTGTTTCTATCAAATACTCCAGCAGCGCTCTGGGATGAAATCCTTACCTACTGGAAGCAATTGGAATGTGATAACTTTGGCCTAGGCAGAATTACAACATACGGATTTGATGCGCTTACAAAGATTGATGAATGTGATTCCAGACTGATTTCTATTTGGAAACCTTCCCACCTTACCTTTCTCATTTCCTCTACAACACTCTTTCCAACACCTTCGCTGGCAATCCCTCTCCAAAGGCAAATAAAATCAAAAGGTCAAAGCCTTAATTTGTACAAATCATAATGTGCACGACTAAAAATTTACTGCTAACCTTGACACTCCAATAATCGATTCCCCAGCCTCACTTTGAAAGCATAAAAACAAACAGACAAAATCATGGAGAATTCACTTTGTGGTTATGAGAATCACTGTTACCAGCAACATCAAAAGCCCTGCAACATTTATTTTTTTATTCTAAACTCTGGAAATGAGAGGTTACTGGAAAAGTCTTCATTTAGAACAAATAAACAGAAACCTTTGTGAGGTGCAATACAAAAGCTGGAAAACATGAAATTACTGTACATCTGAAGTCCTTGAAACCAAGGAACAAATAAAGAACTTTAAAACACAACTGGGAACTCCCTCCGCCAATCTCTCAAACATCTGGAGACTGACTCATGAGTTCTGGGTTTTGGTTTTGTGGTGTGTGTTGTTTGTTTATTTTTTTATTTATTTTTTTTATTTTGAGGTTGGCACAACTCAGATATAGTATGTTATGATTTGGCCAAATTAATCCTTTGGAGTAAAAGATACTGAAGAAAATAAAACAGATTCGATAAATACTATTTTTATACATTTCACTGACTTTTCCAGTCAATGTTATATTTGTGAGACATTCCACAATGCAACCTTCAAGTAGATCTCTAATGTAATAGCATTAAGTAAGTGAGAATTGAACTAACAGAGCTGAAGTGTTCAGCAAAACCTATCACCGAGGCTGCTCCATCTGCTTTTACTTATTTAGGAAACAGCAGGTTTCACATATTTGAGATGAAACGAATGAGAAAACATTACAGCAACATAACTTCCTTCAACTGAAAATATCAACTTAACAGATTTTAAAACAGATTTCTAATACATGTAGGAAGGGTTCCCTGATTTTTTTTTTTAATTGGCTCAGTAAAGTACAAAGATGTTTCATTTCTCACAGGTTTACTTCTGTAACACTTATTTGTTTAACAGTTTTGCAGTGGAAATGGTGCCACCAGCTCATGCTGCTTCTTCCTACATAATGTTGCTAGAATCCATCCCGTGAAAAAAAAAAATAATAAAATGGGGGCCTCGATGGTGTTAAGTGTTTATACAGGTGTTTAATCTTACCCATAAGCAATGCCAAGGAGCAATTCCTCAGTCCCATGTTCCTCCCTGCCCTCAGCAGCCCTCTCACACGCCTGATCTCTTCGTGCATCCATCCACATGCTGCTTCCCACATCTCTGGCTACACGTGAGCTTCGCTCGTATCAAATTTTGGCTTCTCCAACCTGGCACTCCATGTGCTGCAGACCCCGTCCTGCCCAGAGCACCCTCGCCACCTCTCGCCCCCTCTCCCACACGCTGTGGGTTCGGGGTGCGTTGCTCCCCCAAAGCCTGCTGCACATCACCAGCCTCAAAGCAGGCAGCTTGTCTGGGAAAACCATCCTTGATGCTGGGTGCTATAAGCTCACTTCTGCCCTCCAAATCCCTCACAAAACTCCCTTCTTTCCACCAGTTTTCCAAACACGACTGCTTCTATACGGCTCCACTCAATTTATGCCAGGGTTGCTTCATCAGCCAAACCGCTCAGTCAACATTATTTGGGCTTCAAAGGCTTCTCTCCAATAGGATGATTTGATGATAAAAGCCAAGATATCATCAGTCCTGTGCTTCCCTAAGGTAACCATTCCCTTAGTACCATATATACACACACGTGCGTCTCTCTCTCTCTCAATGCAGAGAGCTATGCGCTCACTTGAGCTCCACTGGGTCTTTGGACTTCAACTCAGCATAAACCGAATACACAAGTTCCCCACTCAAAAAAAAAATCTCACGCATCCGCGATATACTGCACACTATGGACTTTCTGAAACATTGCAATCTCTGACTACATCTGTAGTTTTCTCTTTTAAATGTACTATATACACACATAAGGCACTAGAGATATAATAAATTAACAGTGACACTACAAAACTGGAGGAAAACCACAAAGCAGCAAATTCTCCTTCAAGCCATCCCACACCTGACAGCATTACCATTTCCCTGTGCAATCATCATCAAGGATCATCATGTAGCTTTTTTGCAACCATCATAATTACAATTAAGTTTCAAAGAATTACCTCCAAGCCAGGTGCTATATACAGTTTTAATGTCACTGGTCATTTCTGAAATGCTAAGCAGCATAAAATTTTTCTGATGTTTAACGTGACAGCAAGCCACCACTGTGACAGAGTGTGCTAACTGTGAAAATCAAATAAACTAGCTCAATCTTCAAAAGATGGCATTGTTAAGGATGCTCAGCAACTGCAATGCTATTGCCTACATGGGAAGAAAAAAGAAAACCTCACTTTTGAAAGTAAAATGGAATTCTCTTATTCTTACTTCTACACAGAAAATTGAGTCAAATGAATGGAATCAGGCAAAAGAGTACAACAGCAAATATCTTCTCATTTTCAGGCTGCCAGTTTAAAACAGCTTGGCGTTTGTCACAATTCCATAAGCTTCATTGTCAATGATAAGTGAAAGTAGTATATATCCCTATAATTTTAATTTAGCATGGTTGCCAGCCATTTCTATATTTCAAGAAAATAACTAAAACAATGCATGAAGATCTTCATATTTTCTAAAGGTTACCTACTGTAATTTTCAGATTTTGCTTAAAGAGAAAAACCAATAGCTGAGATCATGTAAGCATTATTTAAGTGAAGAGAAGCACTGTACAAGGCGGGGGGATAATCTGAAAAGTTTATCCATATACTCAAATACAAAAATTTCACTTCCTGGTACGATAACTTATTTAGGACATTAATAATAGAGCTGATTAAATCGCATTTGTCCACGTTAACATATTTGCAGGAAAAAGATCTTACAGGAAAATAAGTTAGAGCCTGAAAAAACAAAATTGTCGAAGTCTGAACCTGTAGCCTTGCATTCAATTTTAAACCAGTCTGTCCACTTCAGATACTGGGGCTCTGTCTATCTGAACCTAAAACTGCCAGGAGTGTAACCACAGCTCCTTAATGCTAGAGTTGACATGAGCTAGATTAATTAGAAAAGCAAGCAGAAATAGTTTGCTTACTTAATGCATCAAAACCAATTGAAAAGTTGAATATTTAACCCACAAACAGATTGTTATTTCAGAACCCATCCTACATTATGAGGAGTTATTTGTGAAAATAAATTATCACCTGAAAAGTTATGTGGCAGAGTTTTCATTTTACATTATAAATCATCGAATAACAAGCCTAAAACAGCGGTTTGTTTCATTAGGGTTCCAATCTTATATTTTGATCAGGCCGAAACAAACACATCGGTATTTTGTGATGAGCACGCCGTCAAATCGTAACTACCATTCAACACTTTGATCTTACCACAGCAAAATTTATCTTTGAATTTAACTGATCTTTTGACCATTTCTACAAAGCTATCTGGTTGTAATAGCTCCTAATACAAAAGCCAGCAGTGAAACCAAACAACTCTCCTACCTTGATAAAAGCCTCAGTTCCCCCATGCTTCAAAGCACAAATTCTCTCTCAACCATTTCCAAGGAAAAATGCTGCTACTACGTAAAACGGCACTGCACACCAAAAGTGACTGTCAAGTAAGACTGACCTTGATTCTGGCACAGCATACTCAAATGCTGACCAACACTTGAGTCCACACATAGTCAAAAACTGAAAAAAGAGCAATTCATTATGCAGAGTTTTACAAAATACAATGCTAATTCTTGGCAGCACATCCACAGGCTACAAGATGCGCATGGTCATGGTCAACATCTAACGCTCCTGTCGATATCGACGAGGACTCCTCTAGCACCAACAGTGCCACGGTATTACAGATGAGAGTACGAGAGAGGACAACAGCCTGGACACGCAGTGGGAAGTCGGATGAGCCTCTAAATATGCCTGTGCTGAGGTTAAAGCTTCAGCAACAGCAGCAAGTATCTGTGAAATGTTTCATTTTTAACAAATTACCATCTATTTGCACGTCTCCCAGATTCGCTGTGAGCCATTCAAGGCCTGCGAGGTGCACAGGAGTTCAAAAATCAAATGGTCAAACATCAGCTTTTATTAGCTGGCCATGGAAGAGCTACATCTCTCATCCCCCCTGCATATATAAAGGCAATACAACATCATCCAATTTTGTTTTGTCATTTTTCTGCATAACTTAGTAAGTTAAACATGTATTTATCTCCCTTTTGAAATATCTCGCTAAGGGCTAAAGCTCATGTTTATCTGCACAGACAGGAGATACATCTCCCCACAACGGAAAAACATGTCTGAGGTTCAAAAAAACGCATTAGTAACAAGAAAAGGGCAACTGGTTGATAAATGGAATATTCCGCGTAACTCCTTTAATTATGAAATACATTTTGCTCAGAGAAGGAGGCATTAAATGGATATAACGGCAAAAGATGAACTGTACGTTATTTTTTCTGTCCTACGTGGTGGCAAAGTTCATGATTCTAAAGAAGATTTTGATCGCTGTTTTGGCAAACAGAAAGGGCTATAAATCTAATTCCAAGTGGCTTCTTCGATGGTATGAATCATTACGTTGAGTGAAGAGACCAAGTTCCTCCAGTAATCCTCATCACATGATAAACTAGGTTCTGGTCAAATTTACTTTAAAATCTAAACCAGCATGTGGGTGAAGGTCCAGCACAGTCTGTCTTCTGCCTAATGACCTAAAAAGAATTTTTTTTTTTTTTTTTTTTTTTTTTTTAAGAGAAGCACAGGAAAACAGAAACTCCCAGTAGCCATAACGCAATGCAACGACCCTCTCGCAACCCCCCCACCCTCTCTCTTGTCCCATCTATCACAGCCATCCGTGACCACACAACCAACAAAAGGATACAAGAAGCAGCTTTACTGCCCTACAAACAAAACTAAGTAACAAGAGCAACAACTAGAAATGGCATTTCTACCTCAAAAATAGAGGAAGATTTTTAGGGGACTTTTGCAACAGCTGTGTAAGGGAGTCAGCCACAAAATCCATCTGAACCACAAAAAAGAGAGTCACATAGGCTTGACCAGTGTGTGCTAAGAAGGACAGACAGACTTGCATGCAAATCCCAACGGAGGCCCACGGTCACTGCATCGCTGACTTGTGGACTCAAACAAATACCACAGAACTGTCCGAAAAACAGAGGAGAAGCTGACGCACCCAAGCACTAAAGGTCTCACCATGTCAAGTGCCAGAACTTGATTTCACACACGCTGAAATCAGGTTTGCAGCCTTCCCTCTGACATCCCTGAAGAGTTCAGCACCCAACTTCAACTGCACCACTACAAACACAAGGAACCCGGCTTCCAAAAATGACACTTCCATTTACAAAAGTCCTGGTCTCTCTCCTATCAACTTTGGGCATACATGAGTAAACAGCTACGCGGTGTATTTATCAGCAAAACTGGAATCAAACCTAGCATTTGTCATAGAGACGAGCTATTTCAGGAAGATTTGTACTTAAATGTATAAAACACCTGTTTACTTCCAGCAAGGATCTTCAGCAAAACCGAAATAAGGCACATACGAAGCGTTAATACAAACATACAGAAGAAAACCTCTGGTAGAAATATGTCACGGCATTTCCAACATATTTTCAGTTTTCACATGATTTTATAGTTCTTACTTTACCACTGAAACATGGTTACAGAAGTTTATCAGCCTGTGAGAGTCACTCATTAAGCAGAGGAATCCTTTTCAATTGAGGCAGTAATATTGAAGAGACGCACAACGCCTGACCCGCAGGCTTGGCTATACAACTCCACTATACTCTCTAACTCCTATGTAAGCCATCTCGTTCAGGACTTTCTGATGCAGTCACGTTGTCCCAAGATACATAACATTATTAGACAGATCAGTAATAAGTTAAATTTCACAATGAAGCCCAGAGTAAACCGAGTAACAAATCTGAGCGTACAAATCTAACAGCAGCATTTGGTACTGATGCTAAAGCAAAACTTTATTTGATTTGGTAACAAAAAGAGAAAATATGGGCAAAGGCAGGCCACTGTCAAACAGTCCAAAAGCAACTATTTTTGCAAGACAAGCGATAGTTTAATTTACTAGCCATGGTGAGTTTTGCAGTGGAACAAACTGCAATCTAATTACTTGCTGCAAAACAAGAGCTTGATTTGATTTTAGGAGAGGTTCTCTCTAATTCCCTGTTATTGTTTTGTCACTGTAAACTTAGATTTTGCTACAGGGCCAGTGAGTTTAATTTTCAAATCAATCCTTGATTTACACATACGCCCTGACTGGTATGCATGTGTAATGTGTAAACGGTATGTCCCCAGGCATGACTGTTATACAAACAAACATAATTGGAAAAATATCTACCTACCTCATTTCTACACACATGGATCTTGAGGTTTAAAAATAATAATTACAGAAAGCCCTCAACCACCTGCATAAGGAGGAAGTAGTACAGAAAACTCAAGAGCTCAGAAAATATAAAGCACCTGGCACAGCAAACACACCAGTAAATAAGCAAATCTTAGATGCAAGCTAGGTTTCTAGAATATCTATAAAGCCAAGTATCCACAGGTACATGTTAGAAAGAAAAGCCACTTCGCATAAGCTACAAAAAGTATAACACCATTTCTGCTAAGAGCGATCTCTTGCAAGTGATGCTAAATCGTTTAGAAATGATTCGGTTTATGACTCCTCTGAAATTTATTTGAAAGTCATCAAAAAGGAGCACATCAATTTTGCCACAAGATGCTCGTGCTAGATTGCTCTGAGTGTAAGAGATCACATGCAACACTAGCTACCTTATTTAAAATCACACAGTTGCCCCACACATTTTCAGCTTGAGAATCTGAAACGCAATGCCACCTGAAGGCCTCAAAGATGTGTTCTTGGAGAAAACTGTAAAGGAAGGAGCAAAGTCTTCGGAAGGCATCTCAGGAGTGCTGGAAGGAAAGCCAGGCTTACCCCGTGCTTGTGCGGAGCTCTGCTGGCTGACGCGGAGCTCGGCCGGCGTTCGCACGCCTCGGGCGAGCGTGGCATGGGCAGCGCCGGACCTCGCCTGCAAACGTCGCAGGTTCCGTGTCCAACACAACCGATGGCATCTCACAACGAGGGAAGGGACCTCTATGGACAGGAACTGCATCAGAAAACTCACCTCAATTGTTTTATTTAGATAGACCAATTGCATAGGACAACCTTGCGTTTTTAAATGGCAAGGAAAGGCCATATACACATCACCACCTGCAGGTTATCAAAGGGTTCAAAACATGATTTATCTGGCCATTTACAAAGTTTTAAAATTATGTTCCCCATGAATTTTGGATCACTGAAGATGGCAACCTCCACGAGAGAGAGAACTTCTGCCTCTATCCAATACCAAATGCATCAGCAGCGAACTCAACATCTGCCACGCTTAATGAGATATGTTACAACCAGAGGAACATAACCAAACCACAACTTGGAGATGCAACCTCTCTCTGTGTCTGAAGTGCCTTATTATTTTCTCTCATCCCCAGTCAAGCTCTGGCAGTGATAAGGCATAAAAGCAAGAACAGCTTTAGACACAGAAAGCCCGAAGCGAGCAGGTATACAATAGCAAAGGAATCAAAAAGCCCATGAGCTCACAAGCAAACAAGCAAGATGCAGTGAAATGCTGTTAAGAAAAATCACAATGGCACAACAAAATTTCATTTAAGTTGACTTGAAAGAATGAGAGCACAGCTCAGAAATGTGAACAGTTCAGGTTTTGTGCTGGGTAACCAGCGCAAACTTGACATTTCTTCTTGGAAGCATTCTTCTCGCCTATTCCCCCATGTACAGGTAATCTTTTGTCAGAACACAGAAAGTTATGTCTGTATCAATCGTGTATTAAAAAAAAAAAAATCTAGTTGAGGTCACAAATTATGATAAATATGAATTAAACAAATGTGCCCCAGCTTATTAAATAAACTGATAAAAAGTGTTTTCCTATGGAGATTCAGTGGGAAACTGCTCTGTGGGAAATAACAAGCAAAATAAATGGCAGACATCACCTAATGATGTTAGGAAGCATTGTGGAGCTTTTTTTATAACATTGTTTTTATTAATGCTTTCAGTAGAATGAAAACAACAGCTAGTTTTGGACAAAGAAAGCTCAATTTTTGATAGCAGTAACAGCATTAATTCTAAGCTTATTCTCTGCCCCTATGACTGGAAATGTGCTTCTGGCGAACAATTAAATCACAGTAAACAAAGAGACATAGTAAAATGGGAGTTGGGTAAATGGATGAGCCCGGTACACTTGACATTTCAGAAGGACAGGCTGTTGAAGTCACTCACCTCCTTTTGCCTTTCTGAGAGGAACATGAAATAGGGAGTTTCTGGCGAATGCGGAGACAGTCCGAGATTCTTTGAAAATGTCAAATTTAACAGCATGAAGAAATGTCTTTTGAATCAGAAGATGAGAACTCAGGGGAGTTAAATTAACAACATAGCACAACATTTTACCAAGTAATAGCACTATATTTTTTCTTTTATGGAGCACTGCTCAGGGCAATATTTAATCTCTTGAGTTTAATGAACTTTTAAAACTACTCAATAAATACTCAAGGCCATGACAAGTACAATCATAAGATAAATTTAGCCCTACTCCAGCGGACTATATCACTTTTTGTTATTAAAAAATGTTAATTTTAATATACTAGGGGACTTCATTTCTATAAAATAAGGTGTCAGGGTTTCTAAATTCATATCACAATGGTTAGTTTTCATTAAAGATGTTAAGTACGTTGTCATTTTTAATAAAAATACATGGTGAGCCCTTCTTTCTAAGCTAATAATAGAACTTTGGATAAATAGTGCTATCTGTAAAATGTTCCAGCTCGCAGAAAGGCTTCCTTTAGTCACTACGGAGGTTAAGATTTCGAGAAATTACTTAACAAATTGAATTCATATAGCTAAAGAATTTGTGATGGACCTCAAAGTGAAGACCTAGCTAATTATTGCATATTAATGTATTATGTATATAAAATAATGTAGCTAGAATAAACAAACAGATGCTACACCTATGGGAACGCTAAAATAAAATGACACTCAAAAATACATAGAATTCACATTTCAAATGTGATGAAAAATCTAACAACTGAACTGGATCAGCGTTTCTGCAAGATCCTGGCACGTGTATACTGAATGCACTAAATTATTTCATGGCTTTGGATGGATTGAAGACTCCAGTAGGTGGGCAAAATCACTGTCACAGTGAAGTCAACAGGAACTTGCCACTGTCATCAGCGGGACCAAGAAGTGCGACAGCATCCCTCTTCTGTCACCATTTATGCAAACAGAGGCACTCTCACAGTAATATCACTCACAAATAACACCTGTAAGTTGCGTTATTCCTGTTAGCATGCATCCAGAAGAAATGCATTAAAAAAATGCAAAAACTGCAATGTCAAGCAGTCAAAAGGTAGGAGGCACTAAACCCGAGGTTATGAATGTAGGCTGTTAATTACCTCTAATTTCAAAGCCTTTTTAGTTAGCGCTATAAAGAATACCTGCCTGCGGTTGTTCAAGAGCAGCTCACAACTCTCTGTCTACGCCATCTCCTGGTATCAAGATGGTGTTATCGGAGAAAATCAAAGCATCAGAAGGTTTTGGTCAGCGGCACGAGAATATCAACGAAACATAATTCGGTGTACAGAGGTCATCACGCTGCCCCCCCAACCCCCCCACCCCCTGTTTAACACAGTGCATCCAAGGACACCACCCATGTTGCCTTCACGCATAAACACATCGCTCCTTAAATGCCTTCAAAATTGACTAGTTTTGTATATATGCTCTCCGAGTTATCAGACATGAACTACTAAGAAGTCTACCCATTTATTTTTCATTACCTCCCTGAAAAATGGAGAAAATCAACTGCTGCAATTCTTTTTGAAATATATTTCTGAAAATCTGTATATTGATTTAACCTCTTTCATGCCACATTTCTTTCAACTCCCAGAAGCATGCCTTAGTAAAACATCCCTATTAGCTTCAAATAGCAGCCAGGATGTACTGAGTTATACAAGGATTCTTCTCGTGAGAAGTAACTAACTCCATAGACACAAAATACTGTTCTGCTCACTTTAGCTTTGCACGTATAAGAAACCGTTATATTTCATCTTTCCCTAAAATCAAACTTACTAGGCACCCAAAAAAAAAGAAAAAATGTTTAACGCCAGCATGCATTTTTCTTATATAAAATATCTGCATGATAGATTTAACTACATAAACACACTGCCTTGCATCCAAAAAGTTCAGTAGGGTGTCTCTCAAGCCGTACAGATAATTTGCACTGAAAGCATCCATGAAAAGCACTCAGGGTTACAGGGAACTCATTTCACTGCTTCCTAAATTTCTTCTCAGTCTGATAAAAAGGTTTAACCGTTTTTATGGGACACAGGAGGTTGTCATTCTGGTCCACTACAGGGAGTGACAGAAGTGCCATTCCTAATCAGTCACCACCGAAAACTGTTGTTATTCCCAGCAGTGCTCTGTCAACAAGCCAGTGGGGCCAACGTGCCCGCACCTGGGCCTTCTTCATCAGCTGCTGTTGTCAGATTTAATGTGTTCTGCAGGTACCAAAGCAAAGCACTTAGACTTTCCATTTTTCCTTTAATAAACATGCTCTGCACCTTCTCCCACTTTAAATGATGTTGGTTCTTCTCTGTTTGTATGAGCTGCTCCGCCAGAAACACTTCCCTTGCAAACTGCCAAGATTGGCCAAGGTATGACTCGCATCTCTACAGCTCTTTTGGGATGTTTACCTTTCTGTTAGATAACACACAGCTGCAACTAGTTTTTAAGATCTAAAACTGCATAGATTTAAAATGACAGTTTACTGACATTAACCTAGCTGAATATTCAGCCAATCTCCTGAATGACCTCTTAAACCAGGAGAGCCCATTTACTTCGTGTTTTCCCTGAACCCTACCTGCTTTGGCAAGAGGAGGTAGATCAAATTCAACACTACCAATGCAAGAGCGTCAGCAAGAGTGTTCCTGAGGGGCTTTAAAATAGGTTTATTGCCAACAACTTCTTAAATGATGCTGATTAAAGCTGCACATGAGGGTGAGGGGGTGTGAGGTGCCTTCACCTCCTATGCTTCCCAGTCTGCACTACAGGTGTCCCAACCACAGCTCTTCCAGCAACCCAACTGCAGGTGGGCTCCACAACTTCTACCCACTGCAGGAGGGACCACAGAGGGGACCTCACACCCATCAGCGCTCCCCCTTCACCACACCATTTTGCTGGTGTAGATGCATGAGGAAGCGTTCAAATTGGAGACACCACAGCTGCGCAAGCTGGGCTTGTCCTCCTCGGGGAAGGAAAGGCACAAATTCCACCATTTAACAAATTAAGCACAATCACAGAGATGGCTTAGTCTTGTGTTTGTTCTGCACCCACACTTTTCAAGTAGATCACTGGTGTCAAGGAAATCAGGATCAGTCCTTGGGACTAACAGCTGGACAAAATCAGATAATTAACATCACAGAAAAAACTTAGGTTTTCCTCTGAATAAGAAGAGGAAAGAGCTCCCAGAGGCTGTGATCTCATACACTTATGCAGTTGGCCTGAAGTTCTTGGGGAGGAAAAAATTACAAAGTCAATTGCCTTTTTTTTCCCCACCCATCCATAATTTCTGGGTCTCAGAATTTACCACAAGGCCCACTCTTCTAATCAACCTCTCTCTGTTCTTCATTTCCAACGGCCAGACAATTCCAATGTTTATATAGGGTCTTTCAACAACAGCAACACACTGTGTATTTCATAGCGTTCTTGTTAATGAATTGTTCTCTTATAGGCACCCCTATAGAATGAGTCTGCCTTTAGCTGAGCTACTCCACACAGTCACTATATATATTATTACCAACAGACACAACCAGACAAGCCTCATGTTCAGTGTTATTAGACTCCGGTTCTGCCACCCTTGCCACTCAGAGCACTAGGCAATATGAACAAATAAAGTTAAAAAATGGTTCTTACATATAACTAGTTAATCCATATATTATCTTCTGATGTCTGGAATTGCCTTCACAGTATTATGAAGACATTTTAGGACTGGAAAAGAGAAATCGGGTAGTTTCTCCAAAGCCATAGAACCAACAGTCTTTGACCCAGCCTATTCCCTCTTCTCTGATCCCATTTACTCAGCAGACAGAGCTGTTGATATGAAAGTTTAAACACTAAATACATTTACTGTATTAGACATACTATACTAGACGTTTCACATATAGCTGAAAAGATGCACTGTCAAACTTGCCAATTATCTTTGCTGAACATAATGCTACCCAAAATAATTGTGTACATTCAGTGCAGTTTGCCTCAGGATTTTCTTCTCTTTAATTACATGAGGAAGGCTGCTGACTGTAGCTGATGACACAGCTTTGTCAAAATGGAGCCAATGCCATCAAAAGTAGAGCACAAAAGGCAAGATGACCTTTCTGCTGGATATGTAGTAACGGACTGAAGTGAAACAAATTAGATGGAAAATGAGACTAAAAGAGGAACCCACTGTTATTACAACCATGCAGCTATGTAGAAAATCTACACAGGAAAACTGTAAATCCCCTTCAAACACAGACCCAATCAAACAAACACCTTCAGAGTTTCGCATCTCCTGATTTGAGCTAAACAAATCCCTTTGCTTGTGGACTGCAAGGTTGACTCCTCAGCAGATTCATCACTGGGAAAAAAAATTATACTCAGTGCTTGCATCCACATTGCTTCTATGCAATACGCTGAACTAAGATTTCATCAGTCAGGCCCAACCCACATGCCGGCTTACACTTGAGCCACCTTAAAGAGTGCTTGTGAATGAAAAATCTGTGTCTTTACAACATAAAATCCATTTGTTCCCATTTCAGATGGAGGTTTCTAGTCTCATAGGAGTAATGGGACACAACCACTGACATTATAATTCAATAAAGGGAAAAGAAATCCTATCTGTCAGTCCATCTTTAGATCACAGGGCCTCCTTCTTGTTCCTCCTAGCTGACCTCTGCAACAAAGCTGTCAGCTTGGAAGAGCGTAATATCTCGAGAAGACAACCCCTTTAAATTTCTTCCCTGGCTCACTGACACTCTGTCAACTAGGAAAAAACCTGGCCCAAATTTGGGATCGCTGGGAATTCTTTCAGCTTGCTCAGCAGCATGCCAATGCTGTATGCATCTGCCCAGGGTAAACTCCCAAACAGCCTGATCCTGTAAACTGTCAGGAGTCCAAGAACTTCACTAATGCCTCTCAGTACCAGACTGCTTATAAAATAGGAGAAATTTGCGGGCAGAGGCGGTTTCATTTTAATTGGTCTTTTAAATGCATACGTAACATCATGCTAGAAAACACCCATCTCAGCCCGCCTACACCCCTCTGTCCCCAAACTTTATTAATGTAATCGTAAGGATAGAAATTTCACCGTCCTTTCCCAACTGGAGGGACTCGTAGTCCTCCTTGACCAAAATGGGAGGCTCTGCCACAGACAGAACTGATTTCAGCCTGGCCGCACCGAGCACCGCCTGCGCTCTGGCACAACCGCACGCTAGGCAGCGCGACTTCAACCCAGGACCCTCTCGCTCCCCCTTACTGTAACATAAGGTGAGGGATGGAGCATTTCTTGGCGTGGAGAGTTAAAAAACAAAAGTATAAAGCATTTAGACAAGGGTGATGGTAACCATTGGAAATGATCGGTCTTCAGACAAAAGCAGCATTCACTGCTTGCACAGCTATCGAATATGACGACACACATCCAATGCACACATTTCAGTGGCATTTGTTTTGCTTTCTAACAACGTGAAACAACTTCTGAAAAAAAACCTTTATTATTCTTATATTGTTACAATACACTGGTATTATCTGAAGTTATTAAGGAATTCATCCAAGATTAAAAGCTACCACTACTAATTCAAAATACTGTGTGAGAAATCAAGATTTTAGGTAATTAACACTTGGGCAGTCAATTTAGCTACCACCCAGGCCGGTGCTTTGCTTTTTGTTTCCTGATTTTGATGGACTTCAAGGAGTCAGTCTTTGTCATCAACATAATTCAGTCTTAGGACCAAAATCAGTCTTTCATTATCTGAAGCCATTTAACCATATTTTCCACAATCACCTTTCAGTAAAATACAGCTTTTAACTTTTTTTTCTCCCCCCCTCAGCTGAGCAATTTCCAATCACCTCTTACATGGTTGCAATTTCAAACACTGAGTGGGTGATAAAGAACCAGGAGTGAAAAAACTCCAGGGAAGAGACTGACAAATCAATTGAAAAGACATTATATATTAAACCACATTAAGTGAACATATATAATTTGCAAGTTCAGCCATAACACCCGACATCTGCCCTTTGCTATGTTAACAGCGAGGTACGAGACCTGTATCAGCCACCCCAATATTGGCACTTGGCAATTAGTATGTTTTTAAAAATGCATCTAATGGGCAAATCAGATCAGATTGATTGAAGGAGTGGAAGAATTTTAATTTAAATTGCCTGCTGTTGGTGCAATGGACTATTATTGCCTGTCTTCGCTGCGCACAGAAAACAGTATGAAGGATTTTGGAGGGGAAGTCAGCAGGGGCTGCAAGGTGCGTACATTTTTTTACTTTAAAATTCAATGTATTTCTTACAACGTGCAAGGAAATGCCACATGTTTTGTGGATCCAAGGACACCTGAGTAATGTGATTACCACCAGCCTCTGACATTAGGCTTTGCATACAGAGATGGCTAGATTATTACATCTCTATCAAGGAATATGGCATTATAAACTTAAGCAAAGGAGTGGGATGAAGCAGAGACAACAATGATTAATGTATGAACAGTGTCCACTCAACCATTGAGGCAATAATAAAGGTATTAATTTGGCTGCAAACATTAAAATATGTACAGTAAGATGGATTTTTGAACAGTGCAGTGTGGCATAACCTTAATACAGTACATTAAAATCATTCATTACAATGAATAAATAGCTTAATGAGATTTGAAACATCTAGCACTCTCTGTGTAAGCGGGTGATGAAGTGAAGCCTGCTATCGGCACCACTGAACATAAATTATGCAAAAGTAATACTTTTAATGTCATCCATTCACTGGCATTGTGGCTCTTGTTAAATATTCAAGTGTACATCTTTCTAGGACAATATCAAATTAGTCTGTACGAGAGTTTACAACAAATTCACCTACCATAGCCTGATTTGCATAGAAGTAAACAAAATAAAAATACGCACATATAGTGCGATTTCCTTCCACTGATTTATTTTTGGGTGAAAAAGAAATACATCTTACCAGGGGTTTAATGTCTCTTTTGGGGTTTTTTTTTGGTTGGATTTTTTGGGGTTTTTTTGGTGGTGGTGTATTACTTCCAAAAGTTTGGTTGTCACATTAAACACGGTATTCTGTGTTGAACAGCAGGAGTAAGTAATATACCATGTTAAACTGCAGGGGTATAAGATGAACTGCTGCAGCACTTTTTTCCCCCCTATTAATTTAAACAACTTATTAACAAATCAAGCCATTTTATTTAAATTACGCGCCTAACCATGTAATTAGTTAAGTAAAACCACTTAAAGCACATTTTTCTTCCCATTTTAAACTGTGATGTTGGAGCTGTTATATGCTAAAGCAGAAAGAAAAGCAATTACTCTAACAATGATTTTTTTAAAAGGCTGGTACACAAGTTCTGTGCAGCATAGACAAGGCCGTGGATTTTGTTTAATGAGCACTTTGCTGTGTACAGACACAGCTCTGAATTTTGGATTAATTTCAATAAATATAAAAATCTTTATTCTAACTGTTCCAAAGCACTTGTTATTTACATTTGGAAGTGCAGGATTACTCATGCATGGCTGCCTGTCAATTAATCCAATATCACCCTGTGGATTTTCCCATTTGTAATTGGAAAATAGAGCTTTTCTGGTTCTCTGCAGAAACAGCAGCCATTTAACTACAGGTGGTACTTGCAGTGGCAATGCACACATTTATCCAATGTTTATATATAAAATAAAAATCCTATTTCCTCCAGAGATAGTAAAAGCATTTTTGGAGGTTATTTTCCTGTCTCTAGTATTAAACTGAACTTTTATAAATGACAGAACAGAAGTTAGAATAGCAGCAATGGGTGAAAGAAATTAACAATCTTCACGGCATCAGTTTAACTTCTTGAAATAGGGCAAAACGCACTGGAGAATGTTAAAAGAGGATGTCAGGATTACGCTGCAGTTTTATCAAGGATGCAATATTTTACTTTGTCATTTACATGCTCCTGTACTTATTCTCCTAAAAGCTTTCTTCATTCTTTCTTTCATTCATTCTTTCAGCTTGGAAAAAATAAAACATATGGGAGAGTGCTTAAGAGACTGATCACCAACCTGTGCCTGCTGCCGATAGCTTGTTACTCAAACAAGGTATTTATATATTATAGAGTTTGGCATTCCTGGTAGGACACTGACCTCTCAGGGCCCTGGGTCATGTCTGTTAGCAGCGCAGGCAGAAATCCAGCCTTTGGCTCTCCAGTTTCCACCCTGAACTGTCCCCACAAGCAACATCTCCCTCCTCGGGATGCGAGTGCAGCCTCTCCGCAGGAGCTGAACGACGGCCAGCGGGTCTGGGGAGCGGAGCCACCCCGGGACGATGAACAGGGGCACTTGTGAACACAGCCAGGAAAGAAACTGCCCAGCTGCAATGTATTCTGAAATACAAGCTTACCTTCACACCAATGCGCACTGCTGGCAATTTTTTTTGTTTTTCCCAGAGGACCAAATCCTGCCTCAGTGACTCAGAAAACAGATTAGACTTTTGGTCAAATCCAAGAGAAAGCCACATTTTGCCTTCCCAGCCCCAATAAGTGTACTTCAGTGGGATTTCCTACTAAGCTATTCTCAACAGTGCACGTGAATTGCTGATCCCTTCTGCCTGCTCCCCACAAGTACCGAAAGCAGAGGGAAAGTGACCCAGAAGAGCACTCGGCCAGGACACCACGCGGGAGATGGCGACAGTGGGATCGGCCAACATTCAGCAGCCAGGCTGCGTGAAATCAAACGGAAAAGCTGATGGATTACTTTCTACCCTGGCTCCCAGAACTCCTACATATTCAATGCAAAGAAAAAAAAAAAAAAAAAAAAGGAATACAATAAAGATTAACCAAGCGCATATTCCCTACAGTGTCCCAGAAAACTTGGTATTTTACCAAGTTCAAAATTCAGCAAGTTTTATCATATGGCACCTATTCATCAGCTATGAAGTGACCTGAAAAAAGTTATCAATGTGCCCTTCCAGTTCCCTGTGCTGACGCTCCCGAGTCTCTCGGATTCATAAGGCATTTATACACAATTATTTACATACCTTCTTAAGTTATTTCCTAGAAAGGAGTCATACAAACATTTTAATCACTAGGTATTTCTCTGGGGACTTTCAGTTTTACTAGGTGCCATTACACCGACCGGTCACAATGCTACAGTCACGGTATGAGCCATTGGCCCAGTTCAAAGGGTTTGTACTCAAGAGGATGCTGTAGGGCAGCTCTTGAACTCTCAGGATGCCAGAAGGTCCAGAAAGGAGCCAAGGCTTCTGTTCTCATTCAAGGAAACTGAACTGAGTGGTCAAGTACCCCGGCACCCCGTGTTCATTATGGGAGGTCAGAAAAGGAAAACAAGTGAATCCAGACTTGGGTGCTATCAGGAACGCTGTCAAAGTCCCGTGTTTTCCATAGAGTTTGGAAACAACAGCTCTGACAGTGTGACTCAACTGGAGAGCTGTCATCGACCAACAGCAAGTGGGGGGGATTTACTTTTAAAGCACACACAGAAGTATGTTGCATGCTCCAATAAGCCAAATACAATTTAACGTACAAATTCACATGAAGAAAAAAAAAAAAATCTCAGAAAATATGACTCAGCACTAGAAATTTCATTGCAAGAAGTAATTTGGGGGAGATAAAACCATAGAGTTCAACGCTGCTGCGGGATAAATAGGTGTTTACCTTCATTCAAAGGCAGAACTCTCAGTGGAGGAGTCGTCTCAACTATCACAGTAGCATTAACATCACCTAATTATTCATCAAATGCAGAAGTGAAGCTTGCTGACCCTTTCAAACATCTTTCTTTTTTCCTCGATACTCACTCTGTCCATATCTCTGCAACACACGGCAAAACACAAAGGTGGCACAACAGCTGTCGCAACGGGGGCCGTGGACTCGTGTTTGCAGAACACATCCCAACCCGATTACACGCTTCAGCGGCTATCACTTTTCAAAATTCAATGGAAATTAATTCCTCAACAATGAGGGCAATTAAAAGGTCTGCACACTATAAAGTAAGGATACCTGCTGACACACCAACGTGTTTTTTCCAGGAACGCCAACAGAGCTGTAAACAAACAAAGCTGAAACCCAATGATATTAAAAGAAAGACATCAAACTTCCATGCTCTGATCATGGGACCGTTAATATAGTTAATGAAATAGTTACTAGTTCAATACAGTATTAACTCCAGCACTGCTTGTTGTACACTAAGTTACACATACTAACTAAATTTTATCCTCTAATTGAAGGACTTAATGTGAAGTAAAAAAAGAAATCTTTCATTCTATTTGCGGTAAAACATCATTGTTAAAAGGTTCAATGCAACCAGCAGTTCTGGAGGTTATTTGTGGTCTTGTTTTCGCCATTCAATAGTCATTGCTACACCCCCAACCATGCTTGATATCTGCACAAAAAAAAATAATGGTCATCAAAAAAAAAAATATGCTGATGACTCAGTGGACCAACTGCACTACCTGTGAAGCAGCAGTTTTCTAAGACTGAAGACAGGTAAATGTAGGTGGTTAGAAATAATTCAGTAGTCAGTAAATAATTCACGATGATCCACACTGGCTTCCTACTCTTAGGAGAGTAACCAGAGGAGACACATGCGGTTTTGCCCACTACACCCAAAATGCAAATCCAGGAAGGAAATCCCCGAGGAAAGCCCGTGGAAATGCTTTTTTACCCACAGAAACCCTGCGAGGAGGAAAGCACTGTGCCTCCCGTGGAAAGAGGGCTTCCCACTCCCTTTGCACTCAAACATGACTGCAACCTTGAAACACATCTGCAATTCCCCCTCCTAACAAACAGCATGAAAAGCCTTCCCTTTGGCTAACTTTGACAAAATTAAACAGTTACCGTTTTGCACCTAAGCAGCCAAATTAACATAGGGAGCAAAAGAAAGGAAAGAGCAATTTTGTTGGAAGCGGGTTGGCTTACCCAGTCCTCTGGCACAGCTCCTGGGTGACCGCCAGAACGGACTTCTTGCGAAATAATTCTTGTAAAACACTTCAGCCAATATAAACTCCTACAATGTGGCCTTTTTTTTTGGTGACAGAAATACTTTGTGCCCTAATCACATACATAAATGAAAGTCTTACTTCAAATCAGCAGTGCCTGTGCTATTGTAACTATTCCAGCTAATGTACAGGTAATCAAGATACCTATATTTAAATACAGAGCACGCGGCGATCTCCACAAAGGCAATGTATTTTCCCTTCCTTGAAAAACAGCCCAAACTCCTAAGCATTCATGCTGTACATCTTTTGCTTTTGATGTATCTTCTCAGTAGCTGCCTCAGACCCCTGAAGGAAGCTCCCACCATAATACGACAAAAATAAAAGTATGACAAAGTGCCTTTCCTTATCCCAACAGCTGGCTTTAACTAATTTTCAGTTATTGAACAAGCTCGCGCAGGTGTGGAACGTTTGTGGGAAACTCGGTGGCATGCAGATAAATAAAAATACCAGCTTCCTGCAGCTAACAATCACGCAGAAGAGCGTCTGCGCCGGCTGCCACCACCACCGTCAAAACAGACACCGCAGGGTGTCATCAGAATTCAGGTGGAGTACACACGGTGGCTTTCCTTTTCATAATCATTTTATTAAGCAGTTTTCAAGACACCTAAGCTGCCGCTTTAACAGCCCACAGACTGTATTGTCTTTGGCCACACGTTCTAGCATTAATCAAAAGAAATTGTATGTCAGATGTTACCATTTGGGGGGAAATAATCATATTTAGGGTTTTCTTCAAGAACAGAGTAAGCAAATCACATCACCTTTGCTGAGCTCGGGCAGGTTACTGCCGTGGCTTGTCACGTTTGACCCGCAGTCTTGATGCCACCGCAGCTCAACTCTTCTTTTATCTTTTAGTGAAGCTAAACCACGAGTCAATAATGACATTACAGCAGAGGAAGAAAACTCCAGTGGTCACAAGTGAGAAATTCTCAGAGCCAAAGATTACTCTGTGAAGCTTCATGAGGGATGGGGCTTAAAATTCATGAATGTTTTTGTAAAGAGTTCTGCAAGTTACATAAGAAATTAGACCTCTAACACTGACATTTGACTTTCTTGTTGCAAAGTGTCACGAACTCTGAACATATGAAGATTTAAATTGCAGTCTAGCTAGGAAAAACCATCAGTCACTCAATGCAAAACGGAGTCTAGCAATTTCAGTGTCTAATTTGGAAAACACAAGACAATGGTCCACAGAACTGTTTGGGGTATAATTTCATTTTCAGATACAGAAATGAAAGGATCTCTCTGAAACTAGGCTAAACAGGCAAATGCAGATTTTACTTGCCAAAGATGGGTACAATTAAAGAGGCAATCTTTTCTCAGAAGCCAACTTTAAATTTACACTCTCTTTAATTTGGTTAAGTTTGAAATTGAAGCAGATTTTTCCACTCACTAGTACCAACATGTGCTTCAAAATGTCTAATCGGGAGAAGTTCTGCATCAGGGACAGATGCTAGCTCTACATGCCAACTGGCCTGTGTCTGCTAGCCATCCGGCCCCAAGATCTGCCGGGTCCTCTCCCCCCAGCATTATCATAAAGGTATTCCCTGAGATATATGATCTTTTTTCACTAGGTCTTACTCTATAAACACACGCTTAACAAATAATTAGGCTTGCAAGTCCTTATGCTCAAACTTGTGGCTTTTTTCAGTTTGAATGAAACAACGATTTTCAAAACTCCTTCTGGGACTAACTCCAGGAGCTCAGGGAATGCCAGAAACCTCAGTAAGCAGGACCTTCTCCTAATAACTTGTGAGAAAACTGGAAAATTTGAAGACTTAAGGCTGATGGGAATGACAGAGTCCTCTGAATAATGAAGTGATTGTCAGCTGACAGCAATCATTATCCTATTCCAGAAAACCTCCTTTACAGTTTAAATACTGCCCGCAAAAAGACATTCCACACCTGATTCTTCTGTTCATTTCATTCATCACCTTTATTTTTTTACTGAAACACAGTGACAACTAATGAAGTGCTAATATCACAGTGAAGGTCTGGGCAAGACTAAAAGCCTACCTCAATATTCCCTTACAGAAGAAGATTTCTTTAGGTGATCAAATTGTGTGAAAACTTGAGAGACGACGTCATATAAATTAAAAAGCGCATTGCCATTAAAGGATCAGAGGGCAGCCCCAAGAGAAAATTCAGCTGCTGGTAAAAATCACAGCATTGCAGACCAAACACTGAACTTTGTTTCCGTATTTTGCACTGCAGAACCTACATATGAAGTGCCAAAATATTATTTTTAACATGTGTGAAAACAAAAATGTTTTCTCAAGTCAGGGAAACACTTTCATTTTTGTTGAAGAAGTAAAAAGACAAATGGCACTTGTTCATGCAGTCAGAGAACAAGGCACACAGGAGGCCTGGGGATCATACCCCAGTAAAGGTATGAAGTCCTGGGCAATCCCCTTAGCAGCATATTTTCCTCACCACTAGCAAAACAAGTAGGTCTGGAAATACCACCAGTAACAAAGCCTGGCTTCCTCATGGTTAACCACGAGCTTAGACAAGAGTTTCCTGCAGTTGAAGCAGTTACAAGGTTTTGCCTGCCGCCTAGATGCTCCGGTATCAAACACAGTAGAAGGTACGTTACAGATTTTTCCTCTTATGCCCACCTATAATCCTTGAAGGAATTTTATTATCTTTGACACTTCTACTTGCCAGTAAAATCTGGAATGGGGTAGTGAAGCTGGCCAGCTGGTGGAAAAACTACTGGGAAGTCAATAAGGGAGAGAGACAGGGGGCACTCCAGCTTTGTTTCTTTAAAACAGGCTGAAAAGCTCTTGACGCAACACTACCTACTCAGAACTGCCAGAACAGAAAGAAAATAGAAATTAAATTATTTATTTTAGAGGATATTTCTAGACTAGACAATGAACACGAGCTTTAAAATTATTTCTTTTTATGTTCACTATTTACAGATCCCGTCTGCGTATGAATTTAACAAGAGTTCCCTCCCCCAAGGCACACCTTTACCTAAGATGATTTCGCCTAAGCAACATGGCAGGAGGAGAGCTGAATCCATTTGACCTTTGATTTTTAATTAAATTCCCCTTATTTCTACCATTCTTTCTTCTCAATGGCATATAGAGGAACCCATTTTTCTCTGCTTGTTATTTTCTAAATCTGAATAGATGTCTCATATAAAAAAAAATACAAGCTTGGTTTGGTTCTTGGGGCAGGGGTGGGGCAGCAGCAAGTTGTTTACTCAGCATTTCTACCACCAAAACAAAAAAACAAACAAACAAAAAAAAAATCAGAAAAACAACCTGAAGAATAGATGGGCCCACTCCATTTGCAAGCACAAACGCTTGAATTGCACACGCAGCCCAGCCATACATACCCGGACATTTTTCACAAACTCAATTAAATGCTCTAGTGCTTTTCAATATTTTTCTGCTTGTCAATGTAACGAGATGTATGCATACAGAAACCTCTGCCTTTCTATCAGCCTTTTTATCTAGTCCCATTACTTTAGTGATAGTGCTGTGTTCTGCGACGTAACAAGGCAGCGCTACATAGATGGCCACGATGAGCCACGTCGTGCATCTCCCTATTCCAAGGTATTAAGGTTCATTTTAGATTGGAATCTTACAGGTTTCCCCCCAGTCCCTAACAGGGGAAGCCTCCTTTGGGGGCTTTTCATCTTTAAGACTTTTCCAAGAGGCTAATAATGTATGACAATTACAAAATCTCAAATCCAAAATTTAGTTTAGGCTAAGCAACATGCCCATATTTTTCCTTCCTTAACAGAATTAGTTCACCAATTCTAAGTGAAATCTGACTTCAGGTCTCTGACATTTCCCCCTCTACTTTTTTTTTGTTTAAAGAAACAATCCTGGAAGATCTCCTGTGACAGGACTTTTTTTTGTTCTTTCCCCTTTTTGTTTTTCTTTCTTCCCTCTTTTTTTTTTTTTTTTTTTTAGATTTCTGAATTATTAAGTAAAATTTCTGCTATGGGCCCCATTTCATGCTTCATTCAAATAAAGCTATTAGCACATTGCACAAAAGCTCCTTTTTCAGAAATGGGAAACCTAAACCAGAAAGGAACTAGGTCTATACTATGAGATTATTAAGGAAACATTTGTCTTTAAACCACCTTAATTCCCAGTTCGCTGCTGTACTGTAACACTAGGCTCATTGCTTTCTCTCTGCCTACAGCGCAATAGGTTGTGTGAGTACCAAGGGGACTAAAGTAAATTCTTTGTTATGTCTACACAAAGTAGTAAATGAAGCATGCAGCTCAAACCTCTCCTGCAGTGGCCAGATCCTTAGTGCCTTTCCTTTTGGAGTGGGAGATTTAATGCTATTTTCTTTCCCATATGCTTCATCTTTCAGCTTTAGCATAAAAAGGAAAGAAAAAAAAAATCTAAAGGCTTCGTTTTGCACTAACTGCTCCCTTCAGATTCTGAGACATGTCTTGATGAAAGCTCGGTTGTGATGGAGCAAAATCAAAAGAGGAAGAAATTTCACCCCGTGAAATGATACTTAAAAGGGGGGGAAAAAAGGCCTCGGAAAAAAGTTCTTTATTGAGTAATTAGCCATAATCTTAGATAAGACAACAGATCAAACAAGTCCTCTTAAAAGAGTTGCTGTGGGGAAGAAAGAGAGGCTTTCTGCAAGGGTTTACAAATAATGCCAAAAAAAATTAAAAAGCAGAAACACTGGCAAACTTTTCCATCAAAATTAAAACAAATCATGCAGTTGTGTCTGCTCCATTTCGGGGTGCAAAATGGGTCTGGGAGAACTCAGGAGGAAAAGAGCCACGAACAAGCTCTTCCCCCTCCTCCCCAAATGCAGAGCTGATGGAGATTTCTGTTGTACAAGGATTTCCAGCGACTTGCTGCGCGGCCGCTTGTCCGAGCCAGGCTCAGGGGCTGGGGACGCGCAGCCAGGGGAGGCCGGGGCCCAGAGCAGGTCCCAACCTGCTGCTGCTCAGCACCAGGTTCACAGCAGATTTCTCTGCCCTCTCCCTCTGCTGACTCTCGCCACCAGGTTAAAACAAGCAAGACTTCAAGTCATAAATAATTAGGAATTCTACATTTTTCCCATCATCACAGCACTGCAGGGACAATAACTTGGAAGCAACCTTTCAATACCTGTGATCTCCACTGCCTTAAAACCTGACCCACCTTATGAGTCTAATTTCCACAGGTGTCATCTGTGAATTAACGTGGTGGTGTGCTCCCACCGACACCTGTGTCTATCAACTCTAAACAAACTCTGGAAAAGCAGCTGGATAAGCTGCTGTCTAAACTTGTTGGCCTGAATAAAGCCTTAAGAAAAACCACATCCTAAACTTGCCATCCTCATTTTAGCCGCATCCCTCCTTGGACACATCCATACTACATCTGAGTAACTTCCCGGTCCCAAAATAGTCACACTCAGTTCATGAGCTAACACTTACCAACTTGCCAGATGCTTTACCTCAGATGACAAATTTTGTTTTATATATGTGATGAAGACTCAAATCAAAAACCAACTATAAATATTTTAATTAGAGACTTTTTTGTCACATTGTGAAAACCTAATTAAGGGGCTCATTACATGTGAGAGTAAGCACTGTCTAAATAAAGCTGGTGTCTTCTTGCCCTGCGCCTGTTATAAACTCAAGCTACAGAATCCACCCCTGCTCCCAACCCACACGTGGCTCGCTGTCCTCCCACAAAGGCTGGGCTGGAGGTGGCTAACGGGGCTGCAGCGGCTATCCTCTGACAATACGTGTACTCAGACGCTGAATTTGGGGCAACACGGTCTCCGCAGTCAGTGGCAAACCAAACGCAGGCTGCACACGCGGCAGAAGGGCCAGCAAAACCGTGAGGAGTCAAGCAAAATCAGCTCAGTGATGCCTTTCCCCCCAGCCAAGCTATATGCGCTTTTGAGCCAGATTAATTGCAGGCTGTTCTAACTCTTTGTGGTCTTTTGCGCCGTCATTTTATTTGTGTTACTCTAAGACATCTAAAAAAATTTCTAACAAAGAAATAGACACTCACTAAGTCTGCAGTTTGTTGTTTCTTAAAGTACCTTTTTAGAAAGGGATACTTTCCCCAAGTGATGAAAACAAAACATGAAAAAAAAATCTCCAACTGTAATTTTTTTGTTTGTCATTTTTTTAATAATAGATTTTTAAATCCTAACTTCAAAAAGACTACAAGCAAAACTATTATGTTTGAGTTTAATTGCATGCCTGACCTCCTTTATAAATATTTCGCCCCTTTCACGCAGGGTACTATCAAGTTTCCAGAGGTGATGAGCAGTTTCAGGCCAGGAGTCGCTGCCTGACCTTCCGTGCATCTCTTCAGATTCATTTACCAGCCATTACGTTTTGGCAAGCCCTTCTCTCGTACAAAAGCATGGTGATACTGAGCAAGCAGTGACCCAGGCCACAGATCAACCCATGCTCTCAAGAATCAAACCAGAAAAGGTGAATTTTGGAACATTTTTCCTTCAGATAAATCTTTACACATATTTTATACTTTGTAGATTTATTACATGACTAGTAACTGCTGTTATTTAAGTGCTTCTACCTCTAGAATATTTTCATCAGCACTGCTTGTCCTTCAGAGCAAATTAATTATCCAAAAGTTTAAAATAGGGAATACAAGGCAAGTTATTAAACAAGAACTCTTCTATCCATATGATTAAATGGAATTGGGAATCTTAGGTCTGCCGCCCTAATCTAAATCCTGAAGTACTCAAGAATGATGAGCTAGACCATGGACCGATGGGACCAAAGCAGCCTTTATGTCGTTCATTAATGACACAGCACATCTTGGTAGATGCAAGACGGGATTGTGCCAGTGATTGAACGTATAAGGTCTAAAACCAGAAATACAGGTCCACACAGAATTTGGACTAAAACGGGCTTCACACTCTAGGAATATATCTTCACATTTTTGCAAGGTTTGATCTTGCAGGTGGTTTTACTGAAAGAGGTGATGCTAGCCAGGACACAGGGATTCTCACTTTAAGCGTCTTGTGTTTTTTAATGGACTACGCCAAACTTGGAATTTAGATTTTCTAAGCTAAAAGGATTCACAGCAAGAAGGATTTGGCTAGTGGGAAAGGCAAGTACCTTTGGTGCCTCAAAATATCCTATACATACATTAACTGGCACAGAACATATTTCTGTTCCTAGTTCCATACCTGGGAGACATCAGTCAGTGTTTGTTTACAACAGTATTTTACAGTATTTACAATCAATACAAATTCATTTAAATGTAAAGCTCTAGCACATTGCTATTTGTCATCTCTTCTCAGATAGGTTACAAATACTTAAAAGGCAAAATGCTTTTTAAAGGAGCTGACACCGTATGGATCCACCGAAGGCACAGAGAAATCAATATGTGAATGAAAGGCAACTGATCCAAGTTCAGCCCAGAACAGAGGCAGGGTAGGAAGAGAGAGCTACTATGGCAAATAAGTTTTCCCTGAAAATCATGGAAATAACTAATAAGATCAGAACCTTTTTCTACCCCGTATTTTTGGGGCACATGCCATTAAGCTCGATGCAGTTATATTTTAATTTCTCCCCCAAAGTACAACTTTTATAAATCAAAACATTTTACACAAAGAGATTTCAGCTAGCACTTTGTTAATGGACTTCTACATATGGAAAAACACTCTATCTATTTGCCTTTAATTTTATTAACAACTTCATTTTGATTTGAGCATTTATTTTCTATCAATTTCCTTTTCTTGAAAGTGCCTGTTTTCTAGGAGAAGGTCAAGAAAAAGAGAAGAAATTATTCCACTCAAAAATATTCACGGGAATACGACTGAATATTTCAATCGGCGACAGACACAGGCATTATTGTAACACATTTCTGCATTAGCTAAATACAGTTATTAGACTTTATACAGGAATAAACGGGTGACATTCCTTGATGTGCTACAAAGGTAGTCAGAAAAAAATAAAATAAAATCTAGTTGACCCTTTTGACCCTAATATCCATGAATCCATCAACTTTATTTCACATTCACTCGACTCGCTAGCTTCACCCATGTTTATGGGATAAGCAGCAAACTCCATGCAGCAAGGTCTTCATCGCTTCAAGGTTAGACAACCCTCAATCAATCAGCGTACCTCCAACTGGTTACGGTTCAGCCAGAAGAGCTGATGCTAGCACTTGTCACACTCAGTATTGACAACAGAAATTAAATCCTTACTCTAAACTCCCTATTTGCTTTCCTATGAACTGAGCTTAAAGTTCTAATGTAAAAGATGCTTCATTGGTCCAGGAACAAAGACCTTCTCTGTCCTCTCTGCGTACCAACAGGGCCAGAGCTGAACAGCCCCCAGTCTGTCTGGATGAGGTACAGGGAGACATTTTTGGTCACAGCATCCAGAACCCGTTCCAAGGGACTGGACCGAATCAAAGCTGAGTAGGGCTCACACCCTAATGAAATCACAAATGTTTTAAAGATAGTCCTAAAATTAATGATCTTGGAAATATGCAGCTCAAAAGCCACACTTGCACGCTTTTCTACTCTAATTTATGCAACACTTAAATATCAGGGTGCCATACAAGATCAGGTAATTGCTATTCGTTAGGAATCAGCAGAGAGCTCGACTGCACCATCCAGTCGTGCATGTCGTACCCTGAACACTGCAGTATGTATTGGACTTTTGTTGTTTTGTACACTTAGCATCCAAGCTGTGCATTTCTTCCAAGTGATGCACTAATAACATTATTGCTCTTTAATGGCATTTTTGATTATATAATTATGCCACAAGCCTCACAGACATGGAAGATATATGTGCACTGGCATTTAATTGCTTTATCATCATGACTATAATCACAAATGAGGACCTTCCAGAACTGAGAGCCAACTGAGGCTTTTACTCATTCAGTTCTACCTGTCACCATAATAAACACTCCTTGGAAATCTCCCATGTGCTCTGCTGTATTTTAAAGCATTACGTATCAAAGACTCTCATTTATGTATTTTGAGTGGGTGGTTCCTTTGGTACAAAACTGTTTCCATTGCTCAGGATGAAGCATGCTGTGCAATGGGATGAATGAATGCAAACATAGGTATTCCCACACAACTACTTACGGCACACACTTTGAGGCAAGGCAGCCATCCCATACTCAGGTTGCCAGCAGAATTGCGTTACCTGTGCATGTGCTTGTGCACCTTCACACCTGCAGATGAGCCTGCTCAAATAACGCCCTGGGCGCAGGCTGGCTGGAGCCAGCCCCATCTCATCCAGCTGCCCGTGCCCAGCTTGGCAGGCGGCTCCCCATCTTCTCATGCTTGAGCACTGTTCCCATGCCACTGTCAGCACGGGCATGAGGAGCAAGCCCATGCAAGCAGATGACATTACTATCTCAGTAAAAATATTGCACGCAGAGCCGCCGAAAGACCAGATACATTATCCAATTAAAAAAAAAAAAAAATCCACACAAGAAAGGAGGTGTTTCCATAATAAAAACAAAGCCCCTCAAAAAAACTCCTTCACAGTAATGCACTGAAACAGGCAAGATTATTTTTACATTAAGTATGGCTTGCTTAAATAGTAAAAAAACTATTTAAGTTCAAAATCTGTAATTTTAAAGAGCTCAGTCCTTGGCTTTAGATCCCATTTTATGTACCTGTAATTGAATATCAACTTTTCCTACATGAAAAAAAAAAAATGGGAGAACTCTTTTTCAAGGCTATTTGAAGGTAAGAATTATTTTGCATGAAAGCAACAATTAATTAGCACTCAGCAAGGTTCCCTCCACTCTATGCTGTGAAGTAAAAGCAGGTCACTTCTGCAGCCCCTCACACCTGTTACGGGTCACAGATCCTTACCTGAACACAGTATCTTATTTGCTGTTTCAGCACCTCAAGGTTAAAGCCTATTTTCCTTCCAAAAATAACAGCAAGTAAATTTTGCCTTTTGAGTATGACCATACCACAGGATGGAATCAGAGATGCTTCTGTTTGAGACCAGAAAAATTCAATCACTGCTACAAAATTCATACATTTTTAAAAAACTAAACATTTGTTCTAATTTACACAGCTACACTCCAGACCCCAAGGCTGGTGCAACTCGGCGCAGCTTTCTTTAGGTGGGAGACAGACAAAGCCTGCTTCTTCCTCTTCGTATCCTTTTTCTTAGAAGGACACCCTTAATGGAAGAGCCACCACATTCACCCTCCATGTTGCTCTTGCTTAAAGAAGATGAATTCTTCTCTGTCTCTACTGACTGAAACAGGGGGCAATCTCCATTTGATTAGTTAAGACAGCAGGCTGGCAAATTTAAACTATTTGTATATGAGTATTGATGCTGCTTCACATTTAGTGTAAATGTAATTATCATTAGGGCACTCAGAGCTATCAAATGAGAGTACTTTGAGGAATGTCAGTGCATAACTAGAAATAAATGCATGCACACACACACAGGTGGACTCAGAATAAATTCTTGGGCTCCTTTCTCCCCCCCTCTTCCCCATCAAATTTCTCCTCTATGCACCTCTGCTCTCATTTTCTCACACTTCTTACAGTAAAAGCTAGCTGGGAAAAGCATTCAAATCCGTAGAAGACAACCTTAAAATTTCACCCACTGCCCTCTCTGGAGCTGATAGAGCTCTCCTGAGGTTAATAGCGTGCTCTGCTGAAGCGTCGGGAAAGGCTCCAGTTCCACTCCCATCGACACCCAAGAACCTTCACCTTACATCTGGAAGGGAACTCAGTCTAGTTCATCTCCCCACTCCCCATGCCATCACTACTTTGCACAGGTCTTGCAAGGCTGCTGCGTCAAAAGGCGTGGAAGGGTCTTCATGAGAAACCTGGAGCACAAAGAAATGCCCAGGAAGAAAGCAGGAAATAGAAGGGAGAATTTGAACTTTTTTGATGCTGCCCCTCAGGGAAGATTCAGCGACAGGGACACTCAACAGTCATACCCCTGGCTCACTCAACAGCAAAATGAAGATCCATTGGCTAGGAAATCAGATCATGATATAAAAAAAAAAAAAAAAGTACAGGACGCTGGTCTACCAGACATTTCCTATGTGACTTCGTGCAAGTCTTAATTGAGACTCATCTCACTTAACCTGAGCTTAGAATGCACAGTCTAAATCAGTCTTCGCTACCAACAGAGAAAGACACGTTCAAAAAAAGCATTTAGACCTTCCTAACCAGGAGAGGACAAACAACATCGGGACATTTCTCCCTCTGCCTGCTGACTAAAGGGGGAGCTCATAAATCTAGCACTCGCTACGTGCCTAACTTCTCACGGCTAATGTCAGAGAAGATAAATCCCTCAGCCAGGAAAACGGGGGCAAGGGCAGTGCCTGCTACCCAACGGTGCTGGGAGGCCAAGCCACCCGAGATGGATGGTCTGCAGACGGATTACTGAAAGAGGTTAGTGGGCCGGGTCTCCACGGAGCAGGAAGGTACTGCCAAGCTGTCTTCTGAAGATGCGATGTCTTCCAAAGAAATTGGCCCGCAAAGACTGAAACTAGATCCCGCAAGCCGGATCCCCCCCTACTTGACTAACTTGGGTGGGGAAAGAAAACAAACAAGCAAACAAAAACCAAACAAAACCAAAAAAAACCACCAACAAAAGAGAGTAACCAAACCAAAACAAGGACACAAAGCTTCCTCGCTCCACTCCCAACACTTTACGCAGGAAAATGACTGCAAGCTGCAAACAGAAGATGATTTCCAGCTACAAAGAAAAGCAAGAATTTAATAAAGCCACTAGAGCTTTTTTCCATCGCACTATTAGTTAAGATTTTTGAATACATAAATGAGAATTATTTGACTGACAGCCTCTTTATCAATAGTATAATCAGCTTTCTATTGTTGGAATAAGTCATTTATTTCAACAGTAGAAACATTTATTTTAGCTGTAGAAATATAACCCTATTTATTTCCAATCTGCAAAAGTAACCCTTGGTAGTATAAACGAATTTAAAGAGAAAGGCGATTTCTTATCTGCAGAAAGCAGCAACAACACTAGCAAAGGACAATGGTCTGCATTTTTATTAATGCAAACACTAACCTCCAATTTCCACACTTGAATTTCTAGCCTCAGAACAATATTAATGTCTACAACGGAACTAAATTTATGGTAATCTAATTTTATCATACATTATTTAAGCATCAGGACATTTATCTATTAATCTATCCTTTTACCTCCTTAGTGTTAATATTCTCAGCCTGCTTACAACTTTCAAGGGCAAGGCTGCTTCATCACCAGCTGTCATCATTAAAAAAATTATTTCTTGTATTTATAAAGAAAATGGAAAGTAGTAAGCTATGTCAAAAAAGCTAGACAGAGAACGTACTTTTGCATATAGTCATGTGCCGATTCCTACTTGACTGAACATGATCATATTTTTAGGTACTATAATTAATAGCTAACAGCTTTAAAAGTCTCACTAAATATTCATTATTAGAGGGAAAATTGAAAAGGTCTAATCCATTTTAAATGTCTCTGACAACTGCCATTAAAGCATCCTCGTGCAATTTGTCATAGATATTTATATTTAGTCAGCACAGAGATGGATCGTAGGAGTCCACATCCCGCGTTGTTCTTCCTCTTTGTTAAGTATGAGTGGAAGAAGTGTCAAATATGTTATTAAAACACCTTACACCCTTAACCCCTCTCCAGATACACATACCTGCGTATTTGCATCAAGTGACAGGGGGTGTGCCTTCTGTAAATGAAGTACACCGGTACCAACCTTTAAGGCTGTAGCATATATCCTTTTTTTAATGCTGCCCACAGGGCCATCGGGATGACTGGAGTGGCAACACGGGAACACAGCGCCATCACTTCATTTACTGCTGCTTGGCCAAGAGGGACCCTTCCCTCGGCTTGGGCAAAGCTGACTTCACCAGGAGCCTGAAGCTGCCCTTCTTTCCTGGCAAGACTGATTCTCCTAAAGGTCTACGATGCTGCTGCAAATGTCAATCCTGCCCCTAAACAATAAAGCCTGTGCTCGCAATTTCATAACAATTAATACTTTTTCCCCACTGCTTAATATAACTCTGAAAAGCCAAGGATTCAAAAGTTCATTTTACAATTGATTGAGATTCTGTTTGGCTCCAGTAATAAGCTTTGCCTGGCCTTGAAATTGCCCACTTTCAAGTCTGATGGAAATCCACTGTACACAAGCAACATATATGATCTTTTTGGTATATATTTTTCAAGGATCACAATTCAGTTTTATTCCTTTTCTCATGAAATCACTTGAAAGTTATGCTGCAAACCTCAAGTGAAGCATATAGCTACTGTGAATTCAGGAGGCCCAGGGTGCCTGGTACAAGTAGTTTAAGTGGTATGGACTGCGCTTACAATCAGCGTGTTCTCAGAAAGCTAAAACTCAATTTTTCAGACTGAAATGCACAACTGGCAGTAATCCATAATCCTGACACAGTGTCATGGGTGCCAAAGGCCCTCCAGTGAGTGCTGCCTTTGCATTTTTAAAAATGTTTTATGAGCTCAAGACCCTAGAATTAAGTATCTTTACTTTGCAAGCAACCTGCCATCTACTAATGCTATAGGAAAACCAAGCCAAACAAAAAAAAAAAAAGCCAAGCACAGAACAAAGGGTCTCTAACCCATAAGTAAAGTCTCTTTATCCCCAAATCCTCCACTTCAAGGGCTTGAGTGGTAAAAGCTAAGAGCTCTCAGCTTCAAGCCCATTACCATTTGCTCTTTTTTATCTTTACCAAGTTGCTTTTGTCGCAAATGAACATTAAAAAAAAAAGAGAGCAAGACAAACAGATGAGCCTACCACATGTACGGCTGATTTCTTACAAATGACCAGGTTTCCTATTAAGGATATTGTAGAATTAAGCAATAAGGAGATATTTACAGTCCTGGCAAAAGATGGACTATGTTATAGTGAATTAGGTCCCCAATCAATTTCCTAATTGCCAGACCGCAGTGTTTACTAACCTGATTCCAGAATGACTTCATTCCCTGCTCTAAATAAAAACATAAAATGGCCTATTGGTTATTTAACTAAGAAAGCTGCTGATGCAGCTCCATTTAGCAGGAGGGCATGATTTTTTGTTTATTTTCAAAGAATATGGAAGCATGGAGCTCCTTACATACAGCTATCATCTCCACTGTCTTTCAGTCACTAAAGCAAAGAGGAAAGCAAAAGGGCAAGCCTGGAGCAGCCTAATCAGGATTCTTCTTCCCCGAATGCTGTCATAAAAATCAAACATTAGTTTTTAAGGACAGTTACTGCTGTGATCCTGAATGGAGAAATACAGAGCTGGTCACAGCCGGTATTTCATTAACATTTCACAAGGAACTGTGCTCTGGAATGATTTCTCCAGGTAAATTCTGTAGATGCTTTTTCTTAAATAAGGTTATGGATTTAAAACCAAAAAACAAAACAAAAAAAAAAAAAAAAAACAAAAAAAAAACAAAATAAATAAATAAATAAATAAATAAATAAATACAGTAGCACTGTTTCAAGTATTCTCCCAGACAGAAAATTTTCACAGAAGTACACAAACACCTTATGCATCTTTTTTCAAGCTTTGTAACCTTAATATTTCTTAAAAAGAGATTAAAATCTTCACCACACAAACTAAGCAAGTGAGTGAGACGGAATTAGATCAGTACTTCTTCCAAAACCACTTCAAGTGCCTCTACTGAAGGGAAAGCAATGTCACAACTTTTATCAGGATGGCCGATTCAAGCAGGAATAACACGGCACAGCAAGCTTACGTGAGCCATCCCAGCTCGGCAGCAGCATTCGCCGTGCCCAGGCTGCCCGCTTGCATTGCTGTGCCCGGAGTCGGTGCACAACACCTCTAAGTCCACACAACACCTGTAAAACTGCTAGCGGTGAGTCTACCCAAAGCCCTCGGGCACCTTGGCACCAACTGAGAGGTCCTAGAGAACAGTGGTGGACTTTACATAAACTTATAGAGACAGGAACGTCAGTATCTTGTTAGCAGTAAGGATGTCCTTACAAAGCACGACTAAAGGCCAATATTATCTGATGGAAGACTGGTGTCCTAGAGCAACTTAGCCACCAGTGAATTTGTATTATTAACCCACCTGAGGCATAATCTGACCCCCATTCTCTCACCCAGGTTTTACTCTCTCAGAGAGATAGATGATGTCCAGCTTCCCACACTCATGCAAAACTTGAGGAGCTTTTCACAACAGCACATTCATCATCGTTATCCTATTCATTTTTAGAAATGCTGCACATAAAACATGCATACAATCTACGCCTGCAATCCATATTCTTACCATGTGCATTAACAATGGATCTGAACCTTGCAGACAACCTAGAAGCAATGCAGAAATGGTGTGCATGGAAGAGCAGACCCTGCCTGTTCTATCCGATTAGGAAGCTCTAACACTCAACTATGCCAAACCTGTGAAACAGTTAGTTCACCCACAGTCCGTATTATTGAGCAGGGGTGCTATGAGATGACCTCCCATCTGACTTTCATTATTCTACGGCCCCAAGTTTCATTAGGATTGCAGATTCCTGTAAATGGAGTGCAGATGCTCAGTGGTCCTCTAGGACACTTTTTCCCTCACCTCTATTTTTCCAGACCTTCCAAGGAAGACACAGCACGGAAGAAACTGAAACACTGAGAAAGCTGGAACTCATGACAACTCCATTCTTTTAAGTGTTCTCTTATGACTCTAGGTATCAAACCCTCAAAGAACCCAAGGCTGATGAATCTGTAGCTTTTCAGATAACACCAAAAAGGAAGACTGAATCCTACTGAAAAATGACTGCATCAATTATCTATCAATATTTGAAAATGGAAACATAACAACACAGAACTTCACTCATTCCAGCTTTGGCTCCTTTTCTTATGTCTTCCATCTGCTGGTATCCACGTGACATCTCGCAGCTGGATTAGTGCTTCTTTAGTCCAGAGACTATACATCTTTCTGGGGGTTTATTCTGTGCTTGACAATAAGGCTCTAAGGCACTATTTCAACACAACGTTATATGAATTATTGTTACCTAAGATAATATCAACATAACTAAACCCAGAGGAAACTTATTAAAATTCTGCATGTAGTACTGTCATTAAACCATCACTACCACCCCTTGAGGTTAGATGTCTGTCCTTCTCTACCCCAGGATTCTTCTAACATCTCGTAATGACTCAGACCAGAACATCACACTGCATGTTAATTTGGAAAAGAAGTGAGAAACATTTAAAAACAAGAATAATGAATAATTTTAAAAAATCATTAATAAAATGTAAGATGAGCAAAAAGCATTGGTCCCAGAGTAGACTTTATGAGTAGTCTAGCAGCTGGCATGCGAAGTTTCTGCCCATTATGATTTTTAATGCCCTAGCTATGATGAAACTAGAGAAATTAAGAGGTAGGCAAGAACAATTAGGCCAAATAATCCATCCCCCACCAAAACAGGGCGGATATAAACTGCTTAAGAAAAAAAAAAAACAAAAACATCCCAATACACAATGACGATACACTCTACCCTGACCTGTAAGGCAAAATTAATATTATATAAGAAATACTTACAGAAAGACATGTGATGAAGAATTTCAACTGTTGTCTCTATTCAGGGATACATAATCAGAGGAACGTTAAAGATTAAAAAAGCTCAAAGTTTTCTCAAGTAACGCATAATTCCACCAGCCAGAAAAAGATTGAGTCACGCACAGCAAAACTGCATGTTAATCTATTAAATTTATACACTGAATATCACAACCTTCTTGATCATAAACTGAGATGTCTACTTGGAAACACTGGTCTGCCCTGTCCTCCAACATAGCTCTAAGAGATTTCTTGAAGAACGTTCTTAGACACATACTTATCTTTAAGGACATGACAGTTCTACTGCAGGTAACGTAAACGCTCAAAGACTTAACCAGCCTCCTGGAACTGAGGCTTCCTAACAAACTCCCGCAAGTGACAAGAAGTTGTGGATGTTTACCTTACACAACATCTTGAATATCTGATAGCCTTTTTTTTTTTTTTTTTTTTGCTTTCATCAAACCAGTAGGTTTGACCCCAAACCAGTTCACACATTTAAATTAACATGCAAATTATACACTTAGATCACCTAGAATCTGCCTTTGAGGGACAGAAATTGTTTGACAAGCTTTATGATGACATTTCAAGAATGATGCAGCTGCTTGCAACAGGGCATTTAAGATGAGAGAAAGCAGCATTTAGCTCCATAGTCATTCTGCCTGTGTTGATGTCTGGCTAAAACCTCATCCTGGGGAAAAAAGCAGATTTTTAATATCCAACTCCTAATCATTATCACCTGCTAGAACAAAAAGTTTCAGGTGAAAATTATATTGTTAAGTCCAACAGCTGGCTTTGAAGACTTCAGTAGCACCTCTTGCTGCAGAGATAATGGAACACCCTCCTGGAAGACTCTCAGAAAGTAGGATTATAACAATAGAAGCACCTTTTTTCCCCCAGGTGCCTCTCGGATGGTTCCCCCAGAGATCCAGACCAGGCAAAAGGCCCTGGAATTCTGGGAGAAAGAGTGAGACAAACCGCCACAAAAATCAGCATACTGTAAGAGCTGACAGACACAAACACACCATGCAGACATCTCTAGCAGGTGTCTGAATATATGACAATCCCTCTCCGAAACACTTCTGGAGTCAGCAGCATGCAATGTGACATCGGGGCTTTCAAGTCAACAGGAAGCAGGATGCCTGGCTGAAAATAGTAATTTTTGTTTCATTGTACCATGTCACCAACACCAGGAGCTTGATATTTTGTGATTAGCACCAAGAAGAATGCTCCCTCAACATAAGCAACACCGTACCGCATCGCTAGGAACGAGCGGAGGATGCAGCTTAGGGCACTGAAGTCTGCATAGGCTTCATATAATTTTTAAAACATGTATTATTTCAGATCACTGCTAGAAGTGGTCTGGATATTCTACCTTAATAGCGAGAAACTAAAATATGAAGAAGATGGTTGAGGTAAGATTTTAAGAATGATCAAACTTCCTTTTTTAAAGCATAGCTTAAGCTTCATAATTTAAGTGAATTTGCATGGACTAAACCCCATAGGAAAGCCACAAAAACTACAGCCGTACAAACACTAACACAACAGTAACGACGAGGGCACAACTACCAGGTCGATGGACAGACAGCAACATTTCTCAAGAGATTTCTACTCAAAAAGAGAAAAATACCATCGCTCTATCTTCACTGAAGTTGTCCTTTTTTTTTTTAGGCTTATCTAATTAAATCAATGCAAATACCCACAAAGCTAGACTTATTTCAGTTAAAGACGCAGTTAAATTTCTTTTAAATTAACTTGAAAAAAACAACTGTCAAATAGATTAGATATATGCATTCCTCCAGTTAAATTAAACTTCAGTTAAACTGACGGAATAATTCATCTTAAATGTCAAGAAAATAATAGGAAATGTCTCATATTTACATACAAAAACAAGTTCTCCAGAGTCCTAAACTAAGAATTTCTGTTGAACATCTACCTTCACACATGGTTAAATTTCATGGTTACTAACAATTTTAAATTCAAGATTTTCAAAGAATTTATTGTTTTGCATAATTAAAAAAAGTATTACTGATAGCACCCTAGGGTAGACATGGTGATCCACAGACAATCAGACTTTTAGGAGATTATGGGTTCCAGCTGTTTGCCTTGCCTAGTAATCTCCCTAAGGTGCTGTTTCCTCATGATACCAGTAATCACTTTTCATGGGTTTACATAAAAGGTGCTGTATATCATCATATCAAAAGAAGGTTATTGCTCTCCTCTTGTTATGCTGAATATGTGGCTTAATCCTAAAAACAGAAAGCCAAAATAAAATGTGCATTTTTACATTACAGTTGACCTATTCTTTTTTATTCAGTATATAAAACCAAGCGTTGAAGTTGCCCATTAACAAATTGGCTTCAACATTACCTTTCAAATCATGTAAATACATTCACATTTTCAAAAGTCATCCTTGTCCAGTACTGCTGACTTGTCAAGTTATACTCAGGCTGAAAAATACAAAGCCATGACTTGTCAACATATTTCATCTTATTAGTTTCACTCAGCAACAAATCTCAGCCATCGTGTTTATTAAAATACAGATTGTTCTTGTATCCTGTTGAAAACTACGGGAGATCTGCCATGGCAAAAATTCCCACTGCCTTGTAAGATCTTTTGAAGTTAGAGTGAAAACTCAAGCATTTCCTATATCTTTTCTGCATCTGACAGAAATAAACCTTGCATCACTCTTCTGAGGCACCAGAAATAGTCCACAGTTAAGTTCCTATAGCCATGAAACTACCGGGGAGGGGGGGAAGAGAGATTACAACTGGGTGGCTCACTCCTCTGTTCTGCTGTCAGCAGCTTCTTTGGCCACAGCATCTGAGCCACCGCCAGTTCACAAGAACTAAGTGACCTTCCTAGAATTTGGAGCTAGGGACTCCCAGAGTCTCCATGAGCCAAAATCAACCATTCTAAGCCATTTCCCACTTGTTCCAGCTGGAAAGCTGAATTTCAATGAGGTTGATTTACAGTAGAAAGCAAACTGAATATTAGGAAGCACCACCATCTACCTTTGGGGTAATGCCCATGGAATGAAAATTGTTCTGGGCAGCAAGATCTAAATTAAAAATGCACGTGTCTTGTAGGCAGGCAGTACTCTGCAAAAGCAAAATCCACAGCAAACCACATCTCCCTCAAACAGGAAAGCTGTAGGTACCACATCGGTGGATCATGCTTGGTTAAAGGGCTACTGTCGTTTCAAGCCAAGACAAAGACCCACCTGTACACTGAATTACTGCTGTTCACCAGAAAACTCTGGCAGTTGTGCAGCCAGTGTGCTGAGCTCATCAAAAGTCCTCTATCACCAGGTCATTTTTATATTAATTTCTCCTAATGAGTACATATAACAGACAACAAGAGGATGGCCTCTCTCTTGGACAACTGCAGACCAAACCAGGGAGTAGGAGAGCCAACGTTTTTGGCTGCCACATCCGACACTGAAGAGCCAAGTCCACCGGCAGGAATGCCCATCTCAGACCCTAAACTGCTGAAATTGGTACCGCACAGACGCCATGCCCTCTCTCCTCTCCGCTTTATAGTAGTATAAATAAAGGCATTTTAGTCTTATGGACCATACTTTCACACCGTATTTTCCCTAACAGCCTAAAGTAGAAGTCTTAGGCATGTTCATACAGGTCTATAAACTTTATTCTGCCACACTTCCCCTGAAATACCAACCTGGGACTGGCCGGGACCACGCGTAGTGCTTGGTTTCTGCAGCACTCTGATGTGCTATCCCAGCCCAGCACATAGCAGCTGCTGCAATTTTTCCAGTTTAACTACTCAGCCCCTTTAGCTTGCAGTACTGCAGCAACTAGCACACACTGCTGGGAGAAACTAGTCACAGGGGCAGGTCTCTACGTAAAAATTTTTTTTTTCCAATCATTTTTCTCCAGCAACATTTATCCCCTCATTTTAACCAATCTATACTGCATTTTCACACCCCACAAAACATCTAATTAACAGAGAGACCCTTTTTTTTGTAGAATAGTTTACTGCTACTGCTCCATTAGCTTATGGGAAATAATTTATTGCTTCTACTCAGAATTTTAATATCATCATTCAGGACATGTTATGATTGCTGCTTTGCTTATTGCAAGGTTTCCTTTCTGACTTTTTTGGTAGAAACTCAGCAATCTGGTATTTAAAAAGATCTTTAAAATAGAAAACCTGCAATTAGTACAGAGACTATGTTAAGGAATGGGAAGGACAAAAAGAGAGTTTGGACATAAAACCCACAAAATTCTGTGGTCTAAATAGACTTTCACTGACAAGATTAACACTAAATATATGGCTAGACAGTGTGAAGAACCTATGTTTCCAAAAAATGTAATAGAGAGACATTTCATGAAGACACATGGTTATTTACAAGGAAGATCTATTAGTGTCTACAGTTTAATATTTCAAGCTACAGCTATTACTCTCCAACAAATCCATTTTAAAGCAATCCTTGTAAAAACCCCCTAACAGCATGTATAGAGGTCTTTTCTACTATCTGAACAATCTTCTATTAAGCCTACGATTACGATAAGGATCATCATTAACGTCTCTAAACATCGATAATATTAATGAAGAGACTGGAAGCACTGATCTTTTGGTATGCGTGAGCTAGGTGTTAAAGAGAAACTCTCCAGCTGCAGTTCTTCCAGTGGGAGTTCATGCGGACATCTTTATTAAGGTTAAGCTACACATCCCATCGTGAAGATGCCGGAAAAGCCAGTTACAGTGAACTACTAGCTGACACACCAGAGGCAGCGTACCTGATGCAGACAGGCAGAATGGAATGAGTACAAACCCTGGCTAAGGAAATGTGCTTGGTGTTCTCAACAAAAAAAGAATAAGTAACATGGATTTTATAATTTCGTATCTTCTACTCATCTATTTTAGCATAAATAACGATGCAGGTACAATCAATAAGGAGTTCTGTTGCTGACTTCAGCAGAGCCAAGGTTTCACTCATGATATCTAAGCACTACAGACTAAAATACAGATTGTCATTGTTGTAGGGTTTTCCCCAATCACGAGTATTAACTAAGAATGGGCTATACTCCTTTTTGACAAAGACAGCACACAAAAGTTCATATAACAAAACTAGCTGTCTTCAGTTGGCAGATGACAATAATTTTGTCATATAAATGTCTTCCGTGACAGCTGCACCGGCCACTTCCATCAGCGGCTCCTGAGAGGGCAGCCAGAGCACACGAAGCCCTCCAGACCTGCCTAAGGATAAAAGCGGGAACTGCAGGGGACAAAGGCGGACGCCAAGAGCACCAGTCCTAAATCCTCAACAACCCTGACTCCTAAAATCGTATCATCCCTCCCTTCACTCCCCTGCTAAAACAAGGGCAAGAAGTTTTGTGACCATCAGGCAGTTAAAGTGCCTTTTTTAAGATAGTTTGAGGGCAGCAGGGGGAACAAAAACCCCAAATAAACAAATAAAACCACTCACCATATTTGGTGTCAGTCTTTACTGTCAGTGCAACTAAAACTCTTCAAAAATAACAAAAGCTCCACAAATGTTATTAGCAAAAATTTCACACTTTTTAATGGATATTTACAGTTCAACGCAGTCTTTTAATTACTTCTGCTATTTGCATCTGGTGGTTTTGGGAAATGTTGAATTCAGATATTAGACTATCAAGGACCACTGGCTGTAGTCCAATAAGAAACTGACATCAGACTAGTTAAATTAGCCATCTGTCCTAAATAAACACACATCAGAACTACTTGTTAATATTCTTTCAACCCAATCTTAAGTGAAACAAGAACTTTATAAAAGGCAGCAATTGTGATAAGGTAGACTCCAAGGAAGTTTACGTCCATCTGTTTTATAATGTGTCTTAGTCTCAGTACTTCAACTCCATAACCGCAAAAAGATGCCCTAGATATGGCATAAGAAGGCCACACAATAACAACCAGATTTCAGTCTTTAACTTGTCATAAAAACGAATTAATGAATTACATTTGTACCAGTTACTGTTCTAGTTAAATTATTACCAGGAGAGTGGATTTATAATGTGCTGGTTCCTGTTCTCATTACAATCCATTCTCACGAGAACTTACAATCAGAATTTTAATGCCTCATTCATTCTGTGAAAGATAGCTGTAAAAATATATTAATTTGACCTTTTCAAAATTTTGTTATTTGATTTGGTGCCTATTCTTACTTGCTCCTATCTACAGCTCCTACATTTGCTCATATCTATAAATTACTAGAAAATGGAAGTGTGTCAGTAAGTCAGAAGACTTTTCTGTCCATTTTTTCCACCCAGGGTGAGGAGTACAATCTTGTGACACTCCTTCAATACCATATGCAGGCCAAACAAAGTCACTGCCTTAAGCAATCATTACACTTTGAGTAACATTTCATCAATGGTGAAGGAACAGCAATATCCTAAAAGTATAGCAAAATACAATAAAAACCCATTGACAGTGGGCATAGCAAACGAGCCCTTCCAATAGCCAGTCCCAGAGGATGACCTAAATCTGACACCTATCTTGAGACAAAATGAATCTCTCTGGAGACTCCCCCCTCTCTGTACTGACTACAACAGGAGCCTTGAAGGCTTAGATTACAACATAACGGTGTTTTTAATCCTCTTAATTGTCCTTGCTTGTGAAAATACACCAAGAAGCTGAGCTCCCAGGGACCTGGTATTAACCTGATACACTTCTGCGCTGAGACAGACCCAACAACCTGTGCCTGAGGAGCTGGTGGGAAGCAACTAGCACATGCACAAAAAAGACATTACAGTACTAAAAGGAGTATTTTATCTCTTGCCAACAGCCCACGGGGACTACTCCCTCTCGTGAACTATGCACAGACTTGGAATCATTACATCAACCTTCTGCCCACCAAAATATTCCTTGATGACTTCATCTGAATTAATCTTAATTTCATAGCATACAAGGAGGTTAACAGAAAGCAGATTTATCAGGTGGCAGAACTTGACCTTTATTTCATACCCAATACTGCACAGTCAATCTCGCTGTTCTATCTCTAAATCTGGCGTTATGCTACACAGCTTTGTGGTACCAGTGACAGGCTGAGGACCACCAGTCCAGAAAGACAACATTCAGATGCTATCTTTCAAGCAAACTGATGATCTGCATTTACAAGTTTTGGGTGCTTTATGTGACACCAGATCCTAGAATTTTTTTTTTTTTATTTTTCATTGAGGTCATAACACTGAGCAAGATAATATGTCACCTTTCAATCACCAATTTTTTAAACACTCCTTAGGGTTCCACTTAGCCAATACACTATTAAAAGTACACCTAGCTAATGATGTGCGCTATCCAGGAAACTTGCTATAAAATTCAACTGCTGCTCCATAGCATATGCTGCAAACAGGAGATGATACTTTTTTCAGCATCACATCAGACTGGACCACCAGTCCATTCAGGACTCTGAAGTAAACCTCGTACAAGATCAGTATCATCCCCTCCGGGAGAAAAAAATGAAACACACAGCATCAGGTAACTCTTTTATTCCTCGTCTGGTGGAGTTTTCAGAGATTCTACTCATCCTGCACAATTCAACCCTTCTGTTCTCACAGCAGCCTCAGTTATGATTTTCCCTTTTTATCTGCCTTGTGAGCAAAGGCTTCTGCTGTACAGCTATCTATGATTACAGATAAACACACATGAAAGGCAGTCGGGCAGAAATACATATAGATACACACACGCACACTTCTCTAGGTCCCTGGTTCAATTTCAGATGAAGCCAGGCACAAACCAGAACTTTGATAGACTAGCACTTTAAGCAGTCAGTGATGTAGGAACCTGAACTTCAGCGATTACACCGTTGATGGATTTTGGTTCCTAAGTTGCTTGGGTACTTCTGAAAATTACACCCATAACACCTCCCTCATCATTACATGAATAAAAGTTGTTTGAGCCAAACCTGACTGCATTTCCCATCATATCCATCACACGGCTGACAACAACAACAACGTTCAACCCCAAACAAGGACAGCAGGTGAGACAGATACCTCCCTGTCTCCAGTGATTTGCTGCTCAGGGGGTTTTGGAGCCATAAGTCACATCTTGTACACAACACTGCTCAGCAACCCAACTCCTTTGGGTACAAGTTGTGAGTAACCACGTACACGCACCAGGTAAGAGAAAGCGTGAACTTCCTTCTCTATGGCAAAGCCATCTCTAAATTTTTTGCTCATGTCCCAGTGACTTACTGGAACCTACATTTAACTTTCTCATTTCGGATTAAATTCATCTGTCCTGCTTCTAAAGACACATCGTCATGGTTTGGTGTCTTCCATGCAGCTAGTGAAAAAAATCCTGAAAGTTGAAGTTGTACTGTGCAGAGATGACGTTCCTGTTATCGTGTTACTGATCCAATGAAGGTAATACCACGCAGTGTTGTTACAGTGAAGCTGTTGTGACCTTGAGATGTTAATTCCCAGAGACACAAGGGATTGCAGATGTCAGCATGGCAATGTTTTTGGCTTCCACAGGGGATGGAGCGTGTTCGCAGCTCTGCTCTTACAGCAACCCCTACAGTTTAGCGCACAGAGTGGAACTGATGCCTGTCTCCATAGAGACCTCCTGTCCTGCTTTCAAAAACGGAAAGAAAATGGGAACTATGACAACAGACGAACCTGTGGGATGAGAAGGCGTAAACAAGTCAGCAGGAAGCCCACAGTAGTACACTGGGGCCAAGCCTACTGTTTTCGTTGTTATCCGATATTAACATAAACAGATAACTAGAAGTACTGGGGAACTGAGCTGTTTGCATAACCAGCACCAGCAATACCAGATCCACACCATCACGGGGCTGAGCCACAAGACAGAGGCTCAACGCACATCTGGATGCTGGGTATTCAGACTGATGAGGAAATACCTCGATTTCCCTCCTGGCCTCGCAGTGTTATTGCTGTCATCTTGCCATCACACAAAGGCCGAGACAAACCTTTAAGACATTACTAGACTTATCACAACATCCTTACCCAAGATCATTTTAAGTAGAGAAGCAATGTAATTCGTTGATGAATAAAAAAAAAAAAAAAAAACACAACACCAAAAAACTTAATTTACTACACCTTCTTTGAGACAACTTAAAACAAACCAATCTGATGACACTGCTCTTCTAGACAAATCTAAACAGAAAATAGCTCCTGCCTTCTCTGTACGAGCTACTCCTATGTACCTCACCGGATTGAGAAAACTTTTCCACTTAAGGGCAGAAAAATAATCAAGACTTTAATAGAAAACATCCCTATCTAAAGAGCACCCTTGGTATTAGTAAAGCATTTTTCAAAAGTAATTTGCTTTAAGGATGATAAAGTCAGCTCTTCACTGTTTTATTAGAAAGCATCCAGAAGGTCGTTACCTACAGCACAGAGGGATCCATCTCCTGGATAGCAAGAGAGACAGCAACAGGCAGCTGTTCAGCAAGTCCTGGAAGAATTAGAGCTTGTAATCAACTTCTGGTCAATTTTTTGCAGACATAGCCTGGATGCATGGGCTCTAAAACATGGTGCTATATCAGTCTCAACCTCATTTCCTAAGTGGCAGTACAATAAGATTTTTTCTTTTTTTTTTTAATAGGTGCAGTATTTGTTCAGTGACACCTATGCCCTTTTCCTACAGAGAAAAAACAACAGCATCATCACCAAGGTATGTTCTCAGGGTAAGGCAACCACCTAAAATAAAGTACACTGTATATATATATAAAAAAAAAAAAAAAAAAAAAAGCGCTTTCCTGGAAGCACAGGGCCTCTCCGAGATAACAGTTTTCCTGTCCTCTGCACTATCTCTGCATAAGTATCAGTGCTTGACAATTGCTCTTTAGATGTTTAGCTATTTCACCGACTTCACTCAACAAATTCATAAGCATTTCACCAGCTTTTCAGTCACACCCCCCCCCCCCTCATTTTAGAGGGTTACCATCCACTAACTCTTCCCAGCGTAATGTTGCAAAAATCAAGTTGCATGGGTTTTGAAGCAGTGCATTGTCCAGAACTGTACGTGCAGAAACATTCTGTACTCATTCCATTGTCAGTAATTAAATTTGGTGTTCCCATCTGGGACCCAGTCTTCCCTGAGTTTGCAACAGAATCTCTTTGTCTGATTGCACTGATAGATTGCGATGATGTTCTCCTCATTATTATATACTTCAGATAACAACAGAGACAGAAAGGGACCACAGCCAATAAGGTCAAATTTTCATATCATAAACAATATATTGCTTAAATATAGATTTAACCAGCCACATCCTGGGATGCCCTTTTGTAGGTACATGCTACAGTGCAAGTAGTATTTTGCAGATTTAAGGATGGGAGGTTCATCAACTGGTAAAATAAATACTGTAATTAATCAACTTTTCTACTTTACTAGTAAAACGAACAAGGCTGGATAACCCACTAGAAAGACTCAACATAGTTCCTAATTTTAAAGGGAGTCATTCAAATTTTTATTCCTTTTTTTTTTTTTTTTAAACCACAGATGTTCAGGTGAAGATGCACAAGAACTGCCTTCTGAATGCGTTCACTGAACAGACCTTCACAGAGAGAAACATGGGACAGAGTTAAACACACAGATGGATGTTTCCAGGCTTGTTTAACAGCAGCAGCACCAGTAAGCAGGTCATTTGATGGTTGCCCCCCAGAGCCACATATGAATTTATCCGCAAAATGCCACAATGAGATAAGGAAGCTTTATCATCTCTGCCACACATGGGAGAATTGCACAAAGAACCTCCTGAGGTCATACATGTAATTCATAGACCTACGAAAAGGGGGTGTTCAAGGCAAGCGTAAGATCCCCACACAACAAGAGCCTGCGAGAAGGTAATAGTGTGTAGCCAGGGAGAGAGACCACAATAAAGGAGGAACCCATTATATCAGATCTAAGCCATATTCCGGAATGCAAATCAAAACGCAAATGGTAGATGATCCATGACACAGACTCATTTTTCATAGGTTCACAGATAAGGAGCTATTGAGGCAGACAAAAGCACAGCAAGAAAATTTATATTTTTGAGAGAAGTGCTTTTGCTCTTGCAAGTATTAGCAAGAGAGGCAGGGCATTTAAGACCAAGCAGCTCCCCCTTCCTCACCTTTTCTGTTTGTTATTTAAGGTTATGTTTATAGGCATCATCATCAGTCAGCTATCTGAAGGGCTTGAAAACCATACAATTAGCTGCAAGCACACTTTATTGTAAATAAACTCAACCAAAAGACTGTAAACAGTTTTAATCCTGTTCCAAAGTCCATCAGAATCAGACTCCTATGGATTGCAACAGGCATTTGATCAATCCCTTTTCACACTGGTGAACAAACCAGAAAAAACAGTTAAGTTAGTCTCATGTTTAATTTCATTTGTTATCAAGTTTATTTACTACCAAATATTGGAATCCATCAATGACATGACTACCCTGCTAAATCATCATTGCCAAAGGCATTCCGCTCTACCTTTAGCACAGTGTTTTATCTTCCCAAAAGATACAGCATTTTTCAATGAAAAAGGGAACTCTTGCAAAAAAATCGAACAGCTGAGGAGCTGATGAGTTTATCTTTCCTCTTTCTGCCCATCCCCCTACCATATACCAGCCAAAAATTTATTCAGTCTCACTTAAAATGAAAAATGTGTTTTGTCACCACTAACGATTTAAGAGAACTACCCAGGAGACAAAAGTACAACCGGACTGCTTTCCTCCAAAATCATCACAACTTGGGGGGGGGGGTGGGGGGGTGGAGGGTGTGTAAAAACTCACAAGAGCAACGGTGATTCACAAGTTTGAAATGACCTGCGTGAAGTTTTTGCTAAGGTTGAGCTCAGGCCACTCCAAGGGTAAGACACTATTAAAAAAAGGTAGAATCTCTCTCAATTTAAGGTTCTCATCTCGCCACCTTTTCATATACTTATGCACAGAACAGGTGTATGCCTGCATAATTTGTGATATGCACTTTGATAGGAATTTTTGGGCAAGTCAGCAGCTAAGAAACTTCAAACTACTTCTCTAATTCACGTAGGCAAGGGAATTTTCACTCCACAGTACATCTAATGATACTGAAATGTATTACAGGCCAACGCGAGCACTGTGAACATCTTAAGGGAAATGAGACTTGCGTGCCACGGAGGAGACCAGAATGATGCAATTGCTTTTGTTAATGAATGGTCCATCTCTTAATAGCCAAGACTTGTCTTATATGATTCATGCCTGTTGATCTGTGATTAACCGCCACCACCACAGCAAGATTTACTGCAGTTCATATTATAATTGGAAGTAAATTGACTGCTTAGAATAAAAAAAAAAACACTGAAAAATCCGTAATAATGAGTATGGTATAGACTGCATTTCCTCGGAGCTTTTGTGCACAACACGCGTTTGTCTCATCAATCACAGAACTGCATTTTCATGTCAATCAATCACCACATTAATGGGCTACTCCATTTTCCACCGTAAACATGTATTTACTTTGTAGAGATGCTTATAGAAGGTGGGAATCAGCACTTACCTCTCAAAGGGTGCTTCTTGAAGAATTGAGAAAGTCAATATTTATCTAAGGAGGGGTAAAAAAAAAAATCTGAGGTAAATGTTCTCTTTACTAGGGAGAAGAACAAGAAGCAGCTGGCTTGATGGCTTGGCTCACGCTGCCACGTCCCTCGTGCACAAAAGTCTTCAGTCAGGAGCACCATTACATGAATCTAGTGTTTACACAAGCTGGTGTACATCAGAAATGCCCTCAATCTACTCAAGATGGGATAATTTTGTGTTCTCATTCTTTGCACCTCATTATGTTTATAGTCAACTTTGCTTCAGGCTGTAGGTTCATGCTGTATGGCCTCTCAATAAATCTCCCCACTCTTCTATGTTCAAAATACTTACACACCAAAGAAGTATAAAGCAGGCTTATGTGAGCAAATGGTGGAAAGCCTGCCTGCCTTAAAAAGCCAAGACGACTATTTATAATTACCAGTAAATACATACAGTGTGTAACTGACAACTCTTTATCTAGCAGAGATCAAAATGCAGTGCCAACAGCTGAACATCCAGAACAAATAAATACATTTTATGAAGTTCATACAGAACCACCTTAGGACACACGTTTTTATGTCAACGCACAGTTTGCTGTTTTACCATTATTTTCATTCTTCTCTGCAGACAAGACCTCTTATGTAAAAGAGAAACAGCGGGTGCTAAGAGGGGTGAAAACTTGGACGAGAAACACGGCAAATCCCCAAATAAAGTCAGAAGAGCAGACAGCAAACCAACCGCTATAGCATGTGTGTGCGAAGGCAGCCCCAGGGCAGCTTCGGTTAACGTCTCAGCAAGTTACACAGGTTTTACATGACCATTTACTTCCCAAGTCAATAAAGCTTGAATAGGTACAGTACAGCAATAGCTCCTTCAACACACGCTACCTATGCTTCACCCCTGAGATACAGATCACTCTCCCAGAGCAAAGCAATTTTTTGCATGCTTCATAATGGTGGAAGAAGCAGCAGTATGTTCACATTTACAGTGCCATCTGCTTGGTATTGGCGCTTTTGTGGTAAGCGCTGCTTCAAGCAAGAATACACCAATCATAGCATTGCCCACACAGCTGAAAGCACACTATCTTCACCAAAAGAACAGCATGGGCCTTTGCAAATTACTTCAAAAACCTTAGTTTGCACAGCTGAAATATTCCATATAGGTCACACACAGCAGGCCAAGACAAGTTAAAGCTGAGTTTTAGGTGCCACGTCCCTGGGAGGGAAGGCAAAGCCACATGCTAGGCACCCCAGCGCTTCCTCACAGAAAATGAACATCTAAAAATAAGATACAGAAGATGCAGCATGCTGAGCACTTTGCCATTAAAAAATTTCAAGGAACTGGGCAAAAAAACAGAATTCTGACTGTCTTATGGGTGTCCTCACCTGCTCGGGAGTCACAGCCCCTGCCAGGCGTGCAGACCAGTTCCCCAGCTTACCACAGCAAGCACCAGTTCCCAGCACCCACTGGCCTCCTTAAAAACAGGTCACCACCCATGCAATCAATGCAGGAGCAGCTACTTTCTAATCGCACAGCTGCCCCAAATCTCTGAGATGGTGGTAGCTCCAGGTGCATATCAACATTCAACCTCAGAGCAGAGGCTCACTGCTCCCCCTTTCCCACTCAAAGCTTGGTGGGGGTTACAGCAGCCCCTCCTCAGTTCCTCTGCAGATCCTCAGGCCCTGCTGACTAGAGAGGGTGCTGGGAGGAATCAGGGTCTAGAAACCTAAGGAATTTTAGGCTTAACCAAAAATTTGCTTGAAGAGGGAGAGGTGTCCCCAATAATCTTGGAATTCATGCTATTAAATTCTACCCCTCTAGTTTATTGAGCCACCTAACCATTACATGCCATAAGGTCAGAATCACTTTAAATGCTTAGAGAAACTGTACCTTTTAAGAATATGTTCTTCTAGAATAGAAATATGAAACATGGCTTAATTTGGGGGAATAGAAAGATCATTCATGTGGGAAGCATCAGTATCTTGTTATAATGGGCTTTTAATTAAGCAGACGTTGCACAGTGCTTGGTATGATAAAGTAAACGCTGTTAATGTTTCCCCTACTATTGCCCCTATCCTATGAAGCAAAATGCAGTCACAAAATGAAGTGAGAAAATAACAACTTCATTGAATTTTCAGATTTATGAACAATAACAGACCCCAAAGCTGGTATATGCCAGTAGATGGCAATCTTCAGATATAGTAAAAATGTGCAATTAGCAAATGCAAAATTTGAAATTAGAACTGTATGAGAAAAAAAAAAATATTCCATTCAAGGACTGAAATTGCTCAGATGTTATTCAGAATCACTCAAACTTCATTTTAAAAAAGACAAAAAGAGGAGAAAATGTCTTTTATTGGTTTGGTTTTACTTTTCATCCTAAAAATTTAGATTTTTTTTTTTTTTTTTTTTAAACAAGTTAAAGAAAGAGCAGTACGGAGACATACATTAACCTGAAAACTTAATCTTTTTTTCTGGACAAGTGAAATATTTGAGGTTTTCACTAAAATTCATGTTTCTGGTTCCCTTGAGCATCCCTCACATGGCCAGTTTTACTTGAGCAGATGTGGCCTTCGGCCCGCAGTTGGGTACCCCACTTGAGGGAAGAGGAGATGGAGGACTACACTTATGGAAATGAGAAGTTTGAATATTCATTGCTATTAGGAAATAAAACTGTGTACACAAATTTACTAGTTTAAAATTCAATTGCATCTCCATCTCATAACATGTGGTCAATACACCATCAGATATGCAAAAGAGTACACTGGTCTATATTTGATTTCTGTTCTTCAGAAAAGCTGCACTTGAAATTCTGCTTACTGTTGGTTCTTGATTTTTTAAGACCTCAGGACATCATGAAATGAGATCACGCTTATAACAGCAGAAGAAACCCAATAACACTTTCAATATCCATGCTGATCCTAGCTCAATGTGCAACCATGGGAGTGCTGGACACATATGCCACTCTACTGTGTCCATTGATAAACAAACACTTTACAACACATCAAAACACATCAATTTCTTAAATAAAAAAATATTTCTAAGATGAAAGTTAAAAAATTAAATATTGCTTATATTACCAAATTTAAACACAAACACTTGCATGAGATTTATTCCAAGGCAACTCCTCCCACGTTCACACAAAAGTACTTATTCTACTCACTCAAGCCTGATTTATTTTTATTTGTTCATATTTCCCCTTCTACTTGAAGAAGCCTCGTTTTATTCAGACATGGAATTCCACTCTCGTTCAGGAACATTACTTCTCTTTTATATTTATACAGGTAAGATGAGAATCAAGCCTAATATAGTGCTAATGTGGCTCTTGGGAACACCCTCATTGACCATCAGGTCTGACGGCCTCTTTGGTTAACTCTGGAAAGGCTACAGCTTCTTCGAGAAGTTCAGTTGCTGTCACCACATCACCACAAGGAGAACCATCATGCACCACATTAGCTCTTAGCAACTCCTGCTCCACCGCGGGGAATATACCCAAATGAAAATGGGTTCCCACTATAGGGTCATACTGTGAGGTGGAATTACATCCAAAATTGTGTTTGTAAAAGAAGCTCCAAATTCACTGCCTGTGATGGTCTTAAAAAAAAACAAAAAAAAAATCATCTAGGCACAGCTCAGACACAAAAACCCTCCATCCTGCTACCAGAACTCTCCAAAGGAAACTCTCAGCCTCCAGAGAACAGAAGTGGGACAGTTTATCAGCTTTCAAGAGAATGACAGAAATGGAAGTTAAACAAAATCCGTAACAGCTGGAGCAATTTTCTTGGAATTAAAATTAAGAAGCCTGACAGTGTCATAAAAATAAAAGATCTCAGAAAAAATAATGCAAAGGATGTTATTAAAGTAAGGTTTATGAAGTTTGAGAATAATTACAGATAATGTGTATTTATTACTCCTATAGGATCAATCTGTGGCACAGATTTTCATATCTGAAGCCAAACGTACAGATACTTATCATATCTGTAGTTATCTTTGCTCTCAACTCTCACTCATCTCCCTAGCGACACATTTCCTGTTTCCATTTGTGATATACCAATATTCTTCATTTTATTTATTTCAGTTTTCTCTTTGTAAGGAAAAAGAAGGGAGCCTATTTTAATCTTTGAAAACAACCCCTACATTTCTGAAAGGACCTAAATCCAAGGAGTAAAAGTCTATGTCCAGATTGTCATACCGGGCTACATACGTAATGGCTGATCCATTTTAAGATCAGAGACTAAAACCCTAGAGTTAAAGAAATACCTCCAAATACTCACTGTATTCAACAGTCAGAGGAAAGAGTAGATTTTCTGCTCTTTTGAGGACACCTATCCCAGCACATAGCAGGGCAAATTAAGATCTCTGAAGCTGAAATACTATATACCTCACTGGGCTCAGCATCCACCTATGAGGAAGGTTGTAACTAGATTTCAATTTATTGAAGCCATAGGATCAGCTCCAGACAAAAAAAAAGACTCATCCCTGATGGCTGTAAGAGGGAGCAGGGCTCAGCAGCAGGCATGGTTTAAAATGTTCTGCATCCATACTGCACCGACCTTGCAGGGACAGTCAAGTCAGCAGTGCTTTTTGGGAGAGGGTTGCCATAGGGCTCTCAAGACCTCTCTGAACAGAGGTGAAAGATGTTTTTGTCTTCTCTCTCCCTCTCTGCCAACGTGATAGTGTCCTCCCCAAACTCCCACTCCAAATGCACTCATAGCGCCTTTAGCTCGGTCCTCCCTGCGCCAACGTGGCTGGGTGATGGCACAGAGTGGCAGAGCTCAGGCTCGCTGCAGTTTGCCACGACGGCTCCAGCGGTACAGCCAGCCACGAGAGTTTCCTCTACATGACCAAAATCTCCCGTATGCATGGATAGCACCTTCAGGCATCGCTGCTGGGTACTCCATTTTCTCCCTCCTCCCGCAGCTCCAGCCCTAGCAATTCTGTATGGGGAGGGAGATCATTTGTGAGATTCCCTCTGCGGTATACGCGCAAAGCCCTATATAGACATAATTGATTTTTCAAGAGTACTTAACTCTTGCAATCTAGACACCTTTACTTCAGTTCTTAAATGAGAATGCAAAAGGCCTATTTTTAATTCTGAAACTACAGTTTACCTTATTTAATAATATAGAAGGCATCACTATTCAAAAGCCAAAATCCAAACATGCCAAGGGGAAGAAAACCACCATATACATATTTCTGTAAATAAGTTTCCCCTCATTATGATAAATACATAACTTCATGATACTTACTTGCTTAAAAAAAATACGTACTTTCAGAGGATATCTGCATCCTTCTTACCTACCATATGAAAAAGTTTCTAGGCACAAATAAGAAATAGGACAGAATGCACTAACTATCCTCTTGGCCAAAGTCAAAATTCACTTTTCTTTCTTCCATTCTCCACTTGTCTTGAGCGACCCAGTCATGCTTGTTTCCATTAAAAAGGGGAAGGGGGGGGGGGTGGGGGGGAAATGGCATTTTCTTTTTGGAAGTTATATATGGCAGTATTCCTACACATTGGTCTTGCAAACACAACTACCTTTAAATAAGAGAAGAAAAAAAAAAAAAAAGATCAAGTAGCCAGGCAGAAAAAACCTCACTGTTTTCTTTTGCTGAGAATAGCATCTTAATTTCCTATGACAAAAGTTAACACAGCTTTCCCCAAACACGTTAAGAAATTTCACTACTGAACAATTTCTTTTATCATTATATAATTTTAAAAGTTAACTTGATCAAAATACACCATTTAAACACGTCCAGGCTGTCTCTAAGTCTTGTACCAATTACCTTGCAGTACTACACCTTTTCAACATTTCCAAGAGAAACATCATCACCTTAAATACCCTCATTTGTTCTGAAAATATTCTTATCTCCACATCCTATAGTGGCACCTGAGATCATTAGAACTGAATAATTAAAGAGAAAGAAATCTATTCCAGTTTGAAACTTTGAAAACTTAAACCAGCTAAGAATTTGACCCAGAGCTTAACTAGCAGATCCCAGAGTTCTGTCCCCGACCCCGTGAAACCCTGCCCGGCAGCACTCCTGCCAGCACCCCTCCTCTCTTTGGAAATACAGCCAGCAGGACATCTATGCCATTCTATAGAAAAGAAAAAGCTGGTATTCTTGTACACCATCAAATAACCAAATCTTCAGCCTTTTCAATGACTGCCTCAAAATATAGGCCTGTTCTGCTAAACGCTGACACATATTTTATTTTACTTTTTTAAATCAGCAGGTATGCCAATGATGGTTAAATCTTTAACGGAAAACAGAAGAAAAACAATGAAGAAGGGAAAAGGGAAAAAAATTAAGTCCTTTTCTACTTCTGAAAAACTTTTAGAAGAATTATTCTTGAGGAATTAATGGAAAGAAACTATTTTTTATACACAGTATTAAGTGATTAAAAGCTTGTTCATCACTTTGCTTAGTTTAATTTTAGAAAGGCCTACTTGCAGATTCTTTGAAATGCATAATTAATTGATAGCAGCATGGTTACATCAGTACAGAAGTGAACGATAGATGTGAAGTGGTTTTTCCACAAAAAAAAAAATGCAACCAGTACAGGGCACAATTACAATATCCAATTCACGCCGCCCTCCAATGAAGCTGTTTGATCTGCACATCTGATCGCACAATCATCCATAAATACCACTTGCATTAAAATTCTTACTGGTTTGCAACTCATTTTGACTTGTGCAAGATTTTTTTTTTTTTTTTGTCAATTGGATCTGACAGAAAAATTAAAGTAATCCTCTTTTACCTCTGCATTATCCTTTAAGTACTTAAGTTTTAATTATATCTCAAGTCTACCTGAAGACATTTTGGGCAACTTCCAATAATATGCATAAGCAGTTGAATACAGTGTAAAAGTGCATGTAATTTCCAAGTCCCCAGTTGTTAATGAAATCCCAAACATTCAGATTTTAATTGAACTAGATAAAGATTAAGAAGCTTAGCAGCAGCTGGCATTGCGAATTAGTTCTCAGCAGATTTTTATGTTGTACTCTAAATCATTGCTTTTGTAATCTTCCTAAATTGTCCTTTATCTTGCTAATGCAGATATGATTCTCAGAAAGCATTAGGCTTCTACTGTTCCTATTGCCTGTAAAATCTTGAACTGTAAAATCTTAATAGTCTTTTTTAATAAGTATTATGATCTATATGTATAATGTGCATTCAATAAAGTCTTACTGTAATTAGAAGAAAAGTTTTTAGGTTTTTTACGTGACCTGTTTTACAGATCAGATTTATTAAATAGCATAAACTGTTGGAGCTGCTTTAAGACCTATTTAGAGCCGTCTGGCATCAGATGAAAAAACAGTGCTAGACCCAATGCTTGGGGCTTGGCTCTCTAGGAGGTTCATTAGGAAGTTTCCTTCTCCTTCTGGTTCAGAGCGCTCGGCATAAACATAGTTATGCCGCTTAAACGCCTGACTACATAATCAGCAGTGATCAAGTAATATCTGGCTTGCAAAGACTTTCCAAGACTCAGAGAAAGTATTCAGATTAATGCCTGTGTTAATCAGCTGTTCCCACTCCCTCTGTCCTCTCCTTCCCTCCACCCAAAGGCTGAGGCTGTGAAGAGCCCTGCACACGCAGGTTGTTTCTGCAGGACCCAGACTATAAATTCGGGAGCGAAGGTCTGTATTTGAAATAACCGTGACGAATGCTCTCTCAGGACTTGTTCATCATTATAACAACTCTTAAGAGAGTTACAAGTGCAATTATTACTTGCATAGTAAAAGGGGTTATATTTATGCATCTCAGTTGAGGATGCACTTTTCTTACTCACGCTGATGTAAATAAAATTGGAGTTCCTGTCTTTATGGGAAAAGTGTGGGAGGGAAAAGAAAAAAAAAAAACAAGATAAAGACTACTACTACCATCATCAAGAAGCAAGAAACACTTCAGTCGATTTTTGTCCCTCATAAAAAATTCAAGTTATTTTCCCAGCTAAATGGTATTGGTCTTTCAAGTCTGTTGGTAAATGACCAACTAATGCAGTTACATATGCACCGAAGAAATTTATAAAGAGATAATATAGCCAACTGGCATTAAAGTTTTGAACAGAACAGAGTTTTAACAGTTCCACTAAGGTCTTTTACTATTAAGAATCTTGGCTGCCCCAATTTTTTTCCTAATAAAGGAAACACTTGGCAGAATAACAAATGTGAATGTTAGAAGAGAGAAAATATCTTCACCTGCATTCTTGAACTTTTTTTTTTTTTTTAAATGAAAAGCGTGGTGGCATCCAAACTTAACTGATGGCATTTGAGTGCATTCTGTTGCCCCAGCTTCTTCCCAACTGCATTCTTCCTCTTTACCTCATGTATCGAACTACGAGGTGGCATTGACGCCTGCTGCCAAACAGTCAGCATGCCCCAGCGCAGGGACGGCTGCATTTCAGTGATGAGTAAAGTGATCATTAGTCTATACCTCTCTTCAAAGAATCATGTTTGGTTCAGCAAGCTTTGAGATCTTTGAATGAAAGATGCTGTAAGTAGCGCTAAGCAATTTTCTCTCCCTCAAACTAAAATGAAGCTGCTAGCTTTTAATGTCTCTTTAGGCCCCTTATTACTTGCCATTTCCCCTTAGCAATCTTCTCATTCCAAATACTGACATTCTGGCAGCCCAGCTATTTTCAGAAACTATTACCTAAGTTTGAGATTGTGAATTTTTTGCTAGGTATTTTTTCCAAGCAAGCATTTTGCTATCTGAACTTCAGCAAACTTAAAAGTAGATTCAGAAGTCTACTTATCTTTTTTTTTTGCCATAAAACAAGGAGTTAACTGCACAATGTTGACTTCTCATTTAAGCCATTTTCTGAACTACAGCTCTAGTTCTAAGAGTGACTTAGGTAGTTTAGCCTCAATGTTCTAAGCTTTTTATAAAAGCCTGACAAATTTTTTCCTAACATTAAATAACACATTCTTTGGATGTTCCAAGTTCATGAAGGGTTTTTAGATGTCTGCTGCTGATTCCAAGGTGCCCTAAATTGAGCATTCATTGAAAAGCCTGTTAAGAATTTTGTGCTTCAAATTACTCCCGTAAGAGCAATGGAACTTGGCTCCCAAATTGCTTCCAAGGCTGGAAGGTTCTCTTGCTTCAAGATAGCCCATAAATAAGAAGTTCGATCCAGTTTTTTTGAATGCAAAATAAATTATGCAAAAGCAATTGACACCAAAAGGAATTTTGTTATGGACTTTATTGGGAACACACTCAGTTCCAACCCTGACAGTTAATCATCCCCTCCTGTGGCCTTATCCTCAAGTTTCTCGAGAATTTACCAACTCACTGGCTGAACAAGAGTAGCAAAATTGGAAATATTCAATTTAGAACAAAAATGAAACATTTCATTTTCCTAAACATACAAAAAGGCATGCAGGAGATCAATCATTCAACAAAATATTTGTCTTACTGCATGAGAATATGCAGGGTGGGAACTGCAAACGAATTGTAATTATTTGGACTCCTGTTAAACAGACTAGTGAGCCTTATAATGAGTAACATAATCACTTTAAGACAAATATACTAAATAAAATAATGGATCTTCAGCACTGCTCTGCATAATAATGCTAACAATTTATGCTTTATTAAGTAGCTAGTTGCTTTATCAAAATTTGGAATTCTGAACCTCAAAGTTGCAGTCTCCATTGACTGGAGGATTCATTCTTGATTCAAGAGACATGCAAGAACAGAAAGGAACTTCCATCAAGTTCTCACACAGCTTTAAGACCTGCTTGTGGGGATGCTGATTGTACAGGACAATTGATCAATAAAATTCATGTATTTCAATCCTTTCCTTCTAAAACACCCCCACTAGCCCTAATTGATTTCTCCGCTGGCTAAGGACCAACCCAGATGCTCACTGACTTGAAAATGACTGACCAGCACTAAAAGGTGTTGTGGCCATGCCCAATGGATAAAAATGATTGAAAACAGCTAGATAAGTTTTTTCTGATATATAACCACACATGTTATTACTTCTATTACTCAAAGAATGCTTCATCAACTGACTACCTGAGTTACTGGAATTACCCATTCAAGTGCCACTTGCAAGCATTAAACGTTTTTCACAAAATTTCACATTTCGGTGTGTTAATAGGTTGTCTTACATGGCAAGGAAAAAAAAAAAAAAAAAAGAGAGTAAGGACCTGACACCAAGACATAGACAAGGAATGCCTGCAGCAGCTATAAAGGGAAGGCAGAAGTGGGGCAGATCTGCGCCAGCCCAAGGAGTTCAGACAGGAGCTCGGGCAGCAGGAACAGGCTGAAGCAGAGAAGCTGCCATGTTAATCACCAACATGCAAACCAGTGAAGATACTCCAGGATCAAAACTCGTCATGTACCAGGGTCACTTCAGAGAACAGAAAAAAGGTCCAGTGACGATCTCACATTAAAGGTCCGTAACCCCATCAGAGGAATTTACTAATGAAAATTATTTTATCCAAAGAGCTCTCATAAGCCTAAGTAGAAATGACAGGTTTCAGCGAGTCTCCATGGAGAAGCAGAAAATTACATTTTAAAACGCTGCATAAATTTGAAGGGTTTATGAGCAATAGAGGGGCCCTTAATGTGGGGTCTCATACGCACAGAGGCCAAACCACATGGTAGGGGGGACTTGCAGAACTGGGCTCTGGAAAAGGCTCAGTACCATCCAGAAAAGAACTTCTCAAGGAAAAGTAGGTTTTTCTAGCCTTTGATTTACATAACAGTTTTTAGAAGTGTATGCGCCTTTTTCATAGTATCATAGAATAGCCCAGGTTGGAAGGGACCTCAAAAGATCATCCGGTCCAACCTCAACATTTTTATTTATTGACTGCTCAGTAAATTGGTCTATGACTTGAGTTAAAAACACAAGCTCTGACTTGCATCCAGAGTTACAGTTTTTGTTGGTATAATGATTTCAGGAATGCAGAACTCAAGCATAGCATTTATTTTCTTAAAGCTAGGAATTAAGAATTAGTTGACGATCGGCATGACTTTTATTAAAATAACTTTCTTCATAAGGTCTTCAGAAAAGGCTCATCACCAGCAGGTATTATCGCCCAACTTATTCAACTGGAGACAAACACTTTCACCTGTCAGCCAGACTACAAAAACCAGGTGCTCACTGGATGCGCACAAAGGCTTGTAGTTTTTTAAATATTAAATGAAAAAAAAAAAAAACCAACCCTCTACTTCTGTTTTGCTCTTCATTCTATTATGTGAAAACCATTTACCTGCTTTCACACTCTAGCTACGATTACTTTGGTTTCACTTCATCCAAATGCAATGAATAATCTTGGTCACAGCTAGCGAGATAAAAGCTAAGAGAATTCATTTGTTGTTCCATGCAGCCACAAGACGCTGGTGACACCTGTAATGTTGGGAATGCAACTGCATACTGACTGTACAATCTGCTTCACTCACAGACCCTAACACACCAGCCTCCCAAACCCACTTTATTCATTTTTCTAATAATCACACCCATTTTCTGGACAAATACATAACATCGTAAGAACAGATCTATACTGACAACCAGGGCGAACTGTATAATGCTCGTCTAAGTGGCAATGAGATTCATTAATTAGGTTGCTGCTTTAGAGTGTTGTTCCCCTGCAGCTATGTTCTGCTCAAGGGTATTTTCAATAGTATTGAATAGATGAAGCAATTACTAAGCAAAATCCACTAACTGATGGCCAGTGTCAGATTCCTCAGGCCATACTTTCAAAGGGTGTATATATATTTACTTGAATGAGTGATTGAATTTAGAGAAAAAAAGCAAAGCAAAAATCCCCAGTGAGACAGCTTATGTGTTCTTCACTTTTAAGAGCGTGATCTTTAAAACAAAGCTTCCCATTCTGCAGACACAATACTGCAGACACAATTAAGATGTAGAAGGGCTAGCTACAGGATACCTAGCTGCCTGATTGCACACGAAGATCAGGCTGTTTGCAATCTAAAGGCACATACTTACTCTCACAACTAATGGCAGGCAAAGAGCTTTATCTACAATTATTTGCTCTCTTTACTGACAGCAGTATAAGCAACTTGTAAAAATAATAAAAGCTCGAGTCCAGCTAAGTGTTTCCTGTTCTGGTATCTGACTTACATGCTACTTATTGGTTTATTCCAGTAATGTCATTTTTATAAGATGACATATCCCTGAACATTTAAGTTAAATAAACACAGCACAAATATTTTGGCTTTACTGTAAACATGTGGAAAGATTTTCTTCTTGTGAATTGTTGGGTTGGCTTTTTTCTCCTTTTTGCTGCCTCAGTTACTATGATGTTTAGACTGTGCCTCATTAAAGTTGGGAGCAAAAGTAGAGTTTTCAGGCAGGAGCATTATTTTGAAAGTTTAGGATATCTGTAATTCTAACTGATCTTCCACCTGGCATTAAATCTTCAAAGAATGTCAAAAAGTATCTTAAAAACTTGAGATGCCTGACTGTATACAGAGGAGGAACAGATGCACCTCTATAATTTGCCCATAAATAAGTAAAAATGAACCCATCAGCTGTTCAAGGATACTTGCACGCCAGCAGGCAAACACATCCTTTTTTCCTTTTCTTGCTTGTTTTTGGTTTTTTACAGTGTTTAAACATCTTCTGAACCAGACCTTACAGGGTGCTGCTAAAAAGCTTTAAACACTGATGTGTTTGTTTTTAGAAACTTACTATGCAGAAGTGCCATCTCTAAATAAAAACTTTAGCCACTGCCCTTGGCCTCCAAATTCAGTGGGACCCATATATGGCAGTAAAACACGCAGCCACAAAATACACAATTTCTTCTCCCAGAAATAGAGAAAGCTCAGTCTGCAGGAGCTTCCTTTAAGGTCACAGCAAGTCAACTGCTGAAAAGAAGTTAACATCATAAATTAAACTATTCCTGAAACCCAGCAGACACTTAACCGAGTTCTCCTAGATTCGCCCCCCTCTCCCCCCCACCCGCCTTTGGTCTCGGGTTTTAGGCATGCCTTTGAGCAGAAGTGCATGCCCTTCTCTAAGCATTCATCTAGCTGTGCAAAGAAGGGGAAGAGGAGAAAATCCATACATTTGAAAGACACTTACCTAAAGTTTTTAATGGAGATCAGTTTCAAAAGACTTGATTTTTAGATCTTTTGACTAGTTTTGGCCAGTCCAATACCACTTAGAATGACCAACTCTGAAACTTCCTCTTTATTCTTTGCAGATTAATAAATACATTTCTAAACACTTATTTAGGACACTAGGCCCACTCCCTCTTCTTCCAACCGATTTGATCTATTTATCTAAAAAGTAAACATGACCACTGACAGGAGAAGTGGACTAAAGGACAGGAATTTCAAAAATCCTTCAAAGTAACCTGCGCAGAAACGACACGCAATTTGTGACTTGTGAATTCAAAATAAGTCAGCTACAGAAACACAAGTGAGGAATTCATGTAGTAGGAAATCCTTCAGGCTGATGGGGTTCCCGAGTTTGATAAAAGTATGTCTGGGTAGGTGATCAGATGGGGTATCATGCTGATGCTTTGTTCTTTTTAGTAGGCTGTGCTGGTTTCTGTAATGAGCCAGAATATCGACATTTGAATTACACGTCTATGAAGTAATCCTTTCATTCCCTTATCTTGAAGGAGCAGAATGAAAAGAAACAAAGAAATCAGCTGGTTTCTGACTAAAGATTTTCAGTGCAAATTATTAAGCCGAGAATGGAGTAAGATGTACATCAGTGGCTGACAGCACGAGCTCTTGCGCTGTACTGTATTATTTCCTGGTTATGTTGTGTCACGATTATGGCAGACTTCTTTCCGTTTTCCTTGGCATTTTCTAGCCCTCCTTCAAGGCTGCACAATGAGAAACTGAAAACTTTCAGCGCTACAGTACCAGCCATGTTGACCTCTGCAATGTCACGCAGTCAGCTCAGGTTGTCTGTCCCGGCCTATAGGCCATGCGTGTGACCGCTGCCTCCTGCCCGGGCCCAGATACATGCATGCTTCCATTTCTCTTTTATTACTGTGGTGGGTTGACCTCAGCTGGATGCCAGGGGCCCAGGTGCCCACCAAGCCGCTCTATCACTCCCCTCCTTAACAATATAGTGCAGGGGGGAGAAAATAAGATGGAAAAAAACCTCATGGGTCAATACAAAGGCAGTTTAATAAAGCAAAAGTAAAGGCCTTGTGCGGAAGCAAAGGAAAACAAAACATTTATTCTCTACTTCCCATCAGCAAGTGATGTCCAGCCACTTCCCGGGAAGTGGGGCTTCAGTATGCACAGCAGTTGCTCCAGAAGACAAACATCTTAATAACGAATGCTCCCCCTCCTGCTCCCTTCTCTTAGCTTTTATTGCTGAGCAGACGTCATATGGTATGGAATATCCCTTTGGTCAGTTTGGGTCAGCTCTCCTGGCTAGGTCCCCTCCCAAGATCTTGCCCACCCCCAGCCTACTGGTGAGGGGGTAATGTTGGAGAGATGGCCTTGATGCTGTGTAGCCAAAACACTGGCTGTTATCAACACCTTTCTAGCTACCAATACAAAGCACAGCACTATGAGGGCTGCTATGGGGAAAATTAACTCCATCTCAGCCAGACCCAATACAATTACTTTCTCCCATTCACAGATGATCTACCTTGAAGAGCCCTCTTTCTCAGTTATTCAAATCTAGGAATTGCCTTTCTTCTGCCTCACAGCCCCTTCTGAAAAAACACGTCCTTGAAGACAACAACAACAAAAACCACAACAAAACAAAAACCCCCAAAACGAAAAAACAACACATGAAAAATTTCTGGACAGATTTCCTAATCACCCTGCTCTAAAACAACGTCTGAGCAGGAGAATGAACACCTACTCAGAGGCATCTCTTATTTGTTTTGCTAATCATACACTTCAAGATATAAGCTAGGAGACCCCACACATGGCCAGAATCCCACTATGCAGGATGCTTTATAAACTCAGGTCAGGAGAACTGTGATCTCCATCTCAAAGATTATTTGCAATCTAAGAAAAGTTAAAGAGGTAGATACAGAAGAAGACAAGGACACAGTGAACCAGTATTAGTCAATATGTAAGAACATAAACAATACACATTTCATTTGTGTGGGGTTTTTTTAATTTTATTTGAAGACACTCATTTCTGGCACATCCTAAAAAAACTAATACTAAGTCATCACATGTACACCTGAAATGCAGCAGGCTGTCTAATACCTGAAAGACATTCATCAACACTTTGCCACCACCTAGGTTATACAAAAGTCCTCATGCTACAATAGAGAATCTCTCTCGAATCTGTGTTTGAAGAAATCATTACGAGCAGTATTCTCCTCCTTCTATAAGCTTTGATCAAGGAGACTTAAGAAACATGTTCTACCACGCTTTGATTTCACTTGAGGGTTTTTTGTTGTTTAAAGTAGTGAATAAAGATGACAGGCAAATAGTCTAATTAGCACAAATATCTGTTTCTTGAAACTTCGGCAATTCTTAAATATCTATTGCTCAGTATTCTTATGATACTCTCCATTACCAACCCTGAGCTAGTGTGGACCTTTCTGCAGCCACAAAGGCAGTTTTCCCTTCCATTTATACAAGGAATCAAGGTATTCATGCCTGTATCATCCCTGACCTCCCATGTGAAAGGCCCCTGGTGCTCCCGGAGCCAAAGGGCAGCAGGACCCCTGGATGCTCTCACCAGCCCCACACATTCCACAGGGTCAATAGATTATATTTGGCTAAAGCACATCTGTTGGCAGTCACTAAATCCCCATTTGCAAAGCTCAAGGGTCAAAGCATATTTCATTTCACTTGGTAGCTCCCTCCAATGGCAAGTCCCCCACCTGTTCAAAAATAACATCAGGGCTCTTACTCAAATTTGAGTATTTTGGTTCTCCATCAAACTCCTGTTATTCCCTTCTCCAGTAAGGAGACAACAATCACCAAGACAGACTGCAAACAACCCCTGTGGATCAGCAGGCCTTTATGACAAAAAGTTTCTTACATGTGGTTAAGCATATGTCAAAATGAATCATGGCAAACTTTATTAACATATAAAAGACATCGCCGCTGGAATGCCGTCAGCCTGAAGCATAAGGTGACAGAGCCCTCGCAGCATCAAGTGCTTGTGATAATTGAAGTCTGAAAATATTTCACAGACAGCTGAAATACCAATTTATATTTAAGGAATATATTGTATTACCACAGATCACACAAAAAAGGCGACTAGAGCAACACTTACATATTTTGTTGTTGGACTTTTAGCTTAGCATTTGGTGAAAGGCCATCTAGTTTTAACCTAGATAAGTTGGAAAGATTATTCATCTAATGTCTTCTCTGAAAGACTGCAGCTCCAGTGCTAATAAGGGAATTTAATTAGATGGACAAGCCTTGACAGCAATCCTTTTCCAATACACTTAGTATTGAAATAGGTCTGGGTGTTCCAAGGTTTATAGAAGAAATCCACTATTCAAGTTAACGTGGAAAAATATCTGAAAGTTTTAACTATCCAAGGTGCAGGCTCCTGTTTTTCCTCCTTCATTTGTGACATACATCGCATTACAATTACACCGACTGCATAGATGAAACCCCTGTTCCAAATGAATATGCTATAAAATTTGAGCAGAATTGATTTTGCCCTCGGCATTAGTAAATCTCACGGATTCCCTGGAAATCAGCCCAGGACAACAGACCATTCAGCAGCGCCTCCGAGCAGGACACCAACCGTTCCTCCTTCCTACAGCAGCACCCAAAGCCCCAGGATGGAGGAGAGCTGCTGTGCACAAGGGCACGGTACAAACACAAAACGCAATCTCTTTCAGTGTATTTACAATAGAAAAAGACATGCACACACATGAAATACACAGCAAAAAAAAAAAAAAAGAAAATGCACAAAGGCTAGTACTTTCTAAAATTGTAGAGGGAACAAGCCTGCCAGCAGGCTGATGAAACACTTGAGATAAAGTAGCATAATCAATAACAATGCTGCACCTTTAAAAAACAGCAAGTACAACACGATCAATTCATATCTCGGTGAAGTAGCGGAATAAAAATCTGCAACTACAATAAGCTAATTTAATGATACTTTATCAAGCGCTCACATTTTCAACTACTGGTGTTCACGGCAGAATGAAGCCTGTGTAAAAAATATGTCATGAGTCAATATGGCATTCTACTGAAAAGACCCACATCATTAAAATCTTAAGTAAGCCTTCATTAAATAAAATACATGAAATTAGCTCCTTCAAAAGAATTTAATTAGTCAACATACGAAGGTTAAACTCACAATCTGCCATTGTGGTTTTTTAAGCCATTCATTTTCTTAAAGCTTTGTCATAAGAAGGATTTTTTTATTGTTATTATTTTTATAGTACGGTTAGAAACCACAGTTCCTTTATGAAAAGGACAAAGTATCCCTTGTGAACAGCAAGACACATTTTCTTTGCTACTGTATATAGGGTGCTGCCTTGTTAAGGAAATCTCAATCATTTTACGCATCTTCATTAAGTCAGAGATACAGTTCAGTTTTTTACAGAGAGAAACCTCAACAGCTGCAAAGAAAAGGAGGGACAACAGATTCTTAAACAGAAAAGAGGAATTACCAGTTATCTAGCTTGAAATGAAACCTCTGGGAAGCCCCATCTGCAGTCTCAGTCATTACAAATCACAATAATTACGTGAGCTCTCAGCCCATATATAAAATTTCAATACCTATGAAGAGCTGCAATACTGCAATGTCCACAACACAAAAACATTGCCAGCTCATTTTGCGAAGCTTCAGGCTACTTGTAACACCAAGAGAAGATGAATCAATAAAATGTTATCAGTAAAACAGTTTGATTCCTGCACAGTTAAGCGCATGGCCACTTCTATATTTCAATCCCCTCAGGTCAATATAAATTTACACAGTTACCCAATTCTCAGCAGTGAAATGATACTGGTAAATGTTTCAGATATTCTAAAGCACTTATTTCTACATGGGGGATTAAAAAAAAAAAAAAAATCACTTATTTTTTCCTATATGGTGCAAAAACTTGGATCACAGTCTTAAATGCTAGCAGTTACCCCAGCTCCAGTAAATTAAGTTACTCTGAACAGTTCACTAGGCCAAATCCTACGTGTCCTACTCACCCAGCGCTTAAATAGGAGTTTGGGAAGAAAAGCAAGTGAGATCTGGATTTGGCCTTTCATTTAAGGTAAATCTGAGACATGAAATAAGATGTAATTTCTGCCTACTCAAGAAAATCAGCCCATTTAAGCAAACTGAACTATTCACCAATAAATTCTGCTAGGTTACTCACCACAAGGACTGAAGAAACTGTAAATGCTACCGACACAGACTAACTGCATAGTTAATACAACATTTTTCCCCATATCCAGATAATTCTTCATGCATACTCTTAATTTCCAGCTTTCCACCTGGGTATGCAACAAAATAATGCCTCAGGTTACTCACGTACCTCCAGAGAGCTGCATTTTTTGCATAAATAAGGGCAACAAGTATACCCCAAACCCGAGATAGTAATAATCATCACCTCTAACAAACTACAGTGCTCCAGAGACGGGGCACACTCACAAGGAAGCTCTTTTTAGACACAAGGCCACCTTCCTTGATTTAATTTGACAGCGTCCTAATGAAATAGTATAAACCTATTGGACCAGTCATGGGCACCGTGAAGGCAACCGACTTCAGCAAGACAGGATTATAGATCCAAAAAGGCAGAAATACCTCAATTTTTTTCAATTTGCTAGCAACTGCATCTCATCCATTTCCTTCTTTAATTCCTTCACTATAGACAACAGATAAAGAAATACCAGTCCACGCAAAGGCAAAAAGTGTGTCTTTTTATTGTAATACAAGACTGTTTATTCCTGTATTCATTTCTTAGAAAAAGTAAGGAACATTTTAATAACTAGAATGTCCATAAAGCACTATCTACGCTCCTGCTGTAGCTCTTTTAAAAGGTTTAGTTTCCTCAAATACTTAAAGGATGTTGGAAATACCTGAAGGGCAAAGCCCCTCAGTATATATGGTGCAATTCCCTTCCCACATTTCTCTTATTAAGAAATTACAATAATGTATTTCTAGAACTAAATTTTAATAGTTTAAAAATTAGGAGAAAAGGCCTAATCGCTAAGAAATGAAGCACACATTTATGAAAAGACAAAGCTGCACTAACCCGTTAATGTTTACATTTTGTTATATCACCAAAACTGTTCTCATAACTTGCCTCTGAACAAGTTTCATAATGGCAAATTCTCAGACAGTAAAACTTAAGTGATCTCCATGCTCTGCTTTCCTCCTAAATAATGAACCAAACCATCACGGATGCACACAGGAGGACAAAGCCTGTATATTTTACTAGAAGACTTGAGCTCATGAAAATCCAACTGCATCAATCCTTCTTTTATTATTCTTTCAAACTTCCCAAATCAAATAACATTCTTGAGCTTGGCTAGAGCCTTCCGAATAGAAATTCCATTGGGGAAAGAAGTTTTAGATTAACAGCACAATACATTCAGAAATCAATAGATAAACCCTTTGCTTGGCAGCACTACCCGATACCATGAGACTGAACCAGGCTCAGAAAATAGAACAAACTGCTCAGAAACAACTTTCCTCATCTGCCCTCTTTTGTTTTGGCATTGAAACCAGCAACATGAACTTCACCTTTGTATCGCACTCAGAGAATTATTGTTTGAAAAATGTGTTGATTCAGTAATACTTTTTAATTGTAAAAATACTTCTATCTTTGTATGAAACCAGGAGGCTTTGTTTGGTGGTGCTTTTTGATTTTTTAAACTACAGAGATAAAGCTGAAAAGCAATATGGCAACTCAAAGATAAACACATGTACAGGGTGCCTGTCCTTCTGATTGAATGCAAGTCCCTTAAAGTGAGAAAACAATGCGATTAGACACTCAGGCAAGGCAGAAGAGAAAGAGTGAAACTTCTAAACTTACTGTGAAAATTCTTTAAGCCTGGTCTCAACGTCACTCGAACACCTGGCTTAGACAGGATCGGCTTAGATTGTTCTCTATGCTGGAAGCAGGATGGCTTTTACTTTTTGATCTGTTTGACCTCTTCTCCCCTCATTAACAGTGTTGCTTTCTCCATTCACCACAATCCGTTTTGGATAGATCATGAGCGTTGGAGGGGAGACGGTAAATCAGGGCAACATCCGTACTCAGCCAAAGAAAACCAGACCAATTTCGCTATGAGCTGCGATCATGAAGCCCAACTGGAGAGCACAGCAGAGCTGGCTATGCTTTTTAAATACACAAAGCCAGTAGTTGTCAGTGAACAGAAAACATGCTTTTGCCTCTACCCATGTGCCTATTTTAGTAGTCACAGACATCCCACTTCTCAGCTCTGTAGGATGTGAACAAGACACCGCTCACCACAAAGTGCATCCCACTGCTTCACCCCCTTGGTTCAATTCCAAACCTGCTCAGAATAGACAAGAAATGTCCATATACTGAGACACAAAAGGAAATGGATTTCCCAAAATTTTGGTAAGTCACTCAAACAGCTCTAATGGTACAACCCCCCAAACACAGGCAGGGTGCCTCACTGGTCCTACTGTTGTGTTATATTCATTAAAAACTCACATTCATTATTTATTATCCTGTAATTCTGTAAGGCAAATGTAAAGAAACGTTGCCATGACAAACACACACAGTGGAGTTTTCATACTAACCTGATCCCCGTGATATCCCTTCCTTCAATTAACAGAACCCCATTTTATTGTATCTCAACTAGACAAGCAAAATATTTTCAGTCCTGCTGGCATTAGCCTTCTAAAGAGACAGATCGCCAAATCTAAAAATCCTTTGCAGCGAAGCAGAAGAGCTTTACGCACAGCCAGACCTCTCGGATGCCATGGGCTAGGATACCATGTTATAAGGCTGTAAAACTGTGGCCTGTGGCTCCAGTCCAGCCTGCAGAGTAATTTAATCTAGCTCACAAAGAAATCAGGAAAATGGCCTCTGCTGTGCTGAATCAGCAGTGCTGGAAGCCGTGCCACCCTCTATCAGCTAGTAAGAGAGCGCTTTGTCTGCAGTGCCAACTCCATGTAGAGCAACTATTGGGCAAAAGAAAAGACCAGCAGGAATATTATGTGCCAGATTTTCACTAGATGTAAGTCAGAATAGTTCCAATGACTTCGGGAGTTGCACTGATTTACATCATTTCAGGATTATAAGGATTTACGTCCAGTCGAAGTTTCACTTTTTTTTTTTTGTCTTTTAATTAAAAGAATGGTGTAGACTTGGCAGCAGTACGAGTCTTCAACAGAGTAAGATTTGGGAGGGATCTTGAAAAAGTTTTGTAAAGCTCAGGGAAAGGCAATAAGCCATTTTTAGTTTAAAAAGATACAGTGGCTAAATTAAAATTCACAAGACGTATATAAATTCTGATCTATACATGAGTAATATACAAGCATTACTTCCACTCTTTACACTGGAGCTCCCTAAATATAACAATGGCAAAAGAACAGCAATAAATGAAAACTTTGTTCGTTCAATCTGGTTATACATCACGAAAAACTATCAGCACAGATGTTATTCCTATTCATGAGTCATGACTAAGGCCAAAACAAATGCCATGTATTACTTCATTTTATTTTTTTTTTCTCCTAACTGTAAATGCCAAAAAAAATGACTGCCATTGGGATTAGGAAAAAACACACGACTGGAAAATACAGGGGGTACCGCTCGTCAGGAAGCAAGCCAACAGGGGCAAAGTTTGATTTGCTCTGATTTCCAAATAAACTCATAACTACTACATCATGTCTGGGTGACCTCAGAGCAGATTCCGTTGTTCATCTGCTCACCTCTCAAAGAAAGCTCTATAACAAAATAAAAAAAAGCTCTTTGCCCAAGACAGAGCGTGCCCAATGCTGTCCTCATTTGCTTCCCATAGGTGACCATGATGGGGAAAGAAAAGAAGGGAAGTGAGATCATTCTGGTGCTTGAGATCCTTACACGGGCAACAGATCTGTTTCAAGACCGAAGTGAGCAGAAACTGTAGGCATGGCCATGTGAAAAACTATATGCAGTTGCTCCTCACACTATTTCTGTGGCACAGTGACCCACTCCCAAGGCAGCCGAGCCTTCAGAAACACTTCGAATTCGGCTCATAAATAAATAGGACACTATTCACCAGTGCAATTTGGCTGATGCGTTACGCAAGAACTAAAAATAAACTGTTCCAAAAGCCACCTAACGAAGAAAAGCTTAAGCCAAAATGCCTCTATATTCAAGAAATGTACCCTCATTCCATCATATCTTTTTCAGTACTCACCTCTGAACAGGTCAGTGTTAAATCTCCTGCTTCCAATGAGTCCGATTTAAAAGTGTTCTTCAAAGGCTTCTGCAATTTTAGGAGTATTAAATTTTATACCTCCTAAGCTATTTATTAGATGGGGAAGTACTTAATTGACATTCACCAGACATTAACTTTTTTTGAGCATGTGTTACTGATTTTGGTATATAACCTTGAGCTTGCTTTCTTTCTTTCTCCCCCCCCCCCCTTCCAGGACAGCTGTCCTAAGAACAGTAGGTTTCTTGGTGTGTGGATTCCCTACAGATTTTTCTTGGAGGTGCAGACACCTATACTGCAATCCGAGACTGTTCACAAGGGACCCCAATGCAGATGAAAGGTTGAAAAAAAATCACTTAGGCTGTTAAACTGTGGCAGAAACTTTGTCTTCCCTTTAGGTCTCCACAATACACACCACTTCGGGAGTTGTCCAGACCCAACATGAACCAAGTCTCCTGGCACTCAGCATGCAATCTCTCTTCCTCCCACCCACCCTCATTTTAATTTTCTGTTGTTTTTTCCAGGAGCAACCCCACTCCAGAGATATTAAACTCTCTCTCTTACAGTTGCTTTGCCAAAGGACACTACTGCTGCATTAACAGAACTTTGCTTCGTCATCACGTCTTCCCAGGCAATGAAACCTGCTATATTATTGCAAAGGTAAAACCAGCTGTGCCACTATTGCTCAGTTCTGCTGCTATTTAACAGGATATAGCCAGCATTATGCCTCAATTCACAGTAGAAAGGGAAAATAAAACTTTGTTTTATTGAAAATACCAGGAAAATTCATTCCAGTGAAATGCATCGTCTGCAGTGAGCTTTGCCAAAACACCGCAGTTTATTCACCACTCGCAGAAATTCCTGCAAAGACTGATGCAACAGGTATTCAGTGATCAGTATGGCGCTAAACCTCTATGTCTAACATAAAACCCAACGTTTCTAACTGCCCACTGCCCCACGCAACCCTTCTACTTGGGTTTCTTCCAGTCAGGTGGTATCAAAACCATCCTGTATGATTCGAGTAGCTTGCTCATCATCAGGTATAGCAACCAGCCTTTCAACTTTCAATTCCTCTTACGTCCCAAACTCCAGGCAAACAAAAAAAAAAAATCTCTTTCGCTAAACTTTGCACAGAGATAATCAATCTACTATTCAGTTATTTGAACAAGCATCTAGAGTTTAGTGATCTAGAGATCATTAAACTTCTCCTGATGAGGGTCTCTTCTTGTAGTTTGAACACAGTATAGGGCAATCTTTGGGTGCAATCCAAACATTTTTGATAGCTCCCATCCTTGAAGAAGATTTCATCACACCAAATCTTACCATGACCTGTAGTTTCTCCTTTGTCCAAGCAACCGCGCACGTATCTTTCTTCATCCTCAACCTATCCCTTCTCTCCACAGGAAAGGAAAAGCCCAAACAACATAAAGAAATCATTTTTTTAATGCCATTTACCCACATTTCTTTATCCTCTACAGAGGGTCAAAAGGACATTGAATGAATTGAAAAATGTTCAGAAGCCCATGAAAAGATAAATAAATGAAAGAATAATTCACCCAAATAATTCAGGCACAAAATAAAAATATTTAAAGCTTCTGGAGATGAGCAAAACAGTTGCCTTTCATGTGCAGTTGTGTAAACCTTCTGTTTTCAAGGGAGCTAAGCAACCAGCTAGCAATAATTAGGCTCCTGAAAGACAAGTAGCAAGGCATACAGGACCTGGAATGATGACTTTTTCTGATTCCCTGGGGAAGCACTTTCACTGGGGGAAGAATACTCTATAAATAATTTTCCATCTGGAAATCCACCAGCCCTACTCTCTTCTCCCCCCTGAAGTGAGATGCTCCAGAATCAGATCTTATCAGCAGAGGGAGTCTCTTCCTCTAACACAGAGATCAGCACGCATCTGGCTTTCTTCAGTTACCAAAATGACACAGGCATGACAGGCAAAATTAAACAGAGATACTAAACAGTAAAATATTTAAGTGTGGGCTGGGCCTTCTAATAAGCTTTATGAATAATACAGATATGATAAAAACAGGCAGTGCCATGCCTAACTGTTTTGTGTAGAGCAAACATCTTGCCCTCAACCCATTACAAGATCAGACACGGATCACAGGATGGGAAATGGGACACAGCAAAGGTCAAAATCCTCAACCATCAGTACACTGGAAACAGACTATACCGAAGAGTCCATACTCCACACATCGGTACAACACTCCCGTTTACTACTTCAGCTTTAATTTAATCCTGTTCTTTCCACTTATGTTGGGCTACAAAAAAAAATGTCCTCCACTGAGCAGACCGCGCTAGAGACTTGGGGGAAAGCAGCCCGAAAAGCATGTCCTGTAGCCTGGAAACAGACCCCTGGTGCTGGCCAGCAGCTGAGTTGGGGCATTTAAAAATGCCTACAAATTCAGTGTCTCCAATACTGGACAGAGAATTGAAGCAGTCCTTCCCCTCCAACAGCAACAGCATTTTATTCAACTTGCATGAGACCTATCCTAGGCTTTTGATCTGGAATGTTTCTAGATGGTGAAAATTCGGAGATCCTAACGTTTGTAACTTACAAAATCCAGGAAAAGCACTGACAAATGGAGATATTTGCATTTGTGTTCCTACAGATCCCAGATATACAACATCAAGATATAAAAGGCTCAGATTACAAGCCACTACTTTAATTTTAGTTATTTCAATAACTTCACCCAGAGCATAAGTTTTAATGGTTCATGGTCAGAGCAGAAGGCTCTATCACATGGGCTCTGTGACAGTCTGTTCTGAACTGGTTTTGTTCAATGTGTTTATTAACAGACCAGATAGAGGAATGCAGCATGTGCTTGTTACATCTGCAAATGATACGGACGCAGGATGCAACTGCAACTCTGTTGGAGGTCAAGATTAGAATTGAAAACAACCCCAACAAGTCAGAGCAGGCCGATTAAAAAAAAAAAAAAAAAAAAAAAAACAAAAACAAAAAACCACACAACAAAAAACCAAAAGATGTAATTCAATAGAAGGGGAGCAAGGTAACCCAATTCAGCAGGATTAATCAACTACACATATAGAAAATGACTGGGTAGGTAGCAGTTCTTCAAAAAACGGTGTGGGAGGTTATACTGGATCACAAGCTGAACATGAGTCAACAGTGTCATACTGTTAAGAAAAGAAAGCAATCACCACATTAGATAAATCAACTGGAGTATTGCCTGCAAAACAGGCAAAGTAATCCTCCTTGTCTGTTCAGCACTGCGAGACTTGGCTAGCACAGTCAGATCAACTTAGGGCATCAAGCTAGTAGTAAAGATAAGGGCTCAGAGAAGGGAGCCCAGGCACGACACATGAGAGGGAACAAATGGGTGGTTCAGCCTACAGGAGCTGAAGAAAGAAATATTTTCAAGCGTGGGGTGGGGGGAAGCAACAACTGTTCTCTGTGTCTATGACAAATAACACAAATTGCAACAGGTTTAAATTGTATCGAGAGCGCTTCGGCTTAAATGCGAAGGAAAAAAAGGGGAGAAACAATATAATATATTGGCTGCGGTCCCTACGATTGGATTTTCAAGACCACACCGGGGACAAACCTATTACAAAGGAGCTGCCCGTGCCTTGAGGAAGGAGCGTGCATTAGACATCTTCTTGAGTTCCTCCAGCCTATTTTTCTATGAGTCCACGAAACACCAACGAACAGATTGCAACGAGCACGAGGAGGTCCTGGTAATATCACAAACAGCTCTCAGTGAAATCAGTGAGACGTCTCGAAAAAAACTGTACAGCCAGAAGCAACTACAGGGCAGATACCAAACACTCAGGGTTGATTTACAGAGAGTTATCCATTAATCACCACTGACTATATCAGGAACAAACAGCTTATTAAATTTTATGCTTTAAACTAGTCCTGATTTGCGCTTTTACAAATGCGACCATTTCTTTATTTTCTACCATCTTCAAAAGCTTGTTCCTTGATGGTTTTACTTCATATACCGAGAATCCCAATCTGCTTTTCCTGCTACACAACGAAGTAACAAATGTTTGTTTCACTGACCTGCCTTTTATGATTCTCCAGACACGAACTGACACAGCGGGCTGACACATAGCTTTGTACAGAACAATTTTTGTAATCTTGACTATTTATCTTTGGATAATTGCTATATTCATAATTATTTTAAAGACAATTTTGTTTAATAAGGATTGGAATTGCTACTAGACAAACTCAGTATAACAAAATTTTAGACTAAAAGTAATTTTTGTGACTAATCTATGAACTGCTGCAAAATTGTGATTTATAATAGGCATAGTAATAGCCTTAATGATTGCAGTGCTTCCGGGTATCGCTGAAACACACAGATTGGCTCCTTTCAAAGCAGAAAGGGCATTTTTTTTTTTCCTCCTCCATGGGCGGCCCATACATATCTTCAGGGTCCTTGGAGGAGCTTCCAACATTCCCACTGTGCGTTCCACATAGTGGCTGCTATTACCATGCTAATGTTAATAGGCTGTAGCTTATGTGACCCCTCCGAGCAGCAGCTATTGCACAGCATAACTAGCAGCGTGCTGAATTACTGCCACTGGCTCTCTATTACAAAACGCTGGCAAGTGGTGAGGAACAGTGGCAGGAAAGTAGTGAGGGCAAAGCAAAAAATAATTAAAATTTTGTATTGGAAGGGACCAGAAAGCAGGAATCTTAACAGGCTGGCAGAGAGAGACGCCGGAGCCTGGGGTCATGAGGCATGGGACAGCAAGAGCGGCTGAAAGTCGCTTTTTCCAATGACAGTGCAGCCCATATGCCAGAACATTTGCCACTTCTCTCTCCCTCTGTGCAACTGCAATTCAAAATTAATAAATAAAATAGGGACAATGAATATAAGCAAGAAAAATCATAAAGCCTGTGGCAAAAAGAAATCTTGTTCAACCCAACTATTTTTTATATTGCAGAATACTCGCTTGGGAAAGATTCTGCTGAAAGAAGCGAAGCAGCCAGTACTAATGACAAGTATTTTGGGAAAACAGAAACTCCATATGTTCTCCTTTTATTCTAGTAAAAATAAAGAAACCAAGAGCTTTTTGAATTTAAGTGTAACATTTCCTTATGCCAGGAGATAAACTATGCCTAAGTTAAGTCTGGACATTAATGGAAGCAAACAGCAAAACGCTGGTCCCTGGTTGTGCTGGTTTTAACTGGGATAGAGTTAATTTTTTTCCATAGTAGCTAGTATGGGGCTATGTTTTGGATTTGCACTGGAAACAATGTTGCTAATACAGGGATGTTTTTGTTGTTGCTGAGCAGCGCTTACACAGAGTCAAGGCCCTTTCTGCTCCTCCCCCCACCCCAGCAGCGAGCAGGCTGGGGGTGCACAGGGAGCTGGGGGGGGACACGGCCGGGACAGCTGACCCCAGCTGCCCAAAGGGCTGTCCCACACCACAGGGCGTCATGCCCAGCGTATAAAGCTGGGGAAGAAGGGGGAAGGGGGGACGTTCGGAGTGATGGCGTTTGTCTTCCCAAGTCACCGTCACGCGTGATGGAGCCCTGCTTTCCTGGCGATGGCTGAGCACCTGCCTGCCGATGGGAAGCGGTGAGTGAATTCCTTGGTTTGCTTTGCTTGCGTGCGTGGCTTTTGCTTTACCTATTAAACTGTCTTTATCTCAGCCCACGAGTTTCCTCACTTTTACTCTTCTGATTCTCTCCCCCATCCCCCTGTGGGGAGTGAGCGAGCGGCTGGGTGGGGCTGAGCTGCCGCCTGGGGTTAAACCACGCGCTGGTGTTTCAATTCTTCTCTCTTTAGAGGTTATGCTTCCAAGAAGTTACAGAAACAGGAATTACCTGTAAGGATCATTTTTTTTGCAGGCTGTTGTAATGTTTTTAATTGAAGCAATTTGATCTGGATTTGCAGAAAAGCTCAGTTCATCGCTCTGCCTTTTCATACATTCACCTGTAAAGCGTTTCACAGGACCACAGCGCAGCAGAGGCTGGAAGGCACCTCTGCAGAGCGTCTCATCCAAGCCCTTGCTTAGCACAGGGCCAGCCAGAGCAGGCTCCAGGACTGTGCCCAGTTGGGTTTTGAGTATCTCCAAGGATGGAGACTCCACAACATCTCTGAGCAACCTCTTCCAGTGTCTGACAACCCTCACACTGAAATTTCTTCCCACATTTACATGGAATGTCCTGCATTTCAGTTTGTACCCGTTTCCTTTTGCCCTTTCTCTGTGCGCCACTGAGAAGAGCCTGGCTCCATCATCTCTACACCCTCCCGTGAGGTATTTATACACAATGGTAAAGCCTCCCCCTGGGACATCTCTTCTCCAGGCTAAACAATCCCAGCTCTCTCAGCCTCTCCTTTCAGAAATACTAATAAATAAATATTTAAACAAAATATCAAAACCAATATATGACAGTAGACTGACCAGTAAGAAAACCCTCTGATAGCACAGCTGGCCAAGGACACTTCTGAGCTTTACCTGAAAAAGCAACATTGCAGGGTCATTTAAGCACCAAAAGGAAAGGTGAACGTGAAGCCAAATGCTCTTCAGAACTCTGGGCTAGTGCACAAAAGGTTTATGCACACAAACATGGATACAGATCGAGTCCATCAAACCAGCATAAATTCCTATTGCAGTGCTCAAAATCAGGGTCCTGGAGAAACTGGTCGCTAGTCACTGGCACAGGTTCATCTCAAAACCCTCGTCAAACCATTCGAAACTGGAGTTCCCGGACGCAAATATTGGTCTTTATTTTTCAAACACCGCTTTCTGGTCTTAGTTCTTACTATTTCCATTTGCCTAAAAATAAAGCAGGTTTTATACAGGAACGGCACTTATTCTGAATATACTAGTAACCTCAAATCAAACAGAAACTCCCTTCTTCCCTTCTTCAAATTCATTCTTTATATGAAAAAATATAAAGAAGCAGATTTCCAATGAAATCCTATCATCTGTAGTTTTAATCTCTTCTTGCCTTTCAAACAAGACTTTTAAGTATTATCTATATTACTAAAATATTCTATGAGCTATGGACATGGCCCATGCTACTGTCGAACTAAGTACTTCACCAGCTTTAGTTTGCAATGAAATAAGCCACCTCTAGAAAAACATTACACTCATTTCCAGGGTAGAAATTAAGGCAGAGGGAGGTTTGCACATAAATATCAATGGAATTAGGCAATGAGAACTGGCATTAGGTCAATGAGAATTAAGCAAGAAAATATTTCACTGCTCAAATAAATAAGTTTCATTTACCATATGCAAGAAAACAGAATTTCCAGAATGCTTTCAGCATCTGCTCTGTGAGATCAGAGCTCATGAGCTCTGTCAGCGAGAGTCAATTTTTTAACAAAGAAGCGACTCTAAAATTAACATTTTCTAACCTTGAAAGACCTAACATTATCAGTTTGGAGTTCAAAACAACAGGTATTTCGCAATAAATAATAAATTGATACTGTTCCAGACATGGCTTATTTCCTGAAAGGCTAAGCATAAATAAAGAAATGAATAAGTTATTCAACAGACGTTGTTTCATTTTCTTCCTTAATATCGATTTGTTTGGAGTGCTTAATTTGAAGCAGCGCAATTCTTTAACAGACAAATTCCTGAAAAAAGAGAGAAGCTTCAAGTCTGTTGTTGGAGAAGCAGATTTATTCAGATAAAAATCAGTTAGCTCCCCAGAATGCAGAAAAAAGTAATTTTACTTGGGTTTGAGGAATTTGGTTCAAAGCTCTGATCTAGAAAGCAATATATACAGTTATTAAACAGTGTAAGGGGATTAACTCTACAGAGTGTTATTGACTACTCCGGTCTCATTAACTGCAATTTTATTTAGATAAAAACGTCATCTTAAACATCATTTTTGTGTCAGAAGTTAGATCTGAAGAATAACATTAAAAATAAATATGCATCGGCAGTTCCCCAATCTGCAGCAGCTCTGTCTTGGGTCTCCCCTGGAACTCACGAGTGAAATTATGGTTTTGATTTGCAACATGCCCATCAAGAGAAACTGCTTTTAAAAGAAGTTGTCCTGTGGAATGCGAGAAGTGTTTTCTGAGAGGCAGCTTCACTGGAGCATGTACAAGCTTAACACAGAAATCTGATGTCTGTCTGCCTCTTTTTCCTCCAAGAAAGGAATGATGAAGGGTTAGGGAAAGAGTTCTGGGTTCCCAGTGGACTTTCGCCTACTTTCAGATTTTATTAGGGAACTGTGAAGCTAATTATGTGTACAATAACTTCAGTAACTGCTTTTCATGCAGAATCACAGACCAGAAAATAATGAAAGCATGAACGGAAAAGTCTGTCTTTTAAACTGGGAGCAGCTCGGAGAAGGCACTGGGTATTTCAGCAGGCTGCAGCAGAGCTTCTGTACTGCTACGAGGACCAAGCAACCCTCAAGGGGTGCTCAAAAACCCCACCAAACACCAGAACAAATCCCAACATTCCTCACGGTCTTTGCTTCTGAGAAACACCCGTACAACACACCAAAGGGCACTCGGAAGATGAAGCACGACGGGGTGCACAGGCGGCACTGCAGGCACCCTGCACGCCCTGCGGCCGCAGGCGCGATGCCTTCGGGATGGAGCACCCTCCCAAGCACGCTTCAGAGGCGGACCTTGACCTGCAGAAGCCTTTAGGAACCAAGCTCCTACCAAAATTAACAGCAGCCGGGTACCTATGTATTTTTTGGACTCTAGACCCAGGAAAAGTGGGAATCCAGACATATAGACAGGCAGAATGTCCCCATTAGCCAGTTCACACACTGGGGCCACACAACACAGCGGATACACGCTCCCTTGCTACGTTACTGTTTGTTACCCCAGGGGCACGCTCCTTCCCTCTGGGCGCTTACCAAAGCTATTAGTATTTGTCTCATGCTTCTGCAGGGGCCAAATTTCACCTATGCAGTAGTATTTTGGGGCTGTATGATTATTTTCCAGTAGAGCTGTTAGTACGTTTCACTAACACACTCCGCATTCCATTTCCTATATTACCTCAACCACAAGAATACAGTACATCTACCTCCAAAAGGAGGTACAGTATATATCCCTACAGTTACTACTACATGAATTACTAGTAACCAGACTCAAACACAGTTTGCAAAGGCTTGCTCAGGTTCTCCCTCCCCTTTTCATTTTTAATTTAATGTTTGCTTCTACACTATCCCACGAGGATTTGGAGTGTTAGGTTTTTTTGGTCTACCTGTTCTGTACTTTCTAAAAAGCATTCGCAGCCTTCCTAAGTTTTACTATTGGAGGTGACGAGCGCTGAATAGGATGGAGGTTTTGAAACCTCAGTGGGGAGAACAAAAATCTTTGACCATGAAGCACATCCTACCTCTAAAAAACTTATGAGAGATGGCCTCCATACTGAATTCTTCTGAAAAAATAGGTATTTCAGTAAAGTTTTTATTTATTTTATTTATTTGTTTTTAACCAAAACTAACACTAGTAAAAATCCTAGCGTAGAAGCAATTACATTTTTATACATTTGCATGAAGCTTGGCTACCTTTGGTTTCATACACTTGCTTAAAGCAGAACATGCTGGCACAGTTTATTCATCTTCCCGTATGAAAATAAACTGCGTTTCCACGCGCTTCTACCCAAACGTAACTGCCTACACAAGTGAAGCTATCCTGCTACATCAGTATAGGCACTATTTCGGATGGGAAACAGAAACATGAATCACTGAAGATGAAGAGCCGCGCAGAAAAACAAAAAAGGGGCTGTACGTCTCAAGTGCTTACGTTGTCTCCTGATTGTAGGGAAAGCTCTGAGTTATGTTGTTTAGCTGTATTTCTGAGAGGTGACCTGCTATAACCGTGATGGTGCCAGGCTGGAAAAATAATGCATTTAACACCGTGATGTCATTCCACCCACTACCAGTTTCCACAGTCTCACAGCATGCCAATAAAACTTGAATTTCTAATTTAGAAAAAAGTCTCTTTTTTTTAATTACAACCTTCAAAAATCTTACAAAAATGGGAAAGAGCATAAACCCAACATCAAGAGTGTCAGCCCCCCTTAGATCATATTGCGTATCACTTTTACCATCCTACTCCTTGTTTCTCTCCTTCCCCAAGAGGCCACTAGTCATCATCATACACCTGAGTTAATACCCAGATCCCCTGAGTCAGTCCTGGACTGCATGTCATTGCTCCCCACCGCTCAGGACCAATGTTCTCACCATTTTAAGTTAACATTAATAATTAACAAAGAGAAAAAGATACCCGTGCCGTAACTGTCCTCGGCCATACTGCAGCTTTGAGATTTTTCCTTAGGCTAAAGAAGAAAATAGTGAACGATCCTATTTTAAACATTATCATGCATCAGTCATCAAGACTAAGTTTATTATCCTGCAAACAAAAACACAGACCAAAAGCTATAACAGATTACACCCCAGTAACTTTTATTAAGAGATGCAGGGACAGCATTTCTAAGGAAGGCACTGGCTCCACAAATCAACTCAGCTAATACCCCACCATCAGGCTACAGCGCTGGCAGTGATGTGTAATACGTGGTATTTGTGGCACTACTGGGGAAAACTATTTTAAGTCTAATTAACATGAAATTTTTAGAATGCAAATGCTTTTCATTTATACATAAAACAAAATGCCGTGACATTTCTCCCATCCATTTATCATAAACAAGTTAATTACTGTGTAACAAATAGCTCCTGCTAGAATCTGTATGTTTTGAGGATGTTAGAGAGCTGACTCAGGCAAATAAGATGAACCACAAAGTAGTAGTTAATAGCTTATGGCATACTTGTAATAAAACAATGACTCCGTAAAAGCTCTTGTTGTCAAATTAAGGCTAAGCTATTTCCATTGGAATAAGTCAATTACAAGCAGTCATTATCTGTTTAACTTGATTCAAACCTAGAATACTATAAGCACTTTCATTTTGATACATTCATAACACTGCATACATTTGAGAGCTGGATATTATAAAGCTTAAAAGGGAAACGCTGGGTTTATTGCCACACATCCCCAAACCATATAACACCTGAACTTCCCAATGCTGGCTCAAGTTCACCACTATGCTGAGGTCTACATACCACCCGATTTCTGATGAGCAAGCCTTTAGGCAGTATAAACTGTCCCAGGACTCCCCACACCTCCTTCCTAAAGAAAGTGAGGATTATGCAGCATGAAGACTTCATGTTTGCCCACTGGAATCCCCCGAGAGCCATCCAAACTACATATACACTCTTCCCCCCCAATTCTATGAAAGCACGAAAAGGTGAATTCCTACCTACGTTTTTCAGGCAAGCAGTCCCATTTGGCCTGAAGATGAATTACTGAATGCTGATGAATAAGATGGTGGTAGCTGGCAGCAAAGCTTTGCGTGGTAAGATGGTGTGAAACGGTACATATGTCAATCTATCAAACATGATAATGTAAGCAATCTGAACCCATTTTTGGTCTGAACTATTGTACAATACTTCACCCAGATGGAAGAAAGAGATAAACATTTTATGCTTCAGACATATCAAGTGTTAGGAAGTAAAATTAAACCTAAACTGGAAAACTACCAATTTTACATGCTACAGTATATATAAAGAACAACACAAGCATGAAGAAGAATTTTATGCAGCAGATTTTCTCCCCCATTATTGTACAAATTAATTAGATATATTTGCTCCCTATGATAAACAGCAGCATGTATTTGACTGTAGATTAAAAAGTGTAAAGACGACAGTTTACTTATTAGCAAACACAGCATTTGCACTTTTTTTCTTTCTCCCTCAATTGACAAAATGCTTATAAATCACATAACTCGTGACAATGTTATCAGGACATGAATCTTACAAGTGGTGCATGCATACATAATACCTTGAGGGCCAGTTCAACCCTAAATCAGTGGCAGGTTTGCCATGACTAATGTAAAACTACAACTGGCCCCTAACAGATAAAATTAAATAGAAATATATTTTCATTCAAATCAACTTGACAGCCTATCTAAATACAATTTCATATTTAAAAATTATCAGTTGCAACCAAAATGAAATGACAGCCACTATGCTGTCTTCAAAGTCATTGCCAGCTAACTCCTCTAACCAGACCTTCTGCTCCGTCCCTATTGTCCACCTACATCAACACGCAGCACAATTTATCAAGCACTAAACTGCAAAAAATACTCCTCTGAGCAAGTACATTAATGACACGATTTTCTAGGATTTGGAGGAGATTGTTTATCAAATAATATCCAAAGCTAAAAAGCATGAAATCTACTCAGTTTACAGACCGACCTGTAAAGCCTTACAGTACGTAAATTTGGGGAAAATTGCTGCTAAATATGTAAACAATTGGTAGCTGGTCTCTTCATGTGTTGCTGTATTCTTGGGCTTGTCTATGTCAAATCCCTATTTGGTTATCTTTCAAACTGAAAATAAACTCCCTAACGTTTACTAATAGATGCCAGGCCAGTCAAGAGAATTCCTGAACAGCAAAACTAAGACAACTGGGCTCAGAAACAAAACTGATTGCCAACTCATGTAGAGAAAATGTCCAGTCCTGGATTCTGCTGAAGCCAGAAAGAATACTGACAACTCTCTCTCTCTCTTTCGAGAAAAATCAAAGTAACAGAGCAGGTGTTTGCTCTGGAGGAAGACAGAAATCCCAGCTTTCTGGCAGATACATATGCATGTGAGTAAATGGACTCAGGAGAAAGCAGCAAATGGTTTATAAACCCTTGAATAGAGCATCAAGTCCTGATGTGCTCCCCAACTTCCACCATATACTATGTTTTTAGAACTGCTGTAACATCCACTAATGGTTAGTGATTTAACTCAAGGAGGGTGCTAGGGGCAGGCGTGGGCAGATTTTGATCTTCAAAAATTCTCTTGGAGTAAAACAATGATTTTCTACATCATGCAAATATAAAGTTTAATTATTTTTAACTTGAAAGAGAGACAGATCAATGCACAGGATAATCTATTGTTATTTGGATTACGAAGATGTCTTAGAGTTTACAATCACAAAAGTGGTTATAATCCTGCAATTACTATAAAGCTAATTGGTAGTTTCTTTTTGCCTGTGTTTTCATGTTGTCAGTGGGGCAGTAATGAAAATGAATGCCACATTTGTGAACAGAATGTCTGTAGGCTTGTTTACCACATTTCCAACAACAACGTCTGCTTTATCATGCATTTCAAAGCAGAGATAATTTAAGGATCTTAGAATTTCATACATAAAAATACTTTCTAAAATATCAAATGTAGAGTTCCTTCAGATGGGGTGGGAGTGGGAGACTTAAAAGTGAAGTGATGACCTCGCATACTATAGGCAGACAATCCACCTGAAGCAGACAGCACGCGGACTTTGAATGATTCATCTATATTCAAAACTGTGCTCAGGTAAACCACTTAGTGTTTCATCCTCCTACAAACATAATTCTGCAGACAATTTCACCATCAAAACCAGCATCTTTAAGCCTCTTTTCACCTCCTGAAAATACAGTTATTGCAGCACCTATTAAGCTTTTTATTCCACTTACCTTTGAGTAACTTCTGCCCTTCCATGATGTTTTGGGAGACAAATGCTGTGTAGTCGTCTTCTGAGAAGCCAGGCTTGCATGTGGGTCTAACTGTAAGATCCCCATTGTGTGCCTGCAAAACAAAACAAGGAAAACACACACCATGACACTTGTCATTTGGGAAAATGTTTTGTACCCAATGACTAGGTATTTAGGCACAGGCAAACCCGAAGAGTAAAGCAGTGTGCAAGTAGAAACCGCTTGTACTAAGTGCCTATCTGTTGGAATGGATCCATACTGTAGCTGCAAAAATAAAATGGGCCAGAAAATAGTTGCCTGACTACAATAGAGAGCATTGTTTGTAGGAAGGCTGGGATACTGGGCACTGTCAGAAGAGGGGAGGAAACAAAGAGCAGCAATTCATCACGGCGAGCTGCGCTCGCACTGGAGCCACGCAAAGGCCTGATGTTGCAACATCCAAATCCTGAGTTTTGCTATTGAGAAACCAGGCAAACCCCAGGACTGAAGAAGGAGAAATACCCCAGCTCACCATAGCCTCAGGAGCTCCTGGCCAGCTAAAGTCCCCCTCTTTCCCCTTTGCCCTGCAGCAGCCTCCAAGGCTCTGCCTGCTGCTGCCTCAGTGACCCTCCAGGCTCTGCACTTGCCCCAGCAGTGGGAGGGGATGGAGGGGATGGAGGGGATGGAGGGGATGGAGGGGATGGAGGGGATGGAGGGGATGGAGGGGATGGAGGGGATGGAGGGGATGGAGGGGATGGAGGGGATGGAGGGGATGGAGGGGATGGAGGGGATGGAGGGGATGGAGGGGATGGAGGGGATGGAGGGGATGGAGGGGATGGAGGGGATGGAGGGGATGGAGGGGATGGAGGGGATGGAGGGGATGGAGGGGATGGAGGGGATGGAGGGGATGGAGGGGATGGAGGGGATGGAGGGGATGGCCAATCAAAAAATGTAACAGTGCCGCTGAATAGCACAGCCCCACACACAACCTGCCAGGATCCAGAGGGAAGCATCCAGCTTAACACTCAGCTGCTCTGCTGCAACTTTGGACTACACAGCGGGGAACTAGCCCCTGCCACAGGGACAGGTTAGTCTGGTCATGGTAGTCCCGGCTCCTTGGGATGGAGTGCACACTCCCCAGCACGGAGGGTCCCAGACCTCAGCTCCAACCAACTCACTGAAAGCACATAAGCCACTGATTTATGCCTAACAAGTGCCAGGTGATTTATGCACAAACAAGTGCTGGTGGCAAGGGATTTCTAACGCTCCTGGACTCGGACTGTCAGCAGGGCTAGCCAGAGCATCGCTTAGCGATGCAGGCTGCGCCTCCGACGCCTCCAGTCCCAGCCCGTGCAGGCTGAAGCCAGGGGACTCGGAGAGTCACTTCCCCGAGAAAGTGCAACTCCAGGCGGGCACCCACCTCCCCGGGGAGAGGAGCACAGCTCCCCCGGGCTTCCCGAAACACTCCTGCACACGGACGACACTGCATTACAGAGAGAGACTGAAGGGAAGAGGAGCAAAGGGTCCTTTCGGATGAGCTTAGTAAGCAGAAAGCAAGCCAACGTACTCTGCTAAAAATCACGCTCGGGAGACGGATGCCAGCTACTGCATGGGAAGCGCAAGGAAGCAGCGGCTCTGTGGACTCTGACCGGCGCTGGCAAGATGTTGCTATTAGGAAACATTTCAAAGGGTCTGACTGAGGATAATAGGCTTTGAATCCGAAATCACCCAATTATTATAACGGCGCTCGCTAGATGAGAGCGCATCGGGGCTGCTCCTGCACACCCACCAGCCTCCCGAGGGCTCGGACTCGGGACATCTTCACAGATTCAACTTAGCACAGGGGGATTCAGGCAGAAAAATAAGCGGCTCTTGTTTCTGCAGCCAGCCCAACACGAAATCACAGCAGCCGCCCGGCTCGCACTGTAACACTGCAGCCACGCGTTCAGGCATTTGTTGATGCTCTGCGGATATCCCTTAATTTGAGGGGGGGTAACCCTAAAAAACCCGAACTTTTCAGACCATTAGCCCCCCACACGGTTCAGGCCCACCCGGTGCGCTGACGGGCTTGTAAAAATAAAAGTTAAAGGCACCGCCACGGCGCCGGCAAAGGAGGGACGTCTCGCACGGAGCGGGCAGCGCTGCGCGGCCGCGCTGGGGCGCGGAGGCTCCGCGGGGCGCGCAGGGCTGGGCGGGCGCAGCGGCACCGCCGCCGGGACGCGCCGCTACCCCGAAGTTTATCTGGCGAGGCGCATTACGGACGGCAAGTTTTGCCGGCGTGGCTGAGGCACTCGATTCGAGGCGAATGATAGCGCTAGAAAATAATAACTAAAAACTGTAATGATGGGGAAAAAGGGGGAAAACGGTGAAAGCGGCAGGGAGCTGCGGGGGCGCCGCTCACGCACACTGACACTCACCCACCCCGGCCCCGCGGACCGGCTCCGCGCCCCGACCCCTAAGTTGCCGCGGCTGCCGAGCCCGCAGGCGGCGGGCGCGGAGCGGCAGCGGAACCTCCGCGGGTCGCGGAGCCCGGAGGTGCCGCCTGTCAGCCCGCCCGCTCCCCCGGGGCGCCCCACTTACCGCCGCCGAGCCCCAGACGGGAAGGAGCAGCACCAGCAGCACCCGCAAACCGGTCCTCATCGCCCCGGCGGCGCCCGCCCGCCGGGCCGTGGCGGTGGCGGTGCTGCTGGCCGCCCGCTGCCGCGCTGCGCAGTGCCGGGGCCAGGGGGTCGCTGCCGCCGCCGCCGCCGCCGCTCGGCGCCCGCTCTGGGCTGCAGGTGAAGCGCCCGCCGCGCGCCGCCGCCAAACCCCGCCCCCCGGCCCCGCGGCGCGCGGGCACGCGCCGCCTTAAAGCGACAGGCACCGCCCCGGCGCGCGGGCGAGGCGGGGGTTTGGCGGCGGCCGCGCCGCTGCCCCGGGCGCCCTGCGGAGCTCCGCGGGCGGCGGCGCGGGGACGCCCGGGAGCCGGAGCTCGCCCGTCCAGAGACCAAACTTCCGTCTCCAAAAATGAAAAACTAACATATTCAGGGAAAAAAACCACCACATCCAGGGGAGAGATGTTTCCACTGAGGAAAAAGTAGCATATCCAGGGGAAAACTAATATATCCAGAGGGAAGATGTACCCAGTGGGGGAAAAAATTACATAGCCAGGTGAAAAACAAGCGCACCCACTGAGGAAAAACTAGCATGCCCACAGGAAAGGCACATATCCAGGGGATGAGGAGCGCGTCCAGTGAGGAAAGCCTAGCCTGGGCTGCGAGGAAAAGGTTGCATGTGGCGGGAGTAGCATATCTACAGGAAAAATTAACGTACGGCGGGGAAAAAACTAATATATGCAGAGAATTAGCATACCTGGAGAGAGAAAAAAATGACACCAGAGGAAATCACAGCCCCGCCGTGACAGGGACCCGCTCCTCCGCCTGCAAAGGCCTCCGCCTGCAAAGGCCTCCGCCGCGCGTCGCCTTGTTTGGGAGGGAAAGGCCTCGCGGGGCGGCCGGTGCCGCGGTGCCAGCGGGGACCAGGGGGCTCGCAGAGCTGTGAAGTTTGTGCCGGGGTGGCCCTTGGGCAGGCAGGGGGTGGGGGTGCGGTCGGGGAGCGCCCCGGGCCAGGCTCTGCGCTTGCGTTCATCAGACCTCGGGCAGGGAGAGGGCAGGGTGCCGCCGGCGCCTTCCTGAGAGGAGAATAACGTGGGTGAACGGCAGTTTCAGGATCAGGTAGAAAAATGGCTAATGCCTGAACCAGCTCCTCAGCCGTGTCTGTGAGCCACTCTGAGCCCGGCCCTTCTTTTCTTAGAGGAAAATAGGCATGTCAGGCCTAGTCCGCGTCCACGTCAGTAGCAGATAAAGCTAACTCCGCTAAACTAGATGGTTTCTGGTGTCAAAATAAAGGCAGATCAAAATCGGGCCAGAAAGCGAAACTCAAGTCAGTCTAGTTCTCACAGAAAACTGAAAATGGAAAGCAGCAGTTGCGCGTACTAAGTATGGCTCCTGCTACTTCCCTCCAGCATGACCCTGGCATCCAAATATAATCATTTTCCTTTGTGAATGCAGCTCAACTCCACAAATAGGAGTTCTCAGGCATGTATATTTTGTGCATATAAATCCAACATCGATTTGCATAAATAGATGCATACTATCTGATGTACGTGCAAAATCAGACATTGCAGCTGAAAAATCTGGCCATTAAACTATTCTGTTAGATTCACACATTTCCAAAGGAATGAGCCACATAAATCCACCAACTGCATCTTTCGCTATTGAGTAGATTTAATAGCATTGTGTTAACACCTAGAGATGTTAGCGAAGAACTGAGACCTCATTGTATTAAGCTCTGTAGACACGAATAATGAAAAGATTGTTCCTACCCCACCAATTTACAGCCTGAGTGGATTATGGGGTTTATTTTGTTTTTAAACAAGTATTTCTGAGTTTGTTATATAACATCAAATAAATCCCATCATTGTATTAAATTTCGTGTATATCCTTCTTTATGAAGCACTTTCACAATGCAGAAATAATCAAGTGACACTATCATAGCAAAAATAAATCCTTATATGTATATATAAAATCTAAATTTGTTCCTTTTATTTTTATCCTAAATTCCAAAGTTTGGAGTAGGTTGTTCCAGGTTGAAGGGCAGCTGCGGTTGTTGCTATTTAAATAGAGCTACAAGTACTCTGGAGACTTCTGGGGATGTTTTGGATTTGTGCAGCTACAGTAATATTGTGAATACCTATGGCCAGTTATTTTGACTCTTGCTGGACTACAGCTGTTGCTAGGCATGTGCTCGCTCTGTTTGATAACTTTGTTAATATGACAAGTTCTACAAGTATTGTCAAAATAAGTCTGACACCACAACAGATTGTGAAGAAAAGGCAGAGCAGTAGTGAAAAAAAAATAGAATTCTTCAACATGTTTACGGTTGATTTCTAATCTGATGGCAAATTGATTTTTTTTCCCAAACTAGTTTGCCATCCCTCTTTTCTAAGCTGTGGTAACTGACTCGGTACTTGGGGAACAAGTCTGCAAATGGAGTGAGTATGCTTTCCAGTTACGTTTCTAATAACGCTGGCCTATGTGAGACACCGGGTGCCTTCCCAAACGGAGCTGTTTCCAGAAGGATCAGAGGAGAATACAAATCCGGTGTTCAGACAGTGGAAATCACTGGTTTACACGTGTCGTTGTTTTCACCCTACCATTTTCCTTCAACTCTTGACACTCCGATTAATTTTGGAAGGAATTAAAGTTTTGCTAACTGATTAGCTACTATTTCAACTACCTCCTTGTTTAGAAGCACTTAACATGAAGTGCTTATAAAATATCTTCCTTCAGGTCTTTAAGAAAAATCAAAGTATGCCATTTACATTTATGCATTGAATTTTTCACAAACTATTGCATTTAAGCATACAGGTCTGAGCTGGCCCTGAACATACGTTGCTTGAGAGGGTTAGCTTCAGACTCTCGCTTCTCTTTGAGTCTGCTGGGAGACTGGTTATGAATCGGTATTCTTGTATAAAAAGAAAATAGGAAGCTCTACCGTCTAACGTATGAACGCTACAAGATGTGGATTTGCTGGATGAAGACATTCAAGAGCGTACGCATGCACAGTAAATCAACTTGCTAAACACCTCAAGAGCAAAACTGCTGATCCTAAGAGCCAACTTGCTATACTGCACAACACTCAAGAGAATAAAAGGCTCATAGATGAGACATCTACAGAACTGACTGTGCCAAGATAATGAGGAGCGTAGAGTACACAAGGGATTTTTCTCTCCTTGATGCACACATGTAATTCCTATTGACAGCAGTGGGAGTTACACGTACATATCAAGGGGACAATAGAACCCTTAGTGGTGGAGATGAGTATCGGATGTGAGCTGTGTTACCACGGATAGAAAATAAGAGAGAGGGAGGTGTGATCGCTGAGGGACAGTACAACATACAATAAAATTGTCAAGCAGCCATCAAATATGTGAAAGCATGGGAATAACAAATTAAATGGACAGGAGGTGAGAAAACAAAGTCTCAAGAGACTTTTGCCTTCCTAGCTTAGGGCTGATATCTGAATTCCTTATTTGGGGAATATTTCCGCTGGCTTAACCTGTTTAATTCTCTGATAAGTACATGTTTCACTGAACTCGAGTAAATAGTTACGGCCTAGATGCTCAGGATAAAAAGTGGTTTCATTAAAAAATCTGACAAACAAGGAGAAATAAAATTAATACAGTGTGCAGACCACACCTTACGTTTCTCCAGTATGGTCTGATGATTTTTGCTTCTTCTAGGAGACAGCTAGCTAACCGGTGATTTAGAAAGTCATTATTACTAATTTTGGTTCGTGTCAAAAGTAGTAACAAAGGAAGGCACATATACGGAACCAGAGAAATAATGATGATTCTGGATTGCTAGATAATGGCAAATTATGAGTTTATGTCGGCAGTTCAAAGCTGCAGTGAATGAGAAATGCCTTCGGATTTACTCCACATTTGGGATCTTTTTAGAGGATGTGTAGGGAAGGTGGGACAAGATGGAACTGAACAGTAAAGTGAAAAGTAAATGAAAGCTGTGGAGAAATTAATGATCTGGAAAAGACATAAGCACCTACCACATCTAGACAGAAGCCAACAGAGGAAACAAAGATGCTCCTGAGTAGGAAGACCACAACCACAGAGGGAAAATAACTAACAGTAAAGCCAGGCTTTGGTACATTTTTGTAATTTTTTAAAGCAACAGCAAATCACTGGAACTACACGAATGGTTGGGCACAGCTCAAAATTCTGGATTACTTATGATCTGGCTCCAGTACAAAATCTAAAGACAAAATGATGAGTCACAGAGGAGAAAGTGACTGGAAGAAAGGATCCACAGGAAAAAGCAGCACCAAACGGGAAGGGAATATGCATTAATCTCAGCTGATTCTGCACCACCCTGCATGTGCTACCTGTGTCCTGGGATGGTGAGAAAGACACAACTATCTTCCTGGTTAAACAGATCTTGAAGTCACATTTTCAGTCCTGCTAGACATGCTGGAATGCCAAGGAATTTGAACTTTCTCTCTTTTACACTACCTATTCATCAGTACATTGTGGTTCCTGTCGATTCTCCGAGTTGGTAATGGGAATGGCAATGAGGAAAATACAACTTCAGAGGCCCTATACAAAACCTTCCTGCTCAGTTAATTACACTGGCCAAGGGAGGCCAACTTTAGTGTAGTCTGACCTCCAATTACGAGACATGCTGTGGTCTCCTCACTGAACTATGCAAGCATTAATGGCAGCATGCCAGCAATGGCTATATTAAAATCAATTTAAAAATCCCAATTCTACATCTCTTTCACCTTAGGTGAGGTAACACACCTTATACTAATGTAACTCTTATTAAAATATTGTAAAACAAAATTGACCTATGCAAAATTTCTACTACTTTTTTGATTCATTTATTGCATTCTTGCAAAAATGAAGAAATAAGGCAAAAGCAGACTGAGCGGTTTAATAGGTTTGTATCATTACAGCAGACTGCAGTGTAAAGCAGTGGTATTAAAAAAAAAGAAAAAAAAGCAGAATTATGTTTGTTCTCAGAAGATACAGTGTGTGCCTATTTATGCCAATGTGCCGCTTGTAACAGCTGCGGAAAAGTGACCTCTCTGGTCCATGGACAAACCTCTGTGCCTCAGACACAGAAAGTCCCCGAGGAGAATAGACTGCAAGAGATCCCTGAGACAGCGGGCAGGCAGCTCCCCAGGCTGCTGCGTGATGCAGTGCCTCGTATTCACGGCAACAACGAAACCCCACCAGATTTAGTAAAAAAACCCCATTAATAGCCATTGTGCCATGTTACAAGTGGGAGGAAGGCCACAGCTTCCCGGTTTCCCAAAAGCCTCCCCAGACTTACTGATTTTAAGGCGCTCTTCATACAAGCATGTATTTAAGCATGATTGTGCCATCACCTCAGAAACAAAGAGTTACCTAAAGTAGTCATCATCTAAAACGGTTGCATTCACAGTAGGCTTTACACCGTAACAGCAATCTGAGAAGAACCTTATCGAAGTAAGATAAACCAAGTGATTTCCTCCCCGCCCTCTCCATGCACCCTCCTCAGCAGCTGAGGAGCAGAGGCCTTTTCTAACAGCTCCTGTCCCTGGGATCTCCCGTGCCACTGGGCATCCTCACACCTAGAGGTTCAACACGGTATCAGGGGAAGGCGGCAGGATCTAACCTATGAAGCCTTACAGTTCTGTCATTTTTACTCATCACACAGCAGAAAACTCCAAATGAATATCAACATAATTAAACTTTACATCCCTAGTTTCTTATAGGGACTGCCAAAGCAGAATGAGGATTTTTCAGACTTGCAGCTTTTGCTGGTTTTATTGTTTATAGCAGCAATTCTCCTCAGCACTTCACCACCTGCTTTCTTTCTCCCCCAACTTTTGGTGGACGTGGCTCTATCTACATTGAAGTGTTCACACTAATATAACTAATTCCAGTCCAGATTTCAAAAGCAGTGACACTGGTACAAGCAGCAATATTAATAAATGCTCTTCTATCTACCAAAACCTGAGGTGCAGATCAGGCTTTCTTATATTACTGACAACACATGCTTTTCTTCTTTATCAGAAAAAAAAAATATATGTGTTTTCTTCTGCACAGATCGGTAAAGTTTAAATAGAAGTTATATTCTGGGCTCTCTCTGCCTTTTGTGGCATCCAGCTTGTTTGTATGCCTCCCAAATATTTTTTCCTCCTGAATATATCCAACAGTTGCAGCACCACAGCAGATGATACTCTAAATTGTGTGTGCGTGCGTGCTAAATGCTGAGGCAGAACTCCTCAGAGAAAGCCCCAGTTACCTTTTTAATATGAAGCCATTTTCTGGAGCTGTCAGCATTTTTGGTCAAAAACTACCTGGAAGACAAGGCACTTTACAAGAGACAGCTTTGACAGCCTATGGATTTGAATAGTAGAAGTGAAAAGATAAGGGAAGAAAACTTGGAGAGAGGGGAGAGAGAGGAAGAGATGTGCTCTTGTAAGAGATTACTTTATGACAAAATATCACACACTCAAAGGAAATTCAGCATATTTCCAATTAAAAAAGGTAGTGAGAAGTTTACAGTGTTTGTCTCCATACAACTTCAGCCAAGTTAAAGATGTATATGAAATTTATTTGAATATCTGAATCACTGATTTAGCTATAAATGAGGATAATAATATGATGTGGAGGAGTTCCACTAATAATATTACATGCCTAAGTGAAGTAAAGCCTAGAGATAAAAGAAAGGGAACTATTTAGGAACACTATATGCATGGTCAGCTGAATAATAGGAACTGACTGTAGGCCAAGAATATTAAAAAACAAAGTCCTCCACAGACACGTAAACAGAAAGGAAGAGAAAGAGTAGAGTCACATGGGTTAAAGTTTTGGTAACTACCATTGGAAGTTATCCCCTGACCCTACTGTTCAACTGATAGATGCGCTTTTATTATATTGGTGGGGTTCTTGCATGAGCCCAAAGAGTTCTGTATACAGAGTAACTGCTGCCTTTTGCCAGTGTCTAGAAATACCTGAATTTCAAAGATTAATTTTTCAACTTCATGCATTCATCTAATGAGATTATCTGCGGTTATCCTGTTAACGCTGGCTGATAAATCCTGTGGTCTCCCATCACAACTGCACACACGCTTCCAAGTCAGACTGCAACTGTGTCTAGGACACACATATAGGCACTAAAAATATTGGTACCTCCAAGACTGGGTAACCCCCAGCGAAAAAGTAACTCTGACAGACAGTGGATGAGTGCGTGTTTTCGATCTCTTTGAGAGAGAAATACTATGGGAGATACTCCTGCCCCATCTTCTCTTATAAGCTACAGGCAGACTTGTGGTTTAATAAAGCTTATTGTAAGTGACATTACTTCAGTGATTCTGATCGTGCTAATCCATCAATAGAAAATGGCAAAATCATGTAACAGGTTTTACTGTAGCCTAGGAAGAAGCAGATTTAGATGGGACATTTTTATTATAAGAAGATTTCAACAACAAATACAAATTATATCTGCTGCAAGTTACAGGCTGAATAGGGTAACCTGTACTTTACCCATCCAGATATTTCAACAGAATGGTCATTTACACAGCTGATCCTGAAGTATTTTATGAGAGATAAATCTAATAACCTTTCTGTGAAAACCTCAGCAGGATGCGGACACCGTAATAATCCATATGCAAGCTACCACATTGTATTGTACGCTGTCAGACAACTCAATTATTTTCTTCCAGATCTAACATAAGCTTCTGTTTAGTAAACATGATGAGAGTCAAACTTTTACATATATATATATAAAGTGCTTAATTTGCATGCAAAATTGCCGTAAGTATGTATGCAAATAGGAAAACTCATGCACAGATGACTAATTAAGTGCATTTATGTGAGAAATTACCCAATGCACGCATGGAATCTCAGTAATTGTACACACAACTCAGATGTGCGATTGCATATGCATTTTGGACACATAACTGATTGAAAAAATTGTTTCTCAGTACTGTGTTGGAATAGCTGATGTGTAGCACGCGATCAGAAATACGACTATGATGGGGCTTTTGAAAGAAACCGCAAAAGCTTGTGAGGAGCTTTACAGTAAGAATAGAATTTACCATCTCTACCATTACTGTTCTCCTATTCACTCACAACCATAATGTGCTAATCTGTGCCTTGAAAAGGACATTTCTGTAAGTACTCTAAAGAAACACTCGGCAAAATAAAGTTAGTGCGATGGCACAAGAGTTGATGCCATTAAACTTAAACCTGAAGTTTGTAGCCCGCTGTTGCCTGTCCGGTATGTGTTTTGGAAATAAGTGGGAAATTTTACTTCCCGTATCTTGATCAAGCACCCTGTCTTCTCAGCCGAGCAGGGTTTGTAGCATGACAGCACAATATCCCTTTGGAAGGCTCAGTGAGATTTGGTGAGAAGAGGGGTATCTGTCTGCTTTAATTTTCCAGGCATTGACATTATTATAAGTTCCTTTATCCCTAAACACTGATTAATTCTCTTTATATCCCCAAAGTGAGAAAGTTCACACTAACATTGTTAAAATTCAATACAACAGAATTTTGTAGGCAAATTCTTTCAATCTGATAGGATAAACATCCCTGACATCAATGTCCTGCAGGGAAAAATACCTGTCCCTATTGTTTTGATATGCTCTGGCTACTGATAGCAGGGATGCATCCCTCAGCCTGCTTTGTGACGTTTTGCTATTTTCTGTTCTGTTCCTAGCGTTTATAACCAAGTACAACAGCAGTTAGGGTAGCACGTTTTTATTTACGCACGCAAACAACTTGAGGTCAAACGTTTCAGTCAGCCGCTAACACAGGCAAAAGATCCCCGTCCGCCGCTGTGGGTGGCCAAAGGGGGACGAGGCACAAGGGAGCAGGAGAAAGGGCCTGGAAAGGGATGTGCCAAAGTGCTGTGTGCTGGAGAGACAGACTCGCAGCAGCGTTGTGAGGCTCTGAGCGTGAAGAGTCGGGGAGGAGGGAAAAGGGACGTTTTGGTTTGGTTTGACTCAGAACAAAGTTCTTCCGATTACATTTCAGAAGGCAGTATTTGAAGTAGACTTTCTGCCACTAAGTGGTGCTATATACAGTACAGCATCTTTATGATACCACAGTTTACAAGGAGGAATAAACCAGAACGCTGTCAAGCTGATCAGACTTGACACTTAATGTAGACACTTAACAAGTGTCCATTACGCTGATTTAATCCTTTTGCGGCGCTGGATAAATCAGGAGGGAGAACAGGCCAATCCAAATGATTAAAGAAATCCAAAGATTGAGCCCTGGCATACAGCATCTGAAGTGGAGGATTACAGAAAACAATTCTAATTTTTTAAAAGCTTTGTCTGGCTTATTTTTGTTCCTTTTTAATTATTAGTATTGTTTTCTCCAAGTTTACGGGTGTTAGAACCTGAATACTTACAAATAAAACTGGAGAAAAAAAAGTGTTTTTAATTAATACTTGCAATTATTCCAGAACTAGTCATCTTGTTTTTAAAACAGATGCCCTATTTCGTATCCGCTGACAAAAAAAGGTAGAACATGTTCTTTCTGAAGCACATATCTACATGTAGATTTACTCCCTCCCATCCTCCAGAAAAGATGCAATTTAAAAATAGGATGTAAATTTGGAAGGAGAATGCAAACTTGCAACTTCTGCTATCCTCAGTCCCAGGAGAAGTGTAAATACAGCAGGCAGAGGAGCTATTTTGACATTTTGACACTCATGCGATTCCTTGCCCCAAGCAACCCTACATACATGTTGCCTCTCAGTCGTGGCTGCAGCGGTACATCCTGGGTAAGGATCAGTGGACAAAACTGCGCTATCCCAGGAATGGAGAGACTGAGTTCAGGAATCGCAAAACTTTCCTCCTGTTTTATTGAAGGAGGAGGAACTTATTTAACCGCGGTCTATAAAGCAGCTTACTCCTTTTCTCTGCCGCTGGTCTCTCCTAGAAAACGATGGGGAGAAAGGATGGAGCAGTGAACACTCACGTTCGAGGATCCCAGCTGGTCTATTGGTGCAGTTCTCAGCTCGTGATGGAGCAAATTCGGTACTTTGTATTTCGACACCCACGTAGATGCCGTGTCTACAGCCAGGCCCAGACACAACCTGGGAGTCAGCATTTTTTATCGGATCTAAGGACCCTAAGACATTGCCTCACGCTGAAACCCAATGAATATCTGCCAATGTGAGTTGCTCTGCTGAGCAAAATGCTTTTAAAAAAAGAAGTGGAACTTCTGGGGAGAGAATTAGTGCCTTTTGTGGGCTGTATTTGTGTGCAGGGTGCCAGTTTATTCACAATATTCCCAGAGAAGCGATTTAAATCAAGAGTCAAAAGCCGAAAGGGTATCAAAGCTGTACAGGAACTGATTACTACTATAAATTTTGCTGAAACAAGCTGATGCTTTGCTGATTCTTTGGTCCTTTTCTGGTAAAAATATTCAGAAGATGCCAGTGTAAACTCACAACATTGACTTCTCTGTATTTTTCATTTTTGTTCCATGAGATTATTTTTAGCTGCTGTGCATTAGCTGTGCTTCTGAAAAATATTGATAGGTAGACATTGCAGGTTCTTCTTGAAAATAACAAATGATTTATTGACAGGAACGCAATGATACAAATATATCCATAAAATTAATGTTCCCCCCCACTACTGTTTTTGAGTGAAGTTAGAGACAGATGCTAGAGACAGATGTGAATTTCTCAGGAGAGAAAGAAATATCACAGGTAAATCAGTTTTATACCAGAAAAACTGATAAAAATGAGCATAAGAGCTGAAAAATAAGTAAACTTTTAACAGAATAAGGAACCCTTTTCATTTTGAGAGGAAATGGCAACACCCAAAGTAGCTGTATATGAGTTACTCATACTACAGCATAATTTCTGAGCCCCACACAGTAGCTGTATGCAAACACATCATAAGAGACAGAAGCTGTCCAAAATGTCCTCTGGAGAGAGCAGCAGAAATGCAAAATTAAAGTGTCACAAACAGGGTCAGCCGCAGATCCAGAAACAATATGATTCTTCTGACATTTACCTCTTTTCCATGCGCCACCAAAAATATTAGCAAGTCAGGAATTTGCATAAAGCCGCAGTCTAACAGGTAAATGTTCGATGATCCTGGAAATTATTCTCCATTCATAATAAGCATTAAAGTAATAAGCTATCCCAAACAAGGAAAAACTTGAAAACTCAAAAAAATTTCCTGAATCAAGTACCTGAATTAGTTAAAATATCATTTCAAAAATTTTGAACTGTTCCATTTACATGGTTTAGATGTTCATTTACATATTTAAAAATAAATTTATAGTCGTCCAAAATTTCTCTGGGAAGTTTTTTATTTTATCAGTGCCTTCACCATCACAAACATCGAGCCGATCCTCAGCACCTCTGCATTCATCCTCAGGATTCCCAAGATTTAACTAGTGTATTTTGTCATTAATGTCTTCCTTACGATGCAGAGTGTTGCAGTATTTTCCAAGCGTTAGAATTTATTTTCCCAAGACCAGCACTGCGTTGTGGCATCAGTCCGGCTTGCTTGGCTCAGTGCTTTTCCTACTGTTCTTGTACTTCCTTCTTTGTCCTTTAGAGGCTTTTTGATTAGAATAAATCCAACAGTAAGTAAACTTTCTGAGCTGATGAAGTCTTACTATTGTATCTCTAAGCAGATACTACAAATTCAGTAGCAGTGACCTCAGTTCTTCTCTGAGTTTGAAATTGTTATTGACTTTTTGATATTAATTTTCTTTATATTCTGTTGCCTGTAAATTTGGCCTCGGATCTTGCTATGGACAATTAACGCTGGCTTCTGACATCACCATCTCTCTGAATATGTTAAGCTCAAGGAGCGACAACATTCGGTTTATGGCTTCTGGAGCTTTGTGCTGGCTACGCACAGCCTGGGTCAGGCACGGCTCCCACCACCCCAGAGGAGATGCGGAGGTGTTCCAAAACCAACAGTCCCACCTATCCAGCTGCCTTGTACTGGAAAATTAATCTAGAATTCTTTCCCACATGGCTGATCCACCGTGTTCCAGGCTGGACCTGCAAGGAGCTTCAAGTTACTTTATGAATCTCTTCATTTAGGAGACACGAGTTGCACACTCGTGCGTTAGACTGTGAACACTTTCATGGACTGTTTATCTTTGGTAATTACTTGAAAAAAACAGATACAACTACTTATATTTAAAGAACAATCAAGGGAAAATTCTGGAAACATGGCTTTGCATTACTTAGAGACTAAGATATTACTTCTCAGCATTAGTCTCACTCACTGAAAACTTGTTTAAATATTAGACATAATTCCTACAGTGGTAGAAATGGATAAGGAACGTGAAAGCTGCAGTTTAAATTTGCAAGAAGCCTTTTTTTGGAATATAACTGAAGCACTGGGTAGGTTTTCCTACTGTAGAATGTGTACATCTTATATGTATATTAATCTGCAAACTACAGACCAAATATTGATTAAAATTTGAAATAAAATATAAAATGTCGTTTATGCCACATATCATAAACAACCCAATATCCTTTCATTGCTCAGTTTATGAAGAATGAAGACAATAGCATTCCCTCACAGAAGCTATAAAGAAGTGAAAAAGTAGAATCAATAACGTAAGAGGAACTTCTAGATGCACATATTTAGTTGAATTCTAGCCATATAAAAGGGAAATGTTTCTGTTGGGCTCACTGCCTAGGGCTTTAAATTGCTGTATACTATCATGCAGTATGGACTATATTAATTATCTAATTTAGACATTTATATGGTCATCAGACAAGTGGGGACCTGGAGAGAAATCCCTAATTAAGACTTTGGCGTTTGATAAGAGGCTGTTACTGCGCGGTGATAAAATATTATTTTTGTCTTATCTTATGAATGTGTCAGGGCAGATTATGTTAAATGCTACCTACATGCATAATCAGATGACATATCTCTGGCAAGGCCCACAGATAACAGTCTGCAAACGCACATTTATTATTTTACAGTTCAGAGTGTTAAAAGGAGAACAAAACTTGTCGATCCAGAAGTACAGCAAACCCACCTCAGCCGCGCCTGGTGTCTCACACCGCTGTGTTTTCCCTGGGACTCGGGGCGTACGTGGTCAGCGATGACAGTTACACCAGCTGGACGCCTGCTCCTGGTCGCAGCACCTGGAACCGTTCTGTTGGCTCCGTACTGCTGAACTCTCCAGGCATTCCCTTTCTGCTCCCTGACATGCTTCTTATGCAATAAACCGTTAGTAGGTGGATTAAAGCCATCAGAAATTCAATTATACAAAAGGAATCCCTATCTGATTGCTCAGGTTAACCGTCATTACCTTTACAAAGAGAGGAGGACAGGGCAGGGAACCGGCCATTCAGCTTTCAAAGCTCCACATTTCGTTCCATTCAGATTACAATCCACATTTTTTGGCATTATGAGTTTGTTGTGAATGCTGAATATGTAATGCAAAAATACCAGCTCTGGAGATTTTTTGTTCTTGACAAGCTTTTTGGGAAAAGTCAGAGCTGCTGTAGTTTTTGCATGCAGCCTTTCCATCCTTCTTCTCAACTGCAGGATTGACTTGAACAATAGCGTTCACCTAAGGATCTCTTTCCTCATTAGGTGCTTTGACTTCTCAAGGAGGATGGCCAGCTCTGCCACCAAAGCAAAAGAAAGTAAATTCAGGGAACAAAACATACAGGACAATTGTTTTTAATTTTATCCTCTTAGCATGATCCAACACTGCTGATATCAATGGCAAAACTCCTGCTATATCTTCCAGTGTTGAAGCTTAGCTATTACTGGAAAAGGAAATGTTTACCATGTCTTATGTGTGTATATATATATATATATGTTTATATAAATAAATACAGATATAAAAATATATATAATACATACATACATACATATATACATATATACACACACACTAAATTTAACACTGTAAATATGATTTGGGATTATTCAAATCCTACACTGTAAAACTTCCATGACCTTCTACCTGGATAATATCTTTTTTCATTTTCTGTTATTTACAAGTATGCATAATACAAACTGACAAGTGCTATAGCTGAGGAAAAGAGGTGAGAAACAAGGACCAAAGGTCCTTGCTAAGTAGCAGGATGAAAGATGGCTTAGTGTAATTTTCAGGAGGGATTCAGTTTCACAGATTTCCACACAAGAAATGTGGATATTAATGGAGGTTTGCAACCAGCAAACTCAGTAACAATCCTGTTCAATGAAAAGTACAAAAAGTGTTAAGGTATTGTACCCTGGTTTATGTTTAAGGGGCTATAGAGACTAATGTCTCAATCACAGGAAAAAAGCCCATTGAGTTACTCCTGTGCTCAAACCCCACATTTGTAGGTGTCATCCGTTACCAAACAGCACTTCGTTAACGTGCAAAATGTTTCTACATATTTCCCGAAACACTGATTAGGTTTAAGCAAGGGATATTGGAGGCTTGAGTTTAACCAGCCACTCTGTCCCAGAAGCCCTGAGAAATCTCAGATCTCGCCTCTCAGCTCAGTAGTTTGCTTCTCCATGTGCAAATAGGGCTTGCAGCGCTGCAAAGTGGCATCAGGATAAATCCATCAGATGCTGAAGGACTGGATGCTACCATAATGAGGATCAATGAGGACTGGAGCTACCGATGTGTACCAGGTACACAGCTCTGTACCTTGAGATCTTGGTAAAAGTGGAAGATTAATTGGAAGCATAACAGAAAAATAACTATTCAAAAGACACATAAAACTGCTTCAGGTGTAAGTCGTTAGCTTTCACAGTGTGATGGCCCAAGCATGAAAAAGACCTGGCCGCAACTGATATGTCTCTAATTTCCAGGTTTGAAGATAAAAACCCCAACAAAAACTTGTGAAAACTTTATAACCCCTCTGCCGCTTGTTTAACCTGATCGCTACATGTCTGCATAAATAGGCGATGGAATGAACGTGACCCGACAAAGCCACGTGGGTTTGATTAATGGAGCGCCCCAAAGTAAAATGGTCATGATGAAAATCTCAAGAGAAATGCAAACTTTTAATAACATTTTCAAATTATTTAATCATACAATCAGGCCTGACCTTGTGCAATATGAAACTTCATTACAGCCTGGAATGTTAATATAGAGTTCCAAATGCATCATAAATTACTGGTTTCTTCAATGATGCATGGGCCTGTCCTGCTGTGGCCAACTGCAATTTTAATATTTTCTTAAGAAATGAAGAACTAGCAAATAATGGCATGATCCTGAAATTACTGTTCTAGGGATCACAGTTTATTAATCGGCTAAAAAGGATAAAGACATTACTCACTTCCCACAGATAAATGATGCAGCCAGCCCTTTTTTTTGTGGAAACAAACCCTAAATGCATATTTTTTAGTAGATCCATTAATAACCAATTCAACTGACCTACCTTTCTGCAACATGACAGGTCTGACAGTCAGTGAAGGAATTACTACGTGTAACTGGCAATTTTATCATCAGAAGCATTATTTTGTATACAACTACTACCTTGTAACAACTTAAAAATTATATTCACTCTTTCAAAAGGGTAAAATAAAACCACTGGCAATATTGACTGACAGAGATCCTTATTTGGAGCTTGTTATTTAACAACAAAAGAAGAAAAATTAGTGGACTACTTAAATGGCTAGAGAAGTCAGGGAAACTGAGAAGCCACTGTACTTTTAGGTTAACCATACATTTTGTAAGCGATCTGCAGTAGCCACATGTTTTTTGGAATTGAGAACAGAGTATTGCTAGAAGTTTGCTGGTCTTCAGGAATAGTCCAGTCCAATCAACCAGTTCAGTAGTCCAGTTTAATGGTTCCATTGATTTCACTATGATTGGCTTGAAATAGAGTTTTCTTGGCGCAATCGCTTATCAAAGCATTGTAAAACCCTGCACAGCAGTTCTGCTGCGGATGAGACACTGGCCTAGGAAATATTGTCAGGCATTAGCGTGCCTGTCTTCACTGAGGCCCGAAGGTCCGTGTTGTGCATTGTATACCGAAGATGAACTGTTGGCTCTCAGCACTGAATAATAACAGGACAGTCCTGGAAATAAGCTAATAAAACATTCTGGAGGAATTAAAAAAAAATTTAAAAATTTTGCATTTTGTCATATAATTTTCATATAATGAAAAGCGTGAAAATGTGGAGATTCAAGCTGCTTGAATACTCAATTAATAAACATCTCAAGATAAGTTCAATTATCATTATGACCAGCACAATGAGCCTTTCTCACTCTCCTTTTTTTCCGCTAGATCTCTCAGTTTGTAACCTCTTCTGCAGTCTTTTGAGTCTGTACCAGATTCATTCTAAAAGCATTTAATGTAAATAAAACACACACGAGACAGTTCAGCTTTTTTCTAGGATAGCCATCCAAAGCTTCGCTTGCCAAGTGGCAACAATACTGAGCAATATTGTGCAGAAGTCTATAATTTGCTCTGTAATAACCTCAGTTTGCTTTATTTTTTTATTTCTTCTGGCCATGAGACATGTCAGGAGTTTTCATGGGCAACCCATTGCCCAGAACTAATTGGTTGGAAATCACAGTAAGGGAAGAGTTTCATTGTTTTCAACCATAATATTAAACAACTATTTAGCAAAGGGAAAGAACAATGCAGAATAATTATTAATTGAAAACATTCAGAACACATGAAACATGGTGAAACAAACTATTAAGTCCAATTACGCCACTTCTGTGAACATTGTTACGCTATCTTTAATGAACTCACATTTGAAAGCTTCATTTTATATTGGGCAGTGGTTCAAAACCCAGAGACACATCAGTCCCAAGCACCAACTCACAGAGACGTGCTAGACTGTGGCTGACTGACAGCACTTCCCCCTGCAATCTGGGGTTCCCTTACCGAGCTTCTATTCAGCCCTGCTTCAAACCCAACTTCAGTTCACTAAGGAAATCTAGCAAGGTTGCAATGCAAGATAGTCCGCCTGCAGACACCAGCCATCCTTTAGTTATTCTACAATCATACAGATGAGGTTTTAAGAACAAAAATGCCAGATACCTTCCATAGCACCAACCTTATCAGACAGAATTGCCACAAAATGCAAAATGGTGACTTTGCAACTACTAAATCGTGACATAGGCTGTTTGTGAAGACTACTACTTAAAAATGTGACTATGAACTTGCGTTTAACTTACTGCAAAAGCATAACTGGAAGAACTAATATAACCACAAATATAGCTGGACAGTGCACTGTGCCAACTACAGAGCTGGGAATTAAAGCTACAGAGAGAAAAAAAGTGTTTCGGTGAGAAAGTCATCTCTAGAGTTACAATTAAGATGGAATTTATTGCCTCTGCTTAACATCTGGTTTATATTTATTCCTTCTGATAAAAAATTATATCCTGGATCCAAAGCTTCAGCTTCCAAAGTTGCAGAATAAATGTTAATTAAATATTTGATATAAAGTCTTTAAAAAACCCACTAAAATTATTCAGTTAACTTAAAATAGGACCCAGCAAAATACAAAGGGCGGTATCAGATTCCATAATGAAGTCTCTCAGTTCCCTTGAACTCTTTGCATTTAATGTGAAATATAAAGGACGAACTTTTATATTTGTTTCCCTCTGGTATAAACAGACTGTGTAATGAGCTGCTGTGTGATATGAACCGAATGTCACTCAGAAGGCAACACGTTCACAGCTCACTGGTGGCTTTACCCCTCTTAATCTTCACCTCGTATCTGAGATGTTCTTTCCCTTTTTCATGGATGCTCATTATGTATCTGTTATTCATTCACTTTGCTGGGTTCGAATCAGTATGGACTTCTGGATATGACATAATCTACCAAAAACTACTAGAGAAGTGAATGTTATTTGCTGAAAAGCCTGGTGCTCCTGAACAGCTTGTCAAGTCTGCTAGCTCCTCAGAGGTCTGTTTCCCCATTAGTGCACATTTCCCCAGTTGAAGATTTAAGGATTTTTTTCCCACTGTCACAATAAAAAAGAGGAAAAGGAAGCAGGTGGTGTCATTTCTAAAGTCCAAGTGTTTTTAATGATCATTCTCTATTTCTTCAAGTGCAGAAATTTCAATTCTGATTAAAATGAAAAAATGACAAGCCATTTACAGACAGACCTCCGTTCTCCAAACATTCCGCTCTGAATACACAATATGTTTTCCTATATAATGCATGCGCCACATTTCAATATTAATTATATGGAGGTCTCTTTTGGGTCACATGCTAATTATATCTATTTAGAATTTATCATGCTACTTCCAATAATGTGCTGTCATTGTGTCCTGTTGTTTTTCCTTGCCTGAGGCAGAAGGAAGCTACAATAAACCTGAAAATATTGGCAAGAAAGGTTCATTTTAAAACATATGGGGAAAAGCTGCACTAAGGGCCCTGTCCCATGCTCATTGAAATCAACAGGAATCATTATATTAACCTCAAGGGAAAATGGTTTGAACTTGTTAAATGTCTGCAGTTCTATATGACGAGCTGTGTGCATCTCTCACAATATAATGAAATGGTTATGTTATAACCATCTGTAAATAACGAAGGAAGCATTCAGCATTGTGCCAGAGAGGATATGCAAAGAGGAATTTGAGCTTTTCTGATTCCAAGATGGTTAGACTGGTACTAAATAGCCACAAGATAAAGAAGAATCAAACCCTCTGGTCCCAGCCACCTCCAATGTAACTGTTTCATATGTTAATGTATGGCATTTTGTGATCACTGAATCTGTGTATCAGACAATAACAGCGGGGTTTTTTTTACGACTAACTACTGTGTGCTATTGGATTCAGATATGTCACATTTTTTAAATTTTGCTGCATTACAAGCACTAAGGATATCATCACACTTGCCAAACTTCTAGGCTATGTTTACAATTTCCTTTTATAATGACTGGTGTAAGTCGGTCTGCATTTACCAAGCCATGGTATCTATCTTCTCTGTACAAGGAATATACTTAAAGTTTTCTGCACATCACAACCAAAGTTGAACGGTCCTTCCTTCGTGCCGCCAGCTTATGAACACAGAGCCAAATTTTCAGCAGAGACCCTCACTGCATATGTACAGTTATTAATGCTGAAGATTTGCATCTGCTTTCAAGAAACAGGTGCCTGTGGGACTAAACATAGATAATGCACAGAAAAAATGCAGGCACTGAAGATAAGCGTCTTGGACAAAATTACGCCCCTCAAGTTTCCTAGCCTTCTAAATTGTTAGGGTCATTAGTAAGCAGCAATGACACAAATCAGACAGAGTCCGTGACTTAAGGCCAATATGCGGGAGACCACCTCATCCAAATATTCATGCATCCTTCTAACGCATCTACTGCTGCTGTCAGTCCTTTTACCTTCTGTGCCTTTCTGGCTCTCGGACACATCAGGACTATCCTAAACACACCGCTCCTCTCATTACCTTGACTGACTCCTAGAAATAAAACTCACAAGATACAAACATGAAATGGCATTTACATGTCTATATCTCACTGTGATTTTTTTAATCTATAATGAGATGCTTTCAGAATAAGAAGAAAAATGTTAACATTTAGCCCACTAACTGTGGGGTTTTTTGCCGATAGGTCTCAGCAGAGAGCAAACTGATATTCAGGTACAGAAAATGAATTATCTGAAGCCAAATGTAATTTTATTTTGGTGGGCCAACAATCAATAGAGAAAACGCACAGTCATTTCAGTAATTGCCACAGCTTCATGACAAATACTTACTAGAAACTCATGGCGAGGTAGTCTCGGCATCCCATATTACAAAGGTGCTCAGGACAAGAAGCAGTATGTATCTTTAATGTATGTTAGCTCAAATGGTCAGAGACATGTGCAAATTAAGCAAGCATGTATTCAATTTTTTTTTTTTAAATATCTAAGGTCATAAGTCAGATTGTCTTATCTCGTGTAAAAACCTTATAGTGGAAAAAGAAGTTTAAGTCTGAGACTTTCATTTTACTTACCTACATAAAAGGTAGTAGGGCCCATTAAGTTGGTAAAACCACATACGAGAACCTGAAGACACTATTCCCAAGATCTAAAGGCACGAGACCTTCTCATATGGAGCTTATTGCCTCCATTCCTGCAAGACGTCATCGTTGTAGGATCCCTGTTACAATTAGCTCTGCCCCACGAAACTGCAGTAGCAGCAGTAAATCCCGCTTTGATACCTGCTGAGCAAAAGAGGGCTCCTCTCTGGGGTCTGTCTGCTTCTTTCATACCTTCTGGTCTCTTGCTTAGCCCAGAGGACTTTGTTCAGCACAAAACACGGGGAGAATAGACGTATCATTCCCCCCTGTAACTGAAGGAAGAGATGTTGTTATTACAATAATGATCTAGAATCAGGCTGCCAAATACCTGAGTCCATAACTGATCTTCCAAAGATTAGATGGTCTGGGCTGTATTCTGTGGGAGCAGCTCAGGTGATCAAAGGTGCTGTATATAGATTTCTGTCGTCTGACAAGGTGAGGAAGAATTCAGACTCAGAAACGATGCAGGAGAGATGAAATGCCAGCAAGATGCTTCACAATTCCAAAAACCAAAAGCTGCAACCCTAATATGAAAAATGTGGCTATTTTAATATGAAATGATCATGAGTTTTAACTATGGTTCGCCATAGTGTTTTGGACCCTTTTGGAAGACTCAATACTGCCCTTCTTGGGGAGATTCATGGCATTTTTAGGCCCTTTTGAAGCTCATGTAAGACCTGATATTAGTCTATTTTTAAAATGCCTTTTAGGAAACAAAGGGCAGTGCAATCACCAATTGTGAGAAGGATTACAGAGGGGAAAAAGTAAAAAGCACATTTTTCAAATGCATATGCCTTAGTAATCCACTAATTTGCCACAAGAGGGGAAATCCTGTTTCGCTTAGATACTTCTGGACTTTTTACCAATGGCCATTTGTCTCAGAGTTTTCAGTTATGCAGATCAGACACCCGGGAAACTGAGAATGCCTTCATTGTCTTTTTTGTTCTGAAACAAGAAATATTCTTTATAGTATCTGAGGGAACCTCCGAAGTATAAGAGAGACTTTAGATATAATTTTTCCTTCGAAGGAAAGCTATTCTTTTCTATAAAGGAAAAAAAAAAAACAAAACAACATTTGAAGAGTGTTCAGTCAAAACAAACTTAGCCTTGAGTGTTGTTGGGAGAATAGAAATTTCTTCTGCCAGGAATCTTTCCTAAAGATAATGCCATCTTTAAGCATCCTTTTTCAAGCATAAGAGAAAGAAGAGAGTAAGGCCTTTACTTGTAGTATAATTAGCAAAGCTTGCAAGAAGAAAGGGAATAAAACATTATACACATGCTTTTGCAGGGTAGGAAATGGAAAGAAGAAAATAATTCTGGTTGAAAAAACCCAGCCCAGTCATAACTGTACATTAAAGAAACATTGTCGTGTACCTGCCTGTACAGGAACAACATGACTGCAGTTGGTCAGACCCAAAGACAGATATCCATTTGAAATGAGAGCGAGAATGCCTACAAAAGCACAAAGATAACTTCAAGCAGTGAGCGACTGATGGCAACCTTTGGAAATTGTTTTCAAACCTCCCACTGTGAACATACAAGTTCAGAGTCACAGACGATTCCTAACACCTAAAACAGGAGTATTGTTAGCTTGGTTCAGAGTGTCAATGTGTAAATGCAGCCAGTATGCTTGTTTTTTTTTTCCTTGTTCACAGTTGTCTCCATCTGGAGCAAAGTTATTTTAGTTGGCAGAGACTAGACCCAAAATATTCATGGTAAAACCTTCCTTTAGACCAATCTTACAGCATGGTATCTTCAATGAGCTAGATTCTCTTCTGCATCCAGGTTATGCTGCACTCAGTAACAAGAGGGAACCTTTGGAATCTCTCCAATTCGTGTCCTTGCCTAGCCACAAGCTAATGCTGTATTTTAGTATGAGCACCGTGGGATCACCTGTGCCATCCTTTTTACACTTGCCTGATCTTCCTGCTCTTAATGCTGACGGATCTTCAACACTACAGGCCATGGGAAGGAAAGCTGGCAAGCTGGCTAGACTGGGTCCATACTTGTAAGGGTTTGCACCCCATTTGAGAGAATCCTTAAGGACCTGAGGACAGTTTATGCCTCTTCTGTCATGTCTGACCACAGGAGAGACAGAATACTTGTCCCATTAACTAATGACTGAGTCCAGAATAAAATCTCAAGCTTCCTCTGCCCACAAGCAGTGTAAGACTGGATGTGGTCGTTCAAGGCAGCCAGGTACTCACACTCCTAGCTTTCACATTTACTTATTCTGACTGTGTACGCAAAATGGATAACAAAATGCACAAAGTGTCCAAGTAGACTTATGCCTGCAACTCTCCAGATTTGCATATGTGGCTGTAATATCTGTGTATACAACTGAAACACAGCTCTGTTCTGCAAAATGCTAGCTTTACACATTGTTTTCCTAACCCATTCTTAACTGAGGTCCTTCATTTTACACTGTGAGCACACACTAAATTTGTTCTCGTTAATTAAACAGCATAGCTAAAATGTATATTGCAAATATAATAATCTGACTGTTCTTTCCTGAAATGGTTGTTCTGTGTACCAATGAATTTTAAATTTAAAAATAACCCCCACAAACCCAATCTAGTTGTGTTTGGCCACGTGTAGCCACGTTAACTTAAAAAAAGAACAAATAATGACTGATTAGCACTTATGTTTCCAAAGTTTTTGTGATCTTCCATTTTTCTGCTCCCATGCTACTGAGTTTGAACTGCTTCCCTACAAGCCTGCGTATAGCAAAGTATGAGTAAACATTTTCAGAATACATTTCTCACCCTGAGGATCCACACTTGATTTTGATATAAAATGTTATTAACTTTAGCTCCTAGTACAAAAGGTCTTGATCAATAATTGTTTCTACCTGTCTATCTTATTTCTGTGTATCTTCTAAGACACTTTTGGGCTGCTGCCAATACGTTTTGGTTTGTAAGCACATAACAGTGTATCATACACCTCGAATCTGTGTGGATTTATCTTATCTTTTCATTAGGTAGAAGATGGGGGGTTTTTTATCTACATAGATTAGATTAGTTTAAGGTCACCCTGAGAAAAGAACAGAAAAGAAAGAACAGAGAGGAGAGGAGAGGAGAGGAGAGGAGAGGAGAGGAGAGGAGAGGAGAGGAGAGGAGAGGAGAGGAGAGGAGAGGAGAGGAGAGGAGAGGAGAGGAGAGGAGAGAGGAGAGGAGAGGAGAGGAGAGGAGGAGAAGAGAAGAGAAGAGAAGAGAAGAGAAGAGAAGAGAAGAGAAGAGAAGAGAAGAGAAGAGAGAAGAGAGAAGAGGAGAAAAGAAGAAAAAAGAAAAGAAAAGAAAAAATAAAAGAAAAAAAAAGAAAAAGAAAAAAAGAAAAAGAAAAAGAAAAAGAAAAAAGAAAAGAAAAGAAAAGAAGAAAAGGGAAAGGATAAAGAAAGGGAAAGAGAATAAAACAAAATGATAGAAAATGGGACCCCATATATTCTAACATAAGTTGTCCTATCATCACAACTAGCCACCTCTTCAAATCATTCTTACTGATTTTTAAAGTCTAGAAATACAAGAAACAAAACTAGACAACCCTAACGGGGATCCTCTGAACGCCTGCCCATACGCTCTCTCTTGACAGTTCTTCACCATTGTCACCATTCGGCCATAATATTCAAGAGGTCAGGTAGTACGGCCAGATGATCCTAAATATTTTATTCAGTGTTTAATTTTTGAAGAAGCAAAATCACTGCATGTTTTTTCCTTTATTCCCTTTATTGACCAGAGCAGAAACACCATCAGGTGTGAAAACAACACAGAGACTCAGAAGCTGGTAGTTTCTGATCTTTTATCTTGGAGTGGGCTATTTGTGAGATTTTGTAAGGTGATTCATAAGTGTACCAAAATAACAAAAGGTGGAAAAAATTCACTTAGTCTGTCATCAACTCAGTTAATACTAAACCTGAAGGCGAGAAGTATCACCTTAAGGATGACAATAAATAAGGTGACCCTGCGAATTCCCCCATGACACCATGTTATCAATGGGGATATTAAACATACCATTGCTAGTACCGTCTTGAAAGCAGTCATGGGGCTCTGAATCAGATTGGATTAAGAGGGAAGTGGCTGCCAACATACTGAGAAGGCCAAGGGTGTAAGTGGGAGGCATGAAGACAGTCCCTGGAGATTGTAAAATGAGCAAAAGTTAGCTTCAGTAATGAATAAGCATTCCGGTGTCTTGGCAATCATCAGTGGCTCTGTATCTCATCCATTCATTCAACTCAAACTTACGGACAAAACTTTTCTTGCGGCAATCCTTTACTTGTTAAAAATCCTGAACTCAATATATTTTCATCACCCATGGCGATTACCTTAGTGACAGCACACCACAGGGTGCGTATTTACTGATAGCTATGATAAGAAAAACAGAACTTTCTGCAACGCTATTGTGAATATATTTTAAAAAAACTCTCCCTTGGTGGTGGAGAAAGAGGTGTGGGCAAGCTGTCCACAGGCAAAGGCGGCAGAGGCCACTCTGCCACCTGCCTACCTTTAAACTTTTATCTTGAAAGGAGTGAGCAGGAACTCCGAAACAGAATGAATCACACACAACAGATCAAACGTTTTTAAACTCATAAAATCTATTTCCTGGTACGTGGTATTTTTGGCATAGCTACATTTTAGCTAATTTCTGGGTGAATTATATTCTCCTAGTGATCTGCATTCAGAACATTAGTAAAACATTAAAAATTCTTCAGGGTAAAATAAAAATCAAAGGAGTTTTTGAATGTTTGGAAAACAGTACAGAAAAAAAGGAAGTGGTGAAGAAGAAAAAGCAGCATGCCTGGAGGTAACGGGAGAGGTAACTCTTCTTCTCTCTGTTCTGGTTGATAAGGGAACACTCTCAATTTCAGCATTCATTCTGTTCATTTAACGTTGGAGGCAACTTTCTGAGACAAAACATAACATGAGTCTTTGAACTCTTCATTGTTGAGAGTTAGTCTCTGCCTCACCAGAAAGGGCAAAGAGCTTCCTCATAAAAATGCTGCTACCAAGACACAAATATCATCAGCTGCCTAATTGGGTGGGAGAGGTTAAGGGAGCAGGGCTCACACAGAAATCCTGCCGCATAGCGAGAACTGGCGTTTCTTGTGTGTGGTGCCTTAACCACAGATTAGACCACGTTTGTTCAAAGAGATGAAATCCACTTCTGTAGCAAGAGTCATTCAAGTCCTGTACGAATCTTCAACCTGTAACCTCTAACTCAGGCTTCAATGGATTTAATTGGAACACAGCCCTAAAAAATCATCTAGCATTGGTATGTTTTAAGACCATGTATTTGAGACTGTTATGCTTAACACATTATATTTAAAAGAAGTTCTGCAAAGTACATGATTTATATTCGATTCTCTCTTTCTCATGATCTACATTGTTTCACAAGATCTGCGCTAAAGATGGAATTTTGGAGGCAGAGCGAGTGGGAGGCTGTGAATAGTTTATTCAAAAAAAAAAGTTAATTAGAACTGAAATTATTCAGCATTTTGAGTCAAATTTGGCAAATAACTTGGGTTGATTAAAAAAAATAGTGGGACTTAGGTGACCATTCACAAAACTAGCAAGGCAGAGAAGTCTGCATACCTACCATGTCTCAGTAACGATGACATTCATCTCTATACAGGGACGTGTGGGTTCAAGTCTTCCTTCTGCTTGGTTCAGAGCAGGATTTTGGGAAGTGCAGCCTCCCATGTTCCAGGTGAATGCCTAACCACTGGTCTGTGAGTGCCATCAGCGGCAACAAACATTCGTGTCTCTTATGAAAAGAAAGAAAAAAATTGGTGATATTTTGAGTTGAAATATTCAGCTGGTCTGAAACAAATGAAAGATTCCAGGTTTTGGTTTGGTTTGTTTCTCTTCAAATGAGACAATTTCACTCCCTCCTTTCCCTTAAACTTCTACTGTACGAGGCATTTACCTTCCTTTCCAGGGTGAGCCTCCTAATTTCACCAAATGCACTTCTCATTTATGGTCTTAGGGGGGATTCATCTCACCTAACTTCAGATCCCTATAATGGACAAAATATCTTTGAATTTAATCCTCCTGAGATCACTTTTGTGGAGTCATTCGTCTAAGCTTTTCGATATATCTGCTGTCCAAAAGGATGAAGCACATGTAGGTGGCCTGCTTTCCCCAGCAAAGACTATCGGGGTGATGAGCAGGGGGTGCACTTCCATGGTAGTTATCTGTGTTTGGTGACGTGAATCCTATCCTTGATGGGATCCTTTTTCCCCACCTACGATTGCTATTAAAAGCAAACATAAAACCCTTTAATAATCCTGTAGCTTTGCTCTGATACCAAGACACTTTAGAAAACAGACAAATTGGTAACTAGTTATTCTAGCCCTCCTTTTGATTTCATAAATGCAAATTCAAAATACTTATCTGCTGTATAAAGACTTGGCATGTTTAAATAACTATTATCCTTTAAATATATTCCAGTGATGTAGGAATCATTATTCTAACAGATAGAATAGGCATTAAATCCACAGGGGAGTCATTAAAAGATGGCTATTTCTCTCTGTTTGACCGAAGCAGCAGTTGTAATGTATTTATTCAGGATTTAGCAAATGGAATTCAATTAGAACTGAAATGGTGTTAAATTGAGTAATTCCTATTGTATTTGTCTGACAGACAGGAGTGGCATGACCTGAAAAGTTAAAAGGAACAGTATTCAGCCAGGATCTCTGTGTTCTGTAGCACTTGTTGACAGAATGTCACTAAACAGGTATATATCCTGCTTAACTTCTTAATCACCTGCTTAACACCTGTAGTAAAAAGTAAGGGCCAAACAACATTTATTGACATTATGTGATAAAGTCACACCTTAATAGGAATAATCTCCTTTATTCATAGTGGCTGAAACAGAGCTTAAAATTCATTGTATTACAGTTGTGTTTGAATCAAGTGTTCTGATATAATTCCGTTCCATGCAACAAGAAAGAATTAAGTATTATACAATATCTTGTTTCTCTGGAACAGTTTTTATTCAAGGACAATGTGATTTTTAGGTATGCAGCAAAATATTTTCATTTTAATGTAGTATGAAGGCCTGTGTGTTTAACACCTTCTATACAAGTGTGTGCATCTACATACTTAAAATGTAGAAAGCTACAAAGACACGTGCAATGCATATGGACGAAGAAGGTCAAACATTGCACGTACTGTATGTAAAGCAAGACATTACCTACGATGTAGGATAGGTGAGTGTCATAAAACAAGGCAGGTACGTGACTTCCCTATTTTTGTAAAACCTCTTCAACGGGAACAGATGGGGCTGGGGTGGCATTTCCTGTGATTATCCATGGGGAATGCAGCCTGATGCCACGAACACCAGGCGCTGCTACTCATCAATACAGCTGCATCCGTCAATGCATTTGCTTGGCTATCCCTCATGTTGTGCATCTTTCACATACACACAAAAATCCGTCTGGAAATGACATCTGGCACATGTTGAACGTAGAGGAAAACAAAGAAAAATTACATGAGAACGGTCTAGTAAATTTATGAGCCTTGTTAAGGAAATAGCCATGCTAACAATCCACCCGGATACTTTAGCCACTGCCTCAGATCTTCCAGAGTAAAATACTGCATTAAAGCAGTAATCACAGCAAAGGACTTTACATAACATGGATGTAAATAATTTTTTTTTAATAGTGGAAAGTGAAACAGTCCTCTTGTTTCGGTTCTCAAACACAGCATGTGACCTCAGATGAGGGAAATAATTATATTTTACTTTTCTATTATTTCTATGGTTCAGGTCTTTTTAGCCTTAAGCACCTATATGATTTCACTCAATTAGCATTCCCACTAGTTGCCAAATCTCTAATTCAACAAAGTACTAAAGCTCATGCTTAAACTTGAGCATGTGCTTTACTGCTGGTGGCTGAAAGGGACTGGGAAGTTAGTTGGACTTAAAGGAAATAAAATGTCAGTAGAATCCTCCCCCATACGCCATCATGATCCTGACGAAAGGGTTTCATTGTAATTAGCATGCGAGTAACGAATTTTCACAGGAACAGAAGTTGCTCAATCAGGTCAATAGAATTCACAGTTGAATAAAGCTAGATTTCGTTTGTTCTTTTCAAAATGTAGATGTGATTGGTGATACTTAAAGGCATTTCTGAGAGCATTTTGGTGAGCAATTTTTAGGGGACCAAATCCAAAGCTCCCATTTCAGAAAATGGGTCTGTTTTTTGCCTAATTTAATATATTTGCAATGACGCCATACCAAAAATTGCTTTGATGAGTATACACCAAATATCCATTATTAAATATGGAAGTATAACATTTATAACAAGTATTTTACAACTTTAACCTCAATTTGCTGAAAATACTTCCATGTGATTATAATATATAAAGAAGTATACTGTTTAAGAGGAAGAATTATGCCTTTAGCTGCTCTCTAAAATATTCAGATGTTCCAAAAAGGAGGCAAACATATGATAAAAATCCCGCTGGACACCACAGTCCCCTTTGGAGCACTGGAAAGCAGATGGTGTCTTTAAAAAACAAGACAAGATCAGTCTTACCACAAAACAGATGCTCTCCATTTTCTAGGAAAGATCACTGGCAACTAGTAAGTTCACATAATAAACTTCTGCTGACTCAAGAAACATGTTAAAGAGTTTAGAATAAAGAAAATTATCTAGGATATTTCAAGGGAGAAATAACCTGAGGTTCAATAAAATTATTTTTTTCGTAACTATTACCATCTTCACATCAATCCAGATGCATTTCCAAGTCAAAAGATGGAACAATAAAAGCTCCAGGAGGTGAAAACATCTAGAAATTTAGGAAAAGAAAACAATACTGTTCTAAAATCCTTAAATTAAAGACAAATCTGGAAGTATAAAAGCCAAAAAATTGCAAAGCATTAAGAGATGCAATTTTGGGTAGATAAAACAGACATTAGTTGCTTCCAAGTCCCTAAGTTTAAGAGCACAGAGCAGTTTCCAGGATAGCTGCTGGACACTATGCACGACAATCATTTGCCTGGTTTGTAAAATGTCAGGTATCACTCCACGTAGAAAGCAACAGAACTGCTATTATATGGTATGTATACATCCAGCATGACATCTCTTTTTTTTTTCCAATATATACTGAAAAATTAAAACCACACTTTTTTTTTTACCACACTGTTTTTTAGGAATATATCAGTCTGTAGACTTCACTAAAGCAGGAAAAAGCTCATGAAGTCCAATTCTGTAATTGGATTTTATAAGGGAGAGTAAAGTACGAGAGACCATATAATGTAAATTTTAAAGACACTAAAGACATTTCCACTTATGCATTCAGAAGGAGAAAAACCGTAACTGTGAAAGTCATCTGATCACAGCAGGAATGAATTTTCATTTGCTCCCATATGCAGCACTGTGTAATTGGCCAGTTGCATTATTGCAGGGGATGAATATTCCTCAAAAATGTGAGATATGGACATAATACAGAAAATCTCCTGAGTGCAACACGCCGCTGACATACACTGGTGCAGTTCCATGAATTCTGATACAGTAATTACAATATATATAATTAAAAAAGAATCTGAATTCTTACTTCTAAACACCAAAATGTATTGACATGTCACAAGTGGGGTTGTCCTTCTCTTTGTATCTGTCATTGAGATGTAGCCAACGCTTGAAAACAATGTACCAAGTGTTAAAATGAGATGCAACACCTTTAAGAAGCATTTAGGAGTAGGAAGTAGGGAATACTACAGACTGCTGAATATTTGAAACAAGATTTAATGAGACAAATAAATACACTTGTGCTGTTAGAGACAAAAAAGCAACCGCTGTAAAAGGTGGTGTGGATTTTTCATGCCCAAAAGCCCCCTTTTAAGTCCTGATCTGAATCCTTACACCTGTAGCTAGTCAGTGTCTTTGAATCCGTGCCACCTTTGCCCACTTCAGGGAGCTTCAGAGCTAAAACCCATAAACCTCTTTCCTCTCTTTGAATAAAGGGGCTCTTCTTCTGCCTTAGGCCCAACTCTTCTGCTAGGCGGGCTGCCGTGTGCTGCCATTAATGGAATGACCCTCAAATCCAGGTACCACTTTTTCGAGTTTTGTAGATATCTACGAATAGGTATCTATCATAAGCATACAAGGAAAAGAATGGCCTATGACAAAAATCTGGTTCCCAGTTCGTTTAATGTGACCTCGAGGAACTTACATCTGTAATATAAGGGTAATAATAACAATACAATGTTTACAGAGGGTTTATAAAAGAGAAATTCTTAATGTGTGTGAAGTGCTCAGATACTCCAGGAACAGATACATAGGGATGAATATTTAAGAAAGGTATTTTTCAGCCTGGGCCATTGGCAATTCATACAAACGCAAACCAACAAAGGAAAAAAAGGTAGAGGAAAAAAGAATGGACTTTTCACGGAAGCTTCCTGCCTGCCACATTCCAGTCCTGCAAAAGTAATTTAAACTGAAAATCATTTCCATTCTGAACCTTTCACAGGCCTTTCACAGGGCTCGTTTTAGCTTCTTTCATAACAATTCTGCATTTGGCTCATCTTCCCCTCCCTTCTTTCTTTTAAATCACAGTGAAACTTAGATAATAAAAGTCGAAAATAGAGAGATAAAGACTTTCTGCTACATTTTTCTTATTCAGGTTAGAAGATAATTCTGTTTACTTGGTTCAGGTAATATTCCAGTTGTATTGCAAGCTGCCGCAGAGGAATGAAAAATTGATTTTCTTCTTGTAAAGTATAGTGTACATGAACACCTATAATCTTTATACATTTACAGTGATTTTTAAAAAGGCCACATAGTACATAAGCATGTTAAAATCGTAAAATATTCTACAGGCCATACTGTCTTTAGGGTCCTTTAAGCTGAGGCTGTAATATCTGCAGATGCAAAACCAGAATGCAAGCTTACACGCACGGCTGGGTGCTGCTCTGCCTGCACCCACTGCAGCTGCTGACAAGGGCATGCTGGATGCAGGCTTTCCAGTTGCATTCTTGGGTACTCGCTGCAAATTGTAGCGCAATTTCTCTAGGAGGTCTAGAACATAGAGAAACACCTAGATGTACACCTAGAAAGTGTAACCGTTCGCATTCATTGTTGCTGTAGTCTGGGTTAGTGCTTTCCTCAAAAGCAGAGGACCAGGCAGGCAGACACGAGGCTAGCTATTTCTCTTGACCCACTGCTGCACATTGAATCAGCTGAAACCCTCGGATGGGAGATGAATTTTTTCCTTTCCCGGAGAGTAAGTGATTTTCAGATCTGTTAATTTAGTCTTTTTCACCTGTTAGAACTGAATTTTCCTATTTAAAGAGTTACTCTGTGTTCAACAGAATGTGGTTTCAGAGATTCAGAGCCAAGCATGTGAAGTGCCTGGGAAAGAAGTGCTAGGTCTTTCCTTTTATCTCATTCCTTCCCAGTCAATGGGGTTTCAAATTTGGCTTATCAAAACTTGAGTCATGAAAATGACTGACTCTTTGCAAACACAAAGCTTTAAGTTAACTTTTTATTCGAATATCACCAACATACTATATCAACTTAATTAAGGTATAGAGAAGAACAGAGACTTATTTTTCTTCCTAGCAAGCAGGTTAAAGAATGTTAAAAATTATATTATCACAATTGGAAAATATGCCATAGTAAAATACGGCAACGGGAGGGTTGTTCTGTGTATTAGAAAACTGAATGCATTTAAATGATATTTACCATGGTGGGCCTGCCACTTTATTGCATGATGTGTTACAGCCTGAACAACAACATGGTTCATCATGTGGCTTTGCATCCTTTCGTAGCATCGATACGATGACAGCCTTCATTTTGCTGGGCAAAGCAAAATGCCACAGCCTGGTGCAAAGGCAGCGGGGCAGGTACGCAGCAGCAGACCATCATACGGTTTAGGGCTTGTCTTCACGGGCAAATTAACCACTGTAACCGCACCAGTATAATTACGACACTGGAGTTAGAGCTGCATAACTCCCCATGTGGAGAATCTTATTCTGCAATCAGAGTGCCTTTTCTTTGTTCGGCTTATGTTGCTTTGAAAGGTATAATTATACCAATATAGTTACATTGATGAATTTCTCCACGTAGACAAGTCCTTACATAATGCCAGGCTCGTTTATTTCCCTATCAAATATTACAACTTTAAAAGCTATCATTGTTTCATTTACTTGTTTGGCATTTACCTTCTTTTTGATGTTTATATTGCTTGACATATTATTCAATCAATTGTTAGAACAATTATTCTCCTAAACTGCTATTAGAAATGCCATCTATTTTCTTTTGTTAATTTCTCTGCGTCACAGTTACTAACTATGCAATCAACTAATGTTGTAACTACTACACATTTCACTGCTGAATTATATATACTTGCACCAAACATAAAAGGCAAACCCTGACTCTCCTTCCCAGAGACCAATCCTTCTTCACGCTGGTTAGTATTCTTTGCATCTCTCTGTTATTCTATGCCCACAACTAAATGAATTTAAATCATTTGCTAAAGATATATATATATATATTATATTATCAGAGAGTCTGTTATTTTATTCATATAGTATGAAGCATGGCTCCAAATGCAGGATAAAACCCCTCAAACTATGTAGAAACAATTTTGAAGAATTTGCTTATAAACTATCCGTGAAGATGCACATTGCAACTGGTGACACAGATTGCCTGTGGCAGTAGCTTCCTTTAGTTCCCATTTGTTTCAGCAAATAAAGATGGTAATACAAAAATCAGAGCTTGAATCTGCGCTCTCCAAGCCTTTGTAAGCCATTTTATGTGTAGGTCACCACAGTATTTTGAATGTTGTAAAAGGCAGACTGTTGCAAAAGGCGTGAGGGGGATTGAACAGTCTGCAAATTTTAAACACAAGGTGAATACCCCGCAAACTAAACCAAAAATGAAACAACAAAAAAATCCAAGTTTATGAAATAAATCAAAAGAAATTAATGCAATCTTAGCTAGCTTAAACAGACTTCAGGACTTTTTCCCCCACTTAACCAAAGTATCGGAAACATGGATATGTGCTAACCAGTAATTAGTCCACATATGCTAAGTTGATTTAACTAATCTGAAATATTCTTAGCAAAACCACGTAACTATCTTAAGCTAACATTAAATGTCTGATGTCCCACAAAAACAAGTAATGCTAAAAGGTGTCCTTAACTGCCTTCTGCAGATCGGTTCAAGTGAACGGCCAGTGAAATAAAAACAGCAACACTTCCCAGCAGAAACGTGTAACATGTTTTATAATCACAGGTCAAATATCTGTATCCCCCTTTTACAGGTAGTGAAAGTAAGGTGCAAAGGGTGATTACTCTGATATCAGTATTCATAGAAAAGGCAACCTAGTAGGACCAAGGTCTCCTAAATCTTCTTGCTGCTTTTCTAATATTAAATATCAAAAAAAGACACGGGGAAAAAGAGTAGACAGGTGGGAAAGAGAGGAGAAGAAGATGGCAAAGACAGAAAGAACCCCAAATGAAGGAAAGAGTCAGTAAAAAAAGAAGGAAGGATATAAAATCATTGTGTTTCTTTAAAGAAACTGTTTAAGGTCTGATCTGTTTATTGGTCAAACACAAATTAAGTAACAAAAGTAAAAATTAAAGACTTTGGCTGGATAGCTAGTCAACCCTATCCAACAACCCACCTCCTAATAAAAGCCTGTCCATCGCTTCCTTTTCAAGTGTGACAGTTTCTACAGCTCTCACAAGCTTGTTTGTCCCTAACATTTTGTTCCTCTCTCCTCTGTACACTTAATTGGCCTTTACACTTAAGCCCGCTCCAGTTTTGCCAAATATAATAAATATAGCTTTGCTATTTACCAGTTCTCAGGACTTCAGGGAGTGCTCAGTTCCCCGGGAGCAAGGCAGTTTCATTTAGAAGCAATGGATGGCAAAGACTGCTCTTTTCTAGGCTGGGAGGTGAAGAGGCCAAGCCACACCGTGCTCAAATATTCCCCTTCGCGCTGACTAAAATGTGCTGGGCAACCTCCTTAAAAGTAGCTGCTGCCTAAAGTTTGCCCATCAACTCTTACAGCAAGATGAGGTAATGGAAAAGGGCACAGGAAAGGGAAAAAAACCCATATATCCCCCAACCCCTGAAGTGTTCCCCAAGCGTAATTTCGTGGGATTTTCCATGGACTGCCTAACCAGTCCTGCGCTGTGGGCCTGACCTGCAATAACTTATATTAACAGAAGTGGCAATGCAATCTCTTTTTTTTTTAATCAGATGTCAAGAGGCAACTTCATCATGGCAATGCAAAGAGACAGTGATGGACAGCCAGGTATTTATTGATTTTCACTGCAAAAACGTTGTTCTCCATGTCTCAAAAGGTGTCTCAGTTACCCTGGAGAGGTAATTCTAGCTTTTGGGAAGCCCAGCTCTGTATAACCTGACCTTCCCCATCCCTAATTGGACCTTTCAATATAAAGAAATGTTATATCCATTTCACAACTTCAGCCAGGTGAGAAGTAACATCTTATGATTTACTGTTTTCCTTAGCCGTGTCGCATAACGCAAGTGCCATCCATCTCTGGCATGTATACTGTAATATTTGCCCCAGTATGCATATGAATTCAAGACCTTCTCTATACCTTAAATATTAGGAGTTCTGGAGTGTTACTGTACTTTGTCAAAATAAAATCATCTCCCCATAGAAAAGGGACATTGTAAATTAATGTGAAAATAAAATTGCTTAGCAACTTTCACAAACTAGAATACAGTGACCAAAACACTCTTTCTTATGAAGACAGCAAGGCAAAATAATAGCCCCTTTGCATTCAAAGCACTAATGTAATCAAACAATAACTGCTGCTATTAATGTGACTTGTCAGGTGTTCTTCCAAAGCTTATCAGAAAACCTGTGACAGGTTTTGTTGTGACTTTATTTAACGCCCTAGTCACTCACTCTGTCATGATTTGCTTCTTACTTGTTACTGTAGATGTTCCAACCTCTTGCAGTTTGATGTTTCACAAACTTTGCAAGCAATATATTGGATTTGTCAAACAATTCTAAACTTGCCAAGTTTCTGACCATAACTTAAATCTACTTTTCTTCCCCCAAAAGCAAAAAACAAGGGAAGAGAAAAAACAAGAAGCCCAAACCCAATCCCATCTCTGAAATGCTACCAGTGAGTTCTGGGCAGCTTATCTAAGTTAATGCAGTTTACCTAAGCACGCCTAGGCTGGGATGACCTCGCTGCGCGCTCAGCGCTCCCCCCAGCTCTCCGTTTGCACATTCCTGGGCACAGGCTGGAAGCGGAGTGGCTCGCAGTGCGCAGCGGGCACAGAGCCAGGGTACAGCGGTTAGCCTGCGCTGCCTTCGCACTCTGATACGTGAAACAAGGGTGGTTTGTGCAAAAGCAAGCGGAGGGAGGATTCAGCGTTACACAAGTGTTGATCTCTTCCTCTCGTTTCTCCCCCTCTAACGCTACATTCAATTAGAAATGAGTTTTGCCTTTTCCTGACCAGACCACTGTTTGCCCACATTTGGCAAATGAAATGTTGCTTCAAAACCGGCAAGAGCCTCTATCACCAGTCCAAACAGCAAACAAAGCCACCGCTCTGTTCTGCAGCGATCGCTCCAATCTTCACCGACCATCAGCAGCCCACACGGGGCGGAACAGCCTTCCTGCGAGCTGCTTCATACTCGGATGTTCAAATCGCCAATGAAGCCCCTTCCATATTTTCAATCTAATATTTTTCATTTAAATATACAACTTGCTCATCAGTTACATAATTTGAATTAATCATATTCCTGACTCGGGTGAGAGGCTCGATGTGGTGGTAATGAAATCACTTTGGACTGATGGTGAATTTGAGCACGGCTTCCTTCCAGCCCTGTGTTTGGGGGAGAATATGGCAATTGCCTGAAGCAAAAGGATCTCTAGGACCGTAACCTAAAGGTCACAGTTATATAGGAAAACACCAACTGACCATATTGAACTCTGGATCCAGCAGGAGATCCTTTCCTTCACAGAGCAGCACACCATTGAAACTCACTGCTATTCTTGGTGCATATTTTTTTCTGTTTACTCTGCTTTAACTTGCACGTGCCCTTTGAAAGCCACATTGAGCGCTGGGTTTCAGAGCAAACAGCTCTCACAACTGACTGCCCCACAGAATGATTTACGCAGCTTTCAACGGCAGTATACAATGATGATATTTATAGCCAGCCAGGGCCAACAAAGGTACAAACACATGGCTGGGCTTAACAGCCCTGACTAATGGCAAATATCATTAAAGAAGGCCAGAGAGTGACATCAGTAGTCAGTTAATAACAACAAAAACTATCTTTAGGAAAAAGGTGAGGTTAGGAATCATTTCAAAGAGATTTGTCTTTATTTCTATCTGCACAACTTTCCATGCATTATTTTGCAAACGGCAGTCAGCTCGACAGCCTAAACTGAAGTCAGATGTACGCAACTGCAGACTAATTTAAAGGTATGTAAACTTGCTACCTTAGGGATTTGGGGCAGCTTAGAGGCGGCAGTAGGTAACTCAGTGCAGGTGGACTTACCAGGTAAGCCGTGTTCCTGCTGTGACTGCGGGGTGTGCAGACCCTGTGGTGATCGGCTGCGCCTCTGCAGGCATGGGTAGAAAAAACCCTTGAATTTCCAGGGTTCAGACAAAACTCCTAGCAACCATGACTGACCTTTTTTTTTTTTTTTTTTTTGAAAGAGTCAGCTTCCAGACACCTGCAGAAGGGCCATGTTTCTGTAAAGACTTGCTCATCCAGATACGGCCCAGTTGTCAAGAACTTAGCAGCTATTCAACCCTCCTGAAAATTTCAGCCCTTCCTTGGTGCCTGAGCAGAAATGTAAAAGCCATCTTTGATAAACACATTTCCTCTATCTTCCCTTACAATGTACTTGAGCACATTTAAACAAAAAAAATCTCCCATACTAGCTCTTAGTCATCAGGAGCGTACAATACCTGGAAATAATCAGGTTTAATTTGAAAGGCAAAAATATCCTAGAATACACTAAAGTCATGTTAGACTTGGCACTTTCTGAGTGTCACGAACTGGTCCATCTTTTGGGGAGAACAAGGTAGACTGAAAAGGTTCAACAGACAACATCCTGCATTTCAAATATAATGAAGAAAGAACAAAGTAGAAAAGTCATTTGTCATTTATTCTCATGTGGAGGGCACTTGGTCCAGGACTCAGCATTAGTAGGAATCCCACAGCGTATAGATTACACAGCTCAGCTTTTCTTTCCAAATACTATTTCACAAATGTCTTTGGGTTAAACAGAGTAATTAGTGTATTGGGAGCCCCAGCACACAGGCGTTTAGTGTGCTCTGGGACAAGTGCCTCTATTAGTGTATCATATCTGCTAAAATCCTATAGCATCTAGAGCTGGTGCCAACAGCTCTAGTCAGAGACCTTTCTCTTGAGGACCCTTTTCCATTCCTCTCTTCTTGTCCAATGAAGATATTACTTCTTGGGTAATAATTATACATCACCGAGTTCTAAATTATCTTCTTTTTCTGTAAATGACACACAAAACTGGACTCTGCACCCCACAATCCTATGGGCTATTTTCCAGACAATATTGCACATTTTCTATGCAGCTTTTTTTTCCAGGTGCTTCAGTACTGAAGTGTTGCAAGACTGTAAATTATAGTTTGCAAATTAACAATGGGGATTTGCACGGTGATTTATAAAACAAAGACCATCTCTTATCCTGTGGAGAGAAGAAAGTTGGAACTGAGAGGGAAGGCTGAAGGCCACATGAGGATGTGGGAACTGGAGAGGCTAAATCATATGCTGGAGTTATCAATTTTGTGCACTGAATCACGAGCAGGTTAAATACCACTGAAGTAAGGTGGTGTAAAATCTGCCCCATAAATGGAGCTCCAAGCAAAAGATGTCTCTTGTTTTGTTCATGTTCTTCAAATGTATTTTATAAATAAAAGGGAATATGTCAACAATTTATGCCCCTGTATGGAGCCAGAAACTTGAAACAAAATCAAGACCCTGGCTAGTGCCACTCTTTTAAACAAAGACACGTGGAAGGAAAGGCAATGACTCTTGTTTATGAAGATTTATGTGACAAGAGAACCAAAGAGAGGCGGCAGAAGGAAGCACCACATACAGCTTAGAAGAACTGGCAGGCTAAAAAAAATCTTAATGAGCAATTTGGGGCCAATTAATGACTGGAAACAGCCAGGAGTGATAAGCAAAAGATCTTTCCAGTGGTGATCATGAACGCTGCATGTTCTTTGGGGGGAGGGGGAGAAGGACTGCATCAACACAATCTGCATTCATCTATTTTTCTTGCTACATGAAATAATCTGCAGCATCTGAATCTCCATTAATTATTTAGGTCAAGCAAAGGCCAGTGTCTGTATAGCACACCTCCACTTTTATATATGATCTCTGTGCCAGACCAAAATAGATATTTTTGGCATGAATTATGTATAAATATACACACATACATATGCATACATACATGTATACAGGACTATGATTTATTCATTATTCTTAGACATTCTGGATGAAACAAGTGGAAACCAGTACTGGAGGATACGCATTTACACTGACAGAGTCAAAACTGATGCACATTATTTATGAAGCCTGTTCTGTCAACGTATGTTGGTTTTGATGATCCTATACGAGCGAATGCCACCTTTATCATCTGTCAAGTAAGAAAGACACACACCAACCTACTACTTCTCTGAGGGAGAAAAAAGTGCTCCCAAAAAATGCACACCTTCTTATTATAAATATGTATCAAGGCATGGACAGATAAAAACATAAGCCTTGATACATGTATGTTTTTAATTGGCACCATACAAAAAAATATACCCAGCATATGTGTGCACAGTCACATAGCCACAGAAAAGTATTTGCAGTTTTTAAATCAAGGTTTATATTTTCATTTCTGCTGGCGCTGAAGAAGGCAGAGAAATAACTGTCAGAAAACTGGAAAGCAGCAAAGGGAAAAGTAAAGATATTCTTCTTATTTGTCAGAAAATAAGAAGTTCAGATACATCTTGTCATTGGAACAGTTTTGTTCCTAATGCTTCATTTTTCCTCCTTGTAGTTGAAGACTATTATAGAAACTAATAGAGGTGGGCAGCAATCTGATTTTCTGTTGTATGTGTCATTCTGAGATTTTAACAGGCTTTAGGTTTTTATAATGAAACAAAACAAAACCAGAAAAGAAGTTTATTGGGAAAGAGAATCTGATTTGTGGGTAGTTGAAATGTGTCATTCAGGTTCCAGAGATTTACATTTTATAACAAGATAATCCATTTTCAGTTTTTCCCAAAGAGAATGATCAGAGCTTGTGTTTCTGTGAAACATGTTATTTTGATTAATGAGAAAAAATGGAAAAACATTTCACTGAAATATTTTTGTTGTCTAGAATTTAAATTTTATGTTATGCAGGGACTCTGGCTCAGAGCACTGATATATAGAACTACAAAAATGAAGGAAGCTTCATGACAGCATCAAGTTAATTCTGGATTTACTCCAAAACAGCTAAGAGCAATATTTACGTCTATATTTTTAATAAGAAAAAATGTGCACAAGGTACAAAATACCCTCAGAATCACTAATAGGATGGAAAAACAAATAGAAAAGAGGACTGAAAAACACTGCAGAAAGGAAAGGACCTATACAGGGATGAATATTTCAGATTTTGCATGGAGTTTAATGAAGCAAGCATTGGAGATTTTAAGAGATGACAGCAAACATCCATTTTCTTTATTTGTACTACTACAGTTTCTAAAGAATCTAATTGGAGATCGAAGCCTTCTTAATGGAGAAAATATGTGAACAGTACAGCAGGAAAGGTAGTTATTTTTTCCCCTCAAATTTGCAGGTATTCTTAAAAAAATGAAGGCCTTGAATGTTATTCTTTTTTATCAATGACAATCTTTCCCATAGCCTTCCAGAGAGAGCGTTCTTGGGGTTGGGGTGGGCATGTGAAAATCTGAATATTTTCTGTTTTCAGTCAAAATAATTCATTGTTAGGCAAAATTTTGCCTCCAAGTTGCACTGGCTCAAATCAGAGCAATCCCACTAACCTAGGAAAGCACAAATCTGTTCCCCCTCTCAAATCCATAACTATAGTTGAAATCAAATGCTGCGCTTCACTTTTCGACTCTCATAGTTAATCTTGAATCTCCATCTGCTTAAAACCATTTCACATCAACTTTTACATTTCTGCATGCAGCTTTCTAAGCAACAATTCAAAACTAAATTTTACTCTGAAACATCAGATTAGATCTGCTTACTCCAGTTTTACAATGACAGAATTTCAACAGGCTATATAGATGCCTGATGAGAATACACAACGTTAATCAGGACCATAACGTAGTCCTGTTTAACATCTTTGTCGGCGACATGGACAGTGGGATTGAGTGCACCCTCAGCAAGTTTGCCGATGACACCGAGCTGTGTGGTGCGGTCAACACGCTGGAGGGCAGGGATGCCATCCAGAGGGACCTGGACAGGCCGGAGAGATGGGCCCGTGCAAACCTCCTGAAGTTCAACAAGGCCAAGTGCAAGGTCCTGCACATGGGTTGGGGCCAGCCCAAGCACAAATACAGGCTGGGTGGAGAATGGATAGAGAGCAGCTCTGAGGAGAAGGACTTCGGGGTGTTGGTTGATGAGAAGCTCAGCACGACCTGGCAACGTGCACTTGCAGCCCAGAAAGCCAACCGTATCCTGGGCTGCATCAAAAGAAGCGTGACCAGCAGGGCGAGGGAGGGGATTCTCCCCCGCTACTCTGCTCTTGTGAGGCCCCACCTGGAGCACTGCCTCCAGCTCTGGGGCCCCCAACATAAGAAGGACATGGACCTGTTGGAGCGAGTCCGGAGGAGGGCCACAAAGATGCTCAGAGGGCTGGAGCACCTCTCCTGTGCGGACAGGCTGAGAGAGTTGGGGTGGTTCAGCCTGGAGAAGAGAAGGCTCCGGGGAGACCTTATAGCAGCCTTCCAGTGCCTGAAGGGGGCCTACAGGAAAGCTGGAGAGGGACTTTTTATAAGGGCCTGTAGTGATAGGACAAGGGGTAATGGCTTTAAACTGAAAGAGGGTAGATTTAGATTAGGCATAAGGAAGAAATTCTTTACTGTGAGGGCGGTGAGGCACTGGCACAGGTTGCCCAGAGAAGCTGTGGATGCCCCATCCCTGGAAGTGCCCAAGCCCCGGCTGGATGGGGCTTTGAGCAACCTGGTCTGGTGGAAGGTGTCCCTGCCATGGCAGGGGGCTGGAACCAGAAGATCTTTAAGGTCCCTTCCAACCCAAACCATTCTATGATTCTATGATAATGTCTGAATGGATTAAGCAACTCCAAGTTCTTACTCCATTATTCCCACCAGCCAAAGATGGAGAATAATTTGTAGGTCATCCAGACTTCATGCAGCAAACTGTGAAAGCATTACAGCAATCATGATACAAAAGTTCGCTAATGATGAGATGACATTTTTGAGCTAGGGTTGAAAATAAATGCTACGTGGGTGTTGGAAACAACACGGTGAGATATGACTTCCTTAATTACTCATTGTATTGAAAGCCATTTGCGAACAAATGCACATGCATAAATTCTCTCTCTTTGGTTGGTAATGTCCTGTTTTAAGTCCATTCAGTAATAGAAACAAGCAGTTTTTTCTAGTGATGCACATTGCAGATGTGTTGTAAGTGAAGCCAGATCTTATTACTGCAACTGTTCTTCTTTTTTTCTTGCAGACTTTGAGCTCAGCAGGTCATTTTGTGCTACAGCTAATACTTGTGCTGCATAAATTGTATTCAATTTAGTAAATATGATTCAATAAATATAAAGAATATCAAAATTCATTTTTAAATAAACTGAAAGTGAAGATTAGTGAGTATGGAAGCATTCAGAATTGCTTTGTCTTTTAAAGCTAACGTTGTCCAGAAAAAACGCGTAGTGTAAAGATCTGATCTAATTTTATAGTCATAGACCTCATGACACACAGGTTCCTGCAGTGGAGAGCCTCAGTCACTGGCAGATCAGATCCCTTCTTCTGTCCCCATGGATCTTGGACTCTGAAATTTGGTCCACTTCTGCTTTCATTAGTGAATAGAGGGGAAAAATACCCAACTCTTAAAATACCTCTTTCCATCAAAAGAAAATTTTATTAATGGGTTTCAATTACAAAATTACTTAATATTGGGACCAAATGTAGCCTTCATTTTAAAGACACAAAAATCAGCTGAGACTATATCTGATGAAACTGGAGAAGCTGAGCAAGTATGTCAGCGGTCTACGTGTCTAATGAAAAGAAAACTTATCATCTAGTGCCAGCTGTGAATAAAACAAAGCAATTATCACCTCTGTATTTAATAAACAGAGAAAGGAAAGCAAAAAATAACTGTGGATCTGTTCTTCCTGCCATTTTGTTAAAAACAACAATCCCCTGAAGTAGTTGCCATGTATTTAGGAAACACTTTCAACCTCCACTGTAATATTTGCAATAATATTTTTTAATTTAAGCATAAGCATAATGTTAAATTTCACAAACAGCAAATAGCACTTTCCAGTGGCATCCTCTCTATTTATAGTGTTTTCCAGAGAGTACGTAGGCTCAGACAGAAAGCCGGCAATATTTAAAAAATTTCACCGTGTGAGAAATAAATGTTAGGGAACAAGTGTAAAGCGTGAGGAAGATGAATGTAAATGTCTTTATAAAATATAACAAAGCTGTTAATTTTATTATGGCCAAGAGTGCTTGCTAATGACTAGAGGGAAAAACTTCCTAAAAAATTAAGAGTTTGCTCGGAACAAGAGATTGATTTCTGTTTGCTAACTTAGACTAATGAAAACAACTGCCAGTCATGTTTGTTCATAAAAAAATGTCTCGTAGCAGCTAAACTAAAGCTAAAATGTTGAAAGGCAATTCAGTGCTAGATGCTACAGGTTATGAGAATATGCTGCATACATCAAGCAAAGCTGATAAAATGTGCCCGAACTAAACTCAGTTATGCTTAACAAAATGTCACCGAATTGCACCAAAGTCAATACTGCCGCCTCACACCCACATTAGCACAGTGAAGATCGGAATCTGTTCTCATGTTCTAACATCTCAGTCAATAATATATACATTTTTATTTCACATTGCTGGGTTTAGATCACATATGCTGCAGTACAAACAGAGGTAGTGACATTATTAGCTATGGACTGTATACCATATATTACTGTAACTGCAATTATCATGTGACAGTACTGAAAATGCTGTTACAGGGAATAGCTGAGCAAATAAAAACAGCCAATAGGTGGAAAATGAGAATGGGACCACAGAGGATTTGCTGGAAATCTCTCATACAGCAGCAGACAATGAAGGCAACTCTTTACTGAAAGACAGGTTGCCTTGCTGTTCGCATTAGCTTTGGGACATGTAGTAAGCATCTCATACACTTAGGAGTTATATTTGTATTTTATTTAAGGGGGGTTTTTTGTGTGTAAATGGATTACTTACTTATACCAGCCATTATCATTATACTCAGTGATATCTTGTTTTATTGGGAAGGCCTTTTTAATTCAGTGAGACTGCTTGGGCAGTGCTGTGTGGCACTAAGTAAATTTGACTTATTCCAAATAAGAATTTTGATCAAATGTCCCATTTGTCCCAACTACCCCATCCCTGTCAGTCTGTCAGAAGTAGTCTAAGCACTCGGTAATTAAAAAAAAACAAAACCCTACATTAAAGCTAGGAACCTTCATGCACTCTCAAAAAATCAAATTGTACTGTTTTATAGATGTCTTGACAGAGCCCTGAATTATGCGTTCAAGTAAAATTCTCATACAAGTTTACAGGTCAGATCACCATTGTTCTGCACACGAAACTGGGAGTAACTTGGGGAGTCCACACTGCTTTCACCAGGCTGAGAGCAAGGCTTGGTCTGTGTGGAAAATTCAGAATTTGTGCCCCTGTTTTGTATACCCCTCAGTGCCTTGGAAAGCAATACTTTTCCCCTTAACTTTGTCCTTTCTATTTGGAGAATATTGATCTTTACCCGCTCTCTGTTTTTCATGGAGTGCAGCAAACACCATAACATTTTATTTATCTCCTTGCTTCTAAGTTACGTTTGTCTCCCAGAGTGGTCAATAAAGGACTTGGTTGTCATTCTCTGAACTTTATCCGAACCCCTAATTGACCTCACCGGGTTACCCAGTCCCACATCATTGTGGGCTACCTTCATCCTTAATAGCCGTTGTTTCAACTCTGTCTTCTCTAATAATATACAGGACTGCAGTGCCTTTTCCAGGAGAATATAAATCTTGTTCCCAATCCCATTAGAATAAACAGAAGAAAAATCCAATTCCAAAAAATGGGTTGTGAATCAAGTCTATAATAGATACCTTCGAGTGAGGGAAGCATCAGCTCAAAAAGGAATTGGTAGAAGGATGTGTGGAGGGAAGAAAAGAATTTCCTTATTTTTGGATTGTGCGTGATGCAGAAAAATGCACAAGGGACTACACACTGCATGGAAGAGTTGCTCCCCTTTCTGAAAGTGAAGGAGCTGACGGAGTAGGTGAGGTTCCTGATGACCCACTACTGAGCCTGCAGGCAGGGGTGGTTCCACATGCACTGCCTGGAATGTGTAATGCAGGCTATGGCGATAGCAGTATAGGTTGCCACAAAATGACGTCGATTCTGTAGATTTCTTTAAAAAATAAGTGAGGAATAAAGATAAAAAAACCTGGAAAACTTTTAGAATATGGATTTCAAGTCACATGTAAGAAATGTATGTTCAATAACGGCAGCCTCTACATGTGCACTCTAGATCAGTTCATGTTGAGTTGGCAGCTGTCCTGATTAAAGGCCACTAAGAATAAATTCGTATTTTCTAATATGCTGTTCTGGGTCTTGATACTACTTCACACTGGTTTTATACCAGATAAGCAAAAACGTCAAGTTCTAGTCATTGAAGAATTAGGCCCTGTGGCTTCCAACTATAGACAGGATTGGGACAACCTCCTGATCTAAGCCCCAAAAATATACTCTAGCAGGTAACAAAGTCAGAATAAGAACACAATGTGAAGCTAAATTTCATTCCATAGTAGCATATTTTCATACTGCATAACATTTTATCAATTCAACTAGCCTTTTCACTATTGAAAGGTTTTGGTTTTTCTTTCCCTTTTTTTCTTTCCTGATGCCAATGATAACTGCATTTGGCTTTTTTTATCCCGGCATGATAATTTTGCAGTAATCTTTCCTAAATCTCAGCATGTTCTCAGAAAGTAAATGATGGCATAATTTATCACTATTGAAAATGCATTTTGTGCCATGACAGTATAATTAGACATTCTTTTCAGGAGACATATTAAGTATATACCAATGTATTAAAGCTACTGTGCTGCAGATCCATTTAGTTGATTTATTCCTTGTCTCTGGCTACCTTGCCTTATCATGATACCCACACAGTCATGCCTTCTCATTGCAAGGAAAAATAATAATAACACAAAAAAGCTCAGGCAAAGAAGCAACACATTGTAAGAAACGGTATCCGTAGGTTAACTAATTCAAGTGGGAACAGGATGCAATTTGGCTGCACTTTTGTACCAATTCAGAACACATTAATTATGCAGCGATCAAAATAATTTCACATGCATAATGCTGACCTCATTCACTAGAGGGCAACAAAACCCCAGTTTAAAAAGCCTCCACCTTCTACTTTCAATGACAGAGCACTTTTAATAAGATGCTGCATGGATTTCATAACGAATACCCTATTAATTTCACATACGTGCAAAGTTCCTTCTGAAAAGGCGGTTAGGCTGTTGAATACACATGGTCGCGGCTCCCAACAGGTGCTAGGAAGCCATTACCCGAGTCACAGCCCGCCCCGGCACCGGATCGGTGGGTGTGTTCTTCATTGGAGTATTAGCGTTTGACTCGGGTTGCCCTTCTGAGCTCCGTTTCATAAAGCCCCCTTGAATGTTATACTGGTTTTGTAGATCAAAGCATGTGGGCTTATCTAGAGATCATAAAGCTACCAATGTTCAAGCTCCTTAAACTGGTAATGAAAAACCTCTTATCCATCTGACTGGGCTTTGCTTTTGATCAGCATCTTTTTGGGAGCTATTTTCTCTGCCCCTTAGCTGCTTCTTATGACATTACCTTCTCATTTTGACTAAAGAGGATGCATATTTTCATGCTTAACCAAAATGCAATAGACAACCTTTGCTTGTAATTTTTAAGGATGTTTGTTAGGAAGTCTGAAAGAGTTGATACTGTCTCTGCCAACAGTCTAACAACTAATTAGTTTACTATGGGCCACCACGTTAGCTCTGCTAATTTAATTTTGAAAAGTTCACTCTGCATAATAAAATCTGGTTGCTGGATCTTCTCCTCGAGTTGTAAATAAGAAATAGCTATTGCTGTTATGGTCTATTGAGAAAGGGCTTCATACACTGTGAGAAAATGATTACACAGACACGGACCCAACCAATTGAAAAATAATGATGTGAATTTGTCTTTTGTCCTTAGATGCAAATAATGGCTAATGCAAATAAACTGCCAGAGAAGTATTTTTATGTGCTTTTTATAGCATGAATAAGAATATATTTAACCCATTTTTGATGAATGGCTGAATAATTTTTTTCACTGGTTTTGTTACAGAAGATGATTACTAGGACGAGATGCAAACACCCATCTTTTAAAGCAATTGCTCCCAGAAACACATCCTTGGCCTCTCCTTTAAAGGGGTTCATCCCAAGAGGTGACCAGATATATACAAATGCATTCTTGTGTTCCAGAGGCAGTGCAAAGATTAGGAAGGAGGAGGGGGGCTCAGAAGGAGAGAGATGTACAAATACATTTTTCTATTACACAGTTGACAGCCCCTTGGGAAAACAAGTCTAAGAAATGTGCAACCTTGAAATGTGTGCATGCTGCAAGGGATATTTTCAATGTGAACCCTGTGTTCTGATTTTCAAAGTCCTTAATCATTTGGCTATGCTGTGGAAGAGGGGTATACTGAAGCTCCAAAAACAAACAGAAAGGCTTGATTTTGTCTCCTCCTCCTTGCAGAAAGGCAGAGTATACTGTCCCTGCTACACCATCTTGGCAGTGCACTACAGCCTACACGTTGCATGCCTAGTTAGCAACATTCTCCTCTCCAAACAGTACAGCATGACATGTCCCCCTTCCCACCAAAGTATTTAACAATTTCCTTTGAAATGCAACTCATTATACAAAAGCAGAACTAAATAAAAAATACTCCAGAGAGAGAACAGATTGCTAGATATAGATTAGATGTGCAGTCTAATCCTTCATAAGCATTAAATATTTAACATAATCACACCACAGGTGACAGGAAGATGTCTGCATTGTTTAATTAGACTTAATTAAACATAAGGAAAATCTAATGCTAATTCAGGTCTAGCTTTTAAACTGATTACAAAACTCCCTTTTTAAAGTACTTTTGTATCTGGAGAAATGCATTCTTTCTTTCATTAGCTGGGGAATCCTTGCCATGCAATGCTCAAAACCCATGAAGAGACGATCTGTTGTGTTCAAAAGCCCATGGATGATACTAACTTCACTCTACTGGGTTAAGGACAAAGCCAAAGGACTTGGCACTTCCAGCATGCTGTAATGCTGTGATCTTTTTGCCATATTTTGTATAAACCATTACGCTCGGGACATCATTTTTTTCTATTACCTCTTTTATGGTCTTACTGTTTACAAGAAAATAGATAGAGCATTTAATTATGAGATGGACTTAATGTTCTATAACAACTCCTGTATGCAATACATTGCCTCTGGAACTCTGCTCACAACTCACATTAATGCGACAAATGAAAAAAAAAAAAAAAACCCAACAGTGTAACAGAGAAGATGCCTTGCAAGAGGAGGGTAATATCTAATGCTATGAATCATTCCCTGATAATATTCCCACATCTCCCAGTTAAAGTTATGGTTCAGAACTGTATTTAAGCACAGACAAAGACAACATGTATTGTCAAAGAACCAGAGACAATTTATGGCGTATTACTTTGTCTCCCAATCATCTTATTTAGTGGCATTAAGTGGAATAACCTGATAAGGGTCCAACCTAAAAGGAGTATCCTCATTACTGGATTAGAACCCAAACTATCATTTCCTCTAAAAACTAAAAGTTAGAAAGGATTAAAGAAATCAAGCCATAACCTTCCTATAAATAAATAAATCAATTCTGTGAGCCCCAGCTCTGCCGGGCTGCCAGTCACTTCATGATCAAAGTCAGTTGCAAAGGTTACCAGACTCATCGCTGCATATTGTTGTTGTGATATTATATATCATTGTTGTACCTTAGATGAAACCATGTTTTGATGCAATGTTATAACATAAGTACTACTGCTCTAAGCTTTTTTTAAAAGCTATTTTGTTACCTGATGCCATGCCTCCTTTCTTTCTCCTCTCTCGTTTCTGGGTCACTGCAACTAATTTTTTTGGGGGGGATGCAACTTGTGGAAATGGTAAGTGCAGAATTTTGTTTTCCAGTTGCATATTCTCTGAACATGAAAGCAGGAGCTACTGTCATTCAGCCCCACTGTGCATCTACTTAGTACGTGTGCATCTCGCGTGCATGAGGGAGTGTTCTGAACTATGCGTATGCACACACATGGTTTTTTTAATCTAGATCTATAGGACAGAACTTTAAGCCTCTAAAAATTTAGATCCATACTGAAGTGCTGCTCTACGTTTGGAAGAGAGAACATCTCTCTCGTGAAACAGCAAAACACCCATAAAAACCTTACAACAATAAATACATATAATGCAGGTAAGTAACACACAAACTCTTGCTCTGGTCACACACAGCGAAGGACTATTTTTTTGCTGATCTCTGGCAGAAGGAGGTTAAGGCTTTTTGCTAGGCTGGGCTTTGTCATCTGGTGGCGGTGAATCACACTCTCCTTATCTTTCCGAGTCCTTAGTACATACAGTTGTCTGACATGTTTCTGTCTGCTTTGTTAGATAACTCAGCCGATGAAAGCAATAACCATATTCATGGTGTGGTATCTTATTCACTATTGTCCCAGTCAAATTAGGATTTATCTACAGAGAATAATTGGATAGGCTCTGGAAATTGCCACACTTAGAACAGAGAATAGATAGTAAGCTTACAGGAAATAAATTTTAAATGATGGGCAGAAATCAAGGGCAATTTCTGTTTTAGGCAGTCTTTTCCAGGAACAGGAAAAAAATAATGGAAACAAAATTCTACAAACAGAAAGATAAAAATAAAGAACGTCAATCAGAGGAAAAAATCAGAGGGAGGTATGGTAATAGGAGGACACTAACAGAACGATTGAAAATGAGTGAGCAGCACAATCCTTCCAGAGAGAATGTATAAGCTATTTTAATCCTAGACACAGGAGACTCAGTTTTATGAGCTGAGAACTTTTTACTCACAGTAAACTCAGTGGAAATTGGGAGAATTAGCACCTAGCAGAAGGTATTCAGCATCTGAAGGGAGTGGATTAGACCATGGAGGTGATTAATTCCCAGTTACACAAACTCAGCTCAAGGTTGATGCAGTATATACATTTTAGGGCCCTGCTTTATAGAAGGTACATTAATAAACTAGAGACACTACTGAAGAGAGCAATAAAAATGATAAAGTGGACACATTGCTTGTCCTAGGTAGTCAGGTTGAATGAAATGGATATGTGCCGTATGGAAAAGCAGTGACAAAAAGGGGACAGGTTACCGGCATATAAATAACTGAAGGTTAGTAACTGATACTCCAGCGACAAATTAGTGCCTTTTAAGGAGTTGGGATACAAATTCCAAAAGATTGTGATTCAGTAATAGTAGTCTCTAAGGGTGCTAAGACCATCCCACAAAACTCCAAAAGGTAAGATAATTCATAAATGGATCATTGAAATTTGTCCCCATGTGTCCTCCTGCCTGGAGAGAAAGGAGAGGCAATGATCCTCACCAGGAGGAAATCCTGATTAATCCTCTCCTCCCCCAAGCCCTACCGTACAGGCACATTTGTACGACGAGACAGTAGGGGAGCGACCTGCCCGTCCCACCCAGCCCCATGGAGATACATTCACCAGGCACCTCCGTTTCTGCTGCCACATGCCTAAAATGCCAACTGGTGTCCACAGGTGAATACAGGTGGTAGTGTTCCCTTCAGGCAGGCCAGAAATTACAGTCACAGTTTGGGCTCAGTTTTAAGCCAGAAAAGGGAAAATGTCAATGCAGTAATGGGAAAACAACTCTATGCGAATTTCCCTGTCATCGGTACAGCAAGAGAAGAGAACAAATGGTAGAAATGACGGCGCAAGAGGACTGCAGAGACGTTACATGTACCATGAGCAGTCCTACCAATTCAGATGCATGTTCTCATTCATGGCTGAAGTCCCAAATATCTTTGATAACGTCCTGTTAGATAAGCTTGTGTTACAAAACATACGTAATCAGCACATTAATAAAATGATTCAACTTTTTGTTTCAGAATATGCCACAATATTTGGGTTTTCTACCTTCTATAAATTGTTTCCAGCATGAAGACATCAGTGTAGAGCAAACTACAGATAAACATTAAGAGATCTTACACATCCTTTGGTAGGTTGGTCTCCACCGGTGTGTAGGTTTCAGCTCTACCACAACCCCTCCCTGGAGGACACCCGGAATCCACAGCTTTATACCACCTTTTCAATAGGGTGATATTAATGTTTAAACTATAATGGGTCTGATTTAATCTGATTTCATTAACATTTTATTAACAGCTGGGTCTAGGCAGTCATTTTAATCATTTAAGGATATTTCATGGGGGGTGTGGGAGGGTTTGAGCAATTCAGAGAAATGACAATTCAAAGTCAATTCAATCCTGCAGTTTTGTCAAATAAAACACATATACAATGAAAGTTAAAATGAGTTGGCCATTACCAGGACATAGCATGTGCTGTATAAATGTCTTCTGACAGCGTACATTCTTGCTGAATGTAAAACCCATGAAGAATGACATATGCTGGGCCTGTGCTAAGTCCCACCAGCATACAACCAAATTAATATTTATTATACAACCCCATAGCCTTTCTGACTTTTGAGTTGCCAATAAAGACATTTTGAGGTAAAAAACTCAATGCACTAGTATTTATCACAAAACTTATTTACATGAAAAGAGATTTTATCTGTTGATGAACTTTGAACTGTTGAACTTTGTCTTGGCAGCAAAACCAGATATAGATTCCTGTTCTTCTAATTACTAAATCACAGACATCCAAACACTTGAAAAAGACCCTTTAGCTTTTGGCTGCGGTTCTGAGACAGCTGCCATGCTCTGATGCCTTCCAGTAGAAGGCAGCGATGTGCAAACACACCAGGCAGTCTAGCGCAGAGAAGCTGCTTCTTGCCGGCATAAGATGCCAACTTTAGCAGCTGTTTTTTTAACTACTACCATGTGATGCATGGTCCTGAGTAGAAGAGGAGAAAATGAGCAACGTTTCACTTCTTTGGGTGCAATCCAGCTACTTATTATGTATATAATTGGCAAATGAATGATAGATTTATCAACTTCATCGTTGCAAATAAAATCCAATCCCAAATCCTCTAAGACACAACATAGTTCAATACTTCTTCATACTTCTTAAACTACTTCCAGTTATTCTGAAGCTATTAAGTTTCAGCATTTCACAACACAATAATTTCTGGATCACGGAGAGAAAAATTTGTGCATACTATACAGCACTGTAACAGATTCTGATGTTTTTAACAACTAAAGGGCTTGAGAAACAACCCTCTGCCCCCCTCCGCCCAAAGACAGCAGCACACAACCAGAACTACAAAATAAAATTAAATACAGTTTATCTCCTTCATGACATATCTATTATATATACCGAACTGGAAGAAGTTTACAATAATAACTTTCCCTCTGTAATATGATACTTATTTCAAGCACTTGAAAACAGAACATAGCTCACAACATTCTTGCTCCCAGCCTGAGTCCTCATTCCTCTTTAAATTTCAGCCTTAGTCATAATTCTTATCCTGGTTTATTCAAGAGCAAGCACTCCATCTCCCACATAAATTCTTCTGGATTTCCAAGAAACATAGATGCCAGCTGAATTTGACAGTAATAAGTAAACCGTGGGTTCAGTGAGAGGTTTCTCATACCACAGTGACTTAGTTTAAGACTTAAATTGTAGAGCAATAAGCTAAACTTACAAAACACAGGCATCTGTGAGGCATTCTATTTAAGCATTTGTTCAGGTAAATCTAACCAAATTAGTACTTTGATTTTTGTACTTGTGAGAACAGATTTTTCCAGTTGTCCCATTGCTAATAAATCAGAACAGAAATTCCAAAGAGCCAAGTGCTCCTTTTAGACATGCCAATGCTCAAATCTACTCAGTGCATCTCCTGTATATGATTTACTGAGGTTTGCAAACAGAGTCAGAGGATGCTGAGTCAAGAGATTCTGACCCGCATCCACCCAGTGAGTCAATGGATGCTGTTATTGCTGCATCGTTCCTATTAAGCTTAATACAGCTTTACTGCTCAATACACCTTTTAATAAGTACCACCCCATATTAGTGGAAAGTTGCCAACACTGCACATTGTCAAATCAACGCTGTTAAACACAAGGTCTTTGTTTACAGTGCGAAAATAAGCTGTTGTTGAACAAACGAGTAGGTAAACATTTACAAAGCTGGAGAAAAGACTGCATATCTAAAGCTGGGGTGAGGGGGGTGCGTTCCTTTCTCCTTTACAAAAAACTAGCACAAAATTATTCCAGTGTGGTCACTTGAAGTAGAGTGACTTTTCATGGTTTTCATTAGTTTTCTTCATGGAACTAAGCGAACTTGAGTAAAGTGCTAGAAGGAGCACAGCTTTCTAAAAATATTTAACTTGAAAGCAAAGATGCTTTCTGTATAGATAATGGGCTCATTGAACAGACATCCAGATAACACATTTACATGAAGACTGGACTGAATATAGCGCAGCAAAAACAGACAGCACATCGTTACCCTTAGAAGGAAGGTTTGGCTCCTTAACATCGCTGCACTCCTTCACATCAAATCCTCAACAACGGTTCTCTGTGATACCACCAAGAAAGGAAAGCCTCACCTCACATCCCCAACAGGTATCAAAACCCTCCAAAGCAACCAGATGCAAAGGGATTGTAAGGCTCCGCCATGAGCGTCCTGACTCAGACAGAGATAAGAGTGAGCAAAGTGGTGGGAAGCTTTGTGCAGTCCCATTTTTCAGCACATCTTTGTGAGCAGCTTGGGTCTTTCTCAAAGCAGTGGTTTTGTCAGGGTCTTATTCAAAGCAGGTTTCTATTGCGACCTCATTTAAGTCAATGGGACATAAAGGAGCAAAGTAAAGCAAATATGTAGGAGCTGTATTTTTAGCAGGCTGAACTCAGACCTCCTTTAGGCAACGCAATTTTGGAATTCAAGTTCATCCCCATGAGAGACTGTCCACGTGAGGATATTATTTCAAGGAAGGAAAAGAATCCTGTACTGCTTGTCATGTCCTGAGCTTACTGCACTGACAAAATGTATCCTGCCACAGACTGCATTTGGAATCAGAAGTAATTATAAAACAGGTGAAAACCCAGAAATATACAGACTTAATATAAAGCTTCATAGACCAATTGCAAAACACGCCATTCATCCCCTCGATGCCACTAACATTGGATTAAATTTAGTGCCAGTCTTATTCCTGACCTGGAGTTTCTGCTGCTATTGACTGACTTCAACAAACATCCCACCACATTTTTGAAAAGCAAAGGCTGATACTGCTGCACTGTGCTTTCTGCCATGAGCAGCACTTCAGCATTATCCATACCCTAGCGCACTATTTCTCGTGAATGTGGCATTGAAAGCCCACATACATGAAGGTATTTTGCTCTGTACAGATCCAATACAGAAAAAATGAACATCAAGCTATTTGCATTGACTAAAACAATCATCTCAGCTATACCAGAGCAGAGGCTTTCTCACTGCCATTGGAGAAATGAATATGGCCACGTCAAGACACCAGAGCTCCCTTTTTGGCAGAGAAGGCAAGCTACTGATACACAGCAAAATGCAGGGACTAATCCAAGGTCATAGAATATGTTGCTCCTCTTGCCCACTGAAAATAATAATCCTCATTTACAATGGACTCTATTGGCAAGAAGGAAACATTAAGATGCTCCTTCCACTTCAGGCCCCTGCCTGCTCAGGGACCATGTCCCAGCTGATGACGAGCTGGCCATTCTTCAAGACAACCATATTTCTCAGTTCTTCCAGCTTTTCTGTGTGCGATAGACAGCTAGGGTTTGCCCAGTAAACCATAAGGGGAAATCAGAGAAAGCATCCATCTTCAGAAAATGAATTTTCACAGACTCTTCATTTGCTCTCATCACTTTGATGTCTCCATTTCGTTCTATGCACTCTCTCAAAGGCCAGACTGCTTTCTGTCAACAGATTTGTCTGCCGAGGTTGTTTTCTATTCATATATCCTGAAACAGCCTATAGCCAACAGTCCTGCACTCCCTGGATCTATAAATCGGCAGGACCAGACAGATGGGTGCGTGCAGTATCACAGTTGTGCACTCGGTGAGAAGCGCAGTTACCCAAACTCTGTGTATTTACAGTGGCAGACGCTACAGCAAAAGGTTTTTCATACAGTTGATAGATACATATGCAAATCCAGACAGGGCAATTGAGAAAAGTGTCTGGAAAAGACAAACACAAACTTGGTATGCACAGGTAAATTTCGGGAATCAAAAGGTTTGGACTCTAACATCCAATTTATTTATAGACAATAACTTACTGATATTTGTGTGTATGGAATACCATTAATATAAATCAGCTCATAATATTTTGGTAGCGATATCAGTCTAATTTGAATTTTATATTGCACAGTAGTATTGAATGCTAGACTTGATTTTTTTAAAGTAATTAATGAGCTAAGCTACCTGAGAGAAAAACAAAATGATGATTATAATTAGAAGAGTTCCATGGCTGCTACCGACTGTTTAGATGTACTTACAGGTAGCATTTCTAATTAAAACCCTCTTGATGCTTAGACATCTCTCTGTTCATTTGTTATTTAAAAAAAAATGGGATTTTTTTGCATTAAGGAATCCCTTAATAGAAAAATAATGGGAAAAGTTACATGTAATTACATTCTCTGTGCTATTTGTGGTGAGCAGTTCCTATGAGAAAATGAGCTGCAGGTGTGTAAGTGTAAGAAGTGCTGGCATTGATTTCACTTGTTCAGAGAATTCCAGCTGGAAAGAACTTTGAATTTAGGCTGGGATTGTCAAAGGAGCCTGAAGGGGTTAGGGGGGCTTCAGGGAAAACCGGGTGTCTAACTCCCTGAGGGCTATATGAAAATCACATTATTTGGGGGAGAGAGGAGGAAAAATAAATCACCCCAAGTTATTCTGCTCAGAACTGTGTAAAATCACAGAATGTTGCAAGCACAGTCCAGGATTTCTTAAAACGAGCCTAGGTCATGTGAATGTCTGACAAAGACAGGCCTGCAGTGCATAAGGTTGCTCAATATTTTCTCAGTGAAAATACATTTCAAGCCACTGCTTTCAAACAAAAATTTCAGTCACTCATGAAAATGAAATCTGTAATGCTGCAGCAGTGTTCAGTTAGATTAGTTACCAGCCAAAAGAATCCACTATTCGGACTTCCAGTACAAGCTTAAATATTCTACGCACAGCGGGGGGAAACACAAAAGCCCCAAACCAGCTGTAACCAGATTTGCCAAATTTCAGGGCTGGCAGTGAAAGTTTCAGTTATACCAAGGAGATTTCTTTCTGCTAATGCCTTAACAAGACGGCATGTCTTTCCTTCTCCCATACGGAGGCCTGCGTCACTTAGATATGGATGGTTGTCGCTGATGCTCGCATTACTGATGCAGTTATGTTTATGATTCAGAAGCTCATTAACTTGCAATCATAAAATGGACTAATGGAGTAGCCCTTCTGCAGATGCAAACTGTCATACCTTTACTGACTTCACTAAACTGATGCTGGTTTATATTACATGAGTCTCTCATCACATAATTTGCGTTGTTGTCCTTTGCGAGCAATAGCAGTAATGTTAATAAGCTCTAGCAAGTAGTAAATTCTGCCTCCCACTTTACATCAATGCCAAAAGGTGAAGAAGAAGCGGAAATAAGGTATAATTAAGTCCAGAACTGTGTGTTTGAAAGAGCAATAGCAGCTTCAGATGATCTGAGGAGCTGGAAGATAATCCGTTTCCCCACCAAAATCCTTTCCTGGCCTAGAATTTGGCTCTAAGTACAAAGGACACAAAACCAGCCTTCTCTCTTTCTCCAGATCGTACTTTTATAAGACAGGGAATTTGTACACATTTGCTGTGTTCAGTCACTTCATGATCATTAGGTATGAAGGTTTTGTTAAAAAAATATTTTGAGGAAACATCTTAAAAGGCTCTTGGAACAACAGGCGTGACTTTGAAGATGAGTGACGGAGAGCAGGATGTGTGCTCCTGTCTCCCAAACCACCGGGAACTTTGTAGCCAGAAAAAACAGTATCACAGTGTGAAGTGAGGGAACCTGTTTGCTTTGATAGTGGATGCCTTGCTGTCCACAGTTTGCACATTGGAGAGTGTTGGGACAGTATCACATGTACTGGAGTGCCAGAAAAGTCAAAGTTAGAGAAAAGGGTAGGAAAAAAGGAAAAGACATGGGTGAAAAAACCCCACAATATTGCTCGCTTTGGAGGGACAGGCTTGTGGAAAAGAACAATGAGTGAATAAAGGCACCCTGCTAAGTTTAAAGTGCTCTTTTGATATCAAGTATGGCACTTTCTCCAGTGGGAAGAATGAGGAAAGACACAGCTCTGATGATTTCTTACTGATTTAGAGGGGTGCGGTTTGCAGCTTAATTATCATTAGTTTTGTTTTTCTTCATAAATTACAGCATGTCAAAACTCTTCTCAGCCGCAGTCATGAATTTGGGAGTTTGGCTGCTTTGATCCAGGTCAGCATAACCCAGAAGAAGAACTACCTAGACTACAATTTCTATTAATTCATCTAAAATGTTATGCTTGCTGCTAGAATAGATGTAGCATGCTGTAGACAGGTACTTAGATTTATGTTCTTATTGACCAAGTTTGACCTGGATTTGGCTACTGAAATTGCAATATTCATAACGCGAAGCCCTTGGCCTGGTTTCTGAGATTCTCTCTCTTTTCAGTCACACGCAATATGCTTCCTTATTAATCTGGATCACAATGACACTCAGTTTGCAAACAGAGCAGTAAGTTGCTGGCCTTCTAAGTGACTGTGTGCTTGGACACACGTAACAGGGTACTCAAATCAAAGTTAAGCAAATCTGATGTGAAAAAACTTCAAGCTGTTTCATTTAAAATAAACTGGTGTGCAAAATGCAATATGGTCTCCCTGTCATTTACATACTGTGCAATACGTGCCCTTTAGAGACGTTAATTAGACATGCATGACATTTATCTACTGATGTGCGTATCATAACATCATGATGCAGGTAAGATAACTTTTCGCTGAACAGAACTAACATCTCATTCACAGCTGGCGAGTCAATGAAACCGGTACCCGCGATGTGCTGCTATTTGACACCCCTCAGCTTCCCGCTATGAATTAGCTATGCAGCATCTTACCGCAGCCTATACAGCCTTGTTAAAGTGTTGCACTATGCCTAACAACAGAACCGATCTTTGATCTGTACATGCTTTTTCAGCTACTCCTCTATCCCAAGTTGATGGCTTAAAAACAGGAGTGATGTTAGAAAAAGGGAGAAACATCTTTAGGCTGTAATGGTGTAATTAAATCTTTTGCAAATCCCAAGATTATGTTATATACCCATCAGGAATTGACTACAGGTTCAGTATTAGAAGGGACACTTAATAAAGGGGAATGCCTGCTTCTGGGTCTGATTAGGATACAGAGAGAAACTTCCCTGTTTCAGTCATGCCAATGAAAACTTCACAAACACCTACATGTGCCAGAGATAAATGTGGGGTAATCATCTGCTACAGCTTTTTATATTCTGTTCCTTCCCTGCTTGCTGATGAAATAAAAAAAAAAAAAAGAGGGAAGGAGATCTGAGCCACAAAGTGAGAGTTCAGATCCAAAGCTTCCTCAAGCACAAGGATTCGGCCTGGCTTATTACACAGGCTAAAAGTCATGAAATTTGAATGGGCTTTCCAAAGTTAAAAGATGTTAGGTTTCAGGCCAATCTTTCGTAAAAAAGTTTCAAAGGCATGGAGGGAGGTTATGGAATAGTGGGCAGCGGGTGAAGGAGAAGCTATTGTATCATGCGCTATTCTGTTGCCAATCCCTCTCAATCTTACTCTACCTTTTCTCTTGAAGCACCTTAATATCCAAGGCTGCGTGTGAGCAACGGCAAAGGGCACAGTGGCAGCTGCAACTGCGAGTGCCAATGAACTACCAGAATTTCACTCCTCGCTTCACAGAGCGCACTGGACTACTCATGCATAGGAGTCTCTGTGAAACTGAATTCTATTCTGAAATTCACTACATAAAAAGGAGATTTGTTCCTCAATCCTCCACATCACAGTCTTATCTCCATTGTGCATGAAATCCAGGGAAGCACACTGCCTTATTCAGACCCAAATGACGGCAAATTAGGCTTACGTTATCATTGGGATATTCATACCGATTCTAACAAGAAATAGTCCTAGTTCTAGAACTAGGGAACAGTTCTAGGGAACATGCTCTTTTTTACAAGCAGCTAGGTTTAAACCCAGGTCTGTAACACAAAAGCAACACCAAATGTAAAATACGTTCTACCTCCCATGAATGCTTCAGCATACAGGTAACGTATGCGCCTCGTCCTGAATTTCAGAAGTACTTCTGTGAACACCTTTGAGTTTAGAAAATCATGCCACAAAAGAAGACATAAATCTAGACTTATTAAAAATACGCCATAGAAATACAATTCTCTAGAGTATGTCATTCAGTTTAACAATGAAAAAATTAAATTCTGAAGAAATGATACCCATAATCAAAACTAGTAAAGCAAGCTTGTTATTCTGATAACCTGGGTGCAAGGCCAAGGTAAAAGCCAGTTCATTTATTTTCTGTTCTTCTGAGCCAGCTGAAATTCAGAGTCCCGATTTTCGCAAGCAGACCCAAAGAAGTCAGCAAGAGGAACTTCCCTTTGAAATTACTTTTCATCTGAGGCAGCGCTGAATTATATCTTCCATGACACCACACAGCCGTGTTAATAACAGAATTCAGTGTAAGCTTCCTACACTGCTCATTTCCTGGAGAGCTGCTTTTAGTGAGCATCAAGGTCCACGCAGCAACAAAAAAGGAGCATAAGCTTCTTTTGTATTGCAGCTAATGAAACCTAGAAACTACGCACCATGATCTTAAGTGGATTTCCAAGATATATTGAAAAGTTCTCGGAGAGTAAATGAGGCGTACACCAGTCAGCCATGATGACAATACCCACCAGAAGAGATATCACAGCCAGCCATTAAACACTTACAGAGAGAAAACTTGAAAGACAAAGCATTCATATGACATTTTTGTAAGGAAGGTGGAGTGGGATTTAAAATAGTTAAATATTCAGTAACGAAGCAAAGCATTTGTTTGTCATTCACCGCGTGACAGCTGCTGTCATGGGCATTAGTGAGCTTTGCCAGAAATTCCCAGAGTAAGGCACTGCGGCATTACTCTCGTTGTGGGAAAAGTTTGCAGTGGGAAAAGTTTTCCTTGGTTTGTTAATGTTTGCGTGATGTTGTCCACAAAATTAACTACAGGCAAAAAAAATTCACAGTGTGTGTCCACGTAACTATGAGATTTTCACACTCAGTCAAGCAGTTATAGGTCCCAGGGCTCTTCCTATGCAGAAATGAAAGTGTGAATAACTTCCCAAGAGAAGAACATCACAGCTAGTACTGTAGCCAGACAAGTCTTAATTGCCAGAAGTGATGCTCCTTCATTAGACTAAATGTAAGAAACAGGGAGTGAGAGGGGAGATGTTTCTGGGATATTCCTTCTTCAGGTTAGATTCACAGGCCTTAATATCTGTCTTTCTGTCTTTTTTTTTTTTTTTCCCCTGAATACTGGTTGAACTAATACAAGGTATTAGCACTCCCTACAAGAGCAGGAATGTATTTTCCAAATCTGCTCATATTCTGCCAAGTGTCATCCCCTAAAATCTCAGTTTACACATGACCAATAACAACTTGTTAGAGTTTTGCACCTAAAATCTCTGATAATTCATTCTGCACTGGCTCAATGCAGCAAGATGCTAAGGACTTTCACTCTTTCCTTGTCCTGGCTGCCAGGGACTACAGCAGTACAAAACATCAGATCTGAGAGAAAAAGTCCCTCTGGCAGAGCCCGAGCAGCACAGAGAGTAGAAGGAAACAGCCACAGTGAAATTCTCAGGGACAGGGAGCAGAGAGAGATTAGGACCCCGGGGGAAAAGGATAGGTTCTGATGTTGATTCCACTGAATAATCGTTCAGTAGACCTCTGCAAGCTATTTGGAAACAGAACCTAAATATAAAATAATACGGCAGTCTGGAACCGAAGAATATGGTTTCAAATAGTATTTGTAACCACACTGGAATAGATATTTTTCATAATAGAGTGCAGCATGGATCCGCTGTCTATGGGTGCTCTGGGTGAGATAAGTAACATTTCCAAAGGATCCAGTAAGACTTTCATGAATGCCGTTTTATCGCTGTCATCATCTGTATTAGTTCCCAAAAGCCGTAGCCATAGATCAGAATCCCAAAGTGCAAAGCCTTGCACAAAAGGCCCATGACAAACCTGTGCCTATGCCTCACACAGCTTACAACCTCAGTTGCAGATAAACTCCTTCTCTCAGCTCTAATCTGTTTTGCAGACATTTTTACAGTACCATGACAAAGAGATACAAGGGACTTTCTGCAACAATACCAGGAGCTACACTAGCGTGGTCCACTGACACTGTAAAAGGTTCAGATTAAAACCTGATGGCACAATACAGCATACATAAGAATCAGAGAAGCTGCAGAGGGGGCAGGTTATACCTAGCACATCCAGCAGCAGCAGAAGCCAGAGCAAGCAGATTACCAGCGACATCAGGATATATTGTAACATATCTTTCCTTTTTTGTCACTAAGCCATATGAAGCATTTGCTGTAGAATTATTCTTACATCTCTTCTCTTGATAAGCTACTTAACAAGGTAGAGTTGAAGCTAATCTGAGTACTGTATGAGAAATGGGATGTGCTATTTCACTGTGCCACTGTTTGATATTTGGTTGCCTCTTTCCAGGCACTTTTTTTGTGAATTGCAGCTGCTATCTCAAAGCTAAATCCTTTGGCCCATGCACAGGTCATAAAAAAGCCCTGAATGTAGAAGCATCTCCTGAAAAGAAGGATAACACATTTTCTCTTTCTCTGCATCTGAGAGCAAGGGAAGGAATTTAGTATCTTTAAACAAATTCCTTCTGAACTGCACAATGAAGCAATAAGATTCTGCTGTGCTCGAGTTTGATAAATGACTTATTAATACAATCGACTCCCCTACATAAAACCTATTTCTGAAGAAGAAAATTCGTGTAAATATATCAGGCACCGTTCCGGTGGCCATATGACAGATATTCCACAGTGCAGCCAGCATCTTGCAGTTATTTTCTACTGTAAATCTTTTGACAGTCTAAAATAACTCAATCAGAGGTTTTCAGCCACTAAGTTTATAATTTCAAGGTTTTCCCCTCCTCTAATCAGCAGTTTTATAACCTACTGATCTTCCTTCAAAAAGAGCTGGTGATGATCAGTGTTTATTCCAAACCATTTAAGAAGGCAGCTGTTTATTAAAGTGCCAACAGCTATGATTGATTTCTGATGCTCATGAGTGCATCTGTTTTCTGGTTAATGACATCATTGCAAGCAAACAGATATTGCAAGCTGGGGCTCTAATGGAGAACTAAAGCAGCCATGCCTTCTCTATAAAAAATAAATCTATTTCACTCAGAAAAAAATCTATTAATATGTCAAATGTTCAAGTTACATTCATGCCAATTGGCATTCTTATACGCAACTGGCATTTCCTCAAAAAGAATCTGTGGGTTAACAGTGTTTATATTAAAATCTCTAAAGAGGACATCTGTTAGTTGAAATTCCAAAAGTGGTGACTGATTTATGATCTAGTAAATCACATCTGTACAGGGAAAAAAAGGACTGAACTACAGTGAAACTAACATCTGTCATCAGGCAAATACAGGCCACGATAGTGAATGACAAATGGAAGTATTTCAGGTTGGGAGGGTTCCCCTTAATTCTTCCCTTTTTGTGGTTTTTGAGATAAGGAATAAAAATGAGTACACTCCAAGCTCCACTGAAACTTGCAAAAGCAATAGCTTTTTAAATCTCATTTCTTAGGACTGAATTCCCATCTGGTGTAAACTAGCTCACTTTTACTGGCTTTACCTTCTCCTGCCTCCTAAAGGATGCACTGCAGACCATAGCGTTGTCAAGAAAGCACTGATGTTATCTCCTTTTGAGAGTCTCTCTTTAATGTAACTTTATTTTTGTTAAAGAAAATATAAAGAGCATATATAACCATTTCCTTTGCAATTCCTTGTCTGCATCAAACAGGGATATGGAGCTAAAAGCACTGCTGCCTACCTGCCTGCTTGTGGAAATCTCTAGGAAATGTTTTATATTTAATGACAAACAGGGTTTGATGTGCTCAGAGAACAAGGCCATGACTCAGGACCCCTGAATTGTGAAGCGCCTACCCTGACCAGAGCCTTAGCTGTGTCTCTGTGAGGATGCATCGAGAGCCAGAGCACTGAGCCCCCCCCGGGAGGAGTTCTGCCTCCTGCTGCCGCCTGCCTGGGTGTGGGCCCAGCTCAAGCTGCTGGCATTGCCTTCAGAAGTCCCGTACGTGTCTGTCTCTTCAGTGGATGCGTCTTTTGGTGTGCACGCCTGACTCTGCAATACTGCATACTGGTGAGAGAGAATTGAATGAGAGGCACTAGACCTTGAAAACCAGCCATTTAAAATTCTGCACGCTGGAAAAGTTTTTTAAAAAATATCAGAAATAGTGAAATCACAGTTTGAGGCCTGAAATAAAGCCTTCAAATTTCTTGGCTTTTGAGTCCTTTTCTCCTCTTCCCTGGCTCTTGACCTGAGTAACAGTAGCTTATGAAATTTGGAAACATTATTCTATAGCAATGCCCGCTTTCTCCCTATTATTTCATTGTCTCTGCTTTTCTTTCTACCAGCATTCTTCCACAGGAGCACCAGGGAACATCACTGTTCTCTTTACAGAAAGCAGGAGATGACCTATTCAAAGCCTAATGAGTCTCCTCATTCAGGTTTAAATCTTTAGCTTTGAGACTAAACTTAACCCTACCCAGCCAGTTTTCATCCTTTTTTATTTTCTAACTTTTCTCTCATATAATAACTCTGCATCTCATATCCTTTCCTAGCTTCACTCATAAATTCAATCCAACTACAAATAAAGTGTGTCATTCCCTATTTCCTCTTATCTCCTTGCATCTTAAAATAATTAGAGAAGCATATTAGAAACCGCAGAAGGCACTGGCGAGTCACTTCACTGCGATAAGCTATCCACGGCAAAGCATATCGATGTTAGCTCTTTTGGTTGAGATTGTAAATCTCCTCTTCTTAACCTAAAGAGCCTCACGATAGCACAGTTTGATCCAAGGCTGGCAGAAGCACCAGATAGTTATGGGCACCAGAGAGCTTGGAATCAGGTCTCGCCATTGCTCTACGTAACAGTTTGAAATCTGCGGACACCTCAACTTGTCTCATCACTGGCTCCACGCAATCATTCGCAATCAATAGTGGGATAATAAAACTCCATTTGTTTCAGAGACAGATTTTGTGTAGTATTATTAATATTAAATTTAACCTACTAATGCGTAAAACCCATCATGCACCTTAGAATGAAATGCTTCTGCATGGTCCACAGACCTGACATTTGTAACCCTGACTTTAGTCTACAGTTTGAAAACTTTGGCTTTCAAATAGGGAAATAAGCCTAGGGAATTGCCTGAGAAATCTCACCCTGTGTCTTCAGGGAATTTTGAGACATGAAATATCCTTTCCTGTGATTACAGTGGAAATATTTAAAATGGAAGCGCAATAATTATCTTGCAGTAGGTTTTGATAATTCATACTTACTATCAAATCAGTGTACTCATTTCGCAATGTTTGATACCGTTTCATTATATTAATTAGACAACATATTCAATAATGAAAACAAGCTTCTTACAGCTTTGGAATAAGCAAAAAATTAGAGTTGCTTTCTCATGACTTTTCTTTTTTTAGTTATTTTTAATTTGTTCTTCATGAAACTTAGGGGAGAAATTCTAAACCTTGACCTTTTTTACAACAGCTTAGTGCATTATGCTGCCCTTACTCCATGGGTAAGTGCTTTTCTAAGCATCCCTGATGTTGAATTTGATATCCTAAACATTTTCATTAAACTCATTTTTTTGGGCATGCATTATCACTTCAGGTAGCCAAGCAGCAAGAGAACTTCCCGCTGTGATTATACACAGCAAGCCATCCAATGTATTCAGGATACACGCAGCAATTATGCAAACCGAGCCGCATCGAGGCAGACCCTTCTTAAAGGTGGTTTGGAGGAACATATTGAACGAGTTATGACTGGGGAATTATCTAGCAGCAGAAACAGCAATAGCACTAAAGCTGATTAGATCATTTGAGAAATTATATTGACAAGTTTTTAAATCTTGTAATTTCACTGCCATCATTTCCCAACAAACCTAAGATCTGGTTTATGGGTAATGTACACAAAAACAGGTTGCCGCGGAGTAAGATGTTACTACAGGTAAGTGCAACTGCACTGGAAGCTTCCGCAGAGCAGATGACAGGCATCACATTTACACATGGGTTTGCCCAATGGTAATCAACAGACTTAAAATACCAGAGGGACAGAAATGACTTAGGGGGACTGCAGGGGACTAAACTATAGGAAATCACGTCCCGTTAATTCTGCTGCTCAGAGAACAATTTCGGGTTTTCATTTATTTTTTGTCTTATTCTCAGATGACATATGGCTATGGTTTCTAAATATAGCATGCATTTAAACATTGACTGTATAAAGAGAAAACGCTCCCATTATTTCAAAGCTTTAGGGAGCATAATTTTGCTGCCCAGTTTCCTCTGATTTTGAGGTGGGGAATTGCCAACTGTCCTTAAGCAGCTGACCAGGGTATTCAAACAGATGCATTCAGCATTAGCACATTACGCGCTTTCAATGCTGTGACTTGAATAGGAGAATAAGAAGGAATATATTATTTCTGCAGCCATCAAATTAGTAATAGCTTGTTGTGTTTTTTTTTTTTAATTCCTAGTAAGGAGAAAATACAAGTTCAAGATGAGAAGAAAAATGTACAACAAGGTAAATGTATTAGTCTGCTCCCTAAAGCGCCGAGCACCATATGCACATGTTTGTGAGGGATTCTGCTTCAGTGAACAACACGAATGACACATAATTTCTCTGATCCTGGTTGATCCCTGGAGAAACACTTGCAGGTCATTGTTTAAATGAGGAGAAAATTGGTTATAAATCAACTTAATTTTGAAATGTATTAATCCAAAGAGAACCCAATTTTGTGTGAAATGGTTGCATTTAGAAAGGAGTATAAGAAAATCCCAGTAAGAAAACCCCTTGACTTTAATCTTAGCTAGCATCCAAATTTTAAACTAAAATGATAGTCTCTCATTTTTCAGGTCTCCAAATTTCAGCAGTGATACAGAAAATGAGGGTATAATTAATCATAAACAAATTATTTACATTTTTTTGTAAACGTAAGTATGATGCACTATTTGATCCCCCCCCTTTCTTGTCTAACTTTGGGATAAAGCATAGGCTATCAAGAACAGCTGTTACTTGTAATGTCTGAGGCCTTGTATTTCTTCTGAAAGGAAATGGTTTTAAATCAGAGCAAGGTGACATGGTTGCATTAATGCCACAATTTTTAACTAGCAAGAAAAAAGGTTTGAATTTAATGACATGCCACATTTTCCTCTCTGTTCTGCCGTGTACCTCCTGAATGAAAAACAAACATTTGTGTCCTGCACTGGTATGCAGGAATACTCACCCCCCACTCCTCTCCCCGAGGAACTCGATAACAGTTGTACCTCTAAAAGGGTTTTGCTTACATCACAAAACTACTACAGAACTCATTGCAATCAAACTGTGTTCAAAAGAAAATGAGCTGCTTCGGTACGTCTACAGAGCTTCTCCTTTCGCTTCTTTTCCATGGCTTAAGTGGAGAAGAGGTAGAAAATTTTTCTAAGATCCTACATTTGTGCATTCAGTTATTGATAGAATTTTTCACAAGAAGAATTCACTGAGGGGGCTAATCCTGCAAAGCGCTAGCGCTAGTGAAGTGGAGAGAGCTTGCCAGAGATGCTCAGCGTCTCACAGACTATACTCCAACTGACAGCGCAAGAACAAAATGACTTCAAGGTCAGAGAAATGCAGAGAACTTAAATCTCTGCATGCTTCAGACATCAGCTGTGCAGAGTGCCTATATTTCACATTAGAAGTTGCCACATCATTTTTATAACAATTTTTGGAAAATACAGAAAAAATATTAGCAAAAATACAAAGCAAATAAGCTTCAAAGACAAGAAGCTCAAGGTTCCATTAAATATATACTAAATCATAGACAATTTGGACTATATGGGTTTCTCATTAGCTGAAGGACAAATTCTCCTCTCTTATGCTGATAGAGCTGTTCCAAAGTTAATGAGTAAGGCCTGATCCAACTGGCTTCCTGAAGCCAGCATTTTTTTATATCAATATGTAGCATGCTGGTACTTAGCAATGTGCTTTTATCTCTAAACATAACGGCGTCTTAAAAATATTCATAAACCAACAAACCAACAAACCCATATGAAAACTCCAAACCAGTATTGTAGTGACGCACGTCCGAACCCATCAGTAGTTTTGTCTTCCCAGAGGCAGAAGGTCCAGTGACTAAAGCACACAAACAGGGCTAAAAATCTCATCCCTTCTCACCACTGATTTACCGTGTGACCCTCCCCACCTCCTTTCAAGCAAATTACGTAGTTCCTGTCACTTTTTTTTACCACGTGGTCAGGAAAGTACTACTCCCATGTTTCTCTAGCTCATACAAATTGTGAGAACCAATTACCAGTTGTGAAATGCCTTGAATACATGTTATCTGAGCACAACTGAGGAAAAGAATGGTAATTATTCATAGCTTTCATTTTCCAGCACATTTAAAACAATTTTCTGTGCCTCAGCTAAAGTAATCACACCAAAACCTGATCTCCCTCAAACCCCTGCTCTGAACATGCAAACATTATAGTGCAAATGTGTAAACCAGACCAGACAAGTCTAAGAGTATTTAGTAAATATGTTGGCTGTTAGATACCATGAATTACAAAGTTATTTTCTTGAGCATTTGCATTTACTACACTTTCATCTAATTCAAGCCATTCAAATACAGCTTGTCTAGTGTCCTTTGGATAATGATGTCTACCAAAGTATGCGAAACACTTGAAAAGGCAAGATCTTCCTTCCTGAAGGAGAGAGAAATGTATATACATATACATTTATACATACATATATAAAAGCACACACGGATATGTGTAAGTTTATAAAAACATGAGTGTTACAGAGAAATCAGGTATCTATAGTAACAAGATCCTGGTATTCTAATGTGACTGTACTTTCTCATAATAGGACCATTAATGAAATAGTTGTTTGATGTTCCATCGTGTATAATGATAGCTTTTTGTGCCGTAAGTAGACAGCTATACAGATGTGTGCAGCTACATTGTTATTGCCAAAAAATCCTCAGCAGGGCCATTAGAAAAATCCATCATTCTATCCTCGCTTTCTTTGATTTATAGTTGAAATATTTCCAATGCACATTCAATATCAAAAATACCTGCAATTTTAAGAATGCTATGGTTTCCCATATGCTGCAACGTTAAAAAAAAAAAAAAAAAAAATTAAACTGATGGCAAGAGTTCATTTGAAATATGGGGTGAGAATTGTCGGATGAGGATAGCAACATCCTATCACAATCTAGGACCCACCATGGAAACTTGCTGATCCTGGAATTCTCTCTCATTCCTTGGAAAACTTGTACTTCACTGGCGTAAAATTATTTACAAGATATTTTTTATCAGATAAAGAGATAGAGTGTAGTTTTGGGTAAGGATTATTCACTACAATGTATTTTTTAAAATTTGTTAGAATTGCTCTTGCTACTTCTTCCTATGCCACCACTGCTTTATTCTTCAGTGGATAAAGCAAAATCCACTCACATTTGGACAAATATCCTTGGCTGATCAGACTGTCTCCTCCTTGACTGGCAGGAATTTACATGTTGCAACACAAAGATCTTCCTCTCTTCCTTGTTGCTGTAAAGCAGAAAACAAAAAGTCTTAAAACTTCCGATGTGAAGGTGGAATAAGGTTCTCTGCAGCTCATTTGTACCAACACACATTAACAAAGTGTTTAAGGATGGGCTCCTTTTCACTTTTCTACACTCCAAGGCCTAAAGCTGTAATTTTTCAAAGAGAAGGAGCTTCCTGCTGTTCTCAAGCCCGACTACCGAGGAACGGATCGGCTCATTAGGTATTTACAACAGCTATTCGGACACGTAAAGCATGGCAGCATCCTATCCTCCTCTTCAGCTGGACTTAGAACTTCTGTGACAGGTAGTGACTTGTTTGAAAATATTATTACAACTATTTTGGGTCTGTTTTAAAGAAATGAGAGTTTGGAAATGATGTTTACTGCAGATGGTGAATTATAAGGGGTCATGCACATGATATAATAAACTGTCTTTAACAACTGATTTGTGTCCTATTTTCCAAACACGTTTATAAGATGCTTCACTCTGGCTCTGAAATTTCACTTTGATTTTTAAAGGAATACTTCTCAGGAAGACTAAAGCTTCCAAAAAAGATAACAGCACCTTGAAAACAAAAGCCGACATACTCAGACATCCGTGCAAAGATACAAACAAACATCTTAGGACTGAACAAAATCAGTACCTACAATTCATACAAGTGTGTTCCAAGGAAAATGACATTTAAGTGAAGTACAATGTGTATGCTGTCCCTTTCAGTCTTAAATTAGTACATCCTCAGAAATGCCACAATTCTGCCTATTATCCCTACGTATTGCTCTTCCTCACCCACACTACAACTGCAGGCAGACTTTTCAGTAATGCAGCTCTTAAATTTAGTACACTGAATAGACTGATCAGCTCTTCTAGCGATGAAGAGCACTAAACCTTCTCCAGTTTACACATAATGATCTAAAACCAAAAGGGATCAGGACCACATCCAAGCAGATGCAGCAACCTACCCCGTGATACAAGACGACAAAAGAGAGTTTCCTGTCACCACAGCCGGCAGGAGGGGGCAATCAAAGGGGCTACCCAACCTCAGAGCCTTTCACTGAGAGCGCTTAGAGATTAACATCTGCAGCAATTTCTGGATATTTGGCAGGTGGCTGTCTTCTGTTACTGGCGTGAAGTATGTTCCCCTCTATTTCACACTTACTTCATTAGGGTTGGACTAAGAGCTGTATCGCACAACCCAGAGACATAGACCATATCGACCAGTGCTGACCAAGGAGGCTACAGTTCCTCATGACCATCCTCACAACCCCTTCTTATTCTGTATATTTTGCACAGCAGTTACTCTATTGTATTTTTATTGGCTAGAAAATTAATTATGGAAGAGCATTAGAGATACTGAAATTAATGCTTATTAATTTCTTAGGAGGACATGCTTTTTAATCAATGTTCTACTGCACATATACGTAAATGTTTCTGCAGGAAAAAAAGGTAGCGACCATGTTGCCAAAGCAAAAATATATGCAGAGCTTTTATAACAAAACAAAAGATGGATGTCTTACTATGTAAAATACATCCTTACTAAGGACATTTTCACCTTGAAACCCATCAGCCATCACTTTCAGACAAATTCTGTTATTGTTTGTGTGCACTCAAACAGCAAAGGATGTTTTACACAGCTACAGTTTTATAACTGTTTGCCCTTGGCCTAGGCCCATTGGAATAAGCAGAACTGGTAAACATCCTGCACAAACACTGCATTTCTTTTGTTATCTGAATTTAAGATGTAATGAGTCAATTTTTTTTCTGAGTAATTACAAAGCATTCTAAGTTTTCAAACCTTTATGACATACAGCAAAATATGACTTACAGCATGGAAATAATCATAAAAGCTCTCTAAAAATTTATAGCTTCCTGCATGTTGTAAAAATGCCTCACACATTCATTATATCTCCCACTAGAAAATTATTTCCACGGTATGCTTTAATGAATCTGGAGATGATTTCAACACCTAGATTGTTGAGAAGCAAAACTATTATTTTTCCTATTGATAGATTGAGGCAACTTGTCAGCTTTCATCTATTTAGTAGCTGGAACATTTTCAGACACAAAGCTAAATACTACACTTTCCTTATAAAAAGGGAAAATTAAAGACATCGTTTGTACACTCAGTGCTAAATTTCGATTTCTCAAATATGGCTACTTAAAAAAATAAAAGGAGGGGGGGAGTGGGATGAAAAGCCACAACCTATCCAGAGCACTGAATTACTGAATGTGGAATGCAGAATTAATTTTAAATAGAGAACCTACAGAACCACAATTGATTTTAGCCCAACTAAAACCATAGCATAGGGTCTAGTCAATAACAACTCAAATTCACTTATCTAAAAACTTATTTAATCCAGGCACAGATATTTTTCCCATCTGTATGTACAAGGAGAGGTACCTCTGTCCAAAGCAGAGTCTCTGGGTGTCCTTGCAGAGTGAAGAACAATGCAGCGCAGAAGTGGGTCATTTGTAGGTTGTGCTGGTCTCAGTACGCTTGTGAGTGTTTGAGTAACTGAATAACCAGCTGCCACTCTTACTGAACTGAAGTGGAAGAAAAAGAAAGTCAGAGTGACTGAATTAACTTTTCAGTGTACAAGCCTGTCTAGCTCTGGTCAGAGGTGACCGGCCGTGCGAATGTTTCCTGAGCAGCAGCCCATGCTACAGACTGCGTCTTTCCTGCTTGTGAGTCTGCACTCAAGTGAGGTTGCAGCAGGGTCCACGCTATTCCATACAGACCATTGGCATCATGGTTACAGTCAGTATCACACCTGAAGGACACAGGGCATTCTAATGCCTAGGATAGTATTAAAGGTAGATAAAAAGTGACAAAACAATATTGAAATATTTTGTTGATTTTTAGTTCTATTTGCAAAAGTTTTCAATCATTCTTACGCATTATAAAAAAAATAAATTAAGATTCCTAAAGGGCAACTCCTATATTACATTTTACTGCATAATGAAGAATTCCAGATGAATAACTTTTCACCAGCACTAAGTTCAGTTTATTTCCTTACACAATTTCCTAAAAGTCTAAAGACAGCAAATAGGTATTATAAGTATCTCTGTGGAGATTAATTGTTATTAAGGCTTTACTCAGTTGTGTCACGAAATGTAAAGATTTTCTTTGAGCTAGACCAGAAATAAATCACAAGCATTACATTTGATGTAATTTCAGTCCGGTTTTTGCAACATCTCCGAATTGCATGGGGGATATGAAAGTGAAATGTTGTCTGAGCAGTTTATTGCTGTGAAGCTCCTCTTTGCATCTTTTTTTGCTGCTTCCAAACTTTTTTTTTTTCCCCCCCCCAGAGAGTTAAGTAATGTGATATCAAGAATACTGCAGTCCAGCTTTTCAAACAGGGCTGCTTCTGGGCCCCTGCACGTTCGGCTGGTCTAAACTGGACAACGCATCTTGCCCTTTTCCCTAACATGCTTGCGTAATTCTGATCCCATGTCCACCATCAAGATTTTTTTGCAGATCAAAGCCAGATGTGCTCTAACGTAGACATGCCTGCTCTGAATATCTGCAGCTCACAGAAAGCAACAAAGTGCTAAACTCCTGGCAAGGGAACTAGTAGTAGCCTGTGCTCCCAAGGCTATAATCTCAAATTATATTTCTCCCCATCAACATTATTAAAGCCTTTGTGTCCTCTGATCTATTTATCACTGCCTGTCTTCCTTTTCTCATATCGCACATCTCGGTCTAACCAAATTCTTAACATTAAGCATCTCTCATGAGGCAGCAGTTACAGCCTTCCTGTCTTTTCCAGCTACACACACATAATTAATAATAATAATAATAAATAACTGTGTGCAGCTGGATGAATTATTCATAAGTGAATATACCAAACTGCTTGACATTATCTTCATCTTCATATATATCCAAGAAAGATGACTATGTATCTTTCAAAGTCATTTTTCTATTAGATAGAAGAGTAAGGTTTTTGACGTGTGCGCAGTTAGGTACAGTCAGGTGAGCACAGTGCAAAGCAAAACTTACCCAAACCCCGCACAATTTTTGCCAGACCACACAGCTGACTATGCAAACAGAAGCCTTTGCACACACTACCGAAGGAGTTATGCATGCATATTGCCCACAAATACAGATTAATTGGGAAAGCTGGGCAGATATGTCCACTTTCATTTCTTCTTCCATGTATGTTACTTTTCCTAACAATTTACCAATGTTTTTATGTATAACTACTCACTTCCCTCCTTTCTGCAGAACTGCAATTTTGGAAACTGCCTAAGTGAGTATTTTTTTTTTTTTTTTCCTGTTTCCATTATACTGGGATCATTTTAATGGAGTAGAAGAAAATGTCACATAATGCATTCTTCCTTATTCTGTCTTACACTTTAAAATACAATTATAGTCAAAACGTGAATCTAAAAATGGACTCAGGGGACCAAAGTCTCAGACACCGTAAACTGGCACAGATTCATTCTCTTCAGCAGAACTTAAGTCTACAGCTGAGAATTTGGCATAGAAGCTTTATATCAATGGATTCACTTAAAACTGCAATAGCTTCCAAGGGAAAAGTTTTCCTGCTTACCAGCCTGACAAACTAACTTGTAAATTTAGTATCAGTGTCCTTGATATTGTGTGAGCAGCTATAAATGATTCTGTAACCAAAACACAATTAACTGTTCCATTCTTGATATTTGAGACAGATTCAAAGCTGACTCCCCCTGCTAATTCTGCCTCCCATATTTGCAGGACCTTTTTTGTATAGTAAACCATACAAACACAACGCTGAATTCAGGCACAATTTATACTGGTACACCAGAAAATTTATCACTAATGTTAGGGACTTGACTCCAGAGCATAACTGTACTTCTTGAGTTTTTACCCCTAATTTCTCTGGACTTAAAGAAGCATTTATTTCTGTCCTGCAGACCTCCCACAATATTTATGGTTGTCCTCCAGGAAAGACAGCAAGAAAAACATAGCTCTTCTAGTTTGACAACACAAATAGCAGTGCTAAAGCTGGTGGTAGAGAAAACAAAGAGACTACACGGTGGGATACAGTCTCCTAAAAAGTAAATTAAGTCCTTGTTTAGATCTGCTGGACAAGTGGATAAAGCAGTCCGGCCACCAAAATGAGTAACCTGATGGAGAATAAGAGACAGCTGAAGATCACTGAAGGAGCTGCAGCTTTGACCACACCTCTGAGCAGATCTAGTGCATCTCCCTAGATCTAGCTTTTAAGCAAGAGGTGTGCCAATACCTGATAACCTACACAGACAGCCAACTGCTTTTAATAAATGTTTCTGACTTGCACAAACAGTTAACTAGTAAGTTTCTAACTGTCTTCTCAATAGTAGGGATATGGAGAACAATTTATGTTAAATAAAGCAAACTGAAAAAAGTGAAGTGCTTTTTTACATCTGTCGCATTTCTGCGAAACGGGATCTACCTAGAGCTCTAATACCTCTAGACTTCTCATATCAATACACAGTAAAAGCAGGCAGAATTATCTAGGTAAAATTATTTTCCAATTATTTAAAACATGCTAGCGATATCTTGAAGTGATGTAAACCAGTGTAGCTCCACTGATGGCAATGGTTCTGAAGGAAGACGAGGACTGTTCACCGCTGTCTGCCAACAGCCTACAGGCTATGTTACCATTTAGAAACTTAACGGGGTAACTTGGAGAGTGACTGTACTCTTTGCGCATTTCTTTTTTCAGAGGCTCTCCTAACGTGACTTATCAGAACAAAGTGTTCTGTTTATTAATAATTACCCTTATTACTATAGAAACAAGCAAAACAAACAGAAATTACCTATATTTTTCCATTGCTGAAGTGCAAATGCATGATTGTGCTACTGAAGTAAATCCTTAGGAATATTTGAAAAATTATATAATTATCTCCAAAATGTGCTAATAGCCCTAAAGCAAATGGGTTTTTATTGCATTTGTTACTTGTGACCTCTTAGCTCAATAATTCAGGAGAAGGTGACTGCAACCACTTTCAATCTAATGGAAGGGGTAAATGCTGTTTGATTTGTGGTTATTTCTGGCAATCTCAAATAATTATTTTTCTAGAACAGAGAAAGTGATACTAGATAGAAAGATGCACAGCCGAAATACCGTGCAGCCACAGGAAAACATGAGGTTATTGCTTTGCTACAAAGCAGAGACATTAGCAAGGAGTGACAGCTCAGTGTGAAAAAGGACTTCGCATATCCTTCAGAAAGAAAAAAGACTGTGCCAAAGCCATACCTGGCTTATTAATAATTGGTAATCAATATAAGCAATGACTGATAATCCACAATTAATTGATATTTCTAACGGAAAGGATTCAGAGAGGCCCAAATCCCCTACTTCCCAACTTACCTTTAATAACAGGTACCACCACAGAAATGTGACATTTTAAGCCTTGCCCAACACACAGAACATTCTCCATGTCCACTGATTGAAGACATCTACTAGTCTGCAGCCTTCACCTACAAAAGACATTGTCTAAATGAGATTCCGGCCCAGCAATTGGACTTTCCTCCTCTGATACTTTATTGTTACCACCAGTTTGGCATCACAAACATTACCCAGTAACCCTGTCTGGTTTTACGTGACCATCAACAAACCCAAGCGTGACATTTTGCATGGATTTCAGAAGAGAGGCGAACCAGCATCATTGCCAAAGAGAGGCTCGGCTCACTTCTTGCTGAAACATGTAGTTATGGGAAATAAAAATTCTACAAGTAAGAAACACAGACTGTACTGCAAAAGCAAAACTCACTAGTAAGGAGAATATGTGCACAAGCAATATGAATTTATATACGCATATCTATATACTGTCGTACATAAATATGCACCTATGCACGTGTGTATTAAAGAAGAGGTAAGAAATCTCTACATTTGCTGATTCCTTTAGAATATACTTGCTAGCCCACTTACTCATGTTGTACTATCACCTTCCCCAAGTCTTGCAGTTCAAAAACTCCAAAGAAGCTTGGTTTATCTTTCATTACAAAGACTATTTTTCCTGCCCCTGCAAATTTCTGCTTCTATAAACTCCGTCAAATGATATAGCTATTTTGTGTTTCAGTTTGCTTTAAAAAAAAGATGATTGTGGTAACGGAGACCCCAGCAGACCTCTTCCTTTGAAACGTGTTTCATCTGCCCTCAGATCTTTTCATTAAACAATTCATTGTCTGATGGGGGGAGGACAGGACAGGGAAGTAATTGATTTTAGAATTCATCATTAAATACCCTTGGGGTTCCCCCCCCCCCCCCCCCTTTGTTTTTCTAATAACAGTATGGCATTGTCTGCAGGCAGAATCAAAGAGAGAACTTCAGAGAAGTCCGATCATTGGAGGGTTGGTGCCTATGTGTATGTTTTAATGATTCAGACTTTATTATATAAGGTATTTTCTGGGAACTCTTCATGGAAACTGATTTTCCAGTGCACAAAAATATCCACACATTCATGCACATACAAAAAGGGATTTTTCATTAAGTACTCTTGAAGCGTATGGGCTGGGATGGCCTTTTCATCTCTACTGGTTGGCAGGTCAACTGCCTTACTGCAGCGCTACTGTGGACTCCTAAAAGCATTTTCAGCTTTATGAACAAACTGATATAAAACACGTTAAGTCTGACCCTGCAATTATGTTGCATTGAGCAGGATCGGCACAGTTATTGCCTCTTGCAGTCTTCCCTTTGTCGGTTCAAATGCAAAGAGCACTGATAAACATTAATGGCAACCAAGTAATAGTTAAGCCTCAACATTCATTTTTAACCTAACTATTTCAGTAAATAAGTCCAAGGACTGTCATTTAAAGATAATGAGATGGCTGTCAATGGCATGGATGTGTTATAATAATTCAAAACTACATGGAGGACAGAGGAAACAGCAGAATGTCTAAGCTAATTTTATAAAGATCCCAGTGTCCTCAATTAGGTTAAAAAAGTCTCATGGGAAGCACTCACTTTTCTGTTTTGCCTAATGCAGTATAAATAATGAAATAAAAAACGTAGGTGTGTCCCATCATAGAGATTACCTTGGGTTTTTAATTTCAGATAAACATTTGCAAGTATATGTAAATATGCATAGGAAATGAAGTTTTCCTCCACAGACAGAACATTGGCCTGGAGAAATACCGTCAGACAGTCTGTGAGAAGCAGCCCTCCTGTGCTGCAGTAAAAAAAAGCCTGATCTGGCAGAGTCTGGATCACCTCTACTCCAACTGAAGCTAATGGAAGCAGAGAGAACCCAGCAGTATCACTCCGAGCCACTTCCCAGCAGCTGAGCGGCAATTTCATAATGACACCTAGAAGGCCCCTTGCAAACAGAAGTAACACTACAACTTTAGTGCCACCAAAGCTCGTATTTATTCTGCAGAGAATATGTAGCAATTAGTGGGAGCTTGTCAAACTATGCATGGCAAATTACACGCATCATGAATTTAGGGTTGTTTTACTCCTGTTTTCTAAATCATTAAGAACTAGTTCTGATCTCCCAAGAATGTATTTTTAAATTGAAACACTAGCATATAATTTCTGGTTTGTTTATAAGCCAATCACTTTAGATATCTTAGCTATAAATTTTATGATTAATATTACAATAGTACTCACATTATCTGTTCAAACATGGCAAAAGGTATGGAGTGTCATCTGAGCCCTCCCCCAAAGCACGGTATTTCCCTGATTGTCACTTCTTATTTTATATCACATCTGCAGTTTCTGTGTCTCCTCTCTAGATTTGTGGACAGATCTGCAGATTTGCATGGAACAGAAATTTCAGGACTTCAGTGTGGAGTAACCGCTCAAAGTTATCACAGTTTTACCTAATTTTCACAAGCGTTTTGTCCACACTCATTCTTTTATGCTCTCCTCACATTTTCTCTAGATACCACTTAATACAATGTTTTTAACCCGAAAGCATATGCTTTGGAAAATTGCTTCTCAAAGCATTACATCGTTCATCTCCCGCATCCTGTGGTTCAAAGGTACAACTTCTCTCACCTACAAAGATTTCAGTCACATGTGTGTAACATTACCTGCCTTCATACCTGTTAGGATCATTGTGTTTGCAAATTTAAAGTAATAATTTCACTTATATTTAGGGTGGCTATTACATAGTTTAAAGGCTTCATTAGCAAGATTCAAAAAGGCTATTAAACACCATTTTTCCGCTACGGTGAATAGAAAATCTAAGAGAGATCCAAAGTAGCAAAAACCTTAAAGCTGGTTGTAAAATTAGAAAAATCTCCTGTGGTTGCTGATACATAGCGATCATTCTTGTAATTTTGAAATCAGTTATTATTGTAGGTTTCTCTATTGGGTGATGTGATTTTTTTGGCACTGCACATACAGTTACTGATGTGAGTCCTGTTTTGCTTTCCTGAGCTTTTCGCTTAAGGTAATTACCGTGTGAAACCCTACCAGAAAAAAAGGGGTGAGAAGGATCCAGGACACGATGTTCTCATTCACAAAACTTCTAGAGATACGTGAGAGAAGCTAGACTGACTAAAACCTGCTCTTAGAAGAGCCGCTGGTCACTCAAATCCAAACGTACTCCTCAGCTGCTTCCAGAATCTCTTTTTTAAAAAAAAATTTTATATTTAAAACTAGCTCACAGTTTGGAGGTGAAGGGGATCGCTGTTGACGCAAAACCTCAGCCTCTCAGTTGTGTTACCTTACAACTCAGCTCTTGTACTGCGGGGAAGCCCATTCAAACCATGATGAAATGCTAACTGCAAAGGAAGGACCATTTGTATATTTAGTTTCTAAAATGAAAGCTGGGGTCTGCCTCTCCTGTAATTGCTGTCAGGTTGAAGCTATCCTCCTTTCAGAGCGCTTTCCAATGCAGCTGGGAGAAACTGTAACCAAGCAACAGCCCGTTCCTGGTCCTGAGTGTTCACCCATGATTGACGTGAGGACTTTCCAGCTGGAGCCTGCTGCCATTGCTGCTGATACAACGGGCACAGCGATGCCCCGCTGGTGGGGAGCGGGTGCTATCACCGCCTCAATGAGGGAGCACTCTGAACATCAGTATCGACACTTAACGACTCCCGCTCTGCTGGCTGTGAGTTGGTAGCGTTACAGGCCAAGCCTCCGTTCTTCGTCAGACTAGCTGCATGCATGCCGGTACGGGATACGAGGATCACGGAGGAGCACCAAGTAGTGGAGGAGTAGGGGACAAAGAAATCATAGTGTTGCCACTTAAGCCAGTGCAACTCCAGCACAAACAAGACCTCTGCACGGCGGGTACATGGGTACGTTGTCACTTATTGCTCATCTCAATGAGACAAAATATCTTGATCCATTTCCCCATAAAGAGCAGGGTCTATATCCCCACATACGGCTTACAACCAGTACTAAATACCTCTTAGCCCCAAAGGATCGCTTGTCTTCTTTCTGCTGTGTCCTTAAGCCTGAATGCTAACACAAGGGCTCCAAGTTTTAGTTTACATAGACCCTAATCAGTAAGGCTATTTCTCAGAGTTCAAGCTAAAAAGGTATAAAGGAATTTAAATCATGTCTGTGGTGTAACTTGAGAGCTCAGAGTTATAATATTCTCTATCTTATAACGCTGTATCTGTTTTTATCCATCTGTGTCAATGAAAACACACAGGGAGCCAACAACTCTAGCTATAATTGGTGGGAGCTGTAGGTACAAATAAAAAACAGTTTTTCTCTTTAGTGTATACAACATATGGAGCAGTACTGTAGGTCAGTAGAATTATTTCTCAGCGTTCTGTGGGTAGGTTTCTGATAGCAGTTTTATTTTTCGGTGTTGCAAGCTTTAAAAGAGTTATGACATTGTTGTTTCTTTCTAGATTGCCTTGACTGAGATCAAAGTTCAGGGGTTGTATTATGTTATCCAAAGATTACTTTGCTCCTGATTTTTTCAAAGAATTGCATGGATCTGTACTGAGAAGCTTAAGAAGCAGTAAGCCTTGACTTCATTCGTGCTAGTATTAATGAAAATCAGGCATAGAACAGTGAAACACAATTAAGCTCACGTAAAAGGGAAGAAACTCCAGCCCACACAATTTTTCATTGTTTTTCTGCTTTGTTATTTACACAGTGCCTAAAAAGAAGACGTTACTGAAAAGATGCAACTTGTTTCCAACTGGTTTCATTGTTATATCATCTTTCACTGTTCCTGCTTTTCAGGCCAAAGACTTTCAGGGTAATTCTGACTTCAATGCCCTTTATACTTATCATATAACTCCACAAGGGAGTTATTATATGCAGTGGATAATTAAGCATCTTTGTTGATGGTAGTCTTTGACTATGGCAGGATTCTTACGGTACTAGTCTTATTTTCTGAGCAATTTTGTCATTTGCTAATTAGAATCTGGCCTTAAGGTCTTTTAGAAACATTTTCCTGAACTTGTCTTATTATCCAAAACTTTTCTGTGCGTTTTCCTAGCCATCGTATAGCAGCTAATTGCTAACGTATATATTCACTGATCAACAGAAGCTTTTGCCTAAGTGAGCAGCCCTCTCCTACTGCCCTCTTTTCCTGCAATGAAAAGCTGAAACCTGTTGTACTGAGAAGGACAAACAACTGATTTGTTGTCAAAAAGAACAGCGTTCTATTGCTATTTTAGTGTTCGTAAACTTAATTCTGAGGACGCTGTATGTGAACGTCCTTAAACCTCCTAGGTAGGAGCCAACTGAAATTGAGGGTTATGCACAGTTGAGAAGATGTGTGCTTTGAAATACAAGATCACTCCAAGGTGGGATCATGAGTTGGAAGCCGTGGAGCAAAATTCAGGGAAATGGAGTGAGATTTAGAGCTTAATTGTGTGAAGACTCTATTCTGTTTTACTTTACACACATGGATTTTCCCTGTAAAGCTAAACCACTACTTGAATATTTTAAATTAAGCACACAATTAAATGCTTTTCTGGATTCTAGCCAGACTGGTCAGCAACTTGCTGTATTATCCCTCTGGAGAGCAGTTAGTTTGTCTTTTGAAAGCCAATTTGTCCACCCTTAATGAATCACTTCTTGCCTCTGTCCTGTGTTTTATTTCATTGGTTTTTACATACACTTTTATGAGATGAAACGACCATCCTGCCACCCTTCAAACACTTCTGACAACCCAAATATTCAGCCCAGGGTAGCGCTGAATCCAAATTTGTGGCAGAATCAAGATCTATAACATTACCTCAGGAGTACAAAGTGTGAAGTGCATAATCACACTACCTTTGCCAAACTTGAACAAAAAATGAAAACACAGAAATTTGCGGCTCAACAGGATGAGAGGGAAGTGAGTCAGCCACCATCCCAACTTTATCACAATACAGTGTTTCTGTTCTGCTCTACAAAAATACAAAACACAAGAGAATGTGAAGAAAAGTCATCACTAACAGGCTTATATACTTCATAAACACATACCTAAGAGAACTGCAGCTCTGCAAACAATCTGCCTATAACTGACAAAACATTTATTAAATCAAACAAGATGCTTTTGGCACTTTCAAAACAATTGAAATGAGAGAAAAAAGGATGAAGTGAGGCACTCGGGCCTAGCGAAGCTATCTGAAGCAAAGGTATCAAAAATACGCAAGACACAGGGCCCTCTGAATGCTATTTTTCTTCATTGTCTAGCAATTCATTTTGCTTTAACACAGACATAAAAATTTATGACAGCCCAACTATCTTACCCACTAATTATTTCTCATGATAAAATACATGCTGTACACTTCTTACTTCACCCCTTCCCATCCTCACTACAGTAAAACAAAAATGTTCGACAGTTACAAGAGATATCAATGCATTCCCAAAAGGAAAAAGAATAGGTTAGACAAACTACAAAGCCTTTGCAACTAGTAACTGCCTATAAACTCAACCTATCAAGAGCTCAGTCAAGCCTCTCAAATGCCAGAGAACTGTATAGAAGTGTTCTAAAACCCTGTCCCACCGTAGCAGCAAAAATTTCTCTCTTCCTTTCCATGTCAGTAGCTACACCCTCTGCTGCAGAGACTGCGCCTGAGCCATTAGCAAGTGTGCTTCCCCGCTGGCCAGAGCAATGGCAGAGACCTGAGCAGCCCGAAAGGCTCTCGTGGAAATTACAGGAAGAATAAAGAGGAATCAAGATGTGAGGGAGGTATCTGAACAGCTAAAATAGTCCCTCTATCTGATTTAAAATGAGGCTTGTAATACAGCTGTTTAGTTTTACAACTTCAGTTCCCCTATCTGATCATTATCAGAATGATAAAGCTGATGAGAAGCACTCATCTGGGTTTTACCCAGAGATTAACAACATTGTAGCTCAGGCAAACTGGTAAATGAATGACGACACAGTTCCATATCTTTTAGCTTGACAAAAATTGCTGCTTGGCTTTCTATGAAGTAATTCCACCACATGATATATTTTTCAGGAGAGGCATGTTAAATCTATGGTAGCGATGCACATTCTGTCAAAACAAGGAAACATTTTGCTTGCATTACAGCATCGAAACAACTTGCTGGAACACCATCTGAAACAGAAGGCTCCAGCTCATCAGATCTACTGTATATTCATTATATGCATGAATACTCCTCGTAACAACAAAAATTAGCCCGTGGCTATGAAGAAAGTATAAGATGGCAAGGCAGGTTTTATACTTCTACTCACTACTTGACTTGTAGCGGAAAGACAAAGCAGCTGTTCTAAGGACCATACAAGATCATACGCCGTGTGTATAGTCTAGAAGAATTGAACACATGGACGCAGATGGAGTACAATGTCTCTCCTCATTTAATAAATTTGTCTCTCCTGATTGGATAAATTTGGTCACCTGCAAGAGTTTTATTTCTGACAGTCTTTGGAATTACCTGTGCTAGGAAAGCTGCTGTAGGAAGGGTTAGGAGTGTCCATAGCTGAAATGGATACTGTAATACTGAATGACATGCTATATTTTTGGCACAAAAATGGCACTAGTTATTTTAAGCTATCACATTCCACCATGCAATGGCAGAGGGAGCCAAGATGATAAAGTACCAGCTACAAATTCTAAGGCCTATTCTCTCCATCTATTTTTAGGTATTCAGGTTGCTATCAGCTCTTATACCATTACTAGGAGAAATAACATGACAGACCAACAATTCAGTGGAGGGACTTAGAGCAGCCTGTCAAGCTCAGACTGTCAGAAAGACCCAGTTTGTTGGTATTCAAATTACTGGCAAGCTAGATGACCTGAATGTAGCTCAAAAAGCAAAAAAAAGGAAATCACCTACCTTAATAACCAAAGGGAAGCCATTGCAAGAGAGGTTTGTAGGAAAATAAATACTGATGAACTTATCATCTTCTCCCTACTATCTTCAGTTACTAAAAGAAAAACAAAGTAATATTCAGGTTACTGAATTCTAACAAGATATCCATCTGTACAGACTTCCCTCAGATGAAGACTAAATAGCTAAAAAGTGACTCTGGAATTCTACTTCTGAAGTTTCTAAAATCAGACGATTTCATAATTGGATCTCCAATACCTGCGATCAGCTATGACACTTGCAGCAAATTCTGAAAACACATTTTTGAGGGAACAAGAAGAAAACTTTTTCAGAGGTTAGCAATAAAATAAAAGGAAGGAAAGGGCTCTCAACCTACCTCAAAAATTGTATCTGTTTAAAAGTTCTAGCCATACCTCAGCACAAGTACACATAACCTTTAATACCTTCATTGTTAAGATTTGCCAGTTAAGAAAGTGCTATTATCTGCCTTTTATAGATAGGGAGCCTGACTAACTTGTTCAGTGTCATAAAGGGATCACGTAGTAGAGCTGAGAATTAAACTTTGTTCTCATAGCTCTCAAATAAATGCCATTGTTCGTGAGTTCTTTAAATAAATAGCATTTAACAGGGAAAAAGAGGAGGCAAGGGAAGAGGAGTATTTTATCATTAGAGATAAAGAATTGGAAGTGTTAGCAGGAACAAAACTCAATACAATTTAATGTAGGAAAGTACTATAAGGGACCGTTAATAAATAAAAGTCTGACCACCAGAAAACTAAGCAGGAGGAATATTTTTAATTCTATATTTAAATGGAAAAGCAGACTACATTTTTAATATGAAACAGAAAATCAAACATTATTCATTCCTAAATAAAGTTAGAAGTGATATCAGAATGTATCATAAGGTCTTCATAGCATTTAAAGGAGAGTGATTCCGATTCAAACTCATTATGCATTCTACAATGTTCGAAAAGATCAGCAAATTCCACCCTGCTTACATACATTTACTATGTTATCATTTATGTAACGACAAAAGCTAATCAGTTAGGAGCTGCTCTGTGAGAATGCAAGGTTGAAAAGAGTGTTTTTCAACTTGAAATAATCAATAATTTAGTTTTGATCAATTCTAATTGCTATGCAAATCAATTCCATAATCCTGGTCCATCTATTCACTGAAGCCCACACTGAATAAACTTGATCACACAAGTAGTCTAAATTAAATTCAGGCCTGTAACTAGATATTAAAGTGAAAAATTACCCATGATGGTCAAAAGCTGAGAGATGGACTCAGTCACTTCGATACCAGGAGTCTGGCCCACTGATAGCATTAGAAATACCGAGATCTTAAGTGTGCCCTAACATCCAAGAAGAAACTAAGCAGCACAGTGGGTGATGTGCTTCTTATATCTTGAACATTTTTTTTAAAAGATATTCTCCGCAATATGGTAATTTCCATAAGAATACTGTTACACAGTATTTATTTATTTATGCACACCACATCTTCACGCCTGTCGGGAGATGTCTGCATGAAGATTTACTTTACTGGATATAGTATAGTATCCCTACAAATGATACCTCTTTTACTGGTGTTGGAACACAAACAGCATAACTTTTGATGCTTTAAAATTATCCCCATTAGCACGACTTTCTTAAGCAGTTAATTCCTGCTCTTGGATATATTTGTACCATGGTTGGTATATGGCTTAAGGAAAAAAGTACTATAGAAATCTGCAATCTGGCCTGTCTCCAATTTTCCCCTCCAGCAAATATTTTCTGTTTGCTTCCTCATTATTCTTCAGTTATATTCTATGCTGTAACATAATTCACATAGAATGGTTTATGTTCGTCATTGTCTTGGATGACTACAATTAAAATATTTTGCTGCCACTAAATGTTGCCGCTGTTGTGTGTTCACTAAACAAGCATTGTAAATGAACAATGAGGAAGGAAGCACACACACACACGCAGAAGAGAAAATAACACAGAAGAAATTCTATACACTTTCCTCCTGAAATCACAATAAAGATCGTAAAACCCCCACAAAAACAAGGGAATAATCCTGAATAACTAGGAGCTTACACTGACAAACTGGATGAAATCTTCCTTCTGGTGCTTCCTTCCTCTCCTTTAATTTAGTTGTAAACTAGCTTGGAATACATTCTGGATTCTCCAAATACGCATTAAAATGAGTATGACATAGGGAAAAAAATCTGCTTAGAAACAATCTGCATGTAAGGCTGCATTGTTCAAAGAAGATTTTTTCCAAGCAGTACTCTGACTACATGTCCCCATGAGAGAGACTCCGTTCATCATATAAATGGCTGTAATTAATTGGGAAAAAAATAACTGAAGGCGATTACTGGGAAACACATGGGAGGCAAGATAGACTATTAAATTTATTTCCAAAAGGAGATGTGGAAAGTATTACATTTCCCTGTCCAAATAACCTTAGTTAATATACATTGATCAACTACTGCTTAAAATATATGCACGGCATATCAGTTTATCAACATCTCAAGGTTTTGTGCCAATTGTTCTGACATGTTCTCAATAAATACAATAATAGCAAAAGGACAAAAAATAAATGGGGAGATCCATCTTTCAGTGACTACTACCACCTCAGTAGATCAATACATGTCATAACGTTCTTATCATTTGGGAAACAGAAATCCTTTTATGGCAATAAAGCTTTAGTATTTTAGTTATTAATTTAGATCAGTCATGACAGACCCAGGAAATTTCAGATTGGTACAGGAAAAACACAAAATTCATCCAAAATAATTGTGAAAAAATTTGTGATCTCAGGTTGAAAACTTCCACCTGTTATGTGGGTTTGAGATTTATGTCCACATTTTCAACCCCCTGTTTAAAAAGGCAGATTCCAATCTCCCTGTATGATGGAATTCTGGAAAATAAGTAAAATAAAGCCACTAATGTCCTGTTTTATGTTACTGCCATTGAGAGAATAACCAAATACTGCTTTCTGGAATTGGAACATGAGAATTGTCATACCAAATAATATAATACCGCCGAATATAGGCTAGAATATAGTTGCTCTAAGCAGCGGAAAACAGTAGGTGCTACAGCAGGTGGTGTTGAAGTTTTTGTAGGTTTTTCCATATTTGGGAATCCCAAATTCTCCTTTCTCAAAGGCAAAGAAAACTAGTTGCTTTAAGTGGGAGGGTTGATACTCCTCGTAGTTTTAAATTGATCTAGCGGAACTGGATATTATTATTACGCCTATAGCTATATATTTTTTTGAAAGCTGTCCGTTGCAATTATGACTACATCTATATGGTACTTTTTATTTGGAAGTCTGCAAGCAGTTACAAATTATTCGTTTTTACAACTTGAGTGAGAAATAAGTTATTAAACCCTTTTGGCATATGTGCAAACTAAGAAACATAAGGGTTAAATAAGCTTCCCAAAATAAGTCAGTGACATATAGAATCCAGGTCATCTTGACTTTTAACATTGTAGCTCACTCAGCATTTTTATAGAGCGATAAATGAAACATTTTTCCTGTAAAGACAAATTTAGCTCATTTTCCTTATTAAACATTGATAGTTACTGTCTGGTTGTGCTAAATAGTGATACAGACATTCCTGTCATTATTTGTCAATTAACACAGAATATCAACCAGGTTTTAAAAACTAGATATGTGTAATTCATTTTGAGCCTATGAACTGCTGCTTAGACTGTAAAGGCTGGAAGGAAGCTTAGATATAAAAAGTATATATGGATTGTGTATGTTCATGAAAAAAAGATCATATCAAATATAGTCAACTTTTCTCTCACCCAAGGACTGGAATTTATATAGGGCATATTTCAGGAAAAGACTATGGTTGTATTTTATATTTGGCCGTGCTACCACGGCGGCAATACTAATCTTTGGCACAGGGGAAAACTGTCATGTCAGACGAACTCCAGCTGTCCACTCCGCCTGTCACTTCCTTCATCTTCAAGTTTGTAGCAGAGGGACGGAGGGGTCTGTGAGCACGTTAGCGAGGACTCGGCGGCGGGGACCCAAGGGAGGGGAGGAGGGGAGGAGTTAGCTGAGGAGGGAGGAGGGAATGGGGAGAAGGGGACAAGCAAATTAGAAATGAGAAAAGTGTTAAGAGAGGGTAGGATAGAGAAAATAAAAAAAAAAAAAAGAAGCCTGGACAGGGAATGGAAAGGGAACAAGAGGATAACAAAGTAAAAAGCCACTGGATGTCCCTTAGGGATACGTGCTTTTTGGAGAGATGAGGAAGTTGATACACATTTATTTTTAAATGTCCTCAGTGCGCAGGTTCTTTTAAGGTAAATCTAGATGGCTCTCGGCGGGCTGCCATGTCACTCTGAAAAGATTGCCCCCCCAGAGTAATGACATCAAGGCATGCATGATGGACTCCACCTGATGTCATCGTCTGTGGCTTTCAGCCATTTGGCTCTCAAGAAGAGCAAAGCTAAAATCTGTGGAAGGCTATTCAGAGAGAAGAGCAGAGAGTTTCAGCAAGAGACATTTATCTCTTGAATGAGACACATTATCTCCTTTGACCCGTAAGTACGCACATCTCAAGGTGAATAAAACTAACGCACATAGGTGTTTTGGGTTCATTAACATACAGAATAGCACTAACAAACAGAAACTTGAGGTTCAGGTTCACTTGTAGAGCCTTGGTACCAAGTATATGAAAAATCTGGTTTCTGGATGTTTCTCCAGTTGGATATCATAATCACGAATTGCTGGCCAGAAAGAAAATGGTCTGAGCACAGAGATGAAAGTGCAGTTAAATAACAAATCCTCTGCACTACTTTATCATGACCTTGTTCTTGCTTGCATGCAATGGCCACTGGAAGGGAATGAAGAACAAGTAATTGATGTTGAAACATATAATGCATTGAACATGGCAAGGGCTAGCATGTAAAAGACAACACTACATAATCGCAAGGTATCTCACACCAGAAAGAACTGGGCCTCAGCGCTCATCTGAACTGATCACTTTGCTTGCCTCAGCAAAGAAGTCTGGCACGCTTTCTGGTAGCGTAGCTGTAATGAATAGCAGAGATAAGACAATATAGCTTTCCAGTCTGTGGAGAATGACTTGTAGCATTTTCATAGGCTGTAGATGAGTGTCTTTGGGGAAGCTGGAAGAGATTTTTGAGATGGGCATTCCTACACTCCGTTACAGGGGTAAACATCAGTTCTACCTCAAAGCCATTACTTCTTTGTTACAAGAAAAAAAAAAGTCCTTTGAAAATGCATGTTCACTCATTATTCAGTCTAAAATATTTCTGAGAAGTATTTTCCCTATGTTCAGATCGAGGTGGATATAACATCCATCCACAATCGAGGGCATCTTCATCCAGAGATAACAGAACAAGTAGCCCAAAGGCTGTCTTTCCCCCACACTTCTTATCAGTGGTCCTGCAGCTGGTCTTGAGAAAAAAAAAAGAAATAAACAAATTCACTTGGATTTGAGTATTAAACCACTGAACATTCTTTGCAGCTTTAGACTTAGTCTAGTACTTTCTGTTTCTCTTAGTTTGATAAAACTTTGCTCTATAATTAAGTGCCCCACAGCATCATCCCAGTTTTCAGAGGTCTGGAATACACTGGCATATACCCTTTGGGGAAATTTTAAATTGCTTTCCAATCTTTTGTCTTAAGTAGTACGTCCTATACCTCTGAAAAGATTTTCTTTTCAGTATAAAAGATTGTTTCTTAGAAAGTAATAGTATCTACAATGTCATTTAATTTTCTTTCAAGAAGGGTCCTCCCCTTCAGTTTAGCTTTTGTTTAGCTTCTTAGAATTGCACTTTAAGCTTTTCAGATTTGCAGACTTATAATTTTGAAAGGCTGGTTCATTAATTTTTTTCCCCAATTATTTCATCAACTGATCATACAATGATATGTGATGAAACTCAAATTCCAAGGAACAAATGATATCAACCTATAAAAAACATGAAAATGACAATCAAGAGCCAAATAAATCTTAAACCTACTTTTCAGTTCAAAAGAAAGCAGTATGTTATAATATTTCCATATTTCTGTTCTCTTTGCCAACAGACAAGAGATTAATCTTAAAGGAGATAATGACCAACGCCTGTGGGCTGTCCTACGAAGTGGCACAACAGACTGAATAGTACTTGGAAGAAGAGTCACAGATGCAATGCAGAACTGAATCTACCTCATTCAAAATAGCTACTGCAGACTACAGCAATGTGTTACAATCACACATTTTTGCTAAAATAATGGCAAGCAACTCTCTCAATGTTTTTTTCATTCCTCAGAATTTGTGTCCGCACTTACTTTTCAATAGTTCCATAAAATCGCAAACTAACTGACTCCTTTCGCTGGTGTTTTAATTAAAATATCAGGATCACATACAGAATATTTTAGCTAATTTTAGGACATGTTCACAGTGCTTTTATGGAATTTCATTAAAGCTCACTGCAGATGCATTAAAACTTTGCAATTTTATTTTTCTCTATTTGTTTTCTGTGAGTGATGTTTCAAGGGCATATCAGAAACATACTAAATCATGAAAGACTCTATTCAGCAAAATTAAGCTTTTCCAGTGCTGAGTAATTAAAGCTCTGCAGGCTTCCATGGCTCTATACAGAGCTTAATCCTCACTGAAATTGAAAAGTAAAAAAATAAAAAAATAAAAAAATAAAAAAAATCTGTTTACTACCATTATAGAAAGTCTTCATTAGCTTTGTATTCTTGACCCTATTGCCAAGAAGTCATTAGAAATCTGCATACTGCTACACAACAGGGGAAGACAGTCTTGTAGTCAGAGTGCTGCTCCAGCATTCAGGAGATAATGCTCTGGCTTCAAGGGGCCCCCACACACATTGTGGTTGACCTTTCCTCTCTATATCCTAGTTCCTAGTTGTCAAAATGAGAATGATAATATATTGCTAAAGCACAGGAGTTACAGAATCCCAAAAGGCCTGTACCCCCTTGAAGAGAAAATAAAAAAACCACCACAGCTTTAATACATTTACGGTATATCTAAAAATAGCTGCAACATTTACTAAAAGGAGTTAGCACCTCGAGGAACTGAGTTCTAGTCCGTCAAAATCAAGAAATGCCAAAGAATACAGAGTTAATTATTAACCTGGGAAACTGGATGTGGTAAGATGACTGCATTTATTATAAAGCATCTGTTATGTCCTTCTATAGCTTTGCTATTGTCAATTCCACAAAATGAATCTGTAGGCTGAGCAAAAGTCATTGCATGAAGTTAATATAGTTTAGTGTCTTGCAATATATGAAAAAACCCACAAATTTTCTTTCACAGTTTTTCATTTCTCCAAGTCTAAATTAAACTTCCAACATCATACGCTGCATAGAGCCTGCAGCTTCCACTAATATACCTGTTTCCACAGGAAGAAGCAATTGCTTCTCAAGAAATGACTGTGAAACCAACAGAGAGTGGTGATGAATTTGGTGAGGACGGCCAAAGTGGAACTCAGCCATTTTTCCATGCTGCATCCTGCTTTGCATTCTTGTATCACATAAAATATTCCTAATCCACATATGTTGCCAAAAATCTACAACTACAACAAAAGAAATAAAAATCCCTTGCTTCTCACACGTACAGTAGGTCTTAGCAAAACCCAAATCAAGTGATGAACGAAACTTAATGCAAATCTGCCTTTGTCACTTGTAGTCATTTCCACCATAGCAGTCAAAACTATCCATTCTATGAACGCTCACAAACCAGGCTACAGCTGCTTCGCTGGTAGTGTCCAACGTTATCAGAAGCTACCATGTTCCAACAGAGGATGCTCATTAACAGCATACGCCATTGCCCCTAATTGCCTACAAAGGTCGTTCAGATAGCCATTTCGGACTCACCTATGATGACTGTCTGCAGACTGACATTAGTAAGCGCAGAAGCAGGATCACTGACAGCACTGAAGGTGAGAATCCAAATAATACAGCGTAGAATTGACAATGAACAAGTTGGTCGGTAAAGCAGTGACGTAATATGGCTACAAGAGACAACAGCACCCAACCACTTTGCCTGCACTCATATGAAGAAGGACAACAAGAATCACTGAAAACCAGCAACCTCTCCTCCCCTTGAGCATCCGCAGCCAGTACCGTTGGAACAGCACGCCAAATGTGCTCAAAATTGATGAGCGAGGCTCTGCAGATTAGAGTGAAACTCACCTAGCACGTGGATGGGAGTACAAGCATGTGACAGTAGAAATAAACATTCTTAAACTTGCCACATTTCTGCACGCCACTGAAATCTTGCTAATTCAATGGTGAACGCTGGCTGTAGAAAAGGCTGGGTAAACAAAATGTTAAAAGATGTTTTGCTTGAATTCAGTGCAACAGAGAAGGGAAGAGAGTGCCCAGACTATAAAGGAATATATGGATTAGTCGCACACTTTGTTCATGCGATGCCTCTGTTCAGTTAAACTTGCCCTTCCTGACCTGCCTTCAGGATGTGTTATCATATTTTCTCAGAGTATTATTTTGGAAAAAACAAGACAAGCAATTCTTTTTTATTGATTTCTTCTGCCAGGTTTCTTGATGCAGAAGTACATTTTATGATCAAACTTCAGTCTTTACTTTTATGGTGGTAAACAATACATGGTGTATTTTTTATTTTTTTTTTTATAAGAAGAGTATGTGCGCATGTGATGGAGGAGGTAGAAGAAATGGGTTGTTTCAAATCATTCCAAGTTTATTCTCTATATATTTCCTGTTCTGCTACTTCAACCTACTTTACAATGACCATCACTGGAGGTTGACAGTCTCGTATTGCCCAGAAGGTAAAAAAAGTGGAAATCAACTTCTTCAGAACTTTCCTTCCTAATTGCCAATTAAATATGAATTAAGTCTCACTTAATATGTATATCTGCAATGCAGCTAAATACTACCAGAGCATGAGTCACAGCTCTCTGATGACTGGCTGATGAAGTCACCGCTATGTAAGCATGCACGCACAGGCATGCAAAAATTTACAGCTACTGAATTTAATTCATAGTGCATTTTTCCCTTCTTGAGAAATTGAAAATAAGCTTCCCGTCCTGCCCTTTAAGACATCTGCAGACATTACTGTATCTCTAATACAAGACACGTGTTATATCTCTGTGCGAAGGCTTTGCAGGAGAAACCACGTGGTTTCTTGCACAACTTTGAAAGAAAAGGACTGGCTAAAAACTAAAAAGATGTATCAGGTATGTACACTGCCACCTTTAACTGGAGACAGTTTTGATGTCTCCCACAAGAATATTCAAGAAAGTTATTCAAAGAAACCAAAAGAGAAATCTGCTCTTCTGTTAAGAGCTGATCACATATACTGTAAAGGAGCTGAAAATAGTTAACATCTACTAGACATATTTATAAAATAAAGCAAAAAGAGAGTGGTTATACTGAAACTCAACCTTGTATTTTGTCAGAGAATAGGCAAGGATGGAAGAAAGCATCATATGCAGCACCTGACTGCTACAGAATGTGGAATCACAGCATTCATCTATAATTTACAAGTTACTGCAACTTTTCATATATGGTTAGATCATATAGTTTTCACCCCAGTAGCTAGCCTAACTCTGACAGAAGGCTTTCTATCCTTCACAAAATGATGATGATCTTTCGTTGTATTTCTGGAAATTCTTAAAAAAAATACAGAAATATAGAAATATGCAACCCTACCGACTTTTGTAAGCAGCATTGACTGACGGAATTACTTCTAGACCACTGAATTATTGTACAACGGGGGGGCGGGGGGGAGCAAAGAACCTGTTCAGATTGAAAAGGGGAGAAATTACAAAGCAAGAAGTAAAAGCAAATGTTTTTCTATACACAAACCTAATATAAATGCATTAAATCATCATTTTATCTAAGTTGAAATTGCTTTTTAAAGAGAATTCTGATGTTCAGGTTTTGGCTGGGGTAGAGTTAATTTTCTTTATAGCAGCTCATATGGGGCTATGTTTTGGATTTGCACTGGAAACAATGTTGCTAATACAGGGATGTTTTCGTTACTGCTGATTAGCACTGCTTAACCAGAGTCAAGGCCCTTTCTGCTCCTCCCCCCACCCCAGCAGCGAGCAGGCTGGGGGTGCACAGGGAGCTGGGAGGGGACACGGCCGGGACAGCTGACCCCAGCTGCCCAAAGGGCTGTCCCACACCACAGGGCGTCGTGCCCAGCGTATAAAGCTGGGGAAGAAGGGGGAAGGGGGGACGTTCGGAGTGATGGCGTTTGTCTTCCCAAGTCACCGTCACGCGTGATGGAGCCCTGCTTTCCTGGCGATGGCTGAGCACCTGCCTGCCCGTGGGAAGCAGTGAATGAATTCCTTGGTTTGCTTTGCTTGTGTGCATGGCTTTTGCTTTACCTATTAAACTGTCTTTATCTCAGCCCACGACTTTCCTCACTTTTACTCTTCTGATTCTCTCCCCCATCCCACTGTGGGGAGTGAGCGAGCGGCTGGGTGGGGCTTCGTTGCTGGCTGGGATTAAACCATGGCATCTGGATATCATTTTAGGGGAAACATGAATTAAATGGTCGGTTATTCAAATGCTGGATTCTTTACTTGACAGCAATTTTTGAGTGTCAAGAAACAACATACTGTACTGCTCAATCACACAGTGCTGGTTGTACCTTATCATTAGGAAGACACATAAACAGTGAGGTGTGTGTTTAATGCTTTTCATTGTAAATGGAAAAGCATAGATTTTCTCTAACAAACATCTTGGGAAAAGAAGCTTCCTGTTGTCAAATATTGAGTAACTTAATCAATATGCAACAGTAAAGAAAGTAGAAGCACTCTAAAATACCATTACCTCAGCAGGTATGAAAAGCAAGAGTTCAACCTTACGGTTTTTGCATTGGGGGTGTTGTGGCAGGTCTATTTTTTCTTTTCAGGAAAAAAAGACTATCGCAATAATAACTGGCCTCAGCAGAAGCTCTTATGTATATAAAAATGAGGAAATAATGTCAAATACTTAGGTAAATGTCTATAATCTGACTTGGAAAGTCTTCTTTTTCCTAGCTTAAAGAAAAACCAGCCCTGTATTCCTATATAGGAAAGAATATGCCTCAATATTTTCATGATTTAGGAATGTTTAGAAACTTTGTAAATATGCTACAAATACTAAGGAAAAAAATGTTGATTTGTTCATGATACTTTGCTCGCTTGAAATTTGCATTTAATGTCACTTAAACAATGCAGAAAGAAATAGAGATGTCAGTTTCTGTGGTTTTCTGTTTTTAAATACACATAGAATAATACAAACATCATGTTTTCTATGGTTTCTCCACCACAAAGGCAGTATATTCCCATTTCTTAGACCAAAACACAAGTATTTCCATGACAGGTACTTTGTTGACTCTTCTGTTCAATTCTGCTTTTAGAATAGTTTTACCTTGAATGTACGTATACATGCGCACGCGCGCGCACACACACACACACTAGATCAAGGATCTTTTTCTCAGTAACTGAGCCCTTGCCAAGAAGCAGCAATCCTGCAAATAGTAAGAGAAAATCTGTTCCTACTGTCAAAACTTACGATTTCAGGACACACAGAGTAGATACGGGAGGTACACAGAAGACGGAGATCATTCACATCTTCCCAGTTATCAGAGATGTGTATTCACTTGAGCCTGGGAACTCTAAGGAACAACATTCCCAATCATCATGAGATTTTCAATAAAATTCAGGGAGTTCATAAGACTCTTTTCCTTTGATAGCTCTCTCTGAGAGAAGACTAAACTCTGGGCTCTTCTGCTATTCTGGTAGTACATCTGCAGATTACTTTATTAGGACTGAGCAAGCCTTGTAGCAACCCTTGATTCTGTTGTTAAATGGCATCATATAGCTTAATTTTGGTTTGGATTTTGGTGCTTCTCCAAGCATTTGCATAGTAAGAAGACTCTTCAAAGTACCTGCTTTGCACCCTTCCTGACTGATCAACAAGGTCAAGCACAGATGTGTGCTTTGTGCTAGCATTCAGAGGTAAGTGCTATTCCCCTCTGCGTCATTATGCAAGCAGGCAGATGGCATTCAGCACACACCAGATCACAGAGCTTTTTCCATAGGACTCTATCTTTAGGCAGAATTAACAACAAAAGGCTGGAGAACCAGCAAATTATTCAACAGCGGCAGTGACTACAGAGACAAGATGAAGGGACGATGATGTCTCTAAATGGCTTGCACAATGAGCCACTTCCCAAACAACTGCCATTGCACCTACTTGCAAAGTGCAACATCTCTGCCAGCCACAGTGCAGTTCTAAAATCAGTATTTCTCTCTAAAACACCATTTTTATGCTCCACAGAGTCATAAAACATGGCAAGACACTGTATATGGTGCTACAGCAGAAGCTAATTTGTACCAGTGCTGCAGGTGCCATCCCAGTACATGGAGAAGTCCACTGCCTGACTGGCCTGCGCTTAGCCAGGGCACTGACAGACCTTTTGTCAACAGACGCATACGGTGTATTTTCAAAACCAATTTTAAGTTAGCCTGGAGGCCACTTGACCTGCCCTCCAACCAAATTATTTGTTGGTGAAAATTAAGATCCAAATCACTGGAGACTGCCAAATGGAAGGTACAGCTCCCCACACATCATTTTTTAAATGCAGAAAACAAGCCAAATGCAAACTGAGGTTAATGCAATATATACAAGAAAGAGAAATAAGATTAGATGTGATGTATGTGCCAAAAGGCCTTCTGCAGGCAAGGGAAAAAAGAGAATAAGGTTAACATCTTTGATTTTTCCCCTCCCCCTCCACAAGAGCTGAGAGGAATCTTCATAGCAGCAAGGTCAATTCTAATCTTATTTCCTTATTTCTCACAGTTATTTCATTCCCTTCATTCCCATTTTTTAAACTTTGCAGCAAAAATATTTTTTCCAGAAATCTCTGCAATTCAGGATCAGTTAGATATCAGAGCAGCTCATTTTAAATAATTAACATGAGACATACAAATAAAGAAACCTCTTTAAACAATAGCCACCTGCAACAAATATTCTAAGAAAATGCACCCTTTTCTTCTTCTGAATCGTTGCTGCCTCTCATGAAAACATTAACATTTTGCACACAAAAAAATGATGTAATTAGCAAGAACTTTCTCTATTTCTGTTCTCATTATTGCTGATTACCAGAAATTATCAGGCAAATAATGGCTGCTTTCTCTTTTTATGATCAATTTATTCACTCTCCATCTGATTTCTTTGGTGATGAACTGAAATTTAGGCTCTTGTGTCTATGGCACTTTGTGAGAGAGAGAGAGAAAATGGGGTGAGGGAGAGGGAGAGAAATTAAACAGCAAGTATGTGTAAAGTGTCAGAAAGCATTTAAATTATCTGTGCCAACTTACAATTTTACTTCAAGCCCTGCAATATTTTCTTACATTTTTGTTAAAATCACAGCTCCTAGAATCATCTGATTAGTCCAGACTTCATTTATTAATTGTAACAATAAATAAAATCAGCTTCTCGCATAGCAAAAAGATTGAAAGCATGTTTTCAAAATAAGCTTGAAATGACCAAAAGGCTTAAAAGCTCCAGACGAGTAAAGCCATCCCCCAAAAATTTTGAGAGAGAGACCCCAAATCTCATCATTTCAAAGCCCCTGTCATAATTTTGGGGTGATAATACTGGTTTTCCAGTAGGAGGGCAAGACTCTGTTACCATGGCAGCTGGCAAGAGATAGGGATTGCTTCCACTTAAATACCAAAGCACAGCCAAGTTTTAGCAGTTGCAGCAAAAGCTATCTGGGAACACTGCTGAAAAAAAAAACCCACCCAAAAACCTGTGCTGAGTTCTACATTGCCAGAGCTCTACTGCTATTACTATCCAACTACCTAATTTAAATCTATTTGGCATATATCTTTGCAAGCTGCAGTCAATCTTGAGACTATTCCATAGACACCCCTTTATTTTTTATGAGGGTTAGGAAAGATTTCTCTTGCTTGAACCACTTAATACCCTGTTGTTTAGGGAACAGTTGAGCAGGCTCATCTTCTGCCTGGGAGGACACCCCCTCCAGCCCCCCTCCAGGGAGCTCTTCCCTGCAGGCACAACAGCGGTTCCCATACTTAAGACCAGGCAAAATGATTTGCTTTTCAAAATGGAGAAAGAGAATACTATTCTCAGCCTGAGACTTTGCATTTTAAGCTTTAGCCTGGAGCAAATTATTAAGGCAGAGTTACTGTCTAAATCCCTGGAAATAGGGGTTTATAGCGAAAATACTGACAGATCCATAACTATAGCCATGCAAATACAGCAGATAAAAATGTGTATAAATGATAATGTAATTTAATGGCTTAAAGAATTTTTACTGGGGAGGAGGGTAATGCCTGCTTTATTTTGACAGTGTAAAATGTCAGAGCAGAATCCAAGGATGTAGCAGAGTCATACTCTATACTTCTTGGAGATTATTTGACAAGAACAATTTCAGTGTTCTATTTAATGCACTTACGACAAATTTAAGTGATGAATTGATGCCTGAGAGACAGTGTGGCTAGAATTAGGAGAACAAATTTTCTTGTTATGGGAGCAGCTACAGGCCAGTTCAGTGCTGATAGGCATACTAAAAGTTAGGTAAAGGAAATCTGAAAAGAGTATTCTGTCAGTGGCAGTGAAAGTGGAAAGCTATATATTTATTAAACCATAATGTCACCAGGTTATACTTTGAAGTACCTCAGAGGCACTGACTCCTCAAAGTCTATGGATACAAGACAAGGATCAGAGGCTTTCTGGAAAAGTTGGTTTGCTAAGAAAAGCAAGCATTACTGTACAACTCCAGATGTCACTTTTAGTCAAATATCATATTATTTCATTGAGCTCCTCTAATATGGAGTAAAATTGAACAAACTATTCTGTAAAAATGAACCTTCACTGAATAACAGTGGAACGAAGTCAGGCATCATTCTAGAGGTCTCATTTTTGTATCATTTTTCATGCTCAGTAAATAGTTACAGCCGTGTTGAAATCTGCAATTACTGGAGGTCTAATCCTGCCAATGTTCTAGACATAGGATTTTGGGGGAGATATACATCCATAAAGAATATTGTACTGGACATTTTTAAAGCATAATGGCAGAGAAAAGCCATATGCAAGGAACATTTTGTAGAACAACTTAAAAAGGAATCATGCCAGCTTTCAAAGATTTTCTGGGCAGAAATCTTCTGACTCAGGCTTCATCAACATCACCAAAATCATGAAGACATCTCCCACTGGTTTTCACCACAGTGAACTGGTGACCTGCTTCTCGAGAATTGTGAGCTTGATCTGAGAAACTGCATTTGTTTTGTAGGATATGAAAAATCTTAGGGATCTCAGTCAGCCAGTAGCAAAAGACCTGCATCTGGGTTTATAGGACTTGCAGAATGGTTACAATTTGTACAACCGTGCATTTTCAATGAACTGTTTTAAATTATTTTCCACTGAAAACGAAACATTCTTACTCATAGCACTGAAGCAAGCCTGTACAACAAAATGCTTAGTTCAATGTGCTGCATCCTTGAAACTCACCATAGAACTGGCATCAGCAGAGATTTAAATTAGGATAGAGTCCAATGTGGAGTGAGACCAGAGATGCACGTTGCTCTCTTCCAGGTCTTTCAAAGAAGGAAGAAAGGAGTAACACTTGCTATCGGAACAGCATCTTGGGTATTAATCAGAGAAGAGTACACAAAACCTGCTACTCTTCTGTAGCAGATTTCATCATTAATGGCTTGGAATTCAGCTAAAAAATTAAAGCTGCTACACCAAAAAAAAAAAATTTCAAAGAACAACAGGAAAAGCTGGACTGCTGAGTTTCTACCAAAGTTATTTATTGGGACTGAAGATGTGGGTCTGAAACATAGGTGTAACTCTTGCCTCTCACTTGAGATTCGATAAATGGGATCCATGAAATCTAGATATAAAACTCTATCCTGTTCCTTCTGAAGACTGGTCCTCACACAACAGATAGGAAGCATCAGTACCTTATTACACACTGATTACGGCTATTGCCTGTTGCCCTTATACATCATGGTATCACAATTTGTGCAATTACCGCCTCAGGCAGATGATGTAGCACACCCTCGGGAATGACAATTTAGGGAGCTGAGACACATGGCTGATAAGTACTAAGGGTAGAGCAATCTAAAATGCAGGGGTTGTAAAGTGCTGCCTGATCTATATGCTCAAAATAGTCCACATTTGCAGAAAGTTATTGAAAGGAAAGGATGGCCACTTGGTGAAGGAACAGGGCTCAGGAGATCTGGATTCAGTGTCTAGACCTGTCAACATGTAGCCTTAGCAATGTAATATGTTGCACTTTTTTGTCCATTTGTAAAACAGAAATTATCTTTCCTTCCCAGAGTTTGGAGAAATATGCAAATGCAAGTGCAAAAGACCATTTACTCTGCACAGGCATACCTAAGCTCAGGATCTGCAGGATCTAACATAAATAGTTAGGTGCTGACATCCTTAAGAACACCGTATGTTTAAATTAGGGATGATGCTCTGAGTGCAGATTCAGGCTGAGAATCAGACTAAAAGAAGTTCAAGGTGAAAACAGCAGAACGTGCTACTGTTACTGCTTCTTCCAAGCTTTATGCATTAATGAAGTTAGAAGATAGGATGAAACAGATTGTATATGCTTGTAAATACTGTAAATGCAGATGATGTACGTTTTTTTCAACATTTTTCATATTTAAGGTCCATTGTAGTTGAAGAGTTATGCCAGATATAAGGACTTATTAAATGCAAATATGAAGACTAGCCTCTCTTAATCAAGAAGAAAAATGAACAATCAACAATTCAGGTAGCATCCCCATTAAATCAGGTTGTTGAGTCCATGGAATCATCTGTATACGCTTGTGGACTTTATGAAATCTTCAAAACCAGATCTATACTTCTCTGTGTGCATTCATGGTCTGGCCTGTTTTCTTCCATAGAGAAATAAACCATGGACCTATTTGATTTCAGGTTGTTTTACCAACCAGAAACTTATAACAGAAAGTTATAATTGTATATACACAGTTTACAAGTTGGCTTACTCTGTTTATTTTCAACTATTGAACTTGTTGAACTATTACATGATGACTCCTATCCCCAAGCCTAACCCAAAAATTAAAGCTCTGAGGGGCAATTTGGCTTCCAATTAAAGATAATATTATTGCTCCGTTACTAAAACAGGCTACTTCCTATGAAATTTGGATTAACTAGGAAGATATATCCATGGCAAATCTAGAGCACAATGAAGTTACCCTGGACCAAATCTTTCTCCTTTTTATTTTCTATTAACTTTGTGGTCACTTACCCAGCTTTGATGAATTTAAGAGAAAAAATGGAAATTATTTATTTATTTCTCCCCACCCCCATGCCTCCCTCTTCTAATGGCTATTCCCACTAACATTTAAATTTACCCGCTAACATTATAGTCAATATTTTTACTGTTTGAAAAGAATGGAGATGTCTAGCAATTTAAAATAAAAGTCAAAACAGGAATTCTCCCAAACCTTATTAATACTTTGGGATCTGAAGACAATCATTAAAGCAAGAAAAGTTTACCGTGACTATATTTTTTAATTCCCATACTATTCTATTTTATCAAAAGCCATGCACTAAGTGATCAAATTAATCTGAGGCATTTAGAGCAGGGACCATGTGGTAGCTCGCAAAGCATTGGTTTTTCACAATAATTTGGATATGGCAAGTAGCCAAAGGACTGCTCACAAACATATGGTTATTTATTTCCACTAATCAGGCACTAATACAGCCTGTTTGCTACATTACTTTATAAATATAACAAGCTTTAAAAAAAAAAAAAAAAAAGGGACCAGAAGTGCACAAAGCAATTAATGAAAACAGCCCAGAACAGCGTGTAGAATCACTAGCATCCTGAATCCCAAAGTGATTTGCTAAATTCTTTTTCACTATCACTCAGCAAATCCCCACAGACTGGCTCCAGCTTAATCTACTGTAGCACGTTTGACTCCTTTGTTTAATCACATCTGAAATGGCGTCTTCTAGAGTGACACATCAGCTGAAAAAGTTTAACTGTTGTTCTGAAAACAGCATCGATCTATGTTTTATTATAAAGGCTGTAAGAGATCTCTTTCTGTGAAAAGAAAAGGTGAGGGAGCGGAGTCCAAGTAAGTGGCAAGAAGAACAGGGTAAATTTATTTTGGTAAGAAATAAATTCACTTGAAAATGCATTTAATTCTTCCAGCTCTTTCCCTGAACTTAGATTCTTTACTCTTTGCCAGGTGCCACAAAAGAAATCCTTAGTGGCCCATGGAATGCTTAATGACAAACAAAATAACAATTTTTGAAAGAAAATTATATCAGCAGAAAATATATTAAAAAAAAATCCGAATATGGTTCTTCCTGATTACCCAAATCACACAGCCTTTGTTTACAGTTCCCAAAGCAATTCTGCCACTGCTACTTCCCAGAATCAGCCAGAGCTTTGAGGTGGGTCCATCAAGATCTTTTCCTTATTGTTAGCAAACCAAAGCCTGTTTTTTTAGAATGCAAACTGGGATGATTGCACTTCTTAAACAGAGAAAACTAACAGTAAACCAGAGGAGAGATAAAAAGAGTTTATAAGCAGTAATCTCCCTACCAGCTGTGTCCTTGTAGGGAAACTCTCACTTCAAGACCTGGATTCAGAAAACTGTGCTTGGTCCCATCTAGTCTCTAGGAAGCTTCTCCTTCCATCACCATGAATACTGGTGCTGAAACTTCCCTGCATAATCTTGGCTTGTGCCAAGCCTCTGCTTCCGTCAGGCTGGAGCCACCCATCCCTGCACATCTTCTGCGACTCCCAGATATCTCCTGCTTCCAAAATGCCTTACTTGATCAAGGCACAGCTTTCTCAAAGGAGGGTAACACACGTGCTGAGGGCAAACATAAGAGATGCTTTTTGTCACATATTCAAATAACTTTTGAAGGCAAACCACAAGAAATTCAACACATTTTATGGCACAGTTTTCCTAAGACAACTGTGTAATCAGAGATGGGAGGGCAGGAACCTGATCCTCTGCTGGGAAACATCATGCTTCTGGACCACCAGAGCACATTTTCATTTTTTTGAACAGACAAATCTTAGGTGAGAAGAGCGGGTGTTGAACTGTGGTCTTAAATAAGAGTAATTCCCTCTGATGGGATCTCACTAGGGATCCTCAATAGCTCATCTGAAACCACTGCTGCACAAATCATCATCACGAGATCTGTTGTATGCTAATGAAGAACACTGACTTCACTATTCAGTTATTCAAGATTAAACGATGTGGTTCACAATCAGAAAATGGAGCTAGAGGTTACAGATTCTGAGGCTGCCAGAACGAAGAAACAGCAACAGCCTAATGTTTCAATTTGGCATTCAGTGAAGATAAAAGCCACTGGGAATAGGTTACGGAATATTTTCTCTGTATATACAGTAACTACATGACCTACAGCGTCACAATCATTTACTTCTTCAGTCTTTTGCAATATACTAATAGTTGTTAAAAAATAATGGCCAAATACTTTATTTTTAATAGGAACAGATATTTTTCTGTTAGAGAAACTAAAAAAATCATCATGATAAATTGGTAAGTAAAATATTCTTTTACCTTCTTCTAATGAAAAATAACTGAATGTCTTTTACATAAAATTTTGTGGAGTATTCAGTCCTTGCCTGAATGTATAGAGCCAGAGCTTCATCATCAATTGATCTATTTCCTGAGGTTTAAGCTCCACAAAAGAAGTTTACTGGATAAGAAAGCTGACACAACCTTATCCATAGTAGCACAAATAATGCTGGTTAATTATACTAGAAGATACACTGTCATTTTAGAATTTGCATATATGGAAGGCTTATTAATAGTGATTACTAATTTTCATTTATCAGGCAATGCCTTAACAAATTCCATGTCTTTTGGAAATAAGGAAATGAAGGCAAAAGAAAGGAGAGACAGGATATCAAATTTCCAACCCTGAGCAAGGAACAATACAACTTCTGCAGTAGCAGCTAAATCTTCAGAAACATGCAGGTTATCACGCTGAGGGATTTTATTACCCAGCAGTGGAAATACATGGGTAACATCTGTGATTGTTGGGCAGTGGACATGTGCCAAACCTTCACAAAAGCATGAGACATCCTGGAGAGGGAGAGGGAAGAAAAAAAGAAACTTAGGCTGCTGAAGTGCCAATAATGTTTGTAAACTAAAGCCGGTGTAGCAGACAGCAGGACTGCAGAGGAAATTCAAGGCAACAGTCAGAACAGTCAGTGACCTTCCTAAATTATTAAAAATGTGTCATTTGTCTGCAGCCTGAAAACTTACTTGAAACTCACAATCAAGATTTGAATCCCACTTCTGGTTCTGGATAAATAAAAACTATTTCTCTATGACCCATTGAGCCTAATTTGAATCCTGCTATGGAACTTTCCTAATTAACCCATTGGGTATTTTCTTCCACTTTCTTTAAACCACTATTGACGTTTGCTTTAGCGCATCCACACATGGGAGCACCAATCAGACTCTTTGCTTGTATAACATGCCAGATTTAAGCAACAGCAAAACAACCAAATAAATCCGATTTCAGGAAAACATTTTTTTCCTCTTGGGAAGGATGTATCTCAAGTTGACCTACTGAAAATCCCAGCAATTCAACTTACTTTGTTAAAGCTATAGAAACAGAGATGCTAAAGATCAAAAGAAATCAGGACATACAAAAGTAAAGACGTGCATGGTTAAATAGTGTTGGGTACAAAGATCTATACACCTAATATGAAAAGCAAGGTCAGTTGTAGGATATGCTTAATACTGCTCTTTTTGACACACCCTGGCATAGAATGAAGCATGGAAGCTAGCCTGTACTTATAGTCCTCCTTCCTTAAATCCAGCCGGTTTTTAGCTACCTTGATGACCCTCGGAAGGCGCTGTCGCTCAGGGGAATGGATGGTAGAAAGCAGGCTCAGATTTATGGAACTCGGAAGACAACTTGTGCTGATGATGGCTTGCCACCTACTCTCCAAGATCTCCCAAACATTAGGACCACATCTTACTGAAAAATGGAACAGTTGTGACAGATCATTATACATTAGTACCCCTGAGTCTAGTTAGGACTCTCAATAATCCAATTTTTTCAGAAGGCCAAATAACTTCATTGTATCAAAAAAATGTGACTCATCAACATTGCTCATAGGAATACTGTTTTCCACTTCAACCAAAGGCTGTTTGCCTTAAGATCCTGAAGTTCTTTCAGGCAGAACTTCTTCTGAGGACAAGGAGACTTTGCCTAAGAAAAGCCTGAGTAGTTGATTTTGATGACAAACTACCCTAAATTTGAGGTGCACTATTTCCAGTAAGACAGTACATAAGTTAGCATAACGCCTCCCTTTCATTTACAATGATGGAGGTACTAACTCCAAAATTCAATCCAAGGTTTCTCTGCCTTAAGAGGCATGATTAGTTTAAATTTCTGGAAGTGGGCTTTTTTCCATTATCCATATTTAAATTAAGTTCCCTTGAGATGGAAGAAAAGCAAGGAATTTTTATCAAGAGACTAATAATATAACCAGTGAAAAATCTGAGCATTTTTATATTGAATTTATAAATCATGCTAGCAGTAACTAAACTGTTTAAATAATATATAGAGTTTAACTATAACATACTTATTGGCATAAGTAATTTTAGTGCTTTTTAATGTAACAAATCACTCAGAAAATATTCTCAGTTAATCATTAGCATACTCAAGTCTAGAGAGAGGTATATGTATTGTTCACTTTATAATTTGGAAGAAATGGCTGAGTCATAAAACCTCATATTGTGTGCCAATTGATTTATGATTTCCTAAAGACGTTTGGGTACCCTGACAAAAGTATCAATTTCTCTCTGCATTAAAAGATACCGTCTGCAGATAGAATATCACGTAATTAAACTCAGGAGCAGGAATTAATTAAAATATACATGTATGAGAGTGCATAGACTTATATTTGTGTTTATTACAGAAACAGTAAAAAATACCTGCCAGGACAGATAGGGGTGAAATTAGCCTCTTCCATATCATCACTATTTGCTACCATATTTATCACAAAGTCAGAACGCCAAAGCTTCGTAGTAGTGACTACATGAAGATACTGGGGGCAGGGGGTATAATTTTGGGCTGTGACTGAGTCAGGCAGCAATGCTGAACAGATTTCATGGTCTCATTCTGCGTGCAATGGTTCATTCTGAACATCGAGCCACCATCTGTCCCCACCCACCCCAAACTGCAAAATCTGTAGGTCCTTATGAAGCAGCAGCTCTGAAATATTTAGAGGGCTTGAAGCTTGTCTTTGCAGCTTCCCTTGTTTCCTCCTACAAAGAAGCCACAAGAAGGGTTACAGAGTGTACAGTTCAGAGATATTTTCTGAACAATTAGGTGGAATCCACTTAGAGCATTCAGTGCGAGAAGGGACCAGAGCTCAGAGAGTTCAAACCAGACATACTCTATTGTCAGTCTTGGTTACGTGACATGACATTTTAATTAGAAGGGGTCGAAGCTGAGAATTTGTGTTAAGACCCAGATCTGAACTTTCCCAGATTACTATCACAGTAAAGAGTTGAATTGGGTGTTGTTTTTCAGTCCCGTCTCTCATTTTCGTATTGGAAATACTTCTCTATTCACATTATTATCAATATTCACCCTATAACTTTAAGGAGTTTTCCTTAAAATTTCAGGTATCGTCTGTATTCTTCTTGCTCTTTCAGTGACAAATTCCTGTTCAACTGATGTAGTTATTAGAAAAGCATAGATCTTTGTGGAAATCATTATTAGAAGTACAAGTATTTTGATATAATTACATTTTAGTTTTTTTGATTTTGTAAATTTGCTTCTTTGTTGAGTGACAAATCATTTACTTACAGCATTTTAAGACAAAAGAAATAACTCAGACTACAGTCGAAATACGGGAGGCCTCAGGTTTCTCAAAACCAAGATGCCAGATTCACATGCAAGTTTTCAGCAGTTGGAAATACCCTAATTCAACATGCTGTGTAGTTTTTATGCTACTATGTAAACTTAATTGACTTACTCTGTTAAGGGTATTCTGTGATTCTATGACGAGATCGTCTGTAATTGAGAGATTTGAGATGAAACGGTGGGTTTGAAAAAGCTGAAAACTGCCTGCTAGCTTCAGTTTATTTTTTAGGCCCAAACCACTTAGATTATCAATTAGCTCGAAAAAACTATTTCTTCTTCAGATGTTTAAATATTAAAAAGGGAAAAGTCCACAAAAAACATAGATTAAAGCCAAAACAGATGTCTTCCATATAAATATGAAAAAGATTAGCACAGCCATTACAAAAACAGTATAACATAATTAATGTGTAAAAATTGCTTGAGATTATTTAACCTTCATACAATAGTCTTCGCACATTAACCACGCATTTGAGTTCAGGAGGAAAGCAAACGTGGTTCCATCAAGGTCTTTTGCTTAGAGCAGTGTTTCCACTGCCTTGTACCCCTAAAGAAAAATATCTACAGAGAAGCAGGCCAGAATACTTGGAAAGCAGAATGATTTCTTCTCATATAGGAGTATGCTAAGATAGAGTCCCCTGTAAGTTAAGCAGGCTGCAAAATTAGTTCAAGACACAATATTTCTCCAATATTTTACTATTTCTAGTGTATATCTTTTCAAATAAAGTGATGGCTCCTTAAAACGTTCCTTTGTAATCTACTGAAAGGGAACCCTAGTGCTTTTCAGAAAACATCATATGTAAGAAGAAACTCACCCAAATACACAGATGTTTCATAGGAAATTTTATCTGATTGATTCCAGGCCGATAATAATCCAAAACTGGGCATTCTTTGCATTACACTCATGTATAACTTTTGTGCTCCCTCATATCTAACACATCTGCCTGCACATAAAACGACCATTTTTCTATACTGAGCTAAACTTTCCACTATGATTCCCTTCATCTGTTACTGAAAAATATAATTAATTTGCATTGTAAGTTCTAGTGGACAGGAATGCTTGTCTTGATTTTATTTTAAAGCATCAGGGACACATGTAATGACTTACCAATAAATAATATTATAACCTTAAGTTCCTATGGTCAATAGCACTATGGTAACTGGAGGCAAAAGAAGGGCGTAGTTGAATTATTCTGATCCTTTCATCTCACCCAACTGAGGCACCAATATTTTTATTGAAATGATATGTTATGCTTATAAAGACAAATCTTTCAACTGTCATCTTTTCTTTTGGCTAGAAAAACATATTCATACCAACTGTGAATTTCCTCATCCTTCAAGCCCAGTCACTTTGTCCAAGTTGTTCAACAGCCATCTATTCATTTCAGTGTGATTGGAGGATACACTCGAAATATCTCAGGGGACTCTCATGACCTTGTTATATTAGCCCTCCAAATGGATATAAATTTTATTCCATGGTTCAGCAGACATAGGTTCTATTCATGGTTCTGTGAAGTGAACCTAGAAAAAAAACCCAACACTCTGAGGGCCATAATATTCCAAAATAGAAGCGTTAAGGAAGGCTTTAAATCTGTGTGTGCGCTCCTGAAAAAGCATCTGGCAAACAGTCCTTGTATCTTCCTACCATCAATCAGAACTGAAAGAGAATACAGGAGGCACATTTTCTTGGGCCATCTACACTGCTGCGTAAAATGGACTCTGAGCAGCCTCCAGGCAAAACTGGCCACACGGATGCATCCCTTGTCTGTTGAAGTGTGCTCCGAGTTGTGTGCGGGACAAGCCCTGTTGCATCCCAGACCGTACGATCTTGCATGTGAACAGCCCTGGTGCTCTGCGCAGCTTTCAACTGTCTCATCTAGCTCTGTTGGTACGATAGCTGCGTAAGGGGAAAACCACTAATTTTTACAGATACAGTTATTTTATATAGGGCTTTTAATAATTTTTTGGCTTGTCTTTGGAATGTAAGTAATTTGAAGCATGTATTCTGGAGGGACGAAGCATCCATGACACAGCTCTCTGAAGTCAATAGTCCAGCTAAATCCACATCATGAAATGAAATTCTAAGCCAGATTTTCAAAAGATTTGGTTTCAGTTTAACTCAATACACACTGAATTCAACAATAAAAATCCTAGTCTTAGAGGGAGCAGTTTTAGGTCAAGACCATTCAGTTTCTTTCTGCATACTTTTCAAAACCATGTACAAATACCTCCCTCCAAGCACATTTATAGATTTTGTCTCCAGGGTTGCATCTTAATATCAGGGAAAATTTCTGTTTAAAGGTGAATGGAAAGCATAGGATAGACATTCTAGAGTCTTTCCTCTTCCCCTGCCTTGTCTGCAAATACACGCATCCCGGGGACAAAGGATTTATTACAAGCTAAAGAGGAAAATTTTTGTGGGTGCCCTTTGACAAAAGGTACCAGCACTACACTGCACAGGGACGAAATAATACAATTTAGCCTATTGTATTCTTGCAAAGGAAAAGGTTAAAGTAGAGAATGAGTTTTTATGGCTCAGCTCAGAGGAAGGATTAGCTAGGAAAGGTTGTTGATACCCACTGAACAATACTTAGAGTTGCCTTTTGTGCTGTATTAATTTCCATCAATAGAACAGCAGCCAGGAGAATTATAAAAGGACAGCTGGACCCCCAAATGGCTGACATCTCTATAAGATCCAGGTGATTGCCTACCAGGGATCACAGACATGCATTAAACATGTTATAAGATATGAAAAAATCCTTCCTGAATCTGACCAGTTGGAGTGCCTTTTTTCCCTATCTAGTACCTTCAAACAATCCCAGATAGCTAGATGTATATCTCAGGAAAAAACTGTTCAAGAGCTCCTGCTGCCTGAAGGATGTGGTCTGAGAAGTCAACTCAAACTTCTCTGGGGCTTCTGTAGGCATTTTAAAATGTTGAAAGGAAGATACGCTTCAAGGATAGTGCTCTACTGAGGTCCTTGGTTCTCACAAAAGAGAGAAATCACTAATTTTTCATTAGAAAAAAAAATTAAACCCCACAAGAATACCAGAAGGGAAATGTAGTAAGATGCTTAATAAGCTTAAGCAGCATACTTGTTTATGCATTTATCTTGTTTCAAGAAATTAGATTTTTTTTAAATATCTGCTATTGGCCATACAGTATTTTGCCGCCTCTGTTTCAGAAATTTAATTTAGTCCCATTCTTAAATGTTTAGCATGCATGATGGTTTGTTTCCTAATCTACCATGAAAGAAACTCAGAAAATGTTTAAATTTATCTTTTTTGTAGGGAAGGGAAGAGAAGGGAGGTAATCACAGCATTGTCTCTAATGTAGTTTCATGCTTTCCTTATAGGCATTATTAGATTAAGCTGATAGCTCTCAAACAAATTTTGCCACCAGTGATGATCCAAAGACATTTTCAATTATAACCTTCCAATATTATGCATCTCATCATTATGACTTAGTAGATGGAAGAACCGTGCAGTAAAAGCCTTCATTGAGGAAGTTTTCTCATATCAATGTTGAACACATTTTCGCAAAGATTGATTCAGAGCAGAAATTTGTCTGTCAACTTGCATCCTTAGTCTTTTGCTATTGTCACTAGATAAAAATGTCTTTTTTTGCTGTTACGTTTTTTTCCTTATCAAGAAAACAGTATTTAATTCTGAAGTACATGGATAATATCAAGCAGATTATGCCACATTGGCCTATTTTTTCTAGCAAGACCAGGATCCAACCTTAATGCCTTTGCCTCAGCAAAATAACAACTCTCAAAGTGTTCTGTGGTTGTTTTTCTTGCTGCTGCAAGTTCTTTGCTGTGTTAAATTAACTGAATGGGTTTTGTGAACAAAATCAGTATAACAAGTTGTATTTTTCCTGCCAGCATGTTGGCCTTCTTACTTGTGGAGTCTAAGAAAGCTTGTGCTCAGGCTTTCTTTTTTAATCTTCTACCAGACACAGGCTGATACCGTGGTTGTTACTCAGTCTATTCCACCTTTCTCCTTGAAAGGCTTCGGCTGTATGTTAGTAAGCAGCTCTGCCTGATGGATTCTCATTAAGCTGCAGCTTTCGTGAAGGTTTCACTGCAACTGCCATTTATCTCACACCTGAAAGGATACGCTTCCTGTAAGACAGGTGGATTTTAAGCATCCTTTTTCTGTCTCTAGTGCTTTCACTCGCTTGCTAAAAACTTGTAGCAGATACTGTAAGTTATTAGGAGCAGTCATCAAACAGAGGGATATACTGGGGTCTGCAAGAGTCTTAAAAATCTAGGGTTGGTTACAGGAAGGTGCTGAGAGATCTAAACTCTCTTTGGTGTCAATAGAATTTGAGGGCACTCGGTGCATCACAGAATCTGGTTCCTAATGCAGCTCAGACCAAAAACACATTAGTGTTCATCCTGGAACAGATGGAAACAAATCCCTCGCCTGGCTTGTATGGCTTCAGTCTGTATTTTAGGCAAAAAAACCCCAGCAACTAATGATTTTCTTCAGAACTGTAAAACCACAGAGAAAAAGCAAGGCAAGCCAACATTCCTTGTTTGGAGCCCAATGACATCCTGTAAGAAATCAGGATAGATCTGCAAAGCCTTTTTTTTTTTCCTTTATAAATCCCACAAGCAAGAAAAGAAACGTTATGGAAGACAATTCAAGCAATAAATGGACATTTGAATTTTAGCCTGCAAATAAAAAGTACAGTGCTAACATCGTCTGCAGCTCTTTGACTTTTTTTGCAATATACTTCAAAAAGTATAGCTGGTCCTCGGACTTTAAATGATTGAGAAGCACAGGCTTAAACTGTTACTCATGGAAATATAATGGTCGCGGAGAATTCAAACAACCTTTATGTATCTGTCAGCTGGAACTATAACCCTACTGCTCTCTCACAGTATGTTGAGGGCACACTTGTTTGAAAAGTGTTGCTGCTATCTTCAGGTCTCCATGTTTTAAATGTAGGCAGTTTCCCAGAGGGTGGCAAAACCTTTCTCCCAAGAAAACAACCATTAAATGCAGTCACTGCAGCATAAACCTAAGCAACCAACCATCCTTTCTTTCTCAAGTTATTTAACACAACATGCTTCTGTGAAGCTCTACACAAACTTAAGAAGCCTGTATATACACAGGTGTAAGTACATGTGTTTGTGTGGCCATGCATAAGACTATTAACATTCTGTACTAGTGTCCATCTGATCTCAAAGCCAGATGCTGAAGCTCTCCGCAGGTACATTATAGCTGCAGAGATTCAGTTGTGGAACTGAGTGCAATTCAATAGCCATTATCTGTGGCAGGGTTAAGATGACAATGCAAAACCCCTGACAATCTGTCATCTTTCTGATGTGATAGCACAGGATTCCTGATGTTTACAAGGAGCCCTGGAATAACTACTATTATATTACAAATGCACTGATAGCGAACAGCCAGCAGAGTTGTTTATAACACAAATAACAAACCTGATATATTCAGGCCAAATAATTTGGGAAATGTAGAAGACAAATACACCAGACTGAGATCAATGATCCAGCTGAAGCTGGAAATCATCTCAGGGATCAAGACCACAAACTTGCAGAGTGCCTTATTTTATAAAATGCTAGTATTTCCCTTTGGCTTCAAGGGAAATAGTCACTGTATAAAATCACACAGATGCCTAAATCTGTGCTGGATATGTTCCCAAAAGCTGAACAAAGAAGCCAAGAAGATGGACTAATTGTATAGTCCAGAATAGACAATTCTAAAAGCCAGAAAAAGATTATTTTGTAAGAAAATGCTCTAAACTTCACCCAGAATTTGAGCAGGAACAGCATCTAACCATATTAATACTCTACAGAATTACAGGTTTTTACCTTGTTCACCTAAACCTGTTTGCTGCAGTATTCAGAATTGATCTAAAAAATTTGCAGTGTCCTTCCCCTTTTTTTCCTCCTTTTCCCTGTATGTGACCAGTGATAGATGGGATATGGTAAAGAATAATTGCTTGCATTTAAAATGCACATTTTCAAATGCTAGGCTTTATTTTTGGGGTACAATTTATACCTCCATCTGCACATGAATTGCTGGTGCAAATATTAACATTTGAATGGAAAATGACCTGATTTATGACTATGTGCCAGGTTGCTAGCTATGCAAGTGCTAAATCCATATCCCCAATTCCAAGGGTAGGCAAATTCACTGAAACTGTATCTCAGCCAGGATAGAAACATGTTCCTTAAATATCTGTAACCATTGGTGGTGAGGTGCAATTCCAAAAGGCTAGAGATGGCTTACTTGAAAGTAGAAATAATAGAGGTTTCGTGCACAGGTGTGTTATAAGTAATATTTTGGCACTGGTTTTACTTCTTTATTTCCAGGAAGAAAGAAAATTAGATTAAGAAGGCAGGGTTCAGAAATATAGGCATTCTCCATTCTAGAAAAAGCATATAGACTGCCCTCTTATTGTAATGCAGCTCCATTGCAACTGGCTTGTCTTCGGTTTTAATCTGCCATTTACAACTCCACCTTCTACAGCTCCCACACTTTGGACTTACATCAAGTCCTTCATCTCAAAAGTTCAGGGAACTTCACCAGTCAATGATCAGACTCTTCCTGTGGAACAGTCAGACTGCATATAAATGAAAAACTAAGGCACAATGTGGAAAAGTAAATTCTCCGTAGGGCTTCTATGGGTAGGCTTCAATATTTCTATTTTCATTTTCCAGTCTGCTCCCTTATTTTGGATTAATAAACTTTAAGTATGCAAAATATTTGCTTCTACAATTAAAAAAAAAAATCTATTTACCAGGAAGTACAAATATTATCCAGAGACCAAGGAGATGAGGCAATGACATCTAAGTTCCATCATTTATAAAAGATGGAAAACTTTTGCTAACTCTCCTGAAGTCACTGAGCAAGGCTAAGAGTCTACTACTGAAATGCAATAAAAAGGACAAAATGTGACATTAAACCTGTAGAAAAATTAAACCAATTGCACAGAAGCAGGAAGACAGAAGAAGAAGAGTATGTCTCTCGCTGAAGAGAGACACGTAAGGAAGCACATTCATGTATCAGCAAATCAAGAAAGTGTCTGAGACCTATATGTGCACAGAAGTAAAAGACAGATCTGTGATGATTTAGGCTGCATTTTGGGTTTTAGTCAAAGATGCTCTTGCAGTCAGTTCTGGATACCCACCATCTATCTATCATGCTAACAAGAATACCCTGATAACTGGCAAAACTAGGTATCCCAACAAAACTCTCTAGGCTGCCACCCAAGAGGAATCACTCATTTGGATAGTCCAAAGGAACTCACTCACAGCTTTGATTCAAGGGGGCATAGGAAAGAGTGTAACTTCCAGCAATTCTCAGGACAGGGTAGCAACCTTCCTCAAAACCGTGGGAACAGGGAAAGAAATCTCTCACGAGGATACCAGAGAGTTGTCATGAGTATTCAAAATTACCAAGGAAAGAATACAACCCTTATCCAGACTTTTACTGTCACAGGAAGATAGTATAAACTCTTCTATAAACCCCTTTCTAATTAAACTTCCAAAGAAAAAATAATACTTACTAAGCCCATTTATCCAAACTTTTAAAGATTATTTATATGTTTCAAATATTACATTAACAAATGTTGACAGTTTTCCAATTAAGAAATTAGAATCCTGCCAATAAAAACAAGCAAAGGGAAACAAAAGACAAGATTATGAGAAATAGTTTCCATAGCTCCTGAACACCTTTTAGACAAGAATAAAGGCTATTATTGAACAGTTAATCTGTCCTGACTGAGAGCAACAAAAAAGGGATGCACATCTCTTTTCTACTGGTTTGATATTCCCAGTGTATTTTGGAGCTTCTTTTCCTTTTTAACGAACTATTTAACCTTGGCAGAACACACCAAGAACACAAAGGCTGAGAGATAACATTATTTTACCGCACATAAGTTCAGCAAGGAATGATGATTGTTTCCAGTTTTTATCAGTTTTTTAAGAGCCATCTGATGCATATTATTATTATTACTTCTTAGTAGGAATATATTCACCCCAGCCCAATGTAACCCTAAAATGAACAATCATCATCCTGTTCATACACAGACAGATCTAAAATGTAAGATCCCATGGATGAAGATACTTAATGCTGAAACATGCTCACTGAATCACCAAGGGAAGCAGAGGGGAAACTTCCCTCCCGTTGAAGTGAGAAGGCATTGCTTAACCAGTCAAATACATGAGATCACACTTTGATCTAACAAAATGTCATGTGCCCCCCAAATAAATGAGAAAATGTTTCTCTTATGTAAGGGAGTAGAAAGTTGTCTCCTGAACACATTGGAGGGAGGGGGCACTAAGTCTGACTGGACCCTCAGTAGTGTTCCAAAACGAGAATGTGAAAAAGCCCTGTTCAGAAAGGCTTTGCTCCGATGAATGCAACCCAATGCGTACGGGGATGCGGGAAGACAGAACCTTTAACGAGGTGTATGTCAGCACCTGGATACAGGGAGACACACCTTTCAGATTTAATCCAGGTATTAGCAGATTAAGTATGGTTTTCTTATTGTTTCTTCACCTGTGTTTTTAGTTGTATTGTCTTTTAAGAATGTTGCATGTACTTTATTTGCATTTTATGCAGAGTTAAGAGAATTTTCAGAGACTTACTAATTGCTAGGTATTCTTCATCTGTGAGTACTAAAAACTTGTAAAGCAGAGTGCTGAGGCACCTAAACTCATGCTTCTGCTCCTCGATATGCTGGGGTTTGTTTGTTTGTTTGTCTGTCTGTTTTAGATACTCACAGGGTAAAAGGGTGTGCTCTTCGTTCAGGTGCAGGTACCACAGAGATCAGGAAAAGAAGAAAAGTCTTTCAGTGATCAGTAACAAACTGGAAGTTCTCATGCACCAAAATACTGGGAAATACAACTGAATCAGGTATTTAGGTAGCCACACATTAAAGTAATCCTTTTATTCCATACATTTCTTGTAGCGTTTCTTATTTAATGAGAAATTCATGGAGATACATGAAACTTGTGGATATTAGAAAGTTTACTTCTTTTTAATATGCATTATGTGTATTAAAAATATGGAGATGCAGAAAGACTGTGATTTGCTAGAGACAGCAAAGAAATGCTATTGCAAGAAGTGAACCCAAACTATTGTATGCAGGTGCTGTACTTCATCCACAAACTTAATATTTTCTGTCTGTGATGTCAAACAGTTTGAAGCATAAAAGGCCTCATAAGATCTTCTATTTGGTGTGAGTGAACCTTGTAGGAAAAAAAAAAAAGATACTATTTATGTTCATAAGATTCTAAATGCATCTTCTCTCATGCCTGAAGAGGTCTGGCACTTGATTAGGCTGAAGCAGACGATGCTGTCAGACAGACTTCACTCATACAAAGCTAACAGTCATGTACTATGACTGTGCCCCAGTTAAAAGTTTTATAATCTCAGGGGTGTTGCATTTCTGAGGCGAGTTGTGATGTTAACGAAAGGATCACAGTAGACACTGCAGTTCAAAGCATGTGTTCTCCGTGGACTGTTGGCTATTTTCACAACCAAAGACCAAGAAACATATTAGCTACATGCAAAGAGGTGTCATCATATTCCATTTATCAGAACTGATATTATTTCAAAGTTCTGAACTGAATTAATTTTGGAAAATACATACTAATTATATCTCAGATATTTTTCAATACTTAATGTATAGATTGATTCGTTACAGGAAAGTGTTCATTCTTGGTTTTGTCTTTTATCTGAACAAGAACATTAAGATACAATAGACTGAAATCTTAATAAGGTAAATTCGTATATTTCTTCATATTTATAAGAAAATATGCAGATTTACACTGACAACTGACAGCTATAAAGTTAAAAGAATAGTAAACCTCTGTTAAATGACCTACAGTACTAATGAAAATAATACTACCTACAAAATTCACCAGTCACACAGAATAGGCATAGCTCTGACATGCCAAAGTAAGCTTTCTTCCACCAAACTGCTGATGCAGTCCTCCATTGACCTTAGAGACCTCTGCCATAGACTGGCAGGTTATTTCATTGCTCTGAATTGACTACTGAAAACGTCTTCTTTTCTGTCAATTTGGTTCTTGGTTTCTCTGCTGAGGATATCAACTCAGTGGGCCAATATTCTGAATTATGTCACTATGATTTTCTGGTGCATGCATTTACTAATTCCCCAACTTCTAGCAACTCATTTCACTGCAGGCCACCAAAAGCTGTGAAGGTGATCCAGTAGAAAGGAAGCAGATCTTATTTAATCTGATCCATATCACACAATCCAAGCACGGAATAATTCTACAAATATAGTTAAAACTATATAAAGCACAAGATGAAAATATTCACATGTGGTACTTCACATGCTTGACCTGAATCTCGTTAAACATGAGTAGATACAGCCATGTAGTATCCCAGGGAACTATTGAGGTAGCACTCATACTACCAAATGATGTAGGTGAATGTATCAAATCAGCCCAAATACCGCCACAGCTAGATCTCTGCTGCCCTCCTGATAATCAACAACTTATTCTTGAAGATTTTGGCAGCCTCACCTGGTTACATCAACGAATCTCACTGAATAGCTGCTTGATTTGTTATTGATTTCCCAGAGGGTATATTTAAAGCAGCAATTTTTTTGATAGATCTTCAGAGTAGAAATGCAGGGCAAAGAAAAAGCTTTGCTTATAAAGAGGGACTCCAGTGGTCACACTCTAATAAGCTGAATTCAGGGGATTTTTCCAACTGAGGCAAGAAAATCTTTGCAGAAAATCTGCAGTTTTGGGGAAAATGCAAATAGTTTCAAACACATTATCTGCTTTACTAGAAACCTGAACTACTTCAAATTCCAACACCTGACTGTTAGCAGATCTGAAAATAGGTATCTTATCTCAAACCTAGCATATTTGTGACAGCTGTCATATTTGCTGACATACCAGAGATTGAACAGGGGAGCTGTTGAACCAAAAAAAGGAAGGCTGATATAGCCTGAGCTAATAATCCCTAGCTTGGGCTGCAAGCAGATTCTTTCTAGGTAAGCCATAAAGCAAGTTACGTGTTCAGTTGTTAATACCAGATATGGCATTATGCCATCGTCTACAGGAGAGTAAAACTGTTAACATTCAAGTAACTTGAATGGAAAAATTCATTGTACTCACGCTTGTGGAGTATCATAAGGTATTAGTAGCAGAGATGGTTGCTGCATAAACTGTGTTTTAAGATTGAGCATAGTCTTTTAATCTGACTTCAGAAGAACATGAAGCATGGAGAGTAATCAAAACTTCACATACAAGAAAAACACATGGTTACAGCAGAAACTGCCAATGGATGAGAGGCAGAGAAAGAGATGAGAAAAGGGATCCTTTACCACACGAAAGAAAGATCTGCCCTTTTAAAGGCTTCACCCACAGAGTCTTTTATGTATGTAAAACGATAATATTTATTATGGCTGCAAACAAATTGTATTTTAAATATTAATATATTAATATAAAATGCATTGTCTCTATAGTGACCTGTAAATACAGACTTACACTACAACAACCACTATAAAATTCACTGAAATCAAGGACTTTCCCTAAGAAAGCCCTTACACCCAGATTCTTATACCACAATTTAACTCTTTGTTATTAGATTGCTTATACATACCACTATTTTTTTGTAGACCAACATCAACATTTTTGATAATTAAATCTAAAGTGAATGTCTAGCAGTATCAAATGTGATGATTTCACATATATGAGAGTCTGTATGTAGATGAAGGTGGGGGTTTGGGGGTTTTGGTTTTGGTGGTTTTTTTTGTTTTGGTTTGGTTTGGTTTGTTTTTTTTGTTTTTTTTTCTTTCTAAAGAAAAGTTACATCTACTCTATGAGCCTCTAAATTCATACCATCGTAAGAATTTTAGATGGCAGTTATTCTAAGCTTCCTATGCTTTTGTAATCATTAAACCAAACACATTTGATGTATAGTAATGCCTATTTTGGAATAGTCTGAAATTAAAAAGAGCAACCCTAGAACAACTGCATAAACCGGTAAACAAGTTATCTTTGCATGCTTTTCCTTTTCCTCCCTCCTCTCAATCCGTTTGCTCATGGCAGCTCCAGCAGTCACTGCCAAGAAAACACGTAGGAGACACGATACATTTGTCCTTGTAAACTTGTGTCAGCCCATTTCTAACGTGATAACCTATTTTGTTTGATTAAAATGCATGAAAATAGCTTTTAAAGCACATCCTACTATGGAGTTTAATCCTTCCCCAGCAGAAGGGCGAATAGTGAAGATTGTTGTTGCTGTTTACATATGCCAATGCGCAAAATAATCACAATGCTTGCATTTGGCTGGTATTAAAATTACTTGCCTCCTATTACTTGGCAATGCTTTGTTATTTTTTCAGGTTTCAAAGTTTTACTATCTTTTCACAGAAAAAGATTAGGCAAAACTAAGCACTGTAGATCACATAGATTAATATACTGAGCTCTAGAGGAAAGCTGCCGTAACTAAGAGGAAACACATTTGTTTATATATACAACACAAATTAGATAATGGGAAAAAAATTGTAAAATAAATGTTTTCCTGAATTTATTCATTCAATCATCTGATATGCCATGATTTCAGAGGCAACTTTTCCCAGTTATATCAGTATGAAAAAGAACAGAATAGAAAGCCAAAGCCATACGTCCTTTTCAAACACTGACCAAAAATATAACTTAATACAAATTGGTACAGAGCTTTCCTTATTTCTTGTTACTTTAATGGAAGCTCTATCATCCTACAATGCCCTACTTGTGACCTAGTTCTTTAGATACTTGAAAAAGCCTCAATTTTTTACCCCAGAAATCCCACCATATACTATTCCAGGATTTTTTATTGGTGTATCTTCTCATTTCTGGACAAACACATGTGTACTAAGTTGATGCAACAGCTGTAAATAAAAAACTCTGTGATAAGTACTCAGATTCTATTACTGTAATTGTTCTCTGAACTGAGATTTTCAGTAATATTCATGATAAATTTTTAGAACCGAGGACAAAATTTAATTTGACAAGTAATTTCATTTTGCTACAGTATTTAAGAGTCGAGAAATACAGCCATCCACTTTTTCTGATATTCATGTTAAAACCTATTTTAAAGTATAAATAAAATTAGTGTGCACCTACTTTCTCAGTATTCTGTGAACAACTTAAGCTTCCATTTATTTTAAATATCTGCTTTAAGATTTCTGCAAAATTGAATTGCAGTAATTCTTAGTTGCAAAATGTGAATTTTACTGCGTCCTTCTGACGACTTGCACTTAATATCAGTTGCTCTGCTTTAACAGTTATAAGCCATTAGCTTCAGTGTATTTACTCCTGGTTTGCAGATGTGTAAATAAGATGAAGTTGAGTTTCTCAAAAAGAAGTTTCAGACTAAGAAAACTAGTGTAAAAAACGGCTTTGTTTTCTCCCTCAGTAATACTGACTTTTAACGAATGCAATTCATTCAAAGCTCCTTCCTTCTTCACAGAAAGCCTGAGTTTTAGGAATTTACAGCTTTGAGAAAAACAAATTAGCTCAGAATTCTAGCTGAAAAATCACATTGTGGCGTGTGATGTCAGGTTGCATCACTCTTGCTTTATCCTATGATACAACTCACCAGAAGTGACACAATCCAAAGTGACTGCACAATACAACGTGTCAGCTAAAAAAACTGAAACAAATTACTTTTATCAACATTATAGCTTAGGCAAATGAACTTTTAAGAATGAGAATGCATTACCTTCAAAAAGAAGAAGAAAAAGAAAAGATTAAAGGATATGGCTAAAATGTTTATAAAGCATACAATAATGATATATACACTAGAGACTGCTAGGGATTTTATTACTTCTCCATGTCATCTACACATTCTAGTGCAAAACTCACACATACCTGTCATCTGCCAACTGCCTTTGTACACATGAAGCCAATAAAAATCTAATTCAGTAGAAAAACAAGCAATCATTGCCAACACCCACATGCACCCCTACTTTCTTAAATTGATCAAAAGTTGTTTCTCCAAACAGGACTGAGATCAAATATCACCTCAAATCATTCCCCTGTTAATGGAGTTCCTACATACCTCATACACAAAGGCTATTTGGAATTTCCACAATGTAGTTTGCTCTGATTTCTCTTGCTATGCTAGGCTTCTTGCTCACCGATTTTTGAAACAGGAAGCTTACTTTCCTGTTATCTCTTTGTGACAGCGACTGTACTTTTATAAAGGTAGCAGGCATAATGCAGAGACAAGAATAAGGTTCACAGGAGGGCTATTCGGTCAAAACAGCAAGTCATGCATACCTAGTTAAAAAGTTAATTGATGTATTATAACACTACCCAAATATTTCTGTTCTTTTATTTCTCCTCGTGCAAAGAGTTCCTTTGTGTCCTCCCTCCACCTAAACCCACAATTTCTCCAATTATAAAACTCAACTGAAGCAAAATTCAAAGTTTGTGTATTAGCACAGACTGTGATTCCATTGCTGGTAGGTGTAATGGGCATCAGGTCAAATGTTGAGATGAATTGCGCTTGACATCTTTCAGGGACATTCTTGCACATCTGAATTGCAGAATGTGCTCTGTGCCAACTTAATTCAATCGATAATAGAGGCTTCATACTGACCACGACACATTTCACATGTACAATCATTTAAGCACAATGGGATTTTCTTCACAGAATATTTCTGGAAACATAATGACTTAGAGATTATATTAAGAGTATGATACAATACAAGGTTAAAATCTAAGTGTTATCTTTAGCTTTCTTGGGAAAAGAGCAATTTTTATGCGTTTGAGCATGTCTTTCAGAATCATTCTTAAAACCATAAAGTTACCTCCACACTGCTGAGACACTAAATGTATTCAGTAAGAGGTAGAATTTGCCAGATATTTACAGATATGTACTCTATATCTGGAAATACAGGAATCAATTGTATTTTCTATAATCTATCTGGACTCAGTAGAAAATGTTCTACATAGTATCTAGAAAAACTACTTGCTATTAGCACCTCAGATGCCAGCCATAACCTACACATCTGTAATTAGCCAATCAATACTTACTTTTCATAAGAAAATAAGATAAGAAACCATTTTCTGTATACCATCTAAAAAAGAAAGCATTTAATTCTACAGAATCATATGCCTTTTAAATTCTATCCCTAACTTTACTCCCACCTATAAATCAAAAACTAGAATATGTACCAATATTTTATGCATTGCACCGTGAAAATTTAAAATCAGATTAGAAAACATGGTTGCCATGGTACCTGAGAACTACACTTTCATGCAAAGCAATTTAACAGATGCAAAAGAATTGAACCTTACAGCAGGCATGGTATAATTTTTAGATAAACTTAAGAAGAAGCTGTAAGGATATTTCCAGCTCAGTCTGATGGCTGGATGGCTTCTTGTTCTGTATTTCAGGAAGCTGCATCTCTACGTCTATAACTGCTTCAAACTCCCTCTAAGGGCTGAAATGTTCCTAGGGTGAAATCTTGATGTTATTCGAGTCAATGTGGGTTTTGCCACTGACTTCAAACAAGACAAGGTTTCCCCTTGGCTCTTTGAAGATGGATGGCAAAAAGAAACATTTAGGGAGAACAGCGGTCTCAAGCCAAGAAGGTCAGGCTAAACCACGGTATGGCACTGCATCTTTGCTCATAGAAAATGTTCATGCAGCCTGTTTTTACAAAAGCTACTTCTCTGGATTCCCTGAATTAAATTTAAGGGGAAAAGGTTCACAGATAAATGAGGTTAATTTCTATTTCACAGTATGGTTGTAGGTGTTGTACACCTTATTTTCTTTGCCCATGGGCATCGCTAAGAAGAGAGAATAAAGAAAGAAACATCAGGAATACTCTGGCAAATAGGAGCCAGAAATAATAGGGACTAAAAAGAAAATATATAGTTTTCCATGCAATTTTGTGCCAAAAAATGACATTTTTTTGTATTGTTCTTACAGGAACATTGCATTGGAGAGCTCCTTCTTCTGACATCATTGAAATTAGATTCACAGAGACATCTGAGTTGCCCAGGAAAATTCTACTCCTTTGACAACTAAGTACCACCTCGACAGACTATTAAATTACTCTTCAGAAGTCTGAGCTAGGCTTTCAAATTGTTTAACACCTACTATTTTCTGTTCTGGCAGCTGAATTAGTGGTCAGGAGAGCAAGCTGGTCATTTTTCCAGATTTTTTTTAACCTGGTCAAAAGACCATAAGTTCAATGCTTTTTAGAACTTAGTCATTTCAGCACGACTAAATATTAGAAAGGTTGTTTGAAAAAAATCTGTTCCCACCAGTTTGCACTGTGCATTTTATATATCTTGGCCTGTGAGCACATTAATAGCAAGAGCTGAATCTGAACATGAAAAGCAGCCTCCTATTTTGCCGTGCCACCAAGAGGTAGTGCTCTGCCTCCCACTGCACGTCTTCATTACGTGATTTCTGTGCTCATCCAGGAGGAGCAGATGTGGCCAACGTGCAGCTAGAAAAAAAGGAAAATGGCAACAGCTTCCTTTGATGCTTCAGTGAGATTATTTACTCGAAAAGACACACTCCTAAAACAGACTTCTGATCACGTCAAGTACCACAGAGGGTTTCATACACTAAAAGTATTTCAGAAAAAAGCAAGCCAACAAACAGGGAATCTGCCCCAGACAGGTGACTTGATTGCTGTTATTCTGCAGCCCAATGGGATTGCTGAGCAAGAGAAAAGATAAAGGAGCCCTTTGTAGATACTTACAATGACACAGCACACGTGTATGAACATCATGTAACACCTTTCACTTTTTTATCCTTTGCTGCTGGGGTTTAGTTTTGAAGGAATTATCTCACTTCATAACACAGAGGATTGCCCGGTGGTTTAAGTAAGGTTTTTAGGTAGCTGTAACTCCCTTTAACAATAGCACTGTCACAGATTTAAAAAAAAAAAAAAAAAAGAAAATTGACAAGAGTCCCACTCCCTCAATGAATCATTTAAAATTTTGCCAAGAAAAATTAGGTATTGTGTTGGGACAGCAGCATAATATGTTGCATCAAGTTATGAATTGCTGAGATAATATGCTGACACCAAACTTGAAGGGCCACGTTCTTCGCTGCTCAGATGTTTCCCCGCCTCTCCGTACAGCCAGATCCTGCAGAGCCACCTTCTGCTCACCACTTCCTTCTCCATCAGGGAGGCAGAAGGTGAGGAACAGGGACAACCACCCACAGCAACCAGCCGCTGCAGTACGCTGGGGGTCATTAGAGCACACTTGCACAGAAAATCACCCTCACTTTAAATACTGCTTGCTATGACTAGAATACGCGTTCTTTAAGGAAACTAAACACGCAAAGATGACAATGCCTTGCACGCGGTGTCTACTCCTGATTAAGAGGTCACACAAAAACTTTGGAGTTTTGTTTCCAGATTGCAAGGAAAGAAGAGTGGCCATCGCCACCTGGTGTCTATCCCTGCAAATTCAGGGAGGGGATGTGGGAGGGGAATCCAATGAGTGGTTGCTCTGGGAGAGCCCTTCCCTTTCTGGCTAGTGCTTTTCCAGCACTTTTTTCCTGCTATCTTCCAACCTGTTTGCTGTGTCTGCACTTAAAAGGCCTCAGAGATTCTGCCAGCCAGGAACTGAGGTCCTGGGCCAGTTCCTTCCTGGCAATGCGGTGTTGAGGGGCTGCTCCAGTTTCTATGCAGAACCAGCACTGACGGGACATGGAGCAGGAGATGGGGTTGTGACAGGTATCTGCTGCAGAGTCTCAGTTGCAGCAGGACAGGAGGTTATCTAAGGTTTTTAAAGCACTATAAGAGTATTCCATCTCCCACGGGAGGAAAAAAAAGGGCTATTAAAGGTTGACTTATTTAGGAATTGAACTGGAGATGAAAGAGTTTCTTGAATTTGCCAGAACACTCGAGATGCCTTTGAGACTTTTTTTGAAGGGATCACCTATTTTGACATCTTATCTGTTATTTTTTACAGTTCTTCATAACTACTTTTTTCTGGAAAATGAAGTAGTTTGGGACAATGGAACTGCAATAAAATCAAATAATTTTCTTTACTAACCTTCGGTGTGCTAATTTTGGCAGTACGCAACTTCTACTTGTAGCAGACAGGGAGAGTAAGTGTGATAAGTTATCAACAATGAAATGATGCCTGTCTGCAGTCCATGCATTCTCTTTATACTAAAGCATCTGAGTATTTCACTCAAGCATCTACTGTTTGCATAGATGAAACAAGGCTCAGCCTTACATTTCTGGTTCTAATTAATAAGGTTATAATAGTGAGATACTTGATTTTTAGTGGGAGGCAACAAACATTTCAATTTCTGCGCCTCCTTTCTTTTCCTTGTTACCACTCAGCCTGCTCAGAAAACTTATATAAGGTTCAAACTGTTTAATTCCATTTTGAAGAATGCATTCAACAGCACTTAAAAAGTGATACCATTAGCTATTCATTTTATCCCATACATTTCTTATTAACAATAATCTATCATAGTGCATAACGATTATTAAAATCTAAGCAATAGGAGCTTTAGAATAAATGAACTGGCACACTTGACTAACCTTGAAACATGCTTTATAGATTAAAAATGCTTTTTTGCCATGAACACTTCAGTCACTTCACTTTCCTTATATTCTTCATATCTGAATTGTATTTCCTACTTTACTTTCATACACTCGATTCTATTCAAACAAGCCAAATCATTTTGAAAGCGTTGAATGTACACCTGATCACCAGGTTTTCCTACTTTGAGGTCATCAACAATGGACTCGTACTTGCACTGAGGTTCTCAAAGCTTCACCAGTAAACATATAAAATCTACGCTCATGTAGACATTGAGAAATTTGTAGTATATTTATCTAGGTGGTAAATTTTAAATTTTTATCTAAAGAAATTTACTACTCATTTACTTAACCCCAATTTTAATGCTGACCTCTAAGGTTAAAACTGAAAAATTTAGAGTGTTTAAATTAAGGTATCATAGGTATAGAATATTGTGCTTTGTAACTATAGTATAGCGTGAACTGTGAAAACAGTCTAGAATGAAAAACTTGTATTCCAACAAAAGCTGTTTTTCTATTAGAAAAAAAGGGGGGAAAGGGGAAAAAAAACCCCAACAAACCAGGAAAAAACTTGCAACAAGATATTACCACAAGCTTATAATTTACAGAGCACAGGAGAGAGATATTAAAATGAAGATAAATGGATAGGACATAACAACATACAACACAGTGATAAAAGAAAAGAAAGGGGGGGAAGAAATGTAACAGCACTGAAAATGAACACACGCCTATATTATTTGCATACACATACAACCGAAAGGTAAGCAACCAAAATTACATGACAAATCAACATGAAAAAGGGTACTTGAAACAAGATAACAAGCAAAATCAATGTAAAGCCACTTTAAGTCAAAACAGAAATGAAAAGGAATAAAATAAAAATCAATAATATTAAAAGGATTAAAAATAAGAGGCCATGTATATAACACATTTCTCTTTTTTTTTTTTTTAATTGACTTTAACATCTAGAGCAAACAGCACAGGTCACAGTGCTGCAGGTGGCTGCACAGCAATTTTTTCTTATAAGGAAGGCTTTCAAATTTGTTAATTTATCTCATTAGAAAAACAAACAGTTTTATCAGAGATGAGCACAAAAGCCTTCGACATTCTGAACCTGCGTAGAGTGTGCTGGTGTTCGGTAGCCAGCACACAGATTTACAGTTCACAGGCAGGGTTGGTGTGTTTGTTAGGAGAGCATTGTTATACTACAGGCAGACAGATAAAGGACCAAAATTCCTTCCTTCAGGAAGCTGAAACAGTCATGTTTGCAGGAGAAAGAGTCCTTGGGAATCTTATCCTAATACGCTACTCATATCCACAAATGAGCGTATTCTTGCAAACGCAATTGGCTTTCCTTGCAGAGCAGGGGAATAGCTAAAAGCAATAGATCCAGGTAGCCATAGATCTGTCATTTTTTCTCATTGTTGCTCTTCCAGCTTCTCTGACTACTGCTTCCAAGCTCTGATGTGTACCGGTGTGTAACAGAAATGCAGAAAGCATGAAGCGTACAAGAGAACAAGACTGTTCTGCCCCTTCTCTTCCACGTAGCAGCAGCATACTTGGGTCCAGTAGAAGTCAGGGCCTTTGGCCGTTACAAGAGGCTATAGGATGAGAATGGTTATTTTGACAAGAAAGGGGAAAAGAAATCATAGGAGGAAGGGTCAGGGCTCATATTTATAAGCTACAGTTCTTCACGTATTCTTATCTCAGAGGATAAAATTATTCCCTCATGTTCAGAGATCCACATTCTGCCCTGGAAATAAATTCCCCTTTTATTTTACACTAAGCCCCAGCTTATTTGCAAGTCCATGTAGGCAGCTGGTTCCTGGCACTATCTGGCCAAACAATGACTAATTGTTACTGACTTCCCAGATGGTCATTCTAATAACTGGAGAAGGGCAACCAACCTAGCAATCAGGTTTCATTTAGTTGAAGACTGCACAACAGCTGTCTTTTTCTTTCCTACACACTCAAGCAGAGCTTTCTGTTGTTCCAGTACTCTCTTGAGCATGCAGAAAATAGAGCTCCAATGAGCTGGAAAGTCCTGCTTTAGATGACGCTTTACCAGGTTCTCACCCCCTTCTCCTCCTTTCACCTTACTCTGCATTTCTGTTCACTACAGTTGCACAGTAACTGTAGGCTGGGGAAGTGGCTTAAACACATGTGCTATCTCCAGCCTGTTCAAAGCATTTGAGTTCAAAGGCAAGCATCTTATGAGAGTATCCAAAAATCACACAGAAAGCAGTAACAGAGTCTCTGCAAACTGACAATTCAGTTCAGTTAGTTCTCACCCAGCTTGGGATGAGCTCCCCAAACTGACAGCAGCCAGCTACACGAGGCTTTGGTAAAATAGCCGAGTAGTATCTCAGGTGTGTAATGAGTAACAAAGTCAAGATTCAAATTTCATCAGGCTCACAGAAGTTGGGATACCAAGTATGGACATAAGAGCATTTTTAACTAAGCGTGAATTGCAGTGGATTCTTCTAAGCTATATCCATCAGGGCCAGAAAAACTCAAAACCTAATCCAATTAGCTGGCCTCTATCACAATGCATTTTCAGGGACCAGAAGGGCATTGAATTTGTCTGTTCCTGCAGCTCCTGATATCATTCTGCAAGAAAGGTGTAGATAGCTCAAATGGATAGGCTCTTCCTGAAGAATATTACAGCAATGGAAAACAAGAGAGATCAAACCTTTGCCTGGTACAAACTGTTCCAGCTTAAAGGCCAAATAAGTCAGAGGAACCTTTGAGGCAGAGACAGTCTGGCACACGCTCTGGTATAAACACTGAAAACTGGGATGACGTTCCCCTGAACCACTTTGGACACAGCAGAATTAAAACTCTTTCAACTGTGTGTTTGCACTTAAGCAGAAAATCATTTATATCCTAAATATATCTTCTGAAGGTGTTATGGACCCTGACTTCCAGACTGAATGCACTTCAGCAAAGTGCTAATCTCACAAAGTTATCAGCTACTGAGTCTAACATTATCTCAGGTGAGAAATATGATCTCCACCATGGAGTTTTAATTTGTCACTTTTTTTTCCCTGGCTTTCCAGTGTAGCCTTTTAGACAGCATATTTTGGTCCCATATTAGCCCAGGAGCAGCAGGCTTAGGAGACCACATGCACAGCAGGAGACACAAGAAACATACCTAAGAGAACTGAGGGAAGAGGAGCTTGTTCACAGGTACAACTTAACGAAGCCTTGCCAGCGACCCCAGTCATCATCGCATTGCACTGCTTTAACTGAAGAGCCAGTTCCTGGCCGTGCTGGCAACAAAAGCCCGTGCTGGCTGGCTTCTTCCCATGGCTAGGATTTGGATTACCCTGCAAGTCCTGTAACAGAGGAGTTCCTCTACTAATCACATAATGCAGCTCTACCACTGGAAACCATCCCCAGTAACAAGTCTCATGTGACCTACCCTACATTAGCCATTTGCAGAACAATTACAATGGTAAATGCTACAAATAGCTAATCCCAGCACAGTTTCCTCTTTGTTTCTTTTCCTCCCTAAAAATGTCAGACCAGCGAAGTCAAGACTTGTAATTCCAAAAACAAAATTCCATAGTACTTCTTTCCTCGTAGTTTTTAATTGCAGTCACGCTGGAAATGTGAAAATGGCATTACGAATTGTTTCTGAAATCCTTTCATTGTGAAATACTATTATCTAAAGACCAAGAGATTACTTTACAAATAATAGAAAAATTTGCTTGTATATCTGAACGGGCATTGATTACTCTAAATTTTTGAAGTAAGTTGCAGCCATTCTTTTTGGCTAATAAATCACTTACCAGTTAGACACGATTTCTGCAAATGTCCCATATCAGATGATTTGAATGATTAATTTTCAATGGCTTTTTATAAGCTGCATAGCTTTTATACATATTACTTTTTATGTGTAGCATTCTCCATGAAACCACATAGGTATATAACACTTGCTTACCAGAATTGTGATATCCTAAAGTATCTGAAATTTTGGGATTCAGAAATCATTCCACACCTTTCCGTTAATTATCCAGCATCATCAACAGCCTTAGTATGACTAAGTGACTCTCAGTTCAGCTAAAAAATATTCACTAATCAGTGCTTTTCTTCCCAATCCGCATCTTTATACAAACATCACTGGTGCTGAAGTTTCTGAATTTGGGTCTGAAGAGTGTTTCAGTCATGTGGACCCCAGGTGGGGAGGAGAACACAACCCAAGGGTACACGGATTTTCATCGTGACTGGAACTGAATGTGAACTCTTCAACTTAGAATATGAACCTCTACTGACTAGACTAAGAGTTTAAACTATTATTACGGGAATGCAAAGATTCAGCACCTCTATAGACTAGGCACAGAAAGGGCACTTAACACACTGCAGTAAATAGCTGCACTTACGGAGACTGTTAATGCCCAATAAATATTTATTTCTTTAAAAACGTCTCCAAGTAGGAGCCTAACTCAAGCCAAACATATCTGGATCTGAATATGAACGTAACCTAATAAAGTGTTTTTATTTTTAAATTATACATTGCATTCAGGATTTTAGAATACATCAAAAATTCTCTTTGTTAGTTTGGATTAATATTTTAAAGCTGGAAGTATGACAAGGAGACAAAAGGAGTATTGTAGCAGATTAAACTAAAAACACCCTTGCCACATTAAAATAGCTTTTAGAAATAAAGGGACAGCTGTTCACAGGATGAAAAGAAGTTAGAATAAATGAAACAACTACATGATGTCTTGATAGCACGATGTATACACTCCAACGCCACAGATCTCTCTTTGTACAATATTTATATTTGTTTCTCGGTAAGATTAACTGTGTTCTTATTATTCATTTGCATTTATGACTCAGTTTCAGAACAGCTCTCAGACCCCCTCCACATCTGAGTTTTGCCTCTAAGCATGATAGGAGAAGAAAAACAAAACCTGTGCCCTACAAAAGAACAGAGTGTTCTTGCAGAATATACACTAATGAGAGGTCAGGCCACTTTTTTTTTTTTTTTTTTTTTTTTTTTTCCCTTTTTTCCCCCCTGTTCTTTCTTTTTGAGAAATAGTCTGAGCACTGGTATATTTTCTAATTTTACTTCCACAACAAAAGAAAAGTTAAGATTTTTCTGCAAGCTCCTTTGGATAAGTAAAATAGTAAGTGTTCTACCCTGCAACTGTATCTGATTGCCCAAGGGAATCCTATAAACACTGGCACTCAAGCTAAGGATAGCTCACGGCACAGAGGCCACAACTCTATTAAAAGCTAGCACACAAACAAGTGTGACTGCAAGCCATGGAGGAAAATTAACATATTTTCTGAAATGTAGCTAGGTCAAACATGAACCACATTTTTTCCCACCTGGCTAGACAACTGGTTTGATTTTAGGGCTAACAATTCATCCATGCAGCTTCCTCAAAATAGGTATCTTTGTTTGCTCTAAATCCTATGCACGGCACATGTGGGTGAGGCAAAGAAAAGTCTTACTGTCACAGGAAGAAAACCTGAGAAGACGTTGGCTGCTTCCCCCAGCTCAACGTGAACAGCAAGCACAGGGAAGATGCCTTCTTAAAGGTGTCCGGTGACTCACCAGAACCTGCAAATGGCCCTGACATCCATCACGCAAAACATCCAACAGCCACTGGAGGTTCACACAAGGCATATGCTTAGTTCTGCAGTCGTTGCATCTCACTCATCACGTATTTCTCCATCACAGAGCCCTAACACCACACAGCAGACAGCTTTACCACTAAGCCTCCTCGGCATGTGGAATTACTATTCCTGTAGTGCAGTTCTCGGGGGATTTTCCCATAGGAAGAAGGGAATTGCCCATTCTCTGTCAGTCTTGGGGACTGCTCCTGTCCCAGCACCTGCCTGACAGTGGGGAGGTGAAGATGATCTCCCCATCTCTTCCTTCCATCTCCAGCAAAGAGCAATAGGCACAGCTTGTAGAGGGGAGCAGGTCGTCTTTAGCACAGCGCTAGGGTGAATACTCACTGGCTGTGAAGTATTATGGGTAACACCTTGGCACAGGGAGGTATCACAGGTGGTATTTACCCTCAGAGCAACAAGACAGACTGGTCTGGAGAGCTCCACAAATAAAATCACAAACTAAGAAGGTGAGGCTGTGTAGCCAAGGGCTGCACTCACCACTGGATCTCAACCACCATCCCTTGTGCACCCGCACTGTAGGCTGGTTGTATCCTCTCCCAGTGTTGGGGTGCCTGGGAGGTGCCTGCACTGCCTCTGTGCATGCTCTGCACTACAACTGAGACAGAACATTTTGCAGAGAAGAAAAGTATGACAAGACATGAATAATTTTAACATTTGAAAATAGTTAAGGGCCTCAATTGCATGTCTAGCTGTACAATAAGACAAGACATTGTTTAAAATACTTCAGGCTTTTATCTATTCCCAGTGATCCATATTTTATTCAGGCAGTACAGGTGTATTGGCCCATATCCTCTAATTCACAGTAAAAGGGATTCTATTCTGTCTCTGCTAGCTAACATTTCATCAGTTTACCCTTCAGAAACAGACCATTTTGTCTGCTTGCAAAATTACTACTTAGAATATTGATCCATGCAGTCAGTGTTTTGCTCTGAACTTATTCATTAGAAAAGGATTAAGGTGGGCAACAGAAAAAAAAAAAAAGAAACACCAAAACACCCTTTAGAGTATATAAAAGCAGTGTGTTAGAAATTAAGCACCACAAAAGTGAGTCATAGGGTAGAACAGATCAATGGTAAAATTCAAATGAATGCACTTGCAGCTAACAAGTGATCCAGAGATGCTGATTCTCACTGCAGGGCAAGTGCTATGTTATAAAGAAAACAAAAAACCCATGAATTTATCATACTGTTCTTCACTTGAAGCAAAGTGTGAATACTTGATAAGAAAAACATATAAAGTTGAAAAATAAGATTAATGTAAAACAATCTTGCTTTGCTTTTTGTCCTCCTGCTCACAGTGAAGCAGTGCTCTACAAATTATTAGCCCAATATAAAACAAGAAAAGTTTCAAGAGAAATCTCTAGAGAAGTCTTGGAGGCAGAATGGGGAAAAAAACCCCAAAAACAAAAAAAGAAACCAACCTGATTTTCTGCCTTGTACCTTGCTGTCTGCATATATCCTGCCTCAGACAATAGCTAGCAGGAGCTACGCTTCATTACTGCCTCCAGGAGCAGGAAATGTGCCTATATGCTAATAAGAGACCGTTACATTATCACTGCCTGAAGCTCCTTAAAGCAAGGGACAGATCTGAATGCACATTCGCATACAGGCAGAGGCTGCTCCCAGAAGCCCAATCTCAGGACAGGCCTGGCACAAAAGAAAACCTGCAGAAGAATCTTTTCATATGATGTTCCACATCCGAATAGGCAGAATCCTGAACTATGATCTTTCATTTAAAACAAACAAGCCAACCAACCAACCCTCATTTATGATTAGCAGGCAGAAGAACAGGCGAGGATTAAACAGAATCACACACACAATGGCTGAGGCTGGAAGGCACCACTGGAGATCATCTCGTCCCACTCCCTGCACAAGCAAGGGCAGCTAGGGTAGGTTGTCCAGGACTGTGTCCAGTCAGGGTTTGAGCATCTCCAAGCATGGAGACTCCGCAACCTCTCTGGGCAACCTGTTCCAGTGTTTGATCAGGAAATCTGAGCAGCTGAGAGTCAGCCACACCAGGGCTGCGCCAAACCCTCCTTGGTCTACAGCTCAGAAGGACCTTTCAAGGAATCCTCTGGCATACTGCTAAGCTCAGACTATCCCGATTCAGCTAGTACAGATGAGAGCAGCCTTAAGGCTGTTTTAAGTTACACCATGGGATAAACTCTGTCCCAAGTCATAAAGGCAGTTTAGAGTTGCTGGGTTTTTTTAATATATTTTTATACTGCCTCCACTACAGGTGAGGACCAACTCCATTATTGGATACCCTGTAGGACAATTCAGATGCATCTTTTTGGACATAGATATTAATGCTTGGAACTATTTTTGCTCAAGATCTCTCAGCAAGTATGTGCCAAAACAAGAACTATTAAATAACTGGCTAAAGCCTCCTGTTTACCCGAGAAATTACTTCATGGGAGAGACAGACTCTAAAAGGTTGCCATTTTTCTGAAAATGTATACAACAGTTGCTGTATTATTTAAGGCAAAACTGTATACATTAGCATAGTATGATATGTGAATAGTCTTTTCCCCACTATTTCAGTGTCACAGTCCTGCCGCACGGTCTGGGGAGTAATTCATTACTGGTTGGTAGCCTAATGTATGTTAGATGCACATTATACCATGCCTGGCACATGAATCTCACTGATTCAGTGCCTGCATGAGTAAGGAACACATGATAAACATGTCAGGGTTTTGGACATATTTTCTAAACAGGATTGACAGAGTTGTTCTTTGTTGTTTTCAGATTAAGCTCTTTTTCTTTGACTATGTTAGAAACAAACATCAGAGACAAAATGAATCCCAGACTTTTCTGACTGTATCTGCTTTCTTCCATTGAATGATGATAATGCATTGCTTCCTTTAGGGTCTTATTCTGCCTTGATGGTTTCCAGTAATACGTTTCATGTCACTTCTAGAGTTGTCTGAAAATTGTTCAAAAGGATTTTCATAAAACTCAAAACAAGCTGAACTATTTCTAAGTGCAATTTGGTAAAAAAGTAACAAAAAGAAATTTGACTTGACTATCTTGTGGGCAATTACGCAAAGCAGCTCTAATATGTAAATACATCTACATTAATTATTTGCAAATTCTGTACTATAGATATGAAGTAAAAATAAATACTGTTGTAAAATACTAGATGTAGGGTTACAGCTAGGAGGGACCATTTTGATTGTCCATGCTTTATGTCCACAGAGTCAAGAATTATTCCCACATCATGTCCATACCTCTTGATTTAATTTGCACATGCTTCATTGCAACATGATGAAGAATCTGTAGCATCTCTAGATACTTTGGAAGCTGCTTCATCAAGTCATCGACTAATTCTGGGTCATCACTTCTAATCACAATCAGTAACCATATTATATCACCCCTTTCAGAACTGTATTTCATTGTGTAAAAAAAAAGCTTTACTTCTAACCAGAATTTTTCTAGAGCCAGTTGCCATTTGTTAGATCTTTTCTATCACAACTGAAGAACATTTTTATAATCAAAAATTGTTTTGCCAGTGTTGTTTTCCAGAGGCAGATATTTTCTTATTTAATGGTCAGTGTATGATGCAGATTATAGACCGTTCATACAACTATACATAATATAATAAACATCTTAAGTATGAACATTAGTATGGAACAAAATGCTAGGTGCAAGCATCTCCAAAATTTACATGGTTCAAAAGTCTGGGGACACATTATAAACGCTCTGCTGGCTATTATTCAACTCTATTCATTTCCTTTCAGGCAGAATACCTTAATTATAGTCATTGAGCAAGAGACACTTATGAGAGAAGGAGGATAAGAAACTAAATGAGCGGGCTTGATTAGTACATGCACTATAACATATGAGAAACAACAATTTAGATAAAGCTGAAGGGAAACCATAACAATGCTGTTACACAATATTTGTGTCCCCTGATTTTCTGCATGACTGGGATTGTCCTGGAATACTATACCCTGATTATCCCCAATTTTTAATGGTTAATTTACTTATGAAGGGGCACAAACAAACCCAGTGTAAACCAACAGTTTTTAAATAAGACCACAGTTTGTCCATATAAACAATCTATGCCCATATATATTTTTAAAGCTGAAAATAATATAGCAAATACATTACAGAAAATCTAACCGAAGTTCGAATTTCCTCTGGGCATCATGATGTAAACACACTTGTTCTGCATCACAAATAATACATTCGATCAATGTTCAGCCTTTGAAAAATCTTGAACAAAGTTTCTTTCAGAATGATCAGAGGCAATCACACTGTGGGTTGCTGCTTAAAAGCTTTTACAAGTGTGTTCACACTAGGTTTCATGTGGCTTGAATACCTCCTATGGTTACCTTAGAAATTTAGTGGTGTTGCTGGGTACATCCCACAGATGTTTTGGTAACTCAGGCTGGTTATCCACAGAGAACAAGCAAGCTTTGTGGACTGATGCTAGAATGCCACTTAGTAAGAAAATTTTTGTAGGAATTAAACAGCAGCACTAGGCTAAGCAGTTATGAAAGAAGAGCCAACATCTAGTAAAAGAAATCTACAGATCTAGATCTAGAAATACAGATCCAAGTATTATGCTGACAGTACAGTAAAATCTGCAAATGATCACCCTCTGATTGTAGCAATATCATATGAACTGCATACACATTATAGAGTCCCCAGACAGGAAGGTCAGAGTTTTCTTACAAATGTGTGCGATTTCTTCTGACACACACTGAATCTGATGCCCTGGTTCTTTTTACATTGCATAGAGGGTTATATATGAAAAAACAAATACCAATGTAGCGCTTCTACAGCTAGCCTTGAATCTAACCCTAGAGTATCTTCTGGTTCAAGATAGTAACAAAATACTCCTTCAGAGACCAAACGTGCTGTCTTTTGAAGAATGCAGTCTAAGCCTGTATTTATTAGAAAATCTGGCTGCTCATCGTGCAGCCTGTAACTAAGATTTGCCAAACTAAGTTGACTTCAAATAAGCGTGATCAGCACTCGCTCACTTTATGCTGATATAAAAGCAGAATTTAGCTCTGTGATATTGCTGCAGTTGGCGCCTACTGTAGTGCATAAAAATTATTGATCAATTTACAGAACACTGGGAGAGGCAGACTGAAAAACTGAGCATGAAATACCCACAGAAAACATGACAATTCCACAGGTATTTTAAAAGTGCACAGAAAGATAAATAACCTTTGTGTAATATTAGCCAATGACTTAAATAACATTTAGATTTAAATAATAAAAATATAACTCTATGGTACAGAGCAATTTCTTTATAAAAGGGAAGGGTGTGCTCCTGGAGGACAGCTGTCCTCAAAATTGCTATTAATTCAGCTATAAAAATCTTTTTGCTTTTAAGGATAATAGCTGTAGCAACGCGTTTGTACTTAAACTATTAAAAAAGGAGGAAGAATATTCATAAACTTAAAATGTCAAAACCAAAATCTTGACCATAAATGGCAGCAACACTAAATACTCCCCAGAAGTTAGTTTGGCCTTGCTGTTTTGTTCACGGTAACCAGATGCAATGAGGACAATTACAGAGTCCATAATCCAAAGATAGAGTTGTACGGAAAGATGATAGATTTCATTCATTCTGTCTAAAACTGACTTTATATAGCATCAGTTATCCTAAACATTCACCGATCTCAGAATTGGCAGTCACCTCCACAACAGGACAAATGCTCCACATTATAAAATAATTAATAACTTTTCTACGTAAGGAAACTTTTGCTGAATGTCATTGATCTAAGCTGGAAGTTTGCCAGCACATTGGATTAATAACTGCTTCTCTAACAAAAAAAGCTTCCATGAGAATTTTAATGACCGGAGGTAGCCAGGGCTTTGGTTTTATACTTTGCATCTTAAAGCTGGCACTGCCAGCCACTCTGTGTCTTCTGTAATGACATCGTGACTCTCGGAAGCACTGGCAGGAGACTAAACTCTATGTCCTACTCATAGACATGTAACAAAGGTTATAGTTACAGTTCCCTTGTTAAACATGGAGCCACTAGGTCCCAAGGGTATATTTACACCCCTTAGTGCCATACGTTGGCATTCATTTCAGATGTTACTTAGAAGGCTACGCTTCTTGAAATATCAGAACGGTATTTAGACATCACAAAGCCAAATGATAACAAAGACTGGTTAAAATCAGTTTTTTTTCTGACAAGACCACAATTAGCACAGAAAACAGTTTTGGTGACCTTTCCGTTATTGCATTGCCCAATATGCAGAAAAGGCTGCTCCAGCTACCCATGAATCGCTCCTTCTAATATGATTATACTTACTGAAGTAATTCATAAGAATATAATAAATGCTGCAACTGTATGGCAGTGTATGCTTGTAATGTCTCTGTTATTCTGTAAATTGCAACATAAAACTTGCATATATACCAGATTCTGTAGTAACAACTAAAAATACTCAGTGCTTGCTTGAATAAGCCTCCTTAGGTATTTTATTCCGCAAGTCCTAAAATCCTTAAATTCACAAAGTTATATTTATTGGTTAAATTGTCAATGATCCAGCACTAAACCCAGCAATTCTTGTTTTCAGTCAATACAATATTTGTCTAAAATCTCTTCTTATTTTACGTCTGTCTATAATGTCCTCATTGGTTTTTGTACACTGACTCTTCCAAATCAGAGGTACAGACTGTGCAAGGCTTTTAGTGTTATCATGATTTAATTGCTCTTATGTAATTTTCCATTGCTAGAAAATTAAGAATGTCACAAAAAATTGTAGAGACTTATTATTCTTCCAGTTACTCTAAACCAACAGTCAAATACACTAGGCATTTGCTTATAAGTTTCAGGGATATGTTTTGAAAATTAAGACATCGAAAATGACAGACTCCTTCCCTTCCCCTCTCCAAAAGTCTGGAAATTTATTCCCCCCCACTCTACCTGCTGGTCTGCTTTTGGCTCTGCCCGTCAGTCTTGAGACCCTCCTCTAAAACTTCAGGTTTCTTGACTCTGTTCCTCACTAGCCCTCTCCTATGGCTTCCTTCTACCAAGGGGCATCAGGCAGGGCAAAGCGTTTCTGTCCCCCATTCCCTTTTGGCAGTTCAATGGAGAACATTGCATGAAGGAGAATGACGGCAAAGTGCGTGAAAGTACTTGATTCTCTCCTTTTATGTACAAGCTATGCTCAGAATAATGGAGAAGAGCAAGGAAAGACTCCTTTCCCATTTTAATAGAATATAAAATGAGCAAGTAATAAAATAACAGTTCAAAGTGAAGGTTTACAGAAGAAACTGTAGCTCATGTATCATCCCTTCACGGTTGCTCTCCGTGTGCCCATGATGCACTCTGTGCTGTAAATGATAAATGACCTAAAACTGACCTCTCCTAGGAGCCGGCTACAATAGCACCTCCAAATGCCACTGTAGGAAAATGCTGTCTGCGTAATTTTTCCTCCCAAGTGCTGCATGTCATTTTTGGAGTAAGATAATTTTTCTTCTTTACAGGAGCCACCCTGAGTGCTAAGCAATTTTGTTATAAACCAGGTAACAGAAGAGTATGAACCTCACTGACAACCCCATGCCTTTTTTTTTTTTTTTTTTTTTTTAAATTGTTTCAAGCCATAGCTCCCCAGGGGACGCAAACACCTTACTATGTAACTTTAGAAAACACCAAAGTTATAAAGTTTCATTAGTAGGACCTAGAGGTTCCTAATTCAGTGGTCCCCAGATTTTTGGAGGCATGTCTCACTTGCTCCCCCTTCTTGCTCCTGCCATCTAGATCACAGCTTCCTCATATTGCCCCACTTCAGCGTTTTGACTCCTGCTCCTTCTCTGGTCTACTGTGCCATAGTCTGCTGCTGTCACAGCTCTCTTGGACCATTCCTCAGCATCCCTGCCACTGTCTCCTTAAACTGTCTCCTCTTTCGCTTCTTGTTTCTTCACATCCAGAGAGCTTGTTATCTTGGACTTATTGCAAATGTGGGCTCACCTCACGATAGTCAGACACCCCAAAATCAATAGGACTCTTGCTTGAACCTTTCTCACAAAGGTTTCATTACCCAGGAAGTTCTGCAACAACTTCACAATTTTAGGACAAATTAGGCAAGATTAGGATCTTTGGACTGCTTTGTTTAACAGAGTTCCAGCAAGTCCTTGTACACAGAAAACAAGCTTGTCACATTTTGCAAGTAATGGTGAGGTATCACAGGCTAAGATTTTTTTTTTTTTTTTAAACAAAGAGTCAGATATGATTTAGGCTGGGTTTTCTGAAGCTTTTAGCCCTTTGCAATCCCCACAACACATCACATTGCAGATTTTTCTATGAATTACATACTATCCTTACTTTAAGGTGAGAAGCAGGTGCTCTACCTAACTATATAGCTTTTGTTCAATGGAGAAGATTGTGAAACTTCATGATCCTGAATCCTAAGTCCATTTGGATGTCAGGCAGAAATACCACAGAAGAAAGGCACAAGGCCTTGATACTATGAGCAGGTCACATTCCTGGTGCAGACTCTACCTATCAATGTCTGAAGATCAGAGTAAAAGTTTATAGATACTCATTTTCTTAGAGAGGAGTTTATCAGAATAGTCAGTACTCAATATTTAACATCTTCCCCCCTCCAAATTTACGCTTAGGTTGAAGGAGTGTTTTAAATAAAACATGTATGTGCATAATGTCAGAACCACCTGCTCAGTGGAAGGGAATAGAAAATAAAAAAATATTGAGATGTTGAGCCTTAAAAACACATCATTATTTCTTGTTGGCTTCTTTTATGTCTCAAGTTTTGTTCCTAGGATACCCATAGGCTGTAACCTCTTTATATAATATACTACTACTTCTGCTTTCAGAATTTTTTCAATTGATTTGGAAGAAAAGAAAGTTTTAATGATTTTTTTCCCCCCCTAAAGACAATCTGGGTTTTTTTTCCTGTCTTCAATTAAACATTCTCAAGAGCCAAACTCTCTCTTTAATGTGTTTATTTCCCAATATTTACTTCCTTGTTCATATCATGTGGAAATTAAGATTAGTTAAATAATTCCTAATTTCTTCTTCATCCATCAACCCATAGGAATTAAAAACATAAAACCAAATCTTTTTCTCACCCTTTATAAAATAGCCTTTAGAAACAGATTCCTTCATGTCTTTGAATAAAAGCATTTGGCAGTACCCACCTAATGAAATCTTGCCATTAATGGTTACAGTATAAACATTAGAAAAGCCTCAATTATCACGTACAATATGAAATAAATATCAACAGTCTGCATGTATGCTGAAAAATACCAGAGACAGAGCTGGCTTGAGGCTTCAGTTAAACCCACCATACGTTACTCACAACAGATCTGATTCTTTTCGGTGAATAGGAAAAATAAAAAATAAAGGAGACTGAGAAGGAGCAAGGCTATTCTCATTTGGGCCCAAAGCTAGCAATTATATCAGCATTACCAAACCAGACAATGCTTCTCTAATGCTTATGTTTCCTTCCTTCTTTTTTTTTTTCCCCTCCTTTTCTTTGGCGGGGGGTGTGTGTGCTCCCTATCTTTCTCAACTTTCCCCTTTGCTTTTCTACTCATGCTTTCAACAGTGAGCGCATCTTTCAGCGGCGTGGCAAAAGCACAGGTATATCAGAAAATCATTTCACATCATGGAGGGCAAAGGTCAGAGAAAAAGAGACATTGCTGATAATATTTCACAGGTCATAGCTACCACATCAAATTTTTAAATGCCTAGAGTGAATTATGTAAACACATTTAACTTTCAACTGAAAGCTGGGCAGTTATAAAACCCTAAAGTTTTGAAACTAAGGCAAAGTAACCTCCCTAGGGACAAATGCTTAATACTAAACACTAAGACCAGCGTAAGTATTAGCAAGATGAGGATCTAATGCTCTCAGTTGATTGTATAAGCAGAATGCAGAACACAGTGACACCAGAATTACTCTCACTGATTAGGGATGAACTTCTATAACCCACTGAACCTATGTTTTTGCTCTGTCATTTATGCGTGCTAAGGTTATTTCTATTCTGCTTTAAAAGAAATGAAAACAAAGAACTTAAAATGCTTGAATACCTATAATTTTCAAGATAGAACCTATAACATTATAAAAGAACTAATGTGCAGACTGAATAGGTAAAAGAGAAAAAATAAAATAAATTGGTCTAGCAACATTTAAATGATGGCAAATGTAAGTTTAATATAAAACCATATTAGAACAATTGAGAATCATGAGAGGCTGATTTATTATTTATATAGCACACTAAAAGTTATCTGTAAAGGAAATTGTGTAATATGCAGTAAATTAGACAAAGCTGCACTATAAATTGGGATTAAATCTTAAACTGGTTTTAATATTTAATATGCTATCATGACTCACATTTTCAATAACGGTTGTTGAAAGTTCAGCAAGAAGCTTGAAAGCAGACAGAGGAGGATGAGTTGCAAAACCTCACCTCCTGATGATACAAATTAAATCAGATCATATCTTAATTGCCAAAACCAGATAAAACTAGCACGTCCTCTGTTGAGGACCTGGTCCAAAACTCACCAAAGAGACTGGAAAAAGTCCCATTAAATGCAATAGAGTTGCGATCACAGTAACTGCAAGTTACATAATTATTAGGGTTAGAAAAATTATATTACACAGGAATAAAATAATTACAAATTCATTTGGTTTATTTTTAATGATTGCCCCAGTGGAACACTGGCAAAATTCATCCTTTGATAGGAGCGAAAATGGCATGTTAAAAAAAAATTACCATCCCAGAGGACCATTTGGAATTATGCTGTTTGACTTGAACAAAGTCAGAGCTGAAGTTCAAGTGCCCATTTGGATTTCAAACCACACACTTAAGTAGGCAATATCTGGGCATGAAGTAACATGATTATATTTTTTTTGTAAGCGTGCAGGGTGCAAGAAGATGGGGTGTTGTATATACTGGAATGCATTTCAGAACTTAAAACTAGTTTATTTATGGAGTTTTAGTTATGGCTATATGGAACATTGATTTGAAAGTTTTGATCTGCATAGCTTAGTCCTGCCTCAGACATTTATTTGCACTACTGTGAAAAAACAATTGTCTCACTTATGGTCTATGGCCTTAACACATCGTGCAAAGAAAATAAATCAAAGTCCTTGACGGGAAAGGTTTATAACTGAAGATGTCAAACAACAGAGAAACAAAACCAGGGACAGTTCAAGGAAACTATGACACAGCTTTGGTCAGCAATTTAGTCAGTGGTCTCAGCACACTGGCAGCCTAACTCCTGTCAGGAGAGCTTTAAAGAGGAAAATGTTTTTGTTTCATTGAGGGTTACAGAGAGTGTCAAGGGCAACATGGAAAAGGTACTAAAATAGTGGTCTACGGGGGCGGTTGTCAGGTTGGGGAGAGAACTCAAGCTACTACTACTTCCTAGAAGATGACAGGAAAAGTGGGATATGGCTTTTCAGAGGGAAAACCATTAATATTTGATTCAGTGGAGCAGGAGGAGACAATCACGTAATCTAGGGTATGATTTCAGCAGCAATAGTCTGAATGGAAATGAGTGGGTGACATTATTGGTCAATACCAGAGAAAAGGATGTTGCGCTACTAATCAAGACATGAAACGATACTTTATCTGCACAATACTTTACTTGTGGATTACTAAGAAAAGTCATATTGTAGGTATGCTTTGTGGAAAGAACTTGCAAAATATAAACATGTTTATACCTGTGTGTAAGAATAAAGAAAAGTCAAGGTAAAAATACCACGTACTTCAACTCTGCTCTAACACATTAAAATGTCAGATGTCTAAATGTACCTATGGATCAACGTGCTGAATCACAATTCAACCAGTCTGGCTGTCAGTAATATAGTTGAATGATTCCACATTAAACCAGTTCTCTGTTTCTTTTTGAACAGACAAACCCTCCAGAGTTTTGTTTGAGTGCCTGGGCCACAGTTTAACTCCTCCGCACTGCTCTGCTTGATGTAATACCATTCCCCTAAAAACCTGAGAGCTGTGAGTGGAGTAGGTTTAAAAAGAAATGTTGTAATTTGCAGCTTAGACTTCACTAATCTTTTGAAGGTTTAGGTATTCTGGACAGGAAATCATATTTAGTTGTCTGGAATGTTTTGAGCTGCTTAAAATACCTAATTGTCATTTTGATGAGTGTAAAATAGGCATACGGCAGATAAATTTGGTCCACAGTGAATTGGCATTACAAATGATAGTACTTTCTAGCACTGCCACTGTAAGAAATGTCGATTTTAATTAACACTTTACTTTAAAAGACATTGTTCTGCACATGACACATTAGAAAAGGTCTCCTTATCTGCGTGAACTTTAGACTGCTGTGCTAAGCAGTGTGGCTGGAGTTTTCTTTTAAGCATGAAGGAGAGCCTCCGTTAACAACTCTCATGGGGACATTGCTGGTTTTTCTACTGTCACCTGGTTCTAGGACACAGTTGCTATATTAAAAGATGTTTCCATCACACAAGGCAGCCGCCTCCTTGTGTCACCAGCTCTTGTAGTTTATTTCTTTGTTACCTCTAAAACTAAGGTTTGTTCATAGCTAGTTATGATTCTAGTCAAATGTGAAACAAATGAGGAATTATAGTGTATTAATGGAATATACTGTTACTTATATGTCTTCTGTCAAGATTGATTAATTTAGCTGACTGACTGTATGCTATCAGTGCAATATCTGGGCCTAAATAAACAACGAGAAAGGTGATGTTATCAAGAAACACAAATATATAGAAGAAAATACCCCCTGAATTCTTGTATTTTGGAAACCAGGAGGATTTTTTTCCCCTCTGACTTCAGTAAGAGGTTTAGACATTACACTAAATACATTTTTCTCATTTATGACAGCCGCTCTCATTAAAACTCCACAATAGTATAGCATCTAGATTGTATTTGTATCTTTGAATAACTCCCCTTCCAGATTTTATTTATGTCCATCCTCGTTTCAAATATCTGAAAGCCAGCAACAGTGTTTGGGAGTTGGCCTCCTGTAAATGCATGGCCTGACAAGACTGCTTTTTATTATCTAGCAAAACTAGTAAAAGATTCAAGGATATCTTTAATTCCCAAAGCTGTCTAGTCACTTTATCTGCTATTGGAAGAAAAGTGACCAATTCTCAGTTCTTAAGGGAAAGGCAGGTTAGGAAGTAAAGGTTTCCATGAAAAGTACACCATTCTTTTTCTGCCTTTTTAGAATCCATGTTTATCAGGTGATATTTATCAATATATTTTCCCCAAACAAAATTGTAACTAAAGGTTTATTGATTTCTGGAAAGTACAGGCTACACTACAGACTACTAAAAAAACGGCTGTATTTCATTTACCTAAAGACATCTGATGTTTAGAAGGTAAAGGCTTATAAATTACAGTTCCAGACATTTTCTGCACCTGCTGACTTTAGACTCAGTCCCAGGATAATAACTAACTGAAACCGTACTTAACGGCATGAGCTTGACAGCAATGGGGATAAGACCCACTTGTCACTTACACAACTCCTTCCGTAATTAGCCATTTTAAATGATATTCCTGCGTACTGGGATTCCTATGGAGCACGTCACCAGCTAGACAGGGCAACTGGACCAGGCTTGTGAGAGCTCCACTGGCTTCCACATTTGGCTAGACAAATCACACAGGGTGGAAACTGGGATGTAGCTTCACCTTTACCAGGCTACATTTGCTGCAGAAAAATAATCGTGTAGCCTCTCCTATAGGAGAAGCAGCTCTGGGAGCGCTTCTGTGTTTGTTTGTTCCCCAGGCCAACATCCATAAATCCCTCTCACTACAGATCAAAGATGACAGACAAATAGTCCATTAAAATATTTTCAGGTGTGTATCTTGATATATTATTACTGCTTTATTGACAAAATATAGCTCAGGTAAATGTAAGCCAGCCTCCTTATGAGAGAACACACACTCTGAAATATATTTCTGGTGCTGATTATAAATACTGAAGAGAATTTATTTAAAAAAAAAAAAAAAAAAAAAAAGGACCTCTCAGCAAGAACATATCCAATCTTTATCATGATATGAAAAAACATTATGATTTCCAGGCTGGTATTACTTTTATGAGTTGCATTCTTTCTTAATAGAAACTTGAATAAAAACTGGTCTGGCCAGACCTCGCTATTTTATTTCTTTTATTGTAACCATTAAATCAGCTTTCATTTCATTACTCTAATTGTGCCTGGGAGCAGCAACTGCCACCTTAAGGCACATAACCTAATTTAAAATGCTCACAGCTCATTCCACCTTAAAATATATTGCAGTACTTAGGATCAGCACAGCAGGTCAACTATACAACAGCACTGTTGTGATCAGAGGACTTTTTGGCAGTTAAATCAGGAGAAAGACTGAGGCAATGTAAAAAAAGTAACATTTCTCTTGCTTAAAAGATACACAGCATTTGACATAACCATTTTTTATTTGTACCTTAAGTGTCTCCAGAGCATTCTTATTTAGGTAGAGATTTCTCACATAAGGTACATTTCTCGGCACAGCACACAAACATCTAATTCACTAGGATGATTTTTACCACGGGGATTATACATGTAAAAAGCCACCTTGCTGGGCTGTGAGGGAAAAATCCATAATGATGATATATGTGTCTGTGTGTGCTACTTGTGTGGGCCCCCCTCACCCATTGTTTCTGACAATCTCTCAATCTTTATTTATTCTAAGCCTCCCTGTAAATTGCATATTACCTCCATTTTACTGATGGGGAATTGAGACAGACAAAAATTAAGCAACTACCTAACATTACAAAGGGGTGCAAACTCAGAGCTGGGATTTAAATTTAGGTCTCCCAATTCCCAGGTGAGTGCTCCATATAAAAGGTGCTGTTGTACCTACTCCTTCTTTCCTTTCTCATTATATAGTTAACAGTCTCACCAATATTTCTACATCCCCTACAGCACTGTTTCTAAAAGGCTTTCCTCTAGCTAAATGGTTCCAGCTCCTGTAAACAAGACCATAAGCTAAATACTCTGCTTGAAGAGACTAGGGGCAGATCTTCATTAGCAAAAAGTGAAATTACAAACCTAAGTCTTGCTGTAACGTTGAATAAAGGGCAAACCAACAATTACAGTCTTTAATGTCTACGAAAAGACCAGAAGCACATCCTACCTGCCTCGCGTGTGTTAACTGAGATCCCTGCCTACAATGCTTTGCAACCCAGTGCACAGTCCCTACCAGACCAAAGGTAAGGAAGCCAGGAATGCCAGGAAGGAGACAAATCCAGGAAGGAAATCAGGATTTGTGCAATATGCAAGGTCCAAGGGAATTCAGTACAACCAACCAATAAATATCTGCTACCTGATTGTGTGCCTTGGAGGTAAGAGTGGGATAATTTCCTTTGTCTTGCAGTGAATCAGCTCGATAGGAAATAACTCACCACCATTCCTTGGAAGGCACTAGCTAAGCAGCTGCTCATTTCACTAGCTAAACAGATACTGATTGCATCTCAAAGCCAGAGGCAGTGATAAAGGACCAAGCAGTCATTGGACTGGACCTATACAATGATTGGATCCATTCCACTTATAGTGCTGTTTTGGATATGAGAGAGCAAGAGATGGATCAGTGGGTCTTGCCCCCCCCCCCCCCAAAATAAAACCCCACATACTTTGGACATGTACTATGGTGTAACACCTGTATAAGTACTTGCATAAACATATATACATACCTGTTTCTAAATGCACATACACCCCCCACCCATTTATAAAACAGATTCTCAGGAAAAGTACTTAAAATTCTATTCAAATATGTGTTCAAAAAAGGCAAAATATAAATTTCAAAATTTCTTCAAACCTTCTTTTCACAGATATTTTTAAACAATTTTTCCCTTGAAACAAATCAGCATATTTTAAAAATTCTTCAGTTGAACTGTCATTGATGAAATACTCCAGGCTCAGGAACTTCACTATGTGATAAGAATGACTTAGCTGTTAGCTTAGGCATTCCAAAATGACAGTTTTCAGAAAACCCTGATGCTGTTTTCATAATGCGAATCAAATGATTGAGTGGCATATGGTTATCCTGTTGTTATGACATAGCGTGTGTATCTTTCTTTTCTCTGCATCAATAAAATTAGAACTTGAAAAAAGCAGTCATTTAAATTGGAATATGAAAAAAGCACTAATTTAAACACATCATACATATAATGTGCAGGCTCATATGCATATACATAAGCTTGATACATATTACATCTGACATAACTTTAACCTGCTTCAGAGGTAAAGAGGTAATAAGTCGCTGGAGACCCAGGGTTACTCCATCAGCCAAAATGCTAAATGCTTCCAGCATCAGGTCACGGACTTCACATTATATTGCACATAGTGCACTACCTTTCAGAATGTGGCATATATTTATTCGAATTCCTGATTATTAATGGTTTTTAGACTTTGAATTGTTATCCACAATAGTGCCAAACATGGTGAAAATACTTCGTCTAGACTCTCAGTGGTTTCCCTCAAATATTATTGATCCCACCTTCATGTCCTTCGATGAATGTTTAATTGTTTTTTACGAAGTGCAACAGCCCAGGCAATGGAGACACTAACCAGTTGCCTCCACAGGTACTTCGGCGGCAGAGGTTCAAAAAGCTGCTACAAACTCTTCCACATCCACACGACTGCTGCAATCTTGCTATCCAGCAGTGGGACACTGGCATCTTCTCCCTCCTATCCATGTCTTATCTGTGCTCAATACATGTAATTTTAACAGGGAATCTTCAGCAATAAAACCAGTGGATCAGTAATTTTGAGTATTAATTTTTTCTGAGCAGCTCTGGAGCAGAACACAAACACCTAACCCACGAAGATTATTTTTTACCATAGAGATTATATATGGTAAAATGGGTCATGTAAAATCTTTGTGATGCCCTGGCGGGATCAGGGTGTGGGGGAGAACACTTATTTTGAGAGTGTTGTTGGAATGTAAGTGAAAAATACAGTTACCTGAAAAGGCAGATGAACCTGTGAGCATCAAGGCTTTTAGCTTATATTCAGGCAGAACTGGCAATCATCTCAGTAGCTGGCTGATGGTTCCTGTGATGCAGTAACTCTTTTGTGCATATTGGCGGCTTGCTTCTAAACTAAACTTTGTAACCCAAGTCTCTAGCATGTTTAGAATTGCAGATGTGTGTTCTGAGAATTTGCAGTGTTTGCCAGAAAGACACTATATGATATTAGCACAGTTGGTTCTGAATTTTAAACCCAAATCTGATGTGCTATGACTCACAGCCTCAGGAAAGAATTAGATGAATAGCTCATAAGGGGAGAGACACTGCCTGAATATCTTTATAGAAGAGATATGCTGAATAATAACCATTATCTCCATACCACAAGCTACCATTCTATTTAGGATATGGTGTGCTGCTATACAAGCAGAGTGCGCCACATAGATAGTCATATCTGAATTATCTTTAATATACCTAGAGTACCAGAAATCAATGAAACCGCAACAGCACAGACCTCACTGATGTCTTGGTCTTTCCATTCATGTCCAGGGTGCCTCACGGACAACCTTGGACAGTCCATTCTGAAATCCACACTGCCACAGCAGCTCACAGTTGCTAGATAAAAGCTAGCCCAGGTATCCCTGCTCACGACAATGATGTAATCATATGCCTCATTGCAGCATGGGCACAATCTCAAATTAGCTATGATACAATGAAGCAGTATTTGTAATATAGAGGATATTTGCCACACCGTCTCAAGCTAGTAGGCCTTTAATTTAGATAACTGGCATTTAATTTACATCTTTCTTGTAGCAAAAGTCACTCACATTATCTAAAAACAATAGGTAGAATGTGAATCTGGCCCCAAGTAAATCTGGGAGGAATTTCTATAAATAAAAATATTTAATGCATATGGTTCTGAAACATCTGGATCATCTTATAGACTACGGTCATTACTAAACCTAGAGTGAGCTTATTTTCAGGGTTTCCAGATTACATCATGTGGGAGGATTTGCATTCGGTATTCCTCTCACTTCTAGGGCTCAGAAGCACGATAGTTGGCTTCAAGAACTTCAAGAAAACTGTCTCCAAAGAATTATAACACAGAAGTGAACAACAGCTTGTGGCGTTGTAAGCCTTGTGGTCCCATGCAAGACAATCTGCTCCAAACATCACCATTACAAATCTTTTTGAAAGACCCAATAAATGTTCGTATAAGCTGATTATAAATCACAAACCTTTTAATGACTTACAAGAGGACACTGATTTGCATGAGGGGGAGATGCACTTTCTATTGGCTAACTTTACTACCTAACTAGCCTCACATCTGGAACATCATGATTTATGGCACATTCTTGGCCATAATCTTAGGAAAATAACATAGAAAGAGTTCCATTCATTCTGCAGTTCTAGAAGATGCCCACACCAAACAGTTAAATAGTAGCTGGGTTGCTCCCCTCTGACTTATTGTGTATTTTGTGTTTCTTTTTTATAGCGAGAGACTTCATGACATTATTCTCAAATGTCCTGAAATTCAGCAGTAGGACCTAACAGAGAATATCAATATTCAAATAACACATTATTTGCTATATTTAACACAATAGTACCTAAAATTCCTACCAGAAATTGAAGCCCCACTGTACCCCAGTGCTATAAAAATACACAGTGTAAGGCACCCTTGTTCTGGAGAGTTGTATGTTAAATAGCCCAAAAGGACAGACAGAGCTTAGAAGGGAGAAGGTGAGTTAATTTGTGTTTTGCAGCCTTTTAGGGATGGTGTGGTGTTTCAGCATCTGCTTACGTCTTTCTTCCTCACCTTTCTTTATCCCACTGTTTTATCGGATTCATAGTCAGCCTCTGACTCAATCTTTGTGCATAGGAGAAGGACAATAGTGAAACATTCACTCACTTGCCTTCCAATTTCTGATCACAATTATTATGAGAAGACAAGGGCGTGCAATAGAAATAGGTATGTTTCAACAAATATCTGGAACTATTTCTTGCTCTGTACTTTTACACCCCTGTTAATGTTTCTAGACTATACCCAGGATGAATTTGTGTGCTAATGCTTGCAGATTTGGCTTGTGAAAAATGTCTCCAGAAATAGAATTTACCCTTTAAACATCAGTCCCTCTCCTTCCCTGCTGTGCAGCATGTTTCATTTTTCACAAGGTGCAAAAAGAACCTACTGATGATAATGTCCTTTTGCTCCTCTAGAAAAGGAAACTCTTAAGCCCCTCCAGCAAAATATATCCCTACGTAACAAGTAACTGAATAAATGCAAACTCCATGGGGCTTTGCTTAATGGGGCAAGCAAGTACTTCTGTTCACCAAAGCTGAAGAAATCATGGATGCTAACTTAAAAATACTCATTTCTTCTGAAGTTTGGCTCTACACATATTCAAGGAAAACTCAGCTGAAAAAATACACAGTTTTGAAAAAAAAAAATTCCCCAAATTTCAGATTTTTTTTTCTCCCTTATGTGACTATGCTCTCTTTTTTAAGTTTTTATATATAAAGTGAAAAATATCCAGATTTCTTTTTTATTTTCTTTTTTCTCCACTTTCTCTTTTGTGATGCTGAATTTTCAGCCATTATTCCATTCTTGCAAAGGTATACAATGGAAAACAGAAAAACAAAGAAATGGGAACTGGAAGGAATAAAGCAGCAGGGAAGGAATCCCAGTACCTCAATAGCAGGAGGCAAACAAAACCTGAAGGCCTTAGTAACAAACTAAATATACTAAAGATACTTTGGTATATATACATAAATAAAGTGATTTTTCACTGGGGTGAAAGACAGACGTAGATAACTTTTCATCAGAAAGTAGGCTGGAGTGAAAAGACTTGACTGACCCCATGAGTACAGTAGTGCTAATAAAGCATACCTTGCAGGCTTTGCCAGTCCCATATAAACGACACCAAAGCCTTCATGACTTAAATACTAAAAACTTTCAAAAAACCATTTTGTTTTCTCCCATGCTGCTCACCTAAACAGAATGATTAGTAAACATCTGCAAAGGCACTTCTTGTTTCCCTTTACAGCCATCCTTAAAATTTCCAATGCTGTAATGGACCTACAAAAACAATGACAGCTTGAATTGGACAGCTGAATATTGACACTGCTGTATTGCATCTTAAGAAATATCATCTCCTGGGTTATTCAAGCGCCTTCATAAGCATCTGTGGTCCTTTCGTTCTCCTGAGAATGCCAGATTTCGGGAGAAAAGACTGGATTTTTTTACTACAGTTCTTAGGTACAAAGCACCTAAACCATGAAAACAACAGCAGCAACACCTCAAAACCTCTGATTTCTTACCGCACTGTCATATCTGAGAAGTTATAATGAGTTGTCTCCTGCATATAGATAACAACCCTGAGAGCACATACAACACCCATGGTCTACAGCAGGCACCAAACAGCAACATCCAAACCCGCTTCCTTTCAGCATAATCTGTTAAGGATCTCTTAAATATTATTTTGAGGCTCGTGCCAGAAGTCGCAGGGTCCAGATAATTTGTAATGTGTGGCAGTGTAATAGAGAGCTCTCCAGACAAGTATGGTTTCCGGAGCATGGGGAAAACATTAACCTAAACATTTCTAAGGGAAAAAATTAATTGTGATAAAGTGGTAACAAGATTTAGTTGGATAGAACTAATTATTCATGTTAGGGGATGTGAGCAAGGGCTTGCTTTTACAATAAATGCACTTACTGAAAGCAAGAAAGAGTAATAAGCCCAAGTATCTGCTTGCTTAGGGGAAAGATTTTCAAAATTCAATGTATGGAAGTAATTAGACTAGAGAGAAAATTGGAGTGGGACAAATGGCACCAAGTCACCTGGAGTCACAGTATAAAAAAAAAAAAAGTAGATTCTCCTTATCCATGACATACAGTGGACTAAACCTCCTGTTTTCTGATCAATTTTCCTTTATGACAAAGACATTTATTTTCTAGTCATTAATGACTGGATTCAATCAAACTATAAGCACACCTGTAAATTAAATTAAAATAGAAACTCTCTTGACATTCAGAAATAAACTTTAAAGATCATGAATTACTACCAGAGGCTGTTACACTTAAAACTATTCATACACAGGAACAGAATATATTCTGTTACTGGATTAATGTAAAATGTGTAGTCTCTATTACCCTGTTGGGGATTAATTTAAAGAAAAATGATAGCCCTTTCAAAGGTCTAAGGATTTTTTAGTTTTTTTTCCTTCTTTTTTTTTTTTTTTTTTTTTTTTTTGCTTCCAGCATCAAATATTACAATAGCAGCATAATGTATATATGCAAGGGTATCATAAATTCTAGGGTGACTTAATAAGGCAATAGGACTTTGCATCTACACTTAAAACCTGCCAATTCTTTAGTGAGTTTATTTACTTAAACTGCCATTTCATTCAGTGTAGTGAAGCTTTGCTGACATCTCAACTTAATTCAGCTTACTTAAATGGAACTTTGTTATATTTAAATATACGCGTTCCTAGTTTCAGGCTGACTCTGAGCTTATTCCACATTGCTAAAAATAAAGTAAGATATCTGCAATATATGTACTCTGTGTACAATATTTCCTTATGAATTTGATCTTGAAGTTGTGCTAAAACACTTTTTTAATCTCCTCTGGAGGAAATAAATATTAACATTTCATCTCTTATAATTCCTAGGATCCACAGAAAATGCAATATACATAGTACTGATTCCCAAAGGGAGACTCCAGGTTACCAAGGTTACTTACTCAGCTTCAATCAATACCTACCTTTCAGTCACCTGTTGTATCCTTCAGCTGTTAAGGACCTATGCCCATGGTGTGCTGATGCTTTTTTGTGGCATGATCTATTTAGCCTATGCCTGCAGAAAAAAATGCTCTTACTCTGCCTGCTACCAGGAGAGCCTTCCCTTTAACAGCAGCAGGGATAGCGGGGGACGTACCAATGGAAGTTGGTCTCTCATGGGGAACTTTACTCCTCAAACCGTATGAGGTTATTAGAACTTTACTAGGATTTCTCAATCGTCAGGAAGCAGAGCTACAATTCCCTTGTTAATAATAAGTGCTAACAGATACACAGTGGGCTTGGAAAGCAGCGTGATGTTAAACTGCCTGGAGTTTGTTACTACTAGGCTTTGGGCTTTGGGTGTGGGTTGGGTTTTTTTTGTTTTGTTTTGGTTGGGTGTTTTGTTTGGGGTTTTTTTTGCCTTTTTTGATGCTTTTTTTTTTTTTTTTTTTTAAAACAGACAATCAAAAAGGTCACTTCACGCTTCTCTGTTTTTCTCCAGTTTTGCATTTAGTAGGATTGTTCTTTATTCCTTCCATTCTTCTGTTGATCTAGGGGGAGAGGAGGCACAGAGGGAAAATGACAAATAGTCTGCATTTGTCCCTTCCCTTCTGTCATTTGTTTCACGGGTAAGTGAGTAGAAATGAAGACAGCATGTTCCACGCCAAACACGGAGAGCACAGAATATGGCCTCCAGCTAAAGCACAAATAATTTCTATGCATGATGAATCCTTTCAATAACAAGAGCCCTGCTAATGTGGGATCAAATCACAGTCATTAGCTCCTGGCACTGGTCTTAAAAAGATGGTATAGAAATGCAAACAGCATCCAGCCGTAGTCCAGTATCACACGCACTAGCCAGTATTTCAGTTGGTAATTTATTTTTCTCATCAATGTGCTGGTATAATTAGAAAAAAAAGAGCCATCTGAAAGGATAAACTCCTCTAAAAGCAATAGTCTGCTTAAGAAAATGATGGATCATTCTGAAATAAGGGGCTATGGTTAATTCTATTGATGGATGAATTGACTCTGGGACTATATCAAGACCTGTATCCCTGTGTGATGAGTGATCTATAGCAGGTAACAAACTTTTGAAACAAAACCCTATTTTCCTCTTTTTTTTTTTTTTTTAAAATCCTAATTCTGTAATATATAATATCAGTACGTAGCCTGCACATTACTGAAACAGATCAGCTTTCCTAGTTAAGCAAGTAGATTCACAAATGTAAATCTCTTCTTGCCAACTGTTCTTGTAGTCACAATTAGCTATTTCCTTCCTTCTGAAGCAGCAAAACCATGCTTACATGGGCAAAGTCCCTTACATTATTTGAACTGCATGACTTTTATATAATAATTCTCATTATATGACAGAATCAAGAACAGAAAAACCAAGTTTCTTATCGAAGGAGACCAAGAACTTTTTATCTGCTTTCTTGTCTTACTTTCTCTTTATACTATGTCTTTTACAATGCTGTTAAAGTTACAGGTAACTACAGGAGAGTGTATTATTTAGAAGCTCATCAGAAGTAGACTTGGTAACCTCAAAACAAGAGGAATGGACACCTTCTACAAGAGACCCTGCTGCGAACCAAGTTCCAAATGTACAAAGTTGTCTCATCACCAAAGCTTCTTTGAAGTCACTGCAGAAGTGACACTACGTACCAGCTATTCTAGTGCTTCTTATTTTCAGTCAACAGTGCCTTTTGAAAGACACAGAAGGAGTCACACTTACTGCAGCAAAAATACTTTCAAACTGAGTTCAGGCTCTTTGACCATGATCCAGAAGCTTTACATAGTCATTTAGAAACACTTCTCTTTGCCTCAAGCCATCTTTTTCCTTTTTTTAAAAAATTTTTTCTTGGTATTATTATTTTTACATAGTTAGTAGTTATTTTCCCATTTGAATTTATAATTTTATTATTCAGTATTTTATGTATTGAAAAATTTTGTTGTTAATATCCTGCAATGTGTGAATTATATATTCTCTTAAAATCCCCAAACAATTACTTTTCCTCAGTTTAAGCATATATAGTATTTTATTTTTAAACAGTAGCTTCTTTCGGGACTTTTGGGTTTTTTATTTGTACTTTCTCTCAGTAATTATGCATCCATAAAGATATTTTACATTTCATTCTTAATGGATTTTTCCATGAAAAGAAAACTAGTAATTAGTAAAGAGTTCTACTTAGATGGCTGTTTCTGTATTCCCCTTGTTAACTGTTCTTTGGGGAACATGTATGGTAAAATAGATACTACTATTTTATAAATGAGGTTCCACAGAAAATTAAACTTCAGCCTGTGTTTCACATTCTCTCAGTCCAGGTAAGGGATGTCGCACATGTATATATTTTTTTGCCAGTAAATGCACTAGAATAACTACTGCTATCATAAATTGTCACACTACTATTGGATTTGCTAGTTTGATACACCGCTAAGATCCGGGGTCTGTTCAGAGTTTGTCAAATAGAAATGGACTCAATTTATTACCCAATTAGGCTGCGGAAAAATGCTAGTTAATAAATTCTCTTTAAGGGCCAGCTGAAGAATAAGCGCATGGCCACGCTGCCCACCGGTGTATGTATGGAGCCCCCGGATATCATGTTTGTGACCTTTACTGACATCACAGAACATGTAGTTCTCATTCTACTTAAATCCAAGACAACATAATAATAAAGACTGGCCTTCTATACTGTGACAAAAAAACGTACTGACCAAATAATTCCAAAAATCCTTGATGTTTAGTTAACTCCAGAAGAGTGAATAATATGAAAAATCAAATACTTGAACCAAGAAGGAGACACTACAACTGATCCACTGTGATTTAGTGGTTTATTTCAACACAGAACACACTGATTTTTAGATCTAGAAAACAACCTAAGATGCTCAGATTTGACTAGCCCAGACTAAGACACACATCATACCCTCCCAGGCCGATACTCAATAACGTAACAGAAGAGATAAAAAGGGTGATGTGATGGTTAGGCTGATAACTTTCCCTGTCGTTCTCTGAATTACATATAAACACAGTCCTGAAGCAGTCTGTATTAAACTCAGCCAAAAAACCAGGATCAAGTGGGATAACATTTTAAAGTTGAATAAATACATGCTTATTTTGAAAACAAGTTTTTATGATGCCGCCATGTGATCTCTTCTGGAAGAGGATACATGTTCTGTTCCAAACCTCGTTTGCTGACTTTCTATGCAACCTTGGTTAAAATTAGAAAATTTATTTGGAAGTAAATTCCCACTGATTTTTATATTTGAAAAGAGAATGTAATTGTTTTTAAATGCCTTTACTTTTCCTTCATCCAAAAAGGAAAAAAGAAAACATCAACTTCTCCTTGAAAGTTTAATGGTTACCAACAGCCAAGTATTCAACTGAAATAAAATAGAATATGATAGACATAAACATCTAGGACATAAGATTCTTCTTCGAATCTTTTAATGCAGAAGAGAGACACCATTCACATCCGAGTAATTCAGTTTGAGACATTTTTCAACTGTGACGCTAATTTTGATCTGTGTAACAAAGGACTGAACCACTGTTTCCCTTAAGCTCAGGCACCTCTCCCTAGTGGCCTTACCTGTCCTTCCGTGCTGCAGACATATCCAGGCCCTCTTCTGACACAGCAACACCAGCAGCAATCATTACAGCTGGCAGGACTCAAGATTTTTTTGTCTCTGTTAGGTATTTCTATCTCATTCCATGCTCGTTACAAGGTCTGAAGAGGGAACCAGTTTATGTTCCAGGTGCATTAGTAGAATAATTTAAAGAAATCTATTCTTTTTATTATACTTGTCTTGCTGCTAAAGTTATAAAACAACTGGACATCGTCAATGACAACCACGGAATACATCTGTACTTTTTCTTCTGTAGTTCTACTACAGAAAGTGCATCAATACAAGAGGATTGTCACCAACAGAAGGGAAATACAGTGCCTCTAGACAGAGGATTGAAGGTTTGTGTCTAATGACATAGCATTTAGAGAAATGTAACTACTTCTTTATTTAGGAACATCAGATACTGTTCTGGAAAACACCTTAGCGATCACTGTATCTAGCTCTCTTCTGTTGCAAGCTACCATATTTTACATGTAATGTAAATGTAATATGAAGATCAAAATTAGAACAATATTTTCATCTTCTATTCAATCAGTTTGTCTCATCTAAAAGAAAAATCACAGCTCGAGCTGTGTAATCTCAGCAAAAGGTAAATCTCAGTTTATTATGTACCAAGACTTCCTAGTAAGCCATTTAGCTGAATTAAGCTCATCTTTCCTTTTTTGTGACAACTCATGTCATGACATTAAAGGTCATGTTCCTTCATTTCTGTCACTTTAAATTATGCCATCAATATCATGAAGTGATTCAACAGAGACTTTAATAAATGCTACAGAATTATTAAAATCATACTGGGTGGCTGCTTTTCATATATTCATGCAGTTCCTTTTATGATTTCAGCTACCACTTTACATTCTTAACAGGAAAAAACAGGTGCCTTGAATATAATAGAAAATAAGTTGAGGATGCAAGTCTGGGGAGGAGTAGTAACTTAAATTCCAGTCACGCCATGCCTATAATCATAGCAATAGCACCATGCATGCATTCATTAAGGAAACATTCAGTTACCCTCTTTGCAATCAGGTTTAAAATGATTTAGCTCAACACTCTATCCCCAAAAGCATACATCTGTACTAAAATAAGAAATAAATAATTTAAAGGTATAAATGTTTATTGAAAACATTTGCATCCAACTCAATCAAATGCTTAGTTGTATACTTTTCAGTATGACTATTTTACTTCCATGTTGTTCTTTAGTTTTTAAATGAGAACTTTAGGTTCCATTTTTCAAACAAAGCACCCTTCTGTTTCCCCCACCCTCTGGCAGACAGTCCCAATCTAGTTGCTAGAAGATGACTCAGAGTTCCCCACTGGAAACACAAATTGAAGGTATAATCCAACTGTAAACACACCATTTATGTTAGTAGTTGTGAAAAACCAACCTGGAGAATTAACTGCCACAGAGTAGCATAACATGTGTGCTTCCCTTTTCTGAGAAAGTAGCAAGTACTCTGGGAGAGGGAAATAAAATAATATTTTTCGTATGGTTGCAGATTAAGATACAGGTCTTTTTCACATGCATTACATGTCCCAGGAAGCAGAATCAAAGTCATTCAAAGAACAACTGACCAGCTGGATGCTCACTATGACCTGGGTAGAGGTGAACCATGCGTAGGATTGGATAGATCTTTTATCAAAATCCTAAAAATCAAAGTGTGGGAATAAACTTCATCTGACACTGGAAACGTCTGCATGGAATAGCCTTTTCAAAGCAAGCCTGACTCATCCAGCAAAGACGGTGCCTACTATCACGGTGACCAGAAAATCTCCATCAGATTGTGACAGATTGCAGCAACATATTTGGGGCAAAGTAGGTCGCTTTGGGCAGGAGAGCTCTCAGAACTAACACCATCCAATCCTTCTTCATGTAAGAAATCGGCACAACCGCTCCTCATCTCTGCTTGTCTCTCTCTTGTATCACAACCCTGCCCATCTCAGGACTTTATACAGATTTGAACTGTTGTAACATCATGCATCATCAGTTCCTGTTCAGTTGTAATACGTGTTTCATCAAAGTCCAGAACAATACAACATGAATGGAAATACTCTATATTACTCTTACCTACGTATTAACAGGATCTCTAATGGGTGTCAGGCGAGGCACAAAAACATTTTTCTTGACTTTGCTACTCAAGACTCAAGGCATAATAGTATTCTGAATATTTCTGAGTGGCAGAAAATGAGTTACCACTCCAAGCTGCTTAGAAACCTTGTATTAAGGTACTGAGTAAGCCTTAACTACTCCAAGATCCCAAGGAACTACCACTCAAGGAACTAGATAACTTGTTCTAAAGACAGCTAGGCTGCTCCCATATTCACCAGCATTATCTGGTAAGTGAGCAACAAGAAATGCAGCCAAGATCAGAGCACATTTCCCAAGGAGGGAGCAGACATGGAGGCAGCAAAAGAATCAACAAACCCTGTCACCACTAAGTCCAGGGAAGGCATTCCTAAGTACAGTTTCTACTTTGGCCTTTTCCTAACCATTTAAGTGACAGATGGGGTGTGCAATTCATATTTCCTTAGCGAATTAAACATTTAGTCTATCAACTTGATCTTCTGGCTTTTTTTCTGCAGGCTTAGATTCCACCTAAGGTGAAACAGTTAAACACATTGAGGTTCCATACTGAAACAGATCATGTATACTATGACACCTTCAGCATTAATTGTTAATGGTTTAACAAGTTCTAAAAAAATTAACTTTCTCTTTCCTACAGCATGTTTTCTTTCAATCTATCATATGCAGCTCTAATAATGCCACTGCCATATCCCTTAAGTGAAAGCCAGGTGACCAATTCAGTTATCAGCTATCACTGTTATTAGTTTCTGGTTTTAGTATGAATATATCTCAGGACTAGAACCCATTTTGCTAGACAATGTGCAAATATATAGGAAAATTTAGTCTATACACTAAAGTGCATAATAAAATTATTGTGATTAATTCCTTTTTTACTTGAACCATTATCCGCTATCATGAACATATTGTGTTAAATGCTGCACATACATATTATTTTGATTCTAAACACTTACAGGAAAAATAGAAAAAGCAGATAGTAAATGGGAAAACAGCAATAAAATTAATTCTGCCTCATGAATAAGGAGGCATGGAGAGATTAAATGACTTCGTCCAAGGACAGACAGACACACAGACACAGTAAGTGGCAAGGTTGGGAACTGAACTTAATTTCCTGAGTCCTACCTCAGTACCTTAACTACAAAACCATCCATCCTTTCAGCCTACCTGCTTTTATTTAGACTAATTTGTTGAATGCCCAATCACAGAAAAGCTATAATAAATGTGCTTAACAAAAGCTATCGAGTAAGGAAAAGGGGAAGAAGAGGAGCCTCCAAAATAACTTACAGAGCTAACCATGTGTAAAATTAAATGTTTTAAATCTTTTAGTTGTTTAAATAATATTAAATATACATACAAGGTTGTAGGGAGTAGGAATATCAAGGGAGAAGAACCTTTCAGTAGCACTGGAGTTGGAAAGGAAAGAGAAAAAAAAGAACGGAATGCAGAGCACAGCAGTGAAAAGAGGGATGCAAGAAGGGGAAGGGGAAAGGGGAGGCTATGGCAGCGGGACAATGAATGAAAGGCTGCCTGAGTAATCTGCAAAAAAAATGACTTCACACAGACAAAACACCTGCAGCCCACCTTTGCCAAGGTACCCTGCTCATACTTTTCAAGTAAGTGAGGTCTGATGGTCCTTCTTCCTGCCTCTCCCACCTGGAATTACATTTTTTTGTCACTGTGGCTTCAGCAAGATTTCTATCATGTGCTGAAACACTTCTTTTAACCATCACTTTTTTGCACAGGTAGGACAGATCTTTACACCTTACATTTTCTCTCTTCCTAGAGTCATGTTAGGGGATGGACACATTCAGTACCGCTAACCACTTACTGCAGGCTTTTTAGCTGAATACGTAGAAGAAAAGGAATAACACAAGAAATCTTCTCACTGTCTCTTCGAAAGTTTTGGCTATTTTAACCCTAATGCTAATCTTAACTCTTTTCCTTTGCAGCTAAGAAGTCCAGTACCTCTGGGGAAACAGGATTTGCCTCAGACACTTTTATACCTGAGCTAGTTGAAGACGACTGAGTCAGACCATGGGATCTACAACCATGTGCTTGCCTAAACTGTCTGTCAAACAAAATTTAGTCTGTCGATGAAGAATTTACTTTTAACAGGATTTGATTATAGTCAGCACAACTCCTCCTATGAAAGGCATTAAGGATGCTTAGATACAGTCAACTTCACAAAATAAAAGCCTAGATTCAGCACAAAACTAGCAGGCAAAATCACCTCTGTAACTATTTGGGTTGAAGTCATGAAGCCACCTTTTGAGACATTAGTGATAGCCCTTGCAAAGATTCTGCACACTGGTCACAAGAATATTTAAACTCATTTTTGTTTTCCGGATCACTCACACTCAAGGTTTCATTGTTAGTTAAATTGATTAGATGTTGAAAAAGTTCCTGAAATAATACAGAGGGAGAACATAGCACTGTACATAAATTTAATTTTCAGAATCTTTGGTGGTCAGATTTCATATTGTTCAGATCTTATTTGTTAAAACTGTTACAGGGCACAAAATTGCTTGCTCTGAGCTCACACCTAGCAGCTTGGCATACAGATATTTGATTCAGTAGTCAAAAATCACACAACGGAAATTCACAGCTATTAGGGAAAACTTTGCTGCATTTATTCTAAATTGTATTCTTGAATAGCTCTGAGCATCCAACTTCAAATCTAATTGTCTGAAGGACAAATTGGAATAGCTTTATAGGATTAATGTTTCATTATGAAATATGAACAATCTAAAATATTATTACAGAGAGGATGCTTTATTTTTTTCCTGATGAAAAAGGTAGATAGAATATTTTTAAATGTAACTTGAAATGTCATTATTTTGTATCCAGAATATTTCAGCAACTTCCATTCTTTTTTAGTACATGCTATACTTTTTTTGTTCACTCTATGATCTTCTCAAAATCATACAGTCAAATCGTTGTAGGCTTATGTATTTAGTTTCTAAAGTGGATGAGAAGAAAGCAACACAGACATTTTCCTGCTGAGGAAACAATGACCATTAAACTACCTGTTGTCTGTCTAATTACAGGTAGTGCCGCTTCAGAAAATTAGAAATAAACAAAGCACAAAGCCCTTCTTTGTCTCTCACTCAAGCCTCACCTCCAGAAAAAGCAAGACAGATCCTACAAATCCTTTTGCATATGTGTAACCTTTATTCATGCAAATCTTCTTAATAAAGTCAGTATTTCAATTATAAAGCCAGCAACTAGTCACATGTAAAGTTTTACAGTACTGAACCCACTAAAAAAACTACAGTGATGCAGAACCATCAAGCCGTGTGTATTACAGGCTTATATCTCAAAATCTTTTGAATTCAATAGCTCAGCAATAAGGTTTCCACTGCATGCTAATCATTCATTCAATGCACATTTCTTGAGAAAAAGGACCAAAGTCAAACATGTTCCTTTAATTTGTTTTTAAAGGAACACATGCATGAACTACATATAGTTTTGGACCTCAATAAATAATCAGGAGTAGCTCATTGGGCAGTCATATTCTGTGGGGACTCTTACACAATGAAGAGGAAAAAACTGTGAATAATTTACACTAAAATCTTTCTGAGTTACAACCTTCTGTTCTGTCACTGTGGGAGACAGTGTATGGGAATGAATCCTCACAGTAAATCTACTTTTAACAAAAGAAAAAGTTACTAAGCTCCAAAGACTGACCAGGCCAACTTAAATAGGCCTGATAACTAGATACCTAAATCTCAGAGCCTCCAAGAAAGAACACAAAGAGAGAGCTCTTACAATAGCTGTTTTAAACTCTACAGACCAGCTATTCCTATCTGAGTTATCACAACACTGTAATGGATCTGGGCCCCATTGTGGCAGGTGCTGTGCAAATACAGACCGAAGAGACTCCCAAGCCAAGGATCTTGCATTCAAAGTACAAAACAGAAAAGATGGATACAAATGAACCCTAGAGTCCAAGGAAACAAAACCACAGCATTAGCGAGGGCAGGAGACTCAGCACTGCAGCAAGCCTTGCTATTGTTAAATTTCACGTAGCAAAGGAGAGTTTGAAGGAGAGCAGAGGAGGAGGAGAGGAATGCATCTTTCTGGATGTTTACAAGGAGTCTTTGTCAAGCAGAAGAGCAGCACACAAGAAAGCACAGAGATAGTCTGCTTCAATGCCTCAACGCTGAGCTCGTCGATGCTGGTATCACTGGCCACTGTTTGAAACCCTGTATTTGAAAATATCCAGCAGTTCTGAAGGCAAATGCGTAGACTCTGACACAGGCAAAAATACCATATGAATACATATGAGTAAAGGCTGAGCAAGACCCTCAGGTGGTGTAGCCTAACTTTTAGAAAAGATTCCTTTTTAAGGAATCCGGGGACATTTAATGCAAATTTGGCTCTGTTGAAAAAAACAACTGCAGTTTAGGCTCTTAAAATCCTACTGTTTAGCAGGAGATGAATTTTTGAATATTCATTATCTTCCTGAATTGGAATGAGTGCTGGAAAATGAAAAATCAGGAGATGTCAGAAGCAGGGAAAACAGCCAGACTTCCTCTGTGTGAAACATATGTGCTAGATTTGTTGAAAAAAGAGGAAAAAGAAGTTCTTTAGATTACAGCACATAGGTAAGCTATTTACAAATACAAAACTCATGCTGAGATCTTTGCCTTTCCTGCAGTCTATTCTTTGAGATCAACTCAGGCATTAATTACCTAAATGACCCTGCCGCTAACAGCCATGTGCAGAACACAGGGTGCAGAGATCATCCTCCATTTGGGAAGGCAGGAATTTGGCCTTCAGAAAGCTTCTGACTGCAGTCAGCTATTGATATTGGTTACTGTGGATGTATACAGCAGTTATCTACACTGCATAAGTGTTAAATGAAGATGTCTGCTGTTTATGAGGATGAGCGATACAGACCATAGCCATGAACACAGGAAAATTGTTTGTTATACCTGAAAAGGCCGCTTTCTGAAGGTGTTCTATGGCCTGAGAGACTGGAAAGATCATATCTTCCCTTCAATGGAAGGCTCAGACTACCGGTGTGGGTTTTTTTTAAACCTACCCTACAACCCAAATTCTTCAGGATCAACTGCCAAGGATCAGCTCTGGAAAGGGTGTTTATTAAATCTCCTCTTCAAACATAAAAGTGTAAAAGACAAAAATAAAACAAACTGTTGAAGGGAAGGAATGCAGTATGTGGCGCTGATGAGGATGCAGAGAAACGAGACGACTAAGAATGACTTTCCTCATACAGTAGATTTGGCTTGTATGCAAGATTTCAATGTCCAGATGTGGCTTCTATAGACTGTTTTTCTCAAGGTACAGCACTTCTTGAGTCTGTTCGTAATTACTGTGGGAAGACTCAGTAACAAAGCAAGATAAAGAGAGACAAGCTTTGGAAATATTCGATGCAGACTAGTAATATAAAGACCAATCAGATCCAAGAGGCCTAATCCAAAGCAACATGGAGTAAAGGGAAATTTCTCTTTACTTGAGTATGATCTGAATGATCCAACTAATTTTTCAAAGGCTTATACTTACGGGAAAAGGGAAAAATGCAACTCTCTTGTAAAGTCAAGTTGTACGGAACATTTCTGAGCTCTTTTACAGATAGCTAGGTTTCCGTGAGAAAGTTGCTTTGAGGAGTAAGGGTTCTTTCTCTCCAGCCTGTTGTTTTTACTTCATGCAGTAATAAGTAGCAGTGTGGATATTTCTGTGTATCTGAATGCCTGTGTGTGCACGTGTGCATCTCTCCCAGTTCCTTTGCTTCTAATATGAGGGAAGGACAGATCAAACTTATAATTATCAATATTTTGACCAAATTTAAACACATCCTTTTTCACCTTCAAAACTTCTAACATTCTGCATACTACTATGGACAAATACATATTTCTTCCTTAGTTTTAATTCCACCAAATACTGTAGTTCAAGTTTAGGTTCACATGGAAAGGTCATAAAAGATAGGAAAAGGCAGAGCTCATATACATAGAAATTATGTATATCGCTCAAAATTAGGTTTGCATATCTTTTGTTGCTGCACAGTAAGACAGAATGGCTCATGGCAGAGAGTCCAAAAATCAAGAAGCGTAACAATTTCTGGGGGATTGGACATAAATTGCTTCTTCATTTGGAAAAAAGAAAAACAAAACAAAACACCAATCCCACCCAAAACAAATCAAACCCCCAAAACCCCAGCCCCCCCAGCCCAAACAAAAAAATACCGAAGGTTTAGATTTTTGTCTGGTTTTAAAGTACTTTGAGATCTGTTACTAGAAAGCTGCATCCAAACACTCTATATTATCATTAATATGGATACAGCAGGGGTCCTTCATTTGTTGTTACACTGCTTTTTCAAAGAAATATCCAATTCCCAAATTTAAAATCTGTTGATATTTTTCATACATACTAACAAATTTCATTTAAGAGCACTGATGAATGAAACAAGAATCTCCTATGATATATTCTGCACAGACAGTGTTGCTTACGTACAGACAGACAGATGAACTGAGAATAATCTGAACTTCTTTATCAGAATAGTAGGTACATAGGACCAGAAGCATTCAGACACGACCTTCACATTCAAAAAGTGCATACCTCTTACGCTGTTTAAGGTGTTCCATAATTATGTATTGCAGTTTTAAATGCAGGTATTTATGAGAGAGAGAAGACTGGCATTCTGTATTTCTTATGAAATTAATTATTTTATGCATTATAATTATTCTGATTGGAGGACTGAGTTCTGGAATAGCCTCTCTCCCTTCCTTGGGCATTCTGATTATCTATAGGAAAAAGGACATGGGTGTTTTAAAGGAGATATGTTTAGGTTCTGCTAAAATACCATGACAACCTTCAGAATTATTCGCTTTCAAAGCTCTTCCAGAATAATCTGTAAAGAAACATCAAATATTTCATACTATTATGGCAGAAAATGAAAAGTGTTCCATTTCATGCTTAATTTATTTTGTAATTATAAATCTGTTGGTAAACAGTACCATAATAGGCTTTGCTTTGTGCCTGTTTATGCTTTTGAACTATTTGAGTTTTAATATGTTTTCAATACAAACAACATGGTAATAACTGTTCTTGGAAATGACTGGCTAGATGGGTTCACCCCAAAGTAAATTTTAGCATTCATAACATACACCTGCTAGTAAGGAACATTTAAAAAAAATAGACAGAAAACAATCTGGCAAATTTTAAACTGCAGAACAGGAGTAATCATTTATAACTAGAACAGTTTAATATTAATTCTACCATAACAATAGTCTTTTCAGAAAAATCAGGAAGACAGTTTTCAGTTAAAACCACTGTTTGTATAAAAATGTTAAACTAGCACATAGGTGACATCTCACAAAGCCAGTCTCATATTTTCCTATGCTCTTTCTGATGTACTCCTGAAAATAAGAGTTTTAGGTTTCTCCTGACATATGAGTACTTTGGCTTTCTATTGCTCTTTTTGGAGCTTCACAATCAGTTAAGATAGTGGGGGGGGGGGGCTGGCATTTAAACATTTGTATTACCAAAATGAAAGAGTGTGAATTCTTTAACAGACAGCCTATACTGTATTTTAGAACACGATCTTTATTTCTGCTTCATTGTGGCAGTACTTTGTTCTCCTTAAAGCAGGAGTAAGCACTGTTCGTACAACTATATGCAAGTCAATTATCAAAAGAGCCTTCCTTCTTATATACGTATAATTAGAAATACATTTTGAAAAATGGTCTCTCTTGTATGAGTCTTTGCTCATGTCTGCATTCACTCTTTATTGATCAAAGTATCATCACGTCCTCTAATATTTCTAGTATAGAGTAGCACTCTGTGTAATTTCACATTTGCTGAGTTGTTAACAACTTCACCCCCAGCCCCCAGAAGGGCTATGAATTTGCAAAACAGACAGATATTGGAACTTCTATACCAGCAGAAACAAGCATAAATATTTGCCAGAGATCAGGGAGTCCATAGTTCAGTGACAAGCATTAGGAAAAACAGGGGTTTGTATATAAGATAACTACTTAAGTTTATATGGCCTTACATAAAAATTCACCCAGTTTGGTATTTCAGCTTGGGTGAATAAGAAAGTTCAAGTAGCCAATTCCTTTCCACCATTAAATAATTTATCAGCACAACTGCACAACAGACTCTAAGGCTCTTCCATCACTGTACCCTGAGTAAACAAGGAAAGCCTACTACGCTGTATTTAAGCAGAGCAGTTACCCTTTCTGAGAGAGTGACTATGTTATGAATACAAATTTAAAGACCAGTCTAGGTACGTGTTTATGAAGTAGAGTGATCATTGTGGCAATTTCTCACTGAAGTCTGTCAAGACTGCGTAATCCCGAAGATATGCTTTTAGTAAGGGAGATAGCAAGCTAGCTGTCATTCAAATAAATCAAAACATCAGCTGCACAGAGCAATTCTAACCACAGATGGGAATTCCCTTATAGCCCTCCCTCTCCCAGCAAATCGGCTCCTAAAAAACAGTCAGAAAGTGACTGCGTAATTTTATAGTGAAATATATATTTAAAGTAGTCTGTAATAACAAGAAGAGAGCACACAGGTATGTAGATAAAGAACCTGAAGTCAAAATTTGAGTGAGAAGCTAAGGTACTTTTTATATAAACATGTTGCCCACAAGTTTAAAAAAAAGTCTTACGAATATTGTCCTTGATTTCTAACAGAACAGTTTCTAGAAAATAATTTAAGAAGTAATCTTTCCAGGTTTACTTCTTTCTAGAATCACTGTAGGGGTAAAAACCTTTATTGTATATAGGTACCTTTCAATACACAAACATTTGGATTTATTTGTCAAGTTCCAGTATGTATTCTCTACCTTTCATCAAGTTTTAAAATTGGTTAAGAGAATGCTTTAGTTCTCATTTTGTTTCTTGGAAGCATTATTATACCTTTTGATGTCTTGACTATGACAAAGTTGAAAACTGTATTTTATGCAACTAAGGTCTGTTATCTAGACTAAGGGAAAACCAGTTATTTATAAGATCAAAAGTATGTATTTTCATGTCATCCTTGTGCAGCATGGTAAAAGACTGAAGTTTGAGAATTTAATAGTTATTCTAGGATATGACTAAATTATTTTCATTTATACAGTTTACTAACATACTTATAATCTTAAGCAAAATATTGTTCCACTTATAACAATAGACAAAAAAAAAAAAGTTGCATAATTGCAAAAATTATTCACGAGCACTTTGTTGTACCAAATAATCCTGCTATTTTAGATGAGGCCAACATTACTTTGACTTTCCTCATGAAGTCCAAAAATTTTCATCATCAACTCCATAAATTTTCCTTACCAAGAAGTGATTACCCATTATTCATAATTTATTATTTACCTGAAACCAACAAACAAACAAAAAAATCAACCAACAAAAAACCCAAAACTGTAATTCAGGCAGAAGCTTTAAGTAATTGATTACGGAAGCAACAGTAGAATGGAAAAAGGGAAAGGTTTTGAAAGCATAATGGGCAAGTCAGTGTTGACAGTCAGTGACAGTGGACCTCCTCTTCTCTTTTGTATTTAATCCCATCCTTCCATGAACTGCAAACAGAGTATTTCTAAAAACAGTTGATAGCATAATTTGCCTACAGAAATAGCAAACACATTTAGCAGTTATGCCTTTATGTATTTATCTGCATGTGTATATACAAACAAAAGCAATTAAAGGAAATAGGCTATATTACTAGATAATTTATTTGCAACAAATCATTCCACTAACTCCTTAAAAAGTTATTAAAGTGATTCTAAATTATGTATTCATAAAATACGCAAAGAAAATATGCTTTCTCTGCGTTTACACAGTACTCAGTACACAGGGATCCTGATGCAAGACTACCAGCTTTTACTTTTGTCATTTTTTTTCCTTCGCTCTCTTCATAAGAATAGATTTACTTATAAAAATCTTAATGGAACTGTCACTACACTATGGAATTAGCATTAACAAAATATTTCTATACAGTTATAAGGAAAATTTCTTGGTATACTATGTTTACCACAGTATTTTCAAGAAAGGAACCAAACCTTTGTTCAGTGGAAGTGCTGGGAATGATTCCAAGGGGGGGGGGGGGAGAAGTATGTCTACATAATGGCAAATTATACCAGTGGGACCACACCGTTATGATGGACAAATAATAATAAGGTGAAGACAACACCAGTAGATGAGGTACTGCAAACCTGAAAGCATTCTTCCCCTGGAAATACGAAAATGATGCATCAAGCAAATTGCTTTTAATACCAGTATAATACACCTTCTTAAAATCAATTTTCAGAAACCAATGATCTCCGTGTGGATCTACTTTAACTACATAGTTAATATTTCAAAGTTTCCTGACTTCACAGGTGTCATCTGGGCATCTAATTGCCAACTTGGGGCTTACGCTAGAGCTATGGAGACTCTGTAATATCTGGAATCTCTACAGATGTCACAAGAGCAAGACAGAAATACACTGCTGCATCCAGACCTAACACACACTGGTTTGTTGGCACTTTCTTAGAAGATCGTTTGAAATTATGGAACTAAAAATTGGCCCTGTCAACTTGTAAAAATGTTGGCATCAGTAAACCAAAAGCCTACCATGCCTTTAAAAATTCTGGGATTTCTAAAATATAAGCATGACTTTCCAAGACCTGCAATCTTGACCCCTCAGACAGGACACTGTTAAACTGAAACACTATGTTCCATATGTACAAGAATCTTGATGCTTAAGTTTCTCATTTAACAAAATGTGAATTATAAATTTCACACATCTTTGGGCAACACAAACCCCACAAATTCTACCTCACTACAGGACTGTATGGTCAAAATGTATACAATATTTCAATTGGATTGATTGAGAAAGGCACTAAGTTTATTTTCCCTGTATCACCCAAGTAGAAGGTAATTTTAAAATTCTTTAGGCTGTTCATTCTGAATGATTTTGTCATGAGAAATTAATTTACAGGCTTATAGACTTTGCAGAAATGATAGATCTCTGAAGACTTTTTGAGCAGTGAATAATGAACTTTTTCAGCCTCCTCAACACTCTGAATGATTTAGTTCCCTGAGTAAGTGAAGGAAGTGGTGGTCTTATCTCTACACTGAGGTCAAATGACTTGTGATTGGAAGCAGAAAAAAAAAAAGACAAAAACTTCCACTTTTTAACGTGTAAGAACACAGTGTAAGACCACACCGCTGTTTCTTTGTACAGGAGCACAGTTCGATCTTAATGTCTTGAGCAGTAATTCTTGAGAATTATAAACACGGGACCTTTGCTAAAATCTGGCAATGCAAAGTAAGAGGTTTATTTCCCCTCCACAATGAAGAAAAATTATGTTTGAGATCTAAAGGGTGCTAATTTTCTTCATATTTTGAAGCAATCCCAGAATCAAGTTTTCAGTTTTTGAAATACAACCTCTTATCTTTAGCATTGAAGACTTTATATCTAAATACTGTAAAGACTATCACTTGGGGATACTTTCTTCATTTCATTCTAATATCTCCTGCATTAAATCCACTGCATTAATGCCAAGCAAATAAAAGATAATTTACGTGTCTCTGACAGAGGAACGCTTTAGGGAATTTGATGGTCATAATAAGAACTAAATCCATGGCATTGGCCTAAGCTCGGTAATAGGCAAAAACATTAACAGCTTTGATTGTCCAGAAGTGTTATCCTAAATCAAAATCAGCAGACAGCATGACTGATGCTAACATCTGTCTCTCTATATATTTACACCTTTATCAAAATTTTGCTTTTTTCATTTCCCACTTTACAGCTCTAAAGGTCACCTGTTCAGTGTGTTACACTCTATCCATGTTGCCCCAGTACCATCATGCATTATAAATTCCATGATTCTTTAGAATACATGAATTTATAGCCTCACTTTTGTCCCAGAACCAGCTACGTTTTGATGAATGAGATCTCAGACTAGATAGGTAAATAGAAAAAGGGTGAAGGATGTAAGCTTGCAATGTATAATTTATTATAAGCGTCACAAAATACCAGTGCTGAGAGAAAACAAATTATTGGCCTCTCATGCAGTGACCATGAGAAGGTGATAAATATTTCATTATATAGTACTCATCAGACATTTGAATAGCTCATCTGTCCTATTTATGCCAGCTAAAATGAATTCAACCTATCAGTGGCAAATGTATTTTTAATGTTTCTCTTTACCTTCTGTGGAAGAGGCAGCTGAAAAGTCCATCTTCCACAAGAATTACATTATTCATTTCATTACATACTGTAAACTGTTTATTCTTGAATAGGCTTTTCCTGTTAAAACCAGCCCTTTACATCTTAAGGAAATTTCATCTCCAATGCTCATTCTAGTTACTAGCAAGCAGAAGTTACCCACAGTTGTTTCCTATGCCGTGAAAACATGGTATTTTGATGGCAAAACACCTATCTCACACTAAACTTCAAAAACATTTGGAGACATCCATGCTCCTTTGGAAAAGAAAAGCCAAGCTGGATAACACCATTTAAGCTTCTTAAATGCTCCTTTAAATGGAAAAATTACATCACGGTTTCATGCAACAGGGCATCAGTTCTCATAACATTTCAAGTTGTCACATCTTTTTAAAATTATGATGTTATACAACTGTGCCAATTAAACAGTCAAGAAATAAGACATGAGGAATCTATGATGTAGGGGTACCTCAACATCTTAGGATTCAGATGGCATCACAATAAAAGGACCACCCTTCTTCTCCAATCGACAACAGAATTCTGTGAGGTCCCGAAAAACTCTGGAACAGTTCTTTATTAAGTGGCCATATAATCAGCAGTCAGTTGATTTGAATTTTATACCTTCTACTACTTCTTAGAAATTCTACCTTGAAAACATGTCCTGCATAGAAGCCATGACTTTAAGGAAGCTTCTAAGTGAAAACAGAATCACGTTTTTAAAATACTGCAGTGTTAGCCTTTCGACTTCTTGAAATTTCAGTTCAGGATGAATATAAAAAGAAAACAGAGAACTTGAACTAGTACCTGTTAACTGTGGCGCTTACAGCATGACTACAATATACAGAAAGAGTCCCCATATCCAATGATATGAATAAGCTTTACGCAGTAGCTGAAGACAGACAACGCACAGGCACACATGCACTCTTTTCCAGGCACATATTTCTATGGGAAGATTGTTGTTCACCACCATGTTCAATTTGAGGTACGTTTACAGAATTTTTAACATACTTTTCTTGCCAGCACTAATGTGAAAATGGCTATACGATACTACTGGGAATCTGAAAATAAGGTTGAAAACCTATGTGCAAAACTTGTGACATAAAATTTGGCTCTAAGAGCATATGAGGAATGACAGCCTCCAGATACGTAACTTACTCACTGATTTTAAAAAACAAATAAACAAATCATACAGGGAAGAGGTCATAACTCCAAGTGGCCTTTTGTAAGAAATACAAGCTTGAAAATCAGCAATTGCCTGAAGAAAAAAAGCTCCTGACAGTTGAATTTGTACCTGTTAACTCTCAATACTGTATACATTTGTTTTCCAACTGAGAATATAACTTTCAAAGATATTCAGGAACTCCAATAGGGGCATGAATTTATAAGAAGTTGTTGCAACTCACTCATAAGAATAAGCAAATGGAAGCCATTACTACCAAGCCTCAGTTAACCTCTCTGGAATATGACAAATACTATAAACATCCAATTTATGTTGTCCTTGCTGTTCTTGACTCCAAGTACTATCAGCTTAAGGCCATAGGATAACCAAAAAAAATAAGACCAAGAAATTTGACACTTCCCGTGCTAGGTCTCAATTTACTTTCCAGAATTTACCTCTTACTGCAGTCATTCAGGCAGTTAGTCGTACCGTTCCTAATCCTAAATATAACCTTAGCTTTAACATGGGCTTCAGACGCCACTACAAATCAGAAATCAAGACTAAAGTATTCAAAAGACATTTATGTCAACTCAGTTTACCCTTCTGGAACTTCCTGAATACTACAATTCATTTTGGATCAGGAGCTAATTGCATCTAGCTAGAGTCGGTTTCTAACCCTAAACTTTTCTGAAATATAGGAACCGGCCAGAAGTAAAGAATGATTAATTTAATTCTACTTATGCCAGACCTATGCTTACATATTTAGATCTTGTTGAATACTGCACTTACTCTGACATACAGCCTCTACTTTTCCTAACCCTGTCTTTATTCTGGCCTTAACATTTAGCTTTAGCCCCGCAACAATTTAGAGAATTTCATAAGGAATTTGGAGCCACTTACCTCTCTAGAACTTTGCTAATACTGCCTGCATTAAGCTTACACAGATGGTTCTTTTCCTGGCTTTATCCCTAGAGATGGAATGGGCAGGGAAACATGAAGAATTTAGAGTCCTGAAAATACAACTACCAACAACTATTTCAAGGTTAGCTTTTGGGTTCAGAAATGGGGAATTCCTTACATTTCTATACATCTCTGATATCATTTGACTTGCATTACTTATAATGATCCCTCTGCTGCCATGGTGCACATCAGGCTCGCAATAGTGAACAGGCTCGCTTTCTCTACATTGACAATAACAAAGAACACAGATGGCCACTGCTATTATTTCCACTCCCTCTGTGTGTCCTTGTGCACTTGATGGGATCTGGAAAATGTCTGTGTTACTCCACCCATGTAATATCGAGCACCACAAAAGCTGTTGGAGCAGCAATAACAAGATTGAGCACAAAGAGTTTCAAAAATTTCTGCCTACCAGTAACAAAAACATATGAGCTCTTGCATCAGAGACAGAAGGTCCCATCAAGGATATTGAAATTAAAAAAAAAAAAAAAAAAAAAAAAAAGGAAAAACATGCTTTGATAACAAACACCTGCTTAGATGAAGCAAACTCAGAGTCAACAGTGACCTGGGGCTGTTGACAGGGGCTCAGTTCTCTAGTCCTTATTTGAATAAAACCACCATTGAGACCATGAATAGGTTAGCATGAAAAAAACAAAAAAGATAGCATTGTGCCAAGAATCATCAGCTGCTAAATGAGCTGATTCATCAAAATACAGCAGAGAATACTTCATCTTTTCATGCTCCCCATATCCCGATGAAACTTTCTATCTTTCTGAGACTTTTCAAAGGCATTCTGTCTTAGCTATATCTGGAACTAGGTTTCTCTGGTGGAGGCAGAGTATTTTGGACACTAGTAAGCAAAGTATGTCTATCAAGCCTGGGTTGTAAGGTTAGTAAATAATTATTTACAAAAAGGTTAGTAAATAATTCTTGTCAACCAAGCAACTTTGAGATATCAAAATATTCTTGTGGGTGACCAAATATTTAAATATCAGAACATCTTAATTTTAAAAACTTAAAAATTTTGATACGATGTAGAATTTTTGCCTTAGTGTTTTGTGTTTGAACATTCTGGTTCTGCTCCTCTGCATTTTCCAATGGACCCTGACATTAGCACTGTTTCCTCTTCTTGTATGCTATATTTTGTAGATGAAAGCACAGGTATTTCAGCTTCCAATGCAGCTTGTATTAACTTCAATGCCAGTAAAATCAATGATCACAGCTCAATTTAAAAGTTCTCTTCAAACACTGCAGAATGAGTTTCCATGTGCCTTCTGTGCAAATAAAACAATTTTCAGGACAAGCCAAATTCCAAGGCTGCTTTAAAACAGAATTGAACCAGAGCTTTATAGTGACATCTACCAGCACCTGTAATTATATAATAGGCCTGTGTTGCTCTTGTATGATTTTGGTAGACATGTAGAATCTCTCACCTTTGTAGAGCTGTACTAGCTGGATCTTAGCAACATACTAGCCTTCTGAGAGCCTTTGTTCCAGCCTATCCTTGTGGCAATACCTCTGTTAACAGTTCAGTAGGTGCCTTTATATTTAAGGAATCTAATGAAGCTTTTACTATTAAGTTAAGCTACATCAAGATTGGACTAACAGTTTACCTTCAATCTGTCCAAATTTGTTGATTATTATTTCTGATTGACAACAGAAGAAAGCAAATGAGAGGCAACTAGTCTGAGGTTTTCTTTAATACGCAAAACAGAGACATTATATCCACTATTTGCAGCAGAATTTATGACAGACAAAAGTGGTTTTGAAAGTTATTTTCCTTAAAGAATTGATTTTGCTTCTGATGCCCCATTGTTTTGCATTTATTAGCAAGTGATTTATGAAAGAAAGAAGTTAAATATTAGAAGTCCTGTATTTTTATAGTTCATTTTTTCCTCAACACTTCCATATATGCTTTTGCTCTATTAAGAATTCTGAGCTCTGTATTCAGTAATCATTCTTTATGACAACCTAAATATGTACTGCATTATTTGTGAATTAGAGAGCAATTTATTTAGGAACCTCAGAAAATTACTTTTTCTTCTAGATGCTATTTTACAGTCTATCCATTTTCTCTTTTATCTACAATTGCCTCTTCTATGTCACATGAGCCTTAAGAGATATTTCATACAGATGTGAATTGCAGGATTACAAAAAAAAAAAAAAGTTTCAAAGAAAAGATCCAGCTTTGATTGTGGCCAGAAGGAAAATAAAAGCTCTATGAATACTTGGCAATAGCTAAGTAACAAAACAGGACCTTGTGCAGGGCCACTGTTAGGAATTATATAAAAATGTGTATATAATGAGATGCCTGCAGTCACACAAGTCTGGATCTGAGAATCAATTCTAAGTTCCTACTTCAGTATGAAGCAGGATGGCCCCAATGTCATCCTAAAACGTCTTTCAGGAATTTCCACACTGAGAGATACTTTTCCTAGGAATTAGATGACTTCACCTGACCCTAAAGTATTCTTTCAGTTGGATTTTGTGAAAGGTCTTCTTCACATATCAAAGTTAAGTAAGCTTTAAAGGCTCAGCTCAAGACTCACATTTCCACTGGAGACACCTGGTGCATAAGTTTAAATAAAATATGGCTACAAAAAGAAAATTCACATTATGCAACAAGAAACACTTGGCAAGCTACATCATACACACACACAGCAGCTAAAGAGAAAAATATTTTTGCTACACATTTAATGTGCTAATGTGAAGCAAAGTAAGTAATTAACACTTAGAGCTGAGATAATGATTTAGCAGTTCTTTTTCATGTGTAACCCAGGTGCCAAAAAGGCCACTTGAGTTTCTATTGCCTTCTCCTACTTCACTCTAATGAACGCTGCATACAATGGGAAAGAAAACAAAGGCTTTTGTAGGTCCTCATGAAGAAATAAGGTGAATTTCAGCATTTCCAGAGTCTGGACTAAAATCTTGGGCAGAAGGCTTTATTAACCTAGAAATAAGGTTAACTTCATCTTTTGCCTCCGTTCCAAATCCACAAATTATACAAAACAGTTTATATAAAAAGTACAGAAATGCAACACATGCAGAAGACAACCCTATGGAAGGAGGAACGACTTCTATCCAGCTGGTCTTGTGCTAAAAACTAACCCATCTGAAAGTTAGGAGCACTGTACTCATCCTGGCTGCTAGCCACATGAATACCCTGCCAGAAGCTCTTTTCCTCCCCCTTGCATGTCCCATCCACTGGCTGAAAGCTGGTTTTGCACAAGTCCTCAACCCTTCCCCTCCATAGGGAGACTCCCCAGCTAGCCTCTTATGCCAGCTCCCAGCTGCTTCTGAGCTCCTCCCGGAGCCTAAAGAGCCAGGGCAAGATCTTTTGTCTCTATTTTGACTCAAGTTCCAGTCTGTGCCAGGTCAGAGATTAATAAGTCTTTGAATTTTCTTCAATCACATAAAACTTCCTGTGACCATGGCACATACACTGGCAAATGACTGTGGATCTAATTTATTAATAATAACTTCTTTACAATTCGACTATGAGAAAGAGCTGATTGTAGACCTGGAATAACAAGTTTAACTTAACTCAGCAGCAATATAAATGACAGGCTGAAGTAAATGATGGTCCAAAGCATGAAAGCAGGTGCATCAAATTAACATCCAGCACGAAAACAGAATAAAGGCACCTAATACATGGGGATGCAACGGGGAGGCAGACAGACAAAACCAAGATGCACCGAATTAGATTCCCTCTGGATTATGAGAATCTAGGGCATGACAACCACATCATGAATATTATCCTCATCTCAAGCAACTCAATGAGTAAAGTTTTCTCCCACAGATGTACCAGCTTAGTAGGGAGGGTGTGTTTGCTGCTATAAAGGTGCTACAAAGGCCTTACACACCCTTAATGACTGGTATGCATAGACTGTACTGGAACCTTAACACATCAGGAATACGTTTTTGGAAATTTGTAACGAAGTTACAACCACATTTACCAAAAAATCTGGCTTATGACTCCGTGTGTGTTTTTGGAGTCAAACCTTTTTACAGGCTCCTCAGTGACATTTAATTGGAAGTCTGGATGGTACGTTCAGCCTCATGTCAGCAAAATGTCTTGGGTAAACAGCAGTAAGCAAACTTCGATGGGTTTATTTACCACACAGTTAATAACTTGGGTGAACTATTTGTCTTGGGTCTAATATTTATTTTGGCAGAAAACTTGGTACACATGCTTTATTCTTTTTGACTCTTATATGTACGTAAATTTTAGAAATATCCATTGACAAATAGCAAAGTTCAGAACCTTTTCCTGAAAATAAACACTGCTCTATTGCTTTTGTATCAAAATGTTGCTAAGCATTGAATTCACTCAACAGAAAACAGAAGGTTCTCTTGCTGTCTCATACTTGCATCCTTCACTTCTTTCAAACAGTAACACTCTCAAGAGAGCATGTACCACACTGAATTACTTTATTTTCAATAAAATCCAACAGTGGTACTATAGTAACTGTCTTCATCATGATTAATGTAGGAAACATTTGGAAAGCATGTTATTATTATTCTAAATTACGTTTTGCTTGAATTAATTTTTATGCGTGGTTACTAAGATATAAAGAATTCTGAATTGCTAATTGTAATATTCATACTTGTGAGATAAGATGAGATTTGAAGAACAAGTACATGTTGCTGAAAGATTTTTAGTTTGAGAATTTGCGAACAAAAAAAAAAATTGCAATATATTGTAAAAGTCAGTCTACAGGCTATCAAATCAAAAGATCATAGTGCTAATGACAACCTTAATTAAAGATTTCTGCTGAAGTCCAAGACCATAATGTACTTCCAGCTTAATGCTGTAACAGAAAACAATTTTATTCTCCACTTACATGCTGTTTTCCCTCTTATCACTAATGTTAAGTGTTAAATCTTCTCTTTTCCTACAACTGTATTATCTGTTTCCCAGGCAAGGTAATGCACTTACTTGTAAAGTTGTGATGGATTAAGATGTACTGGGATTATCAATCAGATAATACACAGAGGGACCTGGGCAGCAGTTCTTTGCTGCAGATTTTGCAGATTGCTTTAATGACACCTTTGGAAACCCTTATCTTCAGCCCATACCTTCCCCAGTAAATGTACGTTTTGCATATACAAGGAAGTATACAGATGTGATTGAAAAAGAATATTGAAAAAACGTTAAACTCCCTCTCCTGTACTTTGCACAGCTGTAAACAATTGATCCTACAGAAGACAGACCTGGAAATGGAAGAAAACAAAACTATGGGCACATCAGGGACCAACTCTCCTCTTCTTTAGCGAGAGAGGAAGCATACAGGCAGGCTCTGAAGGCTCAGAAAAGCCCATTTGCCCCAGTCTTTCCTAGTAATAGCCAGACTAAGCAGCCAGAAGAAATAACTTTCCTGCTTGTAACCAGCTATAGCACAATTACACTTTCTGTGCAAGGGCTAAAGCTTGAGAGAATTGAGAAATGCTCAATTCTAATAAGACAATGGATGTTGTGTCTGAATTTAGCATTGTCGCATAAAATTTCCTTTCAATAGCAGTCAATTCATTTTCTGACTACTTGGCCCACAATGGTCCTAAAATCCTAAATGTCAATATCAGAAACCTGAAGTGCATCAAACGCCATTGATTTTAGATAACTAGCATTAGCACAGTTTTGAAACGTATCTACAGAAAATAATCGATAATTCATTTTGTATTCTGAAACACTTAAGTGTGGAGTATTCATCAATAAATCCAGAAAAGAAAAAAAAAAAAAAAAAAAGAGCTTTAACCCTAAAAATTAATCGGTTGCTGCAGAGTCCCTCTTTGTAGTTACAACCCCACTTCCTCAAACTTACACTCTAATTATGCCATGCTTCAATATCCCAATGGCAATTAACACATTTTTCAAAAGTTATTGGATAGTAATCAGTACTTTCAACAAGATTTCCAGACAAAGCCTACCTAATGCCTTATTTATTAATAATGGCACATACTTTGATTTATATTGTATGCATTCAGCAAAGAAACAGACTGTTTCTTGTGGAAAGAAAGCTCCCTCATTTAGCAGATAAAGATGTTTCACCTTCATCCTTGACAGAGTTACTGAGAGGTCATCAACAGTCAAAGAAAAGCTGTGGCTGTAGCCCTGTAGAGAAAGAACAAGTGTATCATGAAAAGATTAAGTTGAGAACAGGGAGTATGTACGGATTGCATAGAAACGTACAAAGTTGCTAACATCATGGTATAGTTATCACATGCATGATGGTAGCAACAGCTTTGTCACCCAGTCAATAGCTACTTCTATTTGCATGTCACTTCTCTGCCCCTTGACTTCAGTGAGCACCAATTCAAATTCGGCATTTGCCATTCTCTCAAAGAAATTGTCCCTCTTCTTTATTGTGGCTCTCCCATGAGGTTGGAGAAACAATGAGATTCATGATTACCTTCTCAATCTGCTAACTACTTTGCTAGTTAAGATATTTCTAGACTGCTTTCTATAGCCTAGAGTTTATTTTTCTTTCCTGCCAGTTCAGGCTTCCATCTATGCTCAGAGAACATTCTTTCATAAACTGCAAGGAGACTTTAGCTTGAGAAGAAGAGGATTTAAAGACCACAAGGAAACCGAAATTCATGTTTTTCTTTATGAAAAGTGGATTGGTCATTTTGCCTGCTTTAGAAATCACCCAAATATAGTGAAAAAATTTGTGTAGTTAGAAACAGAGAAGAGAAAACATAAAATTATTTAAAAGGAAGAGTGTTGTAAGGGGAGAAAAAGAAGAAAGAAAAAACCAACAAATTTAAAAATACATTACTGGTATCCACTTGATGGATACTAACTAACTTTTTGGAAACCCTTTTAAGCTTAATACATACCACTGATTTCTTTTTAGGCTGAAATACTCTGTGCCCTTGAAACATTTCTCTTCAAATCTCCATTTACAGAATATGGCAGCACAAAAGAATTTGAGAAAAACCTGGAAGGTATCTTACCTTGTGAATCCACTAAAAATCTTTTTTACAAAAAAAAACAAAAACAAAACTCAAAACCCCAAAACACAATCCACCAAGTTTTTAGCTTAGGGTGTTATATACTGCTTCATACTGTCATACTGCTGGAGTACCTGAAGGGGTAGCTACTTGGAAAAATACCATTGATGCAGCTTGGATCCTCAAAATATTACAGAAGCATTTACCCAGAGAGCACATTCAGAATGAGAAAAATGAAATATCTGCATTGTTCATTGCAGACTTACCCAAACTGTTATTGGGCTGAATTCACACATCACCACGATGTATGAGATGTTACCATGAGGCCAGGGACAAGACTCAAGAATACAAAATATAAAGAAGTTAACTTTAAACCACTTTAGGTATTATCTGGAAGCCAACTGGTTGTCTAAGACTGAGAAAACTGAAACAAGTATAGAGACAAGCTGGAATGAGAGAATCCTCCCCTTACAAAAATGAAGGCTGAGATGGAATATCATTACATTTTATAAATTAAATGAAGGTGCAAGCACTGGAGAACAAGAAGACCTATTCAAGCTAGAGGCCAGTTTTGGTACTGACATTTTCCAATTTCAATTGAAAGAATGCTCATTCTTGGAGACATTCAAAACTTGACAGACAAGGCCCTGAGCAGCCTGACCTAGGCTGGCCCTGTTCCAAGTGGGGGCTCAACCAGATGACCTCCAGAGGTTCCTTCCAGTCAACTATTCTAGGATTCTATTTTAAGGTTTATAAGTATTAAAGCCAATGGTTTTTGGAATAGCCCTGTAACAGAAGCAATGAGGATAAGAACTTCACTGCATCAAAACAGTATGCTAAATTCAGGAAAGAGACTGTAGATGACAATGCCATCAATAGCAAAGAGCATGACTCAGTGCCCAAGAAGGTCTCTTCCAGTCTTGTATTCCTAAAAAAGATGTTAAAAAAAAAATTGAGAACAGCAGATATTAATATCCAATAGAGTTATTAACTTCACTGCCATCTGGCCTAAATTTCTTTCCATTCCACTGAATTACTGGCATTAGTAACTGGCATTTCAGAGAGAGACTTTCCACACAAATGCTCTATGTCACTATGATTTGTTTAGCTTTTACACTTTAAAAAGTCTGGGTTTTGTCTGGAAAAATGTGAATGCTAACTTAACAGCTAATACCTGTAAGGCAAGGAAAAATAGTAAATGGTAAGATATTAGTGTCTGGACAGATGCTATTGAGGAGTTCATCTTAAATCACTGCAAGGCCAATATATTTTATGCCTATAATTGCTGCTCAAAGTTCACAGTGGCATTTTGCTGATGTGCCTAAAATAGTCTTCATGGGTGCTGTTAGAGTTGATTTGACAGTAGTTAAGGTATAAGGGGCAATGATCCAGCTGAATGCCTGTCCGAGTCATTTTGATAAGTGTACAGCCTGTGCAGAAACTTCTTAATTGCTCCAATATTCTTCAGTTGTTCCTGTTCATAGAATCCATGAGAAAGGTCATCAGTCACAGAGTATGTGAAGTTTTTATGTTTTGCTTGCTTAACAAAATATATTTTAAAGAAAGTAAAAGTAGCTAATAAGAACTTAAGGAGGTTATGATGTTCCCTTTCCTAATTGCAAATTTGGAACGTGAATAATTTAGTATCTGTACCACAGGGGAGGCACATGCTTAGTACTAAACCTTGCTTTTACCTTATTCCTGCTTTGCAACAGAAAACATTATCTGTCTTATTTAGATGTGATAATAGATCCACAGTAATTAAAAACTTATGATACACTAAAAGGGGTGGATTACCTGGTTAAGTATGAGACAGGATGTCAGGAAATCCCATATTCTGGTCCTGGGCTTGCCACTAACTGAAACTGATTTGGACAAGTCATTTAGTAGTTTTACATTTTTGACTAGCCATGAAAGAGCACAGCCTATGTACAGCAGTACACAATATATCTACAGAGGTCTGAAAACACAGAGCAACTTCACAGTGTTAAGGATGCTCTCATTACTGCCATGTGACCAAGACACTAGTGGCTTTTAATCTGGAGGCACAAAGAAAGATAAACCTAGGTGCTTGTCACTTTTTTCCTGACTACAATCCAAATGTAGCTGTGAAGAAAGTGACAAAAAAGCTAGTGGGTTGACTTTATTTCACTGGTCAGTCCCTTTGCTTTGGAATAATCTTGATGCATAAGAAGGTGTTTTCGTCCCATGAGAGACACTAGGTCTGAATTTGACCCTTTGTATCTAATACTGTATACATTTCAGATTGTATCAAGGTTGCCATGGTAACAAAAAGATTTGTATTGAATGGCAGAAAATTCAAAAAATATGATGTATGAATTCTGCATAATTTGTTGACACTAAATATTCTTTGCCTGAGGCCTGTATCACTTAAAAATTACACATTTTTGCTAAGAAAGAAATGGAAACCTTAAGAAAACACCTAAAATTTACAAAATATTCACATTTTTTCCACTTGCTGCTTTTGGAAATACTTATTTTTTTTATACCATCTCCAGTTAGGGAGCTCTCCCTGATTCTGCCAGTGGGGATTTTAAACAGAAAGAAATCTGTCATTTATGTAAAAAAAAATAGACTAAATTAACCTCTACATTCCCACTTCCCCTTCATATGTGCCCTTCCAGTCCAGTCTTTCATTTTAAGAGCTTCTGAGATATTATCTCCAAAGACACCCCGTTTTTAGCATTTTTCTATTCCCCAACATTAAGTAGCCCAAAAGCTAAACTTTCATTATATTTCCTTTTGTTGCAAGTATTTTCATATCTGCAGCTACAACGTTTCAAACTCAACGCCTTTCCTTATAAACCAAAAACTTACCAATAAAGTTCTTTCCCCCAGTCTTTATTTGATATAGTAACAGATGGATCCCAAACTGTAGAAAGACACCCACTGACTTCAAATCTGTAAAGTTTTAAAGTGCATCTGTAATGTGCCAATCCCCACTGCTTTCCACATTCCTACGGAAAATTATAAAGGAGAGGATTCTTAGGCCCCTGAAAAATCTCCCTTCCAGCTGTAGCATTTCTTCTCTAAAATGAGAGAAGTAGTACCTGCAAATTACCAGTTTTCCAGCTGCCAACTGCAGGTATGAAAATAGAGATTATGTGAGTAGGTGCAACCCTGACCTGATGGTACTGCACCTCCACTGCATTACTCCTCACTGACACAAAAATCTGCCCCATTAAAGACCTTAATTTGCCCTCCTCATTTGCTTCTCTGTCAGCATCTGGCAACATGAGAAAACCCACAGCAGCACACGCTGAAATTCCTCTAACTGCTCAAAAGAGCAATTGCTTGGTTTGGGGAAAAGCAACTCTTATCTGATGTTTGAATATGAATAAATTAAAAGCTTCAGCATCACAGTGGATTAAAATTGTGGTTTATACGTGGAAAACTGGAAAGGTCCCTTAATTCCTGTATACATTTACCAGCAGTTCTTTTTATGTGCATTTCAGACACTGACTCATCTAACAACATTGACACTGGAAGAGGAGTACCAACACTTTTAGAATGCATACTGGATTTCCACGACTGCAGGATCAGGTTTACTGTATAACAGACAACAATAGAACAGTGTCAAGTAGTTTTATGACAAGACGAACATGGAAGTCTCCGCCATTCCACAATCAGTTCTAATTAATTAGTAATATTTCATCTCTCCTTGCAGATGTAATGGGCAATGTGTTTTTCTATTAAGCTTAGCAAATACCTACGTGATTTTTTCCAAAAGATACTATTTAATTTGTTTCATTTTCAGGACAGGAACTATTTTTTGAAAAAGTATCCTGAAAGTCACTTTAGAACTGGCTTTATTGTTCTTTGGACTTGAAATATCCTCAGGAGCATTACAAAATAGTGCAAGAGAAAGAGACATTTTCATATCTATAAAGAAATTCTACTGAATAGGAGCTGTGGTGCATTTTTGTTCCTCTAAACAAACTAAGAAACAGAATTCTGTAACTGGAACAGATTCAATGCAGCTTTCATTATAGAGAGACCAGATAAAAATTATGCATATCTGGAAAGTCTGGTGCAACAATTGTTTTGGCAATTAAGGAATTTGCTATAGTCATTGACAACTAGGAATAACAGACATACAGCATGCCTTTGTGTTGCTCACAGCTGTTAGTGTCACACTGGGTGACAGCAGCTCCATTACTTAGTATGATTCAGGATTATCATATTGCTGGCATGTGCAAGCATGGTGTTTCAGATTCTACTCTGTTACAGCTCTTTGATGAGTTTTGCAAAAACTTGGGTTCTCCTGCATGTTTGTATATTAATAACCTACTGTAGTCCTGTTTCTATTTGGATAATATTATATTAGTAAGATTAATGATTGCGCTGGTTTTGGCTGGGATAGAGTTAATTTACTTCATAGTAGCCAGTATGGGGCTGTGTTTTGGATGAGTGCTGAAAACAGTGTTGATCACATAGGGATGTTTTCGTTACTGCTAATTAGCACTGCTTAACCAGAGTCAAGGCCCTTTCTGCTCCTCCCCCCACCCCAGCAGCGAGCAGGCTGGGGGTGCACAGGGAGCTGGGAGGGGACACGGCCGGGACAGCTGACCCCAGCTGCCCAAAGGGCTGTCCCACACCACAGGGCGTCGTGCCCAGCGTATAAAGCTGGGGAAGAAGGGGGAAGGGGGGACGTTCGGAGTGATGGCGTTTGTCTTCCCAAGTCACCGTCACGCGTGATGGAGCCCTGCTTTCCTGGCGATGGCTGAGCACCTGCCTGCCGATGGGAAGCGGTGAGTGAATTCCTTGGTTTGCTTTGCTTGCGTGCGTGGCTTTTGCTTTACCTATTAAACTGTCTTTATCTCAGCCCACGAGTTTCCTCACTTTTACTCTTCTGATTCTCTCCCCCATCCCGCTGTGGGGAGTGAGCGAGCGGCTGGGTGGGGCTGAGCTGCCGCCTGGGGTTAAACCACAACATGATATTGAGATGAATATCCAGATCTTTGCCATGCAAGGCTAAGAATTAATTATTAAAATAATGGAGGATCAAGATCACCTAGGCTACACTCTTGCCTGTTCATGAGTTAATTTTAAGGACTGCAAGTTGGAACTTTTGATGGCCTGTGCCCCAGCTGACTGACATTCTCTTACATGAGTTACTTCCACTCTATTCTAGACATGAGTAGTCCTCATAGTAGTTTTTCCAGCAGTATTAAAGAAAACGTTCACACATCCACCAAGATTAAGCTGATGGGACAAGGACCACAGATATGGGGAGTTTGGCTTTGGTTCAATGATAGGGCAAAATATTCTATTGTACCATAGTATCTCCCAGTTCTTAAGTGAGGATATCTGTCCCTCTCAACTGTGTAGGAAAACAGAAATAAGCTATTCTGATATTTTATTAAAGTTGAGCATTCCTTTGACTAACAAACATTTCTGCTTCAGAGCATTTGTATCTTGGCCTATGCTATTCACAGGAGGCACTATTTATTTTTAACTTTACAAACAAATAATTACATTTTTTTTAAAAGCTCTTTAAAATATTATACTAGATACAAATGGGTTGAACTTTGCCTCTTGGCTGATCAAGAACGTCACCTAATTAAACAGTTTTGTGTTACTGCCATAGGCTTGGCAAGAAATGAAATAAACAAATACCAAGCAATTGTATTTCCATAAACTGCATGACACTGTTGACTTCCCTGCATTTAAAGAAAGAAGTCATTACTCAAAGCAGAGGCAGAAAAGATTTTCTTTGAATGAATGAAACTTTGCATTCTACATCAGAAAAAGTAATGCCAAGCACAGTTGGTAGAAGGTGATCTGCGTATAGAGGTGAGTGAAGCCACATTCTGAGGGAGATATAAAAGTTCTGACAATTAATATTTAACTTTTCTATGTAGATAGCAGTTTAACTCAGGGATCAGTGCCAGATAACTTCCATATATTGCAGGATAACATGAATAGATGAAGAGGGAGAACAGCATCAGAGAAAAGCAGAAATGGCTCCCACTATCTATAGAAAAACCAAAACAGTCTAGAACAGAGAAAACCAATTCATTGATGTTCTCTATCCTGGATAATGCATGGAGAGGAGAAAAAAAAGAAAAAGAAAAAAATCTGCATCCATTTCTAGACATGCTAAAAAGCTTATTTGGAGAGGAAATACCCAGTGAATTCAGGGCCTAACTTCAGCTGTAGGTCTAAGGATTTCTAAACATAAGTTTGAATCTCCAGTTAACCACACCAGCTTTTTGAATGCGCTTTACCTATAGGGACTTGCCCACAATCTCATCCAATATTGAAACAGTATCTCATGCTGCTCTTTTTTATATCACATCTACATATGCAGCATATGGTGTTTCTAATCTAGTTTTCAAATTTTCAAAACATCGGGGCTTACTCCCCTACGAATGATCCAATGTTTTATCTGTGTTTAAAATAACAATATTACTTGGGGGCGAGAGGGGATGTTAAAGTATTATACATGGCATTAACAAGAAAAACCATAGCACTGGTTATCTGGCTTTTACCAGTTCACCATTTATCAATGCACTCTTAGCTTGTCAAAACCATAAATACGCATTGTATTCCAGAAGCAGCTTCAAAAATTCTTATTCTAGTAAAGAAAATACTTCACAATCAATGCACATTGACCTGCATTGTTTCCTAAGACTGAACATTTTAACAAATGCTCCCCACCTGAAGGCAGCTCGTCATGTGTTCTAGTAGACAAAAAGGCAAAGCCAAGCCAAAAGAACCCATGGGAACGTTGCTCTCAAGTTATGGTTTGTAAACAAACACCAATAGATTCCTTTGGTCTGAGCGTTTTATCAAACAATGCCAACATCTGAATAGCTGTCCTATTGGAGATGCATGCATCTCAAGCATGCCTGGAGATGAAACCAAAATGTGGATTAACCCTTTCAACAGGGTCATTTCAGTGCTAAGAAAACTTCTGCCTTTTCAAGACAGCCTTACCTACTTAACACATATGAGGATTTGTAGCAACAGCTTAATATACTAAAGTAATCTCGGCACCTCTGCAGCAGCCCTGGCAGAGAAGTGCCAATAGATCTAAAGTGTCAGATGTTACTATGCCTGCATCTCACCTGAAACCTTCCTTCCTCTTATAGAGAATCCCCTGCAGAGATGCACTCTGCAAGGATAATCTGCTGCTGCAAAGCCCAGCCAGCCTTGGCTTCCCTCCCCCAGCCCACCCTTCCTGTCCTCCCCTTTGCATTAGTACTCCGTATTCCAAAGGGAAGGGCTGGGATAACACACTTCAGCTATACAGAAAAGAAGGCAGCAATGACCAGAATTATTAGCAATGTTAGTGTGTGGTATTTTCTCAACACCAAGCATTTTAAATTCATTATCTCTTACATTTTAAACAACATTATCATATATAATTATTATTATTGCTATAGTTAATTCTCTAGTTACCTCATGCTTCAGTCAAGTCAAAATTTTACTTCATAATTATGAGTCTTCTATTCTGCCTATTAACCTATTAACATTTTTACAAGTAGTTAAATACAAAGAATCTATTCTTTCTTCATAATTAGGAAGAATTTTAGTTTCAAGTCCAACCTGAGCCAGCAGGGGGGCTCAACAGACCTTCAGAGGTTTGTTGGAAGTGAATTTCAATCCCACATTCAGAGAAGCAGAAGCAAATTCACATGGAACGACCTGCTGCTCCAGTGCAGCAGTGAAATCTCACAACAGATCTTTTGCAAAAACAGCAGTAAGTGATCTCAGTATTTACCAACACTAACAAAAACATGTTCTTCACATGAAGGAGTCAGCAAATGAAGTTATTTTTCACTATTAACTATGAAGGTCACATAAAAACGCAGAGGTTCACAGGCAATGCCTTAGAGAGGTTTTAGACAGATTTAGAACTTCTGTTGGGCTGGCTGCAGAGAAGAGAAGGGATTCCCCCAAAAAACTTTCTGTCAGATGCCTCACTGAGAAGTGCATCAAATCATAAAATCATTCCTCTTACTTGCATTGGATAAGTAAATGGAGAGAAAAAGCAGTATTACATGATCAATCATTACCAATAAAATTTGCAGCACTGACTTTGCAGTAAACCCCTTCCATAATCAACAGAATTAGAACAAAATAAACTGCAAACTTTGTTGAGTAAATTATACTACCAAATGAAATAATTTTCATCTTTTTGTGGACATTCTAGAAATGGAAAATAATTTATTCCCTAACGTCCTTGAATGATGAATATTTGGATTTATTTCAGAAGGAATCAAAAGAGTCAGAGAGTGTGTGAATGTAATGAATTTTGTTGCTGATAGTGGGTAGCAGTGCAAACGGATCCATCATCTTCTTCTTGCCCATTAATGCTAATGCATGTGCATTGAAAAGAGAATATAATCCATAATATATGCACAAAATCTGCATTATTGTTGGTACAAGAGTTATGCTTGTCCTTGGGCTCTAGTAATATTCACTCCTGGTGCTCTTTTGTTTAATAAAAGCTTCATTATTTTTCCTTTTAATTGAATATTTATACTTCAGAGCAGCATTAGTAAGACCATTTTCAACTGAATTTTTACTATAACTCAACCATCCTCCTGTTTATATCTCTTTCGGGATGAGTGAATCTGCCACCAAAACTTGACAGGAGCCAAATATGATTGCCTTTGAAGGTTCAAAACCGTTGAAAAACTTCTCTTATGAAATAATTTTCTAATTTCTTCACTTCTTCAGCCTTGCATAAAAGATACAAATATCCTGCCAAAAGAAGTGATTTCCAAGAATATCCCTTTCCAGCTGAGCAAAATTCTTACTGACATCAACTAGGCCAAGGTCCTACTCTTTAAAATTTTCCTTAAGATAGATTAAAAAGGAATAATTAAAAAACCAAAAAAATCCCCAAAACAAACCCACAAACCGAAACAAACAAACAAAACCAACAAAAAAACTCAAAAAAAAAAAAAAGTATGTCCAGATCATGTTTCAGGCCTGAGAGGATTAGACAGATACTTCTCTTTGCATTCAGGTGTTTCCTTTACTATTTATGTCACCTGTTGAATGTACTGTATCAGTTTTCATTGGTGCAGCTGTCACAAGTGTTGCCAATTTAAGGTGCAGCAGGATTCTTTTCTCTGCAGAATTAGGCTGAATTTGCTAAAGCTGATCCTTCTATGAGAGATATTACATTGACATCTGCCTGTTGTAACTGCACAGGTGCAGCGACTGATGGAATAGGGAAGCAGTGTTTCTGGAAGCACTCAACCATTTATGGAAACGTGAATATCCATGATATCAATTTAAAAATTGCAGCAATAAAGCTATAGCCCCAGTTGTTGCCTCAAAGATATAAAAATGGCAGACGTACGCATTCAGCAAGCACATTTCTAGCTTGTCCTATTGTTACCGCAGCTCCCAGAGATCCACCTTCAACTGCAAACTGCAGTATTCTGTTACATCATCCAGAGAGGACTTGTATGAGAGTCAAACTTGCTCTTACAGGAATGCTTAGCCAGGATAAACAAAACCAATGAGTTTTGCTTAAAAAGAAAAAAAAAAAAAAAGAACATAAATTAAAACAAAATAAAAAAAAAACAGGATTAACAGCTGGAATAAAAAGGAAGAGACCATTTTAAAGAGCTGGAAATACAGAAAATATTAAGTGTTACTACACACATCAAGCTTTCCTCTGTCACCAATATACTATTATTTAGTAATTAGGGTTGAATTGCTTGAATGATTCTATGACTCCAGGAACTGGAGCATTAAAAAGTACTGGTCCTGTAAACACTATCTGTTTTTTTCCCCGCATGTGCTCCCATCTGCTGACACATGCAACATTTAGATGTTCTACAGCATACCCCTGCCTTGCTCAGACCAAACCCAATGCAGTGAATGTAGCATTAGCCGTGGTCTTTGTTGCTCTTGTTTTATAGAGAGAAAACGAGCAGCTATTTCTAGTACCTGAATGCAGAATCTGCACTAAATTGGAAATGCTACAAAAATGAGGAGCTAGTCTCAATAAATAAAGATTTTAAACAAACAAAAAACCCCACTATTGGCAACATACAGAAAGAAAGGAAAAATCTGTGCTTGTTCTTCCTGTTTTGTCAGACCTACTAATTAGAAATGGGATCTCAATAGTCCACAGCAAACTTTTTATTCTATCATAGTCTCCAAGATAAGGTGGGAAGGCACTTTGGCTTATTCTAGTCTCATTTTCCATTCCTTGTTCTTTTGCGAAACAAAATTGTTGTTTTCTGCAACAACAAAAAAGTAAAATGTTTCTGACTGTACAGGGGGGAAAAAAAAACCCTGATAGATCTGAACAATTCATGGGCAGAGTTTGCCATCTGGGAAAAGTGTTTCTAAATGCAACAGTGCTTGATACGTTCAGGTAAATTACTATATGGTTTCCCCAAATAATTTTACATGTTTCCTTTTCTTCAGCTGAGGTACCCAAGGGGGAAATGTCTGCATTTGGTAACAAATAAGTATAGCAAGTAGTGTTTTCACTGATTTCCCTATACAGATTTCTATTACAAATATTCTATAGCAGCCACTATTTAACAATTCAGTCGATGACAGGTAGTCATCTGAGCCAAATACCTCCTATCTGCTGAGATCTTCCAACTTCCAGCTTGTAAGTCTTAGATGAGAACATTTCATTTGAATGCTTTTCTAACACACCTGCACCATTAAATTGCCTTGGTTTCTCTCCTTGGATGGATTTGGAAACAAACACACACCCACCGCCACCCCCCCCTTGCACACCGCAAACTGTTCTGAGCATAGGGGCAGGCAGAGACTAATTTTGCAGCTGAAAGGGAAGGGGGAAGGGAGGGGGGGGGATAGGGGAAAACCATGCCAAAAAGACCACCTTAAAAATTAAATTATTTTTAAGCCACTTAAGTATTGCTTCCTACTCAATCATAATGCTAGGTTCAGAAAGGACTCCAAACATGATTGTGTCTTGTGATATGAATTCAATTTTCATTTCAGGTGCCATAATGGAAATGACCCTAATTCAGATTCTCTGAAGAAGATGTTTGCCCCTTGTCATCAGCTCAGGTTTAATTTAAGAGAACATGAAATAAATAAATAAATAAAAGGTATAAAACACATCCCTGTGTTTGCTGTACTAACATGATTAGTGTGAGGGAATGCTGGAGAAATAAAGAGCAAAGAGAGCGCTTGAAATGTTTTGACTGCAAAAGCTTGCAAAAATGGTTTCTTCCTGTCAAAATAAGATGTCAGTAATAGCCAAATTTCCTAAAAATAAGGCTTAAGGCCATAATGGCCAGTATATAAATGAATAGGGCTGTTGGATCCTTGCAGTTTAATGGGTAAGGACTCCAAGATTTTATTCCCCACTTTGCTATAGTATAAAAACAAACTTAACAGACAAGAATAGATTTTTTTTTTTCTTAAAAAAATTTAAAAAATTAATAAAACCATCCCAAGAAAATACAAGCAAAAGCCAGGTGACTTATATTAGGTAAGAATCACATGCAGCAGTTTTGTGCTTCATCATAAACATCCTGTTCCCTCTATTTTCTTCCATCCTATTCCCCAGACAAAGGCACAGCATAGCTCTCCTTTTAGGCCAGGCCACAGCTCATGAGGTGCTGAAAAAATTTTACGAGTAGAAATTTTACTAGCTGAGAGCGGTGACACTTGGCAGCAGACTGGCGCAACAGCAAGTAGCTCAGTAGCACTAATAAATTGACCTCAAAGCTGGAAGGGCTAGTTACCTTATTTCAGTTACTCAGCATATGAAAATCTGAGGCATATTTTTGCATGATTATGAACTGTAAAGCTATACAAAAGCCTGTGAAATTCTTCTTGTGCTCTCATATGCATCTGGTTGAAAGGGCACATACATGTATAAGGGTATAGTCAAATATGCTTTTATCAATCAGGTTAAATAATTCAGTTGTTCAGGGTCTACTCCTTCCTTGAAGATATTTTTCAGCAACAAAAATGACATTAGGTGACCGATTGATCTGCCAGTCATTTGGGATGCTAAATAAAACTGGTTTGCTTCAAATATCCCCAACTTAGCACCTCTGTGTTTAGAAGCGTGTACCTGCATAAGCTATAAGAACAATTGGTTTAGTGAGTGAAAACAATAAAATATATGTGAGCACAAACACCCGAAGGGCAGTTAAATGTTTTAGTAGGTATTAATCCCACAAACGGCAGAACCAATGTTGTATTTGCACAGACTTCCTAGAATCCGACTGTCAACAGCTCCTGTATTGTTTCCTAAATTGCAACATTATTAAAAACAGGATGACATTCTTAAAATCTGCATTTAGATGAATAAACACAGGTTGAGTGGTTGCACTTGAGGCAATCATTTTGGGAGAACTTTCACTAGCAAGTTCAGTTCTTACTCTCAAGTTTAGCAAAAGTGCACTGAAAGGATGCCAACAAACACACAATTAGAGACGATCAGAGTAATCAAGTAAGAAAAGTTTCGATTCCTTATTTTGCTACCTTAAAGTAATACAAATAAAAAAATCGTTCTGATACCCCACTTCCAAAATACGTTAAAGGGAATAAAATCTCCTTCTACAAGCTTCTTGTTGGTAATAAGTATTCTGCGCTCAGATGTACAGCACAGTAACACAATTTATTCTATTTAAATGTGAAAAATACATACAAAATGCAGCTATTACCTATGTTGCTGAAAGGTATTTTCTCCCAATTCAAAAGCCCTTAAAGACGTTTAAGGGCAATTAGTTAACAAGCAAGTTCTGATTTTAAGATTTCAATGAATACAGGCGCATTTTAAAAGTAAAATAGGAGCATTAAGGCCCATCAGCATAGGTATGATTTCAGGGAAGGTGGAGGGCTTTTCTCTTCCACATTCCTGCCGGAGTCTCACCAAAAGGGGAGGGAAAGAGGCATTGGAATAGAGCAGTTTCTTTCCCCAGCAGCACAGGGTCTGCCCATAAACCTCCTCTTGCTGATGAATATAACAGCTATACTTGGAGGTTCAAGCCATATTTGAGGTCTCCCGTCACTCAGCTGTGTTCCCATTATGTCAGGCATTAGCCAAATCTCCAGTGTGGCTTTGCAGTGGCTCTACAAGCCTGCCATTTATTCATGGTACGCTAGCAGCTAAATTATTTCTAAAAGGTAGCCCCTCATGGAACAGAGTCCTTATTGATGGGAAAATAAAGCTGACTGGACAATACTGAAGTATCAGATTGTGTTCAATATACAAGGGACAGAATACACACTTCCATGATATACTGTGATTAGTAACATATCCTGCTAAATGGCAGTATTATATTTAACTCTGGTCAAATAGGGGTGGGGTGGAGTGACGGGGCATTTACAAGTATTTTAAGTTAATATATCCCTTTAGAAGGACCAGGGTTATTTTAACCTCTCTTTTCCCGCTACCACTCCTCTTGGTTTGAGTTAGCCCTTGTGCCTGTTTGGTGGGTAGCAGAAGCACAGCGTCTGCTCTGAATACAAGTAACACCAGTTCTGTTCAGTGTGAAGTTCAGCACAGATCTGTACAGACATCATTTACTAGGAAAGTTGATAAAACACTTATGAATTTGTCTTCCAACTATGAATTGAGATCAAGTCTTTCAACACATGCTCACAAGCTTGGCTACTGATACTTTCCATAAAAAAGAAGAAAAAAAAAAAAAAAGAAAAAGAGAAGATGCCACCCAGACAGTTCTCATAGGCTGCTGTTCCAATGCACAAGGAAAACAAAATGCAAATGAAAAAAACATATTTGTATCTGAATACTGCAGAATAAAATAATAAATTGCATCAGACACTGTACAAGTTACTGTCCCTTTCTATTAGCAGTAGTTGTAGGCAGACCCAATGTTACAGAATGCTTCATTCTGCAGTTTTCCTTTAGTTGTCACATAAATTAGCCAGAAAAAATATTTAACTTTCCTCAGGAACAAGCTGTCTTTGTCACTTTGTCTTGACTTTATCTGTGTGCATTAGACTCTGCCTGAAGAGTTCTTGAAGGCTCTTCAACATCAGAAACAGAAGCTTCTCACTTTAAATCATAGTAATAGCAGCGCCCAACTTAGCTGGCAAAACAGAAGGAAAACTGTCTCAACTGCAATGTTCCTGAGGTCAACATTATGAAATCCTGGATGCATGGAAAATAGGAGCATTCTTCCACTCTCCCATTCCAGCTGAAGGCCAGGGAGAAGTGACTAAAGAACAGAAATTTTTCAGTGACTGTTTTTTTTTAAATAAGAAATATCCATTTGTCAAAACTAGAAGTATTTACTGAAATGCAATGATTACTCTGAAATGTTTTGGGGAATACAATTTGTAACAACTTCAGAAGTTTTTCTTGCATACCAAGTTCTTGCATGTCTTTGTAATGTTATGAATAGAAAAAAAGTATTGACCCAGGGCTTTATATAGTAAGGCGAACATAAAAAAAAAAAACTTAGTTAGTAATATATTACTGTGATTCAAGACAATTCAAGTAATTGAAAATATCATCACAGAAGTGAGTGATAAAGAGGATCTAGATCTCTCTGATGAAAGGTGTTTCTCATTGAATCAGATATGAGTGTTACGTACCTTTAAAATTACTCTTTAGAAAGTAATCAGTCTAAAAAAATATATTTTTAGCATCCACAAAATATAGATAATTCTGACTTAGCAAGACATCTTCAAGTACATTGGCTTTACAAGACCAACTATCAAAAGAAGAGAGCTTTTTGGGAATGTATTTGCAGAGCAGGGTGTGTGGGTGGGTCGGGGAACGCTCATGTTGATGTTGCACCATCACAATATTATTTATCACATGATGTGCTATCATCACAATGTGTTATTTCAGTTCTAGTATGATGCTTCCTCTTACAAAAACGTCAAATGCAAGATTTTTCTTGCAATTATAGTCTGCTTCGATAAAGGGATTTGTCTTAACAAGAAAGGAGTCTGTAAAAGGAATAATAGTCTCTAAAGATTAGTATATATACTTGCATATATCTGTATAGAAATATAAGTGGGAAAAACCCCTATCTGAATATTGCCTCCTTAAATTAATACTGTATCAACCAAAAATATTTCAAATTGTATGTACGTCTATGAGCTAAGAGATGACAAAATGCATTATTTACATGAGTACATTCCAAAAAGGACTTTGAGGGAAAAGACAAAAACCAAACACTTGCAGCTTTTTCGCTCTACTTAAGCATTCGTTGAGTAGGAACTTGAAAGACTACTCACTGTTAACACACATTTCAGACGTAGAAGACCTAAGTTAAAATCTCTGTTATGTATATGATGGAATAAACATTGACGGCAGCCAACCACACCCCTGGTCAGTGCTCTGCACGCTAGAGCCTTTCTTCGGCTCTCTCTCCCTCTCATCTTCCCCACCCCACAGCAGAACAGAGCGTTTAAAGCCAGTACGAAAGCTTAGGTTTCTCTGCAAAAACACTTATGTCATTCCATCTGCTGTGACAGATGCACCATCATCCTGGCAGTTAGTGAAATATGGCAACTACAAACAAGGCCAGAAAGACACCAACATGAACTATGTAACCTTCCACCGGTCCACATGCCAGAACATAGTGGTGTGTCCTCCAAGTCTGAACAAACTGCACCACGAATTCAAACCTTACAGCCTCTTAGGCTACACGTTTCAAGTGTTGAAACAGAATACATTTAAGGGATGTACTGAAGATTATATGATGATAACAGCCTTTCACACAGACAAAGACAGGCACCAAATTTTACAGTTACCCCCATGCAGTTTTCATGCCACCTGTTAACATGCCAACATTTTACTGTATACTGAACTGAGATAAGCAATAGCCACCAAAATCTAGAGTTGATGGATATATTGCATCAGGATATTTCTGTTTCATTGATCGACTGCATTACACATCTAGCAGGTACAGAAGTTTATAGGGAACTGTGCACACATGGGAGTAGCAGGGATGGGAAGAACACTCCCAGCAGCCCACCCCGCAGCACTGCCACCGGGAGCGGCTTGCTCTACACTACTGTTCTGTTTGGAGGCATTAGCAGCCAAAAAATTGCCTTCTCCACTTAACTGCTCACAGAAACATTGTTAGCTCCTTTTGTGGCTGGATTTTGGATATACAGAAACCTATCTTTAAATACAGAGGATCTACTGCATTTGAATGAAGGACCTTTTGTGTGTGACACTGTACGCGTTAGATTCACCGTTCAAAAAATTGCACATGATAACTGGGGTATACAGGAGGCTTATTTCAGTTGCAGTTGTTTCACAAGAAGCATTTTTTTTTCTGATTGTGCTCTACTTCAACAGTCCATACATAATTTAAAACCAATATATTTTCAATTATTTTGAGCTCCCTAAACAAGAGAATTTTTATGGATGTTAAATATAACCAGGTAATCATTAAAATGTTGCTTGTGTTGCAACTTTTTTGCAGTTCAAAAGCAAAGTTAAAATTTCTTAGTAGTAAATGAGATCTCTAGGGAGGAATGGTTAGAAAGAGGTTTAATCAGATCTTCTAGAAGGAAGAGGAGGAAAATATCCAGCAAAATAGCCTTCAATTTTCCTACTCTTTTGGAATCAAAGTCCCACCCAATAACCCACCCATACTCAAGTTATTCCAACAGCAGTACATTCCTGATTTCTTGAAAAAGCACTGTCCGGGTGAAGTTAACTGCATGACCAGAAGTGTTTGGGCTGCATTGTCCAAAATGCTCAGGTTTGTAGTTTGACATGACCTCATTATTACTGAATTGAATATGAGCCTTGTGGGATGTTCTGAAATGCCTGCTAGAAGTTACAGAACTGACAGCCTAGTAAATAATATCTCAGTAACACCTTAGTAACAAGTCAAAAGAAATCAGCCTTATCTTCCTTGACTAATAGTTCAGCGTTCAAACTACTAGTAGGATACAAATATTGTGCATGCAAAAATGTATAATCTGTCAAAGATGGACAGACATGTTGAGTCTCACAGTTTTCTTGTAGTAGAACCGATTTCTCATTAAAATCCCGTATTCACATGCAGCATTTTCTGGAAGTTGATTGCTTTTTGCTGCAAGGAAAGAAACTGTGCATCAAGAATTCAGATCACCTGCTGCTCCAGTTCTGAACCACCAAGTTTTCTCTTTGCTGTTCCCTTTTACATTTCTTGGAGTACTATTTTCAAAAGCACTGATGTAGTGAAAATTCCTTGGTTGTTTAAGTACTTTTGAAAATGCTTCCTTTTTCATTCAAATGGGGTTGATGCACCAGGAAAAGCTTGAGATAAGCTCTCAGTTTTCATAGCACACTTTGAGGCTGGTAGATCTCCAACCTTGTAAAACAGTCTTACTCGCTCATAGGAGCCCCCGGAGACTACAGAGTATTATTTAAATAGATGGAACACATCCAAGAATTTTTCTAGTTTTAGAGCCTATGCAAGTTTTCTTATCTCTGCTTTATGCATGGGTATATCAAAAGCCAGATATGTTAAATAGGATGTCTTCAAAAGTCTGACTCAGAGAATCTCTTACCTCTTGGCATTATTAGACACACAAAAAATGTGCAGCTATTTTCTTATCACAGTGTGAACGGTGAACTTCAGGCCTTTGTTGTCCAACAACTTGATATAGTCAACCAATACTTGAAAACAAAATACACTTTTAAAGAAATAAAAGAAGGAAGAAAAGTTATATGAATACATGCCAAAACACCTCCTTGCTGTCTCAGCACATTTCAGATGACAGCTTTTACCTGCTTTCTTCAGAAATCCTTAGGGAGGAATTAGGAAAACATATCTCAAGGCACATAGTTACATGGTGCATAAATTACATTTTATGCGCTCAGGGTTAAGCTAAATACAGGGGGAACAAGAAGCGGCTCCACACTTTCAGAAGTTTTTCTAAAAATCCTACAGTCTTTATGCCAGGACTGTGCTTCTGCAGGGAGGGACTTATGCTTCATTTTCCTCCACTGAACTTCAGAAGAAAACAACCTAACAGCACCTCGATTTTAAAAAGTTATACAAACTGCAATTGTATGTGCCAGCCAATACTATCAATACAGTCATGGGGCTTTGCGTCTATCCTGTGCTTCCTTGATATTTAAAAGCAACTATATAGGAGTATTTAGTCAAATTTAATGGTTTATTTTAATATAACCTGTAAAAGACAAGACCAGCAATATTAAATGAATGCAGATACATCAGGAATGCCCTTTTAGCGTGGAAGTCTCCATTTCTGTCACCAGAAAGAAGAGGAAGAAAACATGAGCTCCATGAGACAAGATGACTGTCAGGTTGCTCAGAAGATAGGAGATAAGTGTTTGCTGTCAAAATAAACTGTCTAGCGTTCCTACTAATTTGTTTCTTGTACATTGAAGGAGTTAGATCTGGGAGGCATTCAAAAGAAGAAAACTGAGCAACAATATTAATTTTGGTGTGTAAATAGCTTGAGGATAAACAGTGATAATCTCCAGAGTCAGCAAGATGGTTTTATTTATTTACTGAAGAAAGCAATGTATAGTTGTATTAAGCCTATTCGTAGTAAATTAATTTACTTTTGATGAAGCTCATATGGACTTGACTTGTCACCAGTGCTCATCGCTATCGAGTTACACCCTTTTTAACCACACCACATGCCGTTCCTTTTATGGGAAGAAACCAGAAGTGGCAGAACTTAAGCTACCACTGGAACTCGGATCCTTTTTGTAGTGTTTGCCATTTTACAGGTGTATTTCCAGGTAAATTGTGTAAGAGGACTCAGTGTGCCATCTTCTCTTTGAAAAAATTATTTCTAACCAAAAAGTCTGCCAAATTTGAAGGAAGGAGTAAACATTTTATTTGGTGCAATCCAAAAAACTGTGCAGTCAGATACTTTCACATCATTTTAATGTTTAAGCAGTATATTAGTACTAATTATCATCAAAGAAGTTGACAGCCAAATTCTCTGCTGTCATAAGCAACGGCATTGGCTTCTGGACTATTTTACTTCTGCTGCTGTCCAAGCAGGGATGATGAGACACAGAACCAAAAAACAGATTCAAAAATATATCCAAAGTCTAGGTTATTTAATAGTTTTAGTTTTTCTTATATCCATGAAAGATATTGATGAACTCTATCAATTACAGTCAGAAAGTCACCTTCTTTTCCAATTTTTTCCAGACAGAAAATTTTCCAGATAAATAAATCTACATGTAAACACACTTTTCTATATCTATATAGTGTTTCAAACAGTAAGAATTCTCTCTCCTATGGAAATTGATGCCACCACTTGACTGAAGATGTTAATCTGCTAGCAGGATGGTCAAACTTCTCCAAGCACATTATATGCATCAGAACAAAACTGGGAGTTAAAATTCTTCCCATTTTTTAGATTTTACTTCAGTGATTTCCCTATTGAATACAGGGATCATAGCAGACATTTAGTCCATTACATTAGCTGTTACCTTCCTCTCTAAATATTGCATTGGTAAATTTAGTGATCATGAAATATTCTAGTAAAGATTCCCAGCAGAGACACTTGGCATTGGGATTTGCTGATGCAAGATCAGCTTTTCTACACACAATCAGTTTTAAGACTGGATCTTATGAAATTAGCTAGAGACATACTCTGCGGTTCCATGCTGGTTGATTTATTTATTCTTTAAAAAGCTTAACATACAGTTCTGCAAAGTAATAGTCAGCATGGCAACTTCTTACTCAACAGATTTCTTCTCTGTGTGCATTCAATCAGTTCTGCTGACTAACTTGCCAAAACCAAGTTTTGCTAGTCTAGTGTTCCAAGTCCCAAGAGCATGTCTACAACAAGCCAAGCTAAGGCTAGACCCACTTCACACTGAAGAGAAGGGAAATCTCAATTCAGTGAAAGGAGGAAGAAAAAGATTAGGAGGTCAGGATAGAAAAAGAGTATTTAGGGAGGAACTGTGAGGAGTATACAGAGAGACAATGGTGAATCAGGACCTGGTTAAAACCCAGAGTGAAGACATTAGAAAGAGAATAACAAATCTGGAAGGATGTATAATTGGGGGGGGGAACAGAGAAGAGAAACAAAGGAACACTTTATCACATTCTTCATATATAGTGATAAACCAAAGTGATATATATCTATCTACCGAGCACAGACGAAACAGGAGAACTGGAAAGAGAAAAAAAACCGCGCAAAGAGTCCATACGTTATTTTGCAAGGTATGGTGTTATTTGATAGAAAATCTAGTGCTAGGATGTTGCAATAAATAATCCAATAAATATTAACATTACTATATGGGATAGAACAAGTTGGGATCGGAACATATACTGAAGTTCACGGAAGACATGGAAATGCCTAAAGCAGGGCCAGTGCTGTGCACCATTTTGGGGAGAGATAAAGAGAGCCAGAAAGCTATCTTCAGTATTGTAAATGACATAAGTTTCTAAAATATGCATCAAATGGAATACCAGATAGATGAAAAAGGCTCCTCTTCAACCGTAAACTCTAACCTTGCTGCTGAGACAGAGTGCTAGGGAAACAGCTACATGTGAGCAGCTGACTGCAGAGCTGGCTTCTCTTCTTTGCCTTGAGGGATGCTTCTCTATCTATGAGCACCATTTATTTTTCATCTAGCCTCAATGAGCAGAACGTGATATCCTAAACAGGCAGTATAATTTGTTCCACTAAGACACAGAAAATTTGCTCCATGAGTACTAAGGATTATACTCCTAAATTACTTGACTTAATTTTTATTTTACCAAAAATCAGGCACCTCAGTGGAAATAAGGTAGTGAATATAAGTCTCCTGAATGTCTTGGGAAAAGTTTTTTTCAGGCTGAGAGCATGATCTGAAAGGACCTGTACAGTCTCAACTGGTGAAACACTACATTATTTTTTAGTATTATTATGGAACTCCTGTATTTGATTTAATACCACTTCGGGCTCTGTTTAATCCTTATTTCTGAATATTAGAACAACTGTTATATATCTCTCATACTAATAGAAAATAAATGCTTCCCATGCTTGCACAAAATTATGACCTAGATGAACATTTTTCTAGGAGTTGCTATTACAAGACATTGTGTCCTGTATGTTACGCACTATGTTACACTGCAGTTTATGGTGTTATGTGGAATTGAAACTTAAAACCACAGGGAAAAAAAAAAAATCATCCAAAGCAAGAGAGTGTGTCATATGACTTGGTCTTCAAAGCTCACGTTCCAAAAGCAAGCTGGCCAATAGCAGATTTCGTAAACAAGCCATGAGCCAAATACCAGTTCTAACGTACTCGGCAAAAGCTTGTAATTGCAGAGTATATTAAAAGAACTCAAAATCATTAGGTGGATGTATAGATGTATGCATATGGACTGTACCTAAAACCCACCCAAATATAGTGGTGTTATCACTCACTAACAATTAAAACATTAAGAAATTTTGTATTATTATTTTTAATCAAACACTAGTAAGTCATCAGGAGACATGCAAGTGGTTATATGTGTGTGCATATATATATAAAAAAATGAACTCATACTTAATGAAACGAATCCCAAAATGTAAATCATGTATCTTTTTTAAACTTTTGATTTGTTTTGTAATTTTTGTAATCTATTTTCTCAGAATTGAACCAAAAAACCCAGATATGGATAAAGAATGATGAACCTAAAATAATTCATATCGAGTCTCTATTTAAAGAAAACAATTCAAAACTCATTCTGAGAAATGTGGAGGTGTTGCCCAAGTTTTACCTTGTATGCCAAGCTGATTTGATATTTAACATTCAAAGGAAACCAAACAGTGCAAACAAGCTTCCTTTAGAACTGGAGATGAAAAGTAGATAGAAGCTTATTGATTCAATGAAACTACCATTTTAGTATAAAGTTCAGCTTTCAACTTCAACCAGAATGACTGCAATGGGAAAAAGGTTATTTATTTAAAACGTACACATGAGCTTATTTTTTGGGAGACAGGGGGATGAGGACACGGCAGGGGACACACGAGTGGTGAATTCTGGTTTAATCAAAAAGGAAAAAAGGTGGGACAAAAAATCCCAAACCACCAAACACGAGAAAATGCCTTTTCCATAAGAGCCTTTTCTTCCATTTAGACATATCTAGATGAAATGTGCTTGGATGAGTTCTGTATAACAAGCAAGCCCTCAAACGTTTAGCAGCTCACCTTGAACTACTTCCTCCAAACTACGTGAACAGCTTTGCTTCTTGAAGGCAAGGAAGCAAATGCTATGAATTTGCTAAAATTTTAAGTTTCCAAGGGGAGAATGGGGGGCAAGAGAAGCAGGTAAGTCCATAACACTCTGATTCTAGAAAGATTTTAAATTCCACTGCTACCAGCTTTACATCCAATAGCCAGAAAACAAACAAAAAACAAACCACAAGGCCTACCAAAGATATCAGTACCCAAAATTACAGCAGTGGATAAGTACGAATACAAGAATGACAAGTAATTTAGCGTTATGAATCACTAAGTACTTTCCACATAGGAATTATTATTTTTAATGACATTTCCTGAGCTGGTTATGTAGATATCAGGCTACAGGACTACCTGGACAAGGTAGAGACATAAGCAGACAATTTAATCATCATTGCAGCACTTTCAAAGTCTTTTTTCTGGGTACGGATTATACAGACACAGAAGTGCTCTCTCTTGCACACGCAATTTCAGATAGAAACACTGTGGAATTCATACAGAAAACCCAGTCACCCACAGATTATTTCAGATTCAAGCTGTGTATTCCAAACATTGATTCATTCTATTTTTCAATTTTAGAGCAATATATTGTTTATTTAAAAAGAGAAAAGTCAATGTATGCATATCTATATATACACATATATGTATGCACATTATGTTTTAAAAATCTTGCTCAGAGCAACAAATTGAAACACTAAACCAAATGTAACACAACTTAAGCATTACTAAATTTCTTATCTTTTCTGCATGAAAGTGACATAAGTGGGAGTCACTGGATACATGTGCACTTGAGTAACTTGGCAGATGCTTGCTCTAGGCTTAGTGTCTGACACAAAAATCTCACAGCCCTCCCTCTCAAGTTCTTTAAGTTGAGACAAATGTCCATGACAATAGAGTTCACCAAAACTCAAATAACAAGGACTGGAATAGTCCCTCCTGACACAGGTCATTGTTTCACAGAGTTCACGGCCCACACTTTCCGATAGATGGCTAGCAAATCTTGCATTTCAGGAGTTTGTTTTACTTCAAAATTAGAGGCAAGTTTTTTTCCAATTCATACTGTCCTCTTTATGGGTCTGTACGCAGCAGAACACAATAGCTTTCAACTCTCAATTGTGTATCAAAAATTACTGATAAGAACACACGTTAAATATTACACCTGTGAAAACGCACGCTACTAAGACAGGAGTTTATGCATAAGCTGGAGAAGATACTAGCAGTTTTTCCTGTATGCAATTTTGGAAAAAGAAATGTGAGGAAAATTACTGGTTCATTACCAAGTCTTTCAGCTTCCCACAACACTCCATAGTATATTTCTCAAGAACCTAGTATGCCCTATCAGTGCTACCCCAAACTGACAGCTATATTTCTCACGTACAATTGCCAACTCGGTGAGATAGAGCATTGAAAAGTCAATGAAAGCTATAGGTACTCATCAGTCCTCAAGGACAAATTTTAATATAAACTTGCATATAAAACCCATGATACATCCTCGTGAAGAACAAAGTCTGTACAGGAAATTATGGGTCTACGTATTTGAACAGCAGAATGTCTGCTCTGAGAACAACGTATTTATAATGAAAACAAAAAGGTAACAGAAGGGACAAATTTCATTAGCAACTAGCACAACGGGAAAGTATTTTGAGAATCAAAGTCTGTTTCAGAGAAACATAACCTTTCATGGTACCAAATTCAGTGAGGAAGGGGGTGATCTACCCAGTAGGCATTGACAGAGCAATGGAAAGCTGACACAGGGTCAGTTGTAGTAACTTCTGTATCCAGTTTGCCTCCCACAAAAATAAATTTCTGGCATGATTTTTGTGTGTGCGTGCACTATGCTTACTGCTTTTGCTGATTATCTAGGTCCTTTTTCTTTTCATACAAGGCATGTATTCTAGACACAACAAGATTTCTTCCATTAAAAACAAAACAAAACAGCTAGGCATTCCAATCACATCATGTAGAAACCTGAGGTATGGACAGTAAATAGTATTATTTCAGAACTTTCAAATCTATAAATCAAGGTTACATATTCAGTTCCTGTTTTAAGAAGATTGGATAGATTTCTTCGCTACTTCTCTTAGTTCTTCCGAGATTAAAAACAGGGAACTTGTTTCCTGAGCTGTATTGCAGGAAAAAAAATTATCTTTTAAAGGTATTGCCATATAGAAAGAGCATGCCTGATCATGTGATGGGTTTTGGTCACTAAAAGTTTGAAGTGATCACAAAACTCAGGAATGGTGGTAATTAGAATCTCTCACATAGGTCACTTCCGATCATGCCAGATGATCTTATCAAACCACCAAGCCCCAATGAAGCAGAGAGAAACAAGAATTTCTCAAAATGAAGAACCAACTTCTTTGATGAAAAGCTTTTGGCTGACCTAAAATCTGTCAAGACACCTACAAGGGAGGACTGCCTGTGTAACTCCAGATCATGTGCTTAACCTTTAATCATTTGCTCACAGTCTTAAATTAACCTTTTCAGTATTTTACCTGGGATCGATGCCAGACTAGTCTATAGATCCCTGGACACTTACCATTTAAGGATAATAATACTTATCCTTTAAGGACTTGTAGGCTTCCCCAACCCCCCACCCTTATTCCCCTCCTCCTTGGGTTTTTTATTTGTTTTAAATAACAAGTGATACTGATTCCAAGAGCTTTCATCTTACTCCTACAACTAATCTGAGCCTGCTGATTTAAACCTGTTCAATTTTACTAGGCTTATGCCTCACTCTTTCCTTTCCTAGATATGGCATGTTTAGTCATATCGTAATGAGAAATACACTCTTCACCATTGGATACAAAGGACTGAGATAGCAACCTTTGCTTGTTCTGCATTGCTATTCTTTTTCCTTTTATGGTTTGTTGCTTCATTGTAGAATGAAAGGTGCTGAAATCAGGTACCAAGAAAAAACATCATTCTGTAATGTTTACCCCAAAATTATATCACAGACTAATCATAGCAAAGTTACAGACTAAATTATAGCCATTCTTGTAGAAAGTTTTGCTTTTTCCAGGGATCATCTGCTCCAGCAAAGGCTCCAAACCAAGGGCAGCCAGAGAAAAAGGATGCCCTAGTAAAATACTTCAACAATAGGTAGATAAAATACGTGAAAATAGATTGTAACTAGCATATATGAAAATCTTAAAACTACATCTCATTGGGTATTTTTGCTTATGAAGTGAAAGGAATAAAAGCCCATCTGCTAAGTAATAACTGATTGTTCATGAAATACATGCATATTTTGTCTGATTAAAGTGGACTAATTTTTTGAGATAAAAAGAGAGAAAATTTTGAATGAGCCACAGAAGACATTTTGAACCACAAGAATTAAACCAGATGTAGCCAATAATGAGATTGGGCTGTAACCAGTTCTGTAACATTATTGCTGAACTTTCCTAAAAGACTACAGTGCTTACACTGCTTGCCATTAATAGCACTAGAACAAAATCTTATGTTAAAAATCAGGCAATTAAAAAGAGAAGTCACATGCAAGGAATAAACACAATCCTTTTCATTTTAGAGCTCAATTGCCAATCAAGAGAGATTTTCCTAACACATACACCTGAATTACCTCTGCAAATTTTCTGCATAGTTAGAACATATCTGACCACATGATTAATCTTACACTACCCACAGCGTGCCAGACAGTTAGCGATGCCTGAAGACACAGACAAGTTATTCTTTTATGTTCGCATTTTAAGCAAGTACCTCTATGTCCTGGTAAGGACAGAATCTTTTCCAGGAAAGTTCCTTTAAATCCTAGCAGCCCTTTCAAGGTTTTGGAAAAACTTGTGTCCTAATTTGGGGGCTGGGGGGACGGGTATAGAGTGTGGTAAGGAAAGATATTTCATGTTTTGAATCAAAGGTTAATATCTTCCTTATCAGTTATTCTGAATTAGCTTTCATTTTTGAATAAACTAGTTTTCTGATTAAGCTCTTCACTAGAAGAAACAAGTTCAAACAAGTCAATGTGCACCATCTTATTGTGTTTGGCTTCCTTTTTGTTCAGGCACCTAACTTCAATGATTAGCTGCAAATGAGCAGCCACGTTCAATGAAGAGGAATCTGTAACTGAAAATTCTACTTACAGCATCTTAAGTAATTTGACCGCTTTCAGAACTGAGTACACGCACAGACAAGGGTTGAGCCCAAGGACAAGTATTTCTTCAACCCATTTTACCTCTCTGCCTGGATGACTGCTTCACTTAGAAAGCTTGGCACTCTCATGCTTTTAGGTCTGCAGACATTATCTTTTCTCACTCAAGATGATGCCTAACAGAAGCTCAAACTGCTCAGAACAACTTTTCCTTGCCCAAACAAGGTGTATAATTTATAGTTCATCAAGTATTACAAAGCCGCTCTATCCATTCCAAACAGAATGAGACTATGTTGCAGTTTGGATGACTTACATGCAAGAGCTTAACCACTCCTAAATGTTAAGAATAAATTTTGGCAAGTCAGTTAGCTGCTTCCCTCAGTTCTTCCTTCACTGAAGACTGATAAACGCTGCCATAGCTTGCAAATATATATATATTTTAAATTATAAGTGCAGTTATAAAATGTGAAGTGCTTATGTACTGTACTTTGGAGAAAAAAGGGCATAAAAATCCCTCAGATAATTTGGATTTTATCATTTAAGTTTGTTCTGTTTCGGACCTATAAAAACCGTATACAACAAAAATGGAAGAATCTTAACCTTTTGCAGTCAGCCAAACAGAGAATTACGTTGCTGTTCTCCACCTGACAGCAGTGCTACCATGCCATGCACTCTCAACAACAATAACCATTAAACAGTCATTGTTCATATTGTCTAAATGCCAGCAGAAACATTACCATGCTTTTGTTTGATCTGACAACGTATCACCTGCAGGTATCATCATATCTCTCAAAAGAAATCTCAAAGTTCAGGGTTATGAATCATTCTTACAACTAGATAAATACTGGCCTGAACATATCTAACAGATACAATGCACCATATTAAGACATGTGTGGGCTGAAGGACTGGTTGGCTTCAAAATAAGATGTATTTTCAAATTACAAAATGTATTCATTGTTAAAAGTCCTGATATTTTAAAATATCACAATTTTCAATCCTTTAAAAAAGTTTACGTGAATGGGAAAGGGATTCTCCAAAGCAATCCATTAATCTCTCTTAGATCATAACGTTCAAACACATTTAAAACACAATGCAATCAAAATATAAACACCTTATTAGCCAGGTCACTAAAACTACAGTAAGCTCAGCAAGATGTCTCTCCTAGGTTCCATTTAATTTCTGAAGTTCATACACAGTAAGCAAATTATTGATTGGATGGAGGCAAGTTATTTATACTATTGTTGTTCAAGAGAATGTCTTAAATGCAGCCTGTCACCCATTATGTCAGAAACATTCACAGTTCTATATCCTATATAGATGCTGACAAAAGGACTGCTTCATCTTTGTCAGACTGCAGCAAATACAGGAGAGCATATGATAGTGGTGTCAGTTTGTAAAGAGATAAGCCATAACATGATCTTGGATATTAATAAATCCAATCTACCACTCTTTCACGTTACATAAATAATTCCATTCCATTTTTATCAAAGAGTAAACATTAAGGTGGAGAGATGAAACTGATGTTTGTCAAGAAAGGATCAATGAAGATGAAAGTGTTCCATTTATTGATTACTAGATGTTCCTTTGAATTAAAACACCACTAGATAATGTCTCCATGTTTAAAAAGTAATGATTTGCCGTTTTTTGCTGTAGTGAGAGATAGATGCTGGATGAAATTTTCCTTTAGCCAAACAGCACATATTTAGGAGAAGTTAATTGTATTCCTAATTCATCTTTGTTAAGCTGTGTTCTAAGTTACTGCTGTCAAAAACATACTTCAATTCTATATAAATACTTGAACTGAGAATCTATGTGCTTGACCCAAAACGAGTTTAAAAGATTTGCTCAAAGTTCTTCAAAACCATATAAAAAACTAAGACACCCAGCTTCTAGTACCATAGGAGTTTTATATCATTTGAACATTCAGAAGATTGCAACATGTTAAGTGCCTCGTGTAGACTCAAATAGCTCCTTGTGGAGACCTATATAGTTAGAATGATGTAGATAATCTTTGAATTCATCCCTCAGAGTCCTCCTGTATTTGGTCCATGGATGCGAAAATGCATTTCTGTTTAGGTGCTCAGCTCCCTCCCTCCTCTTAGGGGTCTGAAGGAATATTGTGTATGAGTAGATCTAAGAGTTCTTCATGCCATGGTACCTCTTAGAAGTTTCTATCTGCTCTAGAAGAGCATGAGGGGTATTTTTGTACCAATATTTCACACAGTAATTTTAGTTCAAGCGGTAAAACTCTGTCACAAAGAGCATACGTGACACAGACTGAAAAAAGATCAGTCAGGAAATGCTGGAGTTACTGCCTAGGCCATTTGCAATTTGTACTGAAGCAAGATAAAAAAAAAAAAAAAGAGAAGACATCATTGTGGTTTAGTTATTCAAGTCTTGCAGTTTTGCTGCCACAATTCATTTCCTTAATTATACTGAAAACCGTTTGCCCTGAGTGTTAACAGATTTTTTTTTTTTTTTTTTTTTCAAATGGTAATATATGTAAAAAGCCTTTGGGGCTTAATGAATTATGTAACATATGTTTTCCTTCACTAGGACTGGAGATCACTTGTGGAAATTTCATAAATATAGGAAATTATTATTATAAGAACTTGGGGAAGTCAGGTTAGTAAAGTGTCTGCTCTGCTGCTTTTTGGGGTTTGTTGGTTTGGTTTTGGGTGGTTTTTTGTTGGTTTTTGTTTTGTTTGTTTGTTTTTTAAATTCCTAATCCTTGTTAAATAAATCTATCCCATGAAACAAAAATGGTACAGCAAATCCAGTATGGCTTTTAGATCACACTAGGGAGAAGAGTACACATCTGTAATAGCACAACAATATATTCACATTATTTTCAAGGACCATGCTGCACTTCCTCACTTCCTGCAAATCTGAGAGCTGGGTGATATGTGAGATTCTGAGATGCACATATAGGGGGGGAATAAATCTGGGGAACTAAACAAAACAAGTGCCAGCAACCCCCATCTTGCAATTCAGTCCCCTTGTAAATATATCTCCAAGAACCTTTTAAGAGTACAGTGCCTTCACAAACTTTGAGTCTGGAAGCTTGCTCTATTTTAAAGGAAAGCTTATGGTTCTGCATTTGCATTAAATTATAAGAGCTAGGGATTTTGAGAAAACTATGGATACAATTACAGGAGACAGAAAACAAAAACTTGTGTCTTGATATCACAAAATGGGTCCTTAAATGCCATTATTATCAGCAGAGATTATACACTTTTCTGTATTTTTCTATCAAAACCAGAATTCCTGGAAGTACAGCTTTTTGACTAATCATCAGAAGAGAGTTAACTTCCACTGTCTCATGTTCTTTTTCTGCTCTACAGTATCCCAACTTTATTCTCCCCAGGGGGTGGAACGTGTCACATAAAGGGATGCACAGTCAGGGCAGAGGCATCTGCCGGTACGGACAGTCACTTCAACAGCCCAAAGTACAACTCCCACATACACCTTTACATTATTGTAGCATCAGAATGTTTCATGTCTTATGCGAAACTTTTCAGATTTTGATTTCCAGTGAAAAGGCAGATTTTTAAAGTAGTTCTATCCATCGATAATGGTAAGGATAATTCCAGGAACTTTTCACATTATCTCATTGATTAGAAACAGCAAAATACTACTCCTCTCAAGGAGACAGAAAATACATACAAATTCAAAACATACAAAGGCCTGAAGTGTCTGTTTTCAAATCTGACGGTGACAATATGAGGCAACTGCAGGCATTATGTTGAACGCTTCTCACTGATGCAATTATGGAATGAAAAGAACTGATGTCTATTGGCCACAGATAGGCGAGTTCTGCTAGTGCTCCCTTCCTTCAGTGCGAGGAACGATAACCACATGTGGATGAGAACATTAGCTTAGTACACTATATGATTTTTAAAAAATAAAGGCTTTCATTCTCACTGAGATTTTAAAACTGCTAGACTAGTAAACTGCTAGACAAAGGCACAGGAACAGAAAACATCTAGTAAGTATTTCCTTTAACCTGAGATACTTCTGTTTTTAAAATTTAAAAATTTGTGATATTTGAAGACTCTAGAAAATAACCAAAATGAATGATGGAATGTAGTAAACAAATCACTATTAAAAAAAGCAAGCTATTTCAGCTGTATCAAGTTCAGCAAGATTATGCTTTCTCCATAAAAAATTCGTCATGAATGTTGTCCTGGTTTCAGCTGGGATAGAGTTGATTTTTTCTTCCTTGTAGCTGGTGTAGTGCTGTGTTTTGGATTTAGTAGGAGAATAACATTGATAACACACTGATGTTTTAGTTGTTGCTAAGCAGTGCTTACACCAGTCAAGGACTTTTTAGCTTCCCCTGCTCTGCCCGGTGCACAAGAAGCTGGGAGGGGGCACAGCCAGGACAGCTGACCCAGACCGGCCAAAGGGCTATTCCATACCGTATGGTGTCATGCCCAGTATAGAAACCGGGGGAGTTGGCCGGGGGGCAGTGATCGCTGCTCGGGGACAGGCTGGGCATCAGTTGGCAGGTGGTGAGCAATTGTATAGTGTGTCACTTGCTTTGTATATTATTATTGTATTATTATATTATTATTATTACTATTACTACTATTCTATTTCACTTTACTTCAATTATTAAACTGTTCTTATCTCAACCCATGAGTTTTCTGACTTTCACCCTTCCAATTCTCTCCCCCACCCCACTGGGGTGGGGGGAATGAGCAAGCGGCTGTGTGGGGCTTAGTTGCTGGCTGGGGTTAAACCACGACAGATGTGAAGAAAGTAGAGTCTGAAAATAATACGAATTAGGTCTCAAATGCTGTAAATAAGGAATTAAAACATGCAAGACAGAAGAAAACGGGAAACACTGCAGCAACTGAAACTGGCTGGTTTTTCTTTTCCCCCAGTTGCTTCTTACCATTGTTCTGAAGACGTAAGTGGTCTCAGTATAAGACTGCCCCAGTAACTAGGACCCACTGGAGAGATGGTGTGTTTCCCTTCTCAGAACTATTAAAACTATACATTTTCACTAACTCCACATTTATAGAACAGTTAAATCATTAAAGACTTGTAACAGTCACTTTAAATACACAATGCCTTCTTTAAAAAGGCAAGGGACCAAGTTTTTCTCTCTGGAAAACAGAATTGATTGGTGTTATGGTAAGTAGCAGTCACCTAATTTTTCCTTGTTGTTGTACTTAACTTCCAACCTATCCCCACTGCCCAGGAGCCACACGTTTTAAAGCTTATGAATATTTGGTTGTGGCTTTAGTGACCGTTAAAAAAAAAAAAACCAAACAAAAAAAATACAAAACCAAACAAAACCACAACTTAATTTCCAAGTGTCACGAGGTTCATATTGTCACTTTGCTTCACTTAACATTCTTAGTCTTGCACTTACTCATTCTACTGCGCTAGTTATATCAACAACACTCAAAACTAGCTGTGCAAGTGAAGCTGCCTATGGGAGCAGAGAAAAGGAAAATGGCAGAACATCAGCAAAAACATATGAAATAAATAGTACAGTGCATTCTTGTATTCTCTCACAGTAACAGGACACCAATACTTTAATCCATTTTCACAAAGTCTCCACAAAGTCTGATTTTACAGCTCCGTAAAGTCACTGTCATTTCCAGAAATCCTCTCTTGTCCCCTCTCCCCCAGAAGAGCAATGGCCAATGAGCTGGATTATCATAAATTCAGGAATCAAATTTACACAGCTCTGGAGATGCAAGTAAAATGAGTATTGTATCTTCATTTCCTCTGTGGCACTTTATCAACCTCTTCCTCTGCTGATGGTAGAAGTCAATAAAATCCTATTAACACTAAGATCTTGTATTAAGTTTGGCAGTTTACAAATTGCAGGGGTTTTCATTTCAAATATGAGCAGCTTGAGATACTCTGGAGTTTCACTGTATAAAATTGTTAAAGTCTGAATAAAGTTGATAAAATAATTTGGGTGTATTTTTTCCTCTCCTTTTAAAGAAGGCAGCAGAAGTGACTCAAACAAAAAAAAAAAAACCCATATAATCCTTCCTGAGAGATTCACATTAGTCTAACCAGGAAGATCAGAAGAATCATAACAGATCTATATTTAGAGCATAACATTCACCTGATCTCTCTGTGGGCCTGATCCAACTGCTATTTGAAAATAACACAATCCTTTCTGTGGACTTCATGGGCTTTGTATCAGGCTCTGTTGCTCTCTACAATCACACGTAACCACTCTTGCAAAATGAGTAACACATCCTAAGAGAAAAAGGCTTAAAGCAACTGAACCTTTAAATAGGTAAATAGAGATACCAGCAGCAGGGATGGAGTTGGCACCTGCAGAAACAGCAATCAAGGGTATGGCTGACCAGCTGGTAAATGAATTAGGAATTATGCCAGAACAAACTTGGGGACAAATCTAAAGCTATTCCTGCAATTGGGCAAATTGCCATAATTTCTGCACTTATCCACCTGGTGATTTAAATTCCTGTTAAATATTATTTGAAGAAAACAAACACCAGTCCCAGCTGGTGCTCTTCTTCCAGTACTAACTTTTTTCATCAAAGAATGTTCTCTCAGAGAGGAACATGGTAGCAGAGGGCATTTAAGCAAGACCTAGAAAGCTCTCCTAAACAAGAAATGTAAATCCAAAGCAGGTGACTGGAAATGTGAAAGAAGGGAGAAGGGGAGAAAAGGGACCAAATTTGGCCCAATTTCAGGAAAGCATGAAAGAATGTGCAATATACAAATCACAGTGATTTCCTGCATAGCCTACGAGGGTAAAAGGGCTAAGTCAAAAAAAAAAAAAAAAAAAGGAAGTAGAAAGGGAGAATGTAAACAGAAGTAGAGGGAAATGTAGAAGAAAGTGGAGAGAGAGAGAGAGATACAATAACAAAAAAGAAAAAATGGGGTGCAAGACACTGATAACAGTCAGCAGAGAACAAGGCTAAGCAGAGAAGAAACAAGTGAAGCAGTGGCTAAGAGGGCGGCTTCCCTTTATGCTGTTGCTTTAGCCTCTTAAAATAAAAAACGCTTGGCCTCATTTGACATGGAGTGGGAGCTGTGGAAAAGTTGCTATTAGAATGGATGCCAAGCAGGGTTTAACACAGCTTTAGGTTAGATTTTGATATTCTTTTCAAAACCTTCCCCAAACCTACAGTACCATTTCTGAACAAGTCTGCAATATCCTTTATTCCTAGTAAAGGATATTGCAGAATTTTATTTATTTTTTTTTTCTTATTTTTTTTAGAATAAGGACTTCCCAAATATTCACTCCCCCATACTTCAATGACATCATTGCTTTGAGATTCAGGGAGAATCCTCAGTCTTATCTTTCATTTCTAATTGTCCTTATTCTTGTTTTTCTGCTTAACGAAGGAGAGCTGTTCAAAACTTTTTTCTCTTTTTGCCTTTTTTTTTTTTTTAAATACCCTTCCCTTTTAAGTATACAATCTCAAAGCCTGTCAAAAATGTAGTACTTGCTGGACACCTAAAGGATATGGGTTCTTCTGATTATTAATTAATTTACCAAATCAGGATAGCAGCACTCAAATAGATGATCCGATCAGAAAATAATTATGGATTTCGTATCAACACCCTTTTCAATACCAACAATTCAAAACATCACAGAGTTTGTGGCTATACATAGATTTCTCAGATCACCACTCTTACTGCATAAGACAGTCTTGGACTGCTCACAAGATGGAGTGGGAGGCTTTATTTTGAAGCAAACATTGCCTCTAGTAAGGATGTTTGCACACAGCAATAACTTGCCAGTGTTTAAGGCCAGAAGCATTCCTAACACCCACTTATAAACATTCAAATATATCTTTTTTGCCTAGAAACTGTACTTTATGACAGAAAACTTTACCCACTTCAAGTAATTATGTCCAGCTATGATACCAGGTAGATTGTATTTAGCCATCTATCCATCGCACTGACTATATGCATATTCACATACACGAATAGCACATCATGTATCCACAGGCACTCTAAAGTTGCTGCCCTGACATCTGATGCTGTCTACTCTCCTTTTGCTGTCCTTGAGCTCAGGGTACAAGGACAAAGTGGCAGAATTCTGCGAATTCAGCACTACAGTTAATTTATTGGCACTATGACTTCGCTGTTTTAAGTGGTTAGAACTACTGTCTTGCAGGTTTAAATTTCTCCCTAAGCAGCAGAATAAAAAGATGCCTTTCTGTGGCACTTAGAGAAAATAATCTGCTTGTGCAGGTAGAATTTCAGGGGTGAAAACTGAACCATATATGCAAGTATTTTATTTATTTATTTGTAATGGATGACCTATCTAAATTGACAATTAAATCTTAGGCTGATTTAAAGAGTTAGTTAATTAAAGAGTAGCTAGCTAGTTAAAGAGTAGGCAAGCTGAAACCTTTACACTGCCAATCTACATCCTAATACCAATCATAGTTAAGGTCAGGATTTGAAAATAAAAATCACAAACCCAGGAAAATAAAAGCATCTGAAATTCTTTCTTCACAAGACGTTGGTTGAGATTTGTACTATTTCACCTGCTCAAACCTTTGCATTCAAAGCTACGCATTTAACACGTAAGATTTGGTGAGCCACATTCCTTTACTTTAGGTACAGTGGATTTTTGAGCAACTGGTACGTACTGAGAATAGATTGTGTTAAGTGCCTGAATCTCTGAAGAAAGGAAGAGATCTTAATATTGTTCCTCAACCAAAACTGAAGTAATCGCACACTGTCAAGTCAGCAGTGAAATATAAATACAGTGCATAGGACTAACCTTCTCTCTGCCTTCTTGTGATATCATTATGAGTGATGCATTTTAACTTTATATCAGGAGACAACATCTCAGCATCCTTTGGTATTTTACTGCTGTGCTGACTAACAAAATACAGCATATGTGACCCCTTTTATTTTCTAGTTCATCAGTTTTATGTTCTTATTTACTTGCCATACGTTTTAAATCTGATTGTACCCAACACAGGCAGCTCAGAATATGCTGTATTTAAAAGGTATTGCCTGACAGTGTCTTTGATTTCATAAAAGCCTATTTTCAAAAAATTAGCTGTGTACGTGTGTATTTTTTAATGCGTAACATAACAGTAAATCAAATAAAGGAGAGGCAAAGACAGAATTACAGAGTCTTCTGCGTTTTCCAACCTGAGGAAACACCCCATTGTGCCCTTGCAAAAGTTTATTTTGTACACTATGCTGGAACAGGCATGGACTTTGTTTCCTTGGTGCAAAACTTGACAATGCCTCACATAGCAGGCCAGATGCTCAGCTAGCACAAAATGACAGAAGCCCATCGATCTTCACATCTGACTGTGCATCCATCTAATTGCACTCCTAAGTTCTACCAAGGAGAGAAAGTCTCCAGCATGTTCCACCAAACTCTGCTTTTGCTCATCCTGTGATTTCAAATTATGCTGGGAAGCCCTAACTGCACTACTGCTTTGCAGTAAATGATAAATAAGAATCTTTTCACAGCTGGCCACTATCATAACTTCAATGATTTTGCTTCACCCACCAGGGTAATTGATTTTGTATGATAATCAACAACTGTCATATTAACAGCTAGACTTCTTACTGTTTAGCAGTGTCCTTCTGTGAGTGGCTGACAACATGCTATTAAGTTACTAAAGAAGTAGAAGAGTCACGTTTTCAAACAGGAAAGAACAGAATCTAATAATCTTTTTTGTTCTTCTCACTGAAATAGTTAACATGTTGCAGATACCCCAAAATAACGAAGTTGAGCCCAAACCAACATGTCCTGCCATTAATAATTTGGACCTGGGAATAACTACCAGTCACAGATGGAAAGAAACTCCACACCAATCAGAAAAATCTCTTACCTGTAGATAAGAAAATGCAACTTTAAAAGTATGACTTATTTTTTTTAATGAAAAAAATATTAAATAAAAGGTATAACCATACTTGAAAACTGTTTTTGGTTTTGTTTTTTTTTTAATGAAAAACTTTATTCTTTCTTCCTGGTTAGGCTCTTTTATCAATACAAGATATATTTTACTAGAATTTAAGAGAAAAGCGTGTATTCAAACAATCTCTATCCTGTCTAGATTAGCTGATTAACTGAAGGCCTTTGTTTCACATGAATTTAGTATGCTGGAATCCTTGACTTTATCTCCTCTATATAAGAAAACATGAGAATGTCTTACAAATACAGGCCTTTAAAAGGGAAGTACTCTACAAGGTAAAAGAAGAGTATTTAGGTACACATCTGCCTGCCTTCATTTCTTAGCTGTTTTTTTTTTTTTCCCCACCAACACATCTCGCTCCTAAACCAACAGAACTAATTTGTTAAGTCTTTGACTTCCTTAGCCCCTGATGCTTTCACTGATTCAGCAGGAACACTGTCAAACACCTGGTGCTTTGCTGTTCCTGAGTAGTCCAATTATCACTTGGATTGCATCAAAATTAGGTTCTTTTTACAAATGGCTCAGCTGCCCTCTCTTGAGATTATTTTCCTGCTCAAACAGTGGTTCTCAAACAAGGGGTGGTGTATGATGTACCTAAAGCAAATTTCATCTGCCGCTTTCCCTTTTCAGCTTTCCTAGGCTTACAACTCTGCAGAGTAACTGAGCCTGGGAAAGAGAGGCAAATAGGAGCAAAGATGCGAGAAGCCAAAACACAAAGGAGACAAAAAGCCACTATTACAGAAAATAAGAGACAACAGAGCAGCTCCAAGATGGTTGAGAATCACTGCAGTACAGGTCAATCTTCTATAGATCAACAGCTAGGGGCACTGTAGTTCAATACACTTCTTCCCGCTGCCCCTTTTCCCTTCCTATACTACCATCAGCATAGGCAACATTCACTAGCACACAGCTCCGCTCCTCCCCAGACGCTTTCCAGCAGTAACCCTAAAAGCGTTCAGAGAAGGACATTACCCTTATTCTAATCACGCTGTCGCGTATAACACCTTAAGGCAAATACAGAGCTTGTGCCATGCTGTCATATAAAAATCGGTTCTGGCTACTAGTCTGTATAGTGTGAACAGACAATGGCAAACTTTTCTAAACATGGGATTATTTTAAAATACATTTTTTCCACTAAAAAAAAAAAAAAAACAAAAACAAACAACCAAAAAACAAACCACAAACTTTATCCAGAATCAGTTTTTAGAGGCAGCTGATGATCTGACAGTGTTCTTCAAGCAAACACTAAGTATAACTCAAGCCACGTTTGTGAACAGAAGGTGCAGAAGACAAACACTCACAAATAACTCGGCAGTCTTAGGTTACCTGTAGCACTTCTTTTACACAGTCTCATCAGATAAGCAAGAACAGTTTACTGCTGGAATTGGATAAAATGGTAAGGCATCTAGTTTAATAAAGTGCTTATGTTCTTGATCAAAGTATGTTTTTAAAGCTGTGGTCAGGTTAAATTCAATTCCTTAAAAGAATAATGAAAGAGATTTGGCCACAGTACTGAGAAAAATTATTTCCCAATAAACCAAAGTACAGAGAATGTATTTGAGGTAATGCTAGGAATCAGTAAATTCATATGCTTCTCCCTTTTAAGAAATACAATTTGCTATTACACTAATGTGATGCTTTTAGTTTTCTTTATGAATTAAATTGTCCTCTTTTTAAAAGCTCAAGTTCAATAAAATTTTCCTCTAAGCATTAAGCAGCCATAACATGTGCTGGGACAGGCTAGTTAAATCCTATCTGTGAGTTCACAATCAAAATCTCTATCTTAACTATAAATACAATTAGTAAAACTCTGCCCTCAGAAGCCTTATGTTGTTTTTTTTTTTTTAAAAAATCTCAAACCATTACAAAAGAATTTGAGGCTGATATTATAGAACATTCAAATACTTATTTCAGGCTTTGTCCTTAACTACACATTTTGTTTGAATAACTTCAACTATAGAGCTCATTTTACATCCAATGATGTAATATAATAGTTACTTCCTTTTTTCAATTAAACTGTCCCATTCAGTTATTTTGCACTCCCCCGCCCAGTGACTAATTATTTTTGAGACAGCACAAAGTGTTGTCATGTTACATAAATACATCATGTTACATAAACAAACACTTTTCAAAGTATAGTGGACATAAGAAACTATGCCACTGACCAAAGTGAAATGCAAATAAATACTCAGAAGTTAGCTAACTACCTAGAATAAAAGCAAACTTTAGTTTCTACAAACTACAAATTTGATTTCTCATATAGAAATATTTTCCTCTTAGTCATAGTAACAAAAAGGACCCAGGAAAAAAAAAACCTGCAAAATAAAATATATTCATAGGAAAACCAATACTTACAGAAAATAACTTTATAATGTTTGCAACATTGTGTTAAACTAAGAGCTTCATTCTCCTACTAAACTCAGTGGAAGTTTTGCTACTTCCGCCCCCACCCCCTCCAACTGGAAACAGAAAAGCCAACCAACCAACCCTGTACACGGGAACTCTTAGATAGCCAGTTTGGACTATAAGTAAAACAAAGTTTTAACCAAAAAATTCAGGTCTCTCACTACATCCGGTTAGGAGTCCATGTCTATTCAGGAGTGCGCTTCAAAAGAATTTAACATAATAACGCAATGTAAAATGTGCCGCAAATATGCCGCTTAATAAAGTCAGCGGCTACACCAAGTTTTTGCTTATCAACAGCTATTTTACAACACTGACCAGGATTAAAAAGGCAGCTCTTGTTATAAAAGAACATCCCTGCTTTCAATCTCTATTCCCATATGTTTACACTATCTGTTCAAAGACCTATTAGATCTAAACTCTTTGATATATGACCAGCTACTTCTGCAGAGCTTTTTGTTAACCAAAATCTAAACCCAGCAGGGAAAAGGACAAATCAGTTCTTTTATCAAGTGTTTTCAGTATCAATTTACTATGAACAGGCATGTTCTTTGCTTTGTTTTTCAGTGCTCCAGTACATTATGAGTTTAGAAAAAGGACAAGTGAAGACTAGAATTCAGGTCTCTACTAATACATTTTTAAATTTAGTATTTCTGAACATAAATATGAACAGTTCTATTTTTTAATAAAGATTCCAGTGAAAAGTTCTGGACGTACATGTTGGATATGGATACTTATTTCTCCTGACAAACACCTCTCCTGAAGTGAATGCCAGTCTGTTGGGACCTGTTCATACAGAGGTAACTTCTGGAACCAGATCCTCCTTATGCCATGTACTTAATTTTAAGAACTGAGAAACAAGCTTCAGATTTAGTTCAGACATCTACCACTTATGCAAGGAATGAGAGCACATTAAGTCAGGAATTAGTAAATATGAAACATGCAGCAAATCTTCATTTGTTCCTTGAATGAAGAGAGATAGCTTATCTTTCAAAACCTAAGAACTCACTAGTTTTGGTGTGACTATGCTTTACTGTGTCTACAATATCCCAGAGACAGCCTAGAACTACAATATACTGCTACATTAAAAAAAAAAAAAGGGCACAACAAAACACAAAACCAAACCACCACCAAAACAAAAAAAAAACCCACACCAAACCACACATCAAATTCTCATACCAAAGCCTTGTTTCAAAATGAAAAAAGTAATCTGCCAATTCAAAGGCAAAACTAGACCAAAGGAATTCTTCAGTGTATTAAAAATTAAATTTAAAATTTAATTTAAAAATTAAAAATTCTTCAGGATTAAATTTGGATTTTATTTTTTTAAATAAGGTGCAGTTCTGAAGGTGAACAGAGTGCTTTATATAAATTGCTCATCTTGCCAATAGTCCTAAACCACATGCACCAAACAGCATTTAAAACCTGTATTGTTTCTTCAGGAAAGGGGTCCTCACACAGATCTCTCTACCTCTCAGCTCTAAATTTTAATTGAGTAGAGTTCTGCAAACTAACTAAATGATGCATGAATGTGTATAGATTCAAAGTTCAATTTCTTCAGTCAAAAATCCAGAAGCCAAAGTAGGCCTAGGGGAAAAAAAAAAAAAAAAAAAAAAAAGAAAAGAAAAAAAGGAAAAACAGCATCTGCTAATATTAAACTCAGACTTTGCCACTCCAAACAGAATTACAAAACCTCATCTAATGACAGAATAATTAGGCATACATAAAGCAATCATTGGCACTGTGTCAGAAATAGAGTCTTTAGAAAAAATAAAAAAGATACAAATATCAGCACTTTCAGTAGCATTCACTAAGTCTCTAGCTTTTTCTTCCCCTGACTAACTCCAATCAATGAGTCAACTGCAGCAGGTCAAAAGCAACTGTGATAAAATGCCACCTTATGAAGTAACTGCCTTCATAGATCTTACCAAATGAGTCATAAAACTATTCATCAATATCACACCTTGTGCGGTACAGCACAGTTATAAGGTAAGCTCGGGGAGTTCTCTGATCAGAAAAGCTTACTCTGTTATTCCATTTGCAGGCTATAAATCATGATTTCTTACATTCGGTACCACCATTAAGTAAGGAATGAAAACCTCCACCATCATTAGGCGACAGCTAACAAGGCATTAACATTTTCATTAACAGTGTTGACAAATTCAAATCGATTTTAAAAGCTCATTTGCATCATATCCTAAAAACGTGAAGTAGAAGGGAACAGCCTGACAACTTGATTATATGTTATAGCTTAAATTTTTGTTTTTCTACATATGTATAGATGTGAAGTATACATCACATCTGGTTATGTTCTAGCACCCTCAGATTTTTAGTTTGCAACTGCTGTATTAAAATTATAAGCTTACGGCCAGCAGCTATGTGATGTTCCAGCTTCAACTTGCTTAAATAAATACTTACCACCAATCATAAAAGATGGTACATATAAAGGAGTTGCCAAAAACTTTGGCTTTTTTTAACCTGAGGAACAGAGGAAAAAGGGGAGAAGATGGAAAAAGACGACAGTATAGTACTCGGATAACAACCTCAGACGTGCAACATCCAGAAACACAAAACTATAGATATTTCAAAATGTAGAAATCCCATTTCATTCCAGCTTGGGGTGGCCCTTAAAGAACAATTAAATTACCTCTGACAGCAATGACTGTTCTCCATTGCTGTTAGCAAACTGGACATTATGTAGAAATTATATATCCAAAAAGGTATAATGAGGAATGCTGAAAGTGCAGAGATAAATGCTCTTGTGCACACAAAGACCAGAAATATGCAAGGGTGATAGCCTTTGAATATATTTAGTTTGCGAGAGACCCCAGTTTGAGCCCTCGTTTCACCTACACTGGACCAGAGACAGGAACTAGTTCCTCCCACACTTTGCCTCCTGACTTTTTGGATGGGTAGAACCTTTTTCACGGAATTAGGAAGCTACCATCCAGGGTCAGTCCTAAAAGAGACTCAATAGCCATCCAAAATGAAAGCCTACAATACATACTAGACACTGATGAAGTTTTCTTTCTGATTTCCAATAAAATATCTGGTATTGCTTTCAAATTTCATTCAAAACCCTTCACCCAAATTAAGCACTGCTAAAGAGGAAAAAAAAGTCATTCTGTAATTAAATAACAGCCTCTAAAATGGACTAATTAAATCATGTTTCAATATTCCAAATTTGGTACATAAATACAGTTAATCTTGTTTCCCTTTTGCAAAACCACTTTTGACATGATAGAGAACAAGCAACTCTGAGAAACAGATTCATACGAGTGCGTATTCAGGAAAGGGTGTTACGCAATTTCAAATTTATAGATACCTTCACGGCAGAGTATATAGCACTTATTGTGGTCATTAGGGAAAACTCATTTTTCAGTTATACAGTGTTTGGCTGTAGTGAGAGATACATGCATTTGCCAATACGACCTTTTAATTCTAAGTAACAGGAACTTATTACAGTCACAAAGAAAATGACAAGACAAAAAAAAAATCATTCTAGAATTGTCACCTAGGAGACTGTGGTGAGGCAGCTTTACTGTAAGTTGTGGTGCTGCAGAGATGATCCTAAGAGACCTGCATGGCTATTGACTAAAAATTCTAGACTGCCCACGTTCAGCGCAAACTCACGTTGTCCAAATTGGGTGTGCTGTGCACAGTCTCCATCACTTGCTTTCATTTGTCTCTCTAGAGGAACACACAAGCAGGGATCAGCAGTGCATTTACCTTCTCCCATTTCCATCTGTAGTCATCAGGTTCAAAGATGAAAGAAAACCTGCTACTAATTAAATGGGCTTTGAATTAGACACTGCTTGCCCAGAACAACTGCTTCATAATTAATTTCCTATAAATTAATCTTTACAGTCAAAGCTAAGATGCTTTGCCATTTTGGCAGCAGGAAGCTGAAGAGCATCCAGTGCATGATGTGGAAGTTCCCCTCACTGAGTAAAAAAATTCTCAAACTGATTTGTCTCTTTCTGGCTCCACTGACAGTAACAAGCAAAGGCTTATCTGTGCTGCCTTGCAAAGCACACATAATGCTTTAAGATTGTACCCATAGCGACTGTGTCCCTTAAGCTGGACAAGTTCTTATGGAGGGTGCAAGGCAGTAGGGAAGAAGAAGAAAAAAAAAAAAAAAAGACAGAAAAGTATACTTAAAAATACCAGCCGCACAACATACTGTTTGAAAATATTTTAGAGGATTCATGCCAAAAGCAATGTTCTTGATAAATAATCAGTATTCATTTGAAGTTTCTGATATTTTAAGATTCTTAAAAGTCACACGAGGAAATCTCTTTCAAGATCCAGACAGTTCTACCAGAACTAGCCAATTCTGAAGTGTTTGTTATTTGATACCTGATTCCTAATTGCTTCAATTTACAAGTTTTTTTTCTAAGTAGTCTTTCAAAAAATTACTTTTAAAAAAATATTTCAGAAATTTTAATTTTCTATTTGCCAGTGCTTCTGCACCATGCAATCTTATATGTTGATATTTTAATAACTTATGTAAGTCAGCATGTGTCTTTCCTTACATTTCTGTAATTAAAATTAATGGGATCCTTGCTAAAACTAGTTTTCTTAAACTGCAAGAAATAAATAATTTTGGAAGGTAAGTAGTTTCTTAAGTTAGCTGCCCATGTAATCAGACACAAATTTCCAGAACTACCCCTTCCCTTTTCTTAATGTATCCTGAGGTAATAATATGCCTTCCACCCACCCACCCCAAAACCCCTGTAAGTTTCAACAGAACACACAATGCAATAAAAATAATCCAAGTTGGTTTTAACTTTTTTCTTGGGACTTAGAAGGAAGACTAATACAGAGTAAAGAAGACTGGGAACAGACCAAACCCCATACTGGGCGAGTTTCTCGAAGGAACACTTAGAGAATCAGCCAATAAAACTCAGACCAAGATATCCGAGACTGTAGAGGTACTGCCAGCTGGAGCTGAACTTCTAAAATAGCAAATGTGTCTATGTGTTTAGGCATCCAGTTGCTTTAAAAAAGTTGGCCCACAGCTCTGAGGTTTTTTTTTAATTTGGACTGTCACTTTTTTTGAAGACTTTGGAAGAACTTCAGCTATAGGGTCTACATAGCAGTATTTTTCTAACCACAGTGAAATTTAAAAGAAAGAAAAGTTGTGCAGAAACACGAAGACAAAACTGCACTTAAAGAATACACTATTTTTTCAGCTAGCTCTAATACTGATTTCGTTATTGTTAACTACTAATCCTATCTGGCTTATAATACAATTTGACGCATATAATCAGTGTTAATGCCAGATGAGAAACAATGTCTAACTAGTCAGTTATTTCATATATATATATGTACATAAATGCATACACACACACACTATTTCTCTATATAAAGGAAATGGTGCCTTAAGTTGCCTCAAAAAGTAAAAGATCAGGTTTACTAAAATAAATCATCAAAAGAAAGAAAAAAAATGGACAGATTTTCCAGAAAAACTGACATGGACTACCAAAGTTGGTTTTTTTGGTTTTTTGTTTGTTTGTTTGTTTGTTGTTTTTTTTTTTTTTTTTAAAGAAGCCATTTTCTGTAAAAAGTCTCGTGATGATTGAATAGTAATGTAAAAGTAGGAGACACACAATTAATTCTGATCAGAATCTCTGAGCTCATGATCAATTTAATGCCAGATGCCCCAAAATGTTTTCTGTAACTTGCAATGCATCAGTCCTCACAACAACTCCCAGATAAAAAACAAAGTACAGGCACAAAAAATAAATTATATACAGAACACACATTCAGTTTGGGTGCAAAAAAGACCATTTATGAACTACTTTATCTGTAGTAAATCCAAGGTCTACCTCAATTCACATCATTTAACATGCAACAGAATGAACATATTCCCATATCTGACTTGCCATAAAACAGAAGAATCTAATAAAACCACAAGAATCAGAGGTTCAACCAGTTAGGGAAATACAGATCTTCTACACTGGCAGATTTACAGCCATCTGAGACAAATAGCATCAATTGTTAAATAAAGACTTTGCAATCTGGGATTTTTTTATACTTAAATATTGCGGGAAAGCTGCTGCTAATACCTGTTCCACAGGCATTAAATTGCCTGAGGTTCAGTCAGCCTCTGCACATGCTCCATGGTCAGATTTACTTAGGCTCTAATCAATATGTTCCATGCATCTTGTCTATATTGGAGCTCTTCTTATTACATGCTCAATTGATTCACTGAACAACAGCAAGCTGTAAAAGGCTGTACTCCCGTGGATAAAGCAGATGTTGTTCTGACCTCCACCCACTGGCTCAGATAGCTAATTTTCTGTCTGCCTTCAGTAAAGAAAAATATCCCAGCTACACATTTTGTCCTTGAACAATAGAGATTACATTCATTATATGAAAGTTTGTGCTAACTTTCCCCTTATTTTATTTTAAAAACCCAAACACCCACACAAACACCCACCATGAAAATCATAGTAAACTACTTATTCCTAAGAGTTTTAGAGAAATATCCTCTATTTTGAAAAATTTGAAAATTCTGAAAACACGCACACCAAATTCTAGAAGGCAACACTACAGCAAAACAGAGTCAGTTTTCTGAAATTACTGTAAGCTATAGATTAACACAGAAATGCCACCATATTATGAACGCCATGGAATGATATTGACCTAAGAAAGCTTCTGTTACTTGAATTAATCGTTCTCTTTAAAATTAAGGCAGCATGAAAAGTAGAAATAAAAAACATCAAAAAATAAATTAAAATTGGGAAAAAAAAAATCCCCTTCTTGGAAGAACAAGGGAATCTGATAAAATATATAGAAAAAAATTCAAACAGGAGGTACAAAAAAAGATCCTAAAGATAGCAGTGATAAAGGAAATGGAGGTATAAAGGGAGAATTGTGATCTGAAAGGATGGAATATTGCTTTTGAGAATATCTGATATAAGGAAGGCCAAGTTGAGATATTCATATATCAAATATTTGTTATATTTAGAAGACTGTTTAATAGGTTAACCTGAATGCTGGGAAAGCTGAGGGGCAGACATAAAACACTAAGCTCTTCCAATATACACATAAAGAGTGGAAGAGCTTTTAAGCACACTGTTGTGAAACAGTAACGCCTATTTCTGCACTATGAGGGTCACTGCTAGTATCTTTGAATGACAGGCAAAACAGATCTGTGAGAAAAAAAGAGGTTTGTAAGACAACAACACACCAGAGAGCAAAATATATGTAATTGCTTAGCCCTATTAGCATCACAGGAACTAGTAAAACCCCTGCAAAACTGGATAAAGTTTCATACCTTAAAGAATTTGTGGCCTGTTTGCACCAAGACATACGTTCTCTCCCAGTCAAAATGCTGCCAGCTAAACACTTAGTACCCACAGCAACCTCCTCAATCCATCTGCTGATTCAACCAGAGCAAACAATCCCAGAGATAAAAAGCACTCACCATTTAACTTTAATAGGACACCTGTGAACTTAAGGACTTTACAAGAAGCTCAGCTGTTATAATTAGTAAAGTACTTAACACAATTCTTTACCAGATCAAGGTTTAATTCCTGACAGATTTCTCTTACCATGTTTGAGGAATTTAGAGTATCAGGTGGTTATTGTGCTAAAGCCACACCGAAGTGTTTGGTTAGTGGCCTTTCTAGGCTGATGAATGTGACCCAGGTACTTTATTTCCATTTATTCAGGATTAAGGCTTAAGCTTGTTTCTGGTGAAGTCAATGGAGTTGTATTTGTAAATATGCATTTCAGGCCCTTGCTTCTCATTAAAAATTATTTGCTAGACATAAAATTAAAAAAAAAAAATCATCTGGTTTCTTCATCCCTAATACATATTGACAGTATATTCCTTCCTCATGTCTTTAGATCTGTCTTTTATCAGATCCCACTGTGTCTCACCCTTCCAGCTTCTAGAGTACAGAGTATCTAATATAAAGAATCAGAGCACTTTCTCTTGGTGTTTCTGCAAGGGACAAGGGCACCTGTGAAGGTTCCGACCCTTGTTACGAGTACCCTGGAGGGACAGTAGAAGAGTAGCTGCTATGAACTTCAAAGCTGAGTTCTTGCAGAATTTTTTACAGACTAACCCAGACAGCTTCTAGAATATTTCTGATAGCAAACAAACCAAGGAAAATCTCATGGACACTCTGACTGGCAGAAAGCAACATTCTGGGCTTTAAACTGTAAAATCCCTAAGGTACCATCCGCATACATACATATTTATAATGAGGCTGGAGATGGGAGGAAGATGTTTCTCCTCTCTCTTCTCTGTATGTTTTGAACAAGAGTATCAACTTCTAAATCTTTTGTGCAAACCTCGTTAGATCGTAAAGTCCACATGCAGCTAGAGGTTAGTGAAGACCCACTGAATCAATTTGGAACTAATGTCCTATCAGGATTTTAGTACATATTGTGCTATTAGAATGTTATTTTAAAGTAAATTTTAAAGTGAAGATTTTAATTTTTTTGTGATTAAAGAAAGGTTTGGTTTTAAATTAAGGCAGTTTATGATAGCTATGCAGAAGCAGTTTCATTTGTAATCCTGCTAGGGCTAGTATTAAAAATGTATGGTTATTAGAGTATTCCCCTTTGTTTGGCAGTCTGAATTTCATCTTTTTCCCCTCCCACTCGTACAACAGTCTAGCACAACAAAGCCAATGGAACAGGAAACATTATTTTAGGATCAAGGTGCCTCACCAGATATTGAAAGAAAGTAAATGGTAAAATACAACTGCCTAAGTCTTTCTCTGACTAACCCCATACTTAGATTTTGTTTTCCTGGACAGCTACAGTAGTTTCATTTAGTCCTTAGCTATTGCATTATCAGCAAAAGAAAATGAAACAAACTACTACAATTACTTATCACTCCTGCCATTTCTCAATGCTAGTAAGTAGTTCTGTGATTCATTCAAGTGAGCTGTAGCTTAGATCAGGATGTAAAAAATATTCTTGTCTTAAGCTTAAGAAAATTCTTGTGTTTGTCGGTAACAAAATCCAGATTCCATCTCTGGAACACACATGTTACTCCTTATTAAATTTGAAAGAGAGTATTTATAATTTCATTATGTTCCCTCTGCAGGTGTAGGTGTAGATTATCTTATTCACTCCAGCGGAGGGCTGGAAAAAGAAGTACGTAAGAAAAACGTATAGCTGAGGATATTGCAGAAGTGATTAATTATACTGCCTGATAGGATGTTTGTCACTTCTCTTGCTTCATTTAATGCTGCTACAAAGATATAAATGTATTTTTGCCCTCAACAAAACATTTTGAGCATTGATATTTGCTAAAGACCAAATGAATTTTGGTTTAATAAAACCAAGACAGCGGGAAAATGAGTGAAAAAATCTTCATTCTTTAGATGTGCTTAATCTCTTGTACTTGCATTAAGCAGGAGAAAAAAAAAAAAAAAAAAGAGAAAACTGGGTTCAAGGGGATGCTAAAACATCTCTTTCTATACTGTGTGTATAGAAAGTCATGTAAAAGTCATGTCTGATACTATTTTCAAACCATGTTCCCTAAGCTTTGCCAGAGCATGCTCTAGAAAGAGCATGAGAATTGTTAGTAGTTTGGAAATACGGCAGATGAAGCACTAAACCCAGGGAAGTAGCCAGGACCTGGATCAGAAGAAAGGAGGGGTTGATTAGAAGATAAAATTCCTAAACACACTAGTCTCTGCTTTTGCTTTGCATTTTGACGCACCTTCTGTGGTCTAGTTGAAAAGGTTATGATTTACACTTAATCCATGAAAAGAAAGATTTCCCCTTTATAAAATATTAAAAATATATATGCCATGGACAACTTGCCATCAAGTTGCTACAATTATCTTGATCTCTTTAATCTCCTGTGCTTTCCCCTGAGTCTTTGTGTCCGTTAGTCATCTTGCACCGTTCACTTCCATTATCATCTCTTTGTGACAAACCCTGTTCCTTAAAAGCAGAGTTCAGTGAAATGAAGGCCTGACACCTGGCTGAAGTCTCTCTGTGCTATTATGTTTTAAACAATTATGATAATAAGCAAGATGAGATATGTCTGAAAGAAACTTGATAACATTATAATAGTTCATACGTTCTATTTCCACTCACCTACAATTTTAAATTAGATGTATCGTTATTTAGTATATTTGATCTATTCTCTGGATTTGAAATAGCATTAACTGATGATTCTCCCTTTTATTTTTTTTTTTTTCTTTTCAAAAGACAAATACCTTTTTCCAGCTGGGGGTCAGGAGTGGGAAATGTTCCTTTACAGAGCAAAGGGAGAAGGAACTCCCCAATAATTACTTATTATTCTCTTGTCAAGTGCTATCATTGTCCTGCCTACAAAGTCAGAAGAGAAGCAGCACTGAACTGGCATTTTACAATAAATTAATAACTAAAATAATAATTGATACAGGATGGGATGTATTCTTGAGCTTTGTTACAAGATCTGGGGATCCAGGGACTCGACTCTAAACCTTTAATGGTTTTTGAAAAGAAATCAGTATATGCTTAATTATTAGGAAATTAGTCACGAAAAACAGAGTTCTTTTCTATTTAAACCTTCTAATTTAAAGGATGCACTAAGCAAAAGAGAGATCATACATAATTTAATGTAATTGAGGAAGGGAATTAAAATATAATTTTCACTATTCCATCTAATAACACTGCTCTTTCAAGCTCTGGGGATGTTGTTTAAGCCAAAGGTGGTGGTTTCCTTGACAATTCTAGGTAAGAATAGACACCATTAAAAGAAATGAATAGAATAAGAGGGCATGAATAAGCAGCATTTACTAAATTGAGGGTTAAGGAAATTATAAGTGATCCCTGAAGAAGACTTAACATTGAAGATATAATATTAGAATGAAGAATAAAATGAAGGTTAATCTTGATAATGAAGGACTTGAACCCAGAGAAAATGTCATTATCAACATGTTAACATGTGCAAAGTTGGGGTGAGAATTGGATGGCTTGAGACAGCCAATGATATCTGTAGCTTTTCATCTGCTGCTCATTAGGACTAGTGTAGAACTGCTAGTAGAGAGTGGCTGCTTGAGAGAGAACACCTTTGTGAAGGTGGCAGACTATTCCAAACAAAATGGGGATAGGAGAGTTTAACAGATCAATCAATGGCTCCCTTGTAGTGTCCTGAGGGATAGGTTTACTTTTGGGTGAAAGTTATTTATTTTCCAGTTATTAAAAGCCCTGACCACAACTCTGATCTAATATAAACATTAGCCCGTTATCCTGCAATGCAGACCAAGCTTGAGAAGATGGATACGGACAATTTTAAGAACAGCAAAACACCACAGGCCCTAACAGATACCTGACTAAAAAGCCCTAGATAACAAAGTTTTACATGCAGCTCATTGCATCCACTGTGTGTAATCATGAGGCAGTATGGAATACTGTTTAGTTCTACCAATAAACAGCAACATTGGTCTTAACTGTTATCAACTGTTAGCTTTGAGCTGGAGTTCAAGGATTTATTGAAACAGCAGGTGCTATCTGTTTGAAATTTGTAGTAGTTGTTCTCCTGCAAATGTCCAAGAGAAATCCTCATTTTGTGTCCAGTGACTCACACCTAATTTCTTACTATTTTGTGTTTTGTTCTCCATTTACTGCTGAATTCACAACTCTTACTTGGAGAAGCACCTAATAGGCTTATATGAAAGAAACATGAAAGAAAGAAAGGCAAGGCAAATTACTCTTAGAATAATTGCACCTTCTGTGTTTCAGTTTAGACTTCATATTTTGGAAGTTTCGATATTTACGAATAAAAGCTGAGGTTTTGTTAAAAAATGGCTGAGAACTTTTAAGGTTCATTTTGTGCAGGAAGACACAGAACAACCTCACTGCTGTCATGGCTGTGGAGAGCTCTGGTGGTAGGTCAAGGACTCACAGTGAAAGGATGAAGGAAATGAGAGGACTCCACTTGAAAATAAAAAAAAAAAAAACCTGAGAAATACTGTTGTTAGAACAAAAAGACACAAAAATTATGTATGAAATTCAAGTTAAAATTTAACAAATGCCTGATCAAATAAACGCTAAGCCTGAATGATTAAGGTTCAGCAACAGAGGAAGACAAAAAAAATATTAGATTTTCAACACTGGCAAAATCAAATAGGTGTGTGCAGTAAGATCTTGGATAACACAAAATAAGCAACTGGTGAGGGAAATTGCCTATCGATTGCTTGTTTGCTGTTCTGTTCTGTGAACTAGAAATATAAATTATTGGTCTTTTAAATTCAATGTTGTTTCTTATCTTCCTTTTCTTTTCCTAAGATTTTTATTGCATTTTAAAGGAGATCTATGATACTCTGACACAGTTCCAGCAAATTGAAACCAACCAGGAAGATAGTCAAATACTTCTCAGAAGTTTGAAAATAATATTCTTTCTGGTTTTCCTCAGTAAAGTATGTGGTATAATTTTTCTCCCTTTTAAGAGGAATTAAATAAATTCAGTATCAAAAGCATCATCATTTATGTCTTTAACTCAGTTTATCAAAGTTCTTTAAAAAAAGTTTCATTGTTACGATTTGTAGATTATTGATAAAAGCCCCTGTAGCTGAGAGGAGCTTTGCTACAGAGAATGGTATTATTGTGTTGTACTCTGGTCTCCATTTGACCTAATATATTTCCATTCAACAACAGCAACTATAAAAAAAAAAAAAGAACACGATAATCAATTGATTCTGAAAACATACCTACTGATAAGAAAGGTTTTCTGCATGCATATATATATATATATACACACACTGCACTGTCAAGCCCCATTTTCCATTAAAAATGCATAGGCAGTGCTCTTTGCATGCTGCTGGAAAACTATCAAATAGCTTGTAATGTTTGTGCTGTTTGGGATGAATTTTCTGTATATCTACTGGAACATTCCTTTAACTAATCATCTGGGTCGAAAAAAATGTTGTTCTGGGATTTACACCAGTTATTTTGGCCTGCCACGTTTACAAACAGGTTGCAATATGTTACAGTTTCAAGACAGACCTAAGGTAACAACAAACATAAAATTTGTCTTTGTGCTACTAATGGTTTTGACTTTGGAGTGCAATGCAACATACACTTTTGGCCACTTGAGCAAAACCACTGTGATTTTTTTTTCACCCTATAGTGTTAAAAAAATATAATGCAGTCTTGCAGTTCAGTAATGCCCTGTCTAAAAAGTGCCTACAGATATGGAGTGGAGATCATTTTTGTGGTCAATGAGAGCTATAAAATTATGATTGTGAGAAAAAAGGAACATTTACAAATTTCCCAAGAAGCCTATAAATTAAGCATGTATTATACTGAAAAGCAGAAATGGTGAATAAACACATCTTTGGTTTCTACCAGTGCAGTGTCCATAAATCTCATGATGAGAAAATAGAAAAGGGAGAATATTCCTTTGACCTGCATTCCTGCAGTAAATAGGGTTCCTGGCTTTTGTCCAGTTAACAGTGCACTTCTCCCAATTTCTAATGTTTCCCTTTATTTCTTTGTTAAAATAAAAATACAGATTCTGATTTTTTTTTCTTTTCCCAAACCTTTTCCTGACTTATTAATTGATATTAGAATTAGTTCAAATTTGGAGAGAATATATGAGCTAATTTGTAATATCTGGTGCACCATTCATTACTGCCTAGCGAGTGCTCCTGAATTTTATCAGGAAGAAAAACACGCAGAATCATTTGCAGAAATATCTGTACAGCGCCTTAAGCAGCTTTGCAACTTGGTGATGTTCTCTTCAAAAATGTAAAAGATTACCACATTAAGATACATATGAAAGCAGTGATACTTTTACAATTTTAATTTGGCAACAATAACACAACTCTATTAAAAATCCTTTTGAAGGGAAAGTTCTGCCACCTTCTATTGAATAATACCTGAATTCACAAAGAGCCTGATTTCAAATCTAGGGGTGAGAAAACTCAGCAGTTGTCTAGGCTTTTTTTTGAAGTCTTCCGCTAGGATGAATGTATCCTTGCTGTTGCTTCATGGCATTAGAGCAAGGACACACAGCGTGGACTCCTTACAAAAGTGGAGTTCATTGATATCATGTCTCATAGACCCTACACAACATTTTTTGTTCACGTTTATAAAAATATTCTTTAGAACACAGACACAGAAAAATACCTGAATTAATACAGACATTATCAGAGAAGCATCACAATAAATTGGCATTGCTAAGACAGTGAGGATGGGAGCTAGGACTCCAAAAAGCCTTTAGAAGTTTGAGATCCTAGTCACAATTAAACACTTCTAAAGCTATTGACAACTCAGGAAAAAAAAAAAAAAATGGGGGAAAAAAAATCAAGGCTGACTCAACTGATGAAGCTCTATTGCAAATTTTGATCGTTACTAGCCATTAAAATGGACAAAACTTTTCTATTTCAAGAACTGGCAACAGCAAAACCCTGGCATAAACACTAGTGTAGCCTTTTCAGATAATTTTTACCCAAAAAAAGCATTTTGTCAGGATCTTGACTGTGCTAATTAGGTCTTAATGGCCTTCACTTACACCCCTGTTCCATGGGCCTAGGGTCATCAGTCCCTGTCTCAGCAACACTATAAGCATGCTGGTCTCAAGCTCAGCCAAAACTAGGCCCTCCCTGGCCATTGGCCCTGCTGAGCCAGGCTCAACCTGTGGGCTGATGTCCCAGCCTGGCCTCATTACCACAAACTTGCCTGGTGACCTGGGCTTTTGGTTGAACTCAGCTAACATACTTGACCTGTCCTGGCAGCTCTATTATCTCCCTGTCCCTTGGGAGCAGCTGGCTCCCACCGTGCCCTGACACATCAATTAGCTTTCAGTTTAAAATCTTTTGAAAAATTCTGTTCTCATACCATTACATTTTGCAAATAACATTTTCTATGTTTTCATAACATCACTGAAACAAAGTGGGGTGACTTGCCTAGGCTTTAGACAAGTGAAAAAAGGATTTTGTAATGGAAAGAGGTCAGTCTTATTGTACTTGTGGCCAAGAATGTATTTCCTTAACACAAAAAAGCAAATAATCAATTTGAATTTCAGAGTAATATCCTTACAAGACAGATCAATTTTCACATTTATTCCTATATACTGTTTTTCATGGACCAGCGACAGATGCTTCACAACAAGGACTATGAGATAACATCCCAATTATATGCTATATTTAACTGTCCTTAGAGAAAAGTCTTCTAACCTGCAATATTATGGGTCAAAAATCTTGGAGTTTAATATCTCAAGCTTTTTAAACATGGTAGTCATTCTGGGTGGAGTCTTAAATAGTATGAACTGAAACGTAGCTTGGTTTATTGTTTTTAATGATGTAGCAGCTTAGGGAACCTATGCAACTGAGAAACAGTTGAGAACCAGAAAGGTGAGAAACTTTTAACGATGATATAACTGCCTTGTAATGATCAAAAGTGTTGCTATGGATCAGATTGTGCCTTCACATTCTAGGTTGAACTCTTTACTGATCTCACCAGGGAGCTCTACTCAAAAAGGTTTGTGAAATATCCTAGCCAACAGCAAATTAAGATGTTTTATCACTTAATTCTATACTGGCATCTTAAGATATGTCATATTACCCTTTAAAAAATTGTAAAGCAGTATGAATTCTGCCCTTGTCTCTGGGTTTTTTTTGTTTTTTATATATTTTGTATTTTTCTGTTTCTTCAAATGTGAGGACCGTAAAGCTTCACTGTGATCCACTCTGACCATCTGGTGTTTTTAGCAATACAAAAGACAGGTGAAGGCAGGCTTTTATCTGAAGCAAAGGCGGAGTCTAAATTATTGATACCTGTCCTTTATCAGTGACAGAGAATTGAGACCATGAGAAATAGCAAATAACGTGACACAATTCCAAAGCATAAGTCATCGAAACAGTAGCATTCTGTGATTAAAATCCTTATAAATTGCACTGTAATGTTTTTGAAATTAATAAACTGCATGGATGCAATTAAATATTTAAAAAACTGTGAAGAATCTGCAAAGACCACTGTCCCCATAGGTCCTTCAAGTGCATGGTTCACTCTACAGCAGTGGAAGGCAAATCTTGTAATTTCAAATCATATACATTCTATTTTGTCTACAGCATAGTGCATAAAGATAACATACAAACTAGCCATTTTTTTAAAACTACACAACAGGATATGAGTGTGAGAATTGTATAATTAATAGGGGGGCTTTCTTCCACTGAACAGTGGCAAAGGAGAAAGGATAAATATCTATTTGGAAAAAAACTGAACGTATTTTTTTCCTCCAGAACATCTGATTAATGAACAAAATTTATGTGAAATCCAAGGATAATTTTAATTCTCTGAAATATATAATTTTCCTTAGTCATTCTTAATAAAAAGATATTCAAAATAGGATACCTACAATATTTTTACAGACCAATATTTTTAAAATTCATTTGGATGTAGAATGTCTATGTTCTAACAACACTTCCCAAATCAGAAGGAAGAAGCAAACTTCAGGCACTCAATGAGTACCTTGGTCATAGCTGTATCTAAAGAAAATATAACTAGTTCATCTCAGGACAAATACAGACAAATCTTTCCCAAATTCTCCTGTGTCATGCAACCAAAGGTAAACTAGTGGATTAGAGTATGCCTGAAGAGATACTGTGATTGACTACAGTACATAACTGATGATGAGTTCTTTATCTAATAGCCAAGTGATTAAGATTCAGTTCCTCATCCTCTTCCTAGTTTGTTTCTTCATTTTCTTGACATTTAGTACATGTGTTTTAATGTTTTTATTTAATTTTCTAACATTTTTCTTCAAATAAATGATCAAGCGCGTTTTCCAAATACCAACTGACAATATGTTATCAAAGTAGGATTGGATGTAGGAAGAGGTTCATAATTTATTCAAATGTCTCTTTAGACTTGAGGAAAAAAAAGCATTGAGATCTGAAACACATATGACTTCCATAAAACAAAACCTGGTCATGTTTTCCAACAATGCTAATCATCGCTTTTCTTGCTATAGTGCAATTTGAATGGTCTAACAGTCAAAACATTTTAAGAGACTGAAGATTTACATCAACCATAATTATTGAAAAAAGATCTCCTGAAAACCAAATTTACAAAGCGGTCTTGTATTGTGATAAGTAAAGTCTAGGTACTTATTTCCCTTGAATTTTCAAGGAAGTGGCTCTTTTCTCTTTATGGAGGAATAAAATTCCATAAAACAAACAGACACTTTTCAAGTTATATTCTTTTATCCCACAGCAAAAACATATGTCTTGTGTTGAAGGATAATCTTTTACTTAATCTGTCTCCCCCCACTCCCACACTTCTTATTTATAAATCTGCCTATCACTTCTTCTAGAAAATTGCTACAATTTATCTTTTACTCTTCCTTTGGTTTGTAGAGTTCTTTTTTGTTTTCCTCTCTTAATTACTTCTTGCCAAAAAAACCATAATTCCCTTTTTCTCTGTTCTTCCCAAATGTCTCTTATCTAGATAAGATACAGAGTCAAAACTAGGTCATGTGAGACCACTTTTATGCATTGCTTCCAGCCTCAATGACTCTGCATTACCCATTCAGATGTAATAAGCTCCTACAACTTATGTTCTTACTTCAGTACTGATAACTGCGCACAGCTTTTCAGAATAGGGACAGATGTCTTGCTTCTGCTGCCTCATCTCTTTAGAATCCTTTCTCTCTGCCTCTCTGGTCATTTGCTTCCTTTGACTTGAAACCTGTATTGAACATTCTGAAAAAGATGCTTCACTTTTAACTATTATTTGGCATGCAATTGCATGAGCAAAAAATTTTCATGTAGCTGCTCACTCCGTATTGTTTGCACAGTTAGCATGCCATATGCACACAAATTGGGTAACTGTGTAAATTCAGTATCTTAAGCGTATTACTACCATAATATTTTTTGTCTTCTACTGCATATACTGCAAGTTTTACCGGTATTGACAAGCTGTAAAATTAAAACATGCAAAAAAATACATCCAGAAGTTTGCAACCCTGCCTGCCTACTGCTGTCAGTGTTTTTCATTTGCTTCCCCCCAAATCAAGGTATTTGTTATCCTTCCTAAAGTAACAGATAAAGGAACTAGGTTACTATGTAAAAAAAAAAAAAAAAAATTTTTTTTTTTTTTTTACTATAATTGATGAACTCCTAGTTGTTAAGAAAATCTTGGAAGTATTAAGTCATATGCCTAAAGTTTCAGAAACCAGAAGGAAAACAGAAACATTTTTTAAAAAGATTAAAGTTTGAAAATTCAATGTTTTACTTCTGAACACAAGGCTTAGAATACTGCACAATGTCAACTCTAAGCCACATGAATAAAGTCAAAACCAAAACATCCCTCCCTCCAAAATGATCACTGATAAGACATCTCAGCTTATAAGAATGAGTGGATTTTCAGGCTAAGTAGAATGTTGCTGGACACCATTAATACAGAACATGCTACTCAGGTCTTCCTCTTAAAATTGAGTGTTTTGAGTCCCCCTCCTGAATGCAGCTGCCAGTGTATTGCAGGGGAAGAGGCAGTTCCTCAAGCAGCAATAGTTGGTGCGTTATGGTTTTTGTTTTGCTTGTTTAGTTTTTAATTTTAAAGATTCCTTCAATCCATCCAAAACCCAAATGACAACCCTCGTGGCTGAACCATCAATTTTTTTTTTTTTTTTTTTTTTTTTACTCTGTTGCATTTTGCCTATATCATCATGACTAATTTGTTTTAAAATCATACCCTTCGGTATTTCAGATATTCTGTTAGAGCAAGTCGGTTTTAGTATTTTCCTGCACTATATTATTTGCCTTTCTTTTCAGAAATATGCATAGCATAGCTGAGATAACAATTGCTGTATTTTCTCACCAATGTTGATAATACATGATTGATGATATTTGGGCTTGGGGAACGAGAGCAAAGGGGGAGCGCTGCAAGACATTCCTTATGTTGAAGAAGTCTGTAGAGTTCAGCAGGGATAAGGAAATATTCCTCAAATTGTAAGTGAAAATAATTTGTCATTTAAGTGTGTGACAAAAGAGCAAGTCGTTATGGGTTACTCTTGTTTAGATTACTCACAGGAAACAACTTTTCACACTGACCTGTTAGCTATCAATAACTACTATACTAAATGTTATTTGGCCAGTTAATTTTGAGCTCTGAGCAATGTCTCCACCAACACAAACATGACTATCCAGTTCTTCAACAATTATCTGAAGTTTTCAGCAGCTGACAATTATTGATTTGTCTCTTCCTCAAAAAAACCCTAATCAATGCAAATGTGCAGTTAAGACTCTCAGGACACTGGAAATAGTAAGCAAATGCAATGACTCACTTTATCAGCCATTCCACCAGGAAAATCTTCCCAAGTGTTGGATAAAAGTTTCCTGCTATATAATACTTGTTTATAGCAGTGCTCAATATATAGGAAATCCACCTTATGTAGTATAACAAACATCCCTCTTTGCTCCATTTACGAAAAAGGCTAGGATCTCCTGTTGGTGTGAAGTTCATATCAGTTTTATTCATCATCATGAATGGTTTTAAGTTGATGATGTTTAATGAGATCTACATCATTCAGATCGCTTTCAAGCTGTGACTCAGCAAGACTTCACCAATTCAGCCTTTCTAAACATACCTTTACCTTCCTTTCTGTGACTACTTTGTGACACATAAATTGATGTTTCATTGAGCTAATTGGATCCTTGCAGCTCTTAATTTTTTGCAGATATACTATTTTGAAAATAAACCATGAAGCTTCATCTTTGAATATGAAAGCAAATGTTCATTCTGTTCATTCTATTTATATGCTCAAGGTAATGTGAAACTACCTCTCTACCATGTGATGGAAAGCACAAGCTCTTTACTTTCTGGTACCCCAATCTAGATATTGTTGGTTGGTTAAGTCAATTTTTGTTAATCAGTATAAACAGGCAAACCCATGCAAATTATTTACTGCACCCAGAAAATGAACGCAGGTAAGTGTAAATACTTTGCTGCCGAACCTTGCACTTTCATACACAACCATCACATAGAATGGCACAATCCACACCACTTTGCGTTTCTTCTTTTTTTTCTCGCCCCAGTTTTGTATCCAGTACCTTTTAGGATATGTCTTCAAGGTGTGTTCTGCAGACCAAGTACATGCCTCAAGCTGCCTGGATAGGAGTCAGCTCTGACCCAGAAACTATGGAATTCACATTAGTGGAGTACTCACCTCAACCTATATTCGTATCTCAGAGTCTGTTAGGTTCAGCAACCAGTGACTTGCACGTGCCCAGCTTCTGATACGCAGTTGGCTCCCATCTAACTGATTTCAAACAATAGTCAGATCAAGTCAATGAAGGCAGAGCTCTGTTCTGTTTCCGAAGTAAAATCCTACCTTGTGTTATGGAGGAATTTGAAAAGGAAGTCTTTAATTTTAAGATTATATTCCTTCTTTGATATGATATGCTCACCTGTAGAACAGTCTGCGACACTACTTGTTCATTCTTGATATGAGGAGACTATCACTTCTCCTGCAGGACAAGCCATCTCTGTTCAGCTCTGGACAACGTTCTGACACAACAAACCCATACAAGTCTCCTAGCTATTTTTATAGTTTGTTGGTACTTTGTGAGCTGGGAAGAGATTCTATATCTGCCTGAAACAAAGGAAACCCATGTAATCAGCTGTCAGAAAAAAACAGGCTGACAGCTCTAACAGGCAGATCGAAGTCCTTACAGGGGGAAATAAAATTTAAACCCATCATCTTCACTCCTTCTGTTTTCTAACATAGGCAGAACCACCGAACTCACTGTGGCACATGATACAGATAAAATACATACTTAACTGTACAGCATCTCCCTATATTTAGATACGGAAACGAACATAATAACCAGACTTTTAAAACAGGCAAATAACATGCCTGACTGGGCTCTAATATCTGCTAGTGCTCAATCCGCTGGTTTCAGTATTTTACTGAGCAGTTTTTAAATCAAGATTGTATTACCAACCATAACTCAGTGGTCTAGTGAAGAATTTGTAGGGTTTTCTCTTTTGACCTGTCATGCAAGATATTAGGCTGGATGACTGTAATAATCATTTATGTATCTCAATTTTAAGCTTTGGAATTATGCCTTTCTGAAAACTGCATTTTAATAGTAAACATTTTTCAAACTCCAAAATACTCACATTGAGCCCCCACTTTTCATAACTTTGTGATCAGTCTAGCATATACTTCCTGTTCTCCAGACAAACCTACTAGGGATCCTAACCATCAAAAAAAGCAAACAAATTTTCTGTAAACTCAACTAATTGAACCACACATCTTTCTTTACAATTGGGACTTTAGAGTAACAGTATGTCCATTTCCACAAACTAAAAACAGTTCAAGGTGTTCCAACGCTTGTAAACAGAGCTACCATTCAAGAAAGGGAACAGAAAATAACGTATTTCAGGGGTGTCTCAGCTCTCTGCATCTCCACAGGAGCAAAGAAAAGAAGTTAGGAAAAACTTTTTCATGTCCTGAAAAGATTCTGCTGAACAGCTGTGTATAGAAATGTTAGGTCTCTAACCTTCTTCTGTAGAGAGCACTCAGCATGATGCACTGTAGCATGAGAACATTTAGAATACTCCTGTTCTGAAATCCTTCATATGCTACACTGAAATACTTTGGATCTTATGCACAACAGTATAGCTTAGGAGCAAAAATGTTTGCTGAATAAGCAAAAGTATGATATTCAATAATCAAGAGATCACATTGAATAAGTAACAGCTTCACATAAAATTTAGAATTCACTTTAGTCACTGTAAAATCTGAAAAGCAACACTCACTTCTGCAAGTCAAGAATTTGGTTCATTTTGATATAACAACGCTTAATGGCATACTTCCCCCTCTCCCTCCCCAACTAAAAAAGTACCAATTTTAGGAAAGCAATAGACTGTTTCTGAGCTAAAACTGGCTGAACTAATAGTTTTCCAAGCAGTGTTTTAGAACAATAATAGAAATAGCCATTTCACTATACTTCTGAATAGATCAAACCTGATTCATAGAAAACACATGACACAGAGATATAAAGTCCCTAATTTGACAGTATTCTGTTAAACTCCATTGCACAGTATGCTCCTTGGCATAATTTGCAGGAGATTTTCATACTCCCATTCTGTGCTGTTAGCAATTCTTTACAAATGTTTCAGATAAGCCTTCAGCTGTCCAAAGCCTTTGTACATTGAACCTTTCTTCTACAGATTATTTAAAACATACAATGAAATTATCTAGTGAAAGACTTGGGGTTTCTTACCCTATTTTTATCAGACAGATGACTGCATCCCTAAAGCTTGGTTCATATTGATCCCAAAAAGCTGTTCATATGTGAAGGCAGTAAACCAATAATAATTCTTAGGATATGTGGCCTGTGCATGCCCCAATGCTACAAACATGTAAAAATAAAGGTAAGTTTTTAGGTTTCTGTTTTAAATTGCTACACTAAGTCTCTATGCAGTTTTTTCTTACTATATCAGTTGGAGAAATTACTATATTTAGCTTTTTTTCCAGTCTCTAAAACGTAATGCATTTCGGAATAGAAAAATTCATTGACAACTTTGTAGTTACACCCCCAATTATCAAGCCTTTACAATATATACACGCACACATATATATACACATGATGATTATAAATGTGATTTTACTGTTATCACAATCAAATGAAGAATAGGTTCCTGCTGCAGGATGACATACTGTCTGCTTTCTTGTCAGACACTATAACCTTAAAGGTACTAACAAAAAGCCTGTCAAATTTTTCAACTGTCTTTTGGCCTTCAACACTCCTGTCATGACATCAATTATCTTTGATAGCTATTTAGCTTTTGTATGTTCTAAATAATGCAAAACACTAACAGAACTCTCTATCAGCAGGGAAATTGCTCTGGGTTTCTTTTGCCTTTGAGCATTTCTGTGCCTTAGAAGTCTCTCTTTTCATTTCAGTGCTGAAAGTCATTCACTATTGTTTCAGTGAAAAATTAATATCCTCCATGATACAACAATCCTTTAAGGGTGCAAGGAAGAAGACACACATATACTAAAAGCCACTATATACTTGTCATCCTCAAAGATTGCAGTGCATGAGGGACTGGTATCTTTTCATTAGCACTGTGGCATCTTATTAAACAGATACGTCCAGAGACATTTTTCATATAAAATATTCAACTTTTAGGATCTGAAGGCATTCCCATATTTTTTATGAGTCACACTTCAAACCAGTATCTTGAAATATATGTAGAGTACTTTTGCAATACTGTAAACGCTGTTCCTCCCCCAAAACTTGGGCATCTTTCCACATGGTTAGGGAGTATTAGCAGAGCTGCATCCTTTCAAATGCGCTTCTGAATTTGGTTCTTGAATCCAAAGTTTTCTTAAGTCTGACAGAAGAAACACTGAAGAGGGGTGGGTTGTTTTGGTTTTTTCCCCATTGTTTTATCAACTTTACTGCCCTTTCATAGAATTCAGTGGGATTTTTTTACCATAGTTTTCAAACCCCATGAGGTAGCATAGTAACATTTCTAAGCTAAAAAATTTCAAACCTCAGTAATCAACCTATTATACAAATTAAAAATTATGTATGTAAATCTTAGATTAAAAACTATTTTTTTTGTTCTTTTAATTCTGACTCTTTAATCAAACCTAATAAAATGCAGTTAACAGTGGAAGGTCACATTCTTTAAACCAGAATCACACTTATCTTTTTATTTTCCTTTATAAGCTACAGAAAGGAGCTATTTTATTGAGTTGGTTTTTAAAGAGTCTTCGTTGTATGAATACCGCTGTGCTAGCTACAATCTCATCAACTTGAGAGCTGTTCTTCAGACACTTCAGATGTTTGTAGTGTAAACCATCTCTTTCCACATCTACCTGCCAGATGACTCAAAGCCTGAACATATTGCTAAAAGTCTGGCTAACCTGGGTATTACGAGTAACAGTTGATGCCTGACTGCTCATACGGAAAGAAGTCTAGTATTCTCTATACACTTTGACATACTATCAGATGTACTTCCTTGTTGCCTCACTGCATAAAAAGGTGTCTATCAGAAAATACTTGGTTACTGGAAGGGTCTGAAAGCTCTGATTGACTTGTGGTCCAGTGCATCATGGCAAACCAGATCTTCAGATCTGATACACAGGTTTTCTACTGTACGCTACATTACTTTGCCTATGTTAATATGATTAGTTTTCAAAAGATTACTTCACACACATTTGCAATTTAGATTGTTCTAACAATCTGACATGAGTATTCAGGGGTTTGTTAAAATTAAGTTTAAAAAAATCATAATGCAAATTATCATTAGCACTTTTCAGTTGCATTAAAACATACCATAGACACTGTTTGTTTAGTCTTCTCCCTTTCCAAATCTGCTAATGGATTTCTTTGACAAATCTTAAAATAGCGGGTTTTATTTTTGGCCATTGTTAACACTTACACTGAATTCAAATTCATTCGCGTGAATGCAACATATTTTCAGAATAAGGTAATGTACCCTCTATTTTGGAGTTTTGAAACTTTTTTAAATGACAGGAATATACCAGTAACAGTTTACTAGAGCTCCATAAGGAAAGACAGAGCTAGCACAAGCAAAGCAAGGGATATCCTCTTTATGAGGCACTCTCCTAGACAAGGAGACAGATGTTACATGTTCCTCTGCTCCAGGCAATCACCTTTTCTGTCAACATAGCAGATCTAACATGAGGAACAAAGATACAGGCTCCTACTGACACTTGAATGATCAGTGGCACTTGTGCTTTAACCAGAGGTGGGTATCAATCCAGAGTGTTTATTGAAAACTACATAACTGCAACGCATCAAAAAATTCAACTACAGCAATCAGAAGTCCTCTTAACATGCGTTATGTGCAGCAAGAGCAATATGATACAGCCATATTTTGCAGGATTAAATCTCCACTCTGGAATGATTCGTGAATCCATAAAACCTAACAAAAACTTATTTTAGGGGGTAATACTACCAAAAATTATGTTCACAATGAAAAAAACAGAAATAAAACTATTACCTTAGTGCAATATTCCATTTAGCTATAATTCTACAGTCAGTATTGTTTAATTGTACAACTAATGAACAAAAATAAATTTCACAGTTTATTTTGACTATCAAATTTATTTACTTATTTAAATTGCTGGTTTAAAAAATGTAAACAAATACACAAACATGCAACTCAATTCACATATTACTAAAATTACATTTGTTATCTACATTTTGGGAATTTCTTAATTGTTAAACAACTACTTCTGCATCTTAAGATGCTGCCAATGTTACTGGAAACTAATGGGATTTTTTTTCCCCAAAAGATAAACAGGTACGCGTTTTGCATGTACACACATCCCTCCACAAATTGAAATAATTCTACCAAGAAACCCTAAACTACCTACAATATTAATTCCTCCCCCCCCAAGTTTATTTGCCATCCACTGGGGGTTTTGTTTGTTTTGATTTGGGTTTCTGCTTTTCTTTACTTCTGGAAAAAAGGAACCTTAGCTTCACCTGCATTGATGTATACTGGTTATACCTACTCCTCTTCATAACACAATATGCAATTCAAATTCAGTTCTTTGCAATGCATGGGTTGCTCTACTGTATGAACAGTACTACCTAAATGCCTATAACCTAGGGCCACATTAGCTTCACAACTGTTCTGCCGTTAATCAGCTTCCTTCTCCTTTACTTAATGTTTCCCAGCATCCTATTGCTCTGAACAGAGGTCTGAAAATAGCTGGCTTCTATGCAGTGGAACATTGGGTGTCCAGCCCTCATTTCTGTATGTAAAGATCTAAAGACCAGATTTTTTTTTCCCTCCCTCTATATACTGTACTGATCCAGCTATACAGAACTCTGAAAATAGTATTAAGTCGCATGTAAAACAGCTATAAAGACTTTTTTATTTTCACAGTAAGATAAAAGCAACTTAATGTAAATTGAAATTAATTTTTCAATTTAAACACATAATAAAATACATATTGTGGACATTTATTCAGCACATGGCACTTCTGAGACTTCTTTGTGCCCTGATTTTTTTTTTTATTTTTTTTTTTTTTAATTAGAGTGCCGCTAAGCAGTATGCTTTATATTCTCAGCAATAACTTCAGTCCTTTGGTTTCTCTAGGGAGGCAACCTGACCCATGAATCTTCATATATAATCTGGCTAATGTCCACACTTGACAGAGCTAGCACATTCTGGGCAGTCTGGCCACATCCACAGCACACAGGATTTGGCCAGGTTCTCTCTCAATCCCAGATGCTGCTCCTGAGGCCCCGAGACAATTTTTTTTGTGTGGGTTTCGGTTCAAAATGCTTGCAGATTACCAGTTTGAGAGGTTTCTTATCAACTGTGCCATGCCTAAGTTCAATTGAGAGAGAATTAGTTGATCAGGAAGTCTAGAAATAAACTAGCAGTAGACTGGGGCCTTGGAGCAAAATGAGAGTCAAATTTACAGCCTAGGTACATTTATATAGTATGGTTTTGAAAAACCCAGGGAGCAGACAATCAAAGAAAACACTAGCAGTTTGGGATGCTGGTGCTGAAGAAACATCTTCAAAGAGCAGTGCCACTCTCCATGTCCTTCCTGGATCCCCCAAATTAGACACTGATTATTTACAAAGCAAACAAAGGTGGCCTTTAAAAAAAATATATAAATATATAAAAATCCTCTAAGATGACCTGAACAAGGGTCTCTGCTCCCAAAAGTACATCTGATTTTTCTAACTATATCAGATGTTCCAATAAAAGATATATCCTCTTGTCCTGTCAATGACCTTCAGATCATAACATCTAACGCAAAATACCACTGGAATGATTCACTTCATAGTACACCAGTACTCAATCTCCAATCTCTATTTAGCTGACAAGAGGGGGGTTAGGGGGTACTGTTCATTTTAGCCTTCACTTTAACCTTTTTTCCCTCAGGTAGGTGTTACATGAAAACAGTGCTCTTTCAATGTTTATCATACTGTTTTGTATTGTGTTAGTTCCAGTGAAGTATTTCTATACAACATACTCTCAAGGGTTACGTGTGTTCCCAGGCCATGCATTTGCCCACAGCAAGCACTTCAGTGAAGTGATGATGAAAAGGTGAAGGAAAAACAAGAAGACTTGAAGGTGTGAAAACAACACAGTCCTTGAGGAACAGGTAAGTCAGTCTGAGGTACGCAGGAATTTTAAACACAATAAGGCAAAAATACAGAATTAGAATGATTGAGTTTTAAAGATATTTTTCAAGTACCTAAGGAACAAGATGCTGACAAAGGAGAGAATAATGCCTCTGAAGGACAGCAAAAGATATTTACTGCTGAAAGAAATACATGTTGCAAAATTATTTTCAAGAAAGGAAGATGTGCAATAGATACAGAGCAACTGCATTTAGTCAAGTTTAGAATATGTGAACACCAAGAGTTCCAAGCCCTTTAATCCTTTTCAATGCCCAATCTATAATACCTCCAACACAAGATCCCTTGCTAGTAGTGAGATCCAGCAGCCTCCCACAGGAAGTCAGATGACTCATTTTCAAACAGGTTAAAAACCGCTATGGTCGTCAGCATACAAATACAAGCAGTATTAATAAAGCCCATGCTCAGAAAACAAGTAGAACCTGAAAAACCATGATATGTTTTAAAAAACTGTGGAAATTCTTTTTTTTTTTTTTTTCCTGTTATCTTTCTTCTTCACCTGTTTTTAAAGGTTTGTTTATTTAGTTTTTCTAACCTCAGGGTATGCTTGGGTTCATGCTTCATGCTTTTCTCTGCAGCCATGACAGCCAGGTATTTACCTGGAAAGGAAGCTATGATTCACAGTCATTTAATGACTCCTGAAGGTAAACCTTTAGGAATATCACCAATTATTGCAAGACAAGAGCTAGGAGCCTGTAGTAGTAAACACGTATTTCTATGCTTACTATCTCATACAACAGATCTCTTGCACCAAATTCCTTAGTTTTCTTTTCCTCTGTTTGAGAAATGCTGTTTGCTTTGTGGTACAGGAGTTGCTACACAGGTAGATCAGAACACATTATGTAAAATACTTTTAAAATTTTAAACATTCACTTCATCTGTGGTTCTGACTCCATTCATTTCCTAGAAAAACTCTAGTGAACAGATGTGGGAGGAATATTTTTGGATGTGCTAGAAAATGTTCAAACTGTAAATATGGAGTTGCTTTTCTATGAAAATTTCACATTGTTACCCTATTTCTAATTGAAATAAAAATACAACATGCGACATAAATGACCAATCTAGTCAAATATTCCCAACTCACTTTCAAAATACATTATAAACCAATAATTGTTGATACTGAAATGTATGAAAAATACTGCAAGCCATTTTTGTGAACAGAAATGGAATGCATAAAGACAGTTGTTTACTGTAATATTATTTCTAATACTTTAGCCAAATAGAGACCTGGAATTCTAGTTAACTATTTGCTAAAACAAAAAGTAGCGGTTAGCTCCTTTTTCTGTTCATGTTGCAGATAGATGCATGTACACAATGCGACTGCTTTCTATACTCTCCTCTACCTAAGCTTTCCTGTGACAGTAAACCAAATTGTCACTTGAGTTTTCTTCATATATATCATTATTTTATATATGTAAATAAGCATATACAAACACACCAGGTGTACTAAGAGCTGCAAATCTAAGGAAGCATGGGTTCCTACAGATCGGTGGCCTGCATTCCCTACTTTTCCACAATAGCCTTAGCTAGCTACCTACTACATGCCCTAGAGGTCACCCAGGATCTTATTTTTTCCATTGCCTACCAACATGCCTTGACAGAAGGGAGCTTTTGCATACCTTTCTGTATAGAAACATGCTAAGAAAAATGTAACAACATATGACAAGCAAATCCAGGCTTCTGGTTAGATGCTGTTCTTCATGTTAACAACTCATGACCTTTTGTGAAAGGTCTTCAGTGAATGCTTCTTTAAAACAGTAAGGTTTCACTGTGTTTCAATATTTGAACTGGAACAAAAATTTTAAATATGCTGAGGATCAGGAGGAAGTTGTAACTCTTAGGTTTTGGTTCAGTCTTTTCCTCAGTTTCCCAAATGTCCTTCAGGTTTCCGTGCTACTGAAGATCTTTCTTGTAAAGCAAGATCTGTCTGACAATCTGTTTTAAATGGCAGGCAGCCTTCCTGATTTTAAGAGCTGAAAGCCAAAAATTCTGTATACTCAAGAGCCTCGAGTTACATACTTCATGAGACAATAGTTATTGTTCAGGAGAAAGCAATCCCTTTCCCTAAGTCCCAACACTGTTGTGGGAGTGGGATGAACATGCAGCTGGTTCCAAGGATGACTCAGTTAACTTTCTCAGGCTAGCCTCAGAAGGAACCTTGCTTGCTCCTCAAGCTGAAATTTCTACTTTCACCAGCAAGCCCACTGCAACCTGTGAGATACAACTTTCACAAGAGTGGTATCCAAACTGCTCAAAAACTGTATTCAAGCTGGCTACTCCTGATTGAGTAGAGACTAGTATTTTCAGAAAAGGCTTTAGTTTTTCTCTACTGCCTTTTTTCCTCAACTCTAGAAGTAAAAATATATACATCTACTTCTAGCAACACAAATGCAGAGTTAGTGGCATCCCATGTGGCAGCAATGCACACGTTATACAACAGGCTTATTTAAAGAGAAAACTTCAGTTTTCACTGAAAATTGATCAATTGAACACTAAAAATTACACAAGCGCTATACCTTATCCAAACTGAAAATATACTACTGTACTTTTCTAATAAGATGCTTAGAGTGTATTATTCATAAATTGCCACTAGAGTGATGGTTAATTGCCACTAGTATGATGGTTAAAAAAATGAAAATGTTATTTATTATTGCTGTAGAAAAATTTGAGACTTTATTGAGGACATGGCCCCATTGAAATCACTGAGAATCCAATTTTTATAAAGTTTTATATTAACTATTATGTCATTTTCTTACACAGAACCACCTAGATAGATCCAGTGAGGGACTGGAGCCCTCACTGTGTGCTACTGCTCAGTCTTGTAAAAATTAAAAACCTGGCTTTATTCATGTGAACAATCTCATTGATGTCTCACGTGCAGAAACCTAAAAGCGTGATTGATTTTTTTTTTTTCAAGCAAGATTAGAACTAATGCTAATTCACTCCTGCAGTATTATTCCAGTTCCTGTTATAAGAAAAATACATTATCTTGCATTTTTCCAATTGTGAAGTACAGAAATAGTTCTTTATGACAACACTTTAAGAGCAGAAGAAAATCAGTTTCCTAAATTTTCTCCAAATTGCACAGCAAAGTTATATTTGATCATCTTGCAGGAGCACTTTTTCTTCAGAACAGAATAGCAAGATACACACACACAAAAAAGTGTGTAATACACCAGTAAGGAAAAATTATTCCAAGTACTAATGAGGGGAAGCAAAGAGAGAGTCCATCAGCATGAATTGGGTAAACCTATCTTTCAACACTTTCTATTGCTTTTACTTCAGAGTGAGACAGTGGAAAGGCATTAAAGATTACTGACGACCTGTGTATTTGTCCTCTTTTTTTCTACTTCAAACACAGACTGACTGCTGTATTCATGTTTTCCTGAGACAAGCTACAGATCTAATGAACTGCTCTATTTTTATTTCCTTTTTGTGAGAACATTCTTTGACATGAGCAGCTTTTTAAAAAGATAGCTTTTTTAATTTCCACTGTGGGAAAATGTGACAATTACACTATGTAGACAACTACAGCTGGATTCAGAGCAAAGTTACTTTGAGTATTCTTTATATCCTGAATTCCTTACTTCATTATATACTAAAACTGCTGTGGGAAGAGAGCTATAGTTGGATCCAAATTCCAATTTGAGACCCAATGGAAAGCATCTTTCCAAGAATGCATAATTAAGCAGCATTTGTTAGAGTCAATTTGAGTGCATAAATTATTGAACATGGGTTAATTTTTTGTTGGATTAAAAACACTACCTCTTTGCTCCTATAAAAAATTGCCGTAATTTCTGTTTCAGTGAAGTATTTAATCCTTACATATTTGGTTCCATCCTTTCAGTATGCAGTTGGTTTATGAATAACCTCCAGTACTGAGAGAGTCAACATGTGCCCCATTTATTTGCTCTTCACATGCCTGGTAGTGAAGCACTACAATTCCAAATGTATTTTCCAAGTAGGGAAAGCAATATACATCAGAGGAGCTCGGTCACATGTACCGGTGTGTGCAAAGGCTTAAATGGCTGCAAGGCAAACTGCTGTTCATCAATGAACAGTTCAGAGCAGTAGTGGTAGCTACTACTTTATATGGCAGCTCTTGAGATGCCAGGCTTAATGACTGCTAGGAAACAGCTACTCACCAAAGCCTTTCACAGCAGTTGTAGCATTCTGCTCCTCTCAATTGCTGTTATATACCAGACTGCTGTGGAAAATGCTCCTTTCGCCTTCTTATGTAGAGTTGTTTCCAAATGACGAGCTTAAAAAGGGTTTTACAACTGTGAAGTTTAAAAAGTGGCTCAATAGACTGCAGTGAGTCACAAGCAATCACTATAAATGTTTCAGTGCAAATCTTTTCCCACTGAATCTTTCATCTCTGATGGCAGGATGAACCCTTGACTTGCTTAGCATCTGACATGAAATTTCACAACTTGCAAGGAGAAACAGAAGATTCTAAGTCACCTAAAAAAAGCTATGTGAATGCACAGGACATGGATCTTGTGGTATTTTAACCCCATTCATTTTGTAAGCAGACATTCACAGCCATACCTTAAAAAACAGACCTGTCATGCTCTATTCTATCATTTTTATCTTTAATTAGTGCAGACAGTCTATCATATAGAGTCCTGTATACCTGAAAGAGGCTATTTTATCAAGGTACAGGGTTAAAAGTTTATAAGGTAACACTTGATGAAATAAGCTATCCAAGGAAAATATTCATAAGATGTAGTCTGGAAAAAACAGAAACAGTGGAAGAATTTATCCAAGAAGTTCTCCTTTTAAAAGTGTTCTAGGGACACTGTCAGTTCTTGGAACAAGATAAAGTGAGTTGTAGACACTACAAAAGCATTACTGTCAGCAGCATGAGATGTTCAAAGGAGAGATACATTTAAAGCCTTTCAATGTAGGGGGCACTGTGGGAATTCTGTGCAGGCTGGGATCAGAGACACCCTCTCTCCTCTTCTAGCTGTTGAATTTAAACCCCCAAATGTTCAATTGCATCAGCAGACATGTTGAAAAAGGAACCCATAAAAACAAGCCCAGCACGATAAAACCAAGGATGCAATACATGAACACAGTGACAAGGTAGCAACAAGATTAAAATGTTGCTCAGAAAAGGAAAATAATAATTTTAAGTTCCCTGACAAAATAGAGTGAGAGCACAAGACAGCATGCATGTATAGGAACCCTCAGAGTAGCTGGCAAGGTACCCCATCTTCCTCCTGCTTCTATTTATTCCTCCATCTTTACAGCAAAGTTTAATTCTACACCTTAAGTGTTTAACTGGCAGAGAAGTGAAAAGAAAGTAAAAGCTTTATGAAGCATGTGTATGACAGGAGAAGTAACAGGGATACAAATGCAATGAGAACTAAATTTTGAACAAAAGTCACTCAGTTTTTCTTTGCAGGAGTTTGGGCCCTCGTGCTTAGCCATATTACTGCAGGTAGCTTTATTGCCATAAGCTTAAACTTATTATTACAGCTCTGGGACCTCAGTCTGAATTCAATAAACTGATATGTAAAGCATTGGTCCCTCGAATCCCAGCAGTCTTGCCAGAATTACATATTCTTATTCATAAAAACTCTGTTATCCCATGGAATTCACTTCAAGTCATGAACTTCTAGAAACTCACTCAGCTGAACAAAGAGTTCCGACCTTTCTTACAGTATGTGGTAGAGACTGGCACTAAACGCTAAAGATATGTGACTCTTGGTAATCTCATCCCATAGTTGTTCATGCAAAAAATTGTTTTTCTCTTTCACTTCCCTCAGATCCAGACCTTTTGATTTTGGTTTGATGTGCGGATTTGAAAACATAACTGTGAAATCAACTTGGTTTCACCTGGCTTGAAGTCAAAACCAGTCAGTTTTATACACTTCCCATAACACTTAGAAGCCTGTTCAGGCCAGCCAATCTTTTCTTCGTGACCCTCATGCAAATTTCCAACTTGTTACTGAATGGAAAGCAAACCTCGTTGATGTAGGAAGCCTACACACCCTCCAGTTACTCCAAGTCTAATTTACCTAATCAGCACTACAGTTTACAAGATCCAGTATTTGTAAAGCATTTACCACCTAGTTAAAAACATTATAGTATGTTCATTAACAATATTTTTATTTCTATAAGGTACCAGGAGAATATTTTAGCATTTTTCTTTTGATCTACCAAACAAATCCACTTTTTTTTTAATTCAAGAGAATGCAAAATAGGTGGAGAGACTGCATTTGTAGGTTTATGATTCTTATTTAAGTAGCTGCTTACATAAATCCTCAGGTATGTATGATTAATTATTTGCTTTCTAATCCCTGTTCAAAAGAATGTATCTGCTTTTATGTTTAAATCGGGTTTTAGCATCCTTTTTAAAGCATTTGACAAATTAAAAATGCAGATACCTGTACATTCAAAAGAATTCTTGTAATGCTATTGATAATCATCTGCTACTTAGCACGTCTTTGCAAAAGCTGCGATGAGCTGTCACACATTACCTGTTTGCTATGATATTTGCCTTGGCGTTAATTATAGTTTCCACTAAGGTTTACAATCATGCATTTCATAGCAGAGAGACTGGCATTCCAAGCACTAACACAGATCTTGGATATTGGGCTAAAAACCTGGCTATTAGGGAAAAACTAAATCTACAGGAACATACTACTAGTTTAACCATTATGTTTAGAGAATCACCTAATCAGCCAGCCTATGAAAGTTGCATTTGGAGTAAAAAACAAAACCCTTGACAATGCAAATCTACTTACACAGACAAGCCTACTTAGATGAACAGTCAAGACCTTCCTAAAAATACTTAAGTCCACTATCCTACAAACCTAATTCAAGAGAGAAAAAACTGTTAGCTTGAAAACACATATACATCCAGACTTCCAATTCATGCAAACCATTCTGTTGATTTCTCTTAGCCATTTCCTTCCTGAATTTGTTCAAGTTTACACACATTTCTAATCACTGTAATCCAAAAACAATGGCTGCTCCAGCCTTAGAACTGCTTCTGCAAAGGCCAGCAAGCTATCTTCTGATCTAGGCTGCCCTGAGCAGGAAGCCGTTTTGGAGTAAAGGCCCTAGTTATGATTTAGCACCTGTTCATGAAGAGACACACACACGTAAAATGCTCTTGCAGCTACATAGCCTCTAAACCATATACAAATTCCACCAGACTCACTGGAAGCTCAGAGAGTATCTGTGGATTTTTTCTAAAAGGGATCCTAGATAAAGTTATATCAAGGAATTTAAGTATTCTCTGATGCCATTTATTTTAGGGGAGCAATCTTTGGCCTGAAACAAAAAAATCAGGTCTAGAATGAAATCCTTTTAAAAAATCTTCATATGTAAGCTTTGAGACTGACTACAGAAACTTATTTATTAAGTGCCCCAAAAGCCTGTTCCCTTGGAAGGGTAGTTCCCTTGTCTTGTACTTGGATGAGACAAAGCTGAACCTTACCTTTTCCTCAGCAGAATGCCTGAGCCAGACGTGAACTGCCTATTGTAGAGTGTTGCAGTCCTATCATGCAGATGGTAATTTTCTGCTGTTTGCAGTCAAACTGCATACTAGGCCAGAGAAAGACAAGCAAGGTGCTGTGATGCAGCTCCTAAAGGAGAGATGTACACTTACTAACCATTTTATCAGGTGAGTTATCTTTCAGAGGACATTTCTCACTCTGCTTCTTCCACTCAAATTCATGCTGGATATTGATGTGAATGTTGTAATCTAATAACCACAGAAGTGTAAAAGAGAAATTGATAAGGACCTAGAAACATTGTCTCATATACCAAGGCAGAATCAACTGTCTAAACTGAAACTGTACCTGAAACAGTTTATATCAATACTTCGTAGCTTCTGCCTAAATTGGGAGCTTTTGCATTGGATTTGGGTCATGAAGTTTTCTTTAGTACTTAATTACTCCACATTTTATTGTGCTTCATTATCTGAAATAAATGTAATACTTGTTGAACTGTTAAGTCTCTTCATGGCACGTGCAATACAAAGGCTTGTTACATCAAGCACACTGGCAGTGATAACTCAACAATTTTCCATTCAATTATAGAACACACTGATTTTCCTACTGAGTCACCTCAAATTCAATTTCTCATTGAGAATTCAACTAAATTACTCGCCCATGAATTAACAATGCTGAATGCTAACACAGACATTGAATTATATTATATTTCAGTGACTAGAAGATGTAATTGCAGCTGACAAGGTCTGCTTCATTTTTTTTCTTCTTTTCCAATTTTGACTTACTGATCCTGCCTTTTAAATACAATACTCTGACAAAAAAAAAAAAATCCCATAATTATTTTGTGGGATTTAGGATGCATCCCAGCAGGTCACACAAACACTGCTTCTGTTTCATCTACTGAATATGGTTCAGACATCTTCTCCAGAGTGATCTGGTGGACTGCAGAAAAAACAGTGTTAACTGCTTCTGGTTTTAGAATCATAGAATGCTTTGGATTGGAAGGAACCTTTAAAGGCCATCTAGTCCAACCCCCCCTGCAATGAGCAGGGACATCTCCAACCAGATCAGGTTGCTCAGAGCCCCATCCAACCTGACCTTGAATGTTTCCAGGGATGGGACATCTACAACCTCGCTGGGCAACCTGTTCGAGTGTTTTACGCACTAATAAGACCTATTATCCTGAAACTACGTTTCAGTGGATGAACCATTCTTTGGTTAGCACAGTCACCTGCTGGCAACTGAAGTAAACATGCACCAAATGCAATCCATGTAAGGGCAGACAGAATTATCTTTGCTGCTTCCTAGAAGAATGAGCATGTTACCTACCATATCCCTTTTCCTTAATCTTGAGTGCTTCAGCTGATGTAATAAAAAACCAAAATCCAAATAAAATTAAAAATCCAATCCAAATTATAGCATAACTTCCAAATGCCGCCTAGTTAAGCTGAGATAATTACCCACAATCCCAGATACTCATAGTATCTAACCAAACCCGATGAGCTATGAAAATTAAGCTATAATTCATTAGAACAGTGTTTCTGGCAAAATGGAAATAACACAAGATTATTATCTGCTACAGTATTTTGAATGTATTTACAGTAACTCAACTAAAGATGCACACAATTGAATGCAATTATTACCCAGAAATTTCAAACTAGCAAGATGCTTCATTTTGGGTGTTGATTTTGTTTTTATTTAATAAAAACTGTCTGCTTAAAGCAAATTCTGTGTTTACCTCATACTGGAAGAGAAATCAAAGACTTAATAGCTGCATGTGTACTTCAGGACAGTTGAACCTGTGATAGCTTATCTTGCAGGAGATTTTCTTCCGAAGAAACCAGGAGAACCGGCATGGAGAGCACTGCTGTGTACATCAAAGAGGCTCCAATGAGACTGATGAGGAACTAAGACTATGGAGTACAGTTGATTAAGTCTGATAGGGATTTTTCAATTGCTCTCTTTTACACAGGAGTCGTTGGTATACAGTGCTGATGATCACTTGAATAACACTAAAATAATACACAGGTATCAAGAGCTTGAATAACAACAAAATAATACACTGGTATCAAGAGCTTAAAACATACTTGCTCATTAGTATCAGCAGCTTTCTTTGGTAATGATGTCAAATTCAGGTGAAATCAGACTAATATATGGACTTTATTTAGTTGAAAATTCCAGCAAAACACTTTGCAACAGTGTTTGCCATGTCATCAAAATTCAAACATTTTTGCGGAGTAGCTCAGTTCCAAGCAGAACAAAACCCACCTGGCTTCCTGGCAGTTAGCCCAGTTACACAGTGCCAGTACAATTGCTTAGAAATTGTGGACTCCAGAGTATTTGCAAAAAGAATTTCAGGTTTTGGTTGTCCCAAGAATCAAACGAAATTTCAGAATACTGAAAACTGAGACAGGGATATATACTGTACACAAGGTTAGCCGAAGTGAATTATTCAAACAGGAATTTTCAGGCACAATTACTAAGTAGGTACATTCACACATGCCATTCCTCAATTTCTAGCTACATTTCCCTATACTGTATGTGAAAAGTGCACTTCTGAATAGCAGAAGAAACTTGCCCACAACGTACTGAGGAAGTTATTCTTCTATACAGATTACAAATGCAGATAACTTCTGAAAGAAAACTAGAAACATTAAGAAAAAGTGTGTACTGTTTCTTTTATGTTAATATTGGTTTGGATTTTAGCATATTCAGCCTCTAAATAAGTTAGTGCCTGAAATGCTTTATCTGCTGCATTCTTAAATTAACATGTTGCTATAAATGGCTAAACTACTATTTTTAATGACATTTGGCAACAGATGTCAAGACATGTTACTGCTATTACACTTACTTCTTTTTGTACAATTTCAGGCATTGGTTTCCTCATAGCATAAAGTCACTTTCCCTGGCTTTACTCCTTAACGTTAATGGAAAATTTATTTAATCAGAGAGGAAATTCCAATCTGTTTTTATTGGGTTTTAAATTTTAATGGGGGGATCTGCAATTTTAATAGTTTAAGTTCCATTCCTAGCTCTGGTTACATCAACTTTGCTTCTAAGTGATACCTTCCAATACAGATAAATCATTGATACAATTCTCCAGGTGAAGTTAAACTAGAGCTGAAAGCTGGGTTGCAGCAAGAGACTCCAGAACCCATTCAAGCTACATTATAAAATGGATTCTTTAAGGGCCTGCTATTGATTCCAGAAACCAACTTAAATACTGTCTGCATGGGAAGCTGCTACTAATGGGTTGAACTGGCAACCACCTCTGCTCCTACCCTGCTGCAATAGTGTTGGCAGAGGTTCCCAGGGCAACTGATCTTGGAGATCTCCGGAAAACTGATAAAATAATAAACAAATACATGAGCAAAATACTGTTAATGCTACTGTCTAAACATGGATGTGTACCTATCAGAATGTCAGCTAAAATTGCATAGGTCTTAAGCCACAAGGTAGAAAAGTAACTTTCCATCAAAATACATCTTCTTGGGGTCTTTCTGTATTCAAGAATTACAAGCTTGTGAATTATTACAAATGCTGGCACTTGAGGATTGACTAAGCTTGTGGGAACGATGTACTTCTCTAGATGATTACCAACCATTGATCTGGCTAATGTGAGGCCAAATCTGGCCTGACTGCCTGGCTCAAGGGAATACAATTAACTGCAGTCAGGTTGCATTTGCAAAGTAGGATGAGCCCCAGGAGGTGCACGCATATGAGAGAGAGCTAATGCTGCCACCCGGCGTACAAAAATGGACTTGCAATGAAAATCATGACAGTCTTTTTTGGTATCAAAAGCATGTACATAACAAACAGCCCCTTATGGCAATCAATATAAAAAAATAGAAATATACATAAATGGATTTTAAAGAATTCCCTACATCTGTGACCAGTTGGAAGATGATTCCTTACATTCTTCCACCGAAGCATCTTCACCAGTAAGGGGTGACCTTAGGAAACCATATTTGAAAACAGCTAAGTACATTTAAGTGTTATTGATTGCACAAGTAATAGCGCCAAAAGTGATTACACAGTGTGGTACTTACAAAAATAATTACACTCCAGAAAATCAAAATTAATTTGTACACTTCTGCTACACTTTTAAAGTTGTTGACATTTCATTGTAGTACTCCTAATGAAATGAAAATTATTAATAATTGTTTCTACTTCAGTGTGACAAATGTCATTTAGGTTAGGATGTGAATTTGTCAGTGCCTCATCAGATCACTAAGTTAACTTTTGGCTCATGTTAGTATTTGAAAGGGGGGGGTTATTCATATTCATCAGATGCAAGTTTACACAGGCCAACCATATTATGATCAATATGTATGCTGATTCCTAACTGTGAAGCATCTTGTCTGGTATAGTCCTTTTTTCTTAGAAATCACTCTGAAAAGGTGCAAAAACAATGGAAATTGAAGTTGCCTGGACAAAAGATCAAAATTTTGCTTCTTCAAATCACTTTAACAGTGAAATAGTATAAAATAAACTAGTGCAATTAGCATAACACCAGGGCCACTGCCTGCAGTATCATTTCCTTTTTATTCCCCTACCAAGCAAATTTAGTCTTATTTTGATATATAGTGAATCACATTGTTCAAGAATGGAAAATTATCTAATAAATAGCAAAAGTGCTGAGTATGAAAAAGAGAGATCTACCGTGTAAAGTAAATCATATTATGCCTCAGTGTTTGTCTGAGACAACATATCACTCCTATAAAGTTATACAATTAGTACAAATAAAATAATTATGCTTTTAAAATACAGCAATAAAAATACCAAAGGCTCTTAGAGTACTTTAAAAGCATTAAATAATTAAAATTCACACAAACAATCTCTGAAGACCTTTACTATTCTAATTTTATAGTCAGACGAAGTGACAACCAGATCATTTGCCTAAGCAATTATAGCAAACCAATCAAAAAGCTGCAAACGGAGTTTTGGAAGACCCATCTCTAGGCTGCTCAAACAGTTCTCATCTACTGCCCTCACCTTTGACAGGGGTCTTTGCCTCAGGACACCCTATCAAGATTCAAGTTACTTTCCAATAGCTGATCTAAAAGTGCATAGAATGAAACATCTGGGTTTTGACAATTAAAAAAAAAAAATCATTATAAGAATATAGAACCTTCATTATCTGGAAAACCCATTACATTGTACACCACTGCCGTTAATTCATGGATGGACAAATGTGGATAATTTCTACCCAAAGATCAATACAATTGTTTTGTCTAAGTACTGTTTGAGCAGTACTTTCAGTCATATAAAAACAATTATGTTAGGCTAAGATAACTGGCCTGGATATGCGGTGGTTTCCTTCAGAAAGAAGTATTATCAAAAGCCAGTTTTGTAAAATCAAAGCCTCATGCAATGATGGCTGTATTAATATTTTAAAAGTTTTCTCATTTATCTAGAACTTATTTCACTAGCTCTGATTGATGATAAAATCTGGGTTGTAAATGCCACACAGAATATAGGAGCCTGCTAGAGATGTGCTTTGCCTGTACTTGGGGAACGGGTACTCCTGCTTTTCTAGTTGTTACCGTAAATCCAAATGGCATATTGACAGGTTTGAAAGAACAGCTTGCATAAAGCCACCTGTTCAGTAAATCTATCTTTGTTTACAAAAAACGACAAAACAAAACCAAAAAAGTAACAGTAAATGTGTTTTTAACACCTTTCTCCTAGACCTGGGTAGAATTTTTATGCCTTTGTTAACATTGTAGGCACATCACCAACACAATATGCATGATATGTTTTGATCTGATTTCTATTATGCTTTGTTTGTAATTCAAGAGAGCACAAAAAGGGTTAAGAACTTGTTTTCTTAGAGATACAGGTGGATATCCAACATGGTGACAAAAACACTAAGTGGTCAACCTACAGTAGCAAGTAAGCAGCCAAATAGCCTGACACAGCCAGCTATCTTTTGATTATAAAAATGACCCACTTCTCACCCACTCTGATAATAAGCTGTTTCGCTTTCAGTAGATAAGCATAAACCTCCCCAAATAAAATGCTTGCTTCAGTTCTCCCTTTACATTCTCATCAGTAGCTTCCCACTTTGACTTTTTAGCTAATCAGTAAGCTAAAAAGAAAAATTAGACTAGAAAGTTACATTTTATTTTCATCTTATGCTTTGTTCTTGTATCCCATTCACCTATAAATCTCTGGTTTATCCCTGTTCTGTGTTATCACACTCATGATAGTTAGATTGGTGATGTTTATTTCTCTTACAGTCCCAGTTCTCAGGCTCTTAAGATTATTTGAGAATCCCAACTTCAATTTAAAAATCCTTATATTGCTAGCTCTCAGGTTCTGGAGAACAGTATGAAAGTATAACTCAAGTGTACTCTAAAAAGCTCTATGTGAAAGGCAAAGAAAAGGTTTATTCTGAATAAAACAAAAACCAGAGAATATATTCTTAATATATTCTCAGAATTGCTTGTTGGAGATTTTTTTTTTTAATTGCTAGGTTTTGTGAAGCAACTGTGTAAGTGCTGCATTCTGATCAAAACCATGTAATTTATACAAGTGTCACAAACCTGGTGCAGTGTGTAACAGGCCATGTATTTCTGAGGAGCACGGTCAGGATTAGCAGAGGGTTGATATTAAACAGCCAATAAAATCATTGCACTTGTATCACTTTCTCATAGCAGCGATGTATAGAGGGTGACAAGTTAGGGTAGGTTTTGCTCCAGTGCCATCACCTGCTTGCTCACACAAGTTTTGCAACCTGGCAATGCTATTCACATACAGTGTCCCCCACCAAAGTCGCCCTTGAATTGTCATTTTGTCCTTGAGGTGACTTAAAATGCCCCTGTCCCTCAGGAGGCCAGCAAACATCCTACAAGAAAGAACATTCCAGACAAAGCTCCTCACACATTTCCCGTCACAGAAAAGTAACTGCTAGGGTATTATCTACTCTACCCTAGCTGCAACAAACCTATCTGCCAGTGCTACCTTTACCACAGCATAGCCCTGCTGAAGAATGCTCCTACATATTTTTTTTTAACAAAATCTAAAATATCACCTAAATTTTTGCTTAATCAATGCACTCTAAGGAGAACACTAACTAAAATTACAGCTGGCCAGCAGCCTCAGCCTCTTCCTTCTCTGAGGAGAAACCCTCTCAGACTTACCTCAGCCAGCTGCTCTCACTTTCCGGGCAGGAATTAGACTGCTCTCTCCCTCCAGGATTTATAGCTGTGGAGACAGGGGTAACGGGACAGAAAAGGGCGGGAAGTCAAACACCAACGAGCTTTAGGGATGGGGTAGGGCTTGCTTGTGCTGGTAGCCCTCATGCTGCTGGGGGAAGGGGAGCCAGCTGGGCCCTGGGAGGAAGTGCTGATGGTATTCTCTCAGGTGCAGCTCCAGCTCAGCTGAGCACCAGCTGGCTCTAATTTGAGGCAAAGTATGATTTTTTGTTTCAGAACAGTTGCTCTTTACCCCGTTACCTCACAGGCTGTAAGAAGGTAATAAAGCTCAGAGAGTCTTTGTGGGTGTTCTTGGGGGCTGGCAGGGGTTTCTCCTGGTTCTAAGCTAGCTTAGCCTAGCCATACCTGTGAGTGGCAGTGCCCTGGCTCCAGAGGGCTCTGTCTTTGAGCCTAGTGGTCTGTAAGTGTTTTATTTTTGGCTGACACATGGCTATAGTGTGCTGGGGGAGGGTGTGCTGCCCCAGGGGGTGTTGGTGACTGGGGACACATGCTGCTGTGGGGGAGAGGTAGGTAGCCAGAGCCCTCAAACATTGTGTCAGGTATTTGTCTGGATTTTGGTAAGCCTCTGCCCTGTGCAAGTTGGTTTGCGGCTCCCTGGCTACAGGCTCCAGAGTCTGGAGAAACAAAGGAGCTTGGATTTTGACCCAAAAGCCCTGGTTTCACAGACTGCCAGAGAAATAATATAGATGGCGGTTGCATGTCCAGTCCCATGTGTGGTTTGTAATGTGTTCAGGTAAAAGGAAAAAAAAAAATGTGATTTTATTTTAAGAATTGGGTTGTGTGGGAAATTTGAAAGGTAAAAAGGTCTGTATTTTATCTACTTAAAAGCTGTGGCCTGCTAAGTAAGAGGGAGGGGAAGAAATCTCAATTGCCACAAATGGGAGCCAGGTAGACAGGTGCTGTATGTTGTATTGCTGTTTCTCTGGTTCAGAATTGCTTTACTTTCTTGGGATGGTTGTTCCAGAGTTTGCAAAGAGGCTTTGAGCTCTACGCAAATGCCTGTGCCGGGAGAACCTACAGGCTGATTCACTAATTACAGAACAGGGTGGAAAAGTTACAGTTAGAAAGCTACAATATAAGCAGATCTGCAAACCTTAATTGTACTTTAGTTTTGTTCCTGTTCAGGCTACAGTTGGAATATCATTTAGAGGTTAGTGTATAGCTTAGAGGTATGAATAAAAATCCTTAATTAACACAATAGCAAAGAACTTTGGTTTCTTATTTGGTCTGAAACAAAAAAAGCTGGTTAGCTGAGTAATGGTATATTCCCCTGAAGTGAAAAATTAGCACCTTACTAATATTTCTTTCAAAACCTCTTGATTTTAAATTAAGAGTAGTAGTTTTGTGATTAAATCCCTGGGTAGAAATTCAGTAGATTTGAGTTCCGTTCTCAGATCTGAGCCAGATTCATTATGTGACCCTGGGTTATGTGTTAGTTACCAGGGCTAGCTTTTCAGCACCCATCTGCTTTTAATTATGAGTACAGTGCAGTTGAGAAATTGCTAATGGGACTAGCAGGACTTTTTACATTAGCTGCAGTTGACTTTGGATCAGACCCTTTTATCTATCTGTTTCCTAAATGTATATGTATGGAGGACCAGGCTCTCTACTTAACTGGGATATTGGAAGGGTGTATTAATTAGCATTGTGCACTGCTGAGATATTATATAGAAGGGAATTGTATAAGTAGCATGTAGAGAAATACATTTATTACAATAAATTAGCATAATGTTAATACTACTGTCCTGTTTTCTTAATTCAATTTGTTAGGGTAACAATTTTGCAACTTTCTAAAGCATGAGACATCATCTCTCAGTTTTAAAATCTCTGATTTTCTATGCCATTATGGGAAGACAATAAAATATATCCAAATATTTTTGCAGTCATTGGAATGAAGGATTTGAGGAGAGCTTAAGTATTTTAACCAAAAATGAATTAAAAAAAAAAATACAGGAAAGCAATTCTAGAGTGCATCTTCCTATTGTTTAGGACAGGATCTGGCTTCTGCTATACAGAAAGACACTTCAGAGTTTCCATGGCTTACAGCTTTTCCTTTCCAAACCTAGGACATCTATATATAACGAACTCATTGCATGACTACTGCAAGAGGACAGAATGAAGACAGCAAATTCTACCCATTTGCAGGTGATGAAGGTTTCAAGAAATTCCAGAAGTTAAATTCTTACCACCTTCTGAAAGGTAAAATTCACTTTATTGTTATTGACAAGGTTTTGATACTGCTAACTGCATGTAATAGCTCTGGTTCCTGGGATGAAGTGATTGGATAAAAAATAATCTTAAGTTTAAACTACTGTTGTCATATTGTACCTGAAGAGGGGAAAAAAAAAAAAAATTGATCCTATAGCTGTTGAAAGTGTGGGAATTTCATTTCTTTCTTCAAGCCGCACATTTGACTAGACAGAAAATGGTGAGATGCATCTGAGCTGAAATTTAGCTGGGTAGCAAAGGTGCTTATAATGATTGGTAATATGTGGGCATGGAGCAAGCATGCTTTGTAAGGTCTGAACAGCTCTCTGTTTTTTCTTACCATCACCTTGAGAAAAAGACTACAGCAATGAGCCTTCGAAATTAAATGGCTTTGTTTTGGGCCAAAGATTGGCCCTAGTGACACACCTGTAGTCACTTAAGAAGGCAGTTTGATTTGTATGCCACCATCAGGTCAGCACCTTCTAGGCTATCTGTTCTCTCCTGAATACTCTGATGAAAAAAACACAGTAAGGTAAAGTTCTAGACTATGGATTTGGCATTTGTTTCAGGCTGAGTTGGTTAATGAACAAAACTGAAATAATTTTATGGGATTTTAATTGTCTTGAGTATTTATTATCTTACTACTTAATTTGCTGTTGCTTCTGTTTACTGTGTATTTGTTTTTTACATGGTAAGTATTTCAGTGTAGTATGATTAGCTGGTACTGTTACATCCGTGCTAGAGAAAACAAGCGTGAATCTCATTGTGAAGCAATGAGCAACTCGTAGGGTGCATTCCAGTTCCTCCTATGTATAAAGTCCCATCAGTCTGATGGGTTGGATGAAGAGAGAGGTAAAGTAGATTAGGAACTAATGACTGGAGGAAAAAATGTATTAAGACAAGTTATTTTCACATTTAGATCAGGATCATTATAACCAGAATCTCAGGAGCCATTATTTTACACGTTAGTGTAATGCAGTACACTACATTAAGTTTTATGTACAGCAGCTGGAACCTCGGGATGACTACTGTAAACTTTCCATCACTGCTAGTTTTCACAATGACCTTTTATCTTCATTAGGCAATACTCTGAAATTGCTCTAAGTATACCAGTATGGATTCTTTGGTAGTGTAAACTGGAATATGTATCGATGTTAATGGAGCCATTCACATTTATTAGTATAAATTAGTTTTAGTATTCTCTCACATCATAAATCATAATGGACATCAGGAAAGTCATTTGGCAGCATTGATGTAAAAACAGTGAAAATGAGAAAACCATTGACTCCATTATTCAATTTTTAGTAGCAGAAATGTGTGTGAAGCATGTATGTGTATATGTATTTCCCAAGCTTCACCTTTATATGATATGAATCAATGAATGCACAAGAACAGGGGCAGAGGAAGAATGATTTTCATCATAAGAATAGGACAGCATTCACCACTGTCTGACCCTTCAGTCTAAAGTCTTTCTGTTCTTTCTGGTTCTTGCATTTGTCCTATGTGTAAAAATTAGGCATAATGACACTAATCACCTATGCATGTATTTATTTTGATTTTGTTTATAAATTGTACTGATAGCTCAGGTAATGTCTATATTGATAAAGAAATTAGTGAACTGTGTTACAAGGTCACCTCTGGCTGCTAGGTCATGACATCTGCTCAATAGAGTGTGTTAACTATTACTCATGGATTATTTGAGAAGTAAAATTACATTTAGATTTTTAGGCTCTAATTCTAAGTTGTTGGATAGGAAAGGGTATCCCAAGTCTAAATCAAGAGCCCCTATTGTTACTGACAACCACATCAAATAGTTTGAATTTTTGAGGTATTACTGTAAAACAAATGCATACTACAAAATAATTCATAGGTAAATGACAGCTAGTCAGGCAAGCCTGAACATCTGTTTTATAGTGAATGAACATTGAACACTTCTGGCATCTAGTGCTCTATTTTTACCCCCAAAATCCATACAATATTTAAACCCTTTTCATGCTGCATTTTGATGACTCATTATTCCATATTGATATCACACAAAGCTGTGATTTCCTTATGTATAAAAAAGACTTGCTGGGTTTATTTGTCAAGGGAATTTGTAAGGAAAACTTCTGGAGAGTATAGAAATTGTGAGATAGCAGTAAGTATTTAATCATGGCAATGGCTTTTTCAAGTGATTTTTCTTTGTGACAAACCAAATATGTATTGTATTATTTGTGGATCAGTATATCTAACGTCAGCACACATTTCTGTTTATTGACTCATTTTATCATGCTGAACTGTCACAAGCTTCTTATTAATCTGTCTCTGAAGAATCAAAATGCTTTAATAAATATCTTAGTTCCTTTAGATCTTAGGCTGAAATGAAACTGTTAGTTAAATGTACTGTGACTTTGAGTGAAGATACCTTTAGAGAGATTTAAAATGGGAGCATGTTATATAAATCTAAGACTGACAAAGGAGAATGCATCTTTTTTTATTTGAGTCCTAATTGGCCATTAAGAGAAAGTCAAGTAAAAAGCCCTTTTCTACACAAAATGTGAGACTTCTTTGTTATGTGGTACAGTTGATTTATCAAAGGGATAATTAATTTTGCAGTTTCATAGTGAAAACTCATTGCTTGTGTGGGCTATTCATTTACATGAACAGATTGATGTGCTTTAAAGTCAGTACATGTAATGCATGCATGTATGACACAAGGCTCAGGAAGGTGTCCACCTTTCATTACTATAAAGGGACACATGTAGTTAAGAAGTTGAATTTTTACTTTATTCAAGGATATGAAAATGCATACTACTTTCTTCAGCTGGCAGGGACAAAAAGGAGGGGGCCTGAAGGAAAAGCAGACGCTAAAGGACTGTAAGACCTTATGTACTTCTGCAAAGGAAAGTGCTTGGCTTCTATCAAGGGATCAAAATGTCATGCAAGATGCAGGCGTGGTTGATGCATGCCATTTCAAAGGGGAAAGATATTTGAACAGCATCAGGTTTAAGAAAAATAAATGAATTAAGATTATCCATGTGATGTTGTCATTGGTCATTGTAATACAACTTCAGGTTCCTTGGTAGTTCTTACTATATGAATGTACCAACTACAAAAGCAAGTCTTTTATTGTATCTGTGCAGCAAGTTATCTAGCATTCCTGAGTATACATTTCACCATTTAAAAAAATTATACCTTACATCTTTCATTTTGTTGGTTAAGTTTTTTGGCTTTTTCGGGTCTTGGCACCAAGAGTTTGGTTTTTGATTTTATACATATGTTTGGAAAGTAAACACCCATCTTTATTTGGAAGTGCCAGAATCTTTCTATATATGCCTCTTATTTTAAAAGTTTGTGTCTTGAGCTTAACAGATAAATATTTTTATTGTATGTAATGTTGGTTAGTTCAACCTTCTCCTGGAAATGCCCCACAAGTTTTAGGAGCTTTTCTTTTTGTAATAAACTTTGATATTATACTCACATTGAAATGTTGGCAGTAGTTAGCAAGTCAGATAATTTTAGATAAACATCCAAATGTGGAAACAGAATTTTATTGATGTGTACACTTGTGAACATATTGCAGATGATCATGTGTGCATAGCCATGCCTGTAAAACTTCTCAGTATCACTCTTTAAAAGAAAGCCCCCAGTGGCTGAAATTAATTTGTTTTCAAGTGCAAGTGTATGTGTTTGTGCAGCTACAGAAGAATGCATATTGTATCCACTAGGGGTTAGTTTACACAGAACACCCATCCATCAGTCTGCTTCCTTAGAAATGTTAACAGTTTGGCACTACTTTCTTTCCCTTAACTCTTAGCATCAATCCATGATATTGTTACAGTACATTACATGGCTTTTCGTCTGTGTCGTCGTATATTGCCACTGGGAAATGAAGCATAAAAAGGCTGCCATTAGAGCACATCATTAAATAAGGCTGTATGAATTCCAACTGTTGAACAATTGATCGGTTCCATTTTGAGGCAGAGATGTTTTATCCCTATTTGAGTTCTTTTAGTACAAAAAAAAAAAAATCCATGTTTTAGTGGTGCCTTTAATTTCCTTTAATTTTTCTTTTAGAAATTGTGCAGTATAATATCAGCCCCTATCTTGTAAAGGAAAAGATCAAAGCATACGAGAACTTATGTGGATGTGCTAAATGTGAGAAAGTTGGAAATTAACTCCCAAGTGCTGTAAGTTTTCTGAACTATGTGAAAGTAATTCATGCTGAGGGGTTGTTTTAAGATGCCCTCTTTTAGTTGGATGCAGAGCACAGTCATAATTGTTCAGTTAACTGCAGCAAGAAAGACTGGATATACCTTTCACAGCATTTTTTGGTTGTGCTGAAGTTGTTCAGTTATTATATTCAGTTTGCTAGTTCACTCATTTTGAAGCTTTGGCGTTTTGCAGTGGTATACTTAAGTTCTTCAACTATTTTTCTGGTAGCCTATTCCACAGACTGAAATGTGCATGTTGTAAGAGTAGAGCAACAAGAGTATATAGTGTAGACAGGCATGCGTACAGGTATGCTTAAGCAATGACTTTTCTGGCTTTTCTTTCTCTCCATGTTTGAACATGACCCGAGCTATCTATATCCTCTGGCTTTCACTTAGGTGACCCAATGTCACTACTTAGTCAATAGCAACAAAGTCAGTTGTACTGAATTGTGGCTGCGACATGAAAAAATAAACAGCTTCTTTCTCTGGTTGTATTTTACCATAGCTACAGTAACCAGCTAAGTCTGAGACAATCCAGCGTAGTCTGGCGTTGTTCGAAGGGTTGGATGGTGCAGGGGAGAGTTCACACCACTAGTGGTATGGCTAAAAAGATCTTTTCATGGTATGCCTGATTAAAGGAAATGAGCAGTAAAATTGAAGTGTTGCTGCAATAGACAAAACTGACTTCAGAACTGGACCCTAATTAAAACATTTTCCTTTAACAGAATAGTAGCTGAAAGGCATATGCATAGGGTTATATAATACATATAAAATGCTTATTGGGGGAAAAAAAAAAATCAAGCTATGATGTTAAGATTGGTACCTGATTTCTCTTAAGTTGGACCTGTCTTTGCATGTGTCTGGGATATAGACATCTGCCAACGGAATGCACAGAGAAGCCTGTGATTAGTTAAATACAGATTTTGGTGTTTAAGTAGTTTCTCTTTGGAGATGTTTTATATAGACCATTTTAGTTCAAATCTATGGGTTTTTCAGTACCTTAGAAATTTCTTCAATGCTGAAAATAAGAATTTAGTGTTAGACACCCATACGAAGAAACTGAGTTCAGGGAAGAGGGTATAGCTTGCCTGTAGTGCATATTATTAGTGGTGACACAACATTGATGCTTCTGTTTGAAAAACTGGGAACCAGTGCAACGTCAAATCAGCCTCTTCTATAGGTAAACATGTGATTAATGTCTTACATCACTGAATCATTAGTGTTTTGGCAGACATAGATAATATGTATCCATAAATGATTGTTTAACATAGCTCATAGACCTCAAATTTCCATCTCTGCTTTGGAGTAAGTGAACGTTCACCAAATTTAAATCATTCACCGAAGGATTAAGCTTCAAATATGTAATTTAAGCTAGACAAAAGGGATTTTCAGGTGTTTAAGTAGTCCAAATTAGATAGTAGCACTAAGGGTGACAAATGAGTCAGATTCCATACCACTAATGATCATTAGATCATTGTATACTGTTAGTTATTTTGTTGTGAAGCGTATCGTGACATTTTTGATCACGAAAACTGTGAATTGGGATTCTTGCTAGAATTACTGTACTTCAGAGCCCTAAATCCATCTTCTTTCATGCTGCATGGCAGTTGTCTTGTTGGGTTGCTGTTGAGACCCAGTGGCTCAAGAAATAATAGAAAGTAGGGAGCTAACAGAATGTTCTCTTTATTCTCAAAAATTCCAGCAAGTACTTAAGAATGTCATCTACCTGTCTCCTGGTGCTCAGAATGAGCTTATCACAGTAATTGGTCAAAGAGTGCACACCAGTTCTTTTACTAAAGTGAATAAGGTTACAGAGCTGCTGCTGCTCTCGGATACCACTATATCTTTGAAATATCCTTATATTTTCTTTCTTATTGGTATCATCAAATAGAAAAGCAATTCACAGTGGTAAAACAATGAGTATTGGAGTGCATTCTAATGGAATACTGTGTGTTACGGAGTTAAACTAGGTGATTTTTGAAGTAAATAGTTACCAGAGGCCTAATCCAAGCTTCATTACCAGTTTCTGCCTAAGTCATCATCAAACAGTAAAAATTGCTATAGAATCCTGTGACCCTTGCTTTGCCTCTTATGGCTGGGGGATGGGAGGTCCAAATATTAGTGTGCATTCTCAAGGGCTGTAGGAGTAGAAACATGAGCAATTTCTCACTGTGGGAGAACGTAAAAGCTGAATATATGTGAAGTAGTTTCATAATAGTCCTCCTGAAGCCAGTTGGATGAGTTCAAGTAAAACCACTGTGCTTTTTTGCTTTGTAAACTGGTCACCATTCAATTAGTCAAATTTGAACAGACAGTTTTCTTCTGAAAGCTGCAATATTTGTCTCTACTTGAATGGTATTCACAGAAAAAAACCTAAAGGTCTGCCTTTGGAAACTCTACCTGTTCTTGTCCAAGTAGGATTTGCAGTTCCTAGAACTAGCATTCACATAACTTGAAGGACAAAGTCTACATCATAGTATTCCTCCTGCTTTATTATGTTGATGCTTCCATTGATTTTTTTTTTTTTTTGCATATTCTCTCAAATGTATCATGACATTTTACAACAGTCAGAATTCTTTCACAGTTGCTCACTAAATAGCAATCCTTCCACAGTCTCCTGCTGGGTTGTTCTGCAATCCAGTCTTATGAAACCACATTCTGTATAAGAAGCTGTCTAAAGGAGGCTGCTGTCTCCTCTGAGGAGAGCAAATAGGCCTTTTTCATTAAAGACACTCTCTCCATTTCCTTACTAAGCCAACTCCTTTTTTTTAATCACTACATGCATGGCTTCATCTTGACTTGAAGTCAATAAGAAGCATCCCCTTGATTTTGGTGGTTGGGAATCAATTCCTGAAATTTTAAATTCCTGTTTGAAGGTTTGATTTCTTTGGAAAACTGTATTAATTTGGGTTAACTTGCCAGTAACCCTTTCAAAAACCTTCTCCCTGTTTACTCACCATGCTATGTTCATTGTCTGAGTTTTGTTTCCTAGCTATTTGTAAATCTATAGCAACAGCATAGGATTCTTCTCATGGAATCACTGTTTTCTCTTCAATATCTGATGTTTGTACACTTGAAGAGAAAGTACTGATAGAAGTAGTGATACACATTGGACATTCAGTCCAATGGTAGGCTATAATTTCCATCAAGCTTAATTTGAAAACAATTATGGGCACAGTGAAGTTCATGTGAGCTGGTATTTTTTGTAGCACTGGAAGAACTTTGAAGCTTGAACATCAACAATACTTGAAAAATAGTTGAAAGTTAAATACAAGTAATACTTGAAAATAGTTAGTCTTGAAAAACAGTTAATAGTGTTGCACTACTTGATGTAACGCAAGACCTAGAGAGTTGAGCTGGCTTGTGCAACGAGCCTGACTGAGCAAGCAAAATAATCTTTTAGACATGGGAAACAGGTACTACTTAAGGAGTCATGAAGGTTGGCACCATGGAGATGACAAAGCTGTAAGACGTGTTTTGTTACGGAAGGTGAAATACTGTTTGAAGTGGAAGCTGTATCTGTTGACCTAATCAGAAAAAGCAGCTACCTAGTCAACTTCAAGATGATTCTCTCTAATGAAAACTTCAAAGAGCCAGGAGGCCAGTTAATCTAGATCATTTAATAGTTTGGGTTAGAGCAAATTTACTTCAGATCATACTGAACTGAAGCTGTTGCAAAAAAAACTTGGAGGATGTGGGTCAATGTTTGATTGTATAAAAAACATTAAATATTAAGGCCCAAATCTTGCCAGTTAGGTACATGGTGACTAAATCTAAATGTGTGCATATATCTGAACAGTCAGATACAGGAATTTTCTTAGTAGTCCAAGCCTTTCCATGCAGAAGTTGCACCTACAGTATCAATGCAAATGACATGACGTGTACACTTAATTCTGAGCACTTGCCAAGAGGAATGCTACAGCTGGTAAAAGATTTTTATTATAAGTTAAAATAAACTGAAACTAAATAGTGTAATTGATCAACACACCCTGCACCAATGTTCTAATAATTCCCAAAAAAGAAACAAGATCTCTCCTGCATTTCCCTTGTTTTCTTTGTTGCTTACAATCTCTCCCATGCTCTGTATTCATGTTTCATGTTGTAGAAATTCCACACCTTTGTCTGCCTTCCAATCCAAAAACTGATAGGAATTTAGTATTCTTTCTACAAGCTACGTAATCCTGATGAGAGGTATTGAAATGTCTGCTTATCAATTTCTCCTTCCTGAAGATCTTCTATGTGAATGCCTCTGAAATTATACCTTGTTCTTCCAAAAATGACACATGAATCAATGATCTTAAATCAGTGACAAGACACTGGAACCAGGTGTTCTACTGTCTTTGATCTATTCTGAAACATTACAGTGCTTATGACACTATTTGTGCCTGTAAATGTCAAGAGGACCTGCCCATTTTGTCAGACGGTAGCAGAGATTATTGGTAATGTATCATGTGAGACTTTTGGCCTTATCTTCATTTTGACAAGAAGTTCTGTGAACACTCTGAAGCTGCAGTGTAATACTATCCAAAGAACGTTATTCTTTCTGTGAAATGTTGCGGTTATTAATGCTTGTCCCATAAACAATAAAAGTTATTGAAGCACGAAATACATTTGTATGAAAGTGCTCGTTGCTATGATATTGAGGCAAAAGGAATATATTCTGGATTCGTGGTGATATAACACTATTATGACTATTGCCTTTGTTAGAAGAACAAATATTAGCAGAGGTTAAAGGGAAAAGAGTGTAATTCAACCACATCTACAATGTATGCGAGGTATTTAAATTGAATCTTTATTTTCTCTGAACATTTCGATCTTTTGGCATATGAAAAGTAACTACCATATTTTTGACTGTATGGAAAGTTCCCCTTTAAGATTTAGAAGGAAGCTGCAGGAGAAAAAAAAAGATGGTCCATTGTTAAATCTTCAAAGAAAAAGATTCAGGGATGAAAGTAAAATTGAGATACAAAAGGTTTTTTAAGGTATTTAATGCTTCAAAATGTGGTTCTGGCCCCTGCCTACTGGCCAGTTTCAAATTTACTGTCTAAGAACTGACATTTCAAAGGTGATTTGGAAATGCTTTTTTTCCTGCATTAACTAATGTGGGGGCATATGGCCCTTTAGTCTGAACACATGGCACTAAAAATATACATGTGTGGAGTGCTTTGTTTCACAGAGTCACATTTTTCCTTTCGTTTGTTTCTGAAATCAAAGTTTTTGTGTTCTTGAAAAGACTGAGCCTGTGTAATGTCATGCTTTGAAATACTGTTCTCTTGACATTATAAGACCATGAAAGGTAGAACTTTGACTAACTGTATTATTCCTTCACCTTAAAGAGACATTGTCAAGTTTGCTAGGCTCTAAATATGACCCACCTAGTTTTGTGTCCTTTACCTCTTATTCTATTACAAAGCTTATTTGATTCTTTTCTACATACAGTGCCTCAAAGCTTGCTTTTCTTCATAAAATTAAACAAATAAAAATTCAGAAACTTATGTTTCAAGTGGCTTCTGCATAATTGGGATCAATGTAGGCAGGCAATTGCAGTGTGCACACTTCATTTCAACTGGCTAGTGCTTATCAAACAATGAGCAAAAGTGATTTAGAACAAGTTATGTCTTTTGATGTGTGGATATAGTGCTGATCAAAGTCAGTGATAGCCATTCATGCAAATCCCAGGACAGGCTTTGTCCCCATTAAAAATATATTCTGTTACAAGAATTGTCAGACAGCCCCCCTCCTTTTTAAGTGAAAATAATTTTAATTTGACCCCTTTAAATCACAAATGTAAACCAAAAAAACAAAATTGAGACACATACTTTTGTTTTAAAACTAAGTGCCTCCATCCAACAAAACTAAATCCCTAATGTTTTAATTACCTATAATGATCTCCTTCATAAATATCCTGTTTATTAAGGCCCAGAAAATGGTCTTACTGAAAACCATGCGCCACCTTTGTGCATAATAAAGTCAGTATGACACGTACAAGCATTGTTGTTCAATAGGTTCTGCAACTGTGAGAAGAAAAAAAAAAACCAAAAAACAAACAAACAAACAAAACCCCTTATTTTTAACCAATCCCATTGTCACCTTTACCTGAATATCTAACTGAAAGTGCAGTTTAGATCTTGGTGCTTACCTGAGTTCACTTAAAGCTGTATACAGCTGACAAATTGGGTTTTACTGATCAGAAAGTTGTAAAAGCTCACTTTTGTTCACGCTTGCTATACATTGAAAATGAATTTTGGAAACTTCATGTGATGATAAAACTCCTGGCCTAAGCAAAAACCATTTTCTGCCTAATAGTAACAGGAAACATGCAAGGCTTCACTTTGAAGTCCCTGAAACCCAAGGATCTGAATGAGTCTAAAATATCCAGAGTCCTGTATAACTACAATTATATACCCCAGTGTCTGTGGTACGCTTAAGGTCCTGGCTGAATATGTATTACATCAATGGTTAGAGAATACTACGCATTTCAAAAAATGTGCAAATGGGCCAATACATGGAATATTCCTTTCCCATTGCCCTCTTGAATAGACAGCCAAGAGAGAATTTGAGTGTTATTTGCCTCAGTGTTTTTTGTGAGCGTGCATGAGTATTGTGCTTGATGGGGGAGCTCCATGGCTTGCCAGATCTTTGAAAAAATCCCCTACCAGAGGGATGTGGATTAGGGAGTTGAAATAGATAGGCAGACAATTGAGAAATTAATCTCATTTCATAAATTACAGATTTACTCCCAGATTGCAGTGAGCCTTACCACAAAGTTTGGTGATGAATGAGGAAAAAGTAGAAACAATCTTCTTTGGTTCTACTATCTAAAATAAAATTGAAGTGACATTTTTCAAATGAGAATGCATTGTCTGCTGCTTTGTCTGGTTCTTTCATTTCAGCTTTGTTAGATCTTTTGTTTCTTTGATGCTCAGAATATTGCACCATTTGGCTCTAAAACCTACATTAGAAGAGCATTAATTAAAGGCAGACACAGTGCAATGGAGACACTGTTAAAATTATGCTTGAAGGTACAATGTAATTAATTTTGTACAAGCGAAACATAAAAGAGAGAATGAAACCAGAGGAAATAGCACCATATCCTCACAAAATGATAATGAGAAATACAATTACAAATCAGACAAAATATGAAAGGACATATGGAATAATTAGACTTCAAGAAAGAAATCAAAACAAAGGGTAACCTGCTAAGTGCTCATAAAAATTAAGTGAAGAATGTATAACTAATATTCAGGGTTCTTGGGTTTTGTTTTGGGATGCTTTTCTGTGGAGTGTAAGACTTGTATTAAGTACCTGCCAGTAACATGAGGATGTAAATTTTACATCATAATTTCCTGAGAGGTATGTAAAGAATTGAGTATATAGCTTCACTTAAGAACAAGTTCTCTGTTATAAGCTTTCTAAGAAGATAATGGGTTGGGATCTGGGTTATGGTTCCCACGTTGAAAATGAGGGCACATGACAGAATTACAGTTAATTATGTCTGTATAGTAGAAGAAAAAGGCTTTAGGAAACTGCTTTATTTTAATTGGTCATTTTAAGTAACAATTAAACTTTTGCAATTCTTTTTAGAACCTCTGTGGTTCACCTTCAGTTGTGAGTGTTCTTCAGTAAAGCAGTTTAAAAGACACAAAAATGTGGCTTGAACATTTATCCTGTACTCCAGAGTTTAACTGAAGCCAGAAGTTTCCTAAGGTCTATGATGGCAGTCTTTTAAGTTTAGCATAAAGCAGCATAAAACAGAATGAAAGATTATTGTATGTTTAAAGATCTCTGTTGCATGTGATGAACTTGTTTTGATGGCTGGTATTGCAACATTATTGGTTCGTCTGCAGAGCTTTCATTCCAATTGTATGGAAACTGGTTTTATGTTGAGATGACCATTAATGTTACCAGCCATGGGAGGACAATACCACTTGCGTATTAGTGGGACCAGTTTATAGGTGATTATAAAAGCCTTTGTTTTCTTCTGCTTTAGGTTTAAACAAATAATACAATAAAAATATCAGAACATTGTTCCACACAAACACCCACACCCATTTGTGTGGTGGCACAGCTTAGCTCCGTTAAAAGTTATGCAACATATGGGCTTCTGTCATCTGGGAGAAGGCAGTGCTACTAGAAATTCTTCTAGCAAGTGGTTCAGTGTTTCTATTGCTGATGAACAAACATAGTAGATGTTTATAATGATTGCGGGAGAAACCCTGAAACTTCTTTTAAAACATTGTATAGATTTATAGTACATTATTTTTCTGAAGACTCTCTAGATTATAACTTCTTGCCAATTTCAAAACTTTCCAAAATGTGGTACCTACATAACTAGATTCTAATAGTTGGGGGTTTTTCATTTTAAGTTGGGGTTCCTCTTTTTCATTGTCTGTCTGGATAAGTCAGTTGATTTCTGTCCTTCAATTCATCAGAACCAAAATTAAAAATGGCCATTAGGAGCCAGCAGGAAGGATTTGTAGGTGAAGATCATCAGCCAATGTATTGCGCAGTCCTCCAGCTGTGGGTTAGAAAGGTGCATACTGTTTTCTCCAAACTAGCAGTTGAATAACAGCATTCCCAGGTGATCTAGAAGGCTTCTTAGAAGAGTGAGATTGTTAATTGCCCACAACTTGAAACTATGCACAAAAAAGCAAAATTGATCCCTGTGCAATGTTATTGGCCTTTCTACATTTCTAAAGCTTTCTTAATTAGCCACAAACTCCCGAGCTTGAAAGCAATGTAATTTATAGCATAATAATGCCTTCTCTGTTGTGTGCACTTTATCATTTATTGGGTTTTTAAAGAGTTTTAAATAAATCCAAATCCATTATTACCCTTTTTTAGTATTATATAGCACAGTGCAATAAGCTCATTTAAATTATGTTATTTACAAGATGGTCTGTGTTTTGCAGCAATGCAAAGGACAATATAAGTTTCAAAACAGAGTATGTTTTAAATTAAAACACAGTGAACTCTTTCCAGTGTATGTAATTATATTGACCAGTCCATATGTTTTTCTCTGAAATGTCGAACCACACAATTTCAAAATCAAACTAAAGGAAAAATACGTAGTGCACTCTTTGGCCTCCATGGCAAAACTCTTAACTGTTACCATGCAAAACTGTCTGATTAAGAGGAGGGCTTAATGATCTATGGTATACAGTAAAAATCTGAAGATCTTTGATCTCGTAAGTTGTCTATTTTGTTACGATTTGCAGAAAATTGTAGGAAGATAGGAACTTCAGAAGGGCAGAGAATGTTCACCTATTAATTTTTATAACAACTTTAGAGACAACTCATTTAACTGAAGTTTAATCTTTATTCCAGCGTCAGGACTTTCTACATTGTCTGCTATAGTAATTATCAATGTGTTGCTAGGCAGTTATTTTTCTTAAAAGATCTCTTTCAAAGTTGATTATTACACCCATAAAAATTGTCCAACTAAGTAGCATAACCCTCCAAGATAATATACTATTTACAGCTTATTTCTACAAATATGCTTCTGTTGTTTGGATAAAACATATGTAGGAAATTGATTCTCTGATTCACTTCAGTTTACAGGATTTTTATTAAGAGAGAATTTTGTCTCTACCAATTAATCTTTGCAAATTTTTTTCTCTGCTACATGAATGCTCATGGAATTTTGATAACAAGTAGCTCTAATACATTGCTTCATGAAAGAGCCTTTTAATCTGTTATGTTTTACACTATTTCCCTGAAGAAACCTGCTGAATTTCAAAGCAGTTATGTTTTAATGCCATACAGATAATGTTTTGAAGGGTAAATATATTTTGCTACTATTAGCTATAGGGGAATATCTCTTCCTAATAAAAACGGTGCTCTTAGTGTTGCACTAAGGTTTTACAGACAGGTTGTGGAAAGTTATGTGAAAATCTGGTCTTGTGCAAATATAATCAGAAGGGCTGGATTGCAGGGGAGCATGCCTTCACCCACCTCTCCATTCCAGCTGCATGCGAGAGAGATGTATTTTGCATAGCCTGTTGGATTACACAATAAAGGAAGTTAGCTTAAACAGCCCTGTAAAATTACACCTTTCTTCATTGCCTCTAGCCTCCTGAATGTGCTAGTGCTCCTATGTCTGCTGCTATCGTGGAATCTGAGATGCAGAGGATTGTCTCCATATTACAAAGCTGAGGCAGAGAAACATGAAAGACCCCTCATGACTTCAGAGCCTCTTTTGCATAGCAGTGTTAAATTCTGGCCCTCTGAATATATGAGTAATGCCTTTACAACCGAATGATTCTTTTTGTCTTCATTGCGATTAAGCTTAGAAACAGTGTATAGCTGCATGCAAAAAACCCCAGGTATTTCTTTACATAACAAACCCATAATATTTTGAAAGCCTGATCTACTGTAGCACTTTGGAGTAGATGAGCAAGTGTTGTTGCACCTTGTAATTTTAGCTTCTGGCTCAGGCAATTAATCTTTTCCTGTTTCGGCAATCTTACAGTTATGGTAACAGACTTTGCTAGAGAAGAATTTCCAAAGTAGACTACTTACAAAAAGTAACTGCAGAAAAAATATTTTCATTATTTCTCATTAAAGTAGATGCTTGTGATTTTTCCTATCCAGTAAGGAAAATCCAGTGTGTCCAGTGATGAGGGCATGGCAATGAAAGCCACACAATTGCAGCTGATGGCATTGTGTTTATCCTAATTCAGTTTTTCAAGAGTCCATGCCCAGTTGCTAATGCAATTGTGTGATGTCTTGTAGAATTCTTACAATGACAGTTTTCATTCATCCTCTTGAATTAACACAAAATGAGTGCTAAACAAACAGCAATATTATTGCTGCGGTTGAATAATATACTCACTGAAGCAGCTGCTAAAGGCAGTGTCAATGGGGAAGGTATATCAAGCACAGTACTCAAAATTTACTGTAGTCTGGTCTCAGTTGAATTTTTCACTTCATTTGCAGAAATATCCTTCACAGAAATCAGTTATGTGTCTTCAACCAACATTGCAGCTTGTTTCAAATTAGGTTGTGGTTGTGGCCACCTGTCATTACACTGCCAGCTACTATTAAACCATCAAAGCAGCATTTTAGTTGCTTTGATGTAGACTGGAATTGTATCTACTGCTGAATGATGATTAGATTAAATGTTACAAATGTATCCAAAGGGAATAGAAGCACTAGTCTACTCTTGATCCACCACAATTTAATTTTAAGTGTTTCCTTATGTTTCTATTATTGCTGATGCATTCCTTAGTATTTATACATGCTAGTACAGCAGAAGCAGCCTCTTGGAATATCATTAGAAAGCTGCCATTAACAAAGTCTGTCCTATTAATGTGGTGTTTCATCCATCACAACTTCCAGAAATAGATCAGTAGAAAAGATAAAATGGGATTTTTTTTTTAAATTATTATTATTTTTATTCCTGGAAAGACTAGCTAAATCAGAAAGCTGTATAAAGTGGGTAGCAGAAATGTAATTTCCCTCTTTTTAAATTAAAGTCTGTTTTTAAATAGATATGGAAAAAATACAGAAGTAAAGTGAAATTCTTTTGTTCAGGTTTGGTGGAGAAGTCTAGCTCCTACTTGAGACTACATTGGCTACATTCGTGCCATGCTTGGTCGGTTAATATTCAAGTATGGTATTTAGGCTTGGCCCCAGGCATCCATTTTATCCTTTGACAGTCTGAGCGCCCTCTTGCCCACAGGTCACCTTATATCAGACTCCTTTTGAGGATGCTAGGGTATCCAGAAGGGTTGCTCCCATTGACACTTCCTGGAAAGGGAAGACAGAGTAACTAACAGCTCAGACTTTCCACAGAATAGATAAGCATGTCTGAAAAAATGGACCAAATGTCAGATGTACCTCAGGTTTCCTCTACAGGATATCAACAGCACAGCCCCAGAGCCACCTTCCAGTACTCCTACACACAGGTAATGTAGACAAGTGGTATTCTGTCTTTGAGACAGCCTTGGAGGACAGCACTTCATAGTGTATAATGGCTAGATCTAATCTCACTCCATTGTCTTCATCAGAACACTGATTTCGTGCCTTTGGAGTTATTAAATTAACCAGGAAAGTCCTTACTGAACTTCCTGGGTAAGGTCCCCAGAGGAAGGTACAGACAACTTCTTTCAGGGAACACTGGAAGAGATGGTTTACTGGCTAAGTGTAAAATGTAAACCAAAAGCTTAAGTGTAAAACAAGACAATAGAACAGGATACAGGAACAATGCAATCCTAATTAACACAATAAGCATTGTTATATCAGCATGTGATTGACCTGAACAAGACCAATATTTTTAGGCAGTAAGTCTTGACCAGTATTTCATATTCAGATTTTTGCAATAATCTTAGGTTCTTGTAGTTATTAAGGCAGATTGCTGAAGTTTTCCCCTAAATCAGTGTATACAAATCCTTTCCGTTTTCAGATTTCCAGGTTTTGATAACAATTCAGTCAGGAATTTCAGGATCACTAAAATTAGAGTTAGCTGTGCTGTTTTGCCACTGGTCCGTGTAGTACTAATGACAGCAGACTTTCTGTACGTATGTAAATTGCTCTTGGATTCACTTCCGTTGTATAGATTTTGAGTGCTATCCACTAATTCAGACTGTCAGGGGAATCCTTTCTAAAAAATGGAGCTTACAGTTGCTATCATTTCAATGGATTTTTACGTATTGTTTACCTGCAGAATTGTATGGTGATGTCGTGACAGTATATTCATACAAGATGCCTTAACATGCCTGGAGTAATGTTGGTAGCAGTCAAAATAGTAATACTTGGACCATTGTTATAGGAAGCAGAAGTGCTGAGAAGAGCAGTTATGTTTCAGCAGAAAACATCTTTTCCCTCATTGTGTGAAATTTTCCCATTTTTAGGGCAAAGAAAATGGTCTTTGAAAAATTTGTGGCTACACGGAGTAAGAACTTTTATGAGATGCATATGAGAAATCTGGGTTCAAGGCATAGATTCAGACAGGGATTTGAACCTTTATCTCATATAAGCACCTGGTAAGTTTCTCTGTCCCAGAGTAAATACTCAGCTTCTTATAAAGTAAGAAAAACTTCAACAGGAGAGATTGAAAGAAATGCACTTTAAATCCTAGTGGTGAGACTCATACACAAGTGTAGACCACAAAACATTGCAGGAGAGAATTATTTCAAATCTGAATGGTTCTGACTAAACCCTCCACACCACTGCAGTAATGAAAAAACAATTTTTACAAATTAGCTTTCATAGTAATAAGATAGTTAAACTAACCAATTCACAGAAGCAGCCTTTTAGCTGTTCCAGAATTGGTTTGTAACACAAAAAAACCAAACCAAAACAAAACAAAAAAACCCAACAAAACAAACAAACAAACAAAAACCACCCACAAAAAAAACCCACCACCAAATCTCATCTGAATGTGTATTTGCTATTTATTTGAGCATATGTCTAGACCCTGACCATGGTCTAATAGTTCATGTCTTCCTAGAAAATATAATTCAAAACTGGATGCTGTCAGCTCCTTCTTCTGGGAGCACTACCTGTATCCGGGTTAATGGAAAGACAACACCCATTAGTAGCTAATGCTGGACTTGATGCTTTTAGCAGAAAATCAGTCTGAGATCAGAGCCTGCAAACATCTGGCTTTTTGTTTGAGGAGAAATTAATGTTGTATAATTATGGAAGGGCAAAGATCCAAAGAGAAAAAGAGAGAAGAAAAATATTACTATAATGAAATGTCTGATGCTGCATGATGCATTTCCTTTTAGATAAGCAAGAACATTTTTAAGCTCAATTTCATGTTTCAATGTTTCTGATTTTCAACGAATTGCAATAATACAAAAAAAGGTTAAGTATAGGCTTCAAATGAAGGCTGGTTTTATGATTAGGAGTATAGAAAAGACAAATATGTTTTTCTCTTGTTTGTTTGTGGCTGATTGCAATAAAATGTAGACACAGAGCTATTTCTATTTAGACATTTTCATTTTATTTTCTACAGCAAGAGTCAAGTGTATTTCAAATCACCCTTCCAAGTAGCATATCTACATGATGTTCAGCAAGTGGTAACATTTTAATTGTGGTAGGTCATGGAAATCTTTCAAAATGATACATGAATAGGGCTATGCAGTTCATGCTGTGATTTCTCTAAGTGAATCTTCTCAATTGAAAATGGATGAATTTAAATTGTGAAAAATTAAGAATGGTCATTGACATCAATCTAGCTTCAAACTAAGTGTTCATGATTCAGTACAGTCCAAAACAGTGTGGACACGATATTTAGGGGCTAGATGAACTGGATTTCACTGAAACCTGTTGAAGTCTTGTAGTTGACTTCAAAAGGATTTGGAATGGTTATCTTGTAGTGAAGCATGTAAACGTATATCTCAAACACGCTGAAGTAAAGATATGATTTTACACAATCTTTGTGTAAGCAGCCTGCAGTGGGGTGCGTCTTTCGTGAAGGTTTTCAATGCCTAATTCATATGTGAGAGGAGCCTTTGAGAAGCCCTATCATTATTTGTTTTGTAGAACTACATGGGAACTGAAATTGTAAAGTTGCATTTGCTTTTGAGAAGAATAAACTTAGGAAAGTTAAAATATGTATTCTACTGAAAAAATGTGTGGCAAAACCTCTCACAATTATGTATTTAAAAGGACAGGTGTGAGTTTAAAGTAGTTAAAACTTATAAGATTAGAGATTTTAAAAATAAATTACCTCAGATTTTCTTAAGGTCTATGTAAGATTGCCATCAAATATTTTTCTTTACAATAAGAAGAGATAAGTAAATTCCAGCCGCAAAACTTACCCTGTTTACATTATCCTGAGGTTACAAGAAATCTCAAATGATAAACGGTAAGTTTTGCTGCAAAGGTTTAAAGATAAATGTTAACTGCTGTTACTGTCTTTTCTACATAGTGAGAAGCTTTAGTCTGTTACTTATGCAAAGGATAATGATGGTCCCCATGGCTCCCCAGGGCAGATTTGCATGGTGTACTAGATGACTGATTTTGTGCAAAAATATCAAAAACCCAGGTCTGAAAACATCTCCACCACTCTATCATTGAAAGGAATAAAAACCAAGCTGTGTTTGTCCTTAAATTATGGTGAAACAATGCATTTCTCCGCACAGAATAGGTTTAGTAGACCCACTACTGGCAATTGTTGCATGTGGGCATGAAGCTAATGAGCAGTGTATATGAAGGACCTACTAGTGACTACCTCTTTCCATAGAGACGTATGGAAGGCAAGCAAGGGTATATGAAGTGTTTCTCACGTATTCCAGTGTGGCAGTCAGGCTTCTGTTCGGAGAAAGCATCTAGTTCAGCTAGTGGTGGCAGGTGGTAAAGATATTTAACATATGCATATATATTTTATACCAACCACAATGGGGACCAATCTTGGTGCCTGAACTTAGGAGCTACATCAGTAAATAATAAGCAGTATCCCCTGAACTCACCCAATCTTTAATATGGCTCTGTTCTGCTAGATGCTCTATTTTAACCACATAGATGGTTCATCTGTGTTTTCAAAATAAGTAAATATGTAAGAAAATGAACAGTTAGTCAGTAGCCCTAATCCAATGGGATTTCAGTATTTATGTAATTTGCAGCAGGAAAAATAAAAAGTAGTTCATTATTTTAAACAGGAAAAATAATGTCTCCTTAATGAGAATTTAGGTGAGCATTCATTTCCTTCATTGCATTTACTTTTCCTGTATAAGTCTGGTATCTATGGCTCAACCACTGCTGCAAATAAGGGTATCTGATACCTGCGTTTTAAGGTAAGAAATTCATTGTTTGCTCCTCCTCATTTTCACTTCAGAAGAGAAAGTTTTTTGAGTTTCTTTTCACAAATTTGATACCATAATAATATCTCTTTGGATAGCTCCAGTCTATTATGTCCTTCGCTTTAACAGTCAAACTCAGCCTTGAACAGTTTATTTATTACCCATCAGCAAAGCTTACACAAGTGTTGAACTGAAGTGGGTATATTTTCTCTCACTACAGAAATCTTCTGCTGTACTCGTCATTATTTGAAAAGTGTAGGCTCACCTTGGTGTGCTAAAACCTTCGCCTGAATGACTCTTTTCTACAGCAAGCAGTGAATGTATGGTATACTTGAAATAATGGTATTTAACAACTAAAATATTAGATGCTGTGAAGGCAGAGAATGGAAGGAGAGTGTCCTGGTTAAATGAAATGTTAGCATAAGAAAGATGGCTCAGAACAATGGAAATGTTAGGAGTTTCACAGTATGCTGCTCACATTGTGATGTAAAGCTTCCTTCTTACACATCAGAAGTAATTCTGGTTGTCAAAAGAAAATGTGTTGCCTAGTAGCTATGGGACAGTTGTTCATGAGAGATGCATGGGATCAGCTGTTGAGCTTTCTTACCCTTTTCTGGGATAATGTGGATTTCTTAATTTGATGTGATCTTTGCTATAAAATGTATTTCATTTTTCTCACTTTGGCTGGGAAAGACATATGAAAGAAAAGGACCAAGTAGCTGGACTTCAGTAGTGGGTCTGTCATATTGAGTTCATCATGCTTTAGGAGAGCTAAACCCACTAAGAATAGCCTGCTAAAACTAGGGAATTTCAAGTTATTAATCAATAATGGGAGGAAGAAAAGGCTTATTATCCACAAACAATGGAAATGTGCATAGGCTAGGCATAAAAAAAAGGATTTGTAATAGCTGGACAATAAAAAAACAATGGGTTGTCAATTTTAAAGCATGATAATGAACAGAAAAGTAACTATAAAAATGATAGCTTAGTGTCTTGTATTCATTCCCTGTCAGTGACCTCCATATCAGATCTATAACATTTACAAGTCAAATTTTTGTGACAGTTGTACAAACTGAAATATACATCTAAAAATTAAGGTATATTCTTCCTGCTTCATATTTGGATTGATGCACAAAGTGAAAAGTGCATCTTTGTGTCATTTTTTGTTTGCTGTGGTAGAAAAGGCTGATTTTTTTCTTTTTTTTTTTTTTTTTTTTTTTTGGTAACCAGGTTACAAAAGACTGTAAAACCTGGAAGGTTTTTGTAATCATTAAAACTGGAAGTCAGAATACAGAGTCTAACAACAACTGGGTAGAAGGGACCAGAACATGTATTTTAATTGCCTCACAGGAGCAAAACACTAATCAAATGTCCAGTTGATATAACTGGTTCTATTTACATCTGTGTCTGTTTAAAACTGTTTTGGGAGATCATCTATAAAATCTTAAAAAAAAAAAAAAAAAAAAAAAAAAAAAAAAAAAAAAAAGAGAGAGAGAGTGCCAGAAGATTCAAGTGTTAGGAAATTTGGAGACTCAACTCCTAAGGATTTTGATGCCTGCTTCTTCAGGAGATCTGAAGCCTGAAAGTCTCCAGCTACATTGTAATGATCTTCAAATCAGTAATGCTTTTCCCCCTGTCTTGTTTTAGACATTTTTACCACCTTGCATATTATAAACTGTTCATTTTTGTTCACAGAAACCTTAGATTATAAATAGCAATACTCAGCACTTTTACTTCGGAGTAAATTGTTGGGGGAGAAAGATTCATAGCAATTTTAATCATATTGTCAAAACCAGAATAAGCTAATGTATCACGTTGAGAGTTTTTTCCAGTTTTATGACATAATTACTTGTGTATTAGGCCCACAACAAAAATAATAGCTCTGCAGTAACAATGTTTTTAAAACTTTATTAGTACTGTTTGCCTTAAGATAAAATGAGTAATTACCAGCCCATTAAAAACTGACAGGTAACCAGTTACAAGGAAGACATTGTCAAGTTATTTCAGCTAAGTAAAATCAATCTTTCACTGTTATTCTTAATTAATGTAATTCCAGCTTGGCTCTTATGTAAAGCTCATTTGGAAATCAGAAAAAATAAGCCTTGCAAGAGAAACAATACTGCTATACTGTAGAGCATTTTGCAACTGAATAGTTCATAGTTAATTGTTTATGGCCATTCATAATAAGATGTAAGGCATCAGATGACAAAAGTTTCTGAAAATCTTCCCATTTTATTTAGGCCCTATGTACAAGTTCGATTTTTCAGAAGATCTGGCTGCATGAGTAGATTCATGACTGAGGGCCGCCAAATTCTAAAACTTTCAGAAATTTGGTGTTCGATTGTGGTGGGTTTCCTTGATTCTGAAAGAACTAGAGACTGGAAATGAGCTGCCACTAATGTGTACCACATCATCAGTGACTTCAGTCCAAATTTGCAGAAGTAGTCACTGATTCTGCTTCCAGCTTTCATACTGATGGACATCTACTTTTGTGATGAAAATAATGTGACTCCAGAATTCACTCTGAATGCCTAATGCACATGCCTTAATGTCTAATTTTCAGTACCTATCACAACCGTAAACTACTTAAAAATGGAGCTAAATTAATTCATAGCTAAGTTGTCATAAGTATGAAGATACAGTCTGTGTCTCTTCCAGTGGAAGTTTATGCTTTATTTCTTGCCCTGAGTTTGTTTTCTTTGAAATGTGTTTTATAGTATCTAGAGTAATAAACAAGTAAACCATATCTCATTTCTTAAATGCTGGAAAACTGAATATTATTATTATAAAATGGCTTAAAAACCTAATCTGGTCATTTTTATGTAAACAAACTGTTGCCTGCACTTGCATGGAAGGGCCAGGCATTTAACTGGATGGAGGAATGAATTATTTAATGCCATGCTTGGGTAACGGTTTCAACCCTACACAGCCTGCAGAGTGCACTCAGAAGAAGAGAGGTCTGCTAGGGAATTGTGGCACAACGGTCGAATCACATTTGGAGCTTACTTAAGGTTGTCAATGAATATTGCAGCACCATGGATGCAAAAGAGCATTACCCACTCTGGTATGCAGAGACTTCACAACTTATTGGAATAAGTAGAAGAGCTACATGTGCAAACTCAAAGATGATTTTACTTTGTTTCTCATGGAAAGAAAGTAGTTATAATGGTGGACTCTAGGCTGTAGTAGACTTGGTGAATAGGTAGATGTTGGTATAACCAGAAGCACTTTTCGTAGGACAGCAAAGTGATAATGTACATGTAAAAGGTTTATGCTTGAAGGGATTAACTCTGTTTTTTAATATAAGCTCAGTGATCCTCTTTCACAATATATTAGATGTACAGATAAAAGCATTTAAATATTTTGGCAACCAGTGTGAGTCTGCTAAGACTTTTCAATCGGTATTGCTACTATGTTGTTACATTGTATGTTAACTAATGTAATTAGTATAATGCATAGTCCATGATCTTCACAGCAGCTAATTAACAATTTTGGGATTATATGGGAAAATATTTGTAACTTATTTTGTCTTTCCTTCTCCCCTACCCCATGCAATGCTGATGCGTTTGCTTGTTGCACCATACTCTTTAGCGCTTCTCTTTATTCTGTTGTTTTACACAGCACCACCTTCAGTGAATCCACTAGGTCTTCTGTGATGTAGTATATATCATCGCTAGGAAGCTTTCTCTTCAAAATAATTATATTCATGGATAACTGTTTATTTTCAGAGACTGTTCCATATTGTGTCTCCTCACCCCCAATCTAATTTTATTTTGATGGACTAGAATATCAGCCATGCTGTTCTCATGCCTGAAGTTAATGTATTCATTAGTTATAATTGCTTCCAACGTGTCCTCACCAATCTTAGTCTTCTGGTTACTTAATGATTCTGATTGGATGTTCAACACTTTTATCTGGGTTAATTTACTATTCATAGTACAATGATGGATTATTCATTTTGTTACCCAGATTACAACTGTAAATGGAGTTATACATCATCAATGAGAGCACCACAGAATCATTTAGCTAAAAAATGCCTTCTAGTTATCTTGAAGCAGCAAATATAGTCACATAAAAACTTTGTGGCTGGCAGTGCTTCCTGCCCAAAGATGGCTGAATTCATTAGCCTGCTATGAATTGCCATAAAATTCTGTAAATGCTACTTTTAAACACTGTTTTATGTGCCTAAGTGCACATGTGTGTGTACAAATTACGTTGAGGGAAACTTAATAAAATGTAAAACTAAGTGAATGGTAGTAGGGAGTTTATAAAGGGCAGTGGATTGGAGCTTAGAACTCTCAAAATCTGTTCAATACTTTGGTGGATTTAAGGAGTTGAAAAAAACATTATAAAACCTTTAGATTGGAGCCACAGAAGGAAAGATACTTCAAGTCTAATATCTCTATTGTCATTAGTGTAACAAGCCCCGAGGCTATCGTAGTGCTGGCAACTGATCTATTAAAGGTATATATCAGACTTATTCTGAACTAATCTATATTGGGTTTCAGAGTAATATGTGAGCAACTTTATAAGAGAGGTAACCTGTATTTTGCATGTATGTTTTGGCATTTCTTGCTATCAGAAATATCAAAGCTCTGTACTTAACTGTAGAAGATGGTAAAATTGTGACGTTTGTTTATCTTCATGAATGATTTCTTTTTTTTTTTTTTGAGATTGAAGATTTTATAGATTGAAGTAAGAAAGAAACTAGTTGGCTGCAAGGTCAGGCTCATATAAATGTGACCCAGGCACTTTTGAATCCAACTTAGCTTCTGTGAATTATGCAGATTAGAGTTAAGCGAGGAGTGACAGAACAAACCAGTGAAACATGCCAAGCTAGTGGATAAATTCTTATTGGTCCTGCACTGGGAGTGCCATTGAACTTCAATCTTCCAAGAAGTTTGAATGTCCAAAAAAGAGCAAAGCATATTGATTATAATGTAAAAAAAAAAAAAAATCCAACAACATCCCCCCCCCCAAAAAAAACCAACAAACAAACAAACAAAAAACGCACAGAAAATTTTAGTAAGTGAGAAGACACTAAATAAAAGAGCTCATGTCATGGGGTGTGATTCACATTTCAAAGTATTTTACAGGCCTTCTCCACTTCCAAATTGTGTAGAAAGGGCTTAGTGAAGGCCTTACATTTTGAAAGTAACTTCCATTTAACCCAAGCCCTTCCATGTGATGTCTGTAGTCTACCTGTGTCACTACTTTAATTTTTCTGCTGTTGCTGTTTGAGGTGAGATTCACAAGCTTCTATTCATTCATGATTGAAAAAACACACAGCGGGTCTCATTGAGATGAAAATGATCAGCATCTGCTCAAGAGTCCAGTAGTCATCTATTGTTTGAAGTGCTATATCAAACAGGAGCCAAGAGCTGGGCAACTGTGGTCACTGACGATAATGCAAAGTCCTACAGAGGCAGTATCCAAGGCTTAATATGAATTTGTGCTGTTCACAAGTGTGCAGAGAGATAAACTTCTTTGAAAGTCAGTGAGCACTCCAGCAGCCCTGTGTCAAAGTTACGTTGATGAGGGAGGGAATAATATTAAAATAGGTGAAGTGGTCAAACCAGAAGAATAATTGTGTATATACCCTACAAATGAGCTACTCTCCCTTTGGGGAGTAATTATTATCACAGAATGAATTTCACTAGATTTTAACTGAAGTAAATGTTCTATTCTGTATTTCCTCAGTTTTAATTGAAGAAAAATAACTCATTATCTTCAGGAAAGAATTATTATCAAGAATCAACAGACAGACTTTTTTCCCAGCTAATGACCCAAAGGAAATTCAGGGCAGTCAGTATGATATCTAGACATTATTTCATGTAGTGTGCAAACTGAGTAAACATTTCATGGCCAACAGGTTTCTTGTCATGATTTATCAAATAATTATCAACAAAAGTTAGAACTTCTTGCTATAGGTTTAATTCATAAGCGGATAGTTCCGGTATATTTGTAACTCCCTAGGGCTTTTTTGGTAAGATAAATTTTCATTGAGTCCAAATAAAATGAATGTTGTCTGATGGATATTTAAATATGCTAAAAGATGTACTTCAAATACATGAGACACAGGAACTTTCAACAGGATTTGCAGCTATAATGTGAGATACATCTTGCATTCACTCATGGTCTCATGTTCTAAAAACGTGGGAAAATTAGACCTCATGTCTACAGATAACTTCAGATTTATGCTATTCTGTTAGCTCATTTTGCATTTTAATTGTAAACACAAATGATATCCAAGGAAGGCAATAGCTCTACTATATATTTGCATGGTTCTTAGCTTTTGGGGATGTTGGTGCTTAAAATGAAACATTTATTATGATATATGTATCAAATAAAAATACTGGACAATCATTGTAATTAGGAAAATGTCCCAAAGGAAAAGAATATTCTGTCATTCAAAACATGCTTGCCTTTCCCTCATGAAACATACTTCAGTCATTTTGGCTGAAGGAATATGGGGAAATTTGAGTAGCTAAAGATGTAGTTACAAAAACAGAAACTTAGGGAATTTTTCAAAATCAGGAAATCAGCACAAATAAGGAAAAGGTGTCTCTCTGTAAACTCTCTGCCAATCCATATTTCCTGGCCTCACACTCTTGTACATGAAGTATTGATTATATGCATTTCCCCTAAAACCAAGAGCTAGAAAATGGAAAAACTGAGATAGTATATTTCAATATGCAACTTCAAAAATTGTGGGACAAAGGAGCTCCAAGGGAAGCCATCTTTTAATTAATAATTCTGAATAAATAATTTATATTTTACTTCTTGAAGGCTCATTGCATCACCGTTCTATTCAGAAAACTGTATTGATTCTTTCATATACTTCTTAAATGTTAGCAGGAAAACACTACTCAGAAGATGAGTATTTTCATTTAAAGAATCCTGAACCCCCTCTCAGCTATTGTGTACATAGGCATCGAATTTCTTGAATTCCCACATTCTGTAAATATCTGAGCATTTGCACCCACCTTGTAGAACAGAAGCATTTCCTCCTACTGATTCACAAGCTCAAACCAGATGATCGCTATGGTTCCTTTTCTCCGAAGACCAGTGAGAGTATGAAGGAAGAATTGGTAAAGACATCACTGAGGAACGGAGAATTTTTAAAAGCTTTTCCAAAGATGCATAAATTTAGCATTGAACAGATGTTCTAAAAATTAAAAAAATACCCTCATTAATCCCCACTTCTTAATGTCCCCTTTCATGCTTGCAAGAGTTCATGCATTTAATTTATTCTCCAATGTCATCAATTTTCTTCAAAGATGTATTTCTTTAATTAAAATAGTTATTATAGCTGTCACTGATGCAACATCATCTTTAAGTTCCTCTTGGGTAGCATTTACGGCTGAGCATTCATTGGAAGTATGACTGTTGTCACTTTGGCTTTGGAATCTTGTAGCATTCTGGGACCATTTCAGTGCCTTTGCAAGTGAGCCTATGGGGAAAAAAAAAAAATGCATAAAGGAAGTCTTTCATTGCTACACTTCCAATTAAGTGCTGTAGTTTTACCTGCCAGTTGGTGAGTGGAAACAATAATTTGATAAACGTATGGAGACGTGGTAGAAGGCAGTGGGGGAAAGTAGCAGCAGAGCTAAGGAAGTCCCAGAATTTAGAAGTGTTCTACTCTGACCTGATATCAGGTCCTAGCTATTTAGCAACAAAATAAACTATTTTATTTTTTTATTGAGTTTCAAGCTTGTGGGATCTGAATCTCTTCTTGTAATGTAAATTAGGAATAAATTGGGAGTAACACTATGGTAGCCACAAATAAAGTAAGCTAATGGCTGCATCGTTGGGTCACACTGGCATTTTGTTCTCTCTGAATCCAGTGGTCAAATGTGTTTGTTACTGAGAACTGGATCAGGCCCTGAATCAGCATAACACATAAAACTCTGCAAGACACAAGAATTGATCCAGACAGTAAGGGGAAGCAAGTGTAGTGTAGAATATCTTTTGCCACCTTTGGAGACTATTTTGAAAGAGGGTGTGGAAAAATTCTCACAAAAATCTCTAGCAAGCTAGGATTTAATCAAAATCAAGAAGGAATATAAAAGTGAGGAAAAAGTCAGAAATAACATGTAAGAAAACACTAGTAAATTCTGAAACAGATCCTCGAAAACTAGAGGGGTTTGATGCCAATAGTCACTAGTCTGAAAGACAGAACGTGTCAAAATATAGGCAGTGTCGTGCAAGAAGAATCAATACAGCATGAGGAGTTTCTTGAATTTTTCAAACCTAAATGGATTTATGGTAAATAATGGACAAACTTACCTTTCATTGCCTTTTTTTTTTTCTTTAGTTCCCCAAATACTATTTTAAACTGTCAGAAATCCTGTGTTGAGTAGTATTCCTCTCAATTTCAAGAGATCTTGTAAAAAAAAAAAAAAAAAAAAAAAAGGATCAGAATTCTTGCTCTATGTAGGAACCAATAGAAGAGCTGCCTTTGTAATTTTGTGCTTCACTTTTAGTGCTCACAAGGAAAGCGTTCGCGTTGCTTGCAGATACACCCTGCTTGGAAAATCACTGGCTTGATAGCACGTAATAGGCAGAGAGAAGAAGAAAAAGCACATGCAGAACTTTCAACAAATATCTTCATTGTCCTTTGCATTCAACGTGCTGTGTGTTTGGCAAAGCCCAGGGGATAGTCTCTGATCACTCAGAGGTGGTGCCGGAGGCATGACTGTGTATGGGGATGTTTTACCTGTTTGGGGTATTAAGTACTACCAGCCAACCTGGCATAGGTTTTTGGTGTTTGTTTTCTTTTCTTTAGCTTCTAACCTTAGGGGTAGTGAGTTTTGGTTCAGAAAGAAGTAGTAAGCACAGACTGATTAGTGACTTAGGGGCGATATAATTTTATAAGGATGTAAAGAATATCAAGTCTGGTGGATTTGGGGATCTTGATCCTTTGCAAAAACATCCCTGACAAGTACCAAAATACATAAGTGTTCAGTTTTGTCAATATTTCTTTTCAGTCTGAGATAAATCCTTTTTTTTTTTTTTTTTTTTTTTTGAGAGCCACAGGAGCGTTTAGGAGATGCTCTGAACTGACACCTTCCGTGCAAGTTCTTGGTGCATTTGTTTGCATTAGTAAGAGTTTGAATGTCTTGCATCAAGCATAATTTTACTCAAATATGTGAATTACATGCATGCTTATGAATTTTCAAGATGAGAGCCCAGATAAGTAGAGTTCTGCTAGCACAGTAGCTACTAATTCTACTTTTTAGTAATCTGTAATCTGAAAAAGAAACACTCATACTCTGGTTTGGCTAATAACATTTTAAAAAGAAATTCTAAAACTCAATTACTACGACTTGGCGACCTTAGAAAAAGGAACAGCACCTGATTAACTGATGAGGAAATAAACAGCAGCAATATAATGTGACCTTTAAAGAGCAGCCTCTGAAAATCTTTTAAAACATTTGGAAACATTTCTACTTAAAGTATATGTCAAGGATGTACTGTCTGTAGTCTTTCTCCTCATTCTATATTACTACTTACCTGACACCATGGCATTTGGGTTTTGTACTATGAATTCCCTGTAACTCTAATATTTCACAGGCTATGTAACAAAACACAGACTGGGATTACAATTGCAGTCTTGCTAACCAAACCCCCGTATGGGAGATTGTGGCATTCTTGTTTCTTTGAATGGAAACTTTATTGATGTGATTATTTACCTCATGAAATACGCAATATTCTATTCAGTTTTTAATTTGATCCATGAAATACTTTTATAATGTAAGTGGTCCCATTAATAGATATGTCATAAAAGTGTTAGAATCAGACCCAGAATTTCTGATACCTTTTCAAATTGCCTCTTTCCCTAATTGGATTATCTTATTAATAACAAAAATAATATTAAGAAGCTATACAATATTGTTCAGCCACAGTTCTTAAATACACACATTCAAAAGAAAGCTGGAAATCACTTTTTAATGCTTGTATTCCAAAGGGTTGGAATGTGGATCCATGAATGTAATCAAAGCAGAAGTATTAGAAAATATTTTGGAATATTTTTTATTTACTATAGGGCAAATTGTTAGATATTAAGTCTGGCCTCTTTGATATGAGATAGGGCACAAGCAAGCACATTAAAATGGAACTTGCTTTTGTATAAATGTGGTTTATCAGAATTCAAAAATGTGATGTATAACCAGTTCTACTTCAAGTAAGAATTTTCTTTGAACATTTTTGTTGACTTTCAGCGATGAAGTAAAATTAAACTATTTTTCCTATGAATAGTAAATTAATTTTCCCATTTTAATTAGATAATCTACAAGATTTTGTCTAGATTGAAAAAACAGGAAAATAGGATTTCCTCAGATGTTTGAACACACCATCAAAAACTTGCAATTTCCTTGTAATTTTTAATATAAAAAACTGTTGAATTCTGTAGAACCTATTCTCCATAATATCATTGTAGTTATGAATAAGCAGTAACATTTCTCTCTTTCGTTTACATTCCTTACACTTTCATCACCTTATACCTTTGCTCATTCAATTACTATACATGTCCATTACTCTGCTCCTGGTTTGTTTCTTTGAACTGATGCTGACCATCAGCAGTATGCTGGAAGTCAATACTTTCCCATCAGAACTCAAGAAACACCAAAAACTTCAGGAATAATTTAAAGGCCTCCAAAGGTGCAGCCACCTGTGTTCATTTTCCTTCTCTTTGTTTGCACAGAAACAGTTGACTCTCAAAAGAACATGACCCAGATCTGAAATGCAGACAGGTCCTTCCCCTAATTTGCATCTAAGTATAAAATATATGTATATGAAATTTAATTCAATGCAAAGGTAAACCTGGGAAAGGTGGTTACTATCTCACAGTTCACCTTTCTCAAATAATTTTTTTTTTTCTTTTCATGTTGGAAAGGGATCCAAGAGCTCCTTATCTCCCTGGATGTTGCTTTTTTTCTCCCCCAGAAAAAAAACCATATGTGGCCAGTACAAAGAGAATTGTTTATGCTTTTCTGAGTGAATGCCAAGAAAAAAAAGAACAAGAAAACAAAGACAAAACCCTTCTTGAATTTGCTACTTTAATTTTCTGACAGTCTGTCACACAGAAGCATAAAAATCCTAAAAATTCCATTTATATATTATATGTGGAAAACTAAGTGTGCACTAGTCTTTGAAGAGACTGTAATCTGGGTTGAAAACATAAGAGGAGGCATATTAGAAACTTTTTTCTTTCTTTTGTTTTCTCTTAGAAATTGAATGGGACAAATCATCACAGTACTGTTCTCTCAAATGCAATTGAACATCTGCCACAGGATAAGGATTTGTCAGGGTTTATGCCTCTGTACAACTTTCACCCAATAATCTCTACTTTTCCCTGACAGTTACTATTCGTAAGAGGATGTTACCTCAGGTTCCCCTCTTTCTCTTTCGTCCATCTCCTATCATCCAGCCTTCCTAAGTTCTTTCCTACTTCTGTCTTTTGTAGATCCTAGCTTTTTCAAGAGCTTTTGTTTTCACCATTTGGTAACAACAAAAGTGGAATTCCCCAGATTTTTTTTTAAAGTTTCTTCCAATGTTACCTGTATTTTTTTGGTATTTTCCTTTTGCTTTCACAAGGAAATTAAGCTTATGCTGTCAGTGGTGACTGTCCAGTTACCCATCTCTACCTGTCAGGTTTCCCCGTCAAAACTTCTGAGCTGTTTACTAGTTACAACCAAAGCAGATGAACAGGTATTGTAAAATCAAACATAAGTTCATGCTTTTGTTTAGGCCAGGTAACATGCACGTATTCTCCAGCCCATGAGCATGCCTGTAGCTCATTACATATAATGTTATATGTATAATTGTAAATGTAGGTATGTTGGTTTATGTAGGTTTTGTGGTACAGACATGTACCGTATCATAGTTATCATACAACAAGTATTATAAATGGATATTCAAATAATAACAGTATCCATAGCAAAAGTTATGCAAAGTAGATGTTTTAAGAGTAGTGAGTGCTATTCAGCCAAGCAACCATTGCTTAATCACATTCTCAGCAGACCAAGGTACAATGGCTAAAGATATTTGTGAAAAAAGAGAACTTGGTGGTATCTGCCACAACATTCCCCAAAAGATTACTACTGGAAATGCTGCTTCCTGGAATAAAATTGCAGTAAGGCAGATAATTTAGATATCTAGAACAAGCCTGCTACAGATACAAGGTACAAATATTACTCTGCTGTTTCTGTTTTTAATCAAAACACGTTAATTTAAAATATGCATTTCAATCCCAGTCATTTCATATTGTATATATATGTATTGGTAAAATAAATATAGGTCTAGTATTGTTTAATAAAAGAATAACAAAATGATTCCTGACATAATCACCTTTAAGCTTACCCCTGACCTCATATATTTTAATTATGTATAAGAGCTAGCAGATCTCCTGTGCAACAAGGAGCCCTTCATTACCTGTAATTCCTACTTTATAACTTTTTTGTTTGATCTGTTCCAGGATTCATTCTGAAGAAATTCAACAGAATAAATTATCATTCTCCCCAACCATTTGACTGTAGCTTTGAATATATAATGTATCCACCCATGTATATTATTTATGAAAGATTGATTATTCTTTCATCTCAATATCCCTTTTATGCCAAGAGAATTTCAGATTTAACACTTTCCTTCCTAGACGTAAAGATTAGCTGTCCAAATGTGTGACTGCATCCCACATGGGCATATCAAAGCTAGCTGAAAGCTTACCTGGGTATGTCAATGTGAGTTGCAGTTACACTTTTGACTCATTATAGGCTACTGAAGATAACTCAAGGGATAGGAAGGGGAATAGGTGAATGGACTTCTTTGTTCTAATCTATGCCCCGATTGATGAAACACGGGCTCCTAAAGCTGGATCAACACAGAATTTTAAATTAAACCTTTGGCTCTGGTTTACCGCTTTGCTGCACCAGTTTTAAACCAGTAAGTGGAGTAGCACAGGGCTGAACCTATCAAAGAAATCAAGGAAAATGGGGATGAACATGAACTGAAGGTATATGGTATATAGTTGGAAGCCATTTGGGTTTCACTGGGTTTGCTATGTTTCCGTAAAAAGAATGAAAATAAATAAAACAGAATGTTTGAGTTGGGGAAATTCTGCATTTGCTTTTACCTCCAGGTTTTGGTAAATCTGAGCGATCTGTGTTTCTCAAGGACAGATGGCTTCATTACCACTTACACCGCACTGCTGTCACTTGACAAATTTCATACCAGACAGAGTAAGATGGTGTCTCTGTATCAAACAATGGTGAGAAGTTCTGTGTTGTGAATGCATTATCTTTAGACTGTCCTCAGGATGGTCCCACAGGAAAGGGTAAATTAAATATGCTTTCTATTGGTACAGCTTTTCAAACTTGCATGCACAAGCACAGTTCTCGGCAGCTCAGCTCAGATATAATTTTGGTTCCTTTCTTAGAGTGCTGCATCAGTTACTGATTATGCATGCATATAAGGAATGAAAACTTAGGATGGTTGAGAAAATCCAGGAGCGCTCTTTAGCTATGAATTAAATTGCTCCATCCACCACAAAAATCTTCATTGTGACTGCAAACTTTTCAAAGTCCTTTCTTTTGTCCACTCCGTAGCCTTTAGCCAGTTTTGATTCAGCTTCAGCTATTTTTTTTATGTAGAAGCAGGTCTTATCTAAAAGACAACTTAGTGACAGTGAGGTGGGTTACATGAAGAATATGGACTGTTATGTGGGTCATCTAATGCCCCATCGTGTCAAGTACACTTATTTGTGAGGGTTGTGTTTTTCTTCCTGTTTGTTCATTTTTCTTCAGAAACTACATTTTACCTCTAAGCTGTCAAGCTTGACTGGAAAATGGATGGTCAAGGAATAGTTAATCTTGTAATTCAGGGGTTAATGTCAAAGGTATCATTTGGAACACCACTACTGCTTTTTAAAGTATATCTATTCATCCTCTTAGGTATTCCTTCATATGTGTTTTGTCAATTGATGAGCTTTGCATAACATCCAGCTGTTTTAATTTATGTTGACTTTTCTATTGGTCAGTTATTTTCACTCCCTTGTTATCTTTTTTCTCCAGTAAAATTATAATTATTTGTTCATATATTTTGTAGAAAGTCTGTTTCAAGTTACTGGTCAAAATAATTGGATTTTTTGTTCTAAACCCAACGTGAAAACAGAAAAAAAAAAAATTCAGATCGAATGAAAGATGGGTTTCCTAAATGAAGACTTTTAAAATATAAATAATAAAAATGTCATAAGGAAACATATTTTGCAAATGGTGGATTAAAACTATCATTTAAAGATATGGAATCAAAATGTTTTCATATTATGCTTTTTTGGGAGGGAGGAGGTTCTTTTGGTCAAAACAACTCTTGATAGGAAGCTGAAAGGCTGCTGCAGGTTTTGGTTAAAAATGAATCAAAAAGTTTCACATAAACTTGGTTTTGCATTTTATGATAAAAACATGTTGTCAGGTTGTCCAATAAGGTTATCTTTTGAAATGTGTTACCTAAGTAATAAGTAGAGTAGAAATTATTCAGTCATCACCCTGTCAAGGACTGCATGATTCCCACTGGCATTTTGGAAGATGACACGTGCAAGCCAAGGCCCTAATTCTGTAAAGATATCACATTCTCAAGTTTATACACAAAAACAACCACAGTAACTTCCATGGGACTACACTGGAAATAAACTATGTTTGCTAGCTGCTTTCCTGCAAGGTGTTGTAGTAAAATTCACTCCCATAGAAGTTCTCTGTATGCCTTAATTCCTGCTGATTCTAAGAGCTATATTCTTATCAAGAAAAGAGATGAGAAGACACAGTTTTGTAGTCTGCATGCTCAGTTGGAGTTCAAAGGAACAGATTTTCTTTCCAAACCTGCCAAGTATTTGTCAGTTGACCGTAGTAAGTGACATCAGCTCACTGTGCCTTAATTTCCTCCTCTTTAAAACTATTCTTAACATGTCCTGCACAAAACCACAGAGAGCACCATCTGCAATGAGGGTAGGTCTTTCATTGTTTTTCAGCAGTAAATAGTTAAAGAATATCTATAATATTAATAGCTACTGTCACAGGGAATACAACAGTATTACACTGTAAGGGTATGCATTTAACTTTCATGTTTAAATTGCACCAGAATATGTGTCTCCATGGTGAATGTACTGTCCACTAATAAGATTGGTTTGGATCTAACTTTGTATAGCTCTTGTAGCAAAAACCTTTCAATGCTTTTTATTTTTGATATTTTGCGTCCCTTGGTTTCCTTATTCCATCAGTCTAGAAAGCTTTGTCCCATTTCTGTGTCCAGTCATCTAGTTTTCTTTACTTGTTTTGGTTATTTATTGGTGGGGAGGAGGGGGCAGAGTTGGAAGGAATACTTCGGGGTTTTTTAAGGTATCTGCCTCATTGAAATTCTTACCGCTTTTTCCAAGAACAAGAAAATTCCTCTTTCTTTTTGCTCCATGCAATGCAGTTCTACAGTCATATGAAGAAAAGTTTTCTGTATGAGATTTACAGTGTAAACCAAAGGAAGGCAGTCCTTTCATTAGTAATACCTTTGCATGACTTAATCTGATTCACTGGAATTAAACTTAGCTGAAGTGGTTTGTGGCTAGAGGCTCTTATTCCTCCATCACAGAGAGATTCTGAATTGCAGTATTTGACATTGCTGGCTGGGGATCTTCTCTTCAACAAACACAGTTGATGCTCAGACATAGGCTTTTGGCTGGCTGTACTGTTCCCATCTGTTTCCATGGCATTGTTCCTGCTCACAAGTTGATATGCCAGTTCTAATAGGGCAGAAGTGCCAAGTGTAGATTAATTCAGATAGGTGGACTCATTTATGCTATAAAAGCCCTGCCTCATGCAAGAATTACCCCCTCTAGAACCTTAATATCATGCATGCACTGTGCTTTTTTCCATTTGTTCTTGAGAGTTTCTCTCTGTACAGTACCTTTTCCTCCTAAAGGCTGCTCTTTCAAGCACTCTGAAGTCAAGGGTGCCCCCAAGCATTGGTCTGCCTCCATTAGCACACCCTACTGAACTGGAGACTGTGTCTAATTTGGCTCCAGTGAATTATTTCATTTGTTTTAAGAACTAAACAAGAATGCTGTGGTTGATTATGGTATCATATCCTGTTAGTTCTTAGTATATCACGCTGCTTCCCTTACTACATGATCATTGCCCTATTTCTTAAATAAATATTGCACTACTGTGCGTTTAGTTATTCAAAGAGTAACTTTGTAAGTAACTCTGCAAGTAAAGGTCTTTCTTTTCATGTTTATAATTAAATTGATGTCATTGTTCTAAGGTCCTGAAGCCATTCTAATTGATCCTGAAGCTCTTAAGGTTAAAAGTTCCCTTCTTTCAAAAGATATCAATTTTAATAATTTATCTGTTACTCTTCTAATATACATTTCTTTTTGAACTTGTCTTATCTTTCAGGGGAAAAGGCAGTTAACAATGAGAAAAAATGTATTTGCAGTCTTAGGCTCCTTTGTCTGTTTTTTCTAAAGTACTTTCTATTCTATCCATCCTTTTGGCAAAGCCTGAAGAATTTGTCATTTTGGATCCACTTTAACTAAAGTTTGTCAGCATGATATTAGATAGCCATGCTAAAGAAGCGTAGCTCAAATTTACATGTGGGTCTTTCCTGTATCTAGATATATTCTAGAACTGCTTGGAAGGTCTGCCATTGTGGTAGCACTGGTGCAGCCTTCAGTAGTGTTTAAACTATGATCATGAGACTGAGTCTTTTTAAAAAAAGAAAGAAAGAAAGGCTGGCTAGAGAAATTGTTATAAACAAATCATGTCATTTATTGCAGAAGGAAAATGAACTTGTTCCACTGAAAATGAACTATATACCAGTAGACCAAGAAGGGAGACTAGGCAGTTGCGCAGGATATATTAGTTTGCAGTAGCTCAGTATCTCTGCCTCCCACTTTGTTAACGTCACTCTCTCTCTCTCTCTCTCTCTCTCTCTCTCTCTCTCTCTCTCTCAATTTTACTCCTCTGCAGAGATTTTTTAATTACTTTTCTTTATCCTCTCCATTCAAAATTAATGACTGAATAATTATTAATTGTAAATTAGCATGTCTGAAGATGAAGAGACCAGCACTAAAACTTCTCAGGACTGAAGTAAACCCAAGGCTTTATGGCTTCCCCACAACATTCCTGGAGATTTCCAGTTGTGCGCCACAGTTTTCAGCAAGGACAAATGTAGACTATACCCTTTAAAAACCCAGTCTCTCTGTTAGACTTTTGTGCACATGGAGAAAATGAGCATTCTCCCAAGATACCACCTGTGCTTCAAGGGTTAACAGAGATGATGAGACAAGACCAGGAACAGACTGCAATGTTCCTTTCCAGCTTTGCTCTACAAGTAAAGCTAGAACAGCAAATTGTTAGTTTTTTGGGGTTTTTTTTCACAATATTATCTGTGTGCAGTGTACAGTAGTCTGAACCAATATTTCATCAGTTGCAAAGACAGATGAAGACCAAAAGAAGCCTAGTTAACTTCAAAAATCTGAACCTCTAAAGCTAAGTGTCAATTAACAACATGTAAGAATAAGTAATGAATTGAGAAGAAATTTTGAGAAGCTGTGTTGCACACAGATTTCTTCTGAGGTATGCACTATGCACAAGCTAGCTGATAGGTATCTCCTCTGCTGAGTTTTGTTGTCAGATGTTGTGCAGGAATTTACTGATATGTCATATACACACTCACTTGTAAAGAACTAATATGCTTGCTGGGAGGAATTGTGAATGATCAACAGAACACAGAATGTCAAGTACTGCATTTCTTTAAGAAAGCACCTGATACACCTCATAGCAGAGTATCAAGTGCCTAAAAAGTCCGATTGCTCTTTCAGCAACAGAAGAAATTGCTCATGTCATTTGCTGTTAATTTTTATGCAAACTGTGACATTACAGGTTCTTTTGATACTAAGTTCTTTTTCCTTTATATTATAATAATTTTTTTATAATTTAATAAATTATTGGAATTGTTAATTATGGTAAGGAAGGAACAGCTCACAGAATATCATCTGAGCACTGCATGCACAGTAGAGTGTAATAAATAAGTTTTTAAACGTGTCCTTCAGATAGTTCCTGTACAAAATGTGCAATTCACATAAGCTTATTTGCATATTATCCTTTAAATAATACCAAATTAAGAAATTTCAATTAATAGCTCTTGCGCTATGCATCTCAAACACTTTCTGTTGAAGTTATTGTCATTTGCTCAGCTTAAATACCTGGTAAACAGAGATGGAAATGAAGAAAGAGTTGACAAGCCAGCTGATGCTGTTAAGGGAACAGCAGCTGCCCGAGCATTCACACACCATTCAGGGAGTCACACGCGCACCACCCAAGACTTTAACTGCTAGGACCGGAGTCCCTTCGCAGCAGGCAGCTCCACTGAGCTGACAGGTGCCCCTTTTCGCATCCTCGCTCACACACACATGCGCACACGCTTACCCTCGGGCGCTTCCTCTCCCCTTGTTTTCCCTGAAGCAGTCTCTGACATGACGTACGGCAGGTGAATTTATTGAGTGGTACAGCAGTGAAGAGCAGCTCGAGCGTGGGTGCCTCTGGGGAAGGACCCCAAACAAAGAAACCCCTGGGCAATTATACCCTTACAGTCTAAGTTCCCCTCCCCTCATGCGATGGTTCGGTCCAATAGTGATATTTGGGTCTGGGGTCGTCTTGTTCCTTATTGGATTCTTTGCCTGTCTCCAGGCAGGACATTCCTTTTCTTATCTTGACTAGTTGCAGCTTCTGCCAATGGTTTCAGCTACCTTATCTTCCTGGTTTGCACTGGTTTCAGGGCCTACCTTCATGTAGCTAAGAGTTCAGCTTATGGCCAGCCTATTTAGGTGAAAGTTAACAGCTTGCAGTCTAAGGCTTCAACAGGTCTTTGGATCCTTATTTGAGCTAAAAAATGTCTTCTACAGCAAGGCAGCAGCAAGAAAATATTTTGAAGTGTCACATCCTGCATTTAAAACTGTACAAAATTCAGGTTAAATGCAGAAAAAAGTCCAGTATATTGCCATTTACAGAGAAATTATAAATTCCAAACAGGTTTGATTATTTTGCTCCAGCCATCAAAATGTGGTTTCTATACCAGCAGGAATACTGGAATAGCCTTTCATTTCCCTAAGTGATGAAACTGGCAAACTCAATACTTAAAATAGCCTGTGGATTTTTTTTTTTTCTATGGCAATTGGGAAAATTTTACTTTTACATATTCTATCAGAATTTCATGCTGGTGGATAGCAATTATGTGACAATGTGGTGGCCTTAACAGAAACATCAGTACATGTGTTTGGGATGACTACGTTAATATAGTGAAAAATGCCAATGGAATGTTGTATCAGCCATCATAAATGACTTTATTAAGCAATAATAAATTAAAAACAGAATGAATAACCGAAAGTCTTCTGAGTCAAGGTGATGTTTGTAATATATATTTTCACTGAAATACTTCTCCCTGGGTAGTAGAATGTCAAAAGTCTAGCTGCAGAACAGCAGAGCACTTACAGCACTGAATATCTGAAGTTGGAATTCTAAAAATAGATAGATCGAAAATCTCTAGCAATTTCAAGCAAAGAGTACAGAATGGGCCGCACTTTAGCCCCTACGTCTATCTTGTGTGATCTTTCCTAGTGTCCTTTATGGCATGGTTTTAATAGCACATTCCATCCTTCTAAAGCATTTGGAGACCTTTGAAGGAGATAAATTCATTATTATTTATTTGATTATAGTTTATTAATATTTATAGCCCTAAGTATCTACTTCAAAATGGTATGAGTACTAAACTTCAGATACTAAATGGCTATCAGCATATTTAGAATATCTATAGAATATCAGCAAACCTAGAATATCATTCCCTTCTTCTAATGACATTTGTGCTGTATATGTGAATCAAAAAGGCAAATATAACATATTTCATTTTCATCACAACATGATTTTGCTGTCTGACATTAATGCAAGGTCAAATAAACATCGCATGGGAAGGAAATAAATCCAAATTTGAAGTCTGAAAGGGCAGTCATATTTCTTGAATGTTCTGAATGTCAGCTTTTTGATAGAAAACTAATACAATAGCAAGGAGTGTGTACATATGCCAGCTCGAGTTGTCTTTTGTATTCATATCAAAGTTTAATTTCTTTGAATCCTTTGTGTTTCCTATTCAGCAGCATCTTATGGCATTTATAATGTTTCTCTTAAACTGCAGCAAATGAAAGGCTTTGAAAGGCCAGACATTCTTTACCATTTAAAATAAAGTAAAGTTAAGTTACTAGATATTATTTAATAAAACAGAAAATGATGTTTCACATACATGTGTTGTTAAAGATGAACTTCCTTTAGAGTTTTGGTACCATATAGTGTCTCATAGATTTTAAGTTCTTCTGACAAAATATTACACTGAGTGTTCTAATAATAAAGATGGTGATTTTTTTAAAAAAACTGGGCTCCATTGTGCCCTGTGACTGTTAATGGTAAAGTTGTCATTCAGAGGCAGCCAGATTAATACAGTTGTCTTGTGACCTACATGTACTGGAAAATGAAATCTAATGTCAAAAATAAGAACAGTAAATTAATATTTAATTAAATAGCTGAGAATAGGCAATATTCTCCCACTTACTGTGTAATGTTAGACTTTTGTTTGATTTTATTTAGTATGTATGGTAATAATAAGTAAACATGAACTTTAGCGTAAGATTTCCCCAAAAGATTTTGTTTTAGAATGCCCACAGTTATTTCTGATAAAAAGCTGAGATTGCCACTCTTACTTGCCAAAATGGGTCATAATATTCAGCAAATGTAGCTGGTGTTCTTTATAGGGTTACCTTATAATGGCCTGAATTTTCTATACCTAGTCATGAACTGTAATGAGATTTTTTTTTTTAACTTGTTACCTTGTTTCTAAAGAGCTTAGGGCGTATTTTTCTGTATACTGAGTAACAATTTTCTTTTAAATAATCCTCCTAGAATGAACTAATGTGTTCACAATTATAAGCATCTGCTCTTAACAAATAAAATAAGGGAAAAGTTATCAAGAGGAAAAGTAATAAAAACCATAAACAGTTTAGAAGACAGTGCCCTGTTCTCTTAACGCTGATATCTCCAGGTCTCTTACTGCTTACAGGTTAGGTGTTACATAGGGCACTGCTATTTCCATTTCCAAGGTCCAAAGTTCACCCTAATTTAGCATACATTGGTTAACTGAACATTCTAACCTGAAAGTATCTGAATTATTTTTTCCTAAATTTGCAGACAATCTATAATTTAATAGGAAAGAGAGTTTAGTTCAGCAGCTGTGATCTTCAACTGGTATTATAACTAATGAGGCATTTGAAGAAAACAATACATCGAATACATTTTCTGCAAGTTCTTTTAAACTGCAGGACAATAATAAGAATTTTTACTATGCCTACTAAAGGAAAAAATGAAAGTACTTTCTGATCTAGACAATCTAGTAGGCAAAAATATTCTCAACCCCAGAAAAATGTTAGTCTAAATACTCAGGTGAGCCACATAAGCTCTGGGAGCACAAAGGAGCTACTGAAGTTGCCCCCAGCTACGGAGCAGCCTCCCCATATGCTGGCCAGGGGCATAAACTGCTCCTTTTCGAAGGAGCAGTGATATGAATCCCATTGCACAGTGCTGATGCTCAATCCTGCCCTGCACTTGCAGGTTGGACCTTATAATAAAAAGGAAGAGGAGGTTGGAGGATGTTAGCTTTAAGGTTTTGGCATAGAGCAATGATTTTTTTAAGATGTTTCCTACCTCTGAAAGGTAGATAATCGCACATGGAACCATCTATTTCTAATTTCAATTGGTGTGTTTAAAAAAAAAAAAAAAAAAAACCAACTAAAATTCATATAGGAAGAAATTGCCTTTGAGATCTTTTCCTAATTAGACTTTCAATACTTTTAATTGTTTTCATTGTTCTGAAAGCAGCAAAACAACTGTGAGTGGAAAGAAAATCTTCACAATCCCTAGTTATTTCTTTAAATAAAGACCTAGATAGAAGGGATTTAATCTCATCCTCTTTCATTATTGCCTGTGAAATGAGGTGAGAATATATAATCCTCATACTTCTACCAGTGGCTCAGTCAGGACACTGTGCAAGAACCAATTGTTATAGTAATTGAATTTCAGCAAAATTTATGAATACTCTTCAATAATGTCAAGTTTATTGAAATCTAAAAATAAAGAAACAGAATACTATTCTGAATTATGACTTAAGAAAGAATTGTAATATATACAACTTGGAGCACCATTATTAATAAAGAAAACATACTGTACTTCACAGGAAATTAGTTTTCTAACTATTTGTGCTATTGTGAAATGTTAACGCATGTAATAATTTGTAAGGAATGTTTTCCAAAAATTATCTTCAGTGCATTATCCAAAATATTAAATGAAGATCAGTGGAGATTTCCATAGCATCATGATGGCAGTGAACAACAGAAACTGAAGATAGAACATTAAAATCTTTCTATCACAATCACCTCCTGGTGAGGAGCTGGTCAGTTCATTGTGCTTGTATACAAGAAATTGGAACATCCTGAAGAACTATACTGTGGCTTACATAGAGATTATTATTATTATTATTACCATTACCTATTGTGTGTGGATTTGCAGTGTTGGAAGAAGGAAGGAGATATGAAAGGCTATGATAACATGTAGGATCAGCTGATGGCATGGGTGATTTTGAAGAGAGGAATGACAGGAAAGTGGTACCTTGTGGTGAGCAAGGTAGACAGGGAATCTCTGCATTCTCCCTGCACCCATTTTACTCTCCCGTCCTCTTTTCTACATATTGTACCTTTCTCTTTCTACTTTCCCTTCCTTATATCCTATTTCTCTGTGACACCTTTCCAAATTAAAGTATAGAATTTGGCATCTGTATCTCTCTGATGACTTTAAGAAATGCAACTTTCTTGCAATGCCATGTCAATCGCAATGGAACTTCAGGTGGTCAAATTGATTCTTTTCTTGAAGCATTAGGTGGATTTCTTCCAGAACGAAAAACTAGGTCCTAGCTCAGGAATGACAAAAAGACCATTAAAATAAAAGTAGAATGAGTAGAGTAGGAAGAAGGAAAGCAGAAGAAAAGAAAGTTTTTAACAAGGAGAACCAGGGCTATGGCTGAGACGGTAGTGCAGGGCTGCTTTATCACAGCAGCCTGGTCATCCATGGAGCAAGAAGGATTGTTGATAACTTCCTCACATTCCAATCCTCCTCTTCTGTAAATCTTTGGTGATAAAGAACATAAGGAGACTTTTCTTCCATTCAGGGGCAGAAGCAACTGTTTGATGCTGTTTCTGGAGGCTGTTTTACAGATTTGGACAGTCACTCTCTCATAGACTTCTTAGTTTTAACATTATCACATCACAGAGTTCAGCTGTACTCCCATTTCACAATATTTGCAAAGCCTGCCAGTTTGTTTTGTAATTAATACGGACTAACAGGTAGTAGTATAAATTTGATTCCAAAGGGAAATGAATGTGAAAGTTCATAGCTCAGGTCATGCATAGTTTCAGTCTTCCTGGCTGAAGCCTCAACAAGACACACCTTTATTCATTTACATCTAGACCTCTAGATTTGCAATGATGTAGGCTATAAAACATGCTTGTTATAGAAACTGGAGACCACTGAAAAATCTAACAGCCCATAAATCTGTGAAGTCCACACGGTTTGGCTCATTCATAACTTTGCTTCAGTCAAGAGTTTTACTCCTTGGATGGAAAGGTGGATCCACACACCTGAATTTTAACATAAAAATGTAATCAATTCCTACAAAATGATGATACTGAAAAGTGTAAATCAAATAATGAGGATGGGTAGAAATAAATAGAGAGTTTGGGGTTTTGTTTAAGTATTAAATATTGGAAAGAGAAAATTAGAAAACATGCATTATACAATGGTAATCAATGTATTCCCAGTCATTGCTTGCAGCAGGACCCAACTAGAAACTGGATCATTATTATTTCATCTGATTGATTACCTATATTGTTATACTGTAACAATTACCTATGAAATAATTGACCTATTTCAGTAGAACAATCTGAGGTATTTGTCATGTCAATAAAATGCAGCATGATATCAAGTCTGATTTTGTTTCTAGTCTACAATCTTAAATTTAAGAACTAAATATACTAATGTTAGAAGATAATTAAAAGAGCATGACAGAAATGGCCAGGACTGTCTCTAGACTATCATATTAAGACCGTTCGCAGCAGTAGGCTTTTTGAAAATGGGCACCACTGAACACACGATGACTTCGTTTACTGAAAACCGTATACAGCTCAGTAAAGAATTACCCCATTGATTTGGGGATGTTTAGAAGAAATGTCAGCAGAAACCTATCTTTAGAACATTTACCATTACAGTCATCTACCCTCTGCTGTACCAGAGGAGTTAACAATCGGATTATGAGGACTCAGAGAGAGGATTTAATTTGTTATAGGTATGTTCTCAGTGGGCTGAACTGATACCTTCTGCTCCAAGATTGAATCACGATTTGCACTTCACCATTCTGTTTAGGTCTGATAGAAAGTCCATCAGTCTTTCAGCCGTAGGTCATAAAGCCAAACTGTATTGGAAGATGGCTGTTACAGTTCTTAAGTCCACCTCAAGTTAAAGTCCTCATCCAAAAGCCTGATTCATTCATGAACTGCTTATATTCAAGTTGCTAACACAAAAATTTAAATGCGCTTCTGTGCCATTGTGCCTGGAGGACAGAGCCCATTCTCATTAATATAGCAGTGTCACCTGATTGGATTGATGGAAATGATTTACAGAGGATTAGGAAATCTTGTTCTATTTTACCAATAAACAGTGTTACATTATCACATTTCAATAGCTAATTCTATTGCTGTGCCTTTTCTCTTGAAAATTAACATGATTTTCAGAGGGAAAATAATTACATGTCATTCATAATCCATTAACTAGATAAAAAAAAATAAAATTGGGTACTTATTTTCAGATGGAGAAGGCTAGAGTATCTACACTTCCCTCATGTGGTATATTAGTGCAAAGGCTTCTAGTAAGCCTATTAATCAAATGCAATCTGGTAGCTCACATTCCTCTTATATGAATAGAATTATTTAGGAGCATCAGAAATAGACTTTAAGAAAACGAGCTTTATTTGAAGACTGTTGCCAGTATTAATGCTGGTAAATACTGAAGGAGTTTAGATGTAGAGTTACTGTGATTTGTCAAGAAAAGCAAGTTGGAGCACATAAACATGGACACTGATTTTTTGTGCAATACAGGCAAATAAACGCTAAAAAATACAAGCAAAATCACTGATGTTTGCCCCTTACGCAGACTTTCATCAGCAAATCTCAGAGGTGTTTTTTACAGAAAATAACATCAGTCCCATTTTACAGATCAGGAAGCTGAAGCACTAGGAAGGCAAGATATTTGCTTGTATTTAGCCAGAGACAATTGCAACACTGCTCTGAGATCTCAACACCAGTTTGTTCCCTAGCTAATCAACTTTGCTGTCACTGTAGTAATACAGGTTACTTCTAAAGACACTACACTGGGCATTTTTTGTAAGGGACAGTTTTGTTCTCTTCTTTCTTTTTTCTTGTTTTTCTTCTTCGGCTCCCAAACACTTTAGGAGACAAAAGCTTTTCTACTTTTTTCTTTTTTCTTAACTCTAAACTAGGCAGGCATATTTAATGATTTTTCAAATGCATTTGTTGTTTTTAAGTAGCACTTGCCAAAGAACCGTTACAGCTATGATTAATTCCTTCTGTCACAGGAAAAAAAAAATGAAAATAAGCCATGAAAAAGCTGCAAGGCTTTTAAGTATGAACAATTTGCTGATGGTCTAGGAAGGGATTACAGTGCTGAATACACATCTCTATAAATATTAAAACAGATTTTTTTTTTTTAACAAAGCTATACTTCAGGACATGCTTACAACAGCTAAAATAGCTATAGAATTGTGTCTTATTCCTATCTTCTGTCAACTTTCAAGAAATTGATGTTTCAGAAGAGCCATCATGCCAAGATATTTAAATCAATCTAACCTACTTTAATTTTAATCTTCAGAAATCAGTCAGACTTCATTTGGTTTCTGACTTCATGTTGGAAGGTTTACATAATTCTAGATTGTTATTCAATGCTTCATTTCAACTGAAGTTCTGAATTTGTTGGAGATCTGACTACTGCTCCGCACATGCCTCTGTTTCTCCGCTCTTTATAGAGGAGTATAGTCTTCTAATTTGAGTGTATCACTGAATATTTTGGTTTTCCTCTGTGAAGGCCTGACCCACTGAAGTTGATGCAAGTATTATCATTGTTAGCAGCAGACTTTGATCCTTCTAGCTTATACCATATAATAGTATTTACAGTCATATCGTAAATATAGCAGTATAGAAGCAATGATAGGAATTTTGCAGAATTTTCTTGCAAAGAGATAGAATCTGTGATAGCAGACATGCAAGAGTTACAAAGTAGGAGAAAAACAGTCACTATTGGTGTTTAGATGATAGTGTGTGTCACAAAGCAGAACAAATGTCTGGGTATATATCGTGGGCAGGTGTTACCTTCCACCACATAATATCAATTTACAGCACGTGTTTTGATTTGGAACAGACAGATGTGGGGATATTTTTCTCTAGTACCTGAAATGCTTTGCTTCCAGAACTTAAGTTGCTGATACTTTACTTCTCTGTCCTTCAGAACTGTGACTTATGCCTTTAAAATAATGCAAGACTTAATGTGTGAATAGTTCCTGCTTTGGAGTTTGGCTAAGGCTGTGAATATGTGTGAGGTTTGAAACAGAAAGGTGGAATAGCTGTCTTTATTGCTGAATTGTGCTGTTCTTGTGATTTCTGAGCACTGAAATAGGTTGTTGTCTCTTGCAGCTAGCTTTGAGGTCTGTTAGGTACATAAACAAATTTTAACTACAGCTATGTCGTCCAAAGCTGGTTTTGTGATAGCTATTGTTTCTAGACAATGTGACAAACACTTTTAAAATCATTTACCCATTTTCTTCACCTGTCTCCCTTGGAAATCAGTTTTCTTTTCAAGTTAAGTTATTGGTAAAAATAGGGTATTTTATCCCACTGCCTACAACTTTACAGCACCATATGGATCATTAAGGCTTACAAATGCTTAAAGTAGGGCTCAGGAGGAGAGTGCAAGTCGACTTTCACAGTCACTGAATAGACATTACTCCTGGAATATTAGCATAGTGGGGATTAGTTTGTGAAGAACAGAACTATACAATGAAAGAACTATTAAATGGCCAGCAATCAACTGCAGGCCAACACAGACACGCTCACTTGGTAAGAGTGGGTTTATTTAAGAGACAAATTATAATAGTTCATTATGGAGAGAAAAAAAACATTAATATGACAGTATCTGATGCAAAGTCCCATTTCACTGCAGATCACAAACTGGGTAAATCAACATAATTGCAAACTTAATCTTCTTGTGACTTATAGACTATGGCACTCTGGGATGCATCCTGCTGTAAGGAAGGCAAGTGGGATTTGCTGTGAAATTTGTGTTTCTAATGCAGCTGTTGGCAAGAGGTTGCTATGCAGATTCCCAGTATCCAGCATTCCTTCAATTTCTTGGCCATTTTCACCTTTGTTACTGGCTTCCCAACATCTCTGATGCTGCTGTTTTCTGGGCTTTTCCTAATACAGGCTATACGCTTGTTGTCTAATCAGCATGGGAATTATTTTGTGTTATTTCTTTCATCTGAGTCCTTCAGGGTCCCTGAATTTTGCGAAGTGTTCTGTGTCCTAGCTAACGCTATGCTAGAAAGCTCACATAAACCAAGTACCGGTGTGATCCAGGCAAAATACTTCCTTTATCTGTAACTATAGCCAGCCTCTTTAACCAGTTAATCTCCAGGTATATGAATTAAGCTTTGTGAAATTTGTAAGTGCATCCTTAGCAGCTGGAAGAACATGCATTCAGCGTACCATAAAGTAAATAAAGGCTAAATACAGTTTTGTTATTCTGTAGGGTTTGGATATTGGATTTGTTAATTATGTTATTTTCATGACATTCAAAAGAACTGAAGCTTGGCTAGTTAAGGCAGAGCATGCAGAATAATCTGTTAATTTGGGCTACTTAATAGAAATAGTTCACTATCTGCAAGAAAGAGAAAATGTAATTACTAGTGCATTGCTATAACCAGCCATTGACATAAAATCATGGGAAGCAGGTCAACATTTTCATTTTCAAAAAGTATTAAAAAATGCAAAATCATAGCTGTTTGCCCTAAGAATTTCATCCGGGTTTTAAATAGAATGCAAGTCTGATCTTAAGTGCACTGAATTTAATAGAGTGGTTCCATGAATTTTGATGGCACCTCAGCTGAGTTCTACCTGCGTATTGTACAGTCAGTAATCAACAGGTTGGAACTACATTTTTCACAGTATGCTGAAAGCTGCATACGTGAGTGCATAACAACTGCAAATGCACTTCTCCCCCACCCAGTGAATATTCTTGGGTAACTCCTTCAAGCCAATACAAAAAAACTTTGGCAGAAGCTTTCTGAGGCTTTCAGCTAAAATTATAGGAGTGAAAGACTCTGAATAAATTACCCGAATATTTAATTCATGCTCAAAATACAGCTTGTTCATTCTATCTCCACCCTCTGTATACAATCTCAGTACATAATATATAGTGCCTTTTAAGAGTAGAAAATTGACTTGATAAACAGGTGTACCACAGATGAAGTCTGTTACGCGTCTTCAATTTTGTGTGTTAAATGTCTTAATCATGATTCATGACACTTGATAACCTATAGTTAGGTATTATCATAATCAGGTACGATTTTATCATAGATCTGTGTACAAATTATGTTAAATAATTGTTTTGAAATCACGTCTAATCACGAGAAACAGCATCCTGGATAATACTTCAAACACAGTTCAGGTTACAGTCCTTGAAGCTACCTAATTGATAACTAGTTTTTCCTGCACCTAAAGAAATTCTTTCACCTGAAAACATGAAGGCCACACAGGCCTGGTGGACTTGCAGCTTATCCATGCAAAAAAATACTTAACTCGTCTGTAAACAGGAGAGATTGTTTTATTTTATCTTTTCAGCTGTAGAATTTTTCTTGATGAAGGAGTCACGAAGATCAGAGAAAGCACAGTCGCTCCACAGTACAGATCAGATGGCTGGGCTGGGGCCCGTGTTAAAAAATGACAGTAAATAAGCTCAGCAAAAGGCAGCAGAAATGAATAAAAGGTCCTACCATGCAAATGCCCCTGCGGTGTTTTTTTTTAAATGAGTCAGTATTTCTGAATGAATAATTTAGAAAATAAATTTAACCTCTTTTTTGTGCATTCAGAACAGTATCAAAAGGAACCCTATTTTGTTCACATTTATCTATCATTCATAAGTAAATGCTCCCCTGAGATCGATCACTGTTTATTCTTTGAAATGTTTGCTGTAATTTTTCCATTGAGTGATATTATGTTTGGATTGGTTTGGATGAGTGCTCAAGAAGCCCTGCTGTGTGTATTCAAATATAACATTTCTCTTAAGGAACCATGTCCATCTCTTCTACATAGGCTTTTCAGGTGTCCGACCATCTTTTGATTTTCCTTCTCAAATGAGAGTGTTACAAAGTTATATACCATTCCATAGTACAATGTACCACTTTAATTCTGCAACTTTGAAACTTCACCCTATGGGTAGCTTTTGGAAATGCTCAATCTCACCCAGTTCTAGCAGTTCGAACGTTACACCTTTGACTGTATTTCCAAATGCACTATTTATAATGAAATTGCTACAAATATAAAGTTGATCTTTCAAGAGATGTAACTAAAAGATCATTAGTTTGCATAATAGATTAGAGGTCACTTGGACCTTGAATTTAACAACAAAATAAGTATAGGCATTTAACATGGTATAAGGAAGATTATATTGTCTTTATTAATAAAGTAATAAGCTACTTAGAACTGTATTAGAACAGCATGCCGGAGTTAATATATAGCATTAGCATGTTAGTCGTGACTTTTTTTTTTTTTTTTCAAAGAGGTTATAATGATTTTCTAGTATTGTGTTCTTACATATTGCTTAGCTATATTTCCAAAGTTAATTATGAGACACTTAATATTCGACAACATTGTATGTCTGGAATCTTCATGGGAATAATGTAAATGTTGCTTACGTTAACAAGTAAGATACCCCGACTGGACTGTATTAGGTAGCCATTTCATATGGTTTACAAATGGGTTTATAGGGCGTATATAAATTAGGTGTTGTAGGGAGAAAACCAGCATGTTTGTAGGCTAAGTTAGATCTCTGATAAAAGATCTCTGGTATCTGTAGTTCCATAGTACCTGCTGCAGTCCTACAGATCCTATTGATCTTTAGTTCTTGTTTCTAAGCCAAAGGGGTTGTGAATACGGTAACAGGCTGTTAAGGTTTGCTCTTAGAATACCTATGAGATGAACAGACTTTGTGGCTTTCTAATCCAAGCATATGACTTGCTTCTCTTCAAACAACTCAGGAAGGAAAGATATATTAGTGAACAAAGGTAAACAAAATGTAAGAGTAGATGAAAATTCCATGTACAATTTGGGTACAAAAATGAACCATAAAAAAAATCATTACATAAACTCCAAAATATATAATACAAAACCCCCAAAACCAGCCAGATATGAAAAAGTAGACAACAACATTCTCACTTGGGCAAAAGGGCAACACGTTAGGTAGGGTATGATAGTATGGATGACTGGGGCTCAGAGTCATGATGCATTATCTAAATTCCCGCTAAAGGAGATTTATCACTGGTCTTTACCAAGGTGGACGGGCCACCTTCACGTAATCCAAAAAAGGAACATGTATAATTTTATATATGTTCAATAAATAGCCTTATAGACTACAAAACCAATAAAATTAAACATTCAGATGTTTCTTGCTTTTCAGCTGAGAACGTCTTTGTCAGCAAGGTCTGATTACTTCTCTCTCTATTTTTAAGGGAATTTTCCATTAAATCCAATGTAAGAGTATCTGACTTTTTAGAAGAAAAGTATTGCCACAATCTCTATTTAGTTATTGGTTGTATGTTACCAAGTTCAGCTTTCTAGAATGAGAAACATAGTGGCAATTTCTTCCTAAAATTTTGTAATCAATGTATACTTTTTTTTTAGGTTTGGAGAATAGTATTTAAGCTATCGGTAATTATCTTTATTCAATAGGGCAAGTAACATTAACTGAGACACTGGATTTGGTGAACCTGAATTGCTCTGTTTGTGACACAAAGTCTTTCTATTCTGCTATTACCACATTAACACCTGATGTTGAGTTTCTAATGCAAAAAGCCATGGTTATGATAGCAGTTATTTTAAATACAGAAGAAAATGCTTTTAGCCAGTTGGGGAAGATGGGTAGCAGGGGAATGTGGGGAAAAGAAGTGGGAGTGGCAAGACAAAAAATATATGAGATTAACACTTTTCCTTTGTTATTTTGTTGGGTGTGAAAATGTATACATATATTTTCATATCCTTTCTTAGCAATTATTCAAAGATAGCTTTTTTAACAATAATCCAATAAGTAATTTACCCTGAAAGGCAAGAACACAAAGAAAGCAGTGGGCCAAGCCTTTTTCATTCTCAGATTATTAAAAAAAAAAAAAAAAAAAACAACAAAACAACCAAACATAGAAAGGGCTCTTACAAGCTGTGGAATTCCATTGGAAAACCTCGAATTAAACAGAAGGATGGAATCTCCTGCTTTTTGTAAATATAATTTTAAGTTTCAGTTCCATATATCCTATGAAATCAACAGGAGTATGTGAAATGTCTGGACCTGAATTCCCATTTATTTCACAGTGTAAAGAAAGTCTCAAAGAAGGTTCAAATAGAAACATTTTATACAGCCAGGTGTTTTCATAATTATACACTTCAGGTATTTTCTGTCTTTTCTGAAGTGTTTGACACTGACTATCCCTCAGAAACAGATACAGGGTCTTGGCTGCATGTAGTCCAGTTTTCACATGGCAATTCCAATGGTTTATTTCCACTGGCTTAAATGAGGAATTTAGTCATGCAAAGAATGTAAATTAAGAGGAAAGAACATAGAAGTTTGGTTAATGTGTGGTTATAGGGGCTTTTCCTTTCAGTGCTGATGAGCTGAATTTTATCACACGATATCAAGAAAACACTTAAAATCCATTTTAGGCATTTTATATTTTATTTTAAAAGTTGATATTACTAACAAAATAACTAACATCGCATGTTGTTGTTGCCATTGGCACTACAATTAATTCACCGAACCAATTAAAGGGGTAACTTCAAAACTGAGGTGAAATCTAAGAGTGTGTATGCTCAAGACAATTTCTTAAATCCCAGTTGCTATGAAGAACGACAAATGAATCTCCTTGCCTTTTCAATATTGTTCTTCTCTTTCCTTCCCTGAAAAATGTTTCAGAGGTACCAGCTTTCAGCCCCTAGTTTACAGTTGTAGTGGTTATTTGTAAGGTGGGAAATGTTCAGTCATTTAATTTCTGAAAACTCTAAAAGGATGTCTTGCTCAGGAGTATTGCACACAAATGCAGAGCAGTTCTGCTGATGCATCCTGGCAGCCTAGCATCACAGGATAAAAGGAGGTCATTTCTAAGTAAAGATTATCACTTTTTTTCCCACCCAATACATTTTTTTTTTCAATCACACAAAGTATAGTTGTTCTTTCTTAACAGAAATTTTCCAAAAAGATTTATCTATAGTTCCAGCTGTCTCTCTTAATGTTCCTATCTGTGAGTGGAAGGAAAGTTTAGAAGAAGCTAGGCCAACAGATCTTTCATGAAAAATTAGAAGCATCCAACTCAGGAGGATATTTAAATATAAGTTGTAATTTTAAAGTGAAAAATAAGGGAAGCTGTATTTTTGACATTAGCCTAGGAAAGCTGTGCTGTATTCAAAGCAGGATCAAAATTTTTTATGTGGTGGGATAGCTCACATGACCAGAATGCTGCAATGGATGTATACAGGCTCTTTAGGAAGGACTGGCCGGGCAAGAGAGGAGGCAGGTAGAAAAGGAGATAGAGCCAGACTCTTCTCAGTGGTACCCAAAGAACAAGACACAATGGAGAAAACCTGAAATATGTAAAATTGCATCCAAACAGTAAAAAAAAAAAGTTGTTTTTTTTTTTTTCCCAGTGGTGGTGGTCAAACACTGGAGCAGGTTGCACAGAGAGGTTGTAGAGTCTTCACGCTGGGATATACTTGAAACCCAACTGAATACAGTCCTGAGCAACTTGCTCAATGCAATCTTTCTTTGCTCAAGGAGATTGTACTAGACAATCTCCAGACATTCCTTGCAGCCTCAGTGAGTCTGTAATTCTATTGATATGCATCATTTCTTAAAGCAGCTAAAAATTATTGGGACCATTGCTGAGTTCCAGATATATTTGAGGTAATGTTGCATTTTTGGAATACATTTTGTGATCAGCTTTCTTATTTTCTACATCTGCATATTGTAGGGGCTTTTTATTCACTGTTGTCTTTACTTCCACTCTAGAACAGGGTATATTTTCAAACAGGTTTATTTCATGACTACAAAACTGTGATCTGGGGACATCCCACACAGCATTTTTAAACAAATCCCAATTATGATGCACATTCTAACCTACTACCCACTCTTACTCATGATTGTTTTTTATTTGCCTTCTTTGAAAAGGTTAGTTGTTTACACATAGAAGCTTTCTGATAAGAACATGGGCTTCTTTTACATTTTTTGCATCAATTTTTTATTGGACGGTGTTTTTTCACAAGCCAAGTAGGTTTGTTTTATGGGACTTTTATAGAGCAATTACTATTGTGAGGGGCTTTCATTGTGCAATTAAGACAAATGTTCTGCCACATTCATTAATTACTGGAACACTGAAAACACCAAACAAAACAAAGCACTCCATCTTGAAAATAATTGAAGAATCACTTAAGCTAGAGCACCCTGCATTGGAAAATGTAAGGTACTAACAAGCAGGCTGAACATCTGCTATCTATATGACTTCCTTCTTCTATAACAGAACATGTCAAAATGAAGATATCAGAGGTGTTCCCTACCTACAAATGCATCCTGCTTCTGAAAAAGGCTACTTCTCAGTAAAAATTCATGAGGTTTGTAATTATGACTTTATCGTTAAAAGATACAGTTTCTGTGATGAGGTGGCTCAGAGAGAGGCAGCAGGTATATGGACCTTTCTTCCACATACTTCAAATTTATCCAAAAGCTGGTGACCTAATACTCTTAGGGAGTCCAGCCTCCATCTTCCAATCTTAAATGAGACTACTTGGCACCTTCATTTGTCTCAACAAAAGCCAAAACATAGAGACGTGAGTTGCCTCTCCCCTCTCCAGCAGTTATTGTGATGCCATGAAAAGTTTATGAATGCCAAATTTCAAGTTCCTAAAGTTGACAGTCGTTTGTGACTGTCATATATTCCAGTTTTCACAGAAGTGGTGATTATCAAATCTACAGTAACCATCAAATCAGCTTGCCTTAGAGGATTGCTGTGAAGATTTTCAATCTTTATGCCATCTTTTGTCCATGCAGTTTATCACAGTGCCAGTGAACCACTCGATGTTTAATGTATTTACCATCACAAATCCCTAGTGAGGTAGGGAAGCAGTGTTAAACCCAGCACAGAGGAGGCAACTGAGGTATAAGAAATCTGCAGTGGAACAAAGATTGAAGTCTGGTGTCTGAAGCTGTCACTCCAACCACTGGATCAACCATAATCTGCAGATTCTGAGGCTCTGACAAGGCTGTATAACTGCTATGTGAGATTTTAATAATAAAAATATTTTAGTTAATAGGAAGCTGGCGTTCTTTCTCAGGTTTCAGACAGGAGAAATAGTGAAAAGGTATTCCTCTGTGAGCAGTAATCTCTTACAAGCTTTTCTCTCTACCGTTTTGCTTTTCTCCTTGCTCCTCATTAGCTGCATTAGGCATCATAATCCCATTATGGAAATGAGTTGATGAGCTAAGAGACGTCCTCCCCAAACAGCATCTTCTCTAGAGAGTTAAAGAAGAGGGGAAGACATCATCTTAAACCTATTCCCAGCCAATTGGAATAGGAATGTGAGCAATCAGTGACCAAAGCCATATTATAATAAAGGAATTAGAACTGAAACCATAGTGTTCAGAAAATCCATTTTCAGGCTTTAGGAATAATTCTTCCCCGATGACTCCCAGTTTTCAAGGCTTGTTTGTCTGATAACAATGAGAAAATTCACTCTTGTGCTGCATAATGGAGTGCCAAAGTATACAGCACATCCAAAAAATTCATTTCAGTACTGAAATCATCTGTCAAATGCCATAATATCTATCTTACACAGCTGAACAAATTTGCCAATCTTTTAGTAGAATATGATAATGGTGATGAATGCATTGACAAGATGACATGCGTTCCAGTAGCAAGCAATATTTCAGAGAGGGATTTTCTTTCTAAAACAAAGTAAGAGATCACAATCAACCCTGTGGATAAATTGCTGCGTAGAAATTGTGGAAGATTCTTGATGATCCTCTGTCAAACATCTTTCACCACGTAATGGTTAATCCTGTGGCAAACATCCTGACTGAGAAGCCATGTATTTCTGTGTCTGCTATGGACCAAGACTGCCCTAAGTTTTTATTGTAGACAAGATTATATTGCAGTGCTTGAAATCAGGGATTTTCTATTCCTACTGGACTGAAATAAAAAAATGTGCAGATAGAAGACTTGCCTATTGGAAAGTGCTAATGTTTTGTTTTTCAAGCAAAATAAAACAGATCGCTTCAATCGTACCCAATTTCTTACTGAAAAAAATTCCCATTGTGGCTTGCCCTATGTAGCCTACATTGTTATTCCTGTCGTGCACATATTTGGCTTTACCAGGCGCCAGCCCCTGGTCTGTATGAATGAGGAATGGGTAGAGCATTGGCCCCGTTGCAGAACATAATGACCTTCAGTGACAAGCTAATTTGGAGATAGTGTAAGAAAACAGAAGGTTACTTGCTGCTGAAACAAGGAGATTAAAACGTTGATGTGGCCTGAGCTACTTCCTTCCCTAGACTATTCTAGGGTCCTGCTCAGAATTTGTGCTCCAAACTAAGTCATTGTTTAACCATTAAAGTAGATTTCTTCTCTCTGAAAATGCCTCCCCCTCCAAGTAGGGCATAGGCTTTGATATATGGGACTAAACTGGGATGGGATTTTGAAGTATATTGATAGAATTGATTCTCCAGCTGCCTTACATTGGGGATCACTGGGGGGATGAATTTGATTCCAAGCAAGATGGTGTGGGATCTGTTTATTGTAAGGATCTAAACCTTTCAAGTTTAGTTACCATTTTATTACCACAAAACCTTTACTTAAAAGGGGAAATCAAATCAACAGTTTTATCACAGATGACACTACCGAGACATCTTAATAGAGTACGTTGTTTTATTAAGTTTTTCTGTCAATCCACCGTTTTGTATAGTGGGAACTACTCATTTGCGCATGATTGAAATAAGTGACTGTTAGATGAGAGACAACTTGAGACCCACTTTCATTTGCATTTAGCAAGTCAAGCTGTTGTTTTTCACATAATTTATTAAATGAGTTTCAGAAAGATACACACATTTTGATATCCCAGGAAAATACTTGTGATTCATCTCCTGTGTCTGTTCTCACAGATTCCATGGGAAAAATCCTACGTGTTGCATTTATAAAAAACTATCACTAAAGTCTGCGAGGAGAGCTGTGTAAAATATTTGCATAGCACCTTCTCTGTGGGCTAAGTGATGTGAAAGTAGTCCTGTTTCAGGTTTTATTACACGCTTGAAATTCATTGCAAAATATTGATCAAAAGGCTTGTTAAAGTAAAAGAAAATGCATTGTAAAAAATACATTTGATATTTTTTGGCTCAAATAAATTGAAGGTTGACAGATGATTTCAGTTGCTGACCTGAACAGAACAGTAGACAGCACTGGGCAGTGGAGGCACTGAAAATAAATCTCCCCATGCAACACATTCTTGTCTGTCTTTTTCCCTTGCTATAAGGAAGGAGGTAGGACTTTCCTACAGTCTTCCCTCTGCAGCAGCTGAGCCCCATTTGCAGCTCTGTCCACACTTCACCTCCCCATAGATGATAGTGCTCATTTATTCTGGCCAACTTAGAGCTAGAAATTATTATTTGCTTGCAGTGGGTAACAGCTAGAGACCAGTGCCTCAGCGTAGAAAGCACTGCTATGAATATGGAACACAGCACTAGACGACCGTGCAGCCTATTTACAAGCTCTTTGCAGACCCTGGATAACAAACCATGCAGTGAGCACACAAGGCAACAATGAGGTGGTTCTGGTTCTGATGTTAAGCAGCAGTCACAGGTAAACTGTATGTAAGGATTGAGAAGATGTCACAGTCAAGTTACGTGGACCCACAAAAAGTTAATTTGGCTCCTGCAAATGAAAGAGCCCTTCACTGCAGTTCTGCAGTGGCTGCCTCTCTCTCACTGCTGCACATCATCAGCCAGATTTACTCACGGTTTCACAGAATGAAGGAGACAGTTTAAAACAGACAAGCTGTAAATTGACAGGTTCAGAGAGTATTTTTTTCATCATATTTGTAATAGCGCAGATATTTATAGAATAAATAGCATAGGAAGGTTATTAATAGTAGTAGGAAAGAAACAGTTTCCCCAGAATAGGCACGATGTGTAGAGGCCTGTTAGCAAAACCGAGGATATTGATAAATGTGGTATGTGAGGTAAAAATCCTAACACTTTAGGCGTTAATGATTTCTGTTGCATCTATTCAGCGACAGAAGTGGTATGCAAAGGAGTGAAGGACAGAAAGGTTGATAAACAAAGCTATTTTGGTAAATATGATTTAGAAATAACCTCCAAATGCAAAACAGGAATTTGCCAGGGAAGGCTCAGCTTCTGGTGATTTGGAAATATGTGTTTCTGATTTGTCACTAGTGTTTTAGAAAATCAACCAAACTATTTCATTACTTTTGTCTCTTCTTTGAAGCAAAGAGATTAGTAATGAAGCATTTTATTCTTGCTCTGTGGTGACACAAATCCTGGGTGAATTAAAAAAAAAAGAAATAATACACTTAATGGCAAACTTACTGAGCAATCTAATTGTATAAACTACTTCTAAACTTTTATCCCTTTTAGCTTAAACAGTTAATTCACGTCCATCAAAAGCTTTTCATGAGATGGATTTCATCTCTGAACACCATTTCACGCTTCATTATACTACACTGATGGGGATTTTGGGGTACTCATTACTCACTTTTTTCTTTTTCTTTTTTTTTTTTAAAAGAAGTGGAAATATGTTAATAAATCCAGAGGGTGGGGTTTTTTTTCTTCCTATTTCCAGAAATATACTTCCAGGAAGCTTAACAGATCAAATACTTAGTGTACAACATCTGGTTTGCGCTGTGTCTTGTGAACATTGTTCTTGCCTGGCTCGTGATAGCTGCTGTGAAACACGGAATTTTGGGGGAGGCTCCAGGCTGGATTCTCACAGTCTCTCATGTACCAGCTGGCGTTGAGGAGGACCAGCACCATTAGGAAGTCAGGAAACTGGTTTATGTGTATGTACACCTCTGCCGTGCCCTGGATGGAATTAGAATTGTTTGATTATGTACCTCTTTTTTTCAGACAGCCGTATGAGGTTGTATTTCTGGAGTAAAAGGGTTGAAATTTTTGCTTTGGTGATACCTTAAGGCTAGATTGTACAGCTGCTTCCTAAAAGGTACCCAGTCCCAAGACCAATCCCACAGAAACATACAGAAGTCCTGCCTAAACAATTGCTTTTAAAGAGCTTGTATAACTCGGACTACAGGAAGTTTTGATCATCGTTACTATGAGTGCAAAGCAGAGATGACCAAGTGGTAATTAACTTGTTATTGATTTCTTAATAGACTCATCTCTCTGTTAAAAATAGGGTCATGTAACGAAGATAGCTTATCCTTCCTGACAGACTGCTGGAGAGGTATACTCAGCCTGCTCACCCTGAGGCACCTTTCCATGCAGCCTTGCTGGAAAATTATTTCCAATTTTTATCTATTTGTGTAGACCTCTCCAAGGACATCCTGACCTCCTAAAAGCCTTTTCACCTATGAACCACTCTCCAAAGTTTACATCTATACAAGTCAGCATAAATCTGCCAAAATTGTTTAAATCAGAAGTAGCCCAGTCTCTACTTAGAATTACCCAGAGTTCTATATTTGTAAATCATGAAGATGAAACATGTGCACTGAGGCGGTAAGAAATGTATCCTCAGTGTAGATCACTTTTTTTATAGTCAGTATCTTTGAGTCACTTGCTAATTCTTCTGGTTAACTGAAAGTGACTTTTGTGGTTTTTCTCCTTCTACAAAGAGTACTTACTGAGTTTTAACTAGTGATTGTAGTCTCCTGAAGATATTGTACCCAGGGTTTAAAAAATTCTCTGTGCATAAGGTGAGAAAGAATTTGTTTTCTCTGTGAACAGTTGTAGTGTTGGACACCAGAGTTTATGAGTGCCATGGAGGTGGACACCAGAGATGTATCATAGGAGAGAAGATATTTTGTTCTTTTGCCTCTTCTCATTAGAACCCAGAGGCAGGATAATATAACCCTGAAGGAAACTGCTTCCCTTCACAGTCACTGCGATTGTGGCTGCTGGAGCATGTAATTACATGGAGAGAAAAAGAGCATGCAATGAAAGGTTGTCAAAAGCCTCAGGACTCCTAATCTCTCTGTCTGTTGTTGGGAAGTTAAGCCCTCAGTGACAGAACATGTTTGGGTAATTGGAAATGGGACACCTACTGCTTTCATTAGCCTGACTGTACCTATGTTAAATAAATGTATATTGGTAGTATTTTCCTAATGCCCAGAAAGTTCTTATCTCCAGATAAAGAGAAAACAGAGGCAATATTTTATAATCTGTACAACATTCTTAAAACTATTGATTTAATAATGGTGCAACTGAGAATAAAAGCAGTGTGTAATATTCAGAGGATATAGCTGGACAATGCTTCTTTGAAGTTCAAGAGAGGATAAGTGATGGCAGGGGAAAGGGGAGAAAACCAGCAGCGGGGTAATGTCAGTACGTCCTGACTTCTTTTTATCGGGTTCACCTTTGTTTATAGAGAGGCAGCTAGAGAGAAAACTTTGTCTATCATTGTACTGGGCAAACAAGAAAGTTTTGTAAAACCAAGAACAAAGCGGGAATTTGTATGTGAAATCCTTTGTCACTAAGTTCCCCAAACTTCAAACCAACAGAGAAATTAAGAAACAATTCTGATTTTTTTACGTATTTCAGATATATAATAAGCAATATTCCACATACCCAGGATACCAAAGGTAAAATTGGGACATTTCATTCTGCCCTGAGAATGGAGGTGGAATATATGAAATGCAGTGAAAAAAAGCTCTCTTGTCAGTGAGTTCAGCTGTCATTCACAAAGTCACAGTGCCCTTGCACTATCATGCCTAAAGCAATGTGCCCTTGTGGCAAAGAATGCTAATGGTATCCTAGGCTGCATTAGCCAAAACATTGCCAGCAGGTTGTGGGAGGTGATCCTTCTTCTCTGCTCAGCACTGGTGAGGCCACACCTGGAATACTATGTCCAGTTCTGGGCTCCTCAGTACAAGAGAAACACGGACATACTGGAGAGGAGGGCTGCAGAGATGATTAAGGAACTGGAGCATCTCTCATATGAGGAAAGGCTGAGAGAGCTGGAACCATTTAGCCTAAAGAAGAGACAGCTCGGCACAGGGGATCTTATTAATATATGTAAATACCTGAAAGCAGGGTGCAAAGAGGACAGAGCCTGGCTCTTTTCAGTGGTGCCCAGTGACAGGACCAGAGGCAATGGGCACAAACTGAAACACAGGAGGTTCCATTTGAACATCCCGAAACACTTTTTTACTATGAGGGTGACTGAGCACTGGAATGGGTTGCCCAGGGAGGTTGTGGAGTCTGCATCCTCAGAGAGATTCAAAAGCCGTGTGGACACAGTCCTGGGAAAGTGGCTCTGGGTGGCCTTGCTTGAGCAGGGGGGTTGGACCAGGTCACCTCCAGAGGTCCCTTCCAACCTCAACCATTATGTGATTCCATGATTCCATGAAGCCTCTAGTTTGCTGTAGCAGGAGAAATAACCTCTGCCAGTAACCCATTTCGTGTTGCTTACTACCCCATCTGAGATGACTGCCATTTGGGGGAGGATGGCTACTAAAACTCTACAATCTGCTCCCCTCCTTAAACATCATCCCATCATGCAAGAGACAAATCCAGGGCAGGAAGAAAACTCTTTGCTAACCAATACAGCAGTACCACAGGGTTCAGGATCTGGCTTTAAAGCCGCACAGATGAAAACTAGAGCTTCACCTCTGCTCCTTCTTCAGTGATGGGAAATGATGCAATTTGACACCACTGCTTATTTTTGATGCACTCAGAAAAGGGGAAAAAGAGGCATAGTTTAGATATGCCAAACTCTTTCTTAAAAATAAAACTGTAAGATGTGGTTCAGCCCATGTACTATGCAGGAGTATAAATGGACACAAAGCATGTTTTACACACTCCTACAAAATACCTTTTAATAAATACTAGATCAATGTTTTCTCAAATACTCCATCACAGCCTTCACAAGTCTCTAAAAGGGGTCATAAAATGTTACTCAGCAGAGTCAGCAGCATCTCTGCTCCTCCAGGGCAGAGGAGTGTGAACAGGCTGTAATTACTGGCTTCCAGTGTTCTCAGTAGTCAGGGACCTATTAGCTACCATTAATTGGTGGCAACAGTTCAGGCAGCTGTACAAAGACGTATGAGCTGAAAGGGCATTGCAAGTTCCAAAAGTTGAAGAATCACAGCATTAGAGCAATGGACCTACTTGGGTAAATTGCAAACATACCCCAAATTCTCCCAAAGACACTACCACTTGTTACAAATCTGATTGCAGAGGAGGCATGTGTTACTGCCATTAAACAAGTGTTGTATAACATTGCCAGCTGCATTGCGTTTCCATGTTGCACTTGAGCAGTGTTAAGGAGACCTCATGAGCTACTGAGCAAATCGTGGCTCAATAATGAACACCTCCAGCTGATGTGTTCTGTGTATGTTACTTTCAGTAAGCACTGACACAACTATTGCAGAGCTGCTGAAATATACAGCTCCTTAAAGACACAAGATAAACCACAGAATTGTTTGAGTCAAGCCAGCCTTTTTTAAAGGAAAGATGACAAGACAGGAAACCGCATGTTCTCTTGTTCACCGAGTTGTCAGTTCATTTGTCTCCTGGCTGGCCCCAAACTAGGCATTCTCTTTACCGAGAAGTGGAGTCCCATGTTCAGTGTCACAGAGATGCACTCAAGCAGAACAGACTCAGACAAGTATCTTGATGCTGAGCTTCCCCATATTGTCACCCATTAAACTACTGTCTTCTGAGGACAATAGGACAGGCATTGAACTTTCAGTCACTGAAGAATCTAGGACCCTAGCTGATGTGTTAATTGTGAGATGGATAAGCCCCTGCATTGAAGTGTTACAAGGGCATTACCACAGCTAATTGCTATCCATTACACATCTCTTACACCTTTCTTCCTCACTGGTTTTACCAGACTTTTTTCCTAAACAGACAGAATGCTCTGCTTTCCCATTTAACAGACTTAAACTGTTTGACAGTGTCAATTCTCAATGCAGAGTTAAGATTAATTATAAAGTTACAGGTAATTCATGACACAGGAGTATAAATGATAGAAGACTCACCTGCATTTTTTTCTTGTTTCTTTATTTTATAGCTTGTTAAATATGATATTTATTGTTATTTTACTATAGTTTTTAAAAGATTTTACAGTCATTGGCAAGATTCTCTAAAGACCCATACTACACTCCATCCATGATGAACAGAAGCTCCCATTAATGTCAGTGAGAGCTCTGGATCAATAGCAAAATATAGCCCCAGGGGTCTCAGAGATGCTGTAATAATCACAGTGTCTCCTTCATGGGGGTTGGAGGGCTGAAGGAGGAGAACTGCTATAAGTAGACAGTATTAATATAGTCAGATCCTGTATCAGACTGGTCAACATCTGACCTCAGGTCTCATAGTGACAGAAGAAATATCTTCCAGAATGACTGTTAGCCAAGGTTTTAACTGAACTTTACAGACACCGTAGAGCTTGGATTTTCTAAACTGTGTAACTTCCTAAACTGTCTTTCAGATTATCCTTTGGATCTGTCCTTCATGCAGACCTGTGATTCAGAAAGTCTACCTCATGCTCTCTTTTCTTGTTGCAGATATTTTTTGAAGTGTTCTGGTTTTCAAGAATTCTTTTTTTTTTTTTGCCTTTTTTTTCTTTTAAAAAAGAAAGGTTTTTCTCTTTCTAAAACACTGTATCATGCTTTGTCTTTTATGTCTCTGACTGGGCATGAAGTCATGAGAGCTTTGCCATTTACTTCAGTTGGGAGAAGAACTGAGGTACTTGAACGATCTCTTTGGAGGAAGGACTATATTAATCTACATCTTGCGTAGCTCTTTATATATTTATGCGGCTGTTTAATGGATTATTAATAAAGTCTATTCAGATCTTACATGCTGTCATCATATTCTCCCTCTGTTTCACCAACGATGCCAGCTTCAAGAGATTTTTAGTAGAATTTCCCACAAGCATCTTCTTGTTTCCCTGTGTGCCTGGAATGTGATCCCTGTGAAAGTGTATGAAGTTTGTACAGTGCCCTCTAACTCTTCCTTGTAACTTGCATCTACTATGATTCTGTGTAAAGAGCTTGACAATGCTATCATTCCTGTTACTCTTACTAAAACCATCTATCTTCTACTTTGTGCAAAGACCATCTTTTCATTATATAAGTGTACAGTACCTGAGGGACTGTGTGGTTTCAGTCTGAAAAGAGCGCCATTATATATTACTAAAATTGCGATCAGTGCTGATTTTAGTCATCAAATTAATAGTATGTCATAGTTTATTAAATTAATCATCAATGTGCTATTCAATATCTTTTAACAGTTTAAAAACAGTTATTAGTGTACTGTGTTTATACACACCTATATTTTTAGGAGGCCCAAATGAGTTCTAACAGATGTATTTTTTCAGCTGTCAAAAAAAACTTCATTGTTAATAATTTTTGAGTCAGCTCATGGAACATCCCATGCAGCTGTGCATCTAAGAGCAACAGAAATGCTTCATTTCTGTTACTCTGTCTAGCACCTGCAACAAGTATTTCCCTGGGACACAGGGAAAGAAGAAAATACAGTATAAGGAAATGGATGTTCCACTTTCAAGTGGCTCCACACAAAAATAATTATACAGTTGTGTCATCTTTGGCAAAGAGGCAGGTCATGTCCTCACCCTCATTAGTGGGAAAGCTACAAGCGTTTAAATTGGCAAAATAAGCCAAGATAGGGAACGCCATCATGGTCTTTATACACCGTACAATTTGAGGACAGCAAGACCACTTACTCAGGCTTGTTCAGTCACTGAAGGCTTAGTCCTAATAAAAATGATAGTCCTTTATTGATTAACCCATAGGTCATTGCTCAGGTAAAATTGCTGTAAAATGCCCTTCTCAGCCACTTGCTACAAGTAAAGGCCATGATTTGTCTTAGCCTCATGTCCCATTGAGAACAGAGAAACATATCACAAACACCTGTGAATTTCTGAAACTCTCATCTGATTTTTATCTGACCTTTTCCTGAAACATTATCACACAAATATATTTTTCCAGTCAGACCTTGGTTCTAAATGGATAAAAGGACCAGAGAGAAAATAGGATGTTTCATTTTGCTGCTTGTTTGGGATTTTATATATATATAAACCTCCAGTAAATAAATCTCTGAATGAAAAATTGATGCAGGTTTTCTTTTTTTACCTTTCTCCCCTTATCAGAAATGCACTGAGCCTTATCTTGCTGAATATATTCACTGATCTTGGCTATTCATTAAAAGTAATAGAACAGCTAAATAACTTTGGTACACAGCAGCTCCAACATCTTTTGTTTAGTTTCTTCAATATATCATATTGTCAGAGGTTACTTTATTTTACTATTGTGTCACTGTAAAAGAATGAACTATATTTTGAAAATTTCCATCCCTGTTGCTTAAGCTCTGCTCTACTAAGTTTAATACCCTGACAATTCCAGCCATAATTTACTCCTTGGAACAGGTCATTAAGTACGCATTGCTGCTTCAGACTTCTTCTTTGATCCATTGCCTTTTATAAAATATAGAAACAGTCTAAATAGTCTCCATAGAAAGAATATTCTTTTAGGTTGGTATTTAACTATGAATCATAATACATTATTCACCCACCCATCCAGAAAAATTTCTTGCACCACACAGACATGTTGCTTTCATTCTCAGAAAGCCATATGGTGCTTCATCATTTGCCACAGTGGACTGATTCAGAAATAATAAGGTTAATCATATTACCATAGCTAAGTGAGCAGATATGCTGCTAAAGCAGGTAGTATCTTCTGTGTTACCTGTAGATAATACAATTACTCTGTGGCAGTCCGCCAGGGATTGTCAGAGTCACTTACGGGAATCTGATGTGATTTGGTGTGTAAAACTATCAGGGTAGCTTGGTTGGGGATGCACGATAGTGTTATGAGCCTCTCCCATGGGCAGATCAAAGCAGTTAATAACACATCAGGGAATGGTCACTGTGATGATACAGCTAATCTCCAGGGAGGAAATTTCATCTTTTTCCTCCAGAGAATTGTACTCAATCTCTATGAAGTAAGAACATTTATGAATGAAATAATCATGTTGTAATTATGGGATCACTTCTGTCACTCCCAAAAACCTTAGCCTTCAGAGCATCCCATTTGGGTCTATTAAATTAGTTTAAGTATTTGCAGGACCCTGCACAGAGAAAGCATCCATTTCTACAGTGTTAATAGGTCAAATTGCATTATCCATATTATGTGATAATATCTCTGTCTAGAACAGGTCTGTTTCAAATAACGGCCCTTAAATTGTCTTCAGGGTCAGAGAGTTTTTACGTTAAGAGAGTTTTTAGAAAGACCAGTGTTGTCTATAAATACATATGTGATAACTGCATAGGTCATTTTGTCCTCCTAATGTATAGATAAATTTTGCTGTCCATCATCTAAATAGTCCATGAATCTTCACACAACACTTCCAGTTTATCCATTTTTCATGTTTATTTTTTCATAGATATTAATCATTTAAATCTATTTATAAAGGTAATGTATTTACACGTCTAGACATCTGAATATTCAAGCTCCATTTCTCATTCCATGCAGCAAAAATTGATTAGCTGTACCTAGAGAAAATTTGTCAGAGAGTAACTGCCAATATTAACATCTGCCAGCCAATCTTCTTTATAATCAGCAGCAAAAAGAAGTGATTTTGCCTCTTGGGAGAGCTTTCGAAGTTTCCTGTCTCAATTTGCAGTTTGTATGTCTCAGGGGTGTGAATATGAATAATATTACAATTCTCTATAGCTTCATCTATCAAACGTGTAAACTGATGACAGGATCCTAGTAACAAAACACTGGGACAATGACATCCCCTAGGCTACTCTATTAAGAGAATAAACAGAGTCAGCTTAAAAGACTTGTGGTCTGAAATGAACTCTTGGGGTAGAATTGACCCAAGGTGTGCAGGGTGATAAAAAAGAAAAGATCAGTGCAAATACAGAAACAGTTACCATGTCTTGGTGAAAACAATGTTAGATCTTAGAAGCAATATGCAGCTCAGGGTATGTGCACTTCAAACAAGCCACCAAACAAACAAACAGAATGTTAGAGCTGAGACATTCACAGAGACTTGGTGGATGCCAATTCCTATTAATTTTAATGGACATCTAGCATCCATATTCTTTGGGATCATTTGAAATTCAGCACAAAGCATTAATAAATGCTTATATTCCCCCCATCCTCCTTATTCACATCAGCAGTGACTCTTAATGTGGAAACTAAAACCAGAATCTAGCCAAAGGAAAGGTAGTTAGGGTGTAGTAGAGGTACGGTGATGCCTTGTCAGGCCATGGGCACCTTGGGTAGTTCAGTAATAGCGTCGTTCCTTTCCCTGTACTCAGAATAGGAATTGAGTAAAAGGTGATCCCCTTTTGCTGGAGCGCTACAGTAGTCCTGGGTATGCTAAAGAGTGACTAGGGAAGTTCAGAGGCATGTCATCATTAGCAAAGATTGGGGGTGTGGGAAGCCACCAACTGTATGCCAGTCACTAACAGGCCTGAATATTTCCGATAGTTCCCGCACACTCAGAGACCTAAGGTAGATATGCTCAAGCTAAAGTACACATGCCTCTGTTCATAGATGTAGGAACCTAAGGGAGGAGCTGGCTTGCAGTACATGTTAAAAAGCAAAATCAGAAATCTGCCTGTCCGTGCCTGCCTGCCCTGGGAAGCCACTGTCCCTGAAAACAAGGCTGTGCATCTTCTCTTCCATACGCCCTCTATGATATCTGCCTTCCCAGCTCTTGGCAAGACACCCACCTTTACTGAGCCCACAGCATGCAAGAACACATGTAACCCCATCCAGAAAGGCTACAGTGCCTAGGATGTCTATTGTTACACCATCTTTCCCCTTCTATAAGCCTGAATATTATGAGTACTGGACTATTCATCGGGGAATTTGAACTGTAAACTAAAAGGTTATTTCAGAATTCATATTGATGTCTCAAATGGCACTTCACAAAACTGTTGGAATATTCTGGTCTTTAATGATGACCTATTTAAAGACTGCATCTGCAGTGCTTAAAGCAACTGGCCTTAAAATTTTTTACAAAAGGAATATTAGAATTGTTTCATTTCTTGTATTAATTTTGTGCTGTACCATTCAATAGAAGAGCAAAAACCTTGAGGCAAGCTAGTAGTTAATGGTCATATACAGTATTTGTTAAGAAAATGTGTTGGGAGGTAAATTGATGTTCCTTAGTTATTTTGAGTTGCCTGAAAAGAGTTTTTCATCATACTTGAATTCAGATTATAAGAACTAATCAATGAATCACAAGTGAGAGTGTATTCCTTGGCTGTAAACTATATTTGCTACAACCGTATTACACACTAATAAGAAAGGTAGAAAACAAGTAGAATGACTGAATCCACTATACAAGATAATTGCTTGTAGATGAGCCATCACAATCAGAAAGTAACTGAACAAAACATATCTTCACAAATAGTTGTAAATTAACATAGCCTCATTGACCTCAGTGCAGCCAGACTGATCTACAGCAGCATCTGTCCCCTTGTACTTAGAGACTAAGCAACTATTTTATTCATAAGTGTTTGGTGTTTTTTTTTTTTTCTGAGAGATAAAAAGCTATCTTTCCACTTGCCCTCCCCTTGTATTTTTAAAAAGGCTGTTGGCATATTATTTGAAAAGCCAACAACTGACTGAGCTCTGCTCAATATAATGTCATCGTTTATACTTCGACTTGGAAACATGTGCACCAAGATTGAAGTTATTTTACTCCCACAGGAGTAACACTCTATTTTAAGTGCCCATTAACTAATCCTAAACAGCAGTGGAAAATCAGTGGAAATACATGTGACATCTACATGAATACCAAGTGAATTCATGAAGATTACTGCTGAATACAAAATTGTTCCATTATAGAAGGGATACTTGAAAGAAAAAGTTGCTGAAATAAGGAGCTAGTCATAAAAAATATGTGTTCTTCAGTAACGGTTCTTTTATATTATATGGCTCTATTCATGGCAGTTAGTCTGCATTTCTATTATAAATCCCAGCTTTCAGAGGCTTAAAACTTGCCTATTAAAACTTAGTCCACTATTTGCTAGTAACACGTATGTGTCTGGGATTAAATTTTGTTTTAATAAAAAAATATAGCAGCAACTTATTAAGGTTGAGTAAAATATTAAGGGATTCAAGTGCTGTTTAGCGTTGTTAATATCTTGCTTTTAAAATAAAATTATATAGATGTTTTTATATATACTTGTTACTGATTGGTCCCACTAAAACAGTTATGAGGAGAATTTCAGTAAATGTCTGACTCTGCTCACATGTCGATGACTGCTTGTATTTCTCTTGATGCCAACAGAAGAGTATGATCGATAGAGTCTATCGATATGAGAGGCAAAACCCTAGCTATTTATGTAGCTCCCAGTATCTAGGTGATCGTTAAGAGACCTCAATTTCTAATGGGTTGGGACTACTTTGTTACCAATATTTAGATGCTTAATCTGTATGTAGGGAGTTTGACTTGGATTTTAGCAGTTCTGAGTTCTCCCAGCACCCATTGAGGTTAAACTGGGCCAACAAAGCCCAGTGGATATCAATATAGGTGCTTAATTTTATGTTCTAAGATTTGAATATATAGTCCAAGTTAATGGGAATAGTTGGTGCTTTGTCTTGCTTGATCTGATGCTATCTGAGTATTTATACAACTACCTCATAAACTGTATGGAAGGCAGAGCTTTTAACCCACAACGTTAGCACTATCACCAATAAGCAGGGAGAGAGGAAAAAACAGATTTCCACAGTAGCTCCCCCGGACAGAGGTCACAGGACAATTAAATTCTGAGTGCAGAATCCAGAATACAATATGCAACACAGAAAAATGCAGATTTATAATTATAGTGAAGCCAGAGTTGCTGTAATCTAGACATATTCAGAATGATGAAACACATTTAAAATCTGCATTGTTATTATCTGCTAACCCAATTTACCTACACCAGTTGATTTTCCAGTCAATTTCTCTGAGTTAAGATGACTAGGATGGAGTACATAAGACATTGGCTCACATTTATTCCAATATTTGTATACAAAGACAAACAGTTCTCGTCTCTAAAATTTAAAGATATCTCTCTCTCATTCTTTTATATTCTCCAGCCCAGCATAGCAAACATTCTCTCAAAACATTAGCTGATATATTGATGTCATTTCCCCATTCTAGACACCCCAAGATGATCGTTCTTCAGAGAGTAAGCAATGCTTAAGATAATAAAATTACAGGAAAGGGGCTTTTATGGAAGGTTAATTTATGCTGGCGTGATTTGGGGAAAAGACAGTCTTTTTTTGCAGTGTCTGCACACTGTGTAGCAAAGGGAGGTCCCAATACAAGACCAGGAAACAACATGCTACCACAATATAATACAAATGATCTTGAAAGTCATATTAAGAACTAAACAGAAAACAGCTGAAGTGCTTGCCCTTCTGAATATTTCTGCAAAACAGAGCAAAACAATAGAGAATCTCCAGAAGGAAAAAAAATAATGGATGAAGTGAATTGATCTTAGGAAAAGAGGTGGTATTTTGATAAGAAATACCTTAGATGTGGTAGCCAAATCACACATTGGTTTTGGATGGCTAGGTTCCTTGGTTAACACACCCTGCTCTGATTCTCAAAACCCTCCTGGAAGATGTTGATTATTTTCTGCTCATTTACTCTGATTTGTAAAGTAGACCCCAGACATAATAGTAAAAAAAAAAACCAGCTGAAGTAGATGTAGAGATAACAGAGAACTCAAGTTAGATTGAAAGGAAACTGAAGGGAGACCCTCCTGACAGCCCAGTTTAAGAGGAGGCTTACAACTGCATTCTTTGTTTCTGGCAGTCTGTATGTCTACATTTCTTTCAGAATAACTACATACTGCTTTAACCAGAAAGTTATGAAGCTTTTGGAGCTATACCTAGCCTAATGTTAAATTGGAGCTCCATTTACAAAACTGGTTTAACATGTTGACAAGAAGCAAAGGTGGAGTAGAAGTTATTTCTCTGACGAGGGTCTCATATTCTGAGTTAAACAAAAGGAAACAGTTGGAAGAAAAAGGACATGTCAAACAATGTGAGGGTAACACATCAAACCAGTTAGGTTCTTACCATTTCTTCACTTAAATAGGAACATTTAAATATGTATCTAATAAAATTAGCTTTATAGTGCCAATTTTATGAAAGCTTATCTACTTCATCCACTTTCTTAATTGACTTTACTCAAATCCTTTTATAAAACTTTCCACTTCCTTGAGGCTTATGAAAAACTTGACAAAAGCTGAAGAGCCGGTGTGTTGTGACCCCACATTTTCCATGTTGACCAGTACTGCTGCATTGTTTTCTGTGAACTCTCCCTGACCATTTTCTGTGTCCATCAGTTACCATTTCTATTCTACTTCAAGAATAAGGTTCTGGAGTCAGATCTTGGGGTATTTGTTCTGTTTGTACAGTAGCTTCCGCAAGCAGATCATGGGAGAGGAACATGGTGTGTAGTTGTTACTATAATACGCTTAATGGCAATTTAAATATTTAAAGCTTTGTGTGTAATTTTAAAGTTTTGTATACATATTGTGCTAGAAATCTGTGTGTATCACCCGTTATTCCCATGTATGCAGTCATTCCTTTGTGGTTATCATTTGTCTTTTTTCTCAATGTGTTAAATCATAGTTGATTTAAAATGATGAAAGAAACATGGAAAATTGCAGTTACTTCTTTCAAAATTTTGCATGGAAAATTGCAATTACTTCTTTCAACATCATGGCTAGCTGCCATTTTCTTACACATCATACATGAAATTACAAATAAGGAAATATATCTCAGCAATTTTCTCAACCATTTTTACAGTTCTTAAGAGAAATTACATTGCACTGAAACCACTTTGTCAGGATCAAACATTGTTTGCAGCTTTTTTTTATAGTCCCATCAGTACTAACTGGACAATTAAGATTTTTTTGTTGTTGTTTATTGAGTGCAATGATTTACTGATTCTGTTCTCTTTATACCCTATGTGTATGTATTGCATGCAGTGCATTTCCTGTAATTAAATTACCAGATTGCTGTCAAAGCAATTGTTTTATTCAGTTGTGGAATAGAAGTCATTTTAGTGCCTTTACTCATTTGTTAACACTGAGGGGGGGAGTAGCTACATATTTTACTCGACTATAAACTGCAGGAATCAAACCACAGCTGAACAAAACTATGCAAAGTTGCTTTGACTTTTATGCAAGAATCAGACTAAAAGAAGTACAATTGCCAGATTTTTTTTTAATATAGTTCATCTGACAGCGCTATCCTACAAGTGCTATGAGCTAAGGTATGTTACTTATTTAAGGACAAATGAAATCTAAACACACAGCCCTTTGCAGAATAGAGCTCTTTCGGAAGCAGTCAGGCAAATATGATTAGGTGGAATGGAGTTGTCCCCTCAGGAAGATGGCTTGCATTACTATTGCAATTCCCATACCTGCTGCTTCTCAATCTGACACAATGCTTAGGTAGTGCATCAGCATAGTCATAAATGTCTTACACTTCTGCTTACCTGTCCTTTAGATTCCTTTCTATGCTGGCAGGACTGTTTAGTCTGTGGATTGATCATTGAAATGAACAAAGATATCTCCTAATTAAATTAATAGAAAAATGAAAGCCATTACTGAGACCTCCAAATGTGGATTACTGTTTAACATGTAACATGAATAAATTTGTTAAGAACTTAAACCTCCATTTCAGCTGTGTTCTGCACAGTTTATATGACTGCATTTGATGTGGAACCACCAGTTACTGGATGGGATGCTTCAGTCACTAGTTATCGTGAGAATGGCTTTTGTTCACTAATCTGAGTCAGAGCCTCTTAGCTTTGGTGGTATATGTGTATCTCTGCACGGGGTTGGTGTATGCTTTACTATGGAAATAAGAAAGGTCCATGTTTGTCCTGATGATGGTGACGTGGGCTTCAGCACAGAAAACCCTGGCTATATACTTATTTACTTCACAAATATTTGAACTGCTATTCTCTTGCTGTCCTCGATTAAAGCTAGATGTACTGTATTTTGTCAACAATCTACACTACGATCTTAGTGTAGCTATAACCTTTGTAATGCTGGGACAAGGTTAAGCCCCAGGAAGCAGAGTATCGCATAACACACGGAATGTTGAATCCAGCTTTTGAAAATCCAGATCCTCTTCAATAAGATTCTGAGCATATTGTGGCTTTCCTTTGGCTATTTTATACCACTCGTATGTGTGGAAAGAAAGCAAAATGGTTTTCATGTTGCATTTTTTAAGGGGTAAAACATTTTTATAAGTGTCAATGGGAGAAAGTATTTAGCTAGCATTCCAAGCAGGCTTTAGGAGAACAATATATAAGCTTTACATCCTTCTTCAACTTAGCATGTAAGCATTCTTATCTCACCTATTAATGAACTCTCTTTATTTTGATTTTTCTTCAACATTTATCTTTAAATCCTGCGGTGGGTTTTTTTGTGTTGTTTTTTTTTCCAAAAAGACTATATTTCATTTGGTATTCTACCTGGTCTATTTTTCCTAGGGTGGATTTCATCTCTTACTCATCTTCCAATGCAGTAGTACCCATGAGCACGTAACCCTGGGGCTACACTTTTTGCAATGTCTCTTCATTGAATACAGTATCAAGGTTATTGCAGTGGCATGTAAAGATTTCCATGGCACAGACTCAAGTTACCTGGAAGGCTGTATCTCCCTTTGTAACTCTAATCTCCATGGTTAGAAACAACAGAATTATCTACCCCTAGACATGATCAGTGAGTCTACATTATTTTAAGTAGTTTCCAATCTCGAATCTTCCTACTTAATACATAGGAATGAGCATGTAATGCAACTTAGTGATCAAAGTCAACATTTGCCAAATTGGCAATGTTATGTATAAAAAAAAAAAAAAAAAGAAAAATGGCATGCAAAAAGAGGATAAAAATGCCTTTTTGTAGAAAGCTGGGTCACTGAAACAGATCCAAAGACTCTGGTAATTTGGTTTATGTTATACTCCATATGACCATAACACATTAAGCAAGATGGCATCCAAGCCTAGTGAAATGGCAAATCACATTAACTTGTTAGGCCACTAGGTCAGAATTTCACCAGTAGATTTTTCAAAATGAGAGAACAGAGTAAAAAAAAAAAGTGAAAGCAAACGACTGTATAGATAATTTGTTTGTATATGTAGTCCTAAATTTTTCTAATATGAACTGCAATGCCATTATATATATTGAGTAGCGTACTCTCTGAATGCTTGATTGTTTTCTGTGTATCCGTAATGAACCTAAAAAGTAAAGGTTTTGTTAACACTGATGCTAAGAAATGCATAAAGAAAAGCATTGGCCATGAACAGCAATAGCAGATTTTAGTGATATGACAAAACTGAAGCATGCTACGTACTTCTGAGTGCCATCTACTGGCATTTCTTTCATTAAGTACTACAGGCATTCATATGTAAAGAAATCTCTAATAGTCCAACAGTCTAAGCCATAACCTGTATCATTAAACTTTTTAGCTTTCCCATCATTATTTTAATTGTGGCCTTATTTTCCCAGTCTGTGTCTTAAAGTATGCAGTTTTCAGCTATTTGTGGTTGCTTTTTATCACCCAGACAATAGTGGTCAAAGAAATAAATACTGTGAATCAAAACTCCAGATGAATCATCATCAGGGTTCTATAACTTCCTTGTAATGTTTCAAAGTGTATGAAGATTGCATAGAACAAACTTGTAGTTTGATCTCTAGCTTCATCATTGTTGTGTACTAATAAGAAACTAAAATAGTCAAGAATTCAAAGTCCATGGTTGGAAAAAGCAGAGACAATTTTCATTTGCAGAAGCATAATAATTTGCTCGGCTCGTGTACTCAGCACTTCATATTTATGTTTGGTATGTCACTGGGAAATGTGTGGTAATACAGTTTTTTCTGGCCAGATTGGATCAACTCCAGTATCATTTTTCCTGCAGTGATGAAATCTGCCTTGAAAATTCTGTCCTCAAAATGCATTTCCTAGTGGAAGTGTGGAATGATGTGTATGCAGGGGGTGCACGTGTGCTCTAATAAAGAGATTAAAACAAAGAACTGAAGGCCCAGCCATGCATTAGTATCATGATTGCTTCTTCTGGAAGACAGTGAAGATATTTATGGTGCTTAGTGAAGACAGTGGAGGTATATATGGTGCTTAGGGACATGGTTTAGAGGTGGGCCTGGCAGTTAGGTTAATGGCTGGACTTGATGATCTCAGAGGTCCTTTCCAACCTTAATGATTCTATGATTCTATTTAAATGTCTAACTTGCCATGTGTTGGCCTGTATTCCTCATCTTATTTTCAAACCACTAGGTTTGGATACAGCTGGTGTGTCATAAGAGAGGACTGCCATGATGCTCTTTCACACCATATAAACCCTGAGAATGGGTTTGACAATGAGCAACATTAACTAGCATTCATTTTAGTTTTTTTCCATTAGTCTGTGTGAGACCCATGCATGTGAAACTTATTTGCTTTTTTGTAGATTTATTCTAGTCTAATACCTTTATAAATATCTGTGTCTATGACAAAGACAGGTATCAATAAATGTCTTTCTCAATGAAAAATAACAAAAAAATTACAAAAAGTATGGATAAAAGAGCAGACTCTGGCAGACTTCCTCATATGATTAGCATCTTACTCATAAAATGTTTCATTTTCGTACTCCAAGAGGGCTTGTTTCCTGATATGTGTTGACATAATATTTGCCATTTCATGGCCACAGTCATATTGATGGTTCATAGTCATTCTGTGATCAGGTAATATAGCCAGGTCTTTCTTCACCTCTGTCTGTTTTCAAACTAATTTGCTCCCTGGTTTTACCAGAAATTCTTGGTATTCATCCCTAAGTGAATGGTTGTGCGTTTTGTACTATTACTTTTCATCCTGTTTCCATTGCTCCAGTTCTAAATGTCATCCAAATTGTCCTGTAGGGTATTCCACTCTTCCTTTGCATTGACGATGTCTCCCAACCTTATTTCAGCACTAAATGCCACAAGCATTGTCCCAAGCTTTTGTGTCAGCTTAGTAATTAAAATGTTAAATAAAATGGGCCCTAACACTAATCCATAAAAAGATTTCCACCAGCAATCTTCCTCCCTAACTAGGCATTTAACCTGAGCAGATGAGTAACTCTGCTGGAGTCAGTAGAATAGATTTTTCTTATGGGTAGTTTTTATTCTGTTATAGTCAAGGTAAATGACCAGTGTTGTGAGAAGGGAGAGCTAAAATCAATGGTAGCTACTTAGATGCTTAAAGTTAAGTGTGTGCTCAAATTTTTAGCTACAAATATCAGAGGTAAAATTTCCCTCTTAAACTTTTTGCCTTGAGTGGAATCTTGTTGCCTGTGCATCCTGTTGCCAGAGCAACCTGTACTGCACTGGTACAGTGGCAAAGATCAGCTACTGCTTTCAGAACAGACATAACGACATAAATGTGTGCAGTAGGTTTGATTTTTTTGAACACTCACACCAACATTATCTATTTTCCTTATTTCATACAACTACGTTGTTTGTTTTTTTTTTTCACATCTGAAATTAGTAGGGAACAGTGAACAGAATTCCTTAGTAAGGAACATTATAGCTTTTGCTAATTGTTTAATAATTAACATTATTTTATGAAGTACTGGTATCTGATGTCCACACTGATAGTAGATGCAAAATTGTAACACATATAGCTCATGATGATGGAAGACTTGAAGGAAAATTTGCAGAAACCTTTTTTGATTCAGCCTTTGATCCTCAGCTATATTCAGATCACAGGTCCTACATGCCTAAAACTTCCTAGGTTTAACTACCCCTGAAAAGATAAAGGAAGCTCAAAGCATACAAGATAGATAATTCCCATCTGAACAGAATTCAGGCAGTACATTTCTATCTTTTGCAGCTGAATCTCCTCACACATACATACTTCAGTGCCTAGTCAATTAGATGCTTGGCTAAAATTTTACTTTTCACAATTTCATCTGCTGCTGTAGAAAAAAGAATTAATAAAATGATACGTAACTGAATGTCTAGCTCCATTGTTTTTTGTTCAGTACTTCAGTAATAAAAATAGCAAGTACTAAAAATTGTCAGTCTTAAACAATTACTGTACCACAGATTGCAAAAAACCCCACACATAAACAGATATTGAAGGATTATCTCCTCTTAAAATCCAGTGCAAATTGTAGTATAACATATACAAGATTTTAATGTTCAATACAATTAAGTCTTCTGCTGTGCTGTAAACTTTATTCAATATGCTGGTGAAAAATAATACAAAAACTAGTCAACTATTCCCAGCAGACTTTGAATGCTTTTTCTGGGTGCAGCTGCATAAATTAGAATGAATTTTGTTTCATTGCAGACAGTAAAAAGAAGGATTAATGTGGAAATCATTTTCAGTGAAAGTTTCCATCACAAATATAGAAAACACAGTGCAACATTAACTGGATAATCTGAAGAAACTCTTGGCTTTGGACATTATTAGAAATACTATTGTCTTTCTTTTCAGGATCTCTGACATAATTTTTGTATACTATTTATAATATTTTTCAAACAGCCTTCTTTTTGACCCAGAGCAATCAGTGAAGACAGTGATCATCTCTTTCATAATGCTGGAGATACCAGTTGGCATTGTTATCCTTTTTGATGTAAATTGTGTAAATCTTTACTCCTGGACAGGTTCATCAGAATAGCTTTTCAGCCTGGAAATGTATCTTTTTCTTCTTCTTAGGGTTAATCCTATTTCACACCATATGATGAGGCAAAAGATCTGTAAAACAGAAAAGGTCCCTTACTTAAACTGCCCAGAATTGATTGTCTTTGAAGTTAGGGTCATGTCTGATCTGGACCTGTCGTTACTGCAGCACTACATTTAGACCAAATGTTCTTAACTAGCCACATAACGGTTCAGCAAACACTTGAGCATTTTGCCTGGGCACATTAGGGTTTAAACACATTTCTGAGCCCAAGCCGTGAGTAACGTTCGCATGCAATGTTATTAATTTTGATGCATGAGTGTGTGTTATCTCTATCTAATGTCAGATATTTAGAAACAAATACAAGCACTCATCAATAGTATTATCCCTTTCTCATGAATGAAAACCATTTATCTACCTTGCTCAATTTTCCATCTGCACATTTTCCCCTTAAATTATAAGAAACATTGTTTCACTGTTCTACTGGGAAATTTACAGTCACATGGTCTTTTACAGTCCACTTTGTTGAATATTTCATGTTTGTCAGCTTATCGGGTCTGAGATAGGTGTTCTTCCCTACAGGATGGTACCAGGCAGCAGGAACCAGAGGCTGCTGTTTATGCTGATAAGTAAAAAATATAGATATTCTCCCATGTCATCATTACAGAGTGATCAATTATGATGAAAACAGAAGATAAAAGGCATGTTTTCCCACTGTACATTCTGCAATGTAGGAGAATTTAGATTTATTCAAATTGGTCAAAATTTTCACAGTTAAAGACAAAACAGAAAATTTACTTCATAGCTACCTAACCTAAATAAATTAAACCTTTCCAGATTATTAGTTTCCAGTCTTCTACAGTTTATTGCTTCTTTTCTCTTCATTCATTCATTAAATAAAAAAACCAGCAAATACCTCATTTCACTACAGCTTACTGACAGCTCTCAGGTGTATCACACTCCTTGCTCTTAGCAGGGCTTACAGCATTGGCACACAACTTTAACAGAATTATTCCTGGAAATGAACCCAATTCAGACTAAGGCCTGCAGTGTAAAGTCCTAAATGTGTTTGCTAAGAACTAAAATTAATACTAGCCTTGTTTCTGTATTCTCAACTTCTTCCATCATGCCTTCCATGGATGTTTTGAAAATTACATTAAAGGTCAGTTGAAAAAACAGCTGCAAAATTACCTCTAAGTCTGAATGGTTCTATAGATTCCTGTAAGAACTTGTCTAATATTATTCACCATTTTAAGCACAGTTGCTGAGGTTAATTAGATTTCTGACCCCTAAAAATTTTAAGTGTCTCTGATGACTTACTTTCCAGCTGATAATTTTGTGTGAGAAACAGAAAATAGACTATGAATAAATAAACTCTTCATATTCATTCATATGAGGACAGAGAATATGTTTCTGACATTTAATTAAATATCCAAACGTCCACAAGATCTATAATAAACCACTTTGCAAGACGTCTAAATGTCAGAGAAAAACACATTTTACATGAAATGTTTTTCTACCACTGAAGCTGTGAAGAAGATACAGCATTTTTTTAAAAGACACAGAAACAACAAGCACATATTTTATCTTGAAAGTACTTTTTCAAAGGCTTCTGAACAGCTCGTTGTTTGCAGTATGACGAGTGGAATTATTTTAATTTATCACACAGGAGTTTGAAACATTAGTTTTACAGATATGCCGGGCTGTTCTAATACAATTCAAGTCCTGAGACTTATGCTATTGGATGCATAGCAAAACACTGGAAACATTAAATTGATTCTCTTAAGTTCACCTGGCACATTTCACTGGGATCTGAAGATTTTTTCCTGTATTTAAATGCTGCGGAAAAAAAACCCTGTTCTAACCTATTCCCCACGTACACATTGCTTCTTCCTTCCTTTTTTGTCAAAATCTCAACAACATCCTCTGACCTGCTCAAGCAATGGGCTATGTACTTTACCCTTCTAAATCCACCCCATGGCTGTAATCTGGTTAATGCAAATGCAGTGAAATGTAGCCGTTGCCTATATGGGCCTTTCACATCATGGGAAACAAGGGAAAACTGCAACTCCTTTCCTGCATTCATGGATTCATCCAGATGTGGGAGCCCATGGTTAGAAAGTTGGCTTGCCGAGATGACAAGTGTTGCCAGATTTGCTTTGAGTTGTCTCTCTGCTTTTTAAAGATAAATAAAATACAGGGGCGGTTTATACAAAAGGTGCTGAAATTATGGTCAGAATGAGATTCTTATGCAAGTGTTCTTTTATGGTGGCATAGCATTGCTTCTGAAACGCTGGGAGGTTTTCCCCTTCTTGCATCAGGAAGGTCATTGTATATTATGGTCATAGGTTAAATGAAAGATCTGCAAGAAGGCCCAAACGACAACTGTAGGAAAAAAAATGTACCATCATTTTCAGAATGAGCTGCAAGGGAAGAGGCCACGAAGAAAATCATACAGGCATTATATGGAAGAAGGCTCAGGCTGTCAGTTTGCTTCTCTGGAGTAGTTGCTTATGTGCAAGCATATGCTTTTGCACTGTATTTCCTGGCATGAGGTGTTAAACATAGAATGAAACTACTCAAAAATGATGTATGTTCCACTTGACTCCAATATACATAACCACTCCTTCCCATCAGTTTAGAAGTGACATTCTGGCCACCTGTTTGGAGACACCGGCTGCTACAGTTGACCTATCGGTAAATCCCTCCAAAATACAGTACTGTCTCCTTTAAACTAGCAGATACTCCATTGTACGGAGTTAGTTCATCTCCAGCGGTGTCACCCCACCTGACCTGTCATAACATCCTGCATACCCACATAATGCAATACCTTTGTCACTTTGTGTCACCAGCCTGGACGGTTAGATGCTACTTCTTTCGAAGGGCAGCTATTGTAAATGTCATTGCATTTGCACACCACGTCAAAGCAAATACAGTTGTTTTCTCATGTCAGTCACCACTGTGTGTCTGCTGTTACCTGTAGTGTAAATGGATACTTAATTATATTGCCTTCATAGAGCTTTGTAAAAAAATCTATTAAACAAAGAATCACTGGTATAAACAAACAAACCTGGGTCACAGTTTCAGCTCTTTGACCTCTTTAGTGGATTTTCTGTTTTTATCAGGAGAGCTTCTTTACATTTTTTCCTAATTTGCCACCAATATTTTAGAACAGGTTTCGGTTTGGTTTTGGTTTTTTTTTTTTCTTTTAGAGAAAAAAAGAAGGATAAGATTTGGCACTGATTATTGTTAGTCTGTTCAGAATACAGGAGGAAGGTTAATTAGCTTTTCTGACCTGAAGAGTCTAGGAAGGTATCCCTGGTGACTCACTAATTGCTGCTCAATGCATAATAGTGTCTGTGAAGCAAAGTGCATGAAGCTAGACACTGATAATAATGTTACTTTGATTTAAAATTCTATACCTGCAAGGACATAATGCTGTTTCAGTACAGCATGCACTCCACTGATAGATCTAAATATTCCCCAACCATTCATTTGTTTTATTGGCAATGCTGGTCACTAATCTTAATTTGAATTTATACCAAGAACAACTGTGTTTCTCAGATTGAAAGTAAAATGCTATTCAGGGTATCATTAAAGCATCTTCTGAAAGTATTTTCCCATGCATAATAAACATGTTTTCCATTAAGACTGGTATATGTGCTAGAGTTGACTTATTTGTTTAGCTATGCTGATATGTCACACAAATAATGTATCATTTTTAATAAATAAAAATAAAGAATTAGTGCATGTTAGGAAAAATGTCTTTAAACCGTGAGAGGCAGAGGCATTGTGTTATCTTTAATAATGGTGTAAGACCAATATAGCATAAGGAATTTTAGGAAGCATATGGAATAAAGCTCACAGAGTATTAGAGAATTGTTCAGTGTGTATGTCCTTCCTTTTGACATCTATCAGTTGACATATAATGATAAGGATTTTAATAGGCAGCATAGATACGTACCGTTAGTTCAGTTAATCGGTAGCTGTCAGCTCTGGTTTTTAAAAGTCCAGAAGAGAACAAAATACAAGTTTGCTCTCTTAGAAGGTCCTGTAGTGTAGTTTTCTTGAGTAGCTTATTTAGTTTGTTTAGTAGCTGTAAACATATTTTTCATGTAAGATTTCTCTCTGGTGCTAGTGGTGCAGCTTTCTTTAAATAGGTATTCTACAGCTGCTCGTTGGATCAGTTATAAAACATTTCTTCAGCAATCTGTCCTCCCATAATAGATTGCTACATGAATATCCAAGTCTTATTTGCATTAAGTGTATGACTTCCAGTTTCCTGGTCAGTGTTGGAAGAGCAAATGTGTCAGTCGCAGTTTTTACTACATACAATTTGCTAAATCAACAAGCTGCATTCATTCAGTGATAAACTATAGGCTTAATTGACAAATTTCTAATATATAATCCTGGAGTTCTTGATTAACAAAAAAATTAGTTTATGATATATTTTTCCTCTCAGCAGCTTATAGCATAGTTTAAGGGTTTTTTGTAGTTACCCTGCTCCATCTGCCGGTTTATTCTCCACCTTCCTTCCTTGCATCTATTCTGCCCTGAGCCAGGTGATAAAATTGAGCCAGACCTATACATCAGGAGGGTGCTGACCCAACAGGAAAACCTCACGTACCCTTGCCAACACCTCTCCATACGGGCAGTTGGCAGTAGTGACATAGCGTGGAGATGAAGCAGTAGAAAGGAGAGAATGTAAATGTTCAGACATTTCTTCTGTTAAGGCTGGCACATTGTTTATTACTGATCTACTTCTGAGCTATAAATGAAAATAAATAGCTTGAACGATACGCCAGCCCTGCCCATTGCTTCTCTATTAAGGTAGCTTGCCAGTATTTCAGGCAGTAAGAGGACTACGGATGGTTAGTTTCCCTAGAAGCTCCATCTCAGGCACAAAACAAAATACCAGTTCTGGGAAGGATTCTGCTTTCTCTGGGCAGACTGTGGGCCTCCTGCTGCATGGACATACAAGGACATCCCATCCCTAATACTCCTGTTCTTCAAGGAGTATCATTTGCTGCTGTGTGAGGGAATGGGATACCTAAGTATTGTTGGGAGAAAAGGGGAAGAAACAGCTGGTCAGATCTCCTTTTCTTTGTGTTCCCCTGCTCATAGCAATGGTGCAAATGCCACAATCTAGCATCCTGCATACCTTGGTTCCAGACACGGTCCCTGACGTTGTCTGTCTGTTGGCTATGGACAGCAACAGGAGCAACACAGGTTTTCTTCTGTGTTCTGGCAGACTTAACCTACAGCTCCTGGGGACACTAATGACTTTGCCTGAGCAATCTGCAGGATGATGTTTACTAAATCAGCATTATGGAAACCGTATCTTTGTCCTGCACTCTTCTTTTCCCTGTGATTTCTATTTCAGCTCAGATATCCAGTAGCATGGCAGATAAGATATTGCCAAATCACAAAAGACCTAACCTATATCTTGAATTTCCTGACTTACCTTATTAAGCTACAATCTGTTGCACAGAATCACACAATAGATGTGTTACAATGTAACCTGACATAATAAGTTACTCCCATGACAAAAGCCAGGAGACATGCAAAAAGTGACTGTTTTTCTTATCAGTTAAGCAGCTCTCAAAGCAAACAGGAGATCAAGTCAGTTGAATCTAGCGTGTATTTAATTTAACAAAAATTAAAGCAGATGTCTACTAATGTACAGGATATTATTTTTAGGCCTTTTCTGAAAAGTATTCAATCTGTAATATAACCCTTTATTCATTACATTATCTTATTGCTCATTGAATTCGAATTATTTTCATTGCCTAAAATGAAATCTTGAGTTCTTGTTCAGGGCCAAGTTTTCTTACCCTTATTCACCTCTTAATTATTGTGCATGATATGGCCACAGCATGACTCTCCTGCCTCTCCATGTAGGAGCTTTATGTCACTTGCATAAAGTCTCTGGTTTTGTGTTTCAGAGTAGGAAACTAGTACCCTAGCTCACTGTTTATTTTGTTTATTACTGGGATAGTGAAGATTTGCTGTTTCCAGGCCTCTGTGCTGTACAGTTATAAATTTCGGCCAAGTCCAGCAAGATTATTTATTGCCACATTGGAGCTTTGCTCCATGCACAGATTTTGTAGTTTCCTCTGGAAACACCTAAGGTATTGCTCCATGCAGTTACAATACGGCTGAAATGAGCTAATAATCCCAGCCAAATTTCCCTTAAATCCTGATCTTTGCTTAAATAAATATATATGTTCTCTTTTGTCTGCATTCTGTTCATTTGCTTTATGATTATTCTGGTTTCATTATCCTATTTTTAAGCCTTTATTAGCAACAAGGAGAATTAGAAATGTCATTTAATTGAAACTTAGATTTCAATTGCATCCATGGTTTTGCTTTAAAAACAAAATCAAATTACTTTCAATAAAATTACATCATTTGGTACCATTATGAGAGAGTTTCTCTTTCAAACTTTCACTGTTACTAAAACTTATTTGTCCTTATTGTCATACCTTCTTTTAGCATTTTGTAGTATAGTTGTAAAAGCATGCATAGTGAGGTGTGTTAGATGCTTTTAACATTGTTTCAGAGGATGTAGTTGCTCAGTTCCCTGAACCTTGGGGGCAGGTGAGATTTATACTTTCAGAGTCATTGTTTAGATACTCAAGATTTACACATGAGACTATAAACTAGCAACAGGCAAAATCCACTTACCAAGCCTAAACATGGAAAGTTTAGTGTGGTTTATGCAGCATCTTGTGAGATGTAAGGGTTAGGACACCCGTGAGAGAGCCAAAAAGGAAGAAGACATCTTACAGATGGAGTACTCTGGGCAGGAACTTTAAGTAAACAGTCCCACTTCTCTGTATGATTTTGGATACATATGCTTTATCTATACACTGTATTTCACTAAAGTTTAAACACTTCACTAACTGCAACAACTGAATCAAGACTCAAACCACCAGGAAGAAAGCTGATGCTTTTTGTGAGATTTATTCCTGTAGGCTTTTCAGGTGAGAAGCATTCTTCTATTGAGCCTTCCTTTGCTGCTGCCAATTTGCCCAGTGCCACTATGGAAATGCACAGTAAAAGGGTACATCTTGAAGAACAAAATAATATTGTCCTGAGACAGTCAGCATTCTCCATGTTCAAAGGACTTACTCACCAGTCCTACTATGCAAAAGTGCTGCCTTGCTGCCTTGAGATGAAAAAAAAGATTGAAGGATGAGGAAGAAACATTCTGCACAGTGAACAGTTTTCCCGTACAGCTTAGGCTCCTGTCGGTTCTGCATCACCCATGTTGGTATGTGGTACAGCAGAGAGACAGCAAAAATAACAGGTTAGATGGAGAAAGAATAGGGAAAGCATCTCTTTCTTAATTCTTTTCTATATTGTAGTTTTGAGATACACATCATGTCTTTTCTCCCGCTCCTGTTCTAAATGTCCTTATGTGCATACCTTTTTCTTGGAGCCGGTGTCTCTGGAGCGGAGAGATTACAAGTCTGATTCTACACGCCTGAAATAATTGAAGCCTTTGCTGTGAGCTTTAACATAAGCGGAATCAAGCAGCAAACTCTACAGCTGTAAGCACAAACAGATCAAAGCCTCCTCGTCTCTCACAGACAGCCTATGCCTTAGAGGTGAGACACGGACTTGCTGGTGTTCCAGGCCAGACTTACAGAGCTGGCCTAGACCCACAGGACACTGGCCTTATTCAGGCAACACAGACTTCCATCAGTGCAGGTAACTTCTAGCTGAGAAACGTTGTCCCTAACCCAGACATCTGATGAGTTCAGGCAGTACTGGAGGACAAACAGCATGAGAAGGTGTGACAAAAGAGCAACTACCATTATAAGCATTACTTTGTTATCTACTCAAGTGTGAGGGTTCCAGGGGGGGAGGTTAAAATTCCTGGCAGGATACTCTAGGGAACCAGGGCCTTGCCTAGGGGAAATTGCTAATTTTTATCTGTAGTTTATCTGAAATGTCTTTTGTTCTCAATACAGCATGCTTTGTTTTAAATCAGTAAAGCCAGAGCTTTCAGAATTGTTACTTGTCAAGGGCACCTAGGGGAGGTAATTTAGTTCTCTCAGGTTTACTGGGTGGGGGCTCATGCCAGAGTTGTTTAATTTTTCCAGCTGGAGCCTCCAGGTAATTGAACCCGACAACACCTGGCAAAAGGGTTCCACCGAGTACCTCATTCATTGCGTACAGGCATTTTTATGTCACCCCTCATCACAATGCCTGAGTAATGAGGACACACATCTTCTTTGGGATTTCTTTTTTGTCTCCTATCTTCCCAAAACACTACCATAATCCTGAGGTAACAACACAGCAGCGGCAAAAGATATGCACTAAAATGGGGTTCTTATCTGCAGTTTTATTATCCCATGCAATATTCTCGCAGAAAATTACTTTCCGAAATGTGCTAAGCTGCTCTTTGGCTCTCCAGGGCTCTGTTCACAATTTTCTGTAAGTGATTTTTGTTTAATTTGTAGCAATACAGGGATAGATATCTTTCACCCTGACTGCTATCAACTTAATTGTAGCTATAGAAAACGTAAAGGCTATCTGACTGTTTTTATTACTAAGAGTAAAATAATGGGACGTTGTTTGCTTTTCTGTTTCTGTATGGCACAGTGGCTAAACTGGTTCCTAAATTCACTTGACTTTGTCCCAAATAAATGCTTCATTTTAGTATTAATTAATTTTTAGCTAGAGGAAGACCGTGTTGCCTGTAGTCCTTGTTCCTAATGCTAACTTGCTGCATGTAACTCAGTCATTAGTAACTATTAGCATTAAGTCAGTTCCAGGTGCATGTATATGAAGGCTGCCTTTTACTGTTTGCTGCTTCTTTAAGAAAAACTGTAGACAGAAAGTGCTCTAGCAATTAACAGAAGCAGACTAGCTTACCTTTCAGCGTTTATTCATTTTGCGCACATTTGCACACTCAAGCAAAGCAAGGAAACTAGAACAGGAACAGGAACTAGGTTCTCCTGAAAGGACAGGAGGACACAGAGACTCGGCCTGCTCTGTTGCAACTCATATTAGACTTTGCATCAGACAGAGGAACAGCCTACACCTCTGCTGCTGGATTTCTGTAGAAGACTGTAAAGACACGCGCTGCTGGCGCACCTCTGATAGGTAAGAGCTTCACAGCAGTAAGACAAAGTAGAGGGGGAGTTCAGGCTGCCAGCAGCCTTTAGGAGCAGGCAGGGGGTTAGGTGTGAAGTGTTGGGGCAGCAGTTGTGTCCAAGGAAGCAAAAGGGTGGGGAGGTTGAAATAGAATATGTAGGCTGCAAGGAGACAGGGATCAGCAGAAGCTGCTAGTTTCCATGGGGCACGCTCTCCGTTTGTGCTACTAATATAGAGGGCTCCCATTTCGCTGCAGAGAAATGCAGGTTTCACCCTTGTCTACTGCATCCTCAGCGTCTCTTTTCAGAAAGGAGAAAAATAAGTGTGTAGGCTCCCATATGCATTTTGAGGGAAAGCCCAACTGTTTTTAATGTATTGATATTCATAGTGCTTTGATAGGGTTTACTTTAATGAAGCCTCACCTGGAGTAATATGTCTGACTTGGCCACGTTACTGCAAAATGCAGACAGGCCAGAGAGGAACAAGAATGACCAAAAATGTACAGGAAAGACTGACAGGTTTGGGATTATTTAGTCTAGAAAGTGAAGTTTTTACCCTTTGCATGTTGCAAAAAGGAGAGAAATAAGCTGGTTTCCACAGGCATGGTAGAAATGGCAAGAAATAATGGGCTTTAATTGTAGCAAGGAACAGACAATAGGAAAAACTTTTTTAATCGTAAGGATAGATAAGCAATGGACTCAGTAGGAAGGCTGCAAATTCTGTCACTGGATGTTTTTATTTTAAAAAAACATACTGTATAAATGTCTCTTGGAAATGGCGTATGTATTTCCTCTCATCTGTAAGAAAGAATGATGTCTGCTAATGTTCTGCAGTTACTTCATGTCCCATTTTCTTGTCATTTTTTTTCACTTTTATAGATGGGGAAAGTAGGTATAGAGAAGCTAGTTCCCTGACTGTCAAGCTAGTCTCCCTCCTTAAGAAATCTCCTGTTTAAGGCCTGTTCTGAATAGAGGTACTTTCCAGATTTGGGCTTGGGTGAGGGATACCCTAAAAGAAAACCTACTCAAGCATAGTCTGCCTGATGAGATTCTCCATTTCTTCTTTTAGACTTATTTTAGTAATATGTGTAGGATCTGTCAGCTTCATGAAAATGCATACTGTGAATTTTAACGTTGCAGGATAGTTCTGCAGAGGAAGGGGAAGATGCCTCACCTTTGCCATATCTCATGTCTGCAGTATTTTTAGGTAGCATCTAGCAACATGTTTTAACTTCATCTACTGTATAGGAAGTTGCTTTCCCCCCCCCCCCCCCATTGCATCTTCAAGGGTAGATTCTCTGTCACATATTATAGTGAAGTACAATCTTCCCGTATTTTGGGGGAATTTTCAAAATTCTGTGCAATATTTCAAACTAAAATGCTTTCATGCATGGTATGTCGCTTATTTTGTCAATCCAAAAAAAAGTATATAGTGATACTTTTTGGATGGATTTTTAAACAAACCTTGCTTGTAGCTTTGAAAACATTTCCCTACATCCAATGAAAAGCTAAAAATATCTATGAATAAGTTAACACCTGAAAATGTAGGTTTCTGTACATGGCTTACATAAACCATAAATGGAAATTTTTCACCATGTTTGACTTTCATGCATAAATCTCCTTGGGAAAAAGTTCCATCCCAATGACAGCGAGCTTTAGGCTAAAGTAAACATTTTTCTCTGCAAATGGCATATAAAAACCCTAATTCAAAATTACTAGATCAATATCTACAGCTTTTTTCTTTTTTACCCACAGTTAATCCCTCAGTTCTCAAGTAGACCACTGCCAGAAGGTTTTCCAGCAAACAAATTATGAGTTTCTTTGTTTACTTTCATTGTAATTACTGACTCAATGGCTTTGAATAAACCAGTCTGATAGTGGTTGACATAACAAATGATTTCTCCCCCCCCCCCGATGTCTTAGTTAATCTGATTGATGATATCCAGGGTAAAAAAAATGAGCAAAATTACAGCTTTTAAAAATTTTATTTAAAACAAACAAAATCCAAATCCCAAAACCCAGGATTCAGTCTACTGTAAGTAAATAGGTGATTTTATTAATGCTTTTAGAATTCTTTTACCAAAATGTAACATAAACCAAACCATGTTTAGATATTCTCTGCTCTTCCTCCATGGTAATTCATCGTAATATATTAATATATATATCATCTTTTTATACTATTAAGACTCCATCTGTGACTAATCTTATTCATTTTTACACTCCCTGAAGGAGCCATTACATTGTACTCTGCAAAAGAGCCTTTTATAAATGTCTCCACAGGGCAGATTGACACAATATGCCCTAATGGCTACTTGGAAGGTTTCGTAGCGTGTCCTGGGGATGGTCTACTTAATAGCTTATTTATGCTATGGACTGAACTCACCAAATGTATTGTGCCAAGAATCTGTGAAGTGGCATTTCAAGGGTACATCAGAGCAAGCTAAGCCGTGATATCCTTTGATGCAGTAAAACCTCTATTTGGAAATTTCAGTGAAGTAGCTGTCCTGGCAATTGTCAGAAATGTGCTTGGAAAGAAAAGGTGAAAAGAGGAACTTGTGCATTCTTCATTTATCTTGCTTGGACAATAATAAGCATGAGAGATATAAAACAGCATATGCTTCTCTGAATCCCTGAGATTCAGTGTTACAGCCCACCCGAGTATCTATCTTAGTTCTCTGCATAAGAACAGCCTAAGTGGAGAGTCTGCTGAAAGAGCCATTTGGTTGGAATATCTCCCTCCTATAGGCCTTCTGTGGCTTTCTACAACTGAACATGTTTTAGCATAGTTATGAGACTGCTTTAATTTGTACCAACCTACACGTCAGCAGAAAAGTTATGTGAAATTAATAAAAGCTATCAAGCACCAGGAAATCATAAAATTGTTTCCTATTTTCCTATTTCTTGCAAATTACTCTAGCCAGCTTAATTCATTACATTTTTCTTTGAAGTTCTATCCTCAGCTCAGAAAAACAGTAACACTAGCACCTGTTTTCTATATTATTGCAGATCTGGTATTCTCTGATGACTTCTTTGAAGGCATGAGCATTCTGTTTACACAAGGTCTTAACATGCTCCTCTCCTGCCTGAATAATACAAAAAAATAGATACGCAGGGCTCAAACAGCAAAAGGAATTTTAAAAACCCTTACAAACTTCACTAGTATGATAACTGTACTTCATCTGAATGATTTCCTTCCATTAATTTCTCAACTTGTTTTTATAGGTTTATTCAAAAATCCAAGACTCGCCTAAGCAAATTTGGCTAGGTGTCTAAGCCGCTCCAAAATTGCATCTTAATTTGATTCTGTTGGTATAACATCTAACCTTGCTAAAGCAGATGGCAGAGCATGTCACTTCTGGCATGCTGAAAATATAATCATTTATCTGTTAACGTAGTGGCAAAGAAAAGGCAATGTATCAAATAGTGAAGTTTTAGAAAAGATACCAGGTGAACTTGGAAACTACCATGCCTCACATGATATTTTTGGGAACAAATCATCAAAATCTTCAAAGCATAATCACATTTTTCTGAATACTCATATCTCATGGCATTCTTGCAGTCATTTGCTGGAGTAAATGCTCTGCACACACATATCACACTGATTGTAGAATGAATCTCTGAATAGTCATTGGAAGCTTTTGTCTATGTTTACTGCTCTTCAGTGAAGCTCCTATTTTTGTCTTGTTTGGTTTTAGTTTTTGAAAGTGTTCCTACAGAGTTTCAAGGGGTTAGTTGCAGCCTGAACTTGAGTTTTCACCTCTCTTTAGGTCTTTATTCCAAGCCCTAATGAGACCTGTAAATAGTTACATATTATGCATATATTCATCTCATATGTATATTTATGGAGTGGATCTAAACAAAAACTAAATCAAAAAAAAATTGTAAAATATGAAGAATGAGATTTTATTGCTGTCTACATCTGCCCGATGGGAGGGTATAAAGATGCAGCCAGACTCTTCTTTAAGTCTTCTTTAAGTTCTGTTGAATAATACCATCAGTCTAATACTTCTGGCTGAAAAGAATCCTTAACAGATAACTTCTAATCACTGAACGTTATGGAAACTCTGCATCCATAACATAAGTTCACTACATAAAGTTATCCTGGTTACAATATAAGCAGTTGCGTTAATTCTTTCCAGCTCTGTATAATATGCTAAAACACAGCTTTGCGCTGACCATGGTTGCTTCCAGAAAGAAAAGGATGTGTAAATCTTGAGAAAGAGAAAAATAGCTTTAAAATATATTCCTTGATCTAGTCCTCCATCACTAAATTAAACTTCAGTGACTTGCTAGGAAAATGTGTTCTTTTTATGTGTTCCCATAAATTGTGCATTTTGATGCCATATGTATCTTTTTTATTATAGGGGAAGCAAAAAAAAATTAAATAATCAACATAGGCAATATTTCAGCTCCTAAAAACTAAGTCTTCCAGACACTTAGGCTGCATCGGGTCTGAAAGTGGAATATTATTGTGACTCCAAGAGATAAAACTCAAATCTTGTTAAAATTATTCCTTTAACAATGGGTATGAGCACGTATTAAGACTACTGATGAAACAATGTTGCATCGTCTTGCAGAAACAAGGTAGTACAAGACAAGTAAATGCGTCTGCCTTGTGTAGCTCTTCTTCCTAATTACGTACCATGATTTTGAATAATCTACTGGGTTGCGATATATGGCTTTGTCATAGTCCTTCTGTTGCAGATTTCATAGCAAGGAGTACCATTTGCTACAAAATATGCCATTCCCTTGAAGTTACTCATTAACAGTCTCAGTGGGTCAAAATTAGATAATTAGCTGGTTTAGTATAACTCATTTTTATAACTAGTTCACACCCTTACTGTTTTGCTTTGCGGGAGTTGAGAAATTGAATACAGATCAAGTAGAAATCATTCCTCACAACTGTACCCAGCAAGTCCTTTTAGCTCAACTAGCAGGATGCTTGCTTTCAACTTTGGGTGACCAACTTCTTCCTTCATCATTTTGCTGCAATACAAATATATTCAGCACCATGTATGTCTGTCTTGAAACTACCTGCCAAAGTAACTTTTACTAAGATAGTGGTTAAAAGACCGTCTTAGCAGGTCAGCAGTGTGGATGTCAGTATCTAGAGGCAGATATGTGAAGCAGGTTCCATTAATTCAGATACTTTGAAGTACAGAAGGCAGAAATTCACACAACATCCTGAAATTTTTCATCTGTCTTCATATGCAGAAATGGCATGAGAACTAGGAGATGACAGTCTCAAAATGGTAGATGAAAGACCTGAACAGCATATTTGCTAAATGGAATGGCTTGGTAACTGCACTGCTATTATAGTTTGAATGCAGGTTGAGATCTTGTTGCTTATTACAGCTTTGTTGGACAGTTTTTCTGATGGCTTCCTATAAACTCTTCCCATGTGAATTTAGCAGAGGAATATAACCAATAACAAATTCTGAACACTTCAGATCTCAATCTCAAGGAAATACAATTTGGTAGAAGTCTAATCATTATGTAGATGGTGTGTTTCAGCTGTTCAGTTCTACAAGCCTCAAATGCACTGATCTCATATTGATGTCAGTGGTGCTACCATTTACTAAGCACTTCCAAAAATATGAATTTCATGTATAAAACTGTAGTCTTTAATCTTATCTTTTTCTAACCTCACAATGTTTTTGTCCATAGAACTGTATGAAGTGAAATGTATATCAAATATTGTTCAAGTAAAATGCATTTTTGGTACTTATGGTACTTTGCATCTGTAGCCTTGTTGTTAAAATTGTTGATGATGACATACCTGGAAGTGGTGTTTTGGGAATCAAATATGTAAGTAAAAGGGATGAAGTACTGATACCTCAGCAGATACACGACTTTTTCTGTAAGTCTGCTATTCAAAGGTGGTCAACACCTACTGCTGCTATATTCATTTCAAAAGACTACAAGTGCTCAGCTCCCTGTAAAGCTAGCCCTTACTGAAGGTTGCTTCATCTCAACTGTTCCTGTGGAAAATCTGGAATATGGAGTAATGATGTATTTTGCAGAAAGTGTCTCCTGACCAAAGAAAGCATACATTTTTAAGCGAAATTATTTGCTGGCAGGGGAAAAAGAAAAGAATAAAAAGTAGTTGGAGACTTTTCTGCCAAAACTTTGGGGTTTTTTTTCAACACATCATAAAAGTTTGTTCTAGGTAGGCTTTACTTTTCTTTTTCTCACAGAAGTTTCAGTTATTCAAGGTGAAAAATGCCTTTCTCTTGACCAGCTCTATCTTCACAATACTAAATAAAATCATGCCTTTGACTTCTGTGAATAACAGTAAATTAATAGATTGTGGCTGCTGCAAACATTGCTGTGGATGCATGTTCTACTTCTGAAAACTGAGCTTTTAACAAGAGGATATAACTCTTTTTAATTATGGCAGACTACTGAAAAGAAAAAGAGAAGAACAGAACTCTCCCTTGCACAGACTCTTTGCTGAAAATTAGGTGGCAGTCTTAAGTTTCATGGGGACTGACACTTTCTTCAGAATATGAACTAGGCTGACTAATACTCATTCTCTCTCTCTCTCTCTCTCTCTCTGGCCCCAAAATATAAATGCAAGTTAGAGATGAGGCATAAAAGATCTTTTTGACAACTTGACTCTAAACAGTTTAGTAGAGCTGCCATAGTGCTAAAGAAATGGTGGGACCCAGAAACTTCTATGGGAAAGAAAATAGGAAGCTAAAATTATTTTCTTTGGGGTAGTGAAAACTGGAGCATTTTTCTTTTAATATTTCATATATAAATTGTAGAACTTGTGTTTTAGAATTCCCGAATCTCCCAGGTCTGTGTAGGTGTATGTATTTTCTGATCATCTGATAGAATCTTACCTTTCAGTCTAAGATATGTCTAATTAGACTTGGAGGCCACATCTGCTTCATGCCCAGGGCATGATAGCACTTGTGATTATTTAGGAACGCAAACTACTGTCTGCCACTTAACCACTGCAGTCTGATTTCATTCAGTAAATGTTGCATTATCAGCCTTTACCCTAATTAGCGATGTCTTGTGATTTATTTCCTTTACTCCCACATACTATCAGAATTGTAGCAAAGAACAGTATAGAATTTTCTGCATGCAGCGATTTGTTCTAGAAGACTACTTTCCCATGACAGGTTATATCAGCTGAATACTTGCCGAAGCTCATTACCTTTTGGTAGCAAAACTATTAAACTTTGCTTTTTCCTTGTTGTTCTGTGGTTCTACAAATTATAATTAAACTATTAATTATGGTAGCTACTTAAGTGTGACAAATTAAGTTGACTATATGGCAAAGTCACTCAGTACCCTTGAGAAGTGCAGCCTTGGTTTAAAGATATTGCACTGAAAATGGAATGTTTAACAACAAGCTCCATCCCCTGGTGAAACTGTGATTAAAAAATACTTGCTTCACACAGCACAATGCCTACACGTAGCCTCTTTCTCCTCTTTACTCTTCTTGCCTACCCTGTTCTGCATCTTCATCAAGATTTTGTAAGCCTTTCACACTAATGTCTTCTTACAGCTATTTTAAAGGCACAACCAAGAATCCTAATTTCAAAGGTTAGCGTACTGAGAAGGTGACAGCCAGATGAAAAATCAGCATTATTGCATGGAAGCAAGTTACAACAAAAAATTCATTTCCACACGTGGACAACTCTGGATTTTCACATTTGTTTTCTTTACCAAGTTTCTGAAAATTTTGGCAAGTCTTTTCTGTGTAAAGAGACCAAAATTGGTAAAAATGGCAAAATGTAATAGTATTTGCTTTTAAAGAAAGGAAAACTTAAAAAATTAGATTTATCTTGATGTTCTTCTAATTAATTCTCTTTTTTTTGAACACTAAGGAGACAATGGCTGTGTTACTAAAAAAAAAAAAAAAGTTGTTTTTCCCAAATAAGGGACCAGACATTTTTTGGTAATGTGCAATTTCACTGTACTTTTTTAATGTCTACTTTTCAGAGGCTAGTAGAAATCCATGTTGCAGGTTTCTTCATTTCTTTAAAGCATTAATAGCTTCAGTGTTATCAGACAAAGAATGCAGTTTGCAGTAAAGATGTTTCCTGCAAACGTTATGTTACTTATTGTGTCCCAAGCCTGATAAACAAATGCCACAGAATTTTACAGTAAGGAAAATTGTTTAAAATGGTGTTTGCTAGGAGCCCACACTCCACTTCCGCTGCCAGTTGGCATTTATCGCTTTTGTTTGATTGCATTCTTTGCCCTAGATTCAACCTTGACTCTCAGGTCACTTCTGGAAAGGCACCGGTCTAAGATTTAATTCCAAAAATTCAATTCTATGGTTTAGTTCTGTTTAATTTTGAGGTTCCAAGTAGGGCTTTGCATCTCTCTCCATCAGTAAAATTGGTTTGGTTTTTTGTTGTTTGTTTGTTTGTTTGTTTTTTAAAGTCATCGCTTAGATTTATCATATTTTTTTAGGACTTTTTGGCTTGAGTAAATGTTCTGATTTTATTTCTGTTCTCTAAGTGTCTGCAATAGGAGTTTAACCTGAACGAGCAATGAAGAAATTGCTCTGGTTTAGAGAACAATTTTTAAAATGATTCTGTTTTTTCTGCCCCATTTAAAGTTCAATAAGGCTGTTGAAGTAATTTGATTTTCAGCTGAAGACAAGCAGAAGGCTCGTACTTGGACAACAATATATCATTCAGTAATTGTTACTTTATTGAAAATGCTGATTATATGGAACTATCTTACATACTAAAGTCAGAAAGGAAAAAGTAATCTTTTTACTTCATAAGTACGTAACAGCTCATAAATAAAGAAATCTAATAGCTACAAAATATGTCACGTTTCAAATCTTCTCTCTCTCTCTCTCTCTCTCTAGAAAGCATCTAGTCCAACCACCCTGCTTATAGTACGGTCAACTAGAGCAGGTTTCTCAGGACTGTGTCAATCTAGGGGTTGAATATCTCCAAGGATGGAGACTCCGCAGCCTCTCTAGGCAAGCTATTCCAGTGTTTGACTAACCTCACAGTAAAAAAAAATAAAAAAGTTGTTTCTTATGTTTAAATGGAATTCTCTGCATTTCAGTTTGCGCTCTTGTCCTTGTCAAGGTGAGGCTGACTGACCCATAGTTCCCCAGATCCTCCTCCTTGCCCTTCTTGCTTTCTTCCAGTCCTGAGAAATCTCCCTTGATCTCCACAGTCCCCTGTGTTTTCTCTTTAGAATCAGTAGCCAACTTCTGTTTGAGATAATTTCTCGTGATAGATTAAAAGCCCTTCTGGTACTCTGGGTATTCATCCACTATAATCATGCAGTGATTGACCTTCATTTTAAAATAATGTTTTTGAATTTCAGGAAAATTAATGTCTTTAGGGGCAAAAAGGGGTGGAGAAATCAATCCCAGAAAGTTGCTCTTCTGGTTTCATGCTGCCAAGTCTGCAAAATCTCCCACTAACTTCAGTGAAATGAAAATTTTTTCTTTATGGTTCCATTCTCTCCCTGAACAAGTTTGTCTGTCTTAGGGTTAATCTAATTTGGATTTCTATCAGCAAAATCTGTTTTCTTCCCTCTTCCTTTTGGGTGACATTTTTCTGAATCTAGAATTCATGAAGTTTTAAGGCTGGTTGCCTTAAGCCAAGCATTGTCATTATAAGTGTAATAATGATTCATCATCCCCCAGCAACCTCTAATATAAACATCTGTCTGTTAATGAATTGTTTGGCTGAGTCACAGACTTATCAGACAAGATGTGAATCCTTTTGTGGTTAGTTGAGTAATTAAGTTCTTTGTTCACTGCACAACCCTCCCTTAGCTTTTGCATATCAGAAGTCTAAGCAATGCCTTCAAGGAGATGACCTCTCGAAGAATGAATAGCCTGGCATGATATCGCGGTGGGGTGAAGTATTTGTTGAACCATGCCTAATATTGACACAAAAAGAAAACAAATAATTACAGAAAACATTTACATAAAAAGAAAGCAGAAAGGATGTCATTAGGATGAATCAGTTGACCAGCTTGGGGCAGAGCATATGTGGATGAAGGGAATAATCTGTTCTTTTTTTCCAGTGTTTAAGACACTGTGTGATACACATTACAGCCAGCCTTAAGCAATCCGAAGTTATAACACCATCCTTTTTTAAACAAAGTGGTTAGGACCCTTTCTTTGATCAACTGTAAGAGCAGGGGGTTTTGTTTTCTTTTTGGTAACAATGAGGGTAGAATACTTTGTCTTGGTTTTAACAGAAGGATACCCAAAAATGGGCTTAATGGAGTAAAAGACCATGATGCTGACAATGCAGACAATGACCAAACAGCCTTGGAAAACTATCAAAACACTTAAGTATGTGATCCTCCATTATTAAATGGCAAGGGGGGGGGGGGGGGGGGGCTGGTTGGCTGTTTCAGTATCTGAGGGTGGAATGACAATGTAGGAACTGACTGCCTAGAACCACATAATAATATATTCTCCTGACGTATGTTGGGAGGGAAAGCTTTAAAGCCACACTGCGGGTGAAGCTCTGCTTGCCCACACTGGTATCGCAGTGACTGGTACTCTACTCGTGTTGCTATGATTCACAAAAATGCAATGTTTGATTTGCATGTTGCTTTCTGCTTGTGCATTCAACTGAGTTGTCGCATGGCCAGGTTTGTTTTTTACCTGTGCACAATTCTTATGCTTCACCTTTTAGAAAATCTCTTCCTTTAGATATCAACACAGCGTGACATCCATAATTGTAATCTTATTCAAACTTCTATATTGATTTAGTTCTGTTGGATAAACTGATGTTAAGCTGAATTTACTTAAATTTGTGAAATAAGTTATTTCAAACAGATATACGTTACTTACTTGCTCATCCATATAGTTCCATTGAAGAATGCAGTGGATCAAATTCTCTTCTCACGGAAGCAGTAGCAAATTAGAAAAACTCCATTTAAAGCTTCGGAATAAATAAATTTAGCATAAATAAATCCCCAGGCCAGAAATACATCTCTGAAACCCGAGCTCATTCTTTCTTTTCCTTGTTTAAAATAAAATTAAGCAAATGGTTGAATGCCTGCCTAAATCAGGGCAGAAGATTGAAGCCTGATCCATTTAAGCTACTTGCTTAAGGTAAGGTAGAAGTGGAATACCTAGCTTCTTTTTCAAAGTGGTAAGTCTGTTATGAAAAAGGAAGAAAATTTATTCTTTTACTTTTTTTTTTCTGCTTAATTCACTGTAGACATTTCCATATAACGTATTCTTAGCTTACATATATGTACAGAAGTGAATGTTTATATCTGTGTTATCCTATGCAGTAAGAACAGGCTTGTATTCCTGACAGTGAATTATTCTTGAGGGAATCTGACATCTTCTAGGAAACTAACTGGCAAAAGTAATAAGTAGTAATAAAACAGAAGGAATCTTTGTAATCTCAAGATTAATGGATAAAATGTTTATGCTGAGGGTTCTCTTCATCAACAAACTGCTGTTTCCACCTATTTGCATTTTAATGGTTACCCTAGTTCTGAAGTTAAAATTACAGACTTTTCCCAGCTGCTCTTTAAATGCTACATTATAATTTTGAGGAAGCATCATACGTAATTATATTTAATAGACACAGAATTGATTGAAACACTTAAGAAAAACAAAAAGCCCAGACCTAATTTTGTAAACATGTTATTGTACAGTAACCCCCAATGAGTTTGTTCTTAAATCTCCTAATTAATTTTTAATTAAAAAGCTCAAAGATGCTATTATACTTCTTGTTGTAAATGGCAGCCTTATGTAAGCATAAACGACTTAGCTGCTCAGACAAATATCTTCCATTAAAATCCATGTTAATGAGAACTCCTGAACACAGTATTTCAGAGATTTAAACAGTGGCAGCACTAAAATAGTCTAAATATCACATGGGGGTTTGTTCTTTTTTATTCTTCCTTTCTTTTTTGTCCAAGAGATAGATTTGTACAGAACATAATAGGTTTGCACATGACAAGCTGTCCGAATTTCCACTTAGGCGCATCAGTCCTCTCCCCATTGCTACTACCAGACTATATATATAGCATTAACTAGCAAATGATAGGGCTGATCCAACTAATCTCTACTTATGTGAGGGCAAATGGGCACCGTATCAGTAAACTCTTATGCAGATTTACTGCGTTAAATAAATGAACACTCCTCCTATTAATGAAACACTAACCTACTGAAGAAAAACACAGACTAGCCAAATGCCCAACCTCGCACATAAGAGATCCAGCTTTCCATGATTTTAGTCCATCTTATTGTTAAAACCAGCCAGAGGATCTAAGCCAGTAGCTGAAACACAGTGTGTTGCTGTGGGGATGGGCTGATGTCACAAATAGAGGATTATTAATAGCATAAAAACAGCAAGTGCTCCTTTCAGAGAAGCATCTTTAATAGCAGGGGAAAAACACTTGAGGCAAAATCTCATTTGCTATGTTTTTCTTACATTTTTAACCAAGAAGGGATGGGAGGTGGAAATGCAGTGATTTCTATGGTTTAATTATCTGTCTTCTATATGGTTATTAACACTGCACACAGAAGAAGCAGAATTTAGAAGGCTGGAAGTTGTAAGCTCAGTTTTGCAAAGCTGCAGTTTTCATTTTAAAACATGCAAAGTTTTGTTGTTAGGACAAGGGATTAAAAATAGTGATGTTTCCTCTTAAAACAAATTCACAGTAACTTCCCCCTCATAACTTTTCTTATCAGGTTCTTGATATTTTAAAATGGAAGCTGGCACAAAAATCACTAAGGCTATTTAGAACTAGATTTTTTTAACCATGCCAGGAATAAATGACAATACATCCCTTCAAAACCAGGAATACCCATCTGCTTAATTGAATGGCAGATATCAGATGCATGCTCTCCTTTCGGCACATGACAATATTTATTGTAATATATGTCCATATTTTTAAAAAATACTTTTTTTAAAAAAATTATCATTTCTCTTGCATGTCTGTTTTGGAGTGTCTAGTTGCAGCAGAGAGGGACTCAGACCTGCATTCTAAAATTGAAATATCCCATACAGTCAGTTTTCATGCAAGATCTAGCATTACAGTTTTTGTTGATGTCTGGAAACAGACTCAGATCATCTTGTGGAAAGTAGCACAAGGAGGTGAAAACAAAGCGACGATAGTATCTGCAAGGCAAAGGGTCCTAGAAGGTGCTGGTCAACGAAATTGTTGTTTATCTGTATACAAAGTATATTTTTTACCTATTTTTTGCCCTATTTCTAGAGAGAGAGATTCTCTTTTTTCAACAGATTATTTTTACTGATGCAATAATCAGTCCAGCTGCTATGCAGTGTTACTTGTCTCGGAGATATTTGAACTACCTGATAAAACTTTTTTGCGTGACTGCTTCACGGGTGATTTTTTTGTCATTCTTGCTTCAGTAAAAGAAAGTTGTGAGACAATTGGTGTAATCATCTTCTGTGCACTATATATTGTCATTTTGTGCTTGACTGAAATATAGTTGTATTGATGACTTGGTTGTTTTGAAAAATCACGTTCAGAACATTTTTCTGCTGAAATTAATACTTCTCTGGTGTCGAAGGTAGCAGTTCCAAAAACAGTTAAATCTTTTTCAGTTCCTGGAATGCTCCAGCTACTCCAGTATAGCTCAGTCTTTAAAATGTGATACTATAAATCAAATGTGTTACAGTAAATATTTCTAGTTGTTAATGGCAGGCTTTTGCAACCATGAATGGTTTCGTTGTTTGGGTTTTTTGGGGGGTTGTTTTTGTTTTTTGGTTTGGTTTTTTTTTTTTTTTTTTTTTAAGATGTATAGTACTTACAGATCATAAGTCTGAGATGTAAATGGCTTCAAATTACCTGTTCTTAAATTGCCCACAAGAGATGTTTGCCTTGAAGAGAGCTTGATTATGAGAGCGTATAGCTCATTGCACTCCAAACAAAATTTGTCCTCTCTATTTCAGAAGTTGCTGCAGCAAATGCAAGTAAAGCAGTACTAGCCAACTGTGTGCTGTAGCTTGACTATATTTCAGATCTTTACAAAATGAAATTCGGTTACATACTGAAAATGAAATATTTTTATCACTTCTTCTATTATGTATCCTGGGCTCCTACAGTTCTGGAGATTTGTAATTCTTTTCTTTAACAGAGCTCAGACAAAACTTTCTGTCTGCAGAGAGAGAGAGAGAGAGGTGGAACAGGAGTCTCATGGCTGCCATGCTTTGTAATTTCCAAAGGCAATGAAAACCTTGTTTCCCTCAACACTTCAGGACTTATTTAGAGTCAGTTTCTCATAGTTCTGCTCTTTCCAGTCCATAGATAACTCTGAAGAAAAACAAGGGAGATCTGGGTGGTGTATTTTGTTTTGACTGTTTCTTTAGCTTTTCTCCCGTTTCTCCCAACGGACGGACACTTTAGTCATCACTAATCTGTGCACAGACCCTTGTGTTTACTACTTCAGGCTTTCAGAAAATCCTCAACTTGCATGGCAAGCCAACTATAAAGGCTTGTGTACAATTGTGTTTTAGATGGTGGCAACTATTTGTTGTTGTTTGCGGAGAAGATGTTTCAGTGTCTAAAGGAAGGCTATTTTCAATTACACTTAACTTCTAATGATACCTTTTGCTAATCTGTGTAAGAAAGGTCACTTCCCTTCTTTCCATCACAGAGGCCAGAAGATGTGGTGAAAATCATAGTAGAGTAGCAGCCAAAATACTTGAAGTACTGTATATTCACTTGAGTATCTCTTCTTTGCCAGTGTTTAGAATCTCCCGTAAGAACGCCAGCTGTGCAACTTGTCCACCCAGCTGATAGTACTTCAAATCTGCTTAGCTTCAGAAATTACTTGCCTGTGTAATCTAATTTTACCCAGTGTTCTGTTTAGAAATAAGTCCATTTACCACTCACAGATTGTTAGTTTCCTGATTTAATAGTGAAATGTTGAAGAAAAAGCAGTGTTTCTCCCTCATAACTCATGCTTTCATCCCACTTGTTCATACTCCAGTAATTGAAATTACAGTCTTATAATTGTGCAGACATTGATGATTTTGCAAATGGAGGATTATTAATAGCGTAAAAACAAGAAGGACCTCTTCTCAAAATGTTATTCCAGCAAAAAAGAACCAGAAAAATATGCTTGATTATTTCTTCATTTTTTTGTGCATTCTTCACATTTTAATTAGGCAGAAAAAGTAGATAAGATTTTCTTTCATCAGCATGAATATTAGTGAATCATAGCGGAAAAGAATCTTATGGAACATGTCACAAGTCATGAACTTAGATTTTTGTAAATTCTATTGACTTTAAGATTTAAAAAAAAAAAAAACTTTTTGAGAAAAGAAATACAAACTGGAACCAAATCTTCATTTGGTGTTTCAATATAAATTGATTTTTTTGTACATTTAAGTAAAAATTATGTACTTTGTTTAATTTTATAGAAAAGAGAAAATTTTGCAGGTATTTCTATATATAGATGCTTTTATTGTTAGTTTGCCAAATCTGACATTCCTATATACTTTGCAACTGACAGGATCTTCGGGTAGGATCTTTTGGTCTTTTAGCAAATTATAGGTGTATAATCTATCTATTTCCTAAGTATTTGAATATATACTTTCAAGTGAAGAGCTTGTGAGGAAAACTTTGTATCTTACTTTGCTGGGAGGTCTGGGGGCCAGGTCATAGCTTTGGAGTTCCCGTTTTCGGGGGTGCTGCCCCACTGTCTTGCAGCTGGAGGTCCCAGCCAAGCATCTGCACTGGAGATGCTCCTGCGTACCTCCTGCCTCTCTGCACACCCAGCAGCGTGGTTAGTCCCAAAGCCTGAGCCACGAAGTGGTTCAGAGGAGATATTTTGTTAGAGTGCAATGCCTGAACTACTAGTTAGGGGAAGGTGAATGAGGAACAATGAAAGAGCCAGGGAACAACTGAAACCACCAGGGTGCAGTTTTAACACAAACAAAGGAAGTATTTTTAATACATTGCATAACTGCACTGTGAATTAATGGAGGATACTTCTATGAGGATACAGTAATGATATGGATGCACTTTGTGGCTCAGCAAGTCCTGAAACTGCTGACACAAGTAAGGGAGAATACCATGGAAATGACCACTTTTCATACTTGTCACATTTCCTATACTCTTTTCCTGTGTATTTACTTTGTTGGATACCGGATACAGAGAGAAATGGAATTTTGGCCTAACCAAGTAATTGCATTCTTAGGAATGCAATTTTACTTTTCCATTGTACTTGAGGTGTTTTATCTTTGTTTTATACATGTATATTTAGCAAAAGCTTTTAAAAATCAGCCATGCTATGAGCATCTCATTGCTAAGCAACAATGTATTCTTCCCTCCCACATGCCTTCTTGCTATTCTGTAAAAAATAAGTATAACAAATGTGTAAAGAGGAGGGTGTTTTCCTCTTGATAGAATAATCCATAGAGAGGCTTAGCGCTGAGCAGTTCTGGTCACTTATTTCTGAGACATACTATTGCTGCCATCTGGTTACTAGCTAAAGCAGTAACGGGCTGTCTCCTACTGCTGCATTCCTGCAAACTTTTCTTGAGATCTCTGCTTGGGCATAAATTCTTCCACACAGAACATTTTTGTAGTTTATATGTACCAGTGGCCATGTACAGTTTGGGATGCTTTGAGATGACCTGCTACTGCATGATCTGCAGTACAGGAAGGTGCACCCTCCTCCACTTGCAGAAGGGGAGGCTTGTGGTAGCTTTCTCATTAGTGAACACACCTTATAAATACTTTGGCATGCAGTGTATTGCTTGGGGGCTCTCCTTCTGGAGTATTACTGTTAGCTCTGTTGTTTGCACGTCGATCAGAAGACTGTTAAGTTGTGGTGGGCAGGGGAGGGGGAAGAAATATGCTTTGTCAGCTAACTGCACTTCTGGAAAATGTTTGTCAAACCATCTGTTGTTTCGGTATCATTCTGGAATTAAAGCAATTTTAAAGCTCTGCAGTTCAACAGCCTTAAAGTGGTTTTTGGTTTTCTGTGGTGCTGCTCTATTGTTTCAGCGCTCGTGAATGCTTTCAGAAGCTACCAGTGTGTTCCATGAGTTGTCATTTTACTTTGTAATGTCAGTGTTGTGTGAACACTACTGCAACTGCTGTGGCAAGGTCACTTTGTAGAACTAAATGCTGGCTAAGTGTTAAATATGATCATGCAATTGTAGAATAGATTGAACTAGAAATGCTCCCTGGCTTACAGTTTGTGCCTGAACTCCTGTTATACATCAGTTTAGGAAAGCTCTAGTAGTTGTATTCAGGGGTCCCAAGGCAAACAACAAATAAAGCAAGCAAAATAGTTGCCATTTGGTGACCATCTCCTTCAGAGTACTTGGAATGCAAATTGGTCTTTGTCACGTTTTGCTGAGAGTCTTCTATGCTAAGATACATGTAGCTACTTGAATTTTCAGTGGTATCATCTTAAAGGCATCCTTAATTTTCTCTTTACCACAAAGGTATGTAAAGGCTGTTTATTTACATATATCCTAACTCTGTTAGAGGACTGCCTGAATTCCTTTGTGGATTCTGCTTATCTGTGTGAGAAAGTAGTTGTGAAACAAGCTCACATGTGAACTTGAACAAAATATTGCACACTGAGGTTTGATGTAGATGTCCTTATTCCTTCTTCAAAGAGGAGAGCCTTTAGGCTGCTGATTAGCGTAGTGTGGGATGCTTATTCCAAACCTATGTTCCTTGTTTGATTAGTCATTATAACCTTAGTGTGCAATGCAACAAACCATTTAAAAGACATTGGTACTCCCAAAGATGGCAGCAGAACTATTCCGCAGTTGAAATTATGTGCTTTGTAACTATGTACTTCGCTAGCTAGACATTCCAGCGGTAATACTAGTATTGGAATAGTGATCATCCATAATGTGATATAGAAGTCAATGGCAAAACACAGTGATCTTTTCATGTACTTGCTTTAAGATTAGATCAATAAACTACCAAACACTTGCATGCATGGAAAAAGATTGCAAAGACCATGCTGTACTCCTGTGTGTACTTTTGTCATGGGTGGGTAAAGAGCAGGCAGGCAGTTAAGCAGTACAGAGTCATAGCTCCACCTGATGTGCCAGGTAACAGCTGAGCTAGCACAGAACGGAAGTAGGTTGCAGAACAAAAGATAGATCATTTCCTTCCCCCTGGAGCAAGGGAGAAGCAGCAGCCACAGTATTAATCTCCTATTCAGAATTTATTCCTCTGTTGTTTGTCCAGTGCAACAACGTAATGCACTTTAATCAGAGCAAATAGTTAATATTCTGTTTAACCTACAGCAAAGTAAAAAAAGTCATGTGCCAATGAGGATACAGTCCATCTACCCATAATTCTTCTATCCGCACACTTCTCATTCATTTTTAATGATCGTTTTATGTTTTCCCGTTATTTCTTCTTCCTGTATTATTATATACACATGGGGGAAGAACGAACAAAGTGAAATTGTATCTTGTGTTTTGCTGAGCTGCCTGGTGGGTAGATAAAAATAACAAGTGCCAGTGGCAAAGTCTCCCAAAAAGTGCTAGCACATTGTGAAAGTGCTAACACATTGTGCTATTGAATCAGCACTGAGAAATCAGATTTTCCTCACAACGCTTTCTTAAACTTAAGGTGACCTTTAGGAATGCATTTGCATCAATGTGAAGAACCTTATTACTTTGTCCTATCAAAGAGTAAGTGCTGTTGTCCTGAAAAGAGTTCAGCTATGGGTCCTGAAAATTCCCTTCGTTTTCTCCTGGCCTTGATAGGACATTATTGATCCTGGTACCAGAGTAAACAAGCCACAAACACATAGTAATGAGAGGTATTGTCTTTGGGAAGATATTTTTATACAGTAATTTATAGTTCAGTACTGCAGAAAGTTCCTATTTATGAAAGGCTCCATTTTATCGTTTCTGAAAACCATTTCTATATACTTGATAATTCTGCCTGCTTTCCTGAAATTCCACAGAGCCTGAGGTTATCTACAGCACAGACAGTGATACAATTTTTAAACAGGGTTTGGGGCAGCAGAGCTATGAGAGATATGGCTGTTGTCTTGCATATTGATTATGTAGAAAAAGTTTTACCTTATGGGGTCAAATTCTTAAGCTCTTACTTGTGGATCAAATTAACAGAGATTGAGTGCTGCTGTGCCACCTATTGATTTTTGAAGCAAGCAAGAATTGCTCAGAACTTCTTATAGTCAGGCCTGAATTGATCAAAGTTCTTATGGGTTGAAACTTATGAATTGTTAAATGGCTTAAATTATTTTACACAATAACCCTAATCCAAAGCTTACTGAACTCGATGAAAATATTATCTTATGCTTCCATGGACTTTGAATGGAGGTTTATATTACAAGTGAGATTCAGAACAGGGCATGACTAGTAGAATTGGACACATATATTTGGAAATTTGGATGCTAAAAATTAGACTCTCAAGTGAAACACAATATGAAAGAATGAAATATTCACAGTGAGATAGAGGAGGCTCTGGATGGCCAGTGACTTTGAAAACAGTAAGACTTAAGTAGCTGCTTAAATGTGGAATTTAAAGAAGCCAGAAGAAAGCCAAAAAAGTGCATTTTTTAATGCATTGTAATGGGCTTGTGTGTTCTCTGTAGACTGAGGGCAGAAGGAATATGATTTTCAAAGGCAAAGACATGTTTTCAGCACAGCAGGTAGTGGTTCAATCCCTGTTCTTACTCAAGATCTTCATTGCAATGTACATGTGCTTACAGTATACAGTAAGAGGCACAATAGCATCAAAGATTAGCATAGAAACAGCTTCAGTGAGCTGGAATAAAATTGTCTCTAACTTTTATGAAACTCCCCATGCAATATTCCTTTACTCAGATTTTTTATTAGTATATTTTGGTCTAATATGCGTAGCAAAACTGGCCCTGAGAATTCTCTGTGGGGACTGTATATATAGCAGTTACTGATGCTATCTCAGTCTGATGTATTAGTTTAAATAACCAAATAATAGTTACAGAAGTTTAAAGTAAATGGCATCAACATTTCATCTAATTTGTGACAAAGAGCCACTGCATTTTGTATTCATATTTAGAATGCAATAATACCATTACTGACTTATACGAAATATTGATGTCAACAAATCAGTATTTTTCTTTGTCAAGGCTTTACTTTTACACTGATCAAGGCCTCTTATTTTCTTGTTTAGTTGAGAGTCTCTCCTTTTTCTTTCTTGTAATTTAATTCAAACATTTAAAAATGAATATATTGCAAATATATTAGTAAGTATTATTTTGCAGTATCTTCAGTTTACTCAGGAAATGGCAGAGATATTTAACAATTACCTAGCATTTATCTTTACAAAGCAAAAGGGTGATTATAAATAACAGTGAAAAGGCTTATTGAAGGCAAAGGAGGTATGAGTACCGAATTATCTGATGATCAGAGTAGTTGATGAATAATTCATTATCCCTGCCTTTTCCAGGAGCCAAACTTATGAGCAGTGGCCACTGTAATTGCGGACACCAGGTGTCATGTTATTAAGCTATTAATTTGCTTATGCAGTGTCATGCCACATTATATCACGTCAACTCTCTGTGTGGCCCAGCATAATAGGGATTTTTAAGTGTTGTAACGTGGCACAGCGCAACAGGGACACAAATCAAAACCAGCAGCACTTCAATAGATCAGCTGTTCTGTAAAGTGTATACAGGCTATCACTGTGGACATCCATCTGTAATGAAACCGTTAAAATGGAAGGGGAATGGAGAGAGAGCTGTCTGCTGGGCATCTCCATTAAACTCGGGTACTTTGGCACATCCCTAATTAAAGACACCGAGTCTTGAGTTCCAATTGACAAACCACTAGATCTAGACAACATACTCTCAAGAGTGCTTGAAGGAAGAATACAGAGATGCGAGGTGCTAGTCTGGATAATTTCATGGGCATTTTCTAATTAGCTTGTACTTGAGAGGTTAACTTGCAAGTCTGATGGGAAACTAGCCAATGAACAGTGGAGTCTCCAGCACCACAAGTGTTGCTTGTATGACTTTACGTGGATTTTATGCTCCTGAAGAAGTGCAGCCTGCCATTTAAAGAAGGATGTCCTTGCCTGCTCCCCTGGGTTGATCGGGAACCGCCCTCCCAACACAGCAGCCAAGCAGCCATGTTGTGCAACTAGATGCTGTGAAAGAATAGGCGTAAGTCAAAACAAAGCCCTAGTTCATTATTTAGTAGGGAAGGTAGAGAAAAACTCAGGATGTTATTTTGTTGTAGTCTTTCACAATCTAAATGAAGCCATTGCCAATTAGCACAAATTCTAGAGTCTGTAGCAAGGACTCTGCAGTAAGCATACATAAGCAAAACATGAGCTGACTTTTGCTTATACAAGTGTATATAATAAATAAGAATTGAAATCGCATTGTCACAGATGTAGTTGCCTCTAATCTAGTACAGGCATTCCAGTAACAGACCAGATATCATGCGTAAATCCTAGAACGTGGTATGCTGAAGATGGGAATTTCACCCACAATTCATACTTCTGGTGTGGATTTTTTTGTTTTGTTTTGTACACTAAATAAATAATGCATCTTATGTAGAAATCTTTCAGATTAGAGTGAGAAAATAATAGGCTTGGAAAATTGCAAAAGTTGTGAGAAAAGTTTATTCACATTAAGTTTATTGTCATGGGGGAAAGAAGCCTTTATTAAAGATTTAAATTTAATAAAGTAATAACTCAAGGAAGAAATAAAAATCTTGATAAAGTTGATCCAAAAGAGCCTAACAATAAGAGGACTTAATCTGAAGGCTTACGAAATCAGGAGTCAAATACAAACTATATAGAGCGGGTTCATGTAGCAAGTAATGAGCATGCACCCCTGCGTAACAATGTGAGAGAATATATTCAGGAAGCATCAGGATGTAGATGAAAGAATTAAATGAGATTCTTGACACCAGGGATTAAGGGTTGTGGCACGAAAATAAGAAAAGGATCTGAATCAGTGAATATGTGATGTATCTTGAGCCGATGGCTTTCTCATTCTTAAGATTTTATTTGGTTTTCAGTACTTTTCTTTCTTGGAGGTAAAACACCACTGTGGTTTGTGACCAGGCTTAGCCTACTGCTTCTTTTGCTGTCTGTCAGTCCATTTTCCTGATTGTCTGGGGCTGAGCTCACTATTCTGCACCACAAGATTTCTTATTCTTTCAAAGTTACGATCTAGGAAAGTTCTCTCTAAGTCTGAGCATGCCGGACCTTATTTTCAGAGGTTCTCATTGCATCCAGATCCTGTAGGAGTTAGGCTGCAGTTTCATCTGAAAACGAAGGTACCAACAGTGAGAGAGATCTAGTTTGAAAGTGTTCGCACTGAAAATGGCTATTACGCTACATATTGATTGAGCCCCCAGATCCCACAGTCTTTCCGTTTCCCTCCTTGCATTTTTCATTGCACTCTACATTTACCATGGGAGAGCTGAAGTGGCTCTGTGGCAAGGATAAGCCTGCATCTTTTTCTCTGTGTGCATCTGGAAAAGTTTACAGAAAATACTTGACCTTGAAGTATAAAGATGTAAAGGGAGTGGATGAACATGATTTCCTTTGATTTAGATTACAGTAAAATTTTCAAAGCTTCCTGACTCTTCTGATTCTTTCTCCTGGCTCTCCCAGCTGGGAACCGCTGGTCTGCATGAGCCACCTGAGACACGCACACTGCTAAATCAAATCACTTTGCAGGCATAAGAAAGCAGATTTAGAGCAGTTTAAATCAAGCACGGTTTTTCATGTGTTGAGTGAGGGCGAGAGTTAATTAAAGCTAGTCTTTCAATGGAAATTCTTTTAGTGCATTTCTGGTATCTGTGGAGATAGTGATTGATGAGGACGTAAATAGGCTGATTTTACTGCAAGTATTAACATTCCAGTCCTTGCTGCATCACCACTGATCCCGCTCAGCAGAGACCACTCTCAAATGATGTCACTGCGTATTTCTCTGCACAATCAAATCAATAGGTAAAGTGTATGATCATTGCAATTACTACACTGGTTAGGCTGCACTGCTACTTGAGGTAGTAAAAAATAGATGTTTCTTTCACCTAGTGGCAAATCCTCATTGTCAGCCTGTCAGTACCAAGGAAGCAATATTTATAGTTGTCTTTAGGGAGCTCTATCCTATCGTGCAGTTAATTATGATAAACTGTTTTATTTGTAAAAGAGCTTAAAACAGCTTTGTACTGTGGCAATGTGTGGCTATAAAAGAACTGCTCAATTAGGATGGTCAAACCAGCACGTTTCTGCTGCAAGATGACAGGAAAAGCATCAAGATGTGTCTACTCTGAAAAATAAAGTTGTGATTATAACATACTCTGATAATACACTTGTGTAGTCACAACTGAAGATGAAGACAGAGTTTTCAGTGTATCAGCACTGCTGACTGCACAGAGCAGGCTCAGGTTTTCTCAACAGTGTGGGCAGGATTGGACTATGGCTCCCCAGGGAAGGTAAGGCCCTAACGTGCCTACCACGTGGCAGGTTGAGACATGGGCTCTCACCTGACAGGAGTAATGCCGAGAGTGAGGCAGAGACCCATGGAAAGATGGATTGTTTGTTTGTATGGAAATGGAAAGATTGCTGGTGACGTTCACTGATGATGCTCAGCCCCCTCCCAGTGATAGTGGTTGCCCCCACAGCACGTATGTCCCCACATACGGACTATGCCCAAAGCCGTTTGGGTTTGCCTTGCTTTCTGGGGCTCTAATGCAGACAAAATAGGTAGCAGTGTCGTGGGAATTTTGTTGCCTCCCGACATCTGGCTCCTGCCCTAAGCCTAGGGATGGCCCTGGAAGTGCATTAGCTAGACTGGGTGTGCACAGTCCAAGCTGTAACTCTCCATTTCGCCGTAGATCCACTGTCATTGCTTAGCCTCCCCACAAACTCTGCACAAGCAAACCGCTGAACTCGTGTAGAGTCCGTGGACCTTGATGCAGAACGAGTTTACAGACATGGATTCGTGGCAGGATCCAGGCATTAAACACTGCTACAGCACCTTCTGAAATCGGTGTGAGTCCTTATGTTGACTTCAGCAGATCCTGAAATGTTCTGAGATTCAGCACGAGCAAACAAATGGATAATTTATGGATGTTATAATGGAGGGTCTAGATGAGGGAGCTTGCTGGGGCCTTTTATTGGAGGAGATTCATTAGCATTTATACAGTAGTAGTTGAAAAGCCCCAGTACTGCCTCTGCTGGCCCACATCAGTGTCTTTCATCATGACACTGCAGAAAGGAGGACTTGACAGGCCATCTAAATTAAGGCTGCGTGAGCAAAAATATTCTTTATCTTGGGGAAAGAAAGAAATTATATTAATATATAATGCCCTACATTTAACATTCTCTCAGTACCCTCCCACTTCTGAATTACTGTACTTGGAGATGTGATCATATATTAAACACTGTGAATTCAAGATCTTTTTATTTCTGGCAGTTTGTCTAGAGCTATTCTATAGAATGTGTTCAGTTTTTATATTCATCTCAAAAATGAAATTTATTGGAATGATATATTGGTTTGTATGTCTGGGAATACCTGAAAACATTGTACTTTTACTCTTCTCTTTTTGTGTTTCATATACCTGTCAGAGGAGCACATGCACAGACATATGCACTTTCCTTTGCAGTCAATAATGAACTAATCAGAGCATAATTAGAGCAACTGTTGCTTTTCATTGCATAAAATCATAACGTCTCAAACGTGAAGTCACAGGCTGTCTCGTATAAGATACACAGGTAGCTTGGCCTGTGCTTATTGGTAGTTTTCCTGAAGCTTTAATTAGGGCTTCTTGCTGGCTCAGGGTTTCAGAAATGGGAAAGTAGCGTTGTGGGCAAAGGAAATAGTTTTCCTGGACAGCTGCTAAATCAGGGGCAGAGCCACAAACAGGGCTGTGAACTCAAGGAGTGCAGCCTACAGCCCAATTTCTTGGCCCTTCAATTATAAGCAATCACAAAATTAAGAAACTTTATAATGCTGCAAAGGAGCACTTTTAAACATAAATATTTTAATTGTATTTTCCAAATACTCTTTACTTTAAAATACTGGTACAACTTGGTATGGACCCAAAAACATTTCGTAAAATATAGGAATTATAGATAAAGAGTTTCCTTTTTATGAAGAAAGATGAGGTAGATAGAGAATGAAAAGTTAGGGCTCTTTCATAAAACTGTCAAAGTTTATGAGGCTGTCTGTCTGAGCTAGATGGGATTTAAGAGTATGTTACCGAGCTCTCCGTACAAGGTAGTATTTAAAAAAATCAACAGCAAGAACACATTTAGAGGACGCGTCGCTTCAGGTTAATGTGTCGGTCTAGCTCATGATACAAAAGAAGTTAGCGCAAACTCAGGTTGGACTAATCTAGGACAATTTTTCACAAGGCAACCACTTGCATGGCTGTAGTGATATAGAAAAAAAACCATGCTGAGATAGTCCAATTAAAAATTGTCTTTTTTTAGGGGAAAAAAAAAGTATCAATCCAAGTAAAAAGAGGAAAAGTAAAGAGAAATTATTTTTTTTTTTAGCTGCTTGGTGCTTGAATGTGCTTTGAAGGGCTCTGTGTGCACAGGCAAAGAAAAGAAATTAATCTTACCTAGCAATGGATATTTACAGTATTGGAAATTCCATGTAGGGTCCAGCTTTTGTTTCCTGTGGAGACTGAAGCATAGTTTGCTGTAACAAAATAAACAGTTAAGTTGTTCTGGAGATGTATTTTCTTTCAGTTCAAATAAAAATTGCATCAGCGAGAGCATAAAGGTGTAGTTTGGGATGAGTGGGAAAAGCTCCAATTCAGCAATCCACCACTGTGAACAGTCTGCTATTAAAATGACTTCATGTGTAAGCATGTTTCAGTTCTTTGCTCAGTAAAGATAGATGGAAGAATTTACTTAAATAACTAGCTGAATACCTGGGGTCTAGTCACTCGGAATCACCCTTTCATGCAGAAAAAGTGGGGTTTAAACACTTGGCTAACAGTGGCTGGGGTAAAATCTTAGTTTGTTCAGTACTCATTCCATGTTAAGTATTAACCTTTGGAAAATGGGTTTAACTTTACAAAAGGTTAAAATAGTTCCCTTTTATTAAACACTGTACTAATGCATTTTTCCAGCAGATATATGCAGGACTAGAACTTTTGAGATCAGTTTTTGAACAAAAATGCATATGGCACTGAATTGTAAGAAATTCTGCTTTAATACTCGAAAGAGCTGGGCCAACTATATGTCTTAACCAAATGTAGGCATTGCTCTGTCTTTTTATATATCACTTGAATTTGGGACAATGAAAATGCAGTTGTAAATCTTTCTTTTTAAGAAAAATATAAATTAATTGCACCAATTAATAGCCAATATGAATGTGTTACCTTGTTAAAAGCAGTGTTTGTCATTCCTATGTCTTCTTTCTGGGCATGCTTAAATAACTTTATACCATTTCTGTGAGTTGGATTTTATTACGGCTGATTTATGTAGGCTTGCACACAACTTGACATGCACAGGAAAATGACAGGCAAGGGAAAAGCTAGATTTTTTTTTTTTTTTTTTATACTAAGCACTAAATGATATTTCCTTCTTCAAATCAAGAATTGTCTCCTTCTCTACCCTTTAGCTTCAAAATGCCCTCTCACACCAAATATATATCCCCTAATTACATGCAGAATCTGTTTAGTTGTTCATTAACTATTCTGAATCAGCATATTGGACCTTTTCACTGGGAAAAAAAAGCTTCTATTTCTGAACATCTCAAAACTTCTCCCTGAAGCTGAGAGATCCCTCTGTGAGGATTTAATACAATTTTTAGATTTATTTCCAAGATATTACTATCAGGAATGCAATTGCACTTCCATGTTAGTATGTAGTTCCTTAGAAATACCTGCGTAAGATAAATTACAGGATCATTTAATTAACATTATTGTCATATTACTGCAATTAAGAGCAATACGTTGAGCAAAGGGTAATACATAATAAAGTTGGCAGCTGGAAGTTTCTGATTTGTGAAACTATAAACATGCATAGCTTTGCAAGTATCTTGTTTAAAACATACAACTATGATTTCTTCTTTAATTGTATTCACATTTTACATGCTTACAAGATCCTCCGTTGCCCAGGATATTTATCACTTTGTGGTAAATCTGGTTCCTTATTTTTTTTAGGATTTCTGCTGCTATCCTGTATATGAACAGCCATGCGGTTCACGGAATCTTTAGGTTCGTTTTATGAGCTACGGAAAGTTCTGTTATAGCCACATATGTGGTATATGCTTCCTTCTCAACTTGCCATGATAAGGCTTCACAAAAATTAGCATTATTGTAATCCTTTCAGACTATAGAGAATAAGAAATAATGCAAAGAGCTCAGTTGTTTACATCATGTGGGATTCTCCATGTCCTGTTTCTAATTCATTTTCTCATATTTGTTGAAGATGCTTTTAAACCAGCATGAGTTATAGTCTGCTCAGCTTTGACTGGGGAAGTAGCTGGAGCAAAGGGCAAGCCTTTGGAGATTTATATCGTGCTGAAGCCTCCTTTGTAAATCCCTGATTCCCTTTACTCTTAGCAGTAGTGAAATCCAGTTGGAGATTATGATATTTAAATGCAAATGTCCTTTTCCTTTCCATTTTCTTCCAGAGGGATGGGTCACATGCTGGGAACCTTTATGAAAGAGAAATAAGGATGGCTTTGGAATTAGTGATGCAAAAATGTTTTATGGTAGCATACTGCAGTCAGCTGATGCCTCATTGTTTTCTCACTGCTAACTGTGTGCGTATTTCTCTCACGACTTGTTTGCTTCAAGCTTGTTGCATGTAATTTGTCAGAGTCTTATGAAAAGACAGTTCAGAAGTTTAAATGGTCAGAAACTAAAGTTGGCACAGGCCAAAGTTAAAATCCACTTGCATCCAGTTGCACGCTTGGTCGTGTAGTACCAGGACATGACTGATTTACAAGTAGAGCCGTGACCGTCAGTGGTTACATTCAGAATACAAATAAAAGCCCATTTGTGAAATTTTGGAACATCAGCGCTCTAATTACATACACGAACATGAAATTAATTTGACAAACTAAATTGTACATGGGATGCACCTTGACTGAAGTCCTAAGACAGGCTTCCATTACAACGATGGATACTGAAAGCATGCAATATGTTTTACAGAACTGGAAGCTACACATATATGTATTTGCCTTTATGAATAGGTATGTTTTTCTTACAAACATTTGCATTGCTAACTATGAAATCTATGGAGAGTCAGGGCATTTATATATGTGTATAATTTCTTCTTCTCACAGTCAAAAGACCCTTCCTTTTCTTTAAAATCAGGTAGTCTTCACATCTTTCTCTCTTAAAATAGTGCATCACTATTCATGTTCAGTGTAATTCTGCAACTGTTTAGTTAGACTGAATGGATATGTGTGCGTGTGAGAGTGTGTGTGTATGCATAAACATATATATATATATACACGCATATAAAAAATACGATTTCAGGCATTAGGAGAGTAAACACCAACTTGGGCCACATGTCAATCTCTTTTTTTGGTATGCAGTGACTACTTCCACCTTCACAATCCTCAGCTTAAAGTGTAAGTAAGAGTTGCTCTATCTGTTGTAGCGAACAATAAGCACAAAAGGATTCAGAAAGTAATAACAAAGATAAATAACTTTGCAATAAAATTTCAGCTCCAGTAATTTCCCATTTATATTTTCTCACTGAATCATGTAGTCCCAAGCAATGCACTTTTTTACATCTGGGCTGCATCATACAAAGTAATTTTATATCTAATACTTCACAGTGTGTCCAAAATATAACATCACATGCACAATGCATGACAGGGTGGTTGATGAATTATACAGAGCCTTCAAATAATATCACTGTGAATGTGATTTCATAGGCTTTCTAAGGCAATCAATCTTACCGTATTATGAGGAATGAATTGTCAGTCAGGGGTTTTTTTATTCTACCAGGAAGGATTCAGAAGCTGTTACTTAATGGTACTTATTGTTGAAGGCTGCCTGCTGAATATGTTTTTCCTATGTGAAATTACTGATGTGTTCTGTGTGCCTTAAAGTTTAGATCTCAGTTAGCATAGCATTTTGCCAGAGTGCATTACCTGAGGCTGTAGGAAAAGTTAACAAGTGAAAGGAAGTGGAAACTTCAGAGAGAAGGAGGCGGAACCAGTAGGAGCAACAAAAGAATAGGGTTTGTATATGAAAAGCTTGTCTTTGTCTTAGATAAGTGTGAGTGCTCTTATGTTTCCTCTGTCTCACACATACTCCCACACACTCATTTAAAATATGATTGGAAATGACAGCTTCACCATGTCTCCTGAGAGCAAACAGATGAAGCTGGACTTCCCTCTTTTTTACATGCGAGTGACTGGGATGTTTCTCTATATTGTTCTTAAAATAGCTGCAGCAAAGAGAAATACCACACTGGCAGAGGAGATGTGATTTAGTCTCAGTCAGGTTTTTCACTGATGTTGCTTGCAGTGTGGTCCAAGTCAGCTGAATAACTGATGTGAGATACCTGTGTATTCCTGACACAGTCATGAAGCCTTTTGGGGTTACAACTGCCTCATTTTCCTTAATAGAGGTTTTATATAGGTATTTTGAGCAGTTATAGCTGGGCTCGAGACTACTGATTCATTTCCTATAGACAGCTGAACAGATGGCTCTCTTCATTTAATTATTAATGTTATCTAGAGATCCAATCACGTTGCATCAATGAGCCAAACGTAGTAAGACAAACACGTCAGTCTTCAAATTTGGCTCTTACTTCTGGGCATTGATCATTTAAGTCACTTCTCATTCTCTATCAGTTATCCACCTGGAAACAAGTGAAGGCTTTATTGACCTCTGAAAACCTGACAGTTTCACAAGGAACTGATAGTATCCACTCACCACCAGTGGATTGCAAAATAAGAAATAGAGGTGACAGAGGATGAACCAGGCAGTTCTCCACCTCATGCCGTCCCCTGGAAGTTGAGGTTGAGGTTCTAATCTTTTAGATTCTTTTCCTGAATTGAAAATTGATTTTCAATTGAAAGGAAAAAAAAAAAAAAAAAAGGATAGCACAAACTGTCAGAAAACTTTTTAATAAAGATGATTTTTTTTTTTTCCCCAATGGGGGAAATATAAACTTCAGTTGGGTACAGCAAGCTTACAGATTACTGAGACAGAAGAATCCTGTAAGTGTGAAATTCTGCTTAGTATTTACCTAGATGCTGTCATCTTATTCTTTCTCTAGAGACAAATGCAAATGTGTGCCACAGATTTTAAATATGCCATTAATTACTGAACACTGCCTCCCTTGCACATAGTGAATTCCATAAGTTGTCTTCAGTGTAAGGGATACAGAGAAATCGTGCCAACATTTTTCACTTTGCAACTTACTGTCACTTCTGGAATCAGCTTGTGACAGCAGATGTTAATTCTCTGCTCAGTAGAAAGCCTCAGCACTGGTAAGCAGCAAAGTTAGCAAGAACAGTTGTCATAGTTCAATGCAATCTTAAAGTTTCCAGAGACTTTTATATTCTTGCTGTATTATACAGAGGGAAATTTAACCTTATAAATGGAAAACCTGTTGCATCAGGTTGAACAAAAGACACAAAGCTAACCCTAACACTGGTGGATGTGTGAAATGCATATGGAATCGAACAAACAGAAAATAATTAAAAACAAAACAAAACCAACAGCAAATGGAAAAAATCATTTACTGATTTAATTTATTACATAAAAGCAAGACATGCTTCAGATGAGTATTATACTACAATATTTATATGTACCGTCTTTTAGAAATGCTTTCGCAGCTGATTTTTATTCTATTTTAAAGAGTTCCTCCTCACCTGCTTCTAAATGTTTGTCTCAAGCTCACAGCATACTGTGCGATCACTGAGTATCTCCTATTTATTACCAGAGGAATGAGCATTTTAACAGGAAGACATTACTTTCATCTTGCATTATTCGTTGTTGTCACATTCCAAAACTGGAATATACCCCAGTGGTTTCAATTCTTGCACCATATATGTTGCTTCATTGAACTGGCCGCTGCTGACAATATGACATGTAATTTCAGATAGATTCTGCTTTTTTTCAGCCTCCCAAAAAATGATGTGTCACACTAACGTGCCGTGTTAGCCTATCCATTCAGAGCAGCAGTGCAGTTCGTAAAAGAATTCTCTCATTGTCGCCACGTGCCATGTGGTGGTTCAGTTGCAGAATGGTTTTGGTAAGTCCAAACTAGACTCTTTTCTGAGGAAAAGAAATGAGAAGTTCTGCTACTGAAGTGGACCGCATGCGGTACAAGAATCAGTGGGGATGCCGAGTCCAAACCAGCACTTGCTCCTTTAGGCAGCTTCAGTCTATGTGCGTGATGGGAGGGATCCAAGGGATCAGACTAAATTCAGGCCAAAGTAAAACCCCAAACTACATACAGTTTCAACAAATGAACCTTAACACTGGCGGCTTCGTTCTGCTGATGCTTTCCTTTTGCACCCAATTATTTGGTGTATAGACAAAGCCCTTGTGAGCAAATAATTTTGAGTGGTGATAGGGCATGGGGAATTACTGCACAAAACTCAAATAAACAGCTTGGTCTGCACAGTTTTGCACCTGAAAAAATACGTCTTCCTGCCTTGTATGCAATGCACTTTTAAAGACAGGATGATCTCTCTGATCCCAGAGGGACAAATGGGAGGCAAGTGACTCTTTTCTTTTTTTAGCTAAGATGCAAATGTTAGTTACTACAGTGCCTTTTTATGTATATGTTGTAGTATAAAAAGCTATGTAATGATAGAAAATTGGACTGTAAAATTGGACTTTATTTTTTCTTCATATATTTTCTTTTATCTGATCTATGCAGTTTACTGAAGAGTGTATATTTTCTTCGGAAAAATGACACAAAGTAGTTCAGCAGCCTTATGTTTAAGATCCCTTGTTAAATAGCCAATATTTGTGACTGATGTTCTGCCTCTGAAATGTGTGTTATTTTCTAATACTTAAGAATAATACATTTTGCTTTCAAAGTGCATTTTGTGCAAGAGGCTTCTGTTTGTGAAGCAAAGCAAAAAAAGGGCCAGATGATTGCGTATCTAGAATTAATTTCAGTGACTAGAAATCTGGATCTACATTTTCCCCAAAAGCAGAAATCTTTGTTCATTTCACCACAGTTATGCTATACACACAAATACCCAGTAAAACACTATCTGTCATTTGATTTATTTTTCTGCCTCTTCTTGTTAAATAGTCTTGCAGATGTGCACACATTGAATTAATATTTGGCTGCTAGAACACAACGAGAAAATATTTAAATTATGATCTATTTTGAATTAGGTATACTCAAAACTTTTAATCTTATTATGAATTTATATTGGGTTTATAGACTATGTTTTTAAATGTTTAATCTTCTGTGAGGATACATATATTTCCAGGAATTTTTTTGAGTGGTTCTGATGTTTGAATTTCCTCGATCTTTCTTTAAACATTTTGTATTGATCTAACATATATTTAAGTAATTTACAGTAATCACAGGAACAAATGCACAGTTGTGATGTAAGTGTTGCATGAACATCCAATATATTCCAATAGCCTATTTCATACTCTTATTATCGGAATAATATTTTCTTTACATAAGTGAACGCACACAGCATTTATGATATAATGTATTTTAAGACATTTTAATATGTAGTATTATATGTATTCTGGACTTAGACCAAAAATAAGATAGCTTTAAGGATAGCGAGTTTGAATATTTGCTCGTATCTCTAGTATTGGAATGGACTTTGGGGCTCAATCAAACTAGTTAATTTAAATTTGTTAATTAGAGTCAATATTTAGAATTATTTATTTATAATATGGTGTCATTAATCCAAGATTATTGCCTTGCTGTGCTAAGGCCAAGGTATAATGAGAAACACATCAGGCTCACAGCATCATACAATCTAAATAGTCAAAAGAAATAGAGGGCAGCTGCCTTCACTCATGGGCGAAGGCCGGTAATAGCTGAGCCCAAAGCAAATTTAAGCTCTCCTGAATCTAAGGCTAGAGCTTGCTTTCATATTTCATGCTGCCTCTCAATATTTTTTTTTTTTTTTTAATTTCTGCATTGTCACTCTTAACTAAAAATGAAAGCACAGAAGTCACAATATTGCTATCCTTTCTGCCCGGCTGTAATCAAAAGTACTGGAAATGTCACAAGGAAACACAGTTTCACAGGGCGTTGCCAGCCTAGGATTGTGAACAAGAGTAGCTCAGACAGCAGTGATGATTTCTGAAATGCAGCTCAACATTTTGTTACTCATGTGAACAGGGCAATAGCTCCAAACCTGCAGAGATTTCCCCATTGTACCTGCAAAATAAGGAATGGTAGCAAGACAGAAAATGAAACAATTACAACATTGAGTCTAAAAAACACCTTTAATATTATACTTTAAAGTTGATATGCTATCCTTAATTGGGGTTTGGGATCTGTTTTAATATCACAAGATAACTGAAGATTCCTAGGGTATAGAGGAAGGTTATTTCAGAAGAAGGTGAGATGTGATTTTACAGCAGTTATATTAAACTGATTGGACACTTCAGAGTGGATACACTCAATCCAGTATAGGAATATCTTTTTCCGTTTGGCATATTGCATTAAAGAAACCAATGAACCAATAGTCATTTTTTCACTGGAAAAAGGGAGAGAAGACAATTCTCATACACATACAGCCATACATATATAGTGGTTGATCTTTCCAAAACAGAGAATATCCAAGGGTCAGAGATCATTTATCACTTTAATAAATATTTTAGAGAAATTACCATTCCTGGGAAGTTATTACAAATAAAACACTAGGTACCACTTTGCCTAATGAAGTGAGTTTTTTTTATCTCTAGAGCATTCTCTAAAATAGAGTTCAGGATACACAGACTAACACCCAGCTTTATCAGATGTGTTCTTAAACCTTAGACCTCAGTATTATTAAGATTCACTGATCATACTGCATGACCAGGCAGTTGAGAATATACTGAATACTTCGGGGTGTTTTAAAATAGTTGTACCTAAGTACTGCCTGTATCAGCTATCGTACTCTTTCGTAAAAATTGTTCTTTCGTTCTTTTCAGCCATAAAAGACCACAGATTACTGAGCAAGCTGACACTCTATCAGATGCAATCCATTTTGCTGTAGCTGTTTGCTTGTCAGATTTATTTGTAGCAGTATCTCATACCAGACAACTCATACAACTGCAGTTTCTTACAGGGCCGTTTCAAGAGAGCATGATGAATCTTCATGGCAATTTATATAGAGCCAGATGCTGGGTATTTGCACAGTATTAGAGACAAAGTAGTTCTTCATGGGAACACCTTTTAAGAATACAACTTGTGTATTGTTTCACTGAAGGATTTGGGGGGTTTTCTGTCTGTTGGCTATTTGTAATGTGGTTTCTTACCATAAAGTTAGGGAATCCTGAACAACTTCTCAATTAGATTGGAATTATTTCAGGTTTCTAGATTTGAAACATAATTTATTGGCAAAGGAGATATCATATGCTAAAACTGGTACAAATGTCAATTTTAGCAAAGCATACTTGGTATCACTGGATTTTTGAAGTGTTGAGCACTGTTGAAAATCTGGGCCAAAGTATTTGCTGCTGAAACACTTGCAGACTGCATTTGAAAAATAGCCCACTTTAAACTATTTCCGGTGTAATGTCCAACATTTCATCCTTGACCTTAGCTAATCAAGAATACTTTATACACCTTTGTCCATGTGGAGAATTTTATCTTTATCACCGGTTTTTAGATATGAAGAGAGTTGAGTACATGAAGTACGTTGGATTTTGATTCCCATTCTGCAGTTAGTTACCTCAGAAATTACAGGTTTTGCCTTTCCTAGTCTACGTTATACCTGCATTCACTGAGAGTTCGGCATGACCGCAGGGATGTCACTGCAGTGTATGTCTGTCCGCTATTTAGATTGCTGAACAAATTCATGACAGTGGTTAACATGAAAAGTGAAGCAAACACTTGTGTTCTCTCAATTCCTAGCTCCAAAATTACATGGAACTATGAAGTGTAGGATTTGTCTATACTATGCAAAGCATTTCTGTCTTACAGTTCTCCAAATTAGCTCAAATACCAGAAGCATAGTACTTGATGGCAACTTTGATAAGACAAATTAGCCTGCTAGTGACACCATGCTGACTTAACTGTACTGCTTTTGTAGCTACACTATAATATTCTGCAAGGCATAGGTATGTTCATAGTCCTATTGAAATCAGGTAAGGCTTCATGGGGTCTTGCACAAGATAGATAGTGTATTGAACTGCATATAGCATTTTATAACAAACCATCATTAGTTCAGCAATGAATCTACTTTCAGTTCAAATATACAGCACCAGTCCTGACCTCTGCCTCCATGTTCCAAGATCACTGGGACTGAATGACACGAGCCGTGCCCAAATCTGTAAGGGCCAGTCAATTCTGATGAGTGCTGCCCAGCTAATTTATCCACAGTTCTTTGCCAGATTGTGACAATGCAGATGCTTTTGTCCTAATTTTTTTTCCTAACAAATACCATTTTAACCTGAATCCTGAATGCAAAATGTGCTGAGAATTATTCCCATCCATTATATGCAATACCTTCTAAATAAGTAGTCTCAAGACAGACACTTGTAACGTGATTTTAACTCTGCCCAGCAATTCTACTAAGAGGTATGGTGCAAGAAGGAAACCAGATTAATTAAAACTATTTCCAAGTAAAACAGGAGTGGGAAATAGATAAGGCATAATTATGAATAATAGGATTGCTGTTTCCTACCCTACAAGGACTAGCAATACAGATCATTAGCATGAACTGGCAGGACCTGTGCTTTGTGTTTTATATACTTTGCAATTTTTTCCTGGATACAGATGAGGCAAGGAGATACTGAGTAACCTGTTGTGGCATCATGATTTGCTTACTGGACCTGTACCAATTCTAAACCTCCCCTATTATTTTTTGCACTGCTTCTACAAAACTCTCCTAGTATTCTCCATGGACTTGAGTGTGCACTGTGTTAAACTCCATGGAAACCGTATTGATAACAGCTGAAGTGCTGGGGCTCGTCATTAATAACTACCAAACAGGAATGGTTTATACTGTGTCCAAACAAGGCAGTCAGGGTTGTGGCCACGAGGGCTTCTCAGAGAGTTATTTCCCAAAACTTTACATTCAGAGGCTACCTTATCACATTTCAATGAAGGTTCTGTTTTTACCACTTTCAAGTATCTATGAAACATTAAGGAGAGGAAAAAAATTACATGATCATTACAGTCCATTGGATTTTACTCTGATGTCATTCTTTATAAGACTGTGAAAAATGTTGTTCCTCAAGTAGCAGCCTGTGAGTGGTATAAAAAAACCACAGTTTGAGCACTTCAGTGGGTTGCTGAAGTGCCCAAAGGTGTGTGCATCCGATGCTGAGAACCCAGGAGCGATTCTGACCTTTCTACCTGGAACTGGGTATTTCTTCAGTAATGGATTTTCTCCCTGCTGTTCTGTTTGGTTTTTTTATGATAAAGGGAATTTGGTCACACTGGCAAACATTAGTTGCCATAGAAATGCATAACTGTTTACAGGTGCAATATTGAATTGTGCTTCCTTCTCGGGACTAACAAGCTAGTTGCATTTATCTGTTAAGGACTAAATAGCCTACAGCATTAAGGGGAATAGGGGACATGTAGGTTAGAGGGGACAGAATGCCTTGAAGCTGTTCATCTGCCTTTATCTTTAAAGATAATGTCTTTTCAGCTGCAGTGTCTTACACAATTCATTATGAAACTTCAGCTATAAGCTCGCCTAAAATGCAAGCGTTGCTCTCATTGATCTGTATATATGAAGGAAAGAGCACAAAGCTTTCTAATCTATATGTTTGCATGTGTTCCCTGTTCCACCCATAAGCAGAGTATGTAGGCACCATAGAATTGCTGTTTGTACAGGACCATGTTCTTCTATGTACTTCTGAGAGGACACACTGTTCTGAAAGGTCTTGCAAACACATTATTCCAAACTTTGTTGTAATGGGAGCATATCTTCTCCTTCATATTCAGAACATTTAATAATATGTTAGGGTTACATTTTAGAGCCCAACAGTCTATTTCAGAGACTTCAGGAGTCCACGTTTGATGCTGCAGTGCAGTTGCTTTCCAACGTGAACACAAAATAAGGGGCACAGAAGAATCACCTGTTACTTCTGTCTGCCAAAAAACACAGATTGCTTTCCTACACCTGCCTACTCCATGATACATTTCAGCTTTAACAACAGTAGCCTGCTGTCATATAAAAATGTGTAGTTTTTTATACAATCATTTTTCTAAGTTCTTTGGGCAAAAAATTATTGCTTGGTTGGCAAAGCCATCGTTTTTAAAACACTATATGTGTTTAATGTGTTAGGTATACGCTAAAAATTATACAAACCAACCAGGTATAATTCTAGCATAGTGATTTTGTAAGAAAATTTTTAATAACTTTAATTTGATAAAACTTTGAATTAACCTCTCTACTCCACAGGAGCTATTTCTTTTAAATAGTATGAAACAGATGATCTGGTCCCGCAGAGCAGTTAATCGGGTATTTAATTTCTGTACACTGAGTTGCAACAAAGAGCTGCTATCAGCCTGTAAATGCCCCATTAAATCATATTTAGGAAAAAAGTAAGCATATGTGAGCAAGAAGAAGTGTGTCCTCCAAGGATTTCAATACTCTTAACTGATTTATATGCTTGACTTGGCTGTACAAGGTCACCTCATCACTGAATTCCTTTTTAAATATAAGCCTACAATGGTACATTTTATTTAAAGAAAGTTGTTGAAATAACTCTACCTGTGCAGACAGCTTGGCTGAGTTGAGACAGCTGAACTGATCAATTCATGCCCACAATACATCTCTTCTACTCAGCAAATGAACTCAGTTTTATCAAGGTAACTAACAGACAAGCCACAAGGTCTTGGTTTGCTTTCCAGACAAGCAGGCAAAAGCAAGATTTCACATGATCGGCTCTGGTTGTTTGCTATGTCACTTTTATTCATGCAAGCCAAGAGGCAGAGGTCTGGTTTTGATCCTTTCTCTTTCTGAGAAATCAGCTTGGGTTTGGGGACTTGCCCCACCGTTTCTGTTACCCACTAGTTTCTAACCCTGGCATGTTTCCTTAGCCTCATTTATCAGTCAGCCTGTTCCTGCCTACGAAGGACTTGCAAATACGAGCTGGTTGTAAGAGCAAGGCACTCTACGGGAATACCTCGATATCACCTCAGTTAGGGCAAGGACTTTGCTTTGTAATCAGCTACGTAGAAGCCTCCTTCCAAAAGGAGAGTTTCCCACTTTGGAAAACTGGGCAGCTCACAGAACAAGAATCTAAACTGTTAAGTTTGGGATTTCTGGGTTTTAAGAGCTGAAGTTTCAAATTTTGATTCTGCATTGGTTCACATCTTGTTCTGTCAGCCACTAAATGACACCACCAAGGTGGGAAGCTTAAGCTCCTGGTGTTCCTCAGTGTCTCAGATTTAGTGTGCTCAGTCGGTATTGCTCCCAGAATGTAACACTTACATGCCCACTCCCACACATGCATAAAAATAAAATGTAATGTCTAAAGCAGTAGAACAAATGTAACTAGAGTCTTGATATTTAAATTCATCTTTCTAAGTTAGTTTTTTCATATAAAAATTAAACTTAAGATAATTATTTGAAGAAATTCATTTTTCAAAGAGCAAAATGCCATAATTTTTTACACAGTCAAATATAATCTTTCCATTTTCTTAGTTCAGGTAGACCAACAAAGTTATCTGAGTTTGACAGGAAAAAAGGTGAGGGGATTTTGATCTTTAGGAGCGACTTAACATTAAAAATACTGTAACATGACAGTTGATGCATAGTTTAATTTCCTTTTTTCACCCCAGTTAGGACTTTTCCATTACCAAACTACCAGTAATCACAGAAATGCAACAGTGCCATCTCTAGGACAGACTCAACATCCCCTTCATTGTATGTCAAGGAAGTGCAGTAAAAGATGATAGAGGACGCATGTGAATTCACCCTTAGACTTTTACAGAAAAGTAAGATGATTGCAAAAAAAAGGCTCATGTGATTTTCTTTTTTTTTCCCCCGCTTGTTCTGAAGTCTGATGAAAGTGTTCAAAGTTTCATCTGAGCTTAGCTTCCCAGACCTCTTAGTCTTTGTGAGCCCTTTACATTCCCTTGGTGTTTTCAATCAGTAAGAACAGACCTGCAGTTTTCAGAGCAAACCCTTCCAAGTGTTTCAGAATGCAGCCATGGATGACAGTGAAAGGGAAGCCCAGGCTTATTTTTCCCATTCAGATACAGCTAAACCACCACAAATATTGTTGGACTGATATGATTATATATCCTTCCCAGCCCAACTCTGTTCTTTAATGGTTTCATTAGATTTTCCACACCAGTGTTTTTGTTTGTTCCATTAGAAAAGCCAAACGTCTGGATTACAACACCAAAGTATTCGATCAATTCTGTTTGAAATATTTCAGTTAATTTTCTTCTAGTATATTTTTAATTTCCCTTGCTATTTGATAGACTGTGTCATCAAAAATAAATCTAATTTTTAAAAATAAAATTCAGAGTTATATTAGGATAATTTTTATTAAGTATATGTCTGCAAAGAACTATAATTTGAAAATTGATATATGAAACAAAATTTATTACAGAAAAAAAACCCCATAACTCTACATTTCTTTATCATTCAGTGGGTGGAAATAGCTGCACTAATTCTGTTAGGTTCAAATTTTCTGTTTTCTACAGTGTGTACATTATTTCAGAACTTCTGACACAGATTTATAAAAATTCTGATGCTAATTATCTATGGATGTCCTCAAGTATACTCTTGAAATGCCCCGCCATATGCTTCATTTAGAAATGGTGTAGATTTCTGATTCTAGGCAGCCACTCTCTTTAAATTCAATTGCCATGGTACTAAAGAGCACATTTGCTGTGGAAGCTACAAGAATGTAGGACGGTTACAGTATCACCTGCATTGCAGATTAAAAAGGCTCACTTGCTTGAAAATACAAGTGCTGCATACGGGCCAAAAAGAGAAGAATTTGTATCTAGGAGACTTTTCCCACAGAGAACGTAGATGATACAATTAACCTCTCGCTTAATGTACTTGGGAAGAAAGAAACTTTGAGCGAATTATATTTGAGGAAGATAATTTCTTACTTGCCTCTGTGTCTGAAGAAGTTGCTCCTGGCAGCTTTGCAGACAGAATATCGTGCCAAATGAACTCCTCTTCTGGAATTCCTCTTTTTTTTACCTGCTCTAATCTGCATCCAAGAATAATATGTATTCCTTACAGTATATCATGTCGTTGTTTTTATTTCAAGCAAGGGCATGAGAGAAAGATTAATGAAGGGAGTGTTGTCTCAGTGACCATATAGAGAGAGTAAATAGTAAGACAATAGAGTAAGAGTCAAAAAGTGAGACCAAACAACTCTTTCATAGGTTCTCTTAAGATTCAGAATGTCTTAAGAAACTGTAAACTGTAAGTGTTGTATGAGACACCTTGCTATAGTCTTACTATATACAAAAAGATGCTTCTGGATCACTACCATTTTCCTTTCAAATCTTGCCAAAGCAACATTTGCTGCTTCTCCTGTTTACAGAAAACTCTGCTAATTTGTTTGAGGAGTAAATATTTCAAAAAATTAAATACATTTCCTATATAATACATGGTGTTTTAAGCTTTTCTACAGAATTTGGAAAATTTGAGAGCCAAAAGCCTTCCTATTTAAAAGCAAGTACCACCATAGTCTATCTGTCTTCCTTTTAAACACTTTCTATTTTTCAAAAGATCTTGATCATCTGAGCTCATCAGTCCATCATACTCATTCCCCAGTTAAACAGGGCACTCTACAAGGACTATGGAATATTCTTGTAGCCTTTCTTTCCTTGGAAATAAGAAAAGAAGGATTTGTTTCTGCTTCATCTTACTCTCTCTGCCCTAAGAAAACTAAAACATACTGTTCTCTCCTCAAAAGCTTCCATTTCTCCTCCTTCCTTTTATCAGCATTCTCTTCACTGAAAAGACTTTTTATTTTCTCCTATTAGGTGGACCAAAGAAGACTGCTTTAGTCTTCATTTACTATCTTTCATGTTTAGCCTTGGGGTCACAGTCCCTTCTCTTTTCTTTTGTTTTTTTTTTGCCCTACAACACAAAGGGAATACAATTTGTTCCTGGTCAATACCAATAACAGGTTATTGGATCAGAGAGTTAATTCATCTCTGTGACACCACTCATGTTCCATCAAGTTCTGCCCCTATCTCACCACCAAGAGATGACCCTCATTGACTCATCTCTTGTTTAAAAACACCATAAATGAAAGAAAAGGCAGGAAAATACAGTATTTAATCTTTTGTCTTTTGCCTGATCTTAAGGAGGTGGGGAAAGAGCTTATGCTGCCATCTTCCCTTTCTGAATAACACCAGCAGAATCCAATCAGGGTTCTCATCTTCTCTTCCCTTCCGCCTGCCCCCCCGCCTTTAATTTAGTATAATTTTGTTGTACAGAGTACTGGTTTCTGGTCTGCAGACTTATGACCACAACTATGTGTGACAGCTTGAGACTACCCAGACACATTCTGTCTTGTGCCTTTAGCCAAACCTTAATATAAATCCTGTAGTTTATCACGGATATAGAGAACTTGGAAGACTTAAGGGCATTAGAAAAGGACAATGCTGATTTCCTCTGTCTGAAGGATTGCATTAATATTTTCTGCCAGTAACAGATTAAAGTGTTGGGAACACAGAAGTGCAGTAATGAGCTCAATAAAACAGAATTATTCTATGCTGCCTTAATATATTAGAATCACTGCTAACTACCATTTTAATGTTACTCGGGCTATGTGCTGACAAGACTTCTCCACAAAATGGATGAGTTAATTGTCCCTTCTAATTGTTTTATTTCTGAACTGGAATTCCTTCCAGATTTCACCATTCTTTTATGACTTTCTGTATGTTTCCAGCCATGTGATGCTGACCGATGTGTGCCTTTGGTAGTCTCACAGTTGATCTCTGTCTATAATCTAATATCTTTCTAAGCTGACAGTTCTGTTTCTACTGTGACACTTTGTCCATTTATTCAAAATGTTTCTGCACAACATCTGTCCCCTGATTTTTCCTTCATCTTTTACTCCAAACTGTCTAAGTGCTCATTTGTCACTTGGTTATGTACTATATTTTCATATGCATCACAATGATTAGTGATGCATACAGGGGCATGAGCAGTCAAGTTGTATCTGAAGAAGACATTTGTATGTGTTACTGACAGTAAAATGTTATTTGGACAGCTCTCCAAATACTTACATGCGTGCTTAATTGCCATGCGAATTTTGTTTTTTCTGTCAGTTGACATCAGTGGAGCTGTTCAGGGTAATGAAGTCACATGAGATTACAGGTTAGGAGCTAATGAAATAACAGGGTCTGTGGCTATGCAGAGGGATTCAGGCAGCGAGCTGAGCACAGTCCGCCCCTTCTCCTTGCCTGGAGCCCCCTGAAGTATCAAGTTCGCCCATGTGACAATCTGCGTGAAACCGTAGACTCGGACCACAGCAGAATGAATTCCCTACCTTCACTGCACATACCTGTCTTTACAAGTATTTGGTGGACAGGATGGTGTATGTTTTTCCTGGAACCGTTGCAATGGCTGGACCAATGAACAATGACTTTTAAATACTTTTGACATCCATATAATCTTGAACCCTTAGGAAAAGCAGATGGTGATGGTGACATGTCTGTATAGCATCTGTGGGATGATCTTTTTAAAATGCCTATTTTCATTATCTTCCTCTTCTTTGAGGGCTTTCAGGAATTAGTTTGAAGGACAGTGTACCAATGTAAGCATCTAAATAGTGTCATGTCATAGTTAACTAAAAGTTAGCTGTAAATGTTAAGTAGAACACAGAGGAAATTTGGTGAACTGTGTTCAAATCTCAATAAAATGAGGCACCTATGTGATATTTTCAGTATAATATTTGCAAAGTCTATGTAGTGCTTATTACTCTGTTATGTCCCCTCATTCTCCTCTACACATGAATTTCTAGCTTTTTTAGTGCTTAAAATGTTTCTTCAGTATCATGATGTTTTGCTGACATAATGCTGGTACTTTTAGGTAAAATTCTCATATTCTATTAGTAATTTGAATGTGTAAAAGAAATACATCTAAATCATTGCAAAGAAAGCTATAACAGTGCATCCTGCTGACATAGGTGAATGCAAAACTTAATTTCTTATTTCTTCTCTTGTCTTGCATGCAGCACATCCTGTGTTCGTTTCCACTATAATATTTCATGGTGTCATGTTCTCCTAAGGTCCCACAGACCCTTCAAACAGAAGAGGGAAAAGTTCTGTGCTTGCATTTATGTTTTACCTGTAGAATATGCCTTCAAAACCTCTACACTTTAATTTTACAATTTAAATACATATAGAAGATGTCATCCATGAAGGGTGAGTATTATGTTTCTTTCAAAAGTGTGAAGGACCCATAACTCACAAGACCCTCAGGTATGAATGAATTATGAGGGCCTTTCTCATGAGTGAAAGAAACATAATCACTCTTCAAGGGTGAGATATTCTATTTACTCCACAGGTATTCATTTTAGTCTATTTAAAGCAACAAGAAAAAGGAATATCTGTTTAAATTCCAGTGTGTGTCTTTAAGGGGAAAGGGTGACAAATATGTTAGATTCATCAAAACATCTCTTTTTCCCTTTTATTTTTGCTTTCCTGAACACCATGATGGAAGCAGTGGATTAACCAGGTTTGTCTACTGAACTAACATAAGCCTGTTGAGATGGACCACTGACTGACATGAAAAAAAAGGAGCTGTGTTTTAAAAATAGTTAACTATATCTTGTGCCAGTCACAAAAATATGATCGTGATGTTGGGCTACTTTCTGAGCTGGATTAGAAATTAGCTATGTTGGTCTAGATAAATTTAGAATGACTGATGCACTAAGAATTGTTTTGGGTTTATCTTGATTTTATTGTAATTCTGTTTGTTACAATAATAGCGGTGTGTTCAGCTATCTGTAGACCCCAAAACATGCATATACCTGACTACACTGAAGATTTCAAAGTATAATTTTTAATCTCATTGTACAGATGAGGAAAGTAAAGAACACTTGATTGATAGGTGGACTGGTGTGAGAGTCAGAAATAGATCCCAGGTCTCATGTGTCTTTGTCTGGTACATCACCCGCCAGACCACACTTTCAGAGGACCTTAAAACTGAACTTGATCCTTGCAGGTGCTAAGCATTTTACGTAATGTAGAAAACGTCCCAGCTTTGTTGATGTTAGTGGAAGTCGTCTTTGCTCAGTAGTGGATGGAACCGATCTTTAACTGAACATAACAGAAAGAAATGTTAAAAAAAAAAAAAGATGTGAATGTACAAACAAGTGATTTATGAAGGCCATGAATTTCAAAATCAGAGTCTCAGGAAGGATCTTAAGGTTTACAAGAGCTCTGCCGTTCCGCAGAACATCATAAATCCCAAGGTGTTCTGCAGTTTTGAGAATCAGGCCCTTAAATGCGGATCTACAAGCTAACAGTAGTTTCCCAGTACTAAACAGTTTAATCTACACTGCATGGTGACATCACCTCCCAAGAGTGATCCCAAATCTGTGAAAAAAACTCATCCTATTCCATTTTATCCAGCACTTTGTACATCAGTACAAAATTAATACAGAGTGAGTGTAAAACTCTCGTACACCCGAATAGCGTTGATTTACATATGATTTGTAGTAATGAAAAAAACCACAACAGAACAATGAAGAAAATGGTCCTCAGCTTTTAAAGCATGCTGTAATCATTCATCTTAAGTCATATGCAGTGTCCATACTATGCAGTGCTCAGTTGTGTGTATGCTTTGCTTATAAGCCAACATGTTGTTGAATGATGGGTCATAAAATTCCCAGAAAAGGTAACGAGCATATCTAAATCATCTCTCTATTCTTAGTCTAGCTAAGACTGTGTAATAGACATGACTTACAACATTTTGTACAATCTGTGCGGATTAGGAAGAGGAATCTGCATAATTATATAGGCTTGCTGTTATTTAAATATTTACCAACATTAAACACCAAAGGGGCTGTGCAAATGATCCAGGGGATTCATATTGTTCTAAGCTAATATCCGTTGTACAATATTATGCAAATTGCGTAAACTTTATTTTGTTGCTTCTGCTCTGAGCAATGTATCCCAAGGCAGCTATTCACTAAGTTGAAACAGATAAAGTTTTAATAATAAATAGTGATGATGAATAAGTCAGAAAGTTTGTGCAATGCTAATGTACTTGTTGGCCCCAGGGTGGTTTATTAGATAAACAAGTAACATTTTATAAGTTGCCTGTGCATAAGTGGCTTTTGTTTTCCAGGAAATGTTTATATGATAAATTATTTCGAAACATTAGGTGTTAATGAACAAATTGTATTCACTTTCAATTTGCCATAACTTTCCTGAGACTTAAGATTTAAACAGCAAAATTCTGCATTTGTTTTGCTTTATCAAAATGACAGTAGCATGAGAAATTAAACTTTGCTATGGGATGAGGGACAAACTCATCCTGCTCTTTAATGCAGAATTCTTAAGCCAAGAAATAGAGCTGAAGCTCTTTTCATTAGTATACAGGGCATTTTCAGGACTTAGGATCATAAGATCTTAGAGAGAGTAAAAATTAGATAAAATAGTCCAAGAAATACAGGTGCCCCAGTATGCCCATCTCATACTTTTGGCCTCTTGACAGTATTGACCTATGGTAGATCAGCTGAAAGGCATTTGTATGATTGGGAAAGAAGCCCCGCTAAATTAAAAAGGAATGAAGCATAAACAAGCTTATTTAACCAGCATGTTGTGATGAAAAACCAGCCAAATGTATTAATGACTCTTTCTACTCTGTGCAGTATGTTCCTGACCCATATATGGCTCTCTTTTTCTAAAGTACATTTTGAGCATCTGCATTCTAGTTATGGTGAAAATCCCCCTGATGATGCATCAGATCTTAATAAACACAAATCACCATCATTTGGATCTTTGCTGGATTTTTTTTAATGTAAATAACAAAACAATTTTATATCCTTGCACAGAAAGAACAGATGGTGCACTGGTGAGAAGGGTCTCTCATTACATTTTCTTGGATTTTGCAGCAGTGGTCTATAGTCTGTCTAGTTACTGCTGGACTGCTGTGAATCAGTGATGGAAACATTGATGACATGGGACATGGCTGCAATATTTTTGGAGAAAGACTGTGTTTCTCTCTGTATTTGCTGTCTTAGTTGACCACATCAGTCACAAATTCCCTTCATTTCTTCCATTCTTATGGCTGGATAGATTCTGAATCGCTGCAAAATTATCAGGAATATAAAGTCTACAAAATGAGTCAGAAAAACAAATGGATAGGCATTAGGTTTAATAGTTAGAATTTTGCACTACAGGAGACAAGATTCCCGTTTCTGCCTCTGCCAGTTTCCTACCACTAGTTAAGATAAGTCATTTGAGTGCTAGTGGATTCACTTGAACCCATCATTCAGTTACGGGGTATTTTTTAAGAAATACGTAGCAGAAATCACATTTTAATTTTAAAGAAAGTTCTTTTAGCCTCATAGATGAGAAGTAACATAGAAAAATCCTTCTTTTGGCTGTATATCAGCACACCTGTGCTCAAATTTATTTCAGGACGAGGTTTAAAGATATGCAAAGAATAAGGGGAGAAACATGGATTAAGTTTTTAAAACTCAGGAACTATTTGAACTTCATAGAGTTTGGGCATTGTTTTCAGAACAGTGAAAAGGACAGGGAAAATTTTAACTAGCTATCTCCTATCTATTCCCCAAAATTAATTTGATCATTGAGATGTTTGGCTCATGCACATATGGGATCAAACACGCAGCCTGCTCTCCAACTATGGGAAGCCTCTTTCTCTCACATCGCTATTCTGCACTGAGGTGAAGTTCCCGGTGTTCAGGTTCTTGCTACCTAGAGTGATGTTTGGCTTAAATTTTAGACACAAGATTTCTATGAAAGTTGGAGCTGAAATTGTTTTTTAAATCTTTTCTTTTTTAAACTTAAACAGTTGAGGAACTTCCTGTGAGGTCATCTAGAATATCACTTCAGTGCTTGTCAAGTGTCTTTTTTCTGTTTGAATTTTCCACATTAATGGTCGTTGCTATGATACATCAAGCCCGCTGGTAGCAGCATACAACATGATTCATTTCATGGGCAGGAGATCCCATGACAAAGACTTATCAGAGCGGGAAATTAGAAAGATGCTGTTCCTGAAAGCCATTAGCATAAGAATGCACCTAAATATAATTTAAAATAATTTACCCTTAGAAGAAAATACAAACATTTTAGGTAAAAGAAAAATCTGGCAAAAATACTACCAACTTGTACTTTTGTGTTGTGGAAACCATCTTTCACCACACTTGTGCAGTAGATGAGCATTAAAAATTTCTTTTGAAAAATCTCACATACCCAAATTGTTTTAGTTCAGACCTTCTGGAACTTAAGTATCTTCTCTGATGAAAATGGAAACTAATTATGCACTTCCCCCTACATTCTTTCAACATTACTCTTTGTTGGTAAAAGACATATCGCTTTCATTCATCCATCTTCCACATCCTCCTAACTACATTAAAATAGTCAATTACAGTCCTTTATTTCTAGAGTGAAAGGTCCATTAGTTTGCAAATTTCTGCAGAACAGCTGAGCATACTAACTTTTGTTTTGACATTTGAGAAAAAGATGTTCTTCAGGAGATAATGAACCAGATCCTCAACAGATCTATGTCAAAATAATTGTTTGGCATGAGTGGAAAAGAGATGGAGGCAATTACATTTCTTGGGTTATAAAGTGGGGAAAACAGTATTTTTAATAAAATTAAAATGGGATTACAAAGGTTAAACAGAAACTGAATAAGGAGGTTGCACCAGAGCTAGCAAAAGATTACTGAAGAGATGGCCATTCATAACATCTGAATGGATGTAGACTAACCTAAATGTTCACCTCAGAATCATAACATTTTCCAAAAATGCTTGCCGATTTTAAAGCCTGGTCCTGATAGTTGATTTCTGGTTTGTGACCTTGATCCTATTCTTGTTAAATCACCGGTAACACTGTGTGTATTGAATTCATCCAGCATTGCAGTTCTAGGAAACATATTAGTTGGTTATATCTAGCAAGGAGTTGACTTATTCCTGAATTAAACCATAATTTTCATGGTTTATGAAGGTTATAATTTTACCAAGAAATAACATAATTATGTAAAATAAATGCATGTGCATGCTTATATACGCTTACATGTCCAAGACCAGAGTGCTTATAGACACAAGATGAAGATAATAAAGAACTGCAAAGAGTTCTTTTTCACAGCAGTCCTGTAACAGCTAATTAATTCCACTTTCTTCCTGCAAACAACAAAGCTTTTTTTTTTTTAACATATAATATTCCGGTGTTTCTGTAACCTCAATGGTAGGAGGCTATTTAGACAAATTATCTGAGTGCCAGTTTTCACGAGGCTGCTGAACACCACCAAGAAAAAAGGCAGTTTACAATCTTCTTCAGAGGATTTACCCAGCACTCCAGTGAAAACAGATAAGATTTGGGATTAGAATTCACATTATTTTCACTAGTGAGGCGCACTCTTGAAATAGCTGATAAAATGTCAGTTATGCTGTATTAAGTGTAGTATATAAATTGAATCAATCCCACACATAATTGCTCCCTTCTTTCAAACCAAACGAAACATGTACAACCCTCAACACCCTGATGCGTGCCTTAAGGCTCTGTTTTAACAGCTTGCATGTAATTTGCATTTAGCAAGCATCAGCTATGACAATTTTTACATTTGGAAATACCACAAGACAAGTACACTGAAAAAAAGATTCAAGATAAATTAGTACATCTTACCAATGATACAGCAATAAAACATGCATTATGTCACTAACCTACATACGGTACAAAAATTTAAAGCCATTTTTTCAGCTACTCTCAAGATAGATAGAGTCTTAACTTACTGGCCAAATTCTTTTTTCCTAGAGTTTATATATATAATGCAAAGAAGCAGAATCAGACTGGGTAACTGATTGACTACCAGATTTCAATGCACAAAACTGGCATAGACCTACTTTACAATCTTTATAATTTTAATTATCACAGCTGCCTTCATAGAGTCCTTGCTGCAGAGAAAGATATTCTGCAGTCTTTGACTGGAATCTCTCTTAAAATATACTGGCCTCTCCAAACATGCCTGTAGAGTCATGAAAGGAGAAATTCAAAAGGCAGTGTTTTGAAAGAGAACCTACTGAACTTGCGTACAGAAAGAATGAAGAAGAGGAAGAAATAAAAATTATTTGGTAACTGTCAAAGTAACATAGTTTGAGTTCTCACTTTGCTGCAGATTCTTTTTGTTATCCTGGCAAATTGGAGGGGAAGAGATGAGGGTGCATCCTTAGAGACACTTAATCCATGCATCACCCAATTCTTGCTGTCCTGCCCAGAACAGTCCACAGGCAAAGAGGTCATGTTCAGAACTGTGCTTTTTATTTCTTGCCTGGTAACCCATCCCTCTGCCCTTGCTCTTGAACTGTGACCCTCATCAGAGCTAGAAACTTAATTTTTGCATTTGCAAAAAAAAGATAAAATACAAAACTCATCAACCACAAAATTCAGAGAAAGCATGCAACTCCATAATACTCAGTTACTTAGTGGCTAAAGAACTACTGAAGTTTTCACTGACTTTTTTCTCTGAATTAATGTAATCATCAAATGTAGGTAAAAGTGTCCTTGCAAAGAGTTCTTGTGCGTTATCAATGGGATATATTCTGCAGCTAAACTTAATTGCATTCACTAGTTTGTACAATGCTGGTATTTGTCAGTGGCATCTCATGATCTGTGTTATTCATCCAAACTGAGTAGTAACTTTGGGGTTCTGCATATAAAGTTAATTGAGACAGCTCCAGTGGTTTCAGCATATACTGGATAAAACATTGGTCATATACCTTTGAAGAGTGTTTCATTACGGTTTCTTATCTTCAAATGATTCTGTTTCTTAGTAAGACTTTTTTTTCCTTGGGAAGTAGCGTGAATTATTCCTCTTCCAGTATTCATTCTTCTGCTGGCATGGTTTGCATGAAAACAACAGTCTCAGTACTTGTAAATGCTCTTGGCCTGACAGTTATATTCACTACCAATAGATCATCCATGAGTAGGTTAAGATGAAAATTAGTTCATTACAAAATTATAATGTCATAGTGAAAACAACATCCTTTTCTGCACAATAAACTTACAGCATATGTCTAATGTGGAAAATGCAGCCCACAGACAATCATTTGCAGAAATCTGTATTGCATATTAAACAACCAGAACTGCCTCCTTCTGGGCTATGTGTAAATAAATGATCACAGTATTAGTCTTCAAACAATCTGACTTTAGAGAAGAGAAAATAAAGGCAGTGTAATGCTGACACACAAACCTGACAAAAGGCTCTTGGCTCAACTCAGATGCAGCCTTTTTACTCTTAAACCAAAATAACTCAAAAAAATCGTTAGTGAAGCGCTGTTCCCTGGTGGCTACAGCAAGGCTCTTAGGGCTCTGTGAATAATTGATTTTTTTTTTTTTTTTGGTTCAGCTGCCAAACTGATGGAAAAATAAATTCTGCTTGGAATGACCCTAAATAAAACTTTTTTTATTAACATGGAATATTGGGAAAAAAAAAAAAAGTTTTATTTCCACCCATGAATGTTTGTTCAACTCTACTTGGGTCCAGATTTTCAATGCTTAAGTCTCTACTCTGACCCCAGAGCTGACCATGCGGCAAGATACTGACAAGTGGACAAGCAGGGGGTTAAGCACCGTGTCAATAGGATGTTGAAATGGTAAGACATCTGAGCCTATGCAGGAGAGTGGGCGGAGGTGATCTGTGAGACTACATATAGATTTAGAGTGAGCTGCACAGAGGAGCAGCACTGCAGCTTACTATTTTGCTATTATTTTCTGTATTTTGTTATTATTTTTATCTTTTGAAAAGTGCAAGTTACCTTAAAATGAGGCTGCTTTTTATTTGGACATCATAGCAGTTTGTTATCTATATTAACTTACTAATGCTGCTGTATTGATCCTGGACCTGAGCTGATCCTGTGCTCTAACATGCCAGCCACTACGCTATTGTAGTTGCCAAAAGTGATGTTCTTTGTGTACTCAGAGCTATACGCACTTCAGTATAACCTCGAGATGTCAATGCAACGTTGGTGTGGAAAAGAGGACTGCAATCAAGTTATCGATTGATTTGCTATACAATTTTGAAGCCAATTCTGAACAGTTTACTCAGTTCATTATGTTAGGTACGAGCTATGATAAGAGTACCAAGTAGGTTCAGATGTCATTGATTTCCTAAAACTCCTCTATAATCATACCAGGTAACCCATTACAATGGCAAACTGTTTTCTAAGGGTGTCTAAATAGCAGAAAGGATGGCATTAGTAGGATAACTCCATTTACTGCAATTGCTTCATGATAGAAAATTTGCTCCCAGACATTTTCTTTCAATCAGATGATCAGAAATTTGTCGTCTTTGGTGCAGATCGTGAAAATGGCAATAACCATAATCACCTCTATCAGAGGATTACATGTCCACAAGGCCATATTCTCATTTTGATGATATTGGAAAAAAGCAGCATTCAAGACAGAAAGTCCACCAGAGGGAGGTTAAAGTAGCATTGGTTTTGGGGCCAGCATGGGGATGCTTTGATTGATCACATACACATTGCAGCTTCTACCCGCAAGGCTCTTACGTCCCCAGTAGAGAGAAAACCTCTTTATCCTTCAAAGTGTTACCCTTCTGAAAAAGTGACTCTGTAGGGAAAACTCTACTTCTTGTTTGAGGAGTTCTGAATCTAGCTGAAAGGTGAAACATATATGTCCTTCCTTTTTAATACCAGGTTTAAGAGAATACTCAATGGAAAAAAGCAAATTTCTGAGCCAGCAAATAGAGAAAACCAGATTATCGAGCTGGTCTGGTTTGATCTGAGTCATAAAAATGGCAGTTGAGCGTGACTTGCTGTTTCATTGCCTTGCAGTGTTTACCTAATAATATTTGCATATTTTTTGAATTATGAATTAATATCAAGCCTATTACGTAATTTTACAGTATGGTCCTTCCTTTCTACCTCCCTTTCTTCCTCCCTCCCTCCTTCCTTACCTCCCACTGCTGACTCTCTTACAATCCCGATAGCTTCCAAGACACTCCTTCTCCCTCTAGATCAAAAGAGGATTCCCAATATTGTTCCCAAACCTCACAGGGCACATCCTGTTGTGCGCGTAGATGATTTGTAGCAGAAGTTTATAGACATCATCTGCGTGTTCCTATGCACTTGATAACATGCACATTTACTGCTTGCTGGGAAACACTACCACACTGTTTTTCACCTTTTAACAGCATCTCAAAAACATGTTAAGCCAGAATGCTCTCACCACTACCAAAAGGCTCTTTTCATGCTGTGACATTCATTCTCACACCTTTCTGCACAGTGCGTCCTGTGGGGCTTGTCACTGCTTCACCTGCGGTGATTTGCAGGCACTGCCCCTTTTGTGTTGCTGTGGTGGGAAGAAGGCATGAAGGCGAGAAGTTTCATGTCCAGTACCGCATATTTGTGGTTTTGATACAGAGAAGCTGACAAAAATCCTACTGCTACTTATTTTGGCAGAGAGGGAAGACTTCTCAAGCTGTAAGAGCAAAACAGACCAAGAGATTGGCAATTGTCTCATTACAGATATGTCAATATCAACACTATAAAATTCCTTTTAGGGTCATCTGCAATCTAGTATTTTACATAGTAGATAAGACTTTCCCAAGGGCTCATCTGGTGTGTTAAAGGGGAATCTTCACTTGTCCAAGCAGTAAGTCACACTGATCACTTACATCAATATTGCATGATGTTGCTTTTAATTAACCCTGAGTAATACTTAAAGATTATCTCCTAAACAAAACACTGCTATTTCCCAACATGATGTTCTTCCTCACTTCCCCATTCACTTCCACCTTTCTCTTTTGTGTAGAGAAACAAGTAAATAAGGAAAAACATTGCACTTAGGTGAGACTGCGACAAATCATTGTACTTTGTTGGCTTATTCCAGATCCCTTACACAAAGGAAAGGACTTGTATTAGAAGTTATATATAAAGCCATCACTTTTTCTTCTTTTACAAGGCTTCACTTGAGCAAAACTAGAACTAAATGTGACATAGAAAAGCAATAAACTGGAGAAAAAGATGTATCTGAAAATGGAAATAGAAGCTGAAAGTTTAGGCCAGAGTCTAAAGTTTGTAAACCACCATCCTTTTTTTCCAGCTAGCTTGAAGTAAATGTTACAGTATTCACATGGCCACCACAGAAAAGCAAATGGCAAGAGAGAGCGGAGGGAAAGGAGAGACAAAGGCAAAAAGAGCCTTTCAGGGACTGCCGCCACAGGATCCTCTCCCAGGATACATTCATACTGCCAAAGAGGATTCGTTCCCATAGTTTGAGAGCCCCTGTTTGGGAATTACTATTTTTTAATGTACTTCCATTTCCACAGTAACCTGCAGAGAGATTCTTCTAATAGTTTGGGGGGTGGGGGGGTGGGGGGGTAGAATTGATTTATAATATATATTATTTTAAAACAACAAACTTTTAGAAAAAAATGAGTCTGCAGTGCCTTCAGGATTTTTTGAACATTCTCCTTCTCTCCAAAGTTCGTGCCTTTCCTCCACAGATATCCTCTTCAAACTCCAGTTCTCGGCTCTGTATAAGAGTATGTCAGTGACGTTGCATTTGAGGCCTATACTCCCATCTGTCACCTCTTGCAAGTCATAATGTGTTGGCCCAGGACAAGTCTGCCTTGCTTGGAACTCAGTAGCATTACATTGGAATGCTTTAGATCTCATCTGTAGGTATAATAAGAATTCAAAATAAGAGATAACATGTAGGTAGCTAGCACGCATAGTCGTCTACTTTTCTTATTGAACAGCAGTTTTACTCTTTCCTTGAACTTTGCCATCTGTCTGTCTCAACTTGTTTCTCCTGTCCCCTATTTAGCTTGCAGACTCCTTGGACATAGGTGGGTTTTTACACTTGTACAACAGCTAGTGTGATAATGTTGTAATTCATGAAAGGGTGCCTACCCCAGCACAGCACAGATTGTTAAACAATATTTTCATCAATTTTTTTACCCCAGGTGTGAATCTCTTTCAGTTTCCTTGGAACCCAGATTTTACTTTTCACTTCCCAGACTGCAACATCCACAGCAGGAACTGAGCATCAGCTAGTCCTAATTTCTAAATTTACTTTTCATTCAGTTGGTATAAAGTTTTGTATGGTGGCCTTTCCATGTCATAAATATTAAATGTTAATGTGTAAGCTCCATCTGGAAGACTCTTCATTCTCGAATTCTCAGCTCTGTTTCCTCACATAACAACCAATAACAGAGATAATTAAATTAGAAGATTTTTATTTAGGAACACTGCGAATGTAACCTAGAGTAGGCAACATATGCAAAAAATGAAGGAGTAATGTTTTATTGACCAATTTTTCTTTATTGCTGCTTATCTATGAAGAAATGAGAAGATAAAATCATTAGAGTCATAAAACAAGTACCATACCAAGCATACTGCTGCAACAAAATTTACTTTACTTTTTTGTGTGCTTAAAGTATAATAAGGAAAATATGCATATAAAACATTTCCTACTAACTTCTCCAGTGTTACTTACTGTAATATGGAGCTTTCAATTTCTTGTGGTCCTGTTTGACACTAATTATTCCCATTAGAATGCTCCATTACGCTCAGTTTTCTTTGCATGTATATGTGCTTGCATGTGCGAGAGATGTAAAGTCTGTTGTTGTTCACCGTAAATTTTATTCAAATTCAGCAGCAGCAATTTATAATCACTTACATTTACAGAATGCCTTTCATTCTGGATGATCCAAATGTGCTTTTCAGACTTTTATATAAAGAAATGCAGAATGCAGCCAACTTCACGTGGATTGTTGTACTATGTGATAGAATCCAGCAATATTACACATGTGGTTTCAAACTGAAAGTGAGTATCCAGGAGCAATGTCATTCGATGTTTGTAGGATGGATATAGCACCTCATCATTTCCAAGATAATGCCTTTCTAATAGAAGTATTAATAAGTCTTTAGTCGTGATGGCACTGAGGGTGTGACTTCATAGCAAGGACTGAACTCCCACAACTCACTGCCAAGAAAAGCAGAAACCTCACTAATCACAGATTTTTGCTCCTAATCACATACTTCACCAGTGCTACCTTTATATTGGCTGTGATGCCTATTTACCCCTTTGGTGAGCCAACCAAGTTCACTGAGTTAATCCAGAAAATCAATCCAAAAGGAAAAAAATGAAGTATAATTTTCGGTTGGTTAGGTGAACTGAGTTAACTCACCTAAGGTCACTTAAGGACTGCAGCCAGGACAAGAGGAGCCCGATTGTGTGGCTGGGAGCCAGGGGAGGGGAAGCAGCACACTCTACATGTCAGGAGCAGAGAACTGCTGGATTGGCCTGGTTTTATTGTCAGTCTGCCTGGAAGAGTACCTGCAGCAAAGTCTCCTTTTTAGCACCTGCTTCAGAAATTGGACAGTCACATTGCTATCTGAAAATCATCAGAACTGGTTCCTACAGCTCACTTATCTTTTTCTCATGAGCTCCTGTAGACAGATCGATTTTGCTCTTCTTTGGCTGCAAGATCTTCTGTAAATGCACAGTGAATGCTGAGACACAGCTGCAATGGAACCACACAGTATGTGTTTTTGGAATTAAAGTCCGCTACTCATAACCACAATGATCTGGATATCCCACTCCAAGCAATGCCAGTGCAGAATTCCAGTACCAGAGTGGCTAGGGAGTGGAAGGAATACACTTTGTGGCCTTATGAAAAAGTAATATTTATGGTATTTTGGTTTCTCTTTTAAAATGAAGTTAGTTTTCTGAGGGAGCAAACTGTCTCTCTGATGTAGATGCATCATTTACCTTTGTAAAAATTGAGTTCTGCTGAAGCTATTATGTAAAATTCGTTATTTTCTAATAGCCGTATCTAGCTGACAAGTTTTGCAAACTTTCCTGAGACAAGATCAGATATTCACATGAGCAGGCAGAGCTATGGAAATTAATGGAAATATTAATAAGACTAGTGGTAAAAAAGGACTTTTCTCAGCCCAAAAAGGCTGAGAACTGCTCATATTCTGAACATCAAAAGCAGGGTTTTTTTTGTTTTGGGAAGAGGCTCGAGAGATATTAAAAGCAATATTGTTTTCTTACTGTTCATAAAACTATTACATCTAGAATGCTAGAGGACTTCTCCAAGCAGTCTTTCAAAATATTTGAACGTATGTTATATACAACCATATAAATAGTTCTTTTTAAGACAATGGGGCTAAATACATGCATGTGTTACATGTGGTAACTGCTTTGTTGTGGAATCTAGCCCTAACATTGATTGTCTTTTCAACTCATATATTCCTCACCTATCACTAGTTGCATTTAGAAGCAGAATTGATGCATTTTTTCCTATTGTTTTAAGTCATTCTCTTTACTTTCACAGAAATAAAACCAAATAGAAAGCAACTCCTGCTGATTTTCCAGTGGATAGATTACGAGTAGTTCACATTGTTTTTTCTAAATATTTTCTGTAATTCCCTGGACCAGCTGTTAGTTTTAATGTACATCACAATTCCATTAAGCATGACACGTAACTGTTGCAAACCACAGTGCACCCATCAAGCTGATGTTTACCTGAAGGCCTTTGAATAGATTTTGTCAAGATCAAAAGTAATTACTTTGTAAAGTTCATTTCCCACCCTGCGCCTCTTTTCTGCTGAACAAATATTGCAAGAGGATGAAATATGGGCGAGTCATTTACATCCATCACTTTTAAATATTAGTGATAGGCTTATGCAGCTCATTGTTGTGTAAAAATCATTTGGGTACATTATTCCAGGTTGAATAACAGAGTATTTCAGATAAAGAACTAAACGAAGGCTCTCTTTGTCATCTTGTATTGAATAAAGCAAAGGAAAGGGACTGTCTATTAATTTTATGGCTAATATATCTTCCCTCTAAATGGTTACACCTTGTAAATATTTTTGTTAACAAATATTATTAAAGTGCGTATCTGATTCAAACACCTATTATGCCTTATTGAAGCAAATTACCTACAAGAATACATAATAATACATCATTTCATTCAAGTAAGAGATATTTTAAAATTACATCCACTTTCCATTTAAAGACTACTTGGGAATGTAACTTTCCTCCAAATTTTTCGTGGTGATTTCATACTTGAAGACACATGAGGGCATCAATGAGCAGTCTCCAGTGAAGTTTTCTTCATGCCACGCTATGGAAAAGCAGAGAGAGACAATTGGGAAAGTTTAATGCCAGCCATTTTTGTCCATCTTTTTGAAGTTTAAGATCATTTGTGGAAAAGTGTCTCAAGAGGAGTGTATACTTCCAAGCATAAAACTATCAGAAATGATACGGTAGAAATACTTTCTCACGAAACACTGGAAGGTGGTTTGGCTTTATTGTGCTGTTGTTTTGTTTCCTCTAATTACTCTTATTCTAATAAGCTTGGAGTCGCTTTACTGTCTTCCATGGAGTAGTATTTATATGCGTGTATTTGTAAAAGAAGTCAAACAGTGGTGGCACTGACATGACTGGCTTCTAGGAATTGCCGTATATGTCATGACATTATAGTGGAATCATATAAAGTGACTAGATTAATACCAGTACAGTTTCTATCTTTAAAATGTGTTCATAATTCACACAACTATATATTCAGCATTTATGTTCTAAATCATTTACTAAGATTAAATCACCACTTTCTACTAGAGCTAAGGAAACCTTAGTCTTTGATTGGCGCTCTCAACACGCCAGCTACAGTTAGTATACAAGTCTATATTAGGTGGAAATATTGTTACTCTCAAATGATGTATTTCAAATACGGAAGCTCAAGGTCTACATACAAAACAATGTGCATTTTGCTATAGCTCTGCTTGAAAACAGGGAAATGGATAGGATTCTGCGAAACATACAACGTGAAATGACCTGAGAGGGTCATTCAAGTCCATTCTGCTGAAAGATAACCTGTATCATGGGCATTTCAATTTCTAGAGCCAAAGCAGTAATGAACACACAGTGACATGACTTGAAGGTTCACACACATATCTGCTTTTTCTTTTTGCATGCAGACTTCCAGCATGATGTTGAAATGTTGTTTTCACTGTAATTGAGATATAGATGAACATGCCACAACAAAACTGATCCTGAAGTGTTTGTAGTGGGTTGTCCTTTTTTTTCTTCCCCCCAAGTTAGACATTGGTGTCGAAAGTAAAAATGAAAATGCCACTCGGTGAGGACCAGGATATTTTATGTATGAACCTACTTCACAAACAGTTTCAGAGACATTTTCAAAAACTCCAGATCGTGGAGGATTTTGCATGTCTGTCTTATAACAAAAGGTTCATCCATAACATTTGTTAGTCTAGGTTGGTGTGACAAATTCAAAGTGTTTGAAAGTCTCTCAGGACAGTTCTTTAAAGTGTGTTTTGCTCTCTTTTTCATTAAAGAACTAGGCTCATGTTTGAAGACGAATCCTCAGCTGGAAAGTTGCTTTTAGTTTTAAATGGAGAATTGACAGATTGTCTTCAATCAGGTTTTGGCTGCAATCCATCCTTGTCTATCAACCTTTCCAGAACTCCAGTTTCCTCCTCTCTTATCCTTGTCTTTTTGAAGACAAGGATTTTAAATTAAATAAATAACGTGTGACATTTAGGAAAAGGTAGACTAATGTAAATTTTACAGCAAAGGGGGAGAATTTTTAAATTGGAGAGTGAACAGTGCTGAGGAATGGTCTGTTACAGCAGTCTGTTGCTTTCAGAGTCTAAATATCCTTAGGGAAATTGGGGGTCTTGCCATGTTTGATATCCATATCCAGAAATACAATTTAGTCTGCACAAGCTTTAATTAGCAATTTTGGGAATGCTTTCAACAAGGCCAGGGATCGACTGGAACACTGAATTTATCCATTCCCATTAAGTGCTCTGTGTGGAGAAAGAAAACACTATATGCATACTTTTTACTGAGTTGGGCAGGAGCCAAAAAAAATTATAGTCTTCAGTGGACCTTGAACTCAAAGTAGGTTGGATCTGGTAGGTTGTGGTAAGACTTTCCAAGAAACTAGATTCTGGGTAACAACAAACTTCCAAATGCATAGGAATTCAGATCAAGCTCTAAGTTAAGTGTCTTAGTCTGTCAATTCTTGCAACTAAAGGTGTAGACACAACAGTTACTAAATTGCCAGGAAAATTTGCGTCTTCCTTCAGCAAATTCTTTGTCCTTCATTGTCTTTCCCTCTCATATACAGTAAGCACTTTCTACAGAGACTGGGAATAACACAAAGCTAGAACTGCTAACTCCATAGATTTCTCTCCTCTATTGTTAAACAATTCTGGAGCTTCTCAGATCGTGCAGTTTGGGCTGAACCTCATTCAGCCAGTTCCTTGTCTCAGTTGCCTCACTGACTGTATAGTCATCTATTTCCTGTTTTGTTTTCTGTTGACATATTCATCTGTCCAGCCCGAAGTAAAATGGTTTATCTTTAGTCATTACATGAATTCTTACGGCAATAACATTCAGAGGAGTCTTTTACTGAGAAATAAACTGCAGGCTAAAATGTCACAGAATTTTATTAGACAATCTAAACTTAATTGCAGATAAGTTGATGCACTCATAAAAGATGATGCAATGTTTCTGTTAACTCCAACATATGGTAACTATTCATGGGAGGACAGCAAATAGAGATATCACTAAATGTTACTTTAAAATGATCAAATTAGGAAGCTGGTTTATTTTTTTAAATAGCAACTTCTAATGTATTAAATGCTAGCGAGACTTTACCTGGTATTAGAAGTATTCAAAGGACATTGCTTATATAAAACTGTGATAGGAATTTGATTATTCCTGCTGAGGCACTGGGTTATTTAGAATATTTTCCTATGATCTGTGATGGAAATGGGAAAAGAGCTGTTTCCCTGAACTGCTGCAAAGCTTACTTAACACAATGATCTTTCAACCTCAGTAATAAACTACGGTGCAAACAAATAGATATACCTGCTTTGGCATTTCATCTCTTAGTCGATATTCAGCAATGTTACACTGATGATGCTTGAAAACCGAATACTTTATTTAGAATAAAATGGCCTTTGCTCATTGGAGCGGTAAGTCAGACTGGGAGCCATGGCTTTTCGCTTCTGCTCTCACTTTTGCCACCAAGCTCTCAGATAATCATGTCAACCATATAAGCTCCCTGAGTTTCAGTAAAAGTCTTGAACACATTTCCCTTCTTTCACGGAGGTTCATGTGAGGTTTAATTAATTAATTAATTCTACAGTGAATGATACTTGTAGGTAGAAGATATTGCAGATAGCATAGTTTAATTATTTGTGTCATTACTGTCCCTATCTTTAGAAATTTTAGCGATAAGCCCTAACAATTAAATGAACTGTATTAATTACAGTGCAAACTTTATTCCATCTTGTTCTCATGCTGATGAGTTCTGTACCATCCCACTTTGCCTTGATGTACAGTTTAAATGTGCCATGGTGACAGGTTAACTTTAAAGCTGTTCCAAGTTAATCACATGCTGCTAGAGACCATTGCACACAGACAAGTCCTGTGCTAGCAATTCTAACAAAGCATAGACAATTATATTTTGTGTTCGCCTCAGCTAAGATATTGACTGAATAAAGAGTGAGAACTAAAGCCAGCTCCAAATGCCGCAATCAGTAGATGGTTAAGCAATTTCAGGTTTTTTTGTTCATTGCCAAAAATCAAGATGGTTTCTGAAGACATTTAAAGTCTATAAAGACTTGGCTAAATTACAGTTGTTCTACAGCAAGTGTAATATGTAAGAGAGGACTGGAAAGAATCCAGGGAGCTTGTTTTCACACTAAAGATCCTTTATAGGATATGAAATCATACTGGAAGGGCAGTGTGCCCTGGAGGATCAAACACCATGGTGTGAGTTCATATCTGACTCTGTGATTAGCTTGATGCTGCATAATGTTTACACAGCCACCTCTTTAGGAGTTCTGATTAAAGCGCTCAAATTATATCATAGATACATTGAGCAGAGATGAATATCCCCAGTCTGAACAGATTGTGACCACGACACACTTTGAGTTTTTTCTTTGCTTACCCAAGTAGCCAAAGGACACCTTTAAAAGGTTTAACAGAGTACACCAGTAATGTCACTATGGAAACATAATCTTTTAGAGACCGCTACTTTAACAGAGCACCATCTTCTCTCACCCAGTCAGAATTTACAAGTCCTGGCTGGAAATTCCCTGCAGTGCCAGTGAAAATATAGGATTCAGAACTGTCATAACCATACAGAGCAGGACAAGCTCCAGAAATAGGACATCAGTGAAAAAGAGTACTAAGAGAGTACTAAAAAAAAGAGTACTAAAGAATGAGTACTAAAGAATGCTGTTACTAGCTGACTTACCAAATTGGTTAAAAAAAAAAAAAAATAAAGTAGGTTGCTAATTGTATGAGGGTTTGCTACAAAACAACAAGTTCAAAGGGCAAAAGAAAAACAAATTTACAAGTTAATGAATGGTGTGGGAAGAATATCTTCAGCACTTATGCTGAGGAAGAGGGGTGTAATCCCTCAGGCAGATGGTCAGCACAGAGGATAAAGAGCCTACCGCAGTTGCCACCTAAAAGATTTATGCCCTTCACTCCGCAGGTAGTCATACTGTTGCTGCCAGGGGCCAAAACTCCAGCATCCACTTCCAATGCATCTTTGTGTTGTCCCATGTTTGTTCTGTTAATAGTATTTATCATATTAAGTAGATACATGTTTCTGTCATACTTCTGTAGAAATACTGTATTTGGAAAGGTTTTTGTAGCTCTTGAGAAGTACTTTCTGAACTACGTTTTTTTTTTAATTAGTACAAATAAAGACCCTAGATATTTTATGTCGCTATGGAAAGACGTTAGAATTTTGTAGCCACTTTTTAAAAGTATTGTCTTCGAATTTACAAAACAATGCCTTCCATGTAATGTATCATAAAATATTATATGATCTGGAATATAAAGCTTGGAGATTCTACTCCTATTCACACACGTTAGGGATGGGTAAGGCTGTTTCTTCTGCTATGGTCTTTTACATCCCTGTTTAGGCTGTTTGCGTGATGCAGTGTGCCTCTTCTTCCTCACATGGGACTTGGGCAAAGGTAGTGAAGACCAGCTGCGTTTCAATGCAAGTAGGCCAGGTCCAGTCTGCTTGGCGCTTACGTAAGCAGCTGGGAAGTTGTGCTTAACGAGGCTTTAGTTCATAACCTATCTGAGGTCGGTCAGGGCAAGTCGAAAACACTTAGGCTTAGGCATGTTGAGTTTAGATGGGAACCAAATGAGGAGCTATAGCTGAGTTATAATTTCAGTTAACTTAGCACTGGAGACAAACTCTAGAGAGGACACCTGTATATAAAGCCCAGCAGCAGTAAACTCACTTAGACAGGAAAGTCACTTGAGACTGACCTACATGAACAGCAAGCAGTTTTCTTTGTGGCGTAACTGCATCTCTTCCAAGCAGGTTTTTTTATCTCATGTGCTCCTGGGGCATGCAACTCTGCATCACCACTACTCAGAGCAGATGAGGTTATGTTGTTGCCCCAAATTCTCAAACAAGTACCTGTAAACGTTTTGGTTGAAATAGGGCATTCAGCTATTCAGAAAAAAGAAAGACACATACACAACTTGGTGACAAGTGATTAGAAATCAGTGAAGCAAAAAAAAAAAGAAAAAAAACAAGCTGTTAGTTATTAATTTAAAGTGACTTCAAAAAGCACTTGCTAAACCTGTGGCGATTTTTTCTGATACCTACCCAGGCTACAGGTGGTTGGTAAGTGCTTAATAAAGCATCGGCTCATCAACTCAGTTTCTCACGTTTTTAACTGAAAGAAATTCACTGCAATTATTTAAAAACAACAGCTTAGTTTTTTAAATGTCCTGCCATATGTTTCTATACAGTAATGCCTGACTGCACAGAAACTATAATGGGCAAATGTTCATAGTTTTCAGCTGGATTATTTTAATAATTGATCCATCATTATAGGCCTGGGGTACTGTGACTAAGCACAAAGAATAATGGATCTAGATCTTCCACTGTGAGACAGGTCCCAGGCTGCCTCTGCCTAATACGCAAAATAGTGCCAGCAGGATGAACACCTAGAAAAGTATCTCATGAATATAAAAAGTATAATTAGAGTTGGTCAATTTATTTTGGGGGGAAAAAGGTTGCTTGTAACAAAAACATATTTTGCAGAAACATTTTTTGTCAGATGTTGAAATTAGCAAAATAATGCTTAGAAAAAACCCTCAGTCACTTGCCTTTTTTACCTACTTTCCACTGAGAAAGTGGGTAAGCAAGCTTTTGGAATCGGCAATTTTAATATAATTTCAAAAAAGTAATGTAAAGTTTCAAATGAAACAAAATCATGATTGTTTAAAAGAAAATTACAGAGGAAAGAAATTCCAGAAGTTTTTCTCATCATCAGTGCAAGACTGCCTCTAAAATAAACCTTCTCTGATCTTGCTTTATATCCAAAGGGTAGAACACCCCAGGAGTCTTTATGAGCTGAAGAACTGACAGTGTTTACTTTTTCCCCAGGAGAAAGGAAAGTGGAACAAATTGTGACACAATCACAGTATTCTCCCTTTTCTTCTGGGTAGTACCAGCTACCTGCTGGCCTGCACTTCAAACTTTTTAGTATTTATGCCACAGGAGCTAGCCAATGACTTCATAGGTGCAGGGTCGCAGCCTCAGTTCAAATTTAAATGTCATTCATAAATGGAAAGGGGATTTCGCTTAAATGGTAGTAGGATGTGAGGAAGAGGGAAGTGGTAGTAAAAACAAGAGGAAAACGGAGGACAGGCAATAGCAACTATTATGGCTTTAATAGTGTGCCAAGGTAGGAAATCGATATCTACATGACTATTTAAAAATTCACCAAGTAGAGATAAATTAAGATACCAGAGCTAAGGGCAGTGGTGAGAGTCAAGATTATTACTATTATTGCACTACTACTCAGTCATGCCTGAGCCTAACTTGTATTCAGTAGAGCAGCATGAGGCATAACCTGGTGTGGATAAGTAAATAGACTTGAAATGAGCATACGTGCACCTAGAGAGAGTTTACCATGAGTGTTTGTAAATGTTGCTAAGTAGTTGCATGTAGTTGCAAAATACACCTGCTTTTGTTTAATCCTGTTGTGTTCTTAAGATACTGTTATGTCATTAAATTGACATTTCTTTTCTTTGAATTACAGGTAGAACATAGCTTGTATGATTATACTAGATCTGAGCAGATACTTTGTCACAGTTACTGCCACTTTTTTCCCCCTTCTCACAGAGTAAGCACAAAGAAGTGATTATTTCGCCACATTACTCAAGTTGCATGTTTAGTGAGGCATTCCTAAGGAAACGCAGCTAGTGCAACTATATTGTATCTGTGTAATATTAATTCATGACCACTACTAGCTTTTAAGTCCATTGTCCAATTTCAGCAGAGTTTGACAATATCACTTGTTGGAAGCTAAGATAATATACTGGGGAAGCATCTTTGTCTTTACTTGTTCTTACCCTGTTCCTCAGCTGCCTATTATTGTTCACTGTGAGAAACAAAATACAGAGCTAACTGAGCTTTGGACTGGACAGGTAGAGTTTGTACTGAAGAACCATTTGCTATTGCACTTCTCAGACTGTGGAGCAGTTGTTTGTAGAGCTTTGGAGTACTTTCAGAAATTTTTACCGTCCATTCTTTTACTCATCCATTTTTGCTCATCTCTTCATTGTGAATTGGGTATTTTCTAGCTAGAGTTAAAACACAGCCTCATATCCCAGTTGTGCATGCAAGCATGATGATCGAAGTGCAATAAAATGTGTTTGAAGGCTTCAGGTAAGTGAACATTTAGGAAGAGAAGATGAGTTAGAGCCTTGAGGTCCTAGTGGTTTGTCATGTAGCTCCACCAACAGACCATCTTGTGCCTCAGTTACCTTCCCTGTAAAATGAAGTATCTTTCTTGTCATCTTTTATTAAGGCTTTAGAGAGCTATGCAATTTTTATTTGCTATTGCTCTTCTGCCCTTCACTTTTGTTATATTTTCTTGTATTTTAAAAGCAGAAACATTACACACGTGCTACTCAAATAACTACAGCTTTTGAAGGGTCCTTCACTTGCTATTGATAATAAAAAGTGAAATAGTGGATATTTTGACTCTGTTCTGTCTTGCTAAGGTTACTGTGATAGGTGAGTTAGTAGAAAATAGGTAGAGCAGATGTAGTAATAAATTACTATCCCGACAGATTTGACATATCTCCACCCACGTACTGAAGGTGAGTTGAGAGATGTGTGTATGATTAATGTTGCTTAAATGGGTGGTGTCTGAATTAGCATATTGTGCTGTAGGTCCTTGGAAGCTTCTATATTTTGTAGTAATACTTAGCAATTAAATTGCACTTTACATCATCAAAGTACTCAGAACATGAGAGATTATGCTCCATTAAAAACAGCGATAGATTGTCCATACATGGGAGACAAAGAAAATACACAATGCTGACCATGAGCATCGAAGCGTTAGTAGCAGAGATGCTAGAAAGACACTGCAGTTCAATATTTTGTAAGATAGTTTTGATAGTGAATATTGTTACACAAGGGTTGTCTGGCTGAGAAGTTGAATGTACTGTAAGAAGAGCTGCTTATCTTTCTAGTTTGAGGACTAGTTCCTGCAAACATGTAGGTATGTACCTAGCTTAACTTTAAGCAGAGGACTACTTCCATTTGATTTCCACAAATATGAACATGGATCAGCGAGTAAAAGAAATGTGGGTTTTCTTTTTCCTGGATATGTGCACTGAATGGAACACACGTAAGTAGCCAATATGCCCTAACAGAGAAAGGTAGTATGTTAATATTTTTTCCTTTCACATTAATTTTCTCTGTATTTTTTTGGAAAAGTGTGTATTTTTTAATCGTTTCTTTGTGTGGTCTCACTCAGTTTCTTGATTTATGAAAACAGGACTGCAAATGTATTGTCAGGTTTTGTAGCAGCTATGTCTTGGTGAGGAGAAACCATGTTTTGGTAAATTTAAATGGAATCCAATGGCAAACTGATAGACCAGGGAGGAGACAGTGAGCTGAAGAGGTAAAAGCAAGAGTATAAAAGGGGTTTCAGATACTTTATCTACTCTTGTCTTTTTTAATGGTACGTACCTAGCTGAACAATAATAAACAATGTGATGCTATTTGTTTAAAATGGGGTTATATTGTGTGATGCTATGCAGTGCACCCAAATAAACAGAGGGAATCTGGTTGACTGTACAGTATAAACATGTGACAGGCTAGACAAAAAAAGTGCTGTCAAAGGTACAAAGTCAGCTGACAGGCACAATAGATAGTTTCCCCTTTTTCAATTTCATTTATGGTAGATATTGTTTGTAACCATAACAGAAATATTTTTGAAAGAAGTGCAATTTTAATCATTTCTGTTTCTGTTGAAATATTTCACGGGGGCAAGCATCATTTCAAAGAACATCGTGTGATATTAACTCTGAACAAATGAATCAATGGACAAATCTTGAGTGATTCTAAATATTTGCTAAGAATCAGCAACTCTCACTGCACACAGTAACGCTGCAGGAGCTCAGCACTTCATTATGTTGAAGATCAACTGCCTTTAATCCAGACCTATTTCTGACACAGTTTTAATAGAATCAGTTACTCTAATAGATGAATGTATTGCATTCTTTTTTCTTTACTATTGTTTCCTATTTTTTCTTCAAAGGAACTTTTTTTTTAAGATTTACAAGAGAGAAACTGAAGTCCTTTGATCTCTACAATGTATGTACTATTTATACCAGAGAGGGTGAAACTGCTTTTGTCTAATTATTTTTGACGTCTTGCAAATATTCGCAAAATTCTTCATGGGGATTAAAAAGATCCACAGAGCTCAATCTCTCTGTGACAAAGAAACAGTGTTCTCAAAAGGCAAAACAGTTGTTTGTTTTCTCTTAGAGACATCCTAGACATTTATCTTCAAACATGGCACGTTTTATCTGAGATAGAGAATGAATGCATCCCATTTTTAGAAGATCACTAAGTTTCCATAAATAGAACTGTTCCTTACAAGATCAAAACAAAATAGTGCTACAAATGGAGTGCATTTGGAAAGCATCAATTTGACCTTTTGGGGATGTTTGACTCCAGCTATGTAGAAACTGTTCTTTGCAGAAGCTCCCATTTTCGGTGCAGTATCTTTGAGTTTCTATTAAGTAACTTACTAGAACAAAGTTCGTGAGGTCATCATTGACGCGTTCCCCTCCATGGGCTTAGAGAACATCTATTAATTTACATGTATTTATTTGTTTATGCAAAATTAGTTCCATGTGAGTAATTACACTTCCTCTTCTAAAGAACAGCCAGGGTTACCAACTCTCAGTATGACTGAGACTCATCATTTTGGTTCTGGTTTTTTTTTAATCCCTAGTCCCATGAGTCAAGTGAATGGGTGTTTACCAGCTTTCACTGAAAAAAAAAAAGATTTTAGTCTTCACAGTTTCAGAGTCTTGAGAATATGGTCCATACGGTCAAAAAATGAGAAGCTTAGGTTCATTTTTTAAAGCTTATTATTTTTTGCTTCCTCATGGAATTTGCAACACTTGGGACAGGCAATAGTAATGATTCCACAGAAAACCCCTAGTCTTAGATAATTTCTTCTTTCAGCTAGGCTGTTTTCTCTGCTGAATTTTCTGAGAGTTTTTGGCCTCTTATACAAGTGTGCACTGACAGATCATAACAAAATAATAATATAAAGTTTCCCATTATTTGCCAAAATTGTACTTTTTAAACTATTGTACAAAGTGTGGAAAACTTGAGTCATGAGCAGTGTTGCACTGCAAAGTAGATATTTTGCTACCTTCTTTAAAATTTCTGTATTTTGTACGTGGAATTGAGAGAAGCACTATAAAATTAAGATATGTAAGTTCTCTAATAATACAGACATACAGACTTTATTTCCTTAGTAAATCTTCTGAGTTTCTTAGAAAAGTTGTATTTCTTGGACATGACATGAGTCATACAGTACGAGCGCTGCGGTAAATTCTAGGCAATCTATTAAGAATGTCACACTGTGTTCTTCATTTCGTGTCCTTTCCAAGGTGAACAGAAGTGTCATCAGCAAGTGGTTTGTGAAGGTGTCTGTGAGTGTTGGCAGGTAAATAATTTTTTTAAACCAAAGTTAACAGTCCATGTAATCATGTGCATCAATCTGATTTCTGTAGAGGCAGCTGTTCTGCTTAGTCTGCTCTGGTAAGAAGTCCAAAATGTGTAAGACGAATGGGAGCACAAGGCTGGCAAAGGAGCATGGTGAGAGCATTCAGTGAAGCAGGAAGGAGGTGTTATAAACCCTAAAAATGCGAGAGACAGAGAGGCTATGCTGGATCTGTGCAAAAGGAATGAAAGATATTAGGGGCCTCCCAGATTTGTAGGTGGCTGTTTAGATAATTCTCCTGTGATTGTTGGAGGAGTTAAAAAGCTCCTTTCAGAGCGAAAAAAATAGCAAAATATCTAAGATGCCAAAACTGTGTGCAAGAAATCTATCTAGCATGTAAATGCCGTTCAACCTTCTGAGGTCTGCATCAGCTGGTTAATCTGAATCTAGATAGGTGTTTGCTTAACGACAGTTGTGCAACTAAAGCCAAATCCTGCAGAGCAAGCTCATCTATTTTGAAGGGTTCCTTTAGGTCCTGACTAACTTTTGTTGATCTAAGTCATTAAAGGGGAATCTTCCTCAGCATTATGGGTCTGTTCTGCTGCTTTGAAAGGGCTGGCATAAACTACACATCGGACCCTGAAATTCCTGTGATGGTGAGATACTTGAGTATCTCCAGGCAAGCCCTATCCTTGACGAGGTAGATAAACAAATTCTGTGTCACATCTTTCTAACAAAGACCAGCTTGAAGAAACTTTGATCACTGTTATAAGAGGTTCCTTCAGCAACAGGCAGAGTGCTCAATGTTACATTCTGTGATCAAATAGGTCCTAATGGCAGCCTATGGCTATAGATAGGTTCATTGAGTCTTCCAGTGCGTTTTTACAATCAATTGTATTAAAAAAAATAAAATTTCATGTCTCCTTCTGAATACATTACACTAAAGACCATTCATATTTAATTAAGGTCCCTTTTTTCTTCTTTGTATGCCACCTTTCAGTAGCATGGTCTTCCTGTTTGTAGGCCTAGTGGCCAAAGAGGCCACCAGCATCTCATGTCCTTTTGGTGGATTTAGACATCTCCCACACCTTCTACTGGCAGTGTACATGAAGACTTGAAACTCTTAACGCTGCTTTGAGAATCTGTTCCCCTGTACTTCAAATGACATTTTGCTGCATTGCCTTCAGCAGAACTGCAGTGCTTCGGTCTCCTCTTGCAGCTGATCAGAGCTACAGTTTGTGTGGCTTTCACAAGTGAGTGATGGCCCAGTGCTGTCACTCTAGGATGTATTACTCACTCAGGGTATTTACATCTTGAGTTGGACTGACAAGAAGATGAAAAGGAGGCTTGGTTGCTTGGCCAGCTTTTGTTTTATAATTTAAAAGCGCCTTTGTATTTATGCATTGCATCCCTGTTGCAGAGTGTCTCTATTTCATCCAGGAGCTGAAAAAATTTATAGCTCCCAGATCTCACATTGTCTTTAAAATACTGTGTAATCATCACAATCAGGACACTGATAAAGAACAATTAAAAAGGTATTTCTTATTAACCATTTGTAGTTTAAAATTATGTATTTCAATAGTAGGATAAACTGGGCATATGGAAAATATAAGACAAATTAGTTTTGCCACTTTGATTGCAAGCCATCCAGGTCAAATATTTCACATGATGTCAGAAGTTAGTAAAATTTTCCACAGATGCTTCTGTTTTCTGCTTGGAAGATGGATACCTAAAGCCGGTCTAGATTCATGCTCTGTGAAAACCCAGTGACTCTAGCTAGCATTTGTAGTATCTCCCACTTGTAAACCATCAAGAGCCTAGAGATCATTGAGGCTGTTTTGCACGGCATTAGTTTCATTTTAAGAACCAGTGAAGAAAACCCTGTACTCGGTCATTACTTGTGCTGCAGTAGCACTCCGAGGTTCTGCTGCTGCTCAGGCTCCAATATGCTAGGTGTGCTGTGAGTGCATAGGAAAATGTGATCCATGCAAAGAAAAGGTTGGTGTAAATAAAATAATAAAACTTTTCACTTTGTGGTATGTGATATCAGCAACTCGCACGTTTTTGTAAACATTCCCCAAAAGTCTCCTTGGCATAGACCATACAAATGCAGAGAGCAGCAGACGGCACCCAGCAGGTGTCTGCATGAAGTGCTGCTCCTGAAGAGATTTCCAAAAGCAATTGCACTGCCTTTACCTTTGATCTTTTCCCCAACCAAAAGCATGTTGTGTTTTTGTTTTATTTCCTCTCTTACTACCTCATCCTCAGCCACAAACGCATTTTACAGAATTTCTGCCCTTCATGTTTTTCAGCTATGATGAGGTATTTGAAATCTGACTGGCAAGGCTAAATATCTTATTTCATTGTCTGTACGCCAATTATTTACAGGAATCTTTCATTCTTCAAGTCATATCGCATGGCTCTGAATATTAACATAAGACCACAAACACCTCGTCAACCTCCTGTTACTGAGTAGCATAGCTAATTTTAATTTAAGCCTTAGAAAATTAGGTAGCCATTTGGAATTTAGAAATTTTGTCTCATGAATTGTTACAGTGTGCCAGATTATCAGCTGACCAATATTCACATAAAATTATTACTGACAAAAATAAATATACATTCCTACGTACCGAAAATCTTCAAGTACTTACATAAAAACATATGTCTCATGGTACGCTTTAGGTGTGCCATCTGTCCTGCTACCTTGTTAGCAAATACAAAGATGCAATATCTGCTGCAAAACATTTACCATCTGAAGTGAATAAAGAAATGATGGTGGTAATGTGGAAGGAAAGCTTGTCCACACAGAAGGAAAATCAGGTTGTGAGTACTGGAGAATGACAATGTTTCTCCTCTGTCATCCATCCCTTTCTTCCCACCGCAGGGGTGAACTGCCTGCCCATGTTTCTTTAATGAAGACTGAGAATAACAGGTAGATAGAGCCAGGTCAGGGATCAAGCCTAGTATTTAGGTTTATGTTTAAAATGAGGTGGTACAGAGGTCCTCAAAGCCGTGTTCTTGATGATGGTATTATTTTACTTTGTTTCTGTGCATTCATATTCATCATGGCAATGAAGAGTCCATCTTTTTATTGAAACAGCTGGATTAAGAGGTACCATCTTGGCTGCTTTTAAGCAGCTGCTGTAATTGCCAGAGGGATCTGAATAGTATCTTCCCAAGAGGAAAAAAAGATGTAGTCCATGCAGGGATAAATAAAGGAATAAGTGGTCCATCAGAAGGTTTTCTAGTAAGAACTGAGCCATGGTATGAAAAATGTGACAGCACCAATGGTGGAAAGGAAGGTAACATGTTCCAGATGACAGGGCATGCAAGTAAGTCTCTCATGCTTTTAGGCACCACAGTAATTCTCATTTTTTATTCCAAAAAGAATAGTCACTCACATAATTTCCTTCCGTGGCAAAGAGCTGATTTGGTAACACGAGCTTGTGCTACTGCTCAGGGTTACAAATTCAGGCAGACATTTCCTTCCTCTCTTGTTCAGCCCTCGTGTCTTGCCATTTCCCCATCAGCAGGGAGTCCAGGTCACTTTACAAGTCCCTTCACCTTTCCTGAAGACTGCCCGGCGAGCTGTGGTCTGCTGCTCCTGTTTCACCCAATTAGTGCCTCTCAATGCAGCATCTCCTGCCAATCATTGTCATGCCAGTGGTGTTGCTCCCAGCAATGCCAGTTCAACAAAGAAGAGACGAACAGCCTAATGGTTGCCAGCAGCTGAAGTGAGGCTGAGGCATAATAACTGTTTCAAGTGTTTTAGGCATTTCTGAAATATTCAGATACACAAGAACAAATTGCTATACTTGTATACGAATGGCAAAGTGACATCTGAGTTTAGCTCTTTGGTACCAGCTGTAGTTCATTCCTGTTGCCAGTGGCAGGGATGTTCACTAATTGAACGGAAAGCTTCAGGATTTGCCTGTGCATCCTCTCCTCCTTGGAAGCCAGAGTCAGTCAAACACAACGCTTCCATCGCACTGACTTTCACAGCTCCTCAGGTTCAGCAGGAAGAGTGCTGCATACCAGGAGGAGTCATGCTGCCAGTCCGGCCCACAGAGACGGCAGGCCCTGATACCTGCCATCACGTCATTAAAAAAGAGGAGCAACAGCTGGTTTACATTGAAGAGACAGAAATTAATCATTCTTGGAAGGAAAGAAAAATAAATGAGTCTCTGAACAAACCCACCTGCAAACACTACTAAGTGCTTCAGACAGGTTCTTGTTCCAAGCAGCCTCTGGGCTGCGTGATATGCCATGAAAGAGATGTTAACACTCCATTCCTGCATTTCTGCAGCTCTACTGCACTATTTACCTTGTCAATTTACAGCTGCAGCACAAACTTTTTATTTCATTTTCTTAGAAGTGTCTGATGAGAAAAAATATCTCCTACCTTACCAAGACTGACTTTGACTCACTAGCCTGATATTTAAGGGCTGACACATTCATTTCTTCCTGCATTGTTTAGAATTTCCTGATCATAGACTCCCTAACGAGAACAATAATTCTGAAGATAGGGTGGTGGTGTCATATATTACATGCTGTTTAACACTGACATGAAATCCTTCATCTTCAGGCATGCAAATTTCCTGCAGATACATGTCTAGTTTGTGCATGTGCACACCAAAAATAGTTGAGTCGCTGTTCGCAAAAATCCATTCAAAAGGTTAAAGAAAAAAATCCCCTCTGCCAGTTTCCTGTCCTAACAACAATTTCCGATTCTTAACATTTATTTAACCTGTGTTGTAGTACTAGCGGTATGAAGTGCACTACCAATGAAAAGAAATCTTTGCACTGAAGGACATCAAAAAGTCATCTTTGCTCTGGGATTCCATATTTCCTTTAAGCCACTTGCAGTGGCCTTGCAGGTTACAGGCAACTAACTGTGGGAACCTGTCATCTAGTCCATTCTTCTCTTCTCATTAGGTATATTTTGACCATTCTTACCAGATGTGTTTTAAATTATTCAAAGACGATGATTCCACTGTATCCTTAAGCAATCTGTGCCCATACAAACATTAGAAAACGGACCCTTTTTATTTTCCCTTAATGAAAGTGAAATGATATACTTGTCCTAGTCTCCCTAGACAGGGACAACAATTCAGTGGGAACATATCTGAAAAGAATTGCCATCCTCATCTCTCCTTCAGTCTTCTCTTTTCTTCAGCAAACCAGCCCAGGTGCTTTGTGTACATCTACTGCCTTTTTTGACCCTCTCCTCTGGCTTCTTTTCATTTTATCAACAGCTTTTCCAAGGCGTGAATTTTAGATCCAGAGACAATATACTTCAGCTGAAGCATTAGTGCTGGTTGGAAATAAATAATTACTACCTGTATTTTAACAAAAGTCGTATTTATTTTATATTTTTCTGTAATAACATGGCCTTATTGACTGCCACATAGTTTATGGTCTGCTGTAACTCCAACAAACCTTATATACTTTTCTGACTACAATACTTAGCAATTATTTGATTGGATTTCCTCTTATATTGGACTTGTATCTGACTGGCCAATCATACATGGAAAATCTCAGCCTCAAGCTGAAAAGCTGTATGATATGGAATACCTCACATGATCAAGTTTGCTAAGGGGAGAAAATGGGTACTGTAATGCTGCACCTGACATCAAAGACTTTGCATTTACATTCCAGACCTCTTAATAATTTCCTATTAGAATAATACTTAAAACAAAGAAAAAAATTAAATATTAAATGCTAATAGAAAGTGTTACAACTTACTTGGTGGAATGTGGCTCACGACCTGGTTAGTTTTATATCAGTGTCAATATATGTGGGATTTTTAAGCATCATTATATACTGTATTCCTATTGATGCTTCTCCAGTTATTGCTGTGGTAATACATTTGGCACAAGGGACATATATAATGCTAACATTTGTACAATATACATACCCAATAAAAGCTTTTTCAATTTCATTATTTTGACAGGCAGATTCCATTAATACATCCACAACAACTGTGTTCCTTTTCTTCAGAATCTAACAGAAGAGGATTATTAAAAATTACAGACAATACCCCTATACACTTAATCTCTCCAAATTCACTTTGCAATTGCTGTCAACATCAATAATGTCAGGCAGTATAATCGGGTTTGTATGAAACATCAGAACTTGGATATTCTCCAAAGGGGATTTCTTTCCCCACCTAACAATGCAACTGTTGGGTTTTTTTAGTCAGAAAAAGATGCTCCCAAATGCCTGGGGGGAAGATAAGTGCTGCGTGATAGCCAGGTTGCAGCTCCTTCATCTCATCCCATTCTCCATACGATACCTTTGGTCCACCTTTCCATTTCAAAAACAATGTCATAAATAATGAGAGGAATAGGTCTTCCAGTACCACAGAAGCTTTCCTTTAGGAAAGGAGAGAGCTTAGAGAATCCATGTCCCTTCTTCTTCAGCTGTCATAGGTTGCATGTGAGTAGCCAGAAGCACAAGGCTACTAGCCAGTGGGGAAATTACTTAAGAGTTTGTTGAGAACTCATTTGTTTGCACCGCTGGTTTACTCCTCAACATAAAATGGAAGTTAAAATAATTTCTGTGGACAAATAATATGGCAAGTAATTTTTTCCTAGTTTTAGTATGGATTTTAAAGAATGCTTGTTGCACTGTCATTAGGCTTTGTATTACAGTGCATGAAAAACATTCTCATCACCAAGTATGGTGCATGTCCAGCTGCTCTAGTGGCACTCTTAAACACAGTTAAGCTGGTAGAATTCAGCTCCTACTAATTTTGATACACAGAGCAACTGAATCCGTTTGAAAATCTACATTTTCATTAAGACATTCTGGGAAAAAAAATCATATTATCTTCATGTACATTGCTCTTAAATCAAACTATGCCTACTGATTTAATCTTTATTTTTATTGATGCTAACTTTTCAATATCAGTATCAACTCTCATTCTGACCAACCCTGTATGCAACATTTATAAAATCAGTTTCTGTCATGACTTTGTACGAAACAGCTGTGTGCACCCACTTTCATACCAGGCTTATCAGTTACTCTATCAAACAAAATACAGTTTAGTTTTTCCGTTAGGCTCCTGGGAAGTCAAGCTAAGTGTGAGCAACTGGAGTTTGTTACTGGTCTCTGATAAATTTTTCCAACAATTCTATGAGTTGTCAGGCAATACTAAGATACAGAGGTATTTGTATCTTAAATCAAAAGTGATTCAAACTGGGAAGTGACTGACTTACTCTGCTAACTGTTGTCTGTACAGGTTTCCAACAGAGTGTTGTTAAATAATGATTGTTTAATGGCACCCACTTTATATTGAACAAAGGGCTTTTATGCTTTTATATTCTGGTGTTGTCTAAATTTATTGCAAGTATCTCTGATAGGGGAGACATATAACAGAGAATGACTCTAATGTTTGAGCACTAATACAACATCGATAACATATATGTTTAATAAGTTTTATGTGAATAATGACCCCTAATCGAGGTTTCAGTCGAGGTTTCAGTCAGATAATCTGATTCCCCTTTTCTTAATGCCCAGTTTGTAAACCATGAGATAGATACATCAGATATATGCATATGGATATAGATCAAAAGGGTGGCTGCACACGTTGACAGGACACTAATTAAATTGATCCACAGTTAGTGATTACCTATTCTGAGCTGTTAATTTTGCAAGTGATAAGATAGGCTGCCTTCTTTTTTCTAATTAAAGAGGCTCTGATACTGTCTATCTCCTCAAGACAGTGAGTGCCACCTACTGTACACTCACTGCCTCGGAACTGCCAAGAATTCATAACTTAACATGAGTACACCTGAACAAAGAGGATACTCTGCAGTAATACAAAAAAGTCCTTCTTCATCAGAGCCAATGTCTTAGTTCTGACCTACAATATGTAAATCATCTCATAGAATAGATAGCAAATAGACTGAAATTTCTATGCAAGTCTATGGATATTTGGTAAGTAAAGGTTCTTCCATCAGCTGTCCTGCATGGTCATGCAAATGTTTTAATAAATAGAGGTGAAGAGCTTCAGGGAATCTAAAAGCTGTGACCATGACACCTCCCAGTGCCAAGGCACTCTTTTTTTTGCTAAAGGCAAAAAGATATGCTGTGGTCAAACCTGGATTAAGATCAGAAAATAAAACTGCTGAAGCAGTTGACAGTGTTGATATTTAGAAAAATAAAACATGGTTATATTTCTGATAATCATCTCAGTGAACTAAAGCAGGAAAAAGAGATTATAAGGCACCTGTCAAAAATTCCTTACCAAGAGAAACTTCATGGGTAATTCTCAGAAAATGTGTTTTGTGGGGGTTCAACAAGGCCTTAAGTGACTCTGTGCAGACAAGTACTAGAAGAATACTGTTAGGAGAAGCTGGATTTAATAATGTATTTAAGATTCTGCAGTGTGCCAGACAGAGTTATCATTTTGCATCCTTAGAAATAGCACTGTTGTCTCAGGAAATAGTACTGAGAGGGTTTCTTGACAAACAGTTACCAAAGAGGTTCTGCAAATGCGCAGTGTTTTGCATGCAGTTCATTTTTCACAGCAAAATGGCATCTCCATGCCAAAAGGAGATAGGCATGACTTCTCTGATGGATGGGACAGGATAAAGCGATTCCAATCAAAAGACAGAAATGCTGAAGTTTGACTAAAATCAAAATGAATTCAAGAGAGGAATTGTAGTCAGTCCATTGTCCTTTGAATTCCACTCCAGCGGGAGATTAGAAGCGATAATGTACTTCAAATGGCTACATAGAAAACTTTGCAACTGTTCCACAAGAGGGATTTGCCTGGATGCAAAAAGATACAGGTTTACATACCTTCCTTAGAGCCTGAGCCAATGACCATAGAATTAATAATATTAATTTTCTTATTTCAGAGAGCTTTGGTTCAGGTAGTTGGCAATAAAAAAGAAAAAAGTTAAATTAAGAAGTAAAAACAATTCAAAGTCAAAAGATTTTACAAGTGATGAGCTAACACAATAGAGCTATGTATATTTAATACATATTGATCAGCATCTCATGAACAAAGGATTTAGGGTGGATCCATACTTTATTGCAAAACTTTCTTTCAATCTAATAGATTTTTGTGTTTATAGGCCAGATTTGTAATTTAAGGGAAGGATTTACAAGAGGAGCCTAAAGGATGTAAGCACTCAGCTCTTTATGAAGTTCAATGGCATTTGAGTGTCTGACTCCCTCAGGCTCTATTATGAATTCTAACCATAACTTATTGACAATAAAATGGTTACCCTTTACAATAACAGAATATGTGTTTTGTAGTCATAACAATAATCTAGTCTGCCTTCCAGGGACTATATTGTGGTCAAAATCAGAATAATTGACACAATTTACCTCAACTGAAAATTCAGCTTTGTGTATGTGGGAACTCTGACTTTACTATAGATTTACAATCACAAGTTCCTGCCTAAAAGATATTATTGCCTGCTCCAGCTTCTCACATCCAAAAAACTTTTCCCTCTTGTCTGCTCCCTGACCACGTCTATTCAGCAGACCTTCAGCCCAGCCCAGAAATGCTTTCTCAGCATCTCTAACCTGGGCCTGATCCAAGGCCTCACGGACTTCATTCCCAGCTCCCTTTCCCCCGGAATTGATCTGATTCCAGAAAACACCCCAGTCCATCATTTCACTGCTGCTGTCTGGCTCTGAGAATCTAAATTACATGTTAGGACATAAAACCAAGAGTTAGGCATGATGGAGGTGGATCTGGAGTGTTAGGTAAAGCTCCAGTTTGTCTTGTGGTCTTTATAGGTAGATTTTGCAGACGCAAATTCTAACAAATGTCTGCAAGTGCGCAGAGGGGACTCTCCCTCTGCAGCTGAGCTATACTCGGTGTGAGGGCTGGAGAACGGAGCAAACAGGGCTTAGAGACATTCTGCTGTCCTGATAATTGGGCTGGCCAAAGGCAGGGACAAATGACTGTTTTACAACTCTTCATGTTAGATAAAGGATATTAAACTTTATAGCTGTCATTGCATAACATTCCTTGACTACTAAAATATCTGCTAAGAAGTGCAAAGAGACAGAGAGGAAATTGAATGCCTTTGCAATAGGGCCGAAATAAGGATGGTGGTAGCTATTATGGGAATACTTAATAAGGTCTCTGAGTTGCTCTAGCAGCTCGACATATCCTTTTGACACAATGCCTATAAACAGTGATTACTGCTTGACTGAGGGTGTGAGGAGGGAAATTCTAAGACAAAGTTAATTTACATCTTAAAAGAGTTTCCTCTTAAAAAACACACCATGGTAACAAAATTTCAGTATTGTAATGATTAATGTCACCACACTGTACTGACTCTACTGCCTCATAATTAAATAGAAGATATTCAGTTGTGTAGCACTTGAATATGATAATAGTTTATGTATTAACTCATTCACCTTGCAATTTCTTGACCTATTTTTCATTTTTAGAGGCACATAATGATGGAATGTATACAATAGCTTAGACTGTGAGAGCAGCCTCTGAGTAGTCATGGGGGAAGCAGAGACACTGTTGCTATTGGCTTTACATAAGCCTTCCTGATAACCTGAAATCAAAACCTGGAAGTACATTTTCTGAGGACTTTCTAAGTATTCCGATCTAAGTAAGGGACTAGATACTTAATTCCTGGAACAGGGTTCTAAAAATTCTCCATGAACCAAATGACAGCTGAAAAGGAAAACTGGAAACTATGCTGTTCCTTTTGTTGTGAATTGTCAGTTGTTGATTGTAGGGATTGCCTTCATCTAGTAAAACAGAGAAAACACGTAAACTCCTGTTCAAACACACCTTCCCACCCCACAGTAATCTGGAAAGTGCAAAGAATGTAGTCTGCATTTTGAGTGTTAGACAAAATTCCCAATAATGATGTTTCTCTGCCATGTTAAAACTACCTACATTGAAAGATCTTGGGATTTTAAATCATTAGATGTGTTTGTTTGGGTTTTTTGCCTGTTTCTGTCAATGTCTCACTCTGATGTTTGCCAAGTATCTTACATGAACTATTTAAATGCCTAAAGTTAACTATTGAAGTTCAAGATACTGAAATAAATCTCAGTTTTTCAGAGGTGTTGAACTCCCCCACTCTCCATTTGAGTCAAGCACATGATTGTTTCACCCTCATCATGGTCTTGTTAGCAAATATCCAGCAACTTCATAGCAGGGTGTCGGTTTTCCTCCTCATTTCTGATCTAACTAGCTTCTCTACATGAAAGCACAGACTATAAATAATATTGGATCTTTAGCTTAAAAAATGCATATCGTGATGAATATTTATTCAGCACATTAAAAATATCACCCATGCCTTGCTTTCATTTGGCTCATAAACCTGAATATTGCGAAAATCCTAAAGACAATATTTATTCAGCACATCAGCATAGCATCAGTTAAGGAAAACTTCTTATTCCTGTTCAGGATACTTACACACTTCCTATTACTGTCCTGTTAAAACACTTCATAATCTTTGGAAGTATTTCTTTGAGACAGGAAGGACTGTTCCCATTTCACAGCTGGAGAGATGTAGTAGACAGATTTATGACGTTTAATTTCCACTAATTCCAGTGGAGGTAGATGCTGACTACTTTGTTAAAATCTGGCTGCACGTAACTGACCCAGGGTCACAGAGGAATCTCATGCAGCATGGTTTTCAGAGTTGCAGATCAGTAATCAACCTGTTGGGACACCTAGCTTCCTGATTTCCCTCTCATGCTCAGGGTACTTTATTTTGAGTACCTGGTGTATACAGCAGTATTAGCTTAGGTTTTCAACTCAAACTTGAGTGTAAACTTCGCCATTACCCTTCCATAGTGGCAGCTTGCTCTCTGGCTCTGTTTTGAGTAAGCCACATGGATCTTCAAGCAAGAAAACTTAGATATGTCTTAATTATTGGCCTTGGCAGTGCCTCCCAGCTCCTATGATGGGTGCATGGTCCAGTTACCTTTTGCTGTTCTGTTGGAACAAGATGCAAACACAAACTGTCTCCTCCACATGAGGTCCTGATTTTCTTGGGGAGAGACACTGCTCTGTCTGGAGAGGGATTCTGCAGTTTCAGTGCTCTTCATGTATGGAGTTGCTCTGGAGATACAGCACCTCTCTAGTACCATTACGTCTAGGTTTGCATTATGCCCTTCCCAGTACGGTGCCCTGCCAACAGGCAATATTAAGCCTTTTTAGCTTTAGTGTTGAGTCACTCCAGAGCTCTTTATTCTTGTTCATTTCCAGTTTGGATTTGAGGCACCATTTTATACTGTGTTCTCTAGGAATGTCTGAATAAGAAGTTGCCCAGATTCTACAGTCCAAGCTTTCTCAACTTCTGACATAATTGGGAAAGTTTAACTTGTTTTTCCAAATTCCGTAAATTTATCTCCTTTTCAATATATACTTTCCAAAATGTCCTCTCTCCAACAAGACGTGGTTCTGCCTGTGTAATGCCGGCATCTGTAAGTAGAATGTCCTGGTCACAGTCATGGATGCTCTGACCAAGAAATGTATGGGGCCCCATCCTCTCTATTTGCTTCATTTGATCACACTGACTTTACTAGAATCATTCCTGATTTGCCCTAGCGTAACGGAAGGAAGGATCAGGCACTGAAGTGAGAAGTTCTTTCCACCATAGATGGAAATAGGAACTCACTTGTCACTACTGCTTTCAAATGAATTTCTAAATGAAAATACCTTTTATGCTGTCAGTACTATAACACAGAGATGACAGGTTCTGTTGGTTTTCCATCAGTTACAGCCTGTGTCATCAGCTTTTCAGGATCCAGAATACACTCCAGTTTCTACACTAAAAGCCATTTCTTTATGTTGACTTTTTGCTAGGAACAACTGTGAATGCTAGTGCCTTGCAATAGTCTTGTTATTCTTTTTTTCATAGAAAAATCTTAACATGTTCATGGAAGATTTGTTGGTACAGCTTCCACAATCACTTTCTGTTCTTTTCTATATCTCTTCTAAATCCAGTTCAATTCAAGAGGTTAATGGTGTTTGTGTTAATCTAAGCAGCATTCTTGGCGACAAGACAAGCTGAACTGGACTGAGTTTTTGTGGTTTTATGATAGTCCTGGCCATAGCTGATGTTTCTTAAACTAAATGTTTTAAAACAAAAACATGTTTGTTTTTTTTTAAATGTGAGATTCCTATCTCTGGTTATGTAGAAGCTATTCTGGGCAGGAGGCAAATATTGCAGGATAAAAAATACCCTTTCGCAGATATCCTGCAAAATATGTTGGGAAAGTATTCAAAAGCACAAATGGTAGTTCTGTGTCCGACTGTTAGTGCTTTTATTGTGGAAGCATCTTGGAGCCCTAATTAGGGACGAAAATCTCTTGTTTCAGGCTCTACCAAGGAATAAAAGATGACACCTGCCTATACAATATGTAGACTAAGATTCATCGATGTTTGATGGAGATCAGGACGGATGGTGATGTGATGATCTACAGTTCTGGAAGCAATAGGTAAGTTTAATATTTTTTCTTCTCTTTTATATTAATATGCTCATCTCTTCTAATCCTAGCCATTCTACCTGTATCACTTCCCTGGAATTAATTCAGAACTTAGAAATGTGATGCTTGCCTTGCCAGCTGTTTACAAATCTCCCTACATAACCGAACTATCGCATCTCGGAGCTGATTTGCAACAACTCTACTAACTCAGCTCTTGGCCTTTCATAAGGGGAGGCGTCAACTATGACATTCTGTGGCACTTTGCAAACGCCTAGGAAAAAAGATGTGAATGCAGAGTCTATCAAGATCACTTTCAGCATCTGCGTAATGGGGATTTGACCCAAGATCCAAGAAGGGTTGCTTGTTTAATTGCATTTCTCCATGGTTTCACTTCTGGACAATAACCTTAGTATGACAGACAGCAGATTTCAACGTAGCAAATTTAATACTAATCCCAAGTACACTTATATCATCAAGAACTACAGTTTGACACTATCAGATGTCTCCCTGAGCCATGATTTAGGCATTTTAAAACACTGAAGGAAGGGAAGGAAACTGATCTCCCCTAATTTTTGTTTCTTCTTTGAAGTATCAATTACCGCATTGTGCAGAGCATCTTTTCTGTTTATGGGATTTATAGGTTTGAATACTGAAAATATATACATTGCAATATGTAAAATGCTCATGTGGAAAGTTGCATATTGAAGGCCAGTTGCAAGCATAAATCCCCTTTTTGTGCTTGAAGTGTTCGTTTGCTGGTGTAAATGGATTCTCCCGTATGCCTTATACTTTTGGAAATTATTTTAATAAAACCCTTTGGAAAAGGAAACAGAACGAAATGAGCTAAACAGAGTACAATACAGATACAAAAATACAGAGATATCGTTCTTATCAGTCATTGTTGCTGACTCTTCATTGAAAGAAACAGCGGACTGCACAAATAGAAAGATTTCTATATAATGGACATAGCTTAATGCCAAAAGCAATCATAAATATCTGCCTAAGATTTTCATATTAGCCTCCTCAGATTCCTTTTTCTCAGTACTGTTGTATAGCTATTAAGCGGTACTTTTCTGGCATGATGCTGATGAGGAAAGGGCTATGTTTTAAGAAAAGAAACTCCTTTCCACTGACCATATGAAAATACACATTTTTATAAGTAGATTTGTTTTGAAAAAGGGTCTTAGTAAGCCTTCCTTCGTTTTACTTCTTGGTACTGGAAGGTCGATAACTGGCCTACTTATGCCATCTTCTGGATAATTACAGAACTGTCCTCACACAGGAAAAACCTGTATCGAGTATTAATAATTAGCAGTGCCTTGAAATAATTTGTTAATTGAATTCCTGAAGTAATTTTCTTTCTTATTTTGTAGAATTTAGAACAAACCAAAACCAGCTGAATTATTAATAACGTATTATATTCAGCTATTATGAATAATCAGTAGATCGTACAAAAAAGATCTTTGTTAAGTGTGGTCCCAACAATATTGATATATTTAGTGAAGTTATGTTTTAAGAAAAAATACTTTCTTATACTGGTATTTTACTAATGAGAGCCCCCTTTTTCAAAAGACTGGGCTTTCATCTCTTGGGGATACACAGCAAGAAGGAATAGATGTTAGTCATGTTGCATAATATGTTACTGGAGATAACTGTGCTGTGTGATGCTCCGTTACTATTCTGATGCAAGTGGTAGAAGAACCTGCAAAGGGCAGATGATGTTGCATGAGCTTCTGGAAATTTTACCTTTGCTATCCTATTTATTCATTTAATCACTCTTGCCAAATCTCACATTGGGGGATTACATCTGCCTAGGGGACAGGGAAAAAGGCTGAAGGGCCTCCACTGTCTTCTGTAGCCTCAGTTTGCTTCATTTTCCACAGTATAGAACAGTTATCTTGCAAACTGGGGGTTACTGCAGTGTCCTCAGCAGGAGAGAGGTGGCAGAAGCAGAGCAGAAGAAATGTAGAGATTTATCCTTCAGAATAAAACATGTTTTGTGAGTTTGAGTTTCAGTTTGCACCCCATAGGGTAACTAACTGGAAATAGTAGACTCCTACCACAACTGTTAAGCGAAACAAAGCGGGCATCTGAAATATTAAATATTCAAGTTTATCAAGTGCCTTCTGTTTCTTGAGAAATGTACCAGTCCCTAAGAAATGTGCATTCAGGATAGAATTAAGTAATTTCAGTAGACATTGTGAATTATGTTGTTCTAGACATCAGGAAAGTATCTTGGTCCGTGTGCCATGTTTCACTAACAGGGTTAGCACAGGAGAGTAGACGTTTCCATTTTGAAGACTTCTCATCACTTCTGAGAAGTGTGACATAATGGGAGTGTGAAGAGCAGAAACGGCACAGGGAAGTGATGTACGGCATCTGCTTGCCTGTGCTTTGCATGTGTCTTCCCTCACTTTCCCCCAGCCACCAGCTTTCCCATCCGAGTGCAATTACTGGCTAAAATGGAAAACCACATTGGAATGGCATCATTCTCTCATTATTCTCAGCCTTCAGCATCAGCACATGTTAAGAAAGAAAAAGCCCATTTTCAGTTTCTTTGAAGGTAATAGTGGCTTTTGAACTGAGTTGAGAAACTTTGCAGCTACCAGAAGTGCTACAACATCCGTTCCCTGCTTGCTCACAGAAAACCTTGAGAGAAGTCCCCAGCTTGGCCTATGGGTTTTTTTAAAACACTAATCCAACACTCTGTTACTAAGTGTTTAATTATTAGGACTGTGAAATACAACACCTAAGGCATTAATAGAAGGAACTAATTATAGCCCACTCAGCACGTGGTTTACCCTTCACTTATAAAATCTCTTGTCATTTATTTGTCCTTTAAATGACTTCTTGTAATGTCTTAATCAGGACAAATGGATCCTTCAGAAGGGAGAAAACTGGCACAGAAAGATTTGATTAAAACTTACACTCCTTCTGTGGCAGCCTAAAGATCCCAGGGGATCTGCCATTGCTCAGCAGAGTAGACGAAATGGCAGACAGGGAAAACGCTTTCTGTCTGAGACAAAAAGATTTTATTGCTAACACACTGACATCCACTCTCTGTAGGACCATCCTATGATCAGTCTCTCTTGTTTCCTTTAAAACTCAGTGTCAGAAGTTTGGTTCCAGTGTGATTAATTTCCCCTTTACTGATTGTGTGTCATTTACTTTTAAGTAAGATTTTTATAAATGAGGCAAAACAAAGACAGAGATGAAGATTGTGCGGAGATAAACATTTGTGCTGCTGGGACTCCCGCTGACTCGGGCACAGCAGGGGCCAGAAGTAATGGGGATTCACAGGCCTCGTGATTAGACCTCTCACTGTGAACAGGTAATTGAAACACTATAGCCCATCACCAGCATTTACAAAACAGCAAGCCATGAAGGTACTTAGTTTAAAGCAGATCCTGAACAAACCAGAGGCTTCACACACTCCCTTTGCCGTTACGTACGAGCAAAGCACCAGCTGAGGCCATCGATAATACGTACTTGTGTTTGCACAGACAGCACTGCTCTGACACCAGCCGTGGCGTTGTCCCCTGAGCAGTGGCCCCTTCTGTGCGGTTCTGTGGGCGATGCACGAGCTGTCTGCCTGGCTTGGGGGGCACGAGGCACAGGCAGAGGGGTCTTGGGAAGAAATATGGCAAGTTGCCTGGACTACATGTCCAGTCCCTCGGTCCAGGTTTGCTGCGAGGCACTGGCGGAGAAGGGGTATGTATCAGGCAGGGAGCTCGCATCAACCTTCACGTGAACCTTTCAAAGCTCCCTCAGTGACTGGGAGTCTGATGGTTCGCTGTCACCCTCAGCAGAGACAGGGTAACAGCACTTTTGAGGCCCAGAGCTGGACTGGGATATCGTCATAATATTCAGTGTGTTGCGTGGCACAAATAAACGTGCTGCCTCCAGACGCTGACCTCTTTGTCTGTCTCCTGAGATAGACCTCAGCCTCACACGATTAAGAGCCGTTTACTGACTAGCTTCCTGCAATAGTGTCTTTAAAAGTGTGATCGATGCAAATGTGTGGTGTAGGGGAGAAATGCTGATTTATGCCTCATTTTCACTACTTATTAATCATTGTGTCTCATGACAGCCTCTAACTAAACCTTTTTGATTATAGTAGTGTCATAGTGAAGGTACACCGTATCAGCCTGGGCTTCCCTACTGCCAAACTCCACTAAAAAGTTGCTTGTGTCTCAAGCAGATGTTTCTAGTTTTTAAGACAATGAGAGATTAATAAACTAATTCAGGTTTCCTTCACTCCCATTTGAGAAATGTCAACTCAAACCTTATGCACAGATGGTGCAGGAAGTAATTGTCATATAGAGCTGAGACACGGACCTACAACGCTAGACTTTCTGCATCCTCTGTTGACTTTTGCTGTTGTCCAGACAGCCCCAGTTGATGCATGACCGATTACCTGTCCATATTTTGGCAGCAGGGATCATAATAGTTTTCAGCAGTTTGGTTATTTAGGTGTTTGTAGCATGCTTTGTCATTCCTACATGAAAGTACTCATTCCTATTGAAAGGCACATAGTGACACTTAAATTATTAGAACAATCATTCTAAATGAACTGAACACCTCATTATGCACTTACCTGCTTTATACAACTACCATAGTTAGATAAAAAGATCAACAAACAATGTGATCATTAACGGGAGTGCAAGTGTCACATCACCAAATTTGTGATTGCAGATCCATAGTGAGAAAAAGGAGGAATATTTTTTTGTCCAGGTAATTGCGTAAATGACGGGGCTTGACAGGAATTATGAATATAATGATACCTCAATGATTACAGTGACAGAAGGGGATTCTGAAAATCTGGATCCATTCTGCAAGTCTCTTTTTGACTATGGGAGCTGACTTATGATTTCTGTGCATCAGTTCTTATCTGTAAAATGAAGGCTTTCATTATTTGTTACTTCCATCACTGTTTGCTCCAGGACTGTATATACTAAAGATTCTGTACTGTTTTGATAGGACCATAGCAGAGTGGATATTCCGCAGGTCTGGTCAAAAGGAATGGTGTAAAAAGCTGCTGCAAAGGTCAACACTATTAGTGAAAGGCAAGATATACATGGAGCACAATGGATAAGTGCCATTCCTTAGCTTGCTGCAAGCTCTCTGTGACTGTGGTCAACCGAGGAGCTCTTTCAGCCTTAGTTTCTGCTCTTTAAACACTACATCTTTACCTCACAATAATGCTGGGAAGCTGCATTAGCTTAGTGTGTATAAGTCTTCTAAATCCTTGAAGACACTGAAATAATGAATGTTACTACCTGTATGGGCACGTAGTGTACAATTGTAAGAACCTCCAGTGAACATTCTCATTTGCTATACAGCAGCTTTTCATTATAACAGTTCTTTTTTTTCCATGCAAGAGAGAGACAACTTTTTCCAGTATTAGCAACTGTGGGTCTGATCACATCTAATGTTTTGGCGTTTGTAAGCACCGGGTGTTGTAGACCCAGCCCAAGTTTACACAAACAATAAACACACAGAATACTTCCATTGTTATTTTTAATTTTGCATCATTTTCAGAAGAAATCGCAAAACAGCACAATTCTAATCTTACCAATACAGTTATAATTTACAATAAAAAAGTCATCTTCGTTATTAGCAGTGCTGCTAAATCACTGGTGTGATCTGAAGTCTTCCATTCGGAATGACAAGTTAAGGACGGTTTATCAGAGGAGTGATTTATTGTGTAAACAGATCCTGATGCTGGCATTTAGGAACACTTAGCTGCCTGCCACTCAGCCAAATTCTTTTATCGCACTTGACTGAAGTTTCCAGCCTTGAATTATTCGTTAATAACATCTGAGCAAAAGCATAATTTATTGTTTAAATAAACTTTAAAACAGAAGAACAGTGCCTTAGATACCAGACTTAGTGCTTGCCTTAGGCAAAGCATTTTTCTTTTAGCACAGAACTGTATAGAACAGAAGTAAGATTTGTGACTAATTCCATCTCTTACTGCCTGTATAACTTACCTAATGGCAGAATACTATCTTCTGAGCTATTCTTTCATGTATTGTAACACCGAGAGCCATCATGCTGTAACTGAGCACAGGTCAATTGCACACATTCAGACATCCACAAATCACAAAAAGTAACACATCTGTGGTTTCTATATAGGGAAACTTGATACCATCCTTTCTTTATCATGCCATCTGTTTTATCAATGGTGCTCGAGGAAACCCAAGAATTTCTTCATCACAGTCACATGTAGCTAATTTAGAGAAGGTAGTTATTTGAATGAAAGGAATAACCATACCTTGTCCTCTGTCAACAATTTCTCAACATTTCAAGTGTTATTTACAATAGTGTAATAAAACTAACAGCCACCAGATGCCACCATGAGTATGCAAGCACTAAATAAGTGCCTGTTTTATGCTAAAAGGCAAGGATGGTGCAGACCTCTCAGGTCATTAACGCAGTTACAGTCACACTAAGAGTAGAAGTGCATTTTCTCTTCGATGTTTCAGCGTCATATAGAAATAGAAGATCTGATCATCAAGTCAGATCCGCACGGCACTGTACTAAAGTTAATCTTGGATTTAAAGAGACTGCTTACTGGAGAAAGGATGTATCGCTGGCCTAGCTGGTAATTGCCTTCTCTGTTCAAAACTGCCTTATTTCCACACGGAACTTTGACTGGAATTTCTAGCCTAGTACATCAGGTTTTATCCTTTGCATACTAAATTGAAGATCCTTAATATCAGATCTTCTATTTGTGTAAGTCTGCACAGAATATGCCAAAATCCCTCCATCATCTCTGCAGAGTCCTTCGGCTGGGGCTGCACGGCTAGAAGGCGCGTCCCCTGGGTGGTGGATAGGGGATCCCTCTCTGGAGGGTGCACCGGATAAAATTGAAGAAGGTGCCGCGAACCAACGCAGCCTAATGGAAGGCCACCCTGACAGAAAAACCACTGGCCCTCCAAGTCATGGGGGTTGGGCAGGAGGCCAACTACCTCCTCCCGGAAAAAAAAAAAATAAAAAGTTGCAGAAACAACGAGCATCAACTTTCAAAAAAACCGAAATGGCGGGGATGGAGAAAATCAGTAATGAAGTGAGGAGGAGGAGATGGAACTGGATCGGTCATGTCTTGAGGAAAAAACCAACAGAAGACTGCGCTGTGGCCCTTGGGACTCCAGAGGGAAGAAGAAAGCGCGGTCACCCAAAAACGACCTGGTGTCGGATGGTGGAGGTTGAGAGGAATGGTGCAGGCTGGACTCTTGGGAAGCTGCACGGCACGCAGCCACAGACCGATCAAAGTGGAAGAACGATGTTCGCGCCTTGTGTGCCTCCTGGCACTGAGAGAATTCAGATCAGATCTCTGCAGAGTAGAGTGGACCTTCCAGACACGTCAAGTTCTTGGCTGCAGGCAGGCAAACAGTGTAGGAATGAAGAATAAAAGGCCAGGTACTCATGATGCAAACATACTGCAACACTTTCAAGTGCAAATGGTTCTTTCTTTCCGAATTTGGCAGTGCTTCTGCCAGAAGCCTCCGCAACACCATAAAGTAGTCACAGCCTTTTGAAATTAATTGAATGATGGAAATCGCTTCTGACAGATTTCTTCCAGAGCAGAAAACTTTGGTCCCAGGGTGTTCAAAAAATCAACAGGCAAGTCCTCACGGCCAATGCAGACAGAGCAGGAGGACTTACTTCGCTCTAGTTCTCCCTCCTCAGCATATCTGCAAGGTTCGTAGATGGCCCCGTAATCTTCCAGTGTGTTTTGGTAATACAGTTTCTAAAGAAGGAAAGAAATAATGCAAATCATCATTGAAGCTCCTACTGGCCTTTTGGAAATTAAAGGCACTCATGGTATGCAAATTAGGCAGGTAAGCCAGGAGGTTACAGTGAAGAGTATGAGTCTTTCTCTAATAAGAAAAGTTTTACTGAAACTCTCAGCTGCATAAGCACCAGAGCCTGAACCTCCCCTGGAGTACAAATGAGGAAGAAAAGAGCATTTGATCTGCCCTGGACCAGGCAGCTATCAAGTAAACATGACTGCGTGGAGGCATGCAGTCTGGCCCAAGGAGGCATGGAGGACGGATTTCCCTGATAGCACGGAAGTGAAAGAGCAGGCAACCGAACTTTAACCTTGTGCAGCAACAGAAAGCATTTTAGCCCCACTTCCTCGTCTTGAAGAATTTGTTACAGGTGGCAGACTCCAGCCTTGCAGTAACTGCTGGGTGACCAGCCAGAGGCAGCAAGAAGTCTAGGAGACAAGGCATTTTCAACAACAGTCTTGAATGTTTCCCTATCAAATATTTCCCTTGCTTTTGATTGTAATGCTTCTTAGATGTGGGCTAAGAGAGTAGCTGAAGCCATATCAGCTTTCCAGTTTTGCAAGCCTTTTTTTCCTATTCTTACAAGCCAGCTTGACAAAGGAGGGATTCAACATTCATTTCTTACCTGACTCAGTATTTTGTCCAGTGTCTGCATGATGTAATCAAGGTGTCTTACTTGGGATGTCTTGTAACTAGCGTACAGGGCATCCTGGAAGACAGACATTGTATCTCAGGTTTGACCGGCATAAAGTCACCTACTAACTTTTATTTCAGATACAAATAAATCCAATTATCTATCTCTCTCTCTCTGTTACATCCATTTCTCTGGTCCTGTCTTCTCCGGTTACATTGCAGCTTTTTCTGTTCAGGGACTGTTTCTTCTTATGAGTACGTAATCCATGTGTACACGGAATTACCAACTGCAGGCATTCTTCATAATCTCCAGTAATTAAATATGTTTCTTCCTCTAAATGTATTGGATTCCTTTTCATTAATGGCACCAAACATGACCTCAGAACTTTATAATGTGTTCTCACACAAGTAATCCTGCCTCCTAACTATGGTCTTAAGGATTGTGGAATTGGGTTCTCACATACATAAAAAAGACTGGTTTATATTTTCTTTGCGTGCTGTAAGACAGAGATTGTTCTTAAAGTCTCTTGGTGATCACTATGTATTTATGAACCAAACACATGACAGTCATCTACTGATGTAGACCAGAATTTCCTTCAGGTATTCTTTACAATAAAAATAGACATCTGTTAGAGAATACAGTACAAGAATCCACAGAACAAAATCAAAAGCCTTCAAACCCCTCGAAGTGCATCTTATAGTCATAAAAATACTCATAAATCCTATCCACACTTTTACAGTATGTTAAGGAGAAGGTGTTGACCAGCATGTTTTTGATAGATATCTGAAGAATGACGGTCTCATTTCACTTATGCCAAGAACTGAATAAAATCTTATGCATATCAATTCAGGTACTGTGATAAGAATTCTGGAAGAAATTACACTTCCAAATATTTAGAACAATAACTAATGAAAAGAAGTGCCAGTCTCAAACTGAAAGCTGTTAGAAAAAAATGTTGTCAACAGTATTTTAAATACCAGTGGAATCTCCAACAAGTGACACTTGTTTTCTAATTGAATTATATCACATTATTCTTCCCACTATTATTAATACCAAACCTCATTCTTGGGATTGCCAATTTCTGTGGTATAAAAAAGGGCATTTACATAAGGAAACAGGCAGTTACCTCAGCAATCACTTCTTTTCTAGCCTCCACAGACACAGGTGGTAGAGCAGCACGATCTGTAGTGTCCAGCTTAGCCTGCGTACAAGGAGAGGGGTGGTATGAATAAGAAACTGAACTAGGCTGTGAAGGATCACACTTTTGCAGCCTTTCACTTTCGTCTGCTCCCTTGTCAAAAACACTAGGATGTGCAGGGTGACAAGAGATGATGTGCCTCCTCATCTGCTGGGTTCATCGGTAGGATGAGGCACCTGGGAAGGTCCTGCTGATACTAAAAATTGGTAGGAGCGATTGAAGTCTGTCACCAGAGTAGCGTTATCCAGTCCATGCAGAACACCACTCCCCAGATATGCTTAGTGGCAAAAAAGCTTTATTTTGCTCAATACAAAAACCAGAGGAAACATAATAAAAGAGATGACTAGTACCAGATTCAACCACACAGCACTGGTGGGGTAATGTGAATATATGCTTTTGCACCTACTTGAAATGAAGACATTCTGCTCTCTTCATTATAGCTGATTAAAGTCTGTTCACCTTCTTGAAGTAGAACAGTGGCTTTGCTTTTAGATCCCACCACATAAAACCGGCAAAGTAGAATACTGGAAACTGCTGAAACAAGAAAGGGAATGGTGAAATGGGCATTGTGAATAGATCTGTATGGCTCAATACAGCGGGTTGGTGAAGTACCCAGCCCAGTTCCAAATGAGCTAACTCGGAAACCTCCAGCAGTGCAGCTGTGCGGATGCAATGCTTGGCCTGGAGTGGTCAGCCAGCTTTAGAAAGCCAAGCTGTTACCTCCACACAGCACTGCACTGAGCAGGCAGGCATACTAGATCACTCACAGATAACCAGAGGAATAGTGGTCAGATAATCTGTTAATTTTTGCTTCAGGTAAAGAATCAGTAGTTCTCTTCAGCAGTAACCAACATGAGCTGTTACAGAGGAAGCAGTTCTATAACAAGCAATTACTGAGTAGCGTAACCCCATGAGAGAAATTCATTACTTCCAGTTAGCCAGTACATGGTTCATGTCAAAAAAGTCAAGTATTCAATTTTATTCAATGCAAACAAAAGTATTTACTTTGTTGTACCAGAGTTCAGCTTAAGGACACATTTACATTTGCCAGTCTCTTTTAGGCACAATATAATCGTGATTTTCACAAGTAACAAGCTGAAAAATTCCACCCGTTAACATTACGTTTCTGTTTTTTCAGTTTAGATATTTTCTTTTTTCCTAGGTTACATACTTGTATTTATTGTTGTTCATACAATAGCATTCCATGCATCGATGTTATCTTCCCTTTTTCACTTCTCTGCAATACACAGTCCTCACCTTTTCACATCCCAGCCATGAGGGCAGATAAGTTTCACTAATCTTTCTAGTGTCTTTTACCCTGTGTTGTCAGCCTTGGAGACCACCTTCCTCTGCATTACACATTGTATTACAGTGCCTAGTAATTTGAAAGTTTTCTTGGCTATCAGAAAAGATCTTTTCAGTTACTAGATGGAAATGGCAATGTCTTGTGTTGGAAAACTAAGGTCTTCCTAAAATTTGAACAGAGAACGGGTCATGGACCAGGGCACATGGATGGAAGTGCCATGAAGAGTGCAAGTATTAACTGCTTGCACCTTGACTACACTCTAACACATTAAGGCAAATGGCCTTTCCTATTAACGCTGGTAGATTTTAGCACATGTTCATGAGCTGTGATTGCAATGAGATCCATTGGGCAGACGACAGATAAATTGCACACATAAGTTAGGAGGTTACTTACCCAGTAGTAACAACAGAACTGTCAGTATTATTGCAATGGCACCACCTCCAAGTCTCACTGCTGCTTGTGGAAATGGTGACTCTTTACATGTATGTCCATCTGGGCAAAAGCAGAGCCTAACATGCTGGTTCTGCCTTGTAGAAAATCCTTGTGTGTCCTGAATAATGATGGGCACCAAGTAGCTACCTTGTGGGAGGCTTCTTAACATTAAAAGTTCAACTGACTCCCCTAAAAAGAAGACAAGTGAATTATTTCAAGACTCATAGGAAGAAGCCTGATATTCTACAGTCCCTTCTGTTGATAATCAAAGGGAAACTCATTTGCACCCCAATTTCAAATACTTTTTCCAGCCTTAATGCACCATAGTAAATAGGACAAAATGACACCCCACCTTATCACCTTGCTGAGTCTTCTGGGCAAAGACATCTCTCCCAGTCTAGCTGCATTCTGGCATAGCTGCACTGATAACCTCTAGCATTCATCAGGTAGCTAATCAAATGCAGAAGTGGTTCCTCAGCTGTCCTATCCCCTTTCTGCAATTTGAGCACATTGCTTCTGGTCCTGTCCTCAGCAGACATAAAGAACAATGTAACTTTTTTTCAAATTGCAGTAACTTTATATTTTGAAAGCTGTTCTTCCATGTCCTTTCAGTCTCATCGAGACTAATCAGTAACAAGCCATAAAGGTAAGAGACAGTGAAATAACTAGAGGGCACATAGCTGACAATGAACTGCTCATGAAGGACATGAAAGGAAGAACTCACCAAAGTTCTCTCCTAATTTCCAGTTATGCTTCACATCTTCAGAGTCCTCAGCCAGCTCAAATGTAAATGGCCCAGAATGTGAACGGGCCAGAGCAGACTTAGCTTTTATAATGAGAGGCGTCCGTTCTTTTTTGTGACATACATCTAAAGAAGGAGCCACTAACGTTGGCATATGATCACGAATGTCAGACAAGTAAAGCCAGATGGTGCCAGTACCAGTCCGCGGTGGAATACCTAGATAGGAGCAAAAGAAACAGAAAAACACTCACAACTGGGTATCAACAAAAGCCAGTCCATTGGCAGGATCTCTGTCTGGTTTATCCTACTAAGTCACACATAACACAAGTTTTAAATATTAGGGTGTTCTGCATTACCATTCTCTACTTAGGTCCTTAGTCTTGCTATCATTTTTTATCTAACATGCACCTCATCTCAAACAGTCCAAATACTGCTTGAATATTATCTGACTGGCTACTTACCATGATCAATAGCACGAACAATAATGGTGTACAGGCTGTTGTTCACGTAAGGGGATTCTTGATCAAATTCTTTTGCCACAGTAAGAACTCCAGAATTCTCATCTATGCTCAGCCAACCACCTGGGTCACGGGCTAGTTCATATCTTAAAAAGAAAGGAAAAAGTTACAAGTTACAATCTTAGAAGGATTTTGAAGAATAGAAAATTTCTACTGCATCTTTCTTTGTCCTTTTGAGCTCTGTAGGTATTTTTACTTGTTAGTGATGCTTACTTTTGTTAATGCTATGACAAGCTGTGTGTTTCAACACAGCCAACAAACAGTTCCCCATACAAGTCCCCATACCTTGTACAGGCACATCAAAACTGTTCCTAGGGGCTAAGAAAGTTTCTAATTTCCACATCAGATTACTATTCTTACAGCCAAGCATACCTTAGTCCTTTCTATGGCATCAAAAATTTGTTGTCAAAAGTAAAATATAAATAATGCAACCTGGTTTTAGGCAAAACTGTTTTGAAGACAACAGAAACATTGAGCAACCAAGGACTGACTGCACCTTTAAATTGTATCTTACACAACCAGCTATCTGGATCTGCAGAATCAACAATAGTAAACCTGCACCTCTAATGTATATGTTCATATAACTGTAAATATATGTGGATGTATATTCATATATGTACATATACCAAATTAAACTTGAAAAACTCTCTATATTCCTAAGCTATTTCTTATTCTGAGAGTTAGAAGCATCTCCACTTACTTTATCTTATTTGGCATAACATCTGGAGATGTGGCAGGATACCTTCTAAATACTCTCCCAGGCTTCATTGAATCTTCTTTTTGGACAATAAGTATAGGAGGATGAAACCTAGGAGCACGCTGTGACTCTAAGACCTTGATGGTAACAGTTGTATTCGTGGATTCTAGGGTTGAGATCATCAGAATGCTGTTTTTACACAAGAAGAAAGGTTCTTCATTTGCTGCAGAAATGACAAGTGTCATCTCAGAGTCTTCTTCGTAGTTGAGAGGCTGAAAACCCCAGACAAAAGTCTGATTAGCAGTTATGACCCTTGGTTTGGCAGTCTCCTCTATATACCTGGAACTCAGAGGTGAACTGAGCTCACCAAACTCAACTAAGATGCTAAGCTATTGGTCTTGTAATCAGACTGGCCACACTACAACATTGCCATGCTGTAGCTCATCTGTTACTGCTCCTTACCTTGATAATACTCAAAATGCCTTCATTTGTGTCTGGATCCGTCTCAATGGTGAACTGTTCCTTCTCATTGCCTTTTGTTACTCTGTATTTTGCTCTCCAAGCTGGAGTGTTGGGAGAGTCTTCATCTTGCACTTGGAGCCGTAATACAGCTGGATGTTCTTGACCTGCTGAAATCTGTAGCTGGTACTGGGAGGGGAAAGGAAAGAACTAAGGACTATTTCTATTCTCCAAGAGAAAGAAGCTTGTTAGCCAGTTCTGAGCCAGAGTTCCACCACCAGACCATGTGGAGCTACTTTCTGCACACACTGTCGTTGTCTGCGGTGGTTCATGTCTCCCTGCTCAGTGACAGAGAACCCCTATGGGAGTTACAGAACTAACTTTCCTCCAACACATTCCCACTGACTTCATAAAGAGCTTATTACTAAACCTGATCTTCATCTAAAACCAGGAGACTACTCATCTCTCCTAATACTAACTATAGCAGTAGGCCCATAAATGCCACTAGGGCTTTTCACCCAGGATTGCCTTCTGCCATGTGGAAGAGATTGGTGCATACAGGCTTAGGCCAGAACTAGTCTGCAGATGTTCCATATCTGAGCTTGTAGAAAGCAAGTATGTGTGAGATTTTAGGTAATTTCTTCACAACGGTGAACAGTTTGATGGTGCAATGTAGCCACCAGCTTGCCTAACTAGCACTCCAAAGACAGGCTAAGAAATGCCAATTAAATCACCTAAAGCAGAAATATGTCTTAAAAGATGAGATGGTAGTAAAATGTAATTTATTTGTGTTTATTTTCTTCATATAAGTTGGTCACTGGTTGAGATCTGAAAATTCAGACTCTTGCCTTCTAATATGTAAACAATACTCTCCTTGCATCACAACTTTAAAAAATGCTGTAAAGAATCACACATGTACTCAGATAGAGGGAACAAATCACAGCTGAGAGAAGGCTCAGAATTTTACTAGACTGGAGTTAATGATGATGAAGCACAGATTTCTTGTACAAACCTGTTTTGGCAGATTATCTAACCTTATTCCCTCAGGTCTTCCAAACACTATTCTGCAAGTAGGAGACCTACCACAGTAACACACTTGTAAGTGTGTTTGCTTTTGTAGGTGACTTCATACCTACCGTTGTAACCCATATCTATTCTTACTGTTCACAACTTCAAATATTTACACATACCAGTGCTTGACATGACTCTACACTCCGCATATGTGTACTGGTTCTGGCTGGGATAGATCATTTTCTTCGTAGTAGCTAGTATGGGGCTATGTTTTGGATGTGTGCTGAAAACAGTGTTGATCACATAGGGATGTTTTCGTTACTGCTGAGCAGCGCTTACACAGAGTCAAGGCCCTTTCTGCTCCTCCCCCCACCCCAGCAGCGAGCAGGCTGCTGGGCCTGGGGTTAAACCACAGCACTGTGTCAACATGCAAATTACAGTCTTTCCGGGACCTGAGGTATTAAGGGGACCAGAGCCTGAAAATGGATAGCTCTTATCTGAATTCAAGTGTAGCTGTCTACCCGTTCACAGCTTTTTTAACTCCTCAGAGCCCTCTTCCTGCCAGCAAGCTCAGTCGCTCCCATTCACACAGCGGATGCTGCAGAAGCACCCTCACAGCCTATGCCAGCAGAAGCATCGCTACCACACCTAACTGCCCCATTAAGATGTACTGAGTTTGCAGGCAGGCAGGTTTAGGGCCGTTGAGGTCTTCATGGATCAAAACTAGGATCTTTCAAGAGTAGATTGTAATCAGCACCTTAGCTTCTCAGATGTTAGAATAAGCTAGTCTGTCAGCATCCTTACGCTAATAGTGAGACAAAAACCTTCTAGTGCTGTACACAGAAAACTAACAAAGTTTATCACTCTCAATAGTCAAGTGTTCTCTTACTGTCCACATTTTTAAGAGATATTTCTTCACATAAAGTTTATTTGCACTTGTTTTGGCCTGATTCTGCAAGTGTCTGAGGGTTCCTATTTCCACCACTGAGTGTATTTAGCAGTTTGAAGGACTGACCTGTATTTAGGAAGGCTCAGTAAAGTAATAATGTTTTTCCTTACATTATCACGAGTAAATACAGGGAGGTGGTTGTTTGCATCTTCAACAGCTACATTCACTGTTGCAGTAGATGACAGCTGGGGAGTTCCATGGTCACTGGCTTTAATTAGAAGTTTGAAAGAGTTGGTAGTCTGAAAAACAGAAGAAAGGAAGTTCCAAACTTAGTTCAGAAGCAGTTCCCGCATTTTGCCAGTCACAGCTACAAAGCTGGGTGTGAGACTCTCCCTCGCTTATACCTGGTTAATGTGTAGTGAACATGTATCATGCATTAAATGATACAAAGCTGCCGTATGTACCTCACCTTATATTCCAGGCATCTTGACAGACGTATTGATCCTGTGGTAGGATCAACATTAAATGTGAATCCATCTGAAAGGGGCATTTGCATACTTAGAGAATAGGACACCTGAGAATTGGCAGTGCCATCTTCATCTTTGTCCAAGGCAGTAACTTGGAAAACTGGGTCATCTAGGATGAAGAATTGAGACATTAATAGAAGTGTTTAGTCTTGACATGGAGTTTCTCAGGCCTGTCTGCAGGCTCTTGAACACACAAGTCCTAAGAAAACCTATAACTTCTGTGGCTATGGTTATCCCTGCAACAACTTTGGCTTCCAGCTCATTTGAGCAGTAAATCTGCCTAAGGTACTGTTGGACAATAGAGAGAGTTATCACACTCATGAATCTACTTTATCAAAAACATTCAGTAGTTATTTATGCCAGCTCCTGAGGAGTTGGCACCATGCCCACATGTCTACACATCCAGATTAAGTCTTTGTATTTCTAAAACAGTGTGTCCGACCGTCTTCTGTGAAGCAGTGTCCATGTGCAGGTTCCAGATCTACTGTTCAGATTAGTCTGTATGCTCGTTTTGGCTGGGATAGTTCATTTTCTTCATAGTAGCTAGTATGGGGCTATGTTTTGGATGTGTGCTGGAAACAGTGTTGATCACATAGGGATGTTTTTGTTGTTGCTGAGCAGCGCTTACACAGAGTCAAGGCCCTTTCTGCTCCTCCCCCCACCCCAGCAGCGAGCAGGCTGGGGGTGCACAGGGAGCTGGGAGGGGACACGGCCGGGACAGCTGACCCCAGCTGCCCAAAGGGCTGTCCCACACCACAGGGCGTCGTGCCCAGCGTATAAAGCTGGGGAAGAAGGGGGAAGGGGGGACGTTCGGAGTGATGGCGTTTGTCTTCCCAAGTCACCGTCACGCGTGATGGAGCCCTGCTTTCCTGGCGATGGCTGAGCACCTGCCTGCCGATGGGAAGCGGTGAGTGAATTCCTTGGTTTGCTTTGCTTGCGTGCGTGGCTTTTGCTTTACCTATTAAACTGTCTTTATCTCAGCCCACGAGTTTCCTCACTTTTACTCTTCTGATTCTCTCCCCCATCCCCCTGTGGGGAGTGAGTGAGCGGCTGGGTGGGGCTGAGCTGCCGCCTGGGGTTAAACCATGACAGTCTGCTAAAGTCTTGGCTTGCAGTTAAGAAGAAATATCTTAGGAGTTTTCCAGAATGTCTCCAACGTTATGCTAATGTGCATTGAGGTTAATCAGACAAGAAGTCAAGAGGGAGGAAATAGTCCTTCACAGGAAATCGTCCCTAAACACAAGTGTTTAAGTAAAACATAGGGAGAAGAACAGATTTAGTAAGAAAGGAAAAGGAAAGACAAAGGAATTAAAGAGAGCAGTCATACACAAACCAGTAGTATCCCTTGTTTGGATGGCACTTACCTTTACTGTGGTTCTCTCTTATTGTAATGCTATATTCTTCCTTGGGAAACTCAGGTGCATTGTCATTAATATCTTTCACATTTATCTTGAAAAATAAAGGGTGGTCCAATAGTTCACCAGTTTTTCTGTGCACAATATCGAAACGTATCTAAATGAGTAGCGACACAGATATCAGAATGGAATGAATGGTATCATTTAGATATCAGAATGGAACAAAAAACTTAATTTTGAAGCTGCTTCAATCATATTGGGCTAGCATTTGCCTTTAAGTTGCATCACTAAGTCATTATTTCACCTTTCCAAAGTAGTAGATTCATAATGGTCATCCTGTGCATTAAACAATACTTTAAAAAAAAATCAGTACCTGGAGCTGGATCTGGGTTATTTGAAATGACTTCCTAATATAAAATACATAAATATCCCTGGGGCCAGACAAAAGAATGCTTTCACGTGTGCTTCCCAATTCTGAAGTATTTATTGAAGTAGTACATTCAGTTTTCTCTAGCTGCATTTCTATGATATTTTGGCACTATATCCATGAATGTGCAGGGGATTCAATTCTGAATGCTGAATTCTTCTTTGCTACACTTATTTCTGCTTTAAAACCAAGCCCGGAGTGTCTGCCCTGGAACAGCCGTGTGTCCGGTGAGGGGGAATAGAAGGCTCTCCAAAATTTATCTTTTCATTATGGAAGGCAAGACCTTGCACAGAAAGCCACATGGAACGGTAACTATCAGTTGTGTACAGTTAATCCACAGAGACACAAATAGAAGTCATCACAGAATAAACATAAGGAGACCACAACTGAAGATTTTTTGCGAGAGGAAAACAAACCCACACTCACATATTTCATTCGTACACTTGTTATCACATTTCTTTCATTACAGTTACTGCTTATGAACACTTTTCTGCTTTTTAAGGAGAAACATATGCTTACTCTTATGTAAAGTTGCAGTAATACAGCTTTGCAGCTCCTCCAGTATTACCTACTTTTTTGTAATGCATAACTATTTGCTTCCATTCTCTTGATTAGGAGCTTTTGGGTTTTCAACTCAGTGTTCTGGCCCCTATAGCTGTAACATACTTTGAATTTCAGGACAACCTTTTTATTTTTTAGATTACAATCAAGAGTCATATCAAAAAGAAAATAGAAAAGAACTGTACAGATATTTGTGGAAGTCCAAACATGCCACAAAGCTTTATAATGGATAGCGATGTGGAAGTTACCTACTGGTCTCTGCTGAAACAATCATCTTAGCATTTATTTAGAGGTTCACAATAAGAAAAGGAGGTCATAAAAATACACTTAAAATTCTTTTAGGTGTGTCTCATTGTTGTGAAGCATTTAGCTATGAGAAAGCAATTAATATTTTCAAACAGTTTTAAGTACTTTTTAAAGTGTGTTACCTGAAAAGTTGAGGTCTTTTCTCTGTCAATGGTACGATGTACATACACATATCCATTTGCATCTTCTCCTACAGAAAATAATCCAATCTCTGGAGGTTGATCTACCCCAGGTCCACTGATTAAATATTTTACTGATGCATTAAATGCTTTGTTGTTGAACACCTTTTGAAAAGAGACATAGCACAATGCAGTGTGAGTAGGTAAGATGGAAAAGAAATAAAACCACTTTAGACCAATTCCGCTCCTGCCCACCTCCTCTGTGCAGATGGGGCCTTGCTTGCAGGCTTGGTCTCAGCCAGCTCCACAGCTTTCTGGGTTGCAGCATCACTACTCTGCACAGTGTGCAGGTACGCAGCTCTGTGCAATGGCTCTCTTACTTCTCCCAGGCTGTAGTCTTCTTTCCCCTGAGTATACCTGCAGCTTCCCGTAGAAAGGAGCAGTATAGCCCCCACACCACACAAGGCTACCCAGCTCAATGTAAATAAGACAACTTTGTATAAATAAGTTTTTTAAAAAGTTGCTGTTTGATGCACAATTCTTGCCCTCTCCTACCTTTGGTATTTTAGTGTACAATCTGCGGTGATTAATACCTTACTGAGGTTCAAGAAGAACTTTTACTAAAAGGTTGTTTGTACCTGCCCAGCATATATTGGGAATGGTCCTTTGTCCTCCTCTTGAACATCAATGGTGGTGACAACCCAGGTCCTTTTTGTACGCCGTAGAGGACGTAGACTGTCTAACTGGGAAGAATCTATCCACTATTGGATAAAGCAGTGTATTTAGTATCATAGTTTACATATTAACAGTTGTGTATCTGTTGCTATATAATATTGACTACAAACCTGAATACTCTTCTTTCGGATGGCTTGTCTTAAACTGAAATTTTCTATTTCATGAGAAAAACTGTTGGCAGCAGTAACCTTGTGAAAAAAAAAGAAAGATGATTGTGAGAAGTGTGGTTAAATAGAAACCATTGATATGTTATGTAGGAAGAAGCTGGCTTCACAGAAACATATTGACCTAGCTTTGACAGCATTGTATTAAATCGTATCTAGCCCTGGAGACTCCACAAATATCATCCATCTCATTCCAAGTGAACTGGCATGAGAGCTTGGATACTAATTTCTCTGGTCAGGTGATGCCAGTCCCAGGAACATGCAAATGCTGCATCTAACAGTCCATAGTATTATCTCTATGGCTTTTCTCAAACCAAGTATCTCCAGTTTTTAAAATATTCACTTCTGTCTCTCTGTGTCTAGTGCTGCTTTAGAAGTTGTCTGGTATTGGCAGGACATAAACCTACTACTGGAAAAAAGTTACGTGTGGGGAGTGTTTCAGGTTCTCAGAGACTCTGTCATGTGCCTCTAAGTGTTCCAAACATAGCTGATTTACCAGAAGATGAACACCAGACCAAAGTCTCTAATCCAGAGAAGTGAAATAAATTGTGGAGAATGGTGACTGCACCCCACTTGGCAGGATTTGCCCTTTTCTAAGCACAAGCTTCCTGCACCGGCTTCAGACACTACATTTTACTTGAAATCTTTCACCACAAAGGAGTATGACAGTACTTAAATTACACTATTGCCATTAGCTCACAGGTAACTTGCATGCCTTCCTCCTACTTTTCACTGATTTCATTGGAAAGCTTGAGGTTTTATGACTCATTCCATCAAATGTATCCAGTAGCATTCAAAAATGAAACAGAGTTCTTCCTGCCTAGAGTTGGGCAAAGGTTTGGCCTTTACCCCGTGACCTTTTTCTGAAGAAATGAAATACTGATAAAATTGTCATGGTTATAAACTTGCCAAGCAATGGGGGCTCATCAGTAACGCCTTGGAGCTTTTCTGTAACGCTGTTGTATGACCTGGGGAAAACCTCTACGATGTAAAAACAGCAAGGAAGGCTTTAACTTGGTACTTGCATGTAGTATTTATAAGCTTTGTTCCAGGTTCAGCTCTGACAGCTTGGTTCAACTTTGTCTGTGCTGGACCCCCCAGACAAGCCGCTTTCCCCTTTATATACACGTAGCCGCTTTTGGTTGTACTGGAAGCTTTAATTAATTTTATGGCTTCCACACTCCTCTATGTGCTCCAGTTGCACAGCAATGGCTCAGGCCATTGCCGTATCAGTCCCAGACATCGTCACTGCTAGGAAGGAACAACCCAGTTCGAGCCCACGAACCCCACAGAAACACTCGTGGAAATGCCACTGAATTACTGCAGGGGATCGTTAATCCAGCAGACCCAACGCTAGGCACCTGTGCGCTCTGCCAGGCATGAGTACGCCGGCGTCCCTGGCAGGAGGAGCAGAGGCTCCTGGAAACCCCCTTGCAGGAGACCTGAGCCCGGTTCCTGGGGACAGAGGAGCCCCCCTTCCCCGGAGGCACCGCGCTGCGGCCCGAGCCCTCGTCCCCGCGGGCAGGGCTGCGCACCTACCTGCAGGAGAAGCAGCGCGGCGAGCAGCTCCATGGGAGGCGGGCAGCGGAGCGCAGCGGTGCGCAGCGGTGCGGAGCAGCCCGGGGAGCTCCGGGGGAGGGAGGGAGGGAGGCAGGGCCGGGGCCGGGGCGCGTCCAGCGGCAGCAGCCCCCCGCCGCTGCGCCCCGGGCAGCCTGCGACCGAGGTAGTCAGAAAAATGAACTGTTGATTCTGTAAAACTGAAATGACTCAAAGCAAAGCTCGGTCCTCCTGTCTTGTTTTTTTCAGTCAGTTTGCAACTCCCACCTGCCATTATTACACAATACAAACATGCCATTACTGCAGTTTTATGATCATTACACAGCTAGGATAAAGCATGTGACTTTCCTTGACAGTTACTTGGAAAGGCCTTTTCCTAATAATGTCATCGTTTGCAATAACGCAAACGTTTAACTTTATATTTAATGGGAGCTACTTTTATCTGCTGTGCCCAGGAGTGCTATTTCTATGCTACTTCAGACTTTGAACCAAGAACAAGTTCTGTAAAAGCTTATTTGAAAGCTGATATAAACAACATGAGACTGTCCTGTTCAACCCAAAAGCCATCAAGCAAGTATGAACTTGTATACCTGAAGCTGAACTTCCCACCCAGCTTGTAAAAAAAACATTCTAAATAAAACTACATAAAGAAGTGGGAAATGAAAAATTAAGTCTTGTAAAACCATGTAAAAGGAAGACTGAGTGGCAGAGTATGGGGAAGGTCCTGGCTTCTATGAGAACAAGTTTTACAGCATTTTCCATTCTCCTGTATTGCTTTTACTGGGCACAAGGAGGTTTATTTGTTTTTAGAACTGGAAAATAATTAATTTAGTGTAATGGAAGTTGTGAAAAGGAAGACTTAGGGAAGAACTGATCTTCTGTTCAGGGCAGAAGAAAAGCAATAGATCATGTCAAATAGGCCACAATGTTTTAAATAAAAGTGGGGGTGGGGAAGAAGGAAGGCAGATGATCATAGAATCGTAGAATGGTTTGGGTTGGAAGGGACCTTAAAGATCTCCTGGTTCCAGCCCCCTGCCATGGGCAGGGATGCCTTCCACCAGACCAGGTTGCTCAAAGCCCCATCCAGCCTGGCCTTGGGCACTTCCAGGGATGGGGCATCCACAGCTTCTCTGGGCAACCTGTGCCAGTGCCTCACCACCCTCACAGTAAAGAATTTCTTCCTTATGCCTAATCTAAATCTACCCTCTTTCAGTTTAAAGCCATTACCCCTTGTCCTATCACTACAGGCCCTTATAAAAAGTCCCTCTCCAGCTTTCCTGTAGGCCCCCTTCAGGCACTGGAAGGCTGCTATAAGGTCTCCCCGGAGCCTTCTCTTCTCCAGGCTGAACCACCCCAACTCTCTCAGCCTGTCCGCACAGGAGAGGTGCTCCAGCCCTCTGAGCATCTTTGTGGCCCTCCTCCGGACTCGCTCCAACAGGTCCATGTCCTTCTTATGTTGGGGGCCCCAGAGCTGGAGGCAGTGCTCCAGGTGGGGCCTCACAAGAGCAGAGTAGCGGGGGAGAATCCCCTCCCTCGCCCTGCTGGTCACGCTTCTTTTGATGCAGCCCAGGATACGGTTGGCTTTCTGGGCCGCAAGTGCACGTTGCCAGGTCGTGCTGAGCTTCTCATCAACCAACACCCCGACGTCCTTCTCCTCAGAGCTGCTCTCTATCCATTCTCCACCCAGCCTGTATTTGTGCTTGGGCTGGCCCCAACCCATGTGCAGGACCTTGCACTTGGCCTTGTTGAACTTCAGGAGGTTTGCACGGGCCCATCTCTCCGGCCTGTCCAGGTCCCTCTGGATGGCATCCCTGCCCTCCAGCGTGTTGACCGCACCACACAGCTCGGTGTCATCGGCAAACTTGCTGAGGGTGCACTCAATCCCACTGTCCATGTCGCCGACAAAGATGATATAAACAGTGCCGGTCCGCATACCAAGCCCTGGGGAACGCCACTCGTCACTGATCTCCACTTGGACACCGAGCCATTGACCGCAACTCTTTGAGTGCAACCATCCAGCCAATTCCTTATCCACTGAGTGGTCCATCCATCAAATCCATCTCTCTGATTTAGAGACAAGGATGTTGTGTGAGACAGTGTCAAATGCTTTGCACAAGTCCAGGTAGATGATATCTCTTGCTGTTCCCTTATCCACCAACGCTGTAACCCCATTGTAGAAGGCCACCAAATTTCTCAGGCACGATTTGCTCTTAGCAAAGCCATGTTGGCTCTCACCAATCACCTCCTTATTTTCCTCGTGCCTTAGCATAGTTTCCAGGAGAATCTGCTCCATGATCTTGCCAGGCACAGAGGTGAGTCTGACTGGTCTGTAGTTCCCCGGGTCTTCCTTTTTTCCTTTTTTAAAAATGGGGGTCCCCCTTTTCCAGTCAGCAGGAACTTCACCAGACTGCCATGACTTCTCAAATATGATGCACCGGTAGTGGCTTGGCAACTTCATCCGCCAGTTCCCTTAGGACCCATGGTTGCATCTCATCAGGTCCCTTGGACTTGTGCACCTTCAGGTTCCTTAGATGATCTCAAATCTGATCTTCTACAGTGGGCGGTTCTTCATTCTCCCAGTCCCTGCCTTTATATTCTGCGACTTGGGTGGTGTGGCTAGAGCACTTGCCAGCCAAGACTGAGGCAAAGAAGTCATTGAGTACCTCAGCCTTCTCCATATCCCAGGTAATCAGGTCTCCCATTTCCTTCCAGAGAGGACCCACATTTTCCCTAGTCTTCCTTTTATCACTGACATATTTAGAGAAGCTTTTCTTGTTGCCCTTGGCATCCCTGGCCAGATTTAATCCTATTGGGGCTTTAACTTTCCTAACCTGATCCCTGGCTGCTCAGACAATTTCTTTGTATTCCTCCCGGGCTACCTGTCCTTGCTTCCACCCTCTGTAGGCTTCCTTTTTGTTTTTGTGTTTGTCCAGGAGCTCCTTGTTCATCCACACAGGCCTAGCACTTTTGCCTGACTTCCTCTTTGTTGGGGTGCATTGCTTCTGAGCTTGGAGGAGGTGATCCTTGAATATTAACCAGCGTTCTTGGGCCCTTCTTCCCTCCAGGGCTTTATCCCATGTTACTCTACTGAGCAGATCCCTGAAGAGGCCAAAGTCTGCTCTCCTGAAGTCCAGGGTAGCGAGCTTGCTGTGCACCCTCCTCGTATCCCCTGCCTGTCCTTCCTAAAGAGCCTGTACCTTTCACGTGTCCCCGATGCCGATAAGATCATAGCCTTGTAGGCGTGTGCATATCTCTAACTCCTCTTGTTTATTCCCCATGCTTCGTGCATTTGCGTAGAGGTAGTTAAGTTGGGCCCTTCGGCTGGGGCTGCACGGCTAGAAGGCGCGTCCCCTGGGTGGTGGATAGGGGATCCCTCTCTGGAGGGTGCACCGGATAAAATTGAAGAAGGTGCCGCGAACCAACGCAGCCTAAGGGAAGGCCACCCTGACAGAAAAACCGCTGGCCCTCCAAGTCATGGGGGTTGGGCAGGAGGCCAACTACCTCCTCCCGGAGGAAAAAAAAAAAAAAAAAAAAAGTTGCAGAAACAACGAGCATCAACTTTCAAAAAAACCGAAATGGCGGAGATGGAGAAAATCAGTAATGAAGTGAGGAGGAGGAGATGGAACTGGATTGGTCATGTCTTGAGGAAAAAAGCAACAGAAGACTGCACTGTGGCCCTTGGGACTCCAGAGCACGCAGCCGCAGACCGATCGAAGTGGAAGAACGATGTTCGCGCCTTGTGTGCCTCCTGGCACTGAGAGAATTCAGATCAGTTAAGTTGGGCCCCTAATGAAGCCAACTTACTGGCTGGAATTCCTTTGTGCTGCTCTTCAGGTACACTCTTGTTGACCTGTGATCCTTCTCCAGGCTCTGGGCATCTATTCCTGGCACTGGCATCCAACTGGTAGGAGAAGGATGGATTGAGGTTCCTCTCCCCTAGCAACTTTAAAGCCCTCTTCACCAGCTTGGCAAGCCTATGACCAAAGATGCTCTTCCCCTTCTCTGACAGATAGACCCCATCAGCCCGCAGTAGACCACATTTCTCAAAGCGAGTCCTATGGTCTAAGTAGCCGAACCTCTGGCTGTGGCATCAGTCCTGTAAGCATTTGTTGATTTGCCAGATTTGACTGGCCCTTTCAAGCCCCTTCCCTTTGACTGGGAGGATAGATGAAAAACCTACCTGCGCTCCAGAGTCCCTTCCTGCCACTCCCAGGGCTCTGTAAGCATTCTTGATACTCCTCTGGTGCCCACGTGAAACAACAGCAGTGGATAATAGTCAGTGGACTGTATGAGGCTTGGTAGCCTCTCGGTGACATGCCTGATACGAGCCCCCGGTAGGCAGCACACCACTCTAGAGAGTGCATCAGGTTGGCAAATGGGCGTCTCCGTATCTCTCAGAAGAGAGTTGCCTGCTACTGTCACCCATCGCCTTTTCTTAGTTGCGCTGGTTGTTACACAGGGAGCAGATCGGGCTGCCTTACTCAGCTCCAGCGGCTCTCCTGATGTGTCAGGTCCTTCCTCTTCAGTCTGCAGAGTGGTGAAGTGGTTCTGCAAGAGCACCTCAGCCTTCGGGGGAAGTCTCTTCCTCCCGCTGGTCCTTGCTGTTGCAAGCTTCCATTCTTCTGCATTATTGGTCCCCCTCCCTTCTCTGTGTGCCAGTGGGGGAGTTTTGGGCTGTTTCACCATGGGTCCACTGCAGACTGCGCTTGGAACCAGCTATCTAACTCCTTCTCGGCCTCCCTGGTGTTACGCAGCCTTCCGACAGCTCAGCCCCCTGCTGCAGGAGGTCCTCCACCTGGGCACACCTTCTGCAGGCAGCTCCGCCGCCTGTCCCTGCCCCGGGAGAAAGGCCTGGGCGCTTCCTGCGGTCTGAGGTCTGCGCTGCGGCCTCTCTTCTGAGGTTCACTATTAACTGGACAAAAAGTAACAGCCTTAAATAACAGCACAGGATAGGCTGGTTTAGACATCAGGAAAACCTCAAATAGCAAGAATGTTCTGAATGTAAAATTCCTGTGTGATATCTCTCAGAGGAGTTTTGTAGTGCTTAATATAAAGATTACAGAAATAGCAAAGCAAAGGGATTTTCAGCAACAGGAAATGCCATTTTCCCCCCTTTGAATCTCTCTCCCTTCGTTTTCCTCTTGATTAGTCTCAGCTAAACATATGAACACGCAGTGTGTGAAATTAAGTTAAACATACTTATCCGTGTATACTAGCAACACGAGAATGTGGTTCTCTGCAAGCATCTACCCACATGTCTTTGCTGTTCTTTGGATCATGTTCTAAGTGTCCTGGAGATTATAACAGAGAATGTGAAACTCGTTGATTAGTGCTCTTTAAAAAAAAAGTTATGAATATGATGGTTTTCCTGTTATTTTCACCTGTTACGATGCCTTAACACAGCCACTACTGAAGTGACTGCCATGCGGAGTAGAAATAATCATACAGCTTTAACTCCCTAGCTTGGCCATCAGCAGCAATAGAGCTGAGATACGCTGAGCTACAAGCTCTAGCCTACCCTGCAGTAAAGAAATTTTCTAAAAGAAAAATTAAGAGGTGCCATCTTGTGGATGATGAAAAAAATACAACTAAGTAACAAATAGGCAGTATCTCACTTTTAATATAGTAAATATACAGTAACTTTGAATTACAAGATCACTTTCCAATGAAATTACTAGCAAAAATATCCACGAAAAGTCCAAATAAATAAGAACACATGATTACCAACATCAAAAGCTGGGCTGCAAATTCTCAGTTAATCAAGTTCCAGTCTTTCCAGATAAGAGTGGTCTGTTTAACGCCGACTAATGCCAATGGGAGCAACAAAGGCTCAATACCTTTAAAATAGGGCAAAAAATAGTACATTATAGGCAATTTCACACTGTAGAAATTTCAACTATAATATGAGCTCCAAAAAAGGTATCACATACTGACTCGAAAAACTGTCAAAATACTCTCAAACTTTTAACAAGATCCTTTAAATAGCAAATACAAGATAGAAGTTACCTCAAACAATAAATGAAACACAGAAAGGACACGAGCAATAATGGGATTGCGGCGTAATTAAGCAGTCTGGAGTCAAACAAGACAGTTTAGACCAAAGAAATAAGCAAAACCGTCCCCTGCAGCACTATACCCCTCTGCCGTCATCTCGGGCACGGGCCAGCAGCAGAAAGCAGAGGGGCGCTGGCAGCACCCAGGCGGCAGGGCTGGGCGCTCCGCTCCGCATCCCGGGAGAGGGGCATCAGTGGGAGACGAGAGCTCCCTACTTCTGGCAACCCATTTGCTCTAAACTCAACTTTCTCTGAACGAATACTGCTGAGCCTTTTTGCCTCTGTGAGAAGCACTGTCAATCACCCCACGACCCCAGATTTGTACCAGCAAATGTAATCTCTCAGTTGGAAAAAAAAAAAATACAGTTCACCTTATCAGCCTTAACAAGTGGCCACCCCATGATTTAGGAGGTAGGGCTTGATTTGAGTCTTCCTTGCAAAGCTCTTCCACTTGAGGAAGAGGCGAAGCCCCTCTTCCCGGAACGGTATGCATTGCTCACACAATGAAAACCCCTCTTTGGAGCATAAATTCTGAGTAACTGCAGAAGCTCGACACCCGTACTGCTAAGAGACCGAGAACCTGGATTGTGCAGAAACTTCGGAACTGCTGTATACAACTGAAAGCTACCACAAGGTGTGAGGGGGTGTGGGGAGGTAAAACCTTAACTGACCACAGTATTTCACTGCAGAGATGCAAGTAATGGAGAAAAAAGAAACATGTCAAGAGAAAAACAGTATTGTGTTAAAATTCTTCATGTTACGCATTAAAAATACCATTTAGCATTGCTAAGGAAAACAGTTTATATATATTGGAGTAAGATTCTGTTTCTTCACATCTTTGTGACAGGGTAATTTCATGGAAAACAACAGAGTTCTTCAAAGTTTATACTAGTATAACTGAAGCAGAATCTGGCTATTTATTTAAAATGCAACCTGAGCATATTTGTTCTGCAGGTAGTACTGCAGAACATTAAACCTTTAAATTATCTAGAAAAAAAATAAATCCCTCTGTTTAAAAATCTCACATCACAGTAAGCTTGTTCTTCAAGAAGCATCGTCAATGCGAGGCTTAGACACACATATGATCATATTGCTAAACATAGTGAAAAAAATATAAATAGCTACACAAACACTGTGCTGTGGAAGTATTTTAATTCCAAACTGAATATATTTGATGGAATAAACTTTTCTGTTATATTCAGAAGTGCTTCTAAAGACAATATCCATCAAGACAAAATGAAGGTAACATAAACCATAGTCCTCTTCGTAAAAGGAGCTCTTTTTATCTATAGGCCCAGAGCATAGTCAAGTTAAAATGGAAGCGAAAGTGCTGCAGGATAAAATCCAGCCCTTGCAGGTCTGCTCACGCTAAAAGCTGTTTGTCGAGGCAAACACAGAATTTCTAGCTCTGTACGTGAACAAAGAAGACTGTATGAGAAGTATCAAATCAATGAACAAAAATTAAACTTGTGTGATTATCATGTGAGACAAACTTACTTGGCCAGATCACAGCCAGGACTTAATGATGAACAAGTACTCAGACTTAGTTTAAGTGGCATCACCATCTCCACCTGCTCAACTTTTTAATCTCCAACAACAGACTGACGTCCATCAGATCTCATGCACTACATTAAAACAAAACTTTCCTAGGTCTGTGAGAAAAAACTTTTCTCAGTGCCAATCACCTTTGCTCTGGTCAAAGCTGACAGAAACACTATTTATTTATTCTTTAAGAAGTGATCATGCAAAATGTGCCTGTAGCTACATGCCCTCCTTATAGCCTAGGAAAGCATCAATATAGAGTAACATTTCAGAGGAAAATTTAGCGTACACTAATATTCAGTGCTATAATAACATGCTAAATTAATTACTGCATCTAACAGAATTTGTTTAAAAAACCTGCTATTCTGATTATTGACTTGATCCTGCTCACCTTGCTTTTTGGTGCTTATAATAGTGTGCTAAAACAGTGTACTAAAATCGTGCACTAAAGTAGTGCTTATTGGCAAGAGCAGTCCTACTACCTTTCACTACTGTAAATGTGAATCAGGAAAACTTGACTAATGAGGGCTTCCAGAATTTGGCCAGAGCTTGAAATTCTAGCACTGGATGCAAGAACCTTTCACCTAAACAAAGCTGAAATGCATGATGAGTCTGGAACAAAACAAAAGGATGAAATAGCAACAATAGAATGTGCTGGTCCTCTGCAATTGCTGGTGTTGAATGCCATCCTCTTAAGTTTCACCACACCTCTGACACAGCCAATTTATTTGATCTTTGAGCATGTCAGATTAAGTTTCACTTTAATTGCATAGAGCTGAATGTACATGCAACTACAATTCATTTTAACTGTAACTTCACAGATACTGAATATGGAAATGTAATACTGTATATTATATTTGTTTCCTTTATCAATCTAAAATTTCACATTTGGTCTCCAGTAGACTAGGAAAAAAACACTAAAAATATTTCTTAGACTATTCCTGAGCAATGTTTTCATGTACTGTAAAATACCCTAGTTTATTACTACATTTATTAATATTCTCACATTTTAAACTACATATAAATCCATGCTTTGAAATTTTACAAAGCTGAAGATCTCGTAGGCACAATGAAAGAATAGAAACAGCTAAGCATCTTAAAACCAAGATGAGACCAACAAGAGAAGTGCAATTTAACTATATACATAATGTACTCCTTAGTATTTGCTACTTATTCGTTTTCTATCACAATGTAAAGGATCCACTTGTAAAATCTGGTCCATCAGACCTCGGCTCACTTCTTATAAAGAGTTCCCTGTGACTGGTGGCTGAGGATGAAGTTAAGGCTGCTCAGTATTTCATCTTAAAATGAAAGTACAAAGCATCCTCTAGAATTTCATCTTTAACAAGATCGTGTCCCCAGCTGCTGTGATTGATTTGAAATTGTAACAGATGAACTGACACTTGAATACTCCCTGAACTATCCTTCATATTCTCTTCTATCTCGCCGACACAAGAGAAAACAGAGGGTCTGAGGACAAGACCCGATCCTGGTTGTACAATTCCTTTCTGTAGGGTATTTCCCCACGTCACTTCACTAAACCTTAAAACAAGAAGTCAAGCTAACTGAAGTAGACTGGACCATGGGATAAATAATAATAATCTCGGGTGACTGAAAATAGGTATCTTTTGTATCAAAATATATCTTTACTTGAACTTAAAATAGCTTTTAATTTCATCCCCTAAGAGTCTATTTTTTATGTTTTGAGAGGCTACCAGTTCTGCAAATTAGGCCACAGAGTCTCTGGTAATACCCTCATTTTGCATTAGTCATATATATCCATGTGCAATTTGAAATTTGGTCATTTCCTCTAAATGACAAAAAGCATCAAGGATTACAAAATGAACTTCAAGGAAAGCTGTCTGTAAACACAGTGAAGATTTCTGGGTATAAAAATATGCATTCCATTTTCTTAATCTGTCACCATTGAACCTGTCTGCTCCCTAACGATGTTTTGCCTTAAAAAGAATCCTTTCTGCATTAAAATATTTCAGAACATTATCTCCATTCTTCTTCTTATCAAAAAAAATACCTAATTCATTAAAAAAATCCAATTCATCATCTTCTGTGAAGAATTAGTTTGACTTTGCATAGATAAGCATGCTCCATTATTTAACAAGAACAGTTGAGCCCTTTTCCATCTGAAAACACCACCATCCAACCTGTCTCACAAAACAGCACACCTGCTCAAGAAAAAGAGCGTGGATCCTGTTCTCTCAAATACACCAAGGTAAGCATCAACACCGCAGACTTCAATGGACTTCAACTGGTGCAATAGGAGGGCATGTTGTAATCATATATTTCTCTGAACTTTCATACTCTGCTATTGTTATCTTCATTGAGCAATTGTAAATATTTTTGAGGAAAGACCAATGGAAGACACTTGCCTTCAGGGAAAAGATTTCCTGCTGGCCTTGCTGGCTTAAGATCAAATGTATTGAAATGAACAGTGCTGACTTAGAACCATGCATCAAGAACATATTTTCTCAGGATTTTCCTCTGAGGAAAACATGACCCTTCTGCATTGGCCAAATGCTTTCTAGCAGTCAAGAAGCATCAACATTTACTAACGAATTTTTCTTCATTTAAATTTGCGTGGTGTTTGCTTCGTGCCATTTGTTTTTATTTTCCTGTCCCCTGCTGGTTTTTTAGAAGGAACATAATTGTTAGCATTGCCATTTTTCTTTGCATTTGTACATGCGTATGTTTTTAAGCCTTTGATGGGAGCAGCTGAACCATGGAATACTGGGGTTTGCTTAGGTGGTCTGATATTACCAACACTTTGAATTTTAGAACTGTTCTCAGAGGGCTGCATATTGAGGAGCTGTTGCTTTGCAGTTGGTTTTTTTTTCAGTTCACTCCTTACTTCACCAGCTTGCCTCTGAGAAGACACTGCACATCCCATTCTCTCAGAAAATTTCAAGTGACCTGGGTGAGAATGTAGCTGGCGACTTTCTTCACAGTATGAGTCTCCCCTGTGACCCGAACAGCTTCTGGGCAGCTTTGTAACACTTTCCTGGGGAACTGCTTGCTTGTTAGGCAAAGGGCTGAGCAACGCTTTGCCTTTGCCAGGGCTTTTTAGGGTACGGATGGAGCCGGGAGCAGTCTGTGGTCTGGCTTTGGCTGCCTTTCCTTTCTCATTCTGTACAGTCTGCATTTGCAGCCATTCCAGCTGCACAAGGCGATCAATGTATTTCTCAAGAAATCCTGTTGGCTTTGGTCGAAATTCAGTTTTACCCTCTACATTAACAAAGATGGCCAGTTGCTTCAAGTCCCATGAGTTGAAAGGGGGTGGGAGGAAGTCTGGGTAGTAATATTCTGCTTCTTTAAAACCCGCATCAGGGACATGTTCCAAACAAACTGGATCAATTTCTTCAGCTCTGAGAATGAGTTCTGGTGGTGTGCAGGGAGATGGGGGAATGGGAATCCTTTCTGAATCAGAGAGATCACTGGCACTATCGTCTTCAGCATCTTCTTTAATAATTTGTACTGATTCAAAATCAAGAAACATTTCATCTACAGATGCTTCTTGCCATTTAGAAGAACATGGACCAGCTTCAGCAACATGTTCTTCATGATTCTTTTCCAGCTGTTCTTTTTTACTGCCATAAAAATGTTGCATCGGGACATCTTTAACCCTACAGAAGCTACCTTGTGTGCTGCCCTTTCTGCTAGGAGGGATCCCATGCAGAAAAGATTCATTTTGCCTTCTTTCTGGGAGACTCATCTTTGGTCCTTGTACTCTGTGCAGTGATGTGCAAACACTCGTGATCCTAAATAAAAAGAAAGATCACATCCTGTTAGAATGATTCATGTCTTTGGAACAACAATTTACAAGGGTCTTGCTACCTCCTTCAAGGACACGGATCTACACAAATGAAGCTAAAATTGGCATGGAAACTTAGTAATGAGGTAAAATTAATACCTGCTGGCAGAGATAACGCTGCCTACTACCGATATTTTTTGGTTTATTTTATTCTGATCTTGCCTGAGAACTCACTAAGTAAGTGTCCATATTGATAACTTAAATTTGTTGCCCTCATAAATGCTGAATTCTGGGACCAGTTAAGCCAAAGACAAAACAGAGAAACCATGATTTCATCACAAGCATTTTATATACCAGTCTGAAATGTCTACAAATTAAATAGACAATCTTAACATAAAATTACCTTTTAGACTGAGTATTGTCATCCACCTGGTTTCTTCCTTTCTTAAAAATACTTGGTTGGTCACCATCTTGAGTGTCATAGGAAATCTGAATAGATATGAAAGTATGTGATGTTATTAAGAAAGCTGACATAAACTAAGTACCCTTTTTCTGTAAACAAACAAACAAACAAGAAAGGAATTATTTACCTTTTCAATGGTGCTTGATACATTTTTGCCTAATCTTCCAGAAGAAGATTTCACATGAGGAATTGGTTTATTTAGTCCTTTGGTGCTTTGATGGCTTTTTCCATTACTGTAACTAGCAAGGATTAAACAGAATAGCACATGTAAATAGCAACGATCATCAGAACAGAAATACAATAAAAGTTTAGAGTGCAATTCAGTTTAAAAAAGAGAGAGAGTTGATTGCAACTATTCTTAAAGTTCATCAGAACTATGCCGTGGTCACTTTTTATTTTTTATACTATTAATGCACTACTATATTTTTAATACTACTAATGCAAAAGGGAATAATCCAATCAATCAGATGATATAATAATAGAACTTAGCCCTTATATAGAATTCTCTGTCAGAGGATCCCAAAGTTACTTTGGGGATAATAAATAGTAAATATTAGAGACTACAGCTTTAACTACTAATTTCTATAGTACCTGGTACATAGTCCTACTGCAATTTAACAAAATTAATTATGAAGTACAATATGAAGGCCACTGCAAGGCAAATCTTGCTTGCCTTTCTCATTTGCATACTCTCAACAAAATTTTAAGGATTACTCCTGTAAAGTTAAGGAGTGGAAGTGGGCAGGGAGCATACAATCTATTTTGATATTAACACAAACTATTTCATTGCAAAGCACAAACGAAATTCACCATTTCATGTTATACTGGGGTCATGGAAATATTAGTAGGAGAAAAACTCATATGCAAGCAATAGGAATGGCATTACTGATCTGGACAGCTTAAAACTAAAATATGTATTTCCTCAATTGAATCAGATACATTTCTGTGTAGGCACACAGAATCATTACATCAGTGTATCCTGTAAGAATCAGAAAACAGTGCTTGTTCTACAAACAAGAAATGTTACTAATTTTACAAAGGAAAGCTTTAAAATGTCATTTTTAGAACAGGAATAAGCAAACTGTGCCCTCCCGGTCTAATCTAGTTTGACTGCAGTTCAGTTAATTTGTCAAGCTGTACATCTTGTTCACAGTTTTTATGTCAGTATAGTCAGATTTTGTTTCAAACAACATGATTTCACCAATTCAAGAGCTTATAAAAGAATGCAAATAAGTCTTGTGCCTCCAGCATTGATGCAGTCACCTCTGCCACTTTGTGACCTGCATGATCACACTGCACAGTCGTTTCTCTTGCTGTGGATCAGAGGAGAGGATGACAATCTGCACAGTACAGCCATGCACTTATTAACTAATCTACAGTATTTAGAGATTTCTGTAACTAGAAAGAGAGAAAATAATTTCCTTACTTTACCATTCCTTTGTGGTGTTCATTGATTTGGCTTTCCCTTTTCTGTGTCTCTCTGTGCAGTAATAAGGGATATTCTTGAATGCCTGGTCCCATTATTACTCTTTTTAAAGGGTATCTGCACCTTTATTTTTACATAATCTTCAAACGACTCCAGTCTTTTGGGTTCGTAAGACACAGCGTATCAAATGCAAACATCACCACCTCCTAGAGATGCAGTAAACAAACACCATGCGATTCCTCCCAGCGTGATTTATTTTTAAAGCAGTAAGATAAACATAATCAGCTACCAAACAGTACTGGCAAACACCGTCCCCTCCCCCAGCACTCGCTTAATGGGAACCAGCATCATTCGCCTTACTATTGCCGATCCATGCCGAGCTGTCATCGCCCCGGGTACGGAGAGGAGAGCCGAGCAGCGAGGGCAGCCGTGCTGCCCCGTCCCGGGGGCACAGGTTGGCCACTAAAGCTGCCGAGCACAGCGGGCCAAAGCTGCCAGGGCAGAGAGCCGCAGGCTTTGCTGTGGGAAGCCCTGCTGCTGCTGCAGGCAGCCGGCACAGCCTGTCAGCCAGCCCCGGCTACCACATCAGTACCGCGGGAGGCTGGCCCAGCCGCCCTGCAAACCACCAGGCCCGTGCCATGTGGTTTACAACCCCGTCCCTGCAAGGTTGGTGGTAAAATACAGGAGAACACCTGAGGGTACAGCAGCGTCAGAAGAGCTACTTTTCATTGTGTAACGTGCTCATCGTCATTTTGTTCCTCCTGCGCAGGATTGCATGTATTGACTGGAGCCAAGTATCACAGTCAAATGGTGGTGGGCGTTTCTGCTCTTAATTTAACAAGAACAGATGATCAACCACCTGCGTTCTGTGCGTGTTGAGTTGTCCTTTTTGTGTCAGAAAATGCACTCTTCCTATATTCATATATGCAAATTTTGTATCAACTACTTCATTTTTTTCTTCTTCCAAAACAAATCTCTCGGTATTCATAAGTTCCTGCTAAAAATACTCAGAGCAGAATTTGTTGCATTCCTTTATTTTCCAGAAACTGCGTTCCCATACCAGGGTGCAGAGATACGATTGGCAAAAAGTGACAGATGACTAGCACCACCTCTCTTCACTCACCTTTACTTTTGTTGCAGTGCCATTTATCTATTTCTGTTCGTATTCATAGCTGTATCTCTGTATCTGTATCTATTTTCCTTTCATCCTGTCCTATTTCTTGAACGCCCCCCCCACCTCCCTGGCCGGGCGGGCGCGCAGGGCAGGATGCCGGATCGGGACCCTCGGGTTCCAGACCACCACACTGGCGCCCGCCGGCGGGGCAGCTGGCCTCCTCCAGAGAGCCAGTGTCATGCGATAGCGGCTGCGGGCCGGTGTCGCGACTCCGAGCCCGCGATGGCCGGCCCCGCTCCGCTCCCTCCCGGGATGCACCAGCGATTCCCGCTGGTAACGGCCACCGCGCTCCGTAACGACGGCGGCCGGAGGGCCGCCCGGTAACCACCGCATTTTCTGCCTTTCCTCCCCCGGCCCCTCGCCGCCGCCCGCCGGCCCCGCCGCCCCCGCCCCTCGTACCTGCCTCGGCTCGGCCGCCGGCAGCGGGGGGGGGCGGGCGGCCTCGGGCGGGCGCTGCGCAGGCGCGGGAGGGCGCGGCTCGGCGCGTGCGCGCTCGGTGAGGGAGGGCGCGCGGCGGCTGCCGCTGCCGCGGGGCGGAGGGGGGACGGGCCCGGCCTCGCCCTGCCTTGCCGCGGGGCGGAGGGGGGACGGGCCGCGCAGCCGATGTGGGCCGCGGAGCCCCCAGACGCGGGTCCCTCCCCCTCCGGCCACGGTACCGAGCCTGCCTGCGCAGCCCCGCCCGACAGCCTCCGCCGCGACAGCCCCCGCGCTCCCTCCAGCCTCTGCAGCAGCCCCGGGCTCGGCTCCGGCTCCCTCCCGCCCGACAGCCTGCAAGCCTTCCCCAGCCTCGGCAGCCCTCGCGAGTCGCCCAGCGTCCAGTGTGACAGCCTGGAGTGTCCCTGCTGCTGCTGCTGCTGCGGGAGCGCGGGGTCGGCCGGCGCCTGCGAGGACAGCCTGCAGGCCCCTCGCACCGCCTGTGGCGGCCGAGGGGGCTTCGGGGCGCACCGCGGCAACCCCCGGGCATCCAGGGACCTCTCGGACAGCCTGGAGTCCTTCCAGCACGACAGCCTCCAGTCACTCTCCAGCCTGTGTGAGAGCTTCATGTCTGCCAGCATCAAGGGCGATAGCCTCGAATCCCTTTCCAGCCTGAGCAACGGGTCCAGCGGCCAGCACAGCGGCCTCGAGTTTACCAGCCAGTGAGACTGCCTTCATCTCCCCATACACTGCACTAGCCTCTGGTTCACTTCCAGCTACTGCGAGAGCTTCACGGTTCCTGCCCTTTGCTCAGCAGGCTACGTTGTTCCAGCTGATTTTTACTGCATCTGGTGCAATAACGTCAAATACTGTCTGTGGCTGCCGTTCCCAAGTTACGTGCTTCAGAGAGGCAGTGCTCATTATTACCTGCAGTGCTAACGCTTATTTTTTGTCACCGGTTAAGAATGGAGGTACGTGGTCCTCGGAGGAATCCCAGCTACCTCTCCGATCTCTATCAGAACATGTTACGGGCTGAAGAAGCACTGGGACGAGGGCAGCAGCAGCCCCCAGCAGTCTGTACAAATAGCAGCATGACTCTTCGGAGCAGTACCCCAGCCAAGAGGGGCCCCCAGCCAAATACGCTTCAGAGCAGCACTTCCTCCAGCTGTGACCCGGCGTTACGGCCTATCATACGCCGCCGAGCGAGGTCTTTGCCTACATCGCCTGAAAGAAGGAAGCGGGCAGCAGTGCAGTGTCAAGTTCCTGGATGCCAGAGTCGTACGAACCGGGTGAGATTTGCTGATGCTTTGGGCTTGGAGCTCACTGAAGTGAAAGTCTTCCAGACTGGGGAGGATCCATCGATCCCCTTGCATGTCCTTTCCAGGCTCTCCATAAACTCAGACCTCTGGTACAGCAGCTCGGACTTGGAGTTTACCATGCAGTGCTTGGTCCCTGACTTCCAGCAGCCTGCAGACTGTATGGATTTCTCCTCCCGACTTCAGGAGCAGCAGGTGTGTCTTGAGCGAGTGACCAGCTCAGATCTGGGGCTCAGTGGCACCATCCAGGTTCGCAATGTTGCTTTTGAGAAGCAGGTATCTGTGCGATACACCTTCAACCAGTGGAAAAGCCTCCATGAAGTGTGTGCTCATTGGCACCGTAGCATCCCTGAGAAAAACGGCCAGGATCAGGTTGATGTTTTCACTTTCTTTCTCCCTGTGCCTCCTTTCCTCCTTCAGCTGTGCTCTGTAGTCCAGTTTGCAGCAAGGTACCAAGTCAATGGCCAGGAGTATTGGGATAACAACAGAGGTGAAAACTACAGTCTTACCTGCCGGACTCACCCCCTTAAGATGCCTAGAGAATGTGAGGAGAGCTGGATCCACTTCATCTGAATGAAGAAAGTGGATGCAGAGCAGCTTGTCAGTAGTCTCGGTGGCACTCTCTTCCTTGGCATGGCTCCTATGGCAACAGTCTCCTTTTTGAAACCCGCCAAACCTGGCGAAGTGTTCCAGGGCAGGGAAGTAGCCAATGATCTGTACAAACTGTTCTAAACCTCTCAGAAAAAAGGGCCAAAATGTGTATTGAGTTACAGCCGTTGAAAGCCCGAATGATTTCTTGTGGTGTATGAATCGGTGCAGAATGGTTCCAAGGGATGATGTCAGACTATCAGAGAGCAAAACAAGACACTTCATGTTGCTAGTAATATTCTGGGTTACATAGAATATTTGTAACTGATCTATTTTACCATTTTGTACTGTCTATTTTCTAAACGGGCAGTGTGGCTTTACTGGTTTTGTTTCTAACTGTCTCACCAAGTCTGGGCACTGTTCCATTTATGCATAATTTGGATGGCAGACACTCTAGGGAAGTGCTTGTGTTTTTATATATATATTATTAAGACTCTAACCATGTTAAATATTTCCATTAATATTTGGGTTGGAAAGTCATTATTATGAGCAAAACATACATGAAAACATCCCATCAGCCCCTCTGTTTCCCTTAAGAAAAGGCACCATTTATTTTTTTTTTTTAAATCGCTAGTGTTTGCTGTAGGCAGCAGGAATGATTGTTACCAAAGTTTGTGTAAGGCCGATCCTGGGAAGTTCTCATCTTTGTCAGGTGATGCACAAGTAAGCTTTTTCTCTAGGTGGTGGTACAGGAATTGTCCTTTCCTTGTGCACCTGTTTTTACTAAGGGCAAGTAGAGCAATTTTGCACTTGTGTTGCGATTACAGTTGGAGATCTCAAAGCACTATATGAATGCTAATGATCTTACACTGTTACCTGAAACAGGTAAATTTATAAGTCAAGAAATGGATATGAGCAAGATATAGATATAGATATAGACATAGATATAGATATATTTTAAAAAAGACAATACAGGGAGCTGGTTACAGAGCCATGGAGTAGTACACTAGAATCCTGAATCCTGGCTATGTGTTCCCCAGCATCCCGGTACTACTGCAGTAGTACCTGTGAATTCTTTAATCAACTACTTCTCATTATAAACCAGTTGAACTCCAAGACTGCGTCCTTTGCAACAGAAAGCGGGAACTTCAAAGCAAAACGATGGTTTTACCGGTAAACTGATACGTACATGGACCCATAAACAGAATCACTTCTGCAGCAGGGAGAGCACAGTAACAGTTACACAGAGTCTTCCCATGCCTCTTGCTCTGCTGCTTTCATTCTGTGGTTTTAGTGTGGTTTAAGATTAGCAACAGGCTTAAATCTAGTAAGTAAAAGATTGTCCATGATTTTTTTTATACATATTCATCACTGCATGCAAGGTTTAGCTTTATACGTGCAGCATAAATTTTCAAAACTGGCTGCCTGGATATATTCAAGAGCTGCTTTTTAGAAGGATTATACTATGAAAATCGGGCCACTTATTCAGGCATCTTATTTTGGATTGCTGCTTATTCATCAAAATCACAAGTTGTTTTTAAAATCACAGTTGTAAGCAACCCACAGCCAAGTATATATTAGTCCAGAAAGTGCTGAGTAATTCTGGAAGCGTGGAAACCCCAAGAAAATTAATGTGTCTGGCAACTCAATGTTACTACTTGGTTGTGATACCCACTCAGCAAAGCCAGGATTTCAAGTGAAGAAGCTGCCTGGTTCCATTAGTCTTTGGCTTTCAAAGGAACCGAAGTCACGAATGATGATTCTATGAGCGGCTGAGCACCTCTTGCAGAGTACTGAGAAAACTCAGTCCTATTTGAAACCATTGAGAGTTGACTGTGTTATCTGCTTTAACGTTGTACTGGAGCACTGTGAGGTTGAACATTTAAGTTGAAATTGTTTTGAAGGAGTAGGTGAGGCTGAGGTGCAGTCGCCAGCTACGGAGAGGAAAGAGCGCTGCCTGCTTTCAATCCACCTGTGTTGTTTTCTGTATCTGGGTTAGAGGAGTGACGATTGCCAGTCTGGCAGCAACTCTTGTCTCCTAGAAAAATCAGTGCAGGGAACTGGAAGCGTAGGCTTCCTCGTATGGCACAAAAAATGAGAGCTCTGTAAGAAGGGGCGCTATCTAATCGTAAGGTTTTTTTGCCTCCTATGGTGGGCTTCATATGACTAAATAACGTATGATGATATAGGACATAACATATTTGAACTGGTCAACCTGTGCTCTTCATAGTCAATGGAGATGTTTTCGCTATAGTTAGCAGACTACCTGTGGTGTGACAAACTGTGTCACTCTGCTGAGTGCAGAGAGAACGCTGCGGGACTGGTTCTGCCATACTGAAATTCTCAGCATTAGTGCAGATTGTGCCAAATTATGCCAGAGTCTAGCTGTCGAGTTAGACGAGCTGAAACACGCCTTCAGTGACTGCAGAAGAATCTTTCTTGGCATGAATTGAAATTGCATACCCTTACTTTGGTGAAACTTGCTCACTTAAGGAATTCCATTAAAGTTTATCCGCTATTGTTAAAGTCCATAGAAGTGGCATTTTATGTACTTGTCAGTGAAGTAAGAAGAAAATGAACACACGCATGCACAGAAGCACTTGTGCTGAATAAAAGGCACTGTTTTAAAGTATTGTTCCCCCCTCCTTCCCCCTCCCAAATTACTGTATTTCTTCCATCAGCAAACCCACTGAATCGCCTCTTAGCACACCATTAAAAATCACTCTCTTATGAGACTGGTATTTGACACCAGTTTACAGTGGACGTTGCTGGAGCCCAATGCAACACTTGGCTTACTGGCCATCTTCTGGGAGAGACTCATGTGCTAGCAAATGTCAAATCTGAGTGTTATCGCAGGCAGGGACAGATTATGTAAAGCTGAGGCTGTCAGCGTAAAGGTTAATGCCGTGTATACTGCGGTGTCAGAGAGGTGAGAAATGAATGTCTCAGCAGTGTGAGTTTGGCTTGTATTGTCTTCCTTCCGCAGCCTCTCAGGGTATTTGCGTGTGCAAAATCTTCAATGCTAAAGCACTGTTCCAAGTTTGCCTTTTCTCTCTTTGCTTGTCTTGCACTGCTGGAGAAGAATTGACAGTAGCTGTTACTAAACCAGTTGTCTGGCATTGCTGACTGCGGTTGAGCAGGGCTACCTTGTAGCAGAACTGAGAGTATCTGGGGATTAAGCTGTCAAATGGTCACACACGACTACTGGCGCCTGTCACGGGAAAGATGAAACTTGCAGGTATGTTTTCCTGTCACATTCAGTAGTGAACATCAAACAAACAAAGGATTCTAGTTGACAAAAAAGGGATTAAGCCATTAAGTAGTGGTGACACGCACCTGTCGTGAAGGTAAACTTACACCCACCTTTGTAAATTCTCAGGACGACTGCTTGCACTGTGTTCAAATTGAGCACTTCCCTTTTAATGAGGATTTTCTAAAAGTGAATTCTTCACAAGGGTTATTGCCATATAATGCACTTTTTAAAACCTGTATTTATTATAGTCATACAATAAATTAATGTCTAGCAGTCCACAGTTTCAAGGTTCTTCCAAGCATGTTTTTTAAAGAAACATATGGAATCCATGTAAATGAAAAGGGATCGTCTTTCCTGATTAAACGTCTTGTCCAGAACAAAGTACATTACACAGTCTATCAATAAAGCACATATGCTAGACAAAAGGTCGTTTTCTTTTAGTGGAGAGCTGTACAGTTGCAAAGTGCTTGATTCATTTTAAAAAACAATAAAAAAAACTATGGCTATTGTAATACAAAAGATTGTAATAAAAGCTTTTCACAATTTTATGTTGGTTTTGTCCTGTTAACAGTTAAGAAAACTCATGAGGCAACTTAGTGCTGAGTTGCCACTTACACAGCAGCACACTCGGGAAAGTAAGGTGGGTTTGAGTTGCTGAAAAACAAACAGCACGTGATAAAAATACAGTGATTAGTCTGTACAGCTGCAAAAATGACCAGGCTGTCACTTCTTATATGGAATTCGCTGTCATTTCACCTCAGAGATCTGTGCATGCAGCATCTGCAGATCTAATGTTGGGAAAAGGCACACTGCCAGCTGATTCTAATACGGTTTCGTGGAAAAGAAGAGAAAGGGGTTGTCTTTTAATAGCGCTTCCCAAAGCTGTGCTAGGCTGTACTTAACTCATTCATTTCAGAGCCTCACAGTTGTGTTATTTTCTTCCATTTGCTCTTTCCGTTTTCATTGCTGCAGTCTCTCCTCTCAAACCATGTTCTTTTCACCCACAGGTTTCGTGAAAATACCCCTACATAGGGTATGTTAAATGAGTGTCCATCTCTACAGCAACTCCGTCTGGAATGCATCTCCGTCAGTGGCAAGCATTTACTTGATACAGTTCAAGAGTTGAATAATCTGTTGCCAGGTTTCTTCTGAAGCAAAATGGAGACATTTAACTAGAAGACATAATTCATAAAGACATACATTACCCCTTTTTAATCAGTGTTAGTAACTTCAGCACTGCATTGTCAAAGTTGCTTGGGGGAAGGATGATTATTGCAAATCACAGTTTAAATACATAGGAATGTCTATATTATGCTAAGTTGTTTAAGAATGTCAATGTCACTTTTTATTAGAGAGTATAGAGATTATGTGTTATAGATATATGCACGTAGATGCATAAAGGGTGGTGCTTTTAGAAAGCATGGTATTATAATATCTTGTCTTTATGACTCTTGTTTTTCCATTTTCCTATACTACTGATCTGATTCAGAACTAGCAGTAACACCTTAATTGTCATAACTTTACTCACTAAAGTAGAGTATTAAGCATCACCTGGAAATAAATATGGTAACCACAGTGTAGACTAACCAGGAGACCAGCAAAGAACAAAGATAGTGGTCTTTGATTTTAACAAATCATTTGAAAACAAGGTGAATTTGTTTTAGCCTCGGGGGTGGGGGTGTGTGGGGATGCGTGTAAGAGTATTTAAGAGAAGGACTGGCTTTTGCTGTGAGCATCCAACCATCAGGTTTATCTTACAGGTGGTTAGTGTTATTTCCAATATAGGTGTTATTTCCAATATAGGTGTTATTTTTACATTTAGTTTCAAAACCATAGTTTCTTTGTATTTATCTTAAAATAAAAATAAATTCCAACTTGTAGTAATAGTAATATGCTAACAGTCAATCGTAACTACAGTACTTAATTTAGTGTATTGTCAGTGCTCAATATAATGTTATATGTACTTTACAGCATTGCCTGGTAAAGACACAGAACGGCAAGTCAAAATGATTAGTCATTTGTCAACATGAGTCTAATGTTAGTACTGACTTCTTTCCTGATTTGGCTTTCTCCTTATGATCTCAGATCTGCAACTATTTCAGCTGACATTTGATATTAAAACTGTTGGCATCGATGCTTCTGACCCATCTCAGTTCTACATACAACGGCAGCTGTGCCGAAGATTGATTATATCGACCAGTACAATGTTTTCCAGTACCTGTAACGAAGGTAAATATTTCTGCTACTGTAGTGAAGAAAGGGTCCCTGCATATAGTGCTACCCTACCCTAAAGACAGTTTTGCTTCCATTTCCTCTGACATTGTTAAGTGTAGTTGCCATATCTGTGGCCCAAATAGTTTCACTGCTTGTTCCAGACTGTTTAATGCATAACTTGATGAAAATTCTGTTTTCTGTTGACCTCCCTTCTGCTAAACCAAGCAAAATAGACATTAGAGAATGAGAAATGAACATACAGTAGTCTCCCAGTCACGCCAGTACACTTAGTGCCGGCGGGAAAGTGTATGATCCGCTTCTCCCGTACTTTATGGCTCGCTTTTCTTTTGCCGTAGAATGAGTAAGGCTGTTTTCTTTACAAAATCTGAAAATCTGTGGATAGTCTAAGCCTGTGTGTATGTTAATGTGACTGGTAAGGGAAAGCATCAAATGCAAATTAGCTTTTATTACTTCTGCTTCGTATGATGAAAATAATAGAATTCAGTTTTTATACAAAACTTCTGATGCTTCAAGTACCTCATGCAAAGTTTTGTCCCTAGTAGGCTTCTCAGTAAAGCTGTACTTCTACAGATCTGCTTCAGATCACCCACTGCCTTCTAATAAAGTATCCCGACAGCGAACGTGACAGCAGTTAATCCCTTTAGCCAAACATGCCTCCTGCAAAATGCTCAGCACTGCTCAGTCCTATGGGATCAACTCCTCAGTGGACATACTCCAGTTCTCATACTTGGCATTTTCTTGAATTACACTGACATCTGGTGGTATTTAAAGTACTTTCTGTACAGTTTTTTTGCCTTTTATAGTATTGATTTATTTTCTTTCTTATTTTAGAAAGTCAGTGGTGTTATTTTATTTACAATTGCTGCAGGTTTATCTGCTGTGAAAGGCGATTCTTCTCCCAGATGCTCCGCTATCGCTGCTTATTCTAGGTGCGCATGGAGAGGCTTCCTGATACTGCGCCGGAGTATGAGAGATTCACGCTAGATATTATCACCTGTATTTGTGATACAGGTGATAGATATACCAGTATCACACCCGTACAGGTAACCCCCACTTAGGAACGGCTGGATCTCATTAAACACCTCACCCAGTTCCCTCTGTATAATAGAGACCACAAATGTCAGTAGAAGCCCTTTATCAACAGGCCTGTAGCTGAGTTTCTGTATCTGTTCTACCTACTCAGGCACTTGATGGTAGTGAAAATGTTTCTGAATAGAGCATACAAATGAATTACATTGGCTTAGCAAACTCACGCCCAGTAACTCGTCTACACTATGCACTGAACTTAGTGTTCTAAATACCGGGTAATGATGACAATTTGAAATATAAAACAAGTAGAACAGCGGAGGTCCCGTGTAAGCAGGCGCAGCCCCTTCACAACACGACTAGGTGTTGCACGTTAGTAAACCCACCCCACGGGCCTCTCCTTGCCCCTTGCAGGCGGTGGCTTCCCTTTCCTCCTGCCCTCAGGCCGCCCTAGGGCCGCGGCTGCAGCCGTTCCTGCTGCAGGAAACACCCAGCAACGCTTCGTACGCTTCGTGCGCTCCAGCGGGACGGGCGAGCCGGGGCGGCAGCCGAGGGCGCCGGGCCAGCAGGCCGCCAGCCCCGCTCGGCGGGGAGGGCAGGCGCCCCACGGCGGGGGGCGGCGGGGTTTTTTATAGCCGTTAGGGCGGCTGCGGCCCCATCCACACCCCCACTCCCGAACGGGGTCAGAATCACGTAGCGGGAGGCGGCAGCGGAGCCGGCGGCAGCTCCCGGCAGCCCCGGCGGCCGGCCGGAGGCAGGCGGCCTGAGGCAGGCGGCCTGGGCACGGCGCCGCCTCCTCCGCGGCAGCTGCGCGGCTGGGCGAGACCCTGCCAGGTGCGGAGGGACGAGAAACCGGTGGGCGGAGCTGCCTCACGGTAAGGAAAACCCTCCTCCCGCCCCGCACCTCCGGCGGCGATTGGTCCGCATGCCGTGCTCGCGGGCAGCGATTGGCTGGAGGCTGCGGGCGCTGGGGGTGATTGGCCGGCGGGAAGTGGCGCCTTTTTCTGCTCCGGCGGTGAGGTGAGGGCCGCCATGCTGCGGGGGGCTTCTGTGCCGCCCCGCGGCCTGCTGCTCTCCCGGCGGGGCGCGCCCCGCTGCTGAGGAGCCTGGGGGCACTACGGGGCGTTTTCTTCTCAGTAACAAAGCTCTTGGGGGAGATGCTAGTGACTACGTGTGTTTCGAGGGCAGAGGTCTCACTCCCTCATCGAGAAGGAGGCACCTGGAAGGGTTTATTTTTTCTTCTCTGGCTTGTCTTACTAGGCAGGTGAGGAGGGAGACCTGTGAGGTGATAGCAAAGGCTTCCCCATAGGCTGTTGCGCTCTTGTATTGGAAAAAATAATAAAAGACCCAACCTGTATTTGTTATTTCTGTATTCCTTAGGAGTGCAGAAATGACTAGTGTGTGTTCCCAGTCTCTTGTTCTGCTGAAGTTGTTCCCTGTTTTTAATCATTATTTCCCTTTGCTTTGTCTAATTCTATGTAATTTCTGGGATGGGGAGACCAAAACTGCACATGGTAGGTTGGTTGATGTAGATTAATTTATACAAAGCATGAAAAAGCTTGTTTTTTTACATGTTAACTCTGAAAACAAAATACTTTTATCTGCTTTTGAGTATTAAGACAAATTTTCAGAAAACTATAATTTTGAGATCTTGGGTTTTAGTGGTAATAGTCATCTCAGAGCCCATCACTGTATGTATAATTAAGGTTTTTTCCCTGCATGATTTTATCGCATTTTTCTTAAATTATTTAATCTACCATTTTATAATGAGGCCCTTCTGGAATTCTGCTCTTGATTCTACGTATTCTGAATAACCTGGTGTTGATGGTGTAATTGGCCATCTTCATGCTCTTTCTCACTGAGGAAATACCGAGAGTCTGCTGCAGGACCCTCTGTTCCTCCATTGCCAAAGTTGATTGTTCCACCCACTCTTTTTATTTTAAGCAGTTGTTTATCCATGTAGGGATGTTTCCTTATATCCCCAGTTAGTTTAATTTCTAAAATGGTATTTATACTAGTGACAAACTTTGAAATTTGTAATGTATTTTGACCGATTACTGACATCTTTGCAAAACCTATTGAAGTCTATGTCAGTGAATTGTGTGTTGGTCAAGTGATGATTCTTCCCTTCTTATGCAGCTGAGTAGATGAATTGCAGAAATGGCAGCCAGGAATGAGATACAGGTATGTGCTTATGGACCAGAATATGAGTATAGATTGTTTTAATTACTAGCTTAAAGCAGTCCTGATATTTACAAGTAAAATTTGCAGTGTGGCAAAGAATGTGGTAGAAAGAAATTTTCCTTTGACGTAGGTTAATGCTAAGTAGCTGGCTAGAAAGCAAGACGAATTGGAAATTGTTATTGATGAAAATAAATTATGTGCATTTGACATATATGTATCAGTTGGGATGATACTTAAGATCAAAGTGGTGAAATCTGGTTATAATTGATTTAGAAAGAATAGAGTGGCAAAATAATTGAGGAAGGCAGTAGTCCTCAAATATATTAATATCTTTTAAAATCACTAATAGATAACTTAGAAATGCAAAATACTAAATGTACTAAGGAAGGGATATTAACACAATGAGCACTTATGTAAGCGTTTATTTGTAATATGAGGAAAGAAAAACCATTCAGTTAAGGAAAACTGGCAAATAATTCAAAACTCATTGAGTAAGTATTTGCATGATTAATGTATTAGATATGGTGTTCTATACTTCAGGTTTTGCATTTAATGATTTTGTGATTCAAAATATTTGCTTAGAATGCAACAGATGATTGCATAAAACCTACGTTAAATCTTGTTGATTCAATATTGGTGTTAAGCACACAGTAATACAGTTGCTCTGTTTTATTGTTGACAGTTTGAAAAGTTAATTGATGAAGCTACAAGAAAAAAAGATTTCCAATTATTAGAACAATTTCTGGCAACAGAAGACTGTGAAAATGTCTCTCACAAATGCAGCAAACAGTTTGTCAACAAATTAGACAAGCTTCTGTGTCGGGTAGTGTAATCATTACATCAGAATCATCTATACTGTCATTGTAATAGTCTGAAAAACATTTTTTAATTTGGCTTGGTTTATACCAGCAGTTGATTTGAGAAACTGAAATAAAATTTAAGAATGAAATTTCTACTTCAAGCTGCAATTAAGGTGGCTCTTGAGAACAAAAAGGCATCTGTTTAATTAAATACAGGTTCTTCTAGAACTGTACACTAAAGCTTATGTTATAATTTCAATTTCAGGAACTGGACAAACAAGAAGTCAAAAGCATTTCCACTTTACTAAATTCTATTCAGAAATGTGGGGAAAAAATCAGCATAGCAGGAGAAGATGGGCTTCCAGCAATGATAAAATACGGTCTTATTGGAAGGATAAGTAAAACCATAAAGCATACATGAACTTCTAAAAAAAAAATAATAAGAATAAAAAATTAATAAAGCGTGCATAAGTAACACTTCAGTGCTGAACAGCTTGGTATTCGATTTGGTCCTTGCTTGTTTCTGAATTAAGAATTTCCCATAACTATGCAACAAACATAATTCAGATTTAAATGTTCTTTGACAAGTGGCTCCTTATGAAGTGATGCTGCTCTACCACAGTGAAGGGTTTGCAAATTATGCCATATATAATTTAGACATGCTTACAGCAATTGCAACAGGATGATGTCTTTTTATATGAACTTGCTGTACTGCTTTTGAGTCAGGAATTGGAATTTCCTGGTGCCATTTAGTAATTTTTTTGTTAATACTCACAACAGCAATATTGTACCTGTTCTTTCAACAGATTATAGTGCTATTCTGATTATTTTGTGTTATTTCAACCTGCATGTTAAATACATTAATCATTTGTAACTCAACATAATAAATATACTGAAAAATAGGCACCAATCCCGCATTGCTTTCAGCAGAGATTTCACTGAAGAAAATTAATGACAATATCAGATGAGTGTTACTCAATTGCCTTCTCAACTGCTTTAATAAAAAAGAAAAAAAGTGTGATGATAACTTCATGCTTATATTCACACCTACAAACACACTTTTTCTTTCAGCCGTTATCCATTTTCAGCTCTTTTCTCTGTGATGGCAGTTGTAAAATTAGATCTCTAGTTTTTGTGTTAGAAAGTCAGCTACAGAAATTACTTATATTAGTTTGAAATCACCTACATTTGCTTAGTGTGAGTGAAAAATTTCAGTCTGGGGCTAAAGTACACTCGGCAGACTGGTAATGTTGCTGCTGTTTTAATCTTTGTATAATTTGTATGATTTTACTTAAGTATAATACAAACTATTGTCCTTTTTCATGCTATTAAAATAGATTTATTTTCTCTTTACATGGTTAATTGGTTTGAAAAGTTAAAAGGAATTTTGATCCTCGGAGGAAATGAAAAGAGTGAAATGCTTACAAGTCTGGCTGAAGATTTCTTCAACATATTGCTGGTAAAAATATATTCATAATAAACTACATAGTGTGTATTTGTCAAAATAATTACTGGTTTAGCAACAAAAAGACTTTCAAATGTCCTTCTATTTAATGTCCTTCTATTTAATGTCCTTCTAAAGTTAATGTTACAATGGTTTCTGAAATAGTTTATAAGTCTTTGGGAATAAATAGTTTGCCTTTATTTGTACTTGTTTTCTGTTCATGATTAGCATCATGAAATAAAATTTAAAAAACCCAACAACGTAAGTGTTCAATGAACAAAAAAATTTCGTCTTGGTCTAATTTTGATTACATAAATTATTGGTATGCTAATCCCAGGATGCCAAGTTTATAAGATGTGTGAGTTTTCTTCCATTCATAAAAATTTTTGTAATTGGGGAAATAATTTCCATAAATTTAACTGAAATATAATTTTGTGAAACCACATGTGGTATTAGAAGAAGTCTCTTATGTTCTTCATTAAGGATGAAATAATTTTAAAATCTTAAATGCTTTTTGATTACTTGCTTTAGGTACATGTTACCTGATTTTTATGCTGTAATATTTACGGTATCAAAATGATGTGTTTTGTTTTGGTTTTTATTGTAGGCTATATGTGATAGCAGACCTCAAGGTGAGCTTAAAAAAAGTGTACACTAGATATGATAATTAAAGTGTGCTGAAAGAGACATTTTAAAGTTATCAGTGTTAAAATAACTCTCGCTACTTGTGGAGCCATCTTGAGGCAAGGTAATTCTGAGAAGAATGTGTATAATGAGGGTGGTGCAAAGTTTCTTGATGTAATGTAAATATACCACCAGATCTACATGCTTCAGATAATAAACTGTAATAGAAAAGAGCTTGTCCTCAAGAGGGCTGTTCTGCAGACAAAGGACTAAATTTCTCATTCATGTGAAAAAAGCTTGAATGTCAGCTGTAACTTTGTTTAATTTGAGGTTGCTCTGCTGACAGATTTCCTTGTAATTTGTTGATGTCGGTAATAAAAAAGCAGGGTAGCCTAGTGTCCTCAGAGATGGCAACTGAACTGAGTTTTTCCTAAAAAGAATGTTGTTTCTCAGCTACTGTTACAGCTCAGCATAGCACAGGAGTCCTTCTTTATTGACCTTGTTATGAATATCACGCTGCTCCTACCTTTCAGTATAGCACTATGTAGAAAGTCGCTACAGACCATTAAGCTGTCACGATCAAAATGAAAGATTCATTTCTTTGTCCCTGGGAAGATAAATTCCAGGGTCTGAATTGTATCTCAGAGAGCTAAGTTATAGAATTGATCTGATTATATTTTAAAAATAGTGATCTCATGCCCAGGGGACTTATGCAGTGATGCACAGGAATAGAAACGTCATAAAGAGCCATAGTTACTATAAATTGAAGTAACTATTCTGTCTTGCATTCAACCATGAAGCTTAAGATGTTTATTTCTAAATATCAGTAATCCTATATAGAAAGGAAGGCACACTATATTTTGTTTCTAAATGAAAATGAATCTTTTTCCAAATGCTGATGAGGGAGCACCCTAATGCACTCTCAATAACTTTATTTTTTTCCTGTTCGTTAGGTAAAATGCAAATACTAGAAAACTTTGTTCTGAGAACTTGTACCCTCATTGCTGATGTAAGAATTAGTATTTATGTTCAGCAGGAGGTAAATGTTCTTCTTTTTAAGCAACAGTTTTCTGATTAGTGTTTTAATAGACTTTGTGAAGTTAGTAATTTAACTGTACAGATGCTGTAAAAAAAGAGAATATTGTAGTGCTCTAGTATCAGAAGGATGATTTAATGTTTCTCTGGGAATGTTTGTTGTCATTTATATGTTGGGGTTTGGTTTTTTGTTTTGTTTTGTTCAGATTACTGACCTGTAGTTTTTATTTTGGACAGTAAATTACAAAACAGTGGTATTAAGATTCTGGTGAGAAAGCTGTACAAAAGTGTAGGAAATAATATGCTCTATTACAACCGCCATAAATAGAATTAAGATTGTTGGTTGTAAATTCTTTAGATACTTGCAGGAAGTTTGTATACCTTCTATTATACTGCAAATTTCTCCCATTTGTTTTAGTAACCTCAGGTTGTCAGGGTTTTTTTCCTCGCTAAAGAAAGGAAAAGTTACAAAAAAGTCTTCTGTAAAGGCCACATCCTCAAAGGAAAGGCTTTTTAATGCAAATTTAAGGTACACTTTAGCTCAGCAATCAACTGCAGACAGAACTCTAGCTTTGAAAGTTCTTTTTCTGTATTTAAACCTGCAGATAAGAAACATAACTTTTAACAGCTGATGATCACATTAAAGCTAATGTAATTCATTGAAATTGAGGTAGTTGTATTAAGATAAATAACAGTTAAGGTCAGATATAACTCATTGTCTTTTCTTGTTTTGCTATTATTTGAGCATGTTATTTTCTTCAGTGGTATGAAATATATTACAAGGGCCCAAAATAAGAATAACTTAAACTTTAACAGCTTATTTTATAGTTAATCTTACTCCCTTTTTTCCACTCTTCTTAGGTAGTAAGAAAGCTTAACTTAATGCTTGACAACGTGCCTCGAGATGCCAGGAAAAAGATATTTTCTACAAAAGAAATGTTTCTTGTCATGTAAATAATCTTCAGTACAATTTTTATATCATTACATCATTTGCATACTGGGAAGGCAGTTTTTACTAAGGCTGTTTATAATGCATGCAGATTGGTCCCTCTTTAACTCACTTTTGCATTTGCTATTGCGTTGCCAGGGGTAGTGGCTGTGGGCAGGTATTCTCATGGGTTCTTCTCCATTACAAGCCTAAATTTACCTCTTTCCCGATCTGGGTTGGGCTTCTTCTCATCCCAGTTGTCTTAAAAATAATTAAACTCTTATTTATAAGAATGTATGTAAAACACAGTGAATCAGTCCCTGGAAGATCAAGCTATTCATGGCAGCAATTTTTTTACAGCATTTCAAAAAATAAATAGAATAAAAATTATATATATTAGGTGATTCACTTCCACAGCAGTACTTTCAGATGTATATCCTTAGCGTAACAGACTTACCCCTTTGAAGTCTAACAGCTTAGTGGAATCAGGGTTTCATCTCATACATTAAAAGCTTGTAATTAAGTAAACTTTTCTTCTCTGCTTTGTGTTGCTGTTGTATTTTGATGAAACGTTACTTTGTTTGGCAGGAGTGACATGGGGAGGAGAATTTTGGATGCTGGAGGTGAGCATGGGACTCAATAAACAATTTAGTATTGAGCTTCTTAAACATTACATGCAGAACAATTAAAAATCCAGAGAAGACATTTAGAAGCTGCAGAATGTTGCAGTTACAGTCCTCTGAAAAATACAAATACTGCATGAAAACAATTTGCAAACTGGAATGTTTCATATGTATGCAGTGTATGGCTAACTCTTTGAAGTTTTCAGTCCTTTCTTCTCTAGAATATAAGTTTTAAAATAACAACAGCTCATAAGGAAGTCACTCACTGAGGACAGTGAACTGCTAGCCATGTTTAGTAGTACTGTAACTTCTCTCGGTGATCACTTTGGTATCCAACAATTTCCCAGTTCAGACAGGTGAAAGTTGAAAACTTATCTCTTGTTGTCCTAGTGTTGCTCTGACATTCCTTGAAAGTTTGGTTGAAATTTCATATTGAAACATAAGTTTTTTAGTCTTATTCCCTTAGTTCTTTATCTATGTATGGGTTACGTACTTGGATATTATGTGATACGTAATATGAAACATTCAGCACTGCTTATACCAGTTTCCTACGTAATAATATTTTTTTCACATCAGTAGTATCTTTAAAACTCATATTCCTATAAAATGTATTACGCTGTAGACTACGACCTGCAAGTAGCCATTACGGAAGCTTTATGCAGAATGATGTCAGAGAAACAAAGAGGAGAACTGGCATGCCAGTGTTTTTCCATGGAGTTTGTGTCCAATGCATTTAAAGGAATTAAAGATTCTGAGTTTGAAACAGTAAGTCCTATGAAAAATATTTCCAGGCAGGTAAACTTCCGTTTTACAATTTTTTAAGAACTGTCTGTGTTTTGATAGGATTGCAGAAAATTTCTTAACCAAGTGAACGGCATGCTTGGAGACAAAAGAAGGTAAAACAGAATTTTTTTTTAAAGCTTATCTATTTTCCGCTTTGGATTTTATGGCCATTCATTGGGACTAACCTTTGTATCACAAAAACTGTTTTGGGGAAACTCTGAATTAAAATAATACAAGCAAATAAGACTAATATTGCTGTGGTATAAAGTCAAGGAACCACACAGAGCTAAGATATTTTTAAAATATTAAATAGTAAAGAAACGGAGTAATACCATCTTTTGGCACATTGTCACTGATACTATCTTCACTATCACGATGTTAATTTTATGTAATTCCCATATCTGGAAAAAAGTCAAACGTAATGTAAGTTTCAGATTATTAGATAACAGCTTGAAGAAACTGTTCACTAAATAAAGAACATTCATTTGAAAACATTCTTAAACAATATAAGGTGTATGCTACACTTCCTTTAATAAATGTTTATAAGGAAATAGTTTTTGTATTCTATTTAGTTCTGTTGCAAAATCCTGAGATGCTAGTTAATTCAATAAGCATATCATCTAACAATAGCTACTACTCTGTTGGTATAAATTCCTTTATTGATTTAGGATATTTACATTAAGATAATGATCAATGAGAATATCTGCTAGAGAAATAGGACACAAAAAGGAAGGGAAAATAGGAGCTTTTTTTCTTAATCTGTATGATCACATGCTCTGCACGTTACTTTTATATGTCATGACACCAGAGGTTGTCTGGTATGTCTTTATATCAGGTGTAAATTCAGTTTGAATACCATTCTTAAAATGTCGGCAGATAAGCTAGAAGTATGAACGTAGTGACAAGGTCTGAGACCACTGCCTTAACTGTGAGGATATATAAAATTTCATGTTATTTATCTCCTTTGCGGAAGAAGTGCAGTCCAGTGACTGCTCTTTTGATTGCTGTGATCTCTTAGTCTCTAAAGCACAGAAGTTTTATGGTGAAAACAAAATCCAGTTGCTGTGTTCAGATATGCAAAATTTATTTACAGCATTTTAGGATACTTGACAAAATGTCCTTTTCTTACAGGGTTTTTACATATCCGTGTTTATCAGCAGCTCTTGATAAATATGAGGTAAGTTACAGGCTTAATCATATATCCACAGATTTTAATTTGTGCAGCTGAAGAATTTCTTTGCCTTCTAGTTAAGAAAAAATAAGGATCAAGGAAGAAGAATGATTTTTTTTTTTTTTTTTTTCTCCCCCCCCCCCCCCCCCCCCGGAGTATACAGATGTGCATGTATTTAAAGTTTGTCAGACTGTAACACAAAGCCCGTTAGCTGGTATAAACCACTGCTCTTACTCTTTTATCTTAATTCTTTTGTTTTAGCTACAGATACCATTGGATGAAAATCTTGAAGAATTTTGGATTGATTTCAATGTTGGTAGCAGAAGTATATCTTTCTATGTGGCAGCAGATGATGCAGTAAGCTAATTTTTGTCTGTCGTACTGGATTGTTCTGAGGCAGCAGATAGACATTCTTTCAAGCGTATCAGATTTGTTTCCCCACATCAACATGTGGAAGTTATGTGTGCATCCATAGTGTGAAGGGGACAAAAAAAATCTAGACTTGGTGTACATATTTAGATCAAACAATTTCAAAGTAATGACTTTCTAAAACTGTTTGCCCACAGTTTAATGTATGCACACATGAAAAAGAAGCCATTTACAAAACTGCACTTATAATTTCTGTAGATGAGACTCAACAGTTTAGATTAATGACTCCACCAAAGCTCTTCTGAAATATTGTTCACTGTTATCAATGAAGCATATGTTCATTGTCACTCCTTGTAACAGAGGATTTAAAAAGTTGAAAATTTGTCCTCGTTGAATAACTTTGATCACTGCACTTCATTTCATTGTAATATAATGCTTTTCTAGCTTTAAAAATATGTATTTTTCATATAAGGATCATCAGTGGGAAACAGTCATTATACCAGAAGAAGAGGTAGACCTGTACAGCCTTGAAGGTATTGGCATGCAAAAATGTGACCTTTTGTTACACACTAACTTGGATTTTCAAATTGATTCACCCTAAAGTACTGACTCAATTCTCAGTAAAGCAAAATTCCACTTATAGTATTATGGGTACTGTTTATATCAGGGATAAAATTGCACTGCAGTCACGTTTGCATTTTAGGCATGCAGGTGTGATTTTATTAAAATAATTTTAAAATAATATCTTATAGTTATTTCAATGCAAAACAAGGCATAAGACAATGACATTTAATAATGTCGCTTTTAAACTAGTTAGAATAGTTTTGTAAAAACTATTGATTTGTCTTCAGCTATAGTAAATATCCTCCAAAGAAAATTCTACAGCAAAATATACAGCATAAGTATTTCTAAAAGATTGAATCTTGAATTGTTTCACTAATAAAATTTATTGTAGGTGAGAGTGAATTAAATAAAATATCTTAATAGCTGAGCTGAAGAAAACAAGTAAATTTCATGTATTTACAAACATTAAATGAGATGTTGTTAAATTGTAATGAAACTACTTTTCAAATTTTGTTTTTGTCCAGAAAAAGATTCAAAGAAATTATTAACAATAGAGCTAAAAAGCCCAATGAATGTGGGTAATCAAGAAGGAGAGAAATTTTTTTTATGTTTTGATTCTATCTTGGAAATCAAAGATGTAACCAGAAAGATCTATGGATTTAGTAAATGTAAGGTAAGATTTAAACACCTTTTTGAATAGTTTTTAATTGATTCAAAATAAATGTCTCATTACCATATAAATGTCGTTATAGCTGTGATTATTGGTATCTATTTATACTGAGAGTTTCTGATTAATATTGCTGCTACAGAACAGCATTTCTCCCATAATATGTTAAGCTTCGGTAAAGATGCCTAATGAGGATGAGAGGAAACGGCCTTAAGTTGCGCCAGAGGAGGTTTAGATTGGCTATTAGGAAAGACTTCTTCCCCGAAAGGGCAGTCAGGCCCTGGCCCAGGCTGCCCAGGGAAGGGGCTGAGTCCCCATCCCTGGAGGTATTTAAAAGATGTGTAGACGTGGTGCTCAGGAGCATGGTTTAGTGGTGGACTTGGCAGTGCTGGGTTAACGGTTGGACTCGATGATCTTAAAGGTCTTTTCCAACCTGAATCATTCTATGATTCTAAGATTTAAAATTAATTGCAACAAAAATTAACTGGCTGGAAGGGGATCACCATAGCTTAATGTCAAGTTTTGCACATAAAATTTTCCAGAAACGCAAGAACTGGATGCTTACAAATATGGAAGTCTTTCAGAAATGAATCAGAAACTATCTCATCTTGCACTGTGCTTTACACTCTTATGAATTTACTCATTTAGTAAAAAGTTTTTAGCAATCCATAGCTTACTCCTTACTGGTTGTAACAAACTACTTTGCCCTGAACTCTGACTGACTGAGAAACTCGTGAGGCGTGGTACTGCTATAAGCTTGTAGAGTCTATTTTCCCCTGATTTCAGGCACTTATGATCTCTGACTTAAATATTTTCTTTCTGTTTCTTGTTTTAAAAAAAGTGAGCAAAGTATATATTTTATGTAGATGGTTACTCACTTTGTAGGGCTTTAGTAAGAAGCAGTCTGCATCAGTTGCCAAAACAACTGTACATGTCGTCTTTGATGAAAGCGGATCACAGGTATTTTACTTCAATTTGCTAAGATGGTTGTTTTCTTGGTTACTATATTTAGTCTGATTATTAGCTAATTTATGACCATTCACCATAAAAACAAGGACTTTTAAAAATGCCAATAAGTAAAGATAACTGCAAAACCAGTTAAGTGATTTCTGGTAAGTATGTATTGTATATTTGGGGAGATGATAATATTTGTATCCAAATAATATTAATAATTAATATCAGAATACTTCAGACAAATATACACAGGGGAAGTTCTTTTATGTGACTTGTGATTTGGTAACCCATCCTTGTTAGTGAAAACAACAATTAAGTTGGATGCTTTTCAAAGTAAAAGTATCTAAGGTCTGAAGTTAATCAAAATCTACAGTGAGGAATGTGTTACTTGGGGTAAAGAAGTTGCTCTGTGTGTGTTTGTATAAATAGAAAATATAAAACATAATAAAATCCAAATATTATATAAAAAAATATAAAAAATCAAAAATATCGTATAGGTTCTGGTACCAGAAAGTCAGTTGTCACCATGTTTGGACGAAAAATCTGAAGAAGAGGAGAGACCCAGTAAGTACAAAACCCAGCAACTTCCTGGAACTTTGAGGACTCTGAATAAAAGTAACAGTCAAGAAAAATGCAGAGGTGGTTCCTCCAAGGTAAGTGGGATTATCAAAACCGAAAAGGGTACATCAAAAATACAAGTCAATTTAAATATTTATCATATTCTATAATATAAAACCTCTGTTATTTAACAGTTGGAATATAATTAATACAGGGTTTGATTGTTTTTCTTATGACTTGACACTAAGCTATATAAATCCCTTTGTAAAAAAAATTTCTCATTATTATGTATTTTGAAACTGTGACAATCTGACAAAAATAAAAAGCCATTGTTAAGGGCCTTCAGACCATTATGCTCTGAGAATTATCTTTAAAGAGAAACGTTTTCAAGACATGCTTAGATCTCTTAGGTATGCGAAAGTCTAGTATAGCCTCTGGAGACTTACCCTGGCGAGATCAGCAATAGTTAATAGCTGTAATTAGAGACAAGTCCTATAGGCTTGGCATTCACAAAGACTGATGATTACAATAACGCATGTGGTTGTCAAGATGAATCCTGTATCCTGGTTATTGAAATCACAATTTCAGGGGCTCCTGCTATGCATAGCTGATTCTCTGGTTTAAACTGAGAGGAGCCCAGTTCGTTAAGCCTGGTGTTTCTTTTGCCCCACGGTCATTCTAAAGTTATAAACGTATTATGGTTATGCTAGGACTAACTACAGATCTGCTAGGGATGGGGGAAAAGATGAAGCAGTGTCACCATGTCTTCATCATGTAATAGACAATGCAGTGCATGTCTTGCTAGCAGTACTCCAGTAAACCTGTTCCTGAGGTTCTGCTGGTTTACAGCTTATGTGATGGCTTTGCAGGAACTCCTGGGAATCATCTTGGTTACTTTGATTGTTAACAAGGGACAGGATTTGTCCATACTTTATGGAATTAATTTAGAAAACAACAATCACTGATCTCAGTTTAAAACCATTAGTTTTAAGTATTACATAATTCAAGTATTTTGGTGAACTAAAAAGGGAACTGCATAAAAATCACATTACATTGATGGGTGCAGCAACAACAATTGACATTCCAATAATAGAAAGTGTCAAAAGGCTCTTGGAAATAGATTTTCTAAAATCTTGTGTTGCCATCCTTAGATCTGTGTATTACGGTCAAGTTTTTTTCTGTTCCTCAAGGTAACTGCATCTTGTAAAAGGAAAGTATCTGAAGCATCCGTGCTTATTCCTGGAACTACAAGGTTTTCCACAGGGAGTCCGCTGGTATTTGTTAGCACACGTAAGTTTACAAGTAATTTCAGGGTAAAAATATGCTGTAAATACTAATAAATCCTTGTATTTCAAGGGTGAACTGTGATCCTTTGCAGACCTGGAAATGAAAAGTAGACCTTATAAAATCTCCCTAGCAGGTGCTTTAAACTTGAAATTTTTAAACTGGGCCACTTGCTACTGGTCGATAGACATGATGCAGGATGGTAGCTGCAGGTGCATTCCAAACAGCTGAAGGCCACTTATCGTTCTTACTGCTGCTGTCAGTCAGCTGTTTGTGCTGGAGCAAGCTGAGAAGTCAGCAATTGATTAGAAGACCTAAAACATAGGTGATTTTTCATCTCTCTCCTCATATGCTCTTCGTTTAAAGAATTCACAGCAGTTAGTGCTTTTGTAGCAGTTGCAGTGGAAAATCGGCTTTCTCCAATGTGTACATCTCTCTCTTGCATTTTACTCTTCTCTAGAAACTGCGTGTGTTTCTTCAAGGGGCAGGTGATTATATGGCTAGTGAGCAAGGTGGGATCCACTGCAAGACTGAGTCACAGGTCCAGTGCTACTGATGCTTACATCAAAAGCGCTTCTTACAGAGAAAAGGATAAGGAAGAGACTTTATCACAAATAGGGAGTCATCACTTTCCTACTGTAACAGATATTTAATACTTTCTACAAGGGAGAGATTTGTAAGACAAAGACCAGTAGAGGCTGGTGACGCAACTAATGGCAGAACAGCATGACTAACAAACTTAATTTTCTTGCCTTTAACTGTCCGAAGTGCATCAGTATCCTTAGTTATGTATGTCCATGTATCGCATAAAAATTAGGAGTAACAGAGGCTGGAAAAGAAAGCCTTTTCAGATTAGGATGGAACAAGACAGACGAATTCTGTAACTTCTTTATTTGGAGCATAACCACAGAGTCCATTCCAACAAAAATATATTACAGTGAAATCTTTAAATGGGTGACCAACTGTTTTCTGCCAGACCCAAGCTGTAAAAAAGCATTGCTTGCCTCCAGACCTCCACAGTCTATGGGCTCATTAACCTCCATGTGACTTAACTGGAATCAATAGAATTATGAAAGGTACATAATGAGTTGATATAAATACTAGCCAACTTTTTTTTGAAGTTTGTGGAATAGATGTGATCATGGGCAAAATTCCTCATGTTGATGTCACAGACAGCACAGTAATCATAACAGAAGAAACGGTGGAATTCTAATATGTTTCTGGTTTGTTTTCAGCCACTCCTTGTAAAGGACGATTTAAATTGCCTTTGGAAATGATAAGCTCTGCTGAAAGGTTTAACAATAATGCAATAAATGAGACCAGAACGAAGAATTTCTATCAAGAACCTACTGGAGTATGCATGTCATCTGTAGCTAAGTGTTTTACTTAGAATAACATTAATTTCTATTCTAATTTACAGCATTGGCTTTAGTGCATTTTTGATTAGGCATTCACTGAAATCAAACAAAACTACGTAGATGTCACTGAACTGCAGTTTGAGTATGTGGTTTTTTGCTTCTGTTCCAGTTGAACAAAGACTTCAAAGTAACGTTTTTATTTTATTTCTGGTTCTAAATGTCTGTCTTAGTCAGATTCAGGTCAAATCCAGGACTATGGGATTCTGAAGCATTTTTTGATATAGCCATGCTTTAGAAAAAGGCTTTAACATATAGAATGTGCAGTTTAGAATATTTGAAGTGTTACTTTCTAGGAGAATTTTACTTCTTTTGCTTTTATGGATTGTAATTGCCAGTGTTATTTATTGTGCTTTTTAGAGTGGTCAAAGATGTACACTAGAGAATGAATTTTGTGAAACAGAACAGAAGACCAGGAAGTCCAATATCAGAAATGAGGCAAAGCTACCTGAAAAGGTACTGGAATCAGCACTTCTATGAAATGAAAAAGTAGTTTCATATTTTGTTAGGGAAAATACAAGTTTATGAGGTTATACTGTTTATGGTCCTATGCTAATATTTTCTTTCGGATGTTATCCCACTGTAGCGAGTGTGTGCTGAAGAAGTTTTAGAAATGATACAGGAGGCAGAAATTGAGGCCACACAAAAGCAAACTTTAGGCAAGTAATTTTACAAGTGTTGATAGTCCTTACTTTTAAAATTATTTCAATTTCATCCATTTCTTTTGTAATAATAAATGATACCAAATTAATGTCTCATTTAGATGAAGCATTAGATATCGTTCCTGATTCTCAGCCAGTAGGGAGAAGCAACAAACCTTTGTAAGTATTGGGAAAGAATACCAAGTCACTGTTGTTGTCACTCACTTTGAAGGGAGTATTTTCAACTATTGCCAGAATTGAGATTTTGTTACATAGTTTCAGAAAATGCCAGAATTTAATTGTCTTGTCTTCCCAGAGAGTTGCATTAAGAACTGTTTGCTGTGTAAGTCAGGTCACTTTTATTATGTAGTCTTATTTTTTTATTCTGAAATTCATGGCACCAAACCAGCACTCTTATATGTATTTGCTAAGACTACTTCATGAACAGTACTATTCCATTGTCTTAATCAAAGAATTTCAGTTGGTGAATCTGTTTATGAAAACAGTACTCGTTAACAAGATCAGAGTAGGAGTTTAAGTAAGCTTTAGTAGTAACACGGAGAGTAATTCTTTCAGATGACATCAGAAGGTAAAATGGCATATGGGTTTACGTAAGTGAACTGTGCCATAAAAAGTAGTAGATTTGACACACCACAGAGTTATCCAGGTTCAAGGTTTAATGATGGCCATAGGATACTGTTGCCTTTTTGAAGCTGACTTAAAAATATAGGTTGTTTCTGAAGGTTTGCCATTTTACAGTGCGTTGGTTAATTGAACAATGGTAGCAGGCTTAGGTACCAATGTAAAAATGCATTGATATCTACAAGATATCACTATTTTCCTATTTTGTGATGCATGTTTATTATAATTAAGAATCACTTTCTGCAATTCACCAATAATAAGATGGTATTATCTTTGTTAGGCTGCCTGGTCTTTTGGAGAGTTCTTTTGATAAAACCAAAACATGGAAAAAAAGAGCATGCTCTGTTCCTGAGAAGAATATAACAACTGGTGACAAGCAAAAGCTAAATCCGTCGCTGGCACGTAAGTCCCATACAGGTTATGTTCACACTTTAACTGTTAGTGTTAAAAATGTTTCAGATGAATTTTTAACGTACAGCTCTGCGCTTTTTTTTCCTGTATTCATTTCTATTGTTAATGAAAGAATTGTGAAACAAAAAGCTTTTTATTCAATTTTTTGAAGTATCTCTCCAGATAAACAAAGAAATTAAAAAAGAGAAGAAAACTAAGAAAATTAAATTGATACCATGGGGGAAGAAAACTGCAAAATCCTTAGTGGACAGTTAGAGTGTTAATCAACTAGAACAGAAACTGTTAGGGAAAAATATTTAAACTACTACTGAAACATCATTTAAAACATTTCTTTCAGCTAGAGTGTCCAAAACATCTTCGCATTCTGATTTTAAAAAAGAGGAACCTAATGTTCTCTTTAGAAAAGAGGCTGCAAATCCAAAGCAATCAAAGACGGTGAGAGTTTCTTTACCTTCATTTCTTTGACTTGCAATTAAGATAATTGTCAAATTTTCAGTGTTTCAAAATTTGTATTTTACTTTCATTTAGTCACAAACATATTTTTAATTGATTTTCCTCTAATACAGGGTGAATTAAATAATGTCAGCTTCACTGTTTACTTTTCCAGTGTGACCTGTTTAAGATTATTTACTCTGAATTTCTTTTTTAAAATCATCTTTTTAAAAAATAATTCTTAACTAAGCACCAGCTTGTGCTTCTCATGCCCTTCTTCATTCACTTTTGAATGTTACAGTACACAAAACCACAGCATTTAAAAGAAAGTATCTGCTAAACTGATTCGGTTTTCTTGCTCACTGTTTGGGCAATGCAAGGGAAAATGGTTTTCAGAGGAATGTGATTTAGTACATCTAGAAGACATTTAATGAAGTTTAGGTGATTGTTGGGAACCTGTAGTTCTGTTTGCAGCTTTGCCCTTCTGTTGAATGGGTTCAAAGTTGAGTCTTAATCTTTATTTTTATAGAAAACAAAGTCTAAAGAACTGACAGATGCAGCAAAATCACTAATTAGCAAAATCAGTGACAGATATAAAGTGAAGACTGATGAGAAATGCAAAGCAAGAGACTCCTTGGGTTTTAGCAGGTATGATGTGAACTATTTACTTTTGTGCTTATTCTTTTTGTGCATGTGGCTTTGTCTGTGATCTGCTCCTCTGTCTAGAGCTATTTCACATCCTGCTTTCATCTGAATTGTTTGTTCAGTTCTGATAAGCCCCATTGTACCAAAGAGTAGGAGACTAGTAGTTGAATAGTTCCAGTAGTTGAAATAACTCCAAAGGCTCTTAGAAACTCCATTCAGTGGTCTTTGGCTCATTCGCTCACTCACAACACATTCCGTGGAGAGAATTTAACTGGGATGGTTCATGGGCACTGCACGTGTTGGGTGTCTCCATCCTATCGTCATAGTTTGGGGGTCAAACTTGAATTCAGTCATCAATTTTCTGATTATCTGAAGCTCCTAGTTCTCTCTTCCTGAAAGAGTTGACTGTTCGAGTGTTTAACTAATACTTAATTAAGAAAAATAGTCTTACCTTGCTGGAACTGATGCTTGGAGATGTACTTTACATATAATTACATGCTCTCCATGTTTGATTTTAACTGAATGACGAAGGACTGGAATAGTTAGGCTACGTCACCTTTTAAACCTTTTGGATAGGGACTTGGAAAACATGCAGAACCTGCAGTATAACTGTGTGATGTGGAATGAATTTTTCTAGAGCACAAAAGTGAAAGGGGCTGATCTCTTAATCCACTTGGTTTTGTTTTTAAATGCCTGAATAAATTTGTTGTGTTTGATAAGGCTTTTATTTATATAAGCAATATTCTAATGCATTTATTCTAATTAGCATTTAACAAAATGTATCCTTTTTTTTTTAGGCCACATTTAATTAAATCCTGTGTCTCTAAGGTAACATATTATTGCTTTTGTTGGAAATTTTTTTCATATCAGGTATATTTACGTATATGGTGGTAGCTAGTAGATGTAAAGTGAAAGTTCACAAATATTGCTGAATGTTAAATATCTGTAGAAGTTAATGTTAATTATGCATTGACTGTATATACTTAAAATACCTTTTATATATTTACTTATGTGGAATAATATTTTTACAGGTGACTATCAGCCAGTGAACCCAAATTAATTTCTGTTTACTTATTATATAATTGAATCTGTTCCTTTTGAACATGGCAATACTGAATATTTAGAATAAAAATGTTATAGTAAATGACATTATAGAATCCTTAAATGGGATATAGCCAGGACACAGAAATTAGTCTTAATGTCTGGGGAGAAAAATTCTGAGGTTTGGTTGATATCCTTAAAGGATAAATTCTAAAAGATTTAGTTTCTACTAGCTCTTGTCCCCTTTTGCCATATTGTACTGTTGCTGATCAAGTAGAAGTCTGAGCAGTCGCTGGGTTTTCTCATATGTTCATGATGCAGAACTTGCTTTTTGAGATGACAGTGTGTATGAATGCATAGTCCAAATCTGACATATGAGTTAACTTTTATTATTTATGTATAGGAAGCAGTTCAGGATAAAAACGTGAAAACCACTACTTTTCTTAATGTAACTGCTGGTCATATTATGTAAGTAGTTAAAATATTTTCAAACAGAATTCCTAATTACCCATACCTAACTTTGTGAAAAATTCATTAATTCAGTCACAAAATTGATCTGTGTGTCTGTTTGACAGGGATGATGTCTACAACTTTAACATCAGTGGGTTTGATGAGCCTACAATAAAGCTTGGAGTAAGAATATAACTGAAGCTGATACGTTATGAATAGAATATAAAGGAGCTCAGCTTAAATTATGTCTACTGAAAGTATAGTTAACGTCTAAAAATGCAAATTATATCACTGAATTAAGTGGGGGAAAAAAGTTTGCCATGTAAATACCTCCATCGCTTTCAAATGTGTAATGGTATACGCTACCCTAAGGTTCTGACCACATAAAGCTATTATGATGTTTTCCTGAATTAAGAATAAAACAGTTTGTTAGGAGTATCATTATTTTTAAATTATCCTATTATCCTGAAAGCGTTATTGCCATCCTTCCAGTCCCCACTGTAAAGACATCTTTGCCCAGATGTTTGAGTAGAAAGAAAAGCTAGCTAAGATAAAAGCAAGAGACAACAAAAGATAGTTTTTTGCTTCTTATGGCTCAGAGGAGCCTGCTGAATTGGTGAAGGTAGTGAAGCAAGTGGATGGGAAACTAATGTATTAGTTTGAGATATTGAAAGCTTCAGTCAGTTCCAGCTGGTTTTAACTATCAATCAGCTTTGTTCTTAAATAATTTCTAAGATAGAAATTAATCATTGTAAGTTATTTGCTGAGTATAAAAACTGAGCATAAAAGCCCTTAGCTGTTACAGTCTGGTGGCCTGTTTAATTTTGTTTAAATTGTATCACAAATGAAAAAGCTTCATTTGTTTCTTATTTGTTTACCTTTTTAGATCCAAGAATTGCATGTTACTGAACTGAGTATTTGTACAGATCCAAACAAAAAAGGGTAGGGATGTTATATTGTGTCCTAGTCTGCTGATTATCGTCAAGAATAGTATTGTCTGCATTCTCCAGCATTCCATTATGAAAATCCAGGGAATGTGTGCATGACAACAATATCTTGACAGTGTTGTTTTTTCAAGCAATGAAAATAGCTGCTGTGGTCTCCTAGACTGTTTCATGGTTTTCCTTTGGGAAGCTGATAAAAAGGAAGGAATGTGTTTCATAAAGAATACAGCTTTAGTTCTCTTCATGGAATACTACGGGGATATAAACGCCTGATTAGAGGGGGGCAGTTTTTTGTTAATGATCAGCCTGCAAAGGGACATATTGTTACTATGTGTTCTTAGTGATCATGAGCAAATAAGCATATCCTCTAGGGTTTAAGGTGAAGAGCTATTTCCAAAATAGATGTGAAAACAAAAGTAGGTACCTTTGTTTGAATCCGTAATCCACCTATCACATGAATAGTAGAAAGATTTAGAACAAGTATTTTTAAATGTATCGTTTAAAGGCATTTTTTCTTCTTCTAATTAAGGAACGCAGATGACAGTAAAACTAGCACTGAAGTGAAAGGAAGAAAAAAAGTAAGGCTCAGATTTTTGTGGATCAGTATACCTTGTCTTTCTGCCTTTAAATACCAATTATGTAAGTGAAAGGTATATTAAAAGTAAATCAATAACTTAAGAACTTACTTGTTTTTTGTAGACTAGAAACAATCAAAACAAGAAGCATCTCTTTAGTGACACAGACACAGAATACAGAGGTGATGACAGCAAGACAGACGTTAGTTGGCTACAAGAATCAAATAGGAAATCTAAAGCCCAGTTAATTGATTACAGTAGAAATAAAAACCTAGGGAAACCAGTAAGAACAGACAAAAGTAAGAAACTTTTTTCATATTTCTTAAGAATGCTGCAATATGTTTGTCCATAGATATTAACTGCACAGCACGTAATGTGCTGTGTTGCAGATACAATATGTTTTTGTTGTCTTATTTCCGAGCATAAGGAATTTTCAAATTAGTTCTAATCATTTATAAAGGTTAATTTCCAAAAGGTCTGTATATTAATGTGGAAAATTATTGGAGGATGGGACAGGCAGAGGTTGTTGTCAACAAAAAACCTTTGGCTTTTTAAAATAATGTGCTCAAAGCAGTTTACTGAATCAGTAAGTTTGCAGGCATAAAAGTGATTCTGTGATTTTACAGCTAAAACTCTAAATGTCAAACACTTGAATATTTTGCTGATTTTTCTAATTTTATGTATTGTAACAGCAGATAAATTCTCTGAACCTGCTTGCCGCATGGATAAACCTAAAGGCAAAAATGCAAATAAGAAAAAGGTAAATGTAAATTTGCAACTAGACTTGTAATGCATATTCAAAATGTCTTACCTCACTACAGAAACTGTTTTTAAATAATTTTTCATAAATACGTGCATTTCTCCGTGCTTATTTCAAGATCATTTGTTAAATACGGCTGGTTCTTTTCAGGTACTGTATTCTTTTTGTGTAGTATTTAGCTAGTATTTCAGGCATAGTACTAGCTATGAGTTAGAATGATTATTATACATTGATGCTTTTCTAAGTTTTATTACTTAAAATTATTGATTATGTCTATTTACTGCTTAATAGCCATCCACTCCATTGAATATGCCATTAGCTTTTCAGCGAGGGTTTTGTCTAATGTGCTTAATTGAATTTTAATACCTTTGAGATTGATTTCTTTAAATGAATATATGTAACACAATGAAACTGCAAAACTAAAATGTTATAGATGTTAAGAAAGAATAATAATTGCAAAATATTGTAAGCATATTAAAGGTGGGAGTATAATAAATTATAAGTGATTATGAAAATGTTAATGGAAGGTTTTCATAGATGTTTGTAAGACAGAGTTTAAAAAAACAAAACCAAAAAAACCCACCAAAAACCCACAAAACCTTCCCCTGTCCCCTCCAGACTACTCTTTGGTCTCTCAGATTGTACAATAATTATTCAAATCTGTTTAATGTTAGTAGCTTAAAGCTACATACAGGCACTCAAGGTAAATCATGCGTATGAAAATATGATCACTACATGTAGGAATTGATGGTGATGTCTAGTCCGTGTAAATCAAAACTGAAGAGGGCTTCAGTTCTGAAGAGGGCTTCAAAACTGAGGAGGATTTCAATTGCCCAATGTTGAATCGGTAGACTGACTTACTAAAATGTGTCTTTTCTTAGTAGCGAAATTCCCCAGATCTACCCAAGCAAGTTCAAAGTGCCTACTTTGAGGAGGTAGGGTTCCACTACTGCGTAGACTTAGATGGAGAGCATCTGAAGCCCAGGAAGTCCCTAATAGACTTGGCCCTGGAGATGAGGAGGCTAGGAAAGCACACGTTTTGCATAGAGCACTTTTCAAGAGAGTAGGAGGCAAGAATTCTAATCTCTCGTAGTCTGAGAAGCGTTGCACTTACATTTTACATCCCTTCTAATGTCAGGTCCCTGGGGTACGTTCAGTGAGAACACACTTTGCTCTATTTCTGAACATTGGCTGCTGTGTAGAGAGAGTGGCACTAGTTGTGATGTAGCAGGGGGACAGATAGAAAGGAAGACTGATTCTAGTCTAGCGGTTAAGGTAATCGGTTCAGGGGTGATGATCAAGGATCCTGGTTCCTCCTCACTATGCAGGCTTTTGGTTTTGTTCTATTTCAAACCAGTTCCACTGTAGTTTAAATGTGCACATATTTCAGAGAGCAAGCTTTGGAAACCCACTTCAGCTTTGCTGTAGTTCAAAAATGGCATTTATTTTGCCTCTTCACTTCTTTGACTCACATTCCTGACTGCGCTGTGCCCTATCTACAGTGAAAATTATCTTCCCAAAATGCGTAGTCGACTGATGGTTGGACTTTGAGCTTTGGTAAAGTTAAACTTTGTAGTTGTTTTGAAATAATGGATTTCAAGTAAATTAAACCAAGTTATCTGCCATTTATTCTTATATATATATTTATTAATCATTCTGATATAAACTGAAGATGTTTTTATTCTTCCAAAGATAAATGAATGTAAAAAACAGAATTCAAGAATGGAGGAAACAATAGAACAAACCACCAGACAAAAACGACCTCGAAGAGCAGCTTTAGCAAAAAATTACAAAGAGCCTTCCAGTTCAGAGTCAGAGAGTGAAAGGAAATCTCCAGCGTGCACCTCTAAGGAGGAGAAATCAAAAATACAGGTATGCAGTTGCACTTTATTCTTAAAAATCCACTACTGCCACATTTTTCAAAATAAACTCTGGTCTCCTTTGTACTTAGTACTCCTGAATTTTAAGTGCCCAACATGAGCAAGTTGAACTGAATTTTATTTATTATTTCTGGTAGTGCCCTTTTTTAATTATGAGTATTTAGCTGCTAAGAAAATCAGTCCTAAATAATCTTATCAGTTGTAGTAGTATTTCAGTCTCTATTTATGAAATTTATTCTGCTGCAAAGACTACAAAAACTACTGTGTCCTTTATTTTAAAAACTGAACGATATTTTGAAAATGTCTGTTAAATGGGAGGTTTTAGTGAGCCAAATTTTGTTCTTTTAGATAATGTGATTTTGATAATGCTATGCCTATTGTGTGTGCAATAGAAAATGCTGACTTGACAGAGGGAATGTCAATACATTCGCTGAATATCCAGATAGGATTTTTAGTAAATTAAGCAATGACATTGGGTGCTAAAACATTTTCACTCTTTTAGCGTAACATTTCAGTGTATATGGATAGGTCTGTAAACTTCATTGATTAAATCCTGAAGCATTGGTAATTGCTTCCAATAGTTAAGAAGTTCAGAAGAACAGAAATTTGGGTGCTGAATTAAACAAATGCAGTGCTTATTGATATTAGAACACTTGATATCCCTATGAATTTAAGTACTTCTAATGATGTTTCTTTTGGAACCTTCTGCTTGTTCAACGGTACAAATACATAACATGCTCTTCACCTGCATATATAGACACTTCTGTATGTTTACAAATAATGTTTATATAAACTTTGTATTTTAATAGAAACATACGAACAGGGAAAACAAGGATGATAATCAGCAAAAGGAACTCCAGGATATTGTATCTATGGAGCCAAAGAGAGTAGCTAGCTATGTACATAAAGCATTTAATAAATCAAAGAATTCTGCAGAACAAAAGGAAATTGAAAAGGCTTCATCTGAGAGTCCTGCATCTCTTGAGACAATGAGACGTAGGTATTTTGACTTTTAGTTTGTAGCAATACTGTATCAAAAGTTGGAGGTAAATGAGGATTATCACAGTAGTACGATTTTACATTTATTTCATGCTTTTAAAATAAGAGATATCCCCTAATTCAGGGGAATTATGTGTACCACATAATTTAAGGAAGTGTATTAATATGTCACTAACGCTTTTATAGGTTGGTACAGTTACTTGACATCAGCATAATATAGAAGTGCAATACGTAAATGTTAAAATGAATCTGGTAACTGCTAAAATAGTGCAGAGAGTGCAAAAAGTGCAGGTGTGGCAAGTCGTATGCTGACACTTAAAGTAAAATTCCACACGTCTGAGACTTGCAAATACCTAGAGTTGGGACAGTTAGCAATATGGGGCTTTAACTTACATTTTCTTCCTTTCATTCCTCATGCTGACAGTTAAGTAACTGTTTTCTAGGTGCTGAAAGAATATCAGGAGATGATGTTACTCAAGAGCACACTTATAGCGAAAGATCACCTGGTCTTCAGGAGCCCACACTAGAAAAAAGGGAAATGTTAAACTTTGAGAAAGGAATCTCTCCCAATAACTTCTGTCCACAAAAAAAGAATATTCAAAGTATATGTCTAAATCAGTCCCCTGAGACAACTGTTAAAAAGTTAACATTTGGAAATAAAAGTTTCTCACCAGTTTTAACTGAAGCATCTTTGGTAAGAATATTAAAGTTACTCTGCAATTATTTTAACTGAAATTGTTCCGTTCAGCTGCCAACTGTTTTATGCTTTTGTATGTCTCCTTTCAATAATGATTTTTTGTTTGTTTGTTTGTGTAGCTTAGCGTAACGACATATAAAACTGTGAGTGGAAAACGTGCAAAAGGACCTGTATCTGAAACACGTGATAATAATGAAGATTCAAGTTTCAGACATTGCTTTTCAGACACACTTTCTATTAAAGGAAAACTACAAGATATCACTAAACCTATCACCAAAAGTAAAGAAGAGGTATGTTACTAAATCCTTTGCTCTTCAGGAGAGAGCTGCAGCTTTTCATCTGTTTATTTACTTTACAGATGGTGAGGTTTAAGGGAAATGCATCTTTCTTAGTTAATTTTTAAGCGTTTGAAATAAATTAGGGAATTGTTTATTATATGGATACAAGGAAAGAATTGTATCCGAACAAGATCAATTATAATTAAATATAGTTATAATTAATATATTAAAAAATAATAAGGAGTAAATATTTTCTTCTTGACTTTCAATAAAAAATAAACTATTTTTCACAAATTAAAGAATTGTGACATCTGCATGGAAAAATTCTTGAGGTGAGAAAGTGCTCTCATAGTTTTAGCATTAATGTACTACTCAATAAAAAAACTATTGTAGCATTGGTAAATAAAAAAAAACCTGCTGTATACCTTCAAACCACTTCTTTAAGTACTTTTTCTGGTGAAAAAAGCACTAATGAGTCCTTTAAGAAATAATTTTGTTTGTGCCCTATTGCAAGAAACAGTTAGACCTTATTGGTCGTTTGACTTATTGCTATCATTAATTATTAACTTGGCGAAGAATTTGTTTATTCTTCCATGTAGTGAGACCTAGTAGTAATTCACGCAGTGATTTCCCCCCCCCCCCCCACCTGTAGTTGTCTTCATGTCCCTAGTTTAATGAAAAGCAATATAAATGTGGATTTCTGATGAAGACTTTTAAAAGTGCTTTAATTTGGAAGCTAATAAATCAGTGACTTTTCTTTTAGGATTGTGTACCACCATCTCCATTGTCTGCTTCCAGTGGAAGTAAAGTACAGTCTTGGAGTGAAGAACCTTATGGCCCCGTACATAAGTCAGGTACAAATGTTTAAATTAAAGAAAAAGACTTTCTATGTGTTTCTGTAAAGGTTAAGAAAAATGTTTATTTGGCATAAAAATATGGCCCAAGTCTTTTAATCTTGTTTTCTTTTATATATTTTCAGTATTATTCCATTTTTACTCTTTTTTTCATTTTCTCTGCTGTTTTAACTACCCCCAAAAAACCCCAAAAATTTGCCTCCAAAATGCAGTTACTGTAAAGAGTTAGTTGCACTCTTTAGAAAGAGTTAGAAGCATTCCCACTGATACTGGAAAAAAAGTGGGGATAATGGCATTACCAAGAAAAGAGGGCTTAGGAAATCCCGTTGTTCATTTACATCAAGTTCTCATATCTACTGAACATGCCCTCCATAAATGTAATGCTTATTAATTTTTATGTAGTTCACAAGCTTTAAAGCCAAGACACATACTCCTAGAGTTTGGATCCAAAGGGTCAATAAACTCTTCTTTACCCTCCCATGTCATTGCTCTAAATAATCCTAAAATAAAGCATTATTTTCATGTTTATTAAAGGACCGACTCTACAGACGTTTCTCAAACGAAGGTACCACAGTGATACAGAAAGCAACTCTGATGAAGCAGAAACAAGCAAAGAGGAGGAAAAGAAAGGAAACAGAACAACAAAGTTACAGCCTAGAAAATTATTTAAAACAGATGATGCTGTTACTTACAGAGGTGAGTTATGGAGTGAAAGTTGACTATAGTTGTGCAAAAGTTTAAAATAACATAACAAATTAAAGTTTTAACAAGAAAAGATAATATCCATAAAAAAGCATTTTACATGTTTAAAAAAGGAAATAGAAAGAAATGCTAAATATTTAGAGACTATATCCATTTAAAAAGTCAGAAAATTGGTATGAAAATAGAAACTGGTCTCAGCCATCTAATTGGTGAAATTAATCTATATCTAACAAAAGCTGTTCTAGGCCCTGTTGTAACTTCAGATAGGATACTTTTTCGTACTGAATTGTGACATTGTCTTTTTTTACTTCTCTTTAGTGTCTGAAAGCATATCTACTGTATCTGTAAATGATCTGTCTGTTTTGGATGGGGAAATCTGGGAACCTGGTTGTTCAACTATCAGTATATGTCAGAAGCTCCAAAAAGAATTTACTAAGAAAATTGAGGCAAGACATTTTGTATACAGTATTAGTTGCCTGCGTGGGCACAGTGCACATGAATGATAGCTTGTCTTACACCACAGAATGCTTAAAAGGACATGAAAATAGCTATGTGCATAGAACTTCAAAAAATTACAGAATTCAAGTTTCCTTTTATGCCTTTTTCAATTCCTTCATGTACCTAACTCTCCAATGACTTTATTTCTGAGGTCTGTTTTATTTTTTTATCCTGTTTGTTGTTTCAAAACATGCTTATGTATCTAAAGTATATGAGCGTACTGCATTTGATTTTTTTCAAATTATCAAACCCATGAATGAAATTTATTTGCAAAAAAGGAAAACATAGAATCATAGAATGGTTTGGGTTGGAAGGGACCTTAAAGATCTCCTGGTTCCAGCCCCCTGCCATGGCAGGGACACCTTCCACCAGACCGGGTTGCTCAAAGCCCCATCCAGCCGGGGCTTGGGCACTTCCAGGGAGGGGGCATCCACAGCTTCTCTGGGCAACCTGTGCCAGTGCCTCACCACCCTCACAGTAAAGAATTTCTTCCTTATGCCTAATCTAAATCTACCCTCTCTCAGTTTAAAGCCATTACCCCTTGTCCTATCACTATTTCCCCTTGTAAAAAGTCCCTCTCCAGACATGAGCCTGAATAATGTGTTTGTTCATCTAAGACAGCTGTAAGCACACATCATTCATTCCATATGTACTTTCTCTATTTTGAGGAAATATATTTTTCAAATAATGTACTTCTAATTAAATTAGGTAGAATTTTGTCAAAAACATAAACCCATGTTTATTTACATTTCATTAACAGAGAGCTTTTTCCTTAAAGGATAGGGAGATAACTAAAAAAAAAAAAAAGTTGTTTTGCTCAGTATGATCTGTGATACTAAGCAATTACAGTACTAAACATACTACAGTTTTTTTTTCCTAAAGTGAAAATAATCTGAATTTAATGTTAAAACATCCTCATAGAGCCGCTCACAGAAAATGGATCATTTTACTAAGCAATCATTAAGAGCTGCCCATGAGCATTTGACAACAATGAGTTACCAGCTTCACGAATGCAGGTCTGTAACAAAAGATTTATTTTAAAACACCCTTAAAATGCAATGAATGCCTTCTAAAAGTAACTCATTTTGTTTTGGTAGGATCAGGCAGCTGGACAAATTTCATTTTGCTCTCCTTGAGGAACTTGAGAATTTTGAAAAAGATTCTCAGTCCCTGAAAAACATGGAAAAAGAATTCTTGGTTTGTATTTTAATTGCTTGATCATGGAGAAAAGTGAATTCTTACGGAATCCACAGATTATTCATATCATCTTTAACTTTGGATCATTAATTCTGATTTAAAATGCCTTTATCATTTTGCTTAAAGTTCAGTCAAATTTCAAATAATGAATTTGAGATGTTAGGATTGGCTAATGCTATGCTCTTAGAATTTCTAAATCACCACTATATGTTTTTCTTCCTAGAATAAACTACTACTACTACGTTTAATGGGCTCTTTACCCCACTTCGTGAGCCTTTTTTTTTCGACTGGCCTGTATTTCAGGAACAGCATGTAGGCATTTGAACCTGATTTGCGATTTGTGTGTTCTGCGATGAGCTATTGACATTATGGGTCTGCTACTTGCTGTAATGTAGAAATCAATATACAAATATTCATATAAACACAAGACTATACTTGCTTTTTATTTTTTTATTCTGAAGGCGTGGCTTAAATTATATGGAAAGCCTGATTAAAATGCTATGCATATTCTTTTTCATCGTTTTGAAACTGTTATGCAGAACAGATTTTTGGTGAAAGTGGTTCCATGAAAATAGAATTCCTGAAGTGCCTCATGCTGCCAGCTAACCTTATTTTTTTTTTTTTTCCAAGCTTCTGTGGTGACTGTGTAACTCCTACCCATTCTGTGCTGAGTCTGTCGTTGTAGGTTATTTTATTCATATTAGATAGCAGCCGGTTTTAGTTCAGAAAAATATTGGTTCCTGCTGATTATCATCTCTTAATATTTTTCTTTCCAGACCTTTTGGAAAAAACATACGCATACTTTTAGTACATACATGAAAAATGAGCAACAGAGGTTAGTAGGCTTCATTAATCCTGGGTAGAGATTTGTGTTCTGTTCATTTGAGGTATAAGTTAGGCCAACTACTATTCTCTGTGCAATTTCTCTCTTCCATAAAATAAAGGTAGTAGATGAGGTGAGAAAATGAGATTAAAATGTTACATTACAGGAAAAATGTAATTATTCTCCTTCTAAATTTCTCCTACCTGCTGGACTATTCCGATAGTAACAACGATGGTAATATTTATCTATGCTTTTAAGTACAAAGAGACTACAAATAATGGGATGTATTCGTGATGTCTGTGGAATGTTCACATGTAGTAAAGCTATTCGAACTGCCTTTTATTTCTTTAGAATTCAAATTCTTAAAACTTCATTTGAAAAGAACATCTACCGTACTGTTGACTATGAAGAACATATTTTTACTTCAGAGGTATGATGAACTTCTGTTTCTTTCTTGTTTTTAATAATTTTTAATTCTCTAATTTTACTGACATGTATCAGTATTGATTTTTTTTCCCAAAGAAAGTCTTAATCCTCAGCATTGTATTAATGCTGCATAAGTATTCTTGCAGTTTTTCATTGTCATAAAATATCCTTTAATTTAACACTATTCAGTGTTTTAGGGCTAGATTTCAGCCATTAGTAGGTGTGTGCAATTATCTGGAAAGCTGCCGCGAGATTTATTCTGTGTTCTGTGGCTTTGTTTACCAGTGTTAATCATGCAAGAAAGAACAAATTTAAAACACACATCCCTTTCCTTAGGCAGGTGGATGCATGTGCATCTGTATCTCTCGGTTATAAACCATTTAGGGGTGTAATTGTCTTCTTGAAAATGGGTTACCAATTGTGAGCAGAGAAGATGCATTCAGTATCTTTTTATAGATGCATCTGATGAAAGAAGACATAAAAGGACTCCAAGAGAAACTTCTTAAAGAAATGGTAAATGAAGTTATCTTGTCCTCATTTTTATTTATTGTTGAAGTATAGCTGTTTGAACACTAAATTACTAAAAAAATGTAATTTCTAGTCCCCTATCAAAAATAAAAATGAGTCAGAATCCAAGTATCACTGACATGTTATACTTCACACCTTATCTGGGTGATAAAAGCAACAGGTAGATATGGATATACTGTTTTAGTTCTGAATCTTAATATGTTGAATGTTGACGTGGAAAAGAAAAGTATCGTATTTGATATGTTAAAAGCAGTATATACTATGCACCGGAATTACAATACTTTAGAAAAAAAAAAAAAAAGGAAGATTTTATTTAAAGTATGTGATAAATGTAATGCTTTTTGCACAGCAAGAAGAGGAACTGTGGAACGTTCGCAGAGGATTGCAGACATTGTTTCAGTCAGAAGACAGAATTCTGAAGTAGTATTTTCAGATACCTTCCTGAAATTCAAGGTGAATATAAACACTCTTTTATAATGTAAAATTTGACAACTTTTTTTTTTTTTTTTTACACTCAAGGAAACGATTGTAATGAAAGCATATTTTCCTTCATAGTATTAAAATATTTGTGGATAAGCCTCCTCCTTTTATATGTGAGATTTGGAATTATTTTACTGAATCTGCTAAAATGTGATATGTAAATTTTTGGATTTTTAGCACATGCTATTTTTTAAGAAGCCTTTAACAATTTTTATAGGCTATTTAACTGACTTTCAGAGAAATTGCTTCAAGTTTCACTTTGAATCTATGTTTTGGGTCTGTGTGTACAGAATACCCCTTTTGTCTGATCCAGAATACAGTCAGAAATTATTTAGGGATGAAATCACCTGTTTTGATCTGTCCTATTTGTCTGTGTTGTTAGACGTCAATAGGAGTTTCTAAGAGAAAACAAAACTCTAAACACTTGTGGTTGAACTACGTTGCAAATAGTTGTATTAAATATTTCAAGAAAAATGCATATTGTCTGTCTTTTTTTAACAAAATGATGTTATTACTATTTTGCTTTAAATCACTAATACGTATTTGCATGTCAGTCAAATAAAACTTACTGCTGTGCAAATATTTCATGTAAGACAACAGATAGCAAGAGGGTCTGCTATCTGTAGCTCAAAAATATGTCCTACATACTAATATAATCTATTTCATATACTTAGATATCAGAAGATTTCCTAAGAAAACGACCAGTGAGTCATAATTTACACTTCTCCTTTGTTGCCATGTACCAACTAGAAGGTTTCTTCTGCATACTTATGATGTGCAACTTCTAAGCTACTGTTTCTCTTAATTTGCTTTTAAATTAAACAAAAAACTACCTTGCATTTTATAGTTCCTTAAGAACCTTTTAATCTTTTTTTTAACTTGCAATCCTGCGTGTATATACTGCAAACTTTTCAGGCTCAGAACAATACCTTTAATATTTTTCATTTAAGTTCTCTTAAAAAATAGGGATTAAAAACTTACAGCTGATCAAGAAGTAACAGATACAGAGAATTAACTCATAGAGTGTGCATGTCTTGGAGCTTGTCTACATTACCACATGCAGAACTGCCTCTCTACCATGGAGCTGACTCCAGATTAACACTCCCAGCATCTCAGGAGCCTGAGCTCACTCAGCGCTGCACTAACACAACTTCCCAGCTTCTGGAGCAAGGCTGAAGAGGGCACGTGCTTGCCTGTAGCTGATGTTATGACCACAGAAGTCTCAAGAGAATATATTAGCCAATTTTGGGGTAACAGCTCTTCACAACTCAACTGCTTTATAGCCCTTATTTTACATTCCATTATACCTCTTATTTTGTCCTTTGGCTGTCTTTAACATAGAATCATAGAATCGTTAGGGTTGGAAAGGACCTCTGAGATCATCGAGTCCAACCTCTCTGTCATTTCTTCCATTATCTCTCTACCCTCTGAACTCTTCTGTTTTTCCTCAGTTTCCTTTTTACATTCCTAATACTGCTTTTATTATCAACACAGAGACCTTTACTTACGGTAGTGTTCTTTAATCTAATTTTTTTCTCACGTTACTGAAACCACTCAGTCTGTATCTCTCAAACTCTTATTTATTTTCGTTCTGACTAGTTCTGAATGCAGCTATTACGCTATATTGCTATTATTATAATCTAGTATTTTTTTAAAAAGTCTAATAGACTGGCTTTCATCATTTTAAGTTGTTGTCTGTTGCTTAGGTCTCATGTTGATTTGACTTCCTTCAAACCCACCTGTCATTTTTTCCAAATATTTATCCAGTAGAAGTTCCCTGCTGAACCTCACCACTATCTGCATCTTTGGTGCAACTTAACCAGTTTCCTTTTATTAACTCTTTGTTGGCTTGCTCATGCAATCTGTCTCTCCTACAGGTACTTCATATATCTTTTGGTTTATCCTTCATTATTTCTGAAAGTAACCATTTCCTAAAGCTTATTTTCAGAGAGAAAAATGGCATGATTTAAAATTGAATTTTAAGGTAAAGTTAAGGTAGAAAACTCTTTGACAGAGGTCCTCAAAGAAAATGGGAAAAACCGTTGATCTGTAAATTACTTCTGTATCTTTATATTAATATTGTCTTTAAATGAAAGAAAAAAGAAAAGTCCATACTCATAGATTGTAGCCTGAACGCAGCATTCACTGAGCAACTTCCTGTAACTTCAAAGTTTGCCTCATTCAGAGCAGGGGATGGGACCCAATGACCTTGGGAGAGGACCTGGGTTCTTACCACCTGAAATTAACCTGTGACTTTATGAAAAAGATTGCTTTTTATCCTTATTGAAACTACCATCTTTAAAAACCAACTTCTTAGATCAGAAGTGGATGTGATAGATTTCTAACCCATGTGCACTGAGAGTAAAATGCACAATAATTGGTGTTAGACTTCATTGATGGGAAATAGTTTATTGGAAACAGAAAGAGTTGTAAATTAAATATATATTTCTTATGAATTAATTTTAAAAACCCAAGGCTGTATTGTCTCTGGAAATTATTATATGGAAATTGCCAGTAAATAATTTGGTCTACTCATCCCATCTACGTAAGTGTACTTAATGCTCTTCTAATTTTTTTGAGCCTATGATCACTGTCATGTCCACTAGATGGACCTCTTGAGATGTTAAACTTTTTTTGTTTATTGGTCTAATTGAATTTTATTTGTATATGAAACAGTATTTTTCTCTTAACTGTACAAGGTTTTAAAAAGTGCACTGCAAGGCCCAAATTCATTTCTTACAGTGCGTGCGTATTGGAAAAATAATACAACTGCTATTTTTAGTGAGGACCCATGATAAAACAGAACTATGAAATTTTACTGTCTACCTATCAGTCTTTACCCCACCCTATTAACTTCTAAAAACTTTGAGCAGGTATAATCAAATTTAACAGATGTAAAAATGTGAAGCGTATCACAAGGGAGTATTCACAAAGGTAAAGTTCAGCATAGGGAGATTGCTTTTTTTTGTTTGGTTTTTTGTTTGTTTGTTTTTTTAGTTTGTGGATGGGAAAGCCCAGGGGTCATTCAAAGCAGGCACCTAAATGAAGTGATAGGAATTGTGCACTGCAGGCCTGTTTCTTTTTCCCAATGGGAAGAAGCAGCACAAGGAGCATAGCCTCCCTAAGCTAAACTGTGCCTTCAGTAGATGCCATCCTAAGTTCCAGCAGTAACCGAGCGCAATACGTGGCCCGGTGAATGCATGCAGGCTCCAGACCACTTGATGGACTTGCCCACCAGTTAGCTGACAGGGATCCTGTGGGGCTCTGAAGGAGTCACAGCCTTCTGTCTCTCACCAGCCCGAAGCAGCAAAAGGCTGGGGTGCTTGTGACGGGGGGACGGCTGAGAACACGGGGAAGAAGTGAAGCATATTGCTGCCTAACTACAGGATGGTTAAGTCGCATTAGTAATACAGCTCATAAGCATTGTTTGAAATTTAAAAAAGCTGCCCTAAGTTACCCATAAAATATCTTTGTTTATTATATTTTTCAACATCATTTAATGTGTTTTATACAATATTTTTATTACCAGTGAAAGTATGCATCACTGCTAAATAGGAGTGTTACTTTCATGGATTATTAGCCAAGTTTGTAGCTAACAGTGGGTCATCCACTGTTCTCAAACTAAAAATGGTGGTTCCGCTGAAGAAACTTTTCTCTCCTTTCTGTTTACCCTTTCTGTATATTACACCTGGACTATCATTATATTGTTGTTTAGAATTAATAATATTTTATTAATAATAAAATTAAAATGATTGATAAATATAATTAGCGGTATGTTAAAAGGCTACTTATAATGTTACATATTTCTGTGAAAAGCCAGCAAGTTATAAAATTGCAATAAATAGGAAAAAAAACCCAAATCTTTGGATCAAGTACTTGGGTAATTCAGGTCTTCAACTGATAATCACGTAAGTCAAATATTAAAAAGTTGTACAAAACTACAGCTAGCTGCAATGAAGCTAGCAAGCTTCGTTGGTCCTGGGCACCACATCTGACATGATTCCTCAATTTCTTCTAGCATTGCCCTTACTGACATATATTTTAAGCGTTGCACTGTATGTTCTTACCTTCCATTCTTAAATGTTCGTTTATCCACAGACTAGCACTGTATTTATGTTATTTCATCCCCACACTGAGCAGCAGAAGAGAATTGAAAGTTAGTCCATCCACTCTTGGCATTGATTCTATTCACCATCTTGCAGCAATTTAGTAGTAGTCTATACAAACAATTTTACATACCGTATTTTCTTTATTATTTTCACGCTTCATGGAGATCATCTCAATGAAGCTACAAGGTCAGGAGTGCCTTTTTCAAGTTTTTAACATTGAGTGACTTCCTAAAAGGACAGCATTTAAGACTCTTGCAGAGAAACTTTTGTCTTGTGAGCGTATGTGCCAGTTTGTTGCCGTCTCGTCAGGCATGCTTTCCAGCTATCAGTGTATTAAGTTTTTTTCCTAAGTTTTTCCTTTTAGTAGTATTTTGAGTAGAATTCTCAGATGCTTCTAGATGCCAAGCTTTATAGAATGTCTGGCTTTACAATTCTTCTCAACCAGTTCTATTTGCTTTGTCATTACCATTTAGTAACTTTTTTCTTCTCACTGCCAAGAAAGCATTAAAATCATTTGTTTGGTAAGTATCAAAGTACATTGTTACATTTCTATTTATGGTTGTCCAATTTAGTAATTTTCAATGAGAATAACAGTGAACTTAATCGTGATTCTTTAGAGGGCAAGAACCTCAACTAGTGTAGAATGACAATCATGTTATGCTGGTTAGGATCTGGTCCAAAACATCGATATTCCACAAGATGGAAAACCTTAGTTAAGATCATCCTTTTGAAGATTCTGTGTAGATAAAGAAGCGATATGATCTGGTGCCTAATAATTGTAATCTCTTACCTTCCCAACTGTCCCTGGGAAAAAAAGAGCTTTAGGAAACGTGTTCATTTCCTGCAATAAGTAGTCATTTAATTAAAGAACTTAAGTAACAGGAATCAAAAATGCTTGCAGCTGTGATTCTGTTAGACATTATATAAAAAAGAATGAAATTATAATACATTAAATTAGTTTTTAGAACATGAACTTAAGCGTTTTACAAACTAATTGTGGTAAGTTCAAAATGTCTTGTCAACGTAATACTGAATGACAGTGTGTCATGTCCATTTATGTCGGAGGCCTTGGAATGGTAAAGCCTGTACATGCACAACATCTCCTTTTCCAAGATAGACCGCAAAACAGTTTAAAACAAGTGTTAAAGGAGAGTAGTAGGTTCTTTCAAGTAGCTTTACTTCAGTCTTTTTCAGCAGATCGTCCCACTCCACAGGCCATCGCTCTTCTGACTTCAGAGTGAAGTACATCTCTGGTGTTTCCTTCTGTGTTTAAGTGCTGCAGAGACTTCATCTGCAGAGTCCTTCTTTCACATAAACATCAAGGTATCCTGGACTGAACTTTAGGGAAAGACTTATGTATTCCCTGATGTGTGTTCAGCAGCAATATCAAAAAGTAAAGACAGATTCTTCTCAGAAGAAAATTTCTATGGCCTGTGAAATCTAGGAGAAATAAGAGACGTTTTCAAACCACTTTGAAATACAAAATATATATAGAATTTTAAAAAATTCTGTGTTAGATTAACAAAAAAAGGGGGTTTTTTATTAAAAAACCTATTCATTCTGTTTAAAGGTACAGTGACAGTATTGAAGAATATTAGCGACTTTAAATCTTAATTTTCACCAACACATTTCCACACGTATGCCATGACTGTAGTGCAGTTCCAGTCCTCAGGGCCCAGTCTAACCAGTTTACAGTTATTTGGGAGTGCAAGTGCAAATGTAGGTGTGGGGTTGATTTTGGTTTTTTTCTTTTAGGAATTAAGCCACAGTTTGGCATTGGCAGAAATATTCTTTATTGTGCAGTGATCTTGTTATTTTGTAAGGGTTAAGCACTGTTGAGCTGATGCTTCAGAAAATAGGAGGACATACTGTTGGTTTAATGTACAATAGTCTTAAGAGTCTGTCTGGAATAAATGTACTCTTGCTCTGTAGGCTTGCTCTTTTGGCTGAGAGATGTAATTAAAGTCCAAATCATTTGTAATGCCTTAGCACTAATTGTAAATTGTAAGCCTGTTTACTCCTAATATCCTGAACAAATTTCAAAATATATCATTATAATCTACTTAAACTCCCCAGGTAGCTTCAATTAGAGAAGGTATATTTCACTTTCAGTCCTAAACTACAGCCATCCCATTTTTTCCCTATATTTCATTCTATCAATGCAGTGATGTCTCGCCATAAACTTTGAGTCTGAGTCCTATAATGTTGAAAGGGCCCTAACAATTGCATGAACAGTCTAGAATTATGTAAATATAGCATTTAGATCAATGTACATTGCATTTACGACTCGGGTGTATTTGCCTAGACCATCTTTTCATTGAACATCCAAAGCTCAGTTAAGCTGGAATTCATTCCAAGTTCAGAAATAAGCATGGCAATGTGGGCCCAGGCACTGCTGAAGGGAGCCTGGCAGAATGCGAGACTGCACACCAAGTTACAGTGTCAGGCAACTTATTTTAGCAGCGAGTACACCTGAGGATGCTTACAGACATGGTGAGAGTACACTATGTTCCCAGCAACTCCTAAAATTGTGTTTTAAGAGCAACTGGACTTGCTCAAGAGGCCTAATAGAAATTGTAGGAAATAACTGATTGCTAGTTCGATTTTTCTCTAACTAACAAGGTCTTTTTACAAGTAACAATGGCTGTGGAATCAGCCTCTCTCATATTTTTTCCCACTTAGAGAAGGGAAATGAATGTTTTCATGCATGTTTAAACACAGTACCTGTCATTAGTGCTGGCACATGAAGCAAGCACTAGAGCAACCAGGTTCATGCTGGCCCAACCGCTCAGTGACAGGAGCCCAAACCAGTTATTCCTCCTGACCTCTCGGCTGGGCGGCCGTTAAGCGTGCTTTGGGGGGCTGCGCGCCTTCCAAGGGCAGCTGGACCGGCATTCAAGTGATACTGAAATCTACAGGCTGAATCCATTCGAACAAATCCAATTGGAACAAATGCGCTACTTACAGGCATTATATATGTCCTGTTATGGTGTGTAGAATTTTATATTTCTTAGCAGGGAAGTTGCAACGTTTGTGATAATAAGGTTGCACACTCAAGTACATTTAATTCAAAAACCTTTATATGCTGTATTAAGTTGTTCGTCTACTTCAAAAAAATATATTTTTTCTATGTTATACCCTACATTTAAGTTTGTCATAGCTTTTGGATCTTCGATTCAAAGAATACAAGCTGAGTGATGTTCTGGAGAAGGTCTGGGGGCTTCTCAGTACATGCTGATCAAAAAGTAAAAAAAAAATTCAGAAAAGCCAGGTTCTGAACAGGAAGACAAATACTTCCATTTTCTTTTAAAATAAAGCTTCCTTTGCATATTCTTCTCCCACATCCAGGATGTAAGAGCAAAATCTACAGCTTCAGGACTCAAGCATGCTGGTTTTAGCAGGCAATGGAAATGAATAGCTGGAAAACTGACCTTGTCAAATGTTTGCTTGATGCATGTACCTCCATTTCGTTACTTTTATATTCATTTAGCTCTTTCCGAATTGCTGCCTAGGAGTTGAAAATAGAAGAAGGTTAACAAATAATTTTGTATTTATAAGCATTGTAAAATACCGGACTTGCAGAGCAGCACAGGAGGTTTCTAAAGTAGAAATAATAGGTATGGGGCATAGCAAAGCACACTGTGCCAGCAGAGATGCTGAGTATTTAGGTGATACGGATTGGTGATATGATACTTATCATTCATTCCTGATTGCTGAGAGGGTCACTTCTGTCTAGAAGCAATTCTTACAGGAGAATAAAACCAGAGTGCTTATAGTCTCACATTGAATAAGATTCCAGTTAAAATTTATTAAAGATTAAGAGAAGTTGCCGAGAAATCGATCAGCTGGTCAACTGACTTTTATGGAATTTCAATGTGTGTCATTTTTTTAATAAAAATCAGACTGTTTGCCTTATCACAACTTGCAAATACCAGTCCAGACTGTGTTATCACCTGTATCCATAGGATTGCACAGTCATAAGTGAAGAAAAATGTTCTATTCTGGTGCTTAATATAATGAAATTCCAGACTATGAAAATGAGAGAATTCTTTTGTTTAAATGGCAGCTGTGAGTGAACTGGAACATACTGGTGCTTTCATAGATTCTTACATATTTGGTACTTTGTAGTTTAGCTGCCTAAAATTATGAGGCTTGTACCCATGTTCATGTTTTATATCAGAGATTTGGCTTATTAAAAGAAAAATGAGGAAAAATAATGTATTTGTCTACTCTGAAATAGAAGTTTTTCAGTCACAAATGGAACGGTCAAACTCCTGACCCTAAATTCCTGACGTATGCCACCAGTATACGCAATTGAACTCTCTTACTTTCTTTTTAGCTTATAAACCTGCCAAGTTAACAATATAAAGACAGTAAAACTAAGAAAAGCCTAATTTTAATACGTACCCAGTACATACAAGGAAAAAACAATTGATTAATGTATAATAATGTATTCACCATTTTAGTGGGCTCAGGAGAACAGCTACTGTAGAAGGACATTGTTCCTTTTCTATATGAGTCCTCTACAACCAGTTGTTACACTTTTTACTGGGCAGGCACTGGAATGGAGAACGAAGTGTTTGATCTCCACATCTCAGAGCAAAGCGGTAAGTTTACCCAGTAACTGTCTCGGCATCCCTACTCGTTCTGCTTGCTGCGGCCCTGAAACTTCAAAACTTATGTAGCAACTGTTCTATCTGGAATCACGCTGAACTATTTTCCTTACTACTCAAGCACCTAAATGTGAAGCTAAATTAGGGTGTAAATCAGCTGGGTGGCAGGTCTATGATGGAACAAAAACGAGTGTTTGTTTATGCTTGTGAAAATGTGGGATCAAGTGACTCCTTGAGCATTCATAGGAAACAGGAAAGGAAATATTTGCATGTTTAGAAACATAGCGGAGGCTATTTGCATCTTTGGGACAAAACTTCCAGTCTGAGGATGACTGTTAATACTGCACTGGCTGGAAATGTTTTTGAGTTGCAGCCCTAAAGCATTAAGATTGTATCCACTTTTAGGTTTTGGTTTGGGTTTTTTTGGTCAGTTGATGGGCTGGGTAGAAGCCTTTGTAGTCTTTATAGTACTTAGGAGGCATTTTTATAAATGGCGGGTTTTGTGACAGTATGCATTGGTCAGTGTGGTTTCAGCATAAAAAATAACGGTCACGTTTACAGAGATTAAAAGTCCCAGAAGTTAAATGTCTTTGCAGAATCTGGTGTGTCATTATAGACAAAGCAAGTAGAAAGCAGTAATACATCATTTTAATTATGTCAGTACCTTATCTGCTGCTGATAGTCTGGTCCACGGTTTATCTGCTCGCCTGTCGTAGTCCTGTGCTTTTGCCACTTCCACGTAATCGCTGAATCGAATCAGGATTTTTCTGTCTCTTAGTTCATCAACTGTAGGTCTCTGGTTAAGCTGTATTAAATAGTTTTGTAAAATAAAACCAGTGTTAATAACAAATATATCAATAAAATGTGCAATGTTTTCTGCTTCCCATCTTAGCTTAGTATGCACTTATGTATATGGGGAAAAAAAACGGAACCCTTGGGAATTCCAGGGGAATATTCAGTCCTTCAGAGGATCGTTAGGAGAGCAATAATGGTTTAAGTGGAGATGTGGGCTACAGCACAGTGGCTTTATAATGGACAAAAGAGGAAAATATTTTAACCTGGATATTGATAAAATGCATTTACGGTACATAAAGGAATCAGAATTAATTTATTATGGTCTATGTACAACGTCATATGCTGTAGGGGTTTGCTAGTACGCTCAGCGGCAGATTGCCTCGGTAAGGTTTTCAGGACTGGACCCATTGTAAGAATTTCAATTTGGCTTTAACAAGTTATTGGCATATTTGGCTTATAATTCCAGTAGGGATTCCTAGGAACAGAACAAGAAGATCTAGTTCTGATTCTGAGAATACCTTAAATGCAAAGAGAAATTTATTGTGGGAGCACACCTGGTGCTCAGCAGGGAGCCAGCTCTGCTACTGATTGCTGCAAAGAATGAGATAGTCCTTTTCTAGCAATATAGTTGGAAAATATGCAGTGTGCAAGCAAATACCCATTTGTGATTTAAAGTTTATATGTAAATATTCTACTAAGTCTCATGTAGCTGAGGTAAGGTAGGTATTTTTATAATTCATGTTACTAGATACCGCTGTCTCAGATACTGCTGAGGAGGATGTATAGTAAGGGAGGTTTCGTGTAATAATGACCTCTGTGACTGGTTAATCCTAGCTTTGCTGAATTTCTAAAAACTAATAGAAGGTATTGCAAGATTTTACCTTTCTTGTCAGTCTCTGTTTGATTTCCCTTCTTTCCTCCTGTTCGGTTTGATCATTTCGTTCTGTGGAGAATATTAAAAAAAAAAAAAAAAAAAAAGATTACTTTCCTCATGAGGAGGATCCATAGTTTCCAAAGTTCCCGGCAACAAAAATTAGAGCGTAGAAGAATGAGTAGCTGGTTCTTAGTCGCATGTTTTGTTAGTTCAGTACATCGCTCTGGTTCTCCGTTAAAATATACAGTTACTTCTCTGTAAGGACAACGTACTGGTGCCAATGTCAGCTTTTCCTGTGCTCTAAACTCCAGTTCCAAGGAGATTTAATAAAACAACAGCAGCCACACCAACTCTCCAATTGTATAAACTTTAGAAGGAAAATAAAAATATTCCATAGTTAATAATTTTTTTTCATTCTCCACGTTGCTGGAGCCATTCATCGCAGTAGATGCTGAAAAGACTGCAGCGGCTCCAGGGTAACTATGTTCTGTCCCGTGTAACCTTATTCTCAGGCTACATCTTTAGATGGCCACGCTGCCACAATAGCTGTCTTTGACTTGCATGCTTTTTTACTCTGCTGTTCAGGATATGCCACTGACATTAGAGCCTCTTTATCCTCACGGGGTTTTCTTTTGTACCGTTCCATTCTAACCTAAGCCAGCTTGCTTTTGTGTGTTGTGCCTATTAACATTCAAGCCGTGATAACTCCTACACACGGAGTCTAAAAATAGACTAGAGTGCTGTAACACTGTGAAATATATCCTTTGCCTTAGGAAACGAGTTAATGGCGTTTCTATTTCTAGTACTATCTGTTACTAAATTAAAGCGTGAGCCGATGACCTGAACAAAACTGGAGACCTAGAGAAAAATGTTTGACCATTTGGGGATTCTCTAGATACTACTGTGAAGTTTATTATACCACTTGCATTAGGTATTTCCAGTGTTAAAGCACACACGTGATCTTTAATATGCCTCGAAAAAACACTAGCACTGCAGATGAGTTTCCAAAATGATATTTTTAGTAATGAAGTATTTTTCTCTCTTATTTTTATGCTCATTAGATTACACTGAAATGCAATCATAAGTATCTATTTAAAATAACGTAGTAGTGCAGAGCTACAACTGGCTATAGTAGAAATGTAAATCAAATTAATCTAAAATGCTATCATGTGCTATCTTACAATTCGGTGGCAAAGCACACAAATTTAAAAGAGAATAGGACAGCTAAAATTAGTGCTCTGTCAGGGATGGGCAGCTATTTAAGTCTGGAGTGTTTAAAAAGAGAACAGGCTTTAAAAAGTAGAGTGTATTTATTCTAAGATGTAGAGATACCTGCAAGAAGTTACTAATATGCTTCATTCAGTTTTCACTCACCCCTTTTAGAGTAGATATTCCTATATATATATTTTTATTAAAAGAAGAGAATTTTCTGTGGCATAGTGCCTTTTCAAGATATGACTGTCATATGCACTGAGAGAATTCCCGAAGAAAAATCACAAATACGCATTTCTGATCAAAAAATGTTTTTCCAAATATACTAAACATGTATAGTGACCCATTCCTATGAGACATTCACTCAGGTTCAGTGCTTTTTCCTAGCTTCGAGAAATAAAATAAATAGTTCTTCTAGAAAAAATGAAACGCGAGTTGATAGGACATGCTAGCAAGGGCATTATAAAACTCAGGCGTTATTACAGAGACAAACCAGAGAGGTTTTTCCCATCAGCGTCACTCTGCCTACACTTCGATCCATTCATTAGTGAGGGCTGGTTTTATAAATCTCAGTAGAGAGACGCTCCCAATTACGAAGTGGCATGTGCGGTACTGAAATTCATTTTGCTGCTCTGAGAGTTATTCAGGGAACTCTTAGCTGTGCATGACACTGAAGCAATTCCTGGTGTGAAGAATGAACCGGGGATTGTACGGTGTGATTTAAGAGGTGCTGCCTTCTTGAATGGGAATGTCAGCTTTCTGGTGAATACAGGAAGAACACGTGAAGACCTGGGTCGTGATTTTAGTTCATAGGCGTTTCATGCTTTGTGGTAAACCAGCAGTGTTTCTATAGTTAAAGGACTTAGAAGATCAACAAAATTGTAGAGAAAGTGATGGCTTTAACTTTGCTTTTTAAGTGTTACTTTTATCTCAGAAACATCTCCCTTAGGGAGATAAGAAGTCACTTTTTTTAATCTTACTGAGATTTGTTTTAAAATAATATAGTAGTTGCACTTAGGCACTTGCAATATGCTTCTCATTTTGACAGTTGTACAAATGTGAATTATTAGTCCTTAAAACAGCTCTGGGGTTAGCATGGCTTCTGTTAGCAGTATGTATTAGGAACTTCAAAGGTGTTAGGACACTTAGGACGCAACTGTACAAACCCTCACAACCGGGGGAGGTTGTAGTGATTGCACCGAAGGGCATTTATACTGCTACAGCTTTGCATGTCAGACCCAATCCGGGTGTTTAAAGTCCATGACAAGGATGGCAATATCCCTGTTAATAAAGGGAGACTTTACTAATTTCCAAATTCACTCCAAACTGAGACTAGAGCTGTTGCATCTGTCCAGCCTTTTAAGATTACAACTGACACAGCTACGTGATGACCTTGGCTCTTTACAAGATACCAAGCTTTTTATATAATGGCAGAGGTAAATAAAATAGAAGTGGTTCTGATCTCAGCTGAACCTGTATAAAGCCTGAGCAACTGAACTGAAGTCAATAGATTTGTTCCATGCTGGGAGCTCTTTAAATGAGATACAAATCTAGACCAGTATGTTTAGCTGGCATTCAGGAAATATCTTTAATTCTGCTTTATCTTCTTTCTGCTTTATCTCTCTCTAAGCTCATTATATGAATGTATTCAAACTTTTGTATTATTAAAGCTGGTCAGTTTAACCCAGATTAAGGATGTAACCAGCACACTTCAAAAAGTAAACATAAAGGAACAGATTTTTTTCAATAGAGATCAGCTCTTCCTTAGCCAGGAAAAAACCCAAAGAAACAGATTTTCAGAGATCTTAGGTACTGACTCTTGAAAATCTGGCCCCACATATTTCAGGATCTTGGGTTACTGCTTTTTCTTGTCTCTTGTGGCAGATGACAGGTGAAGTTAGGCCAAGTTCATCCCTTCACATTTGCAAAGAATGTATCCTTTTTCTCACTTAGCTATGCACGTGTTAGATACATCTAACTTTCCCATGTGCGATGTACGCATTGGAACAGTACTGAAAACACCGATAAATGTTGACTGTGGAATTCCTTTGTGTTAAAACTGAAATGCAATTCCCAATAACTTCAATGGCAAGAGCATAAGGGTTTTTTTTCTATGAACTACTAAGAAAGTTCTGAGACATTAAATTTTAGGTAACAAAATGCAGGTAACTTTTTTCCTAGCAAATTACAATCACATTAATAATTAAATATAAATTAAATAGCACAGCCAGCATCGCTTGTATGACATAAACTTGCGTGGCTTTATGTTTTATGCTTGTTTAATGAGAAACAAACTATTGTTCATATCATTCTGTTTTTTGTCTTTCAACACTAAACAGACCATGAAGGGAACAGAAGCAATACACTTTTCCTTCAAACAGATGGCCTCCCCCCTTCTCCTGTCTGAGACCCATAATGGAGACAGTTTCAAAGCTCTCTCTCACCTTCCCCTAACTTAGAGGAGTCCCAGCACTTGTAAGGAAAGGGATTGTGTTCATCACTTGTTTGATCCCCAGGTCAGAACACCAATCTTTAGGAAAAGAGTTGCAAGTTTCTGCCTTGTGTTTATTTGAGAGATGTTGAGAACATTCCCCTGTGGCAGCACCTGTAACAGGCCTGGAACTGTCCCTCTGATAACTCTAATATCTCAGAATGATGTTTCTCTGACTTGTCCTTGCGAAGATCTCTAATGATACGAACAAATGTACTTGCGAGGGGAATCACACCTCTGCAAGGATGCTTTCTCCATTCCACTTTAGCCTTGGTGGTATTCAGTGTACGGTTTGCCATGAGAGTCCACGCCTTGAAACATGTCAGTCCAATTCTCACTGCAGCCTGTGACACTAAGATTGTATTCGCCTCTTGGACACCCGTAACAGTGTAATCAGAATGAAAATGATTTGAAAGCCTGAATCTGAACAAGTCATTCTTTTCTCTACTAAATTGCATGCCTGTATCAAGTTGTAAATTCTGATTCCTGCAGTATTCGAAACCCAGGACATGTGAAAAATTGAAACTTTTAGGTACAGAAAATAATCCCAGTGAAAGAATTTGTCTATTTAAAAGTAATATGTTCTAGAAATGCAATCACTGATTTCAACAAACACACATAAAATACGTCAGGAAAAAAATACTCACGTTTAAGTATATTTCTTCTTTCTAGCTCCTCAACAGCAGGTCTTTGGCTGAGTCGCCTGCGGAAAAACACCAAAATCACATTTTGTACCATGCCTGTTCTTTGGAAAGTCTGCAGTAGTCTGAGTTCTGGTTGGTGTTTTCCTCAGGGAGGGGACTACAGAACCCCTCTCCAGTTCTCGGGAAGAAAAAAAAATACAGGAATCCTGGCACCAAAATTCTTTCTTATGTTCTTTTTCCCAAGTGTCAGCAATGCAGGTCGAAGTTCTCCTCTAGTTTGCTCTGCTGTCAGTGAAACGCTGCCTCAGAACGTGCATCCTTTCACCATACTTTCCAGACAGTCACTTGGAACCAGTGCTCTCCAACAGTTAAATTCACTCTTGAGGGGGTATTTAAGGTGGTTATCAAATGCGTTTCACGGTGATCTTCTGTAGCTATCACTGCCTCTACCTTTTAATCTCACATAGCAGCAGGCTTCCTTTTTTCTAGTAACACCAGTGGTGCATCCTGACAAAATGCAGACTTGCCAGAAATAAAGCTTTCCTGTGGTTTCCCGACTACACATCTAACAGACCAATCCAGCAGCTCTCCTCCTGCCTGCTGAATAAAATTCGTGTGCTGCTCACAGCCTCGCGCTGTCTGAACGGAGTGTCTTATGCAGTTTCACCTCCCCTTTTCAGTAGTGCTGCTTCAGGATTGAGTCTTCAAATCATATGATCAGTGCCATAGTGATTTTGTTCTGCATACTAAATGAGACTTCCCCACGAGACACTGCTAATATCTGCAGAGAATCTCAGGTAATTGAACCGCTCCCCTAGGCAGACACACACACACATGCTGCATTTGCTGGCTTGCAAGTAATAATCCAGCAAGCAGATCGGAAAGAGTTTATGATGCTTTCTGGCCTGCGTTCTGGCAACGTTAAGGATTCTCATCGTCTCCTCTCCAGTAGATGTTCCCAGGCCAGAGATAAAGTTACAAAGACAAAGAAATACTCAGAGCAGGGGCCACGCTGCAAACCACTGCTGCAGTAGTTATCCCTCTACTGTGTATAGGAAATAAAGGAATGATTATAAAGTGATGCTATAACAAGATCTACATTTTATCAAATATACAAGAGATGAAAAAATGAAGTAACTGTTAACAGACTGTAAAAGAACTGGTATAAGTACCTGAATCTAATTTCTCCTTGGTTTGTATCTTCAAAATCAACTCTCTATTCATGTTATCAGACTAAGAGCCCAAAATATGAATCCAACTCCTTATCCTTTTTTTAATTAATTTCCCTGAGATCACTGGGAAGGCTCTCATCTTTGGCAACAGGAAAGCATCACGACTACTGTACCAGATTCACAGCAACAAAAGCTTAGATGATGAGCTCCTGTGCTTAGAACACCTACAGCCTAACTCTCGTTCTTCCTAGCTTATATTTTGTATCACCTAAGGTTTTTCTCCTGGTCTCTGGATTTCTCTTTGGAGTAATGAGTCGGATACTCCAGCAGTGGAAGTTGCAATAATGAAAACTGAAACAAGAATGATGCTGAAATGCCCTAGTAAAGGCTTTAAACATGTATTTTTAATTCCCGTTACCCTTGGACTCTTCCCTCCTCACTCATCTCCCTGTATGTCTCAGAAATGATACAAGTCTGGCTATTTTTTGTTTGAAAAAGATTAATGTGCATTTTATAATAAAATCAGGGAAGAACAACTTACTCGGAGAGCTTATCTGCAAATGAAAGGTCCACCCGACCTGCTGCTCACATGCCTCTCTCTCAAGCCATTCTTAATTACAGCCCTTCCATGCGAGATTTATAGATTCTCCCAGAATCTGTACATTAGATTTCAGAGGCCCCTTTTACACTGGGGGATTAAAAGCCTAACACAAATGATTAAAGCAGTATGAGAATGCGTATGTATATGAATGCTCTGTATTTTTTTATATATATAGTTACAATATGTATGATGGTTAATTATTTAAAACCCTGTTTCCCTTTTGGCTTTGATAAATACATGGTAGGTGCCCAGAGACAACAACGTATTTCTGTACACACCCTCAGCTTTACCCACAACAGAAGGAAAAGGTGCAGATAGATATACACGGGCATATATATGCACAAGATGGCATTGCATTTTTTTTTCCTGAGTTTTTCAGAGATATGGGCCACACTTTCAAGCTTTTTGTCAGTCACAAAACCAGATGTGGACTTTTCTTCAAAATAAAATTCTAACAGGATTTCGGGAGGCTGGGGATAGAGTGAAAACACCAAATACAGCTTGAGTCACGATCAAACAACGGGCAGTGGCAACGCTGCTGACACCATTGCTACCAAGGTGCAGGGACATTTTGTTTCTAGCTATTATTTTTGCTGTTCAGGAGAAGCCTTTCTCTGCCCAGAAACCCCTTTCGTTTGCTTTCTCCGCTGCCAGAGCTGTGCTGCATGGTGGCCGGGCTCCGGGCGAGGGGGAAACGGCGGGAGCGGGTGAGGGTGAAGGACTCCAGCTGCCTCCCCCAAGGGCTGCTGACTGCAGCGAGGGGAAGCAGCTGTGAGCGCGGGCGAGCGAGGGCGGGGGGGCCACGCCTCGCTGCTGAGCGTAAATCAGGAGGGTCTTGCTGCAGGAGGGTCTCTTCTGCACCCGGAGAGGACTGTGCCTGCTCGCAGGGTGCACTGCCTTGCCCCATCGTCTGGCATGGCAAGAAACTAGGTGCTGCTGCGGGTATTTACTGTGCGAGCAGAGCTCGTCCTGCCTGAGCTGCTCAGCTGCTTTTGGAGGATGGAGGAGGGTGCTTCATCCCCCCCGGGGGTCTAAGCAGCCCCAGCTGCACTTTGTTTCCTCAGAGGGGGACTTGCGGTCCCCCTTGATACTGCCGACTTCCCTCAACACTCGCCTGCAGCCGGGCTCGGAGCGAGACAAGGACAAGCACATTTCTGAGGGCTTCTGTCAGCTCAGCGTAGCGCAGGGGGAGCTGCAGGTTCCCCCTGTCAAAAACGCACGTCCCTCTCGAAGGGAGCTTTTAAGTAAGAAACTGTTTCAGATGAGTTCGTGCGTCTGCTTGGGTGAGCTGTTCTCTGGGCACCACGGGGTTCCACGTGCTCTCCTGAGCAACTAGTGCTCTATATTGGATATTTATTTCATGTTTTCCTCTGAAGCTGTTAAAATATGAAATTCTGCCTCTGACAGAACCAGAGAACAACCCCTCCGCGCTGAGCGCGGTGCGTTTCCTCAGAAGGCGGCCATCTGGCCCTGCGGAGAGGCAGCGCCATGGCCTCAGAAAGGCCACCACGCCTCAGGGAAACCTGGCCTGGGGAAATGGCGGCCGGCTCTCCTCACACCACCGTTGGGGAGTGCAGGCCAGGAAGCAAGGACTGAGAGAGTAAAGCTCTACAGAGGGGATGCTCAAGTCTCCTGTGTTTAAAGGGAACAAACTCCAGCTGAATATCGATTATCAGCAGGCTGGATCACAGCAGGGGAGCTGGTGTGTGACCCCGAGAATGAAGCAGTCACCTGCCATGAAGAAGCCTTTGTGAAGGCTAAAAACCGAACTCTCGGTGGGCTGTGGATGATCTCCACAAGCTTTGCACAAAGAGAATTCTGTATTACAGGGCCACAGGCCATTTTGAAGGAGAGCAGAGTCCTGCCTTGTTTCCTGTGGGTTCAGCAAAGTGCCTGCACCTGAGTGTGGGCGGTTGCAGGGCTCCACCCTGGGCCCAGCCTGCATCCAGCCGGGGTGCCGTGCTGCTCTGCGGCTCTGGTCGTAGGAGCCATTTGAAGGTCTGAGGTGGGCACGAGACTCCAGCACCGCCGCAATATGGATGTGGACGTCTAAGTGTAAGTCCTGGGCTTTTTGTTTCTGTTGTTTTTTCACCCGGGGACTCGTAGCCCCACACAGGACTCACCTCAGTGAGGTGACTGTGAGCTCCGCTGGGAGCACTAATGTAGTGCGCTGCTTCTGTTGTGTCGCAGTAATGGTTTCTTTTCAGTGGATTTAAATTTAGATATCTATTTCTTGCTTTTGGGAAAAGCATTCAGTTAATGCCGCTGTATTCTTAGGTGATGTTAAAATCTAGGTTTGTGTATTTTTGCACTGTCTGCTGAGGCAGGAGTGCTCCTGAGCACCTCTGCAGGGTCAGCCATTTTTGGATGGGTCTTGAAACTTTCTTGAAAACTGTCAAGTAACTCACAGGCAAGCCCTGTCTCTGTCCAGATCCTCCATGGTGTAAATGCATGCACTGTTATAAGTATTGCTACGGGCTCATGTAAGAGTATGCACTCCAGGAATTTGCGTTCCTATTAGCTTAAACTAAGGGATGCCAGGAGCAGAAGTAAGCGGAGCTGAACCTGCAGTGCCTCAGTTGAGGTGATTGCAGCTGCCTCAGGAAACCTGAGCAGAACTGGAGGCACCAATGTCACTTCCCTGTAAATGATGTTTGGATACAGCTCAGACAGTTTGCTGTACATGTGTCAGTGATGCTCCAAGTTTGGATAGAGACCAAAAGCTGAATCGTTTATCATAATGCTAAAGCAGTCACCATAAGTTGCAGGGGGAGGATGACACACAACACTACATGGACAGCTGCTTCTTAGGTTCAGAAAAATAACAAAGTTTATGTGTTATTGTTGTTCTGTGCAAAGTGAGCATAAACGTTCAATCACCAGGTGTTCTTCAGCTGTTTGAAGTTTGGGGAGTGTTTTGGGGGTATTTTCAGATTACCTTTAGAATGTTTTCTCTCGTAGTTTGGCCTTGGAAAGATATTTATAAATATTTATGTTTATAAATTTATATATTTCCATCTCTCAGAAGGCAAAGACTTTGCCTGCTCCCATGTCCTCTGCAGTGTTACTCCTGAGGGGGAGAGGAGCAGGTTGTTGCAGGTTAGCTCAGTCGCCTGTGGTTCACCCCGAGAACACCCTGCAGGTACAGCCACGTGCGCTCTTGGTCTCAACGTACCGTGGGTGCTGAGAGTCTGCACATGGCCTCAAGATACTTGTTTTCTCCCTGCAACGTGCACATGGGAATCCTGTGACGTTCATGAGTGCTCCATGCTGGCTCTGCGAGGGGCAGTAAGTCTATGAGTGTCTGGCTGTTTCCCTTGACGGTACACGTGCAGTGTGTGATTGTAGCAAAACAGGCTGCCCAGAGAGATAACGAGAACTGCCCCTACCAGCCCGATGCGTGGGGAAGTCTCTGTTGGCTGCTCTGGTGGAGTGGGCTGCAGCTCTTCGCCACAAGAGTCCGGTTTGAGGTCCTGCTAACTAACATGTTCGACATGCACAAGTGCAGACGCTAGAGTTGGCTTCAAGGGGAAAACCACTAATTGCTTGTCCCCTCTGGAGCAAGGTCACATGTTCATGAGCCCAGCGACTCGCACACGTGCCTGTGACTGCTGATCAAGAGATCAATATTTACTTCGCACAGTCAGATTGACTCCTTCACATTCAAGTGTATTAATGTCTTGGGACGAGCATTACGCCAAGGTTGATGGTATTGGACTGTTACAGGTGACTCTAAATCCTCAGCAGTCTGAGCATTTGCATGTCACTAGGATCCCAGGGTCTGCTATCAGATGGGCAATGCATCAATATGTCCTACAAGCAGGAGACGTTGCCAGGTTCTCTGTCCTCATAGTTAACCTCAGCAGTGTCTGCTTTGTCCGTTGTGGGAACAGCATTTCATCAAAGCCACAGTGAGCTGTGGGCTTACAGGTATGGGCACCAAATAGCTGATGAGAGACAAATTTGGAATGGGTACAGCCCACCTGTATGCCTATGGGGCTATGCTGACTTCCCACACCTCAGTCCTTCCTTTCTAGCTCCTCTTACTAGTCTGCAGTCTCGGCTGCTTGGCAGACCCTAGCAAGTGTTCAGCAGAATCCAGTGCAAAAAAGCTCATCTTCTTGGTTTGTGGGGTTTCTTATCTGTCCCCCAAATGTATTCCTTTTTTCCTAAATATATTTTTGCATAGAGTCCGTTGCACAGTGTCCGTTGCACAGTATCTGCGTGTATGATTGTCATAAAACTGGATTTCTTTCGGATCTGTAGCTGAAGCCAAAAGACGTACTTTGGAATCTTTTTTCTGCTCTTCCTTAGTTAGACCCACGTGATTCTGATAATCTTCTATAAAGGGAGGGGTAGACTGAGTAGACTTGGACACGTGCATGTGCCCATGGACTCTGGACTGACAAGCGAGCAATCAATGCAGCCTTCAGTAAGTGAGCTGTAGCCAGCAGCAATTGCATTGATTGTCTCTTGTGAGTGGAAGTTTTGCAGATGGAGTTGGGAAGAGGCGTGGTGGGGAGGATCCCTCTTACAGGAGAGCTCCGGACCAGGCGAAGGGAGGAGAAATGGGAGTGCCCCATGCTGGCTTCTCATAAAGCAGCTTGTGCCTGCTGCCCATCAGGAGGCAAAGGCTCTGCCTCTGAAATTGGTATCTCTGTTACCAGAACATCATGTTCAATTCAACAAGAAGTTTATTTTCATCCTTCCTATAAGTAGCTGTGAAGAGGATGTGTGCCAGGGCTTTGAGTCACCCGCACGCTGCACTGTGGCAGTGCAGTACTGCTTGCAATGTACAATTATGGGTAGTAGTAAATCCTTGGTAGCAGGGACTTGCCTTTTACAGTCTGTACAGAATTAGAAGGCAGACACTGAGACACAATCTTGTTTTTACTCCAAGGTAATTCTGGAGCATGTAAAAAGTGGTAGCCGAGTGATGTGCTAGCATTTCCCGTAGCAGGATAAGGATAGTTGCTGCAGTTCTCTGATAGTAGGAGGCTAAAGAGCAGTATGAAAAGGGTGAGTTGGTATAGTAGATTGGGTAGATGGTAGATATGGTAGTTGGTATGGTAGAGTTGCATGCAAAAACTTGCTCAATATTTGTGTCTGTGTTCCTTCATAAACTGTTTTTTGCATCTAAATAAGAAAGCTGTCTTTGGGTGTCCAGTAGAAGGTACTGGATAAGTGTAGAGGCTGTATGTGTTGCCTTAATTATGTATCTTACTCATTTGTTTGGCCTTTAGTTCTGTCTGGATTTTCAAGGCTGCAGATCAGCAAGAGTTCAGTTAATTATCTTGTCACTCATCTCCCAGGCAATTACAATTTCTATGATAGAAGCCCTGGAATGAGGAGTTCAGATTTCAGTTGGAATAAAAACTACATACTTGCCCGGCGTGACCCTTGTATCATAACCCACTGTCCCTGAACGACCTACATCCTTGTGACAGATTTACTATTGCATAGTGTTACTTAGTGATAAGCACTGTGTGGTGTGAAATACACCAACAGAGCCAGTGTCTAGTTATGCGAGAGGATTCAGATGGAGAAGGCTTTATGGTAATCACTGTTTTCACCACCTGTGAAAGCCCCACTGCATTTGACCTTTGGTTTCGTAGTTTCCTCAATGTGTGGGGAAGAAAGGCCAGCCACAGCTGGAGAGCAGAGCCAGTCTCTCAGTTCAAAGGCCTGCTGCAAAGATCAGTGAAGATGCCGAGCTTCCTTCCATCACCTTCAGGAGGCTTCTGCTTTCATACCTCTCTCAACATGCAGTTAAGGACTCTTGGATGATGCTGTGGCACATTCCAGGACTGATGTAACATAATGGTTTTTGTTTTCAGTTGAGCTATTAGTTAATATACAAGAACTAACACGCCTACATTAGGGTGTAAATGTAATAGCTGCTTATTTCAGAACAGGAGCTTTCTCCTCTCCCTTCCACCTGCTCCCCCACTCTGTGGTTTAACAGAGCTGCTAGACAGTGGATCTGGCCTGTTTGTGATTGAATTACAGGATTTAGTCATTAGGGTGACAAAAGTACAACTGATTATTCAGCCAAAGACATGCTCAGAGTTTGTAGTTTGAGTGCGTTTTTTGGTAGCAATGTCAGCGTGAGCAGCACTGCCGCTTGCTCTTGTTTCTGCTTTGCCTTGCAGCTGGGCAAGGAACTGGTTTGGGGAATACATTCAAGCTAAAAATAGCTCAGCAAGAAAAACTGCTGAAAGAACACGCTCTCCAAATAACGGCGCAAGTGGTGCAGACTCCCAGTGCAACTCCGCTGCTGAAGGCTGATGAGGGCTCAAGGCTGTGTATTAAAATGTATGTTGAAGGGTCTTCCAACTGAAACCGCATGCTGGTTATGATCTAGGTCACACTGTGCAGGTCAGTGAAAATGGTGAATAATGTTTCATTGCAAAGCAATAGGTTTTTTTCTTTTTTTTTTCTTTTTTTTTTTTTTTTTTTTTTCCCCCTGAAGCAGGAGTAAAACTCTGGAGCCCTGTGTTCCCACAGAAAACAACAAAAAGTGATGTTACATATCACAGATTTAGGCAAATTGAGAACATTATGGGTTTGATGCTTTAGGACAAGCAAACAAAAGGAATTCTATAAATCCCAGGGGTTTAGTTCTATCCCATTATGTATGTATTACCATTATATTATTTTACGTAAAGACATCTGCCACTGCTGAAGTCACATTAAGATCAACTCTGATAGCAACTGCTTGAGCAACAGTAGGGAGTCTGCAAGTCAGTCACTAGTAGACCAGAAGCAAACCTTAGCCCAGTGGTGGGGACTGCCACTTCACTGAGGCTTTCCAAAACTCCCAGGGGAACAGCTGCGTACTCCTGGGTGCTCACTGCAGAATGATATGTACACAAAGGATTAAAAAAGAAAAAAACAAAAGTTAGGTTTTAACTTCACTGTATAAATGATGCCTAATGCGATGCTTGTTCTTGATCTCTTCTGGGGAGACTGAGGCTGGGTTGCCAGCCTCCCTTGAGCCCTGTAAGAAATGAAGTGTCTGTAGGCTCATGACTCTACTTTCTGGGCAGCCAGGAATGCAATTTCAGCCACCACAGAGGGAACAGGGACAGGAGGACAGAAAGACATGTCAGTTTGTACTGTAGCATTAGCTATGTTTCAGAGTCCCTCAAGTGGAGATGCTGTACATGGATGGAAGTGTCACCCATGTCCTGAATTGAGCTAGGATGCTCACTGTTGCACAGCTAGCATTAAGATCCTGCAACACTGTCCACTTAACCTACCAACAGATGCCACTGCAATGTACAACTGTGGGATTTGGGTCACTGGAAGAAACCACAGCTGGATTTGCAGAGAGCAAACAATGAAATATTGGTATGCATAGCTTGTCAGCCTGCCTCTGCTGACTATATATAAATTCTCCTCCACCCCCTCATTTAATGCAAAATGATTTGAGAACGGCCATTCTTGCCATGGATACAAGCTGCTGAGAATTTCCCTATGCAGTGTGGACTCTGGAGAATATACTTCTCTGTTCCCTGTAACACGTATTTGTATGTAACGGACCCTTTGGCAATCTGCAAAGTCTGCGAAGTGACAAGTAAACATCTGCAGGCACATTCACCGTTGCAAGGTGTTGCATAAAGCAACAGCAAGGATTTACCCCAGAGCTGGTGGTCTCAAGCTGTGTAAGCCTACTAACCCAGCAGCTTCAAACCCGAACAGGAGAGGGCATGCCACTGCACTTTCCAAACTGGTTGTAATGTCAGGCTTTACACCAAGGGACAGCTTTCTTAATCACTGAAGTAAATCAAGGAAAATACAGTGCTCTCTTGGCTTTGTGTAATCCCTAAAGAGAAAACTAAATGACAGTCATTCCTAAAGTTGCAAATGCTTCTGGGATAGACAGTCCCCGCTGGGACCATATGTATGACTACAGACCTGCTATCCAATTGCAGGAATCTCTCTGGGAACGCTCTCCCTGGCAACGCAAGTACTTTCTAGTTCTATCCTGTCACTCACCCACACAGCATCTCCAAAAGGATGGGATATCCCTGCCTTCAGATAGCATATCACCATCTGTTGTACTATTTTCTGTTTCTGCTGTGTGCGCTATTGTTAGCCCAGCATTTTTCAGCACAGAGCTAGACCAACAGCTTGCCCTTGTACTATCATTTACCAAGGCTGGCCAGGGCCACACAGCCTTTGCCCACAGCATGCTCTGAATCCTGCTTCTTTACTGCATTCCCACTTATTTTATTTTAATCTTTTGCTTTTTTCAAAATTTCTCGAGTTCATCTCTTGATTTTCAGTGCAAAGTGTGTTCCTGCTATCAGCATGCAGAATGAAATGAGAAATTCCATTGACAACTCAAAGATGTGGCCCAAGCACTCTGTAGGAATGCGAGTCCCCTGGTCTCAACAACAGGAATAATCATCTGTTGTGTAGTTATTTCACCAGCAGATCTCATAGTGCTCTGCAAAGCTGGTCTATATGGTTATCTCTATTGTACAGAATAGGAAAATGTGGCAAATAGTCTTGTCTGGAAAACCAGACTTGCAGACCCTCCAGGGATTTATTCACTTCCCACCGCAACCAGTATTTTAGTGATTCTGTTTGTTTTTAAATTGGGCTGTGTGAGGAACATGACTTGTCACTTGATGCCACAAAGTGTGACACTGAGCATTACAGACAGGCTAACTTACATGAAAATGCAGAGAGGATTTGAATTTAGGAATGTCATCCTCATATTTTGTCTGCTCTTCCCCAAAGTTTTTTGGGACCCTCCTTGGTTCCATTTAGGATCCTGTGTTTAGGTATGGTAGTGTAAATCCGAACAGAGGTTTCTGGCAAATTTCAGTCAGGACAGAAAATTCTGAGCTTTTGAAATCTGGGTTCTTCAATTGAATAAAATGTAATAATTTAATTATGTAACATTTCCTATTGACCTGAGCATTTAGTTTTGACATTACCGCTATGATTTCTTGTGGTACAGCATACACTGTCTTTTACCGTCAAAGTGCAAGGCTGCAACAGAAAACCTCTGTGAGGTCTCTATGTTCTTGGGAAAGGATTCAATTTTACCACACCCATGTCTCCTTAGAGTTGCTTTCTGTCTGCTAGGATAGGGAGATGCTAAGCAGAGCAATGTAAGGTGGCAGTGACTTCATCAAAGCTACAACAGGCCTTTCTCTGCAAATGACCTCCATCATACACTGGTTTGCTAGGCTTTTGTAGCATGTTTGTTTTGGGGTTTTTTTTCATTGCAGCTGATGCACAGCACTTGAGTGCTGGGCCCCTACTCCACCAGAAAGTCCCTGCTAACCCTGAGCTTCCTGCTGCGATCATCCTTGTGGATCTAAGCTTGGTATTTCCACATGCCTATCATTCTCTGTTATTTTTCTCCTTTATGTTGTAAACAGGCTGCAAAAAGATTTCTTTAAACTTAATTGCATGATGCCTATAAATATAACTTTCCTTACCACATTAGTACTGGTTCGTTTAACCTTTTCTTGAGAAGAAGGATTTTTCCCCTGTTGGGTGGTATTCGTAAGTACTATAGCCACTCCCTGTGATAATTATCGTAATAAGGCTGCAGTGTAGCCTGGCCAGAACATGGCTTTTGCAGGCACCCTCAAATTAGCCTGATCTCTTTGCAATAGACCAGCTGCTATCTGGAGAGACTATTGTGAGATCCTGGCTTCTTTTTTTTTTTTTTTAACATGATTTCTGAAAAACTAATGAAGTATTAATTCATTCAGAATTTAATTTGCTTAATGAATATGATCATCTCAAGCAAATGACAACGGCTGTTCATCTGTAAGCCCATGTAGTCTTGATTTTGAGGGCTTTTTTTCAACAGCGTGGCACTCATGTTTTTATTCTGGTGTTTGTCTCTTGGCTGAGTAGTATTTTGTATAGTTTTAACAATGGAAAATAACTGTCGCATCTTTGTACAACAACGGGCTAACTAGATGGAAGTAACCTGTTTCCAATTTGATTTAAGACTCAGATTTTACCAACATGCTGGTTCTTCAAGCAGATGTGTTTCCTAGTTGCCTTGGTACGACTCCTCTGCATAAGTGGACCTTCAACAGAAGGAGGTCCTCAACCTCCAAAGGTGTTTGTTTCTTTTTCGTTACACTGGATAAATACTTGAGCATGGATTGATAAATCTGGGAGTCCTTTTTTGTCTTTTGGTGTGTTACATGCGACAGCTAAAGAAAAAGATAGAAAATGAGAGTGCTTTCTAGGGAAAAAAACCACTCTCCAGAGTCCGGAGAGGTCAAGGGAGTGTGCTGGCCACTTGGATGAGTTAATTATCCAGAAAAACAGACACTGAAGGAACTTGCCATGCCCTGTTTGACCCAAGTAGCTCGCAAGCCACACAAATAAACAGGAAAACCCCCACAAGACCTGATTATACAGCTGCAGCTTGCCAAGTGGGCACAGGCAATGGAATCAAAAAGATTTAGCTAGAACTACATTTTAATAATTGATACAACTGTACAATATTTATTAAGTAGTGTTCGATTAAAAACAATGACCTTCTGTTCTGACCTGTTTTCTCTCCTCCCCCCGCCCCCTATTTTCTGAATATTTATTTCTTTCAATTTTCACCCCTCTTGCCTTCTCTAAGGTTATTTCAAAAAGGTAGAAACTGTGCTAGACTGACCCAGTTTTTCTATATGAAAAGCAGCAAGTTCAAGCCTCTGATTCCTGGGAAGAATTAAGATCCTGAATGAACCAGGCTACAGAAGTTGTGCTCACAGCTGCAGGAGGAGGAAACTGTAGTAACTAATAGTATTTGGAGGGCCAGCAACTGCACTGTATTCATTGCAGTTTCCTTGGATCACATGTGGTGAGCCAGTTCTTGGAAGAGAGTCCAAAAACATGCTTGAGTTCTTCACGCGAAGGTGCAGATGACTCATCTGACAACACTGCCCCATAAATCAGTGATAACATACTGCTGTGGTACTAGCCACGTGCCTTCCAAGTATGGTGTGTGCAAATGTGACACTGCACAGTAAGAAAGCTTTGTCTTCTTCCCTTCCCCAATCTAAAAGCCACACTACAGTTTTTGTGGAAGTGAATTCTGTCTGCTGCGGTATTCTGCAGGCAATTCGCAGTAACAGTTATGGTGAAACTCATTTATATCCAGGCTGCATATAAAGTTGACTAGGTTTAAGAGGGTGGCTGGCGGGAGAACCAAAACTACTTCTCTCTTTTGTTCTTACACGCTTTCAAGCAGCAAGTCTGAAATTGGGTACGTGAAAACTGGAAAACATACAGCCAAACCCCTTTCTGGATGAGATTTTGCTTATACCAGCTCATAGTCTTTTAGATACACACTGTCCATCCCATCTTTCTTCTATTTCAACTACAGTGAAGTAAGTGCTTGGCATTAAGTGCATAAAACATTGTTCCTGAATTTCATGAACAGGTTTAAAACAAAAAAACTAATCCGAAGTAATCTCAGCAACACTCATCCCCACTGATGGTGAGGGCTGCCACTGTGAATGCCTGAATCCCTGCTCAGCCCTTGCATTATCAGTAGCTCACAACTGCTATAGCACCTTGTTCTGGTCAGGTTTTTGTCATAAAACAGCACAAATGGCTGTGACAAGTAGAGCAGCTTACTTTGGTTCCTATCGATTAAGCTCTGCAAATTAAATTAATTTCTTTCTGTAATTACTTGTGCTGCAGATCCAAACTAGCTTAAGGACCTGAATCATAATCCAGTGTAAGGTGAAGCATTACAGAGCATTATTGGCTTTCTTCGGATTTCCATTTTGGTTTATGACTGCTTGTCACTTTACAGGGCCAGGGCCCAGATCTTCAGCCATGTGTAGATGCCCAATTTCTGAGACAGGATCTGAGCTTGAACACATGCTGCTATTTGTAGGCAGTTTGGCAGGACAAAACAAGTGTGCTATTTTCTTCCCTAAAATGTTTTTTCGTTATTTAATTACACTTGTTTTAGCAGTTTTCCTGCAAGTTTATTTACGTAATTATGTTCCCTTGTGATACATTACAGCTTTCTGAACCCTGATTTTTTTATTTCTAGTTTCACATGTGCCACTTAATGCTCAAAGACCTATTCGAGGAATTGACTCTGTGTCCCAGAAAAGGCCCTGGATATTCCTCTCTCTATTTACACCTGCTGCTCTGCTCTTTCCTTCCCTGCTGTGCACTGACCTGCTGCCCTTGCCTTCGCTGTGCAGTAGAAAACATGTTTGATTATGAATTCCCGGCACTGGAGCCAGGGAAGTAGAACAGAGCAGTGCAAGGAGTTAGTGTCTTCCCAGAAGACAATCTCTCATCAGCTGTGCCCCAGACACGTGAAACTTTTTCTTGTCCCTGGGCAGAAGTAACTGTCCTCTGCAATGACACTTCCCCGTGTTTGCACAAAGTAAATACCCAACATTTTCAACAGGAGGTGCATGCTGAATCCTTAGCAATACAAACCTGCACTGGGAGCAGCTTTGAGTCATGTGCATGTTGTTCAAATTAAAAACTTACACACAGGACTAAGTCCTCTCTGTTGCAACCCTTTATAAATGAATTAGTGTGTTCAAAAATTCTTGCCAAACATGCTGTCTGCTGGCCTGAGACAGCAAATTGCTCTTTCTGGTTCAGCGGCAGATCATGGCTCTTGCCCAGAGCTGATAGGGTGCTCCATAATTAATTGTGCATGTACTGTGCTTCATTACGGAAGGAAGCAAGGAAGCAAGCGCCTCTGGTCAAAGAGCTTCTGTCCAGAGGGTCCGTTATGAACACACAGTCGGGGCGGTTAGATTTGCTACTTGCTGACCAGGGATTAACATTAGTGAAGTTCATTCTATTTTTGCAAGCGTAATACCTGAAAGGGAACAAAGGCTACTTTTCTCAAGAGCTCTTCAGTCCTTAAGAGAAAGGAACAGGGTAGTCAAGGTATGGCATGTACAGATGTACTTGAACCTCTTCTAATACATGTGTTTGAGCTGCGCTGCAGCTCCCTTGGATCTGAAAAGCCCTGTTAACAGGAGGCTAAACTGACTCATTACGTGGAGACATTAACAAAACTTGAGCTTTCTCCCTTTCCTCCTGATTTTTATCCTTGAAGACTGTCTCAGAGTAACACTGGCAGCAGACACTAAACCTCAGCCCCCTTGACTCTAAGGCCAGGGCTGTCTGTCACTGGGTACGTAACAGGGTTTCCAGCTATGGGTCACTGCCTGACACCGAGGGCGGGCATGGGGAATATTAATGCCTATGGGAATCAGATGTCTGAATCCTGGAGGCAGCTCCAAAAAATCTCAGCTATCATTTGCACCTCCCCCATTCTTCCAGTCCTTCCCCCCCAGCCCCTGCATTATTTTTCTTTTCTGTAGCCTGAAAAGCTGAGCCCATAATGGAAAAGGGACAAAACATGAAAAAAAAAAATCACAAATCCTCACACAGCACCAGGTTTAAAAAGCACTCGGGCACTGTGCAAGCTGTTAATAAAATACTGGAGCCACGTGCAAATCTCCAACAGCAACCCCCCAGCCAATCCCTGCTGCCAGCATCTCGTCTTGCTGTCTAGTGCAGAGCAAGGAGAACGGGAGACTCCCTCGGCTTACACACACGCCCACAGAATTAAATTGTAGCTCTATATATAGCTCCCGTCTCATGCGAGGAGCTGAGGCTTTCACAGACGCCCACACTGTGCTCGCTGGGGTTATTTTTAGCATCATGACAAGGTTACCTGGATGATTCCTGCCAAATAAGAGCAAAATGCATTAAATTGTACACAGCTAATTAGCGGTGACAGCTGATCTTTTCTTTGTGCCTGCCCCTGCCTTTCTGTCTCTCAAATAAATCTGTGTCAAGTCTTCCCAGCCTTCTGAACTCCGGGCAGTTCCCTGATTTCTAGTTCAGCAAATGGGAGTTGGAGCACAGTCTTAGCTTCAACGAAAAACCTTGATAATCTCCAGGTGAATTTAGGCTAGTCTCTAAACTGGGCTTAGTTCAGTATCTACTTAATTGCTGCATTAGGGCTACTAGTAGTTTGTACATGCTGCCCCTCCCTGCCCCCCTTTTTGGTCAAAATCAAATAAAATATTCCCCAAAGTTCTGTGGATTCAGCCCAGTTTCCCACTGAATCTCTCAGTCTGGAGGGCCAATGTCTTTCCAGTGAGCAAAGCTGCACTGAGAGGTTTCTGTGAGGAGGTGGCCCTGGACATGTTGTTCTTGTGAAACGGGGGACAGCTTTTGTTTCATCAATAGGTAAAATTTTCCTTCATGATTGCTCTGTGTTGAACTGTCACGCTCTATGCTTTTAGGCTGCACATCTGAAGTGCTGTTTGCTTGGTATTGTTCTGTCTCCAGCAGCACTGTGAACTTCACGCTCTGTTACATGAGGCTGAGGTACAAACCAGGGTCTAATCTGAGTGTGCATTTAGCTATGTCTGCAGTTTCTGGGTAAGTCAACTTGAAAATAAATGCCTTTCCAAGAACCTCAGGGCAACACTAGAACTACAGATTTCCAGATGTGGTAAAGTACTGAGTAAAGATACCTCTTTTTTCACTTTACGTTGCCAAGAAACCTTGCCCCAGCATGATCCAGTTACCCATGCCAAGATTTTCAGTGTGGTAAAGATCAATTTTGAGTGCTCGAGTTTTGGTTCCGCTCTGTGTCCACAAAACCATCGTTCTTCCTGCCTGCCTCCTTTGATGCCCACATTTCTGTATCTCAATTCTGTCTCCATAATCTTTTAAGGGCTGCTTAATGCATTGTGTCTACTTATGCAAATATCCAAGGAGGTGAAACAGAACATGAAGTGAAAATTGCAAGTATAATCTTTTCCAGGAATTCATGTTTTCATTGAAACATTAAGTAACAGTGGAGAGTCTTTAACTGTGGTTATACAAGGCATGCTTGAGAAGTACCAACCACCCAGGCAGTTCAAACATTAACTTTCTAAATAGTCAGATATCAGATTAATTAAACAACCTTTTCCTGCGTCACTCTTCAGTCTAGCAACTATTTCACTCCCCCAGGTTTCAGCGTAAACCCCTTCTAGAACAAAGTGAGTCTGTAAGGCAGAAAGCAGTTATGGCAAATAATCGTACTTGCAAATGTCTTTTCTGCCTCTTGACACAAAGAGCTCTCAATTCATTGAATTCCATTGAGGGCTTATTATCTGCACTCCGAACACATAACAATGGGAACCGAGACCTGTTGGGAGCCCTATTGCCTAATGCACGCTAGAATATTGCAAGTGCAAACCATGGCCTGGGGCACTGGGGAGGCATGAATTAGTCAGAGAAACACTACTGGAAAGGGAAATCTGGGGAAAATGGAATACTGCCACTTTGGATGGAGGAGGAGGGAGATGTGAATGTTTCCACGGCAACAAGTGGTAGACTGAATTGGCTGGGAGCACAAAATACGGGAAATACACTTTTCAAAAGCAGCAACGCACATAAATGAATACTTGAATCTATACTCACGCTGCTGTCAGTCAATAATAAATCTGAAGTCAGTGGACTTGCACTGCTGTAAAAGTAGAATCTGGCCCAAAAGATGTAACAGAATTCCCCAATCTCTCTTTTGAGATGGAATGGGTGGGAAAGTGAAGAAAAAATAGGGATTTTAGCTTTGACTGCATAAACACTCATCAGCATGATAGCAGAGAGCTGGTTTTCTCAGCAGGTTCACAACTACCCTTGAAATGTATTACAACCAGAACCATTTAAAAAATACAGTGTTTTTGAGAAAATGTTATTCTTTTGTCTCCCCATTTTTGAAGTTACGTAGACACTATTATTTGGTATATTTTGCACGTCATATACGCCAGCACAGCTTTCCCTCCAGAGTACAGAGCTAGGCTGTGTTAGCCGTGGGACTAAGGCAATTTGCTAGATAGCTATAGACTTACAAATGTGCTGAGAAATATTGATCTTGAAAACAACTGCCTGTTTACTTGCCATTCTTATGCAGACCACCATCAAATAACTACTCACTAATCTGCCCATACATTATTCTTTTGTGCTAAAGTACAGGTCTCTAGCATGATGGTACATGTGGATTTGTAACTGAGCCAGCAAGTCCCATTGCTGTTATCAGTGTTACCAGTACAGCAGCAGCAACATGCTCTTATCTGCATAGGTAGTGGCAAAATCATACAGAGAGCAGACATTTGGATCCCATTTCCCGGTCAGTGCTTCACACCTGAATGCTTAGCAGTACGTTCCTTAGCTATAAACTTCCAAGTTGTCACAAAGAGACTATGCTGCACAACTGCGGGTAAAATGAGTGGATTTAAAGACCTCAAAATTTCATGTAAGATTTTCACTCTGCCCAGTGTGGTTACATTTCCATGCTACTGTCAGGTTGTGCTCTGAGTGAGGACTTGGGTAGTCTGGGTTTGGTAGGGTGAAACCTAGTCAGTCCTAGTCAGAAACTCCAGAGTGATACCTGTAGGGCTTTGACTCTTTAGCCTTTACCTGTATACATTTTTACTTTTTTTTTTTTTGACACATACTTGCTTTTCCTGGTGTAAATATTTTCCTGCATGCATCCACCACCTGAGCTTGTTTGCACGGTCATGTTCTATTCTGGTGGATGAGTTAAGAGCTGAGCTGAGCCCTGCCAGCGCACATATGTGCTGGAAGTTGTGTGGGAGATTGCTTCCAATCTGTTTTGCGATTCCTGGCTATTCTAGCAATCTCTGCACCGTCTGTTCCCCAAGATGCACTGAATCTTCCACGTTCCAGGAGGAAGGAGCTAAATGAAAGCCTGTCTTCCAGCACTTGGAACAAAGATGGCTTTTTGCCATCCTTTAGACATTACCGATGAGACTAATAGCCTGCACCACAGATTGCTCTGTAAGACCACAGCAGACAGTGTGGATGCTTCCTTCTGTGCATTTACCTATAGACAGTACATTTCCTAGCTTCTAGCAATGACCAGCCCTTTTCTTCACCAGTAGAGCAGTTTCCTTTTTAAGTCCTTGTACTGACACTTGACTTCAGGTATGCCTCCTTTAAAATAATTCTTTAGGCTCATTATTAAACAAGCTAAATGGTAAATGAAAAGACAGGGATAAAGCCTGTAGTTATACCACCTGAAGCTGCAATTCCATTAGACCTTTGATACTAAGAGAAGTCAGGCTGTATTTTGGATATGAGTTAATCTCATTCAGTGAATACTCTGTGATAGTCCAACTTGGTTTTAGGGATGGAGCGGGGTGGAAACCATTTTTTGTGTATTTTAGAGCTGTAAAATTAGGCTCCTGACCTATGAAGACATTTCACAAGCAACTGACTGACCAAAATACTGGAATTAACAATATTGGAGTGCAGCTTGAAATATTTCCCTGAAATGAATACACAAGGCTTGCAAGGTCAAGATGATCAAGTCTATGGTCAAGGTCCATGACGCTTTCCTTCCTAAGATGATGGGTGTTAATATGGCACATCTGTGACTTGCTCTGCCTGTAACTCTTGGAACTTAATGTAAATTGTAATGTGATATCTTCTACTTGTATGGGATGTACATGGTTTTTGTGACAGGGACTGTCATCTACTCTGTCTTGTGCAGTCACTGGAACGATGCACTCGACCCCTTTGGGTGTAAGGTGCTACTATGCTACAAAGCATGAACAGCAATCACTGAGACTGGAGGAAGGTGCTTATTGCATCTCCAACATTGCAGGGGCATCATGGAGTGCACCCAAAGTCTCATCTATGTTCATTCCGCAGCTTCTTTCTTAGCTGAGGGCGAGTGTGGTTATGGTAGTGATGTTTTCTTCTGTAAATGCTGGTCCATTAGGACTTGTGCTCTGATCCATATGCGTGCTTCTCATTCCCTGTCCCCTGAGGTAGAGTTTAATCAAATGCACACGCATGAATGAGCTAGCCTAAATATCAATAAATGTTTCTTTCAGAAGAGGCTTGAGATATTTAATATTTAATAAGCCTTGAAAATCAACTTCTGTTCATGTTTCTCAATTTGATTCCAAGCATTTTGGCGGTGAGCAGTGTTCACTGTCCCAATGTGGGCAGGCACAGCACAGATTATTTAACAGTCCACTTTGTCTCATCTGAAATATTCATGTGTGCAGATATCCAAATGTAGCTCTTAAAAAAACACACACAAAACCCAAATGTTGCAGTCTGAGCCTCACAGTTACCTTAAATCTTTGCTTTAGGCTACACACCACAGTAATGCTATTTCTGTCATAGCTTTACCCTGTTGCTCTGGTTACTGATCAAAACCAGAGCACCCCTGCCGTCCCTGCAGCTGGGCTTACACAAACACCTTACCCATGTGAGGGCAATGCTGCTGAAGTTGCTTCTTGCTTGAAGCATAAATACAGCCACCAACGCATACAGCAGCTTTCCCTTGTTCAAGTAAATATGGAGCTATAACAACTGCCTTTCTCCTCAAATTCAACTAGTGCTGACAAAGCAAAATCAGGTTAATAAATAATTATATTATTTTTTTGTTAAAGCACTAGCCTTCTTGGAGGACCTCAAAATCTTGATTACGTCAGTGGAGCTGCAGGTAGATGTGGCAGAATTTTGTCTCCCACATTGACTTCTGTCTTGTTTTCTACTGAAATCAAGGGAATCCTGACTGAAGAGAGGGTTAAGATTTTTTTTTTTTTCATGTGACAGCTGAAAACATGCTACATTAGTTTGTGTATGATTCACTGCAGGAAATGGACTTGGGGGTGGGTGACCCAGATGAGTGTCTCATCTGACAGTGCTCAGAGGACACTCCATTGTAAAGGGAGGTTCCTCCCTGTTCTTAGACAGACTTACTTTGAGAGTTTCATTTCAATTTGCTGCCTGATTTCCTGTCTTTCCTCATCTGTCCTCCTTGGGAAAATATTCCTGTCTTCCAGCTCCTGCTTGCTTGGTCTGTTTCGTAGTTTTACTGCCAGCAGTTCTTTCTTGCATTTTCTTGGCAAAGTACCTGGGACATGCATTGAAAAGAAAGTTATTAGAAAGACAGCTCCTGGAGATGAAACACGAACATATGAAGAGTGGGAAACCTGCAGACAGTGATCTCTATGTTAGCGTGCAATGAACAGTTGTACACATTAATATAAGTAAGTAGCACTACAGTTGTGCAGGGCTCAGACACAAAACCGCTTACAAATGCAGAAGGATCATATTCCTTTGCTATCTTTGTTATCCATTATAAACAAGCAGTGCTCTCAGGTGAAAATTATTTGCAGCTGAGACATGATTCATGTCACTAGTTTAGAAGTCAAAGGCTGTGCATCTTGCCTCAGTCCTCTGAGCGTCCCTATAGCCCAGAGCAATTCCTATTTCCTGAACCATTTAGTGGTTCCTTTGCAGAAGGACTGGATTGCTCCGTGGCAGGAGTGGCTGGGACATGTACACCTTCCTCTCTGGGTCACCAGGTATAACCAGGAATAGATACTGTAACTGAAACAATTGAAGTTGTTGCTTGGTATGTGTGTATATATGCATGTGCACACACACACACACATATATATAATGTCATTTTGGTTTTCTGGCATTAGAAATTAGAAAATCAGAATTGTGATCAGACACGGTGTATAACTAACACTAAATGTAAGCCACTATGTATGTCTGCATCCTGTCCACTGTGACAGTGTGTCATAACAGAATTTCATTTAGCAATCGATACTATACTGTTGACATTAGGCCTTTCCCTCTGAAGACAGCAGGGGCAAATATTCCAAGGAATGAAAGAAAAGGCCAGGTTTTATAACAATTTGCAGAATGTTGGCAACTTAATTGGGCGTTCGGGCAATAAGAGACACATACTTACTGTGACTGCATGACCTGTTGTGCTTATTGTAAAAATATGATAACATGTGTTTTCCATCAAACCAGGCAACCTAAAACATTGCCATTACAGAAGAACCATTCATAGGAGAACATGCTGCAACTGTTTTGTGTAGGAGTCTACTTTTCTTCAGTGTCCTGGATGCTGAGTCCTTGATGCTGCCCTTCTGATGACATTAGAAACGTCCTTTCACTCTTACTAGAGGGAACTGTGTTTGAGCTTGGGTATTTCTGTACCTCCGGTGTAACTCTTTAGACTTCAGCAGGCTAAACAAATGAAAATTGGACTCCTGAGCTTATAAAACCATTTTGCCATGTGTTTGGAAAGGTATTCAATGAAATGGCTGTAAAGTAGAAGGCCATCTTTATTTTCAAATGCAGACTGAAAGTCTGAGGCGATGCCCATATTTGATGAGGGGTAGCTTGCTTATGATGGGGGGAAGAGGGAAGTGCTATTAAAACCAGTGAGCTGCTGAGCCGTACTGTTAGGACTGCCGTCTTCCAGCAAGCACGTCACAGGTAGGTTGTAAGCAAGAAAATTTACACCAGATCCCTGCATGCCTCTGCTGTGCTGTATTGGCTTTTCTGGTGTCCAGTCCAGGGCTTCAGCAGAGCCTGAAAATTATCATTGCAGAGTAGCACCAGTCAGATGGGGTTTAGAGTATTGTCAGGGTATGCAGGAGCTACAGTTAAAACTTTGTATTTGCTTCGTCTTGGGAGGGTGGTTTGTAATAGGAGGTTATTTTGGTTAGGTTCCTTTTTACTTTAAAGGTTTTGTTGTTTTTTTTTTAATTTAATGTTTCACCTTTTCTAGAAAAGGTCACCTAATTTTTAAAGAAAATGACATTTAATTGGTATTTTTGTTTGGCATTTGAGATAGGATTAAAGTCTGTTTTTTAAAGGATGCTCTGGAGGTTGGCAAGATTCTAAATCCTAAATAGATTCTCATTCCCAAATATTGGGGTTTTATTTGCTAGGGATCTGTGGACCTACATTCTTATTATCACTATTGATCTCGAATTTCTTTATGCAGAGGGGAGGAGTCTATACCACATCCACATATACATATTGGGAAGATTGGGGCAGAGAGTAGTTATGGTCTCCCTGTGTGAGCAGGAACAAGTCTCTTGGTAGTTGCAGTGGTCTAAAATTAAACTTTTTAGAAACCATAATCAGCTCAAAACCCCGCTTAGAGTCTAAAAGCTGTGCCCTTGTTCAGCACTTTCCTCCTAATGCTTTCAAAGTCTGTTGCAAACATTAATTAAATTAAACGACACAGCCCTCTGAAGTAGTAGCTATATATTTAACAGATGGGTAAAGAAGTTAAATGATTTGGCTGATGCCACACAGAGCCTTCTGCTAACTGAATATATGACTCCATCAGAAACATTTGGCCTACGAAGCCACAGACTTGGGACTCTGTCAAGGTTTTTCAAGCCTCCACCACACTGGGAGTGGGTGCAGAGTGGGCGTTTGCAGTGCTTGATCTGTACAGCACAGGAACCAACGGAATTCCTTCTGGAAACAATCTGAAGCACATTTGGGGCTAGCAAACTCCTGGGTATCCCTGAACATGTTCTCATTTTCACCTGGAAATTTTAAACAGGCGGTAAGAGGAATTTGGTCGTGTCAGGAGATTGCTGCGGAGAGACTGCACATGCACGTTAAGCCCAAGGTCTCCAGAACACGACAGACATACCGCCTATGTGCTGGCCATCTGCGTAGTGGTTTTGCAGGCAGTTCAGTGCATCTTGGGTGCACTGAAAGCATTACATGTACACACTATGCAGCACATGCATACGTCTCTGTCCAGAACTGCTTAGAAGGAAACAAGGGAGCTCTACATGTGTAGTAAACACTTTTTTGTTGGAGATGCACCCTAAACGGTTATTCTCCCATTCATTGGTGACAGCTAAGGTATGAGCATGCAGGACCATCCCTACTTCCTTCAGGCTGTTATAAAACTACTTGCCGTACCATACTATACCTGATCTTTGAAATGTGGGAGGACAAGGGCTAGAATCACAGTGATTATTAGCTCAGATGAGGTCAGGGCTTATTTTCTGCTGTCCCTGATCTCATGGAATCATAGAATGCTTTGGGATGGAAGGGACATTTAAAGGTCACATAGCCCACCCCCCCCGAAGGCCAGCTGAAACCGATGCTCTGCAGTTAAAAGGCTGGACTTGTTTGCAAGAAGTCAAGTTTTGAAGCTGATGTGGAGACATTGGCTTAAGCTAGCTCTGTGTATGCCCCAGAGGCTTGTATTTCAAAGGGAGACAGAACAATGCAATATTTTGCATGAAACAAAGTAAAATGAAGCTGTTCTTCAGGCCCTTGACTGCTCCTAGGCTGCTCTGCTGCACACTTAGAAAGAGTCTACTACTGTGTGAAATTAAAAACACAAATCATATCTGAAAAATCTCAACTTTAACCCAAATCCTGCTGTTGTATTAGAGGAGTGGAGAGCATATAACCCACTCAGGATAAGCTGTGCTCACTTCGTCCAGATGTCTGGATTTCTAAAAGGCTTATGCTATAGCCACTCCCATGGTCCATATGCACTGGGCACTGATTAATCTTTAGGGTATTTCACCAAATAAAAATGCAAGAGATCTGGATTAAGCTGATCTGCTAGTCTAAGGAGCCATTCCCCATGCCTGACCAATTGGGTTAATTCCTGAAAAATAATACCTGCCTGGCAAAGTGAAAAGAGGGAGATGATGTTACCCCCTTCAGGAAGACATGCCGGGAAACACTGTGTAATTAATCTGTTTTCATCTTGACCGGCCCACTGATGGCCGGTTCTGTTATTCCACCTGCTGCAGAAACCCATATCTGATGTTTCAGAATTAATAAACAGATAAATAAAACAAAACCAGAGAACAAAGAGGAAATAAAGCCCCAAACTATTTTTTCCCCACATCCATTTTCAGCACCCCGAGGCAAATTCCTTCCTGATCACTATCTCTGTAGAAAGTGAACCTGCAAATACCCTTATTTAAGTATTTTCTTCTTAAGGGTTATTTTTCCTGGTCAATAAGGCATGTTCAATGCCGGTCTGCCCCATGACCAAGCTATCTCAGAGAGGATCTTGGCTGTGGCTCCTTTCATGATTTATGGCAGCTCAGCTAGGTCAACAACAAATGCTTTGAAAATTCACGCCCTTTTCATGCTTGGTCTGCAGGTTCCTGACAAAAGTTCCTGTTTTAATTCCATTGAATCATGACATTTAATTTCCTGTATGTTTGCTGTTCTTTCTATCAAGCAACAGGCAAATCCTAATACTGCATGCTAATGGAAAGACCTTGCTTGCACTAGTTATCAGTTGTGGGATACATGCTAGTTACATTATTTTTTAAGCTTATGCACAGACTACTTTTAGAGGTTTCAAAGAATGATTTATTGAGTAGGCTGCTAATTGAAAGCCAAGGTACAATTCCTCACGTTTTGCAGAGTTATCTGTGACCTGTACCAATCTCCTTGTAACCATGGGGCTGTCGCACTGATGCGCTGTTCTGCGTCGCAGTGGCAACGGCAAAGTTGGTGACGTACTAAGGCAGTATGCTAATCGTAAAGCAACTTTAGATTAATCGATAGTTTTACCTCCTGACTTGCAAACCAGCCCAGATTTTTTAAACTAGAAAGAATCTGGAGCTTTTCAGGGAATTATTCTGGTGCTATCCCTGTCACTACTGTGTCTCTCGTTCCTCTCTGAAATGCAAACGGGTGCATTTGAATGAATGCTGGCACAAGCAGTGCCACCCAGTGTCAAGAGCAGAAATGCCTTGCTTATGTCCCAGCTTGCGCTGAGTAAATGAGCAGCAGTCACATCCCCAAAGCTGTTGTCTTCTCGCGGCTGAGGTTATACCACTCCACACCAGGACTGCTGTGGTTTAAGCAGCTGTGTTGCCCACCTTGCTTGGTACCCATCCGTGGCAGCCTCCTTAGACATCATACAGCTGAAACTGCCTGGCCTGGATTTTTGTTGTGCCCCTAAAATGTGCCTGAACTTAAACACTGGCAGAGCAAGCACCAGGCTTGTACCAGAAATTAGGTCTTTTGTAAATGCACATTTACAACCTGAAAGTACAAGGGCAGTCCACAATGATCTTCAGCCATTTTAAATAAAATGATCTTAGGATGACTTGGGTAGGTTTTAGCAGTGTATGGAATGGGCTTCTTGGTGCAGAGACTGAAGTTTAGGTGTGAAGAGACTCAAATGCCAAAGGGTGAGATAAATTAATTACGAGGAAGAAGGCTGTGTAACTACAAACAAAAAAAATGAGAGACAATTCTTCCTAAAAATTATTTTTGTTGAAGTTGGAAAGTGTTTTGCATGGAAAAAGGTGTTGCGTTCATATCTGTGGCCTCTTTATCAAATGATAAACTGTCTGTGTTTGCTCTCTCTGCCCTCGGTGTACATCTGCAGGTAAATACTAATCTCTATATAATCACCGCACCACCTAATTTCATAACAAACCTTTGCATTTTCAGCCTTTCAGAGAAGGCATCTAACTGGCTGTCTACGTATGCACTTTTATTACTAGCACACCATCATGAGAACTGGGGAAGCAAGTCTGTATGTGGTTCCGGCCCTTCACATTTTAAATTTGGGCTGTTAATCTTATTCACTAAAACATTCAAGAATGTATTAACCCTACTTCGTTATATTCACCAATTAGTCCTATCAGCTTTTCCATCCAGCTTTTACATCTTTGTAGTACTCACATATTATTCAAAAATTTATTTAATAATTTTTTTACTATCAAAGATTATTTTTCTAAATTTCTAGCAGGCATGCGCTACTCAGTCATAATACATGACCAATCATGCCCGAAACATAAGCCGTTGTATGGAGTAGGATTTATACGTACACATAATATTTTCTTAAATTAAATTATATAGTTAAGGGGAAAAAGTTTTCTGTTCAGTCTGATTTCTTTTCATTTCATGTTGTGTAGCCAATGTTTCAAATGGCAGATTTCAATACCTTCTATGCTGAGCAGCGGTATTGTTGCAGCTACAATAAAGCCAAAGTATCTTTGAAAGAGGTCTGTTTTTCTCACCATCTCCGTTGGTCTAATCTTGCCCTATAAAACTGGCTGCATTTAAACCATTCTTAAGCCATCGCTAATACACTATCACTGTTGTTCAACTCTGTAGTAAGCAGAAATTTTTCAGAACTATAACACTTATTGTGGAAAGCCAAGAGCTGCTTCTAGATATCATGGAAATTTGTACAATATCCAATGCCCTTCTATCATCATAATTTCTGTCTTCACAGAGACTGAATCATTATTTGTTAGAGTATTCATCTTCAACAGTAAAAAAAATTCAGATTTGTTTTTACCAGCAGGCGATAACATATTTTTTTGCCTGGCTGTCTCTACCTCTTAGAATTTATACTAAAGGAGACCACTTTTATAATCAGGAGCAACACACAGAAAAAAAAAAAAAAACTTAAAAGGTGATATTTATTTTTTAAGTTATCCTTAAATGCACAGCAATTATACAAGGGATTCTGTTTTCTTTTGCCTTATCTCAGTAGTCTATTCTGTTACTAGGTGTCTTAAGACACAGGAGCAGAACCCATGTGTCCTGTCTGCTGGCTCATAGTTTCTAACAGGCACCTTTTAAAATTCATCCTTGATCTGTTATAACAATTATTTTTTGATGAGTTTTTCTCTGCCTGCCTTCTTTTAATGCATTGATGAAGAGATTGAAGGATTCATTTCAGACTGAATCTTTGTCTTGCTAACATGGAAGACATTAAAAGCCTGAATGAAAATTAAATTTTCTAATGAGAGCTGATTATTTTGCCAAAGCCCACTTAAATAATTGCTCAGGATTATACAATTCATTCCCCATATGTCTCAAGAAAGGGTAAAATGGACCAAATGAAGAGAAACTTTCTTCTTTAAGATATTTTCTCTGGATGTTTTTCTTTCCTGGATTCATTGGTCTCTTCCACTTTTCACTGTACCATCACTGCACTGGATAATAGTCCTGAAATGGGATGCTTCAAAAAACAACCACAGCATTGGCACTGGGTGTACCGAAAGCTTTGCCTGCAGACGGTGAGATGTGTCTGCAAGTGCTGCCATTCATATGTAGTAGTACACAGGGTACGTAAGTAACTGAAAGGGTAAAGCATGCTGATACATGGACTTATCAGCGTAACTCTAAACATCATCTTAGTATGCAGCACCTACCAAACATGATCACAATCACTATGACTCAAATTTAACTTTAGCTTTCACCAGGATTCCTTGAAAAAGTCGATGTGACAATAGAGGAATTTATACTGCTCAATATTTTCTGTTGCATGCTGCCTTGTTTGGAGTATTCCATTAGGCTACGATAGTATATCTTTATAATATAATAAGTGACTTTCCTTACCAGAAATAACGGAGTCATTCAAAACTTCCTCATCCTGATAAAAAACAGAGTCTTCCTTGAGCTCCGAGTTCATGATCATGTTTTCTTTGTTCTCATCCGACTCTTTAACTGAGTTCCGCTTATTTTCTGAATCACTGCTGTAACTCAGTGAGTTCTCCTTTTCTTTGTTGCGCTCAATGCTGGATGTTCTGGATGGACGGACATCCACTCTTTTTTTTGGAGAGCCTTTGCTTTCTCTTCCATGGAAGCTGTGGGTGGAAGGTGCACAGCTCAGTTTTTACAAAAGACTGTTTTATTGCCACAGTAGGAATTATCGTTATATGAGAATGAGCAGAATGTCTTGTAGCTTGTAAAGGCCAGGGCAGAGAGTTCAACATGGGACAACATGGGATGGCATTCTCAGGACTGTGTTGAGAATGGCTAATGCAGATCTACTTTCCTATCTCTGTCATAAAAATAAGATACAGAAGGGTAGTGACTAATGTATTTCTTATATAGACACATGCTACACTGTACTGATTAAAATAAAACACACAGCACGTCCTTCTAATGTAAAACATACATGGCATGAAATATTACCATTCTGATATTTTATGATCATGACAAAGGTTTAACAGGGCCTGGAAATAATATTGTATGAATCTATTCCCCATGACAATAGCTGTTATGGAATTGAGAAATGTTACTAACTTAACTCCAAAGCTCTTTGATGGAAAAGGTTATCTCTGTCCTCCTCTAATACACAGGAGGGCTCATAATGAAAACCAGACAAAGTACCCAATGTACTCCCACACAAGCATCTGTATTAAAAATGGATACCGTATATGCTCATGTATAAGCCAAGAGACGTATACGGAAATAGTAGCATTTCTTGTATGTAGAGTACTGATATTTAGAACAGGATATGCCTTAGCTACTCTAACTTGGTATTTTGTGGTGAGATTTTCTTTTGCAATAGGATTTTGCAAGGATTATCAAATTATTCTACGCGTTTGAAAACCTACTTCCATGTCACAGTAGCCTCCTTGTAAAGGAAGAATATACTTTGAAGTAACTGCCAAATTAAGTACTTTAACCAGGGATGGATGTTCAAAGTTGTGACATCAAGAGGAAGGCAAACCCAAGCTGTAGGGGTAAATAAAATGCTAATAACAGGGCAGGAACATTTACCAAGAAAAATGATTTAGTGGAATGACTCTCCTCATGCACCCATATAGCCAAGAGGCTGTAGGTACCTGTCCTGCCGGTGTTTGGTGGCCAGAGCCCTGTGGAGTTCTTCAATGACTCTGCTAGGAGGTAAAGGCAGGTGGACGGCAGCCAGGTGAGGGGAACCGGTTGGCGTTGTTACCTGTCCTCTGACATGGGGTTCTGAACTTTTCTGGCCAGAGGGATGGAAGAGGGCAGCTTGTCCTGAGATTTGGGAGGAACCAACAATGACATAATTCTTCAGGATGGTGGAAGGAGGAGATTTCATGGCTGGGTCATCTATTTCACTTCCTGCTGTCAAAACACAAGTGGGTAAGAGGTTGTGCAATGCTGGTTGGTTTTTTTTTGTTTTTTTTTTTCTCCTTTCTTTCTTCTTTCTCACACAGAGTCTGCACTGAAATTACTTTGTTGTGTTGAACAGAGGAAAATGGTGATGTTTTGTTCTTGCTAGGAGGTAACTGGTTAAGCTCAGTAACTATCTGAATTCAAAAGGCTTGTACTACACAGATCCAGATCTTTGATCTAGCAAAATAGATGCCTCCCCAATTTCCTCTCTTTCCCACAGGATTAGATTCTCCTTTTCCCCAGCCCACCAATGCATTCTTGATTGTTCCTCCTAACCACCAATGGCTTGTACTGTGCAGGCTTTCCAATCTAGCACTTTCTCTGTTGGACTCTGGCAGACTATGTTAAAATTTATGCACTGTGGTTCTCAGTCAGGACAAAATGTACCAATGTCTATTATCTGCTCCTCTGTGATTGCTGCAGAGCTTAGACCTCTGTCTTTCATATGCCAGTTGAGGAAATGCCAAAATCACTGTAATATAAGGATAATGTTCGCATAACGAAACTTGCCAAATGAAATCCAAATGAGAGATGTGGTATTGAGCACTAAGAAGAAAAAAGAAGGGTGGGGCAATCTGATCTTTTTTTTACCCCCAGGTTCAGATATTTTTTATGCAATGTAAGCACTTTGTTGGAAATTAGACTTTGATATATACATTTCTCTAGCACCCGAGTCTGTAACGCAGTAGACGTGTCTCTGGTTGTAAATTTGGTAGTTTCACACTCTTAAGATAACTGAACATTGGCCTGAAAAAGATGCTGATTAGTTTTTCTGTTCTGCAGTTCTCTTCCACTTTCCCTTATATCTTAATCCCAAGCCTCTGGCATATGGCGTTGTTTACACCAATAGCTCAGTCTGGGTGTAGAAAGGCAATGCAAGTTCTTCATACAAGAGAGTATTTCTTTTCTCTTGTTGCCACCTAGTGTTTTAAACAGGAATTTAAACCGACACAGCTTGTGCAGCTTTTGTACAAACTTGTTTTCACAGATCATTTTTACTTCTTTCACTTGCTTTTGAGATAAATCCTGCAGTTCATAGCAGAGAAAAACTTCTGCTCAGACCAGGATTATCCTGAAATACCCATGTAAAAAAGACTTGGTTGCTATTAGCAGGGTAACTTGCTAGAAAATTGGAGAGGACAAAAGTAGGTTTGAATGTTAACTTCAGTTATTAAATATTTTCTCTCAGACCCAGCATCCTGCATAATGGTTACCAGCTACATGCCTTTTCTTAAGTTCACTGCTGGAAATCTGGTACAGCTCCATAAGGGTAATGCTGTGAACAGAGCTGGGCATCTGGAGACTGGAGAGCAGAATTACTGAGGACAACAGCAAAAGCACAAGTAGGAAGAAGGGCTCTTGTAGCCATAAGCAAAATCAAACATCAAAAATTTGAGAGCGACAACACTATGCCTGGTCTCTTTTTCACATTTGTGCTATGAGGAGGAGAGCATCCTTCAATGAGGAGAGCTGCATCCACAATAAAATCTTCTCTCTCATTCTACGAAAGGTCTAACGTTATTTTTTTCATTTTTGGAAGGCATTTTTGCACATTTCTCTCCCTCCAGCCCAGAACCCTAACCAATGGCCAGAGCTTCATTCATCTCTCTATGCATCCAGAAGATGGGGTCAAGCTAGTCCAAAAGTTATCCTATTTAAAATCTGAAATGTCTGAAAGCACAAGGGCATTTCTTCAAGTGTCTAGATGCCCAATGTGCAATGTCTTCGCAATGAGACACCTTCCCACCCTGGAGCTCCTCCTGTACTGATCAGGATGGTTGCTGCAGCCAGGAGACAGCCAGCCTCTGCTAAGCAAGGATGTTTTTTCAGCACTCGAGGGGATTTTGATTATGTGCTACTGTGGAGATGGACAGAGGACATATATGATCAATCACTGACCATTGAATCATGGCCTGAGGGGATGAAAAAACCACCTCTTAAGTCACTTCATACTGCTGCATAGTGAGAGAGGGTGTCCGTGTTTTCTCAGAGCAAGAACCCCAGGTTCAGCTCAACCCTAAAGCAGGAAGGAGGAGACTTTATCTTTATACCTGCTTGTTCCTGGAACAGGTCAAGGGACAATTTTGTCCTCATTGCAGCTTGGGCCAATATTGAGAGTTGAGATTTTCCTTAGATCACACCTTATTTGTCCTAATGACAGCTGTTCAGTGAATAATCTTGCAAAGTGATATCTTGGCACCTTGCCCTGTTCCCCCTCTCTCTGTGATTAATTGGTGCTTGGCTTATTCCTCACTCCTCTGCTAACAGCATCTCTCACATTGTTAAGGGTGGAAAAAACTAAATACAAAAGAGCTTTTCAACATCTCCATCTTCCTTGTCTTTCATAATCACTCTTTCTCTCTCCCCATACATTTGTATTCCCTTTCACTCATTGGCAGTATTTGTTTAGTCTTAACTTACCACTGCCTCCACATCCACGCAAAAATAAACAAATGTACAATCACTATTGAAAAAGGGTCTATAGTTACTGGAGTCACTACGAAAACTAAGAGTTGTTCTTTGTGGAAAATTTAGGTGAGAATGAAATACCAAAACTCAGTGTATCTTAGATGTTACAGGAAATACTTTGGTTAAGCAGCAAAATATCTAGACTCAAAATGCTGTGAAGTGCCTGGTGGAGCTGTAATCTCGTTACCTGCTATGGGTCAGGTTTTCCAAATAGCCTACATCTCATGCAGAGCATGGACTTCTCATCAGTTAAGCGAAGTCAAAAGGGTGTCCGGGTTGTGCCAGTTCATGTTGCAAGCTGGAAGGGGCAGGCTAGAGCCTGACAGATAGCACAGAATGTTGAACGCATCTGAACAGCAGCTCCCAAGGAGCATTATGATACCATTTTGAATCCAACTCCCACTTAAATTCTTACAGCTTTTAAGCATGGACAAAATATGGATATTTTCCATGGGAAACAAATACTTGTCATTTTCTGCAAAAAGACTGAAAACTCAATATTTTCTATGAATCCCATTGGTCAGATCTCAATGCCCCTCTGATATTTTTTTTCCTGGTGACTTTGCAAGCCCTGTTGTTTGTGCCAGTAGATAAGTGTGGATGCAAATCACGGCTGAGGTAATGGCTGTCATTTAAAAGTCTAAATATCCAACAGGTCTGACATTTAGATGTCAGGACTCGATTCTAATTTGCAATAAGGCCCTTTTAACTGCTTTTACCATATGTAGGGGCCCTAAAATTGGACCAAACTAAAATCATATTCATTTTAACACCCTTTCTGCAGTGCCAGCATGTTGGAAAATGTAACAACATTGGCAATACATTAGAAAATCAGGCCCAGAGGAATTGCTCTTGAAACATTCACTGAAGTCTGGCACGGGGGATTGCTTTGTGGGAGCCAGGTGTATCACTTAATGTGTGTTCTGTGTAACTAGACCAGATTTCATAGCTCTAGTTTAGACCTACCCTAGAGAGCAAACCTTTAGACAGAAACCTCTGCTGAACCTATTGACTTGAACTTGGTTTTGGCTGTTGTACTGTTATCCAGCAGGAGTCTAGGTAATGAAAACATTTAAATCTTCCTTGTGTTTTACGGCATATCAATATGAGCATCTGATTCAGCAGATGTTTGCAGTTGGTTTGATTTGTTTTGCATGTGTTTAGTGTGATAGACTTGCAACAAATAATCCCCTGAGAGATTCAGACAAATATGCGAAGTACAAAGATCAGTGCGTTGTTATTGGGCAACCAGACCACTCAGTTCATGGAAGTGATTAGCATTCTGTTCACTCAATATAACTAGCCTGATTCACAGCAATTTGCAGCAATAGGCTTAAAAAAGGATGTAAGAAAAAAATTGTGCTGTGTAGGTGAACAACACATAAGGGATGGGAAAGACTTTAGTGACCAGTAATGACTGACCTGTTACGCTCTTTGTGATTTTGGAGATTGCCTTAGGTGGTGGAGCTGGGAGCAACGGAGGGCTGGGAAGCTGTGCTGGGTTTCTTTCTGTCTGTTTCTGGGGGGAATCTGTGGATTCAGCTACAAGTAAGGCTTGTGGACTGTCTTCAGTTGCTGGCAGGCTGACATCTTCTAATTCTTCCGTGGGTGCTGAAGGTTTCTTGGCTAGTAGGAAGATGAGTAAAATTAATGGAACATGAAGTTAATAATAATGATAGGCCAGGGGACAATGCCAGGAACATTCAGAAAAACAGAACACATGGCACACAGCTAGAAGCACTTCTTTTCCATAGTGAAAATAATTATTGCGTGAAATAGCCAACCAGCCAAGGCAGGTAAAGAATAAAATGTTTGAGGATATTGAAGAAATGTTAGTTTTGATGTTCCTGAGAAAACTGCTGACCTTCCCTTACTTCCCTAAGGCCTTTTTCCCTTTCCTTTTTTTTTTAATAATGAAGACAGCAAGGCAAAGCAACTTTTGAGAACTGCAATGAATTTTTTTACAGCATGTAGCTGCAGTGGCACAGTTACTGATTGAGTACTCTTCTGAGCTAGGAACACACAGCTAAAGGGCAAAAAGCATCAAACTGGTAATATTACACGAAAGCTGACTTTCCAATTGCTTGTTGTATGCCTTTATTTGCACAATTTAATTTTTATCTTATTTAATACATGACTTCAACTTGCATCCCAAGTCTTCTCTTACTGTACCTGACTCTGGAACTGTTGAGTCTTTCCTGAGGTTAAAGCTGATAACCAAGAAAAGCCTGCCATAAAAATGATTTGCCATTGGATCTCAGCAGCTAGTGTGGAACAGAGAATCGGTGAAGTACTTAAGAAAACTTCAATCCCCAGAGCCTTAATTTGAGGTGTTGAAGCAGTGCTCATTTCAGGATTGTCTCCTGAAAGGTGGCAAAAGCACTTAGCTCTTAAAGTTAGTGCAGGTTGAATCAGTGAGCAGTTCATCAAGTTGACCTGGCTGTGATGAGGGCACAGGGGGTTAGATCCAGAAAGGCATGAAGCTCAAGCAGGACACAGGTGGAATTTCAGTAATGAAGTCCAAAATTAACATCCTTGAATCCTGCTCAGATACCAGCAGACTCTGGCAGTGCTTAAACTTGCACAATGCTTCACTGTTTGGCTTTCACGCTCTGTTATGTGTCCTGACCTCTGCCTTGGCATACCTGGGGACCCACAGAGAGGCTTGAGGCTGACTCTGATCCAGGACTCCAGCCACGGCCAGGCTCTCTCCATTTCCAGCCATTGTGGGCTCAGTAGTAGCCATGAGGGTTATTTTTCCTACCCTAGCAGGTGAAGCACTCATCCAAATGGGGAGATCAGTGTTTAAGTCTCTCCTCAGCATAGAATCATGGAATAGTTTGGGTTGGAAGGGACCTTTAAAGGTCATCTAGCCCAACCTCCCCTTCAATGAGCAGGGACATCTCCAACTAGATCAGGTTGCTCAGAGCCCCGTCCAACCTGACCTTGAATGTTTCCAGGGATGGGGCATCTACCACCTCTCTGGGCAACCTGTGCCAGTGCTTCACACTTACCACAAAAAAGTCTTCCTTATACTGAGTCTAAATCTACCCTCTTTTAGTTTAAAACCATTACCCCTTGTCCTATTGCAACAGGCCTTATTAAAAAGTCTGTCCCCATCTTTCTTATAAGCCTCCTTTAAGTACTGAAAGGCCGCAATAAGGTCTCCTCGGAGCCTTCTCTTCTCCATGCTGAAAAAACCCAACACTCTCTGCCTTTCTTCATAGGAGAGGTGCTCCAGCCCTCTGATCATTTTTGTGGCCCTCCTCTGGACCCACTCCAACAGGTCCATGTCTTTCCTGTGCTGAGGACTCCAGAGCTGGACACAGTACTCCAGGTGGGGTCTCACCAGAGCAGAGCATGAGAGAGGTCCAGACTGCTTGGGCTGGATAACTGGCAAATCCCACTCCTTTTAGCATTCTGGATTGTCTAAACAAAGTGCCTTTCCCTCCAAACCATTCTAGGGCATCTCCTAAAAACTCACAGCAGTGGGCACCCACAGCTGCCACGTCACAAATCTTTTCTTGGCTCAGTTTTATGTCTTGTTTGGAATACAAACTCTCTGTATTAATGAGCATTCAGCATCCTTGTGTTCAGAGTGCATGGGGAGGCACCACAGCACTTAGGCAGTTGGAAACAATAGCATTGGCAAGATAATAGCATTTCATTTGTTGACAAACAGATTAATGAGCATTCCTAGAAGAGGAGGAATGAGTATTTATCATTCAAAAAAGACAGGAAAATAGAAAAAATATGTGTCATTAACAGGAATTCTTGTGAAATTCGGCTTGAAAGCTGTGGTATGTGATAGTTGCCTGAATTATAGAAGGAAATAATTTTCTTTTAAATCTACTTGTAGGGAAATGCTTTGTTCCAGGCAGACGTCACTTTGTAGTTTTGTGTCTACTGCATAGAAGACAAAATATGGAATAGAGGAAGAGAAAAATTAAGTCACTACTGGGTTACATTACAGAAAGATCAAGCGCTCCAGTAGATTGTTAGTACCTTGACAGGAAAATTAGTCAGATTTGAGTGCATTCCCCTGAGTGGAGTGATACTTTCTTCTGGCAGTAACTTCACCGAAATTAGTAGACCTCCCTGTGACATTAAGTGCTGTTTGGCACAGATGCAGAGGAGCAGCCATAGTGGGACCTTTCCTACAGAGAAGGTGGGTCCGAAACACACTCAGCCTCAGTCAAACATCTTTTTGTTTCTGAACTCCATCCTGTTCTGAGAGTGGTATCCTGAAAACAAGCTGGCATTGTGCACTGTTGTCTAAAGAATGTCCATTTTACATTCCCTGCAAAGAATGGTTTGCGTCTGTTTTTTTCTGTGGTTGTTTCTGGTAACAACAGTACACGTTTGACTCAGTCTGAAGGCAGACCTGAGTCTTGAGTACACAAACCTATTAACAGATTTCATACTGCAGAGTGAATGTTATCCTGCTGAAAATACTCCAAGTGCTCAGCACTAGACTCTGCCAGAATAGCTAATTATTCATGGAGTGCCACTTGTCAAAATGCCATCTCACTACTAGGTAGAAATCCTCCCCTTGGGACTGCCCCCAAGCCCATTGGCTAGGTTAGGTGGGAAAAACAGCCTTCTTTCTGCCTAGGCTGTTCTTTTTCTGTGTATTAACCAAACACGAAGTCTACAAATATTTCGTTTTCTTCCCTCCTCTTCCCCTCCCTGGCCTTCACCTCACATCCTCAGGATGAAATACAACATATTGGGTATAAAGCAAATATATGCTGTTTCTTTCTAGGTGGTCAAATATTCATATGAATTTGTGTGACACCTACTGCACTGGGCCTGGGTTGAGCCCAAGGACAAACGTTACAATAAACTCAACATTATAATAAACTTAGCAATACACTGACAATTTTGAAGAGCTTTCCCACCCAATGAATTCCTTAAGGTGGACTCACTAGAGACAGGAATGCTAGAATGCACAGACAGGGATAAATTAGCACATAAAAAATTAGATCGACAATAATTATTTTAAAAGCCAGAGGCCACCAATGAAAGAGGTAGGAAGATTTCCAACAAATATGAGTGGAGTCTTGCAGACCAGGGAGACAGGAGAAGGTAATCCCACTGTTATTTTTTGGAACCTGGAAAAATGACACCTCAAAAAATGGAGGAAAAGAAATACAGAAGAGAGGAAAGGTTGTGCCAGGGAGACAAAAAAAGGAACTAGGATTAGAGAAAGAGACGTAAGAAATCGGGATGCTTTTGAAAGCCTCAATACACAATTTTGAATGCAGTGAAAGGCAAATTTTAAATCATAGTACTAGGTTTTGCAGAACCATAAGGTTAAATACATGATACGTTACTAGCACCATTTTTCCAGGATAGCCTGTCCCAATGATAAGAATTAGAAGTTCAGAGAGAAATATCCTCAGTGATATGGAATGAAACGCTCTAGAAAAGAGTACTGTTGCTAATAATAGTAGTGCCTCAAGGATTCTGGTCAAGGTCTTGATCTGGCTCTTGTAACAAGAGGGAGATGAATGGGTTTTGCCTCAATTAATTTCTAGGTTGATACAAAACTAAACACAGCCATAAGGATAGAGTTTGAAGACAAAGGAAAACAGAATTAAGGGCATGTATTAATAGAAGCTGTCTATGTCCAATTCTCTATTTTGTCTCTATTTTAAGAGACAAAAAAGAGAGAGGATAAATCTTTAGAAGCCCACATACAGTGCTTTGGGATATTTCTTGATGAAATAACACATGTAGTTGAAATGAAGAAGGTGATGGGTGATGGAAAGGTGTTGTTAAGCTTACCAAAAACTCCTTGTGATGAGCAAACATGAGGAGAGAGACTTTTTGGGATACAGAAGAGTTTCTGTTGTCAATTAAGAGTGGAGTGGAGCTAGAAATGGGCCAGGAGAGCAATATTATATAAAGGCAAAACAAAAAAGGAACAAAACTGCATGAGTCACAGGGATGGAAAGGACAGGAGGAAAAGGGAGTGGGAAAGGATAAAGCAAAGAAATGGAAAACTTCAGAGAATGATTTCCATTCTGAGCTGCTGAAGCAGGGTGAGGGCATAAGCAGGCAGCATTGTTCAGCAAACCCCAGCAGGTAGGGGTGGGCTTGGTGAAAGTGGCTGGGGGCTGGGACCCCAGGGAAAGCAGGGCATGAGGGGGTGGGATGGAGAACAAAAGGCAACCAGAACAGATGGGGAAGGTGTAAAGATTGACCAGAGGGAATGGGCAGGAAGATCAGTAATCACTACACAGCACTCCTCACAAACTAGGATAAAGCATTATCTCTGCAGCTTTGCATTTCTTGGTTGTCAGGAAGTGAATGGAAACCCTCCAGCTGCTGGGTTGTGCCTGGCTGCTCTGGTCCCAAGGAACTGCTGTCATGGATGAGCTGTGCCGGAGCACAGTTGCATGAAAGGAGCTTGGCATAGCTTATCTGTGCTCCCAGTATTGAACTTCACTTGTATTTGCAGCATGTTGTAGACAGGGTGATGATATGGGCGGTGTGGGCTGTGTATTGGCATTGTTCTCCCGAGCCAGGACAAGCAATTTCAGGGTTGGCACAGAAGTTTAAGAAATGTTTTTAAGAGAAGCGTGTTTCATCTTCACAGCAGTCACTGCTAATACCAAAGGGGCACCATGCCAAGACTGGATCGTCTCATAATCCAACTAATCCCATTATGCCAAGCTTTGCGTGGTCCCAGCAGTCTCAAAAATCACTGTTTTTACGTACTGATTGCTAACCGAGTATGAGCTGAGCTGAACAAGGTGCTCTGACCCTTTAATGCACTGACATATTTCACTTTTCATAAAGCAGGTCAGCAGAAATATTTTTGTAACGTTTTATAGGTTTTTGAAAACATTTTATATCCAATACCTGCATCTTCTTTCAGCTCATCCAAATGCAGCTCCTCACCAAGCGAGGTCACATTCGGTGTGGCTGCTATTGTACTCTCTTGCTGCACCTCTTCTGAGGCAAGTGCCTGGGACACAGGAGCTGGAGGGTCACTCTGCGTTGCTCTCGCGGCATCGTCACCAGTGCAGGCTTTGCCTTCGGTATCTAAAACACCAAATCATTTAATCTTAACTAAACCATGAGCAGTGAAAGCTGAAACTCCCCGCTACCCTCTTGAGAAGAGTGCTGCTAGCGCTCAGGGGACTGAGATTTGTTTTAGAACAGCACCTGATTTCTAACAGTGCTGAGCATCTGTAACGCAAAGCTTGTGGACACCAGCCCATCTGGACACCACTAATATCCACCCAGTTTTCTCAGCAGGGCACCTTTTTCTGTGGGCATCTAACAGCCTGGGCAAATGGCCGTTGTGCATGTACAGGAAGGCCACGATACTCTGTAAGCACCTGCTGTGTGGGAGGTGAGTACGGGCATGGGAAATCAGAGGTCTCTGGGAGAAGGCACTTCATTGCACGAGCAGAGCTCGTGCTGCAGCACCTGCACGGGTTGGTCTGACGCGTCGGAGTTGTGTCAGGCTCTGTGCACGACACGCTGCCATCCAGCTGCCCCAGCAATAACGCTGGAGCCTTACTGAAGGCAAGGCTGCTAATATTCCCTACCAAACTCTAGGTTTTGAGCATAGTTTTAGTTACTCAGCTCTGAAAAGCGTGTCCTGTGTGATTGAGGTGATCAGAAATTCAAATCCCTCTTCATGCAGACCTAGAAACTGCTCCCTTTGCTTACCCTGAAAGATTTTTGTGCCAGTGATCCCTGCAGCTGTACGCATCTTGATGACTGAAGCTTTTCTAGTATTCTCCTATTCAGGCAAGAGTCCTCAGAATACAAACTATCCTTGTACTTCATGACTCTCTCAGAATTTACAAGATCTACATCACTGTTGCAAACCAAAGCAATTACTTCCCGCTCTAGCCAGAGCTCCATGCTGATGGACATGTCTGCTCCCCACCCCTGACCTCCTAACTTGTATTTCTCAGCCCTAGACACTCCTTTCTGGAAGCTCCTGACAGGGCTATGTTTTCTTGCAACGATATCATGACAAGTTTCTTGAACATTCATTTAAAATAGCGAACATTCACAGCTACTCCTTTTTAATACTATTTGGACAATCTGCACAGTAATTTATTGCCCTTTTGGGTAAGGGTGTCAGATTTTGGCTCAGAGATGCTGCGGAAGCGATGCAGTATTTTTGTATGCTGAGCTCACTCAGTCTGCCTCATAATCACGTTTGGTGAAAAGTTACTGTTCTTAAAATAGCCCCTGCAGTAGCACAGTTGCTATGATACAAGGAAGGGGAGGGAGGAAAAAGTTCATTGCCTACATTTCAGCTCATTGTGAAGGCAGCCTATACATAATCATCGGTGTATTAACAGCTGCATTATTTGATAGGGAGCCCTTATCTCTCAGTGCTTTAAGTACATCTACATCTGATGAGTTTTGTGCTCACAATGGGGAGAAATATCGGGGGAAGCTCCCTAAATGTTTTCAAGGTAACTCTGCTTTGCTTGTTCCTCACATCCTTTGGAAAGGCAAGCTGCTGACAGCTGTGCCACAATGAAACTGCAGTCACAGACATGAGTTCCTTCAGATCCCAGCCGATGGGAAGTGTAATGACTAATGAAGTAATGACAAGCAGAAGACAGCCCTGTTGAAGAATTTCTGTTGAGGAGCATCTGAGACTCACAACAGTGATGTTCCTGGTCAGAAATGATCAGCTCGTGCTTCGATCAAAGTGGATGTGCTGCTTTGACCGGCAGTGGGTCCCAACATGATATTTTAGAGATAGTCTGGGGACAGGAGAAATCACAGACCTTAGATCCACTGGTAAGGAAAGCAGCAGAGAGTCTTGAGTTTTGCAAAGTAATCAGAAGAAGTAGGGCTGTAATTTAGTTGGGAAGGAATCCCGCTGTATGCCGGATAAGTTGGTTCCCTACAGCAAAGCTGTATTTGCCCTGCGTGAGCAGAGCTAGAGAGGAGAAGACAGAAGGGGCCCAGGCCGTGCACCTTCATCTGCGCAGTGTGTCTGGGCAGCTGGGCTTTGGGGTTGTGTGAGGAGAAAGGGTGACATAACCTGTGAGGATGACTCATCACCAAAGCAAGGACGGTGCATTTTCACCCTGGGCTGCTCACAGATTGATGCAGCTTCCGCGCTAGCTTTGCTCTGAGCCAAACAGTCCAGTTCAAAATGCTGCTTGACAGACCTTGTGCTACGAAACTGGAGTGTGACACAGCTATTGTAAATGCATGAAGCAGATCTGGAGATTTCTCAGACCACAGCTTCATCCCTGTTTGGGCTGTTTATGAAAGTGCGCAGGAATCAGGTCTCTGGAAGTGGAGTAGAGCCTGATGAAACAGAGGGATTTTAGGATTTACTGTAGTCTTTTAGCATAGTATTGCTGCTTTGACAATTGCAACTTACTGCATAAACGAGGACTTAGCCTTGAAACTGCTGCCGCTTCAGCTCAGTCCAAGTAGGGCACTAACAATTCACTGAGAATTATTTGGGTCAATTTTTGATTCCAGTTAATAAGCTGCTTCTACTAATAATATAATAAAATAACCCTGGAGATTCACAACACTCTGTAAAGAAAAATAACTTGCAGGCGGCTGCAATGTCCTTCAACTGACTGTTAGCCATTCTTTCCTTTCTGGGCAGCAGGGTGGTACTGAAAATGTGTTTGATGTTTATAGGAGCTCTATTCAACTTTATTGCAGACAGGTAAGCAGTCTGTTTGCAGATGCCTTTTTGAAAGCACAGCTTGTCATCACTTCTCACTGCACTATATGTATTTATCTAAACTATTTTAATTTTGTTAAAATGACCTTGCAACTTAGCATCATCTGTTTTCCTCCCAGCCAGTTCTTTATGCATGCAAGAGGTTTATTGATTCATTATTATTATTATTACCTTTTAATGTGCTCTACAGACATTTTATTTTACTATGCTTTGACAAAGCTCTAGAATAGCCATGTCTTCAAATTCATGGATTATGGGGAACTTCCATAATCCTAGCAGAAACAGGGTGTATTTTTCTATCCCATAGGGCTAATATGCTAATAGGGCAACTAATTATCTAGAATTATGAGAGACATACATAGTTCAATGGACAGAATTAAAAATGAGCTTTCTAAAACCTTCCATTTTAGAATAAACTAATGGTTTGATAGATTTTTTTTTTAATTTGAACATGAAATTTATATTAAAATATATCCGATAAAATAATATGAAAATTGCTTTATTGCAATGAAAAAAAAAAAATCTGTTTAAAATGCTCTTTTTCTGACTCTTCAGTTGCTCGGTTACACTCCAGAATAGCATCACTGAGTATTGTCCCACAGGCTATTTATAGGCATGGCATTTGTTTTATACAAAGAAACTCAATTATTAGTTTCAAAGAACATAATTTCTGTCTATCAGATTGGTCAAACTCAAAAGGCCAATCTTTCTTCATGACAGTCCTTTCTGCTATAAAGTTTTCAAAGTAAAGATGGATTTATTTTTTTATCTCTGTTTAGGTGGAAAAGGCAATTGGGATGTTGTCCTAACCTTGGGAGCTCGCTTGATCTCGCAGAATAGTCACCCAGATCTCTGTCTCCCTTGAGGACCTATCAGGGCTTTGGAGCAGGGATATACAGAACCACAGTCCTTTGTGCATGTTTCTGACATTTTATCATCTTTCATGCAATGACTTCTGCTGAACCTGGTTTGTAGTCAGGAAAGCTTTAAAATGACACTACCAAATGCTTCACTTTTCCGTGTGAATGAAAACCAGGCAGAACGGTAATACGTTTTGTCACAAACTTGGTTTACCAGAAAGACAGCTGAAAACATCAGATTAGTATCGTTTTATGAGATTTGAATTCATGGATTGTACGTGTTGGCTGAATGCATCTGTATGTTTAAGTTTATATTTATACCAGCTTTAGCTGACTTTCTTGGCAGTAGGATTTAGCTAGGTTTAGAGCAATTGCATAAAACGTACATACCAGCTCAGATCTGCACCATGTATAAATCAAGCGAAGATGGAGTTGCATTCAAGATGGTAAAACATCAAAAATTAAACTGCATGGATTGATTGCAGCAGGGAGGAATTTGAAGAAAGATGTGCTTAATTCAGATACTGAATTTTCTTCTCTGTTTGGATTGAAGGTTTTCCTTTTTATTCATTTGTTTGTTAGGTTTCTTCTTTTGCAATTATGTGTTTCCTGTTGTCCTGAAAAAGACTTTGATAAAAAAGATGAAGAATTTTTACTTACCTTGTTCCATCATCTCCAGAAGGCCTTTCTTAATGAGTTCATCCCGACCTTGTCGTGCTGTCATCTTCTTCTCCAGCACTGCATGAAGTAGTAGCATAACACAGCACCAGTTAACAACAGAGTATTCATATAATGGAGTGAGAAAGATGCAATGTGGAAATTCCCTCTAGTCTCAACTACTATGTGCTTGGAAAGAACCACAAGGATTTTGTTTTGGGGAGCATGGACTGGTCAGCCTGCTTGTACCTTTTCCTTTGTTAAAATATCTGTAAAATCACCCTCATGTAGAGCTGAGATTTATGATCTAACCTACTGTCTGATCACACTGAGCGCAGAGTAACTGGGATATTAGAGCCTTCATGCTGTTTAATACTGCATGTTGGAGCTGCCTCAGGAAGCGGCATCCTTTACTGTGATGCTCCACAGGATATCAGGGCAAGTGCAGGGAATTGCACCATCCTATCTTAGGAAAGTGAGTCTGTCTCCTTACTGATCTCCTGGGGCATCCTTGGAGACTAGCGAGAGGAGGCAGTGCTGTGTGCTGGGCTCCTTCACCGCAGAGACAGCTGCTTGAGGGAAGGCATTTTACATGCTGTAGCTCCCTCCTGTCACTTTTCATAATGTTACTGTGACCTATATAATCTTCACCCCAAATAAAAGGGGTGATGATACTTGGGGCCATAAATGTAGCCTATTTTGGAGAAGGGACAGCCCATGAAAAGCAGTCTGTGTTGAGGCTTGTGCTTCACTCTCATATTTTGACCTTTTCTTCTAAACGTACTGTATTGTATTATATAGGAAGTCAGTCTATATGGGCTCTATCTAGCCTTAAATATTATTAACCTGTAACATGCTGAAATCTCTGAATTAGCTTTAGATCAGGTCACTATTAACATTTCCTATGTCAGCAAATTTTGCCCAAACTAAGCTTTGCTCTGTGCAGCATCACTCTCTTGTTCTCATCCTACCTGCAGATGTCTGCTTTAGCTTCTCGTTTTTCTTTTTCCGCCACTTCCATGGTTTGAAGATCCTGCCCAGTGTTGCCAGTTTGCTGTTCCTCCTCACTGGCGGAGTTCGAATCCCTGAGACCAAGTAGTCAGAATGCATTGCAGGGGACTGCTCCATCTCATCTGAGAGGAGAAGAGAGGAAAGCCAGCTGTTAGACAAAAAGCTGCTGCATAGACTTAAAAAGGGGAGGCAAATGAGGCTCACCAGCTAACAAGCATTCAGTCTAGTCGCCGAGATAAGTAGTGCAGGACTTTGAAAGAAAGTCTCTGCACTGCTGGAGCTGGCAGCCAGGCTGAGGGACGCCAGCCAGAGAGGCGTTCAACCTCACTGTGCCAGCCCGGTGCTTCCTACCAGCTGCTCTCTTGCCTATGGTCTTACACAGTACCTGTCTGGATGCCAAATATTTCAATATCTCCACTGCTGCCATCCCTCATGGATTAATCAGGGATATTAGGCCCATAGAGAGAGGGACATGCTGAATTTGTACACCCTATGCTTTATTCCATCACTTTCCTACCTTTGACCATGTCTGGTACTCACCAAGGTAATGGTGTTACTCTCCCTCCCAAGGGCTGCGTGTAACTGCATTACAGCCTTCTGAAACGTGGAGAATGGAGAGCTCCCAATGGCTTTAATAGGAGCAGTAGAAATTTAACACATCTGTAAACCAGGCCCATGCGGCCTTCAGTTAATCACATAAATGTAATGTTCATTTAGAGAAATTTAGACCTGTATGAAAAGCTGAGAGGAAGTGTGAGAAAGCTCAGGTCCCTTCTGAATTCCCAGCTTCCAGTTCTGTTCTCAGGCCGCAGGATACTGATGCCTTTTAAATGAACTCTTTTCACATAAGCTAACACAGAACACACTGACTTGTGTGAGCTAATGCAAATCTTTTATGTAAGAATAGTTTGTTTGATATGTGCTACGTAAGTAAAATCCCAGAACTGTTGTGGAAGTTTATTCCTTGAGGAAGCTAAAGGGAAAATTCTTTCCCTTTTGTCCAGCCAAGCCACAGGAGTTCAGAGATAATGCTTCAGCTGGAAAAGCAATTTAGGTATTTTTAGTATTTTGTCTTGAAAATACACCGTAAGTTTTGCTCATAGACAACTCTTGCACGAAACAATGCATACTGACTATTCAGAGTTGTGTGCCAGCCAGTACCATGAAAGAAAGTAGCACAGTTCCATAAATGGGGTTATTGATGGCTTTACTGAGCTTTGTATTTGAGCACCAATACAGTGATTGTTAAAAGAGAAGCTGCCATCAGTCCTCAGACATGTTACATGAATAAAAACTGAATGACAGTTTGTGGGTTTTTTTCAACAATCAGTTATGATTTAAATGAGCAATGTGGAGCTATGAACATATGCACATTTCCAAGTAATTTCTCTCTGGAACAACAACATTTATCATAAATTGCTTTATGACTGCAAGATAAAAACTATACAGCATCTTCTAGGCTTTGTTTTTAAGTTAACAGGGTGAAAATGCTTAAATCACAGCATGGAGGTGTGGATTTCCAAGTAAACAGGAAACAATTTTTGGAAGATTATTAAACACAGCAGGGGAATCAACACATTCCTCCTCTTCCATTTAATTTTGAAAATACTGGTAATAGAGATGAATCATTCAGTGGAGACAAACTAAAAACTTGGCCACGGGAACTATCAGAGCAGAGAAAAGGCTGTAACAATTCTTGCCCCCCACACCGTGCGTGCGCAGTGAATTTCTCTTTCTGTGTACTGAATTTAGAGCATCTTTTGTCTCATTCCACAGAGTTTATCTTGGGGTTTAATTTAGAAGATATTTAAAATGTAAATAAAAATATATTTTTGCCTTTGAAAGAATGGTGTCTACCCAAGGTGGTATTTATGATTTACAGTTTGGAGGTCAATATTAAGTTGAGAGCAGAAACTAGCAATGAACCTAGCACAGAAGGAGGGCAGTAGCCTACAGACCACAGCTGGAGTGCCAAGATATCATGCTCCTTTCCTAACTGTGTATTCAAAACTAAGAAGTATCGCAGAAATAAGCTTTGAAGAAGTAGAGCTGCTCTTGATTACAGAGATGGCAATGAGAATGGAAAATGGCAGAGTAGATCTGCTATTAATTTGCTGTTATGATTACTTTAAAGCTGTAATAGAAGCCTCAGGAAATAGCATTTAGCCATTTCTTGTGACATCCCTTGGGTGGGAATGGAAATGTTCACAACACTAGTTCATCTCAAAAGAGCTGTAGATCAGACTGTAAATCAGACCCTTGTCCCTGGAAGCTACAGTGGAGTAGGACAGCTTCAGGTTAGCCATCCCTGGAGACCAGTGGAGACTGCACTGGTGCTCAAACACTTCCTACCATCCCAGGAATTTCTCAAGCATGTAAGTGAAGATTAAATAAGAAGCTGATTTAAAGCAGTACCTTGGCAAGTTACTGATCCTACTGCATTTCATTCAGGATGTAGGTGTCTGCAAAGTGGTTTAGGCATCATCCACATGTTTGTTTAACGCTGGTAGCATGAGATCATTTTACCTTTCTTGCCAGATAGCAGGGGGTGTGGACAGAACCAGGAAGTCATTCAAACCCCAGCCTGTGTGTCTCTAGCAATGTTTATTATCCCAGATATTCCCCTAAGAAAGAGAACGGGGAGATATTGCAAAGGCACTAAGGATTCCTTAAGTGCCCTGTAGTGATCAGTGCTTCTGCAGTTTCTACCAGCCCTATCAGCTGGGTTTCTTCCATTCCCTTCTGCCCTCTAGGTTGTGGAAGTGTAAGGATTTTAGACTTCGGTTACAGATTAAATACAGATAGAAATCCAATGTCAAAGAAGGAATGAACAAAAGTTTCAGTGGAAGTTTTCGTGGGCTTTTTAACTTTATTAATGCCTCTCATATGGTACAGGCAGTTCTTAAGCAAATGGTTTTATCACCTGGTACATTCTCACCACATGCAGTTCCTACACTCTGCATTTGGAGAGATGGACACAAATAAAAATAGATAGAGACACAGTAAGACAGATGTCCTGAAGTCATAAATAACAAGGAAGTGGTCTTACTGGCAATAAGAATTACAAGAAAGCCCTTGGAGCTCCTCATTTCCAGTCAGTTCATTTTTTTTTTTCTTGGTTGTGGGTTGGCTGCTTGGGAGATAAGAAGTTGACAGCACAAAAAGCAGTTCCCACGTACAGCAATGAATACTGAAGGAGAAGGCGCACCTAAATATCAGCCAGTTCCTGCAGCCAACAAGCTGCCAAGACTTGCCAACTCTCCAACCACTCTGTGGAAATATTCAGCACATTTTTTAATCTGCAGTCAATATTTTAATTATGCTAACTGTTCTGTGGAATAATGCAGTTATTTCTCCCAGAGCCCGATAGCCTGGGGCCAGGCCATGCAATTACACAGAGGATGTCTGCAGAATATACACAGCCGAGAGCCAAATTGAAACTCCCCATGTCAGCAGGGAGAAATGAGCAACAGCTTAACTAGCTGTGTAATATAGAAGGCTGAGGGACAGTCGTTATACAGGGTCAAGCAAGCACAAGCTTAACCCACAGCAAGCGAACCCTACCCAACGCAGGGAGGCCAGGCTCTGCTTGGCCATCGCTGCTGAGACAGACCAATTGGTCCCACGCTGTCCCCCAGGGAGACAGTTGTCAGCCCTGTGGGGCCAGAGCATTTGCTCTGACTGAAGCTTGTTGACTGTTTATACAGAAATTACTTTCTAGACCGTGCTGTACCCTCTTGAGGGCAAAGGCTTCTGTGCTGGAGCTCCAGATCCAAACGAAACCCCTCATATATCACCCAGTTGTAATCTGCTCTGTGTGTGTCAAAGGGGTGGAAGCGAACGTGGCTGTGCCCCTGCTGATGAGGCTGGGCAAGTGCTTCTTGCAGTGCTAGCTGGGGTAATTTCTAGAGATCCTAACAGTGGTCAAGAGCATGAATGGCACGATGTCCGAGACATCCCAAATCAGATGAGAGGAGGGGTTCTGACCTGATGGGTATTGCTCTGCAGTATTGCTCTTGGCTGCAGAATAAACCAGGCAACAGAGAAGAAGGAAACAAACCATAATATTCATTACATTTGGCTGCAGGGTCTGACCCCTCGGAAAGCCTGAGCATCTGCGGCTTCTGTTTACATCAGCAGCAGTTGTGGTGATCTGTGTTTCTGAAAAATGCTCCATCGCTTTCTTCTTTAAAATATTGTGGTGGCATAGATAGAATACTCTTCCTGTTAGTCCCTTCTCTGTAGGAATTGTGCATGGATCATGCAGTTTTTCTGCACATAGAAGCTCTCCCATTTACAGATGTCAAGCCCTGACTCTATCCCATCCAGCCTCCCACAGAAGTGGGGCAGGTTTGCTGGGAGTAGTGTGAAGTTTGAGTCCTGGATGTGTGATGGAAGAGTGCCCTATGCCTGCACATAGCCTTCGTTTGTACAGCAGATGGTTTTGGTGCTGAGATAATCACGTCTGGTGATGAGTGTTGTGAAACTGAGCACTGGGTTCGGTCAGTTGGGTCTATCTTCTTGGGTTTTCCATCATGAGCCAAAAAGTCTTGATGCCTAGGTTGCTGATGATAGCAACTGCAGGCTGCACTCTGCAGGCTGATGTATGGAGGTTGGGAACATCAGGGATGCAGAGCCAAGTTATAGTGACCTTGCCACGGAGAAAGGCTGTAAGAGACTTGGGATGCCCTCTTGTGAATATGTAAATTGCAGCAGAAGTTTATGGGAAGATGAAGGATGCTGAATTTTAACGTGCTGGGAATTTTGGTAACTTGAATTCATGGTAATTGAAGTTGTGCCTTGCTAAATTCTCTGCGTATACTGTTAGGAGGACCACTGAAAAATCTGCAACCTGCAGGTAGTTTAAAAATAACACAGCAGACAAGAGCTGCAGGCAAATTTGTAAGGCAGGAGTGCTGTGTGTCCTGATGAATTGGTTTGTAATGCAGCTCTGCATGTTCTCCTGTTTGTTGTCATTGCATCTGTCTTTGCAACTCAGAGTTAAAAAAGGGGGAAAAAAAAAAAAAGGTTCCCTTTGGTCCATTCCAGAGGGTAGAGACAGCGAGTGGAATCAAAATTACCATTTTGGCTTTTAGGATAGAGGTGCCTTTACCATCACTAACTTTCAGTGCTGCCTAGACTTAGTGTCTACCTCTAAAAAGGATGTTAAGGAGGATATCACAGGGAAACCTGAGCTTTTAAAGGGTTCATGTCTACTGCTGGTCAGTCCTGCATCATGCAAGCCAGACATCTGTGGGGTTAGCTGAGAAACAGCACTTCTCTCTATACAGAGGGTATTTTTTATCTAGTGAGAGAAACCTGCAGGGGAAAGAGGGCAGAAAGGTTGCCTTGGGTTTAGAGTAAGGACTATTCTGAGCTTTGGGAAAGAGAATTAGCAGCAGGAACAAACGCCTTTTTCCTTAGTTTAACATCCCAACAGAGGAAGAACTGATCACAATAATTCAATCTGCAGGATAGGGGCAAATTAATTGTTTCTAGGAGCCTTTGAACACTTCTGTTATGTTTTTGAGAAGCAGAATTCATACTGAAGAGCTTTTTTATTGCACTAGTTAGATGTTTCCTGCAATGGAGCTCTTCCTTGTTCTCAAAATGTTTTGTCACCTGCATTTCTGCAGACATGCTCTCTTTCTTGACCCTCTTTGAAAGAAAACTGCAGTGGAATGTTCCAGTTTGAAGTCTCCATTTCAGTTTTTTGAACACATAGTATTCTGATTTTTCCAATTTTGAATGACTGTTAGAAATCAGAAATTAAAATTAGAAATGAGAAAAAAGCTTTTGATAAACCTGAGATTTATTTATTTTCTGAAGGACTTTGTATTTGAAGCTGTGAATGTTTCAGTATTATTTTGGGTTGGTTTGGAAAAATTTACACAGAATCCTTTGTAAAACAGAAAACCTAATTCCTAACAGTTTAGTTATTTAGAAAAGGCAAGGTACCTGTAGTACATTACTGAATGTAATCATAAGCTAATTTTGGATGCACAGCTGCTGACATGACAAAGATAGTTGCTCTGACACATAATATTTGCTACACCAGAAAAATATTGAAACAAAGTAGGGAAAATTACAGGATTGAGGTGCAAATTGAGGCATTTAGCTATCGAAATGTTTAGGTTTTCTATGGTCAACAGCATAGGTAAAAATGGCTTGAATTCTTATCTGTCTGTTCTCAAAATTGTAATCCTTTATGTTCATTATTTCCCACCTTGGATTTGATCTCATCCAATACTTAATCCCATAAGGAAACAGATGGACAGTGGACCAGGCTCATCCACGTGATAAATACGTCGTTCATTGAGTTACCTTGGGGAGAAAATCTGGCACAGTAAATTCGTGCAGACTTCAGACTCATGGAGATACATGAAGGCAGGGTAAAAATACTAAGATAAATGGCAGAATGACGAAGGGGAATAGAGTCCTTTACGAGCCCCATATCCAAAACAGCTCCGGATTCAGCTTCCACTGAGTACAGGCTGTTCTTGGGCTGTATCACCTTTCTTTTAGCTGGGTGGTATGAATCCTGATTAGGTTTTTATACTTCCCTGCATGAAAATGCAAGTTACTGTGCTTTCCTTTCTACCATTCGTGTGTTCTCCAGAGTCTGAGCTTCCATTTTCACTTCATACTCAAATGTTTGCCATATATCCTTGTTCTATAATTTCTACTGCTTTTTAGCATGTTAAATTATGATTTAACATTTTTCTTTAATTGAAGGAGGAAAAAAAAAAACCCCAAAACATAATTTGTGGGTGGTAGAAGGGGGCTGTGCTTGCCAAGGAAGTTTATTTCTATTCTGTCATGCTGAGCTTCCCTTCAAAGTATTTGGATTTTAAAACAAGCTTTAGCTGAAGTGAACGGGGAAACAGATTATACTTATCAAAGGAAAGAGAGCAGGGAAGTGGTAACTCCAGCTAAATCTCTTAGATAAAAATACGCTTTATATGCTTGAGATTTGTGATTTCTTCCAGAAAATGTTCCTTCATGAAGTTGACATATCACCTAACGGCATTACCACTATATGAGCCAAGGTGCAAAGAAATTAATCGGGAACTTCTCATGCTTGTGGATCATTGTGTCAAGTCCCAATAGCACTTCCTCTGATTTACAATGCACAGTGTGACATTAGCAATTCATTAACAAAATAAGTTTTTCAGTGTTTGTGTAAAGGAACCCACAACAAGCTTTGCCTTGGATAAGGAAGAACTAAATAACAGTAAGAAAATGAGACTAATGAAGGATTGCTGTATAATCACAATTCAGCTACCCGAGCCTGTACAGTATCTTCTTTCAAGAGGGGAATCTTGACATTTGCATGCTTTTCACCCAGTGAGAGCTTGCTCAGGCACCAGACAGAGCAGCATCTCCTGAGATTCACAAAAAAATCTATTCAAATGAAGTCAAATGAGCAGTGCCTCTGCAGAGGGCCAAGAGCCAGACTGTGCAGCAAGCCTTGTCCATCCTGCATCTGCAAAGGGTTTTGTACCACACAGGTGTTACAAATTCCCAGGACTGGGCAGTTTCCCCAGGCCTCTTGGAGAGATGCTGCTCTGTGGAACAAAGGGAGGCCAAGTCCAGGAGGTACAGGGATAGCTTGAATTAGGCTTTCCATGCCCATGCACTCGTAGTAGTAAAGCTGTTGTCTGCACTGCAGGACCACCGTTTCATCACCTGCAGTTGTTTAATTAGCTGTAGCCTTGCTGCAAACCTGTTGAAAGGATGTTTTTTATAGCTTCCTCAGGGAGTCTGCAGACTGAAGCACACCCTGTGCTGTCTCCAAGAGGCACCTTCAAATCCATTTCACTGCAGCTTATCCCCAATAGCAGTTACATTTAGAGGGACGTGTAACACCCAGGGAAGTCGTTGGTGTAAGAGCACCGTGCTTGCTAACAGGGAACTATGCATTGCTTTTGTCTGGGATTCATGCCCCAGAATTGACCTGTTTAGAGTCTCTTCTGTTTATGTTAGTCTATGTCTGTCAGATACAATCAGGTCTCGCTTTGTATCCATCCCAAACTTATATATTAGAGAAATAACCAAATCCTCATGTCCTATGCACTTTTATGCCCTTGTAATTTAATGCATAATTTCCTTCTTCCCTTGAATGCACCACGACTCTCTGTTTGTGCTCTGTCACTGTTCAAGGCCACTGCTGCAGATAGAAAACGTTCTTTCTCCTTTGTGAAATGCAAGATCATCTGCCTTTTTTTTTTTCCTTTATTACTCCTGCTGCTTTGCACTTTCACTTTCCTTACAGCTGTTGGCAACAAATACACATTAGTCGACAGTCTCTCGTGCATACTCCAGGCCTGCTATACAGAATAGGACAGAGATTTGGAAGAAAAAATACTTAGATAACAAAAATATGACATAAACCAGAACAGCTACAGAGAAAGGTAGATAGAAAACAGGCACAGTGACTGAATTCAACTTCTGTCTAAAGGTTATGCATCCAATTTGGCTTCTTGTAAAACTGTTATAAAGCTGCCAGTGATTTCTACATTTGGTTTGCATGTAAATTCTGATTAAACCCTTCTTAGGAGGTTATATCACCGGAATGAATGGTTAAATACTTTCTAGAGAAGGCTAGGTTTGCTGCACATAACATTCTGTAAATATGAGACACATGTAGGAAATACTTTGAGGGAGGCATTGTTTTAAAAGATCTATTTGTCCCACTGTCTGCTGGTATTTTCCAAAGGGGCAATTATACTAAATACTCAGCAGTCTTCAAAAGACCGCAAGGTACCACAAACCTTCTGTTGTCCTCAGCATACTTGAAAAGACAGACACATATATGCCTACATGCAGAGTAGAAAGTCAGGCAGTACAAAGTCTCTGTGGGCAATGGCACTTCTCACCTGTTAAATCTTGTGGTAAAGTTAACATTACCTGCTCCTTACCATGGCATTATCTTATCTCAAGGCTCAGATAAGGGCTTTAAAGCACTGCAACAGCTTAACTGTAGAGATCTGAGTATCTTTAAAAATTAATGAGTTCCTGGGAGGTCCATGCTCTAAAAATCGAGATTCTGTTTCCAAATAGACGGGCTCTGGGTAACAATCTTTAAAGTGCTAATAGAGCCGTATGCCTTCTAAAATTAAATTCTTTACGGATTGAGGGCCAAGAGAAATAATTGCTTATCACATTTACTGTAGTGATTATCATTGTTTGTCTGAAACAAGACCGCAATCTATTCCTAATGGGAATGGCAGGATCTTCAGGGCAAGGAATGAGCATGGAAATTACTTAAAATATATAAAGCTGTCTCCTCTGCAGCTCTTGGAATGACTCCATTCCAGGTTGTTTCCTTCTGGTATTATGGGAGCTAGGACAAATAAACTGCTGAGTTGTAATCCTTGCTCTGTGTAAGAAATAGAATAGAGAGACAATATCCCACATGTCAACAACAAAATGAGAACTGGGCAGGAGAACAGCAATCTCTGTCCATTAACTCTGTGTCACCCAGCAGCCAAGCAGGAAGAAGAACTATGAAAGTAAATGCTATTCCTTTTGCTAATGTGATATATTGGCTGTGTCTGCATTAGCAAGTAATGCAGCCCATTAGAAGTGGGTCTGTGAACAGCTGGTGTTGAGGACTCAACATCTTCTGAGGTGCATTTGTTAGATAGTGTGATCTTGTGACTCTAACTTGACGGAGAATGAGCTCTTCCCATACAAAGTGCAAAGAAAACAAGATTCTTCTTTAAAACAAAAACGCCAACCAAACTAAACAACCATCTTTCCAAAAATGAACTAAGAATTCCTGTATTTTCTTTCCAGAGGAAGGATAAAGATCATTATTTCTCTTACTAAATTACAAAATTCAAAAGCCCCTAAACACACATGCAAATTCTATGAGTTGTTGGTAGTGAAAGTACTCACTGTCATCAAGACTTTGGCTCTTAAATTTTTGGTAAAGTAAAAATTCCCTTGTATTGGGCTTTAGCCCATATTACAGCTTATCTGAAATGTCCATTACTACACTCATCTGTTACATATCCTTACGTCCAGAAGAGCATGTAACTCCCTATAGCCCTTCAGCAAGACATTTTAGCATCAATGAAATTGCTATGCATAAATTAACAAAACAGATATAATGACATTTTCAAACTTGCTAGAATGATGCTATGGTTGTGACAGAAAAAGCAAATTTACTCTAATGCACAGATGGATGAGTTTCTTTTAGCTTGTTCTTTTCTAAGGTTTATAGTGCACTGAATTTAGTGGAGAAAGGGCTTTGCATTTAACCAGAGTTCTACTGATTTCTTTAATTGGAGTGAGTCTTTATGCAGTTCAGTGCAAGAACTGAGTTTTGTATTAATTTTTTACTTCATAAAACATTCTTTCCACACAAACTAGACAATTGTTGCTAAAAACAAGTCAGCAAATGCATCATAATAATTTCTTGAAATGGTTACATTTGAAAGAAGGGGAGAGAAATGTCTTAAACACCATTCTAATATTCATATTCTTTTCAGGGAGAAACTTTGTGGGCTAATTAGGTTGTACTGCTTACAACAACTGCAAAGGTCACATAATAAATTTCAACAATACGTTTGCAGATGGTTACTATCTCTTAGGAATATTAGGCAATAGTATGTACAAGCATGATGTTTAATGACAACAGTGGTTACACCATCTTGGAAAGAACTACCTTAAACTGAAATAAACAGAGGAGGAAGGAGTTAGCATAAAACATATTCAAAGCAGATACAAAGAATGCTGTGAGCTAAACTAAAACGTAAATTATAACTGCTGAGAAATGGCTTTTTTGATATTTTAAAATTCTACTAGCAGCATTTGCATTTAAAAGTCTATAGCAGCATTGGTAAACGTTCCCCACATCTGCCTTTAAGTGCCTGGAAGGTTTGCATAAGTGTCACCATGTGGTTAATGCGTCAGGCATAGCGTGCCCACCCTAGATCAGCCTGCAGATGAAACAGGAGAAGCTGTAGCAACTCTTGAGTTGCACAAGATTTTCCTACTAACAAATTTTCCCATGGCTTTGTCAAGCCAACTTAGTGGTCGGGGCCATCATGGTGGATGTGGAGCAGCTTAAATCTGCCTTGGTATAACAAACCCTCTCTGTACCGTTTCACATATATACGGAAGTTGCTGATCAAAGTCCTGTTCTGCACATTTTGTCTGAACAGGTAAGATTGCCCCAGTTCTACATTTACAGACTTAATTTATAATGTAGTGGTGTATAAAAAAAAAAAAAATTATGAGATTATACAGTATCGAGAAGTGTCTAGGGAGCACATGATTACACTTCTATTCTGCGGGTCAGTGAACAAAAGAACAAAAAATAACTACCATTTGCAAAATTCAAAGCATGTCAGGAGGCTCTGTCTTTGTAGAGACAAGTTTTGTTAATTTTACTTGGAACAGGTTTTAAGTTCACATGGATTTTATGGACTGTCAATCCCAGATAGTTCTTTGGTCTCCAGCTTTGATTTTCACTTGGGTAATGTTTTTGAGAAGGAATCATCTAATGAATGTTTTTCTAACATTTGCCTTTCATCAGCAAGAATATTTGGACTTTTTCCTCGTTTCCTTCTCTCTTTTTTTTTTTTTTTAGATTTTTATTTTATTGTTTTTTGTGCAAAATGGATAACCAGATCTGTGACAAAACTTTCATTTTCAAACCACCATAGAATATGAACTGAGTTTCTGTTTCAGTGCATGAGGGTTTTATTAAACAATAGTTTTGTTCATTTCAACCATACCCTGGGCCTGTTTTTATAAGTCTCACAAAGCCCAAATAACATGGAAGGAAAAACAGCATGGAATATTTTTACCCTGTCTGACCTAAATTTATGTATTTTTTAGTTCTTCCAAGAGAAAGAGAAGTGGAATAACTACTCCCTCTTCTCAGGTTCTTTTCAGCTTTCATATTTTAACTGTATTCTCAGCTGCTTGCATGAGTCATGGAGAGCTGGAAACAAGACCCCCCCACAATATTATAATAACTGCTTCCTCATGAGAGGGCCTATGTGTGTTTTGGGGTATACCACTAAAAAGCCACAAAAATCTCCTGAAAGCTTCTTTGTGCCAGAAACCTACATGGGAGATAATAGAAGAAGTATCTTAGCTGCAAAAACAGATTACTTATGAGTGTAATGAAAACTAAGATATTTAAAGATTTCCATATCACTCTGTCTTGAAACTTATGCTATTGTTCTTCAGCATTTGCAGAGATTTCAGACTACTGTTGACTTTGTGATTGTTTTGTGTAATGATGGTATTGAATTTCACTGGTCTAGGCATAATTTGGATTTGATCCTGTGATGTTCCAAGAAACTCTAAAATCCACAGGCTTTTATAAGAACTGGACGGGTGTTCAGTGCTTGCTAGGCTGAGCCATACTATTCCAAGCTAACATGTTCATCATTGCATGCTCCTTCCTATACAGTGTAAGGTATATCCAAACTAAATCTCTGTTTGAAGCTACCTATAATATTATATTTAGAAACAATAGGGGAAGCTCGTGGCAGAAAACTATTCTTCATTCTGAAATCCCATAACTTTGTTTAGAATAAGCCAGATCCCTCATACTTTGGCTCATGTCTAGACTGAGCAGAGCATATCAAACCAGGGCAAGGATCTTGTGCAGTAAGAGAGGAAAAAGAAAGAAAGAAAGGTCAACGTACTCAAGCATAAGCTCAATTTACTGGCAGGTCAAATGGATTCATACAGCAAACGTAACAGTAAAAAAATGTTGTGAAACACATTAACAGAGGATATCGGTATCGAATGTGCCTGTCAGCTCTATTGCATTTATAGGCACGTATTATTATGCCTTATACTGCCCTGTTTCAGTCACATTAACTTGAGCTTATCTGCCTCTGTCATAGAGCTTCATCCCTAAATTCCTGAACATAAGGTCAGACAAGGAGTTTGTCACACTGAAATTACATCTCCCCATCAGGGACTATGCCCTTTCTCACTAGGCTACCCTTCCTCTTCTCTATACGCATTCTGCTTTTACACCCAACTCTCTTTTTTGCTATCATTTCACCATTTGTTCAGGCCTGACTACTTATCCTGCAGGCAGCCTTCTCTTCCTGCTCAGGACAGTTCACTGATCCTCTGGACAATAACAGTCTGACTTTAATCAAGACTCTGCAGGAAAAGCCTTTCTTCTCAGAGAAAGCTTTTAGACATTACAAGTATTCAGGATTGGTTTACCACATTGGGTAATGAAGCAGAGCTAAAAATACCATATGTTCCTTTGACATTGCCCATTCATTACAATAAATGACTGAAATTTCTGTGACTGCAGAACAAAACACGTTTTATGTTTTTGCTTTTAAGTGAAGCTGTGTATAAAGCTCTTTGCCACTTGGAATATCCTCTTAGTGTTTTACATAAGAGGATAACAAAGTTTATTTGGAAAATGCAGAGAAGCCTACAGCTTGTTTTCCTCTCATTTTCTTAAATGAATGAGGAGAGATCTTAGAATGTGAGATCGCAGAAGTGTAACTGGCCAAATTTTCTCCATTATGAGAAAAAACAGTGAGGAAATCTGTTGAGACTGCCCTTCAGAACATCACCTCTTATTGGCAATCACCGCACTGGATAAGCAGAAGTCCTTTCAATCATCTTCAAGCCTCCTATGCAATCTGTGTAAGTCTGTTTCAACAACTGAGATGAGATTACCAAAGCATGAGAAGGAACTGACACATAGGACCAGATTGTTTGAAGATGTTTATTTTAAGCCATTTTATATAGTCTCATTCACTATTTTTGTTTTTTTGAACTCAGAGAGAGAGAAATTTTTTTTTCTCCAGTAGTTAAAACTCTGAAGGCAGACACTCTTGCCTGCATTATAAAAGAACTTACAATATTTTAAAAAGTATTAAAAAAAAACCATAAAAGACTCAACTAATTTCTTCCTTTCAAGTGCTGAAATGATCTAATGCTATTAATAGAAGATTCTTTCTCTGTGGAAAATTTATTCTTCTATTTAAAGCTACTGGGGAAAAGCTTGAAAGAACAAAAAATTATGATTCTGACATCTGGCTATCGGTATAGCCTTTGGATGATGAGTTCAGATAGTGGCTCTAAAATAAATACGTTTATTTGGAAGTAAGGCAGAATGATCGACAAGACATCCTTTCTCCCCACAGTTGCATGCAGTGGCTGCATACTTGCTAGAAGCCCACCCAGCTTGTCACTTAGTGCTGAGGGAAGCAAATTTGAGGGTATTGGATTGACAGCACTGAAAAACATGGATTTTTCTTCATGCACAGAAATAGGCTCAGCTCATAAAGCAGCATAACTTCCTCATGCTGCTGATCAGCGAAGCCTGACCCTGACCTAAATGGCCCATGATTAGCAGAGCAGGTGTTAGTCTGTCCCCATGATCTTCCTGCAGAGGTATGAAATTGATACTAGCTGTGATGACATTTTGTGTGGGCACAGGACTAAGAATTCCTGTCACAATAAATCAGCAAACAGAATACCTCCCCAGGAGTTTAAAGAGGACATTTTATACTGAATAGCTCATATCCTGCTTCCAGGCACCTGATCCATTAGGCTTTACTTCTTTGACACGCGCTGGCGCTCGGTGATTTTGTTCACATGCTGACCGCACAGCCCAGGTGCCATTCTAGTGATTCACCCCAAAGTTACGAGAATTACATGTCTTGAGCATTCCTGGTGGGATCACTCAGAGACCATATTTGCAAAAACACATGGGTATGTTACCCAAAACATGTGATTCACAATAAAACCATCAAAACCAGAACAGAATGCTTAAAGCTGAAAATAAAACACATCTTATGATTTTGTTCCTTCTTTTGTTTAATAAGGAAATGGAAATGAGATATTTGTAAAATGTACAGTGGAGCATTGTGCTAGAGATATCTGAGTAACCAAAACAAGCCAGGGTGCTTAAATATCACTGCAGCATTTGTATAGCTACGAGCTCTAAAACGGAGAGCTAAGCAGCACTGGGTGTTAGCAGGGTGCTGGATGGAAGGAGTTATATATTTCCACGATCTATGCATGGCATTGAATTAGATACAGCAGCTCAGATTCCGTAACACAGCTTCCCTTCCACACGGTAGATAAACCCTTAGAAGATACAGACACGAACAAGTAGGCCTTGGTTTACAAAGTCTTGGGCTGGTATCCAATAAATCTAGTTTTAGGGCATTTAGTACGAGATCAAAACTGTCATGGTCCCAATGATACAAAGTGCAGATCCAGTAGAAATTAATTCTGCCCTCTCAAATGTGTTCAAAAAATGTTGATCGGTTAACTTTGTTCCTGCAAGCTTTCTGCTGGATCAGGTATCATTTGTCTACGCCACTTGCACTTTATGCCGTATCAAGCATTGTCTGTCTTCCCGCAGCTGGCATCAATCTGGCATAAAAGCACAGAGCTGGCATAAACTCTGTATCACAGCTCTGGCTGATTTGACAGAAATATGATCATTTGCCCATGCCTGATGTGGATGAAACCTCTACTGCTGTTAAAAACAATTGTGCACAGATCTGGTGTTAACGTCAGCCTCTCGTAGGACAGCAGAGCCTCTTGGTGCCAGAAGGTGATGTGAAACTAATGGAACGTCTCTGCCTGCCGCCCCAGCGCAGAGGTCTGGGTGGCAAGAAGCAAAATGACACATCACATGGTGGCTGTAGCCCCTGTACAGATCACTTCTGCTCAGCGACCACAACTTTCAACAGCAGCCTACATGCTCCACGAACAGCAAGCAGAGCATTTTCGCAGGGCATGAGCCTATGCTGTGCAGCCACATCCAGCAAGGCAGCAGGGTGATGCAGAACAGCTCCATTTTCAGAGCAAAATAGACCACCCTTTTCCTCATGTTTGCTTTTCTTTGGTTTTGGCTTTGGGCTCTTTGCTTATGCACTACAAATGCATGCATGCTCCACCCTCCCCAAATTTGGTAGATATTCTATAGTGTGTCTGTATCTACACAGTATGTCTATAGAGTATGTATGTATGCATGCAATGTTATACATTATATTACTTAATTACATATAAAAAATCTACCAAAAACATCAAGAAGTTTGCTGGCAATATGGATTTGATTATAAAATAGCTACTTCACGTGTAGGTCAGAGCGAGAGAGGGTTTGGGAGCTTGATTTTAGGGTGGCATAGTCAGCATCAGAGATCTAAATGCAACTAAGCTACTTAGCAGATGTGCCCTAGCAGAACCCAGTGCAAAGTCTGACTAGCTCAGCCACACTGTTTCTAACCCATTCTCAGTAATGCACCTAATTCATCCTAGTAGCATGTATGATGACTTTCAAATAAAACAAGATAAGGCACAAGTTAGAAGTTAAATTTTGGTATCTATTACAGTGCTGTCTTGAATGTTCATATTTATAACACTTGAGTGCCTAAATGCACAGTGAAGGGATTGAGAACAGAGTTGAACTGCAGTTCCCATTAAAGGGTTCTTTAGCTCTCCTCACCTCTCCTGGTATTTTTTTCCTTGATTTGTTTCCTCTGATTTTTGTGTTTTCTCCTCCTCTCGCCCCCACCCCCCCACCCCTGGAGTTGGCAGAAGGGCAAGGGGAGAATGGCAGTGCTACTTGGGATTTAGTCAACATTAAAAGTTAAAAGCTTTGACAGTTAAGCATCTCCCAAGCCAAAACTGGCAAAGCCAGCTGAAAAAAACCAACAAATGTTCCTGTTTCAAATTGCAAACTTTTCTTATTTGTTGAAAATGTTCCAGGGTGGCTGCAGGGTACGCTGAGCCTGCCTAAAGGCAGGTTTAACTTATGTTTTGACCGTTTAAGAAGGAAAACAGCTCTCTTCCTCCACGATGCACCTTGGCACTCAGCAAATAAATTTTACCATGGCAACTGTAAAGCCACTTGAGACATACAAACTCTTCAGTAAAGTGGTCTGTTCTGCAAACTAACCTGGATACTCTATGGTCATTAAAAGTGATAAAAAACCCACATGAAATAGCTTAGTATCATGCATTAGTATCATGTTTTCCAACTGTTATGTTAATATAACAGCCAAGTCTTACATAGTACTTTTTTGTAAATATATACCCAAGTGCTTTACAAAGGAGGAAAGCTAAAGCACAACGTGTAGTGTGACATGTCTCAGGTTGAACCAGCGCTGGAATTAGGACCTTCACCTCTGAATATTGGTCCAGCACTCTGCCTTTTAGCTTCTTTAGTGAAATTCTGCAGCCCAGCAAATTCTGACTGCAGTCACAGGTGGAGGAAGTTCCACAGAGTTGCCCAGTGGCATGATATATCTTAGCTTGCTACAAACATGAAAGAATTCAGAAGCTGTGAGGTCAGTACTATCTGGAGTGAGTGCAAGCTGAAGGTACACAAACGGATACTGTACCTGTTTTTTTAAACAGACCTGAATGGTGTGTAGAATGGCTGCACTGACAGTTGCAGAAAAATATTTTCAATGATTGTAGTGAGCAGCTGTACATGAAGTATGTGCATATTTAGACCTAATTTGATATATAGTTGCCACAGCTGTATGTATGAATCATATAATGGCTATATTCTTGGCCAGTTCTGACTACGTACATGTAACCACTCAGTTACACAAGCAAAACCAAGGATTGCCAATATATGCCTTTTTGCAGACTCATTTAATCATCTTTCTTTGACATCGTGGCCTTAGATTCAGTGCAAACAGAAGGACAACTTCACAGTTCTCACAATTTGCAGAACGAGACCTTGTTATACAAGCATAATTTCTTGCCATGATTTTTCTCAAAATAGATTAATCTTTGTAGAAAATGAGAGCAGAGGCTAATGAGGGTTGAGGCACAGATGGGATGGCACCAGTAGTTACTTCATACAAACACAGCAAAGTAATAGTTTCTAGCATGACATTTAATAAAATCAAGCCCTACTAGCATGCACAGCTACAGGGAAATTTATTTTGAAGTCAAATATGATGCTGCCTGGCTCTCTTCAGTGGAAATACATGACACATGGTCTATCTCATCTCGCCTGCTTCCATTTAATCACACTTTTAATGAGCAGAAACATAAAAAGTAAACAGTTCATTTCTCCTCTACAATAATACTAATTTTCTTTCTACACTGTTTACTTTGAATAACCAAAGTTCATTTTTGGACCCCTGTTCAATATTTCATTGAAAGAACTTCCCAAGCATCTTCCAAATGCTATTTTGAAGCTTCAGCAATGTTCGTTTGTGCACTGATAGGCAATGCAAATTTCCTGGGATTTTCTCCCCTCAGACAGGGCTCTGTCTTTCAGGGCAGGGGGAAGGGCTGTTTTTTGGTTTGCTTATGAATCTGGCTCCATTCCCAATTGAGAGAAAAGTGAGAGCTAGGTAGACTAGAATACAGTTACACTGTGGGTAATTTATATAGTAGCCCCTCATTTACAGATGGTCCCTAAAATCTAAATGTTATTCCAGGATTTGTTGCCTTCTATTATGAATTCTGAATAATGAACTACTCCAAAAAAAAGTAGCCCGGTAGGAAAAGCATCAAACTGTGTTTTAGTAGTTATGGAATGACAGATACGTGTTTGCGTCTTCATACATGTGCAAATAACAGCGACTGGCATTCATAATGGCATTTGGTGAAGTGCCATGCTATTGTATGCTTGGAAGAATATGGTGTGTCTTTTGGCATAAATTGCCTTCTGAATAATCACAGAAGTGCATATCCACAGTAAACATCTGCACTGAGGAAAGCCAAACCCAGTTTCTTCACCTCAAACTGTTTAAAATCATGAGTCAGAGATCCAGAATCACAAGACTGATTGACTGATGGATTGACTTTGGATTTTATTTTGCCTTCAAGGACTCTCTAGCCTAATGGCTGCCTCCTCATTTCTTGTCTGCAGCCAGGAAGATTAAAAAAATATTAAGCTTTTTACATGAAAACTGAAGAATCTTTGCAACTTCCTGATTCCAGAGTTTTATAATCCCAAATTCCAAATGTGATACTCGCTATAAAATTATACTAGTTGACAGCTCTGCAGATCTAAAGGCTTTTTACCTATGCCATCAGTTCACTGGAGACAGCTGGAGAAAATATGCTGGATAAAATTTTTAGTGACACCTTTGAGATGAAGAGTATCCTTACCCTCCACCACCAAAAAAACTCTGATTAATGTTTTTGTTATGAAAATTTGTTTCAACTTCCTTCAATTTATCAAAGTATGAAATGCGAACATTTCCTTCAAATAGAATTTTTTAAAATAGCTTTTCAGAACTGCCAGCATAGTAAAATATCAGTTATTCACACAGCTCCAAGGACCTCTGGATTTGCAGATTGTTGCAGTTGCTCTTTTATTTTGTTCATTATAATTGGGTTTCACTGTGCTAATCTCTCTGGAGTATAGCATTTATTGCCTTCCAGATGATTGTTAAATGCTGTATTGAAAGGGAATTATCACCTGTCTTCCATCTTCCTGAGAGGAAGAAGAAAAACTGGGAAAAGTTGTCGTTATCTGGGGTAGTGGGAGAGCTGAGAGGATCCTGCTGTTTTTCTCTAATTTGTGCAGCTGTTCATAACCGACTTCCAGCGGCAGCGCAGGTGTAACACGCCAGTTAGGGTCTACAAAGGGCACTGTGCCGCACAAATAGGCCCAGTCCTATTTCTCTAGCAGTTTTTAGTGAGGGAGAAGACTTTTGGCTTGCTGACATAGGGAGAGAAAGAGTCCTTTGCCTGTATTACTATTGCTAGGTGTCTGAATTGCAACGTTGTCTTGAAAATTGCATCCTTGCCCCCCCCCCCCTTTTTTTTTTAAGTGGGAGAGGGGCACGGGAAAGGGAGGAAATCCTGGGATCTCCTTGGCTGTCTGGGTTTTGAACCATTAGGGTGCATGTGGATCGCATTTTCAAGGTTTGTTCTCCAAAAGTGAAAATCAGAAATTTGTGTTCTTCAAGTTTCCAATAGTTGAATATATTTGTTCATCTTCCAAAGTGCTGCCCAGGTGGTATGGTGCTTGGTGATCATGCCTGGATAATCTTGCAACAGACTGAGATCTACTTTTACAGAAAAAATTTAGTGCTGCAAAAATAACATTAGGGTCTCGTAGTTCAGTTTTCCGTGAGCAACAGAGCTTATTTCTTCTTGAAGAACATTGATATTAATACATTTTGGAAATAGACAATAGAAATTAATTAATTTTCTGGCCCACATAGTTATTCAGAAGAGCTTGGTAAAGTGAGTCATAAAGGCTCAAAACCCCATGGTTTAATTTAAGTTACATGACTTCTAAGAAAATCTCAAGATTTTCTGGGGAGGGAGGTGAACTTTCTGTAGAAAGAATTAAAGAACAGGGAAGAACTGGGGAAGTGAATCTGAAGGACTTTGGTGCACAAAATCTGGAGAAAGCCAGCATAAGCAGTCTCAAGGGAAGATGGGATGGCAATGACCCATGCTTCATATTTGAATTCTGTCCTTTGTTTTAAAGTAATATTTGGTAGCAAAGTTATAAATAAATAGATGAAGCAGAAGCAGAAGGTTGAGGGGGGGCTGGCTGCATTGAATATTACAAGTAACTGTCAGATTAGTCACATGCGGCATTTTCCTCTTCAACCACTGTGCAACAGGTGAAGCTGAGCATTTGTACAATTAACAAGTCACAGGGTATTTAAACAAATCATCGGGTCAAGTTTCTACCATTTCATTACATTACTTTTGAAATTGACTCTGATTTTAGATCGTAGGCCTATATATTCCCTGAAATACATTCCTCTGTGTATGTGGAGCACGAAAAATTAATTCCATTAACAGGTATCCTTTAACTAGGTCTCTGGAGTTCTGTGAGCCTGAATTACACTGCATTTTCCAGTATCTTTTTAATTTTGCATGTTTTAGATAAAAAAACAGTTTCCTTTAAAAATCATTGCCCTCTTCTCTATAATGGCGACAAGAAGGAAGGAGGATATTGAAAAGTTCCTCATCAGCATAAATAAATTAAAATCCCCGCTTCATAGAAGCCAAGAGGAACGAAGCTGCTATTAAATGTTTTAAGAGGAAGCTAGAGGCAGAGATGACCAAAATGAAGCTCCTCAGTCTAAATACATTAGCAACTCTCTGCACACTTGTATTTTTAAATGTCAGATAATCTGTTAAAACTGAAACATCTTTGAAGGTAAGGTGGCTGAAGAAGGGATTGTGATACAATGTATTTAAATAATGGCAGATCATGTTTGCAGTTCTTCTGTATTTGCAGGTTAAAATTCAGCTGTTAATAAGGCCAGTCTCATATTTCTATCGCAACTGCCTCTACTCAGGCCTCTCCTCTCTTTGCCTGATGATGCCTAATTTTGCAAAGGTTTCAGAGGTTTGCAAAAATTTCACAGCAGTAATCCTGTGTCATCCAACAAGGGAGATCTATGTACACTATTTATAAACTCATGCAGTTCTACTTGCTGTATAATAGCAAATTCATGTTTAATTAGATATTTTTGTTTTTTCATTATCCAGCTTGCATGCATAATTGTCATAACTGTGCCCATGGGGTACATTCACAGCTGTATATATAAACTGGACTGAGGCATCTGCTTGCACAGCTTCTCTGTAAATCTGGAGCTGGATATGTAAGAGCAAGTATGTTACAGCCAGCCTTGATAGGTATAATAAAGCATCACGTGCACCTACATTGCAGAATGGAGAGAAAGAATTCCTCTGCTCTGGCCCCATTAGGAGCTGAGCGATGCCGAGTAGGAGAACGTGAGTGACAGCCCAGGGCAAAAGCAGAGGTGCTTCTAGGAGCTGCTGTGGCTGAAGGTACATGGATCCCCTTTCTCAGAGCTTAGTGGTTTTTGCACTGTGTAAGAGGCAGAAAGGATGTGGTAAAACTGCCCCTGACCTTTCAGCAACTTCTCATCCTAGGAGCTGCCAGCAGTATAGCTCCCCTGACCTGCCTGGCTTAGCGGTGACTAGCTGGTTAGGGTGGGGAGCGGCTACGGTGCAGTCTTCACAAGCAGTGTGCTTCCCCAAGCAGCACGGCTATCCAATGGGTGGTGTTGCAAGCCAGAGAGATCCTGTGGGACAACAAATCTGTAATGCAGACAGCTGAAATCATAAGCGCGCAGCAGGGACCTGCGTAGACTGTACCGCCCTGCCCACTCGTTCTGCTGGGTAATGTCGGGTTGTTCTCAGCTGATGTGCAGAGCCTCCCCTTGGGCTTTCAGCCTACTAACATTCATGGTTCATGATTTTATTAGGGAATTAACAGTTTTTTCTTTGCTGGACGCTGTTATACTATCAGGTTTGTGTTGTTCCTTTGGCTTTTGATAAGCAAAAGCTCTCTGACAAAGTTTCTCTCCTTTCCAGCACATTCTGGGCTGGAAGCTGCTCCGTTTATGACAGTCCCCAAAGACAGCTTGCCGCACCCTCGCCCAGGCTAGGTCATCTGCCGACCAGGTGAAATGATTCTAACAACTCCCCATTCACACTTTCCTTACTTGTCACTTCGAAGATGCGTTATTTATTTGTAATGACATACGGCAACACAGTTGCTAAATGCTTGGCAAAATAATTATGGCGTTGCTATGACCGAGAGTGGTCCATCACAGAACTAGCTTTGGTGGATATATCAGGAAAAAATGTTGCTAAGGGGCAGCTCACTTGTTTTTCAGTAAATCCTTATCAGGAAAGATTAATTATTCTTCTAACACACACAGTGTTCCCAGCTCAGGATGGTACCCCAAGTTTTATGGTATTGCACTTCAGTCTGGGTTTTTTTCAGACAATTATCCATAAATTGGACACTATTTACATTTCTTGCCTCACTTTTCATAAAGCCTGTCTGTGTGCATGGCCCAATATATCCCCAACCTGTTAATTTTATTTTTTAGTGCAGTCCTGCCACTGACTTGTCTGGTGGCCTTGACCAACCTGTTTGCTCCCTCCGGGCTTCATTTATCCTCTTTGAGTCAAAGGACTACAAGTAAATTGATTTACTGTGAAAGGTATGACTATCATTTGCAATGTCCATTGGATTCTTAATATAATGGATAGATGTTTGTTTAATAGAGAGGACATTCCTGGCAGTTGCTTGGCAGGAGGATGCCTTCCCTGTGACAGGAGCTATTCACGCCATTGTAGGCAAAGAGAAATCTGATGGCTTTAGAGTCATGTAGTGCTAGTGAGCAGAAAATGAGAAAGATGCACAGAGTTTCTAAGGTGATCCTGTTCTCCTCATTTGGGCAAACTTTGATTTTTGAATGCCAACCTTTTCGCTACAGTATCTCCTTAACTTTCCTATTGCCATTTGTGGTATTTTAGGACAGCTTTATCCTGAGTTATGGGCATGTATTTCACCTGGATTTTAAACATAGTAACTTTTTATCAACTTAAAAGCATCTTGTAGGCATCTTGCTTTTTGGACTGTCTATTTTAGGGTTTCCTTTTTTACCTAATCACCTCATTTTTATGTAGTCCCTTTTCTAGAAATTAAGTACCTGTACGGTGAATGCACTGGGCCTCCTAGCCCTCCACAATTGTATTTAGGCTGTTACCCACTTAAACCCTTTTGATCTGAGTCTTGGGCAGCACTCAAGATGAAATTCAGAATGGTATCTTTTGTTGTGGCTTCCAAGATTAGCTGTTTGATGAAGCAGTTATTTCCAGTGTCCAAAATTATTTATGCCTACGTCTTGTCCTGAAGAGGCAGTGATCCAGGCTGCAGGAGGAGAGTTGAAATCTTCTGCTATTGATACTTGTCTGTAATTTACAGCTTTTCCTTAAAATTTCAGCTCCTGAAGTCTTGCAAGTTTTTTTCATTGAAAACTGAAATTTCCAGAGTCACATTTAAGTCTATTTTATTCGCTCGACATATTTTTTCACTGAGATGGTTATGCAAGTATTAACAACCTCTCTGTAAACAAGAACAAACCACACAGGAGAAACGCCTCCTTAACCTGGTCCCTGAAGAGCCATTTGGAACAAATGGCTGTGTGCATAATGCAGTTTTTTCTAATTAGCATCTCTAGCAATAAGCCGCTTGGGTATATTTGATATGCTTTTATCTTAAGAATAAATTTACATTTGCTGTTAGGTAGCTCTGACATCTTCATTCTCGTTTTAGATCTCTGTCATAACATGATTATTGTATGACCACTACTCACAGCAAACCAGCCCCTATTTGCTTATCTACAGAGACGGGCTCTACAGTCATGCCAAATAAGGAGGTTTGGGGTTTTTTTTGCAACTTGCCTCTTAGAATTCAAAAATGATTGTTGTAAAAGTCACAGGGCAGGGGTTTTTTTGGAGTCATATAACAACTCCAAGATATAAGCTGTAAAAACAACCGAGAAAATAATTGATAAATACGAGTGTCTTTCTGAAGAAATTGCAATTTAAATATTCAAAAAAACGGTTAGTCAAACTTTACAAGACAGACTGAGGCACAGATTTGAATGATTTTTCCAAAGTTTTGAAGAACTGCGTACAGAACAGATCCTTTCCTTAGTCCAATATTCTAACCACAAAACTTTTTCATACCACAGACAACTAAGCACTTTCAAAAATAATTTTTAAAGGGCAGATTCACAATCAGTGTTATAAATTGTTACAGCTCTTATGAAATCAGTTGATCTATTATTGATTATATCAACTGAGGATCTGCCACAGGACTCTCCAGTAAAAAATAAGTAAGTAAAAAAATATACATCAAATGAAAATGCTTTCATAAACATTAGAAATAGATAGTAACAGGATTTCCTGTGCCATGCAAAATTCCATAATTTTCAAAATTTTTATGTTAAAACAGAACCTTTTTTTTAGTTCTTGGAAACAATGAGAAAATTTTCCCAGGTCACAGTAGGAAGTGTTGTCTAAATCAGATCAGTCAGTCACCTAATTCAGTTAAAGCATTTTCACTATTAGGTTCCTTACCAACTGCCTTAGTGAAAAGTGAGTATTTATTCTGAAGTGCAAAAAAGGATGGAAAATGTCATACCATTGCCAAGTTACCTCTCGTAGACATTACTTTCTGAGATTAGAAATAGAAAAAGCAAACTGCAATAAGGTGAAGCGACGGCTACAAATCAAACCGCAATCTAATTCAGCTCACCACATGGGCCTTTGGGATTTTCATACCTTATGTGCTTAATCAGATTTCAGATGATGTCCATTCATTAAGAAAAACATTTCTATTTCCCCAGGTTAGTAGATTTCTTCCTCCAAACAGCTTTGTACTCCACGCTCTCTCTTTACCACAAGAGCCTGTCAAGTGTGTAGGTCAAAACCACAGAACAGGAAAATACTAAAGCAAAATTGGAAATTCTTACCTACTCTCAGTTGAGATTTGTTCAGCTCTAACACCACAAGGACAGTGAGGAAAACTGTTCCAGTCACACAAGTCTGAAGTTGTATTGGGTAACTGTCACTGTGACAAGACCATGCTGAAGTAAATACCATGATGCTACCCGTATGAGGTCTACTATGAATCAACTCCTTTTCAACCCTCCAAAAACTACATAAATCACATTCTATTAACTCAGGGTTGCTTTATAATTGCAAAATAGTGCCAAATTTCCAGCAGAAACAAGGGGTTGCTGGTGGACAAAATATTTCCACACATTGGAGATCCATAAATTAATCAAGTATAATTAATCAACTCGTAATATCAATAATAATACAGCATTCATAGCATGCTCTTGTGTATAACATTTAATGCTTACAACATAGCCACTATAGATTACTACAGGTATGAGGACTGGTGCTACAGTTTGGATTTGGAATTACACTTTATAGATTCAATCTATTGACTAACATTATAAATCCAATGACAAAAACCATATTGTTCATTTAAAGGGAAATTAAAATATTTTACCTAGGTTTACTTAAAAAAGATGTTACCCCCAAGAGCCATTGGAAGTCTCCTTAACCCTTTAATGTGTATATTTATCTTCTTTTTTAAAGGGTGCTCTTAACCTGGGTTATTTCAGTGCTACACTTCACAACATTGCCTCAGAAACCATTCAGTGGGAAAAAATGAAGGACAAGCAGCTGAGTGCAGGATGATGAACTATATGTGGGAAAGGAAGCAAACAGCTAAAGGCAGAACAACTTCTTAATTGGCTTTGCCTTCAAAGCATATGTCCTAAAACTCTGTCCCAGGCTTAGATTTAAGAGAAGAAAAATTGTGCCTGAGAATAGTGCAGTGCAGGATTGGAAATATGAAAGCGAGAAAGATCTAGAGCCAAAATTTCAATAGAGACAAAACTCAGCTGGAGAGATTTAAATGGAAAGAAAAAAGTTAAACTCAAAGCACACTGTTGTCCAGAGCCTCAAATGGAATCCAAGATTTTGGACCACTGTTTCTCTATTGGAAAATACCTGATGGGTGCTGGTAAAGGTTTCATCTTCACTCCTGTCTGCTGGCTCAGTTCAGCTACGCTGCTATTCTCTGCAGTAGATCTACTGGCTGAAATACTGCTGATGAAACAGTGATGCTGATCTGCGTGGCAGAAGGTCTGGGGCTGTTTTAATTTGTATTCCGAAGTCTTTACTAGAACTCGCACATGCATACTGTTGGCAACAATATCTTAATGCATTATTCCATAGTCATTCACTGAGAAATTGTATGATGGCTTTGCTGCAAAAGTTATCAATGGGTCAGGGAACTGTGAGAAAAGGTAGATGGCCTTGGAGAACTGGGTTCTCTCTCCTACCCCTGCCAGACTGCTTGTGGGGGAAAGGAATAAGTCATTTAAACAGGGTGCTCATCTTGAAACTACGGTTGACGTGCCAATCTTCAGGTAGGTAAGAATCCACAAGAGAATTTAGTAGACAATATTCTCTAAGCATATAAAATGCTGCCTTATCTAATGGTTCTGGAAAATCATAGTATAGACATCTCAAGTGAGGCAGTCAAAATCAGTATTTTTAAATCTCTGATGCTCTGCACACTCCTCAACTAGGTAAGGTGGACACACCAGGCCCACACTACTTCAGGCTTTTGTGGAGCAGGTACTGTAGTGACAGGCACTGCAAAAGAGCTTCTGAATATATGAGTACTTCTGCCTTCATAGATTACTGGAGAAAAATGTGTGTGATCATGCACTTAAAGGCTGCATCATAATGCATATGCACAAGGAACCAAATGAAGGTTGCATAGGCAACCATAATTCTGCCATTTCCTAAGTTTTTAGTGCTTGCCTCTAAAATCTTAATAATGTGCTCTTAATATACTGGCTTTCCGGTATGTAACATGTAATTATCTGAAACTACGTATGTGATGTTTTCTCAGTATCTGGAGAACATTTTGTTTTGTGCTTTAAAAGGATCCCGAAGAATAATCATTATTTAACTAAAACATCTTTGGCTTTCTTTTCGCATTGCTTTTGTGTGGAACCCACAGAACAGCTTTTCACATACCAGATGAATAATGTGTAGGAAGAGTGAGAAAGGAAGGGAATTGATGACTTTTTTTTTAAGTATGTGAATTTAATTTCACCAGGCACTGTATTTCAAGCATAATGCACATCCAAATTTATATAAAAAAGGATCTCCTTCTGAATGCTTCAATATGTTGTTTTACACATTATTGAAAAAGTTCATGTTTTACAAAACAATACATTTCTTTTCAACTGCTTTTTTTCAGTTGTAGGTTGAAAATGAATATACATCAATGTCTTAAGTACTAGGTAGCATAAAAACATTCTGCATCTTCAAACTATACAGCAAAATGCAATCATAGGCATGCTGGACAACTGTTAGATTACCTGACCAGATTTAAAGGTTTCATAGAAATGAACTTCCTTACACTGTCAGATTTTTTTGGAGAAACTCTTTTTCTCATCAGTGCCAGGAGTATCATCCAATACACATCTAAACTAAAAAGCATTGTGACACTCGCAGTGGGAAAAATTCCCCATTCCCTGTCCCCCCCCAGCTTCTCTGCAACATAACTGTAGACATAAATCCCTCTCCCATTTCAAAATATTGAAATGAAGCACGTGTAATAGACAGTTATGCAATTAATCTGCCAGCGCTATCACTGATTCCTAGTTTTGGAAGATTACGTTCATGGTTATGAAATGTATGATTTTCGGAGCACGAAGTATGAAAGAACAGTCCTACTTTTTCAGCTAAAAGATAGCCAATGGATTTTTTTTTCTATATTCCTAATGATCACAGAGATAACACATTCTTGCACATTGTATCACAAGCAAAATATCATAGGAGTCCTAATTACTTAATGTTAAAAGCTAGCTGCTTACCCTCAATATAGAATCTCAGAAATATTAAAAAAATGCCCAAAGCTTTAGGGTACATAATATCCACTCACCTCAGTTAAAACTCCAAGTAAATATGATAGATCAGTTTAACAAAATAAGGCATCACTAGCAGGAAGTAAGTTATTTATCCATTTTTCTTTTCATTTCTTCTATTCCTTGCTACTTACCTCTGAGTGCTGCTGTTGCTTGGAGCACACAGAATGCAGCAGCTCAGTCCGAGGAAGAAAATGGTTATTTCCTTTCACCCTCTGTTACTGTTCTCCCTTGAAACTCCTTCACTTTTTTCTCTTCAAGTTGCACAGGAATACAAGGATGGACCCTTTGGGCTCTATCCAGGTCTGTTTATATTATGTAAAACAGATGAATGCATTTCCTATTTTAACCATGAAAATCATGTCTTCACTGACAGGTGCCTGGATCATTAATAGTATACTGTATGCAACTGTGAAAACCCACGTAATGCTCAGAATTGAGCTCAGTTTTCTAAATGAAGAACCAGATGAAAATCTGCAAATCAACTTCTCTCTGTTGCAAAAGTTTCTCTTTTTCTCTCCTGTAGAAGCTGGAAGACACTGTTTAACCAGTATGGATTTTTCATTGGAAATGCTGGAGGAGACTTCTAGACTTGGTTTAACACCAGACACAAACACATTGGAGATGTTTTGGTCATTAAAGTGCTTCTAAACCCACTGTAACTTTCGGTCAGCTACCACATCAAACCTGTGACTCCTTTCTCCCAAGGCAATTTTGTCTTACAGCACTGTCAGCAAACGGCTTCGGTACTATTTGAAAAGATTCCAGCTTAAATTACAGTAGTGAAAGCCTGTTTGGGGCTTTTCCCTTACTATTTTTTCTAGAATATTTAGATTTCATATTATTCCCCACCCAGTCTTAACCATACTCCCCAGAATGCAGGAAAACAGTCTTTCCTTCCTGCAATCCTAAATGCCTTCATTAGGGAGACTTAACATTGAAGTGTTTTGGAAAGGCAGATGCTCTAGATTTAAAAGAAACAAGAGAGGACTCTCAGTGAACAGCTGCATTGCTCTCAGCTTCAAGCGAGCCATATCTCAGAATGCTTTTGTACATTATTTTGTCACTGGAAACATATTATTATCATCTAAATTTAAAAACACTGGCTTTCTTGCATGAAGGCAAAAGCAGACTTAAAACCACAATGACTGTTCGGTTCAAGTATTCTATGTCGATGATGCAGAAAGTGAGATCAAAATGAAAAACAGTTCTTGTCTGAGAAGATCTTTGCTTGCAAGGTGTCTGTACAGAACTGGCCAAAAACACAGGTACAGGAATTCTTGTATACTTTCAAATATAATCACTATTTCATAGTTCTTTGTTGAAATCTCATTGTGCAGCTGCTTCAGCTCTTTGTTGACTGCTCAGAAATATCTTGTCCCTACTATCGAGCAGGATTATTTTACATCTGTTAGCAGATTGAAATGTTGGACATTAAGCCCATGTTCCAAAGGTATAATTTTTCAGTTCTAAAGGAAAATATTTTTTAAAATAAACTGAGCAGTGTCTGCTTCTGTAGATATTAGGCCATGCAATTCTTGAAATAGTGTTCAGGCAAACAATTCCACTTCGGAGCACTGAGCATACCTCTTGCTCTTAAAATGGCTAGTGGACTTCCAAAATTCAGGGAGAAAATCTAAACAATTTTTTAAAAAAATCTTATTAATTTAAACTAAATCACAGTCTTTTTTGCCCTGCGAAATACATATTAACAGTTTTTTCTCTTATTGAGTCTTCTTATGCATCTTCTACAACCACCCACATTTATTTTCCAGAATAGTTTAGTCAGTGACTGAATGATCCATTGCAACTCAGGTAAATTGCTTGTTCTGAAACAAGTGCACTAATCATATGGATAATATAAGATTGATTTATCTGAATTCAAGGAACATATGTAAACCAGAGACATAGACTTTCGGTCATAAACAAGACTTCAATGGACAGCCTGTTACTTGTTCCCTGAGGGATACTTTAAGGAACAAGTTGAATGAAGTACTGTTTCAATGACTATTAACATCATTGGGAGTCTTTTAATTAATGTCAATGGCATAACTTAGGTCAAAAAATTTTGTAGACATATGTATATTTTTTATACATATATATGTGTGTGTGTGTGTGTGTGTTCTAGCTAAGGACTTCCTTACATTTTCTGAGTATAATTTCTGCATTTCAGAAGTATCTGATTCTCTCTAGAGAGGGAGACAGCCCAGAAATTTGGGAACTTTGCTTTTTGATAAATCTGTGTTTCCTGCTTGTTTTTATGTAATTACATCTGTAATGTGACAAGAGATTAAATATCTTAGAGAATTAAATGCAATGACAAGTAGAAAAAAAAAATTCCTACTTTTTCTTTTACTATTCAGTAGAAGTTTGTTAGTGAGCATTATCCTGGCCCATCAATTAGTATCTGGCCATTAATCTGACTATTATTCAGTAAGTTCTTCCTATTACAATCTCTCAGGCATGTGCTGCACAGTCTAATGATCTTCCTGTGTTGTATCATAAGAGAAAGGAGGATGTCGAGTCATCTTGTAAGTCTCTCCACCTCATTGCTGGCAAGACTAGCCTTTTCTGAATGATTCCTGAATGGAGGAATGCTAAAATTGGGCAGGTAAATAAGGCTCTGATCAGAATACTGGACAGCTGGGTAAAGCAGGGAAAAGTGTAAGATAAAGTCAAACAAGGAAAAGGACAAACATCCTCGTATCTAAAAGCATGCTTCCTTGCTTGCATTAAAGTCCTTAGTTAATTAAAAAAAAAAAAAAAAAAAAAAAAAAGACAATGACTATCTCATCATTCTGTGTACAGAATTCATCCCTTCTAATTGCCGAAGTTCTGAAAAAAGCTATGACAACCAAAGGCCGAACTTTCAAGTGTAAATAAAAAGTATTAAGCAAAATCTCTATTAAAAATTAAAAGACTCTGACCCAGCAAGTTCCCAAACGTGCTTAAATTTAAATTCGTAGTTTTAACAAGGTTAATAGGATTCATCAGTCAGATGCCTTATGTGCAAACATGCTTCTTTGAGTTTTAAAACCATGTTTGCTAAGCTTCTAAGTACTTGAAATTTAGGCTTTCTATTAATACTCATTATAATCTTGTAAATGAATACAGCGGATGGGAAACAGTATCAATTGGTAAAGCTGTCACTGATACAGCTTATTAGCTGCTGTGCCAGTATATACAGCTATTCTGAGCGTGAGGATCAGGGTGCAATTAATGCAAAAGGCAGATTCTGCCAGTGTTACTCACTCACGTCACTAAATCATACATATTTCTGTTGACCATTGTTGTGATCATCTACACAGCAAAGCATTACTCTATGAATGAAAGCTGGATAATTTGACTCTAAACTGATTATACATAAGTACTACTCCAAAAGAAGTGAAAGACCTAACATTGCATTTTTTATTTCACTGGCACCGATTTCCACAGGAATAAGAGCTCATCTTAAGGTATATGACAGAATAAAGAAATGTAATCATGCTATACACTTGTTTCTGCAATCACAAGATATAACTTCACAATTCAGTTTATTTTCTAACCATAGCATCCTCTGAGAAACCAGAAACTCTTCCTTGCACAGAACCCTTGTACTGGACTAGCTGATCTTACGCAATCCCTTCCAACCTGACTCACTCTATGATCTGTTTATGTAACTCTTACAAATAAAATCCATGTCCACATCCATCAATTATTTACCTATATTTTTACAGATGTCCCAAATATATGTTTTTTAACCTTCAGGCAGAAACACTGAAGCACTACAGAAAATTCCACTTGACCAAAGTAGGAAAAGCTTGGAAGCCTACAAATTATCCACTATTCCAGACTGCTAGAGTAACTTCTGTAAAACAAGAAATAGTAAGTCAGGTTCATTTTGGCTCAGTACAAAAAAATAGAACCAGCAGAAGTGGAACAGTTGTTGATAACCAACAGCTGGTATTGTTTAACTTCTTGGGATGAATTTTTGTATTTGCAATTGAACTCGTTTGAGTTCCAAATACATTTTTGAGGGAAGCTTTACAGATATTACCTAATATCACATACAATATGTATTTCTCTTCTCACCTGTTAAAATAAGATCCTTTTAACTTCTAACAGTCATCACCACAGAGCATATCACTTGAAACATGACTATTTTTTCACCAGCCAACATAAAAGAAAGGGAAAAGAGCAATGTCAAAAAGCAGTAATACTGAACTCTAATTCCCTTTAAGATTTTCTCCTATCTCTTCTCGGATTATATGAGCCTTACCTCACAATCTCTCTTGCCTTTTCATTTGAAATCATGGTGATCTTTCAAGAGAATAATCAATGAGAAGGTAATTTGCACATTGTGTAAAAGTACGTATTTTGTTTGCAGTCAGTTCTGAAAACATGGACTTCTGTCCTCCCTATACTGGATAAGTCATTAAACAACTGAATATAAGCATGTTGTATGTTGCACAGGCCATAGCCTTGAAACCCTATTTTCATTGCTCTGAGGACTAAAACTGGCTAATATTTTTATGCATATACATAGATCCAAATCAGCCTGTCATGAATTGTTGCATTTTTGTCTAATAATGCTTTCATGGACTGCTGTTTTGGGCCTCTCTTCATCAGCCTCCCTCAGAAATTGCTATAGGAATTTGAGACTGGCTCTACATTAATCAGTTAATAAGAATAAGATATACCAACATGATATATATCCTCATAAACATACATTTACCTCTAGCACTGGGAGTACCGGTGATAAAGTAACGGGTACCAGGGAAGACCACTCCAATATTCAGCACCAAGGTCAGCTCAGGACTACACACAACCCATAGAAAAGGACCTGGATTCATTAAAAAGTCAAAACTCCCATGAAAAATACACAGCAATCTTGAACTAATAAAACACTTGTTGGAAATAAGCAATCCTGATAGAGAAGATTTTATAAAAAAATCTAAACTTTAAACTTTATCCATTAATTATATTTTTTGTAGAACATTCTATGTGGAATATAATGCAAATGGTTAGATGTGAGGTACAGTTTGTAACGGTATTTACTCTTAGTAATGCACAATGCAGCTACCTGTATGTGTGGTGGAAGAAAAGCCAGATGAACTGTGCACCGCACTTGCATCTATTTTTCTTTGAATTGCCTGTACAAAATATGGGCTAAATCGTGCCTTTAGGCACAGTCTTGAACAAAGATCATAAATTGCACAATCTCAGAAGACGTGATATTGTAGCACAACTCCCTCTTTGCATCATGATAGGCCAGCCACAAATTAACTTTTTCAGAAGCAGTCTACAGCATGTCTGTAATGTCTCAGACGCACTCACTAAGCGGGGCATTGTCTTGTTACAACAAAAGTCTCTTTCTCTTTCCACTTCTCCTTTTCTACTCCTCAACCTCATCTTCCAGAGAAGAAAGATGTCATAGGTAACAGATTGCATGTATGCCCCCTCAGATGCAGACTGAGACAGACATACATTTTCACTCCCTTAAACAGATGTATGTAGTCTTTCACAAACCTAGAGACTCTTTTTGTGTAGGTTTAGCTGACTTATATTTCCTTTAAGTGTGGACTTGAAACATGGAGATGCATTGGGTAGATTGAGATGAATCTATTCCTGACCTTAAATTGATCTAGATGCATGTGAAATGCTAACTCAGAAGGCCGCTATATATTTTATACATGTAAAAAGGCAAATGAGGTCCTACTGGATTTATGATGTATCAATCCAAAGAGTGCTTTAATTTTTAAAGAACGAATTGTCATAGGTTCTGAACAAGACTTAGGCAATCCACCAGTGACAACAAAGCTACACTGACAGTATAAAACTTCTAAAACTTCAAAGTCGTTGTGCAGATTATTGTGTTGTGGTAGTAGACAATTCTGGTACATAATCCAAAAAACCAAAACTGCAGTAAGGTTAGAAATGTTCCCAATGCAGTAGCCTGGAATATGTAGTATCGCTAGAGGGAACATGGCAATAATGCATATGGGAAATCCCAAAACAAAGAGAAAAGTCAATCACTGTACATATACTTTAACCAGACTGATACAGTATGGCACACAAAGACATTTCAGCCTAAAATCTATCATTTACGTGAATCTAAGGGCTTTTTTAGATGGCAATGCTTACAAAATCTAATCCAAATTATCTAACTGTGTTTGCTTGGAGTAGCTTAATTAAACCACACTAAATTTGCATGAACACTCTCTCTTAGAATTAAAGTAATCTTAATTCAATTTAGGTTCATTTACTTTGTAAAAGAATAAAGCTAAATTAAATTGAGCTCACTTTAATTCTCGACATGAGTGTCCACATAGATTTTAATAGTTAATTAATCCACTGTACTTTCATAAGTTAAACTGCATGGATTTTCATAGTCCGTGTTTATGTAAACAAGCTCTAAACACACTCTTAATGTTATTTCAAGACTGTTCTGTTTTCTATTACACTCCATATGGGCTAATTTAACAGTCACTAGGAGGAGCCAAGTATTAGTGGATTGTTCTTAACTGAGACTGTATTTTCCATCACTGCATATAAAAGACAATTTTTTGTATATTCTCTGAATTACAGTCCTTAATGTAGCCCTTTAGGCCTTAAGGTCTACTGATGATGAACAAAAGAAGCTAGATATGATTCTTTAGAAAACAGAGTATTTAAATTTCAAGTCTAAAAATTATATGCTTAAAGATGTTCCTTTGCAAAATAGCTTATAGCATAAGAATTGGATTTTCTAGATAACAGATGCGCTAAAACCACAATCTGAAACAATTTTTGGACTGTGTCCCAGCACAAATCAATCTTATGGATTCTGAAAATGCTAAGACAGATCTTGAAATGGTAATTAATTTGATATCATGATGTTGATGTCAAAGAAGAAGCTCTGATTTCTAGCTGTTGAGGCTCTAACTCAACAATTATAAACAATGTTTTTTTAAGTTTCCCTGTTCCCAGACTTGTTGGGTCCCCTCATTAGTTTCAATTTTTAAAATGTTCTCCTGTTCATGGGGTGAGAAACTCTATCTTTGGCTGCAGCTCTGTTCAAATCACAGCTTGTTAGGCATGGTTCGTGTTAACTGTGATTTCAGCTGGCAGGGCACTAGATTAGCTGTTGACATCAAGCCAACATTTAATTTTGTTTTCTTGAGTCATCTGTTGCCAGTTCCCATGACAACTGATCTTCTAGCCTTCAGATTTACTAGAGACAACCATTAAAATGGCCAGGAGTACATATAGAGATTCTCTGAAGTAGATAGAAGTTCAACTGTTTTCTTCAATGGAAACTAAAAGATCTTTTCAGGTTTTACTTTAGAAACACGTGACTTCTGTTGATGAAAACACAGATGTTCCTGTATTAGAAAAATAGAGTGAATGGTAGTTTTTAACAAGAAATCTTATTAGCATCTTTCTACTACATCTACAGTTCTTTGTGTCTAAAATCACGTGATGCAGAGGACAGGCAAAAATATTTTTCTATTCTCACTTGCATAGCAGTAATGAAAGATGAAATTTAAGACATGGATTCTTTTGGTCTTCACTAGAGTCCCTGTACATTTCAATTTCTTGATTCACAAATGTGTGACTTAGGTAAACGAAGTATCTCAGGAAGACATCATTAGTGCACTAAGTCAACCCAGAGGTTGTAACAGGTCAGAGGAAAAGGCCAATCAGAATGCTATGGGAGCTTCTTGAAGCAAAAATACCTTTGGCTAAAAACAGTAGTTAGTGTATATAAAATATGTACAACCCATATACCCACAGGTTATGAAAGCATAAGAAAAAATTAACTACCCTATTGGATCACAAGCAGTCCTTCTAGTAGAATGTTAATACGCAGTGGTTATTTCTAAGACAATCTCCTGTTGAGTTTCACAGGACTTTGTGCGGGAGTGATTTCCAAAGTCTGAATTCCACATTCTTCTCATACACTGTGTTCGAAACATTGTGAAGCACTAAACACCCCCAGATCCCTTTGAAATAAATGGAAACACAAATATTATAGAAAAAGGTGCACAACTAGCTCAAATACTGTTAGAGACTTCAGGGGGAAAAAAAAAGCAGGCTGTCTCTTTACCTCTTCGTTAGGTAAACATTTGCCTCTAGTATATGGGAAGAAAGTAAGCAGCTAGACAAGTTTGTCATTTGATGTGGGTATTCCCCACTGCCCAGGAGCTAGTACTAACAAGCATTATTTGCAGGAGGGTGTCCTATTACCCCAGACCTCCACAGAAAGTGCAGCAGGCATTGCCATGCTTGCAAACTCAGGTGTGGCCACAATACTCATAACGGCGTTCTAAGAATTAATGACCCTCTGCAAAGGCAATAGACTAGAGGTTTTTATGCACCTCATTCAATTTATGTTTCACTATACATATTTGGATGACTTTTCCAGACTGGTTCTTCAACAGCAATTCAAGATTGCTTTCCTACATGTGAGGGTACATAGGCCTATCATCTCAATTAAAACAGAGGGTAACGCAATTACTCTGACAAGAAGCTACCTTGCCTCTCTTCTCCTCCTCTGCCCAGTAAAAGCAGTTAAAACATTTTAAAGATAATGGGGGTGTATGTGGGAGAAAGTGAAAGATAAGAAAAGAGAACACACCAGTTCCTCAGCTTGAGTTAACTATCCCGATTCCATTGAGGACAGCCATTTTTCACCAGCTGAAAATCTAGCCCATTAGAAATTGCAGGTGGCCAAATTTTGGTACCAGTCATACTGCATGTAACTAAGTGGCTTCCCCTTACAACAACTTTCCCCCCATTTGAGTATAAAGCCACCCTTTGCACTAGACTGTTGTGACTGGTAAAAACCGGTGTAAACTAATGACAAAATGAAGCACTGTGGCCGGGATGTATGATTGCCATCTTTGAACGCTACAATGGAGATTAAATAACTGCATACATTAAATCTGGCAGTTTTGGCTGTAATGGTTCAGGCTGTGAATTCAGGCTCTGTGCGATTGTTTTAGAATGCAGTTGGCTCATGAATGTCATTGATGCAGACGCTGGCATACATTCAAAATGCTGTGTTTCATGTTTTGCTTTTATCTTTAAATATATTTGAGTAGGTTTTTCTCTCTTCTAAAACAGCTCACATAATAGGTAGACCTAAAAATGATCTAATAGCTTCAATGCCTTAGAGCTACTGCCATGCATGAAATTCAAACTGTGACTATAAAAAGAAGTAAGGAGGACTTTCTAATTCTTATTTTTAGCTATTTCTGTATTTTTTGAGAAGGATAGAACTTGTCCATGTTTCAAGTCAGCATCAGTTAAATAAAATGCAAAGTTATTACAGGTCATCTGGGGAACTGGAGGCAAAAGTCTGGGGGTTTTTGACTGGTTGAGAAGGCAATAAGTTTAGGAAGATTAGTAGTTACTAATTAAGGTTATAGAGTGACCCAAATTTGTTTTTACAGCCCTTACTGTTTTAGTTAGATGCAATGATATCCATTATAGCTAAGCAAATAAATCCTGATGAGTAATATAGTTGCACCTTCTTATTTTCTATCTGCATATTCCCTTTGATTGTAGTACAGTTTTCCTGACACTATCATCAACTTGTACTTGCTAGATTATTTCTGCAGTGTTCAAAATGTGCATCGTATGAGTTCAGCAGCCAAATACAAGTGGCATTGCTCAGTTCTAGTCCAATACCTTATGTCAGTTCACTCTATGACTGAGTGCAACTCTTAATTAAGTTTATTTGCATGTGTGCAAAACATATGCTTGGTTATTCAAACCTTATTTTGTACAGATGTTGCCTAATTTTGTTAAATGGGAGAGACCACTATAACTTTTAGGAGAAATTAGCCAAATTAGAATAGATTGAACCATTTGAGTGTGTTCCCAGACTAACGTGGCCATTTGGTACCTTGCTTGTTAGAATTTAAATATTTTATCTATTTGCAAATGCTCTGAAATAAGAATTTGTGATTTTAATAAACATAGATTGTTATTGGGTTTTCCTACATGCTTCATTCCAGCACAGGCTGACTCAGTGTGTTCTGAGGCATATGCATATTGAGACACTCCTGGAGGCTGATTTTAGGTTGAACCATAACCATTATGACTTTGGACGAGACCACTGAGGATGCACACTGTGGGTAGCTGGTCTGTCCACTAAAGTATGCTTTAATTATGTCATCAGAGCCTTGGGTCATACTGTAAAGAGGTAAACTATGTTGTATCCTCTGAACCTGTTCTAACGAACAGGCATTTAATCAGAGACTGATATATTTATTATGAATAAAAGGAACAGGAGGATACTAAGAATTTCTTCAGAGAAGCTTAATTGATAGTGCATTGGGTAATGAATGACTAATTAATAAAATGAAAGCAGAATATAATGGATTTGTACTTTGTTTGTACACAAAAGGCATCATTAGAACTCTTCAACCATCATTAGCTCTGTCTATTCTGCAGTGAGTCATTCTGATCCCTGAAAAAAGTCTAGCTGCATTATAAAACTGCCAAACCGTACAACTGATACAGCTAAAACTTTCTGGATTGTCCTCCTATGTAAGCTGGTTCTCTGAATTTAGGGGTTCTTTGCTTTTTTTTTTGTTTGTTTTTTCCATTTCATGGTGAAATGGGTTATGCAGATACCTCAAGGCTAATCTCAGTAGAATTTTCCAAAAGTGAAGATATACAGAGAAAAACCTTTACCCTACCAAACAAAAGTCACATCAACTATGGTCTCTTGGAGGACTCTACCTAGCTTACTCTGGAAAGGAGCTGGTGCATCTTAGGTGTGGAGAAACCAGGAGTAAGTGAAAGTGGATAAGCTTAATGGCACCTCCTGTGTTTCTGGTTCATTCAGATAATCTGCATGCCACTCAAACTAAAATTTGGCCCTTTGTAAATGGGAATGAGAAAACTTTGTTCTCTTCTGCTTCCACGGAGATGATCACACCCTAGAGGTATGCAGCTCCAGAATTAGCACTCCCTGTCTTAACCAACGCACAATAACCTGTCTTTACCAATGCAGAATCAGTGTGTTTGCCGTATTTAAAACCATTGTGACAAGCTTAAATAAAGTGACCGTTGAGAAACTGAAAACAGAACTTAAAGAGCAAGGATGGGGTAATATTTAGTAGCATGACTTATTCAGTCTTAAAAATATTAACATAAAAAAGGAACAATGAAGTAATGAAACAAAACCAAAGGAAGAAAAGTAGTCTGGCAAATTCTGGCTTCTGTGCTATCAACTCTTTAGTCAGTAGCTTCTTCCACAGGTAGATGCTCAAGAAAGGCCACAATGACACATAAAGGGATTTTTCAAAGTTCAGTTACAAAACCATGTTTCTAAAATTTGTGTATTTCTAGTAAATAAGACAGTCCTTGATCTACCAGAGAACTAGACAAACACATAAGAATGAGTCTTTGATTAAAAAAAAGCATTATTCATCCAATGGGGTTAAGCCGTCAGTCAATTACAGTAATTTAGTTGAAGTATGTATCAGTGGTAATTGTGTGCTTAAATGCTTTGAATGTTTAGTATAATACATTGTGCAAAATGAAATAGGCATGGCAACAACATATAAAAGAGAGTTCTTTTACATACAATGAAGAAAATTTGTAAAATCTGATGCCAAAATATACAAATCATTTGTATGCACAAAAATCCCATGAGTGCATATGCAAACCACTTAATTATGCCTGTTAGTTATTGTAATTGCCATTAACATGTGCAATTACTTGCTCTGCATCACAATTCTAGGTGAATGGTTAAATCAACTACAAAATTATGAATAGCTGAAAAATTCTGTCTCAGACCCCAAGCCATTTCATTAAATCTCTTATTGTATAGTAAGCAAAGTGCGTATCATGAACTAACGAATTGAAAACCATATTTTTTCTTGAAGTGACTGCAGTATTCCCAGAAGAACTGAGGTTCTGTTGTTTACAGAACAAGAATTCCACATGCAATAGCAGTGAAATTGTCCTTCCAGTCCTTCCCATCAGGGCTTAGTCACATCATCAGGATGGGTTATTTGGGCCCCTTCAAACCTTGGGTGTTCTGTTAGGGTTGTTATATACTGTTTTTTATGCTTTCTGTGATCTGAGTATTTGAGCACATTCTGCATAAAACCGTTAGCAATAACTTAGTTACTTACAGACATAATTGCCTGGCTCTTCTCTATTTTGAGGGGCCAAATTTTGTTTGGGGTTGGGTTTTCTGGAGTCTTTTTCAGGGAGGGGAGGATAAGAATATTTTGGAAATAGAATGGGTGCTACAACTTTAAATGTAATTTTTCATTGAAAAAATTGGAAAATTAGGATGGTTATGTAATATTTCTTAAGGGCTATCAGACTAGATTGGCCCAAGCGCTTCTACAAGGCTGTTCCACAGTTAAATCCTCTTGAATCTAAAAGCTTTGTTCTCATCTCTTATGATGGCCAAATGGTTTCATGCTTGGCTCTGCATTCTAAATTGTTTTAGAGAAACAGCTCTTATAGTAGTACTTCATTGGCTGAAATTCAGTCCTAAATATATCTGAAGTTTGAGCAACCTCTTATATATGGATACTAGGGCCAACGCTGGTGATCTAAGCTGGCGTCTCCTAAGCTCACTCACAGCTAGATTGAGGATGTGACTGCAGGCTTGATGGATTTATAGTGACAGGAGCCATGAAGAAAGGAAATGCGGGAAATCCAGACTACCCTTTGGGTTGTGTTTTTCACCTAATATGTTGACAGAAAAACATACCAAAATATAAAGGTAAACAGATGACGGCTCCCATTCCCTCCTTACCTCTCCTTTTCCCACCTCCCTCCACCAATAAAGGCTGCAACTACTATTTTTTCAGCAACAGTGGTAAAACCTGACAAATTAATAAAACCTGATGGCTACCCTGCCTTATCCTAGAGCTTATCCTAGAGCTTGACCATAGCTGCAGTGCAGAAAAATCTAGCTACACACTTTTAAAATTCAGATGCACGCAACAACATCAGTAACAACAAAACCCCAAACCCAAACCCCTTCCTTTCCCATCAGGACCTGGACCACATGTAGACTGTAATTATCAGAGTTATTGCTGAGGAGAGACCATACAGAATGCAATTATGCTATTACGACAGGGTAATCAGAATAGCTTGCTTATTAGAGATTAGATATCCTTGTCCGACGCTATTATTTTCACTTATATAAAATAGCCTTCTTAGGAGATACCACAATTAAACAGTGATTATGCATATCAAATCAATTTTCAATGGATATAGTTTATATGATAGCACAAGACCTGAGAGAGAATCACAGTTTAGTGTCCATGCATTTAAATAGTGCAAATAGTTTTGCAGTGATGCACCGGTTTAGATGCGCAACTGTGAGTTTCCATTATCTTCAGTCAAACAAACTGATGGGCAGCGGTATCAAACACAGACGTGAAATGCCCATTAAAAATGTATAGTTAGAACTGTTAAATTTCAGAAAAACTCTAAAAAGAAGAATATAATTACTATTCAAACAAACATCACTGTTATTAGAATCTGATGTTGGAGCCACTTTGAATTCGCTGATTTGCAGATTAATGGATAAGACTAAACAAATACACTGTGATACCTGTGATCCCAAAGCTGCTGACAATTTATGAAAATGATGCTACATACATCTTTGGGAAACAATTGCTGTAAATAACCCATCTGTCATGAGAAAATATCCTAAATAACAAGGTTGTCACCTCAAGTAGACTTAGATGGGAGTGGAATAGATGAAGCCTTCTTCACACCTCAGAAGGCAGAGTGTGTTACGGGCAGAACAATGAAATAAAGCAGCTACTTAAAACCACTCCAGACATACTGTTTTGGAACAGTTGCTTTGAAGTCATACCTTCTGAAAGCTATCCAAATGACAAGATGAGAGCAGGAGCACTGGGTCAGTCAGGCTTGTTGCAATGGTAAAATGCCTACAAAGGAATCTCAGTGCTATTTCTGGAGGATACAAAACATCCGAATTATTTTGTTTTGTGCACAGATGTATGTTACAGGGGAAATGAGGGAACAAAAATATTGCTTTTGAGAAGGTATGATTAAAAATTCCACAATAACAGTCATGATTTTAAAGTTTGGAACATGACTTGGATGTTTAATGAAGTGGTATGACTTCAGCATTTTAGTGGCTCCTCTGAAGATGGGATTACTGGTATGTGGTATCAAGTGAACATAAGATTTGACTTGGAAGCTGTAAGCCAGGAAATACAGTACTGCCATTAGCAACACATACAAGACAAATTTTGCAGGTTTCAGCAAGTAGGATTTGTTGTTCTCAGGGGAATCTTCTAGTACCAGTTTTTGACCTCTTCTACACATCTTCCTTTAGCTGTAAGATCTGAGCATGCTTGAACTTTGGCCCTCTAGCACTTGCCCGTGCTCTGAGCTTATCAGAGTCAGGAGCTGGGAGACTCACAGCTCTCTGACTCTGCGAGAGCCCCAAGCCCATGGAGCAGTTACCCAACGTTTTCATGACTCAATACCAACACTTGTAGAGCCGATGCAGGCTCCTTGGAAAAATCTTTGAGAGTTGTATAATGGAAGAGCAGGATTTATGTGGTAAAATAGCTTCCAAAAAGTTGCTAACCACAGCAATGTGGAGAAAAAAAGCAGCCACTTACTATAGCTATATAGACCTTGCCTAGTAGCTGTTCTTTCAACAACTTATATATGCAATTACACATCTATTCACCATCATTGCAGGTGCAAGCTGAGCAACAGCATGTGTATAAATGTGTGTGGGTGTGCAAATGCTTCATTATGGTGATTTGTTAGCACAGTGAGTGAAGCTTTGTGTCCAATGAATGTGTAAATTAGGTGCTTAGCTTACTTGAGTGAAAAACAGTTCACTTTGCCTCCTTAGCCCATCCCTCTCAACAGACATTGGAAAAGAAAGTAGTTAGATAGTTTCATTCTCTGTCAAAGTAGCAGCTTCCATCTAAAACCTAATCCTGCTTTCTTGTGCTGTCCTCAGGTTTCTAACAATGAAGAGAAGTGAATCTTGTGGAATTAGTTGTGTTGAATGATATCTTAATCATATGCATGATATGCTCTTCTGTAGCATTAGAATAAGAGGTGTGACATCTTGTGTTGTCATTTCTGGGACAGCAAACTGGGACTGTTAGCTAGCTTTAAATCATTTCTGGCATTAACGAGATTTTGACCAGAGGCTCTCTTTTATGTTCAGGATATGCACCGCATTATTTTCTATTATATCACAATGCGTTGCAAAGGAACAGCTAAGTTACCAAGACTAATCCTTTAAGTCTTTCTTTCTTTACAATGTCAGGCAAAATAAGACTATGCCATATTTCCGTAATGTCTCTTGTATTATGAGAATATTATGATCTATAACAACAACAAAATCCCTAAACTGCAGGCATTCGTGTTGGCTCTGATATGCTTAGACTTGTCTCTTTCTGTCAGAAAAGATATTTCTAAGCCTGTATGATTTCATTTTAACAGGCACTATCAGGCTAAAAATCAGATCATTAACATAAAGCAGGAAAAAAAAGTTTTCTGGTGTTTAAAAATTAGTATTTCTGAAAAGACATGATGTAATACCTGAGGTTCTCCCCTTTCTTCAAGAAACTACTTGAAAAGAATGTCAATTTTGAAGATCTAGGGTATCTACTTGCACTTTTTTTTTTTTTTACTTGGATATGTATATTTAGATTAATCTGTTCAAAAGTAGTTTTTGTTCTCAGCCAACTTTACATCAGCTACCAAGATCTAAAAAAGATTTCTGCAATGCTGTGATGGCAAATTGCAGGGGAATTTCTTGAGGGAGGGTGGGAGGGGAATTTGAATTAAAAACTAATTAATTAAACCCACCAGAAGTAGCCTTCCATTTCTTTTAATAGAATGAGAAAAAAAAAGAAAAAAAATATATAAAAAGGTGTATTCTCCTTCTGAGAGATCTGTCCTTTTGGATAGAGTGAAAACATCATCCCATACATACCTATTAAAAAATTTAGGGGGTATTTCTCTGCTGATATTTTCATGATGTCTAAGCTGCGAAGAGCATATTCAGTAACTTAACTCCTTTAAAATCACTTCATTAGAGGAGCCGAACAAACCATGATCTCAAAATGCATAAGCTCTTGGCAGTGTGGCTTTTGTTTGGGTTGGGGGAGAGGGGGGTGTTGCTGGAGGGGTGTGGTGTTGGTTTTTTTAACAAGTTACTGCAAAATACGTCTAAAATGCTCAACAGGCAAAGAAATAGAGGAATAGATAAATTCCAGGATGGGAAGTGGAGTGAATTTTCTGCAGGTGCAGGACACAAGAGAGCTGATTATATAAAACATCATCTCCCACATAAGATAGATGAGTAATGCCCCAGGTCACAGTGCAGGGTTTTTTGAAGAGGCTGGTAGAACTAGAGACCTTTGATATGTTGGAATAAAGCCTAAACACATCCTAGAAGTAGTGTTATGAGAGCAAGAGTGAGAAAAATATAAATGGAACAGCAAGTTACTGAAAACTGCTTCTTCTATTTTTTGCTCCCAGGTTCTTCTTTCAGAAACAAGGGTTATTTAATCACTTTTCATCTCATGTTGCCCACAATAACTTTGGAGCTTACTGGCAACTTTCAACAAAGGCTATAGTTCATGAAAAAAGACACTAGTGACCCTATTGAGTATTACCTGTAGGAAGAGCCTCAGCGTGAGGTCAGTTTTGCTTACGCACCGAAGCATCCACACAGGAGAGACACTGTAAGTGCCCTAAGGGAATAGCTTTCAGTCAGACTGACATTTCATTAGACAAGAGAGGATCCAATCTTAAGGCATAAGTCATAAATGAGATTTTTGACAGTTTAAGATCAAATTGAGGACTGAAAATGCTGAAAATATGGGAAGGCAGGCTTTGCTGGCTTCTCTGTTGTTACAGTAGTAACACCCATTCTATTTCCAGAAGAATAATTCGGGAGAAAGGCATCTGGAGCAGGGGGCTCGTGCATTTGCTAAGGCAGAAGAAAAGTGCTAGCTAACAGAGTGAACTCAGACTAGATGGCAGAGAAGTGAAAAAACTGTAGAGAAAACAGACTTGAAAAGTAAAAAAAAAAAAGTTGCAACAAGCTCTACTCTTTCACAAGAGAACAAGAGAATGTAGGAAAGCACCAACCCAGTGAGACAGGAGGAATTCCAGTTTTCCCGATCAGCCTATTGTCTTCAAAGATCCTTTCTTGGACTAAAGAAGAGAGATACAGGATACATTTCTGTTATGAGTTAGGGGCCCCTTCTTAAAATGTTTTCATTCACAATATTCCGGATTTTTGAAGGATGCTTCTTTGTACTTTTGCTTGTTAAAATGATCTCTTTTACTTGTCTTCCTTTCAGTTTATTCTTCTGGTTGAATTACAGCAGAAAATGTACACCATAACATTAAGAAGTGTATTTGCTATCTGTCTTGACAGCTGTTGTTCACATACCCTATGTTTGCCTTAAGAAAATACGCATCTGATCATGAAATCTGTTAAGTTAACCGCTATTGCAAGGGTTCAAGTAAACTACCCTCAGGCAATGGGTGATATTTGCTCCTATTACTGATCTAGCAGAGTCATGATTTTAGTGAGGATGTAGTTTTTTTGTATCACACCGTTCAATTCTGAATTAGTATCAGGAGTTTACAGTAAAATAGTATGTTCTTCAGGACCTCTGTTACGTTCCTAAATGTAGGGGATTCCTAGATGACAGCAAGTTCACTTATGTTCCTCGATTGCAGGAAGAAGTGTTACAGGTTGCTAGGTTCTCTAGAGTTAAGTATCTCATATGTGAAATCTGAAGTGATATACATACTTTATCTCAGTTCTGATTTTTCTATTAATTTTCTTGAGTTAAACAAGGAACTAGGTATTTAAAACTCATGGTGAACAAGTGGAGAATTTGTATGAATGAAAGACTAGGCTCCATTTTCTTTTTTCTAGAGCTTTCTCTGCATAGTTAATATTCTAATATGAGTACTTAATCTCTGCTTCTAGGCATCGCAACATAGAGCAAAGTCAAATGAGCAAGTGTTACGGAAGTAAACATTTAACATTTTAGCTGAAGTTAAGCTGAACTGCTGTATCTGAAAATAGGATGCTTTTCTCCTTGAAACTTCTGCAATCCCAGAAAGCTGCTACCCAGTCTGCATAGCTGCTATAATAAAAAAAAAAAAAAAAAAACAAAACCAATTTTTTTCTTCTATCATATATGCAGAGCTTACAAAATTATAGAAGTCCCATCTGCAAAGCATAAACTTCAGAGAAACCCAATTAAGTCAGCGTTACCTACGCTACCATGCAGTGTGAGCAACCCAAAAGGGGCTGGGGATTTAGGTAGCTGGAAAGAAGGCAAGCGTACAGAACCAAATTTGTCAAACCACCTCAACAACTGCGATTTCCAAGGCCTGCCAGTGAAAGGCTGTACAACTTTTCTCCCCTCTTCTGCAGTAGTTCATGAAATCCCCCCTTGCTCTGAGCCATCATTAGAGGTGACTGGCACACTGTTGACTGAGCGTGTTTTTCACTTGTACTGTCATTTTCTCTCTGCTACTGAAACAATTTGGGATGGTCAAGATTCAAGGTTCTTAATCCACCTGCCTCACTCTGCCACGCTCATTCAAAATGCAGGGAACAAGTTGTTGGAACGATTGTTCGCAGGGAACAAGGCTCCAGTCCTAAACTTGCTGTCATCTTCCCCAGCTCTGCCCGTCATACATAACTGAAAGCATTTTAACTCTGGAGGCTGAGGTATTCTGGCTTAGACAGTGACTTCTTGCAAAGCAATCTCATCGCATCTCTTACACGACAAGACCTGGAAATAGAGAAGCGTGTATAATTCTTCTGCAGAATTGTAGCTAACCTTTCTGTTGAGACTATTTTCTCTATCTGAATATTTCACACAGATTCATATCATTCATTATGAAAGAATTAAAAAGTACTTGCAGGAGCCAAGAAACTCTCTTGGACACTGATTTCTACTAATGTTTTGTCTGAGTTCCCTCAAGCAAGCAGGGCTGGTTCTACATGCTGAGCAAACTTGCCCAAAGCATCAACACCTGTGTATGTTATTTGAACTCAGACACAGAAGATTGACCCTGAATATTTCATTTGGTGTTCATGTGTATTCATTCAGCCACCCTTTGCTCTGCTTCCAGCCTGTCTCAAGCTTCAGGGCTTAGGCAAGTATGCTCTCCCTAAATAGCGTCTTCTACTGCCACTGTCAAGAACACTGTACTAGACTGGATGGACCACAGTTCTGACCCAGGAGAGCATTTCTTATGTTCTTATAAGGTTGAAAAAACAAGTCTTGGTGCAGGCTGTTTAGTTAAGAGGTAAGATGCAGACTTCTGTGAGCAACTGTATGAGATGTGACAGACATTCACAGTAGATCAATACGGGCAACACAAAGGGAAGACTGCGTGGCCTGAGGGATGTAGCAGCCCTCAGAAAAGGCTGAAGGCTTCACTGGTTTGATGTCATGCAGTGATCTATGTCCAGTTGCTGGTTATGCAGCAACAGAAAAGTTTGAGGATGTTAAAAAAAAATTTAGAATAAGGAAGTTAACACACGAACTGTCTCTTCATTATATGCAACAATCATGAAGTGCTTTATGCATAAGGACATGCCTTTCGTTAGTTATAATCACAGGTCCGCATGCAGGAACCGTGTGTGATTACAGGATCTTGCTGGACTACAGAGAGCAAGATAAGATACCCTTTGATTAAGATCATCTTACTGAAATATTTATGCAGACTCGAGCATGAAGCTATTGACCTGCATCAAGTAGTTATATGATGTGCTGTCTAGGGCATGTATAAATTGTGTATACATTAGGCCACAAATCAACTTGAATTTCAAACAAAAGCATGGGATTTAATGGGCACAAAGAATCTGTTGTATTAGCACACAAACTCTAGCTACATTTAGAAGTAAAATGAAGGTATCATATTTATCTTTACTTACTCTTTGGTATTTATAGATGTGACCTGCTTAGAGAAGCCAGGGTAATTAACTCTATGTATTAAATTTTAAAAATACAAAGCCACAAATTTGGTTAAAAAATGCCATAATGTTATAAATAAATAAATAAATAAATGGGGTGGCCCATTCACTACAGCACTAACTGGGCAGTCTTGAAACAGAGTTCCAAAACTAAAGATTGTGAAAGATTAATACTGTTACTTAACTACTCACTAAAATAAACAGTTAAGTTTCCAGATAACCATGACTCCAAGCATTATGTAACTCATTACATTTTCAGTGTGGTGCAAACATTAATTCACTGACGAATCTTAAACCATCTTCATTCATAGCTAAAGTGTGAAGTTTTTTTATTATTTGACAGACATAGACATTTATCTTATTTGTACAGGGAAGCAACTAATTGTGTGCACAAATTATTATGTGTGCAAATTAAGTCTGAGTGCTTGTATTTAATGTATGCAATCAAATTTGGCGTTTACTTTTGTTTTAAAATAAAGCCTGTAACATAAAAGAGAGAAAGATGAGACAGGGTTTCAGTACTCCATAGACTGGCTGACTGACTGAACCATTTCCATCCTGTTCAAGTGCCCATTCTGCCTAACTACTGATCTCTTTTTTCTTTTTTTTTCTTTTTTTCTTTACATTCTGTCCTTACTGAAACTGGTGTACATATGCCTGCCTAAAGCTGGGCAGGAAGGTGTGGACAAATACGTGTTTTCTGATTTAACTTTTCTCTGTCTGTGGCTAAGATATGGGACTGAGCCTTACAAAATCCAGAGTCAACTTCCAGTAGTGCCACTGGCTTCCTACAGAAACTCAGAGAAGGCAATTAATTACAGCTCAATTCCTCATATGTAAAATATAAGAAACACTCGGAATTTTTCACTGTTTTCTGTCTTTTTCAAATTAGATTGCAATCTGCTTAAAGTGGGAACAGTTTCTCTTTATATGCTGCACAGCAACTGGCACAATCATGCATTATTTCAGATATAGCCTATAGGTATTTCTCAGACTAGGCATCTGTGTTTGGAGAATCTGAGCCTGAACCTTTTTTGTAATCTGTGACAGTTCTTTTGTGATGCATGAAAACATCTGAAGAGTTAAGGACGGAAACAGAAATGCCCTTTGTAGAGAGTATACAAGAGACCTGTAATACTTCTCTGTGGGATGTATGAGATACTGCAACTCTGAAAAAGCCCTTTTTCACTCATACAGCTTGCTTTGATGAGTGTATACTTAAGACCTAAAAGTTTCTTAAATAAGATGCAAATGCATTATTTAGATATCAATATAAAAATAAAAAAATCAATCCTGCATGGTTTGCACAGTGTGCAATGTTATCCCTACTGCTTTTAATGCCAGAGTATAGTTGCTGCAGCCAACATAAATGTGAAGAAAGAACGTGTGTGCACGTAACTAGGTTCTTTCTGGTGCATGACGGAGGAATCCCAGGAACTTGGGGAAATATAATATTTAAGACATTCTAGAACTAATAAATTAACTCTGATTCAACAAGGGATAATAGAAACCGTTCACTGACATGTGATAGACTACCTGCTCTAACTCTGATATTCAAGTTTAGACCCAATCCTTTACATGTCCCAAGGGCTTTGCTAGTAGCAGTGAGAATGAGAGAACCAACAAGCATCTGGACTATCAAAATAGCAGTGCGTCGGGGCTCTGTAATGTGGGAGCAGAGTGCACATTTGCACTGTGTGATGGTCCCTTAGGCTTCTGCATTTCAAAGTGAGATTCTGTGCAATCTTTCTGCTCAGAAGAAAATGATTGTAAAGCTAGGAGGAAAATAGGACCCTCAGCAATTACTCAAGGATGCAGAAGTACTTATAGATGCAAAAAAAGTTCATAAAACACCACCAGGTATTTCCGATATGGTGACCTCCCTCTCATAAATCCAGTCTAGGTATGATGGTGTATAATCAGTATTTCCAGTTCTTCGATAAAGAGGTTTAATTGGTTTAAGTATCTTTTCAGCAATGTTCAAACTACCTGCCAACTTGGGATTTAGGAGAAAATAGAACTGTAGAACACTTTTTTTTCCCCCCATTAAAGGTCTCTGTTTCATTTACAGAACTCTAATATTAGGCTAAATACAAGTCTCCAAACACTGGGAACAGTCAAACCTTAGAAAAGCCTAAAAACAACCCTCAACATGAATAGCATACTTATTAACTGATCTCATTTAACTGCTGCAAAAGTAACATTAAAAAATAACTTCACCAAGCTCTCTCTTGAATCCCAAAAAAGAAACTAAGTAGTTTCAGTAAGTAAAATACCCAGGCAACTGGCATAAAGCAGTTTGCATTAAGTGTGCATCTTGTTGAGTAATATGCAACATAATGATACCACACCATTGTCGCAAATCTAAATATGTGCAGCACCAAAATTGCACATTCACAGCACCAGAATCTACATCTACTAAGTCCCACCTATGCAGCTTGCCCAAGTGCACTGTGCCCATTCTCCTCTCCAGAAATGGAGAGATTACTCTCACCTCCTGGAAAATGCTGGAGGAGAGCTGTCGTGCACATGGGGTGAGTCATGCACCGGGGAGGAGGGCTGCTGGGCTAGGACGAGGTTCTCTACTGCAGGACAGAGGAAAAAAGGGGAGTTGAGTGCTTCCAGTGAAGTTTCTCTCCATCACAGGGACTTGGGGTCCAGTTAGATCAGACCAGCAAGGGACTGGGGATTTGATAGAAAGAAAAAGACCTTCCCAAAAGCACAATGGCCCATTTGTTAAAGGATAACTAGCATTGCAGTACTTGGTAATACGGTGATGATTTTTCTGGTGCTATGCGATGAAAAACTCTAGCTGTACCTTCCCACAAATAACACACGTTTTGTGGAGCCTTATAGGGTTGAAATTTGGATTTCAGTGTAAGAGGAAATGGGATATTAAGTTGGAATGTAAATTAATATCCTGCACGTTTCTCATCTCTGCTGAGTATTCCTGCATGTACTCCCCATGGTACCACACAAGGAACTAAATACATGTGGAACAAAAAGTTTCTGCTGGGAGCCCTTCGGTTAGATTAGAACAGAAACATTCTGACTTTGAGCGAGAGAACTTAAAATATCACAAAGCTGCATATATATGAAAAATAGGGTTACGTCATAAACTGGAGCAAAAGCACTTACTAGCTTATTTAATTTTGTTCATAAATTAATAGTGTTGGGAAAGGATGTAGGAGGCCTGGTACACTTCTTGTTTCAGAAGAAATACGATGCAGGGCAAACAAACTGTTAACAGAACAGACTTGTTGATACAGGAAAATGAAATGGAAACCAAAATCTTTGTGGTGAAAAAAAAAACAAAACCACATTTAATAGGTGGCCTGACTCAAGTGTTAGTATCAAATTTGAAAATTTATGCAACAACTAAAGACATCAGAGAGAAGCTTACAAGTCCCTGATTTAAGTTGCAGTGATCTAAATGACTGCAAAAGGACAACAGCACAAGCCAGCTGACAGGCAGGGCATCAAGAGCATCTTTTTCTGTCCTGGCGCTCCCTCTGCTATCAATTTCCTTGTGTCTTAAGCACATGTTTTAAGTTAAGCACACGGTTACAAGATTTTCTGAATTACAGGCCTGGAAAGAATGGATTTGCAGCAAAAATGACTAGAGCAGATTCAGAAAGCTGGCACCAATCTATCTGCACTCCAATTGTACCCCTCTTTCTCTTTGCCTTCCCTTTGTTCCTTACAGGCATCTGCAGCCCAAACCTACTATACTTTACTTTTAATATGCTTTTGAGTTTTCACATCTCCCCTGCCAGTAGCTTCCAACATCATGCAGTTTACCAGTGTAGTGTCCTGCTAGCTAAGGAGGAAAAGCGTAACTTTCTGCTTGCTAACGAGCTCCCTAACACAATGCACAAGACTTGAACTGAGCAAACTTGTTGAAGGAACAAATATGTCAGCAACAAGTGTTAATTAAAATCTTTAGCAGCATAAATCAACCCTAAACAGTTATGAGATATCAATGGTAGGCATATGAAGGGAGTGGCACAGTCTATTCAGGCTAGCCTAGGCTTTAAAAAAGGAGGAGGAGGAGGAAAAAAAAGCCCTAGTATAGAGTATTCCTATAATCGGTATTTTATTGCATTATGGCTTTCCCTAGGCATTACTTACATGGCTAATGCCCTTCTATTGCCTGTGAGGCTCTGCTGGGTTACAGGTCATCCTTCAGCCCAAAGAGACAATGTAAAAGGAAGCTAACACTTCAATTCTCTTCATAGATCCTTGAAGAATACTTACAAGAATGCTTCCTGCTACAAAACTTCTGAATTATGATAACTAGAAACAGTGATGAAGGAGCTCTAAGTTTTATGCAGTTGTTCTCTCCTTGAGTTAATTCAGTGCACAGTGCTGCTGGTTATACATGGTATCAATAGAAATAAAAAGGGAATTAGTGTCTGGCAGCAACATAGTTGTACATCTCTGGCACAACTATTCTGAAGTAGCTTTAACTCGTCAGATCTTGAAGCACACCACAGCAAAGAGCATAGAAGCTGAGAAGGCCCCTTCGTCAGTCTTCTCCAACAAGAATGCTAAGAAATTATGCTAATATAGCTGTTAAGAATATCTAACACTACTGCTTGCACCACAACAGCTCCTTGCCTTGGTACAGATCCTACACTGGAGGAGAAGGAAGACACGGTGGACCACTGGCAAGGCCCGCTGAAGAACTCAGTAGTGCCAGTCCTGAAAAAGCATTCATTAATTGCATGATGCCAGGGAGGAAAAGTAGCAGCACAGAGAGCCAAACATGATGGCACCAATGTATACTTATGCAAATTAAAATGGATTATCCCAAAATTAAGGGGGGGGTGACATTTTCACACATTGTCATGGTTGTCTGTATCTCCTCAAGTGATAGGGAGTTTTGACATGGTGGGGTCTTCTTCAGTCTGTGGAGCCCTATCTTTTATGACTACAAATCAAATGAGATTGTCAATCTTTTCTATGCCCTGTGACTGCTGGAAGGATATAATGAGAGCAATATTTTGGCTTCCTGCAACTGTCTCTCAAATAGATGGTGATATTGAAATCTGTTCTGAATTTCAGATCCCTGCCATGTTTAGACTCTCCTTTCTCTCTTGATCCTTACCTGGAAAGATGGAGGAGGGGAAAGAGAAAGGGGAAAGGAAAAAACTATGATCTCTGGAACTAATTAAATCCCTCTTTGCATTATGTTTTCTTAAGTGATTGCTGTCTTTTGCCATCTAAATCATCTTCCATCACCTTTCAATTTTTTATATTAGAACTTAACTAGAGTTTTAACATTTTAAAACTTTCTTAACTGCCTCAAAAAATTCCCTTTGATGTTATGGCAGGATGTGATATTTTCTAGAGTAGTTTTTCAGCTCAGCGCTAACCCCAGATCTACAATCAATTAAGTTGTGTCTTTATACACAAAATCTGATACAATTGGATATTCTGGCCGTCTCCCAAACTCAGTGAAAACAATGGGACTTTGAACAGCCATCATAATGGAAGCAGGGAAGGATACTACTGGTTTTAGAACTCTCTCCTATGAGGATTTCCAAATTAAAGTTGTGTTAATTGTGATTCTCCTGTGAATCTGGCATTAAGTCACGGCACAATAAGAAAAATGAAATTCACTTTCTTAACAACAGCACAGTCTAGAGACAGTCTGTAGTTAAGCAAGACATAAGTATTTTGATGGGTGTTTCTCAAATTCAGGACATATTCCTCTTCAAGGCTTGCTCACTCAGTGTGCCAGCGTGCTTAAATAAAGACTGAAATATGAAGTCCAGTGTTCACTGTACTATACTAATTCTCATAAAATATTGCTCAGTGGCCCTAAAATAGTTCACTTAAATCACAGGCTGAAATGCATTATTTTGTCTTCAAGGAGAAAATAACTGACTCAATTAAAACAAAGAAACATTCATTCCTTCTTATCTTTCTTATACTATTTCCTGTATTCTCTACACTACCACTAGCAACTGTATGCACCATTTAAATGCTGGAGGAAATTATCTATTTGTCAGTAGAGCCTGCACAGGGAACTGAAGTCCGTATTTTCTTCTCAGACCACAACTGTGACATCTTAATCGATCATTGTGAGGAGCTGCTGTTTAATTAAAGTTGTACGTGAAGGATCTAAATCAGTGAATTTGTATCCCTATTTTAGAATAAATAGCTATTAACCACCTCTAGTCTAGCTTACTGAACACCTTGTTATCTTATTTACTGCAGGAACATTTAATAAGATCATAGTGGCATGTGGTAATTTTTTAAGCTTTTTATGTGTGATAAAATTCACTGTAGTCTAAAGATTACATCTGTTCTAGTAAATCAAGGTTATAAAATAGCTTTTCATTTCTACAGTGAATGCTTTGTGAAGAAAAGCTCACTAGATAAGAAGCTTTATTGTGAAGCCCTGATTGTTCAAGGCTTGGAGTAATTGCAGCTTCTGCTGGCATCAGTCAGGATTGCGAGTGTCCAGAACTTCTCAAAAATCAACATCTAAGGCTATTTGAACCAGCCAGTTACTTAGTTATTCCATGCTCTTGCTGGAAGAAGAGGGAGTCCTCTTTAAAAACAAAACAAAACCACAAACAAACAAACAAACAAAAAACAAACTTCAGCTTTGTTCTTACACGGGAAACTCCCTTTGAGATTTGACCTCAAGCAATAGTTCATCAAAAAAATTGCAAATGAAAGCAATAGGAAGTGAACCAACACTTGGCATCTGCCAAGTCTGTTCATCCCGAGTTCCTTGAATCTGATGTTCACATTACTCAGTATCAGCTAAAAAGAGAGTATATGGTCCAGTGATAAAAGATTCTGAACTTGTGCAAGACAGCCAGCAATTCTTGTACCCATGCTGAGTACTGTCAATACTACTGTTAAGCTGGCGCTTCAAGAGAGAAAGGAAAATAAAGCATGGCATCAGAAAATTTTCTTAGTAAAGGCATGAAAAGCGATATGCTGCCACCTCTACATTCTCAGCTATGTCACTGAAATTTCCTTTATAAGCTGGGCTAAAAAAACCCCACTGTAATTGTATAGGTCAAGAAAAGGAATATAAATTATGTCTTTAAACAAACCCACATGAATACCAGAAAACATCTTTACAATATAGGCTGGATTCATCTATTACCATATTTTCTACCTCAATATACTTTCCTACGGTAGACATAGCCAAATGAATTGGTGCAGAATAATCCTTGACCACATTATCCATTCAAGAAGATGTTGCAAAACAAGAGTCCATCTCCAGTAAGAATATAGCATCATTCAAATGCCATATGTAAGTAGGAATGTTTTTGTAGTGATCCTTCAGTTATACCCATACTTTGTTACTGGCTTATTTGTCTGTATAATTTAAATGCATGACTTAAATGAAAATTAATCTAGTTTTTAAATTAACAAAGACTTAACATGTTCAAACTTACTTCTCTACGTGGTTTGTCTGCGAGCAGGGTTGGGATGTAACACAAACTTCGAATGTGTCATTTAGCACTCCCAAGAGTTTCTTTTGACTTAGAGTCCAAAGATGGTTATGTTAGTATTATGATAAAATTATTTTCCAGAATAATAAAATAAGATAAATTACAATTACGTCATCTAGCATACATAATTCTTACAGTAGTCTAAATTGTATTTCAGTTTTTTGAGTAGCCGATAGTATGAAATTGCTCATAGTAAGTGATTACCTACAACACTGTAGGGTAAAATATTATTTAAATTAAGTCATTTATGTTCATTTTACTATCATTTTGAAGCATACAAGTGTTCAGTACTATTTGATAAACAAATGTAAAACCTGAAAAGCTTACCAAACGTGCTAACTCTACTACTAACTATTTATACCTACCTGGACAAAAACCATACGTATTTATCACCTTTTGTTTCTCTCCATATATTGCATGTATAACACAATACCATAACAGACATCTTTTCTTGCATATTAGTATAGCTTCTGCCATGCAATGGGACACTGTCTTATCTGATGAAGTCTGTATTAGGGGAAAAAAAATGCTACTTAGTATTGATAGTTCTTTCTCCTTACAAAAAGCCTAATAATGTTTATATCTTTGTCTATACGTCAGACATGTTGTGTACTTTCTTTGTTGTGTATTTGACAAAGGTCAAAATAATTAATTAGCAGAAAATACTGTAGAGGAATTAAAACCGAGATTGCATATGCCTTCCTTTCATTAGTCACTTCTGCTTCCAGAAATCAAATGGCAGAAACATACATTCCTCCTTCAGTCAAGATTGCCCCTTTGGGAGCGAGTCGAGCAGTTCACGTTAGAAGAGTCCTTTGTTCCCTTCACTTAGGGTATAGGAACAGTTGGGCATCAGAGACAAATCATCTACTGTGTGCCTTAATTTAATTTGTATTCCACTCCAGAGCAAGGTGCTCAGAATTGTTTGATAAGACAAATAAATAGAAGAACTTAAAATAGTTACAAATATTAATATCCTCATTGGCTCAGAAGGAAGCAGTATAGCAGGTGTATGAAAAGAGCCTGGAATATTTTATTCACTCAGTAATCTGAAAAAGGCCGGAACTAAAGTTCAATCCCAAATTGCATTCAGGGACCGTCTCTTCCAGGCTGATAGTGCCTGACCCAAAACCCAAACCCATTTCTAAGTTTGGAATTCAGTGTCATGGGCAGTGATGATCACCACCCCATTCATTGTCTTACACTGTTTTGATTACTCCTTTTCTCATCAAGAAACCTCCCAGTTCTTGTGTGACCATCTATTCAGATAAACTGAGTAAACTGGCTCTTAGCCTTTGCTTCCAGCTTGTTGTTGTGCCTTTCCGTGCAATCACATCACATCAAAGTGATGTCGTTATTTGTTTCTTTTTTTTTTTTCTAAAGGGGTCATCATTGCTTAGATTCTGACAATCTGAAATTACTGAGTCACCACCAACAGACATTTAGAATTATTCCTCTAAGTGAAGTTAAGCTGAAAACCTCATTAGCCATTGTTAAAGAAAAAAAAAAAAATCTAATCACCATATTCTATTTATATACTAGCGATTGGGCTGTGTCCCCCCAGCACCACCCTCTGTGCTTACACTTCATAAGAAGATTACGCTTCACCGTATGAAGTGAAAATTACCTTCTTGTGGGGAGAAAGCGTTTAATTATGACTCTGCTTCCCCGTGTCTCCATGGAGACCCCATGCAAACAGCCTGCTTTATGAGACCTTATTTCCCCCCGCCCCACCGAAGTAATAAATCAGCTCTGTGTGAACCCTCGGTTGCAGCCTTAACCGCTGCCGCGCCGGAGCGCTGCGCCCAGGGGCGGGGAGCCCGCGGGCGGCCCCGGGGCCGCGCTCGCCGCCCAGCGCCCGCCGCGCCCCGCACGCTCCCGGCGCGGACGAAGGCTGCGGTTGCAAAGCCGCGGGAAGAGCTCCGCCGTAATCCTATTTGGAGCTAAGCCGCTGCATCATTTCAGCACTTACTGCAGAAAATATGTTCCCAATTGCCGGCCCGGCCGGCGCGGACAGGCGTGCTGCAAATTGGCGGATGATCCCGGCGCGCCCCTGCCCGCCCGCCCGCCCGCTGCCGGGGAGAGCGGGGCCGTTGTTACCTGGGTGCTCCCCGGCGCCGGGGCCCGCGGGGTCGGTGAGGATGCTGGGGTCACTCTGCGACCTGCCTCTCGGGAGAAAGCAGCCGGTCCCTTCTTCCGATGCAGCCATGAGGTGGAGGGCGGGAAGCTCAGAGGCGGGGGGAGGAGGAGGCGCGCATGGAGCCGGAGGCGGCCGGGGGACAATGGGGACGGGGGTGCGGCGGCGGCGGCGGCGGGGCGTCAGCCGGGCAGGACCAGCCGCGGCAGCATCTTCCCCGGCGCCGTCGGCAGGCTGCGGCGGGGCGCTCCGCCGGCACCGGGCGCTCAGGGGGCAGCTTCGGGCGCCTCAGGGGGGTGGGCCATGCTGCCGGGCGGGGTGGGGAAGAGCCGGGGCGCGGGCCGCCGGCCCGGCCCCCCGCCGCCCCCTCCCGGGACGCCCCCTCCCGGGACGCCCCCCCGAGCGTCGCTCCCGGAGTCGCCTCAAGCCGCCGCGCTGCTGAGCGCATCCGTTGGAAAACATTGGGATTCTCCCATCGTGCCCCGCGAGCGGCCGCGTGACGTCACGGCGGGGGGGGCGGGCGCCGCACCTGCACTGCACAAAGGCGGGGGCCGGCGCAGGTGCGCGCGGCCTGGGGGCGGCCGCCCCGAGCGGCAGCACGTGACTGGGGCGTGGGGAGGGGCCGCCCCGCCCTCGGGATGCGGGACCGGGACCCCGCCGGTGCCCCCCCCCCCCCCCCCGCACCGCTCCGTCCCTCGGGGCGCTTCGCCCACCGCGGGGCTCGGCGTCCGGCGCCCGTCTCCGCCCGGGGCCGCAGGGGGGTGGCCTGGGGCCGTTTGTTTCCCCTCGCATCAGGAGGCGCCCGTCCCCCCCGGGCGGGGGTCGCGGCTCTCCGCTCCGCGCCCCGCTGGGGCCCCCGCCCGGCCGCGCAGCTCGGCGGGGGCTTCCGCGGAGCCGGCGGGTCCCCGCGGGGCTGCGGCGGGACGCGCCCGGTGTCGCCCCTTGGGCTGGGGGCTGTTTCGTGGCAAAGGAGGTGTCGCAGGGTGACCCCGGGGAAACGGGGTGTTTCGACTCAGACCGAATAGTTTGGGCTGGGAATTTGTTTAAAGGGAATAACTGTTTTTATGGAGTGTTTCCTTAAATGAAAGGTGACTCCCCCCGTCTTGCGGTGGGTGACGGAAGAGGGGCTGCTTGTGCGTACTCGGTGCTCCGGGTGGTATCTTCTTGGAGTTTTGACCTGTAAAAACCAGAGACACTTTTTAATTGCTCTCCTAGTAAAGTCCTATAGATGCTCCGTCAGCACTCGTTAGGATCACGCGGGTTCTCTCCTCATTTATTACAGAGGGGTGGTGTTGAGGAACGTGCATTGAACATTGCCTTTGTCTTTGTATGGAGCTAGCATTAAGGAACACGCATACCTACAAGTAGATTTCTTAGGCTGACTCAGGAGCAGTGGCTATACGTGAAGCTGAGTTCCTATCGTAAGACAGGTATAAGTTTGCCGAATTTTAGGGATGAAACTTTGTGTCAGAAAATTTTCCATTAATGCAGTCATTCCTTCATGCACATATTTGTTTTTACAGAAATATATGGAAAACATTTTGCGTACCTTATATAAAGCAAGTGTGTTTTACCCATTTCTGAAAGCAGGGGCAAACGAAGCAGTTCTGTGGGGCTGTGTCTTTGTTGTATTTTGGGGGGTTTTAACCGAAAATTCATCACATCTGTCACACTGAGAAGTGTATTTGCCTTTTTTGTTTAAGCAGGAGTTTCGGAGTTAACCACCTGCACACATCTCATTTGGGAGTCACCTTTGGGCTATGTATTCCCTGAAGTTTGGCCAACTTAGCGACCTTTTGATAAAAAGACAACTGTGGGCCTGCATTCGAAGTAGAGCTTGGTAAGAAAATTCTTCAAAGACCCCATCTGAACAAGACCTGAGTGTGGCTGTTCCCGTAATGTCTGCCCATGGCTGGGTAAGCTGCTGCATCTAACAGTGAGTTTGAATATTGTCATGAGAACAGAAATTGGACAAAAGGTTTAAAGCAAAATATCAGAGAGTTTCTCATTCAATGAGTACTATCCCTTCATGCTGTGTATGAGGTAGATCCTAAGGAAAAAGTAGCATGTGGTAGTGTAATCTAAGCTGTATCATAATGCAATGGAATAAATTAAGGTAGCAAGGACATTCTGTAAGTTGGGGTTTTTTTTGAGAGCTTAACATTGCCATCTTGACACATTTTCAGTGTCAATTTTTGTAATTTTGTCTAAGCCTTGCTAGTCAAACAGCTCATCATAATTCCAAAAAGACAGCTAAATGAACCATTTTTATCATGCTATAAAACATTCCCAAGGAAACAAACAAACAAATAAATCCAAAACACTTGTTTAAGGGATGCTTTAAAGAGATCAGGATGTATTTTGTACTCCTTTCCCCCTCAAGCCAAGCTTTTGAGTTGCCATGACTCAACTTTGAAAGGGAGTCATGAATTCTAAAAATTACTTATGATAGGTTTGTTTTTTCTGTGTAAACAGATAGCACAGTCCGACATAGGTACTGGGCCCAATTTTCAAGTAAGAAATCTCCCCTTTACAGTGTAATAATAAGCCAAATCTAAAAAAAGAGGAAGTAGCAAGTTTAAAATGTTTTTTCTCTAGATAGCTTTCAGGTCATGCTAGAAAATGCTGATGGTTTCTAGAGAATTCTGCGGAAGTCTGTTTGTACTAATTGATATACCTGCCTTCTGCAATGAAGAACGATACTCATTTCTTGTATAAAATATATAGTTGAAAAGTTCCGTATCAGATTTAAGCATTCATGCAAGATTCGATATATTAAAATATTTTCAACCCAAGAAAGAATATCTCCGAGACAGCTTTAGTACCCTATAAAAGCACACAAGATGAGACTGATGTATTTTTAACCTACTCACATATGGATTGCCTCTATAGAGGACACTTTATGGAGTTCCTTTGGATCCTAAAATATTGTCTGATAGAAATCAGTCAAATAAGGCTGGAATCTGCCTTGCTGTTTTAACTTAGGTAAAACACTTCATTTTCTCTCATTCCTGCCAACCCAAGCATCAAGAGACTCAGTCTGGGAATAAATCCTAGGTGCTGTGCATGCCAGCTGACGAGCTGCCCCTAGGCCACCTTGCTATTTCTGAATGAACCATCAGCGTGTTTGGGGGAGGGAGTACAAGAAAAAAAATAATTGTGTTAAATTTTTTAAACCTGTGTTGCTAAATAATGTCTCTCGTGTAAAAAGTATGATTATCTGCATGGCTTTTACTTTCATGCTTCTTATATAATGATGATGATGTATCTACTTGCACTTTTCATTTCCTTACCTTAAAGCAGGCTCTGCATTCCTTCTGGGGGCAAAGCTTTTGACAGGAAAAATAAATGTGAGGCAAAGTGATTCCTTCATGTTGAAGGACCAATGCCAAAAGGAACGGAGCATTTTCACGGAAGTAAGTAGAAGCTAATGGAGGCATGCACCAACCAATATATTTTAAGTATATTGATTAGTAAATCCCTCTGAAACTGGAATGAAACTAAACCTCGTTCTAGCTATGGATACTAAGGACTTGAAAAATTGCCCTAAAGTTCCCTTTTACTACTTGATATAATTCTATAAATGTCACAAACAAAACTATTTGCAGGATCAGAATAACTATTAGTAGAAACTTGATTCTCCTTTTATTTGGTTTATTTTCTCACTATAGCAGTCTCGTGGTAAACAAGTTTGCAACATTTTCCCAGAAAGTACAATGATCTGATATGTTTATTTCTCTCTCAGAGGATTTCTAGCCTTTGATATTTATGGTGAAAAGTTATGATCAGGTTTTCCTAGCTTAGTGGCGGATATTTCTACAATTGGAATCCACTGAGTTGCAGAAAAATACTTCTTAAAATGAAATATCCACACAAGGAACACAAAAGAGAAAATAAGATTTATTTAGCTTGATGCGTATTCCACAACCAAACCAAGGCATGTCCATTTGATATGCCTTCCCTTGATAAAATTTTTTAAAATGCAATTATATAAATGGTATGCATGATTTGATTAATTTGCTTTCTTTTTGATAGATAACTGAACTCCTGTTTCATGATCTAGTTATATAAAGAGAAATCCTAACTTCTGTTAGAAAGGAATAATTCTCCAGGGAGAAAGAAAAGAGGTGAGTCCTGTCAGTGTTGTTTTTTCTCGAATCAGCAGAATATTAAACAACCTCATTTTCATTATTCTGAAGCCTACATGTGATCTCTGAGCATAACTCAGATCTTTCTGGGCTCTTATTTAGAAAAATGAATTCGGGATACATTTGTATTGACAATATCAGCTTTCATGTTAAAATTGTTTTGATGACCAAGGGACAAATAGCCTTGCTCAGAGCAGTTTTCTTAAATGCAGCAACAGAAAGCATTTGTTCTGTTGCTTGTGAGTCTTAACCTAGTTTTTTAGATTTTATGCCAGCTTGTTGTAGTTCAGTATGCTTACAATAGCCATAAAGATGAGCATTCCAGTGCTCAAAAGGCTCTTGTCTTTATTTACTTTGTGTTTGTGGTTTTTTTCCCCCCTCAGATGCTTTCTTAGTAAAGAGGACATAGGGCCTATTTTGAGCCTTTATTTGTCAAGAAGATAAGCGCATGTCACTGAGAAGAGATATAAGTATCCTCCAGCAGTCACGACTTTGTAAGTACAAAGACTTGAAAGATGTCTTCTCCAAAGCATGATGATGTAGTCGCTACTATGGAAGGCAAATAAAAAATGAATAAGCATCAGGGACTTGTTTGGTCGTGGCTTCACGTACACATTCATATTTAACATCTCTGATACTCAAGAGCTATTCTAGGAATCACCCATCTGATTTTCCTATTTGCTTTCTCTCACAGCTCTAGTGCTCGCTCTGTCATTTTGTAAGTGAAGGAACAGGAAAGGAAGAGGCAGGGAGAAATGGAAAGGAAGGCAGTCATCTCAGCTGCCTGCCTTCTTGAGAAACAGCTCTACTCACATAAGTCCTTCTAGGTAGCAGTGCAATGACAATGAGAAGGCAAACATGTGCTCTTACATTAGTTATTACAAATTATGCAGCTTATAATAGTAACAGCAATGTATCAATTTATGGGGAGGGAACTCATATCTGTGACATGCCAAGGCTAGCAGAGTTACAGGGTGTGATTACTGCGCATATCAGTTGCGTGCAAGAAGCAAGGAAAAGGCAGCTGTGTGTGGAAGACGGCGGAGGACTCCTGCAGTGCTGTCAGAGCCAGCGAGGCTGGAGGTGATGTGCCATGTAAGTGTTGTTTGTGACGTTTTGAACTCTGAAGGGATGAATCTGATTTTCCTCTCCATTTTTTGTTCCCCTTAGACTTCAATATGTCTGAGGAAAAGGGGCGTATATACAACTTCCATAGCAGGTCCAAATCTTCCTCCTTTCCACGTTGCCTTTTGGGGAATGAATATTCTTGTATACAGATCTCTCTCTTTTTTACAGGCACAGTGTTCTTAAGAAGGCATGTGGCTGGAAGTTCCTTATCATTCTCACTTTCATCCTCGAAGTATTCCATGGTCTCAGATATCCAAAACTATTAAAAACTGCAGACGTGGGAGGTCTGAAAGCCATGTCCAGTGTAATTGAGACCCTGAAAGCTCTACTAACTAATACAGGAAAACCCACTGAAGTATTTCTCGTTACATTTGTAACATAAGTGATGGAGGCTTTAGACTTCAGGATAATAGAAATAGCTTAAAGAAATTGGTGTTTGTTGTAAATATAAAAAATGCAGTGTAAGATCCCAGAAAAAGTTTGCCATTGGAGTTAGGAAATTCCACTTTGAATCATTAAATTGTCCTTTGACATATTTAAGGGTGAGAAAATACTTGATCATGCCTGATGTGCATTTTATCAGTGTAATCTGGCCTGAATCTCTAGGCCTAGAGGTTTCCTCACAGGTGAGGCCTTGGCTCACCTGAGAGGGAAATTTTCCACTGACTTCATTTTACCCTCAGCGTCCCTTTTCCCGTGGGGTCCTTTTCCGTACACGGGCAGTTTCCCCCTTGAAAATGCTTTTCGCCTGGGGAACGACCCCAGTTCCCCGCAGAGCCCGCCATGGCACCTGTACCGCACCGCTGCCCCGCGGCACCAGGCGCGAGCGGCGGGTGGTGCCGCACCTGCGGAGATGTCACAGCCCGTCACGTTCCGTCACAGCCCGTCACGTCTGTTGGTGCGCGAGATTCCCTCGCGCCCTTCCTAGAGCTTGGGATGTTTGGCTTTGAGAGGAAGCTCCTTCAGAGGTACGCGCCCTGCAGATGGGATTTCTTCCCTGCTTTCCCTTTAAGCTTTTACCAGGGTTTAACACGACCTGCTCAAGGGCCGGTGCTTTCTGTGGGGTTTGCCACTTGCATCCCGTTGGGTGGAGGCTGAGGAAAGACTCTGCGGGAGAATCCCGGTCCTGCCCCGTGTTTAAACCCTGACAGGTTTAACCAGGATTTATCTCAACTTGGCAGGTACTTGACCCTGGAGTTTAACTTTAGCTCCGTAAAATCTGGAACCTCATTTTATGAAAACATTTAAGCCCATATAACACTGTATAAATATTGTTAGTTAATAGTTTGATCATATCAGCTGTTTAAAGACTTCTTTTCCCTGCTGGAAAGCGTGTTTTATTTTATGTTTAGCCCTTTGCTTGGTAACAATCCACAGATGAATATTTTATTTCTGTCTTAACTGAATTTTTTAAAAAATCTAGGACTCTTCTTCACACTAAAAATAGCCAACACATGCTAGTGAAGTGTTTGTAACAGTCTTAACTTGCCTGAGTACTCTTAAGTCCAGGCTTGGCAGTATTAGTGAAATGAGTGTCAGGAAGGCGTTGTGGACAGCATGCTGGTCACCTTCCTCACTTTGTGTCCAGCAAAGAGGAGATATGGGAGGAATAATTTGCATCCAATTGAGACTTCATTAGGAAAACTGCTGTGCTCCATTTTATGCTCCTGGGGCTGTGATCCTGAAACTGTTATGGGCATTAATAGGTGCTGAAGCAGATTTGCTGCCCTCTGGCTGTTCTGTTTAACTCCTTTCCTCATTCCGCCTGGTTTGCAGTATGTGCAGAAGCTTTTTTTCGTTCCCCAGTTGTCGTCTTGCATGCCATGCCTGAAGTACCTGAGCTCTTCGCTAACACAACCCTTTCATTGAGAAATCGTGTCTGTCAGCTTTTCTTATATATATTATTTTCTTTCCATTATCTGTATTTCAAAATCACTTGAATGTATTGAAGAAGAGAAGAAATTATGGAAGTTTTTTAACTTAATATACTAAGTGGGGGAAGTTCACAGATGGCTAAAACTTAGCATCTGCTAGTAATTGATTTTTGGATTTTAAAAAAATGACTGCATGCCACTTGCTTATTAAAGTCTGATTTAAGTAATCCTGATCAGTTTGTCCCAAGAACGGGAGGGCGCATGCCTGGGAAGGAATTGTGGTTTGGAAGGAAGAATGTGGAAGGCTTCCTTCTAAGCTGCAATGTGATCCTCTATACTATTAGAGAAAGCATGAAACTGTGTTTACATCAGTGCTAGAAATTAACACATCACTTAGGTTTATCCACAGTTGCAATCTAGTCCTTTTTTTATGCAATTTTTTTTATATCAGCATGTTTCAATAAGACCAACATATGCGCTATTACTAGAATACATAGAGTATGCAGGTTGCTGCAGCTCCCTGTGCTTTCCATATATCTCACTCGCATCATTGGATCTTGGGTTCCATCTCTCAGAGGGTAAGTGATACGGGATCGCAGTGCAAGGAGACAAATACGTTGTAATTATTGTAGTGATGTTTGCTTTCTCCTTGCAAGTGGTAAATTGCTTAGAAAATAAGTCGACTTTTTTAATAACTATTTTAAGCACTTAAATTCCATTAGGAAATAAAATAGATATGAAAAAGAAAAACCTTTGTTTTGCTTATGCTTTGCTGTTGGAAGTGTTTGTATTTTTGACGCAACACAGCTCATTTTTTCAGGGATAAGTTTGGATAACTTGTACCCTTATCAGAGACGTCCTTTCTTTTTATTATGGATTGTATTCAGACAGTACATTCTGATTCAGATCTCATCTTGCTGTTACCAAATCTGGAATAATTTTGATGTATAACTTTTTCAAATTAATTCAAATAGCAACGATCATTCAGTTGTCAGTAGAAGCGGAAAGGGAAAATTGGTTTTCTGTGCTAATTGGATGAGAGCTGAGGAATCTTTGACATAGAGTTGCAGGACAAAATTCTGATTCCACTCATGTTAGTATAAGTTTCAACATTTACTTCAATGGCATTTTGATGTCGTATGTATATCCGTTTCATTTCTTGTGTAACACAGGACTTTGGCTGGTATTTCACACACTAACCACGATACACATGAAATTTGGCAGTTGGAGAGTTAAAACACTTTGGGGGCCAGTGATACGTGAAACTGGTGACAGAGCTTCCTTCAGTAGATCACAGTTTGCAGTTCTTGGGGACCTGAAATCTAGTGAAGACCATAATAATCAGGATTTATGAGCATTTCACAGAAGACGCAACCTCATATAATTGGGAGCTAACTTGGGCTTGTCTTCATGGGAGGAAATATAGGAAGTCTAGAGTTGATCAGCAGCTGAAGACAATAGAATGAAAGATCAAATTGATTAGAACTCAAAATAAGCAAGGTCCAAGTTAGCAGGCTGATATCTGTTTTGAGATTGAAGTTGTGTATTGGATGACTTCCCAGAAGTTGTAGCCACCAGTTCCAATTCTCATACTCAGGTGCTACATAGTGTAACAGAAGAGTCAGTGGAGCTGCAGAGTGCAGAACTGATTTAAGAGAACTAAGTTTGCTGTTTGAGCTTCCCCAGGGAGGAGCGCGGTGGTCACTCTATGGTACGTGTTCTTACTTCTCCGAGTGCTTCTGTGTGTTACCTAGTTTTATATGTGTCTGGGATGGAGTGCACCTTGGGATGGGTCCATCCATTCAACTTCCTGCTCACCGATTCCTGAAGCACGACTTGAGAAGGGAAGCAGAACAGCTACAAATAAATTCCAGGAATTTTTAGTTTAATTTTAAGGAAAACTAGGACTGAATGCCATTCCTACATAGCAAAGTTACCGCTTTCTAAGAGATGAAGTAAGGATTTATGTAGTGTTTTGCATCCTCATTTAGGCAAAATACGGACATGCAGTAAGATGATTGCTGTGGAGGTTGTGCTTCTGCTCTTTTGCAGATGTAGTAAGTCTTCTGAGAAATCATTCTTCAGCAAAAACTGAGCTCACTTTTTTTAAAGTATCTTTTTTTTTTTTTGACAGTTGTATATGTTGCCATGACAGCAAGCAATCTTAAAACAACCTGCTCATCGCCTGTATCGCAGTTCAGTACGCTGTTTCTTAATGATGCAGATGCCATCTTGCTGCAAGCTTTGGAAGGGCAGGCTGCTTAGCAATATAAACGCAACTTATTTGATGGACAGGGCTAGTGGTTGTTTTTCTCGGATCAGTTCTAATAGTAAACTTTTAACCTGAAAAGTTAACGCAAGACAGAATTAGGCGGATCTTCTGTTCCGTGACTTCAAAGCCGGAGACTATGACATTATCATAAGCAAAGTCAGAACAATTTAATCGTGGAAATTTCTGTACTGCAGTTCTAGTGTAAAATACACTCTTTGCCAGCCTTGCTTCCAAAGAGCAGTAGACTGTCATCAGGTGAACACCTTCGGACTATGCAGCTTTGATCTCATGTATTTTGGAAACAAATCCTTTAACATCTTTATCCAACAAGTAAAATGCAGATCTTGCCTGTCATACTCTTTCAGTGAGGTCAAAATTCAGATGGTTGTTACAAAGCCCCTTTCTAGGCCAAGTGCCGCATTGGAATAAAAGTGCAAGTAGGATTTTACAAACAGTGTTTCTGATAAACTTACTGAAGAGCCAAATTCAGAACCAGAATTTATGAGCGTGTAAGAGTTCGTTAATTAGTACTTAAAAGACAGGAGTCTTTCTTCACTAGGATTACTGCATCTGTTAAAATGCAAGGCTGAGAGTACAGTTAGATGACATGGTAACTTCAACAGTAATTTGGCTTCAGAAGTTCTCCTTCGACCTGCTTGTTCTGTGCGTTGTAGTTTGCTCTCTCCTTCAGTTGTGCCAGTACAGTTGTGGGATTGTGGTATAAACGGAATCAATGAAAAGATGAAGGTTAAAAACCAATTCCCTTCCCTTAGTGCTGCTTCTAACCTGGCTTATGTCAGTGATCAGATTTTCTGGATGGTCAAATGAAGAGTTGCATCAGCACAACTGACAGGGTTGCAAATTATGAGCTCAGGAGGGTGTGTCATGCAAGAATGATGCATGGGGATTTTGTTGGCAAAGCCCTCTTACCGTGGAATTACACCGAAAGTGACATTCTAACAAAGCAGTCTCATCACTCGCCAACGAGTTTGGGAAACGCTCTGAAATGCTGTAGTGAGGAGTGAATTTAAGGAAGTAGTATGCACGTGTTTGAAGGACGCTGGATGTGGCTCTGAGCTCGTACGCTGCAAGGTCAACAGCCCCAACTGCTTCCAGTGTTTCAAAGCCATTAGCATAATCTAATGTGAAGCCGGAGCAATGTGGAAAACCCACATACTATCAGACACTTGTCTGGCAGTCATGTATTTGTAAACATTGGAAGGTTTTAGTCATTTGAGTACTGTGCAAGTGTACAGCAGTGTTAGGTAAATGGGAAAGCATGCCAATTTATACTGGAAACAACACCAGGAATGGTACTAAAAACAGAGACATGGGCAAGCTGGAATATGGAAAGGGCTTTAGAGCTTGATCCAAACTCCTTTGAAGTCAATAGAAAGAATCCCATTGTTTTCACTTAGAGGTTGTCCCTAATGTGTGCCTCTCATTGTTATACAAATGTCCATTTCTAGGGCTAGATACAAAGCACTGCATTGGAAAGGAATTCCCAAGATCAATTTAATATCGTCTGTGAACCATATAGATATTTTAGGCCTCTCTCCTACAAATTACTTCTGCAAGGCCATGTCCTTCAAGTTTTAAGGTCCAGTTGCAGAACTAGATTTTTTATTATTAACATGTAGACTAAGAACATTTTATTCTAACCCAATGTGAAATACAGAGACCTGGAACACAAATTTTTGCTAAATATGCAAATAATTATGTACATGAATGGCTCCTTAGAAATTTTGCTAGTCATTTGTAGGCATGTGTATTGGAGGTAGATGTCCATGCAGCTAAGGATTGTATGACCGATGGTATTTATAATTAGGTAATTATACCCTTGCTTAGGAATTAGCAAACAGGGGGTTTTTGTGCTGGTGTTGGTTTTTTTTTTTTTTTCCCTTCCAGAAAGAATAAAGTGAAAATAAGTCTAATTAGATCAGTCAGGGAAGATGCCAGTCATAGCCACTGTCCAATTCTCATACTCAGGTGCTTCTTCAAAAATCATTCAGAAATCATGAATTATTTTAACATTTTGTCTTCTTTCTCCCTTGGCTTTGTGGCTGTTACAAAACTTCTGTTTATTAATGCATTATGAACCGAAGCTGTCAAAATGAATCTTTTTCTCCATTTGTAAAGATGTTATATATGTGCATCTGAATGATACAATATGTACTTCTTAAATTTTCATGTGGGCCTCCTACTGGATTTCCTGAATAGAAGACCAGCTGACAACGTAAGAATGTCACAGCTTGTGTATTCTGCCCAACGCAAATGTCATGTAAACATTGTTTACAGAGATATTTACAATTCTGTAAAACACAGTTACTAGGACCAGGTTTGTGTCCATTTTATTATTACTCTTGGGTTTTAACCTGCATTTTCCTATCCAGTGCAATGAGGAGCTCTGCTTAAGACCATAGGGAGCTCTATTTAATTATAATTGGCAGTCTGCAATCCTTTGTGCTGTCAAGGAAATCATGGAGCTAATGGATGATACTGCAAGCACTCGGTAGTGGTTTTATGCTCAGCGATTTGTGCTTTATTTGGCTGAACAAATATCTGATGGAGCTGAGAGAATACAATGATGAAACATTATTGTACGGAGGAAATTATTGGTGTGCCTACCAGGGACCCATAGGAATTACATAATTATTTTAAAGGGTAATTTTTGCCATCTAGCCTTTACTTATGCATCTGAAGTAACAAATATCAAAGTATTATCTATTTTTAGTAAGGCATTTTACAACGACAGTGTTAACATGCCAATGGTTACAAAAACGTGTCAGTTAGTATGGGCAGAGGATAATAGTCTCCTGTCAGACTGTTATAAACCAGGACTTCAGAGGTCTTGCGGAAGTCATCTATGACAGAAGCAATTCTCCATTGCGTCAGTATCCAGGAATTTCCCAAACTATTATGGGGTTATATTATTGTGATGATGGAGTTTGAGAAGTACCGGCAGACTTAACCAAATTGGTACTTTATCTAGGATTCTAAAGACATAGATGTTTTCTCCACCAGAATATCCCAAATTACATAGATATGTTTTGGATTAGAATAGTAATTTTTATAAGCCAGATAGCAATCTGTCTTCATCTGTAGGCATTCAAATGAGTCTTGAAACCTTCTACTCCTGTCCCAGGTTATGCAAGAACACTGCGGTGAAGTGCAACAGAAATTTCCAAAGACGTTTTTCTTGCTCTGTAGTGTAATAGTGAGTGGAAGCCCCTGTTTTTACACTGGGCTGTTTATGATAAGACCAGCCCTGCTGAGTTAGAACAAAGACCTGCCTGGCCTAAGTGTCCTGCCACTAGCAAATTACGCAGATATCAAGGTTGTGCATGTATGATATTTCTACCTAGTGCTTCTCCAGCTGTTCTCATCTTCCTCTGCTGGATGCGTACATCTCGGTGTATGTCTGTCCCAAATTCTTGCCTGGCCTCTCCCTACATCCTTTTAAATTCCCTGCATCCACAATATGCTTTGAGAAGTTCTGTAGGTTTGCCACCTGTTAGGTGAAGGACCACCACCTTGTGTTTGTTTTGAACCTGGCTTTTGCTAGCTTTGTTTACTATCTTCTAACACTTCTTTTGTTTGAAGATATTTTGTTCTTGATCATCTTTGTTACTCTTTTGCATCTTTTTTTTTTCTACTTTTTTCCATTCCATTTTGAGAGGAGCAGGTCCGGCCGCACACAATATTTGGGGCGATGGTGAATCATGAATATATGGAGTAGCAATATAATGTTGTCTGTTCCTTTGTTAGTAATTCCTGATTTGTTTTTTTTAACCACTATTCACCACTGAGCTGTCATTTTCCTATTTACATATCAGTCACAAGACATGTTTCTATAGTGGCAATGATTGCTCAGTGCCATCAGTTAGAATTGGTTTTTTCCTAGCTATGTCACTTGACATTTATCTTCATGGAACTTCATCTGCTATGTTATTGTGCAGTCACCTATTTCATATGGTTTCTCTGAAACCTTTCATAACTGGTCCTTGGTTTTGTTATCCTGAGTCATTTAGTATATCATTAGTAAATTCTCTCACATCTTTGTTCACTCCCTTTACCAGGTTATTTATGAGCATATGGGGACAACACAGATCCCATTTCATCATTTTGAAGTTACTTACACCCTCCTGTAGGAATGTGTGCCCAATTGGGGAATATGTGAGCAAGGGATTGAGCCCTCTTTTCAGGCTAATACCATAACCACTGGCCTGCCTTCTTGAGAACGAGGTTTAAATGTGAATTGCTATGTTCATGCTAAATTAAGGTTGAATTCCGTAGGAATCAACTAGAAAGGCATGATAAGAAATGAGGGGTAGAATAAAATATTGTAGACAACCTTTCATTTTCTTTCAATATTGTAGGATGATATTGGACGATTTTTGTTTTTTCTTTTAAGACTACTATTTCCTTGGGATCAATCTAGAAAATTCTTCTCAGAGATGTACCCATCTTCCCATTGCCCCTTGTGAAAGAGGTATTATTTCCCGTGTTCAACAAAAACGCTTAAACACCTGCTTACCGTTCCACTGATAGCAATTGATCTATTACCTTTTGATACCTGGCAGCTGCACAGCTGTTACTAGACAAAATAATGATTTAATCAAATACTCTGGTTCTTCGGAGGATGTTGAAAGCTAGAGAGAGTAATCAGTAGTACTTAGTAGTAAGTGAAAGGCATTGAAGGTGACAGCAAGAAAGGAAGTAGTACTACCAGGAAAACAGGTATCTTTGCAATTATATGATGTGCTTTGTGGATATATTGAAAGGCTTTCTTTGTTGTGTGTTTATTAGTTCAGTGTTCTCTGCAGCTCTCGTACAGTGTTTTCCTTTCATTGATCAGTACCTTAAAAAGAAAACCTAGGTCTGAAAGTATTATAAAGGAGCTTTCTGCTTTAAACTACTCTTGTAAGTCATAGTTGGTCCTTATCCAACTGAACAGATCAGACACAGAGTTGTACTACAGGCTCAGTCTTGTGAGATATTAAAGACTCCCAGTTTCATAGATTTTTGGATACTCCAAGCACTACAGATTCAGTTTTTATCTTGTGGCTTCCTGCTGTGAGGTTGGAAAAGCTTGTCTGAAACACTGGAAGCAGTACAGGTGGTTTGGCTCTGGGAGGCCAGTGAACTGAACATTTCCAAGAAAAAGGAAAAGGGACTAAAATGAAAAAGGGGTGATAACTGTTAACGCTATGCCTGGAAGAGGCTGGAGAGCTCTGGTTCACGCAGATTTACTTAAGTAGCAGGTATAGGATAGAGATGTAGTAAGAAAGTACAGAAACTAAGCTAAATGTGTATCCTGCACATTGCAATCTCAAATTTTTCCATACATAGCAATGCCATCTGTACTGAAATCCATACTGTACTGATGAACTTCTTACTGTGTTTATGAGAGCTTTGGTGTCCTGTTTTTCAGGAATTTGTGCTGTTCATGTGTAGATTCAGCTTCAGAACTAATTCCTTTACTAGGGTCAACTCATGCCACTCTGACCTCATTGCTTTTATTTAATGAACATACACTCTTAAATTACTGTCCCCATGTTGACTTGTGTACCTTCAGTGAGACAGATAATTACATTCCTGCCCACTTTTCCTAAAAACTAAATAACAGCTGCCATAAACTTATACTTTAAGGAGGGGTATCTTCATGCCTGTATCAGTGGTTCATGTGTCTTATTACTGCAAAGGAAACAAAGGAAGGTAGAGATTAACCAGTGTTGCTTATTTTACTCTTTAAGGGAGTACAAAAGAACCCAGGTCTTTTGATTTTAATTTTTTTTTTGTTTTAATTCTGGATCACTAGCAGTTATCAGACTAAGTTTTTAGGCCTTGATCCCACAGAAATACGGTGCTTAACATAATGTGAACAGTTCTTCCCGCTGCAGCTTGTGTTCTATATTGGAATTTGTGGGGTTTTTTTCTTTAGGACTGATCCTTTGGTGCAGTTCCAGCCAAGGATGCAATTCTTGCCAACGTATTACAGACAACTCTGTGGCGTGCAGTTTCGCTTAAAGGTAGGTTTTGGTGGATTCTCCCCCCCCACCTCTGTCTTGCTTAGCAACTTTGAAACATTTGTGTAGCTGTCCACATCCTTTTCAGTCTTGGAATTTTATAGATCACAGGAAGAACCGCAACTTTTAGTCCTATAGAAATCAGATGTTCAGTGTTGTTTTGAACATATATAATATGTAAAGATTACAACAGAGCATACTCTAAAGCCGTTTTTCTAAATAGTATCAACATGAAAATAATATCAAATCAAGTATCTTATCTGCATTTACTAATACTTTAATCACTAAAGTGGTTTCTTATGGTTTTCTTCCATTTATATTTTTTCTTCCTGTTTATATTTTTTAAAATACATCATTCATCTTAATTGGATTGATCCATTTCAGATTTTTTTTTTTTCTCATCTGGCTGATGATGTGGGGCTATTATTCTAAGAGCTGATTGTTGGATAAATTTTTTATTCTTACAGACACTTGTATGTCAACAACCAGAACTAATTTTCCGTTAAATCTTAAAATATTTAAAGAATATCTAGTCATATTGGATTTTTCACATCTTTTAATTATGTTACAAATCCTACAGTGTGGGTAGAAAAGTAGAAATAAAACATATTTTTAAAAAGCTGTAGAGAAAAGCTTTCTGAAAGGTTAAGAAAATAAGGTTCTATGTATTAGAAAGAAATCATACTGGAGTGCTCCTTGATTTTATTTTCTTCTTGGTCACAGGTTAAGTTCAACATTGACTGGTAGCAGCAGAAGTCCTGTGCATTTGTGTTCTAGTGTTGCGCTACTCTAAAACTAATTCAGGGTATTTTTTTTTTTCAGAGTACATTTCCCTAAACTCCCACTCTGACTTGGTACTGTAATGGAATGTGGGTTAGTTGTTGTCTGGGATGCTTCATATTTCAGCACTAAGGAAGAGTATAGCTGACTTGAATGCTCCCAGAATTTGCCCTTCACTTAGGGTATTCTGACCTGTTGTACTCAAGAAAAATACCGTGAAATTCTTAGAGACAAATACGTGCCCATTCAGTTTTGAAAATGTACCTGAATTCATTTTTTTTAAAGAATCCCTACACAAAATTAAAATGCAAGTAAGCAATTTTAACAGTTACTTTTTGACTTGTTTTTGGCTGGAGCGTGGTATGTGCAGGTTCCAGACTGTGATCAGCAGCTGTGATCAGCAAAGGCATTGTTGCAGAATGGGGTTTCCTTACTTAATAAATTGGTGCCGAGAGGCAGAGCCACTTACTATAGTGAAGGGAAATTTTACTACTTCTGGCAGCGTTATCGAGTCAGAGCAGCTGTAGGGCAGTAAGCTGGATTCTGAAGAGTTTAAATGTTAGGGCCAGCTGTGTAAATGGAACACGTGGTGATGTGAAAGACCCTACCCATGACAATGGTATTCATCACATAAGAACCTAAATAGATCAGACTAAAAAAAAAAAACCTACCTGGAATTGCAGATCCCCAACTTAGTTTGTCAGCCTGTTTATGTCAGTGTTAAACTTGAAAATGTACCTAGCAGGTTTGGTTTGAAGTATATGGTGACAAAGCCCACATTGCTTCTATGACAGTTGAACCTAACTATTAAAAAAAAAAAAAAAAAACAGAGGTGTCCCTGTATATTTGTTTGTTCTTTTTTGTAGTTGTTCTTCACCAGTTATGAAGAAACTTCATGAGAGAGACTACATTTCTATTTACTTTTACAGTACCAGAATGCTTAGGTGAGAAGTCATTTGGCCATATGGAAAGTGTTACTGGCTTTGAATAAAGTGATGAAGTGTAAAAATTACTCAATTAGTTTAAGCAACTTAGAATAAACAGCATTCAAGTTACAGTCTAAAGAAGAAGTGCGAACAGTTTATTAAAATCCATGACCTCTCACAGAAGTTAATAAGTCTGCGAAGATTTCAATTTGCTTGGAATTAATTGATCTAGATCTTTTCTAGGAGTTGCCCTGGCCTTTGTAGGAATTCCTGAATGTACAACCTTTCTAGGAATTCCTGGACTGAGACCTTCTCTAGGGTTTACTGGACCTACAACCTTTCTTACCATTTTCTCACTCTTTATGGGGATTCCTGGATCTAGAACCTGAGGTACTTCCTGCACTGTTCTAGGAATTTCCCTTCCTAGGTTTAGAACCTTCCTAGGAATTTTCCCAGGTTTTCTAGGAAATCTTGGATCTGGACTCTTTCTAGGAATTGCCTGCAAAAATTCTTACAGGAACTGCAGTAGTTCCTCATGTCCCATATGCCCTGATTTTGCTTCAAGGCCTAGAAATAGATTTTACCATTTTTTTTCTATCGGAGATAAGCATCTGTTGTATGCATAATCGAGTAGCTGTAAGCATTCTGCAAAAAATCCTGCTCTGCTCAGAGTGCTTGATTTTCTCTCTTAAAATTCACTACATTATACATTGCTCCCAGGAGTGACAATAAAACAGCTTCCTGAGTGCAATCTGCAGTCCTTCCTTTCTCTGGCTCTTGCATCCCTCTCACAAAGCTGCCTTCCCCACAACCTCTTCAGTGCAGCATTTTTAGTAGAATTTGGAAAGCATCTGATTGTAGCTGGTACCCCTTTAAACCTGCATGCTGTTAGCATTCCCCTCTGCTCCATAAACGAGCACATCAATCTATTCTCTGAAAAACATTTCATTCTCCTGGCACCTTCCTTGCCTGCTCGAACCACAAAGAAGAGCAACTAGATGAGGAAAAGCCATCAATTTACCTAACTGGAAACGCTGCAGCACCTCCTTCTTCCACCAAAGAGCCACCCGCTCCACTGAAGGACTAGCCGTTCCTGCATAAAGGATGTCTATAAATACAGAGCACCTTCCATCCGTGAGGGACATGAGACATCAGAAAATGTGTTGTGCCTATTCGTTGGGTACAGCAGGGCAGGGTTTTCCTCTGGGCCAGAGTCTGAAGGGCTGGAAGTTTCTCAAAAGGGGCATGAGCAGAGGAGGAGAGAAAGGTAGGAGATAATTGCAGGATGCCATTCCTGTTGTTCAGAGAACCACAGAAGTTCTGAGAAATGAACATTGCTGCTCATTTAGGCTGCCCCAGGTCTTGAATCTGTCCAGAGTGATCTAGATACACAGAGATTTCCAGAGATATCACTGATGCAAGGAAATACAAAGCTGCCTGAAAAGACATCACATAAGGGACTGCAAGTTTCCACTGACTTTAGTGAATGCTAGCACTGTATGCACTAATATAAATGCTCCGCTTACTGCAATGCTGTCACCTCTGAGGAGGAGCACAGGCAGTCAGACTGTATACAGTGACATGACAGACAACGACTTTAGGACCTTGCGAGTCTGTCCTCCTTCTGCCAGTGACAGAAAGTTTTGCCACTGAGAAAAGAGGAGCAGATATTTCAAGTTAACTGACAGGAAGAAGAATATAACACTGTTAAGTGTTAATGCATAACAATACAGCATGTAATACATCCTTTGAGATCAAGTGTCAGGATTAGGAAAGTATCAGCATGGACTAGAAAAATGACTCCTACAGACCTCATTAGTTAATATATGAACTCCTTCACATCACATAATACATGCAAAGGCAAGTTATAAAATGTTTACTCTTGTCCTTCTGCCAAACACTTGGAGCCAAAACCTTAATTGGACTTAAAAAATACATTTATGTATTTCCCTTTAGGGCACTGGAGTTTTAAACTGGTGTAAGGTATATGGCTGTTCTCCTCAATACTGAGTTAACTTTTGTGGTCTAAGTTCATGTTGAGAGTAAGTCCAGTCTTCCCAGAATGTTCTGTTGCAGAAGTGATTATATTTTTCTGAGAAGGAGAACAATGCTCAAGACATAGGGGACATAGGGACAGCACGGTGTTGTCTGATCAATGGGATATGTCAGAGCTACCTGAAAATTTCTAATCTTACTAGCTTTCTTTTAGCACAAAAAAAAAAAAAAAAAAGACAAAATGAGTTTGTCCATGTAATGCATAAATATGCGCATACTTTTGCGCAGGTCTCTTACTAAGCAAGATGTAATCTACAGATACATGTGTTTTGCACCAGGAGGTGTTGGTCCTTCGTGATCCCGGTAAGAAAGGCACGCAGCTGCGCTAGGTATCACTTAAAATGGTACTCATTAGGGCTAACACTATAAGGAAAGAGTAGTACAGACAATCTTATGTTCCTTTAGATGTTAGGAACCCCAAGTGGTGTAGCACCTGCATGCTGTGCAGAACTGATCCATAGAAGAAGCTCTCCCATTTTGGTCATTCAAGCTATTACAGAATTTTCTTACAAGAAAACAATTCTATTCACAATTTCTACTGTCAAACTGAAAGGATGTTTGCATAAGAACTTCCTGCTGCACTTTTAGATAAAGGCAAGGCCATGCAGGTGGTGTGGTCATCGGTGCTAAGTGGGAGCTGCCTGCAGGCTCTGCTGTTACCATCAGCTGGCTGAGTTTATCCTGTAGCCAGGGACTTTGTGCAGCACAGCACATGCCTGAAAGCCACGCTGTACGTGCAGCATGGCGCAGCACCAGCCTGGCCCTACTGAGGCTAACCGTTACGTGGATCTCTAGCTCCTTGATCTACAATTGCCTTCCAGTCAGGATTACTACGTACGTGTCCTTCCTACAGCTCAGTGGAAAACTGGAAAACTCTACCTCCCAAGTAACATACAAACCGGGATTTGAAACTATGTGGACCATAATCATACAGGCTCCCACATCCATACCATTGCTGCTTGAGAAATGTTAGAGCATTTAAATGCCTCGTACACCTAATGGAATGAGACTGTTGGCTTTTAGCTTAACATTCAATAAATGCACTTTGTACCTACTAACAGTAAAATTATCAGTGGATGATCATCAGTTGAGATAAGATACCTTTTCTCCTATTGCACAGAACGTACCAAAGGCTACCCCTGACTTATGTCACCTTCCAGTCTTTGAAGGAAAGAAGTGATCCACACGGGGACACCATGCTGAGCAGAATAATGGCATCGCCTGTCTTAGGCACTCTGGTAGTCAAACAACTCAGCTTGTGCTACTTTAACAGCAGCTGGCCGTGATCAACACACCTGATACTGCCCAAAGCCACAGTTTAACTCAGTCTCGGGAAGAAATTTCCTGACATTGAGACGCGTCATGCTGTATAATCGCCAGTAAAGTAACTAGCATTAATCGCTACAAAGAGTTAAAATGGAACGGCAAGATAAAATGCTATAAAAAATACTCAACAAAGGAAGAATTAGATACTTTAGTAGGTTTGTAGCTTGAACATACAGAACTCAGTAACAAAATTAGAAAGGTATTGTTTCTCTATTTCCTTCCTTCCTTTTCACATCACTTTATATTTCACATAAGTTTAAGACTAGCCAAAGCACCCATTGCTATACCATCACTCAAACTAAGCACGTGTGGAACCATTTGTTATTTTGTGACTCTTGGAATAGAACTGTATTTTTGAAAGTGATAGGAGAGAAAACAGTCTACGTGAGCCAGTTGTTAAAGCTTCATAATGTTGTAGGTTCAACTTAAGACTCATGCATCTTTGGTTCATAGTGTTGTGTTGAACTGACTTACCTTACTTCCCACTAAGCATGAGTCATTCCTCTTGGTTAATTCTGATAATAAAATTACATATTAGAAGCCCTGTAGGATGAGAAACAATTGCTGAGGCACTGTGGGAATGAGGGAGTCAACTGGCTGTGTAGCATACCCTTTAGAAACTACAAAATGCCTCTTTCATGATCATTGCCCAGTATTAGTAGCCAACAAGCAGCATTTGAGAAGAGCTTGGGCTGCAAAACTGGCATGTCAAGTTAGAGAAAGCCACTCTTCTGTGCCTCTTATTATAATGTTACATTGAATGGGTGTTACGTCAAGGGGATGACTACAATCAGAAACATGAAGGATTTAAAATTAAGAACTAAAAGATACTGGCTTTGTAATGCTTGTAAATGATGTTACTCAAACTGGCTGGCTTTCATAAAAACTGTAGTTCATTTGGTCAAATTACCAACATGTTTCTTTTCACAGCTTCTTTCAAGCCAACTCCAATTATAACCTTAAGATAGCATCTTTACTGTCAGAAAAAAAAAAAACCTTCAGACAAGACATGTGAAAGCAATCCATTTCCCTTAGCTCAGATACCTTATTTAATATTCCGCCCTCCTCCCCCCCCGAAAAGCACATGTTTGCTGAAGTAGATGTTTCAAACAGGTGCTTCATCTCACTGAATTTTTTGGAACTTATTTAGGTAGGTTAAGATCTAAAATTTACAGTATAAAAAAAAAAATAGTTCTTTTTTCCTGTTTTATCATCTCATGTTTTCTCTTTTACTTGCTGCAATTAGGCAATATCTAGCAGAAAACTGGAAATTAAGATTCTAGAACTCTCATTCATTGCTTTATATGAGCTGTTTGGACATGTCCTGAAATAAACAAGTTAAACTAAAAGGCCAAGCAGAACCTCTACAAGAAAGGATACAGAAAGATATCTGCCCACAGATTATAAAGGGGGGAAATATTAAAATTGGATAGTCCTCTACTCTTTTTGATGTGGAATTTTTAACTGAACGCTAATGGTGCTGGGAATTTCATATTGCAATTACCAGGCTGCTGATCAGTCCAGCTGTTATACTCAGCTCTGTAGTATCTGTTGTAACATCACTTTCCCTGTAAGTGTTGAACACTTTTCATCTTCAAAGCTAACACAGATGATTTTCATAATGCACTTGGGAAAATATTCTTTGGGACGGAGCTTGTCGCTTATGAGTGACGAATGGCTAAATTTACATTTGCCCAGTACCTGGAATAAGGGGGCCTTGTGCTGTGAGTTGGACTTCTGTATGCTGTCAGGCAGAGGAAACTGCGTGAGGTGGTCATGGACACAGAAGGAATAAAAAATGTGCTTAGAACTTTGTGGCTCAGTAGTTTCATAGCTGCACTGTGGCCAGTCTCTTGAGAACTACCTACTAGTTTCTTCTGTCTGTCACTGAAGAGAGAATTTTTGAGTGTATTCTCATCATCTGCCTGCATCTGACTGCATCATGCTCCTTCAAAATGCCTCTGAAAACTGCAGAATGCCATTCTTGTAGGCCTGCTGGTATTGGACTAAAGGCCTGTTATTGCCTGGAGCCGGTGATGAAAGAGTATTTATCAGTCTTTGACTTCATGACACCAAGTAAAATGTTTAGTCAGAAATGAGAAAAGGTTATGCACAGTTAAGAATTCAAATGATATCAAATTTTGTATCTGTAAAATAGTTTTCATTAAATAGTTTCATTAAAAAGGAGGGAAATTACGTTTTTAAAGCTGTGCAACATGGTAGTGAAAAACCTTGTTGATAGAATCTTCAATTATTTCTTCTGTACAGCAGCCAAACAGAACATCTTCTAGAAAAGAACTCTAGAATTCCTGTAAGTATGCCAAAACTTGTCCCAAAATATGAAATGTGTGATTTGGAAAGTGGATTATGACTTTTGTGTCAGAGAAATATTTAGTTGACTGATGTAAGGAAACACTTGGTTTATCATGGATTAAAAATACGTGATCCTCTCCTTCTCTTTTTAGTTTTGAGAAAGGCTGGTTTATGTCCATCTTGGTGCTGTGAATACTGAGTTTCTTATTCTTTCTCATCATTTAGCACACATCTGATTCAAGTTAAAAGATGCAGTCTTCAAGATTTATTTTTTTAATTCACAAATTGATTAATTTGAAAATATTTGGATAATCCAGTGTAAATTGTGCTATTATTGCTATGGTTGTGGGTGAACTGCTGGTGCTACCTGTGCTCACACCTTCTTTCCTTAGAAGGGAAAAGTCCGGATACCCAGCTTGAATAAGCTAGATTAGTTCACATTTGCTTGGATTTCCCTTTGGATGTGCTAAAGTAATTTGTAAGCATTTAATATAGTTACTGCTTGAGAGTTGGTTTGTTCAGTTTTTAGCACACAGAGTGTGTGGACTGTGTGACGTTTGTAGCTGGCAAGGTTTTACAGTGATTTTACTGCAATGAGGAAGGAATCAAAGAGCATTTTTGCAGGAAGGGTTTAAAGGGCCTTGTCTTGTGCTTAGTGTACTGAACCGAAGCTGTCAGAGGATATGATGGTGTCTGTGGAAACACAAGGGACACATACAGAAGAGACGTTATAATGACACTGAAAAAATCAAGTTTAAACACAAAACTGAGCATAAACTTTATTTCTTTTTTAATACTAGTATATGATGTGGTTGCTGCAGTAAAAGGTGACAAACTTTATGACCAGGTCTTTTCCAGTCCTCTCTGGAGTCAGATGTAAAACGTGGAGGTTTAAACAGCTTGTGAGAAAACGTAACAAGCAAACAGGTAGCTGTGACTTCAGAACTGAGTTTTGTTTCCAGTATGGTAGCCAGGGCCTAAATTCTGCAGCAGAAGTTTTTGCATTGTGAGGCGAAATATATTAAAGTTCACACTTTTCTCATGACCTGAGACAACTTACCATGACTTTGGGCCAAAAGAGTCTATAGTACTTAGCTGTATGATAAGTGGATTCATTAATATAGACGATTACTCACTTGGCCTTTTTTAAGACTTGATGATGAAGCAATTTCATTTAAACCTACTTTTTGCAAAGCTAAATTGTTTACTTTAATACTCATCACCCTCATTTTCCATATTTCCTTGTTCTTTTTTTCCGTCCAACTGTTGAAACTATTGGAAAAGAGATCAAATACCTCAAGAGCAGAAGTTTTTATATCATCTATGTTATTTCCTTTTTATAAGAACCCTACTTAAAAATCTTTTTTGGCAGGAAGGAAATAATAGAGATGGGAAGCATCTGATAGCAACCGAACTGAAGGCCTACAAAAATTTTCTATCCATAACAAATGTTAAGTAAGGCAGTTGCTACATTAACTACACATCGGTGCTGCTGGTTTGTTCCATGAAGTAGCTTTGGCATTTCAGTTTGTAGGTTTATATGCAAAATATAATTTTAAAATCTATGTATTAATTAGGAATTTCAATTAAGGATAATCAGGCATCTTCTAAAAATAATTATTTCTGATCTCTGTAAAAAAATTCTCAGTCATATGTGTATGAACTATATTGACTGAGACTAAAGTGATGGAAGTTTTACAGCCTCTCAGCAACATTTCAGTGTGCATAAAGTAAGAGCTACATCTGTTAATGGAGCTGTAAAAACACCCCTAGATAATGCCATAGCAAAGTGGTCTCCAGTGTGATGATGAGGATTCTTGAAGTGTCCTGAATGGAGTTTATAAAATTTCTTAAAAGCAAATTGAAAATAACTGGTGTTAGTTACATTATTTTCTGGGAAAGCTGTTAAAAAATAAGTTGTCGGGTAATACTGATGAACTGTGTAAAATGCTTTTAAAACTGTAATATTTGGCCCAGTGCGGAGAAGAATCATTCAGCTAGCTGCAGGGCACGGGGCACATGCACCGTTCTGTCTTGGCTTTGTCACTGAGCTTGGGCAAGTCTCCCTGATGAGGGACACATAAACAAGTTAGTTCAGGGCAAACTGCTGTGTGAACTTGAAATATTTCATCAGCTTCTCGGCAGTATTGCCAAACAGACATTCTTACCTCAGGACAAGAAGATAATCCAAATCCCATTTACCTTTTGAGGTAAGACAAGAATTTATCCCCTTTTGAAATAATTACTTTTTAAGATAAGGATATGCATGTATCTGTTTCTCATGGAATAACTGGAGTTCTTCAAGTTTATACCCTTGCTTGCCCTGCAGAAACTTTGTGTATTCCTATCCTCTGCGTCTTTCTTTGTGTGCGTAAAGTAGAAATAATGTTTTTACTAGTTCTGTTAAGAGTAATATAAGATCTCCAGATACAAGTGGAATAAGTATAATAATTCCTTTTTTACATATAAGATATAAATGATATGACAGTGGATTGGGAATCAGAACAGCACACTACGTTGGCTTGTTTCTAGTCTCGTTTTGTTGTAACTAAAGCTGTGGGAATAACTTTTTTTTTTTTCTGGTTCAACAGTTGAATGGAAAGATTAGAAAGTAAAAGTACCTTGTTTCCAGTTTGCTCAAATTAAAGGCCTTTATATTTTTTCCCATAAATCGCTACGCTAATTAACTTCTGAAGCTGATTTAAAAAAAAAATAATTTCAATACCACTTTAAAAAGTATTTTTTCCCTTACATAATTTCCTCAAATGAATGCAGATTCTTCAATAAGTCAGTGAACATAACTTTATTTTATTTCATTCTATTCTACTTCATATCATTTGCGAGTGTGTGCCCTGCGTGAGAAAAAATGTTTTGGATGAAAAACTCCACCCCCAAAATGGTTGCACTTCAGCTTTTATGATAAAGTTAAGCCATTTTAATAACCAGCAACCACCGAAGGGATCCCGATTCTGCTCTTGCCCTTTTCCTTGTACAAGTGAAGTTGTTTGTATGCTTATTTCGGGGAATTCAACTGAAAGCAGGGGGTTTTGCAGGATTATTTTTCAGGTTTAGCTCCCTACACTGTCTTGCTGTAGTATAAGTAAGAGTCATATCTCATACAAGAGAAATGGCCAGAGTGCAGCTGGCATGAAGGTGAAGATTAGTTCTTTGGGCTGAAACAAGGTGTTTAGTTGACATAGCCGTGTCATGGAACCGCACCTGCAGTTTCTCCATTTGAGAGAAAAAAATGCATTATTTAAAATCTGAGATTCCTTTTATGAAGCATATTTGTAGACTAATTACTTTTTGCACATTCTAACCCAAGCATAGACACTATTTACAAATAAGTGAGTACAGATGTAAACAATGACCTAAGCATTTGGGGTTCTAATTCTGTATGAAAGCTGAATATCAAAGGCTCTGTATATAATTTGATGCCTAGTTCTCCAACTCCTAAAATGCCAGGCTGGCTTGCAAAACTCTATATGCAAAACACCATGGTGCAGGCAATTAGTATAGCCACATACATCCAAGTAGGTAGCTCTTTCTGTGTCTTTATTGATATTTGCTTTATTTATGTTCTCAGAGAGCCTTTGTTGGTTTCGTGCTGCCATTTGGTTGAATTGCTAGAGAAAATTTTAATGAACAATATTGGAAGTTATGCTCATTTACAACAAGGGGAAAGAACAGCTAGGATTCCTTGCCCTTCAGTGTCACTAGCCCTGAACATGGCATAGCTCTACAGCCTTCGTGTCTGAGTGTCACTAAGAGTAGGACCAGTCGCACGCCTGAGCCGTGGAAATGAGTATGTCTTTTGAGCACAAATTCCATGCCTGGTACTTTCAAATTTTGCTGCTACATTAAAATAGCCTTCTGCACTGAGTACATATTTTGCATATATGTAAATGTAAGATAAAATGCAAAGTAAAATAACTTGGTAATGTTTGGATACCACTGAAATTTATGGGCTGCATAGTCCCACCAGAAGCATGTTACCTTCTCCTCCCTGGGTGAAATAATGTGTTTAAGCTTCTAGCTCGTTATTTTTTAACCCTTTCAGAGTCTGCATAGTAAGGGAGGAAAAGATGTTTTCAGTGGGGTAGAGCTGTTAACCAGCTCAGATTTCAGGTTACACCTGACCACTGATTGCTTGGCCAAAGGGGCATGCATCATGTGTCTTAGCCTTTTCAGCTTTCTCCCTCTTCCCTACATTTTCCCGGGAGAAGAGGGTTATGCTCCTGAGGAGACCAGTGGAAGAGCCTGGCCAGTGTTCTGCACTGATCTTAATGGGTTATTTTTTGCAAAAGAGAGAAGCCACAAAGCAGAAACTCAGGCAGTGGAAACTTCTAAGACAGTGCTAAAAGCATAAATCTTCCTTGATGGCCTGGCTTGCTTTTAAAGAAATGTAAATTTTCACTGGTGTAGACTGATGCAGCTTACCCAGGGATCTTACAGAAGTCCTAGTTCCTGAAGTTTCTTTTCTCTCCTAGTTTTTTCATCCACATCCTACTTACCAAGTAGATTTAGTAAAATCCTTTAAGAGTGTTATGGATAAACAGTGCCTTTGTTTGTGCTCATTCTAGTGTAGTAGCAATAAAACAATTTCAGCTGTGGAGGCAAAAGGGAATTTTGCAGTCCAAAGCCTGAGGGCGTAACTAATTACCCCTGGAGGGTGGGGCTTGCTTGGGTAAATTGTGTGCTGCCGAAAGAAAATGGGGGGGGGGGGGGAGGGGAAGGCTACTTTTCTTTCTTCCTCCCTGCCATCCCGAGTCACTGCCACCCCGTAAGATCTGATCCCTTCCTCGGTGACAAAAGGTGTCATCCAGGTTCTGCAGGACTCTAATACAAGTGAAGAGGGACACAGTCCCTTCCAAGGCCTGTTTTGTTGTCAGCAGTCTGCTGTCTTAGGCAGAAGATGTTGTTCCTATACTGACAGCCGTTCCTGGCAAGAGGATTATATGTACGTTGTAAATGGTGAGGAGATGGCAAACCTATGGCAGAAAAACGAGCTGGCAGGGAGAGGTTTTCCTTGAGCCTGCCATGGCAAGGCTGCTTCTAATTCTCAAGGCAGAGAGGGGGAGAACAAGCAGGTGCTTAATAATACAGTCTTACAGCAGTGATTCCACACCAAGCTGAAAACTGTTTTCACAATATAAAAGGTTTGGGGCAATTTTTGTGAAAACAGAAGTATGAATGCCATCGCTTGATCTAAATGCTTCACCAAATGCTAAAAATTTTGAAATCTTAAATTTAAGATAGGGTTGGGATTATTTATCAATGTGATTTTAAATGAGGATCCCACTGGTTTTTACCTCCATTGTGAATGTGACCAGCTGTATTTCTGCCTGTAATCAGCTCTCTGATTTGGTTCAAGTGGCACCTGGGTACAGCAATTAAGTCTTCATACCATGCCCATGGGCTGATGATACACGTGTAAAGAAAAAACAGGAGGAGGAAATGAAGTGTGTTCTGCAAAGCTTGAAAATATGTTTAAAAGGAACTGTGGAAAGAGCTAGGGAAAAGTGTAAGACGAGCATGCTAACTGAGAAGGGTAAGGGCTCTGCTGACAGAACAGCCTGCATAGAGTTGGGCTCTTCCTGGGATGGTCTGGTGCAAGCTATCAAGTATTCTTCCTTACAGCTGAGCTTTAGGGTGAGTTTACGTGAGGGCCAGCTGAGCTGCACACAAAGCCTGGAAAAGAATTTGAGGTATGGTAATTTTTTTTAATATGTTTTGACTTCATTGTGGTTGATGTTTTTGCTCTCATCTTTTGATTATCTGCATGATTAAATGTCTGAATGCTTGCTGTCTTTGTGGGGGTTTTGCTCCATTTTAAGTTTATTTTATGTTTGTTTGGGTTTGGTTTCTATTTGGACTAAATGAAAATTAATAATTATATGCTTGTAACTAACTTGATTAAGATTTAAAACCAAAAAAGGAGGGTATTTATTTTTGTTTCTATGTGTTTTATGCCCTGTAAGAAACCTTATTTTCATATTATAGATTCTCAGCACTTTCTCGTAATCTGGAAGCTTTAATATGGTAAAGTTGACTTCCCAGAAATGAACCTACCTATGCAGAAGCACAATTTGGCAGAATGAGTCTTTTGGTGTATCTTTGTAGAAGTGCGAAACTGTGGTAATTTCTGTTAACTTTAAGAGAAAAATGGGATGAGCTGTGTAGTTTGTTTTAATCCAGTCTTCTTATATTTGTTCCTGTCTACATTTTCAAGTCTTCGTTGCTATGACTGAAAGAGTAAAGACAGCAGAAATCATGCCTAAATTAGATTGTTTTTCTAGGGTAACTAATAATTAAACCTTCTGGGTGTTTGCAAAGTGACTGGTTGCAACTGAACTCTGTTGTCAGTTTAAAATTATTCAAATCAATCTCTTCTGGTTTTGATTCTTCAGGGATTCATCTTCACAAAAATAGAGGTCATTCTGTTTAGCTGGACTTTCTTATGAGTAAGATGAAAGGCTATGTAAAATCGTAGGATTATGTTTCTGTTTTTCAAGGGATATTTTGAATATTACCTACTAAATATTAAAGAACAGGAATGACGTTTTTTTGGTTGGTTGGTTTTGGTGTTTGTTTTTTTTTTTTTTAATATTTGGCACCTCTGAAGAGAAGTCTCATGGAAGTGACTGTTTCGGAACTATTATTGTTTTTCTGGGAGACTGAAAAAATTGTCATTTGCATGGTCCATGCACAGCAAGATTGCTTGCTTTCTGTAAGCATGCCACAAGGTGAACCTGCTCCCTGATCTTATGAAAGGGGCAGTACCTGGGATCAAGATGATGATTCAGTGGTACTAGAAAACAGGGTAGATACTAGAGTTTTAGGACTAAAATAAGGAAAAACTGAGAGTTTAACCTAGGAATTGGAGGATGAATCTTTTGAATTTCAGAAAAAGTTGTGATTTTGTGTACCTAGAGACATGAGATAAGCCCATGACTGCATCACATTGCAGAATTCATGCTTCAGATGTATTTGCGTGTATTGTCTTGCCTAGTAAGATTGTGCAGTTGAGTAACTACTGACCATTAGTCTTCCTTATTATATTTTTCAGATTGGGAGTCTTACAAGAATAAATTTGCTACTCTTACATAGTCTTCCCATTTATAAATATTTTAAAATATGGTCTGTTAGTGTCTAAGGTTAAGCTATTTCTCTTTTTTTCTTTTTTAACTGTATAGTGTCTTGAACTGTTTGTTGTGAGAGGGACTGCAACTTGAAATAGTGAATTTGAATGTTTACTTGATGGCAGTGAAAATTGAATTTACTTCAACTGCATTAAACAAGTTGCCCATGTTCTACTTAGCTGCTTGTTGACTAGGGAAGGTTTCTGAAATCCAGTGATAGTTCCTGCAGAGTTTTTTTTATTTGGAGGCTTTTATATGAAGATGACCAAATAATGCCTTGTAGTTTGTATTGGAAGAACTCCCTAAGGCCTGAGTTTATTTTGGTGAAGGGACAGTTCTTAGTAAACGGCTGGCAGAAGCAGAATAGAAAAAATACATGTTATATCTCAGTATTTCAAAATAATTATGTGTGGAGCTATGTTTCCGAGACCATCTTTAGGCAACTAAATAAGTGGCCCAGTTTACAAATACTCTGAACACTGTAGACACCATACAGAAATGTAATCTTTTAAAAATAATTTCTGGGAATAATTTTTGAGTTTACAGGGAATCTTAGAATAATTTAGGTTGGAAGGGACTTCTGGAGGTCATCTGGTCTGAGCCCCTGCTCAAAGCTGTTTGGAAGTTAAATTCTACTTCAGATTTAGCTTAGGTACCTCAGGGCCTTGTCCTGTCACATAGCCTTATCAAAACTGGTTTTATTTTGACGTATCTTGACACTCATGTGAGCTTCCTGAGTACTTGTTTTGTAGGCAGCTGCACATAGCAATTGCCGAGATCAAAAAGGGATTTAAAAGATTACCATAATACTCTGGAAATTGGATATTGCTTAGGGATCCAGTGGCGTAAGGAATGTTACATGCTGTTCACTATAGGCTAACTTCTAGAAGTTGTTTCTTTCTGCAGAATATAAAGCAAATGCTATTAATTGTTTTGCAAATGAGAATAGCATCTTACAGAGACTTGACGTCCATGTGTTCGTTGTTTGGGGGGGGGGGGGTGTGTGTTTTGTTTTTATTTTGTGCTGATTGTTTTTCAGAACTTGGCGTTCCTGCTTTAGGCATGCTCAATGATGCCAGTATATCCTCAGCATTTTAAGCTAATGGTATCCAGAATTTCACATTTTTTGTTTCCTTCTGCTTTACAGTCAAGAGGTTTGAATTAGACCTGACTACAAAGGGCAGGGATTCCACTCAGAAATGTTCAAAGAAATCCTGAGATAGTAACATAATTTCTTATTTGATTCCTTTGTGGACAGCTTCACTGCTTGCGGGGTGGGGAAGAGGAGAGCACTTTTTTGGTATGCTATCAGAGAATTAAATTGTAGCCTGTGCTGTTCATAGGCATCAGAAGTAATTATTAGGCTTGAAAGAAATATGCTGATTTGTTAAGTTTTTGAAAATGTTTCAAATATAACCGAGATATAAGCCAGCAAGAGATTATTGTTCTAGTCAGCATAGCCATGGCATTTCAGTTTATTTCACGAACTTTTTAGATTACTGATTGTGGGAGGCTTCTGTTCATAATTTTTGAATTTGATTTTACCATAAACCAAAACTGGCATTTTGTAAATTGCTGTTGGCAAGGTTATGTGTTTACCAACCTTAAGTGGAAATATTTTTAGAAGAAACGTTTATCAGTGTTCTTCTTTCCCTTGGTATCTGTAACTGTTTGATTCTATCCTCTGATACATGTGGAATTTTTCCTTCTCTGTATATTTTGCTTGAGTCACATCTTCTGGCTTGTTCCGTAAGATTTCCTTACTTTTGACTGATGGTCTCGTTGTCCACAGTTCTCATCTGTCTGTCTGTATCTGTTCTTTTTAAAACAAAATTCTCACTGAAAAATTTTCTATTTGAAGTGGGATGGCAGCATTCCTTTTAAATGTCTGTTCTCGCTGTCCCAACACAGCTTGCCTCTGGCTGGAGTTCTTACACGTCTACAAGGATACTACTAAGCCACTTTGGAAGAGAATGGAAATTCCGTTTTACAAAGGTTTTAAGTCTTTTCAATGGATTTATTACAAAATGAGTCCATCCCTTCCAAATTTAAATTCTTTTCTTGAAAGAAAATATTCTTGTTTGTCACTCTTGTAGGAAAAAATTACAGATAAAAATCCATATCAAGATTAACAGTGAAATTCTTAATTATGTTTGAACGAAACAAGATTTTTTTGTGTAGCATTGGAATTAGCAATAGGATTATTTTTTCCACACTTGAAAAAGAGAGATGAGAAAAGTCAGTAACATTTTGTCTAGTACTTGAAATTTAGAAAAATTACAGCAAGTACTAAGGAATGAATCCATGTGGATTATTTAACCTCAGTCTGGTTACCTAACCCCTTTTTTACATTTATTATCCAGTTATATACTTGCAATGTTATTCTACTTCCTTCCAACGCAGTCTAAGCCTACTTTATTGCATCTTTTTCAAAGCATACAATTTTTGATATGTGTTCCAGTATAACTAAAATTTCTAGCTTTTTTTTTTCTATTTGGTTGAGAAACACTTTTTTTTTTTTCCTTCTGGCTATGAAAACCTTATAGATTGGATCTTAACCCTGAAGGGAAATATTCCAGATACTTCCTCCTAGGTATGCCTGTCACTGGTTCATCTGCTTTATCTTAGAAATAAATGCCTTGGATGATAGAAAATGCGTCAAAATAATTCTTGAGTTGTGAAACTACAGTAGTCTGCATTGGCTAATGATCTGTTTCCAAATGTGTTATACAAATCTGCCCTTTCCCTTTCAATCTTGGAATATTAAACTCGCTTTATTTGGGGGCAATTGATGCATATTCTTCTTATTTAAATGCGCATATGTATTAGTGCCCTGACAGGTATTTCTTTTTCATAATGCCAGTACTTCATTTTTCCAAAAGAATGTTCCCTCTTCACCTTTAAGTAGAGATAGAAATCTCTTTATTTGCAGTAACTTTGTATTGATTGGTCTTAATTACTTTTTGAAATTATTCCCATGAATCACTGAGGTCTAGATTTTTGCAAAGACTTGCCCAGCAGACTCTGCACAGAGAGCAGAAGTGTTCAGACCGTTTGTGCTTTGTTATTACTTCCACTGAACAGGCAAGTCAGGGGGAGAGGGAATATTATATGCACAAGTCCTTGGGTTTTCTTCCCTATGGTAACTGTATAGAGATTCCCATAATTTGTTATGATGCTGGAGTAAATCAAACTTCCATTATCTCCTCTACACAAATGAGAAGGAAGCAGACACTGAGCTGCTGAAAATAAACCACTGAAATCCTGGCGCTGCTGGAGTCAATACCTAAAGTTCATCCTGATTTCAGTATGGCAAGGATTTTACGGTGTCTTAAGGGAACACCTTGCATGTTACATATTGGTACGTGTTCTGCAATATTCTTTCTTTGTAGCTGAGCCTGGATGTGTTGACTGTCCCTAATTAATCTAGGAAATTTAAGCAGCTGAGCTTAAAAGTTAGCCTTGAATGTGCATGCTGTATACATATAATTAAATCTCTTGTAATACTTAAGCATTTAAATACCTGCCAAGAGTGGTGCTGTCTGAAATTTTTTGAAGATTACATTCTCCTCTTAAGACCATGGACTTTCTTTTCTTTCTTCTTTTAAATTATTTTTTGACAAAATGGAAACTATTGTACATACTCTTCCATAAAGTAAACCTTTCTTTCTTGTCATTTCATTATCGGCTCTCAAGGGGAGTGACATAAGATTGCAATCACTCTAAAGAGAATGACCAGCATGTGGGATAAAGAAAAATAACTGCTGCTTATATTTTAAGAGAAAAATTACTTTTCTCTTTGTGAGACATGGAGGGACATGATAAATAGTAATAGTTCTTCTGCTACTCAAGGCAAAAGGACAGGTGATGGTGAAAATGGAGTATGGTTCTAGTAATAATGGATCTTCTTTTTAGTCCGAGAGGTAAGGAGGGCTTTGAGTAACATGCCTGTTTTTTCAGGAGAAACGTATAGAATTTTTTAGACAAAACTGTCTTCTTCCTTATCTTCATTACCATATGTATTCCAGAGAAAGTCTAGGAAAATGTCAAGTGGAAAGAAGTTAAAGTTGTGTTTAATCTCTGGATGAAATTATATAATTTACCATTTTATTTCAGTGTCATTGTTTTAGGTGTTGGTCCTTTGAGAATGAACTGTAAATATGAAGGATTTCACTTTCATAGGGATGAAAAAGAAATGCAATGGTTTTCAGATAAGGACATTTACTAGGTAATATAAAGGCAGCCCAAGAACACAATGGAAATTCCATATTTAGGCAGTGTCTTCCCGAGTTGGTGGTGAGCCCTGTGGTTTCAGTCTCTTGTTCCTTCAGTTGCCATCCAAGAAATATTGCTTGATGCATGTTGACATACTTTACTCTTGTAACCCTGGTATGTGGGGAAGAAATACATTTCTTGTTGAACTGCTCACAAACAATTTTAATATTATTTATAATTTATTTAAACTCATTCTCCTAATTATTCTCTTTGGTAGTGACAGTAATCTTTAGTATCTTCTGTGTAATATTAACATATTGAAACAAGCTATAATACACATATAGCAGTAACAGAGCTACGTCACTTCTTTAATATTCACTTGTTTATATTCTTGTTTAAATGGTGAGAGTTCAGGAGATTATTATCTCTTACCAAAGTAAACATGCAGTATGTAATGTTCGGTTTGTGCGCTGGACTGGGAGCCAGGAGGTTTGGGTCCTCTTCTGGACTGTACCACTGCATTTGTGTAAATTTGGTTAAATCTTTTGCCTCCGTCAATTTTTGCACCATTGGGCTGTACTCTTTGCTGTTTGAACCATGGTTCAGAAGCATAGCCAATTCTTTACTTACCTGGCGCTGCTTGCTGAGGTGTGGTGAGAAGCTGAAGCAACTGCGGTAGGACAAGAGCTGTAGAAGACCAGGTAGGGGAGCTGGCATTGATGCAGTGGGAAGTCCTCTGTGAAATTTCAAAGCTGCCCATTGGTACACCCCAGTAAGGCAACTCCTTAGGAAACCAAGCACTGGCATTTCTACTGATCATAATAAGCCGCTATTTAACATGTGACTTGGCAATGTATGTGCATAGACTTACCTGAGTTTTTGAAGAGGAGATTAACTTCCATCTATTTGGAAAAAAGCTTATTTTATTGTATTTTATCATGTTAGTGTAGTTTCCAAGCCAGGTACAGCCAAGGTACGTGCAGGTTGTTAACTGAGGTGATGTGTTCATTTGATCTCAGAAAACCAAGACTTATCCGCCATCCAGTCCTTCCAACTGAATCAAGAACTTTCAGCAGGAGATAAAGGTCTGAACACTAGATATCTGCTGGTTATATAGCTGGCTGAAGCGTATGTTAGCAAATTTCAGCCTAAGAAAAGCATAGAAAATGTGGCAAAGAACTGATGCTATTTGTTTTGCTAGCTTAGGGATAGCGTGGAAAAGAATCTAAAATCTTTGATCAAAAAAAAAAAGACATTATAAAGACAGTAATAATGGTATTTTTTCCACTCTTGAATATGTGTTGTATTCTATAGTACAGAAAGCAATTAACATTTCCTAAGTGTGCAGTTGTATCATGCAGGTGTCATCAAATGCAATAATTAAACCTCAGCAAAGTAGTTTAAACATGCTGTTACTGGTGTGACTAGTTAGTGCTGTGAATGATGGGGAAGAGAGTCTGATTAGGGAGCCCGTAGGCAACTGGGGATAAAAGACCAGTGTCAGCGGCATCTTAACTAGCTGAGAAAAGTCTTTGTGCCCAACATGCTGCTTCTTGCGCCTTAAGAACTAGTCCTCATGTGATACTTTTCCTGTTGACAACCAAGTGTGTATAAAGGTGATAAAAATGTGAACTGTGACCAACATACTTCAACCACAACTGGGGAGGTTTCTTCCTCATGTTTTAAGAGACTGTTTATACAATAGTAGCTAGGTCACGGGAGTTACAGAAGATTCTTATGCAAGAATGTTGGTTTTATAAGAAATAGTTTGACACACATTCCCCTCGTGTAGTGAATATCCAAACCCAGTTATTCTAGAAGGCCAGGCAACCCACTCAAAAGATTAAAAACCCAAAGAGGATGGAGACCAGCTTTATCAGAATGTGTCGTATCTTAAAATCAGTGGCAACACAAACCTGTATGAAGAGGGTGTGTGTGAATGCTGGGCCATGAGTGTGGACTTTTGATACAGGAGACAGGCAAAGGTAATATTTGAACACTTAACCATTCAAATTTATACTGGATATCAGGGACTCGCCTTAAGAATTTCTCAACAATGAGTCCTAGATATGAAGGACCGAACTCTACTCTTTAAAGAGACTAATTTTATTTTTATTGTACACAGTCTTCCAGAATGACCCTTTAAATCAAGTTTTCAATTATTATTAATTTGGCTAGAGAGTGGGAAAATAAAAACAAACACCCCCGAAACAAAAATATCTCAAAATTAAGTGGCTGCTGGGTAGAGGATGATAAATTGTAAAAATGATTGCTTCGAAATTGGCAAGGGAATTTACATGTTATGCCAGGTATTTGTATCTTTTGTCATGAGATGAGTTAAGATTAGGAGAGGAGAAGATGAGAGCGCCCTTAGGACGGACTGGAATATGGAGAGTAAGGCAGCTGGGAATTTCAGAGGATTTCTGTTCCAGGTGGAAGGTGTTGTCTCTAAAATGTAAGTGAAGACTCTCTGATGAGGGGGGTAGCAAGCATCTGGCAGAGCATAGCACTCTAAATGTGCAAAACTAGAAGACAGGTTCAAGGTGACCCCTGGGAACCTCCTCTAAGCCTCTGCTGAATTGCTGTTTTCTTTTGTGAGAAGCTGCCGTCATCTGTGTTGTGACACGGGGCGAAAATACTTTCTGCATGTAAGAAACATCTGGATTTAGATTTGTAATGTGTGAATCTATCAGTGCTGTTTGTTTGGAAAACACCTGGGCCAATCAAGTTCTCACTGGAAACTTAGTTTAGTGAGAGCTGATGGGAAACTGCAAAATTATTTCTGTGGAGGAGTTGGAAACAAAGATGACTTGTGATACAGCAAAATTGTGATTATGGTATTCTGAGTAGGTAGCTTGGAAATTTTTAAATCAAATCAGTGGGGTTTTATTTGAAAGATACCGCCTTGGTGGCACAAAAATGTACCTATTTCAACACACTTCCCCTAACGGTCAGTCACGTATCTGTCAGAAACTTCCCTGGTTATCTTGCAGGGTGCTAAAAATCATAGATTTTCTGTATTTGTGGCTTCTTGGCCAGAATACTGTAAATATTCCATAATTCTGTTTTCAAAGCTGGAACAGAAGTGCAAATAACCCCATCTTAAGTGAAGGCTCATGGGACCTGCTGGTTCTCTGCCATGCATTTCAAGGGCTGATAAGTTTGATAGGCCTGGCACCTTTGGGTTGAAGTGGGGATGTTGGGATTTTATGCTCCCTGCTAGTGCTTGCCCTAACTTTAAGAGGACTTTGCAGAATGTCCTTATCTTTTCTGGAGCAGCTGAGGCTATTCTCAGAATTAGGACTGGCACACATAGTTGCTTGCAGTTAGGGCAACTGGCTGTCTAGTTTTATTTTGAAAAAGCTATTTAAAATATTTGGATTTTTTTGAAACTGTATTTCTTATGCTGGATATTTTTTACGTGAAAATGGGGGAGGGGGTGTCCTATTCTGTCTCAGAGAGAGATTATGCTGCTGATGCAGATTTCCTTCGTAATGGAAGTTACAAATTTAACCAGCGTTCCTGGCTACTAAGATAGCATTGTGCATCTAAAGCTGAAAGGATTTCCTCAAGGCACCAAAGCAGCATTGCAGCCTTCTAGTGCTTCTTAGTCTCGAGACAAAGTAGAAGAGACAAAACATCGATATTCTGTAATAATGTAAGGACAAGTGCAAAAATATTGCTAGTATAGCCTAGTAGAACTTGCTTTGGTTTATGTTATGGTAGTAACCTAGTACACTGTTTGTTGTGATTACTAATGCTTCACAAGAACAGTGTGTGCTCTTACCTATGTTATTAATTATGTTGTTTTCCAGCTGCTGCTTTTGACTTGTTTAAAATATCTCTTCAGTCATCTGCAACAACTGCCCCTTTTTATAAAGTAACAAAACACTATGAGCTATTCTTTTGATTAAATTTAGTTGTGTTATATGCATAGCTGACATGCTAATATCTCATCCTATGATACTTAAATAAACATCTCTTCCTCCCATCAGTTTCTCATAAATCCTATACTTATTTTGTATATCCACAGGAGTCCTTTTGAACTTTCCATTTGTTATTTTAAAATGTAAGTGCATGTTTTACTGGGGACAATGATATCTTGGTAAATAATTTTGGCTTAATTGATTTCATGCAACAGTCACGGGATCTAAATATGCAAACAGACGAGTTTTCTGGGTTCAAGTCCCACAGAACTGAAATACAGGAAGGCAAACTTTAGATCATGAAATTGAGCAACCGTTTGCCATTTATGTTGTTGTATACAACTGAATTATAGGTTGTTGATTCAATGACCTCTGGAAAAATCACAGTACAAAAGTATTTTGCCTTGTGAATTGCTATGCAAAAGTAATTATGTAGGTGTAATGTGTTGTGGGTTTTTTTTCCTGGTTCTTTAAATGAACATTAGTCTGTGTTATACTTTGGGCTAGGTTGCTGGCTTTATATTTGGTTGGTTCACTCTTTCTTTCCTGTACAATAATATGTAATTCAGTATTTATTAAGGTTTTTTGTGCTATGGCATCCTCCCACAGTCCAAGCTTCATTTGTGGTAGTTGTTAAGGATAAAATACAATTGTGCAATAAAGTAATTGTGATTTGATACAGAAATGCTGCTAGGAAAAAAAATGCAAACATCTGCTGACCCCTTCAATCTCTTCTCTTTTAAGACTAAGACAGGAGGAAATCAAAAAGCCAAATTGTCCTCATGCTAGTTGCAGTACAAGTTGACAAAATATTTAGACAGCTTGTTCCTAAGCAAATATGTATCTTAGACAATTAGATGAATGTTTTGATGGCTCTGATAATGAATACGAATTAGGATCACAAATCATTGCAGGCAGCCAAACAACTATCCTGTCAAATGAGTTGCAGCACAGTTGGAGAGAGTGGATTGAAATTGCCTGGTATCTTTTCCCTAACACATGTTCAACAGTTCAGGCTGGCCGGGGCCACTTGTCCGTTCCCTGTAAATCAAAGTTTTCTCTGTGTGTTTCCTGCTGTTATCACTCATGGCAAAGGAATTCTTCTTGATTCTACCTTAATATCACTTTGCCTTTTAGCGCTTTTACAGTTGTCATAGAAACTGGAAGTGAAGGATGGCAAATACACTAATTGTAGTTATCTAATTATAACAGCTATGAAAGCAAGCTACTCGGTGTAGCAGCCGAAGGCCTGATTTGTACAAGTTATCTGAACACATTTGAATTCGAACACATTTAAGTGTTTTGGTTTTGCATAAATGCATCGATGGTGGCGCTACTTCTGATTTGTCTCAATCCAACGGAGAGAAAAATCTATCGGCTGCTTTGCTGCAGCAGAATTGCACGATCCCTTCTGGAATGCCAAATAGCACACTGGGCTGTGGATGCAAAGGGAAGGGTCCTGGGTTTGTTTCTTGTATTTTTTCAATGCAGCCTCTTGGAATTCTGTTTATTACCCTCTCAGTTAAGTTTTCAATTATATTATTCTTTTTTTCGTGAAAGCATTTCTTGTTTTAGTTGAAAACTTGTAACATTTCAGTCATAGAAACTTCGGCAAGTAGAAATTTTCAAACTTTTTATCCCCTTAAAGTGATTTTTTTTTTTTTTCCTTTTGAAATATTCTTCCTCTTGTTTGGGTAAAATATCAGTGTTGAAAAAGAATGCTTTTTCCTGTGTAATGGCACTTTCTTTAATACATGCTTAACTAAAACATGACACAAGAATATCTCTGCTCTTTCGTCAGATGGATTATGGAGGAGGAAAAGTTATAAAATCTGTCAGTTCCATGTATATCTGTTGTCATAGCAGTATATTTACCACATTACAAGTTTTAGGAGTTCCTTACTATAAGCATGGAATAGGATTTTGTTGTGCCTTTTGCTTCCATTAAATGCTTAATCTCAGGGTTTTTTAAAAATTATGTAATTTTCTACTTTTTCAGGAACCTTTCTAAAGTATTCAGAAGCCTGTTCAGTGTCAGTATAATTAATAAAATGGTCTTTGCTTGCCACGAATTCCTCATGGTCAGTCTAGCCAGAACACTTAAGTTTCTTCCACAACTTGTACCTCTTTTTCTTCAGACAGGTGAGCAAAACTCACTACATTGGTTTTCTGCTCAGCATCACATACTTCTTTCCTGGAAGACACTAACTTTTCTTTTGTTCGAGATACTAGTGGTTATTGCAGTTTTCAGAATAATGCATAACTTTCCAACCTGAAATACAGTCATATTTCTGCTAGGTTCTTTCAAGATGCTTACTAACTAAGATAAATGTTGTGCATGTTTCCCGTAAATAACATTAGTTCTGCTGCTTCCTCAAACATAATGAGTTACAAATCTGGTAACGAAATGGTTTATAATTTTTGAAATTTTCTTGCCCTGTATTTCTCTTTGGTTTGAATTCTTGTTTTCTGCTCCAGTTGTGTAACCTTCCAACCTATGTAGCCACTCAGGTGTTCGGTTTTTCCTTTCACAACAACAACGTTGCTAATATTTAGTAACTTTGGTGTTAATAGGTACAATACAGCTTGTGACTTTTGCTATGATGACGATCTTGTTTGTTCTCTCGTCTGACGTAGAGGGCAACTTAGACTACATGAGAGTTTGAGGCTGTCTTTGTGGACAAATCTACCAATTTTCTTTCATTTGTAACCTAACCTTAAAAATAGTCAGACATTGAAGATCTTGCCAATTCACGAGGTTGATGCTGTATAACTTGTAATTCATACAATTAAATTATAGATGTATAATGGTACAACTGAAAGTGAAATTTGGTCCAAGTTTCTCATGGTTCAACTAAATCAGATTAATTTCTGTATTTTATAAATCTTGCTGAACTGTGCTGCACAAGAGCTGCCCTAGTAAGTACAGAAACGTTACAAAGCTTTTCCATCCAGTTGACAGGACTTAGAATAAATCAGAGACATGTAACTTAGCGATTGTGACACATGACTCTTGTAAATGAGATGGTATTTTCCCTTTCCATAGGTTATGAGCTAGAGTCCTTCAAAGACCTCACTATCCTGTTATACATATATGAAAGCAATAATTAATTTCAATGGAAGACCTGAAGTGGTAGTAACGTTCTCTGTCACTTGTAGAGTGGCTCTTGCAGCTTCATTTTAGAGTGAAGTGTTACTGTTCAGTCCCTCAATAGTTTGTTCCCTTTCATCTTCTGTAGTTTGGGGTTTTTTTCATCATATCAGCAGCTTCATTTTGTTGTATGTTGCTGCAGGATGCTTTCAGAGTGATTGCTGCCAGTTTTAGTCTCGTAGTCCTGTGATTTACAGAGATACCTTCTGATTATTTTTTCTTCCTCCTCCCCGTGTTTTTTTTAAAAGCTAGTTCCTAAATTCACTTAAGTCAAAGAAATTTTGCTGGCGATTTCAATGTGGACAAGATGTGACCTATGCCACTTAACTTTTTTTTTTTTTTGAAGAGTGGGAAAAGTACTTTCATTTCTAAGATTTAAGATGTATTTGTGCTTAGGCGTAAGAAGAAAGAGTGTCTTCAGGCCATATTTTTTTTTTTCATTTCAAAAAACTTGAGTTTGGATGTAACTGATGTTGGCTGGAAAAGTAATTTTACTTTCTTTCTGCCAGCACGTCATCGTCAGGTTTTCCTTGTGCCCTTTTGTGTTCCTTTCTGCCCATCATTGATACTTCACACTCAGGAAGCGGAGAAAATAGTCTAATAGCATCTACGCGCTTGGACGTACAATAGATACCTTTACAGGGTAAATTCATATTCTCTCTCTCTACTCTGGGATAGAACTATCTGATAAAGCTAAAGGGAGTTGTGTTTTTCAGTCCTATAAAGAAGACAACCCTAAGTTTTAAGATCTGGGATCAAATACTTCAGCATTTAACTTCAGTCTAATCGGACATGGAATGCTGTATTTATGAAGCATAGTAACTGAAGTTCATTCAAAAATGCTTGTTGATTGTGACGTTCACCTTCACGGTTTGCAGCTCCACAACCAAAACTGTTTCTGTTTCTGGTTTCTGGTTGTCTGATATAGCATGAGAACTGCTTGTGGCATTTGGGAAGCATCTTGCAGTATGGCTGATTCTCAAATCTTCAAATATTTAGTCTAATCTTGATTCAGATGCAAAGTTAATTGGGATTGTATTTTCAGTGTCAAAGTGTAAGAGAGGCTGTATTAAACTCTGAAGAAAGTGAACAAGCTGTCTCTGAAAGCAAGCATTGCTTCGCTTCTAGGTCTCTAAGAGATGTTCCTTTTTCTGTGTCTGCTCATTAGTGGGATACTCCGGACTTGTTCAGTTGAGCTCAGCTGTTCTTTGTCACTTTAATTACCATAACCAAACGGCTGAACTCCTTGTGTGTTTGAGAAGAGGAAAAGTTTTAATATCCTGTTTAACCTTTCACTGGTTTTAATATTTCCATGAATGGAAGTTAAGTGAAGGCATCTGGCATGTTTAGTCTCAGTAAATAATGGAACTTCTCTCTGACATATTAATTATACTGAAATCATGGCTACTATAAAACTTAAACTTCAGACCTGATCTTGGGAACTCAGGTGTGCACAAGTAACGTTTCACTCCTTTGGAAATAAACTAAAATTCACAAATGAGGTTTTATCTATTAGGCCAAAAAAGAGAAATATAAGCAACCCCTGCAGCAGTGCATTTTTGGTTTTTTTTTTTTTTTTTTTTTCTTCTGCAAACACCAGTTAGCATCAGAGTGGGTTGCACCATGCTACACTCGGCATATAAATCCAGCAAGATGTGTGTAACAAAGAGCTTATAGTCATTCTTCGAAGGTCCTGAAATCAAAACCTGGTGGCTTTCTTTGTGACTTCAGCAAATTGCCTTGAATTTGCATTACCTTGGACAGGGCAGTGCTGTGCTAGCACCATGGGAGTTCACGTTGCTAATGTGTCTACGCCAGGTATGAAGCTACTTTTCCTCACCTAGCTCAAGCATCTCTGAATGTATTGCTATTTAACTGCTCCAAGGCGTAGTTTTCCCTGCAATCTACATTTCCTTAACAGAAGTTTTGGCCCTATATTGGCAAATGGACTAAAGCAGGACTGCAGAGCAGGCATGGAAAAAAATTCCGTCTCCAAGCAAATATCCTAAGCTCACTTTTTGCTATGACTGATGTAGGTGTTTTCTATGCCAAGCTTACAAACAGTAATGCATTCTGAAAGCACATAAGATCAAGAAGACTGGGTTGCATCAATCTGCTCTTGAGTTTACACTTTCTATTACAGTAAAGACAGTCTTTGTGTCTCAGTCCCTGATCTGCAGAATAGCTGCAATGATGAATCTCTTCCAAGCTGGTCAGAGGCTAAATATTTTGATAGCTACGAGAGGTGCTCAGAGAATACAGTTACGAAGACCACAGAGGTATCTGTATGAGAAAAAACATATCCTGGGAAGCTAAGGGGGATTGCACCTACTCATTAGCACCATTAAGTATAGGATGTACTTGCCATGTATCCATTAAAAAAAAAGATTATGTCTTTCACCCGTTTAAAGGAGTTGCTTTCCAGCAGTCCTTATTTTTACTGCTTCCTCTTCGGCATTGGAAGATTTCTGGAGAGTCACCTTAATTTGCTAAACTTTCCAAACTTGATAGCAACAGCAATATCCTTCTGGGACTTGAGATATTCTTGACACTTCTCCCTTTTATAGGAGGTAGGTGCTTGAGATAGTTTTGATTTTTATTTTTTAATTGATATTTTTAGATTGATTTTATTTGAATACATTTTTATTAGAAAAGTGATGTTGCATTTATAACCTAAGAGTTTATGTACATGAGCTATTAATGGGACAATCAATGCAAGGTAGATTAAGTGTAAATTTAAGTCATATACTTACGAGCCACTAGACATTTATTACACTGCAAGATAGAATGATTACATATGACAGCTTCTACCTTCATTATAACTTCAACATCAGGGTGTTTATTTAAATTTATTTAAAATTATGCTAAAATAAACTGAAAGTTTCTCACCAATAAAAGGTTTTAATGAAGGGGAACAAATACAGAGATAAATCCAGAGTAGTTATACTAGGTTCAGTGCACTGATTCTTTATTTGCACATTTGTTATGAGGCTGAATCAGTTGGTATGGTGTTTAACCCTGATTTATCAATGTCATGTCACTTGAATTCTCTTGAGAAAATCTCATTCAAACAATCCTTGTCACTAATATCTCCTGAAGTAGAGTAGGAAACTACATCAAGCCAGACATTTTGTAGTTCAAAGGGTACAGTCCTGTGAACACTTCGATTCATTCCTTCTTCTGGGAGCTGATGCTTGCATGTACAAGTGTATGCAGGTTATGGCCCCAAAGGGAGCGAGGATACTAGGAGCAAAATATAAGAGAGTTGGTGTTAAGGTTGCAACACTGTCAGAACCTTAATCTTTTCTTCAGTTTAAATCTTACTGCTCAAAGTTTTCTAGAATGCTACTGAGCTGAGAGCCAAACCTTGATTTCTTAGGTACATTTTCCTACATTTATAAGTACATTACAACATTAAGGATTCATAGGAATATTTACAGTCTTGCAGCACTGACTAAAGAGAATTATCTCTTCTATCTGTAATAAACAGAAAAAGGAAGTATCTGAAGGGGTCTTTATTGCTGTAAATCAGTATGAAATCAGAAGGAGGTCCAGTGTTAGTAACTGTAACACTTTTAAGCGTTTTACAGATTTATTCCAACAGAATTCCAGAGAATTCTGTAATTTGGATTAAACAGAATTTTGCTGAAGAAATATGGTGTTTGCTGGGACGTAGCTGTCAGACAGAAGTGAACTATGGATGTACAGTTGGAATATCTATTATGTATCCAGAAGATATGGTCGTTCTTCCCTGGTATGGGCTTATAAAATGCTTGTGTTTACTGCTAAGGAAGATATTGGTGCATGCAGTTCTGGGTATGCTGGATAAGAACTTGGAAAAAGAATATTGAGGATTTTGACATGCAGAAATAGCATCTGGATCAGTCCCGAAGTTGCAAGTGATTGAGAGCTGGACTTGGGAGAGCAGGTATCAGTGTTCTTATTCTTCCATATGTGTCTATATCTGGTCGCTGCTGGAAATTAGTCCAGTCTGAACCAATATGACCATTCTTACGTTCTCAAAAGAAAAACCTCTCCTTAAAAGAAAATCTTCTTAAAAAAAAAAAAAAACCTACTTGAAAATTTACAATTTACAGTAGAAAAATAAGTTGGCCCGTACATAAAAGACAAATGTGAGTGACTCTTATGGGGAGTCTGAAACTTTTAAAGGAAAAAGTTTCAAAAATAGTTTGTGTAATACCTCTTAAATTGCTGTATTCCTTGAACAAGGTCAACGTATTAAATATTTGAAGAACATGCATAGTAATTTTCAAGGCAGACATTTGGGTGAACTATCAAAGATATGCATCTGAGAACATGCTCCGTATGCTTTATTTCCCAAATTTGAGGAAAAGAGGTGACGTATTGTCCTAGAGATTGCATTATGAATCCCGTAAGTTTGGCTTTCTTTACACAGAAAAGCTGTTGGAATATAGAAGAAATGGTCTCAGTGTATTGTATATGGCTAAAAGGCAGTAAATAATGTTTCTTACCTGCAAACTGCCACTTCAGTACTTTATTTATGAAATTAAGTGAGTCAGTATCATCAAGATTTCCACTGCAATGAATGAAGAAACAAGGTCAGTCATACGCAATCACATAAAAAACAGTGTTACAATATGATGGAGTCTTAAAATAGTTACTTGTAACAGTTTTGTCATTTCCCAGAACTACTAATATCTTGAACAGTTCAAAAATATTTTGATAGATTACGTGTAGGACCAATTTACCCACCCTTGAGGCAGTGCTAGGAGTCCCTATGGTCATTTGATGCCATCAAAACAGTTTTTGATGACAGCTGCCTATTTCTAAACATGAAATGCCAGCTTTGGTAAGCTGGCTTAGGCTGCACATGAGGAAGTGAGGAAGCTCCCTCGTGCCAGCTGTAGTCTCCTACCTCCTTTGTGAGGTGATTTTTTTTTTTTTTTTTCTATATGCACTGAGAAATGAAGCCACTAACCAGCTTCATTCTATGTTGAATCTTATTCCGTTGTTCTCATTACCATCAATGTAATGTAAGAATTTCTAAGTAAGCCCATTTTTTTCACTGATAAAATGCAATTCAGTTTCCTTTGGGGAGACAAAGATGAACGATAGAAGTGAATCAGAGGAGGTAGAGATGAGAAACAGGATTAAAAACAATAATGCAAGGAGGAATATATTGCTAGAATTATCTTGGGCTTAATGCTGTGAGTCAGTCATAAAATGTGAGTTGGCTATTGCCCTCCCTCTAAAACTGAGGACAAAGATCAAAGGAAGACCCCCTACATCTACACAGAAAAGCCCAGAGGGGTTGCAGAGTATTACCAAAGTGAATCCTCTAGGGAGCAATGAAATTGGAATTGCTTTAGCCACAGTTTAAAGGTTAATGTTCCTGTGATGAATGATATGACAGCATATAAATTGCACTCTGCTCAGTTCTCAGTGTTGGGCTTTTTATTGTCTAAATTGGCCAACCAGCACCTTTTTTTTTTTTTTTTTTTTTTTGTTAAATTTGTTTACTGACATGATGAAATGCAGGACTGCCTGCATCTCTGTTGTCGAGATGCCTAGGCCAGGTTGTACTGTGTGGTTAAAAAAAAAAAGAGAAAAAAAGACCCGGGGGAAAAAAAAAAAGAAAAAAAAACAAACACACAAAACCAACCAACCAACAAAAAAAAGAACAAACACAACATCCAAAAAAAAACCTCCAAACAAACCACAGATTACAAAACTGTGTAATGAAATGCAGGAAGAGAGTAATATCTTCTATAAATTTGCAAGGGTAAGGTTTAGTTTACTGGGCTGTGCACAGGGTAAACTGTGTATTAAAGGGAGAACAGTTAAAGGTAGTAAGCTTGCTTTGTAAAACTCAATTATTATTTGCTAAAGTTGCATTCTAAGGAGATCTGGAAGGCCTTCTTACCAGTCAGTGATCTTAATTTCTCTAGCAGATCTCCAGTTCTGTGTAGTAGACCTCCTGCCTGTAGAATTAATTTTCCTTGGTCTGTTGACAGTTATCCAATTTGCAGTGCAAATCACAACAGGGTGGACACAAGCAGCAAATTGCTCTGAAAACAATGGAATTGCTACAGTCTTATTTCTTGTAGAATTTTACTCCATTCATTTCCATACTAACTGTATTAATGGCATTACCCAGCTCTCTGGCCTCTCATTATCAAATCCTTTTCACTTCAGTGACCAAAGCCCCTCCTGTTTTCTTTGCTCGCCCACAAAATATCCCCGCTCTATCCACAACTCCCGCTTGAGTTCCCAACTAGCAGATGGGCAATAAGCACTTACTGCTGTGGTTCATTCCACACTGCCTATGTTCTGACTGACCTACAGATACTTAAGCATTCCCCTTCACACAAAGACAGCACTAATTTCTGGCACCTATGACCAGAAACTGGTTTCCACAAAGCTCTAGAAACAATTAAAATAAAAAAAAAAAAAAAAAAAATAAAAAAAATAAAAAAAAAAAAAAACCAACTCTACCACTTTATTAATTTTGGTTAAGCTGGCCAGAAAAATCAAAGGTTGGTTGTGGGTGATATATATGGACAGCATGATTAGGTACACCTTTTATTTTTTCCTTTTTTATTTTTAGATTGGAAATATAAAAATGTGAAGATACCTTACAAAACACAATTTCCTCCTTAAGACTTAAAAAAAAGTATTTTCTTTAAAATTACAAGATTTTAGAATAATAAATATTAAGAGTTTTGTCTTAAAAGTGTGTGTATTCTTCCTGCAGTTCAAATGCTAGAAATTTCCGTCATATGTTAGTACTGCAGTGTTAAAACCCAAATAGTTTGGGTTTGTTTTTGGTTTTGTTTTTGTTTTTTTTTTTTTAAATCTTACTCAACTGAGCCTGTTGAAGAGTAGCACAAGTTTATTTCATTCTTTTATATTTGGACTTTACAACAGTGGCTGGCAATGAGTTCCCTTTAATAAAGAATCTTACCAGTGGTGTGGGTTTTTTGAGTTAACAATATGATGTTTCATCATTTGACTTCCCAGTACTCCATCTTCTGGCTCTGACATTCCCTGCTATGTTCTCTATTGTTACGTGAGTTGAGAAGGAGATAAACACATAATGGAATATCCCCAAGTTGTTTGGCCTGCCAGGAGGCTTATGCTAACTGATGAGTCATCTGAGAGATGACCGTGGCTTTGTGAAATACATTTCACTGTTACTTTACATTCTGTTCATTGTTTCTGTCTGTGCAACAACTAACTTCTGGCATAAGTAACTCTGTCAAAGCATGGGACACTTAGCTCTAAGTGTTTATATATCCTGTAGAACAGTAATCTGGAATCGTTTATCTAGAAGGCTGAGCTAAAAGATCTTTATGCATGTTTTTGTTCTGCTTTGGTCTTTTGGTTATCACAAATGATACAGCAAGTTTCCAATAATATGTATGCGCTACACCATACTGTTAAACTACTGTCTTACTTTCCTGTCCCAGAATGAAGAAACATTTGTATTGGCAGTGATTTTTGGCACAGTAACCATCCAATTTCCTGTGTTACCTACCAGCAATAACCCTTTGAGTTCCCGTTACCTAACTGCAGCTACTTACTTCATGCAGAGAAAACAATGTTAGTTTAGGAACCAAAGTGTAATAAAAATAAACCTATTAAACTAATGAGTTTTCTGTAGATCAGTCTCAGCAAGTCATTGACCTGATGAATGTAAACACTTTAAATGGACCGATGATAGAGAGTTTGGCTTTTAGACAAAGTAAGAAGTTATGTAGAAAACAGCAACACGTTAGCACGTTAATAAAACAAAATCCTCTAAACTTGCTATCAGAAAGTGAACTTGAGTAATTTTTAATAATGAAGAAACCTAACACACGGATGGTTTCTGTTTTCATGTAGCACTTTACTCATAGGTTGTGCCCTTTTGCCCTGAAAACTCGTAGGAAAGGATAAAGAACAGAAATAAATGCTCTGCAGGTTTTCTATAGGTAATTTCAATAAAATTTTTTCCATCGCTAGTGCAAAAGAAAAGTGGGAGAGTGAATCCACAATACTATCTGCATCCCTGGTGTATGCAATAGCTCTGTCATCCTGGTTATAAGAAATGGAATATACTATTGTTTCCATGCCCAGATTATAAAATAGCTTGCAGATGGCCAAGAACCTCTGTGTTTGTCCATCCTGGCAGAATCTGTTGTGCTGAAACGATGTTCTTAGCTGCATGTGGAACTGCGAGAACATCCTCCTTCTCTAAAAAGACATTAAGCCAATGCTTTTAAAGAATAGTTAGCATCAGGTATGTAAAGGAAAGGTTAAGAGGACAGTAGTTCCTGTCCCTTTGAATCATATGTGGGATGCATTCCCTCCCTGTTTCGTGATAGGGGAATTCCCAGGCAGCATTCCACCCAGCTGAGGTTTACTTTTGGTCGTGGTGTAACACTGCTGAAGGTGACCCACTGAACTCCATCGGTTCTAGGGAGCTAGGCAGCCAGATTGCCAAGCAAGTTCTTACCTGAATGTAGTTCTGTGTATTGAGTGTGTTCTGTTCTAGTTATACTTTATTTAGTCCTCATAAGTTTGGTTTTTTTTTTTTCTGTTGAAAATTTTAGGCTATCAGCGGGGTCTGCTGGGATGTTCTACCAGAAGGAGACAGAATAAAGGCTCAGAAGAAAGGCGCCTCTATCATTTCTTATTCTTAAAATAGTTGAATACACTGTGTTCTGAAACAATTTCAGTGATTGTTTACCTATAAAGAAGTATGCTTGGTCATTCTAAGTTCACATACAGTGAAGGGCCATATGTTTTAATTGGCTCTTATTAGTTCTCTGAAATGTAAAAGCAGCAATGTTATGATTGCATTTCAAGGATCTCTTGTATATATATTTTTATCTAAATCTAATCCCTCTTTCAAAATCACAGAACCCTAAAAACATTTAGGCTGGAAGGGATTTGTGGAGCTTATCCAGGCCTTGAGCTTCCTGCTCAAAGCAGGGCCATTTTGCAAGTTAAATCAGGTTATTCAGGACCGTGTCCAGTCATGTTTTGAAAATCTCTGAGGATGGAAATTCCAGTCTCTCAGAGCAGCTTGTTCCAGTGCTTAATCAGTTTCATTCTGAATTTTTTTGAATATACTCGATCAAAATTTCCCTTACTGCAACCTATGATCATTGTGTTTTGTCCTTTCACCATGCACATCTAAAAAAGAGTTTAGCTCCAGCTTCTCTGTATCCCACCTGCTTTAGGCAGTGAAGACTGCAGATTGCTCCTTAGCCTTCTGTTTACCAGGCTGACCAAAGCCACTTCCATCAGCCTTTGTTCATCATGTGCTCCAGTCCCCTAGCTGCGTTAGCGGCCTCTGCTAGACTGTCTGGTGTGTTCATTTCTGTCTTGTAATGAGTGTTCTAAGACTAGACGCAATATTCCAGAACCAGATGCAGCCTCACGTGTGCCAAGTAGAGGGGAACAATCGTTTCCCTTGATTTGCTGGCTATGCATTTACTTACGTGATTAGCCTTTGCCACTGCAAGGGCTCACTGCTGACTCATGTTCAGCATGTCTTGCACCAGGAGCCAAAAATCCTTCTCTGCAGGGTTCTCTGCAGAAAAATCCTTCTCTTCGATCCCCTCTGAGTTCCCTCTCGATACTATTGCCTCTTACTTAAATCAGTTTTGTAGTAGTGCTAGTCAACTCTCTGAAAAAGGCTGCTCGGAAAAGATACTGCCTGTATGTTAATTAGCACCAAATATTCAGTAAGCATATATTGTCATTGGTGGCAAAGTAGCTACATCAGCTTACATCATATGTAAACTTAGTCTGTTTTGTTCCCTGCTCAGCTGGTGGATTTTGGCTTATGTTATGGTCTGTCTCAGTACTTGCACGTTTTCTTGGCATAGCCTTTTTTTAATTTCAAGTCTCTGATTTATCAAAGTCATCCTTAAAGAGTTATGCCTTTTCTCAAACATGGGCAAAGAGGCTGTTTCTGATTTGATGTGGGGTTTGTGAGGGTTTTTTAGTTCAAAGGACACATGGGTTAGTATGAGTTTAGTTTGCTTATTTTTATGTGCTATGTTATGAATATAAAAGCACCAGCAATAATAGTAAAATAAAAGCAAATATTATTAATATCCTATTAGCTTTAACAAAAGAAAATATAATCTTTTTACTAACAGATGGAGTCCAGACTCTGTGCATTAAGTATTTTAAAAGTAGTTTGACATTTGAACAGCAAATGGATCAAGTGGATCACTTCAAAAAATACACAAAAGAATGAGGGCTTCAAGAATAATAATCTTTTCTGTGATAAATAGCTTTTCAGTCTGATACACAGCTAATGGATCTTGAATCCATCCTTAGTGAATTAATAAATAGAAGTACCCACCGATTAGGAGATACCTGTCCTACGCAGGTCTCAAAGTATTTTATTACGTTGTCATATCAGCAAAAATATCCATTTTTGCCGGAATAACTGTGGTCCGGTGATGTGAAGTAACCTTGCCAAGGTTGTCCAGCAGGCCAGTGGCAAAACAGTTTCTTGCCATGGAGCTGGACAGCATAGAGTTTGAGCTTCTGCAGTGGAATTAAATAATCATTCTGAAATGTATAGGGCTGAGTAGTATTGTAATGTAGTTGATGCCAACTACATAAAATTGTTAGGTGTTAATTGCATTCACTCTTCATCTATTTAGAAAAGAACATAAGCAGATGCATCTGGAGCAATTAGTATCCGAATGTAAGAACTCTCAAAATACCGTGAAAAAAATATTGATTTTAAATATAAGCCAGCAGAATATTTATAGGGGGTGAAAAGTGGATGAAACCCTCTGTCCATGTTTTTCATGATTTAAAACCAAAAGCACACAAAACAAAACCCCTCACACTTTTCCATTTACTCCCAAAACACAGATCCAGTTCTCCGTCTGGTGAGAAGTTCAGTCTTCAGCAAAAATCCTTTGCTGATTTTGGACTGAGTTTATTTATATTTTGTACATGTTTATCCTTGGGGTGAGCCCATCAGTGATGAGAATTCCAGACTTTGTGGAACAAAATGCAAAGGAAGCATTTCATAACTGGAGAAAGCAAAGCCAGGAAGAGAAGGCGCTACTCGCACCCCAGTTGGCAGGCGTTCAAAGCCCTCATAATCTTTAGGGTATTTATCATCTTTAGTGTCAAGCCCTCCGTTCTGAGGCCATAAAGATGGGTATAACTGAAATGAGTACATTGAGTTATTTGGGAGACTTTACCAATACGGACTTACTGCCTAAAAGGAGAAATGAGTTTGTGTATTCGGTAGCTGGCATGAAATCCTTTCACTGGAATAATTTTGGTAAACTTAATGTACATTATTTTATGCGGTTGTCACTGGTGAATCCTTCAGAATCAAAGGTAACAATGAGAGTGAGTGAATAGACTTCATTTTTATATGTAAATTACTATATACTTAAGGGTGCCAAAAACGTTGTATTGCAAAATTCCTACACCACTCAGCACATAAGCCATTCAGTTACTACATTTAGCAAAGTAGCCATCTATTTAGAAAAAAGGGAATGGTACTAAATTTTGGCTTAGCTTTTAAGGAGATTGAACATTTGAAATCATGCAAATTAATGTGTAATAACTCCATATGCATCTTGCATAATATGTTTGCATTTTGAAGTATTCTGAAAAGTCTATAGCCAATTTTTTGTTTAAATTGTGAGCAGCAGGTCTGCTTTTGCAGCTTGTAGGCATATGCAGTGTTAACAATTCAGTTCTGTTTTCAGTCTTCATTGTAGACAAGCTCTGTCCGATGACCATTGCACACAGAATGGTTTAGACGTAGAATGTTGTTTTTTCAGTGCCACTTGTGTAATTACGACTTTTTTTAAAAAAGAAAAGTCCATTTAGGAATGGGGTTAGCAACACTGTAATAAAGAAGAAAGCACCTAATTTGTGAATTGCTACTGAGATTAAGTTGTTGGAGACTGAAGAGGCTAGCTAAGTTTCTGGATTTTCCTCCCAGTTTTTTCCAGTCCCTAGAGCAGAGTTAAGGTGAGTCATTTGGTAACACTCAAACGTTTGTAGGTTTTATATATTTGATTTTCTTCGTATTTTCTGTTTGCAGTTGCAATGGCTGAATTGTTGTTCCTACCGATCAGGTCTTAGTGTCTATAGGTGTTTGCTGCTGCTGTCACTACCAGCCGAGGTGGGGCGTAGGAGTGGCGGGGGACAGCAGTTCTTAGTACTGGCAGAAGCAGTTTGTTCTACAGGAGGGGAAGAGACCGTCGGGGTGAGGGATGCCCATACCCATCTGTTTCCTGTGTTTTCTAACAGTGCGTTATGCAAGTCATGAGCAACTTCAGAATTAGTGTCAACAACCTTTGTGCATCACAATGATTCATGGAATGGTAAATAATTAGGAAGGACAGGATAGTTATGCAAATCTATTAGGTTCCCTAATAAGCATATATCTAAGAATGAGTTATAAAGGCCATATACAGAGAATGAAGGATTGTATTCAGAGAAGCACTGTGGAGAAAAGAGATTGAAAACTGCTTGATTAGATGTTTTAAGTACCTTTCTTGTCTTAAAGACTAGGAATAAATGGAAAATCATTAGCAAACATTCTTGTCTGTAACCTTCAGCTTTGCCTCAAGCTTTGAGAAGTCTTTAGTGTGCTAATACACATTTCCAGTGTGCTGGTTTTGGCTGGGATAGAGTTAATTTACTTCATAGTAGCTAGTATGGGGCTATGTTTTGGATGGGTGCTGGAAACAGTGTTGATAATATAGAGATATTTCCAGTATTGCTGAGCAGCGCTTACGCAGAGTCAAGGCCCTTTCTGCTCCTCCCCCCACCCCAGCAGCGAGCAGGCTGGGGGTGCACAGGGAGCTGGGAGGGGACACGGCCGGGACAGCTGACCCCAGCTGCCCAAAGGGCTGTCCCACACCACAGGGCGTCGTGCCCAGCGTATAAAGCTGGGGAAGAAGGGGGAAGGGGGGACGTTTGGAGTGATGGCGTTTGTCTTCCCAAGTCACCGTCACGCGTGATGGAGCCCTGCTTTCCTGGCGATGGCTGAGCACCTGCCTGCCGATGGGAAGCGGTGAGTGAATTCCTTGGTTTGCTTTGCTTGCGTGCGTGGCTTTTGCTTTACCTATTAAACTGTCTTTATCTCAGCCCACGAGTTTCCTCACTTTTACTCTTCTGATTCTCTCCCCCATCCCACCCGGGGGGAGTGAGCGAGCGGCTGCGTGGGGCTGAGCTGCCGCCTGGGGTTAAACCACGACACCAGGAATGCTGAAAAATAAGGATCAATGGTGGCCTTATGGTGAAAAAGTCAGCAGTTAGTCTGTAAAGCAGACAGAGTAGAAAGCAAATCTAATCCAAAGCAGGTCTATCATTACCTGTTATTATTATTGGCTTTCAGTTATTGTAGGCTTAACTGAGAATACTCAAAGTACTTCTTGGTCCAGTATGTTTCCAAATTAATCCAAACCTTGGTAATCAAAGTAATGGCTAGAGGAGTGATTTATTATGTTTTTTTTTTTTTCCTTTTTTTACCTCTTTTCTTTTTACAATCTGAAGAATATTTCATATTAAAATTTACTTATAGAGCTGAAAAACTTTCAATATCAAGCAAGGTGTTCTGCTGCTTTTTAAAGATTGGAATTGAAAATGGAGTGTTGAGGGAGAGCTGAGAATTCAAAAAAGGGGCTTAGAGCTCCAAAGTATAAATGTATATACATCATACTGTTGTCAGAATTTTATAATTTTCTGTTTCCTATTCATTTTATATTGGCTTAATTTCAGGAATCTCAGAAAGGTCCCTTTTCTCTGTCCATTCTGCCTAGCTGCAGTAATGAAAAACTAACTAGGGACCAAATGATAGAATTGAAAATCTCCTGCATTTATCAGGAGAACCCAACAAGAATGGATGTGCCCTTACTGTTAAAGCAATGGACCGTGTCCCAAGAGATCTTGGTATAGTTTCCACATAAGGCTCCAAGCAGTAGATCGCTTCATCTCTCTATGCCACAGTTTTATATATGTAAAATGAATACTTACTATTATTGACTGTCTCTAGACTGTAAAAGGCAAAACAGGTCTTATATGTATTTATAGTACTTCCTGGAATGCAGCTCTAATCTCATCTGTGATAGCTGAGCAATGATGGCAGAAGATAATGAACATGTGAATGGTTAGTTATTCTGGCTCACATATCATGGATTTGCAGGGGAAAAATTACAGGCTTTCAGTATCCGATGCAGAGAGTTTGATATTTGTCTGTGTACCCACTGGGGGTTGCAGCGTGGGCCTGATGCACAGGAGCTGTGCTAAGGCTATCGTTGCCTGACCTTCGTATGACTTAACACAAACAGCAAGAGAAGCAGCCTTCGTTTCACTTGCCTACCATTATGCTTGGTCAGCTGTTAACACTACCTAATTCAAACAACTGCTCGCTGGATTTAATTATCCTTGAAAAACAAAGAAAGGCAGGCCAGTCAAAGTAAAAGTTGGAAAATGGCATTTATTTTTTCGCTCCGACATCTGTATCGTCCATGGCTGGTTGTTATTGTATCCTTCTGAAATGGAGTTTAGAATTGTAAAAATACACGGTACAAGTCTAACTCAAATGTCAAACTTGTGTGGCATTAGTATAGCACAGTGCCTTCCGGAAGTAAAATGATGTGTGAATAAGGTGCAGGAACCAAATCTTTACAAACAAACAAGTTACTGAGTATAACGGTCTCTGTTGTTACTGTCTGTTTGATAATTTTTCCCCCACAGTATTATGATAAAAATGTGCCAAGAAGTAGCTTTTTTTCTTGGGGAAGGAAAGAGTAAGTGACCTTGCATTACTGCAGAGCTGCTGATATGCAATGGTACGCTTTTTGTGTTAGCCTACATGATAAACTTGTCATTTTGTATTAGAATTTTACTATGCCAAAAATAAAGCCTAATCAGAAAACTGCATGTTTGAAATCTGGCTTTGCAGTCTTATTTACGTTAACTTGTGCTCATGAGTATTCTCCCTGAAGTCAATGGTATGAATCCAGCCTTAACAAAATTATTTGTTGTTTATTTTTACTCATCTAGTAATTATACTTTGCTGTCTGATTCTTTTGTGACCCTTCAAGCAAAAGGTTCAAGAACAGAAATAAAATCTTCTTTACTTCTTGCACTGGAGCCAGTTCTAAAGAAATGAAAAGTTCTTGTATCTTGTTCTTAAAAGCATCGTACAATCTGGCAAGGAGTATTCACATGGTGGTATGAAGGTTGCTTATATATTTCAGACTTTTAAATATAGATGGGAGCATGCGTTAAAGCTATTTTTGGTGAAGGATAATGATCTAATGTTGTAACTAGTTGCATCTGCCAGTAAGCCTAAAAGAATCTTTGATAAATTGAGTTATCACACACACACAAAAATACAGGATTGAGAGACAAACTAGTAAGTTGTTATTAAAGTCTAGAAATAAAGCATAATAACATTTATATACAGTAAATACACAATATAAATATAGCATGTAATATTTATAATATATTTTACTCTTGCTACTCAAAAGCAATAAAACAACTTTGAAAGAATTTAATCAACAGAAACATATTCAGGAGGGCTGCAAAAATTGCAAATTTTGAAGCATAGGTTTCCTTTTTTCCAAAATTGCTGCTTCATATTTTGTATGAAGTTCACAGAGGACTTAAATGAAGTTTATTTTCTGAGGCATAAGAACTGCTCTGCCCTCTCCCCCATCCTACTGATATTACTGCAAATTTTACACCATTTTTTGTTCTTTTGTGGCAGTGATCAGAAAACGTCCATCCGTTTTCCAGACTCTGACTATTCATAGTTATTTGTGCAAAGTATTTTCTCAAGGTGTTTCCAAAACTAAAGTCCAAACTTTCTTTAAACAACTTCATAACGTTAAATAATGATTTGTATAGTCACTTTATCATGTGTTTTGGTCATCCTGTTTATTTATAAAATGCTTGTTGCTGACTAAAGCTTAAATTAGGGGGGGGATAAAAAAACCCAGGAACATCCTAACAGATTCCCCGCCATGGGGTGTGGTCAGGGATGTTAGCACAGTTCTCGGCTACAGCTTTTGTCGGGTTTCAGGGGGGGTTGGGGTTTTGTTGTTGTTTTTTGGTTTTTTGTAATCTTTGCTGTGGAAGAATTATGAGAGGTTTTGTAAGCTCTTGCCTCCCAGACGAAGTAGTGCCTATTGTTTGTGCTATTCATCTGTGGCATTTGGAGTAGTTTATTTTTAAATGATCTTACACTGTGCAGTAGCACGTTCTACTTTATTGCAGCCAATATAGAGAATTTATAGTGTTTTTCACTAGAGAGAGTACATTATATCAAAGGTTCAGAATCCTAAATTCTACTAAAAAGTGATAGCCTTAAAATAAAAAGAGAAAAATCATTTATATTTTCTAAAAAATCCAAAATATCTGTGTGCGGAGAAAAAGGTACATCCAGATAATTCCCTTACAGTTAAGATGTGACATGTATCTCTTCCTGTTCCTTGATATGTTACCTTCTCAGTAGGATGAGACCGACAGCTTTATCAAATTCGGGTTAATCATGCAGGTCTACAGACCTTTTTTGAGAATCTCAAAGTGGAAATGTTGATTTATTGAATGGAAACTTTTTTGAAATGTTCCCATTTTGGTCATTTGTCACAAACCAAATATCAAGTCAAACAGATGTTTACAACCAGTGCAGGTTGACACTGTAACTTTTTCCCACTGAAAATTTTTTATTTTCAGGTAGGTAAAAGGTCTGATTTGAAGATTCTCATTTTCTTTAAATGCTTGATTTTCTTTCCTGGTGGAAAACTATTACAAATGAAAACACAATCAGATTTTGACTCATATTTAGGTGTTTTAATTGTAAGTCTGTTTTTTCAAAGGAGAAGAGTAATTTTCCAGAAGAGTTCACAGAAAATCTTTGAACTGCACCAGTGGTTTCTCTGACTTGGAGTTTAGATGGATATTTACAATTTTATATGGACTGTAGAATTAGGCTGACAAAACAATATGCTAGCTATAGCTTTTTTCTGGTCTTAAATATTTTATGCATGACGTATAATGGGGTTTACTGATTAAATGCCTATCATATAATAGAGGTCACTTGCCTTGTTTGTTTCTATGATTACATAAATTATCTTAATTTAAAAATCCATGTATATCTTCAGAAAAGGAGGAGGGGAAAATGAAGTCAAAGGACTGACAGTTTATATAGTGTGCTCAGAAATTAAATAAGTATAAACCCTGGATAGATAGATGGATAGATCATTAAAGAATATTAATGGAGATATATTTTATCAACCCATTTAAGCTCTTATAGCTAATCAACTGTGAATTAATTGTCTCAAAGGCACTTAGTTGACAATGACTGTGTGCAAAATAGTTTATTTGAGCAATTTAGTATAACCTATTTCCGTAAATATTGTTGGCTCAAAACCAAGGAAAAGTAAAAAGGAAATGTACTTCTGGGGGAGAATTCTGGTTTCTGCTCCCACTCCAGATTATTTCACCCTTCGGTATATGCAGGGTCCCACATGGTGTAATTGTTTCATCTTCTTGAAGCTTAGAATGCAGGATCTTTTCCAGTTAGATTATTTTCTTTCTGACATGATTCAGTATTTTTCTCTTTTTCATTTCTTAAGCAGAAACAAAGTTGTTATGCCACTTACGAGAACAGGCTTAGTAAAATAAGTGTATGTACACATTAAAGAGGTTCTAGTGGAAATCTGGTAAAAATATAGAGGCAAAAGTAGTTCTGGTAACCACAGCCATCTCTAAGAACAGCCTAAGTGACTTCATTGATCTTTAAAACGTCTCATTTCCTGTGCAGTGATTCTACTGGAGGAAATGGAGCTCAAATGTTTTGGTTCTGGGAATTTTTTCTTCCTTTGGAAATGTTGTAACACATGTAACACATGCACGTGTATTCCCATTGTTATACAATAAAAAGGGAGCTATTACTGCTTTCCTGTTTTGCTACCAGTAGTTCTCTGTCCAGACGCATATACTATTAATTACGTATACTGTTGGTAGAGATCAATTTTTCTCGTACAGAAGCTTTAAGTTCTTTCTTGGCTTTTTTTACAGAAAACCTTTTTTTTTTTTTTTTTTCTTCATTTAGCCTTACTTTTGCCTTTACTTCAAATAATAGGGTCATCTTGTGTTAAGCAAAGGATGGTGCAAACTTAACATGATTCTGAAGATGTGCGCATGTGATCCAGATGAGGTCAATGGAAAGTGCCATATGAGAACAAAGCAGACCTCAAGTAAAATCTCAGTCTAAATGTACTAGTAGGGATTTATCTTCAGTATTATTGGTTGCTTAGCTACCTGTAATTATACAAGAAATTCTTCGGGTTGGTAACCATGTGTTTCCAAAACTGCAAGGTACCACTTGTTAATAACAACTTCCCTGATAACTGTGTTTCTATTAATAACATATAACTAGCCTGAGAAATTTAGATAGTTTTAATCAATAGTGACTTCTCTCACACTGCTTTAAAAATACAACTGTTTTGTGTTTTAGAAAATAAATTAATTTTAGAAGCTTAGTATTTTCCATCTTATTAGTTCTCAGTAAGTTTTGTTTCTAGGATAGCATGTGTAACTTGAGGTTTTTATACTAAATTATGCTATAGTTGATATCATCTCTATTGTACGTGTAGAAGAATGTAAGAATTCACCAAAGAGGCAGTGTGCAAAATGGTCTTTTCAAATGTATAATGGTCAGTTCTCTGACTTGTTCATACAGCTCCAAATGGCTTCTGTGGGAATTGCATGCTTGTATCTGAAGCTAAAACTAGGTTTTCTTTATTCAGTGTAATTATTTCATGAAAATCTCTCTGATATCTATTTCCCGACCCTTTAGCCTGTAACATCGTAACCGTAAGGTTTTGGCTATATTATATAGAGAGAGATGCTGTGTTAGCATCCCTAATTCCATGGCAGCGGGTCGCGGTGGGAGGCAGGCCGGCCCGGGCAGCTTCCGGGCCGCTAGGTGGCAGTGTTAGGCAGGCTGTAACAGTCGAGTAGGCCGCGTGGGCGGATTTGGATCAAGTGTTGAGAATTGATTAAAAAGTTTGTGCAGGTTAGTTGTCTGGCTTAAATATAGTTTTCTTTAATAAGTAGATTTTTTTTTTTTTTTTTGCCACTGCATTACTGGCGGCTTTCCATCTCTTCTTGAGGAGCAGCTTTCTTTTACTAGCTCTGCTAAATTACACCATGTATTTTGATTACTTAGGTCCTGAAGAGCTGCCTCATTGTTTGAGATCGTGTCACTTAAGAATTTAAAACAATAATGTTGTTAGACAGTAATTTCTCTATCTTAAAATAAATGTTAAAGCCTCTTAAAAAGAAAATAAGGAATACCATAGGTCTAAGAACTACTCTGTGATAAGGTCTCAGGGGAGCCCTCATCGCTCTTTGCAACTCCGTGAAAGGAGGTTGGAGCTGGGGGGGGTCGGTCTCTTCTCCCAAGTAAAAAGTGATAGGATGAGAGGGAATGGCCTCAAGTTGCGCCGGGCAGGTTTAGGTTGGCTATTAGGAAAGACTTCTTCACGGAAAGGGCAGTCAGGCCCTGGCCCAGGCTGCCCAGGGCAGGGGCTGAGTCCCCATCCCTGGAGGTATTTAAAAGATGTGTAGACGTGGTGCTCAGGGACATGCTTTAGTGGTGGACTTGGCAGTGCTGGGTTAATGGTTGGACTTGATGATCTTAAAGGTGTTTTCCAACCTAAACAATTCTAGGTCTAATTTTTTGTCTTGTGTTCTCATTTAAAAAGTCTAAATAGCACAGACTATATTTACACACTGATAACACATGCATTCACATCCACTGCCCTTCACTTTCCAGTTGCAGATCTCTGCAGTGTTAGGTCTTCCCAGCATGGGAGTTCATTGTTACGTGAAGTTCCTTTAGGGAACATTGTATGAAAACCAAGGAATATGTAAATCACAGCACAACAGTGCAAATGGCTGAAGTTATGCTGTCATTAAATCACCTGTTTGTTTGTATGTGAAGAATTAGTAACAGCCACGTGAATTGTTGTATTTAACAAAATACAAATTATGATCTATGAAGTGGAATCAGATGTGCTGTTAGGATGTGCTGGGGGGGAAGAGGAGCAGCGAGGAATCAGGGTAGTTTGTGCAAGGTGTTGGATTTTGAGATTCTCAGTTCACAAAATAAAAACAACAATGGTGCTTTTTGATTGTAGAGACTACCAGAAAGGCTAGAGAGACAGAGCAAGACTCCTTTATGATTTTTCTGATATTTCTGTGGTTGAAATTCAGCCATGTACAGCAGATTAGCAGGAAGCAATCTGGGACCAATTATTTAACTCACAACCCTCTACTGGAGGATTTAGATCATTAATAAAATTTAAGCTGTGCCTCAGTTCAAACATTAATTTCATTGTCTGTAAATTATGTGATATAATTTACAATCTATAGATCACAATCTATAGATATGTTGATTTCTTTAGAATTCTTTCTAGGTTTGAATCATTTTAGCCACATGTAATTATTAACATATAATCAGGAATGTATTTGGAAGAATTTGTGTCTATCACAGTATGTCTTTGTTACCTCTGAATCTCCCTTTTGAAACAGAAGAGCTCTTTTCTCTTCTTTGAACCTCAAAAGCTTTTCTACAATAGTTTTCCTTGAAAGCAGGCCCACTGCATTGTCAGGAATTTGTATTTCTGTAGGGTTATCTCTAATTTAATTTAAACCAAAAAATTCTGCAAATTGCTTCTTGTCCTCAGATCTCTTTCAGATGGTAAAAGATGTGATTCTTGTTGACTTGTATATTACTCAACCTACAATAGTCTCAGGTTTTACCAAAAATGAGTTGCAAAGTTACGTAGAAGTGTCTGAATGGTTTCCTGAGCTTCCTCCTGCCCTGTCTGCGATTCAGCCTGGTGGGTGGTCTGTCAGCTGCTGAAGTTGATCATGAAGAATTAGACAAAGCAGTGCGAGAGTTCGCGTTGCATGGTGGCTGCAGAGCTCTTTAGTATGTAGTCATTCCAAAATCTACAAGCTGTTTACAGTATCTTTTCATTCCTTTCTAGCAGTACAGCCTAGTATGACTTCCAGTTCAGCGAGGTCACCTTAGGTGTTTGCTACAAATGGTGGAACTTCTCCAGTGAAAGCTAAATTCACACTTGAAAAGCTGTACTGAATTGAGATGTAAATCCTGGTCTAAACTGTTGTAAAGTCACCCATTGATTTAATTGGGTTTGGGCCAGTTCCTTAATCTTGTAGCAGCTATCAGGGTGCATGCGTTTAAAAAAAAAAAAAAAAATTAAAAGACACAAACAAAAAACCCAAAAAACTCTTGAAAACTTGGCTTTGTATCACTTTACCGCTCCTGGACATTTTCAGGGCTTGCCTCTCATAAATTTTTGCATGCTAAAATATAGAGTTGTTGCAGCATGTTGTCCCAGAAAACTGTATTTCCATTTTGCATCTCTTAAGAGGTTTTCCTTTTCTTTTCTTTGAATTTGTCAACTTTGATCACTATTGATGATGATAATAACACTGAGAGAACTATTGCTGCAGGTGCATTTATATTTTCAATCACACTTGACTTCTTTCTCTGTGCACCTACTTGGCAAGGGGTAGCTCGTTTTCAAGAGACACTGATGGCTTACTACCAAGTTCTTCCCACGGCCATAGAGCAGCAGTTGAAGACTGCTTTGTTTCAGAGCACTAGAGGTAATTGCCTGGTGACAGGCAGAGCTTAACATGTTTGAACTGCCTAAAGGGATGAGCTGACTCTAAAGAACTGCAAAAATTGCAAAACTCAGTAAGCAAACAGGGCCTGGCCCCAAGCGTACATTTCAAAGAGGCTGTGTGACCTGTCAGCTAGTGCTAGGATGCAGCATGGGAATCCTTGTATTATACAAAGGGACAAAATTAGGAAGGCACTTTCGCATCCAGTGATGATACCCAGAGAGCACACACATATTGCAGAAAATGTATGTAACGTGTCATGAAAATATAGGAAAAAACCCAACTGGCTGCTTTCCTGAATGCCTGGCAGCCAGGTATTCAGAAAGGTAGGCACTCCTCTAGTGAATAATGTATTCTCTGTGTGTTAAAAGTACTACATACACATCATACATTTGGTCAATGCCTATGTCTATGTTGTGTACATGCAGTGTCTGTCCAGACCAACACAGTGCACGTGAGGGTGACGCACAGTCACTCGCCACTTGCAGGTTTAATTCCCAGGTGCCACAGAGGCTGCTACTCGCTACTCTATACGTGGCATCCAGACTTTGTGAAATGGCCACGTTCATTCATTGCAGGAATCAATCAGAGTGAGAATAATAATATTCCAGGAAGGAATTGGGCCTGAAGAAAGTCAGCAAGAGGGGTTGTCATTAAAATTAAGGGAGGAGGATTGAAAAATAAATATCCGAATGCTCTGGAAACGCATTTCCTAGAGCAACAGGCTTTGTAGGCCAACTTACACAAGCCCTTGCCCCCAGCTACTGTTTGTGTGATGCATGCCCAGTCTTCTCTAGGTAGATTTCTTACAGCTATGGATTGCCAAAGGTGTAACAGCAGGAATATTCCCAGCACTGGCATAATTTAGAGCATTTACTTTCAAAGAAAATATGTTATTCAGGTGTCAGAAATCTCCTGATCTGAGGGGAAGGGGAAAAAAAAAAGGGGGGAGAGGGGGAGTTCAGGCTAATAAGCTGTGACTATTTCATTAGTGATGAAGCATTTTTCTTGAGAGGACGTTTTAAAGAAAAAAAAAATGAGGAAAAATCAGAATCTAAACATGAACAAAGATAATGCAATTAACAGGCTTGGCCAAAGGAAGGCTGAATTAAAGATCTTAATGTAGAAAATCCCTTTTCCAGACCTGCCCCACCACAAAAAAAGAGAAAGTTTCTCTGAAAGGCAGGTATGAGACGCAAGAATGGAGAAGCAGCTGTTAGGACTTGGTTAGAATGATAGCTCAATTTTTTTATTTTTATAATTGCTATCCTCATAGAAGATTGAAGCAAAGATTAAGGAAAGGGGGGGGGGGGGGAAAGGTTGATTTAAGTTAAACACAACTGAAACCAATGCATTTTCCCCCTGCTCTCCACCATTAAATCCTACTGAAGGATTGTTTGGGCAAGGAACTTTATCCAATTTCATATTCTCAAAACCGAAGAATTTTGTGGATTTTCCAATTTTTGGTTCATGGTCCAGATGTTAGAGAAAATTCTGATTAATGTTGTATAGACATTACTACATTTCTGATTAAGGTGAAGTGAGTCTGTATCAAGGCTTCTCAGAGATATTGATGAACTAATTGAATTATCTAGCACTGATTCTGACTTTTCACAGTTTTAATAAAATTTCTCTAATAAGTTCTTTCTCCTTGAATCAGTATGCCAAGTAGTAGCCCGCATTGTGTCCATCATTCATAAATATTCCCACAGCATAAAACAAACCTATTTTGTTTAAATGCAAATAAGTCACTGGATTTCATTATGTTACAAATTTTGCCTTAGGTTATGTGTAGTCTTTGAAAGTGACTGCAATGTATTCCAAGCTTTTAATATTCCTGTCTAGTGTTTCTTATTGTACTCTTTTTTTGTTTGTCTGAAGTGGACGAGATTATCTGTACTCAAACGTAAGCCTTCAAAATATCCCACTATACAAAGGTTATCAGACCGAGCCCTTTTTTTTTTTTTCCACAGAATAAATAACTTCTGAACAAAAGGCCTCACTATGTTGTTAGTCAGATTCTCGTACTTTCCTTGCACCGCTGTTAAGCTGAAATGGATAACATTACCTTCCGTAGGCAGAGAGAAGAAGGCAGGTTGAGACGTAGCCAAAAATATCAGAATTAAGAAAATAAGATGTCTGCAGTTAGCCAAGGTAGTTATTTTCTTGTAGCAGTGGGAACAGCAGCTCTCTCAGAGAAACTAGTCCCAAGCCTTTGGCAAAATTAGGATTCTGAAAGCAGTTACTGAGCAGTTTCCAACAGCAGCGTGACTCAGGATTCCTGTAAGGATGGACAGTCTTTTTAAATGTGCAGCCTGACAAAAGGACTCTTCGGTTTTGATCTCCCAGTAAATTTAGTGATAAATTCCTTGAGTGTTTCTTTAGGTCCATCTGTAAAAATAACTTAATTGGGATGGAGTCTACAGGACAGCATTGCTTTTTCTTGTTCTATTATAATTTTCTGACCCTAATTTCCTGCTTCCTCATTTGGTTTGAATTGGACCAGTTCATGAGAAAAGTCTTCCCCATAAAGCATAAATTCTGTGTGGGGGAGAATTCTTTGTAGATATTTGTTTTGTGAATTGGAATAATAAACTATTATAAGACTATTATGGATTTGAAAGCTACTTTGGCCAATGGCAGCGAGTCTGAAGCTTTTATTTCATTATTATTCATTTTTCAGTTAATCCCACTGTGCAGTTTGAGATAATCTATTTGCTCTGTTTTTTTCCTTTGGCAAAAATGCAAAAAACCTTCTTGTCCGCCAAATGCATGCACATACTACGGACTTGTGTTACCGATGTGTCTGTACTGTAATTGAAGCTCTGAATGAATGTTTTTGAATAACATGCCATAGATGTCTCTCAGAGTATTTCATAAACGTATTTAGGAATTATAATGCAGATTATTCTCAGTCTTGAATCAGTGATGTGAAGTGCATTATGTTCTTCATGTGAAAGACTCAGCGGTACTGAATTCAATACAGCTGTTCTTTGGTTGTATCCATGCAGGCTGTTGTTGGTATTGTTGGCTGTAGATGCTAACATTCTGTAACATTTGATTCTGAGGGTTTGTATTTACTTTGGATTTTTTCTGATCTTAGGAGATCAAAGAGTTTGACATTTCTAGCACAAGAGCATGTTCTTTGTAATTCCAAAATTTTAATTTTGTTTACATTTATGATAAACTCCCAGAAATCCTTTGCAACGTTTTAAAAAACTTCTTAAATTGGCAGCTTTGTTAAGGTTATGATTAAATAACGTAATTTGATCACCTTAAATTGTCTTTGAATGCTGATTTGAATCTCTTGTATACAAACTGGCAGTAATTGTGTTGGGCAATATATGTCCACATTCTTTGACGCTCCCAGTTACATAAGCTGTGTTTATTGAGTGAACAGATATTGTATATATTAACAACAACAACAAAAATATCTCTTAACTGCAGCTCCTCTTGTGACACAGCAGGTTTTTAAGGCTCCCTTGCAGGGTGCTGCTGGGGAACTTCGAGGTAATGCCTTATTTATGATGTTAATGTTGTGGTAACATTGCCTTCAGGGGAGGGACTTTTCAAAGCTTCTAGCTCCTTAACAGCATAAGGAATTTGTGCTCCCACATCCCTTAGCTACTTTTGAAAATCACATCGCATCTATGAACCTAACTGTAAAGATAGATACTTGCTTGGACCATCGTTTGGATTAAGTGGACCCCTTTAGTGCAGAAGAGGACAAAAAATACAGAAAATTTCTGGAATTAAATTAAAAACATTGGCTAAGATCTGCAAATATATGTCGGTATCTCCACAGGAAAATCTTTGTGGATCTGGGTGAAGATTGCATATCAAAACAAGTAAACATAGTTACTAAACTACAAATTTTCTAGAAGAGAATAATTTAGTTTTCAGGTTCTGATCTGAAGCCCATTGAAATAAAAGGAACTTTGACTCTGCAGAGTATAATGCTTGGGGTAGTTTTTGAGAGCCTTCCTTTCACTGAATAGTACAAGGAGTCTCAGTGAAGTCTGTAAGGTTAGTCATTTAGTGCCTCCAGGGGTACAGTAATGAAAAACATCCTGATAAAGTAAACTAAGTAAAATAATAGTGTCTTGCGTGATTAATAGAGTGTATGTTTGGATATAATCTTCTGGAGGGAATTTTCTGAAACATTGACTGTTCCTGCTAAATTAGTCATAGCCAGTCAAAACGTTCAAGTACTTAGTACTGGAAAACATATTTTATTTTGCATTCATCCGCACAAAGCTAGCTTTTCTCATGTGCTCATGCTTGGTAGTGATTCTTAGTAGACTAATCTGAAATTAGGTCATAAGTATGAAAGAAGACCTTGCATTTTACATATTCTACAACATCAGGCATTGGAAAAATAACAAAACACTTTTCAACAGACTCGTTAGATTGTTATATAAAATGGTACTTTTTCATCATTACATCGTATTGCATCTAATCTTCTGCAAGTGTTCTTGCTTATTGCTTTTTTTAATGAATGCATTTCTCAGTTTTGAGTTACAGCTAGCCTTATGGTTTTAGGAGGGGCAGGTATTGTTACATACACAGATGGTTTTGGCTCATTTCCAAAGTAAAAATGATTAACTAAGTGTTGGCAGCTGCATCTCCCATTTTAGATATATTTAAATCTGTTTTATGGTAAGAGTTGTTTGTTCTAGATATAAGGGTGGGAAGTGCATCTATACCCTGTAACCTAATCAATCTTTCAGAGTTCATAGTGGCAATGAAGTCCTGGAAAGAACATTTTGATGAGAACAAAGCTGTTGAGGAATTCTCCTGAGTCCTGTTAGAATGATGGCTTGGAATTGATATAATGCCAATACCTGTGACAACTCTGTAAAACTCAAAAGAAGTCTTACTGATCGGTTATAGCGCTTCACAGATTTTTCCATAAAATTGCTTTTCGTGGACCGCATAGGCAGATCATGCAGGGCAGTCTCCTGTCGTGCTTTTGCACTGACAGCACGCTGATCACAGGGCGGAAGAGTATTTAGAAGTGGTGTTATACTTTAGAGACTTTGGATTGCCAAACTCGTGGTGAGTCTGCTCTACCCCCTGACAAACATTGGTCAGTAGTGTGACAATTCCTGAATAAATTGCTTTACTGACCTTGCTCATAGTTGTCTTCAGGACAACCCATTTAAGCCTCCAGCCATCACCTTTCTTGGTATAGAGTTCCATAGTGCACTCATTCCAGTCTGAGGCCTTAGGCTCTAAACCTCTGTTGTTCATTGTGATCTCCTTCAACAGGTCAGGTCAACACCTGCAGTTCCATTCTCTGCAGCATTACAGTACACATCTTGTTTCTGTACAACAATATATTATTTAAAATGAAACACTTCAGAGAAAGCAATTTTTAAGAGCAATCAGTCTGACGTGTCTCCCCATCCACCTTTCTCAAGTCAGTGTTCTCCCTCTGTAAATTTAAAGTCCTGTGCTACGTCAGGACAAAGTGAGATCACTCCTTCAACTCGCCTGACGGGGGGTGAAATACTGAAAGACTCATCTCCTCTTTTATTGTTATCACTATGCTTTAAACATCTCGGATGCCTTCACTTCCTGAAGGATTCTTTCTTTAATGATTTGGAAAACAAATATAAATACAATACATGTTGCTGTAACATTCTTAGAAACTCCTTGTCCCTGAGGGGAGGGATGTGGCTTTAAGGTCTTCCTATGCCCTCAAATTTCATTTAATTTTAGGCAGATAGCAGGAAGATACTTCTTCTTTATTCAAGATGCTAATACATTTGTGTGTTTAAAAAAATTAAAAAAAGAGAGAGAATTTAATAGCAAAAAATCAGTTGATTTTGTGTCACTAATTTCTTTGAAGGTGTGTGGGTTTTATCATCCTTTATGGCAAATTTTGAATTAATGTCTTCCAATATGTAGAAATCAGCGGACAAGATGACCTGTTGATTCGTTCTAAAATTGTCTTGACAAATTGCAATCTCATATATATTTTCTGTTTACCTTGAAACTTGTTCTGAACACTATTACTTCTGCTATCCATTTTTAAAAGCTTGCATTTATTTAAGTGATTCTTTGCTTTGTAATAAAGACATGTTACAGAGCTGTTCTTAACTGCCTTTTGTTATGCCTTTACAAATTGACAAGAATGCTGTTCTGAGTTAAATATTTTTGATGATTCCTCCTAATTAAACAAATGAAAAAAAAAAAAAAAAATCCCTGACATGAAAGTCTGCAATGTTTGCAAGGTTCTGTGTTGCTCTGATGTAGAATGCCAGGGCAAAACCTGGAAAGTGCAATTGCATGGCAAAATTGGAGACAGTTTCTTCTGGGGGGAGGGGGAGTTCCCCCACATGGGAAGAAATTCAGCTTTTGAACAGCTTAACTCCACACGTCTTGTATTTTTGTTGGTATAAAATTCATCTCAAACTTTCAACAGTTGGTTTTGCAGATGTAGTCTTATATGAGTGATCGTGTGACTATGAAATACAGCGTAGAGATGACCAAATTAGTTTTAAATCTATCAGCTTGGTAACTGCAGTTTTAGAAACAGTAGTGTGTAACACCATGGAAGCTAGTTCAAAAAAGTAGTTTTATCTATCTGTGTGTATATGCAAGGTAAATGAGCTGACATGGAGTTGCTGTGGCTAAACCGTCTTCAGTACTTGAGCTAGTTAACTTTAATTTTAAGGTTAATTCACCCATCCCTAGGCTGAAGAGCAGACAGCGTTGTAAGCAAACTGTAAGTACAGAACTTAAACAAAACCAGAAATTAAAATACTGAATAATTAGATGGCTGCTTGCCAAGTAAAGAGAGTCTGCCCCACTGTTGGGTATTGAAAGTGGTCATTACCACGCATCAACCATGTGGGGCTGGGGCCATCTCTGGATTTTCTTTGTGTGTTTGCTTATCTTGTTTTAGTTTCTGAAACATTTGTTTTATTTCTATAAAATGACTTGTGGTGATCCTTGATCCACCCTATCTTGTCTTTGAACTGTTTGCCAAGGAAATAATGGGCTTATGGGGTTTACCTGTGCAATGCTGAATTTTTGCTGAGAACAGCAGCTTTTAATGAAGCATATAAAAATATTTGAAATTTAGATATATATTTTGGTATGGGGGGAGGGAAAGGATTTTTGTTTGAACAAACTGTAATTCTGAAATGCTTCTAAGTAATCACTTAATAATTCTATTAATATCCTGGAGCAGTTTTCTACATATCTGTGTGCCTTTATGTACTTCAATTTCCACTGAGCCTTGTATTCTAGAAGTCATTGCTTGTATTTTGAAAATTAAATTAATTGTAATAGCCTCTGTGCTGGTTTTGGCTGGGATAGAGTTAATTTACTTCATAGTAGCTAGTATGGGGCTATGTTTTGGATGGATGCTGGAAACAGTGTTGATCACATAGGGATGTTTTTGTTGTTGCTGAGCAGCGCTTACACAGAGTCAAGGCCCTTTCTGCTCCTCCCCGCACCCCAGCAGCGAGCAGGCTGGGGGTGCACAGGGAGCTGGGAGGGGACACGGCCGGGACAGCTGACCCCAGCTGCCCAAAGGGCTGTCCCACACCACAGGGCGTCGTGCCCAGCGTATAAAGCTGGGGAAGAAGGGGGAAGGGGGGACGTTCGGAGTGATGGCGTTTGTCTTCCCAAGTCACCGTCACGCGTGATGGAGCCCTGCTTTCCTGGCGATGGCTGAGCACCTGCCTGCCGATGGGAAGCGGTGAGTGAATTCCTTGGTTTGCTTTGCTTGCGTGCGTGGCTTTTGCTTTACCTATTAAACTGTCTTTATCTCAGCCCACGAGTTTTCTCACTTTTACTCTTCTGATTCTCTCCCCCATCCCCCTGTGGGGAGTGAGCGAGCGGCTGGGTGGGGCTGAGCTGCCGCCTGGGGTTAAACCATGACAGCTTTAAAATATGGCTTTAATTTCTTCAGAGAGGCCATATGTGGATTTTAACTTCTTGCTTCTGAGCAACTTGAATCTTCCAAATACACAGGCTGGTGCATGACTTCATACATGAAGCTATTCCTATTGATTTCAACAAGACTATTCATATGAAGAAAGTATGTATGTGGATGTTTGTAGGATCGAAGCACTATGAAAAACAAAACAGGAAGATAAATGTCATTACAACCACAATTATCCAGAAGTTCTGTGCTGGTGTATTTAGAAGAATAGAAGATTTACTACAAATACCTATTTGGAAAAGAGAAGAGCTGTCCCAGAAAATTTGAAAGCATCGTACAATAGGGACTCAGAATAAGAAATCCAGTTTTTCTTGCTGTAGAGCCTTCAGCTGTACAGTAGACCAATGCCTTCCTGTACTGAATACATATAATAAACAGAGAGCTGTGGAAGGACAAAATGTCAGATTAGATAGCCAAATTGGGAGTACAGGTAGATCACAAAGATTATGAGAAGCACAAAAGTCAGTTTTTACCAAGGAAGCTTCCTAAGCAGTGAAAAATTCTGCTAGGTCTCATACTGAAGGAGGAACATAGGGAAGTGATTGAAGTAGATTACTGATATCGGGACAGACATTCATGTAGTCAGGATCCATAAAGTGAAGTTACTTACCTAAGAATTACGAAAAAAGAGCTTCCTTGTTCCCCCTCCCTTTTTCCTTCTCTCTTCCTGTCTCTATTCCAAAAGTAGTATTTAAAAACACACAGTATTTAACTTTTAGGAAAACATCTATATGTACTATAGCAAACTGCACAGGTCCATCATACAGAAAGCCCTGAATAGTTAGGTTTTGGGTTCTGCTGTGCTTAAGCAATCAGATGACTAAAGAGCATGCAGAATTAACATGACACAGCCAGAAACCTAGATGTGCCCTACCAAACAAGGCTCTTTTAAGGGGAAAAATGAGCCTCCACACATGGTGTTTAGGATACTTAAACCATATGGAAAGCTACTCTCCTGCTCTTCGGTGAGGTGCTGTTCTTTATTCTTGCAGATGATCTGCAAACACATCATTATAACACATAGCAGATACTGCCCCGTTATTTCAGGTGTTCGATTAGGCACCCTGTTTCTCCATTTCAGTCCCCTACAGTTGTACTTGAGTCACCCTGCAGCTGATGTGAACCAGAAGTCTAGACGAAGGCTTTTTTAATCATGGCAGTTCTAATTAGTTCTTCAGTTTACAATCAAATCTGCTTACAACAGGTAATTTTAGCGCTTTTTACTTAATTTTTTACTTTCTTTTTATGGAACGCTATTGAGATTTCTCAAAACCTCTAGTATTTTCAATGTTCCTAGACTAAGCTGCCTTGTGATTAACAAACCTACTGTGATTAGCCAAAGTCCGAAATCTTTGTTCACTTTCCATTTATGGACTCGCAGGCCCTCATGCAAGAGGGAAGCACAACAACATGGATTTCTTCAGTTTCCCTAATACAGTTCAGAAATCTTGTGGGTGAAAAACTGTTTGCAATCTCACGGGGCGTGACAAGCATTATTACATATGGTGGCCACATGAGTTTTTCAAGCCCAGAAGCAACACAGCACAGAGTGAAGCTGTACCAAAAGGAGTATTTCTTAAAGCATCATCGTGATTCTGTTGTCTTGGTTCTCCCAAGACTCATTTTTCTTGCTCACTTGCTTATTGGCAGACAGGTTCATGAGAGGAGAGAAGCCTTGAAATAATATTCGACATGAATAACGTTTGTTGTAATTTAAGACCAGTCTAGTAGCCAACACGGAAAACAATTGCTACCTTTCTTTTTGCAGTAGCTTAAGTATAGCTGAGGACTGTTTCCATGTGTGTTCCTCCCCTATCTGTCTGTTCTTTACACTAAACTAGCTTTTCTCTGCCTGTGCACAGTTTGTGAAATAATTGTGTAGCCAATATTTTTTTAAAGCAGGTATGCACATATTCATACGCGTGCAAGCAAGGTTAAAGGTTAGTCTGATTTTTATTTGATTGAAGGTGCGAACTAGTATGGGAACATTGCACAATAAATCCAAGAAATTCTGCGTAAGGATTAGCTGATTCTTGGACTGGAAAATGCAGAAGAGCATAGGCAGAACACCTCCAAATATTCGCTCTGCTCTCACAAGCACGTTTGCAAAGATGTTTGACCATCTTCGTTGTTCTTCTGGGCTCTTTCTTTACTTGCTGAGCATTCTTTTTAGACACAGCACTGTAGAAGAGGAAGGATTACTTCATGCATCTTTCAAGCAATACTATTATCCAAACCAATCAACGCTATTGCTGTTGTTTTGGTGCAAAAGTGATGTTGTCTATCCCGGGTTCAGTTTGTGACCAGGTACAGTCCCAGGCTCTCCACTGCAGTATGCCAACATGCCCAATTATTTCCCACCTTATGAGGCGGTAGCAACGCAAAGAACTGTGGAAATCTGTTCTATCCCTTCTGCAGTGCTCTCATGTCCCTAGGGAAAAATCCACCCCCTTTTGGGGAAGTAGGATTTGTGGTAAAGTGAAGACCGATGGTTCATTTTGACGTGTTTTGTTCAAAGCAGTTATGAAGTACTTTTCTGCTTTGCTGCATCTTGTTCTGAGTTAAATGCATTCAGGCAGATAAGCCCTAGGGCAGGATTTGGCCCTAGTGAGGATTTGAATGAACGCTGAGTAAAGTCAGGAAAGATTCTGTTATTTTTCAGTAAATTTTGAATTAAGTCTCAGTGGAAACATATTCTAGGCATCCCTGCGCATCTGAATTTTATTGCTCCTTCGTTTTTGTCAATGCAGCTGAAGGCTGTCTGCATGCAGAAAGCTGCCAGAGTGCCAAGGAAGCGGTTATTCCCCTATATCCACCACTTGTGAGATCACGCCTGGGGGCTTGAGTGGGATCCCAAGCTGAAGAAGGATACTGATGAACTCCTACAGAGGGCCAGCTACTGTTTGGGGACCTAAAATACTTAACATACAAGCAGAGCCTGAGAGAGCTGGGTCTGGTCAGCCTGGAGCGGGGGCTGTCTTAGTGACCTCATGGGTGGTTATGCAGAAAACGGACTATGGCTCCTCTTGGAGGCACACGGATGGCCAGCAACAGGCATGGGTTACAGCAGGGAAAATTCTGACTAGATAGAGAAAATTCTTCCAAGTGAGGATGTTCGGTCACTGGAATAGAGCCTGAGAGAAGTTGTGGAAGATTGGAGATTTTCAAAATTCAACTGGACAAGGTTCTAAACAACCTGATCTAAACTTGACATTTTCTCTAACTTTGAAGTTAGCCGTGAAATTGGACCAGATGATCTTCAGGGGTTTCCTCTAAAATGTATATTATTATATAATTCTAATGTGAGCAACGCATGATAAAATATCTTTAGAAAGATTTTCCTTCTACTGATCTGGTTCACCATGTGGTCCCACAAATGGCTGCATAAGCACAGCTGTAGGGGCAGTAAACCATGACATGAAAAAAGAGGTCAGGATGGAATGGGAGAAAAGTAGTAGTCAAAGGAAGCCTCCTGGATGGGCTCCGATGCTGGACACAGCAAAAGTGGGAGCGTGTCACCAGGCACTCCTGGCATTTGTCCTCGACTTTTGCTTTATGCCAAGAGCACCACCACACCACTGAGAGTTTATGGATTACTTTCTTAATGGACACCATATGGGCACAAGAGATCAGACAAAGATCATCCTGTGCAGTACTAATTGCTTAAATCTGGATAGCATCTACAGACTGAGAGCTCTACATGGAAAGTCAAGAATGGTGTGATAGATCAGTGCCTTGTACAGAGGCCAGGCTGATTAACATCAGAAGTCTATGTCCCAGCTTTGGTACAAAAAAATCAAAATCTTAATTTTGGCTTCTGATTAAATGGTTCCTTGTCATGATTCTATTAATCACATCAGTGCCTACATCTTAATTAAAAGTGCAGCACTGTGTAATCCTATAGCTCTGTATTTGAAAGACAGACAGAAAGAGAAAAAATACTGCAGTAATCACATTTGAGAAGGAAAGAAAGCACATATGGAATGCACGTGTAGGTAAGTGTGTGGGGAGGCTTATGAGATTCTTGCAGAAATAAGGAAATAACTGAGAAAACTGTTGTAACTACTAAAAGCTAGCAATTCCCAATGTGAATCTTAATTTTTTTTTTTTTTTTTAAAGGTAGTAAATCAAAGAGTATCTGTTCAGCCTTTAGGTCGTTCTTGGATTTAATAAGCTAGGGTTCAATGCAGGACATGTGGAGTCGTCTTGTCCGTAATAATAGGACTCACTAAAAAGCCTATGCTGTGACTCAAAATCCTAATGTCTAAACTATTATATTCCAGATGTCTTTACCAGTAAAGATACTCTTTGATTAACTGAAAAACATCAACACAGTCTGTGATAATCTGATGCTGGGATGTTGTCTGCCTGTGCTTTTGTCTGTTGTGGTAACAAATGCTTACATCTGGACAAAAGTCTGCTCTACTGTTGTATCTTATGGAGGAAAGCAGGATTTCTCCTCGTTTGTGCCCTTACGTGGGAGAGCTTACGTGAGATGAATAGAAAAAAGGAGTCGCGTTGATGTCAGATCCTCACGGAGATGAAACGCTGAAAGGGTTGAAAGTTGGTGCACCTAAGTGCAGTGAGGTGAAAGCCATCTTCAGGAGTCCATTTCATGGCTATCTTTTCTCACTGTAGGAGTGTGTTCATTTTAGCAGTTTGCACAAATGCAAGCTCAGGAACAGAGTTTTGATCAGAAGTTTATTTTTAAATAAAATCATCACAGAAAAGAGAGATTCTCAGTCATTTTTCAATGCAGTCCTCTTAAAATCTGTGGAGTTATTTTAACTTTACAGCAAAATAAATTAAAAGCAGAATACAATCCCCAGCATCATGCCGTGACTTTCTATTTAGATGAAATTCAGTAGTAGACTGAATTGCTGTGATAACTAAAAGCTCTGTTGCAAAGTTCCTATGACTGATCAGAAAACAAAAGTTGTGAAACATCTTACGTCAACCTTGTTATAAAAAATAGTTTTTCCTTAATTGAAATAGGTTATAGTCATTCTTAAGTGTATGATTAACATGTTTTTCATCCTTTTCCCCGTTTTTCTCATCCCTCTCTCATCTTCACAGTTAAAGAAAGGCCACAAAGAGAGAGTGGCTCAGAAGAGCAGATGAAGTAGCCATTTCCTGAGGGGTTTTTCTCTCTCTCTCTTCCTTTTCTTTTTTTCTTTCCAAAAAACTCTACCGAATACTGGCAGTGGCAGGCCTGGGAGCGTTACACACTGGTGTGGAATAGCTACTTGCGCCAGAACACTGCGGTAAAACTGCTGTGGACTTGGTAGCTCTTCCTGTCATCTGTGGTTTTGGGGTTTGATGCTGTCCCTAAAATTAGCACTACAGAGAGCGATGCTTCCAGTAACTAAGCCTTAGCAGAAGTACAGCTGAAAAATGCAACTAAATGGTTATTTATCCCCATGTGCTAGCAAAGGTAGACAATTTCTCGTTCCTCCCCCAAACCAGAATGGAAGAGAATGAATAGGTAGAAACAGGCATGACTGAAAGCCACACATAATAAATGTATATTCTCCTCTGTTACCACTTCTGCTTATAGTCTTTCACACCTGCACAGTGCAGTCATGGGGTTAATATAGTAAGTCTCCACTGGCAATGAGCCTAAAGTAACTGCTACTTTTAAGAGAGGTTTTCAAAGGTACAAGTGAAGGTTGGTTGGCTGAAAGATAATGTAACGTTACCAGTAAGTTACAGGATCCAAATACAATTTTGCTTTTGGCTTTAGTAGTTTTGTTTCTGGTAGTCCATGCTATGGACTATTTGGTTAGGCCCATCCCTCTGACGTGCATCTACATACCTTTCCTGCTAGTCTGTCTTGTTTATTAGATAGTAAACACCAGAGACTTTCTCAGTGTGTGTGTGTGTGTATTGGGGACAGTCTGAATGCTCTTGTAAGCATAACTACATACGGAATGATGTGCCCTTTTCCCCTTTCACGTTTCCATGTTATTAACTAAGCCATTGCTGCTTTTTTTTTTTTTTTTTTTTTTTTTTTTTTTTACATAAACTGGAATAGAAATGCTGGCTGCCTTTCACGATCCTAAAAAAAACTTGTGAAAAAAAATACCATATAAAAAGAAATTTTGTGTTCTCCTAGCTTCCTAGATCGAGGAAGAGGAGAAAACTGAAGAATTTGGGCTTTGGTGATCTATTTTTGGGGAAATGCACAATTTCAAGATCTTGACAGGTTATGGATTTTTTTTTTTTTTTCCCCCTAATTTTATTTGGCTTCCTCTTTTGGCTAGTCATTCCCAAGTCTAGACTGAACCTGAACATAAATTTTGGTACTCAATGTGTACAGGGTGTAAGCAATTTTAACTTCTTCATTTTAGAAGAGTTCTTCCAGGAGGGTCATTTCACTCCTACTGAATGAGAGAGATGTATTTGTTTATCAAAAGTGTTTGTAAACACAGGTCCTCCCTTCCAGTCAGGGTTGCTCAGGAAATTAGTTTGTTAGTGATGTCTAAATCTCACTGTGTTCAGTGCAAACACTAGAAGGTTCTGTCTGGCCTTAGAAATTGTGTCATTGTTCTTGAAGATTTAGGGAACTACTTATGGTAGATATAGATAGATATTTCCTGTATTTGGAAAGATTATTCCATGGAAATCACCAATAAGGAAAAATTTCTTAAGCAACACAAATACAAAGTATAGATGACACTGACACGGCTATTCTCTTTATCCCTTGTGCCATCACAGCACCTTCCTTTCTTCTGTAGTCTCTAAACTCTTACTTCTTGAATGTATTTGCCCTCAGAACTTCTTAAAATGCACGAAGCTGACATCATCAGGCTTAGACTAAAGGTTTTCATAAGCAAAGTGTACGTGCATGTTTTTCCAGTTAGTCCTACAGAGTTGTTTTTCTATATAAACATATTTCTAATCGGTTTTCTACTGTTTATGCCAAGGTACCGTGACTAACTATATTAGTAGCGTTTAAAATTGTTAATTGTTTAAATCAACAACTACTTCTATCCCATTAGGGCATTGCTTTGATCACTGTGAATAAACAAATAGCTATTTTATTCCTGTTTCAGCACAACATAATCGAGTGCTGTATTTCAATTCAAGATCTGAACAGGAGTGATACGAAAATTGTTAAGGAGAACTTTTAATTTCCTTACCTAAGCAAAAGTCTGACTTTAACTCAGACTTGCTATTCAAGTATCACTCCGTGTATGGGCATTCGCAGGGGTTTTTTAATAAGAGATACTCTTTCTGCTTTATTTATTTTTTGCTTAAGAATTGTTTTACGATTTGGAAATTGGTTTAAATAAGCCATTGAGAATCAACCAAACCTGCTAAAAACAATGTCTGAACAGGGATATATACCAGTACAACTTCAGCAGGTCACAGCAGTTCAAAAACTATCGATGTACCTAGCCTTGAATTGCATAAACGGCTCAGAATCAGCTGCAGAGTCCGTGGCTGCGGAGGAAAATGAATTCTAGTCTCATGAAGCACAGGTCCAGCCATTCGACTGCTTCTCTTTTCTCAAGTTTCCTAAGGTAGAAATGTACCTCTTGCAGTTCATGCTTGCCTTTTTGTGACAGCAGCACGCTGTAAGAATTATAGATAATCTGTTCAAGTTTAGTGCAATTTTGGAATTTCAGAGCCAAGCTCCAGTGACTAAACGTTGTTCAGAATAAAGGAAAAGTATTTAGGAAATCAGGAAAGGACCTAAAAAACTGACCTTAAATCTGAATTCCCAAATCCTTAATTATTGCGTCAGGGATTTCATGGCAGCTGTGAAATTCTATTTGACTTCACACCCCTCCAAATTACAGAACAGGAGTCTGTGCTACTGCAAGAGTTGAGTGGGATAGTATAATTAAGTCTTGGTTATCTTTCTCAACATCTTTTGCAATATTAATGTGAAATAGAGCTCCCTTTCTGTTCACTATTAAGTTTTCTTTCTAAAGCTTCTGTCCAAGACTGATGACTGTTTGGCTAATGTTCGCTCTTTCTTCTGAGCTCCTCTGTAATCCCAGTCCATGTGGAAGTGCTGTAGGTACGGTGCCCCACTAGTTGCATGTCTGAGAAACATTTACAGGCATAATGTTCTGCTCTGGAAGCTAACAAAACTGTTCAGGACAGCTACTTCCCTTTGCCTTTGTCACTGCTTTTGCAGATGAGTAATTACATGCTATTGTTTATTCTTCTGAACATGCACTTCTCAAGAGCAGCATTTTTCCCATGCTTTGGTAGTATTTGTGGAGTATGCCCTCTTCTAGCTACATTCAAGAGACGCTATATAAATACAGAAGTATTTGCAAAGCAAACTTGAATTCTGCCAGATACTACATAACCAAAAAATAGAAAGATGGATCTGATCCCTAGAACGCTGGGATAGCCTCACAGACTGAGAGGTGAACGGAGTTTTATGGGGCAAGGGCTTTATTTCCAGTTGGTGAATTTGGGAAAGGCGTTGCCCATTTTACAGCCTCAGTTTGTTGTTCGTGAAACAGAAATGAAGATACTGACTTCTGTGAATTGCTTTGAGAGCTGTGGATAAATTGTGGCGTGTAAGAATGGGATAGTACTGTTCTCCTAGCCTGTATGGTAGAATCTCTGCAGTCCTCAAGGAAGCTGAATGGGTTCACTTCTGGCAACGTGTCAAAAATAAACAGCCATTTCTGCTTTCCTCTGCGTATCTTGTGTCTGCTAGAAAAGATATTTAAGTACTGGAGCAGTGCCATTGTTTCCAAGGGATGTTATGATTAGCACTGAGTATTTTGAGGGTAAGGTGTGCTACAAAAACGAATGAGCAAAGCCTTAAGGGTTGGATAGACTATAGGACTGTAATTGAAGATAATTGCCCTTAATGGAAAAATGGAATACAGTTGTCATCTTTGTCCTGTTCTAGAGACTAATCTCAAATGGACCAAAAATGGTTATGTTGACAAAAACATTTTAATTAAATATTGATCATAAAGGTAATTTTAGTATTTAACATCCCCTTCCCACTCCTCAAATTTGCATTTAAACCTTCAAGAATTACTGCAAAAGTTAGATTTTTTTTTTTTTTTTTAAAAGTCAGAAAGTTCAAATTAATTTCCTTAGATGAAAAAGATATAGATGTGGAAGGCAATGCAGCTAGTAACTTTGGTGTACCAAAGCTTTGTTATATAAAATCAGGGCTTAAAAGTACTGAGAAGCTATTATTACCAGACAGCTACAGACCTGCCTAGCTGAGGTATTATAGTCTTAAATCTAACTGAATTTTTATTATCTTCAGTGCTTTTTCTTTTTTGCATGCAAAAAATGTAACAGGACATATGAAGTGGTATGTAACAATATGTGAAAGTAACTTGCACAAGCATTTGGATAGTTGTGCAGATCCTCTTGGACTAACCTCTAAATCAATTAAGTCCAGATCAGATCATTCATGACCGCAGATCACTCCCATATGAGGACTTCTCTGTGGTTATCTCCATAATCAAAACCAGGGCTGCCACTAGCCTGCAGGGGTGGTCTCAGAGGAAAGGGACAATAGAGTACAGAAATTAAACCATACTCACATGAATCGTTCTTTCAAATGAAACACTTTGGAACAGCGAAGACACCCTGCAACATTTCTGCTATTGCTGCCAAACAGCAGAATTTTTGTTGTCAATGAGGCATGTCTTACAGGAACTTAGTTAACTGCAGTAGGAGGCTTTGCCTGTCTTGCAATAAGGAAAACGCCAGAGCATAGATGCTTTACCTGTAGGAAGGTGTAGAGTAAGAATGCCAAGACATGGACGGTCAAAGAGTGAAAGTAGCACGTCGTACTTAGGGGCAATTACAAGAGTGAAGTCTCTGGGTAACTGCTGCTTCAATAGCGTTACAGAAAAACCATCTATCTTGGATTTTTTTTTTTTTGACAGCGTCTCTCAACCATAAACTTCCTCCTTTATGTTGATCTGCCATTTTCCATGAGATTGTAACTGAAATAAATTATTAGAGTTTTGAGATGCACTTACTATTTTTAGGAGGGAAGGACTGTGTAAAAAGCTATTTAGTTAGGTAATATGTTATAGTTTTATATATACTTATATTTAATTTGGCATAGTTCTGAAATTCCAAGCATTTTAGCTTACTTCCTCTAGAAAGCAAACTTTTGTCTTTTAGGTAAATGCTGTGAGTGTTTGAACCTTTCAAACTTTCTGCTGCTTACAACCACTTTTGACAGATGGCTGGATGAGTTAATAATCTTAGATATATTTGAACGCCGAGAAGTTCAGTATAAGCAGGCTGTCAGGCAACAGAAAGTTCATTCACAAATTTGTCCTTAATGACCCATCCACTAATGTTTGTAATCATTCGAGGCAGCCTGCCTGTTTCTACCAAAATCGTGTGAAGAACCAGGGGTTTTTAGGGGGGAAAAAGGACAGAGTTGTATAGATATGTGAGGAATTAACAGAAAAGTTGTGTACAATGACATTTAAAAGCTTATTTTAAAAAGTGCAAATCCATAAGATGTCAGACTTCTTTTGATCGGTTTTCATAGAATTAATGGTTTAGCGTTCATACTGCTGTAATACATGAACTTGGATGTCACTTAGGATTTCCTCTGCACCTTAATTATATGTAAGGCATTTTTTTAGTGATGTTTAGCCTGTATTTGAACAAGATCTCTCTTTGCCTGTATAGAAGCAGTCATGATACAGCAGCGGACAGTTAGCAGAATTGGGTTTATCTGTATAATTTAGAAAAGAATGTTTTGTATTTGGGAAACTGGAAAGTAACTGGTTTGCAATACCATTCATATGATACTGGTAACAGAAAACATGAATAAATAATATGAATAATGTCTTTCCAATGGGTCCACGCCTACAACAGTTGATTATTTAAAAGCACATTTTAAGCGCTAACAACATATCAAGTGAGGTTCCTCAGTAAGGTAATTGTTTAATCACGAGGGATTGAGCTAATATGCATGCTGTATAAAATATGAAGCAGTGTGAGGAGGATGGTAAAGATCCTTGAGGTAGAAACAAGATTTTAAGAAGAGCCTTTGGTGGGTGCACACAGATTAGTAAATATGTATGTTTGACCGAGAAGTGAAACGTTTCCAGAGGAATTTTTCAGGAAAGTGATGTTGTAATGTTTTGTACAACATACAATGTTCCTATGGCTTTTAAGTGAAAACCAAGCTTGATTAAATATCTTAAGGCTGTTTTCCATAAATGAAATCTGTAAACAGTGGAATCTGCAGTAGGAGAAACAGATGAAGCACAAAACGTAGTGCGAGAACTATTTTCTGTACAATCAGAACAACACTTGAAAACTAAAAGTTGGGAAACTTAGGAACTTTCTGGACAGATAATTTTTCAATTTGTACTGTTAGACAGCCCCACTATAAAAGTGCTATTGAAGAGACTGTTTTTTTTTTTTAAAAAAAAAAAAAAAAAAAAAGTCATAAGTCATTCAGGCCAGATGGCAAAAAAGACATTTACCAAAAATGTTGGCAGTTGCGCAAAAAAAAAAAAAAGATTGTACTGAACTTACTCTTGATGCAGCAGAGGCAACAGATGCTGGAGGCGTCTCTGTTCCAGATACTGTAGCTGTGCCATGTTCTTTCTTTACCAGCATTTCTTAAAAATGAGGAAAGGGGAGTTTGGAACTTATGTTTCTTCTAATAGTCAGTGTTTGTTTTGAAGTTGGTATTTTCCACACAGTGAGGCAGGCACGGTAGAAGCAGTTTGGAAACGGGCACTGTCTTTTGGGAAAAAAAATCACTGATAGTGCTGCATATGTGGAAATAAAGGCTTTGAGAACTATTTATGAAGACAACGCATGTGACTGGCAAAACATGTTTACTCAGTTTGCTCTGTGATATCTGGGAGAACACATCTGCAACATCGATGACATAAGTAATCGTTGCAGTAGAATGCCCTCCTCTGAAATCCTTTGCTTGGGTTCATAGTTCCGTATCTCAAGACCGAGTGCCCGCCTTGTCGTCTTCTCTAGTAAACACATGGTGGAACAGCTCGCCTGATGCTACGTTGCATGCTGCACTTAAGAATATGTGCAAGATCATCCACAAAGTTGTACCTCAGGGGTTGGATTCCAGCAACTAGGATGTGCGTTTTAATATTACTGGTACTAGTAACAGATGTCGCAATAGTGAGACATTTCTGAGCACATCGGCATAGCGAACGCGATGTGCGTTAGTTTACTTCCTGGGACTATATTTCCCCAAGATTCTTGCATGCAATGTACGTTGCCAGTGAGTTGCTAATCAAATACCTCATGCCCCTTGCTTAGTTTTCTTTAGGTTTCTACCCAATACTACAGTTCCTTAATTTAGATAATGGTAATAACATGTCAGCTTTTCTTTAAAAATGTTTCTAACCCTTCTGGTTGAAAGCATGCAGGGGGACTGGAACCAACCAGCCAAAGCAATACCAACGTTGTTTCAGGACAACCAATAAATACCCGAATGCACAGGCAGCCATAGCCAAAGGAAACAGCTATTCAAACCTTCTCTATGCCTTAGTTCTGCTCTGAATCACCACCACAACCAAACACTTGGTTTCATGTGTGCATGCTACTCTCGGTACAGTATGGTAGTGTTTTGCAGACTCTTTTTCTGGTAGGCAGCAAGTGACCAATTCCTTGAAAACGTTCAGAGAGGTACAGTGACAGTTCCATCAAAAGACACTGATCCTTCACATGTTCTCTAACACGACCAGACCACTTATAAGTAAAATTGTTATTTGGAGAGAAACGCGGCTTAGGGCCAGGCCCGTAGGGATCTTAACGTGGACCTTGCCTTTGGCCTTGCTCTTATGTTAGTGTATGCAATAAGAGCCTAAGTAATTTACCCAAGATCCCATAATGAGATAGTAGCAGAATCAGAATTCTGATTCAGGCGTTACTGAACTCTAATGCAGGATTTCCTTTCCTTAAACCTTCTTTTTTCTTGTGTGCTCCTCCAAAAACAGAGTTAAATTATCCAGTCTCTTTGGAACTCCACGTAAAGAAAGAATGTTAATCAAAGACAAACCTCAGGATCTGGCACAGGTGTTTTGAATGTTTTAATTCATGATTAGGTTTGTATAAAGAAAGGTTTTACATTCAAGAATTCAAATGCTTAGGTTCGATCTGGTTCTTAATTGTAGTGTCTTAAAAACACTGAAAACATGACCCTTAGCTGACCCATGACTATCAAATTGACAACAGAAGAAGCTGTAAGCTGGCTTCACTGTGAAATTAATGAAATTCTCTTCTGTGATAGATATAGGGAAATAAAGTACAGATTTAAAAAACATCTATTTTGGGAAATGCATCTTAACAGTGTCAGAATTGCATAAATACGTGCATAGTTCCAGGAATCTTTTAAAAGAGCCTCTGGGCTTTGATTTTTACATCTGCTTTACTCTGGTTATGTAGTTCATCTAATCCACTAGCCATTCAATATATATTTTATATTGCTACAATAGTTTGCACATTTATTTTTTTAATGACAAAAGGCTCCAACCCTTTACACATCTAAATTGAAAGTATTTCCATAGCTAAGGGCCCGCACTGGTAAGCGAAGGCAGCTCACCTCTTGAGCAAAATACAGATTGCCAGGCCTGGAACACCGGAGAGAAACGTAGTGAGACCCTGAAGCATTTCCAAATTGTTTAGTCAATTCTTTGGGGAGGTGAGGGGAGTAATTATAAAAATAAGACAGCTAAATCAAAATGAACTATGAAAATAAAAATGAAGATTATCTAATTGCAATAGATCAAATAGTTCCTGGATAAGTACAGCAAAATTACCATTCATGGAATGCATAAACACTCACTAGCTTAAGGGAGAGCTGGTCCACGCTCTGAGAAACAGCTTTAACAGAAATGATTAGTTAATAAATGTGATTTGTTGTCTAGTGGAATATCCATTATAACCAGTAAAAAGGAAACTCAGCTTCTCTAAGGTTATTTCATTGTTTAGCCTACTGGCCCTTTAGTGGCCAAATGATCTCGTCGTATAGGATTCTAAAATATTCATAGGAAAAATGGAGTTTGAATGTCAAAGACTTGTGATCAACTTATTGTTAAAGGGCTAGAACTCCAGCTCTTGCAAGTCAGTACAATTCCATTTCCGTTGATAGAGACATCTGCAGGAGGTTTGAGTCGAAGTGTCCATTTACTGATGATCGAATGATAGCATATGGTAAAGATGTTTAGATGCCTGAAGAAACACAGAGGTGCAGAAGGAGTTTTTAGATGGGCTTGCGTATCTACCCGATTTCTAAAAGTGGTGCATATGGGAAATGACTAGCAACTTGGTCTGTTATAAAATGGAGAAGGATCCTATTGAAGTAAAATGAGAGAACTAAGCTAGAAGGCCTAGATATGGGGAGGGGTGTTCAATGTGGATACTAGTGTGACTCCAGGCTAAAACCCAGCAAGAGCCCAAGGATTCAGTGAGGTGTTTCCCCCAGCAGAACAGGAGCTGAGACTTGAACCTCATCCCAAACCTCTGTTGAAGCTCAGCTGTGCTACTATTAGCATGGGTCACTGGGCTACAGAGATACCTTTGGAGTGCAAATCACGGCGCGCCCGTCTCCCAAAGCACTTCTGAAAATCTTGGAAGTCAAAATACTTTTTAAAATGTGCTTTTAAACAAAGTTTGGCAAGAAACTACTGCAAGGTAAACAGAAAGTTCAGTATGCTTTGTTTAACTTGCTTAATGCATTTTAAGTCTCTCAATCCTGACATTTCTTTGTAGTGTAAAGCTGTCCAGAGCAGGTTATAAGTGTATCTTTTCCATTGTGAAACTCTAGTAGTGAAAACAGACATTGTTTCCAATCTTGTCTGTTTACAGTTTTGCTTACTATTCCAATAGATTTCAAGCTGTGGATTTAAAGATTTAATGTTTATATGGCTAGAATTTGTTCCTTTTCTAACAATAACTTTTAGGTACGTTATTCAGTCTGACTTACGTTACCCTGCATTTTACTTTTATCAAGACATGCAATTTTGTCTTCTTAAATCACTTTGAACCAAATTGTCATGATTGTCCTCAGCAATCTTTCACATCAGAGTTATTTTTGCCTAGCTGTTCTGAAAATCCACTCCTAAAAGCAACATTTTGAGTATGTGTGAAAGAAGCTAGATGCTGCCAATGGGAACATCTTTCAGGCTTGAGTGCTAGGTATCTAAAAGTATTTAGGGTGGATCTGGTAAGAACGCAGCCCAGAACTGTGGCCACCGTTTCTTCTGGTCATTATAAAGAGACTATCATAGTGCGTGTAACGCTTGTATTTTTTTTCTTGTAGCAAGATAAATTCTTAGAAGCTCTTTTGGCTTAGCTGTGTTTTGAGAGAGAAAGGCTTAGATGTCAAACTTGGGGAGTTTAAAACCATCAAAAGCATTTCATTCAGTCTCTGGTGGCAATCATGCCAGCAGTTTCATGTTTTATTATGCAGAAAAAACAATTCCGTTCTGCTGTATTTAATAAATAGTTGGTGGGTATAGTAAACATCATTTTAAAGCAGAGGAGAACTATTTAAGTCATCATAATTTACCCAAGAGAGAAGTACTTCTGCCTGTATGACAAAATAACCCTAAAAATCTGGCACCTTCTCCCACTCATGTACCTGGTAGACTTCAGCGTGTTACAAAAAACCCTTAGTAAGGGGCGAGGATAATTCAATGAATAAATCATCTATTTTAATTTGTGTAGATTTCTTTATAAAAATGAAACATCTTTCCTGGTGAGGTCAACTAAAAATCAGTTTCTTTTCCTCCTACATGCCTTATTTTGTCATCCCTATATTGAGATAACAGGAGAAGGATCTACAGAAAAACTTGACTCCCAGGTTTTACAAGCATTTTATAATATATGGGAAGAATTAGGAGCAAAAGAATGGTATCCCCAAAAGCTAGCACAGCACGCAAGGAGCCATTTATTCTTATGTACAGGAACCGAGACGTGAGCTCCGCTCAGGGCATAGTCACCTAACTGTAGGAAGACACAGGTATCCCCTTTCCCACTCACAGCTTTGACGGCCCTCTTAGACGCTGACATCAAAGCCTATGCCTTTCACAAGGCACAGCCAAGGAGTAAGAGGTGGAGGTGGTGATGGAGACCATTGTCTTCATGGCACTTAACCATTCTTTCTGATATGTTTACCTGAATGGCTTCGCTGTAATGTAAGCTCCCTACTTCTTGTACGTCCTGGGAACACAGGGACCAAAATATTGCATTCCTCTCTGTCACAGCCCTTTGCATGTCACAACTGCATTTCACATCTCCTCTCTTCTTTCTCCTTTGTAGGCTAAAAAACTGAAATTCTTCCAAACCTCCCTTCTATATTGTTTTCTAGACTTCTGATCATTTATTGTTCTTATTGCTATTAACAACTGAAAACTGAACTTTTATAAACGGGAACTAGAATGAGAGCTATGCAACTCTGACGGAATTAGAGCAGAATTAGAGCCTTCTAAATTGGAAGGATATGGATTTGATGGGTGGACTGTTGGGTGGATAAGGAATTGGCTTGATGGTCACATCCAGAGGGTAGTGGTCAATGGCTCGATGTCCAGATGAAGAACAGTGATGAGTGGTGTCCCTCAGGGGTCTGTTCTGGGGCCAGTGCTGTTCAGTATGGTCATCAATGACATGGACAGTGGGATCGAGTGCACCCTCAGCAAGTTTGCATATGACACCAAGCTGAGTGGTGCGGTTGACACGCCTGAGGGACGGGATGCCATCCAAAGGGACCTGGACAGGCTGGAGAGGTGGGCCTGTGTGAACCTCATGAGGTTCAACAAGGACAAGTGCAGGGTCCTGCACTTGGGTCGGGGCAATCCCCGGTATCAGTGCAGGCTGGGGGATGAAGGGATTGTGTGCAGCCCTGCCGAGAAGGACTTGGGAGTACTGATAGACGAAAAGCTGGACATGAGCCAGCAACATGCTCTCGCAGCCCAGAAGGCCAACCATATCTTGGGCCGCATCAAAAGCAGCGTGGCCAGCAGGGCGAGGGAGGCGATTCTGCCCCTCTACTCTGCTCTGGTGAGACCCCACCTGGAGCACTGCGTCCAGCTCTGGGGTCCTCAGTACAAGAAGGACATGGACCTGTTGGAGAGGATCCAGAGGAGGGCCACAAAAATGATCAGAGGGCTGCAGCACCTCTCTTATGAGGAAAGGCTGAAAGAGCTGGGGTTGTTCAGCCTGGAGAAGAGAAGGCTGCGGGGAGACCTTATTGCAGCCTTTCAGTACTTAAAGGGGGCTTATAAGCAAGATGGGGACAGACTTTTTAGCAGGGCCTTTAGCGATAAGGCAAGGGGTAATGGTTTTAAACTAAAAGAGGGTAGATTCAGACTCAGTATAAGGAAGAAGTTTTTTACAATGAGGGGGGTGAAGCACTGGCACAGGTTGCCCAGAGAGGGGGTAGATGCCCCATCCTTGGAAACATTCAACGCCAGGCTGGACGGGGCTCTGAGCAACCTGATCTGGTTGTAGATGGCCCTGCCAGTTGCAGGGGGGATGGACTAGATGGCCTTTAAAGGTCCCTTCCATCCCAAAGCATTCTGTGATTCTATATATATAAATGGGTTTACATGGAATAGAGTAAGAATCAGAACTAATTTGTGGTTACAAAAGTAAACATGAGTGTCCTCAAAATAACATCCCAGACCAAGAACAATTCTGCTAACATGTAACTATGCTAATGTTACATGTTGAAAGAACATTTATTTCTAACTTCCGCAAATAATCATTTTATGATTTATCACATTTTAAGAGTTGTTTCTTAAAAACATTCATTACTTGTTTATGAAATTAATTTTGTGTATAATTTTCGAAGAACAGTATTTTAAATTAGCTTAACATCTTCTAGTTACAAATTAAAAATACATAAACTGAGTCCCTAAGAGCTGAGGAATATTAATGGTGACGTTTTCTATAAACGTATGAAATTAGGTAAAAACAATCTCATGGCTGCTAACTATTCCCAGTCAGAGTAATGGTAGTTCAACTCCAGAACCCAGCACATACAATTTTCAGGTATATGCTGTGGTTTATAGATTTATTTGGAGATATCTACAGTAAACTTTAGATTTTCCATCTTCTGAGTTTGATATAACAGTTATTTCTCATTTTCTTTCTTTTGCTGTATTCGTGACGGACTGATTTTTACATTAACATTGGCACAATGTTATCAGCTACTGTGCAGAGTCCCAAAACCAAACTACTTGAAAGTGGGATTCACATAGAAAGAAGTTGGATTTTTCTTTCTTGAGGAAAAAACACAACAACAACCCATAGCCCACTACTCAAAGGCTAAATCTACCCACATGCCAAAGAAAGAAGCCAATTTTTTTTTTTCCCCACCTGAAGGTTTAAAACAGAGTGAAAGCATGTGGGACTGGGGAAGGTGTGAATCCATCTTCAAATGCAACATTTAAATTAATGTGGGGGAAGACAGTAGAAATCCAAACACAGACTGAGCAGTTCATCTAAAAGCTGAATTGTATCAGTCGAGGAGGCATTGACGCCCTTGTCAGCACTGGAATGTGGCCGCAATTCCAGGAAAAACAAAATACAATGACTGAAGCTGAAGGCAGTGAACGTTGTTCGCCAAAAGAACTCACAGTCCAAGTGACCATTTCCTCCTCGTTTGTCCCAGGATACAAATCAGGCCAGATGAGGGTTACATTTATAGCAAAAGGGACACAAAATTGAAATGTGTAATTTTTATGTGTAAATTTTTATGGGTAATTATTATCAAAGAATTTTTTATTATGTTTTCATACTCAGTTCTCAAACTGTTAGGAGAACTATCAATCTCTTGAAGAAGGCAGGTTTTTGTATGACCTGGGTGTATGCGTTCGGGGCGGGGAGGGGGGAAATTCCAGTTGGTGGTTATAAAATGAGTATTAAGCATTCTTCATAACAAAGCTCGATTTTTTTTTTTTTTTTTTTTTTTTAAAAAAACCCGAAACTATACAGTGTCTTTAAAAAATTATGGGAAAATAGCATGTGAAGTGGTTTTATACAATAAATAAACTATTTTCTATAAATGTACAAAATCATTTGTACAGCAAGTAAGAAACTAATACAAATGCAATAACTGAAAGATATATTTAATTTTATAACCATAATAATTTATTTATGAAATATATCCACATATATATAAAATATATCATATATATTTTGGCAAAAACCTCCCTTTCTTGTTTCAAACAAAATCTATTACCACCATTTTAAGCCTATATAACCATTTTTACTGTTTCTTTCTTTTAATTTTTCTTTTGGTATCCATCTTTCTTCTGATAAAATATAATTTAATGTAATCAGGTTACAGTTTAACCTATGTGCCCTGGGGAAAGTCTGCGTGAAGGTCAATCAAACCAAAAAAATATCTGTAATGTCACAAGTAAGGGATTTCCTCTCTTTTTAAAATAAAATAGAACAGGATTTGCAAAAGTTACTGTTATTTTCCCAGCTCACTCTTGCATCCTCCTTTCAAAAAAAAGTCCATAATTTCTGAAGAAATCATTTACATTGAAAAATGCCCAGGGTTGGATATAATCCTTATTGCCAAGTTTCCAAGTTATTCAGTGATGATGGTTCAATGAAGAGATAAGAATGTGATTTATAGTACTAGCAAAGATGAATGTATGTACTGTGGATGATAACGTATGTAGGCGCTTAAATCACAAACGGTCTACTACAGTAAGTTCTTCTGATTGTATGAAGTTTCATTTGAAGTTCCACAGTCCTACCCTTTCATCTTTAGGAAATTCTTTGGGATGAATAATTGGAGTTCTGTTCATCAACTACAGTGCATCCTTAAATAATGACTGTAAATGTTTTTGAATGGAACTTTGAAGTGCAGGAATAATTTGTGCCTAAATTAGGTAACCTATTGAATACTCAATGTATACTCTTAACTTGCTATAGTTTATAATAATATTTATATTAGCCATTCATATTTATTCTGCATAGATACTGTCATTTAAACATCTGCCACAAAGTTACAATATGATGATTCAGGCTTGCATACATTAACAAGAGAAATATTTCGTATCTGTTTATTCTTAATGAGAACTCATGTATAGGCAATCTCTCTCTAACTCATCACATTCTCCAATTACAGTTGCCTGCATGAAGCTGTGGATGGATTCTTCAGACATACAGCGAGCAGTAAGTGGAACAGTATGTTTCTATTGTACTTTGTCAAATCACACAGAAAAATGTTTCCTGAAACTTTGTGTTGCTGAAGTTTGGATCTGCCTTTGAATTTTTCTTCAATAGCGATACATTCCCTGCCAGGTTACATGATAAAGATTATCCTTTACTGAGAGTCTCAGGAGGGGAGCGTGGGAGAAAGCTTCTTCATACAGGTTCACATGCCCCCAAAGTGGCATTGTTGAAATGGAAGGGTTGCATACTGCTGAATTCTCCACTGCCATCAGACTGAAGCATCAAGGGAGAGTTGTAGTTTAAGTTCTTGCTTCTGAGCTTCAGCAAATAAACAGTAAAGCTTTAAAAAAAAAACAAAAACAAAACACAAACCAAACTGCTTAATTATGCAGAACTAACTCCCTACTACTTGATAGAACTATGGTTCATCTTCTTGAGTATGCGTACACAGAGTGAATGCTACCCGGTTGTCTAATTCGCTCTGACCAAGTAATGATAGCAATCACAGCTTGGGGACTTCCAAGTGCTTCCCTTCATAGCAAAAAAATTTGGGTAATTGTGTGACTTTTTTTTTAAACTTTTCTAATTCTAATGGCTGCTTCATTTCGCTTATCCTGACATCATTTTGTATTTCGTATGTAGCAATTAAGGGTAGATTTGGAACTGGGACTTTTTGAAACTGGCTACTAGCTCACAGTAACCTCTTTATATCTGACATCTAAAATAGATTTATTTTTCCCTCCAAATACTTTTTCCACAAAGTTTGTTCGGTTTCTTTACCTTGACAGTTTAAGTTTTACTGAAGCACTGCACTGGGACACGTAGCTTAAGTTGTTGCAGTGCTAAATGAGCGAAAAGATGATAGACAGGAACAGCCCTTGCCTTAAAAAGAAAAAAGGGGGGACTGTTGCCAAAATATGTATTGGCTTATAGCCAAAGAATCCAGCTTTTGAAGGAGCTGTATCAGCATGAGGAAGGTTATAATAGTTCTGTGTATATTAAAGGTTATTTTAAAAAATAAATTTAAAAAAAAAACAAAACAAAACAAAAAACAACAAACAACTCATGGGCCAAATTCTGCCCTTATTTAGCAAGAAGTGATAATATTCAGTTGCAAGAACTTAGAGTTCTGCAAATACAACGAAAATTTATGGAAAATTCATATTTCCTTTCCACATGAAACATCTGTAGCGTACCTGACTGTTCAGAATCCTCCGAACTCTCTGTGCTACTGACTGAAGGTGTGTTCCTCTTCCCTGCATTGGTCTTTCCCCTCTGTCTTTTTCATTGATCCATGATTTCTGGGGGAGAGAGTTTCTTAGTTTGTCACTGTGTTCTCATCAATTACCCTTACAGAGACATTCATAAAATGACAGTGTCATACTCTTCAGTAGACTAGATAAAACTTAAAATATTCTAAGGTAGTGCAATATTAAGCATGCCCCTAACTGGACAGGAGATCTGCTGTGTAAAAAATACCACCTCATAAACGGAAACAGCAAAAAGAAAATTCAAAGCAGTACTGTAACTGGGTCTGGCCTCTTTCCTTCGCCTATTAAACGCCCTCGATTGTGACTTGTGAGTGCTCTCACTTTTGTTCTTCCTATTCACTCCCCCGTCCCGCTGAAGGGGGGAGTGAACAAGCAGCTGTGTAAGCGCTTGGCTGCTGGCCAGGATTAACCCACTGCAACCGGAGACAGGATTTTCTTTAAAATCAATGTATTTATGAATTGATTGCATTTGATACGTGCAACTTGATTAATTTATCTCCACGAAATAGTCAAATCGTGTAGACAGTTTGCAAGATTAAGAAAAGATACTCACCTTCTTCTGTTTTGCATTCTTCTGCAAAACTGCATACACTGTTTGTCCTGAGCATCCAAACAAGAACACCGAAATGAAGATAGCAAAGTACTTTGAATCTGGCCTGTAGACCTTTTGCCTCTAAAACTGCCTCTGTAGTTAGACAGCCCATACGGCACAGTCCTCCTGTTGTGAGAATCACAAAATTGTATATTTTAGGAGCCAATTAAAATGATATTCCATATTTTTTCTGTTTTAGAAAATAGATCTATTGATGCAAAGCAATAAACAGCGGCACAAAAATCAAACCCTATGCTTAGGTAAGAAGTTTTCCCTATAACAGATCCCAACTTCTGCTCAATCAACTCAGGCTGACATGAAGTTATAAAGTAGCAGACACTCAGCTTAACTGGCAGAATTAATTGGCAGCTACACTGGCTATATAAAAAAAATTGTATTACCTAACAGCTGATACAAATAAATCCTCAGGCTATTGTTTATTTTACTGCTTATTCCTTTATTGTATTGGTTACCACCCACAAATGCACAAAATTTGTTATGTTCAGTGTCATAGCTCGTATGAAATGACAATTCTGTGCTCATTTCCAACAGATAAATAACATTGTGTTGGCGTTGTCACCCTCATGATTCAGAGCCTGATTTGCCATTAATTTTATCATTGGGAAATGGAGAAAACTGTTGGCAGGATTCATTTACTCCATCATGTTTGGAACATGACCCATGGAGTTATAAATGTGAGAAACAGCTAGATAATCTTCCTCATATGTATCTACTAGTACTTTTCTACGAGAGATCATATGAAGTACCACAGCACACCAAGAAATACTAAAAGGTAGTTCTCTCTATTTCCCTGCGGTCTGGCATGCTTTGTTCTTTAATGGGTTATAGTCAGTACTATTATCTGGAAAGGGCACGCGCCATCTCTGCCTGCTAACATCCCCAAAAAGAGTTCGGTAATTTAGACTGATGTCATAAATTATTCTCCCACAAGTTGTTAAAGAATCTCAATTGATAGCAGCTGGACACCACGTGCAACTTCTGGAGACCCATAAAAGTTCCTGTGTACTTGAGGGGATAGGCTAAGCAACCCACAAATCCACAAACACTAAAAATCTGAAAAGAACCTCATGTTCAAAAGTGAGAAAGAGGAGTGGAGGAAAAAAAAAGGCGGGGGGCAGGGGAGGGGAAGTAAGACCTAGATCTAGAAAGGTTACAGAACAAAGCCTGAATAATCAGTCTGGAACCACTAACTTCACACAGTTGTACCACTTTCATTTGCTTTCATAAAAACATCATTAGGCTATTAATTGGAAAGCTGCAAATTTTCCATTTTCCCACACTCATGGTGGGCCGAAAGGTTCAGAAACATTATTTTCCTCAACTCTGCCATAATTTTTGATGTAACATCGGTACAGTTGATGCAAATCATTTATTCAAACCTCTGCACTTACAGTTCATATGAGCTTCTAACAGTGCATCTTGTCTTTCACAGCCTGAACCAGAGCACGCCTATCATATATAGATTTATCATAAAATCATACTGAAAGATAGAAAAATCACAAGCAGTATTTCTGTGTGTCGGAGAAGATGAGATGGTCTTTCTCTAGCAGATGCTGATCTGCCTTGCCTGTATGTGGAAACGGTTGCGTATTTTCACTACTTACTTCATTCTATGGCTATGCCTAGACACTGGGAGAGACCAAGAACATGCATCTTGGTCTTAAAAGACTTTAGGACTTGATTTTGGCCCCCCTTCTCAGACATTTAAAAAGCTTTTTGTTGTCTTCAGGATTAGGGGTGAGTCCCATAGAGCATTAATAATTGTATACTGCCATCCACTTTAGAATAATGAATGATAAATGGCTAATGTAGGTAACTTCTGGTATCTTCTAATTGCTGTATGGTCATACTTTTTGATATATTCATGTTTTTTATGAAGTAATGGCTGGTATTTAGAGACAGGAACAGGAAGAAGTTCCTGTATTTTTAAGAGTGACAAACCCTCTCTGAAAACTGTCTGGTAAAATTTTGTTATTCAACTCCCTGGTCAGATTTAGGCTGAAATGAAAAGATTAATTTTGCTTGGTCTAGCCAACCATGAAATTCCTATCTCATGGCAGATAGCTTGCTGGGGATAAAGAAACTTTTTACAGCTTTTGCAGATGTCATCCCACATTGTGCTAAGGACATAAAATACTGCAGCATGTTATTATTTAAAGTGGCTCCTTGTTAACAAGTCCACTTTTCCAAAATAAATACTGGGGTTTTTTACTTTAATTCTCTAAATCAGAGTCTCTGTGGGACTGAGCTGCAGTTTGCCCTGTGACAGAGGTTCTGCCTGAATAGCCAGAGAGGAAGAAAGGCACGTGTTTTATTCCTTAATTCCTGCAGTTTGCAAATTAATGGACCAACTAGAATTGTCATCAACTTCAATTTTATCTTACTACATCAGTATGTGAACTACAGTGATTGAGGAACGGGCCCCTTACCAGTCTGCTGTCTTTCCTAAGGGGCAGTAAGTTCCAGCAAACAGGCAGGAGTGGAGAATATACTACAATTACAAGTTATAAGAACCACGAATCACAGCCCTAAGCAAAGGAGGGGACTAATATTTTAGATACTGCTTCTGATCTTTCTAAAGAAGTGTCATGTTCTATAAAACTTACAATTCTTACAAGTATGCTTCATAGCTTGGAAAATGTATTCAAGACCGCTTCATTCTCAGTGGTCCAGAAATACATGTCAAAGCAATGACATTTTCAAGTGTAAGAATTTTAACTAGAACGCCCATGCGAAAAATTGTGTGTAAGCTAATGTGCAGATTTGCCAACCAGAGCTGAAAATATAATAAATCTTCCAATATGCCTGGTTGTGATGTCTAATCCAAAAATTCAAATCCAAAACACATAAACTTCAATAGCAACCCCGAGTCCTTCCAACAGTATTCAGAAAGAGCTAAAAAATATCCATGTTTTCTTGCCTGTCAGTTATTCTGATGCAACTCATAAATTACAACATTTAAGCAAATCTTAGTGTGTGTATGGTTATCATTCCAGCAGCTGAAAATGTTAGTATTTCAAGTTAGTTCATGCCTCGTTCTCAGCACTTCAGAAGTGAGAGATGCCTAAGAGATTCAGTTGAACAAGTATCAGAAGCATTTGCCTAGCAGCATGCTTAATCTTAGATTGTTACATGTGATTAACAAATGCTGCTTTTTATTATTATTTATTATTATTATTTATGGTGCTGCAGTGCGCAGGTTCAAAATGAGGTAAGTAGAATCACAATTTCTACATGCTGAATGGGAATTATTGTCAACATGCAATTGTCACCAAGCGTTTGTGTTGCTAAGAAGCCTCTTCGCTTTCCATTTCAGGTGAGGCATCTGTTTTGTGTAGTCAAAGCATGCTGACTTCAGTATACCCAGGGCAGGCTGTGTATCCACAGTGAGGATGAGGAACAGCTCAGCTAGGCAGAGGCAGGTTTGTTGGCTAGCCGTATGCTAGGCTTCTGGGGATCCTGAACAACCAGTTCCCTTATGGTTATGACCGGGTCCCTGGCCAAAGTACTGGCTAAGAGCCATTTACAAACTTTTTGGAAATTTCTATGCAAAATTTATAGATTTTTAAAAATTTTTTAACATTCACATTTCCCAAGAAACTTTGCATTTCTGACCTTTAACTCAGTATGCATCATTTCTTCCTTTAGGAGAACAAAATTCTCCTGAAGCAGTGAAATGGGTTTCCACATACCGAAGAGCTAAGGTGTACTGTGTGTCCTTTATGCCTTTCTTCTCTACGAAGTGGAGAACAAGCAAACCTACGCAATTCTGGATCAGCCTTTCCAAGGTACTACTTTGAACTGGTATCTGTGTGGCAACATACAAACCTGCGACTGATGTGGAAGTCACCCTCTTTCGTGGAGTTCCGTTACCAGTATGATCACTGCAGCCAGGGAGTGGGTGCATAAAAGTCTGCATGCTCAGTTTTAAAGCACTTTCTAAATTACAGAAGGTTTGAGTTGAAGGAAATGGTTTCTTCTTCGGTATAAGCTATTTGTTCTTTATTCTGTATGCAAAAAAGATGCTAACGAAACTCTCCAGTACCTGGAATTATTCCATATGATGAAATTATGATCAGTCATTGCAACAGAGATGTGTTAGTTGAAGGTAATTCCATATATAATATAGAGCCGCACAAAGCTTATCAAAGCACAGTGCATTCTTGTCACTTGAAACATAATTTTGATTTCTGCAATAGAAGGAACACACAGCAATCTTTGTCAGCCAGTGTTTCTCCTAGAATTTTAAAAGAAAAAAAGTATAGATCTGCAGATTGGATACTCAGATGCTGCAATAACCTAGATTATTTCTGGACTTTGTGTCCACAAAACACAATCAGAAAAGCTCTCCCCTGAAAAGTCAGCTAGCTCTTGAAGCAAGTTTTTGCCATTAAATTAACAGAGGCATTTGTTTGTTGAAAAAGACAAAAGAAGTACTGAGTACTAGTGAAACAGCCATTCTGAACCAGCGATATCAGTGAAGATTTCCCACAGAAAAAACCTGCCCATTGAATGACTACTACCTTCAAGTCTAATTGGGTAGTGTGACTAGCCTAAGTCCTGCTGTCCCTCATTTATACTATAGCGAATGTTCAGAATTCAGGCAGACAAATCCAATTGGTTTATTTTAATTTTTATAACATGTGGCTGAGTTTCTCATGCTATGTTATAATTGACCTATGAGCTGCTATTATTTTCTACTTTCCCAGCCACTTAAACACAGTAGATACCTCCAGGGCACTTTAGTTTCAGCCAAAACAAAGAGATGAGGGGGTTGCAGCAATCATCTTAGATGCTGTGATTTCAGTATTCAGCAATATATTTTCTGGCACGCATCCAGGCCAGCAAGGCTCCCAGCAGTCGCCAGTGTTTTCAGTCAATCTTAAAATGTATGAGATCCCTGTAAGGACCACTGAGAACAAAGAACGTAGAAAGGAAGCAAAATTTAACATCCTTCAAGTGAAACAAAATGTCTCCAGAATGAAAGATGCTTGGGGGAAAATAACCGATATTTCTGTGTGTATTTTCATATAAAGCTACTGCACTAATATCGTGTAGCTCTGTAGATGAAGAGATCATTGGCTGCTCTGAACGTTGGCTCAAACTCTTTCTGTAACAGGCATGTTTTTTTAACAGAGTAGTTCACAATAGGTGTACCTCCCATATTATCCCTTCCTTCTCATCCTCCTCATTTAAGTAGTAAAACACCTTCTTCAAAGAAGTGCCTGACTTGTTGGACTTCCGTCATCCTAACCACATGCTCCATTCACAGAAGCTGTACTTTTTCTGAGTAGCTTTTTGCAGTTGTAATTATTTTTAGAGGAAACAAGCTTTTATCCTTTATAGCCACACCTTTATTTTCCACATCCTCAATTTAGTAGTGGTCAGTGTTCCTAGACACCTAATAGGCTACTGTTATCCAAAAAGATGTACCTCCACGATCTTGCTAGATTTGGTTTAACCTTCACTTCCCTCCCCCACCAAGTCTTTAAGTAATACTTACTAATTTGTGAGGACCCTGAATTAGTTATAGTTAATTAGTTATAGCTTACTTAGGTAATAAGCTAAGGACTGCACACACCTGCTTCATCATCCAGTTTCACTGACCACATGAGTTCTTTGATTTCCCTCCTACTGGGACTTCGTGGTACCCAAGTTAAGCACTGTGAGAGAATCTGAAGGCTTTTTATCACTAGTCATCCTCCTCCCGTAGCTGTCAAAAGGATGTTACATGTTTTCTGTTTCAAATATGATCAGAAAAGTATCTGAGTTGTTGAGTGAAAAGCTGGGGTACGTTTCCTGAGGTAAGCAATATGAAGCATGCGGGGCGGGGGGGGCATTTTTCCATTACCAGCCCAAATACCCAGAGAGGCTGGGTAGAGCTCACCTGACCCCATAAACTGAGCCCTTGTTTCACAGAAATACCTCTCCCAAAACAACATTGCTCATATTCTTCAGTACCTCATACCAATCCTAATCTGCTCCCCGTTTTGTGGCAAGATATATGATTGTTAGTTTAAATAAGTAAAATCCCGTGCAGTATTTTCTGTCTGTGAGGCCCAAACTCCCATCATTCCTTTTCCTTCCTCTGACTGGCAGGGAGTAGTATTAGTAAGTTGGCTGGTTCTAACGCAAATACAAATCCCGAAAGGCAGAGCAGCTGGAAAATATGGATGAAAGGAATCAAGTTAAGTGTCAAATGATAGCTTTTTCAAACTAAAATTCAGAGTACTTATTGCTAGCTTCTGAAGCCACCGTACACAAAGAACACACGCTCTACTGCATGTTTCTGCCACTCTCCACAGTGTGCATAGTTCCAAATCCACTGCTGGTTTAAAAACAAATAACACAAAAACCTGGGGGAAAATAAACACATGGTGTTAAAATGTAAGACTGATGAAAGTGACTGTGGTTTGATGGCCCTCAAGACTGTTTATTCTTAGAATTAGACCAACATGAGCAGCAGTAGTAAAATTTCCAGGCAGTAGCTCCTAGGTCTCATCCCTGACCTCATCTTCTGCAGGGCCAGCTCCTGCAGTGAGATGGGATTTCAGTCTGCAGAGCCAAATCATTTCAAGTCTTTCTGAGAATACTGCTGTTAAAGCATCAATACTGTGAGTACTGTAAATAAGCTCTACAGGAAGACGAAGAGGATATATTCTACTTTTAGACTGTGGAGGCCATGCAAGTTGTGCATGTTTCAGACAGTAAGACACTGAAAGTGTGAAGTCGGTACACAATCAAAATATGCAAGAAGAATAACTATGTTTGAATAACAGGCCTAAAAATCAAATCAGTTTGTCCACGATAAAAGATAACAATAACAGCAGAAGCCTGTTACTATGTTCAGTAAATCTATTTGAAATACTCTCCATTTGATGTGAAGACTTGTGCAGCTTTTTAACACCAAAGATCCTCCAGTTTTTAGGATTAGAGAGATTTACAATCTGACATTTAAATTTTCACAAAAATTTGTAACTAAAAAAAAAAAAAAAGGAAAAAGTTAACAGGAATTGATGGAGATAAGGGAGATTATCTGCTTTATACTTGGCATTTTTTCTACCAGTGAGCATGACCATAGATTCCATAGCGTTAGTTATTTCAATTGTTACTAGCTTGTTAAGATTTTTCTTTTTCTCCTTCAACATTCAGGCTACATTAGGACATAGAGTGCATATACATAGTCTAATCTTGGTAGCATCCACACACGTAAGGCAAATAGATTTCAGTGAACATGTGGATAGTAAAGTCTGCAAAATGCAAGGCAAACTTCATTCAGAAAAATAAAATCAGCTCAACAGAAGATTCATCACTTCACTTTTGGCACTTGGTTCTGATGGTTAACCGTGCGCAATGTTTAACCGACAGATCGGCTTCCTTATTTGAACTGCCTGGCTTGCAGCCACTGTTTATCATCGTGCCTTTGGGTAGCAGGTATTTTCAGTCTGATCTATTAAGATTATAAGCACATGCATAGTTGTTTTGCTGAACAAGAGATCTTTAGCTGTGTACTTTTATTGCCAGTAATATACAGGACATCATCTGTACTTGCCTAACGATGAAGAAAATTCGCAAAAAATGGGGTAACTTTATAATACCACTTATTATCCATAAGGATGAAAAGCATTTTAAGTTACTTTATGTGGGCTTCCATTCAACAAAATTCAATCATCAATGAGATGCAGGTAACAAAAAGATGTTATGAAGGAAAAGTTAGCCAGCAGAGCAAGAGTATCCAAGTCTTGTTTTCTCTTTTGTAACAACATCCCCAGACATCACTTCCTCTCTATATATGAGCAAAACTATGAGTGAAGCCATGATAGGGTACAAAATGTTTCCATTCTAAGTTGACTTTCTGATGGTGACCTAAACCACTATGGAGCAAAGATTCATTAACTTATAACTGTTAGAGAGCTGATTGTATGTGGAATCAGCTGCTGTTGGCTGTTTAGCTTCTGACAAGTCCTGGACCCCTAACAGACCCATTTGTCAGGACTTTCAGGAAAGACCAAAAAAATGAAGTTGTATGAAAAGCCTTTCTCATCCCAACAGGTGGTCAGATTACGGCAGGAAAACAGATTTCTACAGGGGAACTATCTGGAGTCAACCTAGTGCTAAATTTTGATGGCCACTTAAGAATATCTGACTTGCATATGTTACAGAAACAAATTTCTTCTTTATTAGAAGTGACAAAACACCACATCCTTGCAGTCTCACCGTGTAACCACACGCTGTGAAACACTTGCCGTATCCTCTACCAATATATCCCACAGAGCAAAGCAACAGACTGCAAGGCAGTGCATGCCCTCGTCCTTCCACTGAGGAAATGGAACACGTGTAAGTACAGAGGATCAGAGTCGCAAACACAAAGATGTTAGATCAAATTCTTCCTTTCGCTTTGTCCATCCAATTCTACGGATTCAGAAATTCATGTGATTACTGAGCAGAACTCTTAGATCGTCGTGTAAGCTGGTCTTTATAACATGGTCACAGAATTTCATTGTTAGTCCTCATTTGAGCATAATAGCGGATACCAAAACAAGATGTCATCTGGAAAAAAAACCTTTTGCTTTGACTTAGACACTTCCAAGAAATTATTATTTTTGGTGTTTAGTTTGAGTGAGGAAGTAACTTTACCATTGTGGATCTATGCTAATTCTCTTTTGAAAGTGTCTCGATTATTGCCATAAATTCTCGTTACACTTTTATTTCAGAATTAAAGACCACTTGAGTATCTGATACTGTGTCCTCATGACAGTATCGCTTTCTTATAGTTATCACCTTCTAAACTTTTACTAATCATTCTGAGCATCTCTAAAGCTTCACACAGCAACATTAACGTCATTAACTGAACCACGTTTTTCTGTCACATGCACAAGCTCAGTTCATATTGAAATACAGGACCCCTTTGAAGAAGTGCAGATCTAGAAGAAGTCTTGCTTATATTTTCTTCTTTAACTTATAGAATTAAGCATCAAGTTGTGGCTGTATTACATCAGTGGGTACTGTTTTAAAAGACAATTTATTCTTTCTCCTTAAAAATATGTCTGTAGCTATACATCAAGATAACCATAATTAATCACTTGACAAAAAAAATACATTGCAAACTAATTCCTGAGTAATCAATCTTATCAGTGAGAACAATTTACCAGCTTTTAATTATCTTTGTTATGCAACCTTTGCCTACACGACATAATTGCATTATTCTGTTCTGACTTACCTGACTTGCTGTAGGTCTTCTTTTCTACTTAAGGCTCTCACTGTTCCCAGTATAAAACACTATGTCAAAATAACACTGTTGCGCTTAGTGGTCTGGACTAACAGCAGTGGTTCATGGTCAAGCATAAAGCAATGCTCCAACATGTGTGCAGAGATAGTTTCTCATTTAATTGGCAATAGCTGCAGAGAGTCAGAGGCTGCATATTCTGCAATTTTGTGCTCTTCTACAACTGTCGCCTTGCTGATCTAAATGGTTTTTCAGCAAGGATAGGAACAGACCCTCTATCGTCACTCTGCCTCCAACAGTTTCAATAAAAATTTTAACCAATTTTCCAGAAAAGGAGGAGAGGCCATGACCAAAATTTGTCTTGAATCTATTACAACGATGCTTAACAGCGTTTTCTGTTGGGATAAGCAGGGGGAAGAAACCAGAGGAGGAAGTAAAGTTTGTCTTTGAAGTACAGAGCAGAGAGTAACCTGGAAACAGAAAATACTAAAGAATTTGTGACGGGAATAAGAAATGATAAAGTGAAGGACATAAGTCAGGGGAAATAAGAAAGAAAAACATAATAAAAAGGAATTGTAGCATTTGATGTAGAAAATAAAACCAAAAAAGATGTGATAAGTAAAGAAGCAAGGAAAAAGATCAGAATCAACAGCTGTCAGGAAAACTTCTCCAATCTTTAACACCATCTTTCTGGCATCCCATTGGGTGTATGGCCCTCAAAGTTCCATTTGAGCCAAATTTTTTGTAAATATAAAAACTTTCAACAACATGCATACAACAGCAACATAAGGGCCCCATTTACAAACAGCCAGTCTGTACAGATCCAGTGGTTACTTCCCTTTAAAGAAGTATCGTAACGTTCTTGGGATATTAAATTGCGCAAGCAGGCCTGATGCCTCTCATTCACGTCCAGAAGTACCTTTTGACTTACTGAGACATCATTCCAGGTAGGATACCGGGCCAGAATTAGTGCCTGTTCATTCAAACATGTGACATGAAATCTTAATCCTGCTTCTGCTGCACTGGACATGGTCCAAAATGTCTAGTATCTCCACATACACTTATTCAGTGACTATCTCTGCCCTCATATATAGAAGCAGCCCAGTTCAGACACCGGGCTCTTCCAGCCAAAGCGCACCACTCTCTAGATACCGCAGCCAGCCAACTTTCAAGAGGACCTCCTTTCTCCAGTTCTAACGAGCACTTACAGAATCAAGAAAATTCAGAAAGCTCCTGCTGGACTAATTCCCCTACTTTCCACCATTATCCACTCACTCTTTATCAACCCCAGAGGGCCCACAGCATCCTAATTAACCTAGTTCCAACAGTGTTATTAGGTTATACAGGTTCACGTCTTTGCAGCACAGTAGCTCATCGAATGTACCATTCTATGCAAATATTTAATATTCAAATTGAATATTGAAATTGAATATTATTCATTCTATAGGTGCATAGAAATGTCTAGTCAAATGGCAGAAAAATGATGTGTGATAAGAATCAGAATCTCCTAGAACTCACATCGAATCGTCACAGGGTAACCTATACACTGGACAGTGGGAGTAGACTTTACATATCTGAGAGATTTGCTGTTATTTTATGTACAACTGACTTCAGTTAAGAAAGCAGAGACTTAGAGCCCCAACTGTTTAATATTTGGATTATTATACGTACTTCATTGCTAATGCTATAGGTATCGTGAAAATGTTATATATCGCTATTCTCTATTTTTTATTCTTTCTTTGGTGATGTTTTCACAAAAGTTTCAGGTAGGAAAAAATTCTCAGGATATCCTAAAAAAAAAGGGAGGAGGTGGTGTGTTTATCGTTATCAGAATTCTATTTATTCAGTGTGCAGAAGAAAAGGAAGGTCGTTCCCCCGTTTGCACTGGTGAGCTCTGACTTAAATATACTGAGTCATAAACATTTGGCTAAAATAATTCTAAGTAATCCTGGGGTGCATTAGTGCAGGTATGGAACTCAAAGAATTGAATGACTTGTGTGGATACATGATACTTAGAGGTTGGTAGAAGTTCAAAAGACTTGTCATCAGACATGAACTCTAGCCAGGACACACACATGAATTTACAAATTAAGTGCCGTAAACCCCATTTGACTTAACCTATTTTACAGCTGCTTTTTATTTTTTCCTATTCCTTTTGTTATTTTAATCTGATTAAAAGCTTTGCAATTGATTCAAAGGCAGATCTTTGTACAAATGTTCCCAGCTGTAGTCAGTGGAATACTTGATGGGGTGTGTAGAAGTTCACAGTCATACAGTCCCAAGATCTTTAATTCTTGAAGTTCATCGAAAGAAATCTGGTTTTAGATTCATCCGATCTCCCGATTATTTTTTAATGAACCGATTCCTGTGGTTGCTACAGGACTGAAACCTATCAGCCTCTGAAAACCTTTACAAATCCTTAAGACTGTTTTAGTTACTCAGAGAGACAGGATACATACAGTGGTCTAGGAAAAGGGGGCCTCTGACCTTTAGGATGTAGGCAAAGTGTCACTCTTCCTGGATGATTTCTTTTCTTTAAGTACTGTTAGTACCAGACCCTGCTTTCCTTCGTAGCTGCTCCACCCCCACTGACTTATGCAAAACTCAACATTTCCAACTCATGGGAAATATTTTCAAAAATTGTTTTTATGATGAGTTGAAATAAAAACTTATGCCCGCCCCTCTTGTAAAACAAAATTGCAAAAGACATTCTTTTGTAACATCTTAAATCTGGTGTATTGAGGTTTTAAAAAACTATTATTTTAATGGCAAAGCATTTTTCCGTATGATGTTTTATCAAAAACAGTACAGTTGCGCGCACACACTCTTCCTTTCCCAAGGAATGGATTATTAGAAACTGATTTCCCCGAAAAAATAACTCCGTTTTGCCCCGGGACCGGTCTCGCTCGGGCCGCGCGCGGCGCACAGACGCTGCGCGCGGAGGGACGCGCGTGCGGCCCGGCGCCCGTGCGGTACCGGGGACGCGCCGCGCCGGAGGCGGGGCTGCGGGCGGTGGCCCGAGGCTCCCTCTGCCTCGTCGCCGTCCCGCGTCCCTCCCTCCGGGCCACCCAGCCAAGCCCGGCAGGTGTCAAGGCGGCGAGGGAGCTGCAGGCCCCGCCGGGCTCGCTCGGCTCCGCGGGGGCGGGGAGGGCCCCGCCGGCAGCGCCTGCCCCGGCAGCGCTCCGCTCCGCCAGCGGAGCCGGGGCTACCTGGGGGGGGCTACCTGGGGCGGCCCCCGCTCGCCCCTCCCTGACGCGGCGGGGGGCGGCTCCGCCTTCAGCGGGGCCCGCGGCGCCCCGGCCCGGGCTCTCCCTCGGGGGTCCCCCGGGGGCGGGCGGGGAACCCCCGAATGTCACCGCCCCGCGGCAGAGGCCAGGCCGCCCCGCGGCCGCCCTCGCCTCCCCCTTCGCAGCCCGGCCCGCCATTTCGCGTCCCGCCCGCCCGCCCGCCCGCACTCACTCGGGGGTGTTGATCCAGATGATGTCGAGGTGGCAGTAGTAGACGCACTCCTTGTCCTTGTAGGTGTAGCAAGTGCAGCGCCGGGCCCGGCGCCGCAGCGCCCCGCCGTCCACCCTGGCCCGGCCGCCGGCCGGCGGCCCCGCCGCTGCGCTCTCCTCCCGCTCCTTCTGCCCCAGCGCCGCCGAGCGCGGTTCGCCGCCGGCCGGCAGCGGCGGGGACCGAGGCCGGGGCAGCGCGGACCCTGCAGGGCGGGAAGGCGAGAGCAGGGCTCAGCTCCCCCCGCGACACCCCAGCGCCCCGGGCCCCCGCCCGGGGAGCACCCCCTGCCCCGGCGCCTCGCAGCCCCGGCGGCAACAGCGCCCGAACCGCCGCCGCCGACCAGTTTCAGGGCTGTGAAAAGCCCCGTTACGTTTAGATTCAGTGCAGCGTGGCGGGGCGCACCCGGAGCCCCCGCAGGCTCGGGGTGCATCGCTAGCGAGTGTTTTTGTTTTAAACCTTCGTCCGGCCAAATGATGTCTTTGGCGTCTAGTTATTTACCGCGCATAGGAGCGGGCTATTGCTTACAGCCTTTTGGAAGAAGAAGAAAAAAAAAAAAAAACCAACCACTCAGCCTTTCTTTGTGTGCATGCGTTGAAGTGGGAAAGAAAGAAAGAAATTCACGTTACCTGCAGTCGACGTAATTGTAAGTCCAAAGAGGAACAATAAACCCAGCTCCATTAAACCCAAATTGCACGCGTGTTAACTGCAGGCAAAGGTGAACTGCCGGGGCGACTGAACCGTTCCAGGGGGAATCCCTTAGGTCGGAGGCAGGGAATGTCCCGGGGCTGGCGGCACAGGCTGCTCCGGAGTCGGTTCCCGCTCGGAGGTGTGAGTTGTGGTTCTCCCTTGCAGTTATTTTCCTCCAGTGCAGACCTAGTCCTGAAGGGGAGAGTGTTGTCAAAAGAAGGGACGATCCATCGCTTGGCTTTTCCCACACACACCTCCCTCCCCACCCCCAAATCTGATCAGGAACCGGAGCTGCTGCTTTCCAGCTGCAGACGCCTCCCACCCGCGGGCAGCGGCCGGCCGCCCCCCCCAGCCCGCGCAGGTAAAGGCGGGGGGAGCGGGGCGCCCCCCCGGCGGGGCAGGCACCGCCCTGGCCGTGCTGCTAACGCGGGTCCCCTTAACTGCTCTGGTCCTGCTGCTCTGTGTGTAGTTCCAGGAGGGCAGAGGGTTGCTTGTGCCTTGAAAACGCAAAGTTTCGACTCACATCTGGGCTACGGATTTGGGAATTGTTTGGGGCTGTTTTTCCAGGACTCTGCCAGTTATTTTCCAGGTGAAATTAAGTCACCAATTTATTAATACTGTCTTCTTCCCCAGTTAATTATGAACACCTGTTTGCGGACAAACCCACCTAGAGTGCAAAATTTAAGGTAAAAGGGGATTTTATATTGTGTGAAATACCCGATACTTGTCCCCAGCAAAACACTCCTGCATGTCACCCCATATGCTTTCATAGTATCAGCTATTAAGTGATAATAGCTAAGGGGTTAAGGGTTAAGGGAATTGGCTGTATCTTTTCTTACAGTAGTATGTGCAAGCATATGTAACAGCAAGCATATGTCATAGGTAGCATGTGGAGAAAGGTTAGCAAATTTAGTTGTGGGTATTTTAAATCAAAACACGATGTTTTATTTAAGAATGTTTCAGAAAGAGCTGCAGCCAAAACTGGTTTTATATATCACGCCAATTTGACGTATCCACTCAAATCTGTTTTGTGAGTAGAAAACTAGTTGCAGGATCACTCAGGCTGTGTTATCCGAAGGAGGAACGCCGTTCTCCGCTGCATCACATTCTTCTCCAGCCCTGCCCCCGATTCCAGCTTCTGGTGTGGACTATTCAGCAGCAACACTTACAAAACAATCTCATTAAGATGTCGTGTTTTGTCAGTTTGTCAAACCTTGCCTTTTGTCACTCACACAAGATTGAGAGTTTTGTGGGAGAACTTTAGTTGCCCGTATTCCCAGCTAACAACAAAAGCACGATGGGCATCAAAGACCGGGTAATAGCTAGAAAGTTGCTTTTTCTCAAGTTCTGCTGAGACCACGGCTCTCTGAGGAAACTTAAATGGCTTTTGTTTCGCACAGTTTGTGCAAATGACAAGACTTTGCAATATAGAATTGAAATGTCAGAACCATTAATCATGCCCTATCTCCAAAACCCAGTAGAAAAGACAAAATTTCAGTACATTTCTAAGGTTTGTGCCCACTGCGGTAGGTGCAGTTCACGAGGACGTAGCTGCAAGTAGTTTGCTCGGGTACTGACAACATTCAAGTACTGAAACAGAACCGTGAAAGCACTTTGTTGGTTTGAGTTCTGCTGATTTTAAGTAGTTTCACTGCGGTCGCTAGCGTTCTTATAACTAATACAGTGTGTGGGGGGGAATAGATCCCACGTAAATTACTGAACATTATATTGAAGTTCGTGCTTGATCTAGGAAAGTTAGTGCTTGCTTACCTTTAAGGATGAGTAACTGCAGTGACCTGAATGTTTATATAGTTTGCCTTGCTGGATTGTGGGTTTGCGCGTGTTGAAGTCATGCTCTCCGAGCATCAGCAGAGTTGCAGTTAGGCTTCACAGTTGTATAGCTGCTGCTATTTTGAAAAATATCGTGACAAAACATATCTGAAAAAAGAATGTTTTTGAAGTTATTTCCATTTCTTATGTAAGTAGAGAAACTAATTGCTTCAAATCAGGAAGTTCTAGATATTGTACTCTGATACCGTGGGATAGAGGATTGATTTTGACAAATGCTTATGATTGCATTTTAACTTATCTGAAAAAGACAAAAATAGAAATTTATTGTGCAGTTACTGTTTAACTGAACTCTTCACTGCAGTGAGTAGGAAGTACTGCTTATATGTTGCTGGTGTGATAAGAAACAATGACAGGAGTCCAAATTCTGAGTTATGAATTTCATTTTCCACATTGCAACATATTTTTTTTGTTAATAATGATGTAAAATTATCATAGTAACAAAAAGTTTAAAATGAGTAATATATAACTGTATCATGTGTATAGGTTTGTTATGGCAAAAAAAGGTCATGCGTTGTGTTGTGAATTAATTTAACCACCTTTTCCTAAAAAGTATTGTTCTATTTTTTTAAATGATATTTTGAAGGCCTCTTCTACATTGCTCTACTTTTTCTTCCATGTGCTGTTTAATCTCTGAAAAGCCAGGGGAGGCCATATCAGCACTGATACCGAGTGCTGTGTAAACAAAAGAAGTAATAAAATATATTCTGAAATTAGCTGTCAGGGTTCAGAAATTAAGAAGGGCAAGGGTTTGGTCAAATGATCTCATGTAAGCTTTAGAAGAAGATAAGACATAGGTTCTACAGGAAGAGAGAGACTCTTATCGAAGGAATTAATACTTCTGGACATTGTGGACGTGATTCTCGTTTACATTGATTATCAAGTTATTTGTGTTACCTATTACCTAATGACTTGAGACCTTATTTAATAAATAGAGCAGTCACAAAACAAGAATGTTGGTTAAACAAATAGCAACAAATAAATTTTAAAAAGCCAGGGTCCATTTTGAGTTGGGGTAGTAATAAACGATGTCTGGATATCAGATAATGACATGCGATGCAAAATGGTTTTGTGAATCTATTTAAGGACTATATTTTCATTTGGTTCAAAAAAAAAAAAAGAGTAGCAGCTATTGAGGTAGCTGGCATAGACTGGAAGCCAAGAGATCCAATTCGTATTATTTTACAGCTTTTCCTTTAAAATTGTTTTAACGTCATAGGTTCCGTTTCCTATTTGAGTTTCAAGACCTTCAGGATGGATGGGTACCTTACAAAAATCTTGAGAGACCTGGGCAAAATGTGTGGAGTTCATCCTTCTCTTTATACCTTCTAATCTTCCCCCCTCCAACGTACTCCTTCCCGTCCTGGCGCAGGAGCGGCCCAGCAGCGCTGCAAGAGCCAGCTCCATCCCCGCACCCCCTGGGAATTCCCCTGTGCCAGGACACTTCCTCATGCTTAGGGCCACCCAAGCAGCTTGAGGAAGACAATCAGCAGATCTACCCTGTTGCCGGGTGTAAATATTGTATATTTGAGAACTTCTAATTGACTGAAGGGAGAACATATCTTAGAGATGAGGTCAAGGCTGAAGGAGTCCTGGAATGCGGAGCAGCTGAAACAGATGATGTTAAGAAAAGTAAGCTCAGATTCCCGATTTTATATTTGAAAACCCTGGACTGCCATTTCGATTAGGAACATAATCTTGGTTTTGTTTAGTACTTCCCTGCCCCTTGTATCCCTACTTTATAAATACTTTAATGCAATTGTGAAGCAATCGGAGACCCTAGCAGTAATTTTACAGCATTTAACCTTCATCATACAGGTGACTACACAAAATAGTTGAGTTATAAAGAAGTTCCAGATGCGTTTAAATAAGGTTCGTTACTGAAAGAAACCACTTGAAAAGCTAACCTTCTAGGATATATTTACACTAGTAATAAAGCCTGTATTTAAAATGTATGGTAGCGTTTCGGCGGCAGTGGAGCAGTTTTTGGCACTGATATCTATCCTTACAGCTTCACGGCAGGCCAAGAGGAAAGTCTGATCAATACAGATGTGATACTAAGTAAAAGCAGCCAGCCTATTTATTACATTTATAGACCATTCTTTACAGACCATTCTTTATAGACACTTTTCCCGCTCTCTTGCTTCCTTCTTAATCACAATGTTCTTTAGTGTTATTGAAAGAAAAGATCACGTTAAGCTGCGAGCACTGTGTTTAGTAGCACACTGCATCACTCTCACAAAGCAAGCGACTTAATAGATGGTAGCTGATGTTTGAAAAAATGTGCTGAAATCAGTAGGTTCTCAAGAAAACCTTATCTTCTCATTATTATTTGTGACTTTTTGCTTGGGTTCTGTAGCCAGAAAGCTGAAGTTAATCTTGTCTCCCCCCCTGTTACAGACAGCCCTATTCAGAGCCCTTTGATGTCAGTGCAAAGAATCCCATTTTTAGTGGCCTTTGAACCAGACGTAGTAAAAGGGCAACTGAGCACTTTGTAGGGGTTGCAGTTGGGTAACTTGCTTAAAGGAGGAGAGTTCTGTCACCTATTTCTGTTTTCCCATTTTTTAATTATTTTTGATATTTATATACCATTAAAAGTAATGGAGATACTTGGTAAACAGCGAAGAGGACAAACGCCTCTGCTCTGACCACATTGCAATTTATTTAGGTAAAAGCAAAGTAAAGAAGGAACTGTATGGCTGTTTTTCAGCCTTCATAGCGGTAGAGCAATAGCACACAAATTTAATGATTCCTGCTTGTTTCAGCTGTTGTGAAATTTAGGAAGGAGTTTGCATAAGATAACATATCCTGCTGTTGTAATATACTGGAGACAGGGCTCAGATCTCTGGATAAGGAATGCTGCAGAAATCCTAAGTGTTATTATCACTACCCACCACTCTCCCCAGGATCTGAACCTGACCTCACTTCCAAACGATCTCTGTCTTCGAGAAAAAAACCCCAGGATTTTACAGGAAGAGAATTTTCTATAATGATTACGTGAAACATCTTTTCCTCGGCACTTATTCAGGTTTGGGCATGTTACTGAACAAAGAGAATTCCATATCCAAATATGATCAATCTGAACACTTCTTGTGTTTGTAAAGAATGGAGGGAGAGCTGCCAGCAAATAAGAAGCTAGAGGCAGAAAACTGAGGTGGCTGTCTTGGCAAAAGAACTTAACACATTTGAAAATTAATAAGGCAGAGAAGCAGACCACTTGGGAGGGCAGCTTGTTTCTGGAGATGCACTGGCAGGAGGAAGAAAACCTGAGTACCAAAACAAATCGGTTGGGCAGAAGCCAGTCTGGAGGGTGATGAGAAGAGGGAGGGAGTGGTGTGCACGTGTAAGGATTTGGGTTCTGGCCTGGTTTTCCTTCCTCAGCGGCCTGCTAGGAAACTTGTGGTCAGTTGTTTGTAGTGTGAGTGACTGGGGAAGTCTGTAGTCCTGGGAAGAAAGGGAGGTATAAAGATAAGCTGGAGGAAGGTGGCTAGCGACTAGGTATGTCCTGAAGGCTATGGCTGGCCCTCAGGCTATTACACAAAAAATGACATTCATTTTCTCTGACAGCACTTCCTTGAGAGCTCCCCTTCTTGGAGTGCACTGAGCTGAAGCCTGGCTGGATGCCTTTGAAGAGGGCGTTTTTTGCGTTTGTTGGAAAGCCGAAGGACCAGAAATCCTGAATCGACTGTCCTGTCTGGAGCAGAACCTGCAGGAGGGATACACTGGACTGCTGGAGAGGTGAGTGTCTGCCATTGCCATTGCTAGGAGCTGGATGGAGCAACAACATGAAGTGTACTGGGGCACTGCAACGATGCTGCTTTTTACGGCTCCCTTCATCCAGAGATGTAGCAGCTTGGGTGGAATAGAAGCCTAAAGCTTGTGTTGCAAATCATGTGGTTTGTAGCCCTTCTGGCTGTGAAGGGAGCTTTACAACATCTGCTGGATTTTATTTGAGAGCGTGGATTTTGCAGAAATGGTTGGCCTCTGTGTGTGGTAACAATTCCTGTTTGCCTAGGTAAGCAGTTCTGAGGCTTTTTTCTTAGTGTGGCTTCGTGATGTGACATGCAGGTGATTGCAGAGGTTTAAAAAACCCTGTGCTGGACCACTGATATGCAGGAACATCTTTTTACAAATCTGTAGCTGAGATGGGTGTCTTCTAACAGCCAATCTTGTTCCATAATAAGGAGAGTCTGGAACAAAGCTTAATAAAACGTGCAGTAGCACAAAATGTGCACATCAGTAACAAAAACCTCATTTATTTTTATATGATGTGCCCAGGCGGACAGGACACGTAATGTACATGCAGCAGTCAGTATACTGCGTGATAATAATTTCTTCACCTAGATGAAAACCAAACAAGCTGGTTATAACTACCTTTATTCTGTGGCAAATCTCCTCTTCAAATTTCTACTTAACAACATTAGTAAGAGATTAATGTTTCTGGTGCTGCCTTGTAGGATAGTATAAAGAAAGGTTCTGCTGCTGTTACCAGCTACTAATGAAGTCAGTGTCTCCTTATTGCAACCTCTTGGTAAAGCCAATTTTAAATACAAGTACAGGTCTGACCATTTCTTGTTCTGGAGGATCCACAGCTGAGACTCATCAGTCTAGCAGCAACCTTGACACCATGTTTGAATATATAACCTTTCCTCTCCCCAAGTAACTTATCTCTCACTAAGAAAAGACTTTCAGAGAGAAATAAACAAGTGTCTGCCTGTATGAACTAGTAAAGGGAAAATAAAATGAAAAATGAACCTGTATTATTTAAACAGTGTGACATGACAAACTGCAAGTGCTGCTCACACCTAGCCCTCTGAGAGCAGCTTTCTTTGTTGATAAGCTTTGATTGAACCTGAACCTTTAGTTACTGAACCTAAATTTGTGAATACATTACATTTCGCAATGGCATGATATTATAATCCTCCAGATTTTCTTCAGACCATTTGTTGGGATGAAATCACACAGATGTCTGAACACAAAGACAAGGCCAAGTTGGGCATCAGTGTTGTGAATGATCTGACTCTCCGTCCTCTGGGAGTATTCAAGTTTGGGGCAGAGGCTGAGTAGGTTAAATCATCCCAGTACCTAGAAGGACTGGGGGGGGGGGGATCTGGGGGCTGTAGCATGAAATCTGGGGTAACAACTGCGGACCACCTGTGCAGGGTGCGTGGCCTAGGGCTGGTGCAGGTTTAACTAAATCAGGTTAAGGAAGCTCATGCATTGCCAAAGTGTATGCGCTGTGCTCTAACCCTTTCTGCAGCGCATGTAGGGTGCACCGCTATTTTTGTGCATTCTAAAAATCCATTTCGGTGTGCATTACGAGCCTAGCACATCTTATGGCAAAAAGATAATTGCCATTCAGATCCAGATTACGAGGTCATTTTCAGCTTGAGATGCTGTTGGTAAATAACAGATGGCACAGATATCCAAGATAGTCATAGTTATGAAATTCATGTCTGTGGCTATGTTGTGTTTAGTCTTATTTGTTGGAAGAACACGAGTTGGCCACATCCTTCTTTGATGGTTCAAAAGGAACAGCTCATTCGAGGCAGAAGTCTGCAAAATAAACATACAGAGTTTCAAGATGAATATAAGCCTAATGTAACATGGGAATTCTTAATCTATTTAGCTGTTCTCACTGACGTGAATGTACTTATTCTGGAGGGTCTTGACCTCACATTCAGTTTAATAATATAAGCCTGGGAATAATAGCAATGCAGTATTATCTTCTCTGTGGTTGAAACATCAGGATAGGAAGAGAGGTAGAGGAAGAGTAAGTGCATCACACAACCTGCATGTAAGTTTTGAATGCAGCTGATGTAGCTTTTCCCTTTCTCACATCTTCCGCAACTGCATTTCACCCTGTCTTATCAGGGTTGGTAAAGCAAGTGCTGGTAAATCAGATTATGAGAAAAGAGTGGGTGCCAAAAGAATGTTCTCCCCTAGCTGCTAAGGAAGAATACTGGGACATTAGCCAAAATAGGACAGGGAAGGTAGCCGTGTTTTGTGGGAAAATAGGAAAGATAATGGGGAAAAACAAGAGGCAAAGGAAGGGGAAAAGAGAAAGTCAATTAACTTGCTTTTCACAGAAGTATCTTTTCTATAGAAAGACAAAAAAAAAAAAGGAAAAAGGAGGAGGAATCAACAAAAAATAAAAAAATACAATAGGAGAGTTAATGGAGAAAGTAGAGAAAAGGAACAAAGAAACAGGGTAGAGGAAGAAAATGAGATACTAATCTTCTTACAAGGGTCAGGTATATCCCTCTAACAGTTAGTGTGGCTAGGATTTTGCTTCTGCTTTTTGCCTCTGAGTGCTTCTTCAAAGCAAATAGCTAACCAGGCACCAGGCTGTTTAGATTAGTTGATGGTCATTTGAGCTTCCTAAGTATTATGCTATTTTCCTGGAAAAAATTCTGCAGCTGCAAACATTTTCAGGCCATTGCTGTGTTGTAAGGGCATGGAGAAAAGAGACAGTCTGGGATAATTTCTTAGTATAGTGTTACTTTTCATGTATTTTAGAAGATACATTGTGGTAAGCATTGAAAAGAATATTGAGGCAAGCTAGAACAAAAGGTAAGTTCAAAAAGCTATTTTATTGATTGAAGGACTTCATGAGGGAGGGAATGAAGAAGGACTGGAATTTGTACAACTCTGTTAACAGTCCGGTTGCATTCCTCTATCAGTATTTTTATTGACTGTCACATCCAAAGAAACAATGATGCTTCAAGCTGTTCTCCGAAGTCTGGATGTACCTTGCTGAACAAATGAGGCAGAATGCATCACAGCTGTTAGCGAGGGTTGCATGTGTGTACACACGTGCGTACATCACAGCTGTCAGCGAGGGTTGCATGTGTGTACACGCACGTGCGTACATCACAGCTGTCAGCGAGGGTTGCATGTGTGTACACACACGTGCGTACATCACAGCTGTCAGCGAGGGTTGCATGTGTGTACACGCACGTGCGTACATCACAGCTGTCAGCGAGGGTTGCATGTGTGTACACGCACGTGTGTACATCACAGCTGTTAGCAAGGGTTGCATGTGTGTACACGCACGTGCGTACATCACAGCTGTCAGCGAGGGTTGCATGTGTGTACACACACGTGCGTACATCACAGCTGTCAGCGAGGGTTGCATGTGTGTACACGCACGTGTGTACATCACAGCTGTTAGCGAGGGTTGCATGTGTGTACACACGTGCGTACGTCACAGCTGTCAGCGAGGGTTGCATGTGTGTACACACACGTGCGTACATCACAGCTGTTAGCGAGGGTTGCATGTGTGTACACACACGTGCGTACGTCACAGCTGTCAGCGAGGGTTGCATGTGTGTACACACACGTGCGTACATCACAGCTGTCAGCGAGGGTTGCATGTGTGTACACACGTGCGTACATCACAGCTGTCAGCGAGGGTTGCATGTGTGTACACACACGTGCGTACATCACAGCTGTCAGCGAGGGTTGCATGTGTGTACACGCACATGCGTACATCACAGCTGTTAGCAAGGGTTGCATGTGTGTACACGCACGTGCGTACATCACAGCTGTTAGCGAGGGTTGCATGTGTGTACACGCACGTGCGTACATCACAGCTGTCAGCGAGGGTTGCATGTGTGTACACGCACGTGTGTACATCACAGCTGTTAGCAGGGTTGCATGTGTGTACACGCACGTGCGTACATCACAGCTGTTAGCGAGGGTTGCATGTGTGTACACACGTGTGTACATCACAGCTGTCAGCGAGGGTTGCATGTGTGTACACACACGTGCGTACATCACAGCTGTCAGCGAGGGTTGCATGTGTGTACACACGTGTGTACATCACAGCTGTCAGCGAGGGTTGCATGTGTGTACACACACGTGCGTACATCACAGCTGTTAGCGAGGGTTGCATGTGTGTACACACACGTGTGTACATCACAGCTGTTAGCAGGGTTGCATGTGTGTACACGCACGTGCGTACATCACAGCTGTTAGCGAGGGTTGCATGTGTGTACACACGTGTGTACATCACAGCTGTTAGCAAGGGTTGCATGTGTGTACACACACGTGCGTACATCACAGCTGTCAGCGAGGGTTGCATGTGTGTACACACACGTGCGTACATCACAGCTGTCAGCGAGGGTTGCATGTGTGTACACGCACGTGCGTACATCACAGCTCTTAGCGAGGGTTGCATGTGTGTACACACACGTGCGTACATCACAGCTGTCAGCGAGGGTTGCATGTGTGTACACGCACGTGCGTACACCACAGCTGTCAGCGAGGGTTGCATGTGTGTACACACACGTGCGTACATCACAGCTGTCAGCAGGGTTGCATGTGTGTACACACACGTGCGTACATCACAGCTGTCAGCAGGGTTGCATGTGTGTACACACACGTGCGTACATCACAGCTGTCAGCGAGGGTTGCATGTGTGTACACACACGTGTGTACATCACAGCTGTCAGCAGGGTTGCATGTGTGTACACACACGTGCGTACATCACAGCTGTCAGCGAGGGTTGCATGTGTGTACACACACGTGCGTACATCACAGCTGTCAGCGAGGGTTGCATGTGTGTACACACACGTGCGTACATCACAGCTGTTAGCGAAGGTTGCATGTGTGTACACACACGTGCGTACATCACAGCTGTCAGCGAGGGTTGCATGTGTGTACACGCACGTGCGTACATCACAGCTGTCAGCGAGGGTTGCATGTGTGTACACGCACGTGCGTACATCACAGCTGTCAGCGAGGGTTGCATGTGTGTACACGCACGTGCGTACATCACAGCTGTCAGCGAGGGTTGCATGTGTGTACACGCACGTGCGTACATCACAGCTGTCAGCGAGGGTTGCATGTGTGTACACGCACGTGCGTACATCACAGCTCTTAGCGAGGGTTGCATGTGTGTACACACACGTGCGTACATCACAGCTGTCAGCGAGGGTTGCATGTGTGTACACACGTGCGTACATCACAGCTGTCAGCGAGGGTTGCATGTGTGTACACACACGTGTGTACATCACAGCTGTCAGCGAGGGTTGCATGTGTGTACACACACGTGCGTACATCACAGCTGTCAGCAGGGTTGCATGTGTGTACACGCACGTGCGTACATCACAGCTGTCAGCGAGGGTTGCATGTGTGTACACGCACGTGCGTGCATCACAGCTGTCAGCGAGGGTTGCATGTGTGTACACGCACGTGCGTACATCACAGCTGTCAGCGAGGGTTGCATGTGTGTACACGCACGTGCGTACATCACAGCTGTCAGCGAGGGTTGCACGTGTGTACACACACGTGCGTACATCACAGCTGTCAGCGAGGGTTGCATGTGTGTACACACGTGCGTACATCACAGCTGTCAGCGAGGGTTGCATGTGTGTACACGCACGTGCGTACATCACAGCTGTCAGCGAGGGTTGCATGTGTGTACACACGTGCGTACATCACAGCTGTCAGCGAGGGTTGCATGTGTGTACACGCACGTGCGTACATCACAGCTGTCAGCGAGGGTTGCATGTGTGTACTCACACGTGCGTACATCACAGCTGTTAGCGAGGGTTGCATGTGTGTACACACGTGCGTACATCACAGCTGTTAGCGAGGGTTGCATGTGTGTACACGCACGTGCGTACATCACAGCTGTCAGCGAGGGTTGCATGTGTGTACACGCACGTGCGTACATCACAGCTGTCAGCGAGGGTTGCATGTGTGTACACACACGTGCGTACATCACAGCTGTCAGCGAGGGTTGCATGTGTGTACACGCACGTGCGTACATCACAGCTCTTAGCGAGGGTTGCATGTGTGTACACGCACGTGCGTACATCACAGCTGTCAGCGAGGGTTGCATGTGTGTACACGCACGTGCGTACATCACAGCTGTCAGCGAGGGTTGCATGTGTGTACACGCACGTGCGTACATCACAGCTGTCAGCGAGGGTTGCATGTGTGTACACGCACGTGCGTACATCACAGCTGTCAGCGAGGGTTGCATGTGTGTACACGCACGTGCGTACATCACAGCTGTCAGCGAGGGTTGCATGTGTGTACACACGTGCGTACATCACAGCTGTCAGCGAGGGTTGCATGTGTGTACACACGTGCGTACATCACAGCTGTCAGCGAGGGTTGCATGTGTGTACACACACGTGCGTGCATCACAGCTGTCAGCGAGGGTTGCATGTGTGTACACACACGTGCGTACATCACAGCTGTCAGCGAGGGTTGCATGTGTGTACACACACGTGCGTACATCACAGCTGTCAGCGAGGGTTGCATGTGTGTACACACACGTGCGTACATCACAGCTGTCAGCGAGGGTTGCATGTGTGTACACACACGTGCGTACATCACAGCTGTCAGCGAGGGTTGCATGTGTGTACACACACGTGCGTACATCACAGCTGTCAGCGAGGGTTGCATGTGTGTACACGCACGTGCGTACATCACAGCTGTCAGCGAGGGTTGCATGTGTGTACTCACACGTGCGTGCATCACAGCTGTCAGCGAGGGTTGCATGTGTGTACACACACGTGCGTACATCACAGCTGTCAGCGAGGGTTGCATGTGTGTACACACACGTGCGTACATCACAGCTGTCAGCGAGGGTTGCATGTGTGTACACACACGTGCGTACATCACAGCTGTCAGCGAGGGTTGCATGTGTGTACACACACGTGCGTACATCACAGCTGTCAGCGAGGGTTGCATGTGTGTACACACACGTGCGTACATCACAGCTGTCAGCGAGGGTTGCATGTGTGTACACACACGTGCGTACATCACAGCTGTCAGCGAGGGTTGCATGTGTGTACTCACACGTGCGTACATCACAGCTGTCAGCGAGGGTTGCATGTGTGTACTCACACGTGCGTGCATCACAGCTGTCAGCGAGGGTTGCATGTGTGTACACGCACGTGCGTACATCACAGCTGTCAGCGAGGGTTGCATGTGTGTACACACACGTGCGTACATCACAGCTGTCAGCGAGGGTTGCATGTGTGTACACGCACGTGCGTACATCACAGCTGTCAGCGAGGGTTGCATGTGTGTACACGCACGTGCGTACATCACAGCTGTCAGCGAGGGTTGCATGTGTGTACACACACGTGCGTACATCACAGCTGTTAGCAGGGTTGCATGTGTGTACACACACGTGCATACACCACAGCTGTCAGCGAGGGTTGCATGTGTGTACACGCACGTGCGTACATCACAGCTGTCAGCGAGGGTTGCATGTGTGTACACGCACGTGCGTACATCACAGCTGTCAGCGAGGGTTGCATGTGTGTACACGCACGTGCGTACATCACAGCTGTCAGCGAGGGTTGCATGTGTGTACTCACACGTGCGTACATCACAGCTGTCAGCGAGGGTTGCATGTGTGTACACATGTGCGTACATCACAGCTGTCAGCGAGGGTTGCATGTGTGTACACGCACGTGCGTACATCACAGCTGTCAGCGAGGGTTGCATGTGTGTACACACACGTGCGTACATCACAGCTGTCAGCGAGGGTTGCATGTGTGTACACGCACGTGCGTACATCACAGCTGTTAGCGAGGGTTGCATGTGTGTACACGCACGTGCGTACATCACAGCTGTCAGCGAGGGTTGCATGTGTGTACTCACACGTGCGTACATCACAGCTGTCAGCGAGGGTTGCATGTGTGTACACACACGTGCGTACATCACAGCTGTCAGCGAGGGTTGCATGTGTGTACACACGTGCGTACATCACAGCTGTCAGCGAGGGTTGCATGTGTGTACACACACGTGCGTACATCACAGCTGTTAGCAAGTGTTGCATGTGTGTACACACACGTGCGTACATCACAGCTGTCAGCGAGGGTTGCATGTGTGTACACGCACGTGTGTACATCACAGCTGTCAGCGAGGGTTGCATGTGTGTACTCACACGTGCGTACATCACAGCTGTCAGCGAGGGTTGCATGTGTGTACACACATGTGCGTACATCACAGCTGTCAGCGAGGGTTGCATGTGTGTACTCACATGCAAAGAAGAACAAAAGTGTCGTGACCATGCTTTTCTCACTCTGAAGTGCAGTTGTTTCCATGCCTTTTGAGTTTTGAATAACAGTGCCTCACACGTTAGAAGGGTCATAATAAAATTTATTATCCCTGGCTCTGAAATAATTTATTGTTTTTTGATATTTTTCTCTTCTACTGTTTTCTCTTTTCTCAGGCTAGGAATAGAGAACTAGGAGTCAGACTTTCTACTTTTGATATTTGCAAGTTTGCAAGCAAAGATTGACCTAATGTCTATACCAGTTAGACTGGTAGTGACTCTCTGTCGTAACGATACATAGCTGAAGAGGATGCAGGACTTGTATTCATTTTGTGATGAATCAGAATCTAGGGGCAAGGATTTTGTATGTCCATCATTGTCATAACAGTGATGGGCAGAAATTCACTGTCTTACTATAAGGTAGCTGCAAAAAGAGCGGTGAGGATAATTATAGACTCCAGTTAAATAGCATAAAATATGAATTGAGTAATGACTGTCAGTTTTTCACTGAATAGTTTTTCACTGAATCTAACAGGTGTCTGATCAGATACAGATTCATTCAGATAGATAGCTTTTATTTTATTTTAGTTACTTAGTGAAAAGTTGCATGAGCAATTGTAACTAACTATTGCTTTAGTGTATTTGCTTCAAATAGTTTATATTTGGGGTTCTGAAAATGCACCAGGACCTTAAAATTTTCAGAGTATAATAAAAATGCTTAAAAGGGTTGGCATCGAGCATAAGGAGATGTGAGCAATTAAAGATAGTTATGCTGCTGGAAACTGGCCACCCAAGAAGATTTGGCAGAGAAAGTAAAGTATTAATAGCGTTATTAATCTAATGAGTTTTACCGCTAGTATAATAAGTAGAGAAAGCAAGATCAGGGAGGAGAAGTTGTCAGGCAGCAACACAAATAACGTAACAACTTTACAGTTGTCAGAGGTATGATGTTTGCGGTTCCCGTTACCTAACTGTGGGTATACACAGCGGCAGCAGCTACGCCATACGTCCAGATATTGCAGTTCGCAGTGGGATAAAGGGCATAACGCTGTTTAAACTCAGTATGCTTCTTATATGGAGTAAATCCCCCCTGATTATTTATTACGACAATCAGAAGCCATTTCTCCTGGGTTTGCGGGGGCGGGACGCTGAGTTAACTGAATGCACTCTGCCATTGTTACTCCTCCTGTATTTCTAGATAGATTATTTTTTTTTTCCAGACAAACAGTTCCTCTAATTTTAGAATGTCTCAGCCCATCGAGACTGTCATTCCCTAAAAGTTTGGGTCACAGTTCAAATTGTTTCTAAAAAACTGCTTCTTTCCAATCCAGCACCACTCAAGGCAGTGCCACATCAGGCCCTGGAAACCTCCGTTGTACTTCCTGCATGTATTCGCATCCATGCTTTGACAGAAACACGTTAAGCTTTAATTAAGGGGTATGTTTTATTTCTAGCGCATAAAGAAAATTCTGCTCTAAGTCTGTGGTTTTCTGTTAAGGTTCAGATTTAGTTGCCAGTTTTCAGTGAACACTTTTCTTTTATTCACTATTTTATTTTGTTGCTCTTGCCTTCCTGACACTCACCATGACTTCTCAGCTAAATAATGATCGGTATAAATTTTTCAATATATGCTTTTCAGAGTTAAAGAACAGAGTGTAAGAGCATTTGGCTACACAGGCCTCCCTGAAAATGACATGAAGCTATTTTTTATTTTATTTTATTTTAATGTTTGGTTTGTAGCATCAACTTAAAGGGCCAAAACAGAAGAAGGATGTGATTGCTAGATACACTGCATGTGCATAAAAAGCAGTTCCTACCTCCTCCATTCTAATTGTTCCTGGTCAAGACAGTAGGTTTGCAGAGTTGGAGAACTGAAGGCAGACGATTTAGAAAAGACTGACTGAAAAAGCAAAATACTGTGAAACGCCTTTGCCTGACATCAGATAGAAAAAATAACTGACAGTAACTTTATTTTTATACAGAAGATCTTCAATATGAGCAGTCTCTAGCAGTCCCTCTTTCTTACACGAAGCACGATGAAGCCAAGTGCAATTAAATCCAGAAACTGATCTATCCGCCAGAAAATATAGTCTTTCCAGGATTTGGCCCAGGCTATTCCACATTATGTGGTCTAGGAGAGGAGGGAGAAAAAAACCTAACACATCGGTGATTTCAGGTCCTACAATAGATACATTAGGGCTCCTATAGATGGGTCAAGAAAGGATGCAGATTCCAGGTAAAAGGCCCAAGTAAATAAAATATCTGGGACAATAACTTGAACGCAGAAGACTAATAAAAAATCATATCTGTGTGGAAAAACACATATGTTTTTAGATAAACAGATGAAAGACAAAACAAAGTCACATGTAGCTAGAAATTCCTAGAAACATGAAAAGAATGGGAAAATTGTTCGGGAAAAGAGAATAAAAACAGATCAGCAGGAAAATTGCAACTTAGTACATTAGCTGTCAGAGAACCAGCATTCACTCTTTGATTCCTCAGAAGCAGAGGAGGACACAGTGCTTTCCTCTGTTGCTTCAACTTCTTTCCTCTTAGTAAAAATCTGTTGTTTAGTTTGAAAATTCACATCTGTTTTATACAAACTGCAGGAGTATTTTAAACTTCAGCTATAAATGCTGTTAAGACATCATTCGCTGCTCACAGTATGGTTTATAATTGGGAACACGTACTCCCTTCTTGAATCAGGAACTGAAGCCAGGATTCCCTATCTCGATAATTATCTCAGGAATCAGTGACAAACTGAGTCTCATCATCTGTGAGCGGGGCTGTGTCAAGGGTGACAGACTGCCGGTCGCTACCAGTTACTGCATCAGCTCAGAAGGAAGAGGAATGTGCTGGGAATCCAAAGGTACCAGCCTCTACAGGGGGGGGGGGGGGGGCTTTGGCATAACTTTTTTTTTTTTTACTTGTCTGTTTTTAAGTAATTTGTTTCCAAAATCTTCCTTACTTCCCTTTCCCCAAACCAAGTTAAATCCAAGCAAGCATCCTGTTTAAAAGTAAATAAATAAACAAAAAATCTAGCTATGTAATCAAATCTCAAGTATGTTGCTTATGCAAGTGATCTGAACTAAGTCAGCACGAAAAATCCAGAGTTCTGGTATTTTATCCCCTTAAGATCTAGGTTTTGGCTTTAAAAAGTTTTTTTTTTTTTTCCCCCGGTTTGTTTTAGACACATCTGAAAAACCATTGCCTTTTGAGGTTTATTTTCTAACCTTCCTCCAATACTGCAGTCTCCTCCTGTCTTTGGGGTGTGTATCTGGCCATTTGCTTTTTTCTCTTTCTTTCTGTTTTTCAGGATTACTTGTAATCTCTTGGGTCTATAAAGCGTGTCCAGGTTGCTTTACCATTCAGAAACTGAAGATACAGCAATATAGGAAGCTGAACAAAACCTTTTAGGTTTAATTCTGATAGAAATTTTCCACTATGATTTAGGAAGTCACCATCTCTTTCTGGTAGTATCTTACAAGCAGGGCAAGTGGTGTTCCTCAGGCCTGTCTGTTTAGGTTATAAGCCATTCGAGGCAAACTCTCCTCGTCTTTTATGTGAATGCTGCCTCGGTGTTTGCATTTTGACTCTAAGTACAACTGAAATACAAAATATGTAATGATAAGTCCCTCCAGTAAGCTCTAGTTTTGATTCATAACTACCACTGAAGATAGGCTGATTATTCCCCATCGTAAAGAACTGCATCTTAAGTAAGCCAAAAAATTGAAAAAAGCTGCATCTTGCATAAGCTTCAGTATTCTGTTTCAGTGGTATTTTGAAAGCTGAATGTTTTGTTTGAGATGGATGTTTGGAGTTAAAGTTCAGTGGTCTTCGAGAATAAAGGGTCTGTATTTGGGGCATTTGAAATATATGTTTGGTTTTATTTTCCTCTTAATTTTTGTATGCTGTCTGTATTTACATTTTATGCCCAGATGGTTTTCTTTAACGTCTTAGTATAGCTCGTATGCAAGATCTTGCACCAATGTTGTTTTCTTGATTTATGCCTCTGTGTTTGAATAGTTTGAAAACTTTGTTAGGGCACCTAATGGGGAAACTGCTTTTTTAACACTGTGGATGGCTGTTCTCTATCAACAGAAAACTGGAAACTTGTGGTTTGTGTGTGAATTGCCGGACGGTATTGTAGTCATGTCATGCTGCTGGTTTTTTTGGTTTTTTTTTCAATTTTATCCTTTAAAGAAGCCTAAAACCTTTACCCCCCAATTGAAAGAGCATTATTTCTTAGCACATTAATAGCTCTGGAATTAAGGATTAAGTAAGTAATTTAGATTTTTCATAAGGGATCATATTCTTCCCGTGTAATAAAATGCTGTATGGGAAGGGGAAGGCATGTATGACTAAGATAAAGATGAAACTTATGAGCTGATACATGTGACATGAAGTATTCACAGAAGGAAAATCCAGTGTTAGGTAGAACTAGAAATGCTCATTAAGTAGATATAAAGCCTGCAAGTACTACTGGCTGTAACCATTCTGTACATAGCATTATCTGAAAGAAAAGGATGTACAGTAAAGAAATATTTATAGAAAATTTTAAAATTACTCTGCAACCTGATATGCAAGTCAGATGTCCTGCATTGTAGCAGATAATTTTGTTCTATGAGTAAAAAAAAATAGGATGCAGCCTAAAAAAATACGCTGTATAGAAATCCATAATGTGCTAAATTGAACTAGCAATTGAGGGTATTCTCAAAACAAATTAACACAGGCTTCCTTCTTTCTGCGTCTGGGGAGGGCCTGAGGGCTTTTGAGATTACTTTAAAGATGAAGTATAATTGTGAATGAAATTATGCAGCTGACACAAGGAACTGATTTCTTATCAGTTTTGACTAGGCCAGTTATAAAGTGGTTTCGCTGCAATGACTAACAAGTATTTCTGTGCTGCTGTAGAACAAAATGGGCTAGTAATATTCACAAACAATGGAGTGTAGATTTTTTCTTGAAATGTGCTGTTGCCAGAGTTTCATTTCATCCCCATTTACAGGAAAGGAGAGTAGAAAAGCGTCTTGTTTTTGTATAACGTGAATGTAATAGAAATTAGGCAGAGTACATCAAATTTACTGTAAATGTGCCACCTAAACTGGGGAAGCCTAAGTTACATTGGTAAAGTGAAGTTATTAGCTAGTTAAACCTTGCCAACACACTGAGATCTTTTCAGGGGGGCAGGACTTCTGTGCAAGGCCAAAGAGATGAGATCTATTAAAGTAATTATTGGTTACACAGAAAAGTGCCGACTTCCTGTCTGCAGATCTTTCCATATACATTTGTTTGCATCTCTTACCCTCTTCAGACAGTGCTTAGAGGAAAATATTATGCTGAATCCACTATGTTGGCAAAACGTAATTAGAAAACTTGAAAGCAGCAGTTTTCAGTAAATCATGATTTGCAAGTAATGTTCATTTTTGTAAGCCTGCATTCTACATTCAGACTCACTTTCATCTAAAACGTACCAGAACATATCAACTCTACAAGCAACCTGAAGCATGATCAGATCTGTAGCTTTGAGTGGAAGAACAAGTCTTCTTTTCATTGACTACAACATGTACGTTTGCCAGGGTCATACAATCCTGCAGACGATCATTGGTAAAGTATAAATTTTTCTGAATTAGTCTTATGACTTGATTGATTTATTGGAAGAATTTAAATCCTTTAAGTCTGATAAAGGACTATTAGGATTTCATTGCTTTTAGGACTTCTTTATATTTCTGCTTTTTTGCAGAATAGCTAGTGTTCTCCCACAAAAAAAAAAAAAAAAAAAGACTTGTAGGCTTAGGAGCCCTTGGAGCAATTTACTGCTTTCTGTTTTTTTTTTTTTTGGAGTTGAGCATGTTTAATGCAGACTTGTGGTCTGTTTTAAGTTGTGCTATTCTCTGAAGCCTTTATCTTCCAAATGATGTTAATTCTCCCTGCATTGCATAATTTTGATTGCTCATTTGGTGGAGGAAGGGAAAGTACCTGTGAATACACTTCAGTCTGTAAGGCTCCTCTTAGGTACTGGCTACTCATATATGGCACTCGGTTCTCTGGGAGACAGAGGAAGGTCTTACCTTGTTGGTCTGCTATTGCTGTGGTGCTCTGAGTCTCCTTCTGACACTGCTTGTACTGCCACTGAGAGAGAGGCCTCACAAACCTACACTTTCCCATGGGCAATGTTCTTCCTAATTCATATTCATGGCTTTCCTTTATTTGCGGCCGATCTCGCTCCCATGGCCATTTTTCAGGCTGTTATCTCTGTTGGTTTCAGCACCTGCTCATCAGCTAATCCCCTGAGCCTCTGCCATCTTTCATAGCAAGGGAAAGCACCAGAGGTCTCCCTGTTGCTCTCTGCCCTAAAAATGTAGCTCTTCAGCATTAACTCCCTAAATGATATCCATGACTGAATAAGAAGTTTTTCTATCTGAGCTTCGCTCTCCAGCTACACCCAGCCTCCCTTCAGCATCCCCTTGCTGTTGAATTCTTGTGCTTCATTTCCTGCCCTGATTTCCTGTACTCCAGAATGACGCTTCCTCTCTTTGGTTGCTTCGATAACAGAGTTGTCTTCTGGCAGATAGCTATTGCTATCCTTCCTCTAGTATTTTTTCCACAATGACCCACAGCCTAGCCATTTCCCTCCTCACCCATTTGGATTTGGAAATAAAGAACCAAAAGATGAATTAAAACTCTACCTGACTGCGTCCCCTTGCTGCCTTTTCTTCAGTTCTCTCAAGTACGTTAACTTGGCAACTGAAAAGGGACTTGGTGAATTAGAGATTTTGTGAGTAGACTGGAAACATACTCGGGCCTGAAATGTTGCATCGAAACCAGTCTTCAAGGATATGTTGGAAGTAGTTCGACGACACAGCTATTCATTAAATGCTTTGAAATTCCTTTTTTTATCACTTGTGGGAGTTCCAGGGCTTCTCACCAGGGCTTATTGGCTTAGGTGCAGCTCCCCATAAGCATGACTAGACTCTGAATTGGTTTACTTCAAGCCAACTTGATATGTCTGTTCTGATCTTCCAGGTTTACAGTATTAACCCAAGTTAAGAGAGTTTGGACAGAGCCAGCTTAGTTCTTCCTGAACCCAAAAGCATGTAGGAATGTCCACCCAGCTTGTAAATGGAGCCAAGGGAAGTGAGAACGTTGGAATGAAGTGCAAAGACGTGATAGTGAGAAATCAACATGTTCCTGGAAGGCCCTCCCAGAGGATGTAGTAGTTGCTGTGAACAGACTAGTTGAGAAAAATTTGCTTTTATGTGTGTTTTTAGTAATAAATGTTTTGGCTGTCTCCAATGAAGCTACTTTATTAAAATATCAAATTGCAGATTTTAGAGCAGTAGAATGTGTTTAGTGAGACAAAAGAAGAGCAAGCTATAAACATGTTCTGCCACTGGTGTACGTATATTAAAAAGACTTTTTGTAAGCAAAAGTCAGGCACTAGTTAAATAACTATTGCACGTAAGTGCCTTTTTTGCTTTCTTTTCAGAAGATATTTGAAACACGGTATGTAGCTTTTAGTGTTATCATTTATGTAGATTATGGGAAAGAATTGAAAGATCCATTCATAGATAATTTAAACATATTCTTTTTTTCAACAAAATTATCTGACACAGTTAAAAAGAGGGAATTCAACGTCCAAGTTAACTGCCCCTTGGAACACTAGCCCTGAGTCTTCCCAGAAGAATGTCGAATGAATTTAACTTTTCAAGGGGCAAAGATATTTAAAGCAATACAAGCTATGTAAAGAGCTTAGGGATAGTCAACGAAATAGTTTTCTGTTGACTCAAGCACTCTTTTTCTTATTGTCACGCAGCATGGGATCAAGGGTGGTGGAAATATGCGTGTGAGGAAGCGTGAAGAAATGTCTCTCTCTCTTTGTATATCTTATGGCTTTTTTAGACTTGGCCTTACTGCAACATAGTTACTGTTGCTACAGTCCAGTCGGCAATCTTTCCATGAGAAATGCTATTTTGAGTACTGACTTCTAAACGTTTCATGTCTTATTGTTCTGAAATTTGTCACATATAGAGCTTGGGAGGCAAATTAAATCCCATTTAATTTTAGACGGGTACTTTGCTATGCTAAAGACCATATTTGTTTTTGTTACTCTTTTGGCTTAAGATTTCTATTGATTTCTGAAGTCAGAAACATTATAGGGTTGCAGAGGTGGGTAGCACAGTTATCTGAATGGCTCGAGTAACTTGGCATGGGATGTGTGCTTTGTATGTAGACCGAGACATGTATTTTTTAAAAATGTTTGGTGCAGTCTAACTTTGTTTCAGTTGAGCTGAATTGAAAGTACAATGAACACAGTGCTTCTGGAATTCCTGTTCATGCAATACAGATGCTTATGCACAGATAGCATCAAGCCAACTTGCTACCCGCTTTCTTTGTTCCACTTAAACGATAGCAGATCTACATCTTTCAGGTTTGTTTTCGTAAGACGAGTAAAGCACGTCTCTTGCTCAGCATGTGAACCTCAGCCATATCCTGAAGAAATTCCTGGACACACGAAGAGGGTCATGATTGGGAACAGTCAGCATGGATTCATTGCCTTCCCTGATGAAATGACTACATCTCTGGATGAGGGGATTGCGGCAGATATTGTCGGCCTTAACTTTAGCAAGACTTTTGACATGGTCTCTCATGGCATCCTTGTGTCCAACTTGGGATGTTAGTGTAGACAGGTGAAATACTAGGTGGATGCAAAAATTGGCTGGACTATTGGGCTCAGAGGGTACCAGTTAACACTCGACACTGTACCTGGAGTCCAGTTACCAGTGGAGTTCCTGAGAGTCTGTTCTTGGACCTATCTGTGCAATATCCTATTTAATATCTTCATTGATGACCTGGAGAAGGAAATGGAATGCAGCTTGATTAAATTTGCATGACACCAAATTGGAGGGAGCAGTTAATACACGTGAAGGTGGCATTGCTCTTTAGAACAACCTAGATAGCCTGGAGGAATGGACCAACCACAACCTCATGAAGTTCAGCAAGGACAAGTGCAAAGTCCTGCACCTGGGATTGACTGACCTTGTTCAATGGATGACTGGCTGGATAGCAGCTCTTCTGAACAGGGGCAGGAATTCTGGTGGGCTAAACGTGAGCCAGGAGTATCCTGGGCTTTGTCAACAGGAACATAACTGGTAGGTTGAGGGACGTGATTGTCCCCCTTTACTCAGCACTCATTAGGCCCCATCCTGATTACTGTGTCCAGTTTTAGGCTCCCCAATACAAGAGAGATGGTAAACTTGAGCAAGTTTAGTGCAAGGCCACCAAGATGATCTGGAGGCTGGAGCCTGTGATCAGTGAGGTGAGGCTGAGACAATGTTCACCCTGGAGAAGAGCCGATGTCTTTCGGTTTGAATACCAGCATGCCGATAGTTTTGAGGCAGTTACCAACTAGATGGAACCAGACTCTTCACTGAGCTGCATGTTGGGACAATGAGACACAACAGTCATAAGCTGAAACAGGAGATTCCAGCTGCCTATAAAAGGGGAGAAAATCATTCTGAGGATAATTATGCATTGGAACAAGTTTCTCAGAATGATTCTTGAATCTCTATTCATAAAGGTTTTCAAAATCTGACTGGACAAAGCCCTTGGGTGCCTTCCAGCCTGAGTGATTCTATGAAATAAATAACATTTAAGCAAATAAAAGTAATCCGGTTCACTTGTCTCCTCATGGAGAGTTTTATTCTGCCTGCAGAAACTACCACCAGAATGTGGATCTTGAATGTTTGTCTACTAAGAAATGTAGTGAGACAGTGACATTTGTTTTATGAGTTTCATCACACTAGTGTAGATTTGACTAGTCACTCTGTCTAAAAGCTGTTATCTCTACACAGAGATTTTAGTTGTAAGACTGGAGGAAGGAATCTTACGGGAAAGATCTGGAAGTTGGAAGAGGAAGAATACAGTCAAGAACACGGTCGCACATCTGAACTGTGACTGGCTGATTTCAGAGATCTGGCAGATGCTTGTAATCATGAGCAACAGGTTTAAGTGATTGTTGCCAGGGTACTTTTTACAATAAGGCTAAATTTCCAATTGTTAACCCTGAACATCATGGTAATATGAAAGTTTGCAAACATTCTTCGGTCTTCTGTATTTTTATCTGGATTCCCACGTGCAGAATTTTGATGCATTTTGGGCATAAGTGCATGTGCGCTGAATCTCTTTGCCTAGTGGTTAGTAAGTTAAAATACTGACAAGCGTTGTTCCTTCCAAAAGCAAAATACCAGCAAATAGATGTATTTTCAGATCTATCTTAGAAACTCTCTCTTGATCGTATTATCCAGGGGGCAAGGATAAGTGGTAAGATTGCTCTCCTTCTGGCCCCGTTTTTTCTGCAGCGCCGTTGTTATTAAACCAAGAATGGTGGTTTGGTTTTTTTTTTGAGGCGCTCTTCTTACACAGTGTGTTTTTGATGAATACAAAATGGAACATCTGGTAGACAGCACATAAAGACAATGCAATTACATTTTAGTAACTGATTCAGCTTGGATAAATTTTCATAATGTGTTAGTCACTACTGTGTGAATTAAGGTAGAGAGAAATGATGGGTGTAGGCATAGAAACAATGAACGTAGACATTACCTCTGCTTCTGTGAATGACAGGGACATCTAAGAGAAGAGCTGCTTGATCGCATTCTCTGGTGACCTCCTGTGTATAATTACTTTGTACAGTGAGTGGCTGTGGTCTAGCTTCATGTTAAATACCCCAGAGGAGGTATTTAGTAGATGTAACTGCAGTGGACCATTCTCTGGCTGTGTTTTCCTTCTTTTCAGTTTAAAACTTACTGCAGGGCTTATTGTTTCCCTAAAGTATTTTACCAATTCCTTTCCTTCCTAAAGGGAATTCTTCCTCTGAGCATTTCTAAGCAAATTCTTCATATCATACGTTTCAGTCAAGCTTTTCTCCTGATTGTATTGGTACAGCGTCACTGAATTTAATTGGACCGCGTTGGTGTAATTGAGAGCAGAAGATTGGTTCCTTTAATCTTTCTGCGTAAGTGATCTATTTCCCCAATCAGTTTTTTTCTCCCTGCTTGGAATTTCTTCAAATTTGTCAACATCTTCAGGGTAAGGAGGTTATTCCAGTTCTAATAGCACCTGAATTCTTTTTGAAGCACAGAACATGTTTCCATAGGCATGTTGTTAATTATGGATATTTCCCTAATTCCACTTCTCTGACTTTTGTCCAACGGTTCATGTCTGCCTATCCACATCTGGTACAAATAAAAAAAACGTTTTGGGTTTTTCATATCAAGCATGTTGTAATGACCATTTTGCTTCTGTTCTTATTTTTAAATCAAAGTTTTTAAATACTTTTAATATCATTTCTTAAGCTTTATAATATTGCACAGAATGAGGAAGCTTTTTGTGCTTTACTTAGCTATATTTACTTTCTTGCTTCTGGACAACTAGTGATTTGATGTCCGAGACCTTTGTATTGTTTCCCTTTTCAATATTTGCTCCATTTGGAGATCGCATAACCCATAACTGGAACCAACAAAGTTATGCAAAACTTCTTCATAAGAGGGGCGAGTTGGAATAAAAACCACTTGTGGGCTGCAGAGGCTGTGATGATGTTTTTTATGCCTGTATTGTCTTCCATTTGAGGAGCTCAATGCGAATTATTCTCTGTAAGCAATGGGAACATTAAGAGGCATTGTAGAGTTAATGGTCAAATTACTTTTTAAGAGGTGTAATTTTCCCTGTTCCTCCTTCCAGCCAACACACATAAACGTGTATGTGCACATAGCTATCTAAATTGCTGGTTGTGCCGATCTCATAATTGCATTTGTACGTACAGGTTTTGAGATTCGAGCTCGCTCTTATAGCCCTGGCTTGGCTTCCCAGGAGGTGTTCCTCGTCTCAGACTGTGGTTTCCTAACATAGGTAGGAACAACCCTGGCTCCCTTTCCTCTCTTTAGTTGCGAACCTAGGTTGCTGCCAAAGGATGCTACGGAAATAAATTTTGTTCTTTTCTTTTTGCATTAACCATTTTGATGGAGAGGGGGAAGTTTCTGTAGTGGCTCCTTTTTGCAGAGGAGAGAGGGCAACAGCAGCTCATCTGAATGACCCTGTCATACTCTCAGCTGTGTACTTGAGACAAAATGTTTTATTTGGAAATGTACAATGAAATGGGAAGGACGTTTTCAAGAAAAATCTGAATATGATATGTATAATAAAGAATGATAAATCATAGAAAGATTTTTAGATATAAACACTGGCTATAGCTCTATCAGTGCAAAAGAGTGGGGAGGGCTGTTGATGTGACCTTAATTTTGCCCCATGAATACCTCTGTAATGTGTAAGAGGCTTTGCTTTGCAGAGGTTAAGTGTAATTCAGAAAGATATATTGAAGCCTGACTCCATAAAGGCTTAGCTGTCTACGTTTGTCTAGAATGACTGACCTCAGCAGCAGCACTACTGAACCTAAGTAGCATTCAAAGACATCTGGAAAAGAGTAGGTCATGAAACACAGCTCCCACGGCTTTCATCCAATTGCTTGTTTTGTTAATGGCATAGGAATCTTTGATAAGAATCAGAGTCTAATATATCTGAACTAGCTCACTCTGAAACACTTCGAATCATTGCTGGATTAAGTACATTAAGTAATATTATATCCAGTGTTGTACTTGGAGCTGCTTGTTTTGTCAATCAGTGAAACAAAAACATGGTACAAATGCATATACACAAAACTTGTGATGCTTAAAAAACTGAATTATGGATTAATTCATCGACTGTATTAGAATCACCTTGGTTTGTTTTGTTTTTTAAACCCTAATAATCATTAGGGACTGATAATGAGACTTTTATAGTGAGGTTTTTAAAGCCAGAATCCTGACACAAGAATCCTGGCACAAGAATCCTGACTCCTTTGCAAAGCACCCACAAATACGTTCAAGTGAGTCCATCCCTTGTTTAACTGGCTCTTGCAGTTCTTCTGAACTCAAGCATTACATAAATACGGAACATATTTAGGCAGTGGTCATGAGTAGTCAATAGGTACATTGACTTTGACTGTGAGAAAGGAAACCGTTTTTTTATATTTAAGTACTGCTGAGACTTAAGAGAACGGCTTTTAACCAAACTGTGGTAGCATTACAGTTCCCTGGAAGACACAGCTTTTAAGTTATGTGCTTCTACGTGACATTTATCTGGTTCCTTCAGGACACTTTAAATGTGCTGTTAAAATCTCACAGTATTTTAAAGTCTAAAAAAAAATAGTATTGACCTTTTCATCCATGTGACTTTTGTGGAATGTGGATGGTAAATGAAAAATACAGGCCAGGAGTCGATTAATCTGCAGCCATAATTCCACACAAATCCTTAAGGTAAAATTAATGGTTTAACAAAGCTACTTACCTCCATGAAAATGATTATAATATAAACACTCATGAATGGGAATGAATTTGGTTGTGTAAATAAAACATAGGCAACATAAAAACCCAGATATACACTGCGAGTAAAGCAAAACAAACGTGTTTAGGTACCACTCGCTGTGTGTATCGGTAGTGCATATAAAGCCACAGAAGTACTACATATTTTAGGCATTGTGTTTTGGGGAAACTACTGACAAACAAGAAGTTATGAATAAAAAATAAGGCTGTTAAAAGAAAGTCTGCAAGAAAGTCTGTTCCAGCCCTAAATAATATTATACCTGTAATAAGAAATACTTGCCTTAGCTGTTAACTGACGTTCCCGAGTGCTGAGGAGTCCCTAATCTCCCTGGGTTGTTGGTTACGTGCTTAGTTGCTCCCTAAATAGGAGGCTTTTCTTAATATCTAGTTCATACGCTGCAAATTAAGCCCATCGTTTCGTATACGTCCAGAATGGATGTGGAAGACAGATGATTGTGATAGTCTTCCCACATTCTTCTACTGAACTTTTTTTGGGCATATGTCCTTAATTTTCTCTTCTGATAGCTAGCCAGCTCTTGTTATCTTTTCTCATAAATTACGTATTCAAGGCATATCTTTATATTTGTGGGTGATCTGTGGGCTTGCTCTGGTTTGTTCACACCCCTCTCATTCACCCTTGTGTATGATTTGGGGTTTGCCAGGCACATCAGCAAAGTATCAATAATTAATAAGATCTAATATAAAAATTTGAAAGAGTAAGAAATAGTTTGTTCACATCTAAAGAGGAAAATCTGAAGCATCCACTTATTTACAGTCTATTTGAGCAGATGTACGTGTTGAATATAGATCTTATCGGTGATCAGCATTTCTTATCAATTTCCTTCCTTCGATAGAAGGAGAAAAAGTTGTTGAGATGCATTCATGTGCAAAGGAATTTCGAATTTGCTTATAGCAAAGCAATGATCCATCAGAACTGCTCCTGGCTTTGACGGATAAAGAAACAGAGCTTTTTCTCTGTGCCTGGTGCCCTCATGTGGCTTTGATGTTCAGCTTCTTGCGAATTAATTAAATACATCACTGCGTGGCTGACACTTTTGCTGTGTAAAAGGTAGAGAATAACTTGCCTGTGTAGCCTTTTGTGTTCTTGTGTGAGTACAGCATCTTCTGGAAAGCCAAAATACGCAGTTTGCCATATGGCCAGCTGGATTGGGGTATGCAGGCTCCTTGTGTTCTCTACCTTAAACCAAGAACGTTTCTCACAGTCTTCACACGTTGATGTATGTGATTCAGACCTTACTCCTCCACGGGTTGTTATGGCTGAAAAGATTTGTGCTAGAGTCGCTGCCTTCTTTAGCGATACTGTTAAAAATTCCACCATAGATCTACTGGTGCTTTTAAAGAACTACAATTTTTTGGTTTTCAACTCTAACGTTAGGTCAAATTTTTATACTGTACACTGAGCTAAAATATCAAGGATTACTTCTGTCAGGAAATAGAGTTTAAAATGTACTTTCTCAGCTAACTTAAAATTGTCCCATTTTTCTTACAGCTGCAGTATGACAAAGAAACTTCTATATTTCATGCTGTAAAATATACACGGGGTAAATGTTTCTTTGCACAGCACGTCTGAGTCTGTCATTAAAATATTTCTAAATTACTGATCTAGAAAGTCCACTTTAAAACACATCATTTAGCCGCAAACATTATGCAAAAAACTTGATCTAGCATATTTATTGCATGTCCATAAATTATAATAATGAAACTCTTGCACAAGCAAGAGGCAAATATAGTGGCTGGGGAGGCTGCTGGCGTGGTTTGATGCAATGGCTTTCTTGTACTGCGCTTTCTAAAGGTGCTTGTCAAAGCTGGATCAGGTAGATTTAATAGGTATGGAAATTTTCCATTAGCTCTAAAAGACTGTACAGTTTTAAGAGACTTTGCAGAACTTGGAAACATTTGAAATTTTACTTGGTCAAGTTTTTGGATGGAATGGCACAGAATTGAAAATTCTGATGAAAAATTGAAAAAACCACTTTCTTGTCATCTATACTGCTATTAACAAGGATAGACAGGGAGTTTGAAAATGAAGATGGAAAAAGATCTGAAGCTAAACCAGCCGAAAGCAGGCATAGGCTTTTTTGTTAGTTTGTTTATCTAATGAACGTATTCGTGCAAGTACCTGCACGCCAGCAGTCGCACAGCCTCTGTCACAGCCTGGCCGCCGGTCTTGCTGGGGACGCTGCGACTCGGGTATCTCTGTCAGCGTGGGCGTTGCTTTTCCTCCTGCTTTTTCTACAGATTCAGAATCCAGCTGTAACTGAGCGATTCCTTCAGAAAAAAGTTCCAGAACTTCGAATGGTTCAATATTGCGCCAATATTGATGGCATCTCCTCTGCCTCCCTCTTGCCTCTTCTTTTCCTCTTTTTCTCCCCAACGGGAGTTACATTAGCGTACTTCTTTGAATTCACGCTATTTAAATTCTTCGCACTTGGGATTCAGCCCAGTACCTCTCCAGTTTGTCTTGGAGCACAAATACTGAACAGAGCAAGAAAGATTTCAAGACAGTTTTTTTCTTTTATCTTTCTTGTCCTTGTAATACAAAACATAGTGAAACTTGTTGTATTAGTGAGGTTATCAATGTTTTTCTTGCTAATGATCTCGCTCAGAAGTTTCCTGAGTAACATGTTAGTCCTTCTGCTAAGGTTTGAGGTAGACTAAGAAACGTAGCATAATTGCTACTAAAAATCATTAGATGTTAACATGCTTGAACTATAATACTAGTGCGTGTACTAAGATCTTCATGTTTCATTTTTATTAAGATAATTTAACAGTATAAAGAGAAAAATCTAATATAAAAACAATCTCCAGCTATATCATTCTTTCCAGCTGTATCAGTCTAAACAAAATGGTATTTTTTGTACTGTATCTCAGTCAACAAAACAGGCAATTTGCAGGGCCTTGCAATCCACCGCTGGTGATGCCGGTCATTCTTCAGCTTTACGCCCGTGCTTGCTGAGCTCTGCATACCCAGCGGCCCCCGTTTCGGAGGCTGTTGCTTCACCTCGTCCTCTCGTTGTGTGGTGTGTGGAGATAAAAGCGAGGTTTGCAGCAGTTTACTGTAAGGTGTAGCAAAAGAACAGACCGGTTCGCTGTGTGTCCGAGCTGCAAATTCTGATCACAACCCACCAGGTTAGGAGTAATACTGTTGTGATAAAACCCCAGCGCTTGGTAAATGAGAAGTAAAGCAGGAGAATAAAAATGCATAATTCCTTAAACTAATATTCCTAGATTTTTTTCCTTGCAGTTTTGACGCCAATTATTGGTGTAATTGGTGTGATATTGTAGCATTTTTAGAAAAGGAAAAATATCTTTCATGGTTCATCCTCTATTCTGAAAGAGTAGATTTTTTCCCTAACATTTTTTTTTTTACATATTAGAATTAGGAATCAGTGTAATATTTTGATCATGATTTTTGTTTTCTCTACCAATAATAAATTTATGAACACAATTTGAGGCTGAAGGTGAAGCTCTGTACGGACGACCTCAAGTCTTGTCGTGTTCATAAGACATCTGAAAGCACAGGAACTGCGTGGGACTTAGCACTTGGTTTATCTCTGTTAGCTGTTTTGGCATCTTTTTGCACATACACATTTATTTTTCTTATGTAGTACGCTAGATTTCTTTGTGAGTGTGATCTATAGAAGCTTACCTGTGCATGATTAAAGTAAAAGCAATTCCAAATATCCCATGTAGGTTAACCCATAAAACCCTATGAATGATTCACAATGTAAGAATGGTGGAAGTTTAAGTATAGTATTTGACTATAATGTAGAAGTGGAATGTTTTTAATGGTTATCCGTTTACTCAAGCAAGTGAATACACTTGGTCAAATAAAATAGCTAATTATTTATTCACATAGAAACCAGTAAATTTTAGGGTTCGTAGCACAAAACTTTTTGTTAAAAAAAGAAAACAAGCTATGCCGTATAGCTTCTTTACTCTCAATAAAATAGCATCATTGCAGTTAAACTTAAGATTACAACAAAAATGAAACATTCCAGATTACACCGGTTGGAGCACAATGTGATGAATATAATGAGAAAATCCTTGTCAGAAATTTTACCACAAGGAAATATCAATAGCTAACACCCATATTCTCCAACTAGAAATCAAGAATATTGGAGTAGATCTTGGCATAAAAGGCACAAAACACAAAGCAAAGCATGCTTGTGTCATTTGTCACAAAGAAGCGTTGACATTTGTGCAACATGGAAAAAGATCGGCATTTTTCCGGACTCTTCCAATATCACGGATACTTAGGGGACAGATCTTCCCCTTAATGCCAGTGTATCGCTCCCAGTACGGATGGCAGTGACTACGAGACAAGAGGAGTATCGAGAAGAGAATATAACCATACCCTTCCAGGAAATCTTAGCTCATATACTGAGGAAGCTGCTGCCTGTGGTATCGTTAGTAGTAAATAAATACACTGCAGCCTCTTAATCATACAACCACCGGCAGCTAGCACTTGTGGGAATTATCTAGGACTGGTAAGAATGTTAGCAATGCTGGAAACCCCTCATAAACACAGGTTTACCACTTGGATTTAAATGCATGATGCCAGCTCCCTCTTTGCTTCAGATAAGCTTTTTTTAAAAAAGTTTGAGTCCTTGAAATAAAGGGCTCTCTTCAGAAGATAATGCTGCCTATTGCACAGAGGAATGGCTTTTCTGATTTTAAGGTGCTTCAGAAATACAGATCAAACATCCGTGGTGTTTCCTTCTGTAATGGGCCATCATCCAAGCGTCTTCTGAGCAGCCTATTTGCTATATTTCTATAACAAGCCTATCTTCATCATCACTGCTAGTGTCATCATACTCAACTCTGGTTTGCTTCCTCATCATCTCTAAACCTCTCTTTTTATATGTCTTGGAAGGTGTTGCAGAGTAAGTCTTGAACTCGGGGGACCTGAGAGTAATTGGGGGCTTTTTAAAGGTAGTCATAGCTGTTTCGTGTGGCCTTACATTGCTGTTTGACTGCAGGTGGGTTCCGTTCTTGTCTGCGCTTCCGTGAAGGTCAAGCATTTTTGGAGAAAAGTTTGCCCGCTCTGTGTATTCTACACTGGGTAATTTAGCCCTTGCGACGGACTCAGGAAGAGACTCTGCTTTGGAGCCGAATAAACGTGAACATCCAGGCTGGGAACTGGGAGCTGAGTTTTCTTTTGGAGATGAATATGTGTTTTCTTCAACTGGAGGTTTCTCCCTTCCTGAGGCCTGGATCACCGGGTCTAATGTACCAAACCTTTGACTCTCGGACTCTATGTTTAGTATGTTTTCCTGGCTTGCTTCTAGATGTAAGGAAAGAGGGCCAGCAGTCTCTGAGTTTGTGCTGTCAAGTTGGTCACCTGTGCCTGTATTTGTAAAACCAGAAGGGCAAGACCAACAAGAAGGTGCCGTTGAGTCACTCTGAACGTTTGGCTGTGACTCCCCTGGGACCGGTCGCTGAAGTGGTTGTGTCACTAAACAGCGGATTTCCACATCACCGCTGACTTGCTGCGTGGCTGTATTAACTGTGGATGAAAAGGAATGAGCTGTCATCGATATTTCCAGAGGAGCTGTAATGTTCTGAAAAGAGAAGTTTGTTCTTGTGTGTTCCCTGATTTGCCCAGAAATGTCCTGTAGAAATTAGGGGGGAAAAAAGAAATTTACATTTAAAATTTTCAATCCGGAGCAATTCCATCCTTTATAAAAGTGCAATGGTAACTAAGTTGACCATATCAGTAGAAAACATTTACCTCTGCTATAACTCATATCAACTGAGTAATTAAGGCTATTTATACAATTGTAATTAGATTTGCACTTTTTTTTTTTCATTACTGCAGACCAAGTTACTCATCTCTCTTTTGATGAGAAAACTTTTTTTTTCTCCCAGTGTGTGGAGGAGGTGTAGTAAAGGATGTACTTTTTCCTCAGGTGTTTTTCTTTGTGGTTAGCTGGCGGATCACGCTAACAATTTATGGATGATAGGGGTTAGGGGTTTCAAGCTGCGTTCGTATGTACTGTCTAGGATGATGTTCTTTTCATTAAAATATTTTAATATACGTATTGCAACAATGTTTGTGCAATGTAGGGGGAAAGGTTTGTGATGAGTCTGTAAGAAATATTACAACATCTGAGGTGATGAGATATGCGTAGGAAATAAAATTACTTAGCAAAAAACACTTTAAGGATTAGGTTATATGATACTGCTTATGCTACATGAAGAACCAGTGCTCATGCTACATAACAGCAGTCTGGCTCAGTAGCTTTTGTCTTCAAGTGTGGCCAGCAGAAGTCTAGGGAAAAGTACGAGAATTAGGATAAGCACAGGTCATTCCCGGCGCTGTGCTGACACCGCCTCCAGCAGCGCGGTTTGCAGCACGCGCAGAGGTGTCGACGGCCCCTTCTCGCTAACGCCGCTGGCGGTGGCATTGAAACCACAGCAGCTCTGGCTGCCACAAAGGGCTCAAGAAATTCAGTTGCGACGCTGGATGCGCATTCTTCCCACGGCTACGTGGCCGTTGCTGCCCTCCCCGCTTTTCTGGTTTCAGGCTCCCTGTGTCTGTCTCAGGATACTCTGTGCTACATCTACCGGCACCTCCAACATCAGTGCTAATCGATCCTCTGACAGCAAGCATGAGAAATATCCTTTTTAATTGACGCAACTTTAATTGTTCTTTTAAAAAAGCTAATTCTAACATTAGTAGGTTTTCGTTATATTTTAACCCCAAAAATACCTTTTACACATTTTTAAACAAAAATCTGTCGTACCAAGTAGTCTCAACTTGAACTTTAAAACAGCTGAATATAATTCAAGTTTTAATTACCAATATCTTTTTTTCTTTTAATAAAAAGTAATACATGAATGAAGGTACAATACCTACTTTTTTATCCATTTTGTCTTTTTGATTAACATGGTTTAGATTTTCAGTATGGGAAAATATTCCTGAGTTATTCTTTCCTTCTTTTTTCCTTCTGCAAAGCGGCTTGTCTGAGGCGGAACAAGATGTGTCTTTTTGCTGGTGTAGGTAATTTTCTATTGAAAAGAGTTTGAAGAAACTTTTACTTTGATTTTTATTCCCCCACATGCTAGAACTTGCTAAATTTCTCATCGTATCACTGAACTAACGTCTATGTTTTTACTATTTTCTGTAAATTTTTATTCTAAGCCGGATACATTTTCTCATTTCCTGTATATGTGTTTGGGTTTGGGTTTTTTTTTTTTATTGGCCATTACTGCCCTGCAAAGTAATAGCTATTCATATCTGCTGTGAACGAACACAAGGTCTTGTCCCTGCTTCCAAGATGGTTGTGGCATAAGCATCATTTGCATTAATACCGCCAATTAAATGGGAGGGGGTGGTCATCGAAACATAGAAAACAAGTCAACGCACCAAACGCATTTCACACTGCAAACATACAATTTTGTTGCAGAAACTGATAAAGATCCATCTTAAAACTGTTTAGGCTTCTAGTCGAAGGTTATTTTGAGCTATTTCTTTTTAAAATGCCCTCCTAATTGTCCAATTCACATATGTAAGTATGTGTATGAAAATCATTGTGCGTTCAGTTCTGAAAACGTGTGAGATGTTTGTATTTTTACTCGCAGGCCATACTGAAGGACAAAAGTGGTTTTGCAGTTCCATGTGGAACAGGTGCATATCAGAGACACTGCTAATGTTCATTCTCTTAAAAAATAAACATTAAATACATTAAAAAATATTCAAAATACTTACCTTGTACCTTTGATGGAGGAGAATGGCACTTCTTATACTTATTAAATTTACAGGGCTGCGATGAATAGCCCTTTTTCAAAGCATCCAGTGTTCTATTTGGAAAACAGTGTCGCTTGCTGAGCCGGTTCAACTGAGCATATCCATGTACGTGCCTCCCTCTGTACCTGCATTGCCAATGGCATTGAAAGGGTAAATAAATATGTGCTATTTAAAAGCAGCCAGAGTAGAATAATCCCACATCATCGGGTAAATGTAAGTCTAACAGCAATTTCCGACTGTGAAGGAGGTGTTCGTTTATGTTGACTCAAAAAAAAAATCAGGATTTTAGGCAAGAGACCCACAATTATTTCATTATTTTTTTCCTCAGTAGGATTCGGTAAATCCTTGGTTTGCTAAGAGAAAAGGATTCAGGAATAACAAATCCTTTTTCCTATATCTGGAATTTTAAACCAACGTACTTCATAAAGACTTGAATCGCACAGGAATCACTTGAGACTGCATCGTTGTTGGCTTTTTTACTTTTCATTTCACTTCTTGTGTGCTATTATTTATCTGCTTATGTGCTATTGCTTATCTATTATTCATCATCACTAATGAAAATGTCAGTATTTCAGTTATTTAGAAGACTCGTGCTGAATAATCCAACTCTGCTTTGTCTTCTACTCTAGCTAGATCTTTCAGTAACTCTCAATGACTGAGACTAAAGTACATTGGAAGGTCCCGTTCCTGTATCGGCAGAATCAGTCGCTATACACAGAGTAATAAGTAAATCTAAAGGGACATGCTTATGCAGGTGTTTGGTGTATTAGAAAAAATATATTACACTGAAGGATTAATAGTTTGGCCAGTTAGCTACTAATATGTATGACCTGAGCTTTGAGGACCCTGTTCTTAATTGAGTCCCTGTACTTATTTGATAGAGCCAAATAAATAAATTCTGAGACCAGCGGGGAAAAACAAAACAAAACAAAACAAAAAAACACCCAAAAACCAAACCAGAAAAAAGTCCTAGAAGAACGTCCCTAGACTGGACAACGTAGACCTGAGTCTTCTATTTTTGTTCTTATGATCCTTCACAATTGCCGTGCTGTTTGCCAAACTAGACACGGCGATTAAGTTACTGACACTGATTTGTCCACAAGGGAGTCACTCTGTCTGATTTTGGTCATGAAATAAAATAAGACGGATGTATGCACACAATATGTGTTTCTTATTGAAGCAATTCATCAGACATTCTGCTATCCCACACTCTTGAAAAATTGGAGGCTAAATCTTCCACTGATATGAATTCCCATTAAATACGGAGAAACTGTGCTGAGTGATACAATGTGCCTTTGATAGTTTTATACTCAAGTTCTTCCTGTTTTTTATTTAAAGTGAATGACCCTTGTTTTGCTAGTTCATGTTAGAACGTGATATTTATTATTCTGCATTCTCTTGTGAATACAAGCTCAGGAGACAGATCTGAGGACAAAAGGGTCTCGCACACTGCTTTTAGCTGTAACAGGATTAAAAACTGAAGTATTTTGGTTCCCTTCAAACAAAAGTAAGTGCTGACAATTTTGACAGATAAGAATCATTTCTAAAGCATAGCGAGAGGCGACTGCCCAGTCAGCATCTTGCTTTGGTACATGTCTGTTGTGCTTAGAGAAGTCTGTTCCTGGTAGTAAACAACATACTGATATTTTTTATAGTTTACCTTTGTGGAACTGCTGCAATGTGGGATTAGCTCTCGCTGAGAGGTTTATTTTTTCCCCCGGTTTTGACAAGGTTGAATTTGGGGGATGACTTTTTATTTTCTGTGGACTTTTTACACCCATTTTAGCAAAATTATGTTTGTATCTAGGGAAGCTGAAAACCACATTCCTTACCATTTTGGGGTGACTTTAATCTTTTTCTGTTTGTGGCTCCCCTTGAGTTTATTTGTTGACAGTTTTTCCTTTTTGCAAACTACCGTTTTCTTCTTTTGCTCTGAAATATTTTTGAAAGCACCACCAGGAGCTGCTGAGCTTAACTGTTGAGAATACTGGAAAAAAGCAAAGTACATGAATACCGTGAATTACGTTAACTGAGAGATAGGAAATCTATGCTCTTTATAAATAGCAGTGAATAGCGCAGTAGTTAAATAGCACAGCTCTGAATTTTTCCTAGAATTTGAGTGTTAGTTTTTTCTAATCACTTTGTCCATCTACTTTGATAAAATAAAACAACTCACTGCTTTTGTGGATCTTCTTTCATATGTGTATGTGTATGTTCTTTCGTATTCTTCTTCCTATATAAAAAGTAAGCTTAGTCTTACAGAGCTGTTCTAGGATCTGTACAGATAGACTAGTCTATCTTCACTTAGCTAAAAAGGAAAAGCTTTCAAGCCTTAAACACTTTACAGGGTATAAATGCAATTTGGTTTTGTTGACATTTCAGTGTCTCTAAATGATGAGAGATCTAGTACACAGTCTGTCTTTGACTCCAGGTATCTCCAAGTATAATCTCCAGGTCTTGACATTAATGGTCTACTTAAGTCCTACTCTAATTCAAATCTTAATTTAAAATTAAAACAGTGACATACATATGCTGTTACAGAAGAATATAAAATATACTCATAAGGGGAAAAATCAAGAAATAGAAATACACTCTTTGCACTAGACAGCATTCCTACTGAAATTCCCAAGTGAAAGAAACTTAAATTCCGTATCAACAAATGCCTGTTAATGTCCATAAATAAACTTCTGATAATTCTTTTCTTTTTCTGATTGCGGGGGGTGTGGTGTGCCTGTCAGCCAATTACACCCTCTTGAGAAAAGAAATAGGATTATTAATATTACCTCCTGCGTCTGCGATCCTTTAGAAAGGGATGAAACCAATGTTTTTAAACTCCTGTTTGTTAAGCCATATGCCACAGTCTTGCTGATATTTTTCATTTTGAAAATAGAAATGTCATATTTTGACAGTGTGCGTTCATCGCCAGATTCCTTGTCACAGGTGTGCATGGAGGAATAAGCCGAGTCTGCGTTCCCCTTCTGCTCAGCAGGCAGAGGAAGGCTTCTCGTTAAGCAACACCACGTTAATTGAGGTTCAGCATTTAGTGATGGGAAGGTGCTCTTCGTGCTCGATACTGTTAAACTTCCAGAGTAGCAAGTCAGATTACTGGGGGGTAGCGCTGGGAATTCTTTACAGTGAGTGGTGAGAGCGTGGCAATAAAAAGTGCCAAAAGAATGGCAAAAATACGTGGGGTTGTCTGTTGAGCTCCGAGAATGCTGCGTATCCTGCGGTGGTGGTGGAATGTCCTTAAGAACGCATGGGCTTCCACCTCGCTCCCGTCCCATGGTTGTTGGCTCTGCACCCTTGCTAGAAGCTGGCGTCATTATCAGAGAGTCACTTCCTGAGCAAAGGTGATGTAAAACCTTCCTCTCTTCTTTGATGTCAGCTGATATGAAAAAACCACTTGTATACAGAGAAGTAAAGCATATTTTCTTCTTCGGGGTCTGTGTCGAGGAAGTAGTTATGTTCATCCACTTCTCTTCTGTTTGCCTTTGATAATTTAATTTATTTTTGTCCTCTTTGTTTTTCCAAGTGTCTCTTATAATATCCTGCTGCCTGAAGTTTTGGTTATGAAAGGTGTTATCCGCTGTGGTTAGGATATTTGTTGTTTCTGAATTGACTGGTGAACAAAATACTGGGGTTTTCCAGTTTGCATGCACATTCCATCGTAGCTCTCCTTTGCCGGCCTTTTGTCTCACTTCAAATTTTAAAGGGGCCCAAACGAGATCATTAGAATGCAAACTGAGTGATCCGCTGTTGGAAGAGCAGGGGGCGTTGGGTAAGGTGCCTGTCACAGATGTGCAAGGTGTCGTCTTCTGTTCTGATCTAAGCAAAACCGACGAATCTGAGGTGCTCTTGTCTTGTGGCAATTTAAGGATATATTTTGGAGAAAAGGCATTTTGTTGTGGGACTGGAGTTAAATGACCAGATTGCAGATGATGAATTTTAGAAGATACATCAACAGCATTATCACTGAAAAGTAGTACTTTTGCTCCTGTTTTCACAAGACATGTTTTGACATCTTTATCTGTTGCATTGTGCAAGGCAAAAGAATTGCACTCACTTCCCCTTAACTCAGGCCCTAAAAATCCCACAAATGAAGCTTTTGAGGTACCTGCTGAATGTGAAATAAGGTTAGCATCACCGTCATTAAGAGCTTTTGTGGGGAGGTTGATTGTTTTCATATACTCCACATTCTCAGTACCGTCAGTGGATTCACTAATTCCTGTGCTTAATTTTCGCTCCTCTGCTTTACTGGAGAATTTCACTGGTGCTGTGGAAAGACACGGAGTGTTGGTGCAAGAGACGCTCTCTGCTTCACTTACGGCATTGTTTTCACTACTGGGACTAGGGCAGGACTTTGAAAGAATGTTTTGTGTCTTCTCCACTTCAAATTTCAGCTTTTTTCTTTCTGATGGTAAATTCTGGGATTTCCCTGCAGCTTCTCTGGTGTCGTTGCAATGGCCCCACAGGGGTGTCAGGGCACGCTGCCCAGTCTCCTTAGTCCTGCTATGGTTTCCGTAATTGTTTGAAGTGCTTTTACAATCTGGTTCAAATGTACTGGATTCTTTCCCAGGGCTTGGGTTTTCCCATTTGCTGCTCTGTACTGGCAAGCAGTCACCATTCCTTCTGTTAGTGTTCAGCCGACACTGAGTATTTTGAAGCCCGAGCTCACAACTGCTTGGAGCTAGAAATGTGCTCTTGCCACCTGTGTGTTTATCCGTGCCACTGCCACTGAGGTCCTGGGAGGTTTTGCTCGTTACAGTATGTGCACTAGTGTTTGCTGAATGTGACGTCTCCATCACGTAGGTTACACGGTCTGCAGTTCCCTCGGAGGACACGTTCTGTAGAACATGGTTCCCATTAGGACAGGCTTCTGATTTACCAGTGTTTAAACCTGTTGTCACAAGGGAGGAAAGACTGTCACCGACAGAGCTCCTGCCATCTCTTTCCTCAGTAATTTCCGTACTGCTGACTGATTCCTTTGAATCAGGAGTGAAGCTTGTAGTATCTGTAATCTTACTGCCCCTTTGTTTAATTTTCTTGGCATTTTGACTGCTTTTCATTTTTTGGTAGATTTTCTTAAATGTTTCATCTCCATACATTTGCCATTTTTCTTGAGAGAACATCTTTAACTTCTTTTGATGGTGTTTCTTATTTTTAGCAGTGATTACTTCTCCAGCCCCAAGCTTTTTACTCCCTTGCAGCTCCTCTGATGGAGGAGGATGATCAACCACATTAGTTAGTGGCAAATCATCCACTGCTGTTTGTCTGACGAGAGCTCGGGGATGGCTATTAGGAAAATCCACTGAATTTGCAGCAAGATTGTTGCTAGGCAGCAAACTGGCAGTGCCTGTATTTACAGACTGCTTAGTAAGAGAAAGTGGTGTTGAGCAGGCTGCTTTGTCATGTACCGTTCTTGTGCCCTCCACAAACGGCAAGGAGTTGCTTCGTGTGACCGGCACCGTATCTATCGTTGTGGAGAACTGGGTGGGGACTGAATGAAAAAACATTGGCTTGCATTTTTCTAGGGGTGCGAAGGTAGATTTGGCTGAACAAAGGGAAAGATTCTTCTTCCTATTTACATCACAAGTTCTGATGTCAAAATGGAAAGAGTCTTTGTATGTATAAGGCATTGGCAGATCGATGCTTCCCTGTTTAGAAAGGACAGTTTTTCTGGGCCTAACGTTGTCTAACTGGGTATCATCCACCACACTTTTGTTATGAGAAATAAGTTTTGAAATGTGTTCTTCCAGTCTCTTTTTCTCTAGCATCGAGGCTGTAGCTTTCTCAGCTGCGTCTAGCTTTGCGCTGCTTCCGGAGGTACACCTTGAGCTGCTGAAGGCAGTTTCATTTTCCAGCTCCGTGCTGTGTTCACAGAGGCTGTGCAACGGGCTGGATGATGCCATCTGTTGTTCCGTGCTATCAGAGCGTGACAGGTACCCTGAGTCAGTGCTCTCACACTTCTTTAGCTTGCAGTCAAATGGCTTGTAATCCCACTGCTTTTCTGAAGAGGTTGCTTGCTGCCTTTGCAACTGAATATGCTTATTGGCAGTTGGAGTTCTTTGCTCCTGTATCTTCTTTCTCTGGCACTGGCCATTTGGCAAAGCTCCTGGAGATGATAAACTTTGAGGTTCTCTTTCAGGAACCCCCTGATTAGCCTTTGAACTAAAAGACTGGTTCGTTGTTTCTCGATGTTCTGAAGGGGATGATGACTTGCTTGCTGCCGGCAGTGAAAGCTCATTAAGAAGTTTCTTAGTGTCTGTTACAGCGCTGCTCTCTGAACCCACTTGTTTCGTCCGCATCCCCTTGTCTTCACAGGTGCTACTAAGCAGTTTGCTGCCTCGGTGCGACGTGATGCTCTCCGTTGGTTTCTCATTTTGCTCCAATACGCCACCGTTGTCAGAGTCTGAGGGCAGTCTGGTATTGTTGACGTGGGTTTGAGTTCTTCTGTGTTTATACAAATTGCTTTGAGTTTTAAATGCAATTCCGCAAGTGGTGCATGGGAAGGGCCTCTCTCCTGTGTGAGAGCGAAGATGTTTCTCAAGGACACTTGGCTTCAAACAATCTCGTCCACAGTGTTTGCAGATACATTTCCCAGCTTTTTTTGATTTTCCTGGGCTTCCAACAGATGCATTTACACAAGAATTTGGTGATGATAAAACTGGTAAAGTGCTCACTATGTTCAATGTTAGAGTTTGCCCAAGTTGTTTCTGAAAAACTGACTGAGGCTGGTCTGTGCCTTCTGAAGGAACAAGCGGATTCAGGATTAGAGGTATGTTACTGCTGTCTAGATTTACACAGCTCCTGCCAGTCACTAACTGACTGTTCGGCTGAAAGCATCCTGCCTGGACGGGCTGATACAGTGGTATGGTGAGGGCTTTGAGATACACAGGTTGAGACAGTGCTTGCTCCTGGTGAGGAACCACACCGCCTTGGCTGAGATCTGCAGAACCCTGCGCAGGCTGAAGAGAAGAGGTTGGAACTGGTCGGTCTGCCAGTGCAACTGTAAAAGCAGGCTGCTTCTGTGCCTCCATTTCAAAGGTTATCGGCCATATGCTCATCTATCTGTAAGGGAGGGGAAAAAAAGCAAGTAGGAATCTTCAGATAGCAAAATAAAAGAAACACTTCCAACTGCTGGACTGGGAAAGTCAGCAATTAAGAATATCGCAAATCTTATATACAGGCATTATACAGACAGTAATTACTTCATTTTCCAATTGATTCATCTTTCATTTTTTAGCTAGGGGTTAAAATTCGGTACAGAATAAAGAACATTGAACATTGCACTTAAAACCCACAATAAGTACCCAAAGTATCTGAGCATCAGCTTTGCAGATGGAGGCTCCCAGCACCCCAGAAATAATACAGTTTTAATTTTCTGGAACCATATTCCCGTTACATATTTGTACCATATTTTTTTAATTGAAGAATTTACATTAATAAATGTTAATACAGAAACACAGAACAATTCAGGTCAGAAGGGACCTCAGGAGGTCTCTAGTCCGAACAGCTGCTCGAAGCAGAGCTCGCTCTGGGTCAGATGAGGTCGCTCAGGGCGTTATCCAGCCTGGTTTTGAAAACCTCCAAGGATAAAAACTGCACAGCTTCTTTGGACAACCTGTTCCAAACACAGGACATGAAACACGGCTGCATATTGTCTGCGTTTCCCCAATTTAAGTGAGCTAAGGCTAAACACATTGCAACAAGTGATGCAAAATGAAAATATGTGAATAAAATGAAACGGATGTCCTGCGTTACAAGTGAGATTTACATAAACATGTACCAAGTAGAAAAGATGGTAGCACAGGAAAACAGTGGGATAAATTAAAGCTGCTTATTTTTAGATGCTTCCAATGCCAGATGAAAACACTTTGTAGACACTGTTTTTGGAAAAAGCAAACCTATTCTTATGAAATCTGTGCAAATATTTTCTGGGTTGGTGCTGGTCCAGACTACTTCTTATTTTAACAAAAATTTGTCTTGTCTTTTTTTCTTTCTTAGAAACAAAGTAGGAAACTATCACAATAAGCTGGTTGAAAAGTAGTTTTGGAAGTCATCAGCATAACCTCTTGTAATTATAGTTTGGGTGAGAATTAGGAGGTGATCTGTGAATGTTTATTCAATATCTTACTCAGCTATACTCACAGCTCTGTATCCATTGGCTGTTATGAATAATAGGCTGCTCTTGTGCAAACAGTCATAAAAACCCCATTTGAAATGGCATAATCAGTGGCTAAATGTGAAATCTGCAATTTGTTGCCTTACTGCATAATCCGTAGTGGTGTTTCTGTACCTTCCTTGGATCACTTTAATAGGTAATCATTGCTGGGAAACAGTAAAAAAAATTACTCAAAAACATGGTTTGAAATTTGGACTGGTTCCATATGACACACACACTACGTTACCGTTACTCAAAGCAAAATCTCTGTTGCATGTAGTTACTGAGAATTTTGCAAATAATTCAGATAAAGGAGAAACGGCAAACTCCGTGTAATTGTGTTTGACTATTCCTCAGTTGCTAGTAGAGCAGTTAATAAAGCTGGGAAGTTGGTATAAAGTTGGATGGAGATCCAAGAGAAGTTCACAACTGAAAATGATAGTGTCTCATTCACGTCACATGAAAAAATGGGAAAGTAGCTTTCTGTTAATAATCAAATGGAACAGGTTTAGGTCAGTGAGTTATGTGCTCAGTAATAAATGTCATTAGCATCTCAATAAATAGAGTAGGAATTTAGGTAGTTTTCATGTTAAATGTATGCACCATTGACACTGAATGATAAAGCAACCCTCTTGGTTCTCAGTCTTCTGCAAAGGAAAAGGTTTTGCATATTAGGATATTGCCTTTAATCCCACTGATTATTTCACCCCTGTGTGTAGCTCACAATGCCACTGCAAATACTCATCTGTCTCCCTGAGCAACGGAAAACTGATGTACCAAGAACCCGGTACCTCTTACTCTGCGCTTCTCACGCTGCACCACTTTTGGAAGTTCTGTTGCTGGCTGGCAACTTAGGTTTCACAGCCAAGGCTTCTTCCAGTTTCTCTCTGATCTGCTTTGCTTATTGCAAGAATTGGAAAAGTGGAGGAAAAACCAGCAATGCGGTCCCTGGGGTGTGTTCTCTGCCCTTCCCTCTGGTCACGAGCAAAGCCGTTAGCTTCTCTGCATGCATCACAGGCACCAACAAACCGGCTGATGAGCCACTGAAGTAACGGAGAACTGCTCCCAGCTGCAGTGGGTGTAGGGTTAGACCACTTATGGGAAAGGCATCCGTGCCTGATGGGACTCTTTGTCTTCACCCGGAGATTTTAGTGTAATAAAAATCCCAGAAAACAACCTGTAAAATGAACTGATCTGCGCATAGCAATGTGTTAGATTTTGCCTCTTCTCCTTCCTCATGAATTTTATAAATCAAACTCAGTTATGAAGCATGGACTTTTCTTGTCCACTTCAGAGATTTCTACATGAACAATCAATTAAGTGGCTTTGTAATATAGGTATTGACCATACTGATAAAAAAATGTTAGAAGAATATGGCTTGTTAAAGGAATTAAGTTATTATCCATATTCTGCAGTGTGGCTAACACTACGGGATAAAAGCGGGTTTCTCTAATTTGCAAAGTGAGGTTATAGACGTTTCAGGTGCATTTAAGATGGTTCTTAAGCTATACGGTCACCTTTATTTATAGCAATTTAAGCACAGCATACAGTAAAAACAGCGGCAAGTGATAAGACATGAGCCAATGGTACTCATAAACTAAGCGTGCAGTAGTTTTTCCAAAGATGTGAAAATAAAGAAAATCTGAGGGGAAAAAGCATATGCTGCAGAGACAAGACTCAAAGAGGAAAAGTGAAGTCTGAGTACCACGTAGCTAGCCCACCTAACGCATCAGATGAAACAAGTCATGGTATCTGTGCTCCCCGCCTGCCCTGGAGAGAAGCGTGGCAATGCGGAATTTCCAGTTCCACTCCAACAAGCCTGCTCCAGTGCCACAAACTTACGTTCTCTCTTTGAATACCCTCATGCACATGCGTGGTTGATGGGCCCTTCCAGGCCAGCCTGGACATTAGTAGGACTTGCAGTGGACAGATGTTTTTAATATGAATCCTATAGTTCCAAAGTGGCAGACTCCCTGTGTAACTTCGCTTATTCTGTTAAGTTTCTGGAGCCCAAAATACAGTGTCATTCCAAGAATCATTTCAGTGCTCTGTGCTCTACAAAGAAAATACCTAAATGATGACAGAAAATTTACAGGAAAGTTTTAACTAATGCTAAACAATTGAACTAAATGGTGATACACAATATCATTACTTTTAAGAGTTTAATAATACATTTCTACCAGCTGTGGTAGTTTGTGGCTTTTCACAGCAAACAAATGGTACTTTCTTCCTAAGTGACACTTTTGTGGCTTGTATTCTACTGTGGTGAATATGATCATACTTTTCACATCTGTCATTTATATACAAAAAAGCCAATATATTTCTTTGTACATGGACAAAAATAGCTTATCTCAAACTAATTCTACCCCAAGGCTAGTTCTAGGTTGTCCTTGCCTAAAGTAGAAAAGCTTCCTGTGTTGATTATCCCCCAGGTTCTGTTACTGAGCATCTACCTGATGTTCTGAGCTCAATTTGTAACTTGTAGCATCGAACTACGAGTATAAAAACTTGATCCTAATTAGTAAGGAAAAATTTCCAATAAACAGAACTAAAAGCAGGATTTGGCCTGTCCAAAAGTTTCTGAATTAGTTTCTTAAGCTATCAAAACTGGTCAATGAAACTCCATTTAAATCCAATTATTTTGTTCCTAGTTTGAATTATACCTTCAGGTGCACACTGTAGGTAGGTCTGTGGAACACTGAAAAGTCAAAAAGTGGAGTAGTTTCAGACGACAAATCAGTGTAGCAGAAACTGTCTGACTCCGTATAGAAGTATGAAGTATTTTAATAAGGGAGGATGGTATAAAAAATCAATTTAAATCAAATGTGTTCCTCTTTTCTATATAATTTTTTCCTTGATTCCAAATATATTTTATAAAATTTGCTTCATTTTATCAGCACGGTTATAATAGTCTTGGATTATACAACCAAAAGATTTTTGTTTTCTGCATGGCACACATAAATGCACTGTTAACTGCCCATCATTATTAATAAAATCATTAAATAAACATGTAACTACTTATTTCCTGCACTTAGATATCATTTTTTTACACCACTGAGAGGAGCACCGTAGTCTTTAAGCAGATGCAGTGCTCAATCCCCTGGCTTGGTCTACAGATACAATCTGTAGACATGATAGAGTTAGTTTATTTTTGTAACCACACAGAAGCAGCTTTTCAACATTCTGAACATACCTAATATGCTATATTATACTCGAAGTCTTTGCCTTTTTTAGAAGCTTTTGGTGATCCCTACCTTAAATATAATACCAGAGAGCATACAGAAGTGGAATCCTCTTTAGTCTGTAAATACTTTTAGCTTACATACCTTTTATTGAGCCAGGCATTTCAGCAAAAGAAGTCTCATGTCTGTCAATACTTGATGCAAGCAGAAAGAAACGAGGACAAAAACTTGAAAGAGATTAGAAGGAGGAAGTTGTGTTTTTCTTTTTTTTTTACATTGGTGTCACAGTAACAACCTTCAGAAAACAGGAAGAGATGAAACAGAAGAAAATGAAGCAGCGTTTCAATCTCTTCATATGCTTTATCATTATTCACGTAGGAACGCATAAACAGAATCAGCTGTCTTTGAAACGTAGGCATTTTGTACACTGCATTCAATTGTATCATTCAGTGAAATACACTGACACAATGGCAGAATTTTTTTCTTTATACCCCTGAAGGTAATTTGCTTATAACTTTACAGTAAAGATCTCTCTTAAGATGTATTGGAAAAGCAAAGAATGGTGGAGAGAAAACACTTGCTACATATGAAATGCTAAACTCATCCAGCGTGGGTATTATCCACCAGCTTCTGATGGCGCCCTTAGGTAGGGTCGAAAGCAGTAACCAGGAGGGAAAATACTTCAAGAATGTTAAAAGTGACTAGGTCATGCTCAACAAACCTGCCTAAAATTTGTGAAAAACTGTAGGGAAAACAGGACAGGGGACAGTCAAGAGAAGTGAAAAGATCATTTTAAGAGTTTAGATTTCGTTTGTGGGTTGACTTCATAAAGAGCCCTCAGCTACAGCAGTCGGCAGCGCCAAGCTGTCCTGGGGGGGTCAGCTGTTCCCTGGGCAAACATGTTTAAAATGTGGACTGGAACAGCTACTTCCTCCGCTGCTAGTAGCCTAAGTAAATCCCAAACAGGAATATGCATTCCCTAAAATGTTACAAAATCAGCATATCTGGCATGTATAAATTCCTTAGGAACACTGTATTTTGGAAGATGTAGCTTTGAATCTGGTTATAATTTACTGCGATGAGCATCTGCCCAATTCAGATAGCTGCAGCCTGTATCTTTGTCGTGGTTTAACCCCAGGCGGCAGCTCAGCCCCACCCAGCCGCTCGCTCACTCCCCACAGGGGGATGGGGGAGAGAATCAGAAGAGTAAAAGTGAGAAAACTCGTGGGCTGAGATAAAGACAGTTTAATAGGTAAAGCAAAAGCCGCACACATGAGCAAAGCAAACCAAGGAATTCATTCACCGCTTCCCATCGGCAGGCAGTGTTCAGCCATCACCAGGAAAGCAGGGCTCCATCACGCGTGACGGTGACTTGGGAAGACAAACGCCATCACTCCGAACGTCCCCCCTTCCCCCTTCTTCCCCAGCTTTATACGCTGGGCACGACGCCCTGTGGTGTGGGACAGCCCTTTGGGCAGCTGGGGTCAGCTGTCCCGGCCGTGTCCCCTCCCAGCTCCCTGTGCACCCCCAGCCTGCTCGCTGCTGGGGTGCGGGGAGGAGCAGAAAGGGCCTTGACTCTGTGTAAGCACTGCTCAGCAACAACAAAAACATCCCTATGTGATCAACACTGTTTCCAGCGCACCTCCAAAACATAGCCTCATACTAGCTACTATGAAGAAAATTAAATCTATCCCAGCCAAAACCAGGACAATCTTGTAAATTGGATAGTGGTGAAACTGTAATATTATGATTGTCCAATATCCACTTTAGTGGAAACTCTTTCTTTTAGTCATTCAGATGATAGACTCATGATGGAAGTGTCAGTGGATTTTCATCCTACGCAGCTTTATTGATCTTGGAGAGTTTTGCCTGTTGTTTGGATTGCTTTCAGTTTGTTTCTGGACCCTATTTTAGTAGGCCTTTAATTTTGGAGATGGCGAAATATTCTTCCTGTCTTTCTTGCCTGTCATTTAGTTATTCACGGAGGAAAAAAGCTCTTAAAAGGGCCTAGTATTGTTGCTTAAAATCCCTCTAGTTTCTATTATACCCTGAAATGCTCCCAGTAATTGGTAATGGCACTGCACACGCTTAAAATCAGTGAATCTAGAAAACTACTCAACATTGTGAACTGCTTTACAATGACTCATGCTTCTGATCTACAGACTAATTCTGTCCATATGGATAAAACTATATGCAGCAACTAGTTTCAGCTCTACTGGGAGATACTTTCCTAAAGGAATGGATTCTCACATATAACTGAGATCTTCTGGAGGATTATTGCAGCTACAGTCAACAAGCTAACGGAGAAAAAAACGCACCTCTTTTAGAATACTGCCATGAATCAAATCATACAAACAGATGATTACAGGCATTTTACATAACCAGTCAAAATTAGTTTCTCTTCAGGTTTATCACATAGCTGAAGTCCATTATATTTTTTTTCCACTTTGAGATGGGCTATTATTATTTTAAGATGAACATACTTAAAAGGGACACTTATTTTAAACTGTACTATTAATATTAATAATTCCAGCAGTATCCTGGTACTAGTAACAACTCTAAAACATATATAAGCTTTTAAAATTCATTATTGAGAACACTCAGGAGCATATCAAATTCTAAATGCTAAAACTGCAAACTTCTTATCCTGACAGGCTTAAAGAAGCAATAATTAAACAAAGCAAGTTACAACTAAAGCAAGCGACTGCCTGGACGTCTGCCAGTATCACACAGGTTTCGGGGCCTAGCAGAATCTTTTGGAGCTTGATCTAAAATCTCTAAGTCTTGAATAAGTGACTCTGGGATCAGACTGACTCCACAGCATCCTATGATTCTTCCCATTTATATGGACGAACATCTTGCTGTAACGGCGAGAAGTAATTTGAACTGTACGCTCAACACAGAGGACCACTATTACACTGCATTAGTTCTATTTGAAATTAAGTGATTTTTGTTTTGTCTTTTTACCCGGTCTATTTTTGGGTGTCACTTCCTAAGCTGGAATCTCTATGCAAGATTACTTATATTCATTTTAGTTCAAAACATTATCCTGCTCAGAGAAACTCAGTTAACTTCAGTTGGCTCCATATACAGCAAAGTATCTATTTTAACCATGTATAAAGATAAACCTACTGTCAGGTACTACACAGTAGGGAGTATGCGGTGCTATACCGCACTTCACTCTCAGTTCATGTCTTAATCAGGATTTGAGGAGATAAACCCACATACCATTGGTATGCAGTTCTGGGTTCCAAGTATCTGCGGAAAGGGCTCCTTCCCAGGTGTCTAAAACCCTGTATCCTTCGAAGATACCTACAGGGTTTTAGTCAAAGATGTGATTGAGTGAAAGTAGCAATAAGCATGCTTCCTCTGCTAATAAGCAAATAGATTTCAAAGACCCTATCAACTGCATGTTTTAAAGTACTTTACAAACTTAAATGAAAAGGAAGTATCTTATAGGATTGTTAACTATTAATTTTTCTTATGAGGACAGTGATGCTGAGAACAGCACACAGTATCTTCCCGTCAGCAGCAGATACAGACACTGGAATTATCATTTCCAGTTGCTAGCCTACCACTGACGGCTAGCACAAGGTGCCAATGGTTATGAAGAACTCCCTTGATTGACTAGGCAGAACTTCTACTGAAGTGTTAGTATAATACAGTAATAGTGAACCCCAGGTTCTGAAATAAATTTTGAGCCGGTACATTAAACACTACTTGTTCGATGGAAAAGTTTATGAGCGTACCCTAATTCTGGCACTTTCTAGACCTCAATTCAAACGAGCAAAACGGAACTGATACATTTCCTGATTAGCCCAGAAATTACTCTTAATCTTGTTCTACTTAAAAACTATTTCTGCCTTTGCTCTTTTCTCAGTTTGACTTCATCCCTTGTAGTGTCTCATAACAGAAGTCCTGACTTCACCTTTCCACTTGTTCTTGAGGGACGTATCTGATCTTACGAGGCTGCAGGTTCCAACAGCAGTGTGCAGACTGCTTACAACCGTATTAACAAAGTTGAGAGCCTCAGTCCCCTGCAGAATTAGGATGAAAATGCGTAACAACTCCTTAATCTTCTGAAACCCTCATAATCTTTCAATGATAACGTTTCCTGCTCAAATTCTGACTTTGGGAAATCTTGCTACTTGTTAAGAAATCATTGTTCCTGAAGTTTTGCTCTGCTTCATATGTTATAAAAGTACAAAGCAACTAGAAAACACTCTGACTGAACTTTGAAATTCTTGTACCATATCCTGAGGACAAATATTTTTGACACTGTACTTCCACGATTGTGTAGTATCAGTGAAATTGTTTTACTTTTTTATTTTTGTAAGTACTGTACCAGAATACAGTATTAAAACCTTTTAGTAAGAATGTGATCTGTAATACCTTTCCTTCATTCTAGAATAGCACCGTTTTGATCATTATTAAATATACCATTTTCTGTCTTTTTGATCCTCCTTTTCTTGAATATCCATAAATGAAAGCATTCAAAAGGCTTAAATCAGTAAGAACATTGTTAGCTAAAATACATTTCAGTGTGTAAGTAAACATTGTATTGGCCCTTTTGATGTCTTCATGCAATTTGTGTCAGAGAATATTTCCTATTCTACTTCTTATACTGCTACTTTTCTCAGCTCCAGTCATAAGAAATGCTTTCTAGTTTATTACATGCCTTTATTTTAAATTTACACCACTTCTTTCTAAAAAGAAACATATCTAACACATCTGTTGGTTTTATAACACTGTTGGTGGCTTCACAATGAAAAAAAAATAGGACTGCTAGTGCTTAAAGCATTTAAAAACCTCAAAGTATTTCCATTCTTTTGTCCTTTCATCAAATTCGCTCCTGTGCATTTCCCTTGTTAGGAAAGAGTTAACAGCCTCCAGCCAGCAGTCTGTAATCAACAGGTTACTCTAACAGAAAAATAATAACCCTAATCCGTCTTTTAAAGTTTAGGAGGTTGGACTAAATGATGAAAAAATACTGATTAAAGCCCTCTTAAAAACAGAAGTGGGGCCAGTACTAAAATGCTTTGTGTTTTAGGAAAAAATCTTTCTCATTGCTAAGTGAAAGAACCATCACATTAAAAAAAATATAACTTTAAAATTTCTGTCTTACCATCTAGAATTTAATTATATCTCTGTCTGTATAAAATGATAACAAAACACTTGCTAACCTTTCGGTGGCCAATTCAGAGGCAGGTGGAGAGGTTCAGGTCTCTCTGGAATAGCGTTGAAACGAAGCATCCTGTTTTCTTTTTTCAGTGTCTTTCTCTTCCCTTTTTTTTAAGCATTTGAAAATTGAAGGGTGGGTGGTGGGGTGTGTGCAAAGAGAGGAGGGGGTGAAGCCAGCCCACGCTTGGTGTGGGAAGAGTTTTAATGGCCGATGCTGGTAATATGGTTTGCCTGCTACAGTGTCTGCACTACTGCAGCTCTGTGTGTGGGCGTAAAGAAATGACACGACTGGGTTTCAAACCATTACACTGAAGATTTGCAAACAGTTAAAAAAAAAAAAAAAAAAAACACACAGCCCCATCAGGCACAAATGAAAAATTATTACTTTTTTTCTTTTATCTTTTTCTAAGGTTTGTTTGTTGTTGTTTTTTTAACTTAACAGGTGTAATCCAGTCAAGTTTCTTCCTCAGCCTCTAAATTTAAAAAGGTAAATTAAGTATTTAGGAAGGTTTTTGATTTTACATAGTGTGATCATTCTGTTATGATTTTTGCTGCTATTTTTTAATTAACCTACAAGAGTCCGTATTCCAAAAGGCATCCAGATTTCCACAGCAAAAGTCTTCACAGGACACCTGTATTTCTGCCTTTGAACATGCTAAATAGGTACCCAAATCTTGGTAGCACCGCCCAGCACGGTGCCATAGACATCGCAGCCACTCCACAAGCGGCCAGGGAGGAAATCTCAGGCAACGACTGTTCCTGGGAGTAATCCACAAAACGCAGCCCAGAAAAAAAAGGGACATCCTGGCAGCCCATTTTGGTTCGGTAATCCAGCAACGCATCAGGCTTACTGATCCGAATTGGACAGAAAACAGGCTTGAATGTTTGTTGTAACTACTGGCTATAAAGGAGACCAACAGGAGTGTTGGGGGCTGTTCTCTAGAATATGATGGGGAATGAGAGGAAAATGCTATTTAAGCTAAAATATAATTGCTGGCACAAGAGAAAGCGAGTATAAATGGTTATGAATACACTGTTGTTGGGAGGGGCAGGTGGAAGTTTTTTGTCAGACAAATGAGAACACTTCTCAAACATATTTTTGACCACAAAGAGTGAAACAGAGACAAAACAGTTTTAGAAAGGAGCTTGAAAACTTCAAGGAACCTTTATGACTTGGCTGCTCCATGGTAGTAAGGGACTAGCACTTGCTAAATGCGTATCTTCATGTATGTATGAGAGAAGACATCCAGCCTGAAAATCGTGTGCTTGAACGCAAGGCATAGGCATTCTTGAGTGTAATGGTTTAGGTGTGTATTTTTCAAATATTCAAAGGAGCCCCAAATCAAACGGGAGTTCTGTTGCATTTGGTATTCTGCTGACAATAAAAAGCAGGGCAACTGGATACCTGGGCAAAGGGGGGTGGGAAAGAGAGGAGGCACTTCATGGTGCCCACGTTGCTGTTTAGTGCATGGTGTCACTGGCAGTTCTTCACCCCATCTCCTGGCCGCAGTGTGAAGCAAGCAGCTGAGAGCTCCCAGCGTGGAGGATCCCGAGCTGAACGCCAAATCAGCAGAATTCAGTGTGTGAGTAAAACCAGCAAGACTGGACTTGAGGACTTCGGACTATTAATCCCAACCTTTAACAAAGAATCTGATAGAGGTAGTTAAACAATGAATCACACTACAGTGGATGAAAAGTGATCTTCAATTCTATATCTATCTGGTAAAACTGTCAAAGAGATATTACCGCTAATACACAGAAGTACAGGCTGACTTGGTATTAAGTGGGGTCTGACTACTAGCCACAGTAGAAGCTTAAATTCCTCTTTCATGTATAAACTAATGGCTGAAGTCAGCTCCAGGAAAATTTTTCCAGGGAAATGTCCGTGGCCTCAGCTGATACAGAAAAGCACGTGTGTAGGGAGAAGAGAAATATGGCTCCCAGCAGGGTTACATTCATGCAGACTGAGTGCAATTGTACAACATGATGTAGATATTGCAAACTGAAATTGCTTAAGTCAATTCAGTAAAACTGGTAATTCTCCTAGCATTGTAAATTTTTTGGGTGTATAGAAGTAAAAAAGACAGGTTTTTACCTTTTTTATTACTTTGTCTTTCTCTAAACTCTAACTTAATCGTTATGTACTGTCTGCTCAATGAAGACACTTTTTGCCCAGCTAAACACTGTGTATTATTAATGAGTAGTATCATTTGAATCTTTTACTATAATTCATATTTTTTAAAAAATACTAATTACAATTCTCTTGACCCAGTTTCAAAAGTGTAGTAACAAAATACAGAGCCTGAAGCAGTAACTCTGAAAGGTATATGTTGCTCATTTTTGTCTCAGTATGTCACGGACAACTACGTATGGTGACTTTATAGTAGTCATGTCTCCAAGTTACTGCAGCATTCATCATTTCTGCCACTTTGCTGCAGATAAAGTAACATCTGGAATGTCTAAATGCACCTAATCCTCCTGTGAGGACTAAGCCCCGTGAAGAATCATTACATAATATTGCTGTCGGTTATCACAAATAGCAATATTTCTTCTATAGGTGTGAACTCTTAAGTTTGAATGTACAGAAATGATGGTTGCCTACACAACTTTTGTTTGACCAAAGGCACATTTCCATCATGGTACTTAACACAATTTTTTTTTTCCCAAAGATCACAGCTCTGTAAATTGACAGAATCTTTTAAAGCAAGTATTAAAAATCTGGAAAAATTTGAATATTAAAAAATATTCAAAGCAGGAGGAATGAAGCCATTCTAGTAAATTGGACAGCCAACTATTACCTTCATATCAATACTGCATAACAACTACTAAGATTCATAACATAGAATCATAGAATCACAGAATCGTTAAGGTTGGAAAAGACCCTTAAGATCATCGAGTCCAACCGCTAACCCAGCACTGCCAAGCCCACCACTAAACCATGCTCCTGAGCACCACGTCTGCCCATCTTTTAAATACCTTCAGGGATGGAGACTCAGCCCCTTCCCTGGGCAGCCTGGGCCAGGACCTGACTGCCCTTTCCATGAAGAAGTTTTTCCTAATAGCCAACCTAAACCTGCCCTGGCGCGGCTTGAGGCTGTTTCCTCTCGTCCCATTGCTTGTTACTGGGGAGAAGAGACCAACCCCCACCTCGCTCCAGCCTCCTTTCAGGTAGTTGTGGAGAGCGATAAGGTCTCCCCTCAGCCTCCTCTTCTCCAGACTAAACACCCCCAGCTCCCTCAGCCGCTCCTCATAAGACTTGTGCTCCAGACCCTTCCCCAGCTTCGTTGCCCTTCTTTGGCCACGCTCCAGCACCTCGATGTCCTTCTTGGAGTGAGGGGCTCAAAACTGAACACAGTACTCGAGGTGTGACACATATGGCACTTTTGTCTATTTTGTTGAGACAGCAAGAACAGCCACCCTAAAGAGGAGTGTAACCTTCACATATTGGTCAGACCATACAAAAAAAAAAAAAAGTCCAAGAGAAAAGAACTTAAAGACAAAAATGTGCTTGAACAGCAAAAGGGAGAGACACAGCTTCATTAGAAGCAAACACGGGTCTACTTGCCAAAGAAAAGCCACTACAAGGGAAAAAAACTAAAACAGAAGGCAAAAGTAATAGATCCCATAGGGAAAAGACCCAAGGGCTGCTGAGAAAATGCTAAGGCAATCAGAAAAATGAAAAGGTTCAGCTGGTTGTGCATACAGCGTAAGTGTTTCACTAAGAATTGAATTTCTTCTTTAAAGTGCTTGTGTTATTTTCACACCCCAACAGCAGGGCTGTACATGTAGACACTCAGCCAAAGGGAAAAAAAAAAAAAAAGCTAGCCTCAGACCATCTTCCATTAAAATCCCACAGACCTTTTTTCCAAACTTAGATTTCATGTGTTTTAGGTAAGTCTGTAAATGCTGAATCATCATACAGGGTTGATTTGGGGTTTTATTTCGTTTGGTTTTTTAGTATTAATTCAGCATAAGCAGGTCTGGTGAAGGACTGTTTTATGGATTAATTCACAAGGATAGTCTACAACCCAAGGTAAAACTTAGACATCTGAGAGGAAAAGCAGACGTGTGAGTCTACCTTTGCGTCTAAAGTACCGGGTGATAGGGTGGTAATGAAGAGAGCTCCACTTGCTCCTCCTCACTCAAGTCATTTTTTTGCTGGCAGTTAAAAGGTTAAAAAGCGGAGAATGTTATGGTGCCTCTTCTACAAAATAGATGTTTTGCAGGAGGAATATGAAGGGTATTTCCAGGACTTTTAGATTGCTGGAGTAATGAGCTATAGTATTTTCAGGCATATCACATCATAAATATGAGTAATTACAATTATGATGCGCTTAAAAGCAATGTAGCTTTCGGAGGAACAGTTGCTTCAACTCAAGAAGTCAGCAAGGTTAGCTGTTTTTTACACATGCACAAACGAGAGTATAGTCATACTAATTTTTCCATCTGTTTCTTATTTGTCATAGAAAAACAGATAACTTTAGAACTTCTGATAGTATTCAGAAACGTTCTAAAAACCACCAGCTACACTAACTTAAACATACTTTACAGAGAATGAGACTAGACTTGACAGCATCATTGATCATTTGAACCAACTTTCAGATCAATGTCAAAACAGCAAAAGGAAGCATCAATAACTAGAACTGTAGAAACGCAGCATTCCCGTCGCCGTGACCGCAGACCCGTACCAGTCACATAGGTAAACCCACGTTCCACACCATTCGGCCAACTCAGCTGTATTTTTTTTTTATTTTCTCCATAAGCTTTTATATAGTTGTGTTTTTTCTCAAGATGTTGTCAAGGAAACCCTACATTCTTGTAGCTTAGTATCCAGCTCTTTATTGCTATAGACACATAACAATTTAGGATTTTGAACTGATTGATATCCTTTCCTTCCCACTATGAAGGGATGCTCTTAATACCGTAAGCTGGATAGAGTTGAAGAAAGACTTTTTTCTGAAGATTGAGTTCTTCCAAAATGCCTATGGGAAATTTGCCAATTAACTCTTCTATTTATTAATTTTATTTAATTATTTTACATATCAATATTCCATTATGCTCTATGCTATCCACTGAAAAACAGCCCTACAGGGCTATCTCACTGGTGTCCTCTTATTTACCACTATCACACTTCCTCTCATTTTATTGTCTTTGAACAATGTTGAGTTCCTCTGACAAAAATATTTTTGGATTGCGTGAGAGCTGCCAGCTAAATTTCGAGTGATAATAAAGTTAATGTTGCACACTCCTTGTATCCCTTTCTGTGTCGTAATCTTACCTAATTATACAGTTTATCGCTGGGAAAAGAGGTACTATATATATATGTAAACAGAATTTATGATGCACTCCAGGGAATAACTGCTTTTCAACACCTGGTTGTGAAATAGTAGTGTCCACTCTGCCCATGGCTAGCTTTCCGTAGAGCGCACTAGTCGCATCCACGCTGCAAAGCGCTAGGTCAGCCTCAGCGTTGGTACCTACTCTTTACGCCTCACGCCTGTTGTCCAGAAAGTTCTTTCTGCATGCTATATACAACACTCATCTGCTCCATGCATGCCACAAAAGCGTTCCAGTTCTCGTCGCAGGCTTTAACATGCCGTTTTAATTCTTACCCTCGTGAAGATGATCAGTGAAATAGAGAGAATGCCTCATGCTACTGGATAACTTCAATATAAAGATGGGAAGTGGTCGTGTGGAAAGAGTGCTTGTAGCTTCCTGGCAGAGTGAAGTACGTTATTGCACTGGACTTGTATTTCAGTTGTATGTCATGGTAAAAGGTATTTCTGTCATTCTCTCCTTTGGGTTTCATGGAGCTATGCTTTTATCTGTTGTCAAGGAAACACCAGGGTTTTTTTTCCCCTTGCTCATTAATGTCTGCATTTTTGTTTCCATAGCTACAAAGGAACCTTAGTGTTTTAAAATAGCAGTAATTGGATTACCATGACTTTTTGTAATTTATTGACACCATTAACGGCTCTGATTTTCAAAAGCAGACACCAAAACTGTATCAGCAGTTTTTCAGCTATTAACATTTGTTATCTCCTTGTCCTGAAATACTGGGTACGCGCTAAGAAAAGTCTTCAGCATCCAAACACTCACTGCACCCAGGCTCAGACTCTGTACCTGGTGCTCTAACTTAAGTCATTGAGTTCTTAGCAGGAAAGAGCAATCTGTTGTTATATTTAAATGTCCGTGCTAATAAGTTATATGCAAAACTGTGGAGATTTAGCCTGTTTGTTCTTCTGTTACAAGTTGCTAATGATTCCCTAAATAACCACACTGAAATGTGACAGTTAACTTTTAATTGGAAGTTTCCCTGACCATGCCTGTACTGAATGAGCATCTATTTGGCACAAGCTGAATTTCCAAACACCTGTCCCAAAATGCCTTCATCTTGGCACAAACTGTGAGCTGAAACTACTGAAAATAGGCTGCTTTTTAGTTGCGTTAGTTTTGATTTCTGATGGGCACCTGCAAAGAAGTGCAGAGGTTCTACTGTGAATCTGGTAGGTGTTAACCCCAACATCTAACATATTAGTGAGCCTTTGTAAATTTGACCTCAGAAGAATAATCTGGGAGAATTTTTACAGCCAAATATCTAGCACGCTCTGAATACAGGAACATGGAAAAAGCACCAAGAATTGAGAGCACCAGTGTTGCTAGGAACGGGTATTACTTAGCAGGGGCATAACTCATTTTCTGAAGACAAAAGCTGAAACTCCTAGACAGGCTGATCTGCGTGTCTGTCTGTCTGTCTGTGTCTGTATGCACACGCCTACCATGATGAAATTGTTACCATGCCATCTTCTAACGCTTCTAATTCATTTGTTACAATTTACTTGCCTAATTGAGGTGTCTACAAACACCATAGATGCATGTTCTATGCCCTTACCCTTCCTTATCGGTATCTCCAGTTCCTCCTGTCCTCAGGCCCCGCACGGCTTGTCCCATAGCCCCTCACTGGGAGGCAGCTGGGGCTGCCTGGCCAAGCCGCAGGCCAAACAGAAAGCAGCTGAATTCACCCTATGGACTTCCTACCGGTGGGGTCACCACCCTGGGTTTCTGCACTCTGTCTGCTGAGTCCCAGTCAGTAGACATATACCGCTCCCACAGTCTAACTTGATTAAAATTAACCGACAGTTTAAAAAGCTGTAGAAGGAGGACAGACAGAATGACTAGATAGCACCTATTTCTTCAGAAAAACAAGCTAAAGAGAGTCACCAACCTAAAAAGTTTACAATCTAGGTATAAGAAAAAGGTGACAACAAGTGGCTAGACGCAGACGTATAAACAAGGAAGTCCCTTTAATCTAAAATATCAGCTCCTACTTCTCGTCATGGATTTCCTTGCATCCTTGAGGCTAAGACATTCTATTACCATAGAAACAGTATCCTGTGTCACTGTGGACCTTACTGTAGATGTGTGCTGTTATGGAAACAGTCATCTTAACAGCTGTCCTCATGTTATATATTCCAGTTACTGTGTTTCTAAAGGTCCGTTACTAAACTATGTTTTCAGTATCCATGTTAATAAAAACTTAGTCTCTGAAGTATTTAGCAATTTAAGAAACACCTCAAGGCTGCTCCAAATTAAAAATACAGCATTAGAACAAAATGTATATTAAAATCACAGTGCCCTTTCAATAATTACCTACCTTTCCAAATCTCTAGCATCTGCAAAGGTTTGGGGAAAAAGATGGTTTGTCCACACCAACAATCACTAGTAAAACTACTTCAGGAAAGCAAATCTTTAAGCCATGTGTTCTGTGCAAGGACGCCTTTGCACACTCATCCTACATGCATGCACGCGTGGAAATTAAAGAAAGAAGATAAGGAAGTTCAGTGAGAAAATGCGGCTTAGTTGACTGAACTGGGAACTGTGAATTCTTACATTTTAATCACAGATGAACCATTCTTTTGTCTTGGAAAAGCCATCTAAGACAGATCTTGAAAAAGATAAGTGTGAGTTGGAAGCTCAACTCCCACTGTTTTTTTTCCTGGGAATTGAGTCCTTAGCTGATCCTAGAGCTTTGAGAAAATCTCCTCAACATTTTCATATTTCTAACATCTGAGATACTACTACTTACTTATTTCACTAGAGTTCTGTGGGCACAAGTATTTCTTAATTTTCTTTAATAAAGCCACTGAAGAATGTGTGACAGTTATAAGCTTTTATTTGAGTCAGTGGTCATTCATCACTTAACTTGTCAGATGTAAATAGTTTCCTGGGTAATTATATTGATTATACTATTTAGTTACTGCAATTTATGACTGTAAATGCACACTTTTTGTCTTTATCTTTTATCTCTTTACCTTTTTTTTTAATCAAAATCATCTGTACCAAGAAGGTTATATTCTACCTCTTTATTCCTACACAAAATACTAGTTATTATGGCTTGTAATGGGAACATTTCCTAACACTGAAAAACTGCAAAGATATCAACTACAGATAGCATTTTAACATGTGTAAAGAAACATCCAAACATAATGAATTCACTGGTAAAATTCAAGTACCTCCACTGAGCTTCAGGGAAGCAGGAAAACAAAAACTACTCAGAAACATGGCAGTTTTGAAACCCAGCTAATTTCCCTTCATAAGGCCAGTGATGCAGTGATACCTCATGAATATTCTTATCATCATTTAAATGGAGTAATGTTTTTGTTATGTCCTTCTAACTTAGCCTCGAATTTGACTCCTTAGACACTTTTTCTTTTCTAAGCAAAACTACTAAAGAACGCTTTCTTGAATTCAGCTTAAAGAACATTAAAAATTAGTCCATCAAATCTCCACCCCCAAAAAAGGCTTTCAAACTAGAACTCGCTCTGCTCTGGGCACAGACGTGCCTGTCAGCGGTCTGAGAGCGCGGTCACAGCAATGAGGAGCTCTCGGGGCTGGCGCAGCTCGTAGGCCAACGCCAAACTCGCAGGAAAACTCTCAGTCGGTGGGAAACGTTGGCATTCCACTTTGGTGACATGTAACAGGCCAATTAAGATGTCAACAAAGAAAATTATATTTTTTTCCCTTCAAAATATTTACAGCCTCTCTAGTATTAGCAAATAAATGTGCCAAAACCTGGAAAATGTTTAAGTGGATTTAAGTCAAGTGCAAAGGAATATCAGTTACTTCCAGGACAAGCAATTGCTAGGTACTTTCACATTTTTCCCTTGGAAAATCAATATGGTAAAAAAAAAAAAAAGTACTGAAAAAAAAATCTTTTTCTTAACACTTTCTTTTAACTGTTTAGATTCTGCAAGCTTTGTTGTTTGGGATGTGTGCCATAATTTATTTTGCTCTTATATTCACAACTGCCAAAGAGAAGAGTTTGTTATCCAGATTGGTAACTGTGAAAGATTCCGTCTTCGCAGTGCTGGTATTCCCCGTTGGCTTAGTAAGTAGTCTCTAGGAACTGTCAGAGCTCTCAGTGCCTTCTCATATTATTTCTGAAAAGACAGAATAAATTGACGTGCTCAAGTTAACTAACAAAGCTGACAGGTATAATCCCATTTTGTTCATCTTCCAAAAATTGCGAGTGTTTTAGTGAGGCTAACAGTTGTTCTCCTTCTCTCCACTTACAGCCATGTTTTTCAGAAAACAGATTCTCTGATATTTAGTTTTTAGTATTGCAGTTTTTGGAACGCATGCCCGTGCTGACTAGATTCTCTAAGAGGCAAAACCAAAATATAGTAATTAAAAACAGATGACACAATACTCTCAATATAGACCTTAAAAAAAAGCCTACTAGTAGATGAGGTAGGAATTACTTTTTGAAGAAAGTCGTTTCTAAGTGAGCACAGAAGAGATTCAACACCTGAGGTTTGCCTGAGTCCTAATTCTGCAGACATTTGTTTCATGTTTTTGATCCTCACAATTATTTAAATAATCAGATGAATAATTATTGAACTAAAAAGAATATTTGCCATCACTTTTCTAAAGAAGGGTCTTTCTTACAGGTAGTTGTAGTTAACTTGTTTAAATCCATGCAGATCCCTTGTATGAGTGTTCAGATGGTTTTGAAAGTTCTCCTCTAATTTTAAGTATATCAGCAAGGATTAAGATATATATGACACACTGAAACACATTTATAAAAGGAACCACCACTGATTTTGGAGTAACAAAATTAAATGAGTTTTAGCTGGTTCTGATACTGGGTTGTCTCCAAGTTCTGTGTTTAATGAAGCTTTGTGGAGGTTTTTTATTAATATCGTAGTTGTGCCTAGAACTCGCCTTGCCTGCTGCTTTCATTGCTCACGTATCTGCAGCATCAGTCCCTGTTTGAGTCCATATGCTCGGGGGGTGCTCAGCTGTTCAGGCAGTATTTGTTTTTTCTGTTCCTATGATACTCATACCACCGCACATTTGGGAGCCCCTGGCTTAGGAGATACATAGCATGCATTTCTTGATGAAAAAGAAAAGCTGCTGTAGCTCCTATACTCTTCGTTTTACCTTTTTGTAGACCTTGATTTCTAATAATCACTGATTTACAGCATTTTATGTATTTCAGAGAGCCGCTGTATGCTCGGAATTTGTGACCAGTAGAAAGTGTATATAAAAACTATTCTTATCCCTAAGCATGAAAACCATACATTGACACTAACCAAGAAGGTCAAACTCCAGTTTTGCCATCTTATTAGACATGAACCTGCTGGAAAAGCAATGCATATCCTATTGATTTAGTGCAGTACAACTGATATAAATATTATTTCCTTCTGCAGAAACTTGAAGTAGTTCTTAAATGACTCAAGTTTAGAGAAAAAAAATGAGGCAGCTAGTAAGAAAGTGCTTTAATGTACGCTGTGCAAGAACGAAATATGAAAAATTACATTTTAAATGGTTGTTTTGTGAGGTTGTTAAAACTACTTTTTGCAAATATTTATTCCTTTTTAAAATATTTTTGCCTTCAGTTTGTGGCTGTTAACATTTTGGACTCTATATGCGTATAACAGAGAATGTATATATATCCTGAAGAGATGGATGGCATTAATCCAAGTTGGCTTAATCATACTATGGTAAGCTTGATGCTTTCTCAGTGCTTTGAATGTAACATTTTTTTCATTTATACATGCTGTTTATTCCTTTAATTATTGTTTTTGCTGAAACACTAAGTTGCAGACAGCTTAGTTTTTTTCATACATATAGCTTAGTTTCAGCATCGCATTAAGGGTAGGTAGTACGATGATGAAAAAGCTTTTGTCTCCCGAAGTGCTCTCTAACTAATCATCACGAATGAAGCTGCACAAATTAATAACAATAATAGGCACGGGGGAAGGCCTAGAAGAGTCCGAGTTGCCATGCCTAAATTGTGTATCGAAGAACTGTCGTGTGCACTGAGCACTTTCCATCCTTGGTACAGGGTAAGATGTAACAGTACGGAGGAAAACAAGGGTGTGATGTTGCGGCATGCTACATGCCCAGGCAGGAGTTCAGGCTGTGGTGGCATTAACTTGCTATTCTTCGCAAAGTGCAACGCTTCAAGTACTGTTCTGTATTTGTAACAGCTCGTATGTACTTGTAATACTTACTAAATCCTTAGATTCTCTTTAAGTTGTTGCATAAATTTTACTCAAATTTTCTTATTCTGTATGTACCAGGCTTGTACAAGCCTGTTAAATGCGTTTGGCTTTGGATCAGAACAGTTCTAGAGAATGTAGTGGAGTTCTTTCACAGGACTTGCAAGATGATAAGTTTTCCCACATATTGCTTTCGTTCTCCTTAAGCGCTGTAACATCTCACAGTTAAGTATATAAAAAGCCACCCATAGCCTGTAGTAAGTGTCAGATAGTGGTGATGGTACAGTGCAGATTCAGGCATTTGATCTAGCTGGACTCTGCCACTTGATTTTGATCACACCTCGTCATCTCATTGCCTTTAATTTTGCATTTTATTTTTCCTAAATGGAAATCTATTATTTTTACATTAATGAAGATTTTAAGGAATCTGTTTATTAGTTTAAAATGTTTATTGCAGAACACCATGAAAGCAAATACTTTTGTCCCAACTGTAGATGAGGAGTATTCTATTACTTTATTTGCATAGAAGATACTTGCATTATGTTTCCATCTTGAACTCTCCTATTAGATTCATATTTTTTTGTTTGTTTTTCTTTTATAGTTTGTGCCTTAGGTTGGATGAAATAAACTCATGCAAAACCCTCAGAAGACTACTTGGAAAAGATAGGTATTTTCAGTGAAGCTACAGACAGGAAACTACCACTGGCCTGGTAAGATATCAAAACTTCTACATTGTCCGAGTGTCTCAGCCCCAGGAGGAGAAGGGCCACTTTCTGGTGCAATTTTTGACTTTCAGGCTAGCTGTTTCTCTGTGGATTGTCACTTCCATCCAAACACCAGAATGGCTTCTCAGCTTGGAGTTGGGAATTCTGCTGTCAAGCCCAGTTGAGAAGGTTGAGACTGAGCCTTAATTTGCTGCTACTATTAAAGATCCAAGGACTGTAGTCCCAGAGATGAGGTCTTGCGCTCTTGATTGCTGAGACTGGATCCTCCCCCTCCCAAAGAGGTGGCAGTACTAAGGACAGCATAAATAGACTTAAATCCACGATCTACCTGTTCTCTGGCCCACAAAACTTTGAACAAAAATGATTTAGTGGCTTGCCTTCGTCATCGCTCTGTGGTCAGCCACTGACAGATCTAAGCTAGAGGTATCTCAAGACTGTTCGATTTATAACTGATCTGATAATTGTCTCTGTGCTAGTTAAGATGTCATCACTGATGCCTAAGTAGCCGCTTTCATGCAGTAGTTTGTGTATGAAGAATTCTCAACTTTTATTTCCAGATTGCAGGTTCTTTAAACCATGTCAAAAGATAGCTGATCGAGCACAAGATTTCTGAAACAAAGAGCTTCACATAAATTTTGGATACAGGAGCAAGGTTTGAAGGCCACGAGTGAAGGTATAACTCTGTGTTTGTGATTTAACATGTAATATGTTAGGACCACTACCTGTCATCGCTGGGTCTTCAAGGTTTTACATCAGAAAGTTGCATTCAACAAATGTTTGATCGCATGGTGTGTTTTTATAAGAAATGTTGTCGTCTTTAGAGTCAAACAAGGATCAGGTGTAGGGGAGAAGCATGATTATTTCCAAACAACACAAAATTATCAGCAATTTCAAAGTACTTTAAAATATGTGGTTTTGTCTTTAATTGTGCTGTTACTGTGCTTGCTCATGAGTTGTGGGTGATAACATGTGATTATCATCTGCCTACTTGATCACATGCACATTTGTGATGCTTGCAAGAGAAAACATTATCTGGCTGGTAACTGTCATATTATGCAGAGTTTAAGAGACTGTTTCCCAGACAACAGAATAGTCATATTGCATCCATGAACTGTACACCATCGTCTATCTGCACTTAAGTCAAACACTCGGTGCCAGCTGCTGCTCCCACTAATGACATGGACGAGATGGAACTGTTTGCATAGCCATAATCAAACTCCCTGAACCATGGCAGTCAAGGAAATTGCACAATTAAAAAAAAAAAAAGGTCAAAATTCACGGTTCTAACGAGTCATACAGCACATACCTTGTTTCAAATTTTGAGTCAGCTTTTAAATCGAAACCGAATCATTCACTAGCCAAAAGCCATTTAAGGGCCATGTATGACCTGCTTAAGACCTCTGCTGCAAAGCATGAATACAAGTGCACCTGTATAATAGGGTGTATCATTTCACTATGGCAATTGGGGTACGTTAAAACAAACCAGCACAGCTAGCAGGTGGAAGACCTAACCTTAAGGGTAGCCAGCATGCTAATGATGAGGCCATGAGATGGCCAGCTGTGTGTGATTGTGGGTACATTTATTTTTCACATTTTGTATGTTGTCAGGTGGGGAAGAAAGCTGATGAGAAAAATAATTATTTGCATTCCAATTATATAAACGGTATTAGAGCCTAGTTCGTGTCGACAGAGTTAGACAGTATGTTTCACAACTGCAGCAGCTGTATCACATGCTTGACAAGGAAGGTATCTGGCCAGTTTTGCGTATGAGGCAGCAGTACTCTGAAGGTGTGCAGCTTTAAGCCTCTTAGGACATTTAATGGTAGAAGAATAAAATAAAACGGATCTGAAAACCAGATGTTTGTTCCAGGGCTAGTGCCAGATCATTCTATTAAGCGCACATTTTTAATATACCCTAACTTAAACTAAATGTTCTGAAGCAAAGATAATGTCTGGGCTTGAATTTGGGGGGGGAGGGGGGATGGTGGTGGGGTTTGGGTTTTTTTTCAAGGTGTGGGGGTTACTTGGGGAAGGGAGAGACATTAAATGCTAGGTAACAAAAACTCAATCTCCCCTTGATGTTCTTAGCTTCAATCAGCTAAAAATGAGTGTGCTTTAGCAGCAGTGTAGCAGTATCATCAATTAGCAGTCCGTATACCATGCTATTATTTCACAGTCAGATGGCCAGAGGTTTCTGAAGATCTTATAATGAATTTTTCATTTTTTATTTGTTAAGAATGACTTCAAGTTTGAGTGGCATAGTAAATGACTTTGCTCACTGATCCTGTGACATTCGGTCAGAATATCCTGTAAATTTAAAGAGGGGTTCTCTGGGGTGTGTCGTTCCCTCTGTGGGTAGTATGGGAGATCCAGGGTAGAATCTGTTGGAAGATTTATCACCTTCTCTACATGTCTCATATATAGTTTCTGACTGCAATTCTGCCTTCACAGCTCCTCCAAGAAAAGGCAATTCCGTGGTCAAGACAAAGAGACCATTCTCTCTTCAACCAAAGATTACTTTAAATCTTTTTGAAATATGCATCACCTTCTGTTAAGAGCTTACTAAATTACATTCTATGACTGCTATCCTAGGCATACTTCACTATTTCCATAGTTAAAGTACCAAACACTCTTATCTGACATTTAATGCACATATCTACAACGGTATACTACAGTAGAAGCTTGCACTCTGGATTTTTCTCATGTTTTTCTGTCTTGAAATCTCAGTCTGCCTTTGCCTGAGACATCGTACATGCTTTATTTAAGTCAGGGCACTGAGAGTTATGTAGTAGAATTGCATATGTGGTGACAAGTATCTGCAAAGGAAAGAAAAGCTACATCATCATAGATGTGGACTTTTGGAAATTGAAGTCTGAAAGACTGTTCTTGAGTATGTGAGGCATCAAGTATGGAGAGTGGAATACATAGACAACGTGTGTAATCCAACATATTCCACTGACGGTGAGTGGCGGTTATTTTAGCTTAAGACAGTCCTTTGGTGCAGGAATCAGATGCCTATGAATAGAAAAAAAATGCCCATGTTTCTTTAAAAACAATTATTAAGCAGTGCATTCAAGTTGACTGCTTCAGAAATATAGTTTTAAAAGTGTCACCTTGGTAGCACCAGCTCTTTTTTGAGTGGTTAGAGAAGATTCAGATATCCGTTCCAATGAAAAGGCAAAACGGTTTTGCTTGCTTTTTAGCAATGGATGAGGTCAGCCTCATACTAAACAAAGGCGAATATGATTTTAGCTTTATGATTACAAAGAATAAAAAGATCGTACAACAGAGAGAAAATAGCTGCATTTTTCAGCTGTGATTACAAACCTAATCAATAAGACGCTCTGAATGCTTTTTAGCATGGATAATATAAGACCATCAACACTACTCATTCACTGAAATAATTTCAACTTTCTGCCTCATTAGATTTTCAAAAGGCTTTTTGAAGTACTGCTATCAGTTATTCAAAAGTTCCCTCTTCCTAGTAGCTACGTACTTACCACATACACTTTTAAAGCTACATTTTTAAACTATTTGTTAAAAATTACCCATCTGTTGGTTTTTAGGAATTTATTATATATTTGTCATAGCAGCTTCTTGACACCTATATTTGCGTGAATAAATATTTGTGAGTTTGTTAAATGTAATTTTTACCCCTTCTGGGTTTCTTGATGCAAACTTACTGGCACAGACAGCAAAGTCCTGGGATCTGCGTATGCAGCCCTTTGTGTAGATCGTGAGCAGAGCAAATGTGTTAGCGTGTAAAAACTGAGCAAAGGAAGGGCGTGTGACTTACTTCTAAACTCAGCCTTTTCTGTAGGGCAGGTACCTATCCAAAATGCAGCCGATCATTGTCGACGATAAAAAGTCGTCAGAGAGATCTGCAGCCTTGCGAGAGAAGGATGTGCTGTTGTCCTGTTCCTTTGCTGTCGCCCTTACAGATGGATTCCTTGGCTCTCAGCAAAACGTGGCCAAACCACGTTCACTATAATTGTCCAATGTTGAAGTAACTTATGCAACCTGGTAGATAATGTTGATGAGGTGGTAATTTGACTGCTTTACTGAGTGCGTGGAAACACCGGTACGGAGACCTCCTTCCCACAAACAAATCTCAGATGGCTTTCAAAAGATCGTATGTTATTTTAGAGCTTAGAAATGATTTTGGGAGCCAGACTGTTTGAAATGTGTCTGAGAAGGAAATGAGTGTAATTTTGAAACAGGAAATAGATTTGCAATAGTACTGTGAAGAAATTACATCCCTTTTTTTTTTACCTCCCTGTATCACCATGCTAGAGAACAGCAGCACTTTTTGACTACAGCCTTTGTACAAGTTGTGCATGAATACATATATACGAAAGATTTAAGCGGTAGAAAAATAATATATATTAAGAAACTCCAGGAAGAATCTTTTTATGCGACCAATATTGGAAAACAAATTCTGAATCTGCATATAAATCTGTGGAAAAAAGTTAGTACCTTCTTGGTTTTAGTCATAAGAAGGAAGAAAGTATATCTCCCCTTTTTTATGATATAGGAAATGGAATATGGCAGTTGAGAATGAATAATTCTCGTTATACACTCTGCCTTTTGTGTCATCTTTTTCCCCCCAACAGACAAGGAGAGCTGTCTGAGACAAACTTCTATGCTGTCATTTGCACTCACTGCGTTTCATTTCTGCAATAAGACGTGTCCGTGAGCAACAGTACATAGAATCAAACTGTACGAGCCTGGGTTTGATATTGCCCCCTGAGTTCCCTGTCCTTTATTTCCATTCCATAGGCTTACATGTGATTTAAATTCCTGGCATAAAAAAGTGGTTTGGAAACTTTCTGGCCAGGCAACCAGATGTTCTGAACCTTTAGAGTCTCACAGGATTCCTGCTGCCTGTATTTCACCTGTCCTTGCGATGAAGGCAAATGTTGAAGGTGAGCACACAAAGACGCTAGAAGATTGTTATTTATATATGTTACCTGAAAACTTCTGGGTTTTTTCAGTCCTTTTGGGAAGGCACAGGCAGAAGCAATGGATTTTGGGATGTGTATGTTTATTATGCATTGTAGGTTACCTATGTCAGAGATCAGGTTGCCAATCACAGCCCCTTTTATCCTTTCAGTAGCAGAAGGTGAGTACAGATCGCTAGCGTGTTGGAAGGGTAGCACTTCCCTGTGGTGTAAAATACTGTGGTGCATACGTGCAGGGCCACTTAGGCAATACTTTCAGAAATGATTTAAACATTCTGATGATGATTTAAACATTTAAACGAAAGCAAAAATGATTTAAACATTTAAGATCATGTTGTCAAAAGGACCGTTTGTGGCCATATGTTCCTGTCTCCTCCGTTTTTCTGCTGCTGAAGTCATGCAGCCGAGCAGCCAGTAATAGCGGTAAACTGGTCCAGCAGTAAGTCAGGTCCTTTTTGTAGGTTTAAGTTTCTGCCAAATTATCCAGGCTTAACTAGAGGACATAAAAGGGACCTTTATTTTTTTATTTGGGGATGTCTCATTGCTTTTATGTTGAGTTTTCATTAATGAAATTCATAAATTCATTTGAAGTACTGAAAAAAAGGTCCTGAATGTTTCCATTTTGTTTCCAGCAAGGCATTTCTGTCTAGGTCACCTGTTAACGTGGAAGCAGGGGAACAATTTATTTCTGCGGTAAAATACGCTCTGGATTTAGGGGTGGGCAGCCTTTGAGAGTGGTTGCTGCTGGGACGCAGGATCAGAGCAGGGATCTTGTCCTCCCTGATGTGGCAGTGCTTAGGGATGTGGGGACTTGAGGTGCGCTTGCTTGCGAGACGGCTCAGTCCCAGTCCTTTCCCTCTGGAGGAGTAAGAAGCACCAGGTCCTCGCGTGGAGAACGCCGTGGGGAGCTAGCCCCCTCGTGTGGATTTTCCACACAGAAGGCATGACTCGATTCAGCCTTATTTCTGAATATGTATACCTGCAACTTTTCCCTGAGAGTTGATATGGTTACTGGTTTTTCATCTCTTCTTAGGGGACGATAGGTATTAGTCTCAGGATAGAAAATGATAATCTGTAACAATTTTTATTTGCATTTCATATGCAACTTGACAGCCATTTTCACCAGAACATGGGGGATTAGGGGAGAGGGGTTTGTTGGCTATTTCTGTAATCTGATTTTTCTTCAAATTGAGCTCTGCCCTGACCTAGTAAATGTATCATCATGGAAATGCATTTGCAAATTTGCACCTAACACCATGTTTTCAAGATGTGAAACATTGTGTAGCGGTGACATTTCCCCATTAGTGTCTCCTTTCGATACTAATCAGAAATCTGGAAGGATCAAAATTAGTTGAACAAAACTCCTATTAAAGTATGAGCAAAAACTAGAGGAGTTGGTACTATTCTGCACTGAGATATTGCCGTGCTTTCTGAAAAGAAGGGTATTTGCTTATTGAAAGTAACTGAGGTAATTATTGAGGTGACCGTTTCATACAGAGATGCATAATGACTTGCAAGGCATCCTGGAAGCACTGGAAAGAGAGCTTTGCTATCCAACAAAGCTGTTTTAAGAAGTACATACAGGAAAACACAGCCAAGCATTAACAGCTTCATATACTGGATTGAGTGCTGAGGTGAAAGAGTGTTCATGGATGGGGTAGTCATTAAGAACTGTATAATGGAAGTCATTAAAGAGATATCTGGAAAAGAAAACATTGATAATGTCTGGTTTTGGCGAGTACAACTGCCAGACTGACAAAGGGATTGGGAACTTGTTTTTCCAGCTCAAGAAAAGATCGAGACCTTTGAATGGTTTTCATTAATACTGCACGCCAATACCGCTATTTCACACACCCCAAAACTTTTCATTTCAGATCAAGCTTCCTCCATTCAAACCGGTGTCTCCCTGTTTGAAAAAAATACAATTTCTACACAACTCAAGGCACTTTCAACATTGCTATCTTGAGAATTTTAGAAGAAAACGCTTGATGATGTGTCACGAAAGGCACGTGGGTTGGTTTGTTGCTGTAACTAATTTCTTACTGCTTTATTAAGGGTGTAAATCACTTCTGTTTTATTCCAAGGATGAGTAAGAGTTCGGGACAGTTAGTTGAAACCCCTCCATTCTGGAACGGCCTGCCTGTTACAGAAGGTGCTTCTTAATGTGCAAATTAGCGGAGCGGCTGTTTCGTAACTGTTGTTTATAAAATAACTTCCAGGCGGAGTGCTTACAAAACGAGTTGGCTGAGGCGGCGGGTAAGCAGGGCTGGGTGGGGCACTGGCATCACCGCTCGCACACCCGTTAAGTAACGCTCACAAGGGCTCTGGCGGGCGATCCGGCACGTGCCTCCGGCCCACGCGTGAGACGCCGGGGATCTCTGCACCCGCTGGTGACGCACGGCCCTGTAACGCTTTACCCCGCACATGGTCAGTGGCGTAATGGCGCCGTACGTGGCACCCTCAGCCGACTGTAACGTTGGCCCGTTTTACCCGTAAGAGACGGGCTCCCAAAGGCCGGAGTTAGTATCAAACGCACGTTAATGCCAGCTTTAACCCATTAAGCCTTACAAGAGCTGACCGGCTGTATTTATGACATAAGCATCCTACAACACACTTGCGAACTTGAAACGTTTTCAAATGTAACTGAAATTCAGCTGAGGGAAGCTACTCGGTTGCACCCTTTATCCACACCTCAGCTCACGGCGGGGGCGGGGCAGAACTCGAGAAACGTGACAGCTGTGGCCGTAACGTCACCCTTAAACGTCACGGTTGGCGGGACACGACGAGTAACTCCGTCAGCAGCGGCCGCGGGCGCCACGGCAGCGGAAGCGGCCCCGCCCCGCGCAGGCGCAGTGGGCGCGGCCGGGCCGGGCCATGATGCAGGCGCGTGACACCCGCCGCTACTGGGGCACAGGGCCCTCTGCGTGACTTTCACGCCATACGTGACCCCTGACGTCAACGCGACGCCGCGCGGCGATTGGAGGCCAGCGTTCCGCGCCCCGCGGCACCGCTGCGCCTCGCTCCTGGCTGCGCAGGCGCGGCGGCTGCCGGCGGCAGCGCCTGGCCCCGGGGCTGCCGGAGCGGCGGGCTGCGAGGGGGGCGCGGAGGCGGCGGCGCTCCCGGCCCCATCCCCATCCCCGCCCCGTGCCCGCCGCCATGAAGATCTGGACCTCGGAGCACGTTTTCGAGTAAGTGCGGCGCGGGGGCGGCCCGGGGGGGGAAGCGGGGCGGCCCGAGGGGAGGGCAGCCGCTCCTCCGGCCGGCCGAGGGGGCTCCGCCGCCTCTGGGCCGTCCGCCCCCCGGGCCGGCTCGGCGCCGCAGCCCTGCCCCGGCCGCCGCGGCTCGCTCGCCTCGGTTGACCTTGCCGCGCCGGGGTCACTCGCCTCGGGCGCAGCTCCGAGGCCGGCAGGCGGGCGGCGGCTGCGGGTGAGGGCCCTGGGCCGGGGGGGCTGTGGAAGGCGCTTAGGAACCGGAGCAGGAGGCAGGCGTACCGGTGCGGGGCCGGCCCGGGGCTGTCGTGGTGCTGTCCTCGCCTTCCAGGGTGGGACTGACCGCAGCCTGCTGAGGCGCGCCGGGGCGCCGGTGCTCCGGAACGCCTGTGCTGGGAAATGATCCGAAGGAAATGCTTGTTAGAGGAAAGTAACGTGCATTACTCTAGTATTACTGAAACCCGAAAAAAAAATGGCAATCTTTCGGCATTATGTCACAAGGAAAATGTTCTTATCAAATTATGAGCCAGAAGGTAATTGAACTCAGGAGTCCTGATTAATCAGGTGTACTGTAGGCTGAATTTGCATGCACCACTGTCCAATCCACGAAACAGATGTTTTCCTCTAGGGAAGGACACTTAAAGAATCATAGCATCGTTTAGGCTGGAAAAGACCTTTGAGATCATCAAGTCCAACCGTTAACCCAGCACTGCTGTTTGTAGGGTTGAGAACTGGAAACTGAACTGCTTTAAAAAGAATAATTGATTGATGCGTTGTGTTCACTTTTAATAGAAATCCCGTTAAAAAACGAAGCTGTACAACTGTGTGTCTTGATTCTCTTTTGGCAGTCACCCCTGGGAAACGGTAACGACAGCCGCCATGCAGAAATACCCAAATCCCATGAACCCCAGCGTGGTTGGAGTCGATGTCCTGGACAGACACGTGGACGCCGGTGGGAAGCTGCACAGCCACAGGCTCCTCAGCACGGAATGGGGGATACCCTCCATTGTGAAATCGGTGCGTTTGGTATTGCAGAGCTTGAAAAGGATGCCGGGGAGAGGGGAAGCTTGTGAACCAGGTGTTGCAATAGATGCGTACCATTTCATAACTTTAATGGTTTAAAAATATAAGCGCTTATGTATCGGGAAAGCTCGATGGCAGTACACATAGTGACTAACTGATAGCTGAAAATTGCCTAGATCTTAGATTGCTTCCATCTTAAAAATGAGATCTACCTCAGCTGAATAGTTTTATTTTAAACTAAACCCTAATTCTGTTGGCTCAGTCTCTGCTCAATACAATAACCACTACTTACGCATTTAAAGGCACTAAAAAAATTGCAGTCGGTTAGCGTAATGGAGTCGGTGTGTTTGCCTGTCTTCTAGCTCATTGGCACGTGCAGAACAAAGACATATGTTCAGGAGCACTCTGTTGTTGACCCGGTGAAAAAAACAATGGAGCTTAAATCCAGTAATGTAAGTAGCTGCGTTTATGCAATTGAAATAGATTACAGATTGTAATAATTCTTTGTAAATTTGAAAAGGAAAGTCATCTTGAAGATGACTTGAAAATTGCATTAGAACAATACGAGCTAAAGGTTTAAGTAATGTGTTTATAGTTGACCGGTTCCATTTTTCAGAATGGAGCTACTAGGTTTTTGGAACTTTTCAGATGCTCCGGTCCTGACCATAGTGATGAGCAGGAGAGGTGTAGTTTTGGGGCGGGAGGGGGTGTAAGAAAAAAATTTTAAAAGCCTTTTGGTGTACGCTGTCACCATTTCCTAATGATGTGACATTTTGCTCTTTGTACTGCTCTGTCTGTCTGATCCCACTGTTGAAATGTTCCTGTAAGTGTGGTAGTGTATATTGGTAAATGATCTAAAAACCTAAGGAAAGACAACTAGATCAGCAAATGCAACCCTAATACTTTCAGGAAAAATATAATGTTGAAATCAGATATAAGCATGAGTTTTGAATCTGCAGGTTTATTTACTACACTCCTTTAATATTTTTATCAAGGGGTAATCTTGTCTTCTATTCTACAGATTTCATTTACAAACCTAGTGTCAGTAGATGAGAGGCTTGTCTATAAACCACACCCTCACAAACCAGACAAGTAAGTTGTCCCATGTCCTGTCTGCAGCTGAGTTTGTACGCGTCTTCCGTTATCAGCTCCTTATTGCCGATCTCTCCATCACCCTGAGCACAGAACCTGCGCTAGAGGCACATTTATCTGCCTTTAGTCTATAATTTTGGAGGTTTGGGTTTTGGTGTGGGTTTTCGGTTTGGTTTGGGTTTGTTTAGTTGTTTGGTTTTTTTTTTTTAAGGCAACTTTAGAGCTTGCTGAGTCTGTACTCTGCAACTGGTGATAATTCTGAAGGATCTTTCTAGGGATTCTAACGTAAGAGGTTTTTCCTCTCGTGACAGTCATAAATGTTAAATCCCTATTGTTGAAGGGGATGTCTTAATACTTTTTTTCCCCAGTATACCTTCACTCCCAATCTGCTGTTTCCACTCTTAACTTGCTGCTGCTAAAGATGGAAATAGTTGAGGGGACGCTTGGACTTAGTGGGGACTCCTGATTTTTATTTTATGAGTAGAAGCATAAAGCAGTTAAGCACTGTGGAAGTGGGTTGTGTTTATGGGGCAAGAAGTTCTGCGTTGTAGAACGAAGCTGATGAGGGAAGGTACTTGTTGGGGAGGAGTGAGTTTCTTTCAGCAATGCTTTCTTTTTTAAACTACTCAGAATAATTCAGTTTCCTGCTCTCTGTTTCAGAACCGTTTTGACACAAGAAGCAATAATATCTGTAAAAGGTGTCAGTCTCAGCAGTTACCTAGAAGGGCTAATGGCAAACACAATTTCCTCCAATGCTAATAAAGTAAGTATGACCCGTGTGTAAAGTGTGTGACTGCCGGCTAAATGACAAAGGGAATAACAATCTCGATTTTACTTCTTGGCTTTGTCAACAGTCTTAGGAAGGGTCCGCACAGTTCTGCTGACTTTACTGTAGAGACTGAATGCTCAGCTTACTGAATGTCCTCTTTTTTTTTTTCCCTCTTGTGAATGGAGATAAGTTATTATTGGCAAAGCTCACTGAATCTTCACTGGAAAAACATCTCCGCTCACTTAAGAGCCTGGCACTGTCACTCTTTTGCTGCCCTCTTGATGCCATCTATTAATTTTTTCTATTGAAAAAAGGATAGACATCCAGACAGATCGAAGTAGTTATGTGGGAGTGATGAAGTGGTGTTTTAGTTGTGAGTGTATGCTCTGGGATTCCAAAGCTGTCTTGAGTTCAGCCTCAAGAATGATAAAACAATCTGGATAAAAAGTCTTTTGTGGCTCATAACATGAGCGCTGCTGACATAAGGATTTTTTTCATGAAATGTAAGGCAGTACGTGTTCCTGCAGTACTCTGGTTATTGAAGTAAAAAATATCAGAGGCGTGTATTTCTGTACTTTCTTCCTTTTTCAACTATTGTGTCTTCGGTCATTTTCAGTAAGGCAGGGTTTAACCTATTTACTTATTTGCTAAGATTTATAAACTGATAAACTTTTCTTTAACTGTAGGGCCGTGAAGCATTGGAATGGGTAATTAATAGACTGAATGCTGAATTTGAAGAGTTCACAGCTTCAGCAAGAGGAACCATGAGGAATTCAATGGCAGCAGCAGCATTTGTAGAGAAATGATAGTAAATATACCTGTATTACTAAAGGGGTTTAACAATCTGAAGCTTCTCTCCAAACCTAAATACATGTATCCTTTGTTATTTAAAGGCATACCTGTGTATTAGGCACATTTCAAATTTAATTTGGAGAAAAGCTGAATTCTTACTAATGAGGCAGATGCGCAAAGCCTAGTTAATATATTGGTTTAGCTGGACCGAATTCCGGTTACAGATGAAGAAATCATTTTCTAGTTCCTGTATTTGCACGAACACTAACTTATAATGTTTTCAGATACGAAATGGCCTCATTTAGCGATGAGGCTGCATGTGGTGGAGGAGACTGGCATGTTAGGTTAACTTCTGTGGAACTTTTCTTTTTGTGTGACTTATGGACTACCTCTTTTGGGACCAAGCCCAAAATTAAGCAGAATGGTTTGTTCCAGCATTGTTCTGTTTGTTAATTTTTGATAGTTGTGTGATACAACTTGGTTTAATAGAAAGTTTGTTACTTGATGCTTGAAATACAAAATAATGTACAAAGTATTTTTTGATAAGCTTTTTAACTTGTTTGACTGATTGAGCTAACATGGTACCCAAATTATTTTTCAGTCAATATAGGTAAAACATACAGAGTGTCTCTTATCTACTAAGACCTAAGTTCTGTTCCTAAAGGTGGCATTAATGAGCTGAACGTACAGGAACTTAAAATAAAATTTTATCTTAAACTTCTAGAATAAGCATCTCCGTTTCTAAAAGCCCATTAAATAAAGGGGTGCAATGAGCGCAGAGCCTTAAAATCTTGCAAGCTGCTAGGGCATCTAAGAATAGTAGGTGTTCACCTCAAAATTTCAAAGAACCGCTTAAAGGACTAAAAAACCTTTGTGAAGTTGGCTAAAGAGATAGATACCTAAACATAAGAGGAAGTGATATTAAAGAACGTTAATGATAAAGTCATTAACTTGATCATGCTCCAAAAATAACCTGTTGCATCAACTGAATATTGTGTTGTCCTTTAACTTAAACATAGTGTTCTAAGTTCCAGAAGGTCCTTTACTTTTTGAACTAATTTGCTCACAGTACAAGGCTCTTCAAATGAAAACCGTGAGAATAAAAAGTTTTCTACAGTTTGTGTTTGTTTCTTGGTACTCGCTGTAGGTTCTTGGTACTGTCACCAGGCATTAGCTGTGGGAACTTAACGGTCAGACCTTGACATCCGTCCTCGCATAGCGTACCAGTCTGCTGGGAGTCCCGTTGACTCCAGCAGAGGCTCTCTGCCCCGTGAGGCTCCTTCAGTGTGAAGGAAAAATGGAAAGAGGCAGCCCTGAATTAGCTGGTGCTTGTATTTTGGTGCCAGAGGCTTTTCCTGGAATTTTGATTCTAAGCTTGCAAGTAATTTCAAGACTCTCTCTTAGCCTTTAAGAACTGCAATGATGTCACCTGTTCCAGCACATTTTATGTTGCATGCCATTTCTGTTATATCAGAATTGCCTATTGAATAGTGTCTGCTATATAGAGAACCAGAACTTATTTTAAGTGGTAAACACATGGGAACACAATCTTCTCTAAGATTTGTGTAGGGGGGGGAAAAAACAGGTATATATATAACTTCTAAAAATTTAACTATTCTAAATATTTTTCTAAAAAGAAATGGTTTGAGACTACCTTAATAAATTGAAATCATTGAGGTTTGCCATACTTTTACAGGACGTTATTACAATTGAAATAGCATTTAAATTTAAAAAGTGTATGTGAAACTTCTGCCAAACTGTACCATTGAAACTGGTTTTAAATGTTTGTTTAGCCATTAGCATCACTTGGCATTTTAAAGTCGATTTTTTTTCTTTTCCTCATTTTTCTGCACTAAGGACTGCATAGTATGAACTCACCATTTGCCCTTGCACTGAAAAAAACTTTAATTTTTGCAAGCATTCAACAACTTCTTGAAAGATCATGATTTTCTTTGTTCTATTTTATTTATATGCCTGCATTCTCATTCTGTCAGGTAGTATGGCTTTCTGTACGTGGCGCTTTTTAAATAAAATTTTGTCTGAGTTCTGGCCAGATCCTGAAACTTTCTGATCTATTTGTTTTTTTTAACTGCTTGGCGAGTGACCTAAAGTGAGGAGGGTGAAGGTGAAGAAACCCTCTGGAGTTAATAGCTTCTTTTATTGAAATGCATATCCAAAAATGCACGTTTACAGCAGCTGTGGTCTTTTTTGCTTCTTAATAACTGGTTTTCCGCAAATCTGACACAATAACTGGTGACCAGACTTCACAGTTTGCTAGATCCTGTGGAAAGATTTTCAGTCTACTTGGACTGAGATTTGTACGCTACAATTGACCTGTTAAGGAATGTGTCTCTGCACATAGAATCTAATGCTCGCTATTGTTAAAAGCAGAAGAGAACAGAATGTTTGGGTCTGTACAGTCACGTAACAGCTTGCCTGTTTGCCCACAATTCTCACAATAGGAGACTGCACCTAAAGAAGCTTTGCTTGGTGGGGAGTGGGGGACTGTGTGCAGCAATTAATTACAAAGTTTGTGCTGTCCCATCGCAGGAGAAAGAAGTAGATGCATACGTGGTCAGATGGTTTCTTTGCTAGCCACTTCAGCAAGGCGTACGTTCCCTGCAGATCAACGCCGCAGCGCACTGCGGGGCTGTGTCGTGGCTGGCAACGCTCTGATGAACGCAGGGTGCTGCGGATGAATGCACCGATACTGCAGTGAGTGTGACCTGAGGTAGTGCAGAGAAGCTGTGTGTTCTGGTGGTTAGAAGGAATTGGAGGAGTTGGGTAAGAGAAAGGAGCTACAGCTGGAGGGACAAAACTAGAGGACCAGGAAGAAAGAAAAATGGGAGAGGGGAGGGGGACGGGGACGGAAGGGGCAGAGGTGGAGGAATGGGGTGTGAATGAATCAGTGGTGTGGTCTCTGGTGGATCCCTACCTGCTTCAGCTTGCCTAAATGGATTCATGTTTTACCTTATCTGCAGATTTAGGCTTTTAAATCAGTGAAACTTCAAACTCGCCCATATAACTGTGCTGAGAAATAGAACAGAAGTGAGTGAGCTTTAGATCCAAAGTTCAATGGCCTGGAGAATATTTTAAGACGGCACTGTTAAATCTTATGTTCTCACTGCTCCTCTTCTGAAGTTTTCAGTAATAAAGTATTAGGTTTCCGTGCTGTTCATGGTCTTAATTATTTTGAATTACTTTCTCATGTTCCTTAAGTACTTAAGTACTCCAACACAGCTACTAAGGATGTCTGCCAGGAGGACAGACACGCTAGAGGTCTCTAAAGCATCTTTCTAAAGCAAGTTGCATCCAGAAATGCTTTTACAGTTAATTTAAAACCAGGAGTTTAAATTGCAGTAGCTGGACATCGAGGTCTTGGCAAGCTTAATGCCCTCTTCTGTTGAGAGTGAACACTTGCATCATCTGCTGGTTCTAAGGGAAACAGTGCTCTTGAATTCTCAAATATTTGTATGGACACAGCCGTATGCCTATGGAAAGATTCTTCTGAATGAACTGCTTACCTGATTTGTGTCTAAAAGTTGAAACAAAGAATGCAAAAATTACTTTTCTTCAGGTTTGATACAAGAATTGGCCATACCAGTAGTGGGATTTTGGTGTTAATTTCGTAAAGATTTTTTTACTGTAAATTACACTCACCTTGTCTTTCGCTTCTTGATTTAAACAGTCTTAGGATGGCTAAAGCGGCAGTATAATGGATTAACTTGTTTTACATTAACTGCAAGGCATTCTAAGAACACATCTATAGGGGTTTAGATTTTTTCAGTGCTGCGTAGTTGTCTAGCTTCCCTGTACCCATCTGCACTCTAAACTTGTTAAAAGCTTGTGTTTGTGCACCTTGCTAATTGCCTACTACTCTCGTGTTCTGCAAGGTACTGCTTTTGACAATCTGAAATGATGAAAGCTGCTACCATGGAAGAAAGCAAAATCCTACATTTACTGTGACACTGAAAAGACTTGTGTCTATGTGAACACTAAAATAATACCGCTTTCTTCAGTCGGCAATAGAAATGAAGTACTTTTAAAAAGGCTTAATTTACCGGAGAAGTATTTCTTCTTGCTGACAATGGGTGTCAGCACCTGTTCAGTCATAGAGCAGTTAACTATAAATGTAAACCAGTTGTTTGTTTTGGAAAATTGCTGATCTGTCTATTGTGGTCTGTATTTGCAGTTAAAGTGTACAGTCTCGCATATTTCCAATAAATGGCATATACGGTAAAACTAAGCACCCAGTGTCTAGTAACCGCAACCTTTCAAAGCCCCCTGGCATTGACAGATCATTGGTTCAAAGGAAACACCAGCATCCTGTTGAGGTTCACGTTTATACAAGAACTGAAGAGTGCCGATAAAGAGAGCTTGTGTGAAAGCACTGAGTCATTTCAGAATCCTTCCATTTCTCAAGGTGAAGGTTGTTCTTTCACTTGCACAGGACCTGTTCATTTCTTTCTCAAATAATTTGATAGCTTTGCTTTATATGTTGCCATAAAATTGAATTATTCTAAAGGCGAGGTTACATGCTACAACTAAGCTGAACTAATTGCTTACCTTCAGTGAAAGGAAACAGTCCTGTGTCTGTCCGCCTGCCTCTTGTTCCTGGCTGTGCTGTCCTACTTTCTCCCTTGCACTGAAGATAGATAGTGGTCTTCACACACGTTGTTGAGCCAAGTCAACTTGTTGAGCCAAAAAAAACATGAATACAAGAAGTGATACCATCTTTATGCAGCCAGCAGCAAGGTGAGACACTGAAAGAGGAGAAATGGAGGCTCTCCTTATCCACAGGAAGCTATTAGGTAGGCTGAAATTATATTGCCTCTACAATGTATATTACAATAATTTCATATTCCATCTATGAGAAAGAATATTTGATGCTGTAAACACTGTATGCTATTAGAAAAAATTACAGTTTTGTAAAACAGTAACATTGATAAGTTAAAGCTTTCTTCTGAGACACACATATCACAAGAAGTTCAACACAAGGTGGCTTTTTTACATTTTATTTTTCTCCAGAAAGGTTTGACAGTCCTTTAATCAAAAAGTTTAAAAACACTGAACTAAAAAAATAGTATCAGCTAGATTATATATATATAGATAGATAGATTTTATATATATAATCTAGCTGAATGTATCAGCTAGAATATAATACAATGAACAATGTATATAGTAAATATTTTCCTAATCATGTACCCCATCCTTTTTACACCAAATTAAATGAAACAATTGCCCCTGCTGTGAACATCAATATGCCTAGAGCCTGTTCAACTTTGTGGATACTCTGGTAAGAAATCTGTTTTATAATAAGGCAAGTAGCATAATTTGGGTGAGTACTTGTTCACAGGTTTTTTGGGACTATGTAGATATTATTTACCTGTGAGTTAACTGCTTTGGTTTATCTAGATTTAAACTCATTTACATATGGCAGCCGCAACAAAGTCGAGTAGGTATGTTGTGAAATTGGGAGTAAGGAAGTGTGTATCCGAACCCGTACTTGGAATTTATTTATACTTTGTAGTCGTGTCATATTCTGAACTATCTAGCTGAAGTACTAGAAGCACTTAAGCTTCTTAGCCTGATACTCTATACAGTTTTATTTTCTCAGTTTATAATTGCCAGTTTTGAGGGACATTCAGCAAGCTATGCAACTGCTTTTCCTGGGAAAGAATAGATAGAGCAAATGGAAGCAGGGTGCTACTGCACAGATGTTAGTTCCCTGTCTGCAAAGTGAGGTGCAATAATGGCCCTTATTTATCTAGGATCCTATGTCTCCCTTGTCTTTCAAAGAAGCGTAAGCACCTATGAGACTTACTTAAAACATGTCTGAAAACAGGCTCCAGCCATTGATGTCACCTAGGTGTCTTTAAAATTTTTATACAATATTATTATCAGCTGCGGACAGGATGTTTTACATTATCACGCTATTTTATCATAACATTTAAAAAATAACGTAGCTAATAAAAGTTATTAAACACATTAAAATAGGAAGTAATGCACAAGATTCTTAAAACTTGAGTGTACCTGAATTCTGCTCTGCAGATCCTGGGTCCCTCCAGAGACCATTTACACTAGATTTTGTAGAATGGAGAGCGGAGAACTTGGGTGACACCGCAAAATTATTTTTACTTTGAGCGCCGGTGTCCGAAAGTAAAAAATTAATGTCGTCATCTGCTTCATCAACTAACCTTCAAAATGTTGTCCTGTAATAGGAAACAGCACAGAACTGCAACTTTATTTTAAGATTAGAGCTGATTTCGGAGTGTTTTCTGCTGGTGCTCTGTGCTGAGTGCTGTACTTACTTAGACAAGAGGAGATTTAATAGGAGATGACCCGTATTGTCATCAGTGTGGCATGATTTCCAGTAGCTGTAGAACAGATTAGGGTCAGCAGCAGAGAGAACAGCAGGGCTTTACCAGCACAGCCGAATATGGCTTACACAGGCAGAGAAAGGAGATAAATCCACAGCTATCAAAGGTAGGAAGCGTTATTACTGACCTGTACATTTTATACAATAGGGGCCATAATTCCATGTTTCTTGGCAGTGTTATTTCAAAGGAAAATGTGTAATAACTTTGCCATTTTAAATTAAGGCAGAAGGAATGCAGTGAAGGGATGATGGAATTTGCAGTCTGTTGGAAATCGTGTTGATACTGGCTTTTTATTGTATTGTAATTTGCCTTTTGTGTAATTACTTGTTCTCCCCTGTACAATGCACTTGAGAATCTTTTAAGAAAGATAAAGTCAGTAACAAAATGATAGTGCTGTTAGATAGCAAGGGGCTTTTTTTTTAAGGGGTTAGTTTTTTTGTTGTTTTATTAAGAATATAGGTCAGCAAGCAAAGTTGTAATTTCATCACAAATTGTGCACGTTAAGAAAAATTCATTCGTTTTGCTTTTTGATCTATAAACATTGTACCCTTGACAGAATTACAACCATGTTGCATGAGCTCTAAAATTACAGATGCACTATGAGTAAGTATTAAGTGTATTCAGGAACTATTTCCGGTCTCGTCATTGGTACATAAGCAGCTTTTTTTTAGTCTGGTAATTTTTGTGTTGTGCTAAATCCCCACGGTTTTAATATTTGCATAGTAAGACATCATTGCTGTCAACTTCAGTCCATGTTCAGCAGACACCTGCTTCAGTTAAGAGGTGACCTCAGTGGGAGTTCCACCCCTGGTGATTATGTTAAATCCATTATCCATGCATCTGGACATCGGTTGTGTAATAACACGGGCAAAGCTTGGGTGTATTCACCTGAGAAGCTGCTGCCTCCTGTATGCGTGTATCTTATCTTTCACTTTCTTGATCTATAAAATACTTTTGTGATGACTCTCTGAAAAACTTCATGTGCATTCCTGTGCCTACATCTGGAAAGACAACAGCAGGTTTCAACTGCTCTCTGCTTTGCAGCACAGCCTTGAGACGAGAGAAGGCAGCTGTAGATCAGCCTCCTGATCTTCTCATACTATAATTAGATGCACCTTTATGAACTGAAATACAAGCTGTTCTGTTCCCTTTTTAATTACATGTCTGCCTTCTATCAGAACTGCTCTTTAGTATATTTTTACTAAACAATTCAAACTAACTACAAATTAAAAATTACTGTTATTACAGCACAGGTTTTATGCCCAGAGGTACAAAATAAAAGTAATAAAATAAGACTTCTCTTTATCTGAAAAGCAAGTAGAACTGATGTTGCTAAAATGTGTATTTCTTAGTGACAGAATCAGTTTAGCACACTGCTAGCTTCCAAAAATAAATCCTGCACACACTGCAGAGAAAAATACTGTTTTCTTTGCCATTTTCTTTAGCATCCTCAGGAAGATTCACATTTTTTAGCTAGATGTTATGAATCAAAAGGAAATTGTCCTTCGTACCTTTATAGTCAGAGGCCCGGTTTGACTTGTAGTTGCCATTTACAGCTGTGTTTTCTTTTTCAAATTTCTCTCCATAATCAGCAAGCAGCCTAGTATCTGAATATCCTATGGTAAATGGAAAAGAATAACAAAACCATTTTAATATCCATTCTATTACATAACAACTATTTTATTCCAGACCTTCAGGACAGAGAGATGGCCTCTGACAGGAGGGTATTCTTTGTCAGGCTGTCATAGATGCCAAAATCTGGCTGAACAAGGAGAGACATGCCAGGACAGAAGAAAGTCTGCTACTGTACATATTATTCTGTACTTGTACTTCTGTACCGGTCCTCTGTGAAGGAGCAATATTCTACATAAGTCCGTGAGCTCTTATTACTAGAGTTTTCTGCACCATAGGAGAAACCGCTGAGAGACATGAAGATTAAAACTGTATGCTTAGTTATTTTCAAAAGTAATATTATTTGGGTTCATTATGTCTTTTTGTTTTGTTTTGGCATGTTATTAGAGCTCTTTAGTTTAAAATACTTCTGATTTAACACGGGTCATGTTGTGGATTTACTTGGCTTTTCAGTGTCATCTCTTCAATCTACCTGGACCTACTTGGTCTCACTTTTTTGGCCTCCCTGGACCCCTCCAGTGTCAAGACTTCAGCCTCCTTGGAACTCTTTAAAATCCCCTTTTCAGATTCTTTGGATTTATCCAGTCTGAGCTCTTCATCCTCTGTGGACTTCTCCAGTCTCACTTCTTCATCTTCTCTGGACCTTTCAAGTCTCCCATCTTCAGCCTCTTCGGACTTCTCCAGTACCTCCTCTTCAATCTCCTTAGAGCTCTCCAGTCTCACCTCTTCAGATTCCTGGGAGCGCTCCAGTCTCACCTCTTCGATTTCACTGGACCTATCAAGTCTCACTTCACCAGGCTCTCTGGATCTCTCTGGCGACAGTTCTTCAATCTCCTTAGACCTCTCAAGTCTCACCTCCATACCCTCCCCAGATTTCTCCAGTCCCAGTTCTTCACCCTCTCTAGACCTCTCCAGTCTCGCGTCTTCACCCTCCAGTCACACCTCCTCAGCTTCCTTGGACTTTTCCTGTACAATCCCTCCATCCTCACTAGGTGGCTCAGAGCATCCCTCCTCAACCTCTTCAGAATCACTGGATCTCACCGATTTTAACTATTTCATGTTTCAGGGCTCCTCTGAATTATCCTCATCGACCTCTGAGGATGTTTCTAATCTCATCTCTACACCCTTTCTGGATGTCTCCAATCTCACCTTTCAGGATGCTTCTGCCCTCACTTCCTCAGTCTCTTTGGACATTTCTAATCTCACATCTTTAGCTCCCCCAGACCTATCCACTCTCACATTTCTGGATGTTGCTAATCGCACCGCTTCAGCTTCTCTTGATCTCTGCATCTAACCCTCTTGGCATACCCCTTTTCTCTCTGCAATCTCTCTATACTTCTCTAAACTTTCCTCCTTCATGTGCTCTTTCCTAAGTTCTGTTTCTGAAAGTTCTTATCTGAGGAAAGCTTGGCACTTTACAAATATATCCTAGCATCTAAACAGAACTGGGTCGTACAAATCAATAACAGTGCCTTGTTTACAGCTGCATGGAGAAGAGCGGGAACAGAGGGACACGTAGCTGGAAGAAAGATGTCCATCTCTGCTAGCATAATGTTTTTCTGCCAAGCCGTATTTGTGGCCTGGGCTGCCCATGAGGCTTTAAATAATCTTACTGATAACTATTTTACCTATCAAATCATCAGGTGGTACCACTAAAACAGCATTTGTATATAACAGCCCTTTATCAATATATGCAAGTAGTGCAGTTACTTGTGTTGCATCAAATACGTTGCATAGGTAGCAGAGAGGGGCTTCCTTAAATCTTTGGTGCTTTCTTGTACCTTTTTTTAATCATTGTTATGGCTGGGTTTTTACAAAAAAAGCATGTTTGGTTTCAATACCATATCACTGGCACCTTTCTGTGTTAAAAACACTGCCTGTCAGAACAAACATTTTTTTAATTGATTTAATTTTTACAAGTTGGAAAGCTTTGCTCCAACATGCCATGCATGTCTCAAAATTAGGAGGACAAAAATGGCTCGCACAAAAAATAAATAAGGAAATAAATGCATGAAAGAAGAATTATTTTCTGCCTCATTTATACTAGTTATTTCTTTAAAATTGAGTAGGAAAGATTGTAATATATGGACCTTAGAAATGAGCCCCAAATTCAATAGGAGCAAAGTTGTTTAGCAGTTACAAAAAAAAAAATCAATCCCAAATCGTTGGTCCAGATGGAAGGAACACGTGTAATGTAGCATCCTGAAGTGTCTGCTTTCAACACGTGACCACAACTGGCACTAACTAGAGTCGTCTTCAGTACTCTCACTAGAGAGATTAAGTCGGCAAATTAAGGACAGGAAATTCTTTCCATCTTCCCACTCTTTATTCCTGGTTGGTGTTCCTACTAATTACACTAATAGGCCCTCTTCTCTTACTGTCATATGCTATCCTTGAGACAGACCCCGACGTATCTGGTGAACAATTGCTCTCTTCGTTCTGTGGCTCTATGCTGATGTGATGACGTGTGGATTGTTAATTGCAATGGCTCTGGACCAAGTGAGATCTCTAATAAAGCTGAAAATTACTCTGTGCTTTAAAAACGTACTGTAAGTGAAAACATCGCTGTGTAGTGATGTGACATCGCTGTGCGATTTCCAGGGATCTGCGCTTCAGCCGATACCAAAATCGGCAGGAAGACACCAGGCCTCTGTGCAAAGAGGACCAAAGTCACCGGTGGTTCCTCAAGGCCCATACAGCTTCTGGAAGATTCTTATCTATTTTGTGATGTGGTTTGGCTCTGAACGGAAGGAAGAGAGAGAAGAGGTATACATGCTTAAGTGCAAGGATTTAATAAAAACCCGATCTATAATCTCCTTAAATCCTTAGTCCTAATTATTTAAATGAACATTAGATTAGGACCAAATTGATTCCTTATCAAACATGATGCAGGTCTTCTTGCAACTTTTTGCTTATTATGTATGGCAAATTGTCTATTTTTCCATCAAGTGTCAACAGACGATGATAGCTTCTAGTTTGCTCTGTTGTCTTTATCAATCTGTTTAGAGTAAATGACGGAATATAATTTCAGGTGTATGCATAAATGGTCTTACAGTTAAAAGAATCCCATGCCAAGGCATCATGTCCAATGGGATAAAACTCTGAATACGGCACAGCTTGGCCACACACGGATTAAAACTCCAAACTGTGCTAGAAAAATCATTGCCTCCACATGCTTGTAAACCATTTTCTTCTTTAGTCTTACCTAGAAAAAGCTAAAAACTGATGGCATAGGCGGGTAATGGCAACTGATTTAGCCAGAAAAAAACATGCTTTTAACCACTTGCATGGATTCTTAGATTGCAACAGTAGTAACGTAGGAATGAGCTAATACATACCTAACCTAAGTGCTATATAACTAGCCACTAGCCTCGTTGAAGAGTCAGGCTTTAATTTCTGTTCTTTAGGTAACTGACGTGCAGTGTTCGTGTTTCCCGGCGAATGACCGGCTCTGACCCACGGAAGACCCCCCCACACGCTTTTTGAGACCCCCCAGGCAGGTCCCGGCTGGCCACACCTGCAGGCGGAGCCGAGGCCTTCCCAAACAGCGAAGGCCCCAAACCTTTCCCAGACAGCTCCTCCCGGGGGGGGAATGGGAGGAACACGCCGGTATAGCGTGGTGCTGACCGCACCCCGGCGCCTGCGGGAGGGCAGCGCCCCGGCCCCGCTGGCCGGCTGGGCGCCTCCAGCTCCCCGCCGCGGCCCAGCGCTCAGCCCCCGGCGGCGGGGAAGGGACCGCGCCGCGGCCGGGGCTCCGCGGGAGGAAGAGCCCGGGCGTCGCGTGCCTAATTCAGCCCTCTGATTGGTCGCTGCTAGAGGAGAACGCTTGTGACTGGAGGGGCGGCCGGGTAGCTGCCATTGGTCAGCCTCCCTGAGGTAATTGGGATTCCGATTGGCGGAGGGATCGTTCCTGCTTGTTGATTGGCTCGGGCGCAGCGCTGCGGTCTTTCCCGTTCCGGCGGGCGCTGACCTTGCCGGCGCCGAGCCGCCCCTTCGCCCCGCTCTCCCCGCAGCCATGGTGGCGTACTGGCGGCAGGCCGGGCTCAGGTACGCGCCTGGCGCCGCGGGGCTCCTCTCGCGACTTCCCTGCGATAGCTGTAACGGCCGGAGGCGAGGGCCCGGCAGGGAGGGCTGGCGGGGTCACAGCCGCGCCTCCGGAGGGGGTGGATGAGCCTTTGGGAGGCGTTTGGTTCTCACCCGCGTTTTCTCCCCCCTTTTCTCTCCTGTCTTCAGTTACATCCGCTACTCCCAGATCTGCGCCCAGGTTGTTAGAGCAGCCATGAAGCCTCAGTACAAAGCAGAGGCAGAGAGGGCGGCGATGGCCACTGTGAAAACCGTGAAACCCAAGAAGGAATAAAACGTAAGTAAAGGGGATGGGCTGCGGTGCCGTATTGCAGCTTTTTGTACGACGGGTGTTGGTTTCCCAGTGTGAGCCGGGTTAGTGGCGGTCTGTAACTGCGTGGCTCGTTTCGTGCTGTATGTGGAAAATCGGCTCTGATCTTCGTGCGTGAAACTGGAACGGATCGCCGCCTGGTTTGGCGCATCTGTGTGCGGATGTGCCCGCATCCCGATTGCGTGTGGGACAGGGAACTGCGTGATCTCATCAGCTCGGTAAAACGAGGTGCTTTCTCCATCAAGTGCTGCTTTGGACAATTTGGGCTTTGGTCAAAGTTGTTATGGACTTATGCAAAACAGCTGAGTTTCTGCAGTGGTGTTCATAGGTTTCCTGTCTCTTATTTTACTAAGCCTACTGTTTCCCCTGATCAGCAGACTTATTTGTGTAAGGGTTATCTGTTGTCTGTGAAAGACGGGTGCTACTTGTACCTGTATTCGTGACATCGCATACATCATGAGCAGCTGAAATCTCTTCTATTCTAAATAGAACAGGTTCTATTCCTGATCTGAGATTAAATATTATTACCTTTTGTTTGAAGCATACCTTGTACATATTCTTGAATCGAATAACTTGTGCTTTAAATCTCTCATAGGAGCTGATCTGTGGTGAATACTGTTAACAGCAAACTACAAAGCTGTAGGCAAGCTCAAGACTCTGCAGCATGTCATCACATTAACTGTAAAACTTGCCTCTATGTAAATCAGCATGCTAATAAATGTAATTTCTGTTAAACAAATGAATGTGTGGAAAGCGTTGTTCCTCTTGAAACAAAAAGTACTCCATTTTGCAGAGACGTTTGTCTTCCGTTTGTGTTAAAATAGAAGACTGTTTTTATCACAGTCTACCATTCAGTGGCAACATATGTTTATTTTTAAGGTAAATTTCTTGTTGGATTTCATGCTGATATTTGAGGTACATCAATGAGTAAGAGATTTAATTGTTTAGAACTTTTCTGCCTACTTCATTTCAATGATTAATGATTACTTTGGAAAAAAGTTTTCTTCACAAGAACCTATGTCAACAGAGAATATAGGCATATAATTTCAGTAATTAAAAATACCTCTGTCAGTTCTCTCTGCTGGAAGTGATGATAACGCTGTTGGCTTTAAAACTCTCTGTCGTTGTGGTGTTCATCCTCCATTTGTGCTTAGAACAAAACTAACTCAGTGCAAATCCGTTTGATGAGGCTTAGCGTTAAGACTGAACTGGAAGCAGGATGTTTTGCTGTGGCTCCCATCTCCAAAGCTGTCCGGAACCCTGAGAAGTGCAGCGGGAGCTGGCGACCTGCCTTCATCTACGAGGTAGGGAAGGAGGCGCAGAACCCCCTGGGCTGTACCCTGATCACTCAGCTCGTGGTTGTCCTTGTTGTCACTTTGTCACTTTACTGGGAGGGAGAGGGACACGCATTCACTGGGGAACAGCAGGGCTGGAGCGTGACACTTCATTAGAATCGTTTAGGTTGGAAAAGACCTGTAAGATCACTGAGTCCAACCGCTAACCCAGCACTGCCAAGGCCACCACTAAACCATGTCCCTAAGCACCACGTCTCCCCGGCTTTTAAATACCCCCAGGGATGGGGACTCAGCCCCTGCCCCGGGCAGCCTGGGCCAGGCCCTGACAGCCCTTTCAGGGAAGAAATTTTTCCTAATATCCAATCTAAACCTGCTCTGGTGCAACTTGAGGCCATTCTCTCTCATCCTATCGCTTGTTACTTGGGAGAAGAGACCGACCCCCCCGGCTCCAGCCTCCTTTCAGGCCGTTGCAGAGAGCGATGAGGGCTCCCCTCAGCCTCCTCTTCTCCAGACTAAACACCCCCAGCTCCCCCAGCCGCTCCTCCCCAGCCTTGTGCTCCAGCCCCTGCCCCAGCCTCGCTGCCCTGCTCTGGCCACGCTCCAGCCCCTCCATGGCCGCCGTGGGGTGCGGGGCCCAGCGCTGAGCACAGCATTCGAGGGGCGGCCTCACCAGTGCCCAGCGCAGGGGGACCATCCCTGCCCTGCTCCTGCTGGCCACACTGTTCCTGATACAAGCCAGGATGCCATTGGCCCTCTTGGCCACCTGGGCACACTGCTGGCTCATGTTCAGCCAGCTGTTGACCACCACCCCCAGGTCCTTTTCTGCCAAGCCGCTCCTCCCCCAGCCTGTAGCCTTGAGTGCCAGGTGCACTCAATCCCCTTATCCAGATCGTTGATAAAGATTTTAAACAGAACTGGCCCCAGTGCTGAGCCCTGGGGAACACCGCTCACGGCCGATCGCCAACCGGAGTTAACTCCGTTGACCACCACTCTCTGGGCCCGGCCATCCAGCCGGTTTTTTACCCAGCGAAGAGTACGCCCGTCCAAGCCATGAGCAGCCAGCTTCTCCCGGAGAATGCTGTGGGAAACGGTGTCAAAGGCCTTACTAAAGCCCAGGCAGACAACATCCACAGCCTTGCCCTCACCCACCAAGCAGGTCACCTTGTCACAGAAGGAGATCAGGTTAGCCGAGCAGGACCTGCCTCTCATAAACCCATGCCGACTGGCCCGATCCCCTGGTTGTCCTGTTTGTCCATCAGCTCTTGGCCGGGGCAGGGGAAGTCGTACTTTCAGCTGCATTGGCCTGGGGGAAGTGTTTGCATGTTCCTGCTGCTGCGAGTCTTCACAGCGAGTCTAACGCTGTCCCACCGCCCAGGAAGGACTCCAGCGTGCTTACAGCGTTGGCCTCAGGTTTGTGTTCGTCCGGACACTTCTGCTCAAACGTGAGGTATTACTTGCTTCACAGTATAATAAACTCTCTCTTCTAAGAGCATAATAAAACAAGCTCAATTTTTTCATGTAATCTGAAGTTAGTCCTTACAAGAATAAACTAAGATTTTTGTCTATCAAATGTTTCAAGTATGAAAATATTTTATAGAACGGTATATAATTTTTATTTTAAATAATATCATAAATACAGTCTTAAGTAGATGGCTGTGAATGGCAAGAAACTTTTTTCCTGAAGCAAAGATACGTTTTTGCTTTAATGATTGCCATTGAACTTCTATCTGCAAACCATTCCATCCATTTTGCTGTACTGAATGATAAGAAGAAAATGTACAGTCGTTAGCACATGGGGAAAAAAATACCACACCAAAACTTTTACACAACGTTCACAACGTTGTACGCTAATATAACTCGGTCTATAGTTTGAAATAGAAACAAAGCACACAATGATAATGAATACAAGCTCTGCAATAATATAAGCCAGCAATGCGATAGAACTATTAAAGTACTTACTTTAAAAAAAAGAATATACATATTCAGTCTTTTGCCCCATGTTGTTTCCCCTCCCCTCGCAACTTAAGGAACTGAACGTGCCTGCAGATTTTGATCAGTCTGTGGAGTGTGTAATAAAATAGATACTGCCTGTATAGGCCTTACAGAGGTGCCTGTGTTCCTAAAACAGTAAGAAGTTCACAGAGAAAACACGACCTGTGTTCACCTGAGAATAAATAAATTTGATGAGTTGATAGCATCTTTTGCTGTTGCTTATGATCCTGATACATACACACACAGGGGCTATATATTACATTCAATGTCTGGTGATAATATCCTAAAAGTGAATACATTTACAAGAAAGGCTGTTATGGAATAGAATCATAGAATCATTAAGGTTGGCAAAGACCTCTGAGACATGAGACAATCTGTCTTCATAGCCGCTCTTTTTTGGGAGAGATTCAGTGTCAACAGTTGTTTAGGAAAGTAAAGCATAACTGCTATTAATTTCAAAAGCATCGTGTTGTAATATTGGATATATTTTGGCCAGATGCAGAGAAAAAATTCTTAAGAAAGGTGTTATTTTCGGTATGCAGATGATGGCTACTGCTTTCTCTTTAGTGAGCGTCAATAGGCTTATTTGGAGAATTTTTTTGATATTACCATTGTTTTTACGGTGCTTCCTTTTCTGGGCTGGCTTCCACTTCTACCTCTTCATATTCCTCTACATCTGCAGTGGCATCCTGGTACTGCTGGTACTCGGACACAAGGTCATTGGTGTTACCTTCTGCTTCAGAAAACTCCATCTCATCCATACCTTCACCAGTATACCAATGGAGAAATGCTTTTCTTCTGAACATAGCTGAGAACTGTTCAGAAACCCTGATGAAGAGCTCCTGAATGGCTGTGTTATTGCCGATAAAGGTAGCTGCCATCTTCAGTCCTCGCGGCGGTATGTCACACACAGCCACTTTGACATTATTAGGGATCCACTCCACAAAGTAGGAACTATTCTTGGTCTGAACAGCCAGCAACTGCTCATCCACTTCTCTGGTGGACATTCGGCCTCTGAAGATGCATGCCACGGTCAAGTAACGTCCACGACGAGGGTCGCAAGCTGCCATCATGTTGCGTGCATCAAACATTTGTTGAGTAAGCTCTGGCACTGAGAGGGCTCTGTACTGTTGGCTACCTCGAGCTGTCAGTGGAGCAAAGCCTGGCATAAAGAAATGCAGGCGAGGAAAGGGCACCATGTTAACAGCCAGCTTCCTCAGATCTGCATTCAGTTGACCAGGAAAACGGAGTGAGGTTGTGACACCGCTCATCGTTAGGGACACTAAGTGGTTGAGGTCACCATAGGTGGGATTGGTGAGCTTTAAAGTTCTAAAACATATATCGTATAGAGCTTCATTGTCAATGCAAAAGGTTTCATCTGTATTCTCTATTAGTTGATGGATGGAGAGGATGGCATTATACGGCTCTACGACCGTGTCGGATACTTTGGGTGAAGGCACAACACTGAAAGTGTTCATAATCCTGTCGGGATATTCTTCTCTGATTTTGTTGATGAGGAGCGTGCCCATACCTGAGCCTGTACCACCTCCAAGCGAATGGATGAGCTGGAACCCCTGAAGGCAGTCGCAGCTCTCACACTCATTCCTGACCACATCCATGACGTTTTCAATCAGTTCAGCGCCTTCTGTGTAATGGCCTTTGGCCCAGTTGTTTCCAGCACCTGAATTACCTATAAACAGAATTACAGAAAGAACAGCCACAAAGTTAACGAGAATTTTTAAAGGCTACAAAGATGGGAGTTAAAAGGCCATTTGGGGACAGTTGACTCTAGTTAGTTTGCTGGCAGCATGCTGTACATACCGTGAATAAAATTGTCAGGTCGAAAGAGTGGGCCTATTTTGCTAGACCGTACGCTGTCCATCGTACCAGGTTCCAGGTCCACCAAGATAGAACGGGGCACGTATTTATGGGCTAGGACAAAAGAAAATGAATGCGAACAGTTACTGTTAGAAGTCAAAGAGACAGGCTTATCATCTACTCTGAAAAATCCAACCCACCTACAGTGATTTGGGGATATATCTTTTTTTAAAGTAGTTATTTTAACCTTCATGTTGGCTCTGCAAATTGCTCTACCAACACCCTAACAGTGCGGAGCACTTACAGTAAGCCTCGTTGAAGTACACGTTAATTCGCTCAAGCTGCAGCGATGCATCTCCACGGTAGTTTCCAGCGATGTCGATCCCATGTTCATCACTTATCACCTCCCAGAACTGAAAAAGGAAAGAGGTTCACAAACATTTTTTTTTCCAGCACGATGTGTTCAGCATCGGCTCTGCTGTGCTCATGCCTGATGGCACATAAAGTGGGAACCGTGCCTGGAGCGGGGGATGTTTTGCCATTTACGTATTAGATCAGAGCAGGGATCTTCCTCTCCCCCCTCCCCAAATAAGTTCAAGGGAAAAGTTTAGTAGACCGTTTATGCTGCTTAGCTATCAATCACCCACGCACTAACAGGTGGAGACCCTCAATTTGTTCCCTCTATAGCAAAGGAAAATTTATATTAGTTTAAATAACACGGGTACTGGTTGGTATGAGCTTAACAAAAAAGTCGGGGCAGGGGGTGGATTGGGGAGGGTTGCGTTGAGGCCTGTCATGCACAAGTGGGACTGTGGCATGGCAAAGCTGGCTCTGACAAATTTGTATGCGAGCAATGCTTTCCACAAACAGATGTTGGTCCTAAATGTCCTATCTTGACATTCATATGGATGTCTTGTACTGGGGCTCTTATCTAGGCAGCAGCCACAGCAGTGCTAATGTAGACACACCCACCCGCTCTAATGACCAGGCTATTTTAATTTTAAAGGTCTTCTGGTTTAGCATCCAGTCTCATTTTGAGTGTACAAATACACCATTGCCAACATGTGCATGGTGGTTTAGTGCGTGTGTGCGCTTCTCTATGGGTCTTATTAGACAAACAGAAAAAATAGAAACCTTTCAACTATCACCCTGGGTCTAACATGACATTCCCTGGCCATCCACAGCTTCATGTTCCAATAAAAGGAATCAAGGTGAGATTTGTAGGAGCAAGGAATGGAGGAAGAAGACAACAGAACAATCCTTTGGTTACCATGTGTCCTCAAAGACCTCCCAGACCCAAATTAACCCTGATACTTTTTTTTTGACAACTTCCTACTAACCAATCAATCAAAAAAAAAAAAAAAAAAGATAGGCATCACACAGCAAAAAGCAATGTTTGGGTATTTTTTTCTCCTAGCACACAAAGTCGGCGATGAGCGACTTCTAAGTAACAGCATGCCAGTATTTGAACCCTACAACCGACATGACTGCCTCTCGCCGGAGGCCAGTTAGGCAGAATCCTTAACTGCACTTTGTGCCACTCTTGGAAAAACCGAACTGGTCACCGACAGCACAGGTCATTCTGTTGACTAATACAGTCCCATAGGAATGATTATAACGTGGCAGAGTTACTGCTGTGTGGCTGAACTAAAGCACTGGCATCACAACTTTGCAACCCTGGAATTACCGGCTCCTTCCCTTGTCCCAGTATTTTGCAGACTAGCGTAGTGCCCCGGGAATGTCAGTCCCAGCAGGAATGTTCTGGAGCACTTAACAGAATCACTGTGCCATAGCTCTTGCAGAGGTTTCATTCTTTGACAATCTTAACATTAACCTTTGCACGAGGAGCAAGCCCATCTTATGACTTTCACATCAAAATACTCATATTCGCTAGCATGCCATGCATCCTACCATTGAGTGAACAAAGGAATTGTTCCCCCCAAAAGTCCCCATCCGTTAACGACGTTTGACCTGCTACCACTGATAGCACTTACTACTAGCGACCAATATTGAAAAGAGACCTTACCTTAGCTCCAATTTGGTTCCCACACTGGCCAATCTGAAGATGCACAATTTCACGCATTTTGCGTAGCTTAGACCTGTTGGTGGCTACAACCTAAGACAGGTTTTCTGGCTGCAGTCCCCAGCACAAGCCCTCTTTCTGCTGCTGTATCAGCTACGCCCAGCGCAGTCCGCCCCAAGGGGCCTTTTTATACTACTGGGACGGTCACCCAGCCAGCAAGGGGAGTAGCCAGTAACTCGGCTGCTCATCAAAGCATTTCGCAAGGAGGCAAAGTGCCTATTCCCTGCCTGTGCACAGGGCACAAGAGCACAGGTACGTTACTGAGTGGCTTGGAAAAGAAAATTGTCACACGCACCCCTTTACAATTAATTCCAGTTCGCTGGGCAGCAAACAGTGTGATTCATGAATATCTGTGCGCATTGTATTCGTGTTTCATTATTTTATACATAATATATATACAAATATATATGCATATATAGAGATTATAGCCAGAAGTGAGTGATCTTAATTTATTAAGTGCATGTGCTTCTGCCACATAATTTAAATTTTAACATCATATCAGTCATACAGCATAACATCCATAATAAAGGTAATAATAGCTTTTCAGCAGTAGCCTCCTATAATCACAACATTCAGCGCACTGCCTGGCAAACTTGCAGTTCACTACTAAGCATCATTCTCAGTGCCTAACTGCATGAAGGAGGGGGACAGGATCAGTGACAAAAAAAATACTTTGTAAAACATAAATATAACACTGCACTCTCAGTGATATATGTTCCTTAAACATTTAATAAGAATCCATCGATTTCAGCCAATCTAAAATCTGAATCAACTTGTGACTAACTGGCACAGACGCTCGCCCTCTCTTTCTTACTCTCTCTTCCTTAAGAAATACGGTATTTCTTATATTTCTTATTTCCTTATATCTGAGATGTAGCATTTCAGAACTTGCCAGGAAAATGCTAGAGGTGAAAACCCAGTTCTGCTGAAGTTAACTATAACGTTGACTGTGTGAAATGTTTTGCTGCATTAAAGGAAACAATGCAAGGCTGAGCAAAACACGACCCAGTCATGTTGCCTGCTGATAAACAGGGCTAATATCACTCAGCAACAGAAACCCAGAACGGACTGTCTTCTGGAAGCTTATAGTAGTTTTATTACGTGTCAGACGACTATCAGTGCTTTGCAAGTGTTCCTTTTAAGGACAGGAAAAATGAACTATAATTAGGAAAGCACCTTAAATTATTTTGTATAAAAAGATGTCAGTGGAAGGACTTGCCTCATTGCAAGTAACTACTTTACCACTTCATGGGTTGCTAGAGATAAGGAATCTCTGAGCTTCCATATTGTTCCAGAAGAAAAATCAGCTTATTCCAGACTTCCCCACCACAGATGACTTCCACTTCTTCCACCAGCCAATGGAGGAACAGGCAACTGCTCTTAAGACAAAGTTTAGCACCAGAAGTGCATTGCAAAAAAGTAGCTAGCAAACGCTCTGCCAAGCCATGAGCTGTCCTCAGTAGGGAGCAATAAAAGCGAGACTTAAAATTCGGGTAGATTAATTTTGCTTCCTTAAAATGCAACAGTTGTTTTATAATTTTCCAAAAAATAAGTATTCTCTAAACAGTTTAGTTTACTCAGCAAGACAACGTAACAGTTATGTTCCATTGCCACATTCTAGATATTTTCTACAAAGGCAGTGGATATCTTCTACAGTTTCTTAAGACAAAACTCTGGAAAGGTTATTTGGTTTGGTAATTTGGTAATAAAATTCCATTTTATACATGCACATTTCATATTTGTTTTCTCCAACTATGCTTAGCTAAAAGTAACAGAGCGCTTCTGAGTTGGATATTCAATTGCTGCGTTCTGAATGGGAGCTGCATTGACACAATGTGTCAGAGAGCTACTGACACTAAATAAATACTGCTTAAAATATGCAATGTATTAATCTACAATAGCCACAACTTATGAAGAGGCTGAAGACACTAATTCACTGTCCAAAAAATTGGCAAAATAATTTCAGCAATAAATATACTCACTGAGAGCATCTCACAAGCAAAGAAAAAAAAAAAAAAGGGAAGTGAAAGAAACATGCAATCACTTCACATTGGTTTTTCTCTTGCTAAAAATAGCTCCCTGGAATCATGTACCTCCTCTGGAGCACTTCCTTATAGCGCCTTAAGGATTATGGCACAGGACACAAAGCACCCGAGGCGCTTTGTGAAACAGAGGTGGGTTCGTGCCTCTTCTCCCTCTCCTCCCCAACTGCACGTCTGTGGACCTCCGAGTCCGTCCTCACACCAAACCTGGGCCGTGAAAAGCCTGCTGCTCTGTAGATTTTGTTTGCAGGCCTGGCGCTCCGCAGCTCCGAGAAGCCTCAAGCCTGTTAACTGCCCGAGCGCGCTTCCCAGGCACAGCCACCGAACATGTGCTACTGCAGATTAGCGGCGTGAGCGTCACCAGAGACCGAGGGGACGGTGGCGGCAGGGCTGGCTTCCAGGGCCTTTTGGCACGGCGGAGCTGAGGAGCAGCCCGCCGCCGGGCAGAGCTCTCACCAGCCTGTCCCGCCGTGCCTGTTATCAGGCTGCCCACTGCTGCCATTGCCTTCGGAGCGGGCCCTAGATACCAAAGCCCTGGCGATGGGCGCAAGCTAAGACCACAAACACGCCAGGTTTTTTTTGGTTACTGTTTTTTTGTTTGTTTGTTTTTCTTGGATGGTTTGGTTTTTTTCTAATGCCACCACAGTACCCATCAGCAACAAATACGCATGTGCAGGGAGGCATTCTGGGGTACTTTTTTTTTTAATATGGTTTGCTTGGGAGGAACTAGCTTTTCACAGTAGCAGAGAAGATTGTTGAGAAGAAAGCCTGTTCAATGTGAGATAAGCCTGGCTACAGGCCACCAGATAATTTTAAAAAGAGACCTGTGAATGGCTACCAGATGAGCTGATGCTAGTCTCAGCTAATCTGGGCTACCTACATCGTCCTTAGGAATGCTACCAAAAACGTTGCATTCAATAGGCAATAAAGACTCCCTACTTCACATTTTCATTTCAGTTAGTAAGAAAAGCTATTTAAAGACTGCCTCCGTCTGGCATGCAGTCCAAAGGAAATAAGGCAGGACTCCCTTAAGTCACCATCAGCGTAATGAGCCCGTGTGTTTAAACAAATAGGTTTTGGTACAATCGGAGTGGATAACCCAGCAGTTTGTTACCTTCCCCACACTGCAGATCTGTGACCCGGCAAAAATTTGGGGCTTGCAGCACGTGAATTCACGTGCTGGGTAGGGCCCTTAGTGGGCCCCCCCCGTTGCCACAACCGCAGTTGCTGCTGGTTTTGGATCATGTGATGAATTGCCAAAAAGGTCACCTGCAGAGCAGCCAGGCTGGGGCCTTGCTCTGCTCTTCCTTTTGTTGCATTGGTTCTCAGGGCCTCGGTTTCTCTATTCATAACGTGGAGCTAATAAACCTCATGCCTTTTCTAAAAAGTGCTGAGAGCTAAGGAAGAAATGCTACAAGGGCTGAGGTTTTACCAAACGTGAAAGCTTTAGCCAACATATAGAAAAGAGACTGGAACAGATGCCTAAAAAAAAAAAAAAGCTAAAAAAGATAAAAGAGACTCACATGGATACCTAAACCTTCTGCAGGAAAATTAGAAAACTATTTTTACTATTGACTAAATCTTGTAGCAGCTAATAAAGAATCTTCAAACGTCCTGAACCCTAAAGAATAGCCTAAAAAATGGACACAGGCCTGTATTCCCTTGTAAATTCTAGCATAAAAGGGCTTGAGAAATTCAAAACTTAGGACTAGCAAAAAAAACCCAACCAAACAAAACAAGCAGCCTGCCTGCTCTATGCAGTCACGCAGTCGCTGGGCGAAGTCTTACACAATGCTGATGCGTTAGGCCAAAGGTAAAGAAACCTGTAAGCCAGCCACACAGGGTCTGCGGCAGTCCCAGGTGCAAGCCCTCTTGTCACAAGCCCTGTGCGGGCAGCAACTGCTTGTATTGAATCATCGCAATATTTTAATAGCTTTTGCTTTTCCTTTTGGGGGGACGTGATCAAAATTTCTTCATTTTTGAGCGTGTGAGATGGAGACTTCAGCTGGGGCTCCAGCAGGCACCTCCATTCCCTGCCGTGCGGGGTGGGTGCTGCGGCCCTCACGGCCCAAGGGCCGGGGGCGCGACCGCGGCCATTCCGGGTCCCCCGCTCCGTTTGATCCTTGTCCCCTAAGGAATTAATTAGACACCATTAGGAAGGACCTCCCCACGCAGACGCTGTACTTGGCACCACTGAGTCCAGCTTCCCCCGGACACAGAAACACGAAATAAGGGAGCCGCGGGAGGCCGCGCCCCGCCCCGCCGCCGCCCCGCCGCCGCCCGCCCCTCCGCGCCCTCCCCGCCGCCCTTAAATGCGGGGCCGGGGCGGCGCTGCCGGGAAGGTGCCGCCGCCGCCGCCGGGAAGGTGCCGCCGCCGCCGCCAGCATGGCCGGGCCGGGCCGGCGCCTCGCCTCGCTCCTGCTGCTGCTGTGGGGCTGCCTCTGCCCGCCCGCCCGCGCCGGCCTCTACTTCAGGGAAGGGCAGCACTGCTACAAGCCGGCCCCGCGCAAGGCTCCCGGGCTGAGGTGAGGTTCGCCCCTCGGAGCGGCGTGGCGGAGGGGAGCCCGGGGGAAGGCGCCGGCGCCGGGGCCGCTCCGCTCCGCCGGCCCGGGGGCTCTGCAACCCGGGGTCCCCGGGGCGGGGGTGGGGGGTGGGGGGGGTCCGCCGCGGTCACGGGACCGGTCACGCTGCCTGCTGTCACGTGACCCGCGCCGCTCGCCGGTCCCTCGCAGCCTCGTTACGAAACTCCATAAAAAGCTGTTTTTTAAAAAAAAAAAAAAATCCCCTCATTTGCCTGAGAACCCAGGCATGGCGGCAGGGGAGGTAGCTCTTTCTGCCCCGCCACAGGACCTACCCCCGCCCGCACGAGTACCTGGACGTCTCGGCGCTGCCCCAGAGCTGGGACTGGAGGAACGTCAACGGCGTCAACTACGCCAGCACCACTCGGAACCAGCACATCCCCCAGTACTGCGGGTCCTGCTGGGCCCACGGCAGCACCAGCGCCTTGGCAGGTACGCTGCGCGGGGGGCTGCCGGCGCGCCCGCCAGGCTCTTGCCCCCCGTCATTTATGGTTTTCGGTAAGCTTCAGCTTACAAAATCGCCGGTATAAAGAAGAGGCGCCAAATTACTGCAGTGACTAACGCAGCAAAACCGAGGTTGAGATGTCTGTGAATACACCAGGAACAGTGGGAATTCCCAAGCTGGCAGCTGAAGGCGGTTTAGTTTCAATAGAGAAAGCGATCAGGGAGGCTGTCCCCACCCTCTCAAAGTCGCGCGAGGGGGGAATGCTGGCACGGTTAAGCAGCCGCTTGCAGAGGGAATGGGTTCACAGCTCCGTGCGTTCACAGCTCCTGCCCAGCTGCTGGCTGGGGCCTGGAGCAAGAACTGGGCTTTCTGCCCCTCCTCTTGGAGGCGCGGTGCTGGTAGCAGCAGATGCGAAAGCAGTTCTCGTGTCTCCTTCCCTTTTTGTGGTACCTCAGCCTGCTGCACTACGCCTGCAGCAGCAAAGGGCTGCTCCAGTGATGCCGGGATGTGAGGAAATGAAAGCAGCTGCCTCTCGTGCGAAGGGCCCGCAGGGTATCGGCTTCAAGAGCCCCGTCACTCGAATGAACTGACTACCACAGCGTACAGACAAATCCCGTTGCAGCAGATGCCTTTCTATCAGCGCTTTTCTTGGGGAAAGGGAAGTAGGCGTTTGCTTCAGCTGGAGAAATATTTTCTCTAGAGAGAATACACGATGATTTGCATGCCACAGTAACGTGCTGAAGTGTTGTCTGCACAGGGGGGCTGTAAGAGGATTAGCTGTGAAGGAGAAATAGAGGAAATTGTGCAGAAATGGGAAGAGAACGCAGGGGTGAGCAGCCAGCAAGAATTGCAAAGGATCTGTTCTTCAGCAGTACAAGAATACAGACATGTACCAAACCTGCTGTGATGCAGTAAAGTACTAGGGTAGATAAAATGTATCAACTTCTTCATTTATATAACTTTAGTTAAAACTTAATTGTGTATGTAGGTATGCCAGTATGTGCATCTTCGTAAGGATAAAAGGTTGATTTTTAATAATCAGAATATTTTTTTAACTGCTGTGAATAGTTAAACCATTCATTCCTTCTTTTGCTGCTGGAAGACTAGGCTGGGATAATGCCTCCCAGTTCTGTCACGTATAATTGAAATGTTGTTAGTACTGATAGGATTAAAAGTACTACAGCGGCATCAGTTAAGACTGTTAATGCACTGTGAGAAGCGGTTTATTTATAAACCGGGACGCTTTTCTGCCACGTAAGCTAGTTGTTTCTGACACAGTAAGGCAGCAGGGTGGCAATGCCTGTCTGAGATGGCAGGATAACAGCGAGATGCTGACATAACCACAAGGATATATTTCTGAAAGCTTTTTGCTTGCTTTAAGTTGCTGCAGACTGTCTCTCAGCCTGGGCCGCATGGGCTTATGACTCTCTGCATGGGTTTATGCATAAATCTTTACTCCTATAAAAGAGGCTAGTGAGAGCTGGTTTTATAATGTGTATTTGACAACTCTTTGCTGTCAAAGCCAGGAAACAGATCTGGAAGTTTTCAGCAGCAGTGATTTGAATTAAAAGAGGTCTAGGGCACTTCAAGGCTTTCAACAGATCTTACTCATCTGCATGTTTTTTCCTGAGTTTTTAATGGAAAAAACTTCCAATGGAAACCCACAATAATAACTCAGCCTGCCGGTGTGAGTTAGGTGGTGCTATGTGCCTCGCTGTCGACAGCAGAGGCTTTTCCAACTGCAAGTACAGTTGCCTGCAAACAGTTGCAGGCTCAAGGAAGGGGAGACAATTTTAACACTAATTGCAATGTGTAACCACCCACGTATTCCACTAACGAAAACCCATTTCTTATCCTTACAGATCGGATCAACATAAAGAGAAAAGGTGCATGGCCTTCTGCCTACCTCTCTGTTCAGAACGTGATTGATTGTGCTGACGCAGGATCCTGTGAAGGTGGAGACCACTCAGGTGTCTGGATGTATGCCCATGACCATGGCATTCCAGATGAGACCTGCAACAACTACCAAGCGAAGGATCAAAGTACGATGCCTATTTCCTTTGCTGTAGGGCTTCATCCCAGGTTTAGCAGATCTTGATATTAAATAAAAGATATTTTGGGGGGTTTTCAGTGTACTGGTTCCTGCCTTTCAGTGCAGTACCTGCTGTTCGACTGACGGAACAGGTTTTCTTTACAGACCTGTGTGTGTCATCTTACTCCAGCCAGACAGCATAGCATTAAGTCATGCCCAGACAAGTTTGCACAGCTAAATTGTTTAAACTTAATCTCTTACATCTGTGATATACAATCTCTAATGTACTGAAATATTTACAAGTGTCGCCTCAAGCTAAACAAAGGAGAAATGTAACCTTTGTCTGGTCAGGTATGACTGGAATAGTGTCTGTATCTGTAGAGAAGCACATCTGAAACGTTTCCTCATTAAAGCGCTTGTGCCTATGAAGTAAAGAATAGTAACTAGTGATTGGAGAGACTTTAAATGTGGTTTCCAGAAAGGAATTTAGTTCACCAGAAAGAGTATGTATTAGTAATTAAGTTATTAATATCTGCCTCAAATAGGTTAAAAGGAAAAAAGCTTGGTGCATGCCCTGGTTTTGGCTGGGATAGAGTTAATTTTCTTCCTAGTAGCTGGTGTAGTGCCGTGTTTTGGATTTAGCATGAGAGTATGTTGATAACACACTGATGTTTTAGTTGTTGCTAAGTGGTGCTTACAACAGTCAAGGACTTTTCAGCTTCCCGTGCTCTGCCCGGTGCCCAAGGAGCTGGGAGGGGACACGGCCAGGACGGCTGGCCCCGGCTGGCCCAAGGGCTATGCCATACCGTATGGCGTCGTGCCCAGTATAGAAACTGGGGGGAGTTGGCTGGGGGGCAGCGATCGCTGCTCAGGGACGGGCTGGGCATCGGTCAGCAGGTGGTGAGCAATTGCATTGTGCATCACTTGTTTTGTATATTCTATTATTATTATTTTCTCTTCCTTTGCTGTCCTGTTAAACTGTCTTTGTCTCAACCGATTGGGTTTTACTTCTGTTTTTTCTGATTTCCTCCCCCGTTGCACTGCGGGGAGGGAGGGTGAGCGAGCAGCTGCGTGGTGCTTCTTGCCCACTGGGGTTAAACCCCGACAGTGAGGTATCATTAATTCGCGTGAAGAAAAGCATTCTCTTGCAGTGCTAATCTCACTTTTGTTTTGTAGAGTGTAAGAAGTTCAACCAGTGTGGAACTTGTGTCACTTTTGGAGAATGCCATGTGATAAAGAACTACACTCTCTGGAAAGTTGCTGACTACGGGTCTGTCACGGGAAGAGAAAAAATGATGGCAGAAATCTATACTAATGGACCAATTAGGTAATAAAAAAAATCTTGAATAGTTGTTTATTTACTAGTAATATTGGGATTTAAATACTTGACACTCATTCTAATGACTGAAGTGTACTTCTCCACTCTAGCATACGTTAGCAGCTCTGCACTAGTGTGCAGACTTTAGCTCGTTTGTAGATAAATTGAGCTCTGAAGTCAAAATGCAAGAAAACAAATTGGTTTTTAGCCAGGCCCCTGCCCCGATCCCCTTGTATAAAAATGCTTTCTCTGTTTTGTTACAGCTGTGGCATAATGGCTACTGAGAAGTTGGATGCTTACACTGGAGGACTTTATACAGAGTACAACCCCTCGCCTGTGGTGAATCACATTGTATCTGTGGCTGGCTGGGGTGTAGAAAATGGAGTAGAATACTGGATTGTTCGTAACTCATGGGGTGAACCCTGGGTAAGGAAACTTGGGAACAAACATGTTTGCAGAATGACTTTAGAGGAAAGGTGGGGGTTTTCACTTGCAAACAGGAGGTTGCAAAGCTGCAAAGCCGGTGGACAGGAAAAGTAAAAGTTTCTTTGAACTAGACTAGCAATTAAAAAATGAAACCTAACTAATTTGAACACAAGGATATTCAGCCAAAGTTACTTGAGTAATGTCAACTCAATCTGAAACGCTGCCCTTCCATGGACATGCAGCTCCTGTTACGGGCAACTGTAAATTAGTTAGTTGTAGGCACAAATCAAGTCGCATACCTGCAATAGATGAGGGGGATGTAAATTCGCCAAAGCAGATTGCCCCTTTAAACAAGGCTGCCCTGTGAACCCAGTGTTACACTCCATAGAATCATAGAATACCGGGTTGGAAGGGACCCCAAGGATCATCTGGTCCAACCTTTCATCTTGAGTGAACTCCTAGATTTCCTTAAAGCATTTATATTTGGAAGACAGAACAGACTCAATAGCATGTGTTTTCTGTAGTTATGTTTTCTAATTCACAATGCAAATTAATTCTTTACAGGGTGAAAGAGGGTGGCTGAGAATTGTGACGAGCGCATACAAAGGTGGAAAAGGAGCACAATACAACCTTGCTATTGAAGAGGACTGCGCATATGGCGATGTTGTACTTCCTTGATTCTACAGTGTACATCTTTCTGTTTCGGAAGTACTTTGTTTCAAAGCTTCCCAGAACCACCTTTCTCTGTTTAAAGGAGAGCAGTCTAAAACTCTTTTACAGTTCAACACCATCAGGCAGTTCTGGAAAACTAGCCCAGATAGCAACACACAATGTCTTCAAAGTAAAATAAATACAGAACTGCCTTTAGATAATTATTTACAACTTAAAAAAATGTAATTTACCCGTGCAAAAGTTGTCTGCCTTAATGCACACTATTTAAATCATACTGACTTAGTCACAGAAACTGTACATGTAGATTTCTATTTTTTTAAAATACGAATTATGTAGACATACTGGGAAGGAAAAAGTATACTCAATATTTGGGTTGAGAGCTTATATTAAATTCTCTGACAATATTGAGCAAATATCATCTCAGAATAATGCAGATGAAAAAAAAAGAAAACCCTAAGCCTGGACATGCTATATTCAAAAACTAAATCTCCTGTTGTTTCCTTGGACTCCTGGTGAAACTGTGGTTGGAAGTCTCATGTAATGCCGTTGCTTTTATCCAACCAAAATGATGTAACAGGAATTACTTTGATCAAAAGACAAAGTCTAAACACTTAGTTATTTAGTCAGTCTTTGCTCAAATTCCCTGCTTTAATCTGTGACTGGCCGTGCCATATTTCTCCTAAAGAGGCAAAGCGTAAAATGCCACATGCCAGAACTCTTTGCTGATTTAAAGAAAGGTAGCAAATTCTCTTCTTAGTAACTGACTCCGTTTTGAAGTGGCAAATCAGTGCCATATAAAGTGTTACTAACTGGCATTGTTAATTGCACTTAATAAATGGACATTTTTTCTCTTACATGACTGTATGTTTTTAGTCATCCTTTATTGTTGTACCTAACAAGCAGTCTCACATGGCAGACTAGTGCCAATAAGGATTAATTCTGCCAAGCTGCAGTGCCTGCTGTAACTTAAGTTCCTTTGAGATACGAACATGGTAGTGTAATAGTACTGATCGCAGCATCATGGAAGTTTTAACTAGTTAAAAATCATCTGTGTGGGTAAGTACAGAGGAACTCGAGCCTTTAGAGGAAGCAATACCAAGCCTGAACGCGGAGGAAAGCAGAAGTATACTTTGAACAGCTCGCAAATTTGCAATGGACAGAGCAACGAACTGCTCTTATCACTAAAAGATGACACAGGTGATATGAAGCCCTAGAGGGTGAACTGTTTCTGTAGCTAATTCCACAAAAGAAAGGAAGTCAGGGGCTACAAACAGCCAAACATGTCTGCTAATTCTACTTAAAATATTATGAAAAGTAGGTCTCATGCAGGTTTAAATGGTGAGAGTTAGCTGGAATGACAGTACATCTTCTATTCAAAGATACGCAAAGAAGTTCAGAACAGCTTCTGCAGAAGCAAGTTTTGCCCTTTTCAGGCTGTGCTTTAAGTTCGTTAGAGCGCTGTAAGTGGTGTTAGGGTAAGCTCAGTCACCGTGGAGTACGTAGGTGAGGGACCGGCTGAGGAAGGGGAAGATGCACTCCTGCTTAAAAGGATTTAAGAACCTATACCATTGTCTCAAGAACTATGGTAGTTTAGAGTTCCCATTCATGGATCAGTGACAACAGAGAAGAACAAAGTGATGTCCTTTTTAAATTTACATCCATGTCACTCTCTTTCAGAAAGCAGGCTCTTCAGAAAACAGATGTGCTTGGAAAAGCACAATGGGCTTGTCTATACCCCTCACTTTTAAACAAGCTATTTGTACAAAGACAAATCCAGCCGAATGAACGGAAAGAGCGGTCTTAGTGAAACTTAGAAAGAAATCTCTGGAAAAGAAAAACACCTTTATTTAAAGGTAAATTATAATCTCAGGTGTATCCCCCACTGTTTGGCATCAACCAGGACAGAGCAGAGGAGATAAGTATAAAAACCAAGCCACAACAAGCAGTAATGAAATCTCTGCACACATTCATGTTTTTGGACAGCAGTAGAATTCCAACATGGTAATGAAACTTACCAGTAACGTTTGATGCATCTATTTAACAAAAAAATAGATTCTGAAAGATAACACACTCACATAGGATTCATCTGTTAATACAAAACTAACCTTGATTGATTGTTAAAATTCCACTTGTGTTACACAAAACAGGTTTTTTTTCATAGCAGTAAATATGTAGGATATTTAGAATTCTAACACAATGCAAAGGTGAGAAAGAGGCATTATGGCTTCTCTGCAGCACAGAGCTAATCAAACAAATTCCTTTTTTACAACTCGTAACATCAAAAACTAGAGCATTCAAGATTTAGTCTTCAGAGAACCATCTGCAAAGTATTGTTACTAGGAACTACCTTCCCCATTCTTCAGGTTTTGTATATTACACAAAGAATCAGCGACACATTCTGCAAGTAACCAAAATAGCATTCTTGCAAATAAATCTGTTTCTCTCCTGCTATCCCTGTCAGAATATTCAGATTTATACTGATTTGTGTAACACCAGAAAACCCTTCAGTATTACTCAGTCTTCCAAAGTACATTAACAGTCCTCCGATATGAAGCTCAAGGTCACCACACAAGTCAATCAGATGCCCTTCAGCCCTTTCTTCCTTGGTTTGGGTTTGTTGGTTTGGGTTTTTGGGTTGGTTTTTTTTCTGCTGTGTTGCCCAGTTATAGAACCTTACTGGTGGAGAGTGTGGCAAAGCAGTGATCGTGTGCTCTGCATTCTTGATATTTTCCACTGCTCAGTTCATCATAATAAAGTTAGATTTGCAATGAGCTTAAAAGAAAAAAAAAAAAAAAAAAGTGTTCAGTACATTACTCCGATTTATCTGTTTGTTTGCATGCAGATTTCTGCATTATGTAAATACTCAGGATTTTAGGGTCTGGCCAGATGTTGTTGTTTTAGGATAGGAATGTATTATGACAGACTACTTCCCTTCCTATCCCTTCCTTACTACAGCGCTTGTTCTCAAAAAGCAGTAGTTGTCTTCACGTTCCTCACTACTACCCAGAGATTCTTGATTAAAGGAAAATTGCTAAACACAGGCCCTCAAAAGGGAAGTTATCTGTGGAAAGATCTGGCAGGCATTCCTATTTTTAGCAAGCCTCCTCCTAAACATTATTTGCAAATTGTAACAAATAGAAGAGGAAGAAGGTACACTATCAATACATGTGACTGACTTACCTATAAACTCAGTGACAGGATCATGTTCGCCTTCTGTTTTAATAGTACCTGCAATACTTTCATTCTCCAAGATTGGAAGAAAAAGCTGTACAAAGTCTGAGGTATATGGAGGAGCAATCACATCCAGCACCTGAAACAGCAGACAAAAATGGGTTATTCTTCCAGTTAGAGGGGTAGCAGGGACAATATTTAATTCACAATACTAGTCTTGAAAGCATACAAGTAGTTGCGCCTGAGACCTCTTGTTCTCCATACAAGTAATTAATTATGTATTCTTGTGGTACTCTACCCAGTACCTTAACACTTTCAGGAGTCAGTAGGACGAAGTCACCTCTTAGTGAATACTGATATTACATACACATTGCTCAAAACCCGATCTCGTATCTTAAAATATTTTTGAATTGAAGGCAAGCTGATTTAATATCCAAACACATACAACTGATATTAAAGTTTATTTCTCTATGTTAGCAAACGCAATTTTTGCTACTGACCTCTGTAACAAAATATCTGATGAGAGAGATATCTGTATCTAGCTTCTCCAGGCATTTGCGGATATAGCTGACAACAGGTAGGACATATCCTCGGCTGAGTAAGTGCACCATTCTATCCAAGAGAGTCTTCTTCAACTCCAGCTGATGGCGAGGGTCAGGGGGGCGGAGGGGGAGGAGAAGAAAACAACAGATTAGAACTTCCTCTCAAAAGTGCGCAATTTTTAGTGCTCATTCTTATTGATTCAATGTCTGCTACGTTACTTTTTAACCATGACCACATTCCTAAATTAAACTCTTAAAACCCCTGTGACAGTGAAAGCTGTTATCTTGAGTAAGTGTAACTAACATGAAGGGACACAAATACCAAATCCTTTGACAATTACCTGCTCCATTACATCAAGCTGCGAATGTTCTGTTTCGAAGAGCTTGACAAGAAGCTGTAGAACTTGGGGATGAAGCAGCTGATGGCATGTACTGATCTGCAAAGAAGAGAATAAAGTTAGATCCTCAGAACTTCGATTTAAAAACCGGTGCACCAGTCTATTAGACAAGTTCACATTGACGTTCAGTGCCAGATGTAAATTCTTTTAGAAAAGTATTCCACCATTTCCTTCTTTGATGCCTAAGTTTTCCTAGTGTAAATAATGCTGAGATGACAAAACCAAATAATTAACTCTGAACAGAAACAGATTCATCTCTGTGTATTTACTGACTTACTGCAAATGATAGGCATCCAGTGAACTGGATGTACGTCCAGTTACAAGCATCAAAAGTGTTTTTACTCTCCAGCAAGATTTTATATGCGCTTTTACCTCATCCAGTAATGCCAGATGAACCGGAGTGTGATCAGTCTGCAGCTGGAAGTATCGTGGTTCTGACACTGTCCAATCCACCCACTTTAATACACCCATTGCCACCACTGGGAACCTACAGAAGAAGAGATCACTTCAGCACAGGAGCATCAAAAAAAAAAAAAAAAACAAAAAAAAAAACCCAAACAAACAAAAAAACCCAAACCAAACCAAAACAAAAAACCCACACCAAAACAAAACTCAAAAACCCCTCAAACCTCAAAACAAAAAACTCCCAGGAAATTTAAAAAAAAAAAAAAAAATCACCTTTCAGTATATTCTAATGGTTCCAAATTTCAGTTTAACTTACAGCAGAATTAGTAAAGCTCAAAAAATTTTGTTTGAAAGGTTGCCAGCACATCGAGGGGGACAGGCCAGAGCAAAATTCTTTCTACAAAGACACTCCCTGCTCAGCACAAAATGCAAAACATAAGCAATGAGATTCATGTACGCTCCGAGTTTGTTCCTGTTTATTCAATGTCTGCTATTTCATACTTTTAAAAGGAGAAGAAAAAGCATCTATTTGAAAGCCTCTATTGCTAGGAAAGCTTTATTAGGAAGACAAAGTAATCTGACATCTGTTTCCAGCAGCAGAGAAAAGCATGTTCTGTGACACAAGGACAAATTGTCAGTGAAAGCCAGAATCTATGTCCTCAGGAAAGAGATTCCAAGAAGTCAGATGTACAATTCTGAAAGCTGCTTTCAGACCACATCTTCACGTATTCCACAACGAGGATGTTCTCACAGAGTAGCCCATAAAGGCATTTCCCTTTAGCAGTACTGCCTCTCTAAATAATACCTTCCTTCCAACAACTGAAGCTTGGGACGAGTCTCTCTGCTCACCTGATGCACTGATAAAGAGTGCTCAGTTCTGCAACCAACTCCGACGCTCCTTTGTTCTCATTGCAGCACAGATTGTGAACAGTTTCAATGGCTTTTGAAGTTGACTTGAGTTCATCCTTGTTTATGCTGACTCTCTTGTTCTGAAAAATTGCAAAGTTTGAATGCAAGAGTCATGGATATACAGGATGTCTTTGGTTATTTAAGGAAAGGAATTGTAACCTGTGATAAGCCTAAGATTACATCATATTTCTCAAAATTCAGACTCAAATGCAAGTTTCAGAAGAACTAAGTATCAATGAGCTGAAGTACACGGATGTTTGCTTTATTTAATTCCCTAAGAATTACTCTATCCACTTCATAGAATTAAATTCCTCTTCCTCTGAAGAAGCACATACGGTTCTAGTAGCAGAGAACTGCTACTGATAACCTTTGGGGGGCGGTGGGGGAAAAGAGCAAAAATACTCAGTGTGCTCAGGCTTTTATAGTACTATTTGATCCTCAGGGATCTTCAGGATCAACATTTTTTAGTCATTTCAGTTGAAGCCAGAAACATTTCATATTAAAATATGTAAATCAAGCTGAATGCATTATTTTAAACTGAGTAACTTCATGACCATACATTTTCTTCAGCACAGTCAGGCCACTGTAGGTAAAAATAACGTTATTCACAGAACTGAACATTACCTTTTTCCACATCTCTACTACACTAGCTGCATATGCCAGTATGTGAATATATTTATGTTTGTGGTCCTGGTTGATCTTAGCACCTGGCTTAAACAATGACTGCATGAAGAGGTCCAGAAAGGCAGGTACTCGAATCTGTGAAGAAAATGAATGGTTTATTAGAGCCTGAGAATTATGGGAGGTGACTAAAACTATAATTTTTGCATCTGATATACCTTGCATAGAATGAAGTATTACACATTCCCCTTTGGGAGCAGGTGAGCTCGTTTTCTGAAGAGACCCAAACTTTTGACACATACACAGAAAAAAACCAACAAAACCAATACAAACAAACAAAAACCGCACCCCACAACAGAGCTACAGACTATGCTGCTAAAGCAACTAAATGCCACCATTTGTTACCAGAACCCATGTTAGAACGAGTCAGTGGGATATCTGAAACGTGCCATTCAGGCCTACTTATAACAAACTGCAAAACTGGGTGGGGTTTTTTTATTAAAAGAAGTTAATTAATTCCTTGCCGTCTTTATCTCCTATTGAGAAATTCTTTAATTAATTTAATTATATGTAAAAAAACAACTTGGAATGATTAAAAATAAGTAAATAAATAAATCCACAAGCTAATGCAAAATAGAATACAAGTAGTAGTTTCACATTTAGACATTACTTCAAATTATAGAGGGATGAGTCTGAGTGCTAACTTCTATTTTGTGTCGATACAACACTTAACACAAGACAACCTCGTATTTCCGAGTGCTACTGTAACAGAAGTAAGTTTCAGAGGTTATAAAAAGATAGCTACTAACCAGTTCTACTGGAGGTGGGTCCATGCTTGTAAACATTTTGAACAGGACAGTGATATCTGCTGGATTCAGAGCTCCTTTGGACAACATCGCACCAAGAGCCTGACACGCGCGAGGATAGGAGGCTGCAGTACCCAATGCTAAAGTGATCTGACTGGCATCATGGCCTCTAGATGAAGAGCAAACATACATAGTGACTTATTTTCTGAATTCGGACATTTTCATTTTAGCCTCACTGAGTTAACAGGGCAAATGTATGGAATGTAATGCCTCAGGGCAGAACCCTTTATCCTGGGTAATTACAGAAATAGGTCTGTATTTCCCTTGTTTGTTTCTAAAATGTTCGTAGAATAACAAAAATACAGATTTTTTAATAGACAGAAACTTCAATTCTTTGCTCTTCTTATTTCAGGTCTCCCAGTACAGGACATTGAACTTTTCTGTCGTTCTATGACTAAAGCTTGCTACAAGAACTGCTCTGTTGCAGCTAAAAATTCTCCTTTTGCTGGTAAAGAGTAATCAAGAATGAGCAAAAGACAGCAGTTTACAAATTCCGGTGACTTACATTTCACTAATAATACCTCCCACTTACTTCTCATGAGCATATCGCTGAACCTCCTGAGCAATCCGTCTGACAGCTGACCCTCCTTGCTCTTCTTGAGCTAATATGGACATCATAGATTGAGCAAAAAGGTAAGTGTGTTCTCCATGGCACACCATCTTCTGCGGAAGCACACATCAAAAATCTTATCAGTCAACAAGAAACATCCAAGTATGCTTCTGTGATTAACACTGCCGTAATAGCAAAGATTTCACTGAAATCTACTAATCAAAAGAAACAAAACAAAACAAAAACAGAACACCACAAACAACTAAACAAGAAAACCCAACAGCCAAGAAGAAAGCACAGAAAAGAATAGTATCACTATGGACTGATACCATGCAAGAAGAAATGGCTAAATTGAGAACTTCGTTTCTTAAATGCCAAAATTGAGAGGAAATTCCATCCTACTTACACTCAGTACTTTCTCCACGATATTTAAAAAGTGAGAGAAGTAAATAGCCATCCAAAAGTCATTATGCTATTTCACAGTATGGAGCATACGCTGGGTTGATTCAGATGGCAACTTTCTTGCTGACGTGGATGATAAAAGAATTATTTTAATTTGCCAGGGGATTGACTAGACTGATCTTTAGATCTTGCGTTAAAAGTGAAAGACAACAGCCTGCCTTCACCTTTTTACAATCTATTTAATAAATATAAGAAGTGTCACGTAAGCAACCCAAGGAATTCTTGGCCACAGAATGATCAAAAAAGCATAAATTGCTATTTTTGAACTCAGATATACCTTCTCTGCATAAGATTTTGTAAGATTTGATAAGACGTCAAGATTCTCTACAATCCCACAATGATTTGTATATCCTAATCAGAAAGGAAAACACTATTTTCTTTCCACATAAAAAGGAAGGAAAAAAAACCCCAAAAAACAAACAACAAAAAACACAAATAAAAACCTACAGCAAACTCAGGGAGGTTTTTTTCAAGGTTTTCTTCTCCTCCATCTAAAATTGTTGCCAGAGATGTACGCAGGACTCTGGAAAATACTTCTAGTTGCTGACATGCTGTTGAAACACTGGTTATTTCCCCTTGGTATCCAGCATCAGATATAAGCTATAAAAACAAAAACATCACAGAAAACTTGTATTATTTATATTTATATTTCAGATATCCTAACAAGCCTGGAAGAACACACAGAATGTAAGATTTGCCTCTGCATACGCTTACTGGAATTCACATTCATCTTTTAGACTACAGAGAAGGAAACCAATAAAGATGTAGCAAAAAGAAAGTAAACCATAATGATCTAAGAATACTTCAGAGCACACCAAGACATATCATAATATTCCTTCCCTGTCACGGAAACATACAAAACTGACTGAAGTGTTCCACTGCACTGGAAATCCAGAATTTTCAAATACAGATCAAAGAAAACAAAAAACCAAACCACAACAAAACAAAAAAGCCCAACAAAAACCTCAAAAAGTAGCCCTTCAAACTGCAAAACTATACTTACTACTTGCAACCTGTAACACAATTCCTCCCACCAACATGTACTTGTACTGTTCTGGCATTTGAATAAGCAGTATTATGCAGGAATACATAAAAAGATACAGGCAAGACCACACCCAATATTTGATGCCAGAAAAATTAGCCCTTTATGGATATTCTCATTTATTAGACTTGAGTATACTACCTTCACAGTAAAATTAAGCATTAAACAGTCGGGATGGGCTTCTGCCAACTTGTAAAAGAGATCTCTCCACGTAGTGTGTGCTATCATTTGCTCAAGCCAGGCTGGAGTCTGAAAAGATCAGAGCAATAGAGAGAAACATAAGAATATCTAGTTGCCAAGATCATTAAAAGTAAGCCTTTTACCTCTCAGGAGTCCTGCGAGTCATTATACAGGACTTTATTACAAAGGAGGATGCAGTCAAAGTTTCTAAGTTCTCTAAGCCTCTGAGGACTCCAGTGAAATACAGTTAGTTTTCTGAAACCAGTTGTGTCTTAACAAAAGAGCTTTGAAGATACAATTTCCCTTCCCCCACCATCTACTACTCCATCAGATGAAGGCGTCTATGTAGGATCCACTCATGTAAAGACAGCAACACGGATTCCATGCACACCTCTCCTTCCTCTGTAAAGATGGAATCTGCTTTCCGAGGGTCAAAATGCTTGATAAGTAAGCTCTTTAAATGGTTTTCTACAGTCTCCTGAACTTGCACTGGCTCAACACCTGTATAGAAGGAACAAAAAACTTGGCAGGTGCAATCCAATCAAACATAGCAGCAACATCTTAAATTTTTCAACAAGAACAGAAACTACTCAGAAATTTATCAACATGCAGAAGATGAGAGGAGAGCCATCAGTTCTGCTACCAAGCCACTCTGATACAGACAGATTTGGAGATTCTCAATCTTTTTTTCCTAAATGCAGACCGCTTAGGATCACAGGCAGGTTACACTAGTCCTTTTCCTCTTACTCTCTTCACCAGTCATGCAAACAGCAAGGCCAGGCATCTCACAAGACCGCTACTGGGCACGATAGCAAAACGCATATAACTTAAACACAAAAGGGATTATCAGGATTGGTGCACAAACACACTTACTACAGACTAAAGTCCATCTTTTTAATATATTGGCTATCAGTAGCTTTGATAGTATACTACAAAACAATACACAAAGTAGTAATAAGTAGTTCTACGTTTCTGAGATCAGAGTATAATACTTCTGATATTATACTAGCTAAGGGACAAAGATACCACAAGTTAATGCTGAACATGAGAACCTTCCATCTAACCACCGACCCACTGAAAGGGAATAGTAACTAGTAATAAAGTAATTGTTTTTTTCAATATTAATTATATAATACTATTACAAAATATCGAACGTTGCTAATAGTATCTATGTAACAGTACCCTTGCCCTTGTGCATGAAAACAAAAAGAAACTACAGTTTATGCAGTTGCTTCAACTATATGACCCTTCATAATACACTCTATGGGCATTTCAAGCTGTGCATCAACAGACCACTTATTCTCCGAGCAGAATAAATGTATTACTATAAAGAATTTAGTCACATACAGGATGACAACTTTATAATGATCCACTTCCTGAGTGTGATCAAATTTGCCACCAATTCAGATATTTCTGACAAAAGAAAGCCTACAGACCCAAATTATACTGTATCACTTATACCTGTTTGAATGAGCCACTCTGCCAGCAAATTTACAGTCTGTGCCACTGCCGTGTAGTTTTCAGAGAGGAGCTGGATAACATTCTCTGGAGAACCTCCTGCTTGGAAATACCTGATGAAAGGATTGGAAAAGAACTATTCGAAAGTTATATTATAAAAACAAAACCAACTGGACGCTAAATAAAGGGAAAACAATAGCATCATTTATCTATCTCCACACACACTGCCATACAAAGCGGTAACACTGCATCTATAACACATAACGTGCACCGTAACACACATAAGGTTACGCTCACCTCTTTAACGTGTTAAAGATAGACGGCTCCATTATGTAGTCTGGGGTTGAAAATTTCTTCAGGCATTCTTGCTGGACTTCAGCATCATCTTCTCCCTCTCCATCTTCATCGTCTTGCTGTTGCAAGCACAGTCAAGTCAGCCAGCTCTCGCCCCGCTTCCCCGCCCGTACTCCCACGCTGGGGCTATTTCTGCCCACAGAAACTCACACACCGCACTTCACCACACCAAGCCACCTGCTCCCCAGACAAACACGGCTTCGTAACGGAGAAGGCGCAAAACCAAGCGCCGCCTTGCAGTTGTTTTCCTCCTTTTTAACCCCCTCCGTTAAAAGCCCCAAGGCCCCACCACAGGGAAGCCTTCCCCGCCCGCCTTCCCCGCCTCGGCTCGGAGCCCCGCAGCGGGGAGCCCCGCAGCGGGGAGCCGGCGGCGCCCCTCGGGAGAAGCCCTCCGCTCCCCGGCGCGGCGCGGCGGGAGCGCGCTCCCCCTCACAGGCCGCTTCGGGCCCGACGCCGAGCCGCCGGCTCCCGCCGCACGACCGGGGAGCTCCGCGCCGCCAAGCGCTCACCGTCCCCCCGTCCGCCTCGTTCCCCCACTCCGCCGCGCTGCCTTCGAAGTAATCGGCGTCCTCCATGGCTCCTCCCGCCCCGCCCCGGGCCGAAAAAACCGCCGCGACGGCCGGAACCAGGCCGCGACCGCCCTCCTGGGCGGAGCGGCGCGGAATGGCGGGCGCCGAGAGCGGGGAGCCGCTGCCAGCGCCGGGGAGGGGGGGATCCCCTGGGAGCGGGGGGCGGCTGGTGCCCGAAACCCGGCCCCTTTCTGCCGCTGCGGGACGGTGGGGAATTGCCCGCCCCCAGGCCCGTCCCCCACCCCGGGACGTGCTGAGAGGGGCCGGCGGCAGCGCGGCCTGGGCCGGCGGAGCGGGGCCGCCGTCCCCTCACGCCGCAGCGCGGCTCGTTGCGGGAGCTGGCGTTCGCGGCGGGGAAGCCGGTGCTCGGTGAGTTATGGCTGAAACCGTCCGTGAACGCCGGCGGATAAACGCGAAATACAGAAGTGTAAAAGCTGGCCCCGCGGCGGTGGTTCCCCGGCGGTGGAGGGTCGCTCCGTCCCCGTTCAAGCAGTTCCTCCCCGGTTGGTCACTGCCGGAGAGCCAAGGCAGAAGACAGCATAGAGTCAGAGGGAAAAAAAATAAAGTCAGAGGGGACAAGAAGCCAGTGGAAATTTAAACGCAAACTTCCCTACCCTGCAAACCCTCCCCGGGCCTCCCAGCGCTGCAGCAATTGACGGGGATTGCAAGGGAAGAGGCAAAAACGGGGTGCGTTGCTCTTCGGGCTGCGGTTGTGCAACAGCAGTTTCCTCGCGCTTTCTGAAGCATGAGGAGGATGTTGAACGACAGCAACAAGTTGATGGCAATGATCGAATGTTAGGGTAGAATTAAAACCTGCAGGGTCGTGTGTGTGTGTGTCCAGGTTGAACTCCCAGGGTGTCTGTTAGGGATTTACGCACGCCGGCCCCCGTAACGGGGTCCAACCCTGGGATCCCGCTGGTCGATGCCGGGTCCGAGGGAAGGTTTCCCATTCCTCTTTGATTAGTTCTCAGGCGAGGGCTGGAGCTGGGTGCCTCCGGAGAGGGATCCCTGCCCCAGACCGCATACCCCTGCCACCCACCACCCGATCCCCAAGGCCATCCCCCTAATTCTGCTCGGTGGGCTCTTGGTTTCTTACTGGGTTTCGCTTCGTATGAAGTGGCCTCATCCTGTGGGGGTTGGACCTGTTGGAGCGGGTCTAGAGGAGGCCGCAAAGCCGGCCGGAGGGCTGGAGCCCCTCTGCGATGAGGGCAGGCGGGGAGAGCTGGGGCTGCTCAGCCTGGAGAAGGGACGGCTCCAGGAGACCTTCTTGAGGCCCCCCAGTACTGAAAGGGGGCTTAGAAGAAAGACAGGGACAGACTTTTTAGCAGGGCCTGCAGCGACAGGACAAGGGGGGATGGTTTTAAGCTACAAGAGGGGAGATTCAGATGGAAGAAATGTTTGACTCTAAGGGCGGTGAGGCACTGGCACAGGTTGCCCAGAGAGGTGGTGGATGCCCCATCCCTGGAAACGCTCAAGGCCAGGCTGGAGGGGGCTCTGAGCGACCTGGCCTGGCTGAAGAAGTCCCTGCTTGTGGCCAGGGCTGCCCGGGTGAGCTTTAAAGGTCCCTCCCGACCCAAACCCTTCTGGGACTCTATGAATTGTTTCCTCGGCCCTTCTCGCCTCCGTCCCACTCCCATCTGCTGGATTCAGCCAGTTCTGTGTTTGCAGCGTTCCTTTTCTCGGAGGGTTCGGGCTGGCTCAGCTCCTGAGGCTCCGGCTCCTGCTGGCACCGAGCTGCTCCTGCGCCATGGGGCTCTTCGGGAGGAGGACGCCGTTCATCAGATTTCTTTAGAACAACCCCAGTCCTCGTTGCAGGGGGGTCCCTGCACACCCGCACCCATTGCAGGGGGGTCCCTGCACACCATGGGAGCCACGTAGGAACCGGTGGTGGCCTTGAGGCTGCTCAGCAGCAGCCAAAACACCCCGGTGGTATCAGACACAGCTGTTTTGCTCCCGAACCCAAGGCTGCTGCCGAGAAAAATAACCACCACCATTGCATGTGGGTCCTGCGAAACCACCACTGTCACGTGAGGGTCCTGCAGAAGCACCACCATTGCACAGGGGTCCTGCACAACCACCACACGGGGGTCTCTACGCAACCGCAACCACCGCACGGGGTCCCTGCACAACCACAACCACCGCACGGGGGTCTCTACACAACTACAACCACCGCACGGGGGTCCCTACACAACCGCAACCACCGCACGGGGTCCCTGCACAACCACAACCACCGCACGGGGGTCTCTACACAACTACAACCACCGCACGGGGTCCCTGCACAGCCACCCCCACCGCAGGGGGTCCCTACACAACCACAACCACCGCACGGGGGTCTCTACACAACTACAACCACCGCACGGGGTCCCTGCACAGCCACCCCCACCGCAGGGGGTCCCTACACAACCGCAACCACCGCACGGGGTCCCTGCACAACCACAACCACCGCACGGGGGTCTCTACACAACTACAACCACCGCACGGGGTCCCTGCACAGCCACCCCCACCGCAGGGGGTCCCTACACAACCACAACCACCGCACGGGGGTCTCTACACAACTACAACCACCGCACGGGGTCCCTGCACAGCCACCCCCACCGCAGGGGGTCCCTACACAACCGCAACCACCGCACGGGGTCCCTGCACAACCACAACCACCGCACGGGGTCCCTGCGCAGAACCACGGCCCTCGCAGGCGGGGGGCGGTGCTATGCAAATGAGGGCGGACCACGTGGCTCCGGGGCACCGCCTCCTCCCTCCGCGGAACACGTGACGCGAGAAGGCGGGGCGAGGCTAAGGAGCGGCGCCGATATGCTAATGTGGGCGGGCGGGGTGGGCGGGGCTATGCTAATGAGCTGCAGCCCTCCCGAGCGGCCCAACAGAGCCGCTCGCCGCCCCTATGGAGCCCCTACAGCCCCATAGAGCCACCCCGGCCCTACAGAGCACCCAGGGCCCTATAGAAACCCCTACGGCCCCAGAGAGCCCCCCCAGCCCTATCGGGGGCCCCTCAGCCCCATAGGGACTCCCCATGGCCCATATACCCACCTCTGCCCTATAGGGCCCCCGGGCGGCAGCTCAGCCCCACGCAGCCGCTCGCTCACTCCCCACAGCGGGATGGGGGAGAGAATCAGAAGAGTAAAAGTGAGGAAACTCGTGGGCTGAGATAAAGACAGTTTAATAGGTAAAGCAAAAGCCACGCACGCACGCAAGCAAAGCAAACCAAGGAATTCACTCACCGCTTCCCATCGGCAGGCAGGTGCTCAGCCATCGCCAGGAAAGCAGGGCTCCATCACGCGTGACGGTGACTTGGGAAGACAAACGCCATCACTCCGAACGTCCCCCCTTCCCCCTTCTTCCCCAGCTTTATACGCTGGGCACGACGCCCTGTGGTGTGGGACAGCCCTTTGGGCAGCTGGGGTCCTAAATAAGAGATAAACGTAGCTTTAAGTAGCATCAAGAGGAGCAGTGCCATCAATCACACTTAGAGCTTCGGTGAAGTGCTCGGAATATCACAGCCTCCTTAGCCTTTGTGGTTCGTTTTGCAGGTTAATCCTCCAAAGGAGAACAACGCGAGAAAAGCAGCTCCACCTGGTGATCCAGTCCTTCGCTAGGCGAGGCGTGAAAAAGGTGGTGAGGTTGAAAGAGAGGGAAGCAAATTAAGTGCTGTCGCTCTTTCATACACTTAAAGAATGAGAGAACTGTGGGTTAAGCATGTGCACGGGAGGGTTTGAGAGAGAATGCTGAACGGCGGGATAATATTGCATCTGAATCAAAATAACATTTATAGAAGAATGTGCAGGTAAGCATCAGGGGATGCTCCTAGTTGCCTAACAGTCAAAGCTTAACTGCCAGACGATGTTGCCAAGAAGTTTAATGTGGGATGGCAAGTGATGCGTTAAACCCTTTCCTTTAAGAAGAACAAAAAAGAAAAAGAACACAGAAAAAGAACATAAATATAGGTATAAACATCTCATCTACAATGCAAAGTTTATTGTTTATTATAGCAATGGAATCGATAATAGCAGATGCTGACAGACAGAAAAACAGCTGAGCAGGTTTTTATGAACGATGGTGACAGAATTGGATGAAAGGAGGAAGCAAAAATGCAATTTAGCAGCCCCTTGGCATCACGGAGAACTCCTACAGAAGGAGGTGTTCCCCGCTGGACAACTGCTGACAAGAACTGTTTGCTGTTTCTGTCTCCTAAGGCCTGCACTGAGGACTAAGTGCTCCTTTCCTGCGCTGTGGATATCATTAACCATATCTGGCTTAGCTCTGCTTTGGTTGTTTCTGTGTTTTTTTAAAAATCATATTTGCATGTGTGGAAAGGGAAAGATATAATGCTTACTTTTTAGATTAATTGCCATGGCTGAAGTTGAAGAGAGCAGAAAAATGTAAGCTGGGTGAAGAAGTGGGTTGAGCTCAAAGCTGTCTCTGTCTCCGAACAAGAGAGATGTTTGTCCTGACGAGGAAGGATCATTATTAAACAGCCATCAGGTTACCAGATCACCAATGTATAATGCCGTGTTACGTGCTTGTATATGGAACAGAGCATCGTATGTGCATTTATTTCAGTGTGTGACTTTATGCACCTATGGAGCATATGTTGTAAGAGTGACAAGACACCAAGTTATGATCTTAGGTGGATGGTACTCGTGTGACTAGAGCTACAGAAGAGGACGTGGCACAGAGAAGTGTCTGAACTGTGACGTTAAGAGAGAACTTTTGGTAAAACTCAATTAGTGCAACCCCAGGTTTCCTCCCAAACATAATATCCACATCCTATACCTGGAGGGAGAAGCCAGGGTGGGGCTGACAGCCGTTCTCCAGGAGCAGCAGGAGGGATCGGCCCTTTCCCGTGGGATTGGTGAGCGCTGACGTTAATGGCTCGGAAGGTGTTGCAGGAGCACAGAGGGTGTATTGGCACCGCATCTGATGGCAGACACTCCCAGGTGTTGCTGATGTGCATTAATTAATAAACAATGGCTTTGTTCTTTGTCCTCTCAGCTGTGGTTCCTGCAGGCCCTTGCTAAAAAGTGGCAGAAGAGAGAGCCCGAGAGCAGGAGGTTATTCAGAGGGTCTGAGGGGGTGGGGGCTGGTCCCAGGTCCACCCTTTGGGGTCCCTGGGTTTGCCAAAGAACCCCAGTGCTGTTCACACAGTTGTGGGGGATTTCCTTCGCACCCTCATGATCGCTTGGGGCTGCTGCTGGTATTTCCCATCACCCTGGGCCAGCTAGGGCCCCTCCAGGGCTGGGTGAGGGCCACGGGCTGCTCCTGAGCTTGCCCGCAGCAACCCGCGACGTCCCCAGTGTGTCTGGGGCTGAGGCGTGCGGCAGTGGTGCTGGGAGATGGGGCTGCCACAGGGATGGGGGTGCCTGCAAGGCAAGCACCTTCCCATCCCCACAGCACGCTTTGTGGCCCTTTTGGCATGCACCGAGCCCCTTCATTTGTATTTTGTGGTGCCCCGGTGCCCCCCGTTTCCCTTCTGAACCCCTCAATTCACATTTTGGGCTGCCCCTGAGGTCTCCGTGTGCCTTTCTGCATGCCCCTGGCCTGTGTGTTTGTCTCACTGTGTGCCCAAAAGTTTTCTGTTTAGCTTTCTCCCCTGTCCCAACAGTTTTCCAGGTGCTTTTTTGTGTGCTCCTGGGTCACTGTTTTCCTTTCCCCTCCGTTTTACTGTATTGTGCCTCAGAGCCTTCTGTGTGTCCTCTAGTCCATGCAGAACCCATCCACTTCTCAGCGTCCTCACAACTGCTCCCATCTTGCTTCAGCACCCCCCAGCTGCTCTCTAGTCCACTTGAGAATCCTTTAAGTCCCTCAAGTTCCCTTGTACCTCTTCCTTTGCCTTTTGGTGCACCCCAGGGGGCAGCCGCAGCACCTTCTCTTCTCCTGCTGTGCTCTAGAGCCCCGTTTATCCTCTGGTCTCATCACGACCCCTCCTTTTGCGTTTTGCTGTGCCTCAGTGCCCTCTGTGTGGCACCTTTTCCCCTCAGGACCTGCCCCAGGTGCTCTCTGCTTCCCTCAGAACCCTCTCCCTTGGCCCTTGGTGTCCTAAGGGCCCCCGCATTGACCTTCGCTGTGCACCAGAACCCTCCTTTCGCCTTCATCGCACCTCAGAGCCTGAGGCACTTTTGCTGCCGTGACCCCGCGTTATTACGTTTAATCTGTTCCCAGAATGAACGTATCATTACAGCTTTTCCCACCCACACTTTTCCCAAGCCACCAATATTTTAGGATGGAAGGAGAAATCCCTGCCCCTTCTGGTTTCCATGGGGGACAGGGGACACGCGTCTCCATCTGCTCTGCTGGGGAAAGGGAGAGGGGAGAGCCCATCCCATGATGCGGGGGGCTGGCGAGCCGGGGTGCTCTCCCTGTGCGCCGCAGCGTGAGGCACAGCACCGTCTGATCAGCTCCAGGTGCAAAATGAAGCGGATCCTTCCGTCGGGGGGTCGGGGGGCTGCCAGGGAGGCGCAGCCTGTCCCAGCCCCGCTCACCCACTATGGCTCAGTGGTGACTCGGCCGTGGGGGGAGCTCCCGGGACGCTGCCCTGAGCTCCTGAAACACGCAGCCCACGGGGAGAGCCAGGTCAGCACCTCGCTGGCCCTTGCTCAGCCTGAGCACCTCCTGCCACACGGCCACCCTGGGGGTCCCCCTTCCCCCCGGGCTCGCACCGGACCCCCCACCCTCCCCGGGTAACCAGCCGCTATGGGTGACCGTCCTCCGGCCGCTGCGGTGTCCGGCTGCGTGCTGCTCCTCCCCGCAGCAAAGCCCCACAAAGGCTCTTTTAATGCCTTTTGCAGGAAAATGGTATTTCCCTGTGGGTCCCAGATGCCTTTCAGAGCCCAGGCCACCTCTGTAAAGCTGCCCACGAGCTGTGGCGGCAATAGCTGGGACAAAAAGTGACATAGCTAATGCCTCGCTAACGCTTTCGCTGACCCCTTCCTGTAAGGAGCACAAACCTGGGCTGGGGAGCGCCCCGGGAAGCGCTCGCGCCCCTCTGAGCAGTCAGGAGCTGGTGGCACCTCAGGTGAGAGGCTGTTTCAGTCCCTGCTCCCCGCTCCTGCCACGGGCTCAGGGCCTCCAGCTGCACTGAGGCTCTTGCAATGCACTAGAGAGAAGAGAGAGAGGAGAGAGAAGAGAAGAAAGTAGAGAAAAGAATAGAGAAAAGAATAGAGAATAGAGAAACAAAAGGAAAAAAGATTAAAAAAAAGATGGGAAAAAAATGGGAAAAAAAAGATGGAAAAAAAAAATGGGAAAAAAAAAGATGGGAAAAAAAAGATGGGAAAAAAAGATGATGGGGAAAAAAAGATGATGGGGAAAAAAAGATGATGGGGAAAAAAAGATGATGAAAAAAAGAAAAGAAAAGATGAAAAAAAAGAAGAAAAGAAAGAAAAAAGAAGGCCAAACCTGCCGGCAGCCGGCCGCGTTCCCTAGCAGCGTTCGCACCGCTGCGGTTCAGGCCCGCAGCCGAGGCCGCTGCCAGCCGAGGGATCGCAGCCGCGGCGGGGGCCCGGCCCCGCGGCCCCGCACCAGCGGAGAAGCCGCCCCCAAAGCCGCTGCCCCGCGGGAGGCGAGGGCCGGGCCGGGCCGGGCCGGGCGGGTTTGCCCAGGAGAGGGCAGCAGGCACCCGGCGAGCGGGCGGGAAGGGCCCCGGGGCGGGGGGGGGCCCCGGGGCGGGGGGGGGCCCGGGGGGCGGCGGCGGGATGCTGCCAGGGCTCCCAGGAAAAGGGGGCTGGTGGGCGGGCAGGGGGGCAGGGCGAGCAGCGGCAGCCCAGAGTTTGCAGTCGAAGCGCAGAACAGCGCTGCTACACCCCAAGTGCCACCGCTGCTGCAAAAAGCCCTCCCTCCTCACCCACGGGGTGTTTCTTGCCAGGCTGCGCGGGCAATGCTGCTCCAGCACAGGGCAGCGAGCATCCCAGCTTCCCCGTTCCTCGGAGCCCGTCCCAAACACCACCCTCCAGGAGCCGCTTTGGGGGGCGCGATGGGCTCAGCACCCCAAAGACGCCAGACCTTTGGGCAGCACCGTCTGCGCCGGAGCTGGCACCGAGCGAGATAGGACAGGAGGAGCTGAAAGGTTTTAGCCCCAGCGATAGGAACATCCCTGCAGCGACGGGGCAGCTGCGCCCAGCGCTAACGAAGGAGGGAGGACAACCTGCCCCGTTACCTCCTGCACAGCCCCAACTCACCCCATCAACCCCCAGTGGGCAAGGGAGGGCTGTACTGGGACCCCCATCCCCTGGGCTTTCCCTGTCCCCTACCTGCAGCCACGGGGAGCCCAGCTGCGCACCCTGCTCAGCACCCAGCAGGCTGGGGGATGCTTGGGAAACACCGTGTCTCCGGGGGACAGGAATTGTCCCCTCTCGGACTCCACGGTCTCTGCAGGCAGCCTGGGTGTCCTCCCCGGAGTGGTGGCTGCCCTGTGCTCCTCCGGAGGGTTAGAGGCTGCGGGGACAGGCACCGCAATCGCCAACGCTATTGCGCACCACCTCCGTGACCCATTTCGGCACCTCTCTGGCACACAGCACCCGCCCCGGGGCTGCAGCTCACCCTGTGAAACAAGGGACCCAAACACCCGTGAACCCCACCTCAACGCCCCCCCTGGAAGCCATGAAGGGGATCAGCAAGGTCACCCCTCACCGTCCAGCTCCTCTGCTCCTTCCCCCAAGCTTCTCCTACCAGGGAGCGTTGGGGAAGGGCAGTGCTGCCCGCGGCCGCTCGAGCACATCAGGGCCCAGGAGGGTTCCAGCTATTTTCAAGCCGGACGAAGAAGGTCCTCAGGGTTTTGGTTTGAAAACCAGAGCAGCGCTAGGAGGAAAAACAACTGAGTGTCATCTCAGGGGTCAGCGCTGATGGCCAGGAATTCACGAGGTGTTAGCGCACCCTCAGCTAATGCCAGATGCAGGCAGGCCGGCCGGCGAGGGCAGAACGGCAGACGGAGGGAAGGGTGACAAATCCGTCCCAGGAACCGCGGCTCTGCAAGCACAGGCAGGCAGCCAGGCTTGCGCTCCGGGGATTTGCAGAGTACCCGTCCAGATTGCTTTGCAAAAACAAGGCGCTTTTACGCTGAGGGCGGTTTTGGAAAGTACACTGGATTCTTGCAACTGAGAGATGAAGCCCAGGACAGAAAGAAAAAAAAAAAAAAAAAAAAAGGAAAAAAAAAGACAAACATACGTTGTTCCAAGCAGCACATCCAAGAACCTGTTACAGCCACATGAGGCACAAGAACACGAGGACCGCAGGCGTCTGTCACCGGTGTATTGACAAACAGCAGCTCCCCCGAGCAAAGATCAGCCCCGCGGGCGCACGGCTTGTTCTTGGTACCAGCAGCAGATTCTCCGAGGACCTTCGAGAGCACGCTGGTGACGGACCGGGCAACAGGGAGCAGAGCAAGCGCTTGCTACTCCCTCAGCCCCGAGGGAGCCTGTGTACTAGTCCTAATTTGTTTCCTCCATCCCTGCTAATCCTAACCACCCGGAGCAGGAGTTCCCACCAGGGAGAAGGGAATTAAGATTTTCTCGAGGAAGATAATACATTTAAACACAGCACTTCTGAGGAGACCCGGCACTTTTCCCAGCGAGCAGCCCTGCTCTCCGCGCAGCCCGCCCTCTCCCACATCCCCGGGGAGACAGAGATGGCTCCCATCCTGGAGAGCACCAAGCCGACAGAGCAGAGGGGCTTGGAGAAGCAGCAGCTTCCTCCAGGTCTTGCTTAAGAAAAGAGCTGTTTTAGACCAAAATGGCATGAAGGCGCCTGTGGACTTGCTCCCAGAGCAGCTGATCCCAGGGAAGATCAAACAGCTCTGCCCTCACTTGGAGGCCTACATCAGTTAAACAGGGTTGGCTTGAAACTTGGGCGAGCAAGACTCTCTGCACGTTGCTCCCCTGTGTTTGAGGGTACAGGAACATGCTGCTGTCAGCCACATGCACAAGTCCATCTCTACCTCCCTCTGTCCCTCCCGGCTGCAAGGGGACAGCCCTCTCAAAGCATCATCGCAAAACTGATCACCAGAGAAAGGATGGACTCACCTCCTTGTGCCATGCTTTATCTGCTTTACTTGCCTGGAAGAGCTTCAGTAGCTCCAGAAACCCAGTGACGCTGGTCCTACGGGAGTCACTGGTGGGTGAAGACAGCTTGGGAGCAGCTGACAAAGCCCCTTGGAGCTGCAGGTCACCACCAAGCCAGATCCCAGCGGGCCTCCCCCTTCGGCAAACCGCGAAGTTACACAAACATGAGCTCCCCGTTATCCAGCTCCCAAAAGTAACTTCAGATCAGAAACAGTCCAAAAAGCCAATTTTAGAAAGTACCAGTTTATTTGACGGGGAAAAAAAAAAAAAAAAATCAGTAACAGTGGAAAATCCCCAAGAGCAGTTACACAAGAGAATCTAAAATTCCCGAGAAGCAGACACCACTCCTGCCTTCCTGGTAGTGCTGTCCATAGGCAGTAAAATCCTCCCTCTCCTTCCCAGTCTACAGTGAACTCTGTGCAGCCTTTAGAGCCTCCCTGAACACACTACTGGGACCAAGCGAGTGAGTCAACCTGGAGGAGAAGCCTTGGGAAAAGTCCTCTCGCAGCGATGTCCCAACACACGGCTCCCCTGCCGTCTCCGCTTCGCCTGCCCAGCGCTGAGAAGCAGCTGCCACCGGCTGAAGCCGAATTTCTTTGTTCTATCGCCTCTACGAATTTGGCCTCAAGCCTACAACAAAGCCTCAGTAAGGAGGCTTCAGGAGTCGACGATTTCTAAACAGCCTTCGCAACCATCTGGTTTTGTGCTGCCTACCCAGTTACACAGTTTAGGGACCCACACTCAGATTTTGCCTTAAACCACACCGGATTCCGAGCGCTGCAGTAGGACACGACTTGCACAAAGGAGTTCTGTAACGCCTTCCTGAAAGAGGCATCGGACACGCACGTTCCCTTTCGCTCGAGGGGCACTGGGGGAATTGGTCTAACTCTCAGTAGAGGTAGGAGCTATGTACATGATATATCAAGAAAAACCCAGCGCAGGAGGCTGCGAGCCAGCCGTCTATGAAAGCTCAGTGCTCCCAGCCGGGAGCTGCCGCTGAGGCAGAGCCCTGGCTACCGCAGCCAGCCTTCTGCAAGAGGCAGGTACTTGGTACAGCACCAAGAGCTGTTTTCTCCGTACCACGAGCTTCCAACGCTTGCTCCAAAAAGCAACCCCAGAAGAGAGGGGGGGATCTCTGCTCCGACTCACCCGGCACATCACCGACTGCAGCCAGCCTCCAGGCACGGCCGGGACACGGCGCTGGAGCCCCAGGGCTCCGGCTGCTCGCGGCTGCCTTCCCTAGCACGAGCCCACCTGCGCTCCAGACAAGACACCGGACAAACGGCAGTACAAACAAGACCGAGCCTCTTACACACAGTAAGGCTGCTGAAGAATTAACCCCAGCCTTTTCACTCTTAACTGTCTATTTCTCCATAAAATATATAATATATAGCTCTATAGGACTGATTATAATATATTACAGGCTAGAAATACTCTCGTCTTTTCCCTACTTCAATCACATTATGAATCCAATTTTGCATACAGATTAATCCTAGCAGTTATTGCCTTGAACTTATAATTAAAATTCACAGAATAAAGCTTAAATAGTTTTCACAGAGACTCATTATATTAGTGTTTTACATAAGAAGGATAAAAGTTACCAAATGAGAAGAGCAGCCATTTCAGAAACTATAAATAATTCTATTAAAAAAAAAATCAAATCCTAAAAAAGTTATGGGAAAACCATAAATATCTTTTACCCTCTACAGCAGCTACTATAGAACTAGAAGAAACCTGTAACACACTGTAGATAACTCTGCTTCAGTTCAGAAAAGGAATCGTATAAAACAACATCTCTAGAGAAATGTCCGGCCAAAGGAAACACAAAGGGATTGAAAAAATAAATCTGAGGAAATTAAAAAAGTAGATTTTTTTATTATTATTATTATTATTATTATTTCAAAACAATTTCTACAAACTTTTATATAAACGTTAGGCTATTTTCTTTAAAATTTTGTTATAAAAAAATCCTACAAGCAATCCTTAAAAAAAGGTAAGAGACTGAAGGCAAGGAAAGGGTGTCGTCATAGCCAACGAAAACTGGCTGGCCTGATTTCGTGGACTCATGACCCTTGCCTGGGGCCGACAGGAAGAGACAGAAGTCTCCTGGGGAAGACATTCCCATAGGCCCTTTGTGGCATTTTCAGGGATTTGAGCCCCTATGGGCCTTTTACTCCCTGATAAGGCAACGTTATCTGTAGTGTAAGAGATTCATAAATAGTTCTGCACAAAAATGCTTCACATCAACAGCCTGCTGCAAGACATCTATTAGCAAGGTTTATAAAAAAGCCATCTTCTATAGAAGCAGCCAATCTGAGCACGGCACACTGGATGCAAACACATGGTGTTTGCTTCCATACAGTCTGCTTTGTGTTTATATACCCTCTATAAAACCAAGCAGAAAATTTGGCATCGTTATTCTTTTTACACTAGCTTTAGAAAAAAAATACACTGAGGTTTTTTTTTCAGACTCTTTGTATTTCATTGGGCCCTTGTTAGCTGAGCGGGATGGGAAGGGTCACGTAGGAAGTTTGTTTTTTCTCTAAGTCGCTTTGAAATTCAATCCAAAAAGAGCATTTGTTCAGCACATCTCGTCTGAGGGCACGGAGTTGCCATACAGTCTGTTTGTCCCTTGATGGGCACAAGGTGCTGCTCAGCTTTAAGCATAGAACTCATTTGTAGGGGCTTTCTTGTAGATCGGTTTCTTCCCAAGGTCGTAACTGCCTTCGTCCTTTTTCTTCATGCGATAGACTAAGAGGAGAATCAGGAAGACAGCGAACAGGAGGCCCACCGCCCCTCCTGCAATGAGAGCTGGGGAGGGAAAAAGAGCATGGAATAAGTCCAAACTCCTGGACAACTCCAAACCATCAGCTACATCTCAACATCTGCTCCAAGAGTAGCAGCCCCCAGAGTCAGTGCTGTCCTGTGCCTGTCATCATGTGCGCTGGCATTTTCAGCAACAGCAGATGTTATTGGAAAAGGCCTGAAATTGCTTTCAGTCCAACCATAGAATAATCACATGTTCCACATTAACCAGTTTGCATTAATCTTCCAGTTTAGTGCAAGAAAAATTTTGACAAAAAGACATTCTCCCTGCGTGGGGACAAAACAAAAAAACCCACCCAAAAAAGCCCCACCACAACCCACAAGCAGTGTCAACTCCAGGAAAATGGTATAGTTCCAATTTGAATGCTTTGTTAACCACCTGTGTGAGCACACTCTGGGGACACTCTATTTCAATTAAGCAGAACATCCCACCACCACTTCCCTCCAAAAAAACAACCAAAAACCACAAACCCACAAAAAAACACCAAGATTTTCTCTCTCCTCACACCAAGGGTGGCCACAAGACTTCAATGAAGTTTATCCTTTGCTGTGATGCCTACTCATTGCACTAAATCAGCTTCTTTGTTAGGTGGCTTTGTAATCCACTCTTCCAGTCACTCCTCTGACTGGGAGGATGGCTGCAGATCGGCAAGATGTGCTGAGGTTTGTACTCAGACCATCAGGCCAAGACAGATCTGTCCCACGCGCTGAGGGGAAGCCAGACACTTGGTTTTGCTCTAGATGGAGGTGCTTAGATTCATAACAGTTGACTAGGTGTTCAAATCCCTTAGAGGGGTTGTTTGGTTCCTGGCAAGGCTCAGAAAAGGCAGGACTTGGGCAGAGGTTAGAAGGAAAACATCCGCATTTGATATGAAAGTCTATGATGCCATTGATTTATGGCTAGATACGCCTCTTGTTGAGGTAGTATCGGGGTGCAGAGCAGCTGCCACATGACTCGTGTGGCGCTCACGTCAACAGTCAGCTGGCAGGCTCAAAACCAAGCTGTTTACCCCAGCAAGGCAAGCAGTAGGCTCTTCTGCTGTTTAAGGACTAGGAGGCAGAAGTGACCCTGCTACAGGTAGTCACAGAGGTAATGCATCTCACTCCCCTTGTCAGCAGGAACTGTTCCCCAGAGAAACAGGGAACAATAGAAGCCATTTAGATTTACAATACCAATGATTTATCAGGACAAGGTGAAGTATTACCTGTAAGGACTTCTGTTCTTTCAAAGATGCTGCTGTTGGCTGTGCTTGCCATGGAGATCTTGTTGGACAGGTTCTCTTCAACAGGTACAGCTTGGTCTGGAATTATTTCATTGTCCACCATTGTGTTTTTCTTCTCATCTTCTATCTTTCTCTCAGTATCTCCAGGGATATAGTTGTCAGATATCTACAGAATATAGACAAACCGCACCCATCAGTAAGCAGCACTCAGCCTACCTACAACTGAAAGTAGGAGGGTGTGCAGGGAAAAGAAAGTTTGCTTAGTGCATTACGAGTACACTGTTCCTGCTCATGCAGGTAGATTCATCTTGATGCCACGTCTCGCAGGGGAGAAGGGTATTCAGAAAGCTTCACAGACAGACCAGAGTAGCTATGTGTTGCTTAAAACACGCAGAGGCAATACCTACCACAGGAGTATCCATGGTGGTCAGATATATGGCATCTTCAGAGTCTGAGTAGTCTGCGGGGGGGGAGAAAAATAGAAGAGGACACTGTTTTACTCTCATTACATGCTATTTTTCCAGAATTCAGACACTTCCCGCAATACTAGTAGCTGCAGACAAACTAGGACTCTTCTTCTCTGATGACTACAATTCCCTCTTATCTAATAGTACTTCCGCCATTTAATGGCTTTGATTGCACAAGACCATGAGATGCAATCATAAGACCAACACCTCTCGCATGGGAGGGGTCTTCAGCTGGATCCATTGGCCCCTGCTGCAGATTATCAGGAGCTGCCCTGCAAAGCAGGTCTGCTATAGCTTGCTAAACTAATGCCAGTGGAGGGCAACGCTCTCGCCACCCATCCCTAAAGGGTGGTTCGCCAACTCTCTAGTTACCAGATCTGCCCAAACATGTCAGGCACCGATTTCAGCACTTGTTCTTTCCCTTTTAGAGAACAAATGTTCACATAAAGGGGACACGGAGCTACAGGAACTGGTTTGGGTAGGGAGCTTTGCATGTCAGAGTTCACCTGAACACCAGTTAGTCCTTTACCTCGTTTGGCCTTAGCTGAGATACTAACTTTAAGACTTTTAACATTGCCTAAACAATAGATTTTTTTTAAAAAAATTATTATTATTTTTAAGTTTTTCAGAAGTTCTTTGGAGTTCAATGGGAAAGAGATCCAGCCAGTGCAATGCCTTTTCACTTGCAGTGAGGCAAGCTTGGCTGGACTCCATCTGTCCTCCCCAAGTGATTCAACATCACGGTACAAACACTTTCACTGTTCTCATCCCTGAGTGTCTATGATTCACGAGGCCTTCTCATCTCCACCTGACACTGTAGTTCCCTCTGGAGCTCTGGCTGTGCACTTAGCCCACCACTCATGGGCTGGTGCCGGAAGAAATTTCACAGCATCAACTGAGGGAGATCCATTTCCCCCCTTCCCCGCTTACCTCCAGACCCAGACGCCTCATCTATATCCAACCCATCAGAAGTAAAGTGAGGCCTGAATTCGCCAATGTCTTCATCGTCTGGCAAGTCTCCGGAGGCAGGGTAGCCAAGCCATCGGGCATCCATGGTCTCGGTTTCTCTCACCTGTAAAGAGGAGTGGAGAAGTGTTAAGCATCAGGCAACTCCTCAGAAGCATTTCATAGAACGTCAGGAGTTCAGAGCCTGTACTGTCACTTCCATCAGATGAACATTAAATGCTGAACTTCCTCTCCACCAAAAGCATTATCTTCATCAGCCTGGAAATAGCTGAATTCCCCTAGAATTTCTCAGAACAGAAGTGAGAGCCAGCCTGGGAGGGGAATTTCCTGAGGGCTCCAGATTCAGGAGGTTCACTTGAACCCACAGGGTGAAAATAACACAACGGGATCTGGGTCAGGAGTTTGTAGCAAAAGCATCTGGAAAAGCAATACCTTCAGTTTGTGATAAGGGGGGATTTGGAAGGACTTGCTATTCCCAGAGGAAAAGCCTGGCACCTATAGGTCAGCTTTTTGCATAGCACCGAAGCCTCACACCAAGGCAATTCATTGCTTCTTGTATCGAGAACAAACCTATTTTATCACCCAAGGGTTAAAAACTGGTCTGTCAGTTCAGCTGAATTGCAGTGCAATATAATGTGACGTTCAAGAGCACTTGTTATCAATAATGACTTGCCTGAAGGAAGAGCTTCCCCTGCCTCACCTCTTAAATTGCACATAAACAAACAACTCTGTAAAATGAAGTCCTGATCCTATGGCCCGATGACCGCAGTTACAGACATGGGTTAGCAAAACGGCAGAAGAGCCTCCCAGAGAAGCAACTGTTTGGCCACAACGACAATTTCCACACCAGAGCTCACTTGCATGTGGACCTCCAAGGAGCCACAAGCCCAAACCTCCTGCCTTCACCAGGGTTATGCGATTTCCCCAGAACTATTCCTCCTCGCCCCACAGCCCGAGGCCAGCCCCGGTGAGGGTACTGCAGGTACGAGCTCTCGGGTTGCTCAACACCAGCCCAGATTCCAGCAGCTCCAGATGCTTCCACAGCCATGAAGTCATCGCCGTGGTGGGGGACTCGACCTGCAGGTGGATGGGTCCCATAGCTAGGGGCTAAACTGTCAACATTTTTCCATGCTGTCCCCACAGAAGGACTGGGAACATGTTCCCTGGGTGTCACCTAGAACTTGGGCTCAAGTCCTGAAGGTTTAACTACCCAGGAGAGCATTTTTAATGCGCTCCACAGTCCTGCACATCCAAGGGCTCTTCTTAATGTACAGGTTTACCACAAGCTACAGCCTCACAGGGGGTGAGGATCAGAGACCTGCAGGGACAGTTAGAGCTGGGTGGCACCACCCAAGCCCCAGCGCTTGCTGCTTCATCAGGGCAGCAGCGAGACCCTGAGCAGCTGGCATCAACCCTCCTGCTCGCCCAGCCCGGCATGGCCCATCCTACAGCCCAGCAGTGACACCAAGTGACAAATCACAGCCGCTATCCATCTCACAAGCGAAGGCCAACAATCAGCCACAAGCTGTGTGTCAGCTTCCTCTGGCCCACAGCCCCAGCCCTGCTTCCAGCCCAGATTTCCCTGCCCATTAGCATATTGGTTTTGCCACGAACAAGGCCTTGTGGTCAGGACAAGATGTTTCTCATTTTGCAAAAGGAGCAGTGGCTACTAGATGTGCTTTTCATTAGCTTATTGAGGCATCTTTGGTTTCCCCAGCAACTCTGCTGAGTTGAAATGAGCAGCCTAGAGGGCATGAAGTGCTGAGGCCAGCTCTCCTCCCAGACCCCCTGTCTCCACTCTGCCCGAGCCTGGCACTAGGGTGATGGGAAGGGGGCTGGGGAGGAAGGCCAGCTGGGAAGAAATCTCCCAGCCTGGAACCAGGCGTTCCTAACGTTATGGATCACTCGCTCCAAGGCAAATTCATTTCAAGATATGTGAAACCCAGCCAAAGCCAGACCTGCAATGGAAACTGCTGCCAGCACGCAGTAGCTGTTCCCGTGAGAGCTTCTGGCCATTTCATCAAGGGGCAGGAAGAGCCCGATTCCCGCCTGCCCGAGCCAGGGCACCCGCGCTGGGGAGCACGTTTGCTGCAGGTCCGTATAACCCGGCTGCCGTGCCAGGGCAGATCAATGTTGGCAAGAGCGCTCTGCTGAGCTGCACCCCTGTGCCAGCTCACGCCATGCTTCATTATGAATCACAGCCAGCTAATGTCCTAACGAGGGTGGCTCAAGAAAAAACGCATTTAGGCCACTGAGTGGCTGGACAGCAGGCTGGCCTTACCAGGTCAGCCTAGCCGTGAGCAAAGCGGTGGCAGACAGCCACGGTGATTAGTACATACTGTGCAATGCACCAGGTTTGGCTATCAGAAAACACTATTTAAATCAGGACAGTGTTTACAAGCCAGAGGACATAACAAGGAAATTACTGACTCACAAGCACAAATAAGATTATATGGGAGCGTTCCCTGAACTCACTCTTCATCATCCTCTTGAGCAAGGACAGGGAAGTTCCTGGAAGCCACGAGAGCTTCTCAAACCATACGGGAAACTTTTCTTGTGGGCAGTGAGCCTCATTTTACAGATTCATCTGTCGGGGAAGTTAGAGGGCTGCTGGGCACCTCCATACTTACCCTCCAGGTTTCAAGACATGCTTTCCTAGGGAGCAGGCTCCTCCTGGGAGCTGGGCACGGGCAGCCCGGGAAGAGTTAACAATGGAGTGCAGTGCTCCAAGGGCAGGTCTGGAGCAGGCACATTCCTCGCATACGCACCTGGGAGAGGGCACATAGGCACTTTCACAGACTTAAAAAGCAAGGGCTGCGGGCTTCCCAAGTGCCACATAAAGAGCTCCCTGGAGAATTGCTAAAAAAGTGCATCCCTTTCCAAGAGGATTCAGTCCTCCCTACAGCTCCGGTACCAGGCGAAGAGGCACCACGGAAGGTGCCTGTGCTTCATCTCGGCTGGCAGGATGCAGCCAAGAGGAAAAAGCTACGAGACTGCTGCAGGACGATGGCCAGCCCTTGCCAAGTCGTCTCTGGCCACATTCAGTTTAACACCTTCTGCAACTGCCAGCTGGAGAAGGGCACCGGCGCTGCTCCGAGTCTGCTTTCCACCACCTGTTATTCCAGCACTGGAGCCAGGCCAGGGACTTGCTGGGAGAGTCGGACCGGGCAGCTGCGCAGCCCCACCTCGCCCTGGCAGCCGAAGTCAAGCCCTACTATTAATATGCTCCTCTCCAGGAGGGGTCTGTACAGAAATCAACCTTTTCTGCAGGAGTCTAGTTCCAGGATTTCTTCCTCATGTTAAGCAGCTTTATCCCCAGTAAGCACCAAGGGGGATTAACCAACATGCTGGGGAGCAGAAGCTTCTCCTGCCTGCCAGCAGCCAAAAAACATAAGAGTTTATTCCCTGCCAGACAACCAGCATGTCAGGCACGTGAACTATGAGCGTCATTCCTGGAAAAGCCGGGCACAGAGGTCTCATGTTTGAACCCGAGACAGGCTGCACTACTGGATGAAGCCAGACACTGTTTGCTAAGTTCAGGCACAGCAATCACACCCCTGGCACCCCCGGCAGGGGCTTGCAGCCCTGCTGTGCTCCATCCCTAGCCCACCCCACTCCATTTCGTGCTCCTGGGGCCTTCACTTACAGCCCCAGCATACCACTAGCTGCTTCTCAAAGCAAGAACCTCTATTTACTGAGGAAGCAAGCAAAGTTTCTGTCCAATGTGTGAATTTCCCCAGCCGCTGGCTAGTTCTGGGAAATAACAAACCCAAGCAGCTCGCCTGCCCCAGCCCACACGTCCTCACCACAGCCTTTGCAAACCCTTTCAAAAAAAACCCCAAATGATGTTTTGGGGCAGAGACAAAGTTTTCCAGACACGGAACTAGTTTTTACGGCTGGCCCTTGGCCCTGATCAAACACACCAGAGTTCATTAAAAGCTTCTTTGAAGGGTCGCAGCCAGCAAGCCGCAAAGGGAGTCAGACCTGCGGAGAGCCGGGCATCCAAAGCGCAGAGAGCTCTTTATCAATTTCGTAACTTCGGCGTGGAGACCCAGCGCTCGCTCCTGCATCTCCCTCCCCAGCACTGTGTACATAAGTCTAGGAGTAAACAGGAGCAAGGTGAAAGTCAGCCTTTCCCAGACAAAAGCACATGGAGCTGGGCCAGCCTGGGAGGTGGCAGAAGAGGGGGCAGAGGCACAGACCGGTTAACTCTTTGTAGCCTGCAGGGACAGACATATGCAAGGGGCTCCTGGGGCTTTTGTCAGGGTCTCTGTACTAGGGGACAGTTGAATGGATCACCTCGCAAGCAGTATTACACAAAACATCTTTCCCAGACCTGAGCAGATATCACCTCATGCCACCACGATGCACATCTAGATCAGCTTAACGAGAAAGGGCTCCTGGACAACGTGGGCAGCTGCCCACACGGCCCAGCGGGGAGCCTGCTTATAAAGAGATCATTCTCGCAAAGCCACCTCCCCAGCGCTCGTGCTGCCCTGCATCATGAACCAAAGAGCACTGGAAAGGCCACACTGAATCCAGTGCAAGGATGCAAAGCTCTGTAAACCACCAAGCCCGAGAGAGGGGATTTCCATACAGTTCACTTCCACCGAGCTCTTGCAGGAGCACGCAGACCGGGAAGGTTTTAAAGCTCACGCAAAGCGTGCAAAGGAGCAGGGGTCAAGAGCTGAGCTCACCCCCTCGAAGCACGCCAACCCCCCGAAACCAGGAAAGCGGAGGAGCCACGCTGGAAACGGGGCGGCTCAGATCGGTGCAAGTCACCCGAACAGCTGACCTCCAAGGGAAGGAAGCACGCAGCGAGGTAACCGGCAAAGACAGCTCTATCTTCCCATCTTAGTAAGCATTAAAAGTAAAGTTATTAGAAGCGACATGAGCTTCCGGCAGAGGCAGCTCCTGCCAGACTAGGAAGGGAAGGGTCTGTATTTCCACCCCTGCCAGACCACCCTTTACTTCCTCCCCTCCCTCCATGCTCCAGCTCTGTGCAGGGGGGGGAAATAAAAAAACCCAACAAAAGTCACTTTTGTCCTGAGAGAAAAGCAAATATCAATATTTCCATCTAGGTCACACCTAACTCCTTCAACACATCAGCTGCAGTAAAAAAAAAAAAAATCCACTTGTGCTAACTCCTTGTGCTCATGCTTGCAGGGTACCATTTTACCTCTCTCTCGTCCTGGTCAGTCTGTCCCACATAATTCGCAGCACACACGGCCCGCACTGGCCTCTGTGCCAAGGAACAGGAGTTAAACAGCTCCCATCCAGGCACGTGCGTGTGTTCAGTTGCACGACAGGCTCACCCTGAGGCTTCCAGACACAGTTAAACACTACTGTGCCTTTGCTCAACACTTTTCTAGCAATCCTAGAGCAGGACCACAGGCAGAGTGGCTTTGGGCAAAGCCAGCCTTGCCCATCCCCTCTCCGAGGGCCACTGTACAGGTGCACTCCCATCACAGTGAGCTACAAAGGTAAATCCGTAATGCCGCTGAGGACCAAGGGGGAAATCAGAGACAGAAGCACAGACCAGGGCTTGCAGGCAGCTCCTGGCTGGCAGCAGGGGATAGCACTGCATCTCCAGTACCCCAGGAGCAGTTACTGCGTGCTCTCTCTTTGTGCCTCTTATCAAAGAGGGAAAAAAATATATTTATTTTTTGAATTGTGCTAGGTAATACAGGCAAGGAGCAGGGTCTGGCTTAATAAGATATGAGTAAGACCGGCATGCAGGCTGACAAACTGTTCGGCTGGCAAAAGCGTCACTCATTCAAGGCGACTTAAGAGAAGCAGCCGCAGTCCCTGTCCAACCAGGTACCCATCTCCCTGCAGCCACAGTCCCGTGTGCTCACGTCCTCCGCGGGGGCAGGCGCAGCGAGGCACGTCCAGCACTAATGCAGCCTCAGCCTGGGGGGCTCCCCCGCTCGCCCCAGCTCCCCGTGTGATTCTTTAAGCCATGTCGCTGCAAGCAGCTCTCCTGGGGGCTCATGCAGCAGCGGAGGCATAATCCCCGTGACAATTACACCGTAATCCTAGGCTCTGGAGAGCAACCCGCTGTCACGGGTGCCCCCCCTACAGCAGGGATGAATCCTCCTGGGCTCTGCTTGCTGAAAATAGGCTTTCCTGCACTTACAAAGTCAAACCTCAGTTACCTTTTAACTCACGTGCATTTGCTTACACACAGCCTGCTGTCTTCAGACCGCACCGTACGCGCGTGCCTTTCAGGCCTTGCCGTGGAAGCAAGCAGGAGGAGGACAGAGAGGTTACAAAGGAATGAATTCTTGTTTAACTGCTCTTGCCTGATTCTCAACCAAGAGCAAAGCCATAAAGATTGAGTCCTTTGCCAGACAGGCACATGCTGGGATCCCTTTACTGCAATGGTGGCAAAATAGCTGCTCTAAATACTCAATGCCCACCTCCAGAGACCTACAGAGCCCCAGCGAAGGAGATGACTGCTTCCCCCCTCCAGCTAGAGGAGATAAAGCTCAGCAGGCAGCTGCAGATGGCTGTGTGTCAATCACTTGCCCTGAAGCAAATAAAGATAAGATTCAGAGGAAAACTGCAGGAGGGGAAAGCAGCTCTCATGTGACTCAGGAGGAAAACAACTGCGGCAGAGCCATTTCATCCCCCCCAAGGTTCTCCCAGTCATGGGCAGCAATACACACCTAGTTCATAAAGAGATTATATTTTTATGGTAGTTATAAACCTGATCATAGGTATTTCATACATTTCACTACCCAGAGCTCAGCTCTGAAGTTGGAGAAATCTATTTAACCTTTAAAAAAAAAAAAAAAAGGACTCAGTTTTTCCAGCTCACAACTCACTCTGAGTTGCCCCACTCTATATCAGGAGGCTCCGACTGCAACCCTGTCTGTGGAAGGAAAAAAAAAGGATATAAAGGCCCCAGCAAAGCAGCTTTTCCATCAAGGATGATTTCTCATGCTGATACTTCATGCCTGAGATATTTCACATATCATATTTCCCCCTCATGCCAGGGAGAGGCCTGCCCTCACTGCCCTTTCCTAGAATACAGCTACACCCCAATATTTCCCTGGACATGCACATAAGCAGAATTTCCACTGGGTAAGAAACACATGATGTGCATTTGGGGGATCTTTATGCTACCTCATGGTGGTGTGTTAGCAAAATCAAGCCAGGCAGACACCCAACTTCAAAGGGTGCCTTTCCTAGCTGCCTCACCATACAGCTAATCTCAGCTTGTTTGTACAGTCAAGATTCCCAATGCTGCACCCTACAAATGCTTCCCCTCCCACAATCCATTTTAATCTAATCAGAAGTACTAGCTCAAAGATTTAGGCTTAGCCCAGGCAGTTGAGCTCTGCCAGCACAGATATGCTATTTAGAGTTTTGCTCTGTTGGCAAAACTACCAGCAAAAATTGTAGCAGAGGAAGTTATCAGCGTGAAAGCACTTGAGATGGAGTATCTGCGCCGCTCCGCTATCAGGCTATACCCGTGTAAGCGTTTATACAAACAAACATTTCAACAGCAGGGATTTTCCTAGTTAGCTACAGCAGCAGAGGCTCGGGTTTTAGTGTGTGTGTGGGGTTTTTTGTTTTGTTTTTTAATAGAGACATTCCCAACTTGTGCAGAGGTTGCCTTGGCTTGGGCCCGGAAAGCATCAGACAGGGGATAACACAGCTGTACTTTGGGAAACCTGTCACTCCCGGGAGCGTTCTCCGCTCTCGGGGAGCTCTGGACTCCTGGCCAGGCTTCCTCCCCTCTCCAAGCAAGGGGCGAGCAGCTGGCAGCAGTTTTCCAGCACTCCCTGACCACCTCTCGGCACTGTTGCAGTCAGGAGCACAGGGACCCAGCTATTGTTTTGGTCACTCCTTCCTTGGCTCTCCAAAGCCTGCGCTCGGCTGGACTAGCAAGTCGTTTAGTAACCAACGCGCAGGACCAGCGCCTCATACTCAGCCTCGGGAAATTTAGAATTAGCGCCAAGAACAGCCCGCACATAAACAGTCTCCTGCAAGATCCTGGCTCCAGAGTCTGCGCCACTGCACACTGTGGATTTGTAATAAATATTTATCTTGCTGGGGAACAGAGTCTTCCAAGCAAAAGCTCCTGACATCAGTGAGGACTGTATTTCCATTTGGGGGAAAGTAGAAGTTTCCCTGTTTTTAAAGGGGGACACTAGCCCACAAAAGAAGCTTCTGCCACCCTCCTAGCACCACGCTGGCCAGGATCCGTCCCTCCACCTACGGGTCCCACTCCTCTCCAGGCCAGCATGGCAGCACCCCATCGCACCAGGCACCCTCCTTCCAGCCACGCTCCCCTCAGTCACCTCGCCTTATGCGCCCAGATTTCTGGCTACCGTGCCATGCAGGCCATTTCGGTGCAAGTCCAATGACTTTCACTGTCATTAATGCAAGTTAACATTTCTTTTTATTGCTATAGTTTGACTGTAACGGCAGCTAAAGGGCAGGAGGCAGGGTTAGCCTCGCAGCAAGGTAAACGGGGCAAGGCCCCATTGCTTTTTATTCAAGTTTTACAGCAGACAGCAGCACAGTTTTAGCTGAACTGTGGTGGAGACACCTCTTCCCCTTCGGCAGCTAAGGCAGAGCAACAACAGAAGAGACAAATCCTTCCCATGGCAGGCTTTGCTTTCCCTGACAGCATGCAATTTGTTTAAGCAAGAAGAAACCTTGTTTTTGCTTGACATGACACTAGCTGCTTGGGTAACAGTGCTACGGGTCTCCCAGTCTCCCTTCCTGCCCCGAGGAGTGTCTCTCTCAGATTTTAATTAACTGAGATTTTAATTAACGGCTTTGATTTGTAAGTTATCCCAATAATTTGTCTAACAACAGCCTCTTGGCATTTTATAAGCAGAGCCTCAGTCTCAAAGGATTTAAGGATAAAACTGACAAGAGTGCATATTTCCAGCAAAAATATGACTTTTACAAGAAGTGTATTTTTGAAGTCAGCCAGCCTTCAGAAATTGAGAGGGACGCAACTACATCTTGCGTGTTTTCCCCTCCTACGCTAACATTTTCTCCAGATTCAGGATTAAGTATTTAACTCCCTCTTTTGAGACTTTCTGCTCCTTCAGCTTGCTTTGAACACTTTCAGTCATTTCAGACAGTACTGTGGCTTCCCTTTCTCCCCCGTGCAACTCTCATTTCCAACTGGATCTGTCTGAAAACGCAGCAACCACAGAACTGCCACAGCAAGTTAGAGGCTGCTCAAGACAAGGACGTTTTCTGATCTGCCTTTGCCAACACCAACTCAGCTACTGGCAGCAGTCGTATGTCAGAGCCCGATAGCTTTTTGCCCACCATAGCCACAACCCAAGGCAGATTAGACAAGAGGCAGCAGCGAAGGCGCTCGGTGCCGAGGGCAGCACAGACCGTCGGCCAAGCAGCACCAGCTTTGCTTGTCACCCCTTTTCTAACCCCATAAGACGAGATCCACCTCTGTGCTGCAGCGCCTCGGACGTCTGAGTCATAGCTTTGGGTAAGGGGCCAGGGCCATTACTCAGGGGGTGACAGCAGAGTCTCAGGGAGCTGGGAGGCCAGGGAGTGCCAGAAACCCTGAGTCAGAGCATGGCTGCTGGGAGTCAGGGCTGACGGCGATACACAGCAGAGCTGGGCAGAGGCAGCAGCATTTACTGGACAACCATTCAGGCACATGCTTAAAGACAAAAACAAAAAAAAAAGTCTGAACTAATCTAGAAGTGCAGCCCTAACAGCTCATTAACATAGGATCTTTTATAGCCCCTCAGAGCAGTAGCTTATTACAAGTTAAACTCTTTAACTAGGCTGCCCTGTCTATTCAGAGCCACCAAGCCCAGTCCCATCACAAGAGTCTCATTCTAGCACAAATCATTTGAATCCTTAATCTAAAGCATTTGCATTCCACCGAGTCTCAAACAAACAGCCACACATGCTCCGCAAGAGCAGCCTGGAGGTCAGGCGTATGCAGGGTTTGTCCCCACAGGTTTTGTAGTGCTTCAACTACATTAGCTTCTAGTTTGAGGCTGCAAAAGCAGCACAACCCTGCTGTTGTTACAGGGCATAAAGGAACAAGCTGTACTGAGTGGAGGGGGAGAATGCAGCTGCAAGGATCTAAGAGCAGGCTGAAGAGGATAAATGTTAACTCAAGAGCAAGGAAGTGTTTTGAAAGATGGACAGTGTTTTGTCTAGCTTGAAGTGATAGCTGAGGAGTTTTGCGGGATCAGCAAGCCACAGTAACTTAATCAAGTAATCTTATGAGTCATCTTAAGTCATTTACATTGCAGACCATGGAACCACAGTTATCATGCCGCCTTTGTTGATAAAGTCACTACCACTGAATTTAAAAAAAAAAAGGTAGTTTTAAAGACCAAGCCCATCAATCCACCCATTTGAGGGGGAATAACACACCCAAAATGCAACACAACCTGGTGTTAATTTACAGCCAGCCAAGTGGGTTCAAGCAGCCAGCACATTTTCAACAGAGCATTTACCAGCACGAGGAGTCGAAGAGAAGGGGAAAATAGCTGCGGTTGTGCTGGTCTGCATGTCAAGCAGCCAGCTAGCTTACCTCCTCTCCATCATCACTCTGACAGTCAAGTTAGCAGCTCCCAGCTTCGTGGTGGAAGTGGGACGCAAGTGTGTCAGGAAGGCAGTAAGCCACCACAGGAAAACCGTGGCAAGGTCACATCAGCCTCCACTTCAGGCATTTTGAGAAGAGCAGCAAACGGCCTCCCCACCCCAACCATTCAGACAGCTCAAGGCAAGAGTAAAGCCATTAACAGAGGCTTGGATGGGAGGGGAGAGGGGAAGACACATCGGAGAAAACATTGTCACGGTTGTTGGACTAGATATAGGCCTCTGCAGGACCTCAAAGTGCCAGGGCCTTGGGAGACAACAGCAGGAGGGGCAGGAAGGAGAGCAATCACGTTGGCCAACAGCCTCAGCTTCCTAGAGTGAATGAGTCTCTGGTATCCTGAGCCTGAAAAGTACCAAGTTCAGCCCCGATTTGCCTCTTGCGTAAACTGTTTGAAAAACTCCGAACCACAAGAAAGTGCTCTCCAGCATGGGAGCTAGCAGGCACTTGGGACAAACGAGAACTGGGCAGCAGCGCCAAGCACTGCGGGGGTGACGGCTCCCACCCGCGTGGGTACCTCCACGTCTAGTGTGGACACGGTGCTGGGCTGCAGTGGCCCCGCACCCCTGGACTCCCACCCCAGGAGCTGTGCATGCAGTTCAACAAGGTACCAGGTGCTAGAGAGGCTATTTCTTTCTACATGTTCCAGGCTTTTCGTCCCGACAGCCGGCTCTAGGTTTGGCTACCAGAAATCATGGGCTCCTTCCCCTCAGGACTAAGGGACATCGCATTAGACACTGTAATTTTGCTGCTCTGTGTTTTAGGGAGGCTGAAGCAAAGCAAGGATTTGCTCTAGATGTTCATCTGCCCCATGAGCTTGCCAAGTCAGGAGGTAAAAGAAAGTAAAACGTGCAGATAGCAATGTCTTGATTTGATTGGGAGGGACAGATGAGAAACTGGGCAAAGAGCAGAAAGAACAGGCCTCGGGGATCAATGGCAGCAGGACAAGCCAAACCGGTTTTAACATTAATAATGCTGCACTACTTTCCAAACACAGCTATCATCAACAAGACACCAGCTTTGCCAATCAGGAGGCCTCCAAGCATGATTGCTTTAAACCAGCAAACAGAGCTCACAAACAGCACGCAGCCTCCCCCTCCCACCCCGAGCAATCCTCTGCCAGCAGCTTCTGGGGTGGATTTCTGCTTGTCTACACCGCTGAGGACGCACATACACGATGTGGTGCTGCACAGAGGCTTTTTCTGCTTACTTCGTGGCAGAAAAGTAGGACTGCTGCAACAAGCTTGCAGCCCATTAGGGCTGCTAGGGCTCTGCTGAGCTCCGGGCCCTCAGAGCCCTCTTGCAGCTCAACGGCAGGAGCAGCCCAAGCCCACAGCAGGCAGACACCTCCGCGGCAGGGGAATACCCCCTGCTTCCCTCCTCTGCTGCCAGGGGCACTTTGAGATGCTACAAGCGCAGGGAGAGCCCAACAATGCTACTCTGCCCAAGCAAGGCAGACCTCAAGGCCTTCATCAACCCCACTGATCCCATGTCTTGGCTGCATGGTTTCTGCCCATCCCCAGCTGCAGGCCCCTAAAGCATCTTCTGCAGGAGCCCTGTCCTCGCACAGCCCAAGCAGGGGGGAGCAGCCTTTGCTTTCTAAAACACTCGACCAGAGCGAGCTGGGGGAACACCGGGAGATGTCAGGCTTCAGCTCGAACCCCCTTACACCCCACGGGAACCAGACGATATTCTCACACAAAGATGCTGGGCTGTTGTAACACAACCCACCCACAGCCTAAGCACCGACGTCACACTTCGGCACTTCAGTAATATTCCCCACCCTCTTACACATCCAAGATTGCTTCACATGGAGAAATCCCATCTACACCAGAAAGCCACGCAAGGGGAAAGGAGCCAAGGCATTTTTGTTTGTACAGGCTTGGGGAAATATTCAAGCACCGAATCACTCTCAAAACCCGTGCTCTTACATAAGCACAAGAAATACAATCCCTGTCTTGTTAAGAAAGAGCTACCTGTCTTCACCCTGCCCGCACAGAAAAACTAAGAGCCACATGCTGTGCAGCCCTGCACGTTTTGGCAGTGCTATTAAAAAAAAAAAAAAAAATATGGGAGGAGTGCCAGCAGAACTCTCCCAAACAGTATGTCATCGTCTCCTCCCCAGCAGCTTCTAACCCAAACAATTTGTTTGGATAAGGCTTTATAGTAGGCCAGTGTTACTTCTCAAGCACACACTCTATCTTAGGTAGCTTAAAAGATACAGACAAATACTCCATACAAGTTCTATATAAGGATTTACAGAATACATCTGTGCAAAATTTGTTGTTTTTGCAGAAATCCGATGCTTGCAGACCACTCAATTCCCCAGGGACACCAAGTTGCATTTCATACCAAACATGGGCAATGCAACTTCCAGATGCTGCCTGCCCCAAAGGTTTACCCTACTAGTTTGGGCCAGTTCTCAAACGAGCAATTCACGTGCTTAATAGCAGGGATAAAGACACCAGATTAGAGTAAAGTGGATTTGGGCTGGTTGGTCTTAGCAGAGAGTAGCTGTCAATTACTACAGATGCTCTCTGTGGAACAGTTTTCTACTCTACAACCAGCAACCCCCCAACCCTGTGTCCCTAGTAGAGAGCAACCGAGCAGCAGAGCCTTATCAGTTCCCATCTGCCCACCCAGCCTTCAGTCCAGAATGAAGCCATGTGGATGATTAAACCCAGTTTTGAGAACCCCTGATCTCCTGCAGTTACCTTAATCTCAGCAGCTCTTTCAGACTAGCAGAGGAATCTGCCCTGACTGCACTATCAGCAAGATGGACATACACACAAACAAACAAACAGCAGGGAAGGCAGAACCCCGAAATCTCTGCTTCACCACAAAGATCCCACGTGTGCCCGGCTTGAAGCATCCAAACCGATTCACCTTATTATATATTTAAGAGACTCTTAAACGGTAATGCATCGTTTTCCACTCCCATGTGGAAGCGAGGAAGGTTTGATACGCATAGAAAGACACCAGGTACCAGCACAACCAAGCTCAGGTAAGCTCGGAAAGCCTACCCAGGCACTGTATTGCATTGCATGTATCTAACCCACCGCACATTTACAGTAAAAGAGGGATTAAAGGACTGAAGTCCGTGACCAGCAGTTAAGAGATCAAAGCTGCAATGGAGAGCAATTCATTTCTATCACATACCCTTGTACCCTGCACTGCTCTAATCCCACCAGCCCTGATTACCGAAGAGCAGGACGAGGCTCACCCGTGTGCCGCGGGAAGGGGATACGTGAGCAGCGGCACAGCCGCCGGGGCAGGTAGTGACCGGGCGAGGGGGCCACCCGGGCCACGACCGGCCAGGACATCGCTGCTTTGGCATCAGCCGGAGGAAGCAGCAGGCAAGCCAGGAAGGAGGCAGCGGAACCGGAGGAAGGAATGGGAACTGCCCTGTTGCCATTAACCCATTTTGCCCCCGCTTCCCCGGAGAAGGACACACGGCGGGGGGCAGCCCCCCGGGCGGGCAGCGGTGGCATTAGCCCTCAGGCTAGTGGCGAGCGGGACCCGCCGCAAGCGCACCCCCGTCCGAGAGCCGTGCCGAGCCCCACGGCCCGGCGAGGCGGGGGGGAGCAGCCGGGTCGCCCACCCCCCGGCACCGGGAGCACCCTGCCCTACCGGGGCCCGGCGGAACTCACCGACTCGGCGGCGGCGGCTTGCAGGAGGAGGCCGAGCAGCAGGGCGGCGCGGAGCACCGGCGGGACGCGGGGCAGCGGCATGGCTGGGCTGGGCTGGGCTGTGCCGGGCGAGGCGCGGAGAACGGAGCCGCAGGAGGCACGGCGAAGCGAGCTCTGGCCGGCCCCGCCGCCGCGCTTATAGGGCTGGCGCGGCCCCGCGGGGGCGGAGCGCCCCTGCCGCCCGCCGGGAATGCCCGCGGCCCCGCCCCGCGACCCGGCCCGGCGCCGGGAGCCGGGGGGCGGCCGGCTGCCCCGCACCGGGACGGGCGGCCCCGGGCGGGCGGGCGAGCGGCCACGGTCTCGCCTGGGAGCCCGGGCACCGGGCGGCTGGGCTGGCGGGGGAGGAGGGTGGGTGGCCCCGGGACCGGGGGGCTCGGTCAGGATGGCTGCGGGGGGGCTTTGGCCCTGCCGTGAGACCCGGGGGGGGGGGAGAAGGGGAAAGGAGGGGGGGAGGAAGGGGAAAAAGTGGGGGAGAAGGGGAAAAGGAAGGGGAAAAAGGGGGGGGAGAAGGGGAAAGGGAAGGGGGAAGGGAGGGGAGAAGGGGAAAGGGAAGGGGAAAAAGGGGAGGAGAAGGAGAAAGGGAAGGGGAAAAAGGGGGGAGAGAAGGGGAAAGGGAAGGGGAAAGGGGGGAGAGAAGGGGAAAGGGAAGGGGAAAAAGGGGGGGAGAAGGGGAAAGGGAAGGGGAAAAAGGGGGGGAGAAGGGGAAAGGGAAGGGGAAAAAGGGGGGGAGAAGGGGAAAGGGAAGGGGAAAAAGGGGGGGAGAAGGGGAGAAGGGGAAAGGGAAGGGGAAAAAGGGGGGGAGAAGGGGAGAAGGGGAAAGGGAAGGGGAAAAAGGGGGGGAGAAGGGGGGGAAGGGGAAAGGGAAGGGAAAAGGGGGGGAAGGGGAAAAGGGGGGGGAAAGGGAAAGGGGGGGGAGAAGGGGAAAGGGAAAGGGAAAGGGGGGGGAGAAGGGGAAAGGGGGGGCATTAGGCACACAGTATCCGCTTTCGCAGCACTCCACAAGTGACAGTCTTACGTTTACAGAAAACTGAGGAGGACTTTCTGTGACTCGCAGCGTGTCATCACTGCGGTTCTCCAGCAGGGCGTTACATCACAGGTTCTTGTTGGAGATGGAAAATGAAACCGCTCGGTTTTCTCTGTAAGCGGCAAGTGCAAAAAACCCATACAGATAGAGGGGGAAAAACCCAACAGCACAGTTTAACTATGGCGGTTTTTCTTCTCTCAATAACCTTGCCTGATCATGAACATTTGCTTGAAAGCATCCATTTCAGCCCCTTAAGAACCCGAGGTGCACCTGCAATACGATACTGGTATGCCCTCTGCATCAGTCCCTTGTTCATACTGCAGCCACGTCAGTTTGCACTTGGCCTCTAGTTCGTACAATATAGAATATTTTCTTAACAGGGAAGCAGTACACAGACTACAAAGCATGTGTGCCGTGATGCCGTCTGCCAGGTACGGATGCAAACTCTGCTAGATCTGGTTCTCAGCCCGCTCCAGCACTACAAAGCTCTCCTGAGAGACCTTGTAGCCTTCCTCCTGTCCCACCTTAACACGCTAACCCTCAACCCAAAAAGATCTCTAAGGGGAAGCAGCCTTTCTAACGCCTGTTCCTTTGGGAAGAAATAGGTAGAGAGGGTGTGAGCTGAGGTCGAGAGATCTCCTCAATGTTCTCCTCAACCATGCTTGCATAGATGACTGTTGGCAGGAGAATCTCCTGGCAGCACCACGCTGAACTGGCTGTGGAGCTGGTTGGCATAATATGAAGTGGCAAGAAGTTTAAAAAAATAAAATAAGATCTGAAGACAGCACACATCCAGGTAAGGGTAGGAACCAGCCTGGAGGAGGCTGTGACCCTCTGTGCTCAGGACAGTGATGTGCTGCTAACCCTCTAGGTGACCTCAGCATCCAAGGACACGAGGGAGGGATCTGTGCTGCAGGCTGGATTACTACCCTTCCTTATTACCCTCGCTTCATCACACAGAGGAGCTGATGAAAGTCACTCCTGGTGCAGCTGCAGAGCCCAGCTCCAGTGAGTCTCCAGCTCTGGGCACCCAGCAGAGGTGGGCAGCAGGAGATGGAGAGGAACAAGAGCACATGGGCTCAGTCAAATGTGCAAAGACTAGTCCATACCATGACAACATCTGCCAGACAGGAGACAGCCTCAGCACCACAAGGTGGCCAGAGCACTCCACTCCTCCCTAGCCCTCTAAATGGCACCTGTATTTGTGTGTGTGTGGCCATGACCCCTCTACACCTCTTTCCAGGTAAAGCAGTCACCACAAAGATGCTTTCAAAACCAGCTGTCTGTATTGTGGCTACAAACACTGCTAACTTGCCTGTTAACTTCCCCTTCAAACAAGCACAATACACCATGCTCCTCCTGGTAGTCATACCCTGAGCACACCCCCCTGCCACCAAAAAGTCCCCCTGCATGGCACAGGACAGCATTTTCCCTCCTAGGGAAGTTCTGCTTTGACAGAACAGAGAGAAGCCGGTCTGCCTACCTGGCCCAGGGACCACGCACAGTGTCCATCAAAGTCAGACCTGCACGCGCAATCCTTCGAGCAAACTGACAGAAATCTTGGGCTTCTAGAAACGGAAGAGAAAATTAAACTTGTCCCTAATGTACTTTCCAACCCTGAGAACAAATTTACATAACTTTACTAATGACATTTTCAAAGTGCATTGTGTAGATCCACCTCCCTCACACACACACATACACACTTTCTGCGACTGTATCTCAAGAGAGGAAATGCAGCCACAAAAATCATAGTATGGTTCTGTAAACCCATGACATAAAACAGCCTGCTTCATTTTGTCCTTCAAATGTCCCCTCTCAAAATGCTGACATTCTCCTCTCTCTGGAATAATGCAGAAAAATCGTGGGTATATGACACTCACCGAGAGCAACAGGACAAATGGGCCCAGAGAGAAAAAATACACAACTGAAACATACTTTTCTGAAACCTCACTACAAGTGAGAGAATCAGAAGAAAAATAAAACACACAATGAGCCACACATTTGTTCTGGGCGATGAATTCTCATATTCAAGGTGTGTCCGTTACCTTCTCTATTTAAAAATTACAGTTGGCAGAGAAATAACATAGGCTGGCCACCATTGTTCCTAACCCAGTGTTCAACACTGAACAGTTACCTAACTCTTGCGTTGAAAATACAAATAAACACCTGCCAGTTCCCAATACATGACACAAACATGCTGGAAGTGGAATGGAGCATCCAAATACAAGGCACTTGGAGGGTGAGGGAAATCACATTTTTACATGACACCAAGAAATGTCTAGATAATCTTGAGAAGGCTACAGGCAGAGCTCTGTTAGACAGTTTGAGATCATAAATGCTACTGCACTGGCCAGGAAAAGAGACTCTTCAGCCAAGCTCAGCACAGTTCCTATAGGCAGATTTTAAAACAAGCTTAGAGCAGGATTCTCAGGCACTAAGAAACCTTAAGCAGAGCTTTAAAAAAGTCTCAGCTCCCAAAGTCCATTCAGGATGCTGAGCTCTTTGGAAAAACACATCTACAGACTGCGTGGGTAGAGGAAGAGGAGCAACTGAAAACTCTCATCCCACATTTTGAGCTGCTTAACACCGAGTTAGTCTGGAAATGTATAATCTTAGCCTTACTGTCCCTTTAGCAAAGGTCACCTTAGCATAAATCCTACCTGCCTGGCAAGAGGGAAACAAACCCCAGCAAAGGTCAGTTCAGATAGCACTGCCCTTTGTACACCAGCTGGTAAAATATGGATCACCTAAATAAACAGCTTCCTGTTTTAGGCAATGATTCCTGAGGAGGAAAAACAATACCATCCTATGCAGCCATTTCTTACAGAAAGACTCCCTGGCTAAATACGGCATTCTTTTTCCACAGTCCTGATAAAGAACTGACCATGATAGTTGCATGTGATCTGGGTACATTCTTAGGGCATCTGCTATGTCCTGGGCACGTCGCCACTTCTTCTTCCACCTGCTGCTCTTCATGACACGCAGGTGTCACGCACAAACCAGTCAGCTGGTTAAAAAAGGACATTCTAACCAGAAGCCAGGCGAGCAGCACCTAGTATGGCACCCTACAAAGCATAATCTCTATGTTTCGACATCCTTTTCCCCTTTAACACGTGCTTTCTCCACAGCTGTCTCTGAATTTAGTTTGAACGAAAGAGGAAGAAAAGGAAAATTGAAAATGCCACTTATTTCCCCAAAAATGTTTGCTTTCCAGGTCCACTTTAAACCCTTCCCACAGAGCAGGGATGTGGGGCAAGGCTCCCCAAGGGAAGAACACGGTCCCCTTAGCTGGAGCAGCCTGGAGAGGAGGGAGAGCTGAATTCAGGAGCACAGACGAGCAGACGTGACCATGCAACATGCCATCGCGAAGTCAGCCTGGAAATGAATCCACAAACCGGGCTGCAGCTGACTCAGAGCACGAATGTCTTTGCACCACAGCACTTCACTGCGTCCGTGCTGGCGCGCTGCCTGCAGAAGGCAGGAGGGAGCCTCAACTCACACCTTCTGACGTGACTGCTGCCGTGCCGATCCCTTCAATTACTGGGCAGCAACCAAGCAGGGAGGAGTCTCGAATTTGGAAGGAATTTGAGTCGGCATCTCCCAAAACACCAGCTCATATCTTGTGATCCCAGGGACTATTGAATAAATCAGAAATATTGTTGCTGACGACTTTGGCTGTGGAAAGACACCAGCAATTATACCAACAGTCCTACCAGGGCTTCTATCACACTAGCTTGGAGTTTTAGTCAGCTATGACTAAACCACCACAATTTTTGCTGGCAAAGGATGAAGTCAGTCCTATAAAGCTTGAAAAGGAAAGAGGAAAGTGAAAATTAATATCTAAGCGGTGGTTTGCATGTCTCAGAGAGCCAAACACAGCAGATTTCAGGAAAGGAAACCAATTTCTACCAAGAGTTAACAGAGGAAGTGTTGAGTCTCGCAATTTATGCTCAGCAATGTGTTGGCAGCAGACAGCCCTGATAGGGCTGGGATTTTCCCATGTTCATTTCTGCACTGGCTAAGGCTGGTAAGCTTCTGCAGAGATAAATTCTCTGAAGGCCCAAGTCGGAACTCAGCAGCAGTGGCCCACGTCCGCCACGTGCTGCCTCTGCCTTGCACAATCCTTTCTAGGAGCAGCAGGTCCAGGAACAGGGAGGAAAATGTGTCAAAGCTGCCTCGGCACAGTGACATCCACAGAACAAGGAAGGGAAAACACGCAGCAAAGCTGCATAGGGAACTTCCCATATGGGGACATGGAAAAAAACGTCACGAGAGAATGTCAGAGATCATAATCTGAGTTCCTATAGCCAGAAACATTCCACACCCACGACTGATGTGAGTCTACCACCTCCCATAAAAGCTGGGTTCCCCTTTTGTCCTCCTCCTCTCTTTTCCAGGTAACAAGAGCTCTGTGACAACTCCCCCATCCACCAGAGCAACCCGGGGGTGCCTCCTCGCCTTTTTCCAGTGAAGAACTTATCTCCAAACTGCTCCGTTGTCCCATGCAGCCTTGGGGATTTTAGTACTCAGTTAGTGACAATTCTCACATCCAAAGCTAAGCAAGCAGGATGCCTTATTGAGGCCACTAAATGAGCTCCAGCACCCAAGAGCAGATGACAGAGGGGGTACGGCTGAGCATGAGGCACTCTGGCACCTGGCCATTTCATGAGGCGTGAAGAAACCACCACTTACCAGAAGAAAGCTCCCAAAAGAAGCCAAGCCCTACACAGGACCAGCCCTGTAACGGAACGGTGCTGCCAGGGCATACCGGGACTCATAACAACATCTTGGTGCCCTATGGCCTAAAGCTAAAATAAGCACAGCTGGGCAGCAGCTACCGACAGCCTTGGCGCCTGAGGGAATTGGCCTAGAGATGAAAGGAAACATCCCAGGAGAATCATTTCTTCTATGTTCGGTATCTGTGTCTTTTTAGCAAGGGCTGCTCAGCCAAATTATTGAATCCACTGAAACAAACCCAGCACGGTGCTGCAGAGGATGGGAAAAGCCCAAAGCCGAAAACCACAGCCCAAACCCACCGCGGACAACCTTCTCCTGTATAATAAACCAGAACCGTGCTGCGGCTTCCCGGGCACACCGCTTCCCCTCCGCGGGCCGCCCGGCCTGCACTCGAGCTGCTCAAGGGCCTCAGCCCTCGCCCGAGGCCCAGGCGCTCACCCCGAGGCCTGACAACCGCGCCACCGGCCCCGCACGGAGCCGGGCCGCCTTCACCGGCGGCCTCAGCTCCCCGAGGCCGACCTGCGGCCCGGGCGCTTACCTTGCCTGGCAGCGGCACCTCCGGGACCCCCAGCCGCGGGGCCGGTGTCGCCGCCCGCCATGTCGCGACCAGCGCGGGCGGGGGGTGTCAGAGGGCGGGGGTCGGGGTCAGGGGAAGCAGCGCCGGGTCCTCCGCCGCGCCAGGGGGCGCTACCGCGCGGCGGTAAACGCCACTTCCGGCGCGCTGTGGCGGGCGGGCGATGGCGGCGCAGTTCCGCAGCTACGTGTGGGACCCGGCGCTGATCGTGGCGCAGATGGTGCTGCTGCAGGCGGGCTACTACAGCTCGCTCGGGCTCTGGCTCGCCGTCCTCGGCACCCTGGGCAGGACCGGGCCCTCCCTCCACCAGGTCTTCAGCGACGAGGTGAGGGCGCGGGGCCCCCGGGGCGCCGCCGTGGGCACAGGCCCCTGTGGCGGGGGTCCTTGCTCGGGGGCTCCCCTGCGGGGGGGCAGGTCCCGCTCCCCGTGTAGGCATTTCCCGGTATTCGAGACAGCTCCCCGCCATAGGTAGCACGCCGCTATAGAGACGGAGCTCCCCCGCCGTGTAGCTGCCCCCCAATATAAAGACAGACCTGTTGTCCGTGTAGGTGCCCCCAGTATGGAGGCAGACCCCTCCCTTTGAATAGGCGGTACCCCCGGTATAGACACAGCACCTTGCTGTGTAGGTGCCACCCCCAGTATAGACACAGACACCCTGTATAGGTACCCCCAGTATAAAGACAACCGCCCTCCCCCATAGGTAACCCCTCTGTGGGGACGCACACCCTGTTTAGGTGGTAGCCTGCAGTATAGAAACAGACTTGTCCCTTTTCTGTAGGTACCCCCAGGCAGAGAGACAGACCTCTTAGAAGGACTGCCGTAGCTGCTCAGGCTCCTCTTACGGATCATAATCAGCACAGGGCAGTGCCGATGCGGCTGGGCCCCGGGATGAGATTACGCGCTGTGGGCTGTGATTTGTGCCGCGGTTTCCTACTAATAGTCCCGTGTAGATTTTAGGCTTCTCAACCCCGCCTGGGAGGCTCTCCATGATGGCTTTCATCCTCAATGCACTCACTTGGTAAGTCAGCAACCAGCTGGAGCCCCTCTGTCTTGTTCTTTCTTAACATTAAACCTTAAGAGAATTCAGCGTGACCTACTGCCTCTCTCAAAACATCTCCCCAAAGCCCCGTGTGTTGAGCATGTCTGCTGTTGGGAACTGCTGACTCCTGACTTGCTAGATCGTGGATAAGTCATTTCACTTCACTGCCTCAGTTTCCCAGCTGGGAATGAGATTTGCTTTTGTGAGAGATTTTACTGAAAGTTAGAATTAATGGATCTCGGCAAACACTGATCTACAAACAAGAATGTATTTTGCCCCTGCCACTGGGCAAAGATTACTGGGGGAGATAGTTTAAAAATTCCTGCCTGGCTCTCTGCACTAAAAGCTCATTTCTCTGCCGTCGTAAATTAAAAAGCTATAAGCATGTAAGTCTTGCTGCAGCAGCCGGGAGAGAGGTCAGAAACAACCTATCCTTAGAACATTCAAGAAGTTTTAAAACAATTGAATAACCAGCACCAACAACTGCTGATAGCTCTTGCTCTATCTCCTTTTCCATAGGCACGGAGCAGTTTGTTATTAATCTCTGCCTTTATTTTGCAGTGCTCTGGGCTTGCTGTACTTCATCCGCCGAGGAAAGCAGTGCCTGGATTTCACCGTCACAGTTCACTTCTTCCACCTTCTGGGCTGCTGGATTTATAACTCGCACTTTCCCTCGACCCTGACGTGGTGGCTGGTGCACATCGTGTGCACCGCACTGATGGCTGCGATCGGGGAGTACCTCTGCATGAGGATAGAACTCAGAGAAATCCCCCTCAATTCTGCCCCCAAATCCAACGTATAGACTCGCTTTGGCAACAACATGCTGCATTACGTCATTATTTCCAGCACAAGTGCATCTAATGCCTGAGAATCATCACTGAAGAAGCACAGCAGGTCTGTTTAGACTTTTTTTTTTTTTTTTTGGACCTTGGTGACTGCATGAGTGTGAGCATCTTCTCTGGCATCAGCCGACAACAGGGGAGGAGCAGATGTTTATTTTGTTAACACAAAGCATTTAATATGACTGTATGGCGAGTGTGCTCTTAAACTCTTCACTCATGAGACTGTTAAAAGCCAGGTAGCAAAACTTGATGCATGAGGAGCATCTGGAATTTAACAAACGTACGAGTGCCCTGTATGGGTAATGCAATGGTCAGCTCTTCTTGCGGGAGCTGGTGCAGTGAGCAGCGGGGCTGGGAGCTGCTACTTCCGATCTGTAACTTGTTTGGGCTTTGGTTGGAAAAAAAGTCAAGGAAGTGAATGGATGGGGAGAAAGAAAATAGTTGTACTTACCTGAATCACCAGCTGAGACACTAAATAACCTATAATGTTAGATGGGTTTGTTTGCTGTTTCCATGTTTAATACATAGAGATGTCAGACAGCAGTTTGCTGCAGAAATCTTTTGTAATAATAAAAATATTATGTTGCTGTGAGCGTGTTATGGTTCTCCTGGGAAGCTGGGCACTTCAAGAAATACCATGAGTGTCTGTATCATGGCAACCGAAGGATAGGGCCAGAGAACATGTGGCTGTAAGATGCCTACTGTCTAGGCCACATAAAATTTCCTACAATAAATGTTTCATGCCTCTGCGCTGTAAAGGCAGGCATCAGTGAGTGCTGTCTTGGGAAGTCAGCCAGCATAATCCTCGCTTCAGGAGGAGTGTCAGCAATCCAGGGTCTCTACATCCCATTTCTGCTATCCCTGGAAACATTCAAGGTCGGGTTGGACGGGGCTCTGAGCAACCTGATCTGGTTGAAGATGTCCCTGCCCATTGCGGGGGGGCTGGATTAGATGGCCTTTAAATGTCCCTTCCAACCCAAACCATGCTGTGATTCTGTGTCCAGCCCGAGGCTGGAGCTGTCCTAGGGAAGCCTGCCAAGGTGTCTTGGAGCCACGCTGCTGTTCCCACTTGTCTGTGTCTTCCTGGCAGGCTTCAGAAGTCCAGCAACAGATCTGCTCTGGTAGAGGTGATGTTTAGTTAAGTGAGAGACTGCTGCTTCTTTCTCAAAATAACAGGATGTGCCTTTATTTAGAGGCACTTCAAATAAACATCACCTGCGGGCAGGCAGGGACACCACCTTCCTGCTGAGGGGCTAAAGCTGGATGGTTCCTCCAGATCCCACAGCCCAAGCAAGCAGACCTCCATCCTGCCTGGTTTCTGCTGAGGGATGGCCAGTTTGTGCGATCCCAAGTGAGGACAAAGCCACTTCTAAAGACAGATTTTCTCCTGTGCAGTATCTTGCTGCAGTAACTTTCCTTTGTATGTTAATATTTGTAAGTGTTAATTTGCTTAAATTATTTGCTAATTCAGCTTGTTGAAAAGTGGTGGGATGATTTGAGATGCAGAAGTTGATAAACTCTTTGAAGCTGCTCTTTTGACTTTTGTTACTGGGAGAAGCTGTATTTCAATTCCTGCTCTCATATTCAGATACTGTAAATTGAGGCAGGATAACATCCTGATGTTTTAAATACTTGCAGGTCTGCCACAGAGGAGGATTGCCGGTTACATTTGTTTAGATAGAACTTTTAATATTCTGAGATTTTGCCAGGACCTCTTCCTGACCAAACCCCCTTTAAGCACAGTTTTAGAACAGCAGCAGTCTTTCAGAGGGAAGAGTTTACACAAGTTTTTGTCTGGGCAGGAGCCAACGCCTGCTGGAAGGCCACCCAGAGGTCACTTCCTAGGGCTTCCCCTGCAACTCTGCTGCGCAGTCAGCCAGACAGTTCATCCCTTCTCAAAAGCTGCTCGTTCCTCATATATAAGGATACTTGCCTTTCTTCCAGTCGCCTTCAGCCTAGATATAAACTGGTCTTCCAGTAGGTGCCAGTATCTCCTTCAGAAAAGAGCTGTGAGCATGCTGCAATTGGGATCAGGGCCCAGAGCAGAGGGCACGCTCTGCCTCAGGGCTGACAAGCACTGGCTTGGTATCAGTCGTATTTTAAGACTCTTTCAGGGTCGTTTTGTCCTCTCCTGCTTTTTGTTACTGTTCTTAAGAAAGAACATCTCAGTCTTGCATGGGGAAACTTTGCAGGTTTAATTCAAGGCTTAACACCACACCAAAGCGCACTGTGAACTCCTGTGTTCTTCAGGGGTGGTCTTAAGGCAAGACTAATTACTTACTAGAAGACTAATTACAGTGAATATGAGAGAGCAGAAGGAAAGCCACATTCATCCCATTTCTTAAAGGAGAACGGGCAGTTGATCCCAGAGTTGCTGTGAGACTGTATTAACGAGGTGCTATCTTTGTAAGAACAGGGATGAAAACTTTGGACCAAGGAACACTTGCCTCCTTACTTTCTGAATACATGAGCCATGCTGTAACTGCTTCCGCAGCCTCCCTTGCGGGGGCGGTGAAGTCTGGGTACAGCTTTGTATCTGGAGACACTCAGAGAAAGGCCAGGAGAAGAATCCTTGACAAATGTGGATTTAACACTGAGGCTGTGGGACATCCGACAAGCTGCGCTGCATCAGCATAAAGGGTGCTGTAGGATTAGAAATCTTTTCTGGAGTCTGCTGACTTTGCCCTTGAGGGCTGAATCTGTATATTACTTTTTTTTTTTTTTAAAGGAAATCTACTGTAATTGTCCTAGTCATAGGGGAAGTTCTAAAAATGAAATATCGGTTGAGGAGGGAACCTCTGAAACTCATCACTCCCATACTGTGAGACCTAATTTTCACTCACATGCTTTCAGTCAGATTTAGGAGCACCTTTGGCTTTAAAAAAAAATAAAAATCTGCTGCTCCATACCTGAATGGTGGCAGATGGTCTTTGTTTCTTAATGAATTTTTGGGTTTTGTGTGCAATAGAGTTGAGGGATTTGCTTCCAGGGAAAATTCTCCCCAACACCTGCTCTTCTTAGAGACAGTGGTACTGTCAGCTAGCCATTTGCATCCATGGTTTTGCAAAAAGAAGACTTCTTGGAGATCTCTGCTGAGACTTTTTACATTCCCCTTCCCCAAAGCTGTTTAAAAGTAGAAAATTTTAACAGAGAGGAAGATGCCAAATGCAAAGAGAAGCTAAGAGTTTGGGGATTTTGTGGGATTCTGCTTATTTGTTTTGAGGACTGTGCTTATTTGTTTTCCTAAAGGCATTAAACACCTATTCTAAACAAAAAGCAGGTGCAAGATTTGGATTCAAAGCACTCCAGCCTTGTTTGTACACAATACCCACCTGCGTCAGCTTTCCCCAGCTACAGACCACAGGCAGGAGAGGGGTAACGGGGAGAGGGGAACAGGATCAAACAGCATAGGCTGCTGTTGGAGCAGAATAAGAAGAAAACCAGAAGCAGCTGAGTGCTTCACTCCAGGTTCTGCAGTGCTCTGCTTTACCCTTTCTCCACTGCATATCTTAAGGCTTTGTGCCTGAGATGCCGAGTACATAAGTAACACCTCTGTTGTCTGTAGAAAGCCTGGGTGCCTCATGCTTAAGTGCTGTCTGAACACCAGCTGCACCTCCCTGATTTACTGCCTGGAATTTGCCTCAATTTATTCATTCCCTCCTGCTGCTGCAGGAGCAGAGTGTTAACTGATAAGGAAGGTAAGAGGAAGAACATGTGAGTGCCAAAGGAGAGCAGCATGACCCATCATTAAAAAGTCCAACACCACTGCTGGTAAAAAGATCTTTTGCTGTAGGAGAAGCTTACCCACGCACCTGTAACGCATCCAGTGGGATCCCTGGGGCTAGCAGGGCCCCAGATCTACTGCTCACAGTATAAAGCACATTTTCAGGTTTGGAGACACCATTTCAGAACCTCCTGATCCATTTACGGCTGGTGGTATGTACTGCTGTGCCCACTCCCACGGCAGGCAGTGCTCAAACCACCAGCGCGAGGTCCTTGTTCAACGTTTCTCAGGACCATGGGGAGCCACGAAGCTTACCCAGCTCTGCGCAGGACTGTCCTTCACTGTTAGCAGCTGCCTGCCCCTGCTGCAGACAGAGCAAGTGCCCTGGTAAGGGGCCAAACAATCTGTGAAAACAGCCAAAGTGATGTGTGACATCTAGGAAAGTCAGGCTGAAACACCCTGCTAGTTAAACATGGAAATTTCAGATCTGATGAAAGACAGCTGGGTCCCATAATTTGAACATGGAGCTCACCACCACATCCAGCTGTTGAGCCGTGATTTAGAGTATGATGAAAACCAGCTCTTTCCCCATTTGGGAGTGGCAGTACCACATGGGAATGCATTGGAAGTGGTAGAAAGTCCCATCAGGACTCACTGTGCTTCCTCTTAGCAAGGCACTGGCCCGAGACCCTCACAGAACAGGTTACAGACCCACACTGGGTGGCTCCTATGGCCCTGCGCAGCCAGGCAGGGCACAGAGCTACATTACCGTCCTTAAAACAGAACTGCCTCGTACTGCTCAATAACATTGCTGTGTTTTTCTAACACAATCGCTTGCAAGCACCTCTTTATTGCAAATACTTTCATGCTTGTACTGAAGCTGCAAAACTAACATCGCTCTGAGCTGCAAAGGAGACAAGAAGAGGATGCGCTATCGAACAAGAGCCAGGACAAATAACTTCTACCGTGCTGTAGGCTCTACAACAAGCTTTAATATTCTGGAATTACACACTGCCACCCACAGAGCTGCTTACAAGTACCCTGGGGAAAGCTTTAAAGCAAAAGAGTTGTTGCCAGAAATCATTTTTGTCCTGCTAGCTTGACACTCCCTCTCCCCCCAAATATTTTTGCCCCCTATTTCCTTAGAAAAGGGATTTACACATAACACGGGAGTTACTTGGGAATCCAGATGTGTGCAAGAGAAGAAGTCATGCACCTGTGATTATTCTTCAGCAGAGGTTTCACCATGTCCTCAAAGAAAAAAGGCCGGTACAGGGCAGTAGGGACTCCGTTCTGCCTTTGACAGGACATACACCATCCCCTGCACCTCACAAGTCAGTGGTAAAAATGCCCATCTTGTTTTCAGTGCCCAAATAAAAAAATCTGGAGAGTTTATCTGGTGGAAAGAGTCAAAGTAAACGGGTTTCCTTCCAGCAGCCATAGAAGACTGCAGAAGAATCCAGCATTCACGACCAGAATCCAGCATTCACGACCAATTTATCATTTTGCCCCAAATCCTCTGCCCTGTATCTACAAGTTCCAAAATTCTGCAGTCAGCCAGATCTGTGTCTGTGCATTGAGGCAGAAGGGGACGGGCATTATCCCAAGTTACAGAGAAACAGCAAAACCCAGGAGATGCTGCCGAGCTCTTCCACATCTGATAGGCACAGGATGGAGCCAAGCGTTCGCTGAGCGCTGCACCGTGTATTCCTCAAAGGCTTGGAAAAATGATCAGAAAGATGCCACGACACATGCTGCCACCACCTTGGTTGCAATACTTACAGAGCTGCAGTTTATAAGTTCAGCCAAGTGACGATGAGGGGGATGCCAAGGATGGAAACGTTGGGAACGTGGGTCCAGGCAAAGCTTTGGGCGGTGCTGGGGCTGCAGAGGTCAAACAAGCTGCCTTGAAATTTGATTTTTCGAGACTCCCTTCTCAGCATCTCCCAGACAGCTGCTGCTTCCTTCTGGCACTCCCAGAGTGCGGTCAGGGCACACGTGTGAAATTCATCCCAGTACCTGCAGCCAGGGGAGACACCGCACCATCAGTCCCTTGCACAACGCCAAGGAGCCGGGCAGAGCCTTGCTGCCCCGAGCCCGCCCTTCCAGCAGTGACAAGCTCCGTATTTTGTCATTCCCTCCTTCGTCCCCATAGCATCTTGGCTAAAATTCCAAACCTCAAAACACACTGAAATTATGTAATGCTTTCCCCCCACCCAGAAGTCAATAAAATCCATTATTTTCCATCAACAAATGTTTCCCTTTGGCACCAAGTACCCCGAGTATCTAAAACAGGCTGCAAACAAAGGCCCAGCGTGTTTCATTCATAGCTTCCTCCAAGCTGAGTCGGGGCCAAAACGCCAGCACAAAGGAGAAGGACGACGTCTGCCGCAGACCATCGCAGCTTTACAACTGAGGTATGGGCGGGGGGGGGGAGGAGTTATTGACCGTGTTCTCATTAGACAATCTCCACTCATCTGCTGGGTTCTACCCTGCGTGAGGAGAAGCCATTCAATGGAAAGCAGCTCTTGGGGAGCACCAAGGAAAAACAAAATGGGCAAAGATAACCTGCGGTCCTGCAGGAATGAACCGGGAGCTGCTCACTGAGGACCCCCTTGGCTGCCTCCCCTGGGGATGGCAACTTGGAAGGTTTGGTTTTTTTCAGATCCAGAGCTAGAACCAGGCAGGGAAAAACCCCGGCAGAAACGGGGCTGAAAACCACAGCCCCCAAGACGACTCTCCCAGGAGGGGCACAGTGGACACCACCCCACCGGTCCGGCACGCTGGGGCCAGAGCCACGTGGGATGACCCCACACTGCATTTATCCAGAGCGGTATCCAGCCTGCCAAGGCTTCATCCCCTCCCGGAGCTCCTTCCTTACCTTCGGTGAAGAAGCACAGTGGCTCTGAAGAACCTGATTTTAAGCTCATTTCCAATGAGCTCCCTGCCCGCAGGTGTCAAGCTGAGCAGGGAGCAGTGGGCTCCAGCTGTCCGGGGACAAGGACAACAGGTACCAGGCTGGGCCATGTTCCCCTGTGTGGTGTGGTAAGGACCAGAATGGGCACCCCACTTGATATTTTTTTTTTGGCTGCTGAGTGTGGGAGGATTAGACTCAGTACTGGACTCCCAAAGGCTGCTGTAGGTGCTGCTCTGTGATGGGGAGGGCACCCACAGCCTGGCAGGCTGCTGCGTGCACACTAGCATCTCCGTAAGTCCCGACGGAGCTGAATTCACAGGCAAAGTCTCTGTTTTGTAGGTACAAACCCACAAAATAAAACAGCAGGAGCCAGAAAGCCTCAGCAAATGCTACGGGCCACCCTCTCCTCTGGACGTGGTTCCTCTCCAAAACAAAAGCTTCCCCAAGGGACAGAGAAGGCTCTACACCACCCTTGCCACTAACCTTCCCCCCGACTTCTTTCAAAGAGAGTTTCTTTTACCTGAAAAGAGCTTTGCAAAAGCATTTCATATTGCAGCTTCTTTGGAGCAACACGTCCCGGCACCCGATGCCAGGGCGAGGCAGGGACCAGCCGCAGGCAGCACCCCGGGGTCCCAGCCGCTCCCCAGCCCCTGCCAGCCCGCAGCACCCCGAGGCACCCTCCTGCCCTTCCCTCCTCCTCGGTTTTGCTGTCCCAGGTTAGCTGGGGCTGGGCACCATCTCCAGGCCATAATTTACCTGCAAGCTGGGGACTGCCTAGAGGACAGGAGCAATTGCTCTGCCACCTTCCCCGTGCCCGCCAGGACACCAGGCACGCGTGCCACCCCTCGGGAAGGGGAAGCAGCCCAGACGGCCGAGCAAGCCACCAAGGAGGTGGCTTGGTTTTGTTCAAGAGCCCTGTGCTGGAGATGACACCGCATGCAGACACAAGGTGCACTCTAGTTTTCCTACCAGGGCTTACGTCAGAACGCCAGCTGTGAGGGAGTTCATTAAACCGAGTCACTGTGGCAGAATAAATGTCCCCAGATAATGAGAAAAGCTGGTGCCAACCCAGGTAACCTCCCACGCTCGCTCCCGAGCTGCAGCAGCAGCAGAAGGCAGCTCTGCCAGGTGAGGGTTAAACCTGGCTGGTGTCTTCAGGCTCCTGCCCTGTTCTGCTTTCAGCCAGAATGGCAATTCCCAACGTTTCACCCTTCACAGCCTCCATCTGCTCGGCCAGGCCAGCTCTGGGACAGCTCTGCGCACGCAGAGCCCAGGCACAACCAGCCCCACGCCGGCTCCCAGCTCCGCGTCCATCCCTCACCTGCGCTCCCGGAGAGGGGACTACGGCACCAGGAAAGCAGACGGCAGCAGAGAAGGATGAGGGTTCAAGGCCAGGAATTCAGAAATATTTCCTGGCAGGAAGCTGGGACATCATCACCTTTTTCCTCCAGCCACGGCAAGCCCGGCTAGCCGTGCGCCAGGACTGGCAGGAGAAGCTGGCACGGCCCTGAAGGTGCAGAGCCCCAGCCCTGCCCGCAGGGAAGGTCCCAAGACCTGTTCTTTGCTGTTAGTGCCCCAGAGCCTGTAAAAAAACCTCACCTCCGACATTTCATCTGAGATTCAGCAGCAGAGGAATCACTCCTCCGGCAGTCAACCACAGCACGTGCTGGGCTGCATGCTCAGTTTTTTTCTAATAACAAGCCGCCACATGTTCAAAAAAGTAAATATTACAGCCCAAAGCAGAGCAGTTCCCGTTTCAACCCAGCCTTCAGCCACATCCCAGAGAGGATTTTCATCCTGAACTAGGCTGTCCCATGGAGAAGGGAGAAGAAAGAGCAAGGCACAGCCAACCTCCCATCGGCATGTCTGCTGGCAGGGGAATGCACGGACAAAACGGATAAATAAAAATGTAAAAAAAATGGGGACTAGTTAGTTTTCTGTTCTCCTTGAGCAAAAGGGTTTTGTTGAAGTGTTTTCTACTTCTGGCAACAACCAAAGTTAGATATTTCGGCTGGGGCAGGCGGGAGGGCTGGGGACCCTCCACTTGCCTCAGCGGCGGCACTGGCTCCTCATCCCGGCTGGCTCAGAGCCCAACCTGCCTCCACCAACGGTGACTGCCCCGTCCCACCGCAGCCCCCAGATGCGAACCAGCTGTGCTGGCACCACGGAGCAGGTCCCAGAGCCACCACCCCACCACTGGGGACCAGGCCTTCCTCTCCCAGCCCGCGGGTTGGTTTCCAGCAGCTTGGAAAGCTGGACCCGCAGGGCACCCAGCCCTCTGCCTCACCCTGGCAGGTTCACACCGCCCCAAGGCACCTGGGTTTTCCCTTAATTGCTGCCTGCGTTTTCTCAGAACTCCTTTTCACTCCCCACAGCTCCCTGCTGGGGACATAGGGCTGCCTCCATTTATCTCCGCAAACATTTTATTTCCACCTTTCACTTGGCCCCCTCGCCGCTTCTGCTCATTTGCTTTCTAAGCAGACCTTTCCCCAAACCCACCCAACTGCACCTCTCATTACCCTCTTTTACTGTTATTTCAGGTCTGCTAACATTGATGTCCTCCGAACACCATCATCTGGGGGCACTTGCTACAAAGACAAAAAACAGTGGTGGGGCAAATTCAGGCCAGAAGGACCAAGGGTCTCAGCAGGGAGGGAGGGAGGGAGGAGGCTTGGTTTGGGCAGCAGGATCTACCTGGAGGCCAGTTGCAGGCTGCTCCGTGCAGCGCTGGACCCCGGGACAGCCTGGAGATGTGCGAGTCCCTGCCTGAGACCCGGGTGTCCAGGGGAGCAAAGGGGGTCAGGTCCCACCGGCCCCGCTCCTCCCGGTTGCGGGCGTGCAGGGGGTCACGGGAGGAGTCCTGGGGGCTGGAGCTATTGCTAAGGGCTGGGGGTGCAAACTCCAGCTGGGGCCATGCGGCAGACAGATGGACAGACGGACAGATGGATGCATGCAGGGAGCTCGCTGGGTCTGAAGTCAGAGCAAGGCGGGGAGCACGTGTGCATGTGCATGCAATGGCAGGAGCCAGGAGTGCGGGAGGAGAAGAGTTCAGGCAGCAGCACCCGGCACAGGGGCAATGCCAAAAAGCCACCCTGGCTATGCACCACAGATAACCCCCAGCCCGCCCTCCTCCGGGGACCGGCCCCACGAGGGGGGACACACAGGGGTCCCAGCAAGGGGACGTACTCACCCACAGACTTGGTGCAAGCCCTGCAGCTCGATGCCATCCGCCTCCTCGTACGTGGCCATGTTTTCCCCCAGCTTGAGGACGCAGTCCGAGAAGCCCTGGTAAACGTTGGTGCAGGCGGTGCTCGATGCCAGCAGCCCGGCCAGGTGCCCTGCCAGCCGCCGAGGGGGTCAGTGTGAGCACCCAGACCTTTGGGGATGGCATTGGGCTGCCACAGTGCCGGTGCCAGCCAGGCACGGCGAGCTCCCCCTTCCACGCAGGACACACACGAACCTCGTGCAGTCCCTCACCCGTGCCCAGCCCTGCCTGCATTTGCAGAGAGCCTGAAACAGCCGCTCTGCCAGGGCAGGGAGCCAAGGCGGGGGCAGTCGGGGCACCCCGCTGCCAGCCTGCCCTGGCTGCTCCCCCACACCCAGCCCCAGCACCCCTGGCCCGGGGCGGGGGGACACCGCCGGCTCAGCCCCAGCAGCCAGGACCCACCGGGGAGAGATGACCCAGGGAGGAGGGAGGGGACCGCGCATCGCCCCCCGCCTGGACACCCCAGAGGCCACCTGGGAATCCACCCCTCCCCGGCCCGGGCACCCCAAAACCCGGCCCGGGCACCCCCGCCCGGGCAGCCTTACCCAGGGCGAGGAGCAGCACGGCCGTGCCCCGCCGCTGCCCCATCCCGCCGCCGCCTGCGCCCGGGCTCCGGCTCCAGCCCCGCTCCTGCCGGTGCTGCTGCCGGTGCCGGTGCTGCTGCCGGTGCCGGTGCTGCTGCCCGCACCCCCATGGCCGGCAGCGCTCTCCGCCCGCCTCCGCGGGGAGGGCGCCCGCCCCCAGCCGCCGCTAACGAGCGGCTTTGGCCGCGGCTAATTAAGGAGGGGGCCGGGCCGCCGCTAACGAGCGCCCGGGGGCAGCCCCGTGCCCGCAGCCCGCAGCCCCGTGCCCGCAGCCCCGGCCCCATCGCGCCCCGCGGCTCCCTGGATCCCGCAGCCCCGGACCTCCCAGCATCGCATCCCCTCGGGCCTCTCTGCCAGCACCCACGGCTCCCCGCACCCTGCACCCCCATCCTGGGACCCTGCACCCACGGGCCCCCTGGCACCCCTTCACCAGCACCCTCCCCCAAAACCCCCCGCACCCTCCCCGCCGCAGACTGCGCTGCCCGCTCTGCATGTCCCCCTGCGTGGGGAACGGGGACCAGTGCCGCTGCCAGCAGCAGGAGTCCGGGCAGGGCAAGGATCGCTGTGCTTGGGATTTAGCCTCTTGTAACGGCACGGGATAAAGCAATGCAGGACGTGAAGCAAAGCCCTGAGCGTGTGTAACTTCAAAGCCTTAAACATCAGCACCTACAGCTACAAAATCTTCTCCCCTGATCCTGGCACCAGCCCTTCCCAAGGCTGGCATGGCCTTCAGGGGATTAGTTGGGATTTTGCACCTTTAGGGCCTGATCCTGGCTCTTGCCCCATGAGTCCCTTTCCTTTTCCTCCAGCAGGAAGGGGAGCAGAAGGTTTCCTGGCTGCTGTCGTGGTGTCACTGCAGGGGTCGGTCACATCAGGGCTCACTCTCTGCTGCTGACAGCTTTGCTGTTGGGGACACCGCTCTCCAGCAGCCCATGAACCCCACTGGTGCCCAGTGCCGTGACCTCCATAAGTGGAACCGACCCCCTCTGTGCACAGGTACCCGCTGCCCGTGGGGTGGCCGTGCCAGCACCCCCAGCCGCCTCCAGCCCTGGGAACCCAGAGCAAGTGGAAACCACAACTCTGCAAACACCACGTGTGCCCAAAGCAATGCATCTCTGAGGCAGAGAGCTTGGGTCTGAACAAACATAAATAAATATATTTATTTACAGAAAAACAACTTAATATCCTACAAATCTTCTTGGAAGGTCCCCGCCACCTCTGCCAAGCCCTGCATCTCCGTCAGCCCTGGAAGAAAAGCAAGCAGCGCGGCCCTTTGGGTAAGGAGCAGCGCCTCGCCGAGCAGAGCTGGGGGTTCCCAAGCCGGCTCAGCGGCAGCAGCTGCTTCGGGTTGGGGTTTGTCCGGACGGGCATTAGATTTGCCACAGCCCAGGGACATGCTGGGGAGAGCGAGACTCTGCTGCCAGCGCTAAGCCCCGGCTGGGCTTAGGGTTAGACTTGGCCCTAAGAAATCGCTCCCTTCCCAAAGCAGACAGGTGCTCTGGGCAGCGTGGTGGTGGCGGTTGTGCCGCCAGGACAAGGGGAGTGGGCAATTGTGTCCCTGCAGCGGGGCCCACCCGACCCAGCCCCAGCCCGGCGGCAGGTGACCCACCCTGACTGCGGGCAGCGGATGGGGAGCACATGCCTGTCCTGCTGCCGGTGGGTCCGTCTCCATTGCCATCTCCAACTCCATGTCCACCTCCATCTTCTCCTCCATCTCTACCTCCCTCCCCACTTCCACACTGCTGGCAGACGCCTCTGCAGCCTCCAGCACGAGGTAGCACAACCTAAGCCAAAAGCCAAGCAGAAAAGTGCATTGATCCTGCTCTGGCCAGCCGAGCGGAGCTGTGGGATGGGGGTCTCGGCGCCCCTGCCCCCTCTCGCTGACTGGGGAGAGCCGTGGGACGATGGGGCCCCTGGGCATGTCCCCAGCAGGAGCCGGCTGGAGGCTGGGTGGCTCCTTGGCCACCAGCACCCACCAGCACCCACCAGCACTGACGGGCCAGCGCCTGCAGCCGGAGGATCCTGCGCTTCGTGCGCTTCAGTAGCTTGGGGAGCGGCAAGGTCTTGTGGATCTGCCGGAGCGGAGAGGGCAGGGGTGAGTGGCCCTGCTCCCTGCTCCCTGCCCCACGGGGCCCCGGGCACAGAACCCGGCCCCACGCCTGCCTCAGCACCCAGAAGCTCCTTACTCTGCGCAGGTGGCTTTTCGGCTCTGCGCTGTTCCGCAGGCAGGGCTGAGCTCCCACGGCTCCAGCCTGGAAAGGAGCAGAGGAGGCACCTGCTCAGGCTCAGGACAGGACCCCCTACTCCCGGTGAGCATCCCTCGGGCACGAGCCTGGGGCGCCCTGGGCTCCCCCAGGGATGTTTCTGCCTGGGTAGGGATGCTCAATTTCAGCAAGGAAAGGGATGCTCAATTTTCAGCAAGGAAGCCCCAGAAGGGCTTCTCCCAGCTCGTGGCCTTGCAGGGTGAGTGGAGAGCATGAGCCAAGCCCTGGCCCCCCCGAGCTCCCCAGAGCAGGTTCCCCGCCCTGTGCCATCCCCGCGGTGCCTGCTGCAGCCTGCCTGGGCAGTGGGGGGTGCCCCCCTCCATGGAGCAGGGCAGTACCTCCAGCAGCACAAGCGTCCTCTTCCTCCGGGCCTTCATGACGCCACCCTGATGGCAGCACCGAGACGGGGACCGAGGTGCTGGGAGAGGCGAGAAGGGCTGGGTCGTGCGTCCGAGGCACCGGGAGCAGGGGAGAAGGGCTGCGTCGTGCTCGTCGCCGGGCGCTGGCAGCTGCAGCTGGAACACGGGCCGTGACATCACACCTCTGTGACACGGGAGCTCCGGTGCCGGCTGCGCAGCAGGGGATGGGGACGATCCTTAAGTGGGTGGGGGCAGCTTCATGGGGAACGTTGGGGAATTTTTATCTTATCCCTCGAGGTGAATTAAGCACGCTTTTTTGCTTAAATATAAAATAAACTGAATGAACACTGCGTTGGGCAGTCCTGCCGCCAGCCGTGGTTCTTCAAGGAGCCTGCAGAGATGCATCAGGAGCAGATCCCTTATATCCACTTGCCCCAGCGCCTGTCCCTGAGTGGTTGCATGGGGCACCTCAGCCTGGCCGTGGGTCCATCCCCCAGCCCAGCTCTGCTGCCCAGAGGTGGCCCCGGGGCGCTCCCATCCCAGGATGGCTGCAGGACAACGCTGTGCCTGTTCCTGCTCTCATCCCCAAGGCAAACTCCACTCCCTCGCAGGGAGTCCTGCTGGCTCTGGCATCCCTGCTGCCAGCCAGCTCAACCCCTTCTGCAGCTGGGCTGTCTTGCCCTCCATGCCAGGTCATTCCTCGGTCACAAATTCCCATTGCTGAGCAGTTACAATCTCCATTTCCCCTTCAGGGATCAGCCTGGGAGGGTGACACAGCTCGAGGCTCACTGTGAATGGAGTTCCCCCTTCCTGAGCCCAGCACCCTGCCCTGCAGCCCCAAGGGGGCTGCTCCAGGCTTCCCCATCTCCGGAGCTCCCGGCACGCCCTGTGCCTGGCCGGGCCCGGGGAAGGGGGCAGAGGGCAGCCCAGGACACCCGGGTGGGCAGAGGGGACCTGCCAGCCCACCGTCTGCTCCCCACCACCTCGCCTTGACGGCAGCACAGATGCACAGAGCAGGTCCAAGCTGCAGAAGGGCCAGGATGCAGGGCCAGCTCCACAGGGAGAAGACCATCTCGTCTGCTCTTTCGTTGTCCCATGAGCAGCCAGTGAGCCGACTGGAGCACTGCTGATGTCCTCCAGTTTGGATATGGCCATGGGGGGTGGAATTCATCCCTGTTCGACCTCTGGATGCAGGCAGTGGTAGGTCGTGGCTGCACTGCCACGTGCTCCAGTGACCCCGTGCGAGGACCTGCGCCCAAGGCGCGCTGAAGGCTGCCGAGGAAAGGACAAGATGTGCTGCCATCAGCATGGGGTTGAGGACTCCCTGGTTTAAGTGGGAGCTAAAAAACCTCGGGATGGTTAAACTCAGACATCCCTATGCTCGTCTGTGTGCACACTTGCTGCACGCAGCAGCACCCCTCTGCCCCTGTGTCATGGTTTAACCCCAGCCAGCAACTAAGCCCCACCCAGCCGCTCGCTCACTCCCTGCCCCCCGGTTGAGATGGGGGAGAGAATTGGAAGGGTAAAAGCGAGAAAACTCATGGGTTGAGATAAGGACAGTTTAATAATTGAAATAAAATACAGTAAAATAGTAGTAGTAGTAGTAGTAGTAGTAATAATAATAATATATACAAAGCAAGTGATGCACGATATAATTGCTCACCACCCACCGACTGATGCCCAGCCCGTCCCCGAGCAGCGATTGCTGCCCCCCAGCCAGCTCCCCCAGTTCATACACTGAGCACGACGCTGTGCAGTACGGAATAGCCCTGTGGCCAGTCTGGGGCAGCTGTCCTGGCTGTGCCCCCTCCCAGCTTCTCGCTGGCAGAGCATGGGAAGCTGAAAAGTCCTTGGCTAGTGTAAGCACTGCTTAGCAACAACTAAAACATCAGTGTGTTATCAACATCATTCTCATACTAAATCCAAAAACACCAGCTACTAGGAAGAAAATTAACTCTATCCCAGCCAAAACCAGGACACCCTGCCAGCATTTTCCTACTAAAAGATCCCTTTCCCTCCCCACCTGCCCCGTCTCCCCCCGCTGCCTCTCGCCCTGCGATGTGGCTGCGGTGACTCACGCCAGCGGCCGATGGCTCTCGGGGCGGTGGGAGGAAAGGCCAGCGAGTGCATTCGCTGCAGAGGCGGCATGGAGGAGCGCTGCCAGCTGCGTCCCTGGGGACCCGGCCCTGAGAGCCACCACCGGGGTCCCCAGGCAAGTGGAGCAAAGGATGCTCCCGACAGAAGCACCTTTCTGCTGCTCTCAGGGAGGAGGAAAACCGAGCTGGCCCTGCCGCAGGGCTAACAGGCTGGCAAGAAGCAGCGTGGCAGAAGCGAGCGGTTGTCCCTACCTTGCATGGTGGGTCAGCACCTCCTCTCCTCCTCCACAGTGCTTCTGACAGCCCTGTCCTGTCCTCAGCACCGTGCTGCGCATCCCTCAGCACCTTCGAGCTGAGGCTGTAGGACCTCACCAGACTGCTTGCTGCCAGCCACACTTGCCCCCGGTCTGGCAGCCCGCCCCACATCGCTGTCTCAGTGTGCTTCCTCACCACCGTCCCCTGCTTACGGTACCGAGATGACTGTGAGCAGCGCTTTGCCAAGTCAGGGAAGGCGTTTTCACCCAGCAGTGTTTAACCACAAAACAGAGGCAGAGCATGTCTCATAAATGTCGGGCTGGAGGAGGCGGTTTCAGCTCTGCTCCTCCTCCCACCTCCCCTGCGGGTAAGCAGGGCCCCGGGGTCTCGGGACCCCGGGCTGCCAGGACAGCCGTGGGGCTGAGGCCACACTGGGATGCCCAGCGCTTGCGCAGCACTGGCTCCATGGGCAATTTCCCAGGGCCGCCCTCTGTCCCACAGATCCCTGCATGGCAGCACTGGTAGCGTCACCTTGGCGAGGGCTGCAGCCTGCCCTCGTGTCCCCAGCCACCTCTGGCCCCAGACCCTGTTCCCACACCATGGGCTCGCTTTCCCAGGGCGCGGGGCTGCAGTGCGTACCTGGGCGGGCTCCTCACTCCTCTCCTGCAGCCGCTTTGAAAGGCAGTGGGGAGAGCGGGAGTGTGTGTGCGAGCAGCCTCCCACGCCGCCCCATGGGGTGACCTTCTCTGCCGATGCTCAGAGCCTGCAGAGCAGCGCAGGAGACAGGGTGAGCTCCCCCACCCTCCAGCTCAGCCCGACGAGGAGGTAAGGGCTGCACCGTCCCCTTGCCTGGGTGGGAAGGGTCTGGCCATGCTGGCGAGGGGCCCCAGGTGTGGGGCAGGGTGCGAGGAGCACACAGTTCAGCTCCTTGCTTACTGAGTTGGGAGGTGATGGGGTGTCCATCCCGCGGGAGGGAGCAACGCATGTTTAGGGAAAGCCCAGAGCTCAGCAGGACTGTGCCAGGGGTGAGCGGGAGGGAGAGGCAATGCCACCGCCTCTGCAGCAGGCTTGGGCACGTGGCTTTGCACAGATTTGAGTGCACAGGGTGACCGTCCTTGTGCCAGGCTTTGCCAGGGCTGGGGATGCAAAGCTCCTGTCCCGCAGGGAAGGGATCTCTCTCTTCAGAAACCCCTGCAGCAAGCAGGGAGCTTGCAGACACCATTCGAGGGGTGATCCTGCACGGCTGGGACAGTGCTGCAGAGCAGGGCGATGGCACAGCACTGCTCAGGGCTGGCTCACACTGCCTTTCCGTCTAAGCCACCTGAGTTTTAAAGCTGATGGGGGGGAAAAAAGCATGATTATGGCAGAAAAAAGCATCCTGCATGGCTTCAGCATTAACCCTCGCTGTGTTTGTAGCCCCTGTGGCAGTAAGAGCCGGTGGGATTTCCCCAGCATGGGGAGCATCCGTAGGGTGCTGAGGCCAGCAGCTCATCGCAGAGATGGGAGGTGAAACTTGCGGGGGTGGTGGGAACTGCAGCTGAAGCTCAGAAAGCCAGATGGGTAACACAGCACCCAGCAAACCTCCACAACAGCCCGGACCGCCCTGCCACACCGCCCTTTCGCTCCCCTCCCATGGCTGCGGGGACCAGCCACGGCCTCACCTCTCCTCTCCATCATCCCCACTCCCCATACCCCTGTACAAGGGGGTTCAACCCCTTGTCCCTACGTCCATTCTGCCCTGGTGCTCCTGCCTGACCCCAGCCCCTAGGAGGGGTTTCCCTTACCCCTCGTTATCCCTCTCCACATTCCCCACAATGGCCCTGAGCTGTCACAGTGAGATGGGGATGGGAGCCAGCCCAGCCTGGCCCTGCCATGTGCTAATGCCATAGTGCCTAATGCTCTTCTGGCGCAGGAACCGGTGCTGCCGGCCTGGGATCCGGCATCGCAGCCACTGACCACCCGGCGTTCCCCATCCCCTGTAACCCTCTGCTCGGTGCTCTCCTAGATGCTGCTGCTCTCGGGGCTGGATGGGTGAAGCAGCGTTGCTGGGACCTGCCCACAGCCCGCGCAATGCCCCAGGACACGGGGCTGCCCGATGACAGCAGCCAGAGCAGACCCCGCGCAGGACGGCTCAGCCCGCTCAGCCTGCCCCTGAAGAAGCGGGAGGTGATGGAGAGGAAAGCCCTCCCGGCCGAGGGCAGCCCCGGGCAGCCGGGCTCTGGCAGTGCCCTGCCAGCCACCCTCCGCCAGCCCTGCCTGCCCGGGGGGGAGCAGGCAGCTGCCCAGGTGCTGCCCAGGGCTGCCTGGCTCTCGCCCAGCTGGGTGAAGCCAGGGGCTTCTGCAGGGATCCAGCAAGCGCAGGGAAGATCCCCTCTGCCAGGGTGTGCGCGGGATGGTGACAGCATGGTGGGCACTGCCGATGGGGCAGCACTGGGCTGCGGGCAGCCTCCGGGCACTGCGGCTGCCTGCGGAAGGGGCTGGGGCACCTCCGACCCTGAGGCCCACCCCCAAAACTATCATGGAGCCGAGAGCTGCCTGCATGCCGTGGCCTGGACATCGCTCAGCAGGCAGCACACAAGCAGGCAGGCCAGAGGGCTGGGGACGGTGGTGGCCCTGCCAGGGCACTGGTCTCCAGGCAGCCCTATTGCACAGGCAGGGGCTGAGCCTGGTGGGGGGACAGAGCCAGACAGGGGCCTCCCCCCGGCCACACCGCTGCCCGCAGCCTGTATTACACAGGCGCAGGTGTATTACGGACTGCCTGCCCCCGGCTTGGCAGTGGGTGCAAACAAGACGGGCAGGGAGGGGGCCAGCCTGCAGGATGCTGGGGCTGCCCCCACTATGCTGCCTGTGCCCTGCTTGGCAGCCAGGTGTGTCCCCCCCAGCCCCTCGGAGCCCCCCAGCCCCTCACCTCTGCCTTCAGCCAGCACTGCCCCTCCGCAGCCACCTCCTGGGGCTGCTTCCCCATATGGGAAGGGCAAGGAGAAGCCTCCTGCTGACACTCCAGCCTCCTGCATCCCCACGATGCCCACACCCATCCCTACGCACCTTTCTGCCTCCGTGATGCTGTCTCCCACGGGACCGTCCCACGCATTGGTCTATTCCCAGCCACTCTGCCCCGCAGTCGCGTACTGGCAGCGCCGAGCCCCGTCCCATGCCGGTGGGCTCTGGTCCCTGCTGCTGCCGACGGCGAGCACAGCCTTTGCACTGCCCCACTTCCAGCGGGGCTCCCTGACGGTGCTGCCCGGGGGCCAGCAGAAGAGGGTGGAGGAGCTGCAGGTGGAGGATTTCCTGGGGTGCACAGCAAGTGTGGAGTTGCACCTCAGCCCCTGTCTGGTGCAGGGCATCCGGAGGAGCCCACGTGCCGGCTTTGCCTGCCTGCAGGTCTGCCTCGGGGACCAGGACAGGCAGGTGCGTAAGGTACCATCCTATGGAAAAAAGGGAACACCGGGGGAGCCAGGAACCCCCTGCCCACCCTGCCCAAACACACAGGGTACGTGGCAGTCACTAACACAAGCGACCATCCTTTGTGCTCCCGCAGCTCTTGTTACCCAAAGCAACTCCATGGGCTCTGCAAATGCTCTTGCAGAGTGAGACTGGCCAGCCCTGAGCGGATCCTGGCCTCCTGATGGCTGGACTGGTGCTGGCTGGCCCAGTCCCTTCAGTGGAGGGGGTCAGTGGCCAGGGAGGGCTGGGGCAGGCGAACCCCAGCTCTGCCACTGACGTGCTGCACAGCCTCGGTCATCTCCCTTGATGCGGGAGGATAAAAAGGCACTGCGATGTCTGGCAGGGTTGGTGGGTTTACCAGGGGCGAACACACCGTGGCTGAGCATGGCTGCCAGCGCGGCTGGGAAGGAGCCAGCCTGCCCAAACTGCAGGGCAAGCAGGCGAGAGCAGACGGCAGGGGGGCTGCCCCCACCCCAGCCTGACACAGGACCTCTCCCCGCTCTGCCCAGGTGTCTGCTGAGGTGCTCCAGGAATACCCCTTCTTCGCCCGGGGCCGGGGCTGGGTATCCTGCTGCCCACACATGACCTCCCAGCTCTACCAGCTCCCATGCCAGCAGCTGGCCGTCGGGGACATCTGCATGGTGTGGAGCCCAAGGACGTGGGGACACGACAGCCCCGGGGCTTGGCAGGAGCCTCCATCGGCACCATGCCGGGACCGCTAGTGCTGGGACCGGGCCCGCCTCCCTCGGGACACAACATGGCCAAGGAGCCAGCCGGCTTCTGGCACGGAGCGGTGCTGCGAACCCCGGCCAGGCGGCACCTCGGTGCAGCCCGGCTCCCCCCGCCTCGTCTCGCCTCCCCGGCCCTGCGGAGATGCTCATTTCTCAGCAGCCACATTCCTTCGAGGGTGTTTATGGCTTTTTTGTCTCCCTGCTGTCCCAAGCTAAAATCGCCCCTTTTAAGGGAGCCGCAGGACCGCCGGTCACTGGAGCCTCGCTGGCAAAGGCTGCTCCCTTGCAATGTACCATCTCGTTTACTGGGAAAGCAGCCTTGCCTTGTTTTTCTCTTGACTCCACAATTTACTGATCAAGTCAAGCTCCGGCTGACTCCCAGCCCTGTCCACGCACGCCTCCTAGAGAATAAGATCTATTTTCACCAGCGAGTGATTCACCTGCCTGGCACTGGTTCACCTTTCGCTTAGCAGCCGACTCCTTCCCAGCTCCATCCATGGCCGCAGCTCCCTGACTCACGTCCTGAACCTCTAATAGATGGGAGAAACCTGAGCGGGAAGGGCAGGAGGAACAAGTCACGTTACATTTTCTCCTGGTGATGGGTGCACTTTGATGCTGGGTCCCCTGGGGGCTTTTGGCAGGAGCTGAGCTCTGTGTCGTGGAGAGAAGAGGCATCATTCCTACCTGAGCTTGTGACCCGGATCTCCAGGGGACACCTCCCAAGGACCTGGGCATTTGCGGTTAGGGCGAGGGCTCTTGACACGAGACGGTGCCGTCAGCCTGCACTGGAGGCAGAAGGGAGATGGGGATGCTGCGGCGGCCAAGGCAGACCTTGCAGGTATCTGGCAAGACTTATTCTTACGGCTGCCTAGCAGAAGTGGAGACTCTCCACCGACTTTGGTGTCACCTCTGTCCCCTCTTGCCTTTTGGCCAGGGGCAGGCACGCTCGGCCACGAGCGAAAAAAAAATCATTATGTGGAGCTGGCTTGCCTGTGTTGGTTTAATTGGAATAAAATGGGTGCCCTGCTGAGCGGCACGGCTTGTGCTGAAGAGCCGGGATGAGTCAGGCTCCGTGCCGATGATATCACTGCTTTTCCACCCCCCTCCCAGCAAGGCAGGACGGAGGGGCCGCAGCAGCGGGGGGCTCGGTGCCTGTCACTCTGCGTGGGCAGCACCCAAACGTGCCATCCCCGCGGCAGGGACTGGGGCTGCAGGGAGCCCTGGGGAGCTCGGGGTGCTCTGGGGGACTCGTGCGCACAGAAACAGCCTCCACGCCTCGCAGTAGTAACCGGTGCCAGTTGACACAGACATGTCACATAGCAGAGACCTGAGCTAATTCCCCGGCCCGGCCTCCTTCTCTCCCCGCTGGCAGAGCAGGGCAGGGCCGGGGGTCAGCAGGGATGGTGGCAAACGGCTGATGCTGCCCAGGAGCCATGCCAGACCACAGGGAGCTGTGAGCAAGCCAGAGCCGGCAGGTACCCAGCAGAGATTTGCTCCCACAGCTCCTCAGAGACCATGAGCCCCTGCTCCTGCCGCTCCAGCCTGGCCCCCCCAGCCCTCCAGGGCCAAGCCACAGCGCTGGCATCCTACACTCAGGTGGAAACCATCAGGCAGGACCAAGGGTGCTTTTTGGATAAGGATAAACACTAGCGTGGGCACAGCTCATCCCTCGGAACCACTGCCGTGTGTGTGAGCTGAAGCCAGCTGCTACGGGCAAGCACACAGGGTGTGGGTACCGGGTCCCCAGCACAATGACGGTTTTTGGCAGCAGGAGCTCCCCGGAGACAATGGGGGACTGCAAAGCAACAGTAGCCAAAACAGAGCTGGGACACAAACAATACCCAGTTATCTTTAGTCATCCAGACAGTGAGAGAAACACACTGAGAACGGGGCAGGCGGGACATGCCACAGACACTGGAAACTCCCTTTCAGCCAGAGAAAAGGGCAGAGTGGATGCTCCCCCTTCTCGGCTGGGCAGTGACCAGGCTGCGGTCAGAGCTGGCGCTGGGCACAGCGAGGCACTGACTCACCCTGCTGAGATACAGGAAGGAGGCGAGTGGCCAAGTCTGCTTCTCTGCCAAGGAGCAGCCCTGATGTGCAGGGCTGAACGTGGGAGAAAACACCCCAGAGCGGGGTCTGCTGGGGAGCGAGGGTCTCCGAAGGCCTGGGGTGAGCTGGGGAGGGAGCCCACGGCCCATCCACGCCGTGTGCTGTCGTCTCTCCTGCGTGATTGCGTGAGCTGGGCGTTTAGAGAAGCAAAAAAAAGAAAAAGCATGAATGGTAACTGTGCTCCGGGCCCAGGCCCAGAGCCCCCTGCCTCCAGCCCTGCCCACCCCTGCCACGCGTGGCAGAGCCCCTGCCGGAGCAGGGCACCTGCAGCCGGGCACGGGGGGCACAGAGCTCTGCCTGGGGCGGCTGTGGATGGGGGGGACCCTCTGCAGGGACCCTCCCTGGGGACCAGGGACCCTGCGCGGGGTCTCTCTGTGGGTCCCGGGAACGCAGAGACCCTCCGTGAGGAGCGGGAACCGTGCCTGGGGACGCTGCTCTCCCTGGGGACCTGGGACCCTGCGCGGGGACCCCCCGCAAGGACCCTCCCTGCGGACCGGGCACCCTGCACAGTGACCCCCCCCCCGCCACAGGACTCCGGCAGCCCGGCCCCCCGCCCCGGCGATCCCCGGCAGCGGCGGGCGGCCCCGGGGCCGGGACCCCGGCGGGGCAGCGGCCGGTCGGCGCCGCCGCGATGCCGCGGGGCTGGGCGCGCTGGCACCGCCCCGCGCAGCGCCGAGCACCGCCCCGCAGGGCGCAGCATGGGCGAGCGGCGGCGGCGGCGGGGGCCCCGCGGTGAAGCCCAGCCGCCCCGGCCCGGCCCGACCCCATCCCGACCCGCTCGCAGCAGCGACCGCCCGCCGCCATGTCGGGACCCGGGGCGCAGAGCCGTAACCGGCGGCTGCCCGGTAGGTGCCGGCCGCGGGGTGGGCGGGAAGGGGAGCGGGGCACCGCGCCGGGCGGGCGGGCAGGGCTCGGGCTGCCCGCATCCCCCCCCGCAACACTCGCCCCATGGCCCTTGCGAAGCAGCCGTGCCGTCCTTCCACCCCCGGAGCGCCAACCTGCTGCGCCGGCACCGCTCCCCCGGCCGCTTCGGGCAGGGGCTGCCCGGGAAGCTCCGTGCCCGGGATGGGGATGCTCGGGGAGCGGGGGGCACCTGCCTGGGAAGCGGCTGAGCTCGGGGACCTGTTGGGCCACGGGCTTGTTGCCCAGTGGCATCGGTGTCTCTCGGAGCCCCGAGGCCCCCGGGAGGAGGGGATCCCCCCGTACCCGCGGGGTTTAGGGGAAGAGGAGGCTGAGCAGAGCAAAGGCATCGGCCAGCGCGGCAGGGTGGGCGGCAGCCGGGGTGACAGGGGGCTTGCGGGGGGACACAGCCTGCCACCGATCCGTGCCCGGGGCTTGCACGCCGTGCCTGCCCTCCTGGCTTTCTTGTCCTCACGCTTCTTGCTGCACAAATCGAAGCAGGGCCCCGTAAATAGCAGGGTCTTATGACACAGCCTCTGCTGGGGAAGGAGCGCTGGGCGGCAGGGATATTTTTAGTCCTGAGACGCAGGGGATTTGGAGATCGCTTGGAGGAGTGCAGGCGATGAAACCGCGGCACAGACAGGGGTTACAAGGTGCCATGTCCTCCCTCGCTAGTTCGTTCCCCCCCCCTTGCTTTTCCCAGCGAGCGGCTCTGCCAAACCCACTGCCTCCCTCGCACTCGCCTGGTGCGTTTCCTCTCACCGGGCCTACGGTTATTTTTTGCTGTGCTGCAACACAAGGTCAGACGTGCCGCTCGAGAAAAGACCGTGCAGGGAATTCACGCTCAGGCGGCCGGTGCGTCCAGGCATCCCATCTCCGCACGGCCTGACCCTGCGTGATTCTCTGGGACACTCCCAGCTCTCCACACCAGCTGCTTCTCCCAAGGCTAAAGGAGCCGAAAGCCCTTGGGATGTACCCTTGTCCCACAGCGGTTTTGCTGGGGCAGGGTGATAGGGAAAGGCTTGCGATCTCTGCAGGGCTTCCTGGAAGATGCTGGGGCAGCCGAGGAGCTGCACCTTCCCCCCACCCGATCTCGCAGCACTGCACGCAGGGACCGGGAGCACAAGGCGCAGTCCAGCAAGCCGGGCAGTGGTGGGGTGCCCCGGGCCTCTCTGGAGGAGGAAGGTCAGGGGATCGGGCTGTGGGAAAGGGCAGGGAGAAGGGCAAAAGCTGGCTGGGCCAGCCTGCCCCAGCTCTTTCATTCCCCAGGGGACTGGCCCATGCTTGGAGCAACCCCTTGCTTAAACTCTGCTCACCTCCCCATCACCCCCTGTCCCTTTCCACAGCCCAGGTTATTTTTCAGGACCTTCTTTAAATCCCTCAAAATCTCTGCAAGGTATTGCAGAGCCATGGCCTCAAGAAAAGGCCATCCCCATCCTCTCTTGGCCTTGTGGCTCCACTAACAGGCCTTTTCCCACCCCCAAAAACACCCCTCCTATTCACCGGCAGAGAGGGGGGGTTGTACCAGGGTCCCATGGCCAAGGAGGAATGAAAAACACATCCCTTCCCAGCGGAAATGCAGCCAGACAATTGAACCGTGCTGTGCTCCCGGCCGGCATGCTGGGTCAGAGAGCACCCTAAGCTGGTGCTCCCAGCACCCTCAAGCCCCGTCTGGCCCTCACCCCATGATAACTGCACCCCAGGAATTGCTCTTCTCCCAGCCCGCTTTGGTGAGGGTGTGGATGGGAGAGGTCGCAGTGGTTTGCTTTGCAGCCAGCCCTCCCGCGCCTTTCCCCACCACAGTGCTGTCCATGAGCCCACACCACGCGAGAGCTGGCTCCTTGGCAGGGCAGAGGGGCCAGCGGGGCCAGTGTCCTCACCGACAGCCCACCCTGTGGGCAGCTTCCCTGGGAGCAGGTGAGAAGGAAATCCCTGCCTGCACCTCCTGGGGGGGATCCTGCCCTGCCCTGCCCGCCCAACCTGCGCATCAGCGTTTGGCCCCGGTCCCTCTCCGAGCTGCGCTGGCTAACGAGCCGTGAGAGCCGGAAGGATTTGAAGGCAGCGGGGCGCTCGGTGCCGTCGCAGCCGTGCTGGGCGGTTCAGCCAGCGGGGAAGAGCCTGGCTCTGAATACAGATAAGCCTCTGGCCCCTTGGCTGAGCAGGCTGTAGCAATAACCATGACAATAGTAATAAAAGCCAGGCCACCAGCAGGTACCGACAGATCCCCCACGGTGCACAGGGGCCGCATTGTGTGTGCGAACGTGTCCCGCGGTGGGAACATGCCAGCCGGATGAGACAATCCCCACGGCTGACAGCCGGGGAGTGTGACCGGCCATCACATGGGGAAGGGCCGCGGCAGGGAGCGCCGCTCTCCTTTATTTCCCCAGCGAGGGCTGCTGAGGAGCAGCTACACTAGCAGGGCTGTTCGCTCCCCCTGGGCCCGGAGGAGCCCCGGGAGGGGGGAAGGCTCCGTCCCCGACTCTCACCGCGGTCACGGGTCAGGCGGGGCTGAGCACAGCCCAGCTGCCGTCTCCCGCTGCCGGCGTTCCGTACATAATGGGATCTCAGTGCTCGTGCCCGACTTCCCGGCAAGAGCTCGAAAACAAGTTCATAAACAGGTCCTGCTAATTTATCCCGCAAGAGAAATCCAGGCACCCACAGGAATGCTGCCACCAGCACCCGTCCTGACTCTCCCCAAGCACCCTTGCCCCGAGTATCGGTCACGTGCCGGGGCAGAGATGGGCAGTGAGAACGTTAATGACACATGAGCCACGCTCACGGCACTCGGGGCAGTGCCCGCTAGCATTTTGGTTTATTTTGTGTTTGCACTGAAGGAGGATTTAGAGACCGTCCTCCCTACCTCCACACTGCGGTCCTTTTGGCAAGATGCCGCACGGAGAGCCGGTCCATCGCCCTCAATCTGGGAGCCAGCACAGCCTCTGCCCCGAGCCTGGCTTCCCTACGGCTGGAGCCTGATGGGCTCTCCTCGGTGTGGTGAACCGCAGCCGTTTGCCATGGATTTGGCACAGCTGGGCTGGGGGGCAGAGCTCTGCCTGGGACGGACAGGACAGGGCTGGCTCCAGCTGCTGAAGGGAGCCAGCTCCATAATCAGTGTCCCAGTCACCCCCTCCTTGTCCCTAGCTCTGTTCTTTTTTGCAGATAGCACAGGGGAGGCAGGAGGTTTTGCATTACCCCAGCAGCACTGGTGTCAGTGCCGGTCAGCCTCGTGAGGAAGCCTTCACCGGCATGGTGCATCCGCCACCGCAGCTGTTAGCCTGGGCGCTGCGCAGCACGCCGAGCCTCCGCACCAGAGCAGGCGCCCAGTGCTTTGGTTAGACATACCAAGGCAAAAACCCCCTCGGGCAGCCAGGATCACTGCCCGGGGCACTGCAGGAAGGCACTGAGCAGCTGGAAGAGGAGCAGAGCCTCTTCCAGAAAGCACGTGGTGACTGGCCCTGAGTCACGCTGCGTCCCCGCACTGTGCCGCAGGCAGAACGCGTCCTCCCTGGGCCGGCACCTGCAGATGATGGGATTTAGCTGAAGGATGCCCCAGAAACAGGGCGCAGAGGAGCCCTGGAAGGACTGTCAGGAAGATGTGACATTGACCTCCAGGACATCTCACCAGGCCTGCCGCCTCTCGCATTTGGGTCCTACGCTGCTGTATATTGCTGACAGCCAGCCCCCCTGCTGTCCTCGCCCCCGCTCCTGCCAGACAGGGTGGGGATGCTGCTTGCTCCGTTCCCTCCTCCCCAGCCCGGAGGAGCGGAGGGTTTGGGCCTGCTCAGGCAGAGCAGAGGGTGTTTGTTTGGTTTCCTTGGTTACTGCACTGCCTGCTCCAGTAATCACATTTTCCTTGTGCTGGCTGGGCCAACAGCAGCAGAGAGGAAATCTGGAATGGCTGAGGTCAAACACCAGCCTGGGAACAAGCCGGGGCCACCAGCCATTGTCCCTCCGTGCCATTGGGTCCTTGCTGTTGCAGGTACCTAACCCGAAATGGAGGTACCAGGCCCAGGGATGCAGCAACAAGCTCCTTCAGCAACAGCCCGAGGGCTCCCATTACTCCCTCCCGTGCGAGCTGGGACCGGCACTGGCGTTGAACTGCGAGAGGAATTACAGGAATGAAAATGTTTGCACAGGCAGAAGTCAAGCTGGCTGTGCCAGCAGGGGATGTGAACGGGGGAGCCTGCGAGCGTGGGTGCGGCTGTATTTATAGCGACGGTGGTGGCAGGGGCGCACACGTGTGCAGGGGTGACAGGGTTGCTGATGCCTTTTATTCCTTATGCATCACTCAGCCCAGAAAGCCTGGAGCACTAACGCCAGTTCTTGTCCCTGGGAGTCTCCCCTGCTTGTTAGCATTCACAGACAACCCTCTGTTTTGTAGCAAGGAAACTGAAACTTGAACATGTGCGAACCATGGCTGATCTCATAACAACACCCTTTCCCACTCGATAATTCACTTCAGCAGCCGCGAACATTGCATGTGAGCTCCCAACTCCTGGCTGCCCTGCGTCTCAGAAGCGAGATCTGAGGCTCCAGCACAACAAGTGCTGGTGACGTTGTCGTTCCAGCATGTAACATCTATTCACAATGACTAAATCAATGTGTGCTCGTAAAGCACGGCCGTACCGCGTGAGCTGGGACAGGCGGAAGGGCTGGGACAGCCCTGCCTCGTCCGACCCTCCTCACCTTTCTCCCCAGCCGACATGGAGCAGGCACAGCGGAGCCTGGATGCAGAGCAGATGCAGCAGCAACAGCTGAAACTACGGGACCGGCAGAAGTTCTTTGAGGAGGTTTTCCAGCATGATGTGGATTTCTTCTTCCCTATGTCTCACCTGCAGATAGAGCATCGGAGACGTAAGTGCTGCAGGCACCGGCACGGGGCTGGAGGTGTTTCAGGGAACGACGACACGGGCGTTAGAGATCAGTGGGACATCCCCAGTCTAAAGGCAGCTGGGGACAGGCAGGTCCTGCGCTGAGACAGGACCACACACGCTGCCTGTGGGTGTGCTGTGGATTACTCACACCACTCAACTGAAGTCACTGCACATGGGTACCCAGGCCGGCGCCCTGCGTAGTCACTGGCTTCAGACAGGCTCCTCCAGCCAGCAGTTTTGAGCAGGAACAAGGACTGCAGTCAGGCAGCAGGGGCTTCCAGAGGCATGTTTTAGGGAAACACGATTTTCCTGGGGGACTCTTACCAGCAAGTGGAATTCAGTTCTCCACAGCAAGGCTGGCCTCTTCCTTGGGGTCCTGCCTGCACAGGGCTCACGGTGCCCTTTGCCCGGCACTAGCACTCACCTTTCTGCTGGCCTCTGTCTCTGCAGCCCCCTTAGGCAGCATTTCCTCCATGGAGGTGAACGTGGACATGCTGGAGCAGATGGACATGATGGACCTGTCAGACCAGGACACCATGGACGTGTTTCTGGGCTGTGGGACAGAGGAGAGCAGCGTTGCTGGGCCCCTGCCAGGTATGTGCAGTCCAAGCCTTTTGCGGGCCAGGCTGGGAGCCCTTCCTGCCCCCAGTGCCCACGCTGCCTTGTTTCTCAGCCCTGACCACCCTGCGTGCAGATCCACACACCCCCGTACAAAGACAGGCACTTGATGCTGGGGTCTCTGAGGTTGGAGGGACCATGCCAGTATCCACCTCCACGGCCCAGAGGTAGAGACCCTTGTACATACAAACTGCAGAAGACAGGAGAGCCCAGGCATTTTCCAGAGACTGTGGGGAAAATTCTGTTGTGCTGAAGCCCCTCTGGAGCAGCCAGTGTCTTGTCACGATTTCTCAGGTCCCCACTGCGCTGCAGAGCTCACTGCGCTGAGCAGAAAGGCTGCAGGACCCCTCCACCTCCCAGCCAGACCCCAGGGAGCTGGGCTTGGGTCCCGCAGGCAAAGCCTGGGGTGCCAGCGCCTTCCTCCCCGCGCACGCGCGCTGTGGCGATTCACCGAGGCCAAGGCGAACACCTCCTTGCCTGCTGCAGCCGACGGCCTCGCGCAGCACGGCTCCAAGCCATGCTTCACATGGGAAAGAAGAGGCTCCGCTGCCAAAAACGGGGAAGGAATGTGCGGCATTGCCCAGAGCCAAGCCGGGGGTGTGAGGTGGGGAACAGCCACGGCAGCCGCATGGGGAGCAGCCAGGAAAGCATAGCCTGCTGAGGAATAAGACACGTGTGTTGGAGGGGCTAGCCATGAAGCTTAGGGAGCAATAAACCTCCAGAAGCCTTTTTCTTTCTCTTACTGCTCTCTTCTCCAGGGGCAGATGCCGGCCAGTGCCCAGAAGAAATCACCCTGCAAGTGCCCAATGCAGCTGAGAGCAAGTCACGCATTTCCTCCACGTCCTCCGTCTCCACGGATCTGAACAGCCTGGACACCAGTGAGGAGGGGGCCGAGACCCCAGTGGTGCAGTCGGATGAGGAGGACCTGCAGGAGGACAGTCCCAAAGAGCAGGAGGCAAGAAGCTAGCAGCCAGCTTTGCCCTGCTCCCAGCCTCCTCTGTATGGACCTGCCAAGCCGGAGGAAGGAAAGCTGCTGGCGCTCAGTACACCCCATCCTGGACTGCTGCCCTGCAGCAGGGGAGAGAAGGTTTTCCCCTCCTCTCCCTCCGCAGGTTCTCCTGGCAGCCAAGGGAGAAGGAAAAGGGTATTGTAGGCTCCCGAAATTAACTCTTCAGTCTTTGCTGCTAACACTCCCTGCTTCACTCCCCCGAAATGCTCAGCATCCCACAGCCCCACCATTCCCAGAAAGCCATCCCTTGGGATCCCAGCTCCCCCCATCCTACTGACAAGGGTCCTGTCCAGACAAGCATTTAACGATGGCATACAGAGTAATAACACTCCGATCTAAACAAGCAGTGGGTGTGTGTGTTATTGGGAGAAAACAGCACTGGGGATGAGGGTTAGGTGGGGATTGCAGGAGGGAGAGTGGTGTAAAGCTGGCATGCTAAGGGTGCCACGCAGGAGCGAATGCAGCCTCCTGTTGCGCAGCCCAGCTCCAGGACAGGGACGGTTCCTGCGCCCGGGGCGGGAGCAGAGAGCACGGACCTCGGCAGAGAAGGGCAGCTGGTAGTGGAGCAGGTCACCATACCGAACAGCTCGGGTGCTGCCTCCAGGAGGGAGAGAGCCAGCAGCTGCAGTGCCGGCACAGCTGATCCCAGCAGACCTAAGCAGGGCTGGTGAGCTGTAGCTACGCCGCGAGTACACTGGGGGATTTCCCGTGCAAATGGGCTGAGCGGAGAACGTCAGCACACGCAGCACCAGCAGCACAGCATGACGGCAGCAGCCCTGGCTGGAGGCTGCTCTAGAAGCACGAAGGAAGAGCCATCAAAATGAAGCCGCTTTCCAGCCCGCTACACTTGCTGCCTGCAGGACAGGTCAGGAGGAGTCAGGCACAGAGCCGGCCAGAGCTCTGCTGCCTGTTAGTGGCTGTGGGCCAGGAAAGCGCTGTCCCTGCTCGGGATGCGTCAGCACAACCACGGTCACCCCCACGAGGAAAAGAGCCTGGGAGATAAGCAACAGGAGCCAGGGAATGCTCCGCATCCCGGCTGCTTCCCAGGAGGTGTTCAGACCTTGCTGCACTCCCTCCTGCGTCAGCCAGCCCTTGGCGAGACCGGCTGGAGCACCCCAGTTATCTGGGAACGACCAGCCACAGCGGGAGGCACTGAGCTCCGTCGGACGCCCACCCCCAGCGCTGCCTCGCTGGGGTGGCAGTTTGCTTCCTCCTGGGATGGCCCCGGGCTGGCAGCCGGTGGAAGCAGGGTGCTTCCAGGTGGCTCTGCGGCCGGAGATAGACGCTGCCCTCCAGAAAGGAGACGTCAAGGAGCGAGGGAGAGCAGACCACAGCGGGGAGAGCTGAGAAGGGGACGTCACCCTGGGGACGGGCACAGGCCTCGCAGAGTCCTCGCGCACGGCAAAGCCTGGCAGCAAACCACCCAAGCTCCGGCCGCACAAGAGCTTCCCCAGTTTTACAAGCCGGGGGAGGGAGCCCTGGGGGAGCACCCCACAAAACGGACGCCCTCGCCCCCGTGCTGGGGGCAGCCGCTGCCGGGTGCTCTCCCTCGGCCGGGCGCCGGCAGAGCCAGGCAGGCGCTTCCGCCGGGGCCGGCTCCAGGCTTGCTCCTCGCAGCCCCGCGGCCGGGCGCAGGGCCCACGGGGGAGGCGGGCGGCCGGGCCCCGGGCCGGGCCCTCACCGGGAGGGAGGGAGCAGGCGAGGCCGGGCCGGGGCAGCGGCGCCGCCGCGTCTCCATGGCGACCCCGGAAGCGGCCGCCATTGGCCGGCCGGGCCGGAAGCGGAAGCCGGCGGCGGGGCGGGGTCGGCGCGATGCTGGCGGCGGCGCTGCTGCTGCTGCTGGCGGCGGGGCCGGGCCCGGGGCGGGCGGGGCCGGGGCCGGGCCCGGGGCGGGACGCGCTGCGGGAGGAGCTGCTGCTGAGCCCGCTGCCCGCCGGCGACGTGGCCGCCACCTTCCAGTTCCGCACGCGGTGGGACGCCGACCTGCAGCGGGGCGCAGGTAGGGCGGAGCGGAGCCGGGCGGGCCGCGATTGGCTGGGGGGCGGGGCGGGGGCGGGGCTATTGCGCGGGGTGGCGGCGCGACATGACGGCATTGCATTGGGGCGGTGACGTTACCGCCTTGGGGGATGACGTCGGCGGGGGCGAGTGACGTCAGAGGCGGGGGCGAGGTTGTGGCATCGGGAGCAGGAACAGGGCGGAGCGAGGCGACAGGGGCTGCGGTGACATCGGCAGGAGGGGGCTCGGGGCGGTGACGTAAGCGGGGCTGCGTGTGACGAGGCGAGCAGGGGTGGCGCCAGGGGATGACATCGTGTTTGGCCAGGCCCTGGAGTGACGTCAGGGGAAGGGGCCAGGGGGTGAGCAGGGCAGGGACTAACGCTGCCCGCAGTCTCTCACTACAGGCTCTTCCCGAAGGCGCTGGGGCGGCTGGTGGCGGCGCTGGGCGTGCGGGAGCTCCACCTCGCCCTCACCCAGGGCTTCTGGCGCACCCAGGCCTGGGGGCAGCCACCCCTCCAGGCACCCGCCGGCGCCGAGCTCTGGGTCTGGTTCCAGCCCACCGTCACCGAGTAGGTACCCTGGCCGCGGGTCCGTCCTCCAGGTCCCCTCCACGGCCACCGCTCCTGCGAGCTGTTGGCCTTCTCACGTGAGGCAGCCACACTGTGTGTGGGGGCCTCTTGGGTTGGAAAATGTCCGCTGGAATAAAGAGCCTGCAGCCCCTGGAGCAGCTCTCATGAAAAGCAGAATGTAGCCCTGCTCAGTGCGCAGGGCAGGATGTGGTGCTGAGGGCAAACCCTTGTTCACTAAAGGAACAGTAAATAAAGTAAAATTACATAAAGTAGTTCCTTTATGGGCTCTGCAATGACAAACCTCTCGCTGTGCTAATACAACGGGGTTATATCTTGACCTCTCATCCGTGACTCACTGCCTTTGACTCCCATCCCATACCTGCCACCATCTCCCTTAGCACACGGCCCCTGTTTGAGCCGCAGCAGCTCTGCGTGGACCCACAGAGCTCTCTCCTCCCTACAAGTGGCTCATTCCGGGTCTGCCTATCGGGTCAGCCTTCAGAGCTGCACCAAGGTGTTGCTTTGGGTGTCACAGCCCCTTCCCCATCCACCGCACGTCACCTCCCGCATGCTCCCTGCTCCCCCAGCCTCCCTCCTCAGATACCAGCTGCACCCACCACCGGGTCCCTGGCTGTGTGAAGCCCTGCCAGCCCAGGGGCTGCTCCTGCGGTGAATGTCCCTCAGATCTCATGCATTAGAATAAAATACCAAGAGAGCTGGAGAGTGCGTGACCAGCAGCCTCTGCCTGCATGCTCCTTGCAGCTTCTGAAAGCCAGCGTGGTCACCCCGGTGTGTTTATTGAATGTTACTGACTTAACGCTAGTTGTTCTGAGGATTTGAGCTGCTGAGTAATCTCTGGTATCTCTTCTCACGCAGTGTTGACAAAGCCTGGAAAGAACTGAGTAACATCCTCTCGGGAATATTCTGTGCTTCTCTCAACTTCATTGACTCAACCAACACAGTCACTCCAACGGCGTCCTTCAAACCCCTGGGTTTAGCCAACGGTGAGCCCGGCTCTGCCCTCTCACTCTTGCCTCCAGCTTTAGTTCTGCCCCGTGCCACTGCAGGGAGTTCGGGTGCAGGTCCTGCAATGACTCTGGGTCTGGGTGTGTACAACAGGGTCTGTTAACCTCCTCCTGGAAGCATTTCCTCTCCCTATGAATGAGGCTTGGATTTGAACAGAGGAAACCCACAAGCAGTACATGGCAGATGCTCCCAGGCCCTCGTCTGTCTCTCTGAAAAGTATTTTACGAAACAGTGAGGACTAGAGGATTTAAGGCACTCATGCAAAAAATCTGCTAGAATATAGCCTTACCTATTCTTTCCAAATCTCTCTGAACAGAGTGGGATCTATTCCTGATTGAGCTTTTGGCATTTCGGGCATATTTGAGAGGGTGGTGGGCTGTGGGGTACACTGTGGAGTGGAACAGGTCTGCTTCTGCTCTCACGCCTGTAGCAGTACCAGCCTGTTGACCCTCCACCTCCCTGCTCAGGGACAGATCACCATCTCCTGCGATACGCCGTCCTGCCCCGGGAGGTCGTCTGCACAGAGAACCTCACGCCTTGGAAGAAGCTGCTCCCATGTGGCTCAAAGGTAACAGCAAGTCCTGCTGCCTTGTTGGGCGATTCCCGATGGAGCTGGGTTCCCAACAGCAATCTGGGAGCGTGCCCTGGGAAGTCTCATCACGGCCTTTCTCTCAGTGGGAGCAGAGAACAGACGTGGGGCTGAGTTTCTCCCTTTCTCCTTTGCAGGCTGGGCTTGCTGTGCTGCTGAAGGCCGAGCGCTTGTTCCACAGCAGCTACCACTCGCAGGCAGTGCACATCCGCCCCATCTGCAGGGTGAGTGTGAGGCTCAGGGCTCACTCCTTTAACACCCCCAAGAGAAAATCAGAAGCCGCCTTGTGACACTGCAAGGTGACACACCGGTTTGCCCAGCTCCCCTGTGGTGGGTTTGTCCTGCTGTTGTCCTGCTTCTCTGGTCTCACCTGTGTCCTGATGGGATTCTTGCAGTCCTGGTGGAGTTCCAGCTCCATCCTGGTGTCCTGCCCCTCCAGAAGGTGTGATCAGAGCCACTTGTCTCCCTCTTGTCCAGGATGCCTCCTGCCTGGCTGTGTCCTGGGAGCTCAGGCAGACCCTCACTGTGGTCTTTGACACCTTTTCCAGCGGCCAAGGAAAGAAAGGTAAGCTCAGTGGCAGTGCGCTGTGGTCCTCGAGTGCCCCCAGCCTGCAGCACTTCACTCCGCCTGCCACTTTGTTTCCCACAGACTGGTCCCTCTTTAAGATGTTCTCTCGCACGCTTACTGACGCCTGTCCTCTGGCATCGCAGAGCAAAGTCTACGTTGACATCTCCCCTAAGAACAAGGTAATGCTCACAGACCAGAGAACCCCCTGCTCCCTCAGTTCAGTCACTTTGTGTGGCTCTGAAACATCCTCGCCTCCATCCCCTGCATGGCCAGGCCCCCCAGGAGCCCTCTGGGGCTAACGAAAGGAGGTGGTTTCCTTCCCCTCAGCAGGGCTGCAGGGATGAGCGTGGTGGTGTTAGTAAGAGGACCAAGCTGGTCGCTGGGTGGGAAAGCTCAGGAGCAGCCAGAGGGGCTTTCCCCAGTGCTGCCAGTTCTTTCAGGGAGCACTTCTTTCATGGTCCATTTCCTTTCTCAGGAAAAGGAGTTACTGGAGGTGACACCCCCTCCGGCATCTGTACACGAAGCTATCGTCCAGGGAGACAAGAGAACCTATGCCGTCTATGACCTGCTGAGCCCCTCGCTCTTCAATACATCTCGCAGCCTCAACGTGCAGCTGAAGTGGAAGCGGCCCCAAGACAGCTGTGAGTGACCAGAACTTCATTCCACCTGCACCGCTGGTCAGGGCTCCAGGCCTAAAAATCACCTGGCATCGCCTCCCATTCCTGTGTCCTTTTCCCTTTTGCAGCGGAACTGCCGACACCCGTACTCCACGCTCAGCGCTACGTGAGTGGATACGGGCTGCAGACTGGAGAGATCAGCACTCTCATCTACAACACTCACCCGTATCGGGCCTTCCCCGTGATCCTGCTGGAGACCGTGCCGTGGTATCTGCGCCTCTACGTGCACACTCTGACTATCATCACGAAGGGGAAGGAAAACAAGCCAAGTAAGTAAACGCTCCCCCGGAGTACGTGCCACCTGGTTCCCTTGGCACAAGCAGCTCATTCCAGAGATGGTTTAGTCCCTCCCTCGGGCCCCAGTGATCACTGGGCAACTGGACTGGGAAACAAAACATCTTAGGATGTTTTCCTAGCCTTCAGTTCAGCACTCACAGCAGATGAGACTTTATTAAGTCTGTTTTATAAGAGGCACATGGACGGTGTTTCATAATCCAACAAGGGTCTAAACCAAAGTTAATTGATTTTTGTCGTAAAGGAGGCTCTATTTAAAACTGATGACTGGGTCTTATTGTGCATTTGTACCTTTTCTGACTTTCACGGGTCATCAGCTCTAAAGACCAGCCAGATTTAGCTTTTTGCTACCTGTGCATCTTCGCTTGCCCAGAAAACCTCTCCCAGGACGGTGGAAGCAGGAGCACCCACCCAATGAGGGATGTCCAGGCAATGTGAGATTGGACAAGGTCCCCCCAGTGCCACTAACACGTCTCTTTGGCGTTAGGTTATATCCACTACCAGCCAGCCCAGGACCGGAGACGGCCTCACCTTTTGGAAATGCTGATCCAGCTGCCAGCCAACTCTGTCACCAAGATCACAATCCAGTTTGAGAGGGCCCTACTGAAGTGGACAGAGTACCCACCTGACCCCAATCACGGCTTTTACGTCAGGTAACAACATACCTCAGCTCCTTGTCCCCTTCTGGGCCTCGTGTAGGACTTGCTGCCAGGTCTTTGGGGACAGGAAAAACTCTTGCTGTCTCTTTGCTGGCAGGACTGACACTAGCATGTCCTTTGTCTCCTTAGTTCATCTGTGCTTAGTGCCCTGGTGCCCAGTGTCATTGCAATGAAGGACGTGGATGTGGAGCAGAGCCCTCTCTTCACCTCGCTGTGAGTGCGCCTGTGCTGGGGAGCGGGGCCGTACCGCAGCGCCTGCGGGCTGCCGGCCGCTGTCATCCCATCTGGTGAGCACGAAGCAGCGGTCCTGTGTGGGCTGACGTTCCCTTTCCTGCTTCCACTCTCCAGGTTTCCTTCCTCTGATGGCTCCAGCTATTTTGTGCGCCTGTACACGGAGCCGCTGCTGGTGAACTTGCCAACGCCAGACTTCAGCATGCCCTATAACGTCATCTGCCTGACCTGCACCGTGGTGGCAGTGTGCTACGGCTCCTTCTACAACCTGCTGACCAGAACGTTTCATGTGGAAGAGCCGAGCCGGGGCGGGCTGGCCAAGCGGCTGGCCAACATCATCCGCAAATTCAGGGGGGTTCCCCCCCTCTGAGAGAAGCCAGGGCAGCCGGCGCTGGCCGCGGGGCTCCGTGGGGAGACCCAGGGAGCAGAGCGCTGCTGCCTCTTGTCTTTGCTGGAAGCAACCGGCTCCATCTTGCTGCCTGGGTCTCTCTGAGGTCCAACAAGCTGAGAGATCGCTTCCGTTATTAGGATGGGAAAGGGCTGTAAGCCCATTGACTACTGAACTGCACTGCTACGGGATTGGGAAAGGTGTAAGAGTCTGTTTGGGAGAGGGGTAACTTATGTGCTGGGAATGATGCTGGAAGTAAACTTGAGCTGTTTTGTACATTTGTGCTGCTCCTGGTTGGTTTTACTTTCTCAACCCCACAGGCAGAGTTGACCCCGTAAGACTCTCTGAGGTGCTCAGTCTCTAGCACGCTACCCGAGCCAGCTTGGGGGGAGATGCAGACGTGGTCAGGGCAAGGAGTGTGATCTACAGCGAAGAGATGGGTTCCTCTGCTCTACCATCTCGCCTTCCACAACTGCCGCGTTTCACAGCTCCCTCCTGCCACACTTCACCACATTAGAGCCAGTTTGCAAATTAATTGTTGGCCATGGTGCATGTCTGTCCCCTCAGCCATGGCAAGGGTTTATTTTCTTTCTTGGGGGAAAAGCTGCTCTTGCTCCCAGCTTCTATTTGCAGCATTTTGAAACTCCTCCACCTGCTCGCCCCTGTGCTGCAGCACAAGATCCTCCTCTGCCTCCTCAGTATCATTTCTGCACATCTGCCCAACGGCTCCCCTGCCACCCACCGTGTCCCCAGAGCTTCGGGGAGCCTCTGGGCTCAGCAGACCCCAAGTGCTGACCTGCAGCCAGCCGGGCTCTGCTGGTGGGCAGCAGCCTCAGCCCTCCCAGAGCCCTGGGCTGGGAATGCAGGAACACCGGCACCACTGCACTCCTCAGTTATTTTCATCAAATACAAGGTACCGCCTTGCTGCGGTTCACACAGAGCACCATGAGGACGCCGGTGGTGCTGCTTGGCCTCTGACGGTGCTGTTTTTGGGGGTACGTCCTTTGCATCTCGGATGTGGCTTCTGCGATAGGAACAGACAGCTGCCTACAAGCAGCTAAACAAAGCACGAGGAAATCAGGAGAAGAAATATTGCCCAGAATCAAAGCAAAGTGCAGCCAGAAGTCCTTTAAAAGCTTCCGCTTGAACAGAAAGACCATAAAAACCCTGTATGCCTCCTGTCCTGCACAGAACAGTCTGTTCCTGCTGGCCTGGGATTACCTTTCCCTTCCCTGCTGGAACCACTGGATGGCTCCATGCAGCCTGCAGAGCTGCCGAAATATGTGAGTTTGGGACAATCCCTCTCTGTCCCTGCTTGCTGAGAAGGACGCCACAGGGCTGGGAGCTCACGCTGCTTCCAGCCACAGGACTGCTGCTGCAGCTCCGCCAGCCAGGCTTCAAGTGCAAAACTGAGTTTCTTTACAGAAAACCAGAACTACAATCAAACGACACCCGAGCGAGCACGCAGCTCCCGCAGCAGCGCAGGGGCGGGGGGACGCGGCCAGGAGCCTTGGGCATGAGGGTCCATGTTGCAGCTTGCAAAAGGATTTGGAGACCTTAAGCTGTTTCAGGTTGGGTCCAGGATAAATCCTGCAACCATCGGTGTGTGCCGGAGCAGCTCAGAGCGCCCAGGGTGCCCCCAGCCCAGCTCCCTGGGCGAAGCCTGCATGCCGTGGGCATTAGGTGGGATCCGGCAAAGCCCCCCCGAGTGCCGTGGTGAGCACCCATGGACGTGGCTGGCGCTGCAAGCCAAAGCAGCCAAAAACAGTGCAAGAAACACGGCACTGCTGCAAACCCAGCCGTCGCTTCTGCAGGAAAAAAGGTGCCTGTGCTGAGGACGAGGAGGTCAGCCTGCGCCCGGACCCGCTGGGAGCCGCCACGGGCAAAGGGTGCCGGTGCTGGCATCGGCCAAAAGCTTCGGGGCCGCTCCAATGCGATGCCATAAACCAGGCATTGAAACAGCCCGTAAAGAGGTCAGCCCGGAACATCGGCAGCGTGGGAGGGAAACCGTCCTGGGCTGGATTCACGCCTGCCGGGCCATCGAGGGAGTCGGTCTTATCACATCCATCAAATGCATGGGCCAGCCAAGCAGAAAAGCCTGCAGGAAACGCGGGCAGCCCTGCAACCACAGCTGGGTGAGTTTTAAACAGCTGGGAAGACCCAAAATCTCAGTGTTTGGGGTTTTTTTCCTGGGCTATTTCTCTCTCTTCCCTGCATGGCCCCCTTGGGAGCCCAGCTGGAGCTAGGCATGGCTGAACTATGCTTGCTAACCTGGGTGTCTGCACAGAGAAGGGCTGGAGCTGGGGTGCTCGCAGCAGCCCGGACTTTGCTGCCAGCCCAGCGATGCTCAGCCGGATGGCTGCCAGCAAGCGACGCAAAAAATAAAAGTATTGAAGTGGAGAGGCCATGGAGCCATCTGTGCTCTATGTCCGAGAGGCAGCAGCGGGAAGGGACTGGGCAATCGGTGGTGTACGGGGCTGCAGGTGGCCACCCTACTGCAGCACGGAAAACTGGGGCCCCTCCGGGCGCGACAGGGCTAAGTCAGCAAAAAAAGCCCACTGCTGCGCGTGGCGAGGAAGCAGCATGCAAGCAGGACTAAAAATAGGATGCAAAGGAACGCAAGAAAGCAAGGACTCGGCATGCCACACAGCGTGAGCACTGAGCACGTGAGCAGCGTGCAATGCTGTGCAAGGACGCGTGCCGACTGCATGCAAAGACAAGCCTGCAAACAGCACACGGTCACACGTAAGGCAGCGTGCAAAAAGGAGGCCGCCCTGCAGAGAATCACGCAAGCTGCACGCAAAATGCAGTGCTCTGCGACACGCAGGCCAGCGGGCAAACAGCGAACCGCACGGCGCGAGGCAGCGACGCGCAAAAAGCGTGCCAACATCTACGCGAGCGGCGTGCCAGAAGCACCCTGCAACGGCGTGCAAGCCCCCCGCAACGCCATGCAAAACCGGCCCGCAAGCAGCACGCCACGCGGTGCACAGAAGCACGCAAACAGTCCTTTAAATTAGAAAAGGACGTAAATACACGGGATTTCGTAAGAAGCAGGGAAGCGCGCAAGCGCCGCCCGCGCCCCGCGCAGGCGCAGTGCCGCCCCCGCCGCCGCGCAGGCGCAGTGCCCGCCGCCGCGCAGGCGCAGTGCCCGCCCCGCGGGGCTGCCCGCGGAGCCGCCTGAGGGAGCGGCGCCCCCCGCACCTCAGCCCCGGCCGCCGCCGGCGGAGCGCGGCCCCGCGGCGGAGGCGGGCCGGGGACAGGCGGGCGGCGGGTCAGCCGCGGCGGGGTCCTTGGAGGGACGGCGGCGCCCTGTCGGGGCGCGTCCCCCGGGCGGCGCGGCCGGCTCCGAGTCGGCCTCTCCCTTCCCTCCTCAGGGCGCGGCGCGGACGGGCCCGGGCTGGCGGCGTGAGGCGGCGGCACCGCGCCGTGAGTACAGGCCGCGGGTCGGGTGGGGAGAGGAGGGGAGCGGGCCGGGGCCCAGCCTGCCTCCGGGCCGGGGGAGGGGAAGCGATCCGCATCCCGCCCGGCCTCGGCGCGGGGGTCCGCCGGAGCGGGAGGCGACGGTTCCCTCGCTTTGGGGACCGGGGGGTCTCCCCGGGGGAGAGCCGCGCTGCCCTGGCCGAGCAACGGAGCCCGTGTCGGCCTCCTGCGAGTGCGCTCCGATTGTTGCCGACCTAAGATGGAAGTAACAACACTACCGAAAACATTATCATTGCTCTCGCAATTACTGTCACAGTGGGGTAACTTTGGCCTTTCCAGCCTATATGTCATAACTCCCCAGAACGCCCTACCGATACTGCATTTTTGCCTCTCTTTACCCGAGACGCAGAAAACAGGCCTTTATCAGGCTGTATTCAGACTTCTGAAACCTGCCGAAGGCACACAAGGTAGAGAAGAGACCCAAATTAAAACTAAAAATAATTATGTTTTTCAAGGAACTTGGAATGGGCCTGGAACTCACGGTCTTTGGCAGTTAAACAAAGGCAGAGGGTGGGAACGAGGACCACTGAGAATTAATAAATTAGTACAAATGAAAGTAGCGATACTTCAGATGACAGCTGTCAATGTTGACATCTCTTCCCGCCCCAGAGCTGGCTGACTTAAGATTCTGCTCCTGTGATTTACTGTGCAGAGAAACACAGATCATGCTGCTGCCTTCATGCTCACAGGTGGAGGTTTGTTGGCCCTGGTGCTGTGAGTGCACTGCGCTGCCTCTGGATACAGCCTAATCAGTTCCCCGATGGGCAACAAAGTTTGGAGAACAGCTATGGAGGTGGTGAAGAGAGTGGCTCAACAGAGAGCCTCTGCTTTTTATGAAATGAGTCGCTTTGGCTTGTCTCTAGCTTGAGAAGTCAGAACACTTCGTAACCCCAAGGCTTGGTCAGTCAAGGATTTGCTGCTCTTTTGGAAACAGTTCCCAATTATATTGCAGCATTTCTGAGTCTACATCAAGCGTTCAAGGCATGAACTTATCAAAGACTGGGGTAAGGCCTTTGCCAAAAATGGAAGACTCACTTTTTCCAGTTGAGTCATACCAGCAGATAAAGCTTTAAAAAAATAGAAAAAATAGCGGCAAGGCCAAAAAAAACTCTGAAGAAATTAAATCCCTGATACTGCAAATAGGTCTTAAAGTTTGAACAGTTATGGTTCTTGAGTATTTTTAAGAGAGAGGGTTGGCATCTAGAAAGCTGGTCTGCTGTTGCTTTTCTTAGCTGAACTCCTCAAACTCATCACTCAATAGCTCTTTCACCTCTTTTTTTTTTTTCCTTCCCCCCAATGCTTTGGATATTGCGTATTTTTAGCAGCTGTTTTGGGTGCTACATGATATTTGAGAGTTGGTTTTGAACACATGCTGGCAGCATGAAGCACTGCCCACATACATCAGTTCAAGTTATGTGGCTGTGACAGGGTTTTTGATTTAAACAATTTTAAGGAAACTATACTACAGGTAAGCCTTATAGGTAAAAACTCAGTGCCGGTCCCTGAGGCTTACTCTAAGTTTTTGTACACTGTGTAACGTGAGAGATTTTTATCTAGACAATGTGGCTTTTCATTCCCAAGCAGAAACTTTGGCTTCTGGGAAAGGGGGAGATTGGCACCACCACCACCCCAATAAAAAGGTTACTCAGTCTCTTCTCGCAGACCTCTCGGCTGCCAGCCTGGGTGACTGTTTCTGTACCATCTGCTGGGGAAGTTCCTTGTGGACAGGACTGGCTTAATAGCTGCCTTAGTAAGGTCTGAACAAGCTTACCTTTTAAGTGCTTAGTGAAAGCCGGCTGATTATTCTCCCCTGTCAGGGTAAATGGACTGTTAAGGAATTAAGACATTCTTGAGAAAGGTACAGACTTGGCGTTGGCACACTGATGTATAAAACCTATGGCGCAGGAACGCCTCTCGGCCTCTTAATTGCTGAATTAGCTTGTAGGATATCAAGGAACAGCCTCCTAGCTCCTCAGATGGATTTATTCTAAAATGCGACTGATCGATTGCAAAGCACTACAGACTTGCGCTGTGCTGCTCACTTTTGACTTACCATAACTGAAGTTTTGTTTCTGGCTGGGAAAGGTGTGCCACTACCCTTGCACTGGAATTTGAAAATCTTCCCCACAAACATGTGCCAGTAGGACCTGCTGGTTTTGAATGGCATTGGGAGGGAAGATGACAGAAGGAAGGGCTGTGAACACGATGGAAGGCGATTAATAAGCATGTGGATTAATAAGTATTGGTGTTTGCTTACTAACGAGGTGCGCAGGGAACCTCCCCAGGCTGCTTCTCTGCCTGCAGGAGCTGGCAGAGAGGAGGCTCTGGCAGCACATGGAGATCAGATGGAGCTGCCGAGCACTGGCTGCAGGGAGAGCAGCGGGAGCATCGCCTGCTCTCTGCTGCTGAGGGTCTGAACCAAGTTCAAGTGTCTCTAAGAGCTGCAGAGGAGCGAGAGGAGGCAGTGGTGGTGCGATGAAAAGGAGCCATCTGGTAAACATGTGAGTGGCTGCCAAGTCAGATGACTTGAGTGGGAGCACGAGAGCAGCCTTGAGGATAGCAGGACACTGGGTTGGCTAAGGAGAGAGATGAGTCAGGCAGGGGAGAACAAGAGCAACTGGTTGAGGAAAAGCAGGATGCAGTTGCGAAACAGGCAGCTGGTAGAAATACTGTTGGGTGACAGGTTCTGATTTGCTCTGGGACATGGTAATCTGTAGCTTGGATCATGAGGAGGGGACAAAGACAACAAGGTAGGAATTTTTCACTTGCAAGTTTCACCTTGCCTGAGAATCTAGGCAAAACTGAATATTATTATGGCTTCAAGAAGGGACTGCCTATCCTGGGCACCAAGGAGAGAGACAGTTCCCAGCTCAGTACAGAGTTGATCGCAGGAGACACTGTTTCTCTTTGACCAATAGTGTGAAAAGAGAACTCAGTCTTCTTGCCAGCTGTATAAAGGAATGCCCAGCGAAGAGTATCTTAGTATGTATCTTACTAGTGGAAAGTCCCTTGAGGAAGATAGCTGCAGAAGTCTCTAGTAGTAGGTGCCTTATCTAGGATCAGCTGTGGGAGGCAGCAAAGGGTCTTCCACCTTTAACTGGTGGATGGCAAAGAGGCACATGAAAATACAAGCCAACTGACTACAGATACAAGACTAACTGTTTAAACATCTGCATTTGTTAGAAGTCCAAGAGGTCTGCAGATTGAAGGGCATTGGCATTGAGACTTCATAGTAAAAATAACCACTATTAAGTGGTTCTTTATTCTGCAGAGTGGTTGCATTGATGGCTACAGGCCATCTGACTCTTCCAGGAAATACCAATATTTAAAAATGGGTAACTTGTTCTGAGATGGATTTGTGTTTGTAGGAAGTGTTTAGGTAATGCTTACACACTTAAAATCAACTTGCTGTTTAGAGCATTATCCCTGAAGTCTTGGCTGTGGTGAGGAGGCCAGATGGTGGAGTTAAATGCAGCTACGTCACAAATTATAATTTTACTCTTAAACTGTAGTCAGTGGTAAAGTTTGGGGGCTAAAGGCTAAATAGCAACATGTGGCCTTATTAAAGCTGAAAAATTTATGACATTAGTCCTGGAAGATTCTAGAGCTTTGTTCCAGCCTTGTGCTCTTCTGACAGACACATCGTCTTGGGTTGTTTTTTATCCATTTCTTTAGAGACAGAAAGCCCAAAGCAATTGTCTGGAGGCACTTTAAAGCATCAAGAAGGGGTGACCCAAAGACTGCAGCACATGTCCAGCTGCAGAAGTCAAGCTGATGCGATGTCAGGGCTGGATCTAGCAAAAGTATGACGTGATGTTTATGCAGTGATTTGTACTGCTCAATGTTGGAAGCACTTGGGAAAGAGAGGCTATAGGAAACTTCAAGGAAGGAACATTTCAGGAGGATTAAGATGGCTGCAGATCCTTGATTTGGTACAACTTTGTTGTATTCAATGCAATCTGAACTAAAAAGTCGGGTGGTGGGGTTTAATTACCTTTCTGATCAAGTTATTTGTTGCTAAATCTTTTCTCTCCATTCTTCCCCTTGGGAAAAAGTCATCTAATACTTCTGCAGTACTTTTACTTCAGAAACATCTAAGTGATTCACAAAGGCTAGCAGACAGCACATTTTCTTATGAAAGAATTAATCCTTATTTCCAGTTTATAGATGGGGAAAACAGGCTTGAGACTAGACTTACCCTTAAAGATAGGAATGAGTGACCTGCATACAACAGGACTAACATTGGGAGTTTTATTCCTTTCACTTGACTTTATCAATATTGGAATGTAAAATAACTTCCTTATTCTTTGGCTGCCTAACTGCAGCTTAGTTTTACTAATTGAACTCCAGCTGCCCTCTCTGCTGGAGAACACTCACTTGCAGGAGCACCAGCACAACACACTTTCCCCAAATACTCTTAATCTATTTGCCCTCATGGAAATTTTGGCCTGCATTCTCTCTCACTAACATTCAAATAGATCCTGCTGCTACGAACACAGTGGATGGCAGTGTGCTTCTTGCTTCCGACTACAGAGCCGGTTGGTACCTACGAGCTGACAGAGCTGTAAGACAAGTCTGACCTCAGTGGTTTTTTTTTTTGGAAGAGAACCATGTGCGGTTTTCTCTTGGCTTCTCTGTGCAATCCCTCATTCTCCCTCCCTTCACCAGGAAATCCCTTCTCCTGCCAACAGGAGCCAGAGGAATGTGCTGTTTGTTTACCTTCTCGCTCCTTCACCCTACTAACCTTCCCACCCCCCACTTGTAATCCTAACAGGCTCAGCTCAGCCCTTCATCCTTCTGACAGAGCACGACTCACTTGAGTATTTTCAGATAAAAGGATTGCTGCATGCAGCTGTTCCGACCAGGCTCTGGTTAGTGGGGGCGAGGCTGTGGCATTCTGCAAGGCTGTCCTCTCGCCTGTCCTTCTGTACCCTGGCTGGCAGCTGCATGTCATCATGATGTGCTACAGGACAGCAGGGAAGACCATGCTTCCCAAGCTCTTCCCTTTCCCAGCGTGGTTTTGCCTTTTTCAGATAATAAGCTAGGAGTCTCGATGCACCTGCTTCTCATAGTTTCCCTACTGCATGAACAGAAGGAAATCTTCCAGTTATTCCCTCCCAGCAGTATTGATACCTTCTAACCTGACCTGCTGTTCCTATCCCAGACTGCTAAACTCCATTCTTCTGTCCCCTTTCAACAGTTTTGACTCTGTAAAACACCTGTAAGGCATTTATTATTTTTAAGGCCATCTGAAATTCATGGATGAAGTTGTTTGAACTGCTTAGAAAGAACCCCCCCACAGACACACTTAGCATACTTGATGTGGTTGCTAAAGGTAGAAGCTTGTTTTGTGGACGTGTAGTGTGCTGCCGTACCTGGTTAGAGAAGCCCTTAAAGCTCACTGTTTCCACAGGGTTTTATAATAATCCAAGTGAGGAAATCCTGTGTTTACAGCACTTACGAAAATTACCTTTTTGAGACTGTCCCCTCTTCGATCTATTCACATACTTTGTCTTATCTGACTTTAGCTGATTGGCAAGCATTATAAATCCCTTAAGCAGGGACTGTCCTCCCCTTTGTTTTGCAGCCTGGACACTGTAAGGGCTTCCCTGGGTACCTACATATATAGCTTGAATTTTACTCTGTCCTGCTGGAAGACTTTATAATGGGTCTGTGCCTCGGGAGGAAGCGGTTTGTGAACTTAACACTTCCTAGACACTTCTTGCATTAACACTTCTTTACAGCACCTGATAGTTTACCCCTCAGTTGCAATTCTTTATAGCATTATTCAAGTCTTTGGATGGTCTTGGATAAATACATGTGTAGGGAACGCTGCAGCAGCTTGTTTTCCTTTCTGTTTTCCCCTCTCCCTTTCTCTTCCTGCACTGCAGTAAGGAAAAGGGTCTCACAACTGTTAGCCTGGTAAAAGCCTAAGAAACAGACACAGAAGGGATGTCTCCTACACCAGCAATAGATAATCGTGTCCCCAGCTGAGCGGTTGAGAAAGCAGGAAAGTTTCCACCAGCTCCGAGACACACCACAATTGAGTATTAGGAGTTCGAGCATCAGCATACAATGCTTGGGAGCAAATGAAGCTGTATGGGAAGAACGCCTGTTGATCTTTTCGCTGTGTTTCTCTGACAGCCTGACATTTTATCCCTCCCTACAGAACAGCCTGACTGTCTGCCCACCGGAGGAGCTGCTGGAGACTGTTCTGGAGCACATCTGATTGCTGCTGCCACAAGGCCCAGCCAGCCAGCCACAATGTACTGCCTGCAGTGGTTGCTACCTGTCCTGCTCATACCCAAGCCCCTCAACCCAGCGTTGTGGTTCAGTCACTCAATGTTCATGGGCTTCTACCTGCTCAGTTTCCTCCTGGAACGGAAACCTTGCACGATTTGTGCCTTGGTCTTCCTGGCAGCTCTTTTCCTCATCTGCTACAGCTGCTGGGGGAACTGCTTCTTGTATCACTGCACAGGATCCCAGTTGCCGGAATCAGCTCACGATCCCAGCATAGTGGGCACCTAGAAAACAATCTTCCAGTCTGCTGAGGGCTCTTATTTTGCTTTTAAAAAGGGGGTGGGCTAGGGAGGAGGGAGGGGGTGTTAGGCATGTGACTGGAGTAAAAACAGCCTGTTTCCTGTAACTTTGTGTGGACTAGAGTGGTAAATTCATCCCACTCTGCCTGTGAAATTTGACTTGTTTACTGTGTGAACTCTGTCAGGGCCACCTGCTTTTTTAGAAGCAGAAATCTTTTTTTTTTTTTTCCTCCTTCCCGTATCACCGGGAACGGACACCAGCCCTCCTCACTGAGGACCGAGCTGCTGGCCTCTGCCCAGCTGATGCGCGGCGGTGGAGTTGTGTGTCACTCACTTGTCTGCATTAGGCCATGGTGGTCTAACTCAGGGCTCTCGGCCCACTGATTCTGCTCGAGTAGCTACAAGATTCTCTCCATCTTTCTCTTTGTGGGGAGCCAGCCTTCCCGCCTTGCTGATCAAGGGCAAGCTCAACAGCTCACGGATGCACTTGGCCAAAAGCTGCTGGAGCCAGAGGCAGTTGAGTCATCTCCTCCTGCTCAGCCTGCCAAAGAGATGCGTGCACTGCCGAAGTGCTTTCTGAACTACTTATGCTCCGAGATCATAGCCTGAAAGCCTCAGTTATGCTGCTGCTTTTATAAAGCCTCACAGGTAGTAGCGACTGTCTCTCCCCCTCCTAGATGTCCAGGGTTTACCAAGGTATTGACTGTTGGGATAAAGAAGCAGTATGCTGCAAGATGTGGGGTTTTGAAAGCCACTGTGACCCTCACCCTTTAAAACTCATGCTAGCCCAAAAAGCCAGGTGTGAGCAGGGCAGGAGCGGATCCCGAGGTGGAGGCACGGCTTGAAGCAGTAAGTGCTCCAGCCATTTTCAGTGATAGTGGTTTCGGGCCAGGGGTGACAGAAGGTGCTGGTGCCGCTGGCTGGAGAACGGAGGAGGCTAGAGGAGCGCCTGGTGCCTCCACCTCCCCTGGCAGAAGGATGTCAAGAAGCCCAGGTGGTGGCAGGCCAGTCCCGCAGCCACAGCTGTGCGGAGCTCCACGCTGCATATGTTACTCTGTGCAGCTGTGGCTCTTGGGGAGCCCAGCCTGGGGCAGAGGTTTGTTTGCAAGAAACCTTAGAGGTTAACATGAAAAGTCTCTAAACTTTCAAGGGTCCCCTCCCCTTTGCCATCTGTTTGTCTTTACTTCAGTCTCATAGTGGAGAGCAGCAGAAGTGGCTGTTGCTGTCCCGAGGAAGTTCAAGCTATGAGGTTGTGAAACTTCCAGAGTATTGTTTGTTCATTGCACAGCTGTTCAAAGTGTTTAATAAAGCTTTATAAACTTTGGTCTATGGCCTCCTGCCCAGCATGATGCACTGGCTGTTCATTGTGGATGCCTTAGCCCCGCCATCATGTGTCTCTGTATTGTTCTGTTCCCAGCACAGGAACCCCGGAGACTCCCCCGCCGGAGGCAGGGCCTGTTTGCCCTGTAGCTCCCAGCACTGACTCTTCTCATTAACCGTGTAACCTGACCACGGGCAGACCGAGAACCATACTGGCGATTCCTACACAGACTCATTTTACACACAACACAGGAGGCCGCTTCTGGTTGTGCCTGCACTTACGCAACAGATTTCCCCCCTTTCCTTACCACTTACGAAATTAAACCACAGAGCCGTGTCCTGAAAGCCGCTAATCCCCGACACCGGCAGCAAAGGTGTTACCTGCCAGGCGCCTACGCAGTGTAAGCCCATCCCACGACACCGCGTCTTCCCGACCTGTCCTCCTGCTGCGGGCAGAGACAGGGCTGCACCCCAACTGCTGTGAGCCATCCAGGGGGAGACTGGGTTGTGTCGGCTCTTCCCCAGCTTTGGCTGTGGCCCCACGTAGCACCAGGGGGAGAAGGGGGACGCACAGGGCTGTCGGATCCGATGGCACCCCAGAGCACTGCAGGGAGTTAAAGGGCACAGGAGCTGCGCTGCTGGAGCTGAAACTGGCTTCCGAGGCCCTGAAGACCAAGTCCAAGCTGGAAAGGGTTCAGGGCCTATCAGTGCTTACATGTTTAAAAAAAAAAAGCCTGTGCCACATCACCAAGAATAGATATGACAGCTCTGTCAGCTGTCAGGCTGAGGGAAATCCCAGTAGCTGTCGTATCAGCTACAGCATAAAAAACAAATAGAAAGGAAGGCCTCTCATTTGCAAGCTATGGCAAAACTTGTCTGCGCTCCGAGCGACCTTTAAGTTTATTTAAGCTAATGCAGTCAGTTCTTTTAAGAGTACATTTTTGTTGCTAACTAGCCAAGTTGTGCGCTACAGCAATTTAAATAAATCCTAGCCGTGAAGCCAGACAGTCCTTTGGACAAGAGCAAGCCCTGGCTTTGTGCGTGGGGTTCAAGACAAGGCGCAGCTGCAGGCTTTCCCTTCTACGGGACCCAGCTTGGAGAAAAAAGCACTTCAAAAGAGGGAGGCTGCCGGTGTAGCGCCAGGAGAGATCTCGGCAAACTGATGTGTAAGAAACCTGCTTTTTACAGCCCTCCCACTCCAACCATAGTTAAAGAGCACTCAGATGCGTACGCAGCCCTCACCAGCACAGTCTTACCCTCTTTAACGCACTGAGATAGCATCTTCGTTTTAAAGACAGAAAATTAAAGCAACTTCATCACGGTCAGACAGAAAGCCTCAGGCAGAGTGAGGAACCCAAGCAGCTCTCGCATCCCATGCTAATGCCCTGCTCGTCCTTCTCTATGAGGAGACCATGAAAAACCAGCCTGCGACTGCAGAACAGGTCGAACCCGATGGCTTTTGAAAAGCATCATCACAGCTTCCCTGCGTGCACACCACAAATTGGACCGAGCCCGTGCAGGCATTTGCTGGCTACATGGAAGAAAGCTCAGAGGAGATGTTTTACCCTGGTCTCAACAAGCTGCTCTGCCAGAAGAGCAGTGGGGTGGCTCTGTCCCCTGGTATCCTGGGGGCACCAAGGGGTCCCTGCGTGGGGACCGCAGCGGGGGGCAGGCACCCCAGGGGGTAGCTGCACCAGTGACTCTGAAAGCAGTGGGGTTTCACACACAACCGCTGTGTTGTGCCAGGTCCCGCTGAGCCTGGACACTGCCCGCAAGGGCTTTGGCGCAGAGCGAGTCTCATCACCTTGCTGTGTTATAAAGCATCCATCTGCCTGGTGCTCCCTAGGTACAGGGAGCAGGAGCCTTAAGCTGTTCCTTTGTCTTTCCATTTGAAGGGGAGATCATTTTCCTTTCTAGGTCACATAACAGATCAGTGACACAGCAGGGTCACAAAAGGAAAAAAAAAAAAACCAAACCCAGGTTCGGATCCCTAGAAACAGAGATGCAGCGTAGCTCTAGCAGACCTCGGGCTCCTCGCTGCAGCCTCGAGGTCCAGGGGCTTCTCACCACTTGTCAGGGAGAGGCAGTGTCCCCAAGACGAGCAACTGGGACACCACAAGGCCTCCTGTGGAGGAGGTTTGGCCATGGCTGCCAGGCTGGTGTGGCTTTTTGAACTCTGGATCTGCCAGCCATCCATGCTGGTGCATCTCATCTCAGGGGCTGATGCTGGGCAGTCAGGCTCCCCGGCACAGCTCAGGGTGTGGATAGGGAACCAGCTCTCTCGGGCCACCAGCCCGCTCTCCCAGCATCTGCCCATCCATCCCCGGATTTTGCTGGGGTAGTGAGAGCATCCTTCTGCCTGGAAGCTCTCCCTGCTTACCCCAAGACAAGCCCACAGCATGGCCTTGCCAACTTAGCAGAAGACAGAGGAGAGAGGTTGATCCCACTGAGGAGCTGTTTGGGCTGGAAGCACCCGCCGGCCGGCTCAGAGGCAGCTGGGTCCAGAGGTGCAGCCCTGCTGCCAATAGCGCCGGGCTCCCACGGCCTCCAACCTCATCCCCTCATGCTGTTACCCTGGGGCTGGTCCAGCCAAGCCCCCCAAGCCAGGGAAGCCACAAACGTCACTCTGGGCTACCGAGAGCCCTGCCCTGCCAGTGCCCTTTTGTCTCACCTGTCTCTCGCTCCTTGCACGGGAGTGGTTTCCTAGCCTCAGCCACCATCAGGTAAGGACTTCAGCCCTTCCCTTAGGAGCCTGGAGATTAACCCTTGGCAAGAGGGTTTTGCTACTCCTCCAAGCAAAGGCAAACCCTCTGGTAGCAGGGCAAGGGAGGACGGATGGCTCGGGTGCCACCCAGACCTGCTGCCGGGGGGGATGAGATCCGAGTGGCAGAGTCCGCAGGGGACAGAGACGGGCTTTGTCCTCCGAGTCGACGTGTGCCAGCAGCCTCCCCTTCACCCCTTGCTACCAGCGAGCAGCAGGCACAGCGGAGGCTGGAGCAGCGTGGCCAGCGAGAGCCACGTGCCTGGCCCCGCTGTGAGCCAGCCCTTTAACGAACACCACCCTGCTCCTGCCCCGAGAGCCCTTCTGCTGGGTCTGGACTATGGGGGAGACCCCGGACCCGCAGCACCACCCAGGATTTGCTCCAGGGGATCCTCAGCACGAGGAGCAGTTCAGGGCTGCCCCCCGCATGCTCACAAGCATTTTCCCCCCTTTATTCTCTGGGAGCCTGGATCAGGAGCCAGGACTCAATGTGCTTTGAGGGTGCTACCACTGAGCTTTGGGGAAAGAGAAGGGCATGTTCAGGCCAAACAACAACTCATCCTTGCCATTTTAGAAACCCACTGCCAGCACAAACTGCCCTGCACAAGACCCCCACCTCCTCGCCAGACTTGTGGGAGCAGCCACAGCCCCCACGCTAACACCCAAATCCTCTCCCAGGCTTACAGGGCGGACACAAGCGTGAAGCAAACAGCAAGATAAATTCCATTAAAGGAGGCACGTGGTGGAATCCCCAGGTGCACCTGCCTGGCTCAGGCTGGGGATGCCCGGCAAGAGTGCACCCCGGCAGTGATTTGCGTCTCACGCCTCCTGGCCCAGCAACCTCTGTCCCCTCCAGGCTACCATCACCCCCTTCCCACCCCAATCACAGGGCTGGCCTCCGCAAAGGACCTGCGAGTCGAGACGGGTGTCACCAAGGGGGGGGACTCCATGGCAAAACGGCCACCGAGCATGGCCAGGGTGGGCCGCAGGTCCTGCCAACTGCCCCGACCGTCTTTTTAAGGTGCTTCAGCTGCCACCAAGGCTGATGACCAGACACAGAGCAACCTCCCCACAGCACCCCAGCCTCCTCCTCCTCCTCACGCCTGCCCTGTGGCCACCCCGCTCCTGAGTGGCAATGCTGAGGACTGGGGGAGCCTCAGCCCCAGCTCCCCTCCCAGGGGTGACCGCGCCAACCCATCCCCAGCCCATGCATCACACACAGACCAAGGGACACTTCCAACAAAAGATAATCCCTCAATCACTTAATTGCTTTAAAGAGAAGCAAAACATCCAGCATTAAACATTTAAGGTGATAAGCCTGAGTCACTTACCAGCCCAAGGAGGAAGGAACAGCCAGACCCAGGGGTTCGGGGCATTAAAGCCACCCCAGACCATAGCAGTGGTGAAGAAGAAGGAGGAGGAGGAGGAGAAGGAGGAGGAGGAAGAGCAGCCACCATCCTGCTTTGAGAGGGCCTGTTCCCCCCAGCACTGTGTTATATATCAATGACTTAATCACCGAGTGAGGGATCCCAATCAGCACCCACTAATTACCCTAACAAAGCAGGTCTGCTTCTTATAGCTGCTGACGAAGCAGGTTCTGCTGGAGGGAGGGCTGCCCGCCGTCCTGTCCCCCCCAGCCCAGCTGGCAGGGGTTGGCAGCCAGGTCTCCTGCCTGCTGGGCTTGGGGCAGCTCCGCCGGCCCTGGCTTTGGCCCGATCAATGTGTCTGGGTCACCGTGTCACTCACAGCCCCGCAGGGGCCAGTGCTCCCTGCGTGTGGGCAGGGACTGGGGTGTCCCAGCATGCAGAGGCTGGGAAGCAGCGATGGACACAGCAGAGGGGCCATGGGGTCCGTCACGGCTAACGCTGCGTGCCGGCGGCGTGTGCCACAGCCCTCTGCTCAGCCTGGATGGCTGCAGCGGGGATCCCAGCGGCGACGCAGGCTGCACCCCAGCTCAGCCCGGAGCACGTTGGCCTGATTCTGTGCCCACCATGGCAGCGCTTCCCCGCCGGAGCGCTCCGGGCACGGGGAGCTTGCCCATCACCGCCAGCCGCCTGTCCCCAGCCCTCAGAGCAGGAGGGACGTGATGGATGAGGCTCCTCTTGCAGGAGCAGGAGCTGGGGCTGCGCTGGACCACAGGCCCCTGTGGGGAGATGGGAATGGCCCCAGCAGCACAGAAGTGGCACCAGATCCCAGAAGCATTGGGCAGAAAAAGCCTCTGAAGCACCAGGAGCCACACATGGGTGCTGCATGTGCTCCAGGAACCACCAACTCCTGTAACAGGGATGCTAAGAAGTCTTCTCATACATGAGCTACGCTTTTTTTGTGAGGTCTGTTTGTATTTAATTATCAAATTGCAAAGTATTTACATCAACATTAGAGTTTCAAAGCATCTCCACCCCCCACCACCCACAAAGCTGGACCTTTTCAGGTTTTTTTCCAAAGTTTTATTATTATCCAAAAAAAAAACCCCTAAATATTTTACTTCGACACTGAAAAAGGCAGGTGGGGGGAAAGGGGAGCTGGGGAGAGAGAGAGACAGATCCACATGTTCTCTGCATAGTCGGTTGGAGATCTTACAAAACACTGTTTAAAAAAATGGTAACAGCAGAGGAGCGTAACTTGTAGGTCATTATTGACCCTGGGAAGCCAAAGAGCATCCGTAGGTGGGGGTTCCCCTATAGAGTTTATTGGCTTAAAAAATAAATTGGCAGATGACAATGGTGATAGAGGAGAGGCTCTCGCTCATCCGCGGGGCCTCCGGGTCGTGCCGGCTGCAGCGGCAAGTCCGGAGATGCTGGGTCCCACCGAAACCGCTGGGTGAACACACTGACAGACACACGGACACGTAGACACGCATGTGCAGGGGGGCTCCTCCAGGATTGCTCTACTGTCTTCTTTGTCAGAGCTTGCCAAAAGCCACGGGGAATTAAGCCAGCCCAGGGTGTTCCTTGAGCCGAGGGCGCGTTCCTGCTCTGCCGCTTGCTGGAAAGAGCCAGAAAATGAAACCGCCGGGTTAAGCCCGTTCCCGTCCCGCTGTGCTCGTGCAAGACCCTGCGCGTGCTGCAGACGACCAAAGGCCAAACCTGAACATGTGCTCGTGCCTTCTCTCTCCCCAGCTTTCAGATCAAATCTGGCTTCCGCACGTTACAGGTTTAAGAGGTTTCTCCCAGGATGGGGATTTTGTATAATTTAGGCAGAGCTATGGCACAGGCCACCCCTCGGACTGGCTGCCGCGGGACGGGGCTTCTCTGGCAGTGCCAACGGGGTCGTGGCAACCACCCATCGCAGGGACGCAAACATGGAAAGACCCAAAACATTGAGGTTTGAGGAGTCCCTGCCCAAACACAGAAATGCAGGCACAGCAAATCCGCTAGGAAGGGGGGGAGAAAAGGCTCCGAGTCCCAAAATGATTTAAAAAAACCCTATTACACCGTTTGCTGTTCTCCAAGCCAGCAGGATCTCTCCACGCTGCTGAAGAGCCCATTCAAGCTGACTTTGAAGATTTTACTCATTAAAAAGGAGCCACCAACCAACCAAGTGACCACCTGGTTCACAAATAAGCAGCCTGGAGCTGCGGGACCAAGTTAGAGGCAGTGGTGTGCCTGGGCCCTGCTCCGGCAGAGGTTTGGGGAGGGGGTTTTGGCCACCCCCCTGCCCACGCTCGGCTCCCACCCGGCTTTCACGGGACACCAGCACCGCGGCAGGGGCTGGCAAGAGGCGGTTTGGGTCTGCTGCCTGCAAGGAGGCTGTGCTGGAGGGAAACCCCATCCCACCAGTGATGGGGAGGCAAAGAAAGCCTACTGCCCGAGGACCGAGAGGCAGACAAAGCCACTGGCTCCCCTCTCCGGGTCCTTCCCACCAGTACGTGCCAGCCCCCCTGCCCCACAGCACCCCCACCCCGCAGCACCCCCTTGAGCTCCCATCCCAGCCCTGGTCCAGGAGAGCACCCAAAGAGCCCCCAGGTCTTTCTGAGCGAGGGTGCCCAGGACCCGAGAGGTGAGGGAGCGAAGCCTCGTGAGCCACCATGGAGAAGGGTTTCCAGCTGGGTACAGCCACAGGAGGGGGAAAAAAACCAACACATGCAACAAAGCCAACATTTGGGAGGGCGTGGGGACCGCTCGAGGGCTATGTACAAGCTGGGTGGGAGAGCACAGGGGCCGGGTGCCACCCCGCGAGCCCCAGGGTTCGGCCCCACGGATAGCCACCCACTGCCAAAACATGGCTGAGGCCTTCGGGTGCAAGCAGGGGGGAGATGAAGATGCCAATGTCCCCCATGCAGCACAGTGCTTCTCAGGACTCTCCTCCAGGATGGTGGCCCATGGCTAGGGATGCTCCCACTGCATGAGGACTGGAGCCTGGCAGTTGAGACATGAGGGGTGGGGGAAGGCAGCTAAAAACGTACCGGGTGGACAAAAACATCTTGAAAGATGAGTATTTCCCCAAAACACTCCCACAGCCTGAACAGCCGCACATGCCATGCACCCAGCCCCTGCGGTGGCACTGGATTTGGTGGCAGAGCCATCCGAGGGGGACTCTGCCGGTGGGAGAGCTGGTGGCGGAGCCGGGGAGGGCGGCCGGGGGGCTGTGGTGCGCTTCCCGGGGGGCTGGCTGGAAGACCAGGAGTGCTCAGTGGGAGGAAGCGCAGGCAGGGCAGTGGGGCTGGCCGCAGGCAGGGCGAGGGCTCTGCCGGCACAGCCCTGGTGCTGCTCCCAGGAGAGACAGGATGGGTCCTTTGGGGGGGACAGACGCAGCTGGAAGACTCGAACGTGTGCCCGGGTGCTCCCATGGGATGGTGTCGGTCACTGGAGCCATGAGCAGCCACATTTCACACTCCCAGCATCTGGTAGCTGGCGAGGCTGGAGGGACGCCGGAGGAAGGGGGACCACCAGCGTTCCACTGCCACCCCATGCCAGCACCACCGCCCCGGCACATCGCTCCGTCTGAACCAGCCAGGGATCGCGCCTTCCCCGTGGCGAAACGTCTCTGCCAGCGGCCTTGGGATAACTGGAGCCAAGGGGGGGACGGCGGGGAGGGCAAAGGGGCAGGGAAATTTGTGCTGATTTAGAAAGGGGGTGCAGGAGACCGGGGCCATGTGTCCGAGGTGGGGTGATGCTGTCCCCCAATTCCTCTGGGCTCACCCCAGAGCTGCTGGGGGCGAAAGGTCTCCTGAAAGCCAAGTCTCTCGGTGGGAGATGCTCCGCTCACCCTCCCGAGCTGGCTCCACCGGCACCCACAGGCTCCTCTCGCCAGCAGGACGGTGCCACTTCGTTAAACATGGGCCAGAAGTCTTAATGAGCGATGGGGGAACCCAGCGCTTCCCCTGGCTGCATCTGGAGATAATGCCCCGTCCCGCTCCAGGGTTGCTCCACAAAAAACCGGCCCCTCGGCGGGGAGGCCAGCCCTCAGCGCCCCGCGGCGAGGACAGCAGCGTCCCTGGTGCCAGGAGGAGCTCCGGGTCTATAGGTTCTCGCCAGGCTGGTACTGGGGCTCTGTCGAGGTGAAGTAGTCCTCCAGGAAAGCCTGCAGGTACTCGAAGGTGGGTCGCTCCTCCGGGTCCTTCCGCCAGCACTGGCACATGAGGTCGTGCAGGGACTCAGGGCACTCGGGGGGGCAGGGCATGCGGTAGCCCCGCTCCACCTGGTCCAGCACCTCCCGGTTCACCATCCCTGCATGCGGCCAGAGACATTGCGCTGAGTGAGAGACGGGCCCGATCCTGCATCGCACCTTTCCCAGAGGGGACACCAAGGGCATCGCACTGGGACGAGCCTTACAGGCAACCCCGGTGACTTGACCCAGTGAAAGAGGGACCCCCAGCCCAACAGCGCTTGTCCCCACCAGCCTGTCACCTTGCTCGGAGACCAGAGTGGGACAGGGCAGCTGTGACCCTGCATCCCGGCTGGGCTCTGCTGGCCCTGCCCCAGCAGGGCAGGATCCAACCTGGGCAGGGGCAGCTCACCCCTGAGCCCGCCCTCCCTGCCCAAATCGCAGGAGAAACTTTGCAACAGTTTGCTCCTCTGCAAAGATGGCTCTGGGGGGCCACGGAGCACCAGGGGCGAGCGCTGGGTGAGGGCAGCTGGCCTCGGGGCACCACAATGGGGATGGGGTTTCTGCTGGCGGGTGCCAGCCCTCACCTGGGTATGGCACTCTGCCCTTGGTGGTCAGCTCGGTCAAGAGGATGCCGAAGGACCAGACATCCGACTTGATGGTAAACCTGCCATACAGAGCAGCTTCGGGGGCCGTCCACTTGATGGGGAACTTCGCGCCTGGATGGAGAGGCAGGATGAGGGGCTGCTCCCAGCCCCATGGTGCCCAAGGACACACGGGCTGCGAGTGCTTCCAGGACCCCCGCGCAGCCAGGGCCACGTGCTGGCTTGAGATGCAACGCACACCCCTGGGGACTGGCGACCACAGAGTGGCCATTGCTCCAGTGCCACCTGCCTGGGCACAGTGCCGGCAGCCTCGGGCACGCACCTTGCCGAGCGGTGTACTCATTGTCCTCGATGAGCCGTGCCAAGCCAAAGTCAGCCACTTTGCACACCAGGTTCTCCCCCACGAGGATGTTGGCTGCCCGGAGGTCCCGGTGGACGTAGTTCATCCTCTCCACGTAGGCCATGCCAGACGCGATCTGTGGGGACCAGGACATGGGGCACCGAGGCTGGTAGGGTGACACAAGGGTCCCCGGGGAGTGCCTGGCACTGCCGAGGGGAACGGCTCCGCAGAGGGACCCAACCCGGGGTGCAGTAGCAGTTGGTTCCTCAAGAAAACCCACACAGACACAGGTTTGCTGGCCACGGAGAGCCGGCAGCAACGGGAACAGGCAAAATGATGGTCCCTGACTGCAACCCAGCTCTGGGCTGAGCACCCAGCAGGGATGGCGGCACCCAACCCGAGCCGAGCGAGGCTGCGAAGCACCCCACCACCCAACAGGCGACAACCACAACAGCCCAGAGAGGTCCATGGGCAGCCAGCACCCTTGGAGGGGGATGCGGGAGGCCTGGGGATGAGCAAACCCACCTGAGCTGCCATATCCACGAGCTGGGGCAGCCGCAGGTACTTGCCCATCTCGCCCTTCAGGAAGTCCAGGAGGCTCCCTGCGAGGAAGACCACAGTCACGGCGATCTGGGGGAGCAGAGCCCCTTGGCCGCCCCCCCAGCATCCCTCCTGCGCTCACCCTTGCTCATGTACTCAGTGACGATGTAAATGGGCTCCTCCGAAACCACAGCGTAGAGCTGAACCAGCTTCTCGTGCCGGAGCTTCTTCATGACCTGGGCTTCCTGCAGGAAGGCCTCCGGGGACATGGTGCCGGGCTTCAGTGTCTTGATTGCCACCCGGGTGGTGCCGTTCCAGGTCCCTGCGGCACAGGACACGCCGCTCAGGACACGTTTACAGGGCAGGGGGCTGTGTCCCTTGCCTGCTCCCCCATCCCACTGCAGGCTCTGGGCACCTGCAGATGGCTGGGGAGTGGACGCAGGTGGTGACACGGGGGGGACAGTGGGGTGGGAGCGGTCCTTACCCATCCACACCTCTCCGAAGCAGCCCTGCCCCAGCTTGACCTCCAGCCGCAGCGATTCCCGGGGGATTTCCCAGGCATCTTTGGCGAGGCCTTGGGTCTGGGGCTTGGAAGTGGGGCAGACGTTGGTGAGACGGTGGCACAAGCCGTCGGCGTGTTCTAGCAGAGGAGGGGACAACACCAGGGTGACACTTGGTCATTGAGGCTTGTGATGTCTTTACCCCACATCTTCCCCACAAAACACCTCGGGGACCCGCAGCCAAACCCTCACCCTCTTCCCCAAAACCCAAGCAGCTTTTCACCAGGGTCCTCCCCCAACTGGTTTGGGGTCCCCCAGCCCTGCACTGGCTTCCCAGCAGCACCTGTCCTGCAGTGAGGGCAGGCACAGCGCCCGGGGTGTCACCCAGACCCCAAGGGGACCCCAAGTGGCTACCCACTGGAGTAATAGGCCACCAGCTGCTGCAGGCTGTTGAACTGGGTGCGGGAGGTGATGTAGAAGCCGCCACTGTCCAGCTTGCGGATCTTGTAGTGCTTCACGTTGAGCCCCTTGGCGTTGTCGAAGTCAGAGACGGAGAGGCAGTAGGCACCTGCGGGCAGGACCGAGGGGGTGGCGGGGAGATGCGCCGCAGACGGGTGCTCCCCATGGGGTCCCGCCAGGGGGGTGGGCGCGGGGGAGCGGGACTGGGCATGCAGGCTGCTGCTTTCACCCAAAAGCAGAGGATGGGGAGCAGCTCCTGGCTGCATGAGCTGGCACCTCGTGCCAGGGAGGGGTGGCATGTACCCCCCAGCTACAGCCACGCCACATAATCACAGCCTCCAGCTGTCCCCGCTTGCATGGCAGCTCTGCCAAGGCTTGCCACCAGCCAGGCTGGCGTGGAGGCGGCTGTCGGGTCAGTCATCCGGGCAGAGGTGATCCCCGCTGCTCCTCCAGCCCCAGCAGCCGAGAACCGGCTCAGCATCCCCACGGGATGTGCTAAGAAGGGGCATCACCCCCTCCAGCTCCATACAGCCCTGCCGGGTCCTTCTCTCCAGCAACACGCGGTGCACAGCACCGCTGCTGCTTCCTCCGCAACGAACGCTGCTGTTGGCCGGGACACGCAGGAGCCACCGCGGCTCAGAGGAGCCAGCACCGCGGGGATGGACCGTGCCCCCCAGGCTGGCACTGAGGAACAGACCCCACTGGGTTTGGGGGGGCCCAGCGGGCGGGAGGGTGAGCAGCCCCCGGGGCACAGGGACGAGCATGGCTCCGATGGCAAAGAGGGGACACTGAAGCAGAAGAGAGGACCAGACGGGAGGCAGGCTGCGGGGAGCTGCTGACCCCCAACCCCAACATCTTGGCATCTCAGAGGGGAGCCAAGGGGCTGTTGAGCCCAGTTCTCTCCTCCACAAATCCCACCGTGGCCATCACTTTGGGAGCTTGTTCTGCTCTGCCTGCACGAGAGCAACACTGTGCTGCTGGGGCCACAAATAACAGAAAGGAAATGCTGCTGCTTGAATGAGCTGTTTCCACCAGAATAAAATAAATAGTTGCAAGTTCAAGGCATCAAAACAGAAAGGAACATGAAGGAGCTTTTCCCAAAGGTGCATTTGGAGCCAAACTAAACCACATTTCCAGGTAAGAAACAGCATCCTCAGGCAGCCAAACCATGAATATCACAGCTTGTACTTTTGGGAGGCACAAAACAAGTATAAGGAGTTGTTAGACTTGAAAGAAGGACCTAAAGATTCATCGCTATCTCTGCCTGGTTGCCCAGGAAGCACATGTTTGAGGTTTTGCCATCATATAGGGACCAGAAAAAAATAAAACACCCCTACGTGGGGGTGTAAAAAAAAAAAAACCAAACCAGGCAGAAAGAGCATCCTGCCTGGTGGTCCTGCCAGAGCTGGTGGGGCACCTGGCTCCCACCCTGCCATGAGCTGAACCACCTCTTTGAAGGGCGACCACTGGGCAGGCAGCACCAGAGAGAAGCGGCCGCGTCTCTCCATGGGGCGGGAGGCTTGTTGGTGTAATGGTGCATTTGGCACAGAGACGTCACCGGTGATTTAACGGGTGCGTCAGCACCTGCTCCCTGGGGACCAGCACCGGCAGGGGAGACCCCAGGAGGCTGCCCGTGCTGAGGGGCATTGCTCAGTGACCCCGAACACCGGCTCCGGTCTACAAGGTACGACTCTTTTCTCCTTCTCCCTCCCCGTGTGCCTAAGCTGGGGGAACCGGGACCGTGCAGAGTGACCAAGGGGACCAAAGTCCCTGCGCGGTGCCCACCCACCCCCCAGAGAGGGGCTTCCCGAGGCTGGCCCCCCCCCGGCCCCGCTCACCTTTCGTGGTCTCGCTCTCCCGGACCAGGAAGGTCCCTCGGGGGTTTTCGGGGTTGAGCAGCAGCCGCTCTGACTCCCGGCGAGTGATCTTCCCAAAATACCACCTGCAAGAGCAAGGCAGCGGCTCAGCGCCCGGCACTCATCCACCCCTCCATTGCCTGTCCAAGCAGCAGGCTCAGTGCCGGCCCCCCCGCTGCAGGTTTCGGAGACCACGGGCTGTGTCTCCAGGCTCGGGTACCCTGGGGTGCACCGTGCCCCCATACAGCCCGGGCTGGGCATCACCCCAGGAGCACCACGGACCACAAAACGCCTTCACTCCAAGAGCCTCCCCAAACGAGGGGCTCCAGGGACCCCTGAAGCCCCCCGAGCTCTTGCTGGGGGGGATGCTGTGCCGCTGGTTGGGGATGGGCTGCAGGGACGTAGCTGGCACCTCCTGCTCTGAGACTTACAGCCGGCTTTGCCCTTGCCTGCTCTCCCCGTGTGCCGGTCGCCTCTGCGCTGAGCCTGATCTGCACAGGCAGTGCCGGCAGCATCCTCACACAGGGATGCATGTCCATGCGGAAGAGTTAAAAACCAGACCAAAAGCATCAGGTCCACCACGGCCCCTGCTACGCCACTGCTCATCCCTCCACCGCGCAAGCATGCTGCACCTCTGCACTTTATGGGCCTTAAAGAAAGGCTGGAAAACATTTAAGGGGTTTGCAAATTCAAAAGGCGAAAATAACAAAAAGGAAAAACCCGGAGGCCTTTTGCAGGCTTTGCCCAGGAGAGGGGCAGGGGGAGGGAGGAGCGCTCAGGGTCTGCTATCGCTTGTCTTTAAACTGTCTAAAAGATGGGAATTACTCTTCAGCCTGGATGGAGTCTGAGGGCGCGACATAGTTACTGGGGATGTAGCCCGTCTGTCCTGTAGTGAGGGAATGAGCCAGCCACCAGTCACCTTCCCTGCAAGAGAACCAAAACACACTCAGTGTGAAGCCAGGAGCCCCCCAGCTGGCCCCTCTCCCGCCCGCAGGTGCCGCGGCCCGGGGGGGAGCCAGCGCAGAGCCCCGCCGGGAAGGGGTGCAGCCCCCGCAGCCCCCAGCCCCGCAGCCGGACCCCAGCCAGGAGGGCTCCTGCTGCCAGCCCCTGCCTGTGGCTCCGTTTGGGCAAGCTCTCGGTATTGGGGCTACCCATCCACATAGGGGATGCTTTAAACTTAAATCGGGCAGGGCAGCCAGCGAGCCAAAGTACCTTCGGAGCCACCTGAATGTGAACAGGGTCTGGCTGGAGGTTGAGGGGCATTGGGCATTCAAGGCAGCGGGGAGGGACAGGCAAGGGGGAAGGAGGGGAAATGGGGACAAGCAACAGAATGATGGCAGTGATTAAAAAAAGCACCAAGAAAACCCAAGAGAGTTTGTTAAACACAGGCTGCAGAAAAGCAACAGGACGGGGCTGAGGTTTGGGCAGGGTGGGGTGAGACCTGCCCCGCGGTGATGCCCAGCCTGGACGCAGCGGGCTCCATCCAGCTCGGGTGCCCCGGTTGCAGCCCCAGGACGGGCAGGTTGCACGGCTGCAGCCCCTGACTGCGAGCTTCCCACTGCGCCTGCACGACCACGAGCGAGGCTCGCACGGAGCCACACGCACCCGCTGTGCTGGCCCCACGACCCGAGCATGGCTCTGCCCTGCGGGATCCCCTGTGCCATCCCCAAAACCCCAGGGCTGACCCACCATCCCTCCCGCCCTGGGCACGGCAGCCCCAAGCACGTCCCCAGGAGCTGGCAGGGCGCAGGAACCTTCTCACGGCTCTGCCCTCCTCCCTGCAGGCTCCTGCACGGGACAGGGCAAGAAAGGACAGTAAATAGAGAAGAACAACAGGACGGCGGGAGGTGGCTTCCCCTTCCCCGCAGACAGCAGGGCTTCCTCCCACCACCTGCATCTTCTTGCCCATCAAAGACGGAGTCCCCTAATTTATCCTGACCATGAGGGAGATGAGGCTATGGGAAAACTGCAGATTCGTGGGAACAGCATCGCAAGGAAGCAAGAACTTGGCAGGATGACCTCCACAAACACTTTAGAAAAAAACCTTAATAACCTCATCACCCCTAAAGATCACATCAGACCACATCCAGACCCATCCCTGACCCCTGCAGACGTGTAAACCTCCATCCTCACTCCAGACACACCAGCAGCTTGTGACTTTTGCTTGTCCCAGCCAAACCAGTGATGCTTTGAAGCAGCCGGGAGAAGCTGGATGTGGCCCCTGGCTCCCTGTGCTGGTGCCAGCAGGGCGGGGAAAAGCGGGGACCCTCAGGGCATCTCCTCCCAACCACACAGCCAGGCTCTGCTGCCCACCCAGAGCCCTTCCCCAGCCTCACAGCAGCCCCAGCCGGTATTCTAACTTCTCTCGGTCCCAGCGCATCTTGTGGCAGGTTAACTTGGGCTCCCCAGCTGGAGCTGCTGCCCCAGTCACCTTTACTGGGGTGGCTCTGAAGGGGACAGGAGGCTGGTTGGGCTCCTTTCCCACGGGACTGGAGAAAACATCTGCTTGAGAAATGCCCAGCTTTTGACTTGTGGCTTTATTCCAGCTTAGGCTGCAAGGCTGCAAGCTGGGAATTCGTCAAAAACAAACTATTCCAAAAATGTCTCCGCAGGGAAAAAAATAATAATAATCATCATCATCAAAACAAAGCATTTCAACAATTCCCTGCACAATCTTACCCAAAATACCCCACCACATCCCTGCTGGCTGCCAGCTGGCTGGGAGGAGACCTCCTCCCACTGGAAATCATAGAATCACAGAATCGTTAAGGTTGGAAATGACCCTTAAAATCATTGAGTCCAACCGTTAACCCAGCACTGCCAAGCCCACCACTAAACCATGTCCTCAAGCACCATGTCTACCCGTCTTTTAAATACCTCCAGGGATGGAGACTCAACCACTTCCCTGGGCAGCCTGTTCCAGAAATGGTACCACAAGAGCCCTTCCGCACTGGGGTGGATGGATTTGACCCATCTGGGAGGCCGAGGGTCACCGCAGACAGCCGGGGCTTTGCTGGGACACAGGAGCAGGGATGTGAGCGATGTGGAGGCTTCTCCTCTTGCCCTGCGCAACCTCAGCCCCATGAGAGCAGCCAAAACCTGCAGCCACCCTGCAAAGCCGCTGGTGGCCGGTTGGCCCCGTGGCCGTGGGCTCCTGCTGCACCCAGGACCTGCCAGCCCTTCCCGGGCTGACCCCCAGCACCCTCCCCATCGCATGCCTGCCTTTTGCTGTCCCCAAAGCACAGCAGCCCGAGCTGCTCCCAGACCCTCCGAGCACTCTGGGCACTCAGCGAGAAGAGAGATTTACCCCACCCGAGCACTGCACAAACTGCACAGCTTTCTCCACCGCCTCTCTCCCTCTGGACATCCCACCACGCAGCTGCAGCAGACACTGGGAAGGCTGGCAGCTCGATCCTGCACCCTCCACCGATGGGCTGCATCGCTGAAAAAAAGCCCTTTTGCCCCCTAGGATGCTGCAGAGCCCATCACACACGGACCCTTCCCTCTGACCGAGCCTTTGACAAACAGCAGCAGAGGAAAAAAAGTATGGGAACGCCAGAAGTGATATAAGGCATAAAGAAAAAACCCTCACATATGGGCCCAATCTGGACTCATAATGGGCAGAGCTCATTTCATAACAGCCCAAACCAGAACCCAAGCCTGGGGCTAGTATGCTGCTGAGGCTGTGAAAGCAAGAAGCACCAAACCCCACAAGTTCAGGCTTTTCCTGCAGTGTTGAAGCCCTGCACATCCTGTACTTCATGGATTAAACGAATCACCATTAATAAACAGCGTTGGAAGAAGGAGAACAAGGATCAGATTGAAAATGTGTTTGTGCAACACTGCCTGACCATTGCAGGAGAAATATCGGCCCTGGGACATTCCCTCGTCTTTCCACCCTTTGCCTTTGCAGAGCTGTTTCGGGTGCCCAGGTTGGAAGGTAGCAGCGGAGGGGCCAGCGGGAGCTGGGGAGCCCAGGGAGCTCACGGCAGCGCTAGGGGCAGCGGCTCTGCCAGCCGAGCCTCCAGCGCGCAGCCGAAGGATGCTGCAGACCATGCATGCTGTGTGTCAGGACAGACCACACGTGGGTTTAACACAGGATCATGTTTAGGAGCATCTTCCAGCTCGTCACGCTGCCCTGCTCCATGTGGCAAGCGATGGGTGTGCTGCTACGACCAGGATGGAGAGCAAACAAGCAAGAGCCAGACCCCTAAGGAAATGCTTGAGTCCCCTGAGCCACTCACAAAAAATACAAATAAAATTTAAATAATGCAAAAATAAATGCAAAAAATGCCAGGAGGGAGCAAGAGAGCCAACTGCAAAGGGACTGCAGAGGGGTGCCAGGCACAGACAAGGAAAGCGGGCCAGGTTCAGAGCTGCTGGGTGCAGACACAGCTCTGGATGGAGCAGTTCCTCGGCATGGAAGGGGCTCCCTGCTCTGCCCCGGTCGCTCAGCGAGGACAAACCCAACCAACTGTAAAACCATTGGGCAACACTCTCCTCCCAGCCCCACTCCATCCAACCTTGCCCTAACACAGGCAGCAGACGGGCTTTTATCATTTAAGATCATTAACAATAATAATAGTAATAATCTGCAATACACACCTGACGTCCACTTTTCTCCTAAATGACAGCATGGCACAGAGGAGAGAAAAAAGAGTCACGAGAGAAGCTGAGATCAGAGACACCGTGCAAGCACAGAGGAAAGCACCCATGAAGTTAAGGAGATGACTCCAGGCAAACGAGAGGGAGCTGAGCGCTGATGGGGATGGGGGACCAGCGGGGACGCAGCCCCGCGTTGGAGGGCACGCACTGGCCAGCAAGCAGAGGAGGTGGCTTGGTGACAAGGTTGCAAGGCAACGGTGACCAGCAACAGGGCCGGGAGGATGTGGAGGCAGGCAAATAATCGCCTCCAGTGCTGGTGTCCTTGGACACGTCACTGTGTCCCTGTGCGCCTTGGCAGAGCGGCTCCAAGGGCGGCAGTGATCACCCGGAGCATCCCTCCTCGAGCACCCATCCCCAGGGAGAGCTGGGCTCGGGGGCTCCGCAGGAGGGACGAAGGTGGCAGCTCACCCACGTGGGCTTGGCTGCAGGGACAGGGACACTCACGTGTTGTTGACGATTTGCAGGCGTTCTCCTTTCTTGAAGGACAAGTCCGTTTCAGTCCGGGACTCGTAGTCGTAGAGGGCCACGAAGGTGGTGACTCCACCTGTGACAGAGAGCACTCAGGATGGGCACAGCCACCGGCGCTGCCACAGCACGGCGCTGGGCGACCCTCACCGGGGACCCTCCTCTCCCATCATCCTCCCACCAGCCGCTAAGACACAGATCTGCTTCCCCTCCAGCTGAAAGACAGAGTCCCTCAAAAGCAGGAGATGTCATCATCACAAGAAGAAGCTGGAATCAAACCCATGAAGACCTCACCCCGATAAACCCACTCCCCGCAGGACCCCCCTGCCCCGCCAAGCCCCAACCCACACCGACCAGCCAGCGCCCCGACACGCTGCGGCGAGGTGACCGTGTCGGAGGTGTTGAAGCCTCCGAAGAGCTTGGACTCGGCGGCCATGGTTCCGAACGAGCGGCTGGGGGTGCGATGGGCGTCGGGAGCGGCCGCCTTGCTGGGCGTCTGCGAAGCCGGGTAGCCCCCGTGGTGGGCATTTTCGGTGGGCTCCAGGCTGCGCCGGCGCTGGCTGGGGTCTTTGGGTTTGCTCTTGCTGCTCCCCATGGTCCCGGGCTGGAGGAGACAGACAAACATGCAGAGGGCTTCTATTATTATTATTATTATTATTATTATTATTATTATTATTATTAAGCTGCTTCCCAGGGCTTGCGCGACAGATGCCTGCCCACTAGGAAACAAAACAACCTTCAGAATCTTTTGAAGCATCAGCTGCCGGAAAGTCTGTCCATCCTGCCCTTGCCCTGGGATAGCATCGCCCCTCATTAACACCGAGCCACCTCCCGCCTCGCCGCAGCAGCCAGAGAAACGCCGGGAGCAGAGCTGCCAGGGCACACTTTGGGAGCAGAGGGAAGCACGCTTAGCCGCGGGATCGTGGAGCGAGGATGCCGAGCACGGAGCCTGGACCGGTGCTTGGGAGGGCGACTGCGGATGCCCCAGCGCCAGGCGCCCACCATGGTGTGTAGCTCAGCGCTCCATACAGCCACATTTCCTCCTACACGAGGGTTTCTACCAGGGCACAGACAGGAGAAGACAAGACTCGGACAAATATTCACAAGTTTGGATTACTCTGACGGCAGAAGTTTGGAGAACCCATAGCTGCATCGCTCTCCTTGCTCAGGATGGGGATTTAAATGCTGAGGATGCTCCTGTGAAGTCCAAAACGGGCAGCAAATGGGAGAAAAGTTTAAATCGGGAGCAGTTCCAGGTAGTTAGCAGCTAAAGACCAAGGGATCTTGGCTTTATATATAGTCATGTCTTCCTTTCCATTCAAGATCATGCTCTATAAATACCTTCAAGGTAACGATATAAATGAAGGAAGGGAATTATTTGCAGTCTCCAAAGATGGCAGGATATCCAGCAGTTTTAGATTTAGGCTAGATCACGCATGGCAGAAGGGAAAAGGGAGGTGGAGACAACCCGGGAGGAGAATATCTCTAATGAAAAACAAGCAGGGAAGGAGCAGAGGTGGCAGCCGCTGCCCACGGGGTGCGGACTGGAGGGGGACCTGGATGCAGCCGCCCGCGAGGCTTTGCCGAGGGCTCAGCCTCACCCAACAGACCGTTTTGCTTACCCAGCTTTTGACTGAGGCTTGGGCCGAACCTTCATGAGCAGGACAAGAGCCACGGGGCAGCTCCAGCAGCCTTCACGGCCCCGGCTTCAGTGTGGCACAGCCCCCCAGCTCCTGCTGCAGGGAAGTTTAGGGGTGCCTGGCACAAGCTCTGCTCCTCTCCCAGCTCCCCACCCCATGGTGAGGGCTTTGCTTGACCATCAGGGCTTATTTCCCAAAAGACCTAACTTCCATCTGCTGTTTTCCAGCTCCCAAATTGCACAGATGACCAGCAGCATCCCCTGTCCCACTTCCACGCAGGTTTGCTTCAGCGGCAACCCTACCGGTGGGATCAGACCCTGCCAGGGTTTGGGAATCGGAATAAACTGACTGTTCGGATTGGGTATGGCTATGGCAGCCACTCGGGCAGGGAGCAGAGCCGTCCTTCCTCCTACGTGTGCAGGCGACAGGGAGGGACCGATGCCTCTGTCTGCCACGGGACTCAGCCCGTGCATATCTGTGCCGGGCTTTGGGGGCCTCGGAGCAAAGGAGGGTCAAATATAAGCTTTGCGCTTGCAAGTTGTCACCGACAGCAATCCAGAGGCAGAGCCTGTGGCAAAGGGGAGGGGGTCTGTCCCGTAAATAAATGCAAAAGCCTTGGGCAGAAGACACTAAAGCAGAACTGCAGGGGAAAGTAGGACCCGAGAAACGACAAGAAACAGCCCCCACCGCTAAGGAAAGCGAACCCCCCGTCCCCCCGGCCAGCCCTTCGCTCACCTCCGCCCGGGGCTCCGGCACCCGCTGGTGCTCCCGGGATGGCAGCGGCAGCGCGGGGAGGAAAGCAGGGCCACGGCAGGGCTGTGACCGCGCGGCTTGTGACTGCCCACGCGACCGTGAGCAAGGGGCGCAGCTGCTCAGAGTTTCCCCTGGAAGCAGCACTTCCCCAGGCAGGAAAACACCCCGGCCGGGGCAGCGGATTCAGCAGCACGCTGGGGACACAGGCATCCCCGAGCGCACCCCGCGGGCTGCCGGCCCGGGTCAGCAACCGATTTATCAGCGCGCTGAGAAAAATCAGAGTATAAAGTAGTCAACATGCCTAGAGATTAGCCAGGAGCAGAGCACAGAAAGGGGACAGTGGATCCCCCAGGTGCTTCCCCAATGTCCCCAAAGCAGGGGGGATCCTCGCCTTCACACCCGTTAGCCCGCAGGCACAGGGCACGCATCTTCCAGGCAGGTCCTGGCCAGGGACCACAAGTTCACTCCTCCTTGCACAGTGGTTTTGGAGAGCGAGAGCTCTCCAACACACATCACGAGCTCCCAGCTTGCGCCTGGGTGCTAACCCTCCTTGGCAAGGGCTGTACTGGGACTGTGCGGCTCACCGGGACGTGCTGCTCTGATGGGGCCCAATCCAGCCAGCGGGGCTTTGGCTGCAGGAGCTGAGGATGGGAACGGAGGAGGAGGCACGAGCCTGTGGTCCTCTGGGGAAGGACACCTAAACACCTGCACGCACTGCAGGTAGGCTGGCAACCCCAAAACGTGCCCAGAGGCACTGGCAGCCTTGCACCATCCCCACTCCGAGTCCCAGGTAACTCAGCCAACGCGACCCTGTGGCTTTAGCCCTGCAGCCGCCCCGGGGGGGACGTTCCCCACACGACCCCGGGGAGGAGAGGGGGGTCTGAGAAATCCCCTGCAGCCCCCACGTCGCTGCCTTGGCAGCCGGCAAGGAAAGGGTGCAAATTCCCCTGGGAGGATGAAGGGGGTTGTGCAAGAGCCTGGCAGAGGAGTTATTAATGACGGCAGGAATGTGCTCTGCACTCAGGTCCCTGGGGGAAGAGGGGCCATGCAGCCGGTGACGAAACCCCCCCAGAGCCAAGGGGCAGAGAAGGAGGTGGGTGAACCCACTGCCCGGCCGTGGCTCCCAGTACACCCCAGCAGCATCACTGGGAGCTGTGGGACAGCATCACAGCGGCCAGATTGCAAAAACTACCCACTGCCAGCAGCTACGCTGTATTTATGTCTAACATATGGTATTTCTATGTGTAACAGGCTGCAGGCATGCTCAGAGCCGCCAGCGTCCAGCCAGGACAGCCCAGCCGATGCCTGGTGGGACATTTCCCTGCTCCCATGGTTTTTGCAGCCCACAGTGCTGGGATGGGGGGGCTCAGCACCGCTCCCCATCCCGGCCGGTGCCTTGGCTTTCGGCAGGGCTTCCCCTCCCAAGGCTTGTGCAGCGGCGGCGGCGGGCTGGAGCGCGGCCAGCATTCCTGGTGCTCGCCTCTGACTGATGCGAGGCGGCGTACGGAGGCAGCTTTCCTGCGGCGGGGATTAGCACCCCGGGCACGTCGCAGCCTGCAGGAACTCCCCTGGTTTCCGCTCCGGCCGGTCAGCACCAGCGGCAAATCGCAAACCACCGCGGTGCTGAGTTGTGAGGCCTCAGCTCTGCCCCCACGGGCTGGCAACGCCGCAGGGAGCACCAAGGGACGGGAAGGACAAAGGAAGGGTTTTGCCTTTTGCTCTTGCACCCACCACCCTACCACCCACTCAAGAGCCAAATCCGGCTGCTGTAGAGCACCCGGTACCCCAGATCTGAGCCCCCCCAGGGGGTCGGGAGGGTTTCCCTTTTCCCAGGTGGGTTCATTCAGCAAAGCAGCCTGGTCCCCCCTCCCCGAGGCCACCGGAGATGCCTTACCAGTGCTTTCCAGCTACAGCCTCGCCGCGGGATGGGGAGGGACTGCCGGCGAAGTCAGCTCAGCTCCCGCCGCAGCCTGCGAGACAGAGGGGACGTCAGCACCCGCAGCAGCCGCCGCCGTCCCCGCGCCCCGCTGCCCTCTCCCCCCTGCGCCACGGTCCGGCGCCCAGGGCTGCTGCCGCCTTCCTCCTCCTCCTCGCCATCCCTCCAGTGCGGGGCCAGCAGCTCACACCCGCTCGCTCTGATCTCTCATGTGTGAAGAGGGGATGATTCTCTGCTCCACTTCATCAAACCCACCCAGGGATGGGAGAGGAGGCGGCTGGAGCCGCCCCAAGCGATGCCCGGGGGCGAGAGGGGAGCGCAGGCACCCCCAGCCTGCCGAGGGATTTTTTGGGGGAGAAGCAAAGCGAGTTCCTCTGGACAGGCCAGTGTTCCCAGCCCCACCACTCCGTCTCCAGACAGCCAGGACCGGTGGCAGGGAGGGTTGGCCACCGACTGGGGACCTTGTCCCCAGGGATGAGTCACCTTCTCCATCCCCAACTGCACAGACAGATGCTACAGCATGAACCACACATGGTCTGGGAGCACCTTATGCTGCTCAAGCCTTGACTCAGCCAAAAAAGCACATTTTGGCCAAATTTTTCAAAAGGGACAGTTTCCTCCTGCAAGTGCGCACGATGGGGGAACACTTGACAGCAGCAGTGGCTCAGGTAGAGCTTTGGGTCGAAAGCAGAGCAGGGCAGGGCCCCGCAGAGCTGGGGCAGTCACCTTGCCTGGCCCTGCCACCCCCTTCCAGCCCCCAAATCCTGCAGGAACTGCCCCTTCTCCCCCCTCTCATACTGAAAAAGAAATCCCTCTCCAGCCAGCCCTGCTCACCTGGAGCTGGACAGAGCCTTCAGCTGCCCCCGAGGGGCTCCAGCTTGCCTGGCACGGCGGGGATTCAGCCCCTGCGGCACCCCCAGCTTCACAGCCCTGAGCAGCATCCCAATGGGCTCCTGTCCCGGCGGGAGCCCAGGTTTCACATCTCATCCAGGGGAAACATCCCAGACGGATGGGGATGGGGCGCAGGCAGGTTTTTGCTGCGCTGCCATCTAACCCTGCTGGGAGCAAGCTTGGAAGGGAGCCCAGCCGCAGCCTCCTGCCTTTATGCCCTCGGCCACCAAGGCATAGCAAGGGGAGAGCTTGCACAGAGATGGCAGCAAAGGAGAAAGAGCTGCTGCTCCCCCAGCACTGCCATCGCAGCCTCCCCTGCCCCAGCTGCCCCGACCCACTCAGCCGGTGCATTACCCAGATCACGGCACGCCGCCCCATGGCACACACGCCGGGCTTGTTCGGTTGCAAACGCCACGGCGTGATGGTGGAAACCACCGAGCAAACCTCGGCGGGGTCGGTGTAACGGCGGGCAGCCGCCCGCGGCCCTCTCGCTGGGTGGGCGCTGGGGCGGCGGCTGCCATGCAGAGGATGTGCCACGCCGCAGGTTTATTTTGATGGCCTCCCCTTCCCCCTGCTAATAAGTTTTGTTGCTATTTTTAGTGCATTTGATTAGGATAATAAGCAGCAGCTGATTGACAGCTCTTTAAGACTTTGAATGGTTTGTAATTTGTACTTGACTAATATTCGCTGGCAATAATTGCACAGCGGGATGGAAGGTGGGGGAAGCTGCAGTCTCAACTCCAGGCTGCAGCACATACAAATAAGGCTGCGCCGCGTACACACGTGGCGTCCCTGTCCCCGCCGCCCGCGCTTGCTGTGCCACTTGGGCTGCCGGGCACACGCTGCAAGGTCATGTCTGTGTTCAGACAAATAGGATGAAAAAAACCACCAGGGAAACCCAAATATGCCTCAGCCTGGGGTCAGCCATCCGCCGGGGCGACGAGGTGCAAGGTCCTCCGAAGGGGAAGGGCCAGGTCCCCGCGCAGCTGCCAGGCGGATGGATGCACTTGCATCCCTCACGCTCCCAGGTTTGGGTATTTGGTGGCTGAAAGTGGCTGCTCCAGCAGCAGCCTGGCACAGCCTTGCTGTCGGCTCCGTAGCAGGGCTGCGATCCCAGCCGGCGCATTGCCGCCACGGCTGGGCTCGGGCACCCTCCAGCAGTGCCATCCCCGTGTGCTGCTGAGTTTTTTGGGGTCTTCCCAGCCCCCCGGTCCCCTCCCAGGCCGTCGGGAGGGTGCCAGGGCTGAGCCCAGCCACACACCCTGCCCAGGGCAGAGGCTGCAGCAAGCAGAGAGCCGCAGCAAGAGGCCACCCCCGCCCTCCCCTCTCCAAAAGCAATTAAAAATGAAGCACACTCAGCTGCACAACTCAGCTCAGATCAGATCACAGCACGAGAGACAGCGACGTCCCCATCCTCCCCCACCGGCACTGGAAATGCTGCCTGAGCTGCCCAGCATCCCTGCTCCTCCGACACCTGCATCCCCAGGGATTCTCCCCCCCAAAAAATTAACTGGCAAGTTGGGATGCAAGAAAATGCTGGATCCTCTGCCCTACCTCCCCACCGCAGAGATGCTCTTGGAAAGACAACAGCGAGGGGAATTGCTGCTCTCTGGCAGGTCCTGCTCCGGCTGTTTTCCACTGCACCCGGATCCCTCAAGGATACAATGGCCGTGGGTAACGCCAGGCTGATAGCGGGGCTGGCGGTGGAGGGGGAAACGATCTTATCTTCTTTTCAAAGACACTAACAAAAGACACTGATTGGGAGCAGACAAAACACAGCAGTACGGCTTCTGCGAGGCAGAAGCAGAAACCTTGGGAAATGCGGCGACAGGCTGGGGCCCGACACCAGACACTGAGCCTTGGGGAGGGAGACATCTCTGGCAAAACAGGCTCCATCCTTGGAGCTGCTAAGGAGCCGGGTGGGTGCCGAGCGGCACCGCCGGCAGATGGGATGGGGTGGGTGCTGGGGGAGAGGTGGGCGAGGGGCCGGAGGCACCAGCACCCACTGCTGCCGGAGGGAGCCGAGCCACGTCCCCGGCTCGCAAAGCCCCAGAGAGATTAATAACGGCACCTGTCTCACGCCAGACTGAAAAATGAAGCGTGCGGGATGGCGAGCGAGACAAAGCAGCCTTGCAGCCTATGGCAGCAGGCACTGGGGACGGAAAGGAGCAGAGAGCGGCGATCCTAAACCCACCCTGACCCGCTCCATCCCCCTTTGCACACAATTGACCCCGTCCCAGCAGGACCGGGGTCCAGCCAGGGCAGATTCGTGCAGGACAAACAGAAGTCACCTACGAGGTGTGCCATTAAAAAGAGAGATCCCAGGCTGGAGGCAGGCAGGCAGGCAAGAGCCAAAGGGCACCTCGCCATCCCCGGTGTCCCCCAACGCAGGCAGCACCGCGCCGCAGGGTGACGGTGGCCTCTGTGCCATAACCACTGCGAGGGTGGTACCCAAACAGCCAGCACCCAGCACCCCGTCCCCGTCCCTGCATCGCCCCACACTCCCTCCCTGGATTTTGGCATGAAACGCAGTCCCAGACACGCACACACAGCAGTTTCCCCTCGGTGCCAGGGGATGCTACTGAAGTTTTGCCTTTTCCCAAGGCTGGGGGCCAGTGAACGGCAGCACAGCCCCTGGTGCTTTGGGGAAAGCCCTGGCTCAGCCCACCATCCCCTCCTGCCACCCGAATATGGCAGGTCAACGCGTCCCTCATGGAAAAAGCGATTCCCATCCCCTGTCCTGTGCCATCGGGCTTTGCTCGGTACAAGAGGGGGAACACAGGGACACGTCACTGCCAGGCTGGGACCAGCCCCACTGCAATGAGTCCCAAGGGCCAGTGAAAAAGGGGGAGCTGCTCCTCCAGCCCCATAAACCAGGGTTTGATGCTGCAGATCCTCTCTGTCTGGCTGACGCCCCGAAGGCACACCTGGGTCATGCCTCCAGCCCTTCTCCTCCACAAGGACACTCGATTCGCACCTGCACTGACTCCTAAAACAACAGGAGAGATGCAGAGATGCTCACTTCATCTCTCAGCTCCAGTCTGGGGACCAGGGGAGCCACTTCTGTGGGAAGCTGCCCCTGATGGCCACCTGGGACCCCTGCTTCACCCGGCAACTGCATGTTGAAGGCACCCAAGTTAAGGCACCCCAGCCCTCCCCTGGCTCCCCCCAGCTGATGGAAAACTCTCCCAGTTAAAAGGGATCGCTGGCGGAGGAGAGGGGAGAGCAGCACGGCTGCTGCGTGGGGACCCGGCTACACGATCCCCACATACTTAAGTCCCAGCCCCTCCCATCCGACCCTGTCAACTCACGTTAAATTTAAAACCATCTTAATTAAAGCTCCACAGCCCAAGCTAGTAGGGGCCAGTGGGTCATGGAAGGGGAAAGGATCATTAAATCAACCATCCAAATTCACCCTCCCAAGCATGGGGGAGAGTCACAGTCAGGAGCAATGCAAAATGCCTCTGAAAAGACCTGTCAAAACAGGGAGTTTAAAAGTCCAAAACAAACCCCTGAGATGCACAAAAGCAGGTTATGGACGTTTATCTGGCCAAGATCCTGGGAGACACCAAGCACACACACACGGAGCCGTGCAGGGAGCTCAAGCTCTGTCTTGCATAAGGCTGGCAAGGAAAAGTTGCAGGCCGCCTCTCCCTGAAATAAAGCAAGCGGCTGCCCAGAGCAAGCGGGATGTGCAGCAAGTTCTGCTTGCTGGTGCAGAGCCACCGAGCGCTTGGTTTTAAGCCTTTTTCTCCCCCGAGGGATGGGAGAAGAGAAGGTGGCCATCGCCACGCTGCAGCAGACCTGGGTACTGATGGGGCCACATCTTCAGATCCCCCAGCGTGCGGATGCGGGCAGCCTGGGCTGACCCACCGCAGCGCTCGCCCACAGCCCCGCGCACCAGGTCGCTGGGAGCTGGCAAAGCCTTGCACACTCAAAGCTTCCTCCGAGGCAGTGGGTTTTTAATGCACATCGCCAAGCGGCGTGGAAGGCTCCGGAGGGAGCTGGCAGCTGCCTTTCCTGACCAGCTCGCCACCGAGCGAAGCTTGCGGGAGCTCCTGGCACACCGCTGCCCGGCATCACACGCAGAGCCGTGGTGTGTGGTGGGTGCTGGGAGCTGCAGCCCCTTGCAAAGGGCTGCATGGGGAGCCACTGCTGCACCCACAGAGCATGCGCAGCCAGCGATGCCCCATCACCCCTTTCCACCCCTGTGCAGCAACAAAGCCACCCCAAAAATCAGGGCTCCCGCAGCTCCGCCAGCCCTGTGCCCTGGTCCAGAGGAGACCCTTCAGGTTCAGGGAGCTGCTAGGAAGTGTTTGGGGTCAGCAAGGAAACACAGGTCGATTGAAGGCTCCTGGAGCCCCCGCTGTCCCCCGTTATCCATGCATGAGCGCTTTGGGAGAGCTTTGGGACAGGCAGAGAACAAGCACATGGCTCCCGCAAACCCAGCTCAAGTCTGCTGCTTGCACGTACAGAGGAAAGGGGAGCCACGGGGAAGAGAGGAGCGCCTTGCTTCTTGGCCAGCACGCGTCCCCCGTCCCTTTCTGCACTGCAAGGGCATCCTGGCAGCTAGAGACGGAAAAAGCAGCTTTTCCACCACGAGGATGGTCCAGCACAGGAACAGGGGTTGGAGAGGTGGTGGGATCTCCAGCAGGAGATGCTCAAAGCTGGCCGGGCGCTGTACAGCCTGACCTCACTGGTGCTGCTCCAGGTCGGAGCAGGGATGCCTACCAGTGCCTCCCAGCCCGACTCAGCCTGTGCTTCCAGCATCCCCACCGGGACACCAGCCAAAGCCAGGAATTGCCCAACCAGTTCCAGCAAATGCTTTCCAAAGGCACACAAAGCCTTTGGCCTGCATTAACCTTAAGCCAGCTTCTCCCAGACAGGTGATGAGGGCAATGCTCTCCTCCTGCCAAGTCCAGGAGAAGGAAACAGAAAGGAAACACTTCCAAGGGCAGGAGCACCCGCGGGGCTGGGAAGCGCCGATGTCGAGCCGGGCTGGCACTAGGAGCCGGAGCTCCTGGTCACCGGGACTGCCTGGAGCCACGGGGCGATGCTTCCCCAAAACAGCCCTCTAACTCAGCACAGGGGGTTCAGTGCCCCCCAAAATGTACGTTTTTAATATTAGCCTCCAGGCATGCTGGCATCCACGGGCTCCTGGCACCAACCACCTAATTCTCCAGTTTCCCATGGCCCCATCACATCAACACTGTTCCCATCCTCCTCCAGGCGAAGCACCAGGACGAGGGACCGGCCCCACTGGAGGGGGTGACAGTGACACGAGCTGGCCTCTTGAGGAGGAGGGAGGATTTCTGTTCCCCATTTCTGCAGTGCCTCTCCCAGCACGGCCAGCCTCGGGCTCCAGGAAACAGAGTTTGCTTCTGCTTTCTGGAAGGGGACATCTGCCCCGGGTGGTCCCCGGCCGTGGCACAGCACCCAGCCCGCCCCATGCCCGGCTCCTGGGGAAGGGGCAGGCGGCAGCGAGAGGCTGATGTGACTCACGGGTGGCTCAGATCCGGCCAAAACGGTGCTGCCACCTGCGCGTACCCTGACGCGAGGGCTGCCGCACCCAACAGCACCCGACAGCGCCGCAGCGATTTCACCCCCGGGTGAGGACGGCGGCGCAGGCAGGCGGCAAATCTCCAGGGCAGGGGGAGGAAGGGGGCAAGGAACACGCAGGAGGCAGAAAAGCTCCGGATCTGAGCAAGTTACAACCACCCTTGGCCACGCTGGCGTCACTGCTAAAACATTTCCACTTTCCGAGAAACCAGCCCATCCAGTCCAGCGAGCAGAGGAGCTCCCCAGGGCTCCACCGGCCCTCCGGCGCCGGAGCTGCAGCCCCACCGGCCCTGCAAAGGGGTCCCGCAGGATCCCCGTGGCAGCAAACCTCCCAGCAATCCTCCTGACACAGAACACGAACTGAAACACTCCCTGGTAAAAACGGGAAAATGCAGGGAGGGTATTTGCACCCTCAATACAAACCCTGTGGGGCCGGGCATCGCCCCACTCCCGGCGCGGAGCCACGGGTACTTGGCAGGACACGTGCCAGGGTTCACCGCCACAGGAGGGTATGAAGGAGAAGCCAAGCAGAGGCCGAGGGTCTTCCACCACTGATTTCCAACACTTTGCACTTCGCAGACCCCCAAACAGTTTCAAACGAATAAGCAAGATCCCATGAAGCAAATTTATGCTGATTATTGGCTTATTTTCCTGGGTTACTCTGGGACTCTGGGGCATCTGCCTGACACAAGCCACATGCTCCAGGGAACTGTGGGGCCACCAGCCCTAACACACATGGTACAGGGGCAGTGGGTGGCTGTGGGTCAAGGCTGGGTGGTCAGGATCAGCTTCCAGCAATGCATGCTCGACTCCTGCTTTCACCTCCGTGGGCACGGATGGGACCGGGAGCAGCTCCCGCAGCAGTGGGCACAGTCCGGGACCGTGGCTCTGGTCCTGGCACCGTCAGACCCCACGCCGAGGCATGCCAGGGGAGCCTGGACTTCGCTGGTGGCAGAGCCCTGAGAGATGCTGGTCCCCACAGCCACTCCCATCTGCACCACCAAAACAAAGCAACTCGCTCAGGATGCGTCAGAGGAAGCAACCAGGGAGGGTCTTGAGGGGCAAACGGAGCAGATCAGCCAGCCCCGGAGAGCGTTTCCATACCCAAAAAGCTGCGTCAGATTCCCCAGCCGCTCCTGGGGTGAGCGGGATGCTCAGCAGCTCTGCCAGAGCCGCCGGGAGAGGAGCCGGCCGGGAGGTGCAGCCCCAGACAGTGCTCGCTATAAACAGCCCGAGCAGATGAAAAACAAAGAAAAACGCTGAGCTGGTGTCTTTTATCCCTGCCGCTCCTGGAGGGGAGAGCTGGGCTCCGCGCACCTCCCGGCCCTGCACCGCTCGCTGCAGCGGTGGTGGGGAGCGGAGACGGGCTATGGGCGCGGTGGATGGGACCAGCCCCGAGCTGCCAACATCAGTGGTGTGGGATGAGGTGCATGTGGACCTTGCACCCTCCCATGGCATCTCTCCAGCTCTCGCTGGTGCTGCTCTTCCGACCCAAAATAACCACCCCAAGCTGGAGCTGCCCCTCTCCCCACCCTCGGGCAGAGCCTGCGGGGATGGGATGAAGGGCCAAAGGGATGGAGGGCATCTCCTCTGCTTTCCATCACCTGTGGCTCATGGTGGCTTCAGCACAGCCCACCCAGACCACAGCACAAGAGCTATCCCCACCCCCAAAGCACCAAGAAGGGCTCAGATTAGTGTATGTACACACACGGGCATGCACATCCACACATGACCGTGCACGTGTGCAGGCAGCCGGGGCGGGCAGGCAGCTCCCTGCAGCTGCCCCCGCGGGCTGCTCTCCTTGCCCGGCCCCAGCCGCATACACCGGTCCCAGCACCCTGAGCCTTTCCACCCCACACACTGCCAAACTCAACTGTCCGTGATGTTGGAGCACGAAACTCATCCCGGTCGCAGTGACTTTTGCAGCTACATATGCACCCTTCCTCGTACCACGACACCGTCCCTGCCCGGTGCAGCAGGGTGCTCACCGGCAGCTCCCCCTCGGCCCTGCCAAGGCTTCCCGACCCCGTCCCCGGCACAGCCAAGCCCCACCAGTAAAGGAAAGGGCCTGGCTGAGCAGGGAGTGACTCCAACAGCCTTTTTGTGTTGTGTTTTTTTGCAGAAGTCACCCAGTGCATGCTTCCACCCCAGGAGCATCCTGAGCCCAGGATGGTACCACCGACCCTGCTGCCGCCGGCACCAGCTACAGCCCGGCAGCACCGCAAAACCACCAAGCCGTGAGGGCTGGTTTCGGCCAGGGAAGTCGGTGCCCAGCCAGGCCACAGTCTCAGTAGGAAGCCCTCGAAAACACTGAGAGGCTGCGGCTGTGTGGGCGAGGAAGGTGATGGTGCTTCATGGAAATCAGATTATATTTGCCCTGCCTAAGGAAGAGCTTTGCCCATGGTGCATGCACGGTGTAGGGCAGTGCAGCGGGGGCTGGCGAAGGAGGGGTGAGAGAGGGGGAAACTGAGGCACGCACTTGGCGTAAAGCCTCACCAACCTCCGACGGCAGCTTCCCAGGCGCTCTCAGGGGAAACTGAGGCACGCAATGCTCCTTACCAGGTGGGGAAGCAAGGTGGAGCAGTGAAACCCAGACACAGTGCTGCACCTCTGACGCCAAATTCCTGCTAAAGGGTGCCCTGAGGTGAGACATCTTTAGGATCGATTTAGCACCAACCCAACCCCATCACGCTGCCCCCAAACGCGGGCATGGCGTGGGAATGGGGACGCTGCATGGGAAGGGGGCACGTGGCTTGGGACAGGCTGGACTTGTTAACCTCACCCATGGTGGAGGGGTCAATGCAGCAGTGAGCTTTTACCCCCATGGACCAGGTTTTTGGTGGCCAAGATAGCCAAACACAGTTGGGAAGGATGGGAGCAGCCACGCTGGGTGGAAGCTATTTTTGCAGCATGCAGTCAGGTTTTCCTCCACCCATCCAGCCCTAACACAGCGGGCTCGGGGCCAGCCAAAACCTCACGGTCACAGGAGCGAGACCACAACAGGTCAAGCATGGGACAGGGCCGGGAAACTCGGGGCCGGCCGCCGAGCCTTGCAGTGCGGGGAAGGAAGCGCAGCACAGCCCGAGCCACAAGTGTCCCCGCGTCACGCGTGGGCAGAGGCGCTGACCCAGCAAAGCCGCTTGCCCCTCGCTGCGGACCCCAAAGCCATCCCGGTGCCCTCCTGGCGTGGGGGCCCATGCGTGCCAGGCTGCACGCCTTGCCCAAACCTCCGCCAGTTCTCCGGCCGCGAGGCGAGGGCAGGCTCGCTACACACATGCCCCATTTCTTATATTCTTCCTTAAACACCCAGGCGGTTCTGTTCCCCGAATTCCTCCAGATGAGCCCACTGATCCCGCATGCCAGCCTACGGATATTTCGGATGCTGCATCTCCACCGAGACCACCTGGAGCCAAGGGGCTCTGGCAGATTTCTTTAAGGTCTGAATTAAAACCAATGACGAGCCCCCGCCTTGCCCAGCGCTCGATGCCCCGCGGCAGCCCTGCCAGCCCCCAGCCCTCCCAAACACCTCCCTGCTCCGCAGCGAGGGCAGCCAGGAGATCCGTAGCCTGAAGGGAAGTCAGTGCAAGACGCAGATTTGCAGGTCCTGGTTCCTGGCCCAGGTTCAAACCACATTTGTTCCTGAAATCTGTTTCAGGGCTTTCTTTTCAAAGCATGCGTGTGCAGAGGCATGTGCAAAGCAGCACCGGTTCCTGCTGCAACCAGCGCCGAGGTCGCCTGTGCCAACACGGGGCCAAGTCGGGGGCCTGGGTGCACCCGAGCACCGACTGAAGCCCATGCTGATGTAGCCATGCTCAGCCGATTAATTATATTATTTTTTTCCCTCCTAAGCACAAAATATACTGGGCTATCTCACAGCTTGCTGCCCATTTAAAGATGAAGGACCAAAGGCATTACTATTTTTCTGAGGCCCGCTTTAAAATAGCCCCGCGACACACTGCACATTTTTTGCTGATGGGCGGAAACTTCAGCAAGACGCGAGCCCCGGGGGAGTTTAGTCCGCGCCACCCGCAGCTACAGGCAGTCGAAAAGAGGAGTTTGGACTGGAAACAGCGACAATTTGCGCTCCCGTCCCAGGAACAGCCATGCAGGGATGGTTATTTCCATCCAGAGGTCTGAGCTGCTCTCTGGGCATCAGATGAAAGGGATCCCTCCCGCACGGAGCAGCGCGGGGACATGATGTTGTTGGCCGTTTCCCGTGGCCGATGGGACACGTGCTGGACGCGTCTCCAGGCGGGCTCCGGGGCGAGATGCGGAGTGCTGTGGAAGTGAGCTCAGATGGGAAATTGTTCCGAAAGATAAAGGAACAAGTTGGAAACCGAGCTGCAAAACAGACAGTACAGGAAACAATAGCGCTTCAGATAGGCTTTCAAATTTCCCCCAGCGATGCCAAGAGCACAGCGCTTTGTCCCAGTGATGCTCGGGGGTTCCCCCCCCTTAGACATGCCGGGAGGAGGCGCAGACTGTTTGCTCCCTCCTACCTTTTCTCTTTCATGATGTTTGCCGGTCATTAAAACGAGGCGTTAGGGGCCGAGTCCTTCAGGTCTCATTGGATAGGAGTTTTAGCTCTGTGATGATCCCGGCCCAGTGGCAGGGAGAGGCAGACGGGATTTCGGAGGCACAGGAGCCCCATGGTCTGTCCCCTCCTCGCCTCGGCGAGCCCGGTGAAAGGACATTGCTTCCCAGGAGCTGCGCACGCTGCTAAAGCCCATCCCCACCTCAGGACCGCTGATGTCCCCTCCGTGCCACCAAGGCAGCAAAGGAGCCTCCTGCCTCGGCAGCAGAGCCTCCGTGCAGGTCGGTCACCACAAACTGCAGCTTTTTGCCTCGTCTCGTCCCCCAGCTCCCCGGCCGGGCGCTGGGCCAGCCCTTTCTGCCTCCCCACGGTACCTCCATGATTTTCCATCACTCTGGCACAAAGTCACTGAAGGGCAGAGCTATCGCTAGGGCATCTCCATCACATAGGGCGCACTGCAAGGCCACTAACGATCGAGACAGGGAACATTGAACTTCCCTTAGCTGCTGCTACACCAGCCCATAAATAACCCCATCTCCAAAAAAAAGAAAAAAAGAAAAATATCGGGCTGTGTTTTGGCAGAGCCACCGAGGCGAGGTGTTTGGAGGAGGCTCTGCCCTGCTGCTCCCAGGTCAAAGCTTGGAACCGGGAACCGACCCTCGATCTTTCAAGCAAAGGTGCCCTTCTCTGACAAACGAGCACTAACTGGCTAATGATTACAGAGGCGCAGCTCCCTGGGGAGCCAGCACACGGGTCTCATCTCAGAGACATCGAACGGCCAAGGTTTTGCTATGGGCCAGACCCTGAGCCAGCACGAAGCGGCGCAGAACAGCTGGCTTAGCACCAGGCAGCCCGGGATCAGCCTCTCCGGCTGCAAAGGTGTTGGGAGCAGCAGCACAGTGGAAATAACAACAAGCATACTGCTTTAAAGTGCAAGACTGCCAATGTCCCGCTGCACGTCCCCATCCTTGTGCCTCCCCGGAGAGCCCTGCCAGCCCCCTGCCCTTGTTTGACCAACACGTGCTGCACGGGGGGCCCGGGCACGTGTTGAACTGAGCGTGTGAGGGGGGTCTCGGAGCCTGGCAGGGATGAACGGCTTCCCACCATTAATGGCTGGACCTTGGGAGAGGTTTGTCATGACTGGGTTCGCCCGCCTGCGCACCGGTCACTGCTGGCAGGGGGTATCTCCTTGGCTGAGAGCCCCCCAGCTGCCTCCTGTCGTACACCACCTCCTCTGGGCAGCACCAGCTGAGCAGGAGGAAGAAAAATCAAGTCTTTTGTTGCCCCCTTCCCGCAGCTCAGTTTGCATACAGCACTGCTGGGTACATGCTGTCCTGTCCCGTCCCTGTCCCCGCTGCGCAGGCAGCGCTGGCCCCAGGCAGGAGCCCCCCAGGAACCCCCCGGGCTCTGCACCCACCACTGCCCCCAGCTCCTAATGCCACGGGGCGTGGGACCCGCCGTGGGGGACCCCCGGCTGCACTGAGCTGCCACATCGTGTCCCTTCCTTTGCATCGCTCCGGGCGAGCCAGTGGCACACACAGGGTAGCACAACCCACTCCCTGCCACCTACAACCTTTACTGCTGCTCGACAGCATTGGGACCAGGACCAGGACTGGGACCAGGACCACAGTCACCTCCCGGCCCCAAGTCCAGGGTCCTGAGCCCTGGGACACCACAGCAGCCGCCGGGGCGAGGAAAGGCCAGGGGAGGAGTGCGCTGTGCAGGGCCAGCAAAACGCGGGGAGATGCGGCAGACCCCCACTCATTTCCAGCGGGTCTCACAGGAGGCTGCACGGCTCCCTGAGACGATGCTCGGCACCAGACAGGACCGCACTGGGGTCAGCGCCACGAGATGCCACCACCCCTCCAGCCCCTGTCCCCAGCGCATGCAGCCCTGTGCGGTGGGCCCCGTCCCCGCAGGCTGCCCCCCGTGCCTGTCCCAAATGGCACCAGGACGCAGCACAGCCCACGGGGCAGCGAGCAGGGATAAAATCCCATCCCGACCCCAGTGTGGCTTGGCAAAAACCCACGTTGCTCTTCCATGGCACCGGGGACTATGACAGGGACGGTGGGGACACACCAGTGTCACCGCTTGCAGCCACACATCGGGACTGGATCGCCCAGGCTGCGATGGGGGAACTTCCCAGCTGGATAAAGCATTTAATCGGGCAACCTGGGGCTCTGCAGCCCCCAGCAGCCTGGAGCCAGCCAGCCCCGGCGAGGGGCACAGCGAAAAGCCTGGCCGGACACAGCTCTCCAGGCCCACCGGGGCTGGACACGAGCCCCAGAATTACCGGTGAACAAACACGACATGGGAAGCGGATCAGGAGACATCAAAGCAGGGGGGAGATGAATATTTCATGTCCTGGCCTACATACAGCCCGGCTCTCCCCGCCCTGCGCTCCCGGGGGTCCCCCACAGCCCCTGATCACAACAAAGGGGAGTTGCAGGCAGGCGGGGCCGCCCCGCCAGACCCCACGGCCGCCCCGCCGGACCCTCAGCATCCCCGGCTGGGCCCGTATCTGCCCCACTAGACAGCGGCGTCCCCAGCCAGACCCACAGCCGACCCACCAGACCATGTGCATCCACCGCTGGACCCATAGCCACCCCACCAAAACCCATAGCCGGACCACGAGCATCCCTGCCGGGACCCACTGGACTGCGGGCATCCCCCGCTGCCGGACCCACGGCCGCCCCACCGGAGCCTGGGCATCCTCGGCTGGACCCATAGCCACCTTCCCACAGTGCCGGCATCCCCGGCCGGACCCACAGCCAGCTCACCCGACTGCGGGCATCCCCCCGCCCGCCCCGCTGGGACCCCAGGGGCGGACCCCGGGCATCCCACCGCCGGACCCCGGGCACCCCCCACCGCCCACCGCAGCGGGGCATCCCCCGCCGAGCCCCGCAGCCGCCCCCCGCTCGCTCACCTCCCGCCTGGGTGCGCAGCGGGGCCGGCCCCGCCGCTCGCCTCCAGCGCTCGGCCCCGGCTTTGTCTCCGCGCCGGGGGCGCGGCCGCCGCCCCCCGCCGCCGCCGCCGCCGCCGCCGCCGCCGCCGCGCTGGGTGCCCGCACCGGGCCGGGCCGAGCCGAGCCGGGCGCTCAGGGCTCTGCCGCCGGCAGCAGCAGCCGGAGCAGCGGCAGCAGCAGCATCGCGCAGCACCGCGGATCCGGCGCGCTGCTGCCTCGCCCGCCCCCGCTCACCCCTTCTCCGGGGCGGGGGGGGGGGGGAACCCACGGGGAGGGGGAAAAAAAAAGAAAGAAAAAAAAAAAAAAGAGGAATATGGCAGCAAACCGGAAACGGCGGACGGGGGAAAAAGCAGCAGCCCCTCCCCTCCGTGGGTTGTTTTTTATTTTTTAAGGGAGAAGGCTCCGGGCAGCCGGGCTCCGCGGGGCGCGCAGCGGGCGAGGGGCCGCCCCCGCCGCCGGCTCCGCCGCCGCGCCCCGGCCCGCGGGGAGGGGAGCGCCCGGGCCACGCGTGGGAGCGGCAGCCCCGCGGGTGGGGGCCGTGGGGGGCTCCCCGCCGAGCCCCGCGCTGCCGGCCCCGCCGGGCTGCGGTGGGGTGTTTGCCTGGAAGCCGGAGCTGGCAGCAGAAAAGGGAGGTGATTTTCAGGAGGTGAAAAGCTGGCTGGTTTGGGGTTTGCTTTATTCAACAGTTCTAACGCGCAGCAAACAGCGGGAGAAACGCTGTTCTGTCAGACTCCGCGCTGGGATCTGCGTGTCTTCACCCCCAGGAGGGACACCTCGCCGGCCCAGGGGCTGCCGTCCACGTTCCCCCATCTCCGAAGTCAGAAGGAGGCAAACAAAACTTAAGTGTAAAGGAAAGGCAGGGAGAGAGAAACCACGTCCTGGGCCTCCCTGGGGAGCCCCTTCGGAGGCAGCGCCGGTGGGCAGCAGTGGCTGTGCCCCACTGGGGCATCTGCCCCATCTTTGCTGTGTCCTCGGCTCACCTGTGCTGTGACAAACTCCTGGGGGGATTAATACACCCCCGGGTCACCCCTGCAGCCGGTGGCAGCCTCCGAAGCGAGGCAGAGCGGAGCTGTGGGTGTTCCCGGGTGCCCAGTCCCCGGCTGGCAGCATCACCCCGCGCAGGGCCCGGTGAGGTGCGGGTCCCCCTGAGTCCCGCTGGGGCAGGTGGGCACACTGGGATGGTGCCAGCCATCCCTCCCCTCGCTCCTCAGCACCTTCTCCTTCCAGTGCTGGGAGGAGGTGGAAAATGCCCAGCTTTCCCCCAGCACAGAGTGGTGCCGGGGCAGAGACATGGGCTGAGGGCTCGGCCGGGCGCCCCAACGCCGGCACCGAGCCCGTCGGGGCTGCCCGACCAGCTCAGCGGCGCTGGCAGCCCTCCCACCTCCCCTATTAGTGATCCACTAAGGTGTTCCCTGTCACCCCATCCTCCAGGAAGAAATGGGGTGAAGCAGTCTGCTCCTTAAACCCCCATTTAGCTGGTTTATGAGGCGTGCTCGGCGTCTGGCCGGCTGCGGTGACCCGTGGGCTGTATTTCCACAGCCAGCACCGCCTCTGTCATCCCCTGCCCACCCCTCCGACCAACCCTTGCAGCCACTCCGCGGGGATTTCTGAAAACCCCATTAGTCTGAGCAAGACCTGACACTTCAGAAACAATTTGGGAAGTTTCAGAGAACTATGTGGCGGAGTTTTTCTTTCTGTTTCCCACCCCCCCTCCCCGCCTGGTTCTTTTGAGTTATTAAAGAAATATTTCCCATGACACTGGCGAAGGCCAGCGAATCCATGAGTCACCAGGAACAAGGAGTCACGCACACACGGATCCATCACCCCTGGCCAGCACATGGCGGAGGGGCCCTTCCCTGGGAGGAGCCGCCTGCTGATAAGGTCCCTAGAGCCGGGCTGAGCCAGGCAAGGCCGAGGCTTTCCCTCCGGCCTCTTGGTTCCCTCCCAGGGCTGGGCGAGGGCGGCCGGGCTCCCCGCACACCCATGGGGTGGCTGGTGCTGGAGAGGGGCTGGGTTGGGGGTAGCAGCCCTGCTTGCTCCTTGCTGGAGCATCAAACCGCAGCCCGGTTTGTACTGAGGCTTTTTGGGGGTGTTAATTCACAGCCACCCCCTCCGCTAGCGGGCTGGCGTGGGGATGCGTAGGGAGGGATTACTCGACCTAACATCCGACGTGGGATTAAGGATTTAACCGCGCGGCGTGGGGCAGCCCCGGGGTGCCGCTCTGCTCGCTCATACGTTAATACTTGGGTGATACCGCAGGGCACATCGATGCCTGGGGTCCCCCACGCCTTCTCCCCACTGTGCCTGCACGGGGAAAGGGCGACGTTCCCCAATCCCTCCTGATCCCAGGAGCCCCGGAGCAGGCGTGAGGTGCCGCTGCCGGAGGGGAGAGCGCCGGGGGGAGCGGGGACCCGGCCCCAGCCCCGGCTGAGCTGGTTAAGATGACTCAGCCTCCACTGGATCCAGACCCAAATCTAAGATGCAATTATGACTTACTTATAAATATTTGAATTTTGTTTTCCTCTTTTGCAATCAACTCCTTTTCTACAGGCTGTCCTACAATCATAGTTTTCATCTCCGGCGGTGCTGGCCTGTTGCTGGAAGGCAAACAGCAAAGGCACGGTGCCTTTTAACACGCCAGACCAAGTCCACGCCATAACGTCTTCTTCGAAAAAGATGCCAACATGCAAATTTAAAATGGCGAATAGATACTCTCTCAAACCAGCCTCTTATCTTTTGGGCTCGGATTCAGGAATGTGCCCTCACAGGACTCTGACATTAAACATGCAGCGCTGGCGATAATGCGATTTAAGACCGTTTAAGTTTAAGCAACCCAGCGCACCTCAGTGCGGCCCTGGCTCAGCCGTGAGGTCCTGAGCCCCACGGACACCCCTCCTGCCCCACTCCCAGTATTTATCTTTAAACAGTCTAATCCACAATTATTTTGTTTTTACCCAACTAGGGATTTCAGTCTCTTCCCTGAAACTTATTTTCTTGAGGTGATTCTTTCTCTTCACTTTTAAATAGCACCGACAAAACCCACCCCGGGGAGAGGAAGTGGGTTACAGAAACAGAAAACCAGGTACTTTCAAATTTAAAAAAAGTCGCACTGAATATTTCTGGTGGCTCAGTTATTACATCAGGTCTTGAAATGATATTCTAACAAGAATTCAAGACGTGCTCAGGTATTTCTGTGCTTTCTTGCTGACCTTTACGCAAGTTTCCTCAGGAAAAGGAAGAATGAGAGTTACTACAGGCAAAGCGCTGTCACGCTCCTGCGTCCGTGGCTCCTTCCCCCTCCAGGTGTGCGGATCAAACTGCTCCGCGGGGCTCCCGAAACCTTCCTGCGAGTAAGGGGGTGCTTTTCGGGTCCAGTAATTGATCTGAGTCCTGACCTCTCCAACGTAGCTGGAGATTTACAACAAAACATCTATTCATCTCCAGCCAGATTTATTTTTAAGCATCCCCTTGGCAAGCGTGAATAAGTTTTGTCTAATGGATTCTGTTCCTCAGGCTAGCTGCATTTTGTTCACTGCAAATTCCAAATATATTTGTGCAAATTATTACTATTAATAATATAATGGTTGCGTTTGCGATGCTGGACGGACGCAGAAGCAGCCAGGGCTCTTGCCCTGAGGTTTTACGATCATTGAGCTCTACAGCCCTGCAAACAGCAAGCGTGTGACGGCAAACGATGGGCACCACCAGCCCCGTCAGGGAAGCTGCAGTTACGAGCTCAGGAGCTGATTTACTACAGGGGATTGACCAGAATAACTCCTGCAGTATGAGCCATTTGGCAATATTTCACAGCAGAAAGGCTAATTCTGGCCATTCTCTCCCACACCGAGCATCAGGGCTGCAGAAGCCGAGTGGCAAACGCCAGCGTCGCGCAGGTTGTAGGATAAAAAGGGGCACCGGGAGGGCTCAGGACAGCTCGGGACGCATCGTGCCCCTCAGCGCGGTGACAATCTGCCTGCGAAAGGGGCCCTTAACGCCGCACCCAGGCGGCCCCAGCCAGGAAGTGTCACTGCAAAATTCCCTGGGGGAAAGGACCGCGGGGAAACCACTGACTCGGTGACGTGCAAATGTTTGATAAGGAGGCACCGAGTTCAACAGCTGTCGGTGGAAATTATCTGCATGTTCAATAGAGGCGCAACATTTCCCGTCAGGTTTCTGACTGATAAAACATGATGCTTCGATACAATCTGAATTAGGTATCCTGGAATAGCTCATGCGGGCAAAAATCCGACACTTTCCGCATCTTGCCTCAGCTCGGCAGAAAAGCCGCACGCAAAATGTTAGCATTTCCCAGCGGTGGAAATTCTGCTTTTTGGCCAGTCTCAGCATCAATAGAAAAGAGCAGTTCAGAAAAGCCCACACAAACTCATCCAGATGAGATTTATAGCCCTCCTTCCAGCTTGCTTTGCTAACAGAGCAGCAGAGGGATGGCTGGCTAGTGCGGAGCTCTGGTAGCCACACGCAGGCGACCCTGCCCTGGGGGCTGTGGCATTCCCCGGGCAGCAGAGGAGTCCCAGGCAGCCTCCCTGCCAGCACCCGGCTGCAGCCTGCGCCAAGCGGAGCCGGAGCAGACACCAGGGTGTTTCCCCTTAATCATCCAGACTTGGGCCTTCGAGCGAGGGATGGGCTAAGGAAGCCAAAGCCTGAATCTGAACAATTTAAACCGTATGATGTTTGGATCCATGCTCAGTTTAAAGTGAGCTAAATAAGGGGGGAGGTAGGGAGCAGAAATGGTTGCGGCATCTCCCCTTCTCTCAAAAACTGCTCCCCCTGTGATCCCCTTCACTGCAGAGGCCTGACGCCTGGGGACGTCTGCTTCAGCCACCCAAAGGAGCCGCCGCAGCGTCACAAGTAGCCGCTCTGCAGGGACCACAGCCATGAGGACCTGAGGACCTTCTCCTGCGCAGACCCCAGCAGCTGCGGTCCCGCCGTTCGACTCCAGCGTGGGCCCACCCAGCCCTCGCCAGCGTGCAAGAGGGACGCGACCCCACGAGCCCCACGCCGGCAGCACGGCTCCAGCACGGCTCCTGCCCGCGCTGCCGGAGCAGAGGCACAAATAACAGGAGGAAGTGTCTGGAGCCGGTGCCCTGAGCCGAGGGAGCGGCTTTGCCCTGCAAGAGCTCACCGGTGCCTGTCGTACTCTGGACTTTAGCTTTTGGCGAGGTGAATTTGCAAGCTGGGGATGGCTTTTGCAGAAGCAGCAGCCAAAGGGAAGGCAGGAGGAACTAGCCTCGGAGCCAGGGACACCTTGGTTATAGCCTCAGCTTGGGCAAAATATGAGACGTTTCAGGCCAGTGCTGATGTCTTCCGTGGCCCCAGTCCATGAACTGGGACTGGCTGAACTTGACACTTAGAGGCGCGGCACCCCAGAGGCTCGGACAGCCTTCTGGCAAGAAACATGGGGACGGTCCAGAGTGCAGGTTTCGCAAATACAGAACACTGCATTTAGCATGTAAATAGGACTGCCAGTAGAGCATGGTACTAGGGACACAGCTCCTTGCCTAGAACTGAAAATAGGAAGAAGTGAGAGCCCTTCAACCCCCTCCACCCACAGCATACCCCAGCTGGGAGCTGAGCTCTTCAAGTGCGACGAGAGACATCAGCCAGGCAAAGATGTTTTTAACAAGCAAAGCAGGTGTGATCCGAAGCAGGTTTACCTTGTACCTACCAGCCAAAAAGGCTGGACTCGAGCCACGGAGGAACCTGTCAGCCTCTCTGCTCCAGCCACCCGCTCTGCGTCGCTGCGGTCCCCGGTGGGACTGTGGTTTCCCGGTGCGTGGCTGCTCACGCCTCCAGCAAGCAGGGTGCAAGGAGCATCAAAGCCACACCGGGGCCTCCAGGCGCTAAATGAAACCAGGGAAGCTGGGAGGAGGGAAGCCAGCACTGCGAGAGGTTGGGGATTGCACAAGACAAATCTACGTGTGCTGGCGAGGAGCAGGATCTCAACAGCGTGTGAAGCATGCACAGCACCGTAGCACTCACTTATCGCAAGAGCTTGGAAGGGTAATATTTAATCACTTTAACTCCTCATGGCTCAGGGGTAGGCTGATGTGCAGGGCACAGCTTCGTGGGCACACCTGGGGCTCCCGGGGCGGAGAGCTGTCCTTCCCCAGCAGTTTCATCTGCTGGTTGAAAAAATCATCAGGGAAGAGAAACACGCTGACGGGGCTGATTACAAGGGGACACCTTTCTCCATGTGTTCTTTCTTTGTATCAGCCCTTGTAACAGCAGGTGATACCCACTGTCTGTCACCGGCAGGTAAAATTTGGCTGCAAGGACAGAAGAATTGCAATGGATGGGAGTCTACAGGGTGGAAGCAACAAGAGGGCGCATGGAGGTGAATTACGGTGACAGAAAAGCCATAAATCGGAAAGAATCAACGTGAAACGGGAAAATCAGCTGAATTTCAAGGGAGAGGCAGGAAGCCGAGTTCATCGCCCTGCAATTGCCAGCCCCAAGCAAGAGACATTTAGACCAGCTACTGCACACTGGCCCCAGTACCAAAAGCCAGAAAACACCCCCACAAACAACCGCTCAAAAGCCACAAACTACCAGAGGAGAAAAGCAGGACCTTGGACCTGCAGTAACTACCAATTTAAGAAGAAATGCAAACATTGATTACAGCCCATGTCTCTTGCCAGAGAGAAAGGGAATGCTCTCCAACTGATCATCCCTTCTGGTTGGATGAGGAAGAGGAGGAGGCTCAGATCCCTTCCCAGTGCCAAAGCTGGCAATCGAGCTAATCACCAAACAAGCAGCCATGCTCTGTGCTCCAGCACTCTCCATTCATCATCCCATTTTCTCGCTGCAGTCAGTCTCTGATGCCTCATGAGATTAATAAACAAACAACTAAATCAATACAGTCATCTCGATCCCTGCAGGCCACAGGCTGTGCACAACATAACTTCTGCCTGAAAGAAGTATCATTGTCTAAGAGAGGCTCCCAAGGGAGAAGTCCAGCACCCCAGCTCTCAGCTGTCCAAAAATTAACAGAGGCACACAGGGGAACAGTTCAGCAGTGCCCTGGGAAACAGAGAGACTGAGCAGGTCCTCCTCTCCTACAGCTTCCTTCTTTTCTCCTCGAGCATCATCAGATCTAGCCTTGACCCTCCCTGAAATCCAGGCACTGAAGGAATAATTTCACATTCTTCATGACAGGCTGGGAAATAATCTTGGCTTATTGACTCGACGAGGGGGCTGCTCTGCAAACATCAGTCCTCTTCAAAGATGGCCTTGGGCTCTTCAGTCCCTGTCAGTAGGGAACCTCCCCAGGATCTCTCTGAAGCAGAGAGAAGTGTGTGTATGAGAATGAAAGTAAATTAGGTCTGAACAAGATTAACAGGGATTTAATTGAACTATGTGAACTGGAACTCCAGTCACGAGCTACTTATTAGCCCATCTCAAGGGATTGTGCTGCTTGTGCTGGAGGAGCACAAGGATGCATTGTGAGCGTGAGACAGCTCAAGGGGACGGCGACGGCCACAGCTCTCGAGATGAGCGTGGCCAGAGAGGCAGAGCTGCTTGGACATGATCAAAAATGAAACAAGGAATTCTCAGCTCCCAGCCATGTTTCTTCAGAGCTGAGGCTTGGCCTCTTGAGGGAAAGGAACTTTAGCAAAGGATGCATTAGCAGAGGAAACCCAGCTCTCAGCCCAGCTCCCGGGCTTTGGGTGGCAGAGCAAGGCGCTGCTCACCGAGGTGCTGCCTACTGGCTGGTATCTGGAAGCAGACCTTTGAAAACCTCCCCTTCAATAAAAGTGACTTAATGAGATCTTCAGCTCCCTTTGGGATGTTAATTACAAAACAGCCTGGAGAAAAGTGCTTGGGAATTAAAGGAGTCACCACACAAGTCCTTCTCTCGTTTTGGTTTTCTGGTGAGGGAACCAACAGACGCTTGCCAGAGCTTGGCTACCACGCCGGTCTTACCGCAGCCAAGAAGAGCCACCACACAGCTCCACGCTCTAGCCACGTAAACCTGAGCTACAATCACACGCCGAGGGGCTACTGAAAATCCCTGTCATCAGTCTGCTGCATCCCCATCTAATCCCCTGCTCCTATTATTAACAAATGATGCCTTTATTATTGCTACCTTCACGGGGGCTCTTGGAGCCAAAATCTCTCATGAGAAGCAAATTAATTTTGTCATTGCACCGTTTCCTCCTTCCTTCCAGGAAGCTGAAGCTGTTCTGGGAGATGGTTTGCTACTTCCAAGTCAAACACAGATACACACATTCCTGACAGCATTAACTAACCAATTTCTCACAGATTAAAGGATCTGAAAGGCTTTCCCTTAATGGATCATTTTTATGAATAGGTTATTTATGTCCCTGTGTTCATACAGTCTGAGAGTTCTGGCAGCTTTCACAATGAAGGCATGGAAAGAGGCAGCACAACTTTAAAAAAAGATTTCTTTTTAAACAAAGAGATTCTGACTGTATTTATTACACATTTTAAAAGAAACTAAAATACGTGGGATATTGGTAATATCTAGAAACATACTATAGGTTCAGCTAACGAGCATTCAAATAGGTAACAAGCTGTTAGGAACAGACTGGGAAATTTATCCTAATCCTTCTTCCCCCCATCAAAAATAAACCCCAATATCCACGATTTCTACTTAGCAATGAGTAAGCCAGCCCACAAATAGCTAGATGTAGATGTTGATGTAGTAGCCTGCTATTTCAGGTAACAAACACAGAGCGCTCATCGCTAACTGATTCTTAGCTGCAGAAGCATGTCTATATTTCGGGTAATGTGTGTGTTACTCTTTCAATAGTTGCAATTCTGTTAAAGCATTAGCCCCCTCCCCCCCCTTTAGGTAACCTGCAGAAAGCCAGAGCTGTTAGATAAAACAACCACCATCCTCATTTATTAAAATGGACGAAGTGATCTGCAGTACCTATCCAGGGCAGTGGCAATGCTTTTCTTTCCCCTGCAGATCACAGACAGGAACACAGGTCCGTAATGGAAACTCATAGCACAATATTGTTCTTTGTTATTTGCGTGGGAAATTTTTGCAGTGTTTCTTTGTACCGAGAACTCAAAGCAACTTTAGAGTGCTTGTGTCTCCCATGCTTTGTTCTGTCCTCCTCGTATTGCCTTTATGTAGCTCAAAAAAAAAAAGAAAAGAAAACACTTAATTTAAAGCAGAACTCTAAGTTGGATTTTAAGCAGTGCAACTTGGTGTCATCATTCTGGTTAAGAGAAGCAGAGAGCCTGGAGCAGGGAAGTGGTGAGAGGTTAGAATCAAACTGGTACTGGGATTCACCCCTTCGGCTGGGGCTGCACGGCTAGAAGGCGCGTCCCCTGGGTGGTGGATAGGGGATCCCTCTCTGGAGGGTGCACCGGATAAAATTGAAGAAGGTGCCGCGAACCAACGCAGCCTAAGGGAAGGCCACCCTGACAGAAAAACCACTGGCCCTCCAAGTCATGGGGGTTGGGCAGGAGGCCAACTACCTCCTCCCGGAAAAAAAATAAAAAGTTGAAGAAACGACGAGCATCAACTCGGAGATGGAGAAAATCAGTAATGAAGTGAGGAGGAGATGGAACCAGATCGGTCATGTCTTGAGGAAAAAACCAACAGAAGACTGCGCTGTGGCCCTTGGGACTCCAGAGCACGCAGCCGCAGACCGATCGAAGTGGAAGAATGATGTTCGCGCCTTGTGTGCCTCCTGGCACCGAGAGAATTCAGATCAGATCAGACTGGGATTCACCTGTCTCACCCGCCAAAAGCAAGAGTGAGCAGAGAACGCGGCCGTTCTCAACACCGATGGTTCCTGTAAATGTGCTGTTCAACTCCCGTTTGAGAACACGCAGCACAACGCTGCTACCGTACCTGGGCTCACAAGGCATTTGTGAATTGAGGATGGGAGCCTATGTATGCAAAAAGGATCGCAGACTCGCAGCCCTGCCAGAGAACCCTTTCCTTCAAAGCCACTCTGAACCCTGGGTGCGCCTAAAAGAGCAGGTTCTCCTCCCATTGACTCATTCGTGATCAAACAAACCAAGATGTGAGCTGGCATCAGGAAGCTCGAGCTGCCCTACAGAGACTCTGTGGCTACGTCACCACCTATCTCTTTCCAGTCCTGTCTAGCCATATTTAAATCTAATACTAGATTGTCCCTGGGCCTGGAGAGCCAGAGCCTGAAGGAACACAGTGTATATGTCTCTTGCCATACAGTCATGCTACACAGCCAGCCTGCCACCCCTTGGATCTTAAAATACCACATCTCCTCAGGCTGAGATCGTATTTAACTTCAGGAAGAATTCAGCAAGAGGAGAGATGCAGCAGAGTACAGCAGGTAAGGCTAGCAGGGAGTTTGCAAATGCAACAAACCCCGGCTGTGTTGAAAGGGAGCACATGGTCAGGACGCAGGCAGCTGACAGGAGGGCTTATCGACAGTACAGCTAGGCAGTGCTGTTTGATATGTGACCAATGCAGCACGCCGAGACTCCCGCCTCAGAGCAGCTTTTCTCCAACGTGCAATACCGGGTCTTTCCAAGTTTCCAAGAACACCCCATTAGCACAGGCATTAAATTCTGCACCTTCCAGAATCAAATTGTTCCCCGATCCTCGTAGTCATTGTAGTCCCCACCGCAGCCTCAATTCCTTGAAATGTCCCTGCTTTCAAGGGTGGGAATAGAAAGGAAAAGGGCATGGGTGGGGAATAAGGAAGAGGTAGCGACGCTGGGGAAATGAAAGCTTTCATCTACAGCAGTCTGGAATCTGATGAGTTATTACCTAAAGAATTAAAGAATATGACAAAGACATTATTATTAAGCCATAAAATGCAGCTATGTATTTCAGACTAGATGACAACAGAGATGAATACAAAGCTGTGTAGTGTGGTGTCCTTGATCCATTTGATCCCTCTGCCTTCAAAAAATACAACACAAACTGGTATCCAAAGTAGCAAAGCCATGCTCCACCCTCCACAGGGACTTTACTACAAATCCTAGCCAGCATGGAGGAGCTGGGACAACAGCCCTCGCTACCCATCAGAAATGACAGAAGTCACTTTAATGGTGACTGACACATTAATCATGTCAAACGAAGTCCTGGATATGCGAAGTCCTCTTTGCTTGTAAGAAATCTATGGCGGAACCCTGCCCCTTCCACTCTTGTAAGTTCCTTCTCCCTTGTGCCCGAAAGGTAAAGCATGGCAATGCCAGAAAACCATTTAATATAGTTAGTTGCCTTTGATGTCATCTCCGAGGAAGCATGATTATAGCTGATTATTTTGTCTTTTGAGGCTCATCAGTCATGCCTTTATCGTTTCTTTTTGGTTTCCTTCTTGGGTTTCTTGCTTATCTGTGGAGCAGTTGCCTTTGGCTTCTTCACTGTCTCTGAATTCTTAGGCTCCAAACTGTCCGAGTCCTACAAGAATCAATTAAGAAACAGTCAGTAACTTTTTTTTTTTACAATTTGCTGACAGCTCACTTTGGGAATTTGAGTATAAGCCAAAGGAAGCAAATGCTGGGTATCTCTGTTGGAACACATCTATATCAAACTGAGTCCACATATAATGAGACACGAGCAGCACCATCGCTGCTTCTGCTGCATCTGCTTGTTGATGAGTGTGAGTTTATGCACAGAAACAGCTTGTTACCAGAGAAGCTGTTAAAAGCTTAAGTGGCTAAAACAGGCTTTGGAGAAGAAAAACAAAACCAACTTTAAAGGCAAGAAGAAAATCAACACTAAATGGAAACTATTCAAATTAGGAAAAGGAGAAGATATCATATAATCACCAATGTGCATGGAAACATTCAGCAGGTATTTCTGCCAAATGTTAACCATTATCATGTGCAAGACAAAAAATATTCCCCAAAACAGTAGTAAGAATGTAAAGTTTGTAAAGTTCAGAGCCTCTAAACCAAGCCCAAAATCCAGGGAGGGAACTGCAAGCAAAGCTTTCTTCACCTGGACTAACAAGGAATGCTTAAATATCCTGCTTGTTTCCTTCAGGGGAGATGACAGATAATATTTCAGCCATGGGAAATAAAGTCTAGTTATCTTGTAAAAACACAAGGGAACAGCGCCAGTCTCATCTGAGAAAGCACACACATGCAGATTGCCTCCTTTCATTAAATGCATTTGAGTATAAATATTGCTTTAGCATCTTGGTTTCTATCAGTCAGAGCGTGCCAACTGGAAAAGGACACACAAAAAATGGCTGAGCAAGACGTGCTAGTTTCAAGCTTCCAAGACAGCGCTCCAGATAATGGAGGGGGAGGCGAGCATCTGACAGTATCCTTTTAATCAAGGAGTTTGGTTCAAACGTCTCTCCAGTTACTGGGCTATTACAGTTCACATCTGTGTGGCTTTCCAAGGAAGGAGGCTTGGCTGGCTTTCCAAAGGCTGTAATCGGCGCACGGGGAGCTGGCAGGCTCTGGAGAAATGGAGCAACACGCAGTTACTACTCAGGGATGCAGTGTGCTGTTGCCGTAAAGTGAACACTGCTGCCTTCTAATGTTCAAACCAAGGTAGACTTCAAAGCCCGAAGCCTCCAAGACAGAGAAGCTCCTCGGTATCCTACCCAGACCCAAGATCTGGACGGGTAGCCTCTGGTGTTTACGGTCTTGTAAATTAGTCATATGGACGGTAAATCAAGAGGACAGTATACATATGGAAAGAATAAAAAGTAGAGCATGCAAACATCAAAGCATGCTTGCAAACTTAAACAGTAACAGGTCCCTGAGCTTTATCATTTTAATTGGGGGCCTGTTCAGTTTCCCATTTCAAACTAAAGCTCTCACTCTTTTCAGCTTTCAAGAATCAGGCTACTCAGTATTTCTCAAAACTTCTCAGGGGAAACCACGGACTCTGACAGATGGGCGCTGGTGGCTGCAGAACAACGGTGCAAGACTTGCAATGCCACCGCATCGTGACTGGCAGCCACCTGCTTCATCTCCCTGCTGGGAGTTGCAGCTCCTGCGGCAGGACTAGCAGGAGGGAGCATGCACCCGTGCCAGGGCAGCATCACTAATCCAGTACATCAACGCAACTTCACACCACACCGACAGTTAAAGGTGAAAGAGTTGGGTCATGAACTGTACCTCACCCTCAGGCATTCCCTTCCCCAGATAGGCTGAAAATTTCCACGCTTCCTCTGCACAAGAGGGAGCAAACACAGCAATAAAGATAGCTTGAAAACAAAACTTCCCATGCTGAGTTGTTACTGAAAATATACCATACACATTTAGACAAAATCTGTATCAAGCCACCAAACTTGCAGCCCGATCACCAACACTGAAATATCTGTCCACAGGCATTACCAAGCACGTGGAACTCTTTTATCAGAAAAGCCAGGTCATCCCACTGTGGCCCAGTCTAGAGGAATCAGAGTCCTGTAGCTCACCTCAACCTTTCACTTTAACCTTCTCCTGTACCAAATGCATCAAAGGACCCTCCACTTGCCAGCACAGATTGGGTGTCAGTACTGAAAAGTGCCTTCCTCATGTTAGAATATACTAGAAATGTCACCTGTATCTTGTTTCCAAAACTCGCACACAAACTAGAGCCCAAAGTCATTTTCTGAAAGGCAGGTGCTTGCAAAGGTGCCACCCTGCCTGGCAATGAACAGAGCAAATCAGCAGTAGGATGACAATATGGGGTTGGGACTAAAGCCTTCTCGTGTGCAGTCAGGAACAGCATGTACACGTAGCGCTTGCCAGTGCTTCAGGTCACTTTTTTCACTGACACTCAGAGAGACCCTGGCTCAGGTATTTGTTCCTGACTTTCTAATCTGGGGCTAAATCACAAGACAAAAGCTGGAGGTGGGAAAGCTAGAAGGAAGGAAAGGGAACGAACAATGAAACTGTCATCAATCCCAGGGGCAGACCACTGTGTCTCCATTAGCTACTCAAAGTTCCCTCCCGTCCCATTTTCTCCGACTCTGCCCATCTATATCAATATTAAAGAGCACTGCTTACTGTCTTATGGGACTTTGAAACGGGCAGGATTATGGCTAGCACACAGATAAGCTGGAAAATTGCTCCAAAGAAGAGTCCGTAGCGTAGCACGTTCTCCATGAATGTGGGCTCGGGGATTTCGGGTGGGGAGAAATCCAACTCAGTGGCCATCGTGAGTGCACCCTTCTTCTCCTCTAATGCTCTCAAGAAGACTGGTTACTACAAGGGGGGAAAAAAAGAGCAATTATTTGCATCATGCTTTCTGGTATTCACTTTCCATTATCAAAAAATGACAGACTACCTCATGCAGGTTTTTTGAAGACACCCTTGATCTACAGACCCAATAACAAAGAGGGAAATGAAACATGCATTTTATTTGGATGCTTGTCTTTTACCACCTGCCTAAGAAAATAGTCCTCAAATGCTAGTATTAGTCCATTAGCAGGTGAGGGGAAGACAAAAAAATATGAACGATATTCATGAAACAATCAGGGAAAAGCTTAATAAGCAAGAATATACTTCTCCCTGAAGTCGATCATGCATGCAAGAGGACTATTATTCATTTTCACTTACATTGTATATGTGGTCACAGCCTTGTCGTTTTAGATGGTATACAAAACCAACTGCTACTTAAATGAACCACACAGAAGGCAGATCTGTTGAAGACAGAGGAATGAGTTACCTGTTTAAAGTTAAGCATGGCTTTAGTGGCCGGTTACACTAAGGCCTATACACCTTGCGACGGTCACACAGGTAATTTGTGGCAGAGTTAAATATTGATCTCCTGGGTCCCAAGCTAGTTTCTCAGCCACAAGGCCATCCTTTCTTCCTTCCTTTATCTTTTGCTAATGGAGTTGTCAATTCATTCTATGAATGACTAATGGCTTTCTACAATAACGGAGAACTCTCCTGCCAGAATTGCTGGAGTACGCCACAGAAAGTCCCAAAGGGGAAATTCCATTAGTCTGAGATGCCATCAGAACTCAGTTGTGATTACCGTCTTACTCAGTTTTCCTGACCTGTATGATCCTGGTGTGTACTTATTGAATCAGCACTACTTACTGATACTTACAATTCCCTGTATTACTAAAGCTTGGGTGTGAGATTGTGCTGCATGCACGTTTCAGCTGAATGGTAGTAATCTCCAAAGCAGGCTCTGTATTTCTCAGGCTAGGAGATTTCTACAATCTGCAGATGTGACCCAGTTCAGAAAGATGGCAAACTTAGAGTATAATCTGAGTAAAGTTACAGTTGATAAATTTGAGAATCAATCAACAACTCAATGCCGTTGCATAAGAGGCAAATGTCACTTGGGGACATACTAAAAGGAGCGGTATATAAATTACAAGAAATAATAATTTTGTTTTAATTCAGCTGAAGTACAGGATATAATTTTGAATTTTAAAAGACAGGAAAAAATTCCCAACTGCATGGACTGCCAGCCACTGGAATACAGAGACTGTGGAATCCCTGTGGTGATTCAGAAGAGCAGATCAGATAAGCATTCGCCTGGGCTGGGGTGTGAGTGTATATAATCCTGCTTTAAATCAGGAAGTAAGAATAGGTGACCTCTCACAGTCCCTTCCAGGTCTGTACTTCAGTGAAAGAACGTTTTTCAAATTCTGATTAAAATTCAATAAGCAAGGGCTGCATGGGACCTGTACGTGAAGCCAGAATACATGCTGGGCCACTCAGGCTCAGCAAGTCCCAACGCAGACCCCAAGGCTGCACCAGACATACAGCGGTGTCAACAAAGCACACATAAAAGTGGCTCATCCCTAACTGCTTTTAACTTTTAAAACACCCTCTCCCCCAATCCACTAAGAGAGCAGTTCCTAAGCAAGAAACAGAATCACGGGAAACTTCACCCCTGAGTTACATTTTCTCTTGACTTTATTTATTGGGATATCTTTTGAAAACGTTACGCTTGCCCAACCCCGGACGTTGCTTCATTCCCCACCCGGAGTTTTCTCAGGACAAACTCCTACTGATAATCCTGATTCATACACCCAAAACAGAACACACAAAAATAAACCAGAAAAGGAAACCAATACAATGAAAACAAAAAATCTCCATCATCTTCCACAAGTCTCCCCTCCTTTCCCCTTTTCTATTTCACCTCCCTTGAGGGTATTAGTAATTTTCTAACTAATCCCAGGTGACATGATCAGCATCAAGAGCTCTCACGCAAGCTGGTAGCAGCTGCCGCTACCATTTTAAGCACTACCTCTTGAAATATGCTGACATCACGCTCCAACCAGTCGTAGTAGAGCGTCCTTGCTTGCACAGTAGCCACAGCAGGCAACGCACATTTGGACCGTTAGTCTTCCTGCTATCAGTGGAGCTGAACTAATATTAGCAAAATTCTTCCCTGTTTTAAAAAACTCCTGTGGTTAACACAATGCCCAAACCTGCACAGGCAAGGAGTCTAAACCTGACACAAATGAGCAGGCCAAGGTTGAACGCAGGGGAGCCAGGGCTCGGCGTCAGGCACGCTGCCTTCCGCACTCAGGGCAAAACCTGCAAAGTGAGTTTTCTCACCAAGAGCACTACCTCCTTACACTTTGCCTCGCAGCTAATCCAACAGGTCCCTGGATGATAATGCAATCTTCCTCCCTGTTCCTGAGAAGCTAACAGTTTCACCATCTCTTCCTTGGCTAACACCTCTTCTTCACACATATCAACCACCTTTTTCCTCAGACTGCCTCACCTATTAACATGGCTCCACTTAAAGTAATTGTTCTTAGCTTGCATTTAAAGATTGGTACTCCTATTTCAGACCCTGAGATGAAGCTTCCCCGCTCCAGCTTTCTCCTTTGGTCTAACTGCAGCTACCACCTCTCCCCACAAGCCTGGCCATCTCACTGGAACATAACTGCAGAAATAGGTCACACACAGTTGCACTGCACTACAGGAATGGACTTTGACTAGCTGTTTAAAAATAGTCAGTCTTGCCTCTATTAGGGTTTTACAGCAAGCTAGCTACCCCACACAAAAGGACTTGGTCCTGTAGCAAAGCCAGAGCTGTACCACAGAACCAGCGAGGGGAGACCTGGGGCTGCGGGCTCAGGCTTTTGCTCAGTGACGCCGCTGGAAGATGATGTGGCTGCCCCCCCGGGTGCAGGATTGGGCCCTGTGACCAATAACAAAGTGTTTCCAGGATCAGGGCCATAAACGAATGATCTCAGTAGAGCCAGGGCAGACTCAAACCTTTCTTTTTGCTGTCCTGTCTTTTCCAGCTGGCATCTTCAAGACCTAGCGCTATATAAATAATTAGCATAGGACAAAGCCACAGGAGCGCTTCAAGTAATAGGCATGAGCTTCCTCTTGCGGTGGAAACACAGAGCAACGGGATCGGTGCAGAACATGAGAGCTTCTGTCAAAGGACGAGGCAAAAAAAGCTCCCGCTGGATTTCTGAAACGCCTTAGTAGGTGGTGGGACGGAGACTGGCCAATTCATACTGGCTTCCAGGGGATTTGCGTGTGCTTAGCACCGCTGAATACAAGGCCGAGGAGCCCGCCTGCAGGCTTAGGGGCCCGATGCCAGGCAGCCGGCTGCGCCCGCCGCGCCCGGGGGCTGCAAGGAGAAGCAGCCGTGCAGCCCCGGAGCCGGGGGCACCCGCAGTTCCTCCCCGCTCCTCGAGAGAACAGCTCTGCGCCGCCTCCTCCCGCAGGCCGCGGTGGCCAGCCCCGGCTGCGGCGGGCGGAGCGGGCCGCCACGGAGCCAGCGAGGCTCCCCGGCACCGGGGCTCTCCCACCCGCTTCCCGGGGGGGCCGGGGCGATGCTGAAGAGCACCCTCCCAGCAGAGACCTTTCCAGCAGACCCCGCGCCGCTCCGGACCCCTCCTGCAGCCCCCGCGTCCCCCGGCCTCCCCTCAGGGCCGCCCGGCCGCTCACCGCCCCTCTCCGCCAGGCCTCGCCGCCCCGGAAGTGATTCCCGCCCGGCAGGAAGTGCGCCCCGCCCCGCCCCTAGCAACCGCCCGGGGTGCCGCGTTGCTACGGACGGCCTGCGGGGCCTGCGGGTCCGGGCGGGAGGGCTCCGCCGCCGGGTTCCTCCCCAAAGGCGCCTGAGGCCGCTCGGCTTCACGCTGCCGCGGGCCCCGTCCCGGCTGTGGGCGTCCGTGGGTGCCGACCCCCCACCGTGGGTCCCCACGGCCAGGCCCGGGTCTGCCCCTCTGGCAGCGAAGCACCCCGGGCCTTTACACTGCGGGGTTCATGCACTCGCCCCCTAAACCAGTGCGAGCATTTTAATCCCCGCCATCAATAGCGTGGCCTTTCAGTCCTGGCAGGTTTCTCTTTATCCGTGAGGTTTTGATCTGCTCCCTTGAAGTGCTCTGGCAGCAGCAATTAAGACGCGCGCTTCTGGCTTTGCTCTTGCTGGGGATTTTTTTATTATTATTTTTAATGTCCCGATTCAGTATCCAGCTCTGAAATGGAGATGTCTCGATAAGATGACCTACAAAGGGAAGAACGACTTGGGCTCTGTTCTGCTCGTTTGTGGTATTTAAAGAATCTGATTTGTTTTGCCCTTTTCCTAACCCTAAAATATCAGTAGTGCCAGGTTAGTTTTGCTGCAGAGCTTTATTATCAGAGCATCTAAATACTTTGGGGAAAACCTAATTGGTTACTTATCTACTGAGGGAGTAAGGTATGGCATTTGTAATAAAAGGATTTTCTAGGCTGTTACCAAGCATTTGAATTAAATGGGTATTAATGAAAACAATTTCAAAGGGTTTGAGCAATTGGATTAAAAACCCTTCATCTTGTGTAGTGCAGAAGGCTTTGGAGACAACTGGAGAATGCGCACGGCTGTGCGTTACAGAGGCCAGAGACACTGGTACAAAGACATTCTAGCATAAAAATCCTAAGAAAAAAAATTACTCTTTAATAATTACCAGAGCTTTCACTGCCCCTGGTGAGTGGCTGTACTGGCTCAGGGATAACGCAGAGCTCAGGAAAGGGAATAAATTCTGACCTTTCAGCTCCCAAACACTGACTATTTAGGACACAAAACCACTGAGGACAGAGGAATAATTCTTACGAATGCCAGGAGAGATCCTATCAGTATTAAACAACCAGAATAAATTCTTCCCAGTACTACCAGTACACTGAATTTGGTGGGGCTGCTGTCCACGCACACCTTCCCACGGGCTCTGATCCTTGCAGTTTGAAGTTTGCAGGCGACGGGGAAAATACACGCGTAGACTGCAACCAACACTGTATGTTTTCTCCTCCTCTCCCCCAACAGGAACGGCACTACTTATCCTAAGCAGAAACAGGCTGGTGAGGGACCGCTAGTCCCCACCGAGACCATCAAACACCGTTAGAGCAAAGCCGGGCTCTGCACAGGAGACACTCAGCCTTTGAACCGCAAGCAGGTGGTGCCATTAGCCCGCTTTGGCTGCGTGCCTTTCACCAGCACCACACTGACCCATTCGTTTCAGCTGTATGTGAAATGATAAAAAAGGAAGCTATTTCTAAAAAAAAAAAAAAAAAAAAGGGAATATTTTTTTCCAAAGCCTGAGACGTGAGTGGGTTTCAAAGCTAAAATTGGTTCAACAATCGGAAACGGCCATTTTGTCAGCACCCAATTCTAAGTAGAGACAGAGCTCAGGCGTGAAGTCTTTCTCCAAATCCAAATCATCCTTAGCTTTTTTAGGTCTTTCGACATTTCTTCTTTGGTTTGCATTGCAGTATTTCCTGCAGGTCTTTGCAGTGAGACCTATTTATTAGCATTCATTGTACACGTACCGTACCCTTGTGCACCAAGGTCTTCTCATCCTCAGGTTGCATATTATTATTTGGCCAGGAAAAAATTAGTAATAACTGCTTTCATTTTTCAGCCCTTACTGGAAACGTGGCCTTCCTCACTCCCTCTCCATGTGTGGTAACATCTCACTCAAATTCTGTTTTTTACCAGAACCTTTCAAAGCACTTTCCCAAGGTGAGCAGTAATAGCGGCATCTGGATTCTGATGGGAAACCAAGTCACAGAAAATACGTAGAGCAACACCCAGCCTGCCCTGATGGGAAGGGATGTCGCTGGGGTAGTCACTAGAGCCCTCTGCGCACAGGGTGGGCATTCATGGACCCGTTCCTACGCTGCGTCTCCATCCCAGAGTATGAAGGTCTCAGTGCTTCCAAAAATCAGGATTAGGGTCCCCAAGTGGGGTACCGGCACCCAGGAATGGGCAGCAGCCGAAGGATCTTTGTGAGCCTGGTCGCCACGAGTCGGTGGCAGGGTTAGGACTGAAGCCGGCTCTCCCCGTTCATTGATTCTGGCTGTAACGTGCTGTGTAACCTTCTAGCCAAGGCTCCTTTCCAAACTGAAATGAGAGTGGTAAAACCAAAGACGAACTCCTTAATTACTGAGATTCACCGCTGGCATCTGAGCTCTGTCTGCCAGCCTTGGAAAGAGGAAGGAGGTGGTATTTAGAGAGCCAGAAATTCAGGAACCAGTAACTCTCAAGCCTGCAGCTGAGCGTAACATGCTGACATCTGGCTGAAACTCTTGGCAGTTCACTTGGGCGATGCTGAAACGCGCCGGCAGCTCTGCTAGGAAATCAACAGCGCCAGACAGGTACGGGCTCTATAAATGGATCTCACCCGCAGAGCTCATCAGGCCTCCTGACAGATACACATCTCGCAGGCTGGTGCCATTTGTTCTATTGTAGTCTCAGTGATACGTTAATGTTTGAAGATTACGCAGGCTTTTTGAGCAGGCTTTTAACTCTATGAGACAGTCTTTTCTGATAGCGCTTCCTTGCACATTTTGAATGACTGATTTATTTTGTCTATTTTTAATCGGATTCCTTGCTTCAGACTCATTCCCATAGTGCAAACTGTGCTCTCATCCAGAGGGACTCCTTCCTTGAGATTATTTTGTTAAATGTTTGTATTCAGCTTCCTACCAATCTGAATTCCTCAAGGGAAAATTCTCCCCGGGAAATCTACTGATGTTCAAAGGATTGAATCTGAAGGATCTGAAGATCCAAATCCCAGCACTTTATCCTTCCAAGGTGGAGAAACCAAGTCTCTTATGATTTTCTAATGGCAGGCCTCACCACACCTGCCGGGTTTAAGTTTCGGGTCCTCCGTTTCTTCCTTAGAAGAAACTGGCAACACGGGCCAAATCTTGTCTTTCTCATCTCATTTTTTGTTTGCTTGCCTTCCACAGAAATGATTGCATTTTTGCAAAGAACTTAGGAATGAAAGTTACTGTGTATGCACCAGTAATGGACAATATAATTAAATGATGGATGATCAACTTATTTATAACGTGCCTTAGTTCTGCCACTTGGGATAAGACACTCAAACTAAAATGTGTCCCATCCTACCTCTAAGATGGCAAACCTAGGCAAAAAAATATAACTTCTAATCTTAGGCAGTTCTGTTTAATTTAGCATTAGGGCATTTGTGATAAGCTAGTCACCACCACATCTCTCAAGTAAAAGAAAACCAGAGTCAACAGTTGTGTGGGGCTCTCTCAGGAGTGGTGGGGATTGGGGAAGCTGGGGACCAACAGCCACCGTCTCTGCCATTTTTAGAAGTGCAGAAAAGCTTTTGATAGCTGAGAATACGGGATGTTTTTTTTTTTTGCCATTTGATGAGTTACTTCTTACTGTCATTAGTTTCAACCTCACAAGGTGAGCAGGACCATTTCACATGCTGCTCAGCTTATCTGAAGCTATATGTTGTGCACCTGGAATAGACAGGGGCAATTTTTTAAAGCATGGTGTGGAGACTGGAGGAGGTAAAGCTAAGAGGAAATCAATATCTGGGAAATTGCTGCAGGATCCTAACACTGTGTCCTTTGTCAGCGAAGGATTGGCACTGAAATAAAACTAGCTGGCATGTGCTCTGCCCAAGGACCCTAGGGAGGGTAGGTCTGCATGGATGTGACTCTGAAATCCAGCAGTTCCAGCTGCAGAAGGTACCTGTGGCAGCTCGTAGATGGCCGTAGGCTCCATCGGGCTTGCACTGGTGCAGGCCTGAGTTTAGAGGGCAAACAGACACTTACCCACTGCGCATTGCTAACCTGAAGCGATGATCTGTAGGAGTTCAGCTGAGCGTTACATTCCTCATGTTTTGGGAGCCTGTGGATGCTGACAGCACTAGCTGCGGTAGGGAGGAGAGGTGGGGAAAAACTGGGAAGGTTTTAGGGACAAATCAAGAGATATTCTAAAGAGAAAAAGCTGTTCATTTTGCAAAACAAGTTTGTCATCTGTTCTGCCAAATTATTACTGATACTGCCCCTAAAATGAAGTTCCCATGAGGAATGCTGTCACACATCTAGTACATGTAGACTTTGAATGCCACTGATACGCACAGAGCAGCTCCCAGGCTGTGAGGAGTGCAGAACTGCAGCCAGTGCCACCCTCCTGCGCGTGCAGGGGCTACCAGCCCTATCTGCGTGGCTACCCTGCTGAAAAAAATGACCACGAGAACAAAGACCATAGTTGCCAGCTCAGATATACACTGCAACACAGATGGATGCAAAACTGGCTCCAAACAACACTGGATCCTATCACAGTCTGTAGCATCTTCATCCAGAGATGTTAGCAGCCAGAGAACCCATCGTGGGACTCAAGCCGAGGCTGAACTGCCAGAAGAGCGGGGATCAGAGCCATCTCTGCTGCAGGGCAAGCAGCCTCGCTAGCCAGAGGGAGCGCTTAAGGAGTCTGGTGGAGGAGCTCCACAAATGACCCTTCTGGGTCCTGGGAAGATACGAAGGTTTTGACTAAAGCTGGGACAGGAAATCCCAGGGACAGAAAAGCTGCTCTATTTATGCTATTTCAGAACTCCTAAGCCGTGTACACCCGACAAAGCCTGGAGGGTTTTTAGAAATTTCTGCTGCCTCCCGCAATGAATCTGAAGTCACATAGAGAGCTTGTTGTGCGAGTCTTGCTGGGTTCAGCTGTGCACGACAGGAACCCAAACCAAGGAAACCCCTAGGATGATGGAGCTTTACATAGCCTTCGTTGAAAGCAGCTCACTTGAGACATGAATGTGGCTCACAGCCCTCCTAATCCAAGCTGGGCAGCAGGCAGCTATAAACAAGTCAATTATAGACTGATTCCCCTTGATCTGAGAGATATTGCCCGGTATCTTACATCAGCTCTGTGCAAGGCAATGGGCCAGGCAGATAGAGAATTAGCTCAAAACCACACTTTAGGATAATACCTTGAAATAGCTTTGGCTCTCGACTGGTTTAACAACACGGTCTGATTCATCTGTTCAGCCAGTGTAACACCAAGAGAGTGGAAGAAAAATAAGTCATGCTGAAAAATTGGTGCAACCAGCCTCACACATGAGAGAGCACGAGCAGATTGTTTCAAAAAAGCAAACAAAAATCCCTTTCCAGTTTGCAGAGACGGTGTGCAGCTGTGCGCACCAGTACAGGGATTTTGGAAAACCTGCTCTGCGCTACCCAGAAATCCCCTTCTGGTGTTCAGGAGTAGATGATACAAATGATATACCTGCCCGATGTGCACGGTAGTTCCTCTCCCCATGAACAGGCTGGTGCCATTTCTTTTTACAGCTGGAGGAAGGCAGTACTTCTTGCTTTGCTTCACGTTGTTGTTCTGTTTCTGGATTACACCAGAAGGCCCCTGGTCAGCTGCTCGGTTCGGGGTCAGCTCAAGGGTCCGTTCAATCCTTTTTCGTGATTTCTCTGAGAAGTGTCCTGGTCCTGATTTGATACCAAAGGAAACGTGAGCCCTTGGAGCACTCAAAGCAGGGAGAGCACAAAGGCGTCGGCGCACATCTGTCTAGGTATAGAGCAACTGTTATTTAACTCCACAAAGTCATTTGGCGTGCTGAGCTCACCCAAGCCTTTCCGACTGCGGGTTACTGCTTACTGAGAGCCCACGGTTTGGGAAGAGGATATTGCTTCGCTAAGAAGTGAGCCATAATCACAGTGCTGATTTCTCACCTTGGCAAGAAGCAAAGGGGCGACGGCGGAGCGTTAGACCAGCGCTGAATGCTTTTGACCCCCTGCGCACGCAGGCACCTACACGCACACCAGATGCACTGTCCTTCCCTACAATCCATCTCTGCCATCGATAGCTGCGACGAGTGCTGTGGTGCAAGGTGAAGGTATTCTGCAGCAGGCGGATATGAGTCATCTCACCTGCAGAAACTTCTTCCCAGCATCGAGTCACACAAGCCCTGAGACAGGAAAGTCTGGGTCCCCATCAATTCTGGGCATTATAAAGTCAATACGAAAAATCTGGCAGGTGGAGCTCATGCTGGCACCTCATTTTTAACTCCTCCAAATTGTCCTGGTCTTCTCGGCACCAAGGCTATGTGTTCTTTTTAATGGGGCTTTCATAAACCTTGTTCCAGGAACGAAAACAGCTGCCAGCACATGCAGCACCCCAGGGAAGACCCTTGCCTTTTTCCAGAGCACAGGAACGGAGCAGGGCTCTCCAGCTGCTTTGTGTGCTTGATGTGAAGCTGTGATGTTTGCGAGGGACTGAAGCATGAACTGCCCCGCTAACGCTAGCAGGTGTGAGTAACAAAGGAGAAGGAGGAAAAGGCTGATAATCAAAGAAAAAGAAAATAGCAAAAAGATAAACCCTCCTGAGCAGGCAGTGTGAGAAAGTATTAATGGTTAACTCTCTCTCATTGTGGAGTAAGAGGAAAAAATGCAATTGCAAAGGGACAGAGAAGTTTACCTTGCAAAGCAAATTTGTCATTTGCCCTGCCAGATTATCGTTGTTATTATTTGCTCTTCACTCTTTGAAAGATAAAGAGAAAGCATGCAAATGACCCTCAACTACAGGCATAACCCCCTCCCCGCAACCTCCCTGCCTGCGTCCTTGCACACACAAAAAAGAGGATGCTAAACACAGCCTTTGAAATTCAGGAGGATAATTGATTCTCTGACGCGTAGAAGCCCACAGGACTCCTGGGCGAGCACAGGTATAAAAAGAGGAGATGCACCTCCCTGGCAGCCAGAGGACAGCTGGGGGGAGATCCGAGAGCGTCCTCCCTGCTCAGCACGCGTCCCGCGTCCTGCCCAGGCACCGCGCGGAGGGGACGGACCCAGCAGGGCTCACAGAAGCAGCTCTAGAGAAGAAGTTGTATTCGCAACAGGGGAAGGAAACACCTGAGCAGGAGCCCATCTAGGAAGAGCTTGTTTTCCAAGGGAACAGTAAGTGTGAGTCTCTGTATGTGCGTTTAACAAGATAACGTCTATTTGGAAATTGGAGACAATTAAAGTACACTGAAATGCAATCAAAGCTGGCATCAGTAATTAGCTTTGCCAGGTACAATATCCTTTGTACCATACAAGATTTTTTGTACCAAGCTATAGAATGAAACAATAATTGAGCTATAGGATAAGTGCAAATCAATAGAATAAAACTATAGATGAGCCTTGTAAAAACGTGTTAGACGTTTACTAACTGTAGCACAGTTTTCCTTCTTTGCTATACTGATGCGAGTTCCTTCCTGGAAAATGAACGCTGTTTTACTCACCCGTCAATAAAACCGTGTTTGAGCCAAACCAAAGTGCGAAGAGAAGCACAACGGTGGGTTACGGATAACGCGGAGCCAGCTACAGCGAGGCAGAGTAAGGCACTTAAAAGGATTTCTGCTTTTCTAATGTAGTATTTCATAGTATAAAAGTCTGAACTTTATAAAACCGCAGGCACGGTAAAAGCTTCGTTTCATCTACACGGTGGTATTTCTAAAACTGATCAGGTTAAGGTTTCAGAAACAGTAAGAGACAGTTACCCCATCTCTCCAACACCATTGTCACGGTGCTGCTGTTAGCTGTTGCTGTTGCACAGGATGGAACGAAGCTATTACGCTTTATCTGCTGGAATGGCGCCAAAAGCTCTTCATCTTAAGGGGAATTTATTTATTAATCATTTTTTCACATGCTGCCAGAATGGAAAGTAAGGTGTCCCTCACCTCAGGAGAATTTCGAAGGTGACAAGGTTTTACAGAGCTGTCAGGCTGCCTGTACGCAGGGTGACACTTAAATTCCCTGGCTTCTCCTCTGAAATAGCAGACGCTTTGGGGAAGGGGTGTAGGATTTTCATTTCAGGCTCCTTCCTGAACAAAAAAAGGAGACAGAAATACCCAAGAAGCAGACTGTAGTGAAGGGAGAGAAGACAAAGCAAGACAGGGGAAGAAAGGCAAAACCAGAAACTAAAAAGAAAAAATTATCACAAAGAAACTAATAGCAGAGGAGAGAAAAAAAAAATCTCAAAGGGACAAAAAGTGATTTTGGAGGAAAACCCAGCATTCAAAGAAGAGAAACCAGATACAGAAAGAAAGTGGTAATCAGGGCTGTATCCTAGGAAGAAAAAAGGGAAGGAGACAGCATTGGACTAGGTTTGCTTTTAATTTACACTGATATTTCACTTCTCAGCTCACATCGCAACTTTCCTGGTACTGATTAAATCTCCTGGTTGGCACTGTCTATAGATGCTGGTGCCACAGTCTCCTGGTACCCCCTGGCAGCTGCTTTAGATCACTTCTGTCTAGAAAGAGATCTGATTTGGGATTTGTCTTGGAGATATTTAGGGGAGAGAGGCATAAAAGAGGCATGCTTTTTCAAGTTCAAATGAAAAAGAAGAAAAAAAAAAAAGGCAGGAAATTTGCCCTAAAACCTGGAGCCCTGTAAGTCTCTCTCAAAGTCACTTTTTTGTTTCTTCTGAGCGTTCCTTGGCTCTCTGAGGGGCCAGAGCGGTGCCGTAAGAGACCAAGGATCGGAGGTAGGGGATGCCACCCATGCGTTTGCAAGAGGCTCTGCTGGAGCCAGGAGCAACGGCGCTGCTCCCAGGGGAAGAGACGGGGAAGCTGCTGGGCCCCCGGCTGGGAGCACGAGCAGCTGGAAACAGGGACCGGGCTGAGAATGAGTTTGTGATAAGAAACCCCATTCCTTAGTGCACTGCCTTGCCCACGTCTGTCCATGCACTTCTGACGGTGCCATTAATTCTGTTTTTAACTTCCATGGTATCAAGATCGGCCCTGCTTGCATAAGCACCAGTCCTTAATTAGCCTTCCCCCCTTTCAGGAGAAGTGGACAGCTATGTCCGAGCAGAAACACACAGCTCACTGCTGACGTTTCCCATCAGAACGGGCCCCCTCCTGCCACCACCATCAGTAAAACCCGCTGCCTGGAAAGCTCGCTTGGGAAATTAGAAACCCAACCAAACCCCTTCCATTTGGAAACTGCTCTTTTTGCAACCAGGTATTGTTATACATTTGAAAGGGTTTTTTTAAAACAAGATTCTAAAGTGGTTTTTTTTTCTCATGGGGATCAAACATCTTTCTGCTCTTTTCTTGTGTAAAATAAGACAGGGAATAGGGAAACTTGATATTTTAAAGATTTCTATCCACATTCTTAAAGAATCTTTTTTGAGCAAAAGATCAATCGCTTTCAGTCAAAACTCTGGAAGAGCGTTCACTGAAATACCTTCCTACTGTCCCTCGCTTCCAATGACAAAAGCATCGCGTTCAGCTCCGGAGGGCGTGCGACCTCAGACGACTCTGTCCTGAGTCATTCGCAGCACGCCCGCCAGCCCCAGGACGGCGAAGCTCCGCAGCCGTCTGTCAGAGGACGGACACACGGCTCAAGCCCGCCTCACCTTCCACCGAAGCGGGTGCCGGGAGCTGCGTAGGCGCCTCGCCGAGCAGCGGGGGCTCCTCTCGACACAGCACCAGTTCAGCTCTCCCGAAGGGACGTATTTCGGTCCAGTGCCCCCTCTCCCCAAGCACAGACTAAGGGAGCAGCCTGCATTTTGTTTAGGCTAATCAAGCTCAGCACCGTTGCCTCCAGTGTTTGCCAGGGTTACCTCTGGGCTGATAATACCCCTCTGCCCAGGAATTTTATTTGGATTTCCCTATTTCTCCCCAATCTCTGGACAGCAGCAAGGCAGCCCAGTCGGCTGTTACGCGCGGACCTGTGCCGTACAGCCATGTGAGCCCACACACGTCGCGGGAGAGCGGAGGGCAGGAGGGGTCCCAGGGGCTGGTCACAGATAGTCCTCTGCAGGTGGTGCCCTTGCTTTTGGCAGCCCCTGCTAACTGCCACCCTCCAGCTTCCAGGTGCTCTTACGCTGGTATTTACAGCCCATGCAGTGGTCCCTGGGGTCTGCCCCAGCCTGAGAGCTCTCCTTCAACCACGGCGGGGGGACAGGTCAATAAGGGGGGCCCACAGCATGAAACCCTGCTGATCAGCCCTGCTTCCCGACCCAAGAGGGGTCACAGACAGCCACTGCTCCCAGGAATCGCACACCCTAGCAAAGATTTTGCCATGTCAAGACATCTCTGCATTGGGAAACACCATAACCACAAACACGAAGGCACGTTTCCAGTCCCTTCGTGCCGATAAGTGAGCAGGGGGACTGAGGACACAAAGGCGGCACTTGGCCTCCCCTCCTGGCCCTGAGCATCTCACTGCCACTGACTCAGACTGCTCTGTATTTCAGGTGACCCCAAAGGGTGGAAGATGCTGGATAAGGCCACCCTGCTCCTGTTCCTGCACTTAGTCGCATGCTCCATCTCCTCTCCTCTCTACCCAGCTCTCAGGTAAGCTGCCGAGTGTTTTATCCACGCTGTCATTCCCTGCCTCATCTCTGACCTTGTGCAAAATACGCATGTGCCAAATTAAGGTTGCCAGCACTTCTGAAAGCCAGATGAACTGTATGTGTGTTGGTAAACCTACTTCTTTACCTTGGCTTAATTTTTTGGGAACGCTGCTAGCCTAGGGGTGGTTTCCAAAGAAGGCAGGCACCTGACATGGAATATTTCAGCGCAAGCAGTTGGTTTTAGAATGGAATGCTGTGTCCTATAAAGGGAAATCTGGCCATCTCCAGAGCAGCCAGCACCTCCATCACTGATTAAAATTTGTGCCTGCAGGCCACCTGCATTGAAATCAGAACTGCAGATATTCTAGTACATCAACCCAACAGCTGCCTATTAATATTTCAAGTATTTCCTTGTCGACTGTTAGAAGTTGTAATATTACTTCCTACCAGTACAAATTGATGGAAACACAAAATTGAGTATTGAGTTCTATAACGTGGATTTGCAATGTCCCATAGAAAATGCTTTAACCTTGTGCCAAAGCCATGGCATAACGATACCAGAATCACTGGAATATTGCTGCAGGATGCTGGGAGCTCAGCGAGGGGGGAAGTGTGTTTGGGGCAGCTCTATCAACCATCTTTTCACTGATGAAATAGCTTCAGGGCAGTTTCTAGCTGGGGAGAGTGACAGACAATACTTGTATTGCTGATGAGATGAGGATGGCAAAAGGAGAAAGAAAAAGCAGGAGAACAGGGAGTAGCGGTCAAGAAGACTGATCACGACTGGCAATTGAGCATGTCTCGCGGTATGCCTTGGGTTTGTCTTGCAGGTACAGTCCAGAGCCAGTTGCTGGCAAGGCCGTGAACTTCCAGCTACAACACAGCAGCCCACTGCAGAGCCATAACCCCTTGGCAGAGGAACAGGAGGAGGAGGGTTTGTTAACAGACCCCACTGAGAAAAGGTTTGTACCTCACCTCTCAGCCCCGCTGCAGCAAGAGTACGCTGGTTACGATCTTCCCCCAGCCCGGGAACAGACCAGCAGGTCACTTAGTCCCACCAGCACCACAAAGTCCAGACTCCAGGAGAACACACCTGAGCCCTGCAACCAGAGCAGAAGGCTGGGACCGTGCCAGCTCTCACCATCACCCACGTCCAGAGCCACGTCCTGCTGTCCCCCAGCAGCAGGGACATACTGACAAGGGCAGGGTCACAGGCCCAGCGCTCCTGCAGGGAACATAATTTTCCACCGAGCTCTGGGAATCGATGTGTACGGTTGTTAGAGCCTCTCCCTTCCACCCCTGCCAGGATGGAGGATTCTGTCTGAAGCAGAGGACTCATCTTTACAACAGTGGGGACCAGCGAAGTGGCTTGTGCTTCCCTTACCCATGGATTTTTGGGAACCTGGGACTAACCACAGGCTAGAGACCTGCTGGAGGCTGCTGCCACCCTGTCCCAGCCACAGCCCTCCCAGGAGGTGCCCGTGCTGCTGCAGAGCACAGGAATGTCCCAGCCCCAGCTCTGCCTCTCCCAGCCTGTGGTTTTCCTCCTCCTTCCCACTGGTTCTCTGACCTCACCTTTGGTTTGCAGGCACTTCTCCTTATTTGTTTTAGTGTGGATACTGATTAACAGACATTTTATTTTGCCTGCTGCCTCCCTGTCAAGACTGAGCTCCCTCAAATCCTTTTACCCTCCAACACTAACACAGCCCAATACCAAGAGGCGTTTGCTATGGTTACCTAGCAGTGCTACATCTGGAGTATTTTGCCATCTGAAACACCCATTTCTCACCTAGAAGGTTCATTGCTAGCTCAAAGAGCACACTTTGTGCTTGTCTTTCACCCCTAGGATGCAACGCCATGCTGATGCCATATTCACTGACAACTACCGGAAATTCCTGGGGCAGATTTCCGCCCGCAAATTCTTACAGACCATCATTGGCAAGCGGCTTGGGTAAGCCACAGCACTTTGCTGTCCTAGGGCTAATGTTTTGTTTATTACACTGGGCAGTTTTCATGCACGTAGCAGAAATAGCAGCCTTCCACTGCAACAGAAGCAATCTCTCCTGCCGTGCCACATCCCGAAGGGCATCCTGCATCCGTATGTCTCGGATCCCCCTAATCACAACTATCATTAAGCAGCCTAATTAATCCTTTCCTCCGAGGCTATAAGTGTCAGATCAGCTGAGAGCTCTACCATAATATCAACAAGCAATAATATTTGCAAATAATAGTTACAATGATCATTCACAGGTAGGAAACAGTTATCCCTGGCCTGGTTTGAACACAGAAAGCAGCCTCTCCACTACCACTCAGGTAGCTGTGGCTAAATAGATCAGTGACTGCCACTAAATATGACCAACTAGTCAGATGCAAGCCAGTTCTGATCCCTCTCCTAACACAGGAGCAAATACAGCTGACCAATTTCTTACCGACATGACGCAGAACAGTCCCAGGCTCAGACCCAGTAGGTTCCCTTGCCGCACTGCTCAGCCTGAGCCAAACTTTGAGCGAGGGACTAAAAAAAGCACCTCTGAGACAAAGATGTTTCTCATCTTTGTGTAACAGAAGCAGCGAGAGCAGCCCAGGAGAAGGGGTGCACGAATTTCTGACAAGGCGCCAGTCTGACAGCATCCTGATGGACAGCCGCTACCACCAACAGATGGTACTGAGGGACTTCCTGGGAGCCATTCTGCAGAATCAAAGGTAGGTGGGAATCAGTTTATTATCTGCTCACCGCAGGAACAAGACAAGATCTTTATTGCTGTCTGGCTTCCAGATGTGAAGCTACTGGATTAAGGATCATCTTTCAGATACACACAGAGAAAGAATAAAGCTCTTACCTGACCCCATAACCCAGTCCTTCCCTTGCACGGGCAAGTAGGGTGCAGATAAGGAACAGCCTGTCCTGAGCCAGCCCGCACCACGCACACTGTGCTGTCTTCTTACCCTCATAATTCAGTAAAATAGCAGCAGAAAAAATAATTTCTCTCTCAATCCCAATTATGCCATCAGTGCCCTGTTCTCTTCTTTCACAGGCCTCAGGACATCAACAGCAGTCAGTTAGAAGGCTTTCCCAGCACCCTGCCTAAGCTCATATAAATATTTCTCCCTTTTTCATCTCCCCATGCTCTGGTGAGTACCATTCCCCGCTCAATTCTGTACCTAAAACACTGCTTCCGTGCTGCTCAAGCAGTTTGAAGGCTCTCCTTCAGCAAAGCCGACTCCCACTGCTGTCCATGAAAAAGGGTGCTTGCTGCAATTTAAGGGGAAAAAACTCCTAATCAATTTTGTCAAGTACCTCAAGTCCTGTTAGTCTGAACAGATAGACCACAAGCGTTGTGAAGCCACATGTGGATGTCCAGGAACAGGCTTCCAGCAACCAAGAGCAGCCTTGTAAAGCTATCTGAGACTGTGTGCCAAGCTAGGCTAAAGGCAGACAAAAGTCTTCCCCCAGGAGCAGAACCTGCTTCTAGATCCCTGGGACATTTCAGGTTTTCCCTGCACTGAATAGGAGAGGATGTCTTACTGTTTTCTGTACCCCTCGCTCCTGAAAATAGTCACCTGGAACTTGAATTACGCTCTGAATCTTGCCAGCCCTGGGGGACCGAGAGCCAGCAGACAGTCCGTCCTTGGGAATACCTTGACTCGTACAAATGTCAGTTGTCCTGTTTGAAGCAACCTCATCTTATTCCTCTGTCCCGTAGAAATTAAGCCTGTCCAACCCTCGCCAGCACGATATAAAGGGATGTGGAGAAACCTGTGTACATAATAATTAAAAAGGGGTCTGGGGAGGGGCAAAAATCAGAACTTTACATAAAATCGTGCCTATGGATGCAGCTGGGAGAGCATGGCATTTCAGCATCTCTCTTGCCATGCTTGACTTGGTTACCTTTCCACAAATAACATCAGCCAGGAAAAGCCTCCAAAGAATGAAGAAACTTCCCTGTGTGCTCATAAATTTTTCTCATAATTCTCTTTTCCTCCTGCTTCCATCTAGAATAATTCAGAGCTCATGGATCTAACTGTACAGTAAGCCCTTCACAGCAATGAAGACATTCCCGGATGTGACCAGCTGGAAACCGATTCGTATTCTCCTCAGATCTGTTCAAAGGAATGCATTTCTGATGCACTACTTAATTTACTTCAGCCTTTACAATTTAACTCCCCTCTCTAAATACTGGTCTGTGTATTGAATCAGAGGGAAAAAAAAATACCTCCATGGTTTAACCTCAGGCTGCTTGACACACAAAGACTAAAACAACCAGTACACTTGTAATCCTGGGGACATATTGTCTACTAATTAAGGCTTTCAAATCACGAAGCGTAGCAAAATTTCTGCCAAGTCATCATTCTGTTTGAGGGCCTGATTAATAAACATGAGGCCACCAAAAGGCACCTTTAGGCAACTTAGTAAATTGATTACAGCTTCCTCTAAATAGATGCTGATGGCACAACCACACACAGAGCTCAGATCAGGGCAAGGTAAGACACGAATCCACACGTCTACCACCCATCGGAAACGCCGCTGTGGGCTGCTGCTGTCTGGCTCCTTGATACAGAGCCCTGGCAGCAAAACTGAGCTCTAAAAAGCTCAGCTACAGTTACTGCTCAGCCTTGAGGTGTTCAAGCTGAAGCTACAGCTCTGCTCTGCAAGAGTTAAAGGAGATCCCTGTGCATCAGATTGGGCTGTCGCTGTGTTTTAATTCAACGTGCCATCCAGTGGCTCTGAACTCCACCGTGGCTAGGGTTACAACTGTAAATGTTTTCAAAAAAGTAAGTTATTAACCCAGCGATCTCACACAGCTACTTCCTTCCCTGTCACCCCAATTCTCCTGTTGTTTGTGTAATAACTATGTCTTCAGAACTGTAAATAACCTCAGGATGGGGTCTGCTTTCCCATCATTAGCAGGAAATAAAAGTTGTTCTAAATAAACCTGTCCAACAGCAGGTCAAGATGGCTCTTTGTCTGTTGAGATGTTAGTTTCTTGATTCTGGGCCCGGAATAGAAGATGTCACTCAAAGACAGCGGTCAAGTGCACCAAGGATGACTCGGAGCTGTGCTGACGAAGGCACCAGGTCCAGCACCAGTAACTCAAGAGCAGGCTGGAAATACAGTGGCATACATATATACATTAAGGCCTCTGAAACCATCCCTCCTTGTACCTGAACAGCTCCTTGATAGTCTCCAGTAGATATCATCTCATTTTTCCACAGGTGACCATGTTTTAGGACAGCGGGCTCCAGGATGCATGGAAATGAGCTCATACTTGCATCAAATCCCTGAAGATTACATTCTCCCTGTTCAGGTTTTACAATTCCAGCACTATGAAAATATTACCAACTGCCCAGCAGGCTGGGAAGCAACGAGGGGATGTGGAGGGAGATCAGTGGAGCTGCGACAGCAGCAAGCGCACTAATGGGTAACCTGTTCCCCTTCTGCAGGCAGGCAGCTGGCACAGCGGGACGCAAGCCATCCTTCTGCTTCACAGTGCAGCTGGACAGAGAACCACAAAAGAAAAAACAACCTCCGTAGGCCTCGTTCAAAATGTGTTTGTAAACCTGTTCTGTAACAACTAACACACTTGAAGCCATTAGGACTTGCTCCAAGGAAAAAAAAAACCAAATCCGTTTCCTAAAGTAGTAAATAAACATGGTGATAAAAAAAATTAAAATTCCGTTAAGTGGCATAAAACCTATATGCAAACACTAGATTGGATAACCCAAATAAAACTAAAAGACCTATCAAAAACACTTTTGGAAAGACCTAAGTCTGTATGATTAAACAGTTGGGTGAGTGCAGCTATTTGGAATAAAAGGGAAAGTTCAGTTTGCATCAAAATGAGGAAACAAATGCTCCAACTCTGGGAGATAAATATAAAAACAAATAAAGCAAACCAGAAAATGTCTGAGGAATAAAAGGCCAGAAGAATAAAAACCTTTCCTAACGCGTAGCCAAGGAGGTAGGAAATCGATAGCAACACGCACAGCTTAGAGAAGATACATCACAGTAGCACTCCATGATTTTCTTTTTGCATCTGTGCTCTCCTTGGATAACGTGCCAGAGCTCTACAGGGAAAGCACTGGGGGATCTGTCCTAGCATGAAGCATCAGCAGAAAAACTATAAGCCAAAGCTGATGAGTGAGCCGTAACAAAATATGAGGCTCAAAAAGAACTCACCAGAGTGAAAAGGAATTCCAGGGTAAAATACTACAAATAGTAGCTTAACTATTTCTTGCTTAAAACTCCTTTAGTCCCAGAGGACTTTAATGCAGCATGAGATCAGGTTTTTGAAGGAGCACTGAGGAGGTTAAAGGAGTTCATTAAACCCCTATGGCGCCCAGTACAGTGTTCACAATGAACAAAGGGGTAGGAACTACTACAAAGAGCAGAAACAGTGAGCTAAGTGTGAACAACTGCAGCGCGGAAGAGGCAAGATGGCTTTTATAAAGTGGAGTCATGTCTCACACATGTGAAGTTCTTTGGAGGATTCGGCTCCACACCCTTTATCCACATGCTTGCTGGTTGATATAATTTTCTTGGATCTCCAAAAGACATTCGATAAAGTTCCTTTGCCAAAAGGCCTTTAAAGAAACTAGTCTGACACGGGACAAACAGGAGCCAACACATAGATGCAGGGGAGGGAGCAACTGTTAAGTTTCCCATGTGGAAGTTACTCATCAGGAGGAGATTTTAGCCTTTGGTTATTACGTTCAGTGTGTCCTTCAATAAAGCCCAAGTCTGCTGCCTCTATGCTGCCTACCGGTCTGGAAAGTAGTAATTAATCGAGAAGTTAGAGCTCAAATAACTCAAACATGGCCACATGGCAACCAGCAGATCCCTGGCATTTGGTCTCACAGAAGAACAGAGGCAATAACCTCAATCAAAGTTGTATTTGGAGTGAAAAGGTTACTTCCAGAAGCTGGAAAGAAAGTGAACCCAACTCAAGGGACCCACCAAACCTGCCAGGGTCAGACGCAGCCAGGCACGCCGGCACTGCAGCTGGCTCCCCGCAAGGGCCAGGCCCCCAGGACTCCTCCTGCCTGAGCCCCGAGGGCCCACAGCAACTCGGCACAGCCCAGCCCGGCGCCATCCTGAAGGCAGAGAGAACAGCCGTTAGCGGAGAAATGCGGGTGACAGCGTCGCACAAGCGACAGGCAGGAGTGGGAAGTCCTGTCCCCGTCCCCCCGATAAACACGTCCCTCTGGGAAAGGACATGAAAGAACAGGAAGCTTCACGCAGCAATGACTCACACACAAAATCACCCACCAGAAAAAGCTCTTTTCATTCTCATGTGAGCCCAGCTTCCAATCACAGCCTCAGAGAGCCAAAAAACAAAATTCAGGACCATTCTTTCCTCTTTATTCACAAATTGTTTAGGATGAGGAGAGGGCACCTGGGGAAAGGTAGAATTGTATTTTCTTCTTCCTCTTTTTCTAAAGGAAATTCAAACGTCCTGGGAGAAAGAGGGGGGAGGATCCAGGGAAGAAAGGATTTTCCGGATTCATATGAAAAGCACTCAAGGAGCATGAACACAACGATGAAAATCACATTTTTAAAAAAGCTATAACTGGCACCCTTTTGACTTAATATATAAAAAAAATAATCTGCTTCTGCCTTCCTTCTTCTGGTCTTTCAGTTATTTATTCACTTCTGTTCTGAAGGCATTTGCTTTGTTTTTCCCCGTTTCTTCCATTCTTCTGGTACTAGTGTGTCCTGGAAAGAAAAATCCAGAAAATTAACTCTTCCAGGCAACAAAGCACTTGCTTGCACAGTAAAAATGTCCCCAGACCCCTCATTCTCTCTCAAAGGAAGCTTGTCAGATAAGCTTCTCAGAGGAAGCTTATTGGGGTGATAAAACCAGTACTGCAATGGAAGGGAGGACTGAATTCAAGGAGGATGGAAATGGTCAGACAAAATGAAGGTTAATTTCTGGTGCAAAAGGGATGAATGAGCCTTGTAAAATACGGAACTGAACAAAAAAGCAGGGCTGAACGCAAAGCCTGCGGGTACCTTAACCACTCCTCTACTTTAAATAGGGCCCATCTATCCACTTGGAATCATCTGGTCCATGTAAACACAAAGAAAAGATCTTCACATCCCCAAGATGAAGTAATCTAATGTGGGCACAGCAGACCCATCTTTTTGGGGCCCTTTTCTCTTCAAGACGCCAGACACAGGCATAGCTATGGATGCTGAGCACTTGACAGTCCAGCCCCAGAAGCTGGTAACAATACAGTCTTAACTGACATGTATCTGGAGCATCACAAAACCCAGCAATAAGGAAAAATGTTTGTGACTGCGCATGGCAGCAAAACCTAACTTACGCTTTGTGGATAGTAAGTTATTTGCAAGATCTTCCAGGATTACTCACAGCCCACGGGGAATTAAGGAGTTAACATACCAGGCTGAGGAACAGAAAACATGCAAGCTGTGGAGAACACACTTGTGAGGCACGTGTTAACAGGCCACTAAAAAGTTGAAACCACTGGCCCAAAGCTATAGTAAAAAGAAGCGGCCGGGGACCAGAACAGCCCCAGCAAACACAGCCAGGGTGCAGCCAGCATTCATCTACTAGAACAAGTGACAGCCATCTCCAGTTACTTGTCATAGCTTGTTCTGTGCTCAAATACCTGAAAACACGCCAGGGAGAGAAGAGATAGTAACAGGGTGCTTTTCTATGGGACACGATGCCAAATTCTCCATAGGTGATTTTCATGAAACCATCCTCCATACTATCTGATCCGCAGACAGGAGCTTATACCACAGCGCACATCGTTTCTGCGACACAGCCACCCACGCTGGTTTTGTTTTGCACCACAAAACCGAGCTCCGTTCAACGCACTCTGTGCGTGTGTGCCTGGAGCACTGACTATGAACATGAGAGAAAGCAGATGCTCATGAAAGGTACCAGTGCAGCTTGTTGTGATTTCAGTCCCATCACAGGGCTTGTCCCAGATGCTCTCTCCCTTCCCCAAAATAAAACAGTGCACTGACCGAGACATGAAGCCACACACACACACACATTCAGAATTGGGCAGCATGCAGACCAGCAGGCAGTTCTGCCTCCTACGCCACTGTGGATATAGCAAACTGGGACCTTACCTGCTCAGAATGAAAGGAAACGAAGGGTTTTGCACTGGTAAATGATAATGGAGACCTATCAGGTGATTGTATTGAACGGAGGGGGCTGGCTGCTGCTGCTGCCGCTGACTGAGCCATCGCCACCAGTTCAGTCTAACAGGAGGGTGAACCCTGGATTGAGTTGTGTTCTCAGCTGAATGATGCGGTGCTGACCTGGCTCTGCTGCACACAGAGCTCTCACCACCCCAAGTGAGGATGTAATTCAGAGTGCCGGGCAGCTGAATAACCAGAATACTGCAGATGGGCATAGGCAGTACCAACGGCAGGATGGGAACAGCCCAGATATCAGCCATTTTCATCATGTTCTCCAGCCGACGTTACTAATAATTAATTTACAGGAACAACACTGCTTAAACTAGGTTTATTTCATCACTTGATAGCTGCTTGGTGCCCAAGACAGCATATTCACATGGGCACATATTACCATACAGACTTCAGGTGATTAAGGAAATCACAGAAAGGCAGTTTAGTCTCAGAGGACACGTACTGCTAATATGCAAACCCAGCTGCAGCCAAGGACACCCAAGGACTGATTTAAAGCCCAATGAACGATGTTGGAAGGAAGCAGCTTCAGCTCAGATATCTTTTCGCACAAGGAGTGAGCGATGATGTGAAATGAAACAGGCAGCATGCCCAGGAAAGGCAAATTCCAAAAAAGGCCCTTACTTCTAGAAGAGCTGGTCACTAGCAAAACCCCCTTTTACCGCAGCGTTCTATACTTTGCCAACCTACTGCTCTGCTCTGCAGCGATCCTGCCAAAAGGAGAGAGGAAGAAAGGTTCAGAGAAGATAGGAAGGAGGAAAACAGCCCTGCTCCAGGAGCCAGAGCCAGCGACAGAAATGCAGAAAGCAAAACCAGGCCTTCTGGTAACTTCTGTAAAAACATGGTTTATACAGTCCCCCTTCCCACCCCCGCCAGCAGTCCCCATAGTGGAACAGCAGCTTTGCCTCAAAGTGCAATCTAGTTAATTATCACTGCACTTCAACATCTGAGACAGGCTAGCAGCACGTTAACAAAAAGATGTCTGTTTGAACTTTAAAGTCATGTACAAAGGGTTTAACTTTAGCCTAAGGTAGAAGTTTTACTTTCAAATTTGCCATTGTAGTTGCAGCTTCATGTCATTTACAGTGAAAAAGCATACAGACACCCCCTGCAGTGTTTTGAAGTAGGAACCAACCACCTGCATTTATGTGCTAACAGAAGCCCTGGTTGAGTGAAGACACTTAGAAGTAAGCTTCATTGTATTCTTTTTTCCCTAAATCTGTATCCTAGGCAATCTGTAATTAATAATGATTTTATCATTACTCTTTAAATTAAAAAGGAAATATTATTAAATGACATAACACAGCACCGTTGGCAACAAAATCCCAGTAGGAACTGTTATGCTAACAAGAGAAAGTGCCACAGTGGAGAGGGCTGGACATCCAAGGCAGCAAGGCTGAGAAAGCTGGGAGGATGGAACGGAAAGGGTTGACTACAATAATCACCCTCCCTGCTACAGCCATGCAAGTAGAGATGTTTTAAAGACAACAAATCATTGCAAAACCCCTGAAAATTATATTCCTGTGGGGTTTTTTTACAGCTCTTGTCCTGGTTTTAATACAGTGTAATCAAAAAAGTGAGAACCCAGGGATATCTATGCAAATAGGTATGCAAGGATACACAACTCCTAGTGGCTCAAAAAGGGGAAAGCAAGAAAAGCACAGGTTTGACAGCAAAGCAGGTCAATAAGATCATCTTCAAAGCCAAACTCTACGTTAGTACAAAAGGGCTAAAATATGAAAACCCCATGTGGCAGAAGTGAAGGAAAGGGAACGGTTCGACCTCTAATTAATGCACTGTATTGGCAGCTTGGGTCAGCAAACTGCCTGCAGGCTGCCTAAGCCATGGCACATTCACAAGACACTGCGTGGCAGAAGACACAAGTGTGAAGAATCAGTCCAATGCCGGTACAGAAATGAATGTTGTATCCCTACCATTTACCAGAATTTTCCCTGGTTTTGCTTGCCCGTGTTGCACTTTGTCTGTTGCTGCACACCTCCAATAAGCATCTGCTTCCCTTTTCTCTATAATCGCCACTTAGGTAGGGGAAGACAGCACTAAGATACCCCCACCTTTACTTTCCTCATCTTGAAATTCATCTCACAAGCACAGCTACAGAAGAGTTGGGCCTCTTCTGCATTTATAGTGGCTTTCGTTATCTAACAATACCGTAAGAGCTTGATATATCACGTAGTAAAACAAATTTGCCAGTGAATGCATCTCGCCAAATGTGGGTTTTCCCATGTCAAAGTGCACATACTTCCACCCTTTGCTTTCTCCGTGTGCCTGATCGCTTCAGCAAGCGGCCACACGGACCGTTCTCTCTGAAGGAGCAGTTAGCTCTATCTCGGTGAGAGCAGCTCCCTGCCCTAATCAGTGGGAAAGAAAGCAGGACCAAGCAGCCCATCCCCACATACAAGATCCAAGAGCCAAGAGCATCCTTCATTACTGTATCGGTTACTGACACAGGATAGCATCAATGTGATCTCCTCCACACTGATTTTAAAAGCAGCTCCCACCAACGCCTCCATCCCTGGCTTACCGTTTTACTGCTTTCTGAGCCAGCATCCTGTTGCCTGCCAGGAATGTGACGCCACCCAAAATGGCCAAGTACTTCAGAGTCTGGAACATGTTGAGCTGAGTCCAGTAGACATACATGAGTCCCAACATTGCTGTGAAAAAGAGACAGAGCCCATGGCTGAAATTGCATGTCAAAGATCAATGATTCGTTATCCTCAGAAGAATTATTACGTTGTACTGCCAGGCCTAAGCATTGGTTTTCTCTGAAGCTCTGAAATGGCAGATCTAAAGACTATACATTATTGCCAGGGGAAGAAGGCAGCTGAGTCTCCATACTGGAGAAAAATGTGACACTGATGGCTTGCAAGCAACCCTCTTGTGACAGAATTATGGACATATTATAGACATTAAGGGCTATTAAGGAGGAGGATACTCTGGATTTCAATAGAGGATATTAACCTTCGCACATGTGTAGAAGCTTACAGCTTTATAAAGCTTCCAAGGAAACTAGCTTGGATTAAGCAACATTCATTTGGGAAACAGTAGATCCAATGTTCTCCCAACCTGCTACGCTCTTGAAATTCTGTCAAGACAGTAAATAACCACGCAACCAAGGGCACAATAAAATTGATGAAAAAAAAATGGTCCTGCCAAAGAACAAGAGCAGCTTTCACAGGAAAAGCTTTACAGAAAAGATACAGACAGCAGACCTGCAGGTTTCAATCCCCACAGAAACTCCCTGCTTACAAAGGATAAACATGCAATAAAGAAAGTGTGACCTCTGGAAATAAGAAGTTCTATTAAGTACAGATAAATGGTGTGTGAGAGGAGCCCAGATAATGACCGCTGTTATAAGCTGATGGCCAAACAGGTTTATCACCATATTAACAATCATGAAAAGCAGGAAGGCAGATGAAAACAAGAGAACAAATGTTATGCTATTATGTCATTATAGTTAATAGACCGCAAGCCCATTAACCAGCAGGGCTCTCATCTGTAACTCTCAGGTGAGAAGGTCAAACAAAGCAGAAAGCCTCTGACACTTACCAGCATGTCCCATGTGAAAAACAATGGTGCTGGGAGCAAAGCTGAAGTTGGAGATGTTGGCACCTATCTTTATCCACTACAAGGAAAAGAAACAAAACCCAAGTTACCAACAGCCTTGTAAACAGAAGCTTTTATTTTAAACTTCAGTATCTTTCAAGCCTGTTTGCTTTAATTTCTTCAATGAATATGGTGTACTCTCTACAGAAGCACTTGTTTTCTATCACAAGAGGACAGAGCAGTAATTTTGCTAGAGACAGCACTGTTGAGCTCTGACAGTGAAAATTTCTCCTGCTGCTTCTGACTGACCAAAGGCAGTTCCTCGATTATCTTTCTTAAACTGATGAGAGGGTATTGCTCCAAATCTACATTCTCCAGAAAAATAAACATTGCTATTTCTACCCAGCTGAATTAATTTTTAATTAAAAGACAAAAAAGGTAAGGTTCTGGTTTTGGACTCAGCAAAACAACAGCTATAGATACAAGCTGTGTGCTCATAAAAACAATTTTAGTTTTTAGAGTACAAAAGAGAAAGGCATGAATGATGGAAAACAAGAGCAGTAGCAATGAGATTTTTCATTAAAGTGTCATCAACATGTATATTGTGAACTTCAGAGCCCAGTGGACACGACTACCTGAATGCCAGCTTTCAGCGAGACTAGCTAATGGGAAATTACTGCCAAGCAAGTAAAGGGATCGGTTTCATCCTCCAAATAAGGAGTAATTTAACTTGCCTAGATGAGATTTTTGTATTGCGTTAAGTTCAAAACACTGATCTGATGATACAGCGAATAACAGTAGATGTTTCAACTACAGACACACAAATGCCCATTACGTCCATAAATGGGAATCAATCTGATAGGATTAAGTAACGCAGATGTTACGATGGATATATTAAGTGCGAGGCAGAATCACTGCTTTTTTTCCTGTGGAAGTCTAACGATAGTTATAACTTAATCTGCCCACTGTTATTCAACATCCCTAGCAGAAGCACACTGAAGAAACTCACCCCACCTACTTCTACGTGGCAGCAGCCTTTTTCTGTTTTCACTATAAACTCAAAAAACCCCCCAAAAAACCAACAGTTTAAGAAAGAGACAATACCAGACCAACTCTCTGCACTGACATTTGCTAGCTACGACTGCAGCGCTGCTGTGCTAGTCATGATTAACCGAGTTATAATACGAAGTTTAGCTGGCCAACCTCCTAAGTGACCTTGGACTGGATGGGAAAAAGTTTTCTTCTTCTGTGGCCCAGTTCACTCACCAGAATGAGCAGCAAAAGCAGGGGGGAAAGAATCAATGCTGTGAAAGTGTTAGATACCACAGTGGGAGGCCTCTTCTCAGGTTCCCTGAAGAGGTGCTGCAAACAGACAAAACCAACTCATAAGCAGGAGTATTCCAACAGAGCAGCTCCCCAGAGGACCAGCTGCAGCCCTGGTGCTCTTCCCAGATGTTCCTCTGGAGGATGAGCATTCCTCTTAAGGCAAAGACTGACTCCTTAAAGTAGTGTCTATTCCAGTCTCTGCACATTTGATCTCTGGCACAGTTAACTTCTTGCACTCACAGAAGCACTTGTTAGCTTTTCATCAGCACAGATAGCTGGAATGAAGCAAGAGAAATCTTCAGAGGCAGAGAGCTTTCTGCGGTGCTTACCTAATCAAATTTTCATGTTTGAATCTTCTCAGTGACACCAGTTGCTCTCTCACAGGTAGGACACACAGCTTATTTATACATGCTCCAGAGGACTGCAACAAATTTCTTTCCATTAAGCAGTAACTCTGGTCTTCCTTTAATTACAGTACTTACACAGTATTTTTTTTTTTTTAATGAGAGATGACCTTTCAAAAATAAATTACGATGAGAATAAATAATACTAGTAGGACTAGCTCCCCCATCTCCGCACATAATTTTTGTTTTTGACTGTACCTGGATTTCAGGTTTGGGAACAAAGAGGTTCTTGGACTGGACTGTGGATGGTGCGTCCTCTTCTGGGAATTTAATCACAACATCAGCCTGAAATGAAATCGTGCAGCCTCATGAAGTTTGATCTTAATGTATTAAAAGTTGTATAAAACCTATACCATTACTGTGGCCTATTTCCTTATTTGTCAATCTATGATTGACATGATTTTTAAAGGAAACTAAGAAAAAGCCACCAGATTTTTTAAGAAGCAATTTCTCCTAAACAGAGGCAGTAATGCCATTCACCCATCACTAAGAACTGGACTTATTTCCAGCATAGCAAGCACAGAAAGGCTAAACCTTGAAGTGCTTGCTGTGAAACTACAATCAAACCCATAAATGTTCTGAAGTTTCTGTTCCACCACATGATGAAATGAATGTTCATTTCTATCTTGCTTTAATACCTACCTAAAAACTTAAAATGAACAGCAAACCTCAGAGCCCATAAATGGCCAAAAGGATTCTGGTTCACTACAAAGAACAAAACATTTGAGCTTTTTTCTTCCAAGCCTGCACCATGCCCTCCTGTTAGACTACCAGTAATCTCAAAATGACATCACCACACTTCCAGCTACATACCACATTCCACAGGATTGGATTTTCCAGAGTGGCATCTCCAATTATCAAGTAAAGAGTGTAGGTACCAGAGGCAGAGTCAAATTCAGTCTTTCTTTCAGAGGTATCCAGTTCAAACTTGTATACGTTCTTGCTATCTGGTTCTGCAACAAACACTACCTCCTGCCCAGTCTTTTGGTTGTGAAGTCGGACAAAAGTCTGAAAGGAAAGATCGTAACATTTCTGGAATATCTCATAGTGTGTTTAGAAATGCCAGCAAAATAAGAGATTTACCCCCAAATCAAAAAGCACAACATTAACAAAAGTTGGAGTATAAACTGGGAGCCCTGGTGTCTAGATTCCTGCAAATCAGCAAAGTCTGTGTCTCTTCGAGTAACGTCATTACCACGGGACCAAGACCGTCCAGTGGCCCACGTGGGGTACAGGGCAACATACTGGATGTTACTCAACAGAGTATATGCAACAGTGCACAAGAGGGATGCAGGCATATATGGGTTTTGTTGGGTTTTTTCCCCCTTTTGTTCTATTTTATACAGAAAAAATAAAATTTTAAAGAAAGTCTACATTCAAGGACTTTTTCAGCAAGCAATCTATATCAAAAAATCAGAACTGTGCTTTTACAGTGCAGGCTACCTGCACTCATTTTGTTGAGTTAAATAAGACACAGCACCAGAGCCAGAAGAGGCTTCACTTAACATACAGCCAAAACAAATGAACTGAATCTGCTTCCCATCTACCAAGATCAGTGATCTTTCACAGTCCATGTCAGAAACATAAGGCTTCTCAAAACCCATCAAATCTTTTCAAGAGCAACTGTCACCTCAGATGCTTCAAGATGGAACATCTCGGTGACACTGCAGTGACAAAAATTTGCCCTAACCTGGTGAGGGATGAGTTCAGCTCCACTGTTCACGTCTATCAGCTGGAAGGATAAAGCAAAATTCTGATGGCTGTCAGCAGTGAATGAGCCCTTGGCTTTGGCTGGGTAAGCTACCCTAGGAGGAAAAAAAACCAGAGTTGAGGTGATCTTCCAAGAGAAGGCCTGGCGTTCAACAAAACCAAGGCATGCAAGCCTGTCTAGCAGTACCGCAGTCTACTCAGCATAGATGAGCTATTTTATCAAAAAATCAGGTGAACTAACACGTCTCTCTCCCATCACAAATTTAATTTAAAGAAGTGAATGGAATTTTTTTAGTAGGATTTTTGTGAGCTACATACCTTGCCCATTTTCAAGTAAAATAGTTGTTTGTTATAAGGTTCAAAGGAGCACCAGAAGAAGGTTTTGCTAATACTACACCCCACATTCCATTCAGTCAACGCTACGCTACAACCAAAGGTGTGATGGCAGCAGAACAGAAAAAACAGACACTCAAACTTCAGCACAGGAAGGCTGTATCAACACACACGGAGGGGCCTCAGTGAGGCTGTGCAACCTAACTCAAATTCCATACATTACATTCTAACTGATGTCAGTTAAAAAACCAATGACATTAAGTTCAAGTACACCTAGCAATGGTACAGCCACACCCCCCAAATACAGCGTACATGTATAGTGTACATATAGAGCATCTCTACCGAAGCCCAATAATACCAGAAACATTAGCAGAATTCTTTTAACTTGCTTTCGCTACGGAGAGGTGCCAACAAAGGAACAGAAGACTCAGGTTGCCTGCCTTCCTTATTTCAGTATTAAGGAAAACCACCTATAAAAATAATCAGTATTCTCCCAATGAACTCACAGGTTTAAGAGAAACAGCATGGGTATAACTCTGTAGTGATTCCAATACAAGATTCCTCTGGTTTAGCTGAAGTAGGTAGAGATCAGAAGACCTCCAGTCTAGAGCCAGAGTTGCCCCTTAAAGGATCGCACACACTGAGTCGTTTTACCTGGTTGTTTTTGGTGCAATGCTCTGATCTTTATCCACAGTAGAAAGATCTACATTAGTAATCCCAACTTCCGTGGAAACTTTTACTTTCAGCTGCAACAAAACACAACAGAAAATTACTCAGAGCACTCTACATATACTAATTATCGTCAAGTTCATTGCAGAAGCTTTAGCTCTTCTGTGCCCTTCCCCAAAGAGGGTCTTACACTAAGCCAAAGACAGAACCTAACCTGAACAGAAGGATCTACAGCAATTTACCTTCTGGCAAAGCTCCTGCATCAGTCACTAACCCTAACCCATCCCCTTCCCCCCTGCACAAGCAGCCAGCTCTAAAGACACCAGCTTCTCAGTCATGCTGGAGTTAGCTTCCCTTTGGAGAACTGTTTTTAATGAAACAGTCCCACTATCCAGATCCAACTAGTTTTCCTTTTGAACTAGCAAAAACTAGCTGTTAAAGATTACATCACATATGATACAACTTAAAACTGCATGCGCATATGTACTTCTGCTTACTGGGAAGCAATCTGAGATGAGAGAGGTCTCCGGACAGCAACCAGTTATGCCTTTGTTGGCTCCTAAAGCCTAACAGGTTTCTGCTGATTTTATTACCAGCAGGCAAAAGCCAGAACACTTCTGCAGACCTGCACTTTGTTCAGCAAGCCTTCCTTCGGAGTCACAGCATTTATCACTTAGTGCAGGGCAGCCAATAAGGCCCTGCCATTTATCACACTGCTTTGTGCTAAGTGCACTATAAACCCCAAGCAGAGAAACGGCTTCCTGCCCTCTCCCCAGTCCCAAACCACAGACCATCTAGGCACTGAACCTCACTGGCTTTGACCGATTTCAATCCTCCTCTCAAACATAAGCAGTTACTGCAGTCTGTACTTTTTAATTAGCACATTTGTTCTCACAGCTTACAAATGCTCCCCTGGAGAATTAAAGTTTCATTGCCAAGACATTTTTCATCATATACTACGATTTGTTATTACAGGTTTGCTCATGGGAACCAGCCCCACACCCTCACCCTGAAAAATAATTCACAGGGAACCTGTGGGAAAAACGTGTAAAAACATAAATCAAACCATTCAAGTCAGACTTCAAATACAACAATCTTGGCAGTTCCTTTACAGCAAAAAGTGTAATTTAAGACAGAGGTTACCCCTGAAAATAGATCCATTAACATGTAGACTACTCAGGGTAACTTTAGTAAAGCCTTAGTTTGTTCCAAGATGGGAGCAAAGAAAGACGGACTAATGAAATATTCGTTTTAAAAAAGTTACGTGAAGGCACCTCAGAGCTGGGGCACACAGCCCTTCCAACTGAACACTACACAAACATCTCTCAAATATTTTAATGCCAGGAAATGTAGTCTCTGCCTGGAGTAATAACCCACTGGTTTAGCTCATTACTGTCAAAACGATGGTGCATTAAGGACAATTAATGCTAATAACAGTAAGGAAAAAAAAAAAAAAGCAGTTCCCCCAGCAGTCCTCCCCCATAACAATGTGTCTTATTAGAAGCGGTTCACACAAAGCTGCCCCAGCATTAATGCATTCCTACCGGTACCTCTGTGTGCCAGCAGCCAGCTTAAGCAGGACCAATCAATCCTCTTTTGACACTCCTAAGTGCCATTACTACTACAATGACAACATCAATTTGATACACGGAGTAAAGGTCAGCAGTTGTAAATAAGTGTCTTCCTCCACTCCAAGCTGACTATGTTAGAAGACTTTAAAAGCTAATCTTTTCCTTAAATAGGCAATCGAGGGCAAAACCTAACCCCCGGAATAGACATCACTGGAGAGGAGCATTCTCAGCTGCTGACACTGGGGCGACTATACAAATAGTCACAGAGGTTACATTCTTCTCACTGTAACAAACTTGAGGAAAGTAAAACTCTGAGTGTTTATATAAAACTCCTCTGCAGAAAGGTGTGGTATAACAGCTTTTGCCACCAAAAAGGGGGTATGTATACATGAAATGACTTCATTTGCATTTTCTTTGGTCACTGTTCCTCCACTACAAAAGCATCACCATACGCACAGTTAGGAGATGCCAAACGACTCCCTTGACTCTTTTCTAGGGCTGCAGAGCTCAGATAAACAGATGACAACAAATGCTTAGCTTCCATACATCAGGCAATCACCAGACAACTGCTAGCCAAGACTTGAGATTTACAGACTCAAATCTTGAATGCCCTGAAGAACTAACGTTCTTAGTAATCGTTTTTGCATAGCTACTTTGGGCTGCTATATAAACACTTCCACTGTTAGCCTTTGCTCATATGCTGTCAGATCAGCATCTAAGTGATAAATCAGTTTTGAAATCCAAACAAATCTCTTTTGATCATATATTAATCTGGTTACTGGTCATAATCCTGTGTCAAAATCCAATGCATTACAGAAAAACATGTGATAAAAATGCCATACAACTGGCAACATCCTTAACAGGTATAAATAAAGAGCTATTCCAATGAATAGGCACAGAATTAAAATGCCACCAAAAAGCATACCCACCTCAACTTTGTTAGCAATAAATCGCTTATCTCCATCAACACTGATAGAGAAATCATAATATCCACTTGCAGGTTTCACATTCATGAAGTTCAGCTCAAAGACGTCTCTGTTAAAAAAAAAAAAGGCAAGTTATCCTCTAGGACACTAACAGCAGCCTACAAATAGGTAACATCTTGCTACCAAGAAGTCTCCAAATATGCTAGATTAGGCACGCAAACAGACAAACGCAGCACAAAACTAACATGGCTAAGTGCAGTGGGAAAAGAATTCTTCAAAGCGCCCCCAAAGACAAAAGAACATTGCAATTCCTCATTCCCAATCAACAGAAAAAGCAACAGAAATTCACCATCACTACCAAACGCAACTACAGCGTTTTGAGTTTTCCATCATACAAACATTTCTCTGGTGGAAGAATGCATAAGTAAAATAAGTCTGACGCTGTTTAAATAACACCTGTTTGCCTTACAAACTGTAAAAATAAGATTATATTCTTACCCTGACAGATCAAATGCTGTCTGTTGAAGCACAGTGGCTTTGCTAGATGCAGACTTGGCGTAGTCGAGCTTTACAATAGCTCGAGTCAGTGGCTGGGACATAACATCGGTCACTTGTAGCTACAAGAGAAAAACAAGAACTTCTGTGAAACCCATTGTCCCAGAAGGAACGCAGGAGCACAGCTAACTCACTGCCCCTCTGCATTATACACCCAGAATTCCCCCCTGCCCCGCATCCCAGATTCACCTAGTTCTTTCTAACGTAACTGGGAAAGCTGAAGTTTGTAATCAGCACAGCTGACTTCCGCACAGTGCCTTCTCGAGGTAGTCTCTGGTAAGCCCTGGGTAAGCAGAGGTTCCTAAGAATCCCTTCATAAAAGCACTAAAACCCCAGATCTACTGGAACCGAGTCCTGGGGCTAAAGGTTGATGATGAAAGACATCACCTTACACATTCAGCCCAGACCTACGGCACTAAAGACTGAGCCAAGAAATGAGTTAAAATTCGGGGCTAAGGACTCACCCTGAGTACAGGCTGATGGTGAGACACAGCTGCAGGTCCGTCAGGGACGATAATGACAGGCACGTGGTAGCGGTTCCGGGATAAAGAACCCGCGGCACAAGCAACGCTGAAGGCCTCTGAGAGTGTCTCAAAGTTTTTCTTGCTAAAAATTGCATTCATCAACTGGATAATTTGATCCTGAAAGAGGAAAAGCAAATCACATGTAAGCACCAGCAGCTTACCACAACATTGCAAACTGGCTCAGTATAATGTTATTAATAAAAATATCATTCATGAAGACTGTTTAATTTCCCATTTGCTTTAAAAATAAGTCAAGTTATGAGGTAACCCAAAATTAGCTACCTTTTGAATGTCACATTAGCATTCTTATTCTTGGCTGGGAGGTTCCAACCACAATCGCTGTAATTGTACTGAAAACTTGCAAAACCAGAATTTGGATCTACCTCTTCAAACTACATGTTTCAGAACAGAAGATGCTGTCAGCTCAACTATCCAGACTGCGTGCAGCTGAAAAAAAGACAAATTTGGCTCTAGGAGCCATGCAACTGTCTTCATACAGTGGAGAAGGACCAGGCTAGATGTCCTGGCTACCTGCCAAGCTGGGAAGGCCATGGAGAGGTGATGCAAAGCATCCTAACGGCTCTGGAAGGAGCTAGTCTAGGCCCATGCAGGCTTATCCCCTTCGGCTCAGCAGCGTCCTCAAGCTAAGAGGATTAGCTTTAAAGCAGTACCACCAGGAGCACAGAGCCAGCTCTGGCTCTGGGATGTGCCAGAGCTAATTTGTTCTCTCCAAAGTAGGAGTGGGACGGAGTCCCCCAGCTGGTTTTCCAGTCTGACTTTGTAGGGTTAGCGCCTCTGCGCCACACTCCGCAGGGTATGCCATATTATTCAGATTCTTCCATTACTCCCTGCTAGTCTGGAAAACAGAGGGTTTGGTTACAAGTACTTTGATCCAAGCAAAGGATTGTGGGTTAAATTCTAATCAGAAGTGAGAATAATCAAAGACAATCCCAAATAAAGCAATAGGCATAAAATTTAGTAACCTACAAAGAACACTTGTAAATGAAATCCACTGCATCTCAAATTTTCACCCTCCTACCCAACGTACATGACATAACTAGAGAAAGCATCCAGACAGATGCTACAAAAAACTCCTGCATAGTGCAAATCCTGCGGTGTTTTTCATTTATATGGAGGTCATGGCATAGCTCCAGACCTTAATTGGCAACTGACATTCTAATCTAAATTGGGGGGTGGGGGGAGAGAGAAAAAAACAAAAGGGAGCTATTTTTTCAAATACTACATGCTAATTTTTAAAGAGTTTTGTGGCATTCTGGAGGCGCTCTCACCCTTCACAAGAGATAAAGCTTTAAGCTCCAACAATAGCACTTCTGACAGCACAATTCTGAAACAACACTAAACAATTTTCCTTAATTGGTCTTTTTTTTAAACATCATTTGGACGCTGACAGTTTGAATTGTGTGTAGCAGAATCACCACCTCGAAAATGACATCAAAATTACTTTGCATTAGTCTGGCAGCAGCATGGAAGAGAGCCAGGAATGAACTCAGATGTCTTACAGTGGCTTCTGTCTCAACCCTGCCACTTTGGCTTGTGCTTTAGGGAGCTGCCACTCTCAATCAAAAGTACATCTAACTCAGTTAACTTGCTGTGGAAAAAAAAAAAAAGTACTAAGTGGATAGCTTGCAGTAATGATTTCTAGATTAATCAAGCTCTAAAGGAATTTCCAGTCTTTTAGGCAACAAGTTTTTGCATTTGGATTCCTGCAGGCCTATGATACTAATGTTGTCTCCCTTTTGGGCATCCCAAACTAGGGCACCTCTGTTTCCTCACAGGTAAATAACATTTGCAAAACACTTTGAAATGTTGGAAAGTGCTAGACAAGTGCCAAATACCAGAACAAACTCTGAAACAAGAGGGTTTTTTTCAACAGCTTGTCTCAATAAACAAAGAAAAACTAGGCCTCACTTGCAATTTCCTTCTGTACATTTGAAAAAGAAAAAAATGAAGCAAATTCAGCCTGTGATCTTGAAGGTGGAATTTCCTCCTAGATTCTGTTACTTCGCATTCCCTCTGAGATGTCCCTCTTCACTGACTGTGCTCATTATTTTTTCCAGTAGAAATTCTACCCAGCGATACCAGCCTCTTGCGCTGCACAACAGGGACTAGGGCAGATCCTTTTTGTGAGCTACAGTGTGCAAGGGAGGAAAAAGCAGATACAAACCTCCTTCATTGCTGGCTCCGTACCCACGTGGTCTGACAGCTTATAGGCAGCAGCAACGAACAGTGCAGTAGTCTCAATTCCTTCTTCAAACTGCAGATAAACTCCACCCAAGTCATCCAGGCGAGCAACAAGATCCTGACAGAGTTATTAAAATTTAAATTGCATTCTAGTAGATCCACAGAAGTTAACTCTACTGTTAGGCCTGTAATCAAGAGTATCTGTATGGGATCACTGAGGTATTTTGTAATAGTCATTTAGAAACAGGAAGAAAAAGAAATCTTCAGCCTTTAGTGGATTTAATTATATTTAAAAGTCATGACTTTCTGTGTTTTATCCCACTGTGAAGCAGTTAAAAGTCCAGAAGAAATAGCTGCTTGAAAGGAAGAGCCAAGCCAACCCACATCATGCAGGCAAGGATCTAGCCAGGCTGGCTTTTCATTTTGTGTTTCACATTAATACATCTTTTAGTACTACAGACATCTAACAAACTCCCAAATAATTAGAGAGCATAGCGTGTTCCTACCTCTATCTCCTCAACAATGCCACTTAGATCTGCCTGCTGGGACAAGTAAGATGCCGTCTCCAAAGCCTGGATGGTTCTTAAACAACAACAAACAAAACCAAGCAATTGTATGATTTTACTTCCTTAAAAGCCAAGCATCATTCAAATCAAAGCAACTACAGTTTCTATTCTGAATGAAGTGTAAAAGAGCTTTTACTGCATTCAGTTGACTCAAGGCAATGAATGTGAAGTGATTTACTTGAAACCTAGAATTCATTAGGGAACGCCACTTTAGCTGCATCAGTGCTGCCATAAACTCAGATTCAAAGGCAGAGAAGAAACTGAACTTTGATCCCTGCGTAGCACAGATCCCCAGACTTGCTACTGAGGCTTCCAGGAATCCATTTTTTCCATCAACAAAGCAAATTTTAAAGTTTCCTCTTCTTCCCTAGATTTTAAGGCAATCTCTATTCTCTCCTTTCACAGTAAAATTACTTAATCCTTTGGTGATAAATGCCAAGATTCCTTCTGCTTATTGGCATGTTTTTTCCACCTCACAGTACAGGCATCCCAACCTACCAACAACAGGGCTGAGGAAGAGGATCAAGCCTATTGCAACCATAAATGACACAGAACCATGACTGGGTATTAAGTAAAAAAATTGTGGTGAATCTTTTTAAAAGAGGAGGCTTCTTTGGGATGTGTCCTCTTTACAGACCATTATTCTTGAACTAAACTGAATACATACACTCATTTGCAAAACCACACAGAAAATAGCCCAAAAAGCATATTTTTCATGCCCCCAGAGGGACAATAACGAACTGGACAAACCCATAAAATGAAAACACAGCACTTACTCTAGTACATCTGTATTACAAAAATTAAGCGTTAAAATACCCTTTACTCCAAAATGCAACTGCCTAGAGGATAAACATGCAACAACGAATCGTTTCCGTCTGAAAGACTTACGCCAGCACATTTTCTTCTTTGCTAAGACGAGCAGTAAGAGCACTAAGTGCTTCCTGAGATGCTAAAGGAAGGCCAAAGCCACTCAGGGCCCCAACGGCATGGAAGATCTGGGTGACTGAGGAATCCTCACTGACAGCTGCAAGCAGCAACTCCCTGGTCTCATTGGAAATGGTAACCTGAGGAGGAACACAGAGAACACACCAATTCACACTTGGAAAAACAAGGCCTTCTAGTCACCGCTGATTTCTTCCTGGAGCAACACACTTGACTGGTGAACTACTATAAGCTTTTGGGAAAAAGCCCTTTATCATTCATTACCTTTTAGTTCCATTAATTAAATACCTAAGTTTTGCTCTCAACTATCAGTTAGTCAGGATAAACCATGATTCAGATTTATCCTGGTAACCTGCTACTGCTTTTCACCTGGCATCACACCATTGTGCAGCAGCCGGCGGTACTGATGCAAAATGGGGCTTGGATAACCCACCCACACTTCAGCAAGGGTGCCCTGCATTTGTATCCTTGCAGTGTTTCAACAGAAGGTTTAAACCCAAACAGTTTATCATCCACCCAAAGAGTTTTTAATTGACACAGCTGCTGTGAATTCTGTTAAAGTGTGCTGGCTCCTTTTTTCTTAGCCACCAATGTTTAATCAAGAAACATCCCCTCAGAATTACTCAGGACCAAATACTTTCTTTATATCTTTACACTTTGCCTTGTTTAGAGTACTCCCAGATACTTCCTAAGTTATTTACCTAAGACACAACAGAGTACAATGCACTAAAAGAAAGCAAAAGTAGAAGTTATGCATAAAATAAAACCACAAAAAAGATGAAAGCAAATATTTCCTTGGTATCATCTGTCTTCAGAGCTCAGGGCTCCAAACTCACCTCGCAGCCAGACAGGACGCGGATGGACTGCGCAGCATAGAAGAGGGAATCAACGCTGCTGGAGTCCACGTGAGATTTGATGAAATTGCAGGCAGCCTGCGAAGAAACAGAAGTTAACTTACGGCAACGGTCTTGACGTAAGCCACTGAGAGAAGATTTAAATGATACTCTAAGATAATTTCATATACACTGCTGTGCATTTTTATACTAAAAAAGGCAAACGAAATCCCTAGTAATATTTGCGATGCAGCAGAGCCTAGAACCCCTCAGATCCTACTCTACTAAGGGCTGCACAAAGGTGGTTCCTGCTAAAAGAGATAACCGATTTCACATAAACTCAACTGCAACCAGAATTCAAATTTAAATTGAGTATAACTATAAAACCTATCAAAAAAGTCCCTTGTGTGTATTTAGTAGGGAGTCTCCCAGGATAGAGAACAGATGAGCAGAAATTCTGTGGGCAAGCTTCCTTCCCAGCTGTATATCACACATGATCATTAATGGATGCAGAATATAGAATTTCAAAATTCAAATTCTTTCAAAAAACATAGAAAGAAAAGTTTAGTAAGCAGCTATAGTATGAAGGCAAGCAATGAGACTGCTCATTCATCTGTAGCCAGTTTATTATTAACTGACAACTAGACAGACAGATCATTAAGATTCCATTTTAACCAGAAAATAACGAAGAATTTAACTGCTTATACTCAAAGACCAGTGATTTATGTACGTGGAGAATAGGCCTTTACAAGTAGGACAGGATTTTAATGCTACAGTTACCTAGGAATACCGACGTATGTTCAAGTGTTATACCTAGCTATTATTTTTACTATCTCTACCTTTTAAATGGCCTCACCCTGTGAAGAGGTACACTGTCCAGAAAAATAGTCTCATCACAAACCTCAAGGAACAAATACCTAATTACTGTTTACCTGCAGAGGCAAAGGCTGTATCATCATTGCCAAAACTAGGAACTATTAAAAAACCCCGCCACGCGGACAGAGACGAAAGCAGCAATTCCCAGATGAGCCCGCAGATGACCAGTAACCGACGACAGTAAGGTGCTGCAGTGTGGTGAGCCACATCATCCTCAGGAGCCTCACAGGTAAGAGTTTGTGGTGCAAATGCGCAACGCTTAAAGACAAACTAAGTCCAAATGGTTTAGAACCACTGAACTAGCTGAATTTATGAGGAAAAAGCACGCTTATGTTTACAGTTCAGGTGCACAGGTAAGCATGCATGTGCACGTAAGCAGGTACACTTATGTAAGTGGGTTGTTACAAAGACAACCTGCAACATTTAAACTAGAAATGCTTAAAGACGTCAAAGGGCAGTAAGCATCATGCTGATACCACAAGCCTTTGTTTCTAGTCTGCACACAAAGGAATATATTTTATTTACAAAAATGGCAAGATCGAGTAACCTGGCTGAATTCGGCGTTGGAACTGAAACTAAATAAGGAGAGCTCTATTTAACAGCACAGCGAAGCAAACGTGCCACAGGCAGAAAAATCTTTTTCACAAAACAGTGAAACAAATTGACAGCTCCAGTAATATCACAGCAGGCTATGGAGGAGCGAGCCCTGATACCGCCATTTAGAGGCGGTAAGTGTAAGACAGCCCGTGGCACGTTACTGCCCGGACAAAGGTGCAATTTATCCAAACAGCACACCTGAAAGGTTGTCAGTAATTAGCAACGACTCGCACTGATAGCTGCTAAGAACACAATGCGTGTATGCTTTACGTTTTCCTGACAGTACTGTGAAAGCAGAGCACGACGGAAACACTCGCGTTGCCTCATCTTGGGCTGCTGCGCTGCGCCTACAGGCCCTCAGCACGGCAAGGCACCCTTGCGCGGAGCCGCAGGGCCTCGGGCGCGCAAGAGAAGCCGGTGCCGGCGGCGGAGGAGCGCGGGCTGGGGGAGCGGCAGCACCGGCGGCCGCACGGGCCTTCAACCGCTCACCTTTTCATCCGCCACCCGCGCCCCCAGGCTGTCGAGGCCCACGATGGAGTAGTAGGCGGCCTGCACGTCGGCGAAGGGCCGCTCCAGCGCCGCCCTCAGCAGGGCCAGGTCGCGGGCAGTGAGGCGGTGGCTGGGGGCCAGGGCCCGGACACCGGCGAGGAGGAGGAGGAGGTTGAGGGCCGCCGCCAGACGCAGCCGCGGGCCTGCGGAGAGACAAGCGAGTTACCCCGCGGCCCTTCCCCGCCGCGCCGCCCTCCCGCGGCCCCCTCCCCGCCGCGGCCCGCGCCTCACCCGGCGCCGCCATGATGCCGCCCGCCGCCTGCGCCACGGCGCCGCTTCCGCCCCGCGCCCCGGTCCGCACCATCGCGCCTGCGCCACGGGGGAGGCGGGAGGGACGGCGGATTTTGCGAGGGGGCGTCAGCCCCACGGGCGCCCGCTACCGACACCGCGAAACTGTGTCGAAAGAGCAGAACGCGGGGAACGGGCGGGAGGGGACCGGGCGGCGGCGGAGCCGCCCGAGAAGCGGCAGCGGCGGCTCCCCTGAGCGGCGAGAATGGTACGGGCCTCCCGGCGGCCCGCGGGGGCGGACCCTGGCGAGGATGTGGGCTGCGCTGATTGGCCGAGCCGCCCGCGGCGCTTAGCGCGTCATGACGTCTTAAAGGGGAAGCGGCGTAAAGGCCGCTGTGTCCATGCCATGCCATGCCATGCCATGTTATGTTATGTTATGTTATGTTATGTTATGTTATGTTATGTTATGTTATGTTATGTTATGTTATGTTATGTTATGCCATGCCATGTTATGTTATGTTATGTTATGTTATGCCATGCCATGCCATGCCATGCCATGCCATGCCATGGCATTTTATATCACGCCATACACTCACATGCCAAGCTGCACCACGCCATGGCGCGCTGTGTCACACGACGTCACCTCGCATGATGCAGCGCGTGCTGTGCGACGCCCTGCCATGCTGTTTCACGTCGTGCTGTGCCGTGCCGTACCCGCTGTGCCGTACCGTGCCACGGGCCGCGGGCCGTGCCGCGCTGCGTCGTGCCACGCCAGCCCGTGTCTCAGCATCTTCCCTGCAGCCGTGGTGGGAAGGCGCTTGCAGCCCGAGGGAAGGGCGGTGGTCTCCTGGGGCATCAGCAAACCCCCAGATGCCCTGGGACTCAACAGAACAGCCACCGAGCAACGTGGGGCTGCTGATGCACCCGGGATGCAGTTACCTCTGCCACCCCCGCGTAACCGGCAGCGGGTGTTGGCCTCTCCCATCACCCCCCGCATTAACCTCCAGCTCTTAATTACAGCTGACCGCCACAGCCAGCCTCTGGCAAAACCACCGGGTCCTCGGCTGCTGCTTGCCAAAAAGCTTTCTCTTCCCAGCAAAGCAGGGGCAGAAAGGGCAGTGCCCCGCTGCACGCTTCCCCGTGGGGGTGAGCAACCTCCGACAGCCCGGAGTGGGCATTTCTCGTGAGCCTCATCGGTGAGACCCCGGGAGCGCTGCCCTCGCCCCCGGCGCGGGTTCGTGGTGAGGGAGGGAGATCCCCGGGCAGCAGCGAGGCTTCAGGAAGGGCGTTTGCAAGTGACCAAGTGAATCTGTGTGGCGCTGCTCGCTCACAGAGGCACGTGAGGTTTAAGGGATTGTATCAGCAATCCCTGCTTTAGGGGAGCCTTATTTTCCATCTCTTCATTTTTTCCCACTTGTTTTTCCCTAAGTACCAAATAAAAAGAGTCAGAAAAACAAGTGTAAGGTTAAATCCCCGCTCTGCTGTGCAGAAACCAAACCTCTCAGTTAACCAAGCTTGATTTCCCCCAAGAATAAATAGCACCGTCTATTTGCCACGTGTTGATTATTTCAGGCGACTCTTGTGAACGGCCACAGCCATGCTATCGGGGACCCCAACTTTGTCCAGTGAAGCAATGCACACATCAATGTGCAAAACAGCTTCTTCCCCACGAGCCCCTGGGGACAGGCAGGTGGGCCGCCGGGTCCCTGTCCCACGCTCGGCTTTCCCACGGGGGACGCAGCAAGCTGTGTGTGACAGACACCCATCCCACTGCTCACTGCCCTCCTGGAAGGCCCCAAAATTTGGGGAAAAGGGCTGTGCTTCCTCCTGCAGAGGGCACTGGGAACTTGTGCTTTTTGCTTTCCAGGGAAGATCCCCTGGAGACTGTGCAGCTCCTGCTTACACACCCGTCCCACCGCCCCTCCGCCTCTGCTCTCCCTGGGTTTTAGGGTGTTTGGTGTAGCGTGGACAAGGCTCTTGGCCTCACTGGGGGAAAGCAAGGAGCCGTGGAACTGCTTAATGTGGAAAGCCAGCGCCGACAAGCAAGCTTGCTCCCTGCTCTGCCTAGCAGCCCTTGCTTCTCCCCCTGCACCGGAACCGTGACATGATGTCGGCTCCTCTTTGGGTGATGCTGAGGTGGGGTTGGGATGGCTTCGCTGGTGGTTTATAAAGCCCAGCCTAGACGTGCTGCCCATCAGCTCTGTTTCGACAGCACCGAACCACCAGTCTCACCTAATCCCCCAATTATTGAGCCTTGACTGCCTCAGTGCAGGAGATCCACATGGCATGAGCGGGCACCCACACAATAAAGGCACCCATCCATCACGGATGGGCATGATGGGATGAGGATACAGGCACCCATCTGTGCCATGAGCATCTCCCGCACCGAGGATGCCCCCTTGCACTGGGTTATTCCTCTCCCATTTTCCCTTGGGAGACGTAGCTCCTCTGAAGTGTGTTGCAAAATCTTGTCACCATAGCTTTCCTGGGGAAGGGAAAAATGTTCTGTATCAGTGTCTGATTTCAATATTCTGTCCCAGAAAGGGCTTTTGTTTTGCTGAGTTGGGTTTGCATCACCTTACGACTTGCAGTAACCAAAAGACGTATTTTGGCCAGCTGTGATGGCATTTCCCATCCCATTGCCCTTGAGAGAAACTGGGGTGAGGGGAAGATTTTTTTACCCAGGGCTGGAGCAAAGCCAAACTAAAATGATCTCAAAATCCCTTGTGAGATGGCATTTCTCTTCTGTTCAAGCTATCAGATGAGTCTCTGACCTTGCTCTAGCTCTGCTCTGGTCCATGTCAGGAGATGACCACACAATCCCCAGGGATGCTGGGGAGCCCTCCGAGAGGCTGCAGGGTGGCTCTCACCACTGCCCTGGGGGAAGGTGCTGGAGCTGGCCGAGCTCCACAAGGTACCGTGGGAAGCCTGGCCAGCTACAGCGCCTTCCCCCAGGGCTGAAACACCCCATGTGCACCAGCCTGGCCTTGAGAGGAGGCTGGAGACCTGCAGCTGAGCTCTTCTGCTGTGACAGATGGAAATGGGAAGGATTTTTTTATGAGATGAGAGAGAAAAAGCTAAAGGCCACTTGTGCAATTAAGTGCCTTAAATGTGGATTTTATTTTGATGTAATGGGATGGTTATTGCATATAAAAGAAGTGCCAGATGGTTGTTAAAACCACATTTACTAAGTTCTAATAACCGTGCATTTGACCTGTAGCCCATCAAGAACTGCAATCCCTCATTATAAAATAGCTTGGGAGCCCTTGCCCCAGGCCGAGCCTTTGGCTGGTCCTTGCTGGGACCCTTGCATCGCAGCAGCACTCGCTGTTCAGAGCAAGGCTTGGCCTCGTGGCGCAGCTCTCCAGTTGCAGGATGCTTTGCCTGTCTCTATTTTGGCTTCCATTGATGATCAGGTGATGGTGACAAGGACAGAGGGACAGGGAGGTGTGAAATAAATCTGCCAGCTGGGGGAGAGGGGCCAGGACCCCTCCTGGGGTGCAGGGCAGTGGAAGGTCTGTGTACGCTCTGGGGCAGAGCTTTCCTCCACTGCCCCACCTGGTGCAAAGGGGCTTGGAGGAGGGAGCATGGAGCGTGGAAGATCATAGAATCATGGAATGCTTTGGGATGGAAGAGACCTTTGAAGGCCATCTAGTCCAACCCCCTGCAATGAGCAGGGACATCTTCAACTAGATCAGGTTGCTCAGAGCCCCGTTCAGCCTGACCTTGAATGTTTCCAGGGATGGGACATCTACCACCTCTCTGGGCAACCTGATAGAAGATGTAGGATGGAGGGTGGAGGAAGGCCCTGGGAGGAGTGGGAAGCTGTGGTATGGCTCCTTCTCCTCCCTCTGTGGGAGCCTTGCTTAAACACGTGCAGGTGCAGGCAGGGAAGGAATGGGGTGAATTTATGGAGGGGATTGCAGGTCTCATCCCCCTGCTGCCTCCCCACACCCGCTGCATGGGATGCACGGGATCCGGGGGAGCTCAGCCCTGCAGCAGCCCGAGGAGGGCAGTGAACAGCACCAGCCTCTGCAGCACCTCTGGGCTGGATCTGGCCCCCGTGCATTCAAGGGGAACCCGGGACAAGGAGGGGAGCAAGCCCCCAAACCCGTGGGCTGGGCCGCGGCATCCCTCCCCCCAGCTCTGCCTGCCGGCGACGCAGCCGGCCTTCCTTCTTTGGTAAAGACTCCAACAATTCCCTTTTTAGACTCAATAGCACCAGTCCTGGGAAGGAATGGGAGCCCGTTCCCCAGCCCCCAGCCCTGCTTGGGCGGCTCTGAGCGGAGGGGCTGCCCGCAAGGTTACAGCCCGTGCACCGGCTGCCTGCAAATGGCTTTTCAAGACAGCCCTTCTTCAGGGTGCTCCCTGCCCCAGCAGCTCCTGCCTCGCTGGAGAGGCACCGCTGGTCCCCGCTCTGCGGGAGCTCGGCTGCTCAACCTGCTTTCCCAGGAGCACACCTCGCCCCGGCCAGCACGAAGGTATTATTGTGCTGGCTGGGGTCTGCTTTCCTTATTATTACTCCTGGAAAGCTCTCCTTGATGAAGCCCAGCTGGGAGATAATTTTTTTAGGGGGGTCTTATTAAATTGTTGATATGTATTTCTCTGTAGTGCTGTTTGTCCTTCCCTCCCTGTCCTGCTCTGTGCCCCACCGCCCCCCCCGGCAGGAGGGGAGGAAGGGCTGCCAGGCTGCCCGGACCCAAACCTGTCCCTTCCCCCTGGGTGTCACACCCGCGGGCTCCCCAGGCACCCCGTCCCCAGGAGCTCTCCCAGGGGCTCTCCCAGTTAGCCCAGTCCCTACACTGGCAGGCAGCTGGCAGGGGCTGGCAGTGCCTCCAGCATCCCCAGGGCACGGCCCCCACGTGAGCCCCCACAGCATCATCTCCCGTTAGCAAAGTGATTTACAGAACCCCTCTCTCTGTGCCGCCCCAGCGACGTGACCCGCATCCCAGTGCTGCCCAGCGCCTGGCGGGAGGATGGATGGGGAGCTGGGAATGGGATGGGAAATCATTGAAAGGCTCCAACAGATGGGTTGCGTTTGCACCATTCCCATCGCACATGTTGAAACTCTCCTGTTTTCGTGGGATGATGTCAGATCGGGGCTCCTTGGCCAGATCCCTCTGCCGTGGGGAGGGAGAGGGAACGGAGAAGGTGGGAGTGGAGGTCATGGGGAAAGGGAGGGACCCAGTCAGGACACCCAGTGGGGTTGGACACCTCCCTCTCCATTGCATGAGAGATGGGATGAGGCAGACCGGTGAAATACCGCTGGCTCAACCTGCTCCTTTTCCTGGCTACCGTTGGCTCCGGCATGCCAAGACCAGGCATCTTCCTGGCAGCTGTGCCCCCGTTACAGACCCTCCTGGGGGGGGGGGCTTATGTAAAAACCCAGCAGAAGGAGCCAGCAGTAAAACCCACCTAACTGGGAGTCTGGAGTGATCGAAGGGAAAATGTGTCCTGACCCATCTGGAGGCACTGGGCGGGTGGAGGTGGCTGGGAGGGGTGGTGGGGGACCCTGCCTGCCTAGGAGATGCCCCCCCAGGCTTTCCCCCATGTTTACCCAGCCTTAGCCCATGCCCAGCCCCACCGGCAGCACGGCAGCCGCTCGGACCTGGGTGTTGTACCCCTTAACATCACCTGGGCTTTGAGCTGTGCTGGAGGGCGTGAGCCACCCAGGGGAAGCTGGCAGAGCCCCCTCCTTGCCTCCTGCTCTGCAGTGCTTTGGCCTGTTGCAGCCCTGGGGGGGGCTGTGCAAGCCCCAGCTCCCATGGGGACCAGCTTGGGGACCCCAGTACAGCGAGGCTTTGCTTTGGAGGTTGGGGGGGCACAGGCTTTTGGGGGGGATGGAGTAGTGCATGTAGATACGGAGGGCTCCTCAGCATACACCAGCATGGCATCTCCCTTGGGTTATATTGGCACGTTACCTTTCGGAGGCCCCCAGGGAGTGCTGGAGGGAGGGGGGGGCCCTAACCATGGGGGGTGCCATGTGGGGTGGCACAGGTCCCCACGCTGCCTCGGTCCAGGGTGCTGCGTCTGCAAACCGCTCCCAGTTATCTCGGGCTCATCTCTCTGGGTGGCTCCGCAGGCATCCCCATCCGTGGGGCTGGGGGTCATGGTGGCCCTGCCCTACCTGCCCTCCAGGAAGGGGGGACTCGCTTCCCGCACGTCACCCGTGTGGGACTGGCTCCGTGCAGAGGTGGCTGCTGAACACTTGACAGCTTGTTTAGATAGAAAGCAGGGGGAAGGTGCTTGGCAAAGGGAATGGCAAGTCCTGCCTGTGCAAACCCACAGGAGAAAAGCTGCTTGGGGCTGCTCACCCCAGAAGCAGCACCTCCAGCTTGGCCATCCCTCAGCCCCTGGGGAAGCCCCCGGCGCAGGCAGCGCCTGCCTGCACGCTCCTCCCAGGCAGCCCCCGGCAGCCGCCCGGGGATGTATCCCACCCCCCCAGGCCTGAAGATGTTTCCCATGTGTTTGGTACAATAAGCTGCATAAAACTCTTGGAATTGCCTCCTTTGGGGATGGTTCAAGCAGCCCAAAGCCATGCCCCTGATGTGGGGAAGATTTGCCCATCTTCCCCCGACGTCCCCTGGGACCAGCAGCTGGGCAGGCTCATGGGCGCTGTCAGAAACTCATCCCAGCAAACCGCTCCCCAGATGGGCTGGAAATCCTGAGGCTTTGGAGCTGGAAAGCCCACCAAGAGATAATGCTGAGGTTTGTGCTGGATTCACTAAAACTCTGGGAGTGCTGGCTACTGAGATGTGGCATCCCAACCGATCCCGGTGCCCAGCCCCTGCTGGGGCCATGGGTACCACTGCTGCGTGGCTCCGGGCTTCCCTCCATCCTTCACGTTGCCAGAGACAAGGAGCATTAATAAATATTCCCTGCTCCTACAGCACTTTTCAGTAACAAAATCCCCAAGGGTGAGACTTTCTGGTGCACCACTAAGTGACTCCAAAAGCCTTTTGGAAAGCCCCACTCAGCAAGCAGAGGAGGTGGACCAGTAGCCTTGGGGGACAGCAATGGTTTAATGCGTGCTCCGTGTCCGAAGGCAGCAGCGATGCTATATCACCGGGGGCTGAGGCTTGTCAGCCTTGGGGACAGCAGGGCATTATGAGGATGGGTCTGAAATTATCAGCACGGAGAAGCCTAGAGGACACCGCAACACCAGTAAATATGGGATATTTGAGCTTGAGGTCCTCTTTCTGTTGTAGAAAAGAATCAAGTCAGCACTACCCATTGCACTGCCTCCTGCAGTGGGTGGCCAGGTCCTTACCAGCATCCTCTTGGTGGCCCCCAAGCAGGGACACAGGCAAGTCACTGGCAAAACTCTGGTGGTCACGCAGAGGTAGGGATGAATGCCAGAGAAAAACCCTTTTCTTGGCTTTGGCAGCGTATGAGTGTGGGTGGAGGGTGGTGATGGGCACCGGGGAGGACCTGCCGCAAAACTCCTGCATGTGGTAGAAATCCCAGCTTGGCTGATAATATTTCCCTTCTGCTCCAGCTTTCCTCAAGCCCCTAAATAAGAAAAAAAAAAAGCCCCAGGAAGCACTCAGAGAAACTATTAAAAATAATTAAAATAAACCAAAATAACTAAATGCAGAGAGATTGGAAAAATAAACCCCGGCTGCACAAGCCCCGGCCTCCTGTGCTGCCTGTGCCGATGCTGCTGGTGAGGCAGTCGCTGGCTGGGGCATGGAGGTCCCAGCTCCCAGCGTTTCTGTAACGCTGAACCTGTTTGGGAACAGTTGCCTGGAGGTTTCCTCCTTTCCCGGCTGGATCTGGGCAGCAGGGATTTACCTACACCCCTGGCAGCAGCAGCTCTCCCTGAGCCCCAGCCGTCTGCAGGCAGGGCAGCAACAGCTATTTCTTTGCACCAGACTCATGCAGAGAAAGCACTGAATTTTCCAAAAAGACCGTAGGAGCGGGATCCTGCTGAAGAAGATGAATATTTTGGGGCAGGAGCAGCAGCAGGGGTGTAAATCAGCATGGCTCCAGGTTACACCAGCCTGGCTTGGCCCTGCTGGGATGGAGCTGGCTGATGGGTTTCTCTGCTGCCTCCCATGCCCCGCTGTCCCCGGGGACACGCTGCTCCTGCCCCGCAGCCGGGGGGAAGAAACCAGTTCCTGACTCTTTTAGCAACTGCAAGTATCAGGTTTGGTTTCCTTTGATTCCTGGTGTTTGGGTTGCTTTCCTACTTCATAAATATTCAACCGCCAGATGCTTGAAAAAGCGCCTGCAAATCCCCCCGGCCCCCTGCATGTCAGTGGGAGCAGCGCCCATGGCCCCCAGCCCCATCCCACCGGGATCCGGCCCCATGGCTAACGCACGGGAGAGACCCCACGGCCAAAGCTAACAGCTCATAAACAAGCCCCGTGCCGAAACGTGCTCCCCTGGTGTGCGGGTACCGGACGCGTGATGCGAAACAGCTTGAGGGGGTGCAGGCGGGGAACCGCTGCCCTAAACCACAGGGGTGGCTCTGGAGGGACATCTCTGGAGAGCGATGGGGATGCAGCTGCTCACTGGGAATTTGGGTTTCGTGTACACTTGCTTCCCCCAGCGCGCTGGGATGTGATGCACTGCCTGCTCCCTCACAGTCTGCTGTCTGAAGACAAAACCCAAGGGGCTCCCCGGAGCCCAGGGGGTGATGGGGTTAGAAGGAAGCTTTTTGCAGGGGAGCCTGATGTTTCCCTGCTCCCTTTCTCCAAAGACAGAAGCAGAGTTACCAATCCCACATGCACCCACTCAACCTGTCGCTGACTGGGGATGCACACCTGCACCGCCAGCATGCACCAAATCTGCAAAGCTCCAGGCTGCCGGACACCCCCTCACTGTTGGCTTAGCCAGGGATTGCAGAACAGTGGTGAGAGAAAGAGGGGAAAAAGAAGTAAAATCCCCCAAACCTGCATTACAGAGAGGTCCCTTTTCAGCAGGACAGTGCCCCAGAGAGGTCAGCACCGAGTATGGGCAGCAGCTTCGGGGCGAGGGGTGGCAGGAGGGTATGGGGCCAGGGACCACAGCAGCCCTGCAGCCCCCCCGGGTGCCTGCGCAATCCTACAAATCCCAGCTCCTGCTTAGCTTTCCCATTTCTTGCCAAAATCACTCCAGAGCATGTCAGCACGCTGTCATGTGAGGAATCTTATTTTGGAGAAGCTTTTTCCTCTCTCTCTTTTCCCCTCTAGATACAAACCAGACACAGCTACGCTTTATTGGGTGTGAGGGCAGGGCTACCCACATCCAGCCTTCCTCTGCTCCCTCCCCAAAATGATGCTGGAGTGGATTTGGAGGGCTTGGGCTGTTTGTTTAGGATACTTTTCGCTGTGCACGCAGGGACCATCCACACATGGGTACTTGTGTGCAGGCCTCCCCACCCCCAGCTGTGGCAGGCTTGTATGGAAACCATGAGAAAAAGAGCAAAATTGCTCCATGAGGTGGCTTTGGGGCCAGTCAGGGGCTGCCCGCTGAGCCCCAGGGCTGGGCAAGCCTTGGAGTAGGGGGATGCTGCTTCTTCCCTCCACTGCATCATTGCTTTGAGGACTGACACCCCATTCCCAGAGGAGCACTGCTCCTCCATAAAGCTCCTGGGAGGTACTCGCACCCTCCTCTCTTAACCCCCATCACCCCAACCCCCCCCCGCAGTGAGGCCACAGTCCCTGCACATTCCTCCCCCTCTTATTCCAGGTGACTGTGCAGACCCCAGAGACCTTTACCTGCCTGACCCCAGAGCTCAGCTCCCGTGCTCCAGGGATGAATAGCAATGGACAAGTCCTGGCCTGGATTCCCTGTGTCCCTTCTCAGCCCCCTTCATCCTCCCAAACCGCAGCCCCACAGCAAACCAGGGATTTCCCTTCTCCAGATAACTCCCTGTGTTTCTGGATGCCTGGGGGAGGCACGGAGCAGCTCCCTGTGGCCCCACAGGCAGAGCAGTGGTGATCAGCAAGATCATGAATTGGTTTCAGTTGTATTTATGGGCATGAGGGTAATTCCACTGACATTTTGCTGATTTTTGCGCTGCTCCATGCACACAGTTGGCTGCCACCAGTGCCATTTGCTGAGACCAGGTGGGATCAGGGCTCCCAGCTTAGCCCTGCACCTTTGTGCCAAGATGGAAAATCCCTGGGTGGTGCCAGTGGCTCAAACACAGGGGAGGTCAGGCCCTGCCATGCCAGTGATTCTCCCTGGTGCTTTTTGCATGCCATCACATCTGTGATGGGGCAGAGGCTCCCCACCAGTGCAAAGACCTCCAAACACACCTACATTCTCCAGGTATGCTCTGCACACCTTGCCCTATTCCACCACCACCTTGAGACCAGCAGTCTCTAGCCCCCCAAAAAAGACTTGCTGGGATGGAAAGTATTTGGGATGTCCAGTGGATCAGGGAATGAGAGGTCAGAGCATCTCCCCAACCCCTTTCCCACCACTGCCTTCAATGGGCCAGGCAAGGCATGGAGTCGCCAGGTCTGACTGATGCAGACATCGGGAAATGTATTTTCTTAGGAGGTTTTCCTGCTTTGCTGTTATTCTTTCACTCCTCACCCTCCTGCTCCTCTTGCTGCTGAGGAACCGCCATCCATCCGTGCACTGTGAGCCCCGCAGCCAGGCGCAGCCTGTTTTGCACACTCGATGTCATCCTTCCTTTCTGAGATGCTTGGCCTGGGAAGCAAGAATAATCTGCTTAAGTCAGTGAAGGATTAAAAACCTCTCTTGGTCTTTTGAACTGTCCACCAGCAGCCCCACGGAGCGGGTTTTGGAGCCAGGGGCTCCAGCCAGACATGTAGAATTTGCCTAAAAAGGGCTGTGAGAGCCAGTGAGCCGTGATGCCCCTGAGATGGAGGCACAGTGCCGAGGGGCTCTGGTCCCAGCTGGCCCCACTGCTCTGTCTGCTTCTGCACAGGGAAGGCTGCCCCGCTGCCCGGCTATGAGGGAGCTGGGGCTTCCCAGGAGAGCTCAGCCCCACAGCCAAGCCAAGGGCTCTGAAACCAAAGCAGGGCTTTGAAGGGCTGTGTGTGCTGATGCTCCCAGGAGGTGCCCCAAATCCCACCTGAGCCCCCTTCCAGTCCTACTCACAACCGGTACTCTACAAGCTGGGACAGGGAGCTCTGTCCCCATCACTGCCTGGGACCAGAGAGGTGATGGCTGGTGAGTCCACAAAGACCCAGAACACGGTTGGTGCCTCTGCACAGCACCTCCACTCCCTCCTGTGCTCCTGCATCAGCCCAGCCATCCCTGACCTCACCTCTCCCCATCTGCAGCACTGGCCAAAGGCGTCCTGAGCAGGTTCTGCACCCTCAGGGAGGGAACAGCCCCCTTTCCAGGGAGCCCTGGCCCACATGGAGCACAGCTTTGCAAATGCACAATAATTTGTTCAAGAGTTCACCAAAGTTTAAAGTGAGAGCTTGTCTCAGACGCACCCTCTGTGATGCTTTTCCATCTTAACTCGCATCAAATCATCGCTGGACATTTATTGTTTCTGGGCATGCTCCAGTTCCTCCAGGAGACAGCAATCAGAGGGCCCCTCTCCTCCTTTTTCTCCTACCATCCCCAGGCTCAGCCCCATCCCCCCTAGTTTCCATCCCTCAAAGCCTCCAAACTCAAACAGCCCCAAAGCCCCCACCAGGAGCTGGGCTGGATCAAGCCCCAGAAGGGTGAGGGCTCTGCATGCACCTGAGGCATGCAGACCATGGAGCTCACTCTGGATGGTGGTAACCAGAGGGTGAGCAGTATGGGAAGGGCTGGCTGGGAGCAGAGCCCTGCAATCTGGGGAGACAGAGGAGGTGAGGAGATGCTGGAGGATGCCAGGATCCCTGCCGACCAGTGGTTGATGCTCCCTGCTGCAATTTGAAAGCTGCTGCAGCCTCAGGATAAGGTTTCCAGTACAAACACTTGGAGGTTTTCACTCCAAGTTTATGTTCCAAGACTAATTTCTCAATATTCATTTAGGGAGTCTGCCTTTCTGTGGGTGTAAATTGGTGTACCTCCACTGCCTTCCAGAGGCCTGCACTGATTTATATCAGCTGAGATGCTGACCCCAAATTTGCAGTTTGCACAAATGTTCCTGCCAATAAAACCGTTATTTAAAGTATTCACAGAAAGTGAACCCAGGAGGCATGTGAACATGGTCCAAACAAATCTAATTAAAGCTTTCATCCAGAAAATTCTTCCTTGCTATAGAACAAGAATCCATACATTAATACTTGTCCTCACTTCACTGAGGCTAAAAAACTCAGTTTGGAGGCCCAGGATAACTGATATTTGTGCTGGGCTGAGCACTCCCAAACCCTGCCAGCTCCAGGACACCTCAGAGCTCCTTTGGTCTCCCCCTGCATCCCCATCCTTACAGTGTCTTTCTGGATGGCTCTTAGCCTTGTAAAGAAGTTCACCACTTAGTTCAGACCAGTCCAGCTGGGCTACAGTAGAGCAGAGCTACACGCTGCTAGCTGTGCTGGAGAAACAGCTAAAAAAACCATCCTGGCAGGGGCTGACAGGAGCCAGGAGGACAGAGGTGTCAGCATCAGAGGAACTTGGGTGCCACCAGCTTGCAGAAACATGGTGGAGCTGATTCAGCTGCTGCATCTCAGCTGGCCCAGTGGTTGGGGTGCTGGCTTGGTGATGTGAATTCAAGCCCTTTCTTTGGGCAGATCCTGTCTGATTTTAATCACCGATCACTTGATCGGCAAACTATCACAGTAACCCTACCCAGGAGAAGCTAATCCAGGCCTTGCAGCAGCATTTCAGAAGGCTCCATGTTGCCCACGTACTCCCCAGGAAACTGGCTGCATAAATATAGATACATCATGGTCAGCGCAGACGCAGCATCCGTGACAAGCATCACTGTTTTACTGCCAGTATCTAAACTATTAATGGTGCTGGTACCTGAAGCCTCTCACCTTTCAGCACCTGCACAGCCACCCTCACCTGCCACCCCAGCCCATGCTGCCAAGAGACAAAAATCCACCAGCAGCCTTGCTGGCAGATGAAATATTTCTCCTCTGGCTTGGAAAACAGATGGGTAGAGACTCCCTTTCCCTTTTCCAGTGCTACCATGGAGGGGGTAAAACAAGCTGTGAGCTTGGCAAGGGACAAGACATGGCAGGGATTGCATTTGTGTCAAACTCAGCAGGACCAGGGCACACAGCGAGGGCAGGGAGAACCTGCTGCAGCTGCTGGGTGTCCCACGGGGTGTGGGCATGCACTGACCCGAGTCCCACGCTGGGCTATTTTCTAAGAGCGTCACCCCAGGATTGATTCTCACGTCACAGCAATGGGGCAGCCCATGGGGATGCTGTACCAGTGCATCTCATGGTCACAACTGAGAGCCAAGGTCTGGGTCTGCAGCAGGCATCTCTGGCCCACTGAAGTCCAAGGACTGGGGGCACATGCTGGTCCAATCTATTCACATTTTCTCTACTCCTTTCTTTTTCTTTTTAGCTGACATTAAGTGGGAATCACCCCATCACTCACCTTTTTCTTCCTCACTGACCAAGAAGCTAAACAAACAAGTCTGCCCCCCCGAACCACCTTCATTTCATCTGCCCTCCCAAAGCCCTGTGTTTTTCTGCAGGATTCCAGCACGATGGCCCTGAAGGCGTTTTCCAAGACAGGAGAAACTTCAGACAGCAACAAAAATGTGTAGAATTTGGCCTATTCTGTTCCCTTACCTTTCAGTGACCTCCAGGGAGCTTTAGACAGGCAGCATCTTCCCTCGCTCCCTGGCGTGCCCCAGAACAGCTCCTGCCAGCCCAGCCCAGGCTGCCTCCTGAGGAACAAGCCACAGAAATGGGAAAAGAGGAAGAATGAGACAGGTGGGGAGAAAAAGATGACTTGACTGTTAACATAAGAATTATTTCCATGCACATTCCTTGTGGAACCAAATACCTGGAGCAAGATCTTTCAGTGCGAGGTGTGCTCCTCATCCCACCCCGCCTGGCCCAGGGCTCTGCATGGGTCCTTGTGAGATCCACCAAGATGGGCATTACTGACAAGTCTGTGGTGGGAGCCAGAAGCTTCACGCCCTCCAGGGCCACAAGTTGTTGCTCTTCGGGCGTGCACAGCTGCTGAGGGAGTCTGGCTGCTCAAGGGGACCCCTAAGTTTTAGGTTTGCATTCATTGCATTTACCTAGGAGGTTTTGGCCACTGTACAGCTGGAGAAATCCAAGACAACATCTGAAACAGAAGGCTTGACCTCGGTGGTACCTTATTATCCCACCCCTTTCCTCCATTCCATTGCCAAGGCGTTGCTCAAGGGCACAGACATCCTTTTCCCCTGCAGGGAACCAGGACTGGGTATGACAGGACAGAAAACATGTCTCCTGTCCCTAAGCCAGAGAGCAGCACTGCAGAGGAGACTGCTCCTTCTGCAGCACCAGGGCTGATAGCCAAACCTACTGCTGCAGCTCACCAGGAAAATCCAGTATTTGGAGCAGGGGATAGAAAAAGTCAAGGGATATCTTGTGCATGGCATTGCAGAAGGAGGCTGGGGCAACAGAAACTGCCCAGACATGGAGGATGCTCTTCCTCCAGCTCTCTAGCCAGGGAAGCAGCTGGCTTTTGCCCAGACACCATTGGTTTCAGGATGTGTCTGAGGAGCAATAAGCGTCCCTCAGGATGGTCCACTGAGTCATGGCTGGTCCGTCTGGGGATGAGGTCTCCGAGGGGTGCAAAGCCCAGGGCAGGGCCATCTGAGGGACGAATGCTCCCAGAGCAGATTTCATTGCAGTCCCACCCTGGCCATGACTTTAACCTTGACCTGGAGGGCTTGTGCTGCAGGAGCCAATTCATTCCCTGTGCTCAGCCTGAGGGACAGGGTACACTACAAAAGGGTCACTCAAAGCCACCCGGGGGGCTGTGCGGGACACCTGCATTGCTTGCGCATGCCACAGCAGCCCAGCACTGCCAGACATCCCCTGGGCTCCCCCAGAGAAGCAGGAAGCACAGCAGGACACACACACACTCCCATCTCCTCCGTGAGAGTGTTTTACAAGCATGGCAGGTGAAATGAAAGAGCAGGAGAGCTGTAAACAAGCTAATTTGAGTGTCTCCCTGGGGCCTTGTCAAGTCAACTTCAGCTCCAGTCAACACCTCTCACATCAGCCAGAGCCCAGCCCAGCCAGGCTGCCCCAAGGGACCAGTGTGCTAATGGCTTTCAGGTGCTCCAGCAAGGCATGGAGGAAGAGCACAGGGAAGGCTCTCCCTCCTTCCCACCCTTGTCCCTGATGAAGTCCCCTCAGCTGGCTCCTGGCTCTGCTCTCAAGCATACATTTCACTGCATGATGTGATTTCTAGGCTACCCAGCCTGTATTTCTAAGGAGTGGTTCTTACCACAGTGGAAAAATATTCTTTCACCCCAAAATTAAAGTAAGACCGGAGCCAAAAGCAAACAAAAGAGCATGAAGAGCGCCTGTCAAAATCAACTGAGCTTTTTAATAGCCTTCCAGAGATAGTTTCCTGCCTACGTCTCTTCTCCCCTGCTCCCTTTGTTTCCCTCCCCTTTCCCTGCTCAAGTTGAAGCCTCCCTCTGAGCCAGCATCCCACCTGTTTCCAACCCAAAAGCTCCTGTGCCACATTTCCCAGCAGAAGCCATGAGAAATTCAATGGAAAAAGTAAAAGGTCAGGATGGAGCCATGCCAGGGCTGCAGAATACAGCTCCAGCTGGGAAAGGACTTCCAGAAAGTGTCCATCCTTCCCGGTGACAATCCTCAGATGTCCTAGAGATGATACACTGAAGGCAGCCTGCCAAGGAGGAGTCCTCCTCACTGCAGCTCTGGAGCCCAAGCATCATGGAAGAGGCGATGGCAACCCCAGATGGCAAGGGGGAAAAGCGAGAACCTGGTTTACAAGTGCAAAGGAGCAGGAAATTAGGTAGGCAAGCATCCGATCTGTGACAAACTGGGCCACCGACACATCAGACAGGCAATGAAACAAAGAGCCAGTGATGAACCCAGCAAGCCACCGTACAGCCAGCAGCAGATGTGTTCAATTAGCCCAAGAGCCAATATCCAACCAAACACCAACCTAGCCAGCAAAAAATAGACAATAGACTACTTGTTCCATCAAACAGCTGAGTTAATAACAAAAACGTGCAGGGAGTGAGCGAGCAGCCAAAAACCCACGCCAGCCACTCAATAAGTCAATTAACCAAAGACCCACATAATCAACCACTTAAGTAGAGCCGAGCAAATAACTCACAATGAGTTACTTATCCATTGAATTTAGCCTCTAGTTTTGCTTGGGCCATCTCTGTGAGCACACATCAAGTCCCTTCAATTGATTTTCAATTAATCTCATTTTGGCTTGTTTACTCTGTGCATGGCTGGCCAAAAGTTAACATTTGAACTGCGCTCATTAGCTGTGATTGCCCAGGAAGATTACATGTTGCTCTAGTCTCAGATTAGATAAGCACAGTTTTGCCAGTGAATCTCAGTCCCCAAAACGCTCGAACAAGGCTGATGTTGAGCAGCCAGGACACGGCGATCACATTATTCAAAGAAAGAACTTGACAAGCTGTTATTGAGCACTTATCCAGCCATCCAAGAAGTTCCACTAAATAGTCCCACAGGAAGAAGGCTAGTGATGCTGTTCAAACAAGATTGGGGAATTGGAGGGTTTGGGTTTAGTGCCCTAAGGTTGGGTCCCATTTCTGGGGATCTTTTCCATCGCTGCAGAACAGTTGCTGAGGACATAGCTCCATGAGCAGGCAAGGATGGCCCAGCTCTGCAACCACAGCCCCTTGTCTGGGGGGGTCCTCAGACCCTGCCTAGGGTATTGCAGTAACTTCTGCAGGACCTCTGAGAAGACCTCAGCTCCTGATTTATTGTCAGTTTGAGAAGTGCCTCCATAGTGGCAAGCTCAGGACAGAGCCAGGCCAGCTTTTTCTAGCAAGGGCTGTGGCATGCAAGGCTCCGATTACATCTGGATGCTCCAGGCATCATCAGAGCGTTAAAATAACAGCAACACCACACTGAAAAACCCAACCACCCGACTGGGAGCTTCTCAGAGGAGGCACTCTGTTCCCCATCCCACAAGCCTTTGAGAAAAGGGCTGCATGGTGGCATGGAGTCCAAGGCTGCTGTTGTCCTCCTCCTGGTGCAGAAATGCCTCTTTCCTCTGCCCCACATCAGGCTCTTTCACTTGCTGCCAAGAGACCACGGGTCTCCTGCAGATGGTCAAACACAAGGCCAGGCAAAGCCCTTGCTCCTGTGGAGCCATGCCATAGAAGGATTTGGCCGATGCCCTGGGTCATGCTGCACTTCATGAAACCAGATACTACCAAGCCATGGCCATTTCTACATCAATATTATGGACGATGGGGAAGGTACCATTCCTGGCCACCTTCACCCCAAATTGGCCATGAAAAGAAACAAGCCAGGCAGACTGGGCTAGCTCCAAGTATGGCCCCACACAGCTAAGAGAGCTTTACATCCCCCTCCTCCCGGGGCTGCCGCGAGTGCTTTGCCTTCGGCGCTGGCCGGGGAGGAGGCATGTGCTGCCGGCTCGGCACTGCCAAACCACATTGTCAACTGCTTCACTTCTGCCTGTGAATCTTAATCCCGCAGGCAATATATAACCAGCAGGAGCTACACCATCTTTGAAGTGCGAAGTGGAATATCAGAGGAACACTGCTATCTCCTGCCTCTCCGAGAGGCAGTCACAGGGACTGTCAGAGATTAGGACTAATAGTACTTAGCTCACTTCAGCAGCCAGCTGAATCAAATGATCCTTACATGCTCTTAAGTCCTAATGAATTGCATCTGATTTTTCACCCAGCTCCTCGAGCATGGAGCAGCAGCACAGCTCAGACCTTGCTGCTTTCATACTCAGAGGGCTGTGCAAAAAATCACCACCCTCATTACCCTTGCAAATCTGGCCTGTGTTTTTAATCTAGACAGCATCTCCTACAGCTCCCACTGCAGATTTGGGTTTGAGCTTGACTTTCAAAGAGAATTGACCTCTCAAAAGCCAAGCTCGGCTGCAAGCATCAAGCTTCAGCTTCAAGACCAAACAAAATCCACTGATTTCACATTATTTCCATGCAAAGCTATAAATCAGCTCAGGCTTGGCTTGACTGTAGGCCAAGGCTTGACTGAAAGGTTCATGAACCTTAAGGAATCTTTTGACAAGCTCGGTCTGAGATTCAAATTTGTAATGAAACCCCAAAACAGTGAAGCTCTGCTAGTTCCACGTAATTTCAGGTTTTGTTGTGAACATTTCATGCAGCTCTGGGGACATAGTTACACCAGCATAAACCCAGTTACTCCTTAAAAATCAATAGAGCTGGCCTGGATTTATGCCGGTGTAAGAGCAATCAACTCAGCCCAGAAAAAGAGTTATTTTTATTCCTTGCCTTCTGTTTTGCTAGAATCCACCCAATAAAAGTTCCCAGCCTGAGTCCAGACTGTAGAAATGCAAATGCCAGTAGAGCATAAACCCCAGTGCGTGTCTGGAGGAATTTGTGTAAATCAACAGGGTTACTCCAGCTGCGCGAGGCTGCTTGTCTCATGTGCGAGTTGATCAAGCTCAATGAAAACCAACAAGAACCCAAGGACCCCCCTCCCCATCCAAATCTGCTAGTGCCCAGAGGGGCTTCTATGAGAAGAGACATTAGGCTGCTGCCCTAAGTGGTGACTGTTTCAGAAGGGCAGAAAAATCACCATGCCCCATCAGACTGACTGCAGGACAGAGGTTCCTGCAGCCCCGAGAGGGCTGGCTCCTGCTCCCCTACTGCGGTGCTGGGCTCTCAGCAGGTCGGTCAGGCTTATTCCCACTGATTTTTCACAGAGCCCCAGCTCTAATAAGGTAAACTGAGCTTGTCCTCTGGAAGAAAAATGCTGTGGGGCTCAGGGGATGCTGTCCTCCACCCTTGCTCTGATTTTATAGCATATCTGCAGTGGTGGGTCAACATCAAATTACTCCAAACAGGAGAATTGATGCAAGGTGCTGGGCCAAAGCCCATTTAGCTGCTTTCTGTCCCAGCACAGGAACCCATCTCTGCAGGTTCAGCTGGATGGGGTAAGGTACTCCTGCTCCCCTGCTCCCTGACCTCCTGCTTGCACAACAGAGAAATCCTGGGGTCTAAAACCCAGAGACCAGAGCAGAGCATGGCAGCCAGGTGGTGAGCTCCATTGCCCTGCAGTAACATCAGCCCTTTCAACAGAGCCGCTCTGGATACATGCTGCAGCAGCATTTGGCCTGGCACTGGTTACTGCTCCTTCCTATGCCAAGCATTTCCCACAGTAAGACAGCAAACAGCAGGAACTCCCTGTATTTGCTTATTTTAAAAAGTTTCTTATTGCAAAGGTTTAAGACCTGGCAGGAAGCTGGAGCTGTTTATTTACCCGGGGGCTCGCAGCAGCCCCAGGGGTGTAATGCAAGGAAGCACTTTTGCTTGCCTGCTCCCCATCTGCACCCCAGCCTTCCCCAAAGGCTGGCAGGGAGCTCTCCTTTCACAGCTCATTTTGGTACCCAGAAAACCACTGGCTTTCCTAGACTAATCTCAGCCTGCCAGATCCTCCTGCCCTTGTCTTAATCCCACACCTGCTCCCAAGGGCTAAGGTACTTTGATGCATGCTCCCTTCCATGCCTTGGGAAGGGAGGTCCTATAAGGCAGATGGGCCATTGCTTTGGCAGCTGTTATCACCCTACCAGTACTGCTGAGAAGCTGGTTTGGCCCTCTGCCTTCCCTGCTAGGCTCTTCAGAGGTGTTAAGAGGGAATTCCTCACTCCCTGGCAGCATCTTGCTGCCCCTTCAGCACAGATGCACCGAGATTTAAGTGTTTGTCCACATAAGAAAATCCATCATTGATTTGCTGCCCCATGATCTGAATAGGTAATGGTGCCCATCTCAGGGGGGTTTGAGGTGTGATCAGTGGGACTTTGGGTGCTGGTTGTGCCAGGCTGGCTCCCTTCCACATGCCCTGGGCAGGCTTGGAGCAGGGTTTTGGAAGGGTTCCCTGAAATGACCCTCTGTGCTGAGCATGGGACTCATTCCCACAAACACTGGATTGTCCCATAGCCATGTTTCCTAAGATATGGCCTTTATGTTCCTGAGGATGCTGCTGGGGTGAAGGGACCAACATCACCCACAGTCTGCTGTTCCCAGCCATCTTAGCCATGTGCTGAAGGCACCACACAGGGAGTCAGACACCTGAGAGCACAAGACTAAGTCTTCTGTGGCCTTGCAGCACCTGCCCAGCAAGTCCAGCATATGCTTTAATACATATGTGAGGGCATAGCTTACTCCTCACATCAATGGTAACACTCCAACACACAATCCCACCCAGTGTGGTACCTGTCTGCTGTCCATTTTGGAGCTTCCCCTTGGAAAGCAGGAGGAAACCAGCTGCACTAACAAAGATAGGATTTCAAACTTTGGGTGCCAGCTTGAGCTTTAAAGGAGCTTGGTCCTACATCTGAACCCATCTTTAAGTAGACAGAAACCTTAATGCTGAGGGGTACTGCCTTATTTATCATTAGTACTGCTACTCATTTATACTTACATTATAGTTTTCAGCAAAAACACAACAGTAAAGAAAAAATTAGCTCTTGTCCTACCAGGAGTGAAGCCCAGGAGCAAGATGAGCAATCAGGGAAGAAGCCACACCATTGTCAAGGAGTACCAAGAGCAGGATTGGGGTGGAGGATGAGCCAGGAGCCAAGGGTGATGGCAGCACAGGGGATACTTGCACTGATAGGGGTTAACCCTGCAGGCACCGAACACAGCAGGTAGAGCTGGGGGGCTGGCAGGGCACATTGAGAGCCCCAGGGAGTGATGAGCCATGTCCAGCATCCATCCAGGGAGCCCAGCCAGGAGCAAAAGCAGCCAGAAAGAGGACTAGAGATGGCTAAGGTCCATCCAGAAGCCAAAGCAAGAGACATGCCCCCAGCACAGGCAGGGAAGGAGTGCCCTGGGGCTGAGCTTAAATAGAGCCCAGGGTCCATGGGCAGGGGTGTGGGTGGGGTCCCAGGTGAGGCTGGTCAGGGCAATTGATGTACATCAAGGCGCACCTGAAGGTGCTTCAGGGCACCTGGCAGATGTGGGTGCAATACTGCGTGACAGGGGGAGGCTAGCCCAGATGTTTAGAGGTGCCAGGTATTTGAAGGTCCCTCTCCCCTTCCCTGTCAATAGCACAGAAGAAAATAAGAGTTTCCAGCATTCTCCCGCTGCCTTCTGAGGGCTGTGAACTGGTGTTGGGAAGGTGGTTTCATGGCTCTGCTGTCAGCAGGGAGCAAGGCCAGCCTCTCTCCCCAGCAGCAATGCTGAGCATCCACCGCAGTAGGCCAGTGTTCCCCCAGCAGCCATTCTGGCAGGAACCTGGACCAACGATCCCTGAATTCAAGGGAGGGACTGCGGGTTGAATGCCTTGCAGCAGACACCAGGATCTGGCCCCTGAGCGCTACGCGCAAGGGGAGGGAGCCCGTTGGGGAATACAGTTATTCAAACTGGATGCGAGCTACATTTTATCTTATTGGAGTGGGTTTGGAGGTGATGTAATCACTCAGTGTGCTTGTATGTTTGGAATTGGGATGAGATGCTGTTTATCATGAGCTGACAAGTCAAGGAAGGATGCGGGAAAATGATCTGGGACTTCCCATGCAGGACTTGCTGGAGCTGCGAACCAGGGGAGACGTGACTGGAAGCCGTAAGGATTAATGGCCCCTCTGCTGCTGTACAAGGCGCGAATGAATGAAATTCTGTTCCCCTTACAAAGGAATGCCATTAATTCAAGGGGAGATAGTCCAGATTTTTCTCCAGTGTGATGAAAGCAGAGTTTGGCCCTTGATCTTGCACAAAAAACGCCTGTCTAGCAAGTTTTGAGGTGCTTCTTTCCATTTCTCTTTTGATTTGATTGCATTTTCTTCTGTAGAAACATTTTTTTCCAGTAAATGCAGAGAGAAAGGAATGGAGAGATAGGCAGGCAGGCGAGTAGAGGCACTGGCAGTCACGAGGGAAGGAAAAATAACTGAGCAGAGGGGAGCTGTGCCCGGGACACGGGGAGCTGCTCCCCTCCGGGCAGCGGGGGGAGATGCTGGGGTGTGAGGGGGGAAAAACCTGGGGGGTGGGAGGTCTCCAGCGCCTTTGTTGCCTCTTGGGCTGGAATTCATAAGTAAATACGGAGTTGACTGAAACTGGTGCTGCTCGCCAGCAGCCCCTCTTCGGCTCTCGGTGGAATCTGGGGCGGGAGGGGACCAGGTGGGGTCCGTGTTTGCTCACATTCCTCCTCATGCACCAGTTTCAGGATGCTGGTGCAAAGCAGGGGACGGCGGCGGGGTGGTGTGTGTGTGGCCGGGAGGGTGACGGGCTCCCTTGGCTTCTGGTGGCTTCATGCCCGGGTAGCTGGTCCGGGAGGGGGAGGCGATGCTGCGCGGGTGATGGGGAATAGAGTGCAGAAGACCAGGCGGATGAGCTGTGAGGGCCAGAACTGGCACTAGAAGCTGGGCAGGGATGGGAGCCCCAGCAGATGAGGCTGTGCCATGTCCTGGCAAGGCACCAGGCTCCCGAGGAGCACGAGCAAGCAGTGCCCATGCTGAAATCCTGTGGGCACACTAATGCAGGGGGTGCTCCAGCCCACGCGTGCCCGGTTCCAAGCAGATGAGCATCCAGAGGGACAACACGGCACATGGCTGCCTGCCAGCCCAGCCGTGCCCAGCCCCTCTCCTCTGGGCTGTGGTCCGACCAAGTTTCCAGCCGTGGGGTGCTCTGGGACCCTGCCAGAATCCACTTCATGAGCTATTTCTGCTCAAGCTCTCTAATCTGCGGCTTTGCTATCCATCACAGCAGGGAGCTTCACCTAATTCCCTAAATGAAGCCAGTGTGCCTTTTTTACGGAGCAGCCGAGACGGAGCTGCTTTGCTGTGTGTCACCCAGAACAGTGGCAGGCTGAGCTCTCTGCCGAGCTCCACCGCCTACCATGTAACATCACATTTGCCACCCACGTCCTGCTTGGAGCTTCTCCCCGCTGGCAGGATGCAGTGGTACGACAATCTACAAGCAGAAGCAGCAGATGTTTGTTAAAAAAAAAAAAAAGGGCAATATTCCAGAATTTTGCTGATATAAACACAATACCAGCACTGAATACAACTGAAGGAAGGCAAAAACATCCCAAAGACATAAAACACCAGGCCCTTTGGAGAACCTCCAGGCTACATGCACTGAACTCCATCAGCCTTAGAGAAATGAGTGCTTAACCCCTTTTCAATCTCTCTGGCAGTCCAGCCCTCGAAGATTTATAGCGGACTCTGTTTGAATGAGGGATCTTGCTTGACATGTCCTGCTCCTTTAATTATGGATGAGAAAACTAACAGCCGCCCAGCAGCCACCCGTCTGACCATCCCATTCCCCTCCCCGTGAGACGCGTGGCCCCTTCCTCGCCGTCAGTCCCCACCGCCTCCGCAGCCCCGCCGACACCTCGGGGCCCTGCCGCAGGGATGCCCGTCTGCCAAACACCCGATGCTCAGATACCCACTGGTCCCCATGAGCCATGCCGACAGCCAGCGGATCCCTGGGATGCTCTTTGAGGAGGTGGGTGCGCTGCTGCTGTGCTCCCCTGCCTGCACTGGTGACGCACCGCCGGGTGCAGGAGTCGGTGCAAGCCGGCAAGGGCAGGGCAGGCAGCACGACCAAGCAGCGTTGCAAATTCCTCTCTGCCGGCGCCGCTCGTTCCCAAGCCCTAATTACGGCGGTGCTGCAGGGACCAGCCTGGCGCGGCTGGATCCCGGGGTCAGGCCAGGCTCCGAGGGCCAGCCGTGCTCCAAAGACAGCGCTGATGTATTTTGACAGGACTTAAGGACACCTGCTACTTTCGGAGATTTTTCTCTTTTGCTAGCAAGCTTTCGAATGAGCATGTGTGTGTTGACAGGGGCAGATATCACTGGAGGCTGTTGAGGAGGGAGCAGGAGGGAAATCTCCAGAGAACGTGTCAGGAAGGATTTTTCTCGGCTGCTTACCCTACAGTGAGCGACGGGCACTGAGGAACCGGCATCCCTTGCACCTGGCTCGTGTGTGCTAGCTTCGGTTACGAGGCCTTACCATATTCATTTTAATGGCGCTTTAAGGCCAATTAGTAGGTTTAATTTATGGAGACCACACACATGCCCAACCCTTGTATTTATGCTGGATGGCTTCCATTGTGGAAACTTTCTTGGCTTTCTGTCCATCCCCAGGACACTTCCAGGACTCCACCTTCCCCTGCCCAGCCCCGTGGCCTCAGGGGGAGCCGAGAGGATTCACAGCCAAAGCATCAAGAGGGAAACCAAGCTACCAACCTTTCCCATCCATGAGAAACATCTCCAGCTGAGCAGAGCACGTGCTCCAGGCGTGGGAGGGGGACTGCATTAACTCATGAAATAAAGAGACTCAAACTATGTTCTTCTCCATGGGTGCAATACAGAGAAGGATGAACTTCTTTCATGCCAGTGCCAAGCCTCTGGGGCTGCAGCTGAGACACTGCATCCTGACAGATCTAGTGGTCTTGATGGATTTGCTCCAAACAGGCATCGGAAAGCAAACCCAACCCAGTACAGTCATTTCACTGGCTCCATTAATCACCCTCTGTCCTGTCTCCACCTTCTGTCCTGGTTTTGCTAGTCTCCTCACCTAAGGGACTGCCAGCCCAGTAACCGTTGAGGTTACTGGGCTCAACTCTCCCAGCCGTAGTTCTCCTGCTGGGCACATCATCGGGGTGACACTGAAGGGTCCCTGCCGCACAGGGGGCAGGGAGGACAGGTCTGAGCTTCACCTGCCTGCGCAGGAGCTGGGCATGGGAGATCAGCTGCCTGCTTTAGCACGGGCAGGTCCTTGGTGGGAGTGAGTGGGAGCCCAGTGAGGGCTGAAAGGTGTTTTTCAGCCTGGGAGCCACCGTCTCATCCCACGTGGTGTCACAGTGCAGAGCTCCCTCCATAAGGTGCCTGGTGGTGTGATGTAGAGCCATGTTGGCCAGATCTCCCTGAGAGTTTCCAGACACATTATATATATATATATATATATATGTATCTGCTGTTTTGCAGCCAATGGGAAATGAAGGCTGTTCTCAGCCTTGTTCCTTTTCTGTGCATTACCCACACTCCCCCTTGCTGGCATTCACTGGACCTGTTCTTAGCGTGTATCCGAGGAGAAGCCAGGAATTCAACAGGCAGTGAAGGTGCTTGATGTCTTCTCAAACTGCTCCCCTGCCTCTCCAGGAGTTTTTTACTGCGTTGGAGTGGTGGGATTGTGTGAGGAGGGCTGGAACGAGCAGCGCTGCACATCTCCCCTGGTGTCGGAGCCTCTCCGTCTGACTGCTTTCATGTGCAAAAGGCAAAACAGAAATGCACCTGACCTCTGAACTTTGGGCAGGCCTTTTCAGCACCTCAAAGCAGTTGACATTATCTCTGTTTTACCTCCTTCCTCTCTTTGCTCCGAAGCCCAGACACTTGCGCCAAGTCCGGTTCTCATCACATCTGCTCTTTCAAAGAGTTGGGAGGTCCCAAGACCAATCAGTCCCGGAGTCAGGACTCTGACATCTGGTTCAGCCTTGTCTATGAGTCACTTGGGGAGCTTGGGAAAGTCACGTAACTATTCCTAGCCAGTGCAGCTGACTGCTGGGGCGGCGCGAGTCCCACCCCGGCGGGTCCCAGTTGGCCGCCCTTCTCCAAGGCTTCACGGCTGAGCACATGCCAAGCGCCTTGAGCTCTTCCGATGGAAAAGGCCTTGCAAATGCTCCATGGTCTGACATCCTATGATGGGAATATAGGAGTCCTATGCCAGTGATCCTCTGCCAGCCTGTGTCTGGAAGAGGAAGGTGCACAGATGCTCTGTGTAGTCTTGCATCAGCCATCAAGACTTCAACACACACATTCATGTTATGCCATTTTGTGGGATTTCCTGATGTTCCCCTCTGCCCGGTGGTCCACTCCATCCCACTATTTTAGAGAGATTTCAGCTATTTTATTGCATTTGTTTCTCAGGACCAAAGTCTGCTCACAGCCTTCCTGGTGTTGAGCTGGAGAAACACAGCCAGTCCCAGCTTTACGCCAAGGTTAACTGAGCAGAGCCTGGCCCCATGTGTGTTAATTGTTCACAAACTCATTACTGCCCTTCCCGGTCTTTGTTGTTTCCTTGGAGGGGCTGGGAGCACTGGGTCCCAAGTAGAAGAGCGCTGCAGGAATGGGAGCTGGCAGCTCCCGGCCAGGGGTTGTTGCAGGGGATTTTGTTCCACCGCCTCTGCTGGGGCTTTGTTTTTCCATCTCCATCCAATGAAATAAACACTTTCACATGTCACAAAATCCTGCGGACGGAGCTTGGGAGCTTTGCTTTTGCTTTCCGCCTCCTTGCAGAACAACTGCCCCCGCCGGCCTCCCCACCAGCCCGGCTCCCTCCAGTGCTGCCTCCAGCCCCCTTAGCTGAGTGCGACCTCGGTGCTCTCCTCCCAGGGACTCTGGTGGCACTTTTCCCCGAGGACACAATTCCCCTGGAGGGACAAAACCTGGTGGCTGTGGGACATCATGCAGGACTGTCCCTGCTGTGTATGGCTGGGAGTGGAGATGAGCCTGATGCCCGGCTGGAGCAGTGGTGGGGTGACAAGGAGCCCAAGCATGGCAGGAGGAGGGGACCCTTGCAGGGACGCCCCTGGGACTCCCCACTCCTCTCATAAGCCGTGGGACCCCAACTGTCCACCCCAGCTCCTTGGCTGAGCTTGAGGCTTCGTGCCCCTGGGATTCATCCAGACCTTTCCCCAAGACCCCCCTCCCCTTTCCTGTGAGCCCGGGGGCCATATGGGGAAGGAGGAGAGGGGGGCAAGGGGGAGGGAGCATATTTAGGCCCCGTTGTTTCTACTTACAGACGTGGCAGTCCCTGTGCGCGCTGCAGCTCCAGCACTGGCAAGCACAGCCCAGCCTGATTTTATGTTTCCTGCCTCTGCTCCTGGGACAGCTCAGCACCGAGGCACCACACCGGCTGGGACCCCCACCAAGCTGGCTGCACCGGGGGGGATCTGACCCCCGGAGGAACTGTGAGCCCCTCTGAGCATCATGGGATGCAGACGGTGCGGGGTGAGAGCGGAGAGGAAGGGTAAGCTAGCCCTGTGAAGAAGAAAATGTGATGTGTTCTCCTGGTGTCCCCTCTCCTGGTGTGGGTCAGGAGATGCTCACCAGCCAGGGCGATGCCACCGCCTGCATTAACCCCTTCCATGGGGAGAGCCCAGGAGGGGGCTAGGGCTTGCATTGGCCTCCCTGGCCCCTCCACCACGGCGATTTACATCAGCACAGCCCGGATCCATCCCTGATCCCACAGGGAAGGTCTTGTCCCTCCTGCCTTGTGCTTGGGGTCCCTGGGGAAGGCTGCAGACCCCAGCAGAGACACAGGAGCTGTGACCAAGGCTGCATGGGGCATCGTGCCCACAGGAGCATCCCACTGATCCCCAATGCAATTAGCTGTCCTCCGGAGCAAGCTGGGGGTTTGGCTCTCCTGGGACATCCAAATTAGTGTCACCATCTGCAACAGGTCACAGATCAGATGGCCCTCTCTGCCCTCCATTGCTGTCACCAGAGAGGTCAAGGTCTAACCCGCACCATAGCAGAGAGGGTCAAATTCTCCTAAAAGTTGGGTCTGTCATGACCCGGCTCTTTCTGGGTCCTTTGCTGCATCCCAGGCAGAACAGCTGCACTTGCGTTTTGGGGGGATTCCTGCAGAATTAGGGTCTTCCCAGAAATGGGACCTGGGTGTCACACAGGACACTTGGAGCAGGGAGAAGGCAGCTCCCCAGCAAGGAAAAGGCTGGGCTGGGAAACTGTAGAGCAGGTGGCCAAGGGAATAAGTAGTCCCATGCCCCAATAAGAGGCAGGCTGGTCCTTTTTTGGGTGCTTAGCCTTGGAGCCCAGCTTCTTGGAAAACCGCAGTTTTCACAGTGTCCCTGCCAGGCAGTGGGGAACCAGGCTGTGGCCCAGGTGGAAGCCTGCCGGCTCCTCTCCTTCCCTCCTCATCCCCAAATCTGGCAAGTGCCACCAGCGAGATACAAAGAACAGACATTTCGTGGCAGAGACACACTCACGTCCCCACCGTGTTTGCAGCCCGGCTGCTTTTGCTCCCCCCAAACAGGCAAGCCTGAAGCTGTGTTTCCGCCTCTGCTGTGTTTCGGCTCCGCTTCTCTGATGCCATAAATAAAAGGCAGGACATAAATAAATAACAACAATAAAAAATCATCCCCGTGCAAACACGTAACAAATCAAAATGACCCTGTCTGTGAATGAAGGGAAAGAAAAGGCGGGTCCCTCCCTGGAAGTCTCGAGAGCTTCCAAAAATAGGCTGCGGCCCCAGCCAAGGCGAGCGCAGCCAGGGTTTGCTCGGTCAGCGCCAGCACCGGAGGGGAGCAGCGGTTTCCCAGCCGCTCCTGCCCTGCGCCAGTGCCCATGGACAGACAGACCATGTCCCCCTCCCACGGGCATAGCAGCCAAGAGCCCCATGGTGCAGTGAATGGCAGCGTGCGTCAGGAGGCGTGAAATCCCTCCAAAACTCAGGGTGAAATTTTATTTTACTGCTTACAGCTGAGCAACCCACGGACCACAAAACACCCCACTCTGAAGGTAGGCATGGTTGGTGCCATAGCTGGGATGGCAAAATGGGTCCCACGAGCATGCACATCCCAAATTTCAGTGCCCAGCTGCCTCCCAGAGCTCATATCGGCTGTTACACAGGCCTAGAGGATTTTCCCCATTTTCCCAGGACTCTCCATGCTGCGCTTGGTACATGCAATCAGACGCTTTCTGCCTCTGGACACCCCCGAGAGTGGCGGCTGCTGGGGGTGGGAGGGTGCTGGGGTGGCCAGGGACGGCGGAGAGACTGTGCTGGCCCCACAGCACCAGGGCGATGCTGGCAGCAGCCCCTCTCCCACTGTGCATCTCCCCAGGCTTTGGGCTTCTCCCAAGCCTTGCTACAGGAACGCTCCTCACGCCGGCCGCTGCCTCCCACATCTGGGAACCATGAGTGGAGCAATGGATGGAAATTTGGGCTTGGCCCCGCTGGCTCACCCGTCTCAGCCCTGCACCCAGCCCGGGGGCTGTACAAAACCCCCAGCAGACCTTGGCACCCCTCCTCTTGTCGGAGGCAACCTAGGCTGCCCATATCTAGGCAGGGTCTGCCATCCCGCTGGGCATGGGCAGGAGAGGGAGAGACAGAGCTGGAACTCCTGCTGAGCCGGCGGCTGGCTGCGCACGGGCGGCACAGCCTCCCCGCTCCTCCGGCCGAGTCACATTCCTCCCTTAACCCGGCGTGCCGCAGTTCAGCGAGTGTGTGCACGAGCGCACACGTCCTCCAAGAGCCCCAGCCGGTGGCCAAGAGACTCCAGATGTTGGAGGAGCTGTGCACAGCTGCCGGCCAGCAGCAGCAGAGGGGGAAATAAAGAAATAAAGAGCTGACACCCTTTCCTTTCCTTTTTCCTTCCCTTTTTCTTTTCCTTCCCTTCGCTTTCCAACCCAGGACAGAAAGGAAAAGCAGTGCCCAAGTCCAGGCTCCCCTTGCCAGCACCATCCCTCTCTCCAAGCTCTCCGTTTAGCAGTGGTGCTGCCCGACCCCAGCACAGCAGCAGGACGTTCCCACATCCCCTCCATCCTCCTCGGTCCACCCTCCTAGCTCCCAAGGCTGGGCCGTGCCCGCGAGGCCACCCCGGGCAGAGCTGCCTGCCTGACTCGGTGAGGGGAACCAGCAGAGACCGTGGCATTACTGGAAAGAGAAAATCTCCCTGAATAATCAAACAGGAGCCCAGTGAGCTCAGCAGTGCAGGGCCTGCCTGAGAAATGAGAGCATGGAGCAGGAATGTCAGGTATTTCCTTCTGCTCCCCAGCGCTAGAGCAGCCCCAGGTAATGGGCAAGGGCAGAGGAAGGGATCCGCGCTGCTTCCCCGCATCCCGTTGCTGCTGGGGAGCTCTGGGACAACCTGCAAAGCTGCAGGGGTGGAAGTGAGTCTGTGTCTCACTGGCGAGATACGGATCTGATGCTGTCAGCTCAAATGGGAAATGAAACAGGAAAAAAGCCTGCAAGAATTGCAGGAGGTTTTATTCAAAGATTAGATCGATTGAAACCTTTCTGCAGTGTGGGAGCTGGGAAGGAAGCTGCCACAGAGGGGGCCAAGCTCTGTATTCAAAATGAGAGCGTTTCCTGGGCCATCAGCCCAGCGTGCCCACAGGAGAGGGACGGGGAGGGTTTTACAGAGACACCGAAAATGTGGAGGTCCACGGCTCCTCCTGTACAACCTCTTGGGCTTGGCTGAACATCCCCCATGGGTTGTTCAGCAGGGATGGAGAGAAATCACCCCTCAAAAGCGAAGAGGGGATGCAGGAATGGAGAGCCACCAGCCCCCTAAAGTTGAATTCAGGTCATGGTCTCACTGCCCCTTGGTTTTGTTTCTTCTTTTGCGTGGCTTGTGGTTGAAACTCTAAACCAGCTCATCTGGCCGGCCGGCCGATTGGGAGCGGGGCTGCAAAGCTGGATCTTGGCACAAGCCTCGCATCGGCTCCACATAACCCCCGGCCATTTGCGCACGATGGAAAAGCACAGTAAAGCTTTTGCTTCCTAGTTTGCCTAAGCATCGCTGCCATTTCCAGAGAGGATGGGGAGGATAACAGGCAGCCAGCAGCTTTGAAGGCTGGGGCAGGATGGAGAGGGGCTGGTGCGGAGGGAGAACAGGAGCTACAGCGAGGGGCTGCGCAAGCAACAGGGGTTTCATCCTGCTGAGAGCGAGGACCGGTGTGTTTTGCACACACCAGCACCGCCATGGAGCTCAGTGAAGATGGTTCGAGCACTGGCAAAGACACAAATGTCCTTGTGCCTGCGTAGGGTTCCTCACTGCAGAGCATGGCCAGTGTGGGCTGCAGCCTGAAAATGCCCCCAAGCCCCTCCAGTTTTCTGCCCCAGCGTTTCCAAGCGTTAGGTGTGCAAACACAGCCCTTCCCTGCAGCTGCACAGCAGATGAGCAGTTTGCTTGCTTCTCTGGCAATGCTCTGCTCTGCCTGCAGACACTCCCCGATTACACGTGCTCCTCCAAAATACAACCAAGCAGCAAAAAAAATGAGCAGTTCTGTCCTTCCCCCTTACTAAACTCAGAGACCGAAACATCATTTATGCTTGTATCTGGGGATGGGGGCAGGTCCCAGCTTCACCAGCTCCCAGAAGTTTATGAAATGGAAATCAAAAGGAATAAAGCAAAACAAGAAGATAACCCCAAACTTAAAATCTGTTTGCTTTTACCTTTATCTTCTTCCTCCTTCTGTTCATTTCTGAGCACCAGTAGGAGGACTGGCCATGCCAGCTATCCCTATGTGTGAGGTTTGGCTTAAATAAACAGGGATCCAGCTGCTTTCCATGAAGAATATTAAGTTTTTCTTAAGAAGTTGCAGCTGAAGCTTTTGAGTTTGGGATAATCCCCAAGTCCCTCCTGGTGGCTCTGCAGGCCAGGGCACCCTCACGTCTTCCTGGGAAGGTCTTGTTGGATGAGTCCTGCCCTGCCATCTCCTCCTGGGTTGCTTGGAAAGGAGAGCCCCAGAGAAGTGGCCTCGCTGGGGTCATCGAGGAGCTGTGACATCTGCAGGGGCTCTGCATGCTGCAAAGCCCCGCAGTGACAGTGCCGGAGTGGTTTGCCTTTACTGCTCTGCCCAGGACACAGCTCTCAGCTTCATCTCTCGAACCTCGTGCTTTCCAACACAACAATTACCATTTTTTCCCAGACTTACTCCTCCCTGGGTGTCGATTCTGCCCGTTGCAGGATGTGCCCGTGTCCTCTCCGCTTTTATCAAGCTCCTCGCCACAAGACAGATGCTGGTGGGGCTGGTCCAACCTCAGACCTGGGGTTCTGCTGCCTTCCCCCTTCCCAGCCCCTCCTGCTCGGCTGATATTGCCATCTCTGCTCTGGGCTCCTCAAAGGCCGTTTTCTGCCACTTGTCTGTTCTAATTTGGGTCTTTGGTGGGACAAGCATGTCTCCTTGCTGGGTGCGGATCCAGCCTGTGCCTGTGGCCGTGGCTTGGATCCATCTGCGTGCAGCCAGGCTGCCTGGCAGCGGCCCCGGCTGGGGATGCTCTTGGTCCTTCCCAGGGAGAGCCACGCTGCTTGGCAGAGCTTTGCACCCTGCAGCAAGCGCGGCGGTGGCAATTCAGTGCCCTTTGGCTGGGTCTGAGCAGGGTCATGGTCATCCAGTTTGACCCCTTGGGTCCCTGGGGCAGAGAAGGAGCCCCCAGTGCACCCAGCTTGCCTAGAGCCCTGCTCTGGTATGCATAGGGCCATCGGGGTGTGCATGTTGCCCACCTGCCTTTTTGGCATGAAGATCCTTCCCCTCCTTGCAGCTGAAGCAGGGGGCTGAGCAAAGACCTGCCCTTGCGAGCTGGCATCGGCTCCCCTTGTGAGCAGGGCACCTCAGCAGGACAGGATCGGGCCCCTCTCCCCCCAGCCTCTCCAACTGAACGCTGTGGGGATGCCTGGTAATCATGCAACCCACTGAAGTGTTGTAATTAGGGTATTGAATCGTTAGGCAGCAGGAAAATGAGGACTCAAAGCAGAGGAGGAGGCGCTGGTGCTGCAGGTGGACACGCAGGGCCAGGGGTGGGGGGAACCATGGGACTCTCACCTTCGGGGGTCTCAGTGTCCCCCCTCGGGGTTGCAAGGCTTTTTGTCAGTGGGAGCACATGTTTTGCTCTCTTTTTTTACCTGGCCGAAGGCATGCAGGAGTTTTATCCTCCTGAGAGCTCTGCCCTGCTCCCAAGCTGGGCTGGAACTGGGTGTCATGACGCTGACATCTTGGTTGCTCCCATCGGATAGACAGAATGAGATAAACTTTATTATCTGGGATGATCTCTTTAAAGGGGGGGGGGGGGGAAGAAAAACAGTGGTTCTGGCTGGGAGCCCACTCTCTACCCACCAGGTCCTGCTGCCTCCCTCGAGAAACAAGAAGCGCTCACCTTCCCTCCTACAGACCCCAGCTCTTGCCCAGCCTTTGGCTCCTCGGAGGAGCCGTGTGGTGCCAACGCCGCCACCGCCGGGGCAGGGAGGCATCCCGGGATAAAGGCAGGGAGGACTGGGACTGCTGGCTACATTTCTGGGGGGAAGGGATGGTGGCTTTGTTTTTTAAAAAAAAAACAGAAATCGAGTACCTGCCAGGAGAAAAAAAAAAATCAAACAACTTTTCCATCATGTCTTGGCTGTGGAAGTGGGGATGTGACAGCCATGGAAAATAGGAGGGATTAGGCAATACGCCGGGATGTAAATAAATAAATAAATGAGGGAGTGGAGGTGGGGGGAAGATCCCAGAGCAAAAGCCACCCTCTCCCACCCTGCCACCCTCTTCCAGACCCAGCATCCCCACACGCCGCCCCGAAGGCCCTGCGACGCCGTAGGGAAGAGGCCGCGGCGGGAGGCGTGCTGTCCCGCTGTGTGCTGGCACGAGGAGCACGTTTCGAACCGCGGCAAGAGACTCTGGGAGCAATAAAAAAATGGCTTCGCTTTTTTCTTTTTTCCCCCCTCCACTCCCCCCTCTTTTTTTCATGTGCTGCATTTCCTACAATCTGATTTTCTCCAGCAAATACAGGTTTCAGGTTCCCGAGCATGGGGCTGTGGTTTGAGAGGAGCAATGGAAACTCCCTTGTGGTGGGAAGGGGCCAAAGGCCTGGGGGTGCAGGAGGGGAAGGAAAACGGGGCTGTTCTCACTGGGGTGTGGAGGCTCATAGGGGCAAGGAGCTAAAAATCCTGTGCTCTGCTCTGCACCGGCCACGTCTTTCATTCAGTCCATCCTGGCTGAGGGTGATGATGCATCTGGAACTGGTGCCATCTCCCATGCTGGAAGAGGAGATCTCGAAGGGTCTCATCACCCCAAAGCCACCCCAGGCCCCACGGGTGACCCACAGGAGGGTCAGAGTGGGGTTTGCTGGTGATCCCTACCCGCCGCCACCTCCATCCGCTGCCCGTGCACATCCCATAGGATGCTTCCCTGCCTGGCTGATGGCCAGCGTGTTCGCCTCTCCCAGGCAGCTGGGAGAGAAGTGAAAGTGCTTCTCCCCATTCCCAAGCAAGGTCTTTATTTACAGGGACTTCAAATATTTATCTAAAGCGCAGGGCTGCGGCGGGGACATCGGCACGCGGCAGCTGGGTCCCCCTGCACAGCCCTCGCGGGGTCTCACAGCTCCATCGTCCCGCCTCACCCTCGGGCCATCTCCTGCTCTTTATTTATTTCCTTGAGGATCTTCCCTGCAGTAAATCACTGCTGGCTGGGTTGGTCCGGGGGTGACGGGATTCAGCTGCCCGCTGGGATTTTGGCTGTGATCTGCAGGAGCACCTCTCCTTCTCCTTACAGAGGCTGGATTAATCCTCCAAACAAGGAAAAGCACCGGGGTCTCCGGAGCCTATTTCCCTGGATCGGGGAGCTTTGAGGCAATTTGGACAAAACCTGGAAAGCCGTCCTCTTTCCTCTGCCTCCCACTGCCCAGGCATTTAATCCACCACCTGCCATGAAAGTATGATTGTGCTGGTTGGGGCAGCCCCTCCTTGCCCAGTATCATCTCGGGGATCCTTCATGCTCCTCATCCTGCCTCCTGAGGAAGCCATTTTGACCCGGGGCTTGCTTTCCAATTAGCAAAGTATTATTTCCAGCCCTTTGCAGTGCCAAAACAAGCAAAGCTTTTCCCATCACTGCTCCCTCGGTGGCAGCTGCCAAGGCTGTGTTTCCTGACGGCTTCAGCAAGGGATGAGATGTAACCCAGGCTCCAACTGCCGGGTCTGCGGCTGGAAATGCCATCCCTGGTCCCTTGCGTGAGGGAGTGCTGGGGGAGAAGGGGGTTCACGCCTTCTCCCGCCCCCCCCGCAGCCCCAGCACCCCCCCAGCCCACTCTCCATCCCAACTCCTTGGCACTGTCACCCTCTGTTGCGATGTCCCCTCGTGTCCTGGGTGTGCACCCCACACGGGAGCCTGTGGATGGAGTCTCCTTCCCAGCTCCAGCCTCAGCTTAACGGTGCTTCTGGCTTTTGTGTTTTCTCTGTTTTTTCTTCCCTCCTCTTTGAATTCTTCCTTCACAACCGCAACGGCAATGGGCAGAGGTGCACAGGCAGGAGAGTGTGGGACATAACCCGAAAGAGGAACACTCCTCGCACCGCTGGGACTGGGGAGGAGAGGAGGCAAGGATGCTCCGTGCAAACAGGCTCTCCCACAGTACCTGCGCCGTGGCTCTCAGAGGGTGGGTTTCAGGTCAGATCTGCCCTGCAGGAGCAGTTTGCCAAAACCCTGTAGAGAAGACGCTGAGAAACCCGTATTTCTCAGGAGTCTCTGGGTTCCCGGGGTGCAGCTGCGACTCACCCCCCAGCCCAGCCCCAAAAGTGGCACCTGGTCCAGGTGGTGCAGCCCCAGAGTGCAAAACCATCCAATGTGCCTCAATAAAACAGGGTGGGCTTCAGGGAAATGGCCTTGGTGGAAGTCGCTGGAGGCACTGTCACCTCCATCTCAGTGAGGCTGCCCAGGGCACATCAGGGAGCGTCTCCCAAGTGGCCCATTGCTGCCGATGGGCATCAGCTGGGAGATGCAGGGACAGGACCAGGAGATGTCTGGAGGGTAGGTCCGGAGCTGGTCGTAGACTCGTTAGGAATTCATTCCCAAACGATTTTCTGAATGTGTTCCCATTTCCATCACCCGTGCAGGCTCCTCCAGCGGGTAGGCTGTCCGAGAGCGGCTCAGCCTGGCAAAGACCAGGCTTTGCCTCCTCACCACAGCCCATGCTCTCATCAGATAAAATATCCAACGAGAAAGAAAAATGAGTTTCTGGATTAGATTCTGGCATGAATAAACACTCATGCTAGAATTTGCCAGTCTTTCAGGAACTGCAAGTATTTTCCCGGTGTCAAATGTTCATGCAGACAATGTATAAATAATGACCTCGATTATGTCAGATATTACAATGAGCAGAGCTCTGGGCTGTGGTTCATAACAGTATCTGCAAATCAGTGTCTTAACTTTCTGCTCTTCTTGGTAGATTCCTCATGCTCCAGTGCTTTGAGGCCAAACGCCTGTGTTTCTGGACAGGGCTGCGGCAGCCTGCCAGCACCTTCCTCGCAATGGGACCAAGCGGTATGTCCCCATGACATGGCAGAGGGGCGCCGGGCGGTTTCGGGAGAGGTGTGGGGTGTGTGACCTTCTGGGGGGCATCTGGCCATGTACCATGGGTCAGGAAGCACCTCCTGCAGCTCTCCGAGATGGAAAGCCCAGGCTGATCTGCAGCCTGGGAGTCGCAGCAGAGGATGCGGGAACATCGAAGAGGGAGCTGGGTGCGAGGGGGTCCTGCTGCGATCGGTCCAGGAGAGTTTCCCTGTAGGGCCAAGCAGAGCAGGAGGAATGTGGCAGCCAGCGGTTGTGCTTTTGGAGAGAGCAATGCCGTCCCTGGGGCTGCGGGATGTGGGGGCTCCTCCTGCCCCCCCCACGCCTCTGTGCCTCTTGGGGGATGGACCTGAGACAGGAGGGTGGAAGGTACCCGGGGGAGCGGGGGACCCTCCTGGGTGTGATGAGCAATTAATGATCCCCGATTCTCCTTGGAGCACATCTGGGGATCAGCCTCTGCCCCTGACCTCATCACCCACAGGAGCGCCTGGCGCTTGCACAAATAGCTCTTTTTCCCTTGCCCCGGTCCCAGGAGCTGCTCCCCAGAGACACGGGTGACCGGAGAGGAACTGTCTGCCAGAAGCACAGAAAAGCACCAGATCCAACAACTTTGCTACTTCTCCAGCGAGAGAAATGACATCTGCAGGCTGTGGGTGAGGAGAGCACCGGTGGGAAATAGCAAGACAAATGCAAACTGAAGTTAATCTGAGCCTCTGTTTTTTCTCCAGATTGCTCTATTTATTCACAGTCTTTCTTTGATAAAATTGGTAGAAAAATCAGAGGCAACATACACTGCCTTCCAAATGCAAAGGGAGGGATAGAAAGAGAGCCAGAGAGAGAAGGCAGCTCCAGCAAAGAGTGCGATGCAGAGGGGCCATCTAAGAGGCATGAACAGAGTAACTGCACTCAGTTCGAGAACCTGCCTCTCAGCAGCCTCCATTTGCTGCTCCTTCTGTGCAAGACTTTCCCATTAACGTCCAGTCTTTGAATCTGCACATTAAAAAAAGAAAGAGATGGAAAATAAAGACCTTTTGTTTTCAAGGCTCGAAGCAACTGGACATCTCCCAAGATGATGGCTGCAATGATGAAACCAAAAGCAGGCAACAGCTTCACGTCAGCCTGGAGAAGCATTCTGGAACCGGTGTCCTTGACTCATCTCCCACTGTCCCTTCTTCCTCCTGCCCTCAGCTTGTCAGAAGCTGGCTGTGCGTTGCCCACTTGCAATGCTTACAGGGTACAGGAGGGGCTTAATTGCAGGTGGGAAATGAGGATGATATTAGGACTGCTTTGATTTTAGCCAGCGACTGCAGAGTGGGAGAGAGTCTCCAAAAGAAAGAAAGAAAGAAAGAAAAAAGCATTCTTAAAAATTTCCAGCAGTTTTTATTGTAGGTGGAACTGGTAACCCCACCTGTAATGAAAGTAGCCTGCTATTTCCAGTTACAAGGCTCTGATTTCATTTGCTTTTAACTTTGTCAGACTGTAACCACTTGGCCTGAACTTCTCTCGGCTGGGTGCGCATTACCCAAAGTAGCACCACCATTTGCAAGGACAGGGTTAAGGAAAAAGGAAAGCATTTTCTGCAGGAGAGCTCTAGCCGCCTTCTGCTCTGGCAGGGAGATGCGCTTCGCCCAAAGATGCGTCTGCTGGCGATGAGATGAAAAGCTACCCAGGTTATAACCTCTGGAAAACAGAAGTCTGGCTGGTACATATGGCAGAAGAAAGGAGAGGCTGAGTTTAAATTCATGTCTTTTAGAGCCCGATGTGAAAGGCAATGGTGCAGCCTTGCTCTGAGGCACTGAAGGCGTTAACGCTGAGCCCCAGCCCCTGTGCAGAAAGCAGAGCTTCCACTGCGATGTGGCAACACAATTGCTAAAATCCACACAGAAATTTACCCTTCCATTCCAAACAGGCAATCTGTTTTCTTTCTCCTTGCTCTCCCACTTTGGGGAATTACACACCAGGAACGAGCCCAGCCGACATCACGGGGAGCAGCCAGGACCCAGCGCGGTGTACCCGGGCTGTCCCGAGGGCAGCGGTGTCCTCTCCTGCCAAAAGCTTTTAAGAAAGTGTTTGCAATAATCAGTCACTCTGCTCTTCTGTTACTTGCCAGAAGAGCTTTTATAACGTGACCTTGCGTGGATTTGTTTCAGATGTGTCCAGGTATTGTTTAAAACCCTGCTCCCATGCCTGGCTGCCTCACCGTCAGTGTGGGGCCGGGGAAGATGCAAGGACCCAGTCCCAGTCCAGGGCTCCCCTCTCGGCTGCTCTCCATACGGGGGGAAGGAGGAGGGTTTTCTTGATGTGCTTGGGGCTGGCATGGAAACCCCAAAGCTTTTCTTCCAGTGGGTGAGGACCTGCCAGGCAGCAGATGTGGCCAGGGCTAGGTGCTAGCCCGAGAGCTGTGGCAATGCTGGAGATGGAGATTGTCTCAGCATCAAAAGGCAGCAGCAGGCATGGAGTTTGGGCGGAGCAGGGAGTGAAGGCCAAGGATCACCCACTGGCCAAGAGTGGCTGGGACCAGGACTGGCCTGGCTCTGGCTCCTGCCTGCCCAGCAAGCCCCAGCACAGCTGCTGGTGGGACCAGTGACATGGCCTCGCTGGCTGTGAGGAGCTGGACCTTGCTGTGGTGGGGTCTCAGGCTGCAGCGGGTTCACCCCGGGGGTTTTCCCACGGTGCTGCACTCTCTCCTGATGTCTCGTAGTGTGGAAAGCAGCTGATGATCTCTGCGTTGGTGTGCACCCCCGTGTGCCCAGGGCAGGAGGATGGGCGGTGCTGTGCAGCCCCCCACCAGGCACCCCGTCCCTCCGTGGGTGCCCCCCAAGGAGGACAGGGCAGGGGGTGCATATGCAATAAGTGCAGCCTCGCCGGGCCCCAGGGAGGGGGCTCAGGGAGGTGGAGAGCATTCCGGTGGTGGGTCAGATGTCTCATTTCTATTTGTGCCAGAGCTTGGCCAGCCATGCCCTGGAGAAAGGAGCACACAGCACCCCCACCCCACCCCACCCCCCCATTTGCTGGGGGTCCTCAGGACTGGCATCTCAATGCAGCAACGAAATGCCCTCTCTTATGTGGGTGTCCCAACTCCAGCAGCTGGGATCTGTCCCGATCCAGCTCCACCCATCGTTTAAAAAACTCGCTCACTTTCTTGCAGACAGATCAACAGCAAGGAAGGGAGTTTCCATTATTCGTGTGCTGGTCCAACTCTGACCTGCGGAGGAGACTGATTATTTGTGTCTGGGTAGCCAAACCCCTCCTTGCTGCTGCCGCTGCTTCCTGGGGTCTGCTAGCATCAGGCAAAACCTCTTTGGCTGCAGGGCCACCTCTGGGCTGGGATCTGCAGGTGGTCAGCATATGGCCTGGACTGGCTGAGGGGCTTTGGGGGAGCCAGGATCACAGCCATGATGCTAGAGAAAATTGCACCGTTAAAAACCTACGGAAGGAACAACTGGTAGATGCTCAGACCGGATCTTGGCCGCAGCACCCGAGTTAGCCCCTCGCCCTGGCTGGGAGCACCGAGGTCTCCTTAGCAACAACACTTCAATATTTAGCACCAAATGCATGTGCCCAAATGACCTTCCAGGTCCTTTCCAGAGCATTGCTGCTGAGCCGGCTCCAGGAGCACGGCAGCTACCAACTGAGTCACCGCCAGCTCAAGATTTCCTCTGCTTCTCCCAGACGAGCACTTACTGCGCTTGCCACGACCTGGTCCGCTCAGCACTGGTGAGCTCATGGCCAGGGTGGAGCCTTCAGGACAAACAAGGTGAGATGGCCCACCGGGGAAGTTAGAGAAAGCCAAAGTCCAGAGGGTCCATGGATAGAGACCCTGTTGTAGCCACCAGATGGAGAGGAAGGAGATGTGTTTGGTGATGCAGTCTGCAAAGGGGTGGAAAACAACAGCTGGCAGGAAAGCCTTGATCCCACCATTGTTGTGACCTGAGGAAGGACAGGGGAGTTGGTAGCTGATGAGTACCAGGAGCAGAGATGAGACCTGGGAAAGGCCCATGGACAGATTGCACCATGCCCACGAGGGCAGTGAGTCTGATTTGCAATGAGGAGCTAAGGGAAGCTGAGAGAGAGAAAGACACGGCCTGGAGACTGACAGCTCGGCCAGGACGATGGGCAGTAGTGCCTGTGCTTGCAAGGGCTGGCACAGCAGAGACTCAAGAGAAAGTCAGCAAAACAGAGAGGTGGAGGTTGCAGGAACTCAGCACTTAGACTACTAAAGGGTAGAGTGAGTGGTGCAAGAAGGGGACATCTAGGGATGATGCAAAGATTACAAGTGACAATGAAAACCAGTTGGGGCTCTCAGTCAAGACTAGGCAGAGAGCAGACGGGGTGATGTGCTGGGAAAATGTGTGGTCATGAAGTACTTCTAGTCTAAGGACTTAGTGGAGAGAGGATGGGTTTTTTCGGTTGGTGAGTGAAATACAATTCAGTGAAAATGAGAGCACCAGCATCTCTCTGGGCCCACTGCAGAGCAGGTTAACAAAGCTCAGGGCACAGAGATGGATCTTGCTGAAGCATTTCCAAAATTACCTGAACAACAAGTTTTGGGTTAACCAAAATCTGAGGAAGTTGAAACATGGGTTCACTTATTCTGATCACCAAAGCTAGTAGGGGAAAGGACCTGAGGGCTTTCACCTGAGGCTTTGGGAGCCCAGCACCAACTTAAGCCAATGTTTGCTGCTTCCTAAGCTCCCAGACCCACAGTGGTTACAGTCATCGCTATCCCTCCTTCACCCATTTTAGCTATTGCAGTTTTGACTTCCTGTCACCCCAACTTCTCACTCCAGTAAGTGGCTGCTTATTCCAGTTGTCATGAAAAGCAGGTCTGACACTGTTGTTTGAAAACCATTGCTTTCCTTCCTTCCCTCCATCCATCCACACATCCACCCACCCATCCCTGTAGTACCTAAGTGCTTCCAAAGCAAATTGTGTTTACTTTCTATAGACTCATCCAGGAAGCCTTCTCCTCCAGGCTCCAGGGGGCTAAGGGGAATGCACTGAGGCACATAGCTCCTGGCCCCCAGTTTGGAGAGGTTAACAAAACCTCAGCTTGCTTCATCATGGTACACCTTGATGACAAAAGCAACCACGGTTTCAGCTAGGCAGCCCTCTGTGGTCTCCAGCTTTTGGTGGGCTCCTCCCCATGACAGAGACACTGTATAGACATGCTGCCCTCCACTCCCATGAGCTAATAGTCCCCTGCACCAACAAAATGAAATTTTGAGTGCAGGCTGCCCAGTTCTCTTGATGTCAGGGGCAGTGTGAAGCCTACACAGACCTCAGAGCTTGGAACCTGGTGAATCCTTCAGCTTTGTCCCTAGCACTGCACCTGCCTTCAGCCTGAAACCTTCCCCTCTGTGCCTCTGAGCATCAGTGTGGAGGCACCGTGTGTGCACCGAGAGGAAACAACCCTGCCCCGAGCAGGAGGTGGGGGATGTTTTATGAGAAGCGGTTACAGCCATTCGTGGAGGACTTTGGCTCGGAGCCCCTCTGCCACATTCTTAGGAGAGATCATATCAAAAAACTATTTTTACTAAAAATGTAGTGGTAACAGGCTCCAGATGTCTGTTGTTATGTAATAGAGTTTGTTTTAATGGATCCGACTTCCAGATGTGCAGCTTGGACTCATGGCGTCTGCTTGGTCCTCTGCGGAGCAGGAGGGAGCAGCCAGCTCTCCGTGCTGTGCAAGATGGGGCAACTGCCTCCATCGCGGATGGGATCTTTCCTGGCTTGTGTGTGTTTCCTGAGCATTGCTTTTCCTTGTCCTTCTTTCTGGTACAGTGTTAGTCATCCTGGGCAGCCGTCTCAGGTCCTGCATCTCATTTTGGGAGGTCAGCAAGAAGGGTCGCTGAGCACTGGTTCGCTCGGCTCCATGTAAGAAAGAAGAGGGCTCACGGGCAAGGCTGGGGTAAGGAACAATTTCTGGCAGCACCGTGGTCTCCCATGGGACTCACTGGAACTGTCCGTAGGCATCACATCACCATCACATAGATGAGAAGTATTACTTATTTGGGGATTCACAATAACCAGGGATTGAAGACTGGAAGATAAAGGGAATTAAGGGGCTGACTGTGTCTTGACTTCCCAGGGCCCATTTTGTGCTTTCCCAGCTATGAGAAAAACTCAGGCAGGATGGCTGCTAGGAGGAAGGAACCAGACAAGGGTTTCCTCGGGCAGAAACATTTTGGACCTGGAAGCAGAGAGGCAAAATGGGGGCACCTGAGGAAAGATAGTGCCACCTTCCCATTGAGCCTGTGGGAACAGCTTGATAAATACTGATGGGACCAGCCCACACACCCTTCTGGACCAGTTTGCCATCGATGTTTACCAGCTGAGCTGTTGCCTTGGTTCACCTTGCCTGGTAGAGGTCCACTTCCCTGCTGGAGGCTGGAGAGAAGGTTTTTCAAGGCATTTTGGGGCATGGTGGTTTCTCCTTCCCTCGGTGCAGGTCTGGGTGCCACAGGTTGAGTGTCCCCCTTCTCCAGCACTGCAATGAGCTGGAAACATTGGCTGCTCACCCCATTGGTAGGAAGAGCTCCAAGTAGGGATGCAGGAGACGTCTGGATCCTAGCTGCTAGGTGGACAGGGGGACGAATGGTGCATACTAAGCTGAGGAGGATTTGAATTCAAAGTATGTGGCTCTGTGCCATTGCTATTAGCATCTGCTAATAAAATGCTAAGACTTATTAAGTGCCCAGATCCAGGAGGGAGATTTAAGGGGGATGCAGTTGGACTGAAAGCAAGAGGCTTAGGTGCTTTCCGGAGAGCACAGAAACGTGAGCAGCCAGGGGCCAGCTCTCCTGAGGAGCAAACGTAACCACTACCTGATGACAGAAGGGAAGAGCTGGAGAGGCAATACCGACCCTATAACACCCCGTGGGACATGAACTGAGCCGCAGCTCCAAGAAGAAAGGAAGATTAGGGGAGCAGTGACAGATCTGCACCCTGCGGACGAGGACCTGATCCTGCAAGATCAGTTCTTGCACCAACATCATTGACCTCCCAGGCTGAGATTTCTGAAGCAGCTCAGGCAAAAGTCCAGCGAGAGAAGCTTCTTTTGGGTTTGCTGTGTCTCAGTTTGAACCTCCCTAGTGTCAAAAAATAAACAAAGACTAGTGGGACAAAATCACTGCTCAGCTGGAGCCTGGGAAGTCTGAGGGGCAAAAGAGCTGCTCTGGGTTCTCAGGTTCACATCCCATCTTGTGCTTGATTTTATCTGCAACGAGACTTTTGTGGAGCTAGTTTTGCTTTGCATTGCAGCCACGTGCTTGTCTCAGCATTTTGATTTTCTCTCGCCTCTTTGCAGAGCAGCACAAGGCAGGCTCCGGGGCTCTGCTGCGCACATGCAGGCTGCCTCAGCCACGGAGTTGATTGGAAAGCCATCTGCTCACACACGAATGAGGAGGTTTCCATGGTTTTGTGAGAGAAAGGGACTTGTCTTTTTTTCTTTTTTTTTTCTTTCTTTCTATGATGAAGCCATACGTGCACACAGATAACAGTGCCAGAAATGTGGTGTTTATCAAAGGTGTATTCCCCACACTGCCACGGGACAGAGCCCTGGCGGAGGGGTGAGAGGGGAGGGAAGGGGAGAGCGGATGCAAAGGCGTACCCAGCCCAGGAGACAGCCGGTGGAAGGTGTGGAAACCAAGCTGGGCTGGGGAAACGAATGAACGCTTCAGCCTGGGCCCTCCCCCCCCAGCACGTCCATGTAAAATGTGGAGATTAGGTGGAAAATCCATATAGAGGGGAAATGTATGCCTTTAGCAGAGCGGGGCTCCAGACGGGCCAGCTAGCTGTTTTGAATGGATGTCCTGGCACACAGAAAGTCCTCTCTTTAGTTTCTTTTCCTGTTTTGGCCAGTGTTTCTGCTGTTAACCCTTCCTCCATGGCAGGACAGCGGGTGGGAGAGAGAGGACCGTCCCTAACCCCATATGGGTCCTGCCAGACTCATCAGGAAGGGGGAGCAGGAGGAGAGCCCCCCTGGGCCATGACACCAGCCATGCCCAGGGTGTGGGTGCCCACAGCCCTCAGATCCACCCACGCTGGGCCAGCTGCCCGCAGGAGGTCCAACACCCCCCAGCCCACCCCCTTGGCATGACACCCCTCTCCAAACAGGGTCTCAGCAGAGAGCTGGGGCAGCTCCGTGGCTGCTTAACCAGGGCAGCAATGCCTGATCCCTCCAAAAGCTTCCTAAAGTCTCAAGGGAGGAATACATTTCGAGATGAGATGTGAGAGGTAAACATATGGGGCTGACAACAAACAGCCAAGGGGAGGAGGAAAGCGCTCTCGCTTGTGTTCTGGCTAGCTCCTGGACTGGCAGGGATGAGACTCGGAGGAGACTGAATTAACCTCCAGGCTTAACCATTAGTCATTTTTACAGTGCAAATGGATTTCTCCAAATACCTTTAAATGTCAACATCCTTGGGGGAAAGATGCCTCATGTGGCATTCAGAGGGGGTGAGTAAATGTGGAAAGATGAGCATGAAAGAGGTATCCAGGCAAACAGGAGATCGCCTCTGCAAGCCGCCTGTGCTGGGCACACTGGTGCATGGCAGGGAGCAGATGCTACCCCCAAGGCTTTGCCTTGAGCCACTCCAACCCCAACGGCCTTCACACATGGTCCCTTGCATGGTAAGCGGGAGATGCACAGAGGGAAGAGAAGGGAGTGTTGTCAAACACGGGCTTAGGCCAAGACAGGGAAAGCTGGTGTCCTGGAGAATGTTCTCCCAGGTCACGCCAAGCACCCAGCTCATCCGAGAGCCAACTCCTTCAGGGTTGCCAGTACCTAGGGCCCGAGTTGATCAAAGCAGCTTGGGAAGGGAGAAGAAAACATCCGCATGATGGGAAAGCAGAGAGCCAAAACAAGGGGCACTTGGTGCCCTGCTGAGGCAGGTGGGACCCCTGGCAAGGTCTCAGCATCGCATCTTGCAGGCAGAGTGGGGCGGGTGGGAGAGCCCAGCTCTTGACCAGACCTGAATGGATCCATCAGATTTCCCACCAGGGACTGTGGACAGTCCTTCCAGTTGGCCTTGGCGAGGGCTGGGGAGCAGGGTATGGGCAGGCAGGAGGGCACAGGGCAGGACCTGCAGTCCTGCTGTGGCTCAGCTTCACAGCCTCCTTTGGGGCAGGATTTCTTGCTGCCGTGCCAAGCTCCCAGCGAGGGTATCCCGTGGCTGGGGAGATATTGACTGCTGTAGCTGACAACTGCAGGCAGGCAGTGGTGGTGGTGAGCTGGATCCTCCAACACAGGACCTCGTCCTGTCCCCGGGTCTTCTCCTGGCCATCAGACAGGTTAGGGCTGGGCACATCCCTGCTCCGACTGCCTCCGAACTGGGAGCTAGAGGGATGAAGGGGCAGGCAAGCCCTTATCTCCTGCTTTGCCGTGGCTATGCTCAGCACTTCTGTGACAGATATGTTTTACAAACCCCCCAACCCGCTCACATCCACGACTTGGGGGTCCCAGGAGGTGCAGTAGCATGGGAGAGGAGGGCAGAGCACCGCGAAGGCCGCGCACCGCAGCGTGTTGAAAATACTACTGCTAATTACACAATGGGTTCCTTATGTTCCCTGGAAATGCAATATGCGGCAGGACTCCCAGCCAATTCATGTTTTAGGACAAATCAAGGCGATATATTACTCGACTCAGCTCCTAAATTTGGTCATACTTTAGCTGGTGTTTTCAGACATTTTAGAGTTAGATTGGCCAATGCCACAGAGAAAAGTGATGGGGCAATTATGCTAATTAGGAACAAATGCATTACTTCTGCAAGTTATTTGGTGCTTGGAACAAGCCCTCCCCATTGCGTGACTACTTTGTGCAGAGTTAACCCCTGCTGAGACCTCCGGGAGGTCATTTTTCTGGAAGAGGAGAAGGAAATCCAGTGCCCATCAGATTGTTGGGGTTAAAAGCCGAGCAACGCACGAAGCTTTCACAGCATCTGGCAGCAGCCTCAGTGGCTTCACTGGCACTAGGCAGCTTTTCCCCTTCACAGGGGTCAAGGACAGGCTGTGTGTCCTGCAGAGGGGTGAGGGACCAGCCCAGGGAAGCCCAGCAGCCCTCAAGCCCGGGCCAGCACAGCAGCAATCAGCCTGGGCAGCGTGTGTCGCATAAGGCAGCATCTTCACCATGCGGATGAGCAAGACTCCTCTTGCCTCATCCCTAAATCACAGCCTGCAGGTGCTGGTGAAGCCATGGGCATGTGGGTCTGTTTTTGGGACCCCAGAGTAAAGCAGGATGAGCTCAGCCAAAGACCTGACCCTTCCCAGCCAGCCGCTGGCTTTGTCGGAGAGCCCATGGGCCAGCGGTTTAACGAGATGTTCAGGCTCTCATGTGGCATCAGTCAATGAGGAGACAGAACCTCATCTATCTCCCAGCCCCAATTACAGAGCTCTTAAATGGGCTACCAGCCTCGACATCCCAGCATCATTTTGGGGCTCCAGCATCTCAGCTGGGGCTGGCTGGGGCTGGCTGCTGTCCCCATGGCCAGGCATCGTGCGGTGAGGTGGGCTCCGACAGCTTGCCGCACCTTTCTGGCAGGCGGCCCTGTCCAAAGCCAGACCCCCAATTTCTGCATATCCCCCCTCCCCCCCCCCCACGTGAGTCCATGGCTCACACCAAGCCCCCATCGCCTGCCTGAGCCCCATGGGCAAAGCCAGGGGGGTGACAAGGGACATGGGGGGACTTGCTGGGAGAGGCACAGCCTGGCAACCCCCCCCCCCCCCCCGCAGGTCTCCCTGGCCCCATCCACAGGGGCACAGGCTGGAGGAGCTGCTTGTCTCCAAATCCTTTTTGCTTTTGTATTTTGTCTTTCCTTCTTCTTTTCCTGCTTTCTCCAGAAGGGCCCAGATGCCTTTACTTTGGCTGGGCTCCCTTGGCCAGCAGCCCGCGGAGGCACCAGAAACGCCGTGTGTGAGTGCGTGAGCGTGTGTGTGCAATATTAATACACAGAAATGGAAGGCGACCAGCGTATAAACATTCTTTACTGTTTGGGTCACAGCCCGGGGAGCTGTAAGAGCTTTTGTGCTGAATTTTGAATGCAGACTAAATAGAGAGGGAGCGAGAAGGGCAGAGAGGATGAGAAGCCGGGAGAGACAGGGTGGGAGGACGAGAGGGAAGGAGGAGCGGGGAGGACCCTCTCCAGACCATGGGGTCCGATGGGAGCAGGCGGGGAAGGTGTTGGTGCAGGGCTGGGAGCTCCCGAGGACACCCACATCTGCTCCCTGCAGAGAGCTGGGCTGGAGGTGAGAGAGAGACCAGCTTGGGGCTGGTCATCACACATGTATTTTTTTGCATTAAAGCAAGAGATAAATAATAATGATAAAAGGCAACAGCGGCTGAAGGCTGAAATAACCAGGATTCCTGTGCAAATCTCGTTAGAGTGGCTTAAGTGTCTATTTGGGAATAAGGAGGAGGGGGCTACGCTGGAAGTATTTCTGCAGCAGCCAACGGGAAGGACGGTCTCTCTGGAGCTAACGAGACCCAGCTGGGTCCCGACTGCAGCCGAGAGTGTTAAATCAGAAACTATTCCGTCAACAGCCAGTTTGGCCAAATATGAAACATTTCCAGGGAATCAATGGCCGGTGCTGGTGACGCAGAAGCCAATAGTCTTGACTTCTTTTCCAGAGCCTCCAGAAATACACTCGTCATTTTGGACTTAAAGGGACAGACCGTGCTTTTTCCACTCATCTCGGCGGTGTTCGGCTGAGAAATCCACATCCCAGCAGCGAGAGTGATGGCTGAGCTGGTTTAATCCACTGCTTAATGCTCGCAAAGGGCCCCACGGGCTTTTGGACCTGCCAAGCTGCTCCACATGACGAATCTGAACTGGACGCGTCCTCCCCAAATGTTTTCCGTGGAGATGAGCTCAGACGGAGGACTCGAGATTTGCACAGCTGAGCTCGGACCACCGTTGCTCTCATCCTCCACCGGCGTCCGAGCCTTTGACCCTCACCTGTGCAGAGCACGATGGAAAACAAATGTTCAGGCTTTGCACATGGGGCCCAGGAGAGCAGGGGTCACCAAAGCCCCTGGCACAGGCAGGGCTGACTGCTGTCCACCTTTGCACTTGATAACACATTTAATCTCTTGGTCTGCAAAGGAGAAAGCTCAGCACCAGTGCTGGAGCCAGCCAGCACATCTCCAGTACACTTAGCTCTTTTAGGAATAAAACAGGGGAAAAGGTGTCACTTTTTCTAGGTCCCCAGCCCCTCAGGTCTGCTCCCACTTTCCAAGGCACCAGGGCATCTCAAAGGCTTATCCCAGCCCTCCTGTCAGCCTAGGTCATGTTCATTCCATCCCGGTGGAGAAATAGCATCGGTGACGTATGCCAAGTCACAGCTAAGCAAGACAGATAAATCATTACTGTATGCAATAAGGATCCTTGGCGATAACACAAAAGGGGAAAAATTGGCAAAAAAAGAGTATCAAATAAATGCAAACTGCTTGGACAATGGAACAGTAAGGTCTGTTGAGCTGTATTTGCTACAAATCAGCCTGTATTGCTGTTTGGAGCAATGCAAACTCCCTTCCTGCCCATCTCTGAGCTTCGCAGTGCACAATACAGCCGTGTCCTTAGTCATCCTCCCTGTGTCAGAGAGATCCTTCCCCGTTCCCATCTCCGATGGGTTGTGTCCTCCATCAGAGGAGATCCAGTTGTGCTCTTCTACCAAAATGGCTGCATTTTAGTGGAGGGCATGCCCACATCTGCAGCTTTACACTGTAAAAAGCTCTGAAAACCAATCCCGCACCATGACTAACCATGATTTTCCTCCACTTAGCTAAAAGCTGCTGACCAGGGCACACCGGAGCAAAGCTGCCCGGCTGCTGGGACAACGGTGACACGGTCTCGCTCTGCCCAGGGTGTGCTCAGACATACATGGGTCTTCTTGCTCTGCATGGCTCATGGCTCCCAGCCCGGCAGGTAAAGGGCACTCTGCATCCACAGCATCACTAGCTGAACGTGAATTCCCAGTTGTGCCTGGACTTTAAAGGCCTGGTTGGTGGTCTCCTCCGGTGAGCGTGGGTTTTATCGGGGGCCAGAGAGCTGGAAAAAGGAGCCAAGCATCTTGTTTCTCTTTCCCTGCTGTAGGTAGCCCGTATTCCCACCAGCTGCTCCGGCCGCAAAAATAAGCCTGGGAGTTCTCCTGTTAAGCAAATTTGGGGAAAAAGCAAAGTAGATGGAGAGGTTAACCTGGGGTGGGGAGGGTGCACCCAGAAGCTGGGAAAAATTAGAAGCAGGAGAGGAGGCGTTTGCAGCTCCCCTGAGAAAGTGGCTCTGCTGGGGCTGGCAAGTGGTTCCCATCGCTTTGGGGGTGACGGTGGAGCAACCTGCATCTGGAGGGCACCAGGATGACACATGCCCTTGACATGGCAAGGAATGAGCACGGCTCCCAGGCTCCCTGGGGTGGCTCCGAGCAGGGCAAGAACTTGGGATTCGGTCTTGCCCAGCGAGGGCAGAGCATCGGCAGGGCGAGTCGAAATGATGGCTGGAGAAGAAGGTTGTGGCCATGCCAGGAGGCAAACGGAGGAGCCTGTCCATGGTCCATGTCCCGGTCTGTCCCCCGTCCCCCACACCCCACTGAGACTGCACCTATCGCTCATGCTGACGGCTCCCCCTCCCCTGTGTTTCCACAGGTACTTCCAGCATGGAAAGTTCTATTTAAACGGCATTTTTCCTCTCTCTTTTTTTTCCTTTTGGATGAGAAGCCAAGGGGCTGTAAAATGCAGAGTTTCCCACCTAGCTGAACCAGAGGAAATGATGCTGACAAAAAGTTTAATTTACCCCATTGCAGCAGTAACAGGCATTAGTTTTTGGAGATGGACAGAAAAGCTGGAATGGACAAAGTGGACCTTGGCTTGGGAGAAGAGGGGCTTGGCTGTCCCACCCCTTCCTAAGCAGCACAAAAAGCAGAGCGGGGAAGATCCAGGGGGGCCAGAGCAAAGCTGCCTCATGGCTCTTCTACTTCTGGCAGCTCCCAGGGCCAAGAGGGCTGTGAAACACCTTGTATCTCCAAGCACTGAGCAGGAGACCTTCCCAGCTCAAGCTGAGCATGCCTTGAGCTGAGCAGAGCATGCTAAAGCTGTTGGATCTCCCATGGCTTCGGGTCACCTCTCCCTCACTGGTTTCTTCTCCCGGGATGTGGTCGTGGAAGGGTTGCCCGTGTAGGGCTCTGCAGCCCACAGAGCCAGTGTGGGCAGATGCGGGCTCCTCCATCCCGGCGGGCTCACTGCGGGTTGGCTAATGAAGCAGCCCCCGCGCATGCCCAATCAAACCCGGTTTGACTCGGCCCCGTGTTCGGCGGAGAGGTTAATCAGCTCCTGGGAAACCTCTGGAAAAGCAGGCAGGGGGCAGGTCTGTCAAAGGCGCTGAGGGGGAGGGAAAAAGCATCATTATTTTTTTCCTTTTCCTTCTCTCCCCGCTGGCTGGGAGTGAAGAGCTCACGTCAGAGGTCACCGCTCTCGGGGGCAACACCGGGAAGTCACAGAGGTCCCTTGGCCAGGGGCTGCCCAGGACCCGCCAGCCTGTCTGGGATACAGCACGCCTGTGCACCACTCATCGGAGTGATTCCCTCGGGGGATTAGGCTTGATTAATCCTAATTCCTCTGCTCTGCGGCATTTTTCCAGCCTTGCCAGCATACTTGGTTTTAACATATGCCGTGGGACCCTGCTGTAATGAGTAGGTGGTTTTCCTGGTGGGGCTGATGAATCTCCCCCACTGTCCCTTGCCATCAGGACAGCCGCTTCGAGGAGTGCTTGGGTCTCAAAGTCACCCAGCCACCAGTGGGACATGAGCGGGGACCAGAGAGGGACAGTGAGAGCCCTGTGTCCATCTGCTGCTGCTCCTCCAAGCAGGCAGGGATCTGAGCACCAGGAGGGCAAGAAACAGCCCCATGTCACTGCCGGCACCGAGAAAGTGATGTGCATGGATGCAAAACAGGTTAGGGGCAAATCTCTGCTCCCAAGAGAAAGGAGGCTGGGCGACTGAGAGATTTCAGGGGGTTTGGCTCTCCTGAAAGCACGATGGTTCAAAGCAATGCCAGGCCTTGCGAGGGCAAGAAGCCTGGGAGAGCCTCCTCACAGGGTAGCCGTGATGCCCCGCACCCCATGCTGCTCCTGACCCTGAGCGCAGGCTGCTGGATGGGGCTGCCCAGACGCAGGGGGATGTTCCCGAGCGTGAAGAGCCCTGCTGCTAAGTGCTGAGCTGGGGAATTAGCCAGCCCCCACGGGGATCTTGAATTTCTCCCTCCCCTGCAAGCAGAGCAGCATTAGTGAGCCAGCGATACCCCTCAGCAGTGGGTCGGGTTCTTCCCCAGCCCAGCTGTGTGGCTTCTGGAGCCCTTTCCAGACTCCAGACCACTGCCAGCGTCAGGGTTGCAGTGAAAATGAGCCCTGAGGCCATCCCGTGTAGCAGAAGGGGCAAGCTGAGAAGTGCCAACACAAACTCCCAGGGCAAGATGCCAAACCCAGCTCCAGCTGGAGATTTGGTTATGCTGGCACTGCCAAGGAGCACAAATCCTGGCCCTCATCTGGCTGCGCTAGCCAGCGGGTAAATAAGAGGCATCCCCTCCTCCCTGAGCCCTCACCGCTCCGCAGCATTTGCAGGCAATGGGGTCTGACCAAATGCTGGAGGTTAGGACCTCCTGGAGTCACTTGTTCCCAATTAACAAGTCAGCTGCACACCAAGACCTGCCAGGTTTTGCAAGAAAGCAGCCGAGGACACATGCGGGTTGGCTGCGCAAGCACCGTACACCTCCGCCATGGGACCTTGCCTCTGGCCGCAGCCAGGGAGCTCTTTCTGGGCCACGGCCAGGCTCCCCGGGGACGCTTCGAAGAGCAGCTGAAGATCCTGGACTTGTTAGCACCCTCCAAGCCAAGCACGCCAGGATCTCCCTTCTGCAAGGGAGCAGATGGATGTTTCCCCCTGCTTTGCTTTCATTCTCTGGCCTGGGTGGGTTTGAGGATGGCAGTGTCTGTCCTCAGGGGAAGGGCAGAGCAGAGGAGTTCAGAATGGGACGGGTGCTCGGATGTTGTACGCCGCTGCCAGGGACGTCCCCCCTTGCATGCCCGAGCCTCAGTCTCTGAGACTGCTCAAACTCAATGATTCTTCAAGGCAGCCTCAGTTTTGGGAAAAAGCTGGCACTTGCTGCTTGTGTTAGCCTTGTGCTGTGCTCTTCCCGTGCTGAGCTCAGCGATGGTCCTGTCACCCCCTCCGCTCTCCCTTTTATTCAGAACAAAGCAAAAGAATGATCATCTTCACATGTTTTAGTTAATGGTACAACCCAGTTTGCCGTCCTCTTGGGTATGAGGAGCTGTGCCTTGGCTCTGCACCATCCTCTCTGGATGAAGCGTTGGATGCAATGGCAGGGGTAGCCAAAGCAAGACCTCTCCTGGGGCAGTAGCCTTCCTGCAGGCTGCAAGCTGCCTTGGGGAAATTGCCATCATTTTGCACATTAGACCTCACTGAAGCAGACATTTGAATCCAGACTCTCCATGGTGAAACCCTGAAATGCTGCAGCTCTGCCCCAGCAATGCCTCTAAATGCTGTGCTCTTCCAGACTGTTAAATATTTAGGATCTAAGCATAAGGAGCCAACCTCCCCGCCAGATTCGGAAGCCACACCGGTCAGCCCAGCTGGCTTTGCATGCTGCAACACTGGGAGAAAACGGAGATAAAAACATCCTGTAGGGCATGAGCAGGATGGTGATTAATCCTGGGAAAAGGCTAACTGACATGACCATCAATAACTACAGTAACTTGTTATGGCTGCCTCATTCCAGGAGGATTACATGCCTGAACACTCCTTAAAACATCTAATGAATGTCATTTTGTTTTTACTCTCGGTGCTCATGCAAGTGAAGCACTCAACAGCGCTGGCCAGAACCATGGGGAGAGCCGGCAGGGCTGCTCCCAGCTTCCCACACACCGATCCACCGCACACCTCCCCGCTGACCTGAAATATCCTCGCTGGGTGCTCCCACCGCCCTGCAGCCAGGTCTGCCCCACCAGGAGCCTCATGGGTGGCCACGTGCTGGTTCTCACTGGCTTCGGGTGGCTTTGGGCGACATCTGACCGGAGAACACCAACCCCATGGCATGGAGACCGTGGCTCACGCCTTGCTCTTCACAGTGACCTGAAAGCAGTGTTTTAGTCAAGCAGAGCACGGGTCAGGTTTTCCCGTCTGTTCCCCATTTTGGGGGTTTCTATGGCAATCCTTGAGGAGGAAGGTGGCAAAGGCATGAGCACTGACACGAGACGTGTTTGTCTGCTCCACCTTCAGACTTCTCCTCCTTGTCCCTACCGAGAGAACAAACCAAAATGGCAATGGACCTGCCATTAGAGGCCAACAGCCGTGAGCCCTGCAGGCATCAGTAAGCCAAGGCGAGGTGTAGAGTGTCCAGAGAGGGTTTTCCAGTCACAGCTACGTCTTGGTATGCATCACCCCAGGCACGCCACTTATCTGGGTCTCTGAGATCCACGCTAACTACAATTCCTCTTAATTTTGCTGAGGAATGTTCTTTAGAAAGGAAGAATAGTGGAAGCAAAGCTGCAAAAGGCATTTTTTGCACCGAAGGACCATGTCATTTTGCCTTTCCTGCACAGACAAGCCGTGACGCACTCCATCCCGAGGCGCAGCCGTGGCAGGCTGGGGCTGGGAATCACTGCGGAGATGCTCACCCGACTTGTGTGTACGGCATTTCAGGAGAGGGAGTTTTGGCAAGGATTATGTACAGCTCCATGTTACTGCTCTGCCTCATTCATGCTGTACAGGGACGTTATCAGTGAAATGCTGGAGCCAGCGTCACATTTTCCAAAACCCCACCATGAATCCATCGACATCAGGGAGCGCCCTGGTTCAGAGTAGCTGACGATGTGGTCTCTTGTTTCACGGAGGACACAGTGGTGATTTTCAGCCACCGCGAGTCGCTGCCAGTAGCTGCTCCTGAGCATGTCCGTATCTAGCATTTCACATGGCTCCAGGGAAAAGGCATTTTTATTTTCTACTGGCAACGCTCCCTGGGTTCATACCAGGCTCACTCCTCACCCCATGCGAGGGGCAGCCAGCAGTCCTGCCTCACCCCGCTATGGTTTCATTTTTTCAGGGTGCTGGCAGCTTCTTGCCTGCTGATGCTGTGGGAGACTTTCTGGGCCCTCAAAAAGGCTCTCAAAAAGGTCTGGAGATGCTCTCTGGACTCATGCTACCTGACCCCACCAATGGTCTGAAGCCATCTGAAGAGAGACCTCAGCACTGAAGGGGACATCAAAGCGGACCTGGCCGCCAGGATCCCACCCTGCTCCTCCCCGCACCCTGCCAGTATAAGCGTCCTCACCAGTTAGTCACTGGGTTTCCTTAAACACGAGGCTGTCTGCAGAGATGCAGCCTGAGCCCATCCCCGTGCGGCAGCTCGCACCTGACCTTCCCTGATTTCCTCAGCCCCAGACGGCTCGGCTTTTCCTATTAGCAGAGGACCTTTTTGCCGCTTCTTGTACTCTCAGCCTCATATTTCAAATTCCTTCGAAGCTGTATCTGGTTTTCATTTAAACATATTACATTTAGAGATATATATATAATACAATGAGAAAGGATTTTCAAGGTAATAAATGGAACATGCGAGCCTAATTATTCAGGATGACCCAACGCAATTCGGTAAGTCCAGCGAGTTGTTTATATTGGCAAGAGGAGAACAAAATATCATTGGATACGATCATTACTCTTATAAGATTTCAATATATATACATTGTCAGGAGTCCCTGAGTTATGAAGAGTTCCTTGCTGGAGGAATAAACATGCTGGGTAGTAATCCTGGAAGCAATCAAAATGCCTTCAGCCTGGTGCCTGCAGAGCCCCTCTCTCCCATGATGTCTGCAGTCAGCCCTGAGCCCGCGGGCTTCGGTCGCAGCCCAGACTCACACACAGACAGTTTATCTCGCTCTGAGGCCACGAGCAGAGCTCAGTGAGCGAGCAGAGGCAGAAATAGGATTCTTGGCATTTCAGGTTGAATTACTGGAGCTGTCTATGACTGGTCCCAATGGTCAAATAGGAAAAAATAACACCAGGGAGCTGTTTTCGCTCTCAATATGGCTGGAGGAGCCTGAAGGGCGTCTGCTCCTGCGTGCTTGCCTGGGAACATCCTACAGATGCTTTGGTTTTGCAGAGGCAAGACTGGCTGCTCTGCAGTTTGTTCAGGGCATCCCACCTGGGGTGCTGCTGCCCCCCGTTCCCCACCCCGCGGAGCACGTCTGGGCGGCAGCTCCTCTGGCTGGGGATGCGAGAGCGGGCTGCGGCAGGCTGCTGGGAAGGATACGGCGGAGAGGGCTGGCCTCCGTTCCCACCTCTCGTGCACACCTTCCTGCCACTTGAGAAAAGCCTTCTGAGCATCCTTGTTTCTAAAATCTGCTCGTGATCCAGAGAAGCGGGGCACTGTGGGGATGTGCGTCAGGGCAGCGCTGAGGCAGCAGATGCTAGAATTGCAACAGCAGCCCTTTGGCTACCATGGGAGGCCTCTAACCATATAGAAACCATTTTGTGGTGGTGACACACAAGCTCCTCCAAGAAACAGGGACGATGGCAGCCGAGCTGTGCCCTCCCAGATGCTGTGCACAGCCCTGGGTTTGCCTCTGCTGGGACCCCAGGGACCGTTGCAGGGTGCAGGGGCTCTGGGGCTGAAAATGCTCAGCAAGTCCAAGCGGTGGCTACTGCCTCTGCAGTGACACACTGCCCACTCCCCACAGCTAAACCCCTGCTCGTTCCCAATGGGGCAGCCAGAAAAATCCTGGCAAGGCTCTCTGACAGGAAAAGGACCCACCCCTCAGCTGGTCCTGTGCCTGGGGGGTATAAATCAGCCCAAAAGACGGGGTTTCTGTTTCAGGGAGAAGTTAACTTTCCACTGAATGCACTGAGCTGACAAGCAGTGAAGCCTTGGCTGTTTACCCCAGTGCCCAGGCGTCATGGTCCACATGGCTGGAAGTCTCAGTGGGGCTCTATTCACTTTGATTTTACACCAGGGTTAACTAGACCCCGGTAATTATCCCCTTTTAACAAGGCAGTGTTTACACCTATGAGAAAGGGTCAGCTCCTGCCTTGCTCACTGTGGCTGGAAGGAGAGTATTGCTCACGGCAGCTGGAGAGGTGAAGTGACCGTAGGGGGGAAAGAAAAGATGGGAAGAAAGAAAGAAATGGAAATAGGAAAGATGATCTTAAAGCTCAGATGAAAAATATCCCCCATGATCCTTGACTCCACAGCTTGGTCCCTCCCCATCACTCCGTCCACCCACCATGCTGCGATGCAGCCTCAGAGTGCACACAGAGACAGTCGGAAGCTGGGATAGGTTGATGGATTTCTTAGCTCCTGGGCTATTAAATGTCTGGACCAGCTAATTTTAAAGCAAACAAGCAAAGGCCAAATGACAAATTGTTTGGGAGGCCCTTCAGCAAGAGAATAGAGTTTTACGACCACCAAGGGCACTGTTGCTGCCATTAAATCTGTGGACATAGGGGAAAAATAAGATCTGATTTATTTGGTGATGGTGAAAAATATTATCCAAGCTATAATTTATTGATCATTGCATCCTCCTGGTTTTCAAGGCCTCTTTCTTGTGCATACGGAACATATACGTATTTTTACTTGCATATGAGGCTGAACACATCGTTGCTCCTGCACTCGAGGAATTTTTGCATGCTCTGCTGGCCGTGGCGCCGGAGCCGGCAATGCCAGCAGCCCCTGCAGGGCAGGACTGGGGAACAGCTTTCTGCAACGAGGGACAGGTCACCTTGGTGCTGGGGCTGCTCTTCAGTGGTGGGGATGGCGAGGAGCTGTGTGCTTAAGGGGAATAACTCAACACCAGCAGGAGCTGCTGGTCCCGTAGGGCTCATCCAGGTCCAAGGTCTCTATCAGGATGTACAGCCCAAAGACGTGGGCATCTGTCCACCTCCTCCTTCCTGCTGGACACTGATCACCAGATCATTGCCATAGTCTCCTTCCTCTCCCGTCCTGCTCCCCTTGTCCCTGTGCCTGCCCTCCCTCCTAGTCCTCAAGGCATCATGGAGACACATGGAGCAATAGTGTCCCTGGGGAAGGACAAACTGGCCCAAACCCCCTTGCACACCCACGCTGGGGAGAAAACAGACCTTGAGGAGGTTTCATATTTGCAAAGGAGAGCAGGGACACGCTGCTGTCCCACTACACCACTGCCGCGTTGTGCCCCCGAGCCATTGCCTTGCACCAGCCCTGGCGCTCACCCCAAACTGCCTGCAGCAACACTTCCCAATCGCTTCCAGCCACAGGCTGTACACGGTTTTCATTTCCCAAAGCAAACAAGGGCTCGGTGCCTCCCCGAGCGGGGGCCCGCGGAGCCCATCCGCCTCCGTTACCTGGCTCAGGGAGCGGGATTGCTTCCTGCTGCAAGCCCGGGTGGTGGGAGCAAAATTCAAGATGGCAAATGAAAAGAGGGCAGCCTCGGGCCCCCGGGAGCCTCGCTGAAGCTGGAGGCTCTCTAAGCCGGTCCATCTGGTGAGGAGAGCGCCGGGCTCTGCAGGGATAGCCGGAAATAACAGCAATTTATGCAGTTATGTTGCCAGATTTTTTTCCTCTAACCATCAAATAATACCACGAGGAAAAAAAAAAAGGAGAAAGGAAATAGAAAATGCAATATAGGGACCACAGTTTTTAATCCTCCTTGCGTTCCCAGAGAAATCCAGGGCCTCTTTCCACCCTTTAACTAACTCCTGCTCTCTGTTAGAGCCTCCTCCAGCTGACGCGGCGAGAGGAGCCCGACCGCTCTGCAGACTGTCTGGGCCACCTTTTGCCTGTGCAAAGGTATCGAATGCAAAACCTGAGCCCTGCAGCTTTCAGAGGTGACCTTGGTGGCCTTTCTGTGGCAGGTGCTGTTTGCAGAGCATCGCAGCCCCTCCAGCCCGGCAGTCCAGGGAAAGCGGGAGCTGGTGCCGGGTGATCCCTGCGAGCCGAGGGCTGCTCCTGGAGCAGCTCTTGGCCTCCCACCCCACCAGGATGATGCTCGCTCCCAGTCAGATGCTGCATTTCTCCGGGGTGTCTCCAGGACTGACTCGCTAGCAGTTATCACCGCAGCCCCAGTGCACTGCTGTTTATCTGACAGTAGCTGCAGCTCTACATCACTGGGGAATTATGAAAAAACAATTTATACAGGGAGGCAAAGCCTCCCAGCCTCTGCGCTGGAGCTGCTCCCCTCTGAGCCCTGCACAGCCTGTGAATATTACAGTCCCTCCCAGAGCTCAGGACACGTTTCAGCTCGGAGCAGAGCCCTGCTCTCTCTGCAGTCACCCATCACCCAGCAGCCACGAGCGCCCGGGGCGCTGGACCGAGGGGTGCAGTCCGAGTGCCAGGCGTGATGGCATGGAGATGCTCTGAGCTCCCAGGCCAGCATCCTGCTTTGAAGGAGCGCAGGAGAAAAGCAGCCAGGAGGTCAGCAAGGCGGAGAGCCTGGGGAGCACAGAGTCCGTGCGGTTTGCAATGTGGCTGCTGCTCGTTTGTTTTCCTTGATTTGGGGAGCAAAGGCCGGGGGCAAAGGTGGGTCGCTCAGACCACCCACAGCCCTTGATGGTGACAGGGAGTGATGGGGCCAAGAGGGACCCGCCATCCCCTTCACACCAGAGCCACAGCCAGGCAGGGGGATGCAAAGCTGATGAGCACAAGCTGCAGCACTGATGCCCATGGCGGTGCCCGGCTGCTTGGCCACTGCTCCCAACAGCCTGAGGATTGCCCAGGCGGCAAGGCTAAATCCAGCTGTGTGACAATACGCTGCACAGCTTATTTTTCCTCCAGTATCTGGAAATGAAGTGAAGAAAACCTTTTTGGGTGGACTGAGGGTTCCCATCGCACCTATCTGGTTGGGAAATCAGGGAGAAGATTGATAGCTGCATCCTCCCACTTGTCAGGTAGAAAAGGAACAGTGCCCAGAGAGCTGCCCGGGCTCCTGCCTGCGACACGGATGGACCATGGTACGAGTGCCCATGCCCAAATTTCCTCTTAGGAGACCGGTGAGGGAATTTGACTGAATGAACATCCCAGTGAATGCCTCTTCCTAAGGCTCCTTTCTTGCTGGGGGAAGGGGATGTGGTACCCGACCAGGCTGTCCCCATTTGGCGGGGAGTGGGGGCCTTGGGAATGACGATTTCCTGCCTCAGCCCTGAATTAAAACAGCAAATATTTTCTCCTTTTTTTTTGGAACAAAGTGGGAAGAGGGTTGTGCTGCTTCCAGGAGAGAGCAGCACCTTTCAGCGTGCTCATGCATCAGCTGGACTCGACACCCAAAGCGTGGTGCGGGGTTTCTCGCATCGCCCAGGCCCACTGGACGGGGTCCTGGGGGACAGACCGGGCTCGGCGTGAGCCGGCCCCTGCCAGCGCAGATCCCCCTTGATGGGAGCGGGCGGAGGACATGCAGCCCTCACGCTCTGCAAACAGAAGAGGAGCTCTCTTGGCACCGGAGCTGTTTTCCCTTCCCAGAGTAAAATGCCCAAGTACTTGCTATATTTAGACACCAGGGGTTTTCAGGAAACAGAAAGAGGCTTGTACAAAGCTCTGTGTTCACCTCTAGAGATGGCTCCTAGCCTCCCGACCACAGCTGGCCCCAACGCCGATCGCTGCATCAGTGCCAACCCCACGCGTCCTCCTGGGGCAGCGCCAGCCCTTCCTGCAGGCATCGGGGGACCCCTGGCCCATGGCAAGGCTCTGCGGGCCCCAGCCAGCCCCCCTTTCACATGGGGAAAGGCTTAGAAAAGCTGCTGGAGGGCCAGGCTGGAATGGCAAAGAGCAGTGGTGCCTGACTCCGGCTGCCACCGAACCCCAGGAGCAAGGGCTGCAGAGGGCACTGAAGATGGCAAAGCCAACCCATAATAACAGCTTCTCCAGCTTTCCTGGCATATTTTTCCTTGACTGCAAGAAAAAGAAAAAGGTTGCCTTTTTTACTGATTTATTGTTAAAGGCTTGCCACCACTCCTCATAGTGCCCAGGCTGGGGTCCCGTCCCTGCCACCCGGCTGCGGGGCAGCCCTCCCTCCAGCACTCCCCTTTTCCAACTGGACGGCTTCCCAGCAAGGAGCAGCAGGAGAAATCTTGGCTTCTGGTGGGGAAACGCAGCCAGCGCCGGGGAAGGGCGGGGAGGGAAAGCGATGCATTTCCAATGCTCGAGCACACCATCCTCTCAAGCATCCCCGTAATTGCAGCCACATGCTGGCTTTCACAGCCCTCGCCTCGCTCGAGCCCCAAATCCCCTTCTCCACTCCTGGGGCTGCTGTACAGCCCCCCCTCAGCCCAGACATGCCTTTCATCTCCTGCTTTAGGCCAAGAGAGAGCTGCACCCGTTCTGCATCACGGACCTGTAAACCCAGCGGGGCTGGCGGGGAATTTCCAACACACCCTTAAGCTGCAGAGAAAAATGATGGACCCTGGACTATACTGGTCCCCAGGCCCTTCTCTCTCTTTCTTTCCTCCCTCTCTCCTCCAGCATGAATATTTATCCCCTCGCCTGGGCTGCCTTCGAGCTGGCCGTCGCCATCAGCATTCCTGCAGGAATTCCTCCTTCTCCTGCCGCCGAGTGCAGCCCGGGGCCGGGGCAAGGGGGAAGCAGCCCTTTTCATTTCCAATCCCCCCATCCTCGATGGAGAGTAAACATTGTTCCTCTCACAAAGGCGGGTATTGTAGCAGGACAGGGGGGAAAGGCGAGCGGGAGGAGGAGCGGGGGAGATGAAGTGCGAGCGGGAGGGAGGGAGGGCACGGGAGAGCCCCCTGAGAAGAGGGTGAACGGGATGTGAATATAAATTCTGTAAATATTTTCTTTAAGGTGCTGCATGTAATCCCAGGAAATAGATCCAGTTTCACGGGAGAGCTGAGGGAGCGGGACTGACTTTGCCGCGGGTTTCTCCACGTTGATTAAAATCCTGATGGAGAGGTGGGGGGAGCATCATGGGCTGCTCAGGAGAGCACCAGAACCTCCTCACCACCACCTTCCTGCCTCCCCTCAGGTCTAGACACCGGCCAGGCTGTCCCCACTCGCAATCCCCAGACCCTTCTCCTCCTGGATAACGCATGGCCAGGTTGGTAAAGCAAAGAAAAACGGGGTTTGAATCCTGCAGCAAAGGGTTTACTGCCCATCAGCCACATCGCCCCAAGCAGGGACAAGATCCTGAGTTGAAGTGGGAGCATGTGGCACCCAAGGGAGGGTGCAGGGGCACCTCAGCCTGGCCATCATCAGGTAAAAGTCAAACACAAGGCTTGAGATTTGTCTAAAGCGGACATCCCCGGTGATGAATACGGGCACTGCTGGTAAAGCCAGCAGCAGCAGCAGCTGTGGAACAGCCCCACCAGTCCCTCTCCTGCCCAGGAGCTGCTGTGTCTGTCCTTCACCCACCCCTGGACCAGCTCCCCTTTGCCTGGGGAGAAGACAGGAGGTGGATTGCCCCAGACCAGCGCCAGTGGCCACGCTGGCAGGGAGGGCAGCTGCTTGCCCCCGACTCGATGGGGCAGGGGCTTCCCCAGCCTTCCTGCAGAACAGCCCGGAGTGGACGAGCCGTTGCCCTGTTCTGGTCGGACAAGCTGCTGTGTCTCCTTCAGAAAAGGATTACCAAAACATCCAATTATGCTCTCTCTTCTGCCTGTCTCGCCTCCTTTTGATGCTTTTTGGCATTGTATGAAACAACTGTGTCCAGAAGCCAGGATTTCCATGGACTCTTGCATTAACGGTGATTCTTGTCTTGCCCAGCTCCATCCCAGGAGCCCCATTTACCTTCCTGCAAGCACAGCTGCTCTTCCCACCCCACAGCCCGCTTGCCTTCGGGCACTGAGCAAAGCGCCTGCCGCCAGGCAGGAGCCGGGGTCCTGGCATGGCTGGGGACCATCACTGCATCCCATCGCTTACGCCGGGGCTCAGCCCGCATCCCCAGTTCAGGCCCATGGGGCAGGGGACCTCCTGCTGCCTTTGACACCCATGGCCATCCCACAGCATCCCCTGACAAAGGGCAGAGGCTGGGAGGCCACCATGCCCCTGCCTGCTCCCCGAGACACGGACAAGCATAGAAATTCCTAATTCTAAAGCAATTCTAGGAATTCAACAGTTACTCTCTATAATTATTGCTTTTTTTAAGCCCCCTTGCTCACAGGGGATCCCTGCCACCACCAGCCGGTCCCCCCAGGGGAACGGATGCCACGGCCACAGTCCCCATTCACCCAGGGCACCTTGAAACGTGACATTTGCCGGTCAGGGTGATGGGGAGGTCAGAAGTATAACCGCATTGCAAAAGAGATTAGAGCCATTCAGGGAGGTCCGGGGGGCTGCGCAGCAGGCTGACCCGGAGGTGTGCCTCACCCTTTCACTGCCAGGAGGATCACTGCACGCTTGCTTCATTCCTCCTTCCCCCATCGCTGGCTAATATCCGAGAGGGGACACGGGGCTGCACAGACCTTTGATATGCTCCAGCACAGCTGTTCCCAGACCTTTATATAAGGGACGAGAAATGTGACTGAAATAACCAACAGAGTGAACAGAAGCAAGTGTGAAAGACTATAAATAAATATGACACAATAACTGTGATCACTGCTAAATAAGTTTTAAATTGAATCGATGGTATAAATAGAGCGGAAAGCAAAGATGCCACCAGCAGGTGACATGGATTTGAGGTGGGGAGCGACGGGTGCGATGCAGGTGCAAGCACGGCGAAGCCCCACACGTTCTAGTTGCCCCACTCCATCCCTGCTGTCTGTCAGCCATGGAAGTGGTTATTTCACCCATTCCTGCTTTGGAGGGGGAGATGAGCTACAGCCGGTATTTGGGAGTGAGTCCTCCCAAGGGTGAGAGTGCCCATGGAAGGGGAGCTGGGCACAACAGGACAGGGAAAAGCCCACAGGACCCAGAGGCTCCTCCATCCTTCCAGCTCCCAAGTGCTCTCCCATCCTTACCTCCCCTCGGCCCGGCCAGACCCGCAGGAACCGGACAGAGTGGGATGTGCAAGCCCATCCCTCGAGGGACATGAAGAAGATCGAGCCCCCGTGGTGGCCCGGGCCCCTCTCGTCACCCTCCCAGAGCCCACCTGGGCAGCCAGCAGCCTCACACGTGGCCTCCAAGCAGCCATAAAATGGGGTTCAAATTTCAATTTCAATGTTTAAAATATTTTCTCCCTTTTCCCTTCTTTCCCCAGCAGATGTGTTAACCCTGGCTCCAGCAGATCTTGGCCCTTCACAGTGCTGTTTACGACCCTGTTTGCAAGAGCTGGGCATGCATTTACTCCCTTGCTGGCTGATGCAGAAGCCATGCAAGCTCCTTTCCTTAAGCCAGTCACTTTGCACCTATCCCTCACCTTGCAGGTACCCAAATGCTCCAGACACCTCAATCCCAAACCCACACAAGTGTTGAAGTGCTGCATTTGGTATAAGCAGTGCAGCTCCCATGTAACTGGGACGGCATCCCCATGTCCTTGGCCCCAAAATGAGAAGCAAGGCCCAGAAACATGCCCCTCCCAGCATCCCAAATCACCGCTGCAGCATCACCTTGGCCGATTTTGCTATTCTGGGCACAGTAATTCAGCAACACCCCAGCGATGCTCAGCAAACATTGAATATTGAGATCAGCCACGGGAGATCCCCGCGGGGACAGTGCCAGTGCCGCTCGCTGAGCTGTGCCACAGCAGGGCTCACACCACACCAGCTGCCCTCGCTGCCAGCACGGGATGCCACCAGCACTGGGATGCTCAGTGCCAGCAGCACGTGGGAGAGGACATCCCACCCGTGGCTTGTGACGCAGAGACCTTTCCGATTTTATCCACAGAAGATTTGCCCAGCTCGGATTCACAGCAATCCTGGCAGGGCAGAAAACTTCCCCACCCTCTTCTCCCTCTTTTCCACCTTCCTTGCTGTGGGTCCAAAGCCAATCTACCTGCGGTGGTCTTCCTCCCAATTAATATTTGGGCAAACACCCCCTTGGTATGAGAGCATCCAGCTGGGCTCAGCTCGAGGCAGAGGGTTGGAGCCGGGGGGAGAAGCGGGGAGCGTGTGTGGGAAGGGGCGAGGGGGCTGCAGATCAGGGCTGATATGGCCTGGCATTTTGGCAGAATTTTCTAGGACAGTTTGTACAGTGTCTTCCCTATACAATGGTTATGTCTAGCCACCGCGCTGCAGCTCTCATTTCCATGAGCAAGGAATTCAACCGAAAAGTAAACAGGAAAAAACGTTACATCTCACAGTTTATAAATATATACGGAATTATTTAGGCAGTCAGGCCAATTTGCACAGATGCCGCATATATGCTGTGACAGATCTCTATGTTGTTTTGGAGCCACCCCTTGTGAATGGGAAACAGGGCTGATTTCTCACCATGTCTGCATGAAATATCGGTATCCTCCTGCAAGCTGGCTGCCAGCAGCGAGTGCTACGGCTCTTGGGAACAGCGCTATGAGCTGATGCGAGCTATTTGCACGTAGTGCTGAGAGATTCAAGCCCCCACGTTTCCAGCTTGGGCTGCACGAGGCCTTTGGAAGAGGCAGGGGAGCTTTTCCTGGGGATTGCATGGGGATTTCAGCCTGGGATCTGTCAGGGTGAGGGGCAAACCGTGCTTTGGCGGGATGGGGGGCAGGACCTGCCCTGGCACGCACACCTCCATGAGGGTGAGGTGGCATTTTGGAGCCCCAGTTCCCCGTGTCCAACAGGCTGAAGCTGCTGGTTCCCAGGGCTTAGGGGCAGAGAGGGGTGCAGGCAGGGCAGACCTGCCTCCAACTCCACGCAGGGCACCAAAAAATTGCTGCCCACGGGAACGAGAAACCCAAACCCTGATCCCATCAACCTCCTCTGCAGCGAGCATCCCAAGGTGCCCTGAGCCCGGAGCTGCAATTTAGATCAAAACTTTTCCCAACAACGTCCCTTCCTCCCCCTCTCACACCCAGCCTGAACCCGGAGGTTTATTCAACCTGACAGCCAAGTGACTTGGTCATTCGAAGCGACGTCTTAATTACAGGACATCCTCCATGGCGTTTTCTGGCTACGGCCGGTAAAAGAAACTTCTCTTCCCCGTCTCCCTCTGCCCCCCCAGCTCTGCCGAGCCGTGCCGAGCCACGAGAGCTCTCAGACAGTGGGGATATTGTTTTGGCCATTGCCTGAATGGCCCAGCCTCCTCAGCTGTAAAATTACCTAGAGGATAACTAAACAAACCCCAGACAAACACTTCTTTAAAGGCACTGCTTACTTTGCAGCAGCCGTTTCCCCCTGCCTACTGCATGTGCTCACGCTGGGTTTTCTTTTCCTCCCTCTCAAGGAAGACACAGATGCAATCCCCTTGCAAAGCATTGCATGGGGAAGAGGGGACGGCGAAGCACGGGGGGACACAGGGGATGCCATGGGCTCTTCTGGACCAGGCGCTGCTCAGCCCTGGCTCAGGGCTGGGGACATGGCGATGCAGAGGCATCGGGAGCAAATGGGAAGGCAGAGACAGCAACTCTTTGGGCTGGTCAGTGCTGGAGCTGGGAGGGGGATAGTGGTTCAAAGGGTTCAGTCCTGACCCATTGCCTAAGGGAATTGGTCTTTTTTCCCCAAAATAGCACTGCTGACCCGCAGGGGAACTGGTCTCACCAGCCTGGTCCAAAGTCTGCTGAAGCCAGTGGAAAAACTGTCCCAGACTCCAGCATCATGTATGACCCCATGGGACTGCCGAGCTCCTGGGGACAAAATCAAGCGTTAATGGATGATAAAGCCCCTCCGGACTGGGCTGGATGAGCAGGGAGGTCAGAACAGGTCCCCTCCGGGAGGTTTTGCTGTTTCCAACTATCCCTCATAAACAGGAGAAGAGTTCTGGCCAAATCCTCATTCAGAGTCAATCTAAGCATTTCCTGACTCGGTGTTGATTTCATGGATTAAAGCTGGTCAAAACCAACCTGGTCGAAATCCAGCCAGCATTAATTTTTGGAAAAAGACCTTGAGGAATTTCATTCAAGTTTGTTCTGAGAGGAGGGGCTGCGCTTCTCCCACCCAGAAGCTTGTTTGCTCTCAAAATATGCGCAATAAACACATGAATGCCGAGCCCCAGCTACAAGCAAAGAGGCTGCTTTCTGGAGCAAAAGCATTATTTTTTGTAAAAATATGGGATATTAGTCAATCTGGGGGTTATGCCTTTAATTCCAGGTCTGCCAGTGAGCCACTAACCTAAAGTATCACAACTGCACCCAAGTTTCCATGTTCACATGAGGGCTGCAGTAACAGCCTGGGCTTTGGCACAGGGAAGCAAGACAGGACTTTAGGATCAAAAATCCCACTGATCCCAAAATAAAGGGTGGGGGGGATGTTAAATAAATCCCTGCGTATTCCTGCCACCGGTCAGAGGGAGGCTTGCCTTTCTGGTCTTGTTGACCCGTTCAGATAGAGCGTGCCCTCACAAAGACAGGGGTGGAAACCCAAAACACAACACTGCAGTGTGCGCTCTGAAAATATGTGCAGTGCAACCGAGGCAGATCCCAAATTTTGGCAGATTCCTAAGATCAGGAAATTCCTTGAGAGTTCGGGAAATTCTCCAAGACTGAACCCAAGCTATTTCACTTGCAGAAGATATCAAATTCTCCTCCTCTTTTTTTTTTTTTGGTGATGGGTCAGTGGGACCTTGGCAAGCACATATTGCTGTACAGTGAGAAAGAAGATTAGCAAAACACTGCAGAAGGCCAAACGCAGATGCAGGGCCCGCAGGAACAGCTGCTTGCAAAGGGAAGCCGGTGAAGCCAAATATCAGCCACGAGGTCCCAGCTCCAAGCAGGTCTGGAAAGAGCCCAAGCTGGTATCAGTTACTCTTTCTTCCCTGCTCCTTTGCCTGTGCATAAATAACTGCCCATTATTTATGGCCGTTCCCCATCGCACACCCTACACGCATGCCTGCGGGGTCACCTCGGAGGACGGGACAGAGCTGGCTGCAGCGGCGGGGCATGAAGGGCCCCTCTTAGGACCCGAAAATAACTCTCCCTCATCCCCTTGCCTCAAGCAGGGTGGATAACGTCAGGGTTTCAGCCCAGCTGTTGCCACATTGATCTATCCAGCAGTCACCCAGTGCTCTGGGACACATGGGAGCCACACTGCCCATGGCTTGCAGCAAGCAGCCTTCAGGCATGGGAAACCTCCTTTCTGCCCCAGGATCCCATCTCCAGGCAAAACAACCACAGCTGGGCCAAAACAAGCACAAAACAGAGAATCAAGCATGTAGGATAACATGTCCCAGCTAGGCTCGTAGGGCTGCTCTCCACCACCCACCCCAAACCACATATTTGCCACTGAGACAGTCCTCATCCAAGCAGGCTGTTGGAGCAGCCAGGAAAACTCCACATGGCTCCTGCCCCCAAAATGCAGGAGATGGGGGAGACAGAGGACAACCCTCAGGCTGCTTCTTTGCAGAGCCCTGCAGCAGCCTCCGTGCTTGGCCATTGCCTACTCAGGCCCACCGTGTGCAGGGAAATCTGCCTCCAAAGCCGTCTCTCAGGTCCATCTTTCTTGCTAAAGTCACCCCAGGAGACCCGACTCCCTGCCTGGGTTATTAACCTTCACCTTGCCTGCAGGAACCAGGCACCCAGGGACAGCCAGCCCTCCCAAGCATCCCAGCACTTCGATGCCGGGCAATCTCTGTGCTTTGCAGGAGTGTCTGAGGTTACAATTAGCTCAACCGTGCCTTGTTGCTGGGTGACTCAAAAAAAAAAAAAATCAGCAAAAAGGTCCATTTGTACTACTGTCCTTCAATATTCCCCAGGTCCCAAAGGAAAAGTATTTTCTTTCCGCTCTTGTGGTGTTTTTCTTCCACTGTGTGCGGCAATGAGGTCACTGAGCAGAGGTTTTGTGGCTAAATCACTGGGCTGCTGCCATCATCCTGTTCCCAGGAAAGGCAGAAGCTGGCCCAGCTGGACATGCAGCCAAGGAAGAACACGGATCTTCCTGAAAGCCAGAGGCACAGCTCCACAAAGGACCTGGCCAAGCCCTGGAGAAGCTTGTTCCTACCAGTTCTAGGGGCATTTCTTTGAACCAAAATGCCAGGCTGCTGTTCTTTCCACTTCCAGTGGAAGAGTTTCTGACACCAGGAACAGTCCCTACAGAAAAGCATTCGTGCATGGGAGATGGGAAGGACCGTCTGAAGTGCAAGTGCTGAACTACTGCAACAGCATGGAACTGATTGATTGAATTCTTTCGGCAGCACATGAGGTCAACTTCTCCTGCTGAGGACAACCCTCCTGCAGCCCTGTGGCAAGCACCAGCGGGGATGCAGCACAGAGCTGCTTTGGGAGAGCCTTTCCCAAGCACGCCTGGCTAGAGGTCAGTCCAGCAGGTAGCCCTGAAGCCATGCAACTCCCCCAAAGCCAGGGCTCCTCAGGCACCACAGACAACAGTGTTTGTAGGATAACATATTGGTGTTGAGGGATCAGCTGGCACCAAACCGCTCTCCATGGGATGGGCAGCTCAAACACCCTATCTTGTAGCTGACCCTGCTTCCAGCAGGTTGGACCAGGGACCCCCTGTGGTCTCAGCCAGGCTGAACAAACCCATGATCTGCTGCCAGAGCTCTCCCCAGCAAAGCCAGGAGGAACACATACCTCCTTGCAAGGGTTCATGCTGGTAGGACTCCTGAAAAAGCTTCTCAGCTCCACCAGTACCTTCCCTCACATCTCATGGTTTGAGCCCTGCTCCTGCCAGCACAGCTCTGTGCCCACCCAGCCTCAAACAGCCACCTTGAAGGCATTTTCCTCCCTTACCACCTTCCCTTGGCTTCAGAGAGATCCCTGCAGGAGCCGACGAACTTCTTTCTTGCAATAGAGATCCCCCAGATGTTTACCTGCCTGCAGAGCAGCCTTTTTGCTCATGCCCTGGTTGCAGAAGCACACAGACACCACTCTAAACACTGCCTGCTCCTCACCCCAGCCTCTCTATCTACAGGCACCCAACCTTTTATAGCATTCCCAGCTGAGCCCGAGCTGATGGGGACCAGCTGAGATCAGGGTTGCTCCTCCCTGGGGCTCACAGGGCCAGCCCACCCCAGTGCAAAGCCTGGGTCCAGCCAGGTCCCCTGTGCCCCACCATCAACATGCTGGGGTTTACTGGGAGGGTGTCACCTCCTCCCTTGATCGGTCTTTGTCCTCCTCGCCCTGTGTCCATGTGCTGCTGAATCCAGCTGGGACTGCCCCTGGAGAGTGCTCCTGCTCCATCTCTAGGGCTGTTGGCTCTTAATGCTCTCTTCTTCCCGGGGTCCTGGCACGGCTGGGAAAGGTTTTTTTTAAGCACATCACCCCCGTCCCACACGAAGGATGTCCTGCCTGCCCCTTGCCCTTATTAAATCTCCCCTGCCAGCCTCCTTGTGCATTTTTCCGGAGGAAGGACGCTAACGGATATATAAATAAAGCAACCTGTGTATTCTTCTCCCCACTCAGCGCTTGGGTAACCTGCGGTTGACCCCTCCTAGTCCTCCCCAAACCACAGCCCCAGTATGTGCTGCCTGCCGCCACCGCCGCCGCTGCTCTGGCATTTTTATGAATGGCCTTGAGCCCAGGGAAGAGATGTGAGCATGGATTTGGAACAGCTCCATCCCTTCTACCGCACGCGCTAATCTTGACAAATGATCAGCGTGTGGCTTTCGAAACCAGAGATAAGGCTGTCTGACCACTTCAAGTCACTACACTTTCCCACAAAGAAAGGGATTTTGTTCTCAGCCCCCGGCTGCAGCTTCCTCCGGAGCCTAGGCAAACCCAGGTGCCCCCTGCCCCATAGCTTGGGGGACAGACACACTGCAATCACACCTCTCGGGAGTGGGGCCAGGGTCTGATTCAGAACAAAACCTCGGCAACCTCCAAACAAGGCAGATGTGGTGACATTGCCTGGGTTTCTGATGCCACCGGCTGGACCGGAGCTGCCTCCTGCCTGCATGCCTGCATCTCCTTCCCCTTGGGGCCAACGGGAGAAGCGGTCCATGCCCAGCATGGAGCTGGGATGTGGCAGAAGCGTGTGCTGGGAGCCAGCGAGAGCTTCCAGTCCTGCAGCTGAGCCATGACCACAGCAGGCTTCCCTGAGCTCAGTTTTAGCTGGGAACTGGAGCACCTGGAGAACTCTTGGCCCTACTGGGGCCGCTGCTCTCCTTGGACGGGTATCCCACTGCACTGCTGCGGCATTTGGGACATGCATCTTGCCTGCCAGTTTGGGCAATGCAATGTCCCCGTTCCTCCCTGGGGCTGGGGAAGCAGCCGTGGGATAGCTGCAGTGTCTTCACAGGGACTCTGAGACGGCAGAGCGAGCCCTGGGTGGATCCTGTTGGATGTGCACCTGGGAAAGCTGGGCTTTCCAGAAGGCTCCACTCTTGCACAGGCACAGCCCCCCTGCCAAAGGAAAAGGCCAATTCAAGGAATGCCTTTGATCTGGTGGGAATCGTTAGGGAGAAACTCTGCCTCTAAATTGAGCTGCTCTCTTGCCTTGCCACTTTGGGAAATGAATTTGTACTTGGAAAAACTCAGGCTGGGAGAGATCTTGGGACGACATCCAATCCATTTCCCTACCCCAAATTGGTCCTGACAGATTTTTTTTTTATCTAACCTTTCCTTTAAAATCTCCAGATGGCTCAATACAGTCTCCTCCAGGGCTATATTCATTTTACTACCAGATATTTCTTTATTATTAATATCCAACTTAAATTTCCCTTGCTGCAATCTGCTCCTATCCCATGGCAACAGAGGGCCACTGTCCTCTTACTGCTGCGCCTGGTGCACCCCACCCTGCCCAGCGTGGTGGGTGCCTTTCCAGCAGCGGTACTTATTCCTATTTAAAGCTTAGGATTAAGGTGGACGAGGCTGGTCCTGGCCCAGAGCGAGCAGAGTTGAAGAGCTCCTGAACTGTCCTATCACTTTTCCTACTGCTGCGCTGGCCTGCGGGAGGGTTTGGTGGTGCAGCAGCGCGCACCCACTGCACCCTGTGCAGGCACCGAACATCGTACCCAGGTGGGAACGGGAGGTTAGGGGCTGCTGGCTTGTTGACCCATGAAGGGAGGCAATTATTCAGCTGATGAGGCCATGCAGGTGTTAATTAAAAAGCATGCAAAGCGGAACAGGTCAGTGTTTGGTGTCACCCGCTCGTGAAATTAGCCTTGCTGTGGTTTACCCAGCCCTCCCTGGGAGACAGAGCCAAGGAAGAGCTGCCCGTAGTACCTCTGCTCTTACTCTCATCTCCTCCAGCTGAGCCCCTGTTTCTGGGTGTCTCCTGGGTCCTGCACAATGTCCCTGCTTTTTGGCCAAATCTCTGCTGGATCCTTAGTAGGGAAAAACTTCTACTTCTTCATTCCTGGACTGGCTTGGAGCATAGCTGTGCAGGGGTGAGAGGTGTACCCAAAATAATCAACTCCTGGCAAGTCCAGGTGGAGAAACAAGCTCCCTAGCCACAAGCTGAACTGTTGCCGGAGGTGCTCACACTGATGGACACAGCCTCCCAGGTCACGCACCCCTGCGGGTGTCCCTTGGTAGGGTCTCAGGTTTGCTCCGCATTCAGATTTGATCAGCAGCAGCAGCTCTGATCTGATCCCCTTTACTCTCCAGCGAAGGCCAGGAGGGAAAGCAGAGCTTTCCTCTGGGAAGCACCAAGGGCTGGTGCTCCCTGACCCAACGGTTACCAGCGAGCAGGTCTGCAGAGCCTTTCGGCAGCAGTTCAGGGTGGCAAAGCCCTTCCATTCTGCTGGAGAGCTCGGTGCTCAGCATGCACTTCGCAGCTCTGGGAGATGGGGCTTGGCACCTTCTCTGTTAACCCCTGGGACATGCCCGTGTCAGGAAGATGCCCTGGTAGGAAGGAGTCTCCTCTTTCTTCTCCACCTGAGTGCTTCTCCAGAGCCAGGATGCCATGCCAGGCTCCGCATGGGCACCCTCCTGTGCCCGGCCAGAGCTTGCGCTGCGGTGGGGACTGGCAGCAGCACGGCTGAGCATCAAAGAGTCAAACCCGTGCTGCTTCCTGAGCACTGCCGCTTAACGAATCCCAGTTTGCTGCCGCTCTGTGTCTCATGGTTGGATTAGCTCACGGCTAATAAGGCTCATGAGAGTTTTTCCCATGGTTTGGGGCACTCATAATGGCACTCTCCTGTGTGGATTCTTGTAATAGAGTTGATGATGAATCCACTTCCTCAGTGGGGACCCAAGTTTGGCACTCTCTTGTCTACCCAGATGCCTTTTTTCATAAAACAATTAGGCAACAGAACAACAAAATGGAATTCAGTCTCTCTGAGGATCCTGCCTCGCTATGAAATCTGGCAGAAAGTGACCTGGAGCTTCACAAGTGGGGTTGGACGGCAGGGACGGGTGGACAGACAGACAGACACAGGCACCCACACAAGTGCAATGGCTCCCACCTCCTTCCCTTTCACAGCCAGGCTAGGGAGAACGAACGAGCACTCTGAACTCTGCCCTGTCGTGCCCGTTCATCACAGCACAGGCTTGAAGGCCAGGACCAAGGGCTTTTTCTGAAACCGTGCAACACCAGATGTTTTTTTCCTGAGGCCTCAGACACACACGTGCAGCACGCTGTTATTAAAACTGGCTCATACTCCCTGCGCACAGGGAAAAAAAATTAAGGCTGTGCGCAAGGGTATTTCTCCACTTTGGCATCCAGCATTAAACCATGCAGGCTCGGTTGACTTGTGTTTGTTTTTATAGAGTTGCTTATAGACCGTCCCTCCTGCAGCATCCCAGCAGAGTGGAACAATCCGATGCACCAGCTGGACGAGGAGTGCTTTATGTGCTGCCAAATATACCATGTAAAAACCATAATGCAGGGTGCAGCCTGACAAGCGCAGGGCGGCTCGCAGCAACACCCTGCAGCAGATTGAACCGAGAGGAGGGAGCCGCTTGAGAGGATGCACTGGTTCATTACACAGACTTCCTCCTCTTGCTTTTCTGCCTCGTGTTTCCAGCCTGCCTCCCCCGGCACAGCTCTCCTATGGATTTTTCTTCTCCTGCTAATGTTTCTGTATTCACCTCAGGCTCCTTTTAACTGAAAAAGGCCGTTTGTCTCCATATCTTATCATCTCTGTCTCAGTGTCAGCCCAAGCCTTGGTGCCTCCTTTCCCCAGCAGGAGGTTTCACTCCTGCATTTGGGATTCCACCCAGCCACCCTTTCTCAGCCACTTCTTGTTTTCCTCCAAGACTTTCGGAGAAGCATTGCATGCCCTGCTGTGGTGCTTCCCTGCCCGGGCTGACTTGGGGCTGGCCTCTGCCAGATGAGGCAGGAGCCTCACTGAACCCCTGGTGTGGTCTCGGTGGGATGCCCAAGGGTGCGAGTGGCCCGGGGATGCTCAGCCCAGGCTCTGCTTATATGACAAAATCTCCTGCTCCCTGGCATGGCCTCACCTCTGCAGGGCTACAACCTGATGTCTACTGGACAGCACTAGGGATGTTACCCCTCTCCCAAATTGCCGGTGCCCTGGGTGGGGGTCCTCTTCCCCTCGTCCAACAGCAAAGGCCCCCCGTGGCTCACACGAAGGGTCATACACCACTGTGGTTGATGGTGCGGGGCCTGGGGAGTGCTGTTGGGAGAGGGCAGGGTGCTCAGCACCCAGCACCCGCTGCTGTGGGTCACCTGCGGGTGGGGGCATCGGGGCGCAGGTTAGCAGGGGTCTCTGCAGCGTGCAGGGTGGGGAGGGGACCGGAGCCTGCCTTCCAAAGCTGCCTGGGAGGGAGTGTGCTTGGCTGTGGGAGATCCACGGGGCTGCAGGGAAAGGCAAGGGATTCCCCCCTCTCTCCTGGAGCCTGGAACCGAAGCCCAAATCAACCAGGGAGGGTTGATATCAGCTCCAAAACAGCGTGCTTCCCTCCTCCCCTTCCTGCAAAACCCAGGTGCTGGGTTCGCTGGGCCCTTGGTGATGCTGGATGCATCAGGCTGGTGCCAGTCAAATGATTGACAGCTGTCAGTCTCCAGCAGCAAAAATCGCCTGGAGCCGAACACGTTCGAAGGACGGAGCGGCGGTTCCTCCAGCCTCTCTCTTCGCTCCGGGGTGAAGCAGAGCGGGCCGGCGGGCTGGGGGCGGCCCGGGAGCCGTGCGGGTACCCGCGGCTCCAGCCCCCGCCGCACCTGCTGCCCGCGGCCGGTGCCGGCGGAGGGGGCAGCGGGAGAAGGGGCCGGGGCCGGGGCCGGGGAGGGGGCGCACGCCCGCTGCAGCCCCGCTCCGCGGCCGGCAGCTCTCTCCTCCCGGGCTGCGCGGGTCGAGCTTCAGCTCCGCCGGGGGGGTCCCGGGGGGGGATCCCGGGGGGGGGGGTCCCGGGGGGGCCGCTTTGTCTCCCCGCCCGCGGGGCCGGGGGTCGGCGGCTGTGGGAGGGCGGGAGGAGGAGCGCGGCCCGCCCCCGCCGCCGCCGTACAAAAGGGGTCGGGCGGGCGGCGGAGCGGCGTGTGCCGGCGGGCAGGGCAGGGCAGGGCAGGGCAGGGCAGGGCAGGGCAGGGCAGGGCAGGGCAGGGCAGGGCAGGCGCAGCGGGCGGTGCTCCGGTCCCCTCCGCAGCGCCGTCCCGGCGGGGCCCGCCGCCGCCCCCGTCCCGCTCCGCTGCCGGCGGGCCCGGGACCATGCGGCGGGCGCGGGCGCTGCGCCGCCGCGGAGCTCTGCTCGCCTGCCTCTCCCTGGGGACGCTGCTGGCCCTCGCCGACGCCAAGGGCTCCTTCTACCCCCCCGCCGCCCCCCTGCCCTACGGCGGCAGGTACAGCCTCTACACGGCCGGCTCCAGCCCGCAGCTCGGCCCCGGCAAGCCCGTGGGCAAGCACAAGTAAGCGACTCTGCGCGCATCCCGTCCGCGGGCGGGCACCGGGAGCCGGCGCCGTCCCCGGGACATCGGCCCCCGCGTACCGGCTGCGCGGCGGGGCTCCCCGGGCACCGCCTCCCGTCGGGCATCCCCCCCCCGGGCACAGAGCGCGGTACCGGCCGCACGCCCGGGCTCAGCGGCAGCATCCCCGGGGGACCGGCTGCCGCGGGCACCCCTGGGTGGGTGCCCAACCCCTCGTACCGATCGCGGGTACCATCTCCCAGGGCTCGGCCGCGGGCACCCCTTGCCAGGCCGCGGTCCCTGGGTGCCCTCCGCGGGCATCCCTTGCCCCGCACCAGCTGCGGGTACTGACTCGGGGCTGGCGGGCAGGGCACGGCTGTCCGTCTGTCTCGGTGCACCCCCTCCGTGTAGAGCAAGGTTCGGGGGGCCGCCCAGCACAGGAGGGTGCAGGGGTTGCGTTTCCAAGCGGGAGTGGGCTGCATGCGTGGGGGGACGCGTGTGCTGCGTGCGGTACAGGGCTGGGGGTGGTGGGGATGGGGGTGCCTGTGTGTGTTTGGGGGGTAGGGGCAGGTACCCGTTCTGCAGGGCACGGGTGCGGGGCTGGGATGTGCAGGAGGGGAGGATGGTGGTGCACAGATGGACGCGTGAAAAATGCAGATTGGTTTGGAGGGAATTTGTGCGTTTGCTTGTAAAGCACAGGCTTGCTAGAGTTTAAATATGTTTTCAAGTAACCTGGAAAGCTCGGGCAGATGAGGAATGTGGGCTTTACACATAATATAGACTTTTTCCATTCAATTGCAAAAAGGCTGTTACATTGGTGGGGGGCTCGCTTCCCTCCCTGCTTGTTTGCTGAACTGTTTCTGTCAGGCTTCTTTGAAAAGGGGAGGATGTGGTGCTATGAACAAGCTGAAATGAATAAAGTAACATTCAAGACGAACAATACTGGCAGTGCCAGTGAGAGCTTTCCAAAACCCGTAACATTTTCCAGCTGCTCACTCTTAAAACATCAGGCTGGAGCTATAAAACTGCTAGCCACAGGTAGGTGAGAAGGAAGGGGGTTTCTGAGAAGGAGACTGAGCCAGAACCACCGTAACCTGAGTAATCACAGGCAGGCCGCATCTATTAGTACTGGCTAGTAGATGTGCCCATGTTGGCTACTAGCTTACGTACAGAGGGGGTCAGCAGTGTGTTTGTAAGCAGATCCTGGATTTATGGATAGACAGTGATTCTAAGTTTCCACATGCACATGCACACATGATCTCCCTTCCCTCCAGCTAAGAAGAGTGGCTGGCCTTCGCTCTCGTGTGGCCCTGTGCACGGATAAATGACTCACTTTTGGAGGAGTGGGGAGCAGCGGGGATCCCTGCACACGCTCTGAGCCCGGCAGCCTCTCGCCAGGGCAGAGCCGCTTGTGCCTGGGCAGGCTGGAAATGCCCGGCGCTGCCAGGAGTCGTGGTGCCCAAGCCAGGGGAGCGGAGAGCCCTGGGCGAGGGGCTGGGGGAGAGGTGCTGGTGCTGCTCCTGGGGGGAGCGAGGGGGATGCGCTGGGGGTGTGGGGTCCCTGCTGGGAGGGAGCAGGGAGAGCTGGGGTGTCGGAGGGAGGATAAGCCTGCTCGCACCTTGCTGCTTCACGGAGGGAGCTCCTGCCCCGCGTGGGCTGTTGGAGACGGAGGAGCCTGCTCAGGGCCTCTGAACGGAGGCACTGGGGGGCTTATGGTGGGCCTTGGCATGGGTAGGGGATGGACTTTGTCTTCACGTGTTTGCTACTGGTGCTTGTCCTTCCTTCACCTATCTTTCCCCACTCAGGGTGAGCCCGAGCCCCGCTGCGCTGTCCCCAGAGGGTGACAGTGGCGGGGCTGGGGAGGGTGCGGACACCCACCCCCTGTGCACGCACACACACGTGCACACACTCGCTCCCCCAAACAGGAGACACCGCAGTCCTTCCCCCCAAACCCTTCTGCTCCAGTGTGACCATCCCAGTCCCTTCCCTTGCCTCTACGTGCCAGAGGTGTCTCAATGCCACCCGGACCATCATCATGCCAAGCCTGTGAGAGCTGGGCTGAGGCCCTGCAGCTCGTTTCTCTGCTCAGCCCCGAGGCTGCTCTCCGCAGGCCGTGCAATGGCGATGCCAGGGGACTCCGGCTGCTTCCCAGCCTGTCACCAGGCAGCTGAGCCGCAGCGACCCCAGCTCACCCAGGGAGAGCCGGGTCCTCCCGCCTCACTGAACACCTCCCTGCACCTGCAGCTCGCGCCAGCCCATCTGCTCCATCCCATTGACCCTCCATCTCAGCCTCAGCTCTGCACTCTGTGCCTGTGCCCTCCGCTCCTCCCGCTCTGCCATCTGCCACATCCCCATGCCCTTAATCCCTGCCTCACCGCACATCCCTGCTGTCTCTGCCCCTGTGGACCAAGTCCATCTGCTCCTGCCGGCAGTCCTGCCTTCAGATGGAACAGCCTTGGCCTCCATCTGTCCCACCAACACTCCCTCAGCCTTCCCACACAGCCTTCTTCCCAGCCACCTCATCCTCAGTGCCGGGGTTTGCTGCTTGACTCAGGAGAGGTCCTGTGCCCAGAGCTGGCTGGTACCCTGTGGCACCCAGCTGCAGGCATGATGCTAGGAGGGAAAAGGCTCTGCTCCTTGCACCACCCGTCCAAGGGATCTGAAGAGGTTTCCAGCCTCCATACAGCTTGGGACCCGGGTTGTGTCCCTGCCTCCATGGTGGAGGGACCACAATGCTGCAGCCAGCCTGCATCTCCTCTCCCTCTGCTGACTGTAGGACCACGCTTGGTCCGAGTATGACAGCACCCACAGCAAGGTCCTAAGGCTTTTGGGCTGGCCCCGGCACTGGCAGCACTCCAGGAGCTGCAGGAGGACAGACCACCCCTACCAGACGCTGCTGGAGCTATTTCTGGGATGCTGTTCCTATAACTGCTGTTGCTGGTGGAGTTCTGCTTGTCCCCCGAGCCCGTCTCACCACCCAGGCCACGCTGTGCCGAGTGTAGCCCAGCTCTGGGGCTGGGGCTCCAGGTGACCCCAGCACTGGTGACAACATGGCCGTGACCATGGCAGCAGCAACCATGCTCAGCACCCGGCCTCCTGCAGCGTGGTGGCACCGCAGACCTGCCGGGGGGGGGCTCTGGGTTTGTTGCAGACAGTGAAATTGCCAGTGAAAAATCAGAAGGTGAGGGTGCTCAGTCTCCTTCCAGCACCAAGACTGATTTCTCAGGCAGCGCTCAACTGCGAAGTGACTGCAGCTGGGGGAGGACGGGGCAGCCACCAGCTCAGAGGGACACTGGGGGCTGAGGCTGAGCAGAGAGCCCAGCTGAGGCGAGCAGAGCTGTGCTGAGGGTGCAGGGGTTTAGCTGCACCCCCCTTAACCCAGAGGAGAGATGCCTGGATCCACCCGGACCGAGGAGAAGGCTCCTCATTGCTGTGGGGTGGCACCCTGGCACCCGGAGGGCAGCTGGTGGGGCTGGGCAGGGCTGGCTTCCATGGAGGCTCTCGGAGCTGGTCGGGTGAAGGCAGGTGAAAGCTGGGGTGCCTGGGGACACCAGGAGCAAGGAGCCCTTTCAGCCTGCCTGCCCCTTGCCTGTGCACCCAGCAACAGGCTGGGCACTGGGGGACTTTGCTCCATCCCCACTCCCTGCACTCCCCCAGGCCCCACTGCTGTCCCCGTCCCCAGTGGGTGGGGTGGGGTGGGCGATGCCCCCTCCCCAGCAGCTGCACAAACTGGGGGTTCCCTCCAGCTCCTGTCCCCCTGGAGACCTCGCAGGCAGTGTTGGGCAGGGCAGGCAGACCTGCCTGGCGTCTGGTTGCACAGCTGGGGTGCTGCTATCTGCCGGGGCAGGGGCTGACGGTGTCTCGCTGTGCTTCCCCCCAGGAGCTACTGTGCCTACGTGGTGCAGCGCAACGTGACGTGCACGCTGCAGGATGGGGCCGAGAGCTACATCAAGGCCGAGTACCACAAGTGCAGCTGGGGACCCAAGTGCCCAGGGAAAGTGCTGTGAGTACAGGGGACACCAGGGCATGGCTCCATTCCCATACCAGCTTCAGGTCACAGCTCTCCGCGGGCCCCTGTGCCACCTTTCCGACCGTGAACCCCTGCTTTCCAGAGGGCAGTGAAAGGGGCTGAAGGGCTTTTCCTGGACGAGGCAGTTAATGGCAGGGCAGCGGTGCTTGGAGGAGGCAAGATGGGATCTGTCAGGAGAGAGAGGGAGCTCTATCCCTCACCAGAAATAAATCAGGAAATCCTGGGAAGCGGGGGGGTGCATGTGCATGTGTGCAGGGAAGCATTTTGTCACCGACCTGCAATTTGGCAGAAAGATGGCAGCTAGGTGAGAGCCTGACCGAGAGGAGGAAACGGAGCTGGTGGATGGGGGTGGCTCAGGGCTTCCCACCCCAGGAAAATATTTGCAAAACTCTCTGCCACCTCGTCAGTGCTGGAGGGAAACACCCCGCCGTGCCGCAGCTGGGGCAGGGCAGACACTGGGGCTTTGTGCCTTGCCACCCTCCACAGCCCCCGGCCGGGGATGCTGCCCCACGCAGAAACGCCGCTCTCCTGCATCCTCCCCAGGCTGGCCGAGAGCAGCAGAGCTGAGCCCCAAGGAAAACCAGGCTGAGAGGGGCTCTTGTTGGAGCCTGGCACCCCTCCTGCGGCACTGGCACACGCTGCTGCAGCCGGCCAGGACTCTCCATGTGCTGGCAGTGCCGCGGGCTCGGCTCGCAGCCTCTCCCGGCAGAGATGGGCTGTTGGACCTGCTCGCTGACTTGCTCTTTCCTTCCTCCCATCACAAGTGCTTTAGCAGCATTTGGGGACTTCGGGACATCCTGCAGCCACTGGTACCCATGGAGGAGATCCCCAAAGCCTCTCCCATCTCCACGGTGTCCGCTGCTTGGCCCCTCCAGCCCTCCAACAAAACCGGGGTGAAAGCAGGGTGTTTTCTGAAAGCAGCTGGACCCGCAGCTGAACTTTCTGCACAGCCTCGGATGCTGCATCCACGCACAAGAGGGAAGCATGGTTTTTCCATGTGCTGGGGCCATCAGCTAATGTTTGTGCAGCTGCAAAAAATACTTCCCCTTGCTGCTGTTTGGAGCAGGGGGAGAAGGGTTTGGAGGTGCCGAATGGCTCCGGGCTCCTCTGCAGAGGCCGGCATGACGCAGAGAAGATGCCTTGCCTTCTGGATGCCATCCTCATCCTCGCTTCACTCCCTGACAGTGGCTGGGTGCAGCAGTCTCCTGCTGTGGTACATCCAGGCAGGTTTCTACTCACTAAGAAGGAAAGACCATAGAAACTCCGCAGTGTCTGTGAAGAGGAATAACAAAAAGAAGAGCTTGTTTTGAAACTGTCCTGTGCCTTTGGGAAATTATTGATGTTGAGAAATTTTGAAGTGATTCAAAGAACAGAGGATTTGGGTTTGCTTCCTCCTCCTGCCCTGCGGTACATACGGAGGTGGCTGTATCGCACTGGGAGTCATGTGGAAGTGGCATTGCCTGGGGGCTGCAGCCTGGGCCGGGGGCACTGAGGACCCGGGCAGGGACACGGATGATGGGCTCGGCCCCATGTGCTGCCCTGAGCGACTGGATAAGTGCGAGTGCCTTACGCAGCCCCTCTGTAGAGCACGGACGGCTGTGCCGCCTCCTCCGAGACCTTCCGCTGAACGTGCTGGAGAAGAACAAGGGCCCAATTGTGCGTCTTGTTGCAAAACAGCAAACTTCAGGACTTTCAGGCCATCGTAAATTCAGATAGGAAATTTCCAAAAGGCAGGTTCAAAGCATTGGTGTTTCAGAGGTGGTGAGAAACGCGCTGTCGTCAGCTCAGCTCAGCTGGTGGGGGGAGCACGGGTGCTGGCAGGGTCCTGTCCCATCCCTGCCACCTCATGGGAAAGTGCCACGAAGAGCAGGGAGCAGCTGAGTCCTCCCCTGGGCTGGTGGGGACCCCACGTAGAGCGAGAGCAGAGAGGGAGGCTGTTAGTGTCCCACCGGGCAAGGAGGTGGGCTCACACCCTTGTTTGCTGTGTATCGGGGGGCTCAATGTTGTAGTGCCCAAATTGGTGATGGAGAAACGTCCCAGGGCATCCCAGCTGGGCGCAGGAGGAGGTGTAAGGAGCCATCCCTCTGTGCACACTACACAGCACTGCCCCGGTAAACCTCACCAGGGCTCTGCTGCCCCACTGCCAAAGCTCTCGCTTGCAAGGCCAGCCCAAGCCACTTAGGCTTCCCATCAAACCGATGCCTTCCACACATAGAGAAAATACCTTTCTGAAGGTATTTCATCCCTCCTGGAGGCTTCAGGATAGGATTGTCCTTCAGACAGTTGAGAAGAGGATTTTTTACCCCACTAGGGAATTCTGTAGGTCAATTCAAAGTGCAAAACACAGCCAGAAGCAGCCCAGTCCCCTCCTGGCAGTGATCCAAGCTTGCAGGGCTCTTGGAATCACTTCCATCATTTAATCTTGTGCTTTACTGGGCCCAAAGTTGCCAAACTGTGTGTCATCTGTCACAGTGGTCATCTATCAGGACAGAGACCAAAGCAATACACTTATAGCTGCTTTTCTAAACTAACAACGGGAGTCCCAGGTTAAAAAAACAAATCCAACAAAAAAACCTCTCCAGAAACCACAGACACATAAATAATGGCTCTGCTCAGATAGTTCCTCCTCACCCTGGGCTGTTTCTCAGGCTTGTCTAGTTGTGTTACCAACTTTTTGGGGAGAACTCTTCTCTCACCATGTGCTGTCACACCTGCACCTCGTGGTCCAGTCCTGGAGAGGGCGGGCACATGTTCTCGGAGTGCTGGTTAATGAGCCGTGTCCCTGGATGGGCACTGTGATGCTACACTGAGCTATGGTGCAGCAAGAGCTCCTGGAGGAGGTGGGTCATGGTCTGCAGGTGCAGCACATGGGTCTCAGCCAGGCTTTCCCACGTGCCCGGATTTCCCCCATGGAAAGAGGACCCATGACCCTACTCTTCTCTATTGCTTGACGTTGAGGTTGCTTCTCTAAACTGTCTTCTCTCTTCCTCCCCTCTCCTGGAAAGGTACCGCACCTTCTTCAGACCCAAATACAAGATTGGATACAAGACAGTGACCGAGCTGGCCTGGAGATGCTGCCCAGGCTTCATGGGAGAAGGGTGCCACGACAGCCCGACCGACCAACCCGGCCTTCTGCCCCAACATCCCAGCCCTAAAATGCCTCCTGGGCAAAAGATGTTTCCAATTCCCAGACTTCCTCCCTATCCAAAAAGCCACCCTGACCTGTTTCCAGGACCAAAGAAGAATCAGTATGGTGAGATCTCGCTCCTGTTTCGCATCCCCAGGTTACCACACCGCCAGCATGCTCTCAAACCTGCCGGTTCTTTCTGTTCCAGCACAGGGCATGAATTTGGCAAACCTTTAGTGGGTGACGTGCTTTCTCATCAGAGACCTGACATTTGATTGCTTTGAGGATCGCAGGCTTTTTTAATCTAGTTTCTTTCAAAATGTGCCGGTTCAAAATTGCCTTTCCTCATTGCTTTAGAGCATTTTTCCATTAATTTTGGGGTTGATAGAGTGTGTCTCAAGATGAGGCTCTCCTGGGCTGTTCTCATCACCTGCTGTTGAATTTGGGAGCAGAGAACTTGATCCCAAGAAGAAAGAGGGTTTCCTGATCATTTAAGAAGAGATGTAGAGGAAAGGAGGAAGGGTGGGCTGATACTTCACTGAAATGGCAATAAGAGGGAGGCAGGAGCTAATGTTAGTATGGAAAAGGACTCAAATCTAGAAGATCGCCAAGGAAGGAGGGAAGTGAAACAAGCACCAGCCCTGACTGTGCCCTCTGTTTCTTTCCCTGTGCAGGCAGAAAGCTGCCCGGCCTCTTCGGGGACCGCCTGGATCGGCTGGAGGAGGAGGTGAGGCGCCTTTCCCAGTCCTACGACAGCCTGCACACCATGGTGAGCGGCCTGGGGGACCGCCTGCGGCTGGCCATCCAGGAGGACACCACCAAGATGATCGGCTCCCTGATGAACAGCCCGGGCACGCCTGACTCTACGGTGGGCTTCGGCATCATTCCTGATGGGCTGGTGGATGTGGCGGACAAAGCCGACATCACCACGTACCCTCCCGTGGGGGAGATCCTGACCAAAGTGACGGAGGTGAGCGACGTGCTGAAAACCAAGGCAGATTTGCTGCACGAGGTTCGTGGCATGGTCCTGGACCACGACGGGCAGATCAAGCATCTGCTGGAGTCAGCCCGGCCCTCGCCTCTCACCTCCATCGACCTGCTGGAGGAGTACGTGGACACGCGGCTGAGCAACCTGCGCGGAGAGCTGCTCGACGGCTTCGAGAAGAAGCTGGGGAAGATCCAGACCACGTGCGATTTCCGAATCCAAGAGGTGCGGCAGCAGTGCGAGGAGGAGAAAGCTGCCAACCTACGGCTGCAGCAGACGCTGGACGGGAAGGAGCTAGAGATCAAGAAAGAGATCTCCCAGCTGGAGACCCAGATCCAAGGGTTGACGGTGGTGGAAAGCTGCTGCAGCAACCTGGACTACCTCACTGATCGCATGAACATCCTCGAGAAAGGCCTTCACAGCATCTCTGAGTCCCAGAAGAACTTGCATGCACGGCTGGATGGAGAAATGTCCACTGTCACCCTAGGGAACCTTTTTGAAGGACGCTTTGAGGATCTGGAAGCCAGACTCAATGCTACAGAGAGAGAAACGGGGAGCTGCTGCTCTGGTATAGAGGACAGCATGAGAGGCACGGTGGTAGCAGAGGTGGATGGCATGAGGACGGCCTTTGAAGATAAAATGCAGACCCTGGAGGACAGGTTCATGACCATCGTGGGGGAGCTGAACAACGTCAGTTCTCCCGTGGGCATGGACGGAGCGGTGGTGCCCGTGCTGGAGGGGGAGCTCGCCAGCATGAGGAAACGGATGGACGAGACACTGGAGGTGTTGCAGAATCGCCTCATCACGCTGGAGAGCACTTGTTCCCTGGGCTGCACCTCTGCCTCCAAAGACGTGGAGACCTTCCGGACAGAGATCGAAGACTGCCAGAACAAGAACCAGGACCTGCTCCTCCGCATGGACAGCAACTACGACCTCCTGCGCAAGCTGAACGCCACCATCCTGGAGATCCAGCGGCGAATCGAGGAGGAAGCATCGGGGGCTTTGCAAGGAGAGATCACCTTGCTGAAGATCAACCTGAACACCATGAGCAAGTCTCTGACGGGGCTCAAGGACTCCGTCTCCCAGTACTCGGACACCATGACACACGTCAACTCCTCGCTGGATGAGCATGAGCGGAAGATCGAGGATGAGGTCCACTCCATCCAGGAGAAAGTCAACGACCAAGGCTCCCAGCTCTTCTTCAGCAACCGGCGTGTCCTGAACCTCAAGGGAGACTTGGAGCGACTCAAAGCCAGGATCGTCAGTGACCTGAGCTCCTGCAAGAGCGTGGCCCATGACCTGCAGCAGGAGATTGCTCACTTTGATGACCGGGTGGCCCGGGTGGAGAGCATCTGCGGCAGGCTGGGTGCCGTCACAGGGAGCCTGGACGGCATCAGGGACGAACTGGAGAAACACACGGGCAGTTTGTGGGACTACATGGACCACATGAACGGGACCCTGGCTGCCCACTCTCAGGAAATAACGGGACTGAAGGACAACCTGCTTGACTGCCAAGCCAAGGTCTCCGAGCTGGCGGAGCAGGTCGGCCACTTGGAAGAGCAGGCGGAGGGGAAGCATTAGCCGCACTGCCACACGCTTCTTCCTTCTCCTCCCCATGAAGGACAGGATTAACTTATATCACACAGACTCACTCCAATGTGACAACAGTTCTTGGGATAATTTTTTTAATGAAAAGATAAATTAAAAGCTGCTACAAACCCTTTTTTTTTTTTTTTTTTTTTTTTAAATCTTGTTGGCCCCACTTTTCCGTAACTCTGCCGTTACGGCACTCGCCTCCCGATGCTCAGCAGCTGTCCCGACCCTGGTGCAGCAGGGTCACTGCCTCCTGGCCGGGGGCGTTGCTTTGGCTCCTGGGCTAATGACCCCAGAAGGACAATTCAGGAGGAAGCTGGAGGCGGGAACGTTCTTTTTTTTTTTATTTTATTTTTGTGGATTTATCGCTTCTTGAAGAATAAAACCCCATAGTTGTCAGTTGAGGAATAGATTTTCTCTGACCTAAAGACCACCTGCGTCTTAATCCAGGGACCGAGCAGAGCCAGGGCTCCTTGCAGGGAACAAAACTCACCACAGGAATTGCAGATTTCAAAGAACACACGTATTCACACATCCCCCGGGGAACTGCCTTCCCCGCTCCAAGACGGCAGCCCTCCTCGTGTACGGTAAATCCATTTATACTGCTCACTCCATCATGCGAACGCACATGCCTTAGGAGCATATGAGGATATGCATTAGGAAAACACACATATGCATATATATATATATGGTATGTGTATATGTATTTTTGAACAATCCACTGTCATGGTGCTCATCTGATTGCAAAGTTTCCTCTTGCTGCCCCCCCGTCTCTTGCCGTATTTCAAAGAACCACACTGAGCAGCTAAAAACCACCGGAGCAGCATTTGGGGGAGGGCCCTGTGGTCCCTCGGGGGGACCCCGCTTTGCTGTGCTCTCTGGTTACACCTGGGACTGATGTGAAGGGTTATGGAAAACTTGTGTCTTCCCCAAAGAGACATGTGTCCGTAGGTCTCTGCAGAGACCAAGATGGGCACAGAGCAGTCCTGTCCCCCAGCTCTCTCCTGTTTTATTGCTTAAACTGTGAACGTGGTTTCCCTCATCGCGTCCTGCAGCTGCTCCAGGGCAAGCGCGAGGCTTTCCCTGCCTGGCAGCGTGGGAGCAGGAGCCTGCGTCCTCCTCGCGTTCCTCTGAGCCCACTGGGATGCCAACAGCCCCGGGGACCCGCATCGACATGGAGCCCCAGGCAGGAGGGAAGCAGGGCACTTTTGCAAAGACCTCTGGAGACCTCTCCTCAGCTCAGCCTGGGAATGAAAAACTGAAGTGATTTACCCATGGTCGCTCTGGTTTCCTGCAAACAGGCAGCCTGGAAAAGGTCGTACGTGTTCCTGAGCAACTCCAGCCTTGCCCTGTGGAGCAGGTGCCTGGACCATGAGGCCATTGCACACAAAACCCGCCTCTCCCGGGGAGCCCAGCACCAGCGTCCTCCGCTGCTCAGCCAACAGGGACTTCATTACCAGAAAGGATGAAGAGGAAATTAAAGAGCCTCCATCTGACCAGCTCTGGCACTTTATAGCAGAGGAACATACTTTTCTATCAGCTCAGCGTTGCAGCTCATGGACCCTTCCACACCAGCTAGCCTTCAGCTCCCACCCGGTGCCCATCACCCTCACCAGGTCTCCCTGCTCTTCTGCACCACAATTCCCCTCCTGCTCCCCGTGGCCCCGCAAAGGAGCAGCACAAAGCAGGAGCAGAGATGCATCTGAGCACCTTTTCTCTGTAAAAACTGGATGAGCTCCCTGAAACAGATGCTTCCAGGCTGGGGAGGACCACAGGGGTCACCGAGTCCAGTTGGCTGTGCCATGTTACCCTGATGCAGTAAAATCTCTTTCCCCTGCAAGAGGAGCATGGGCCATCAGCTGTACGAGCAGGGAGAGAGGACCTGGCCTCCCACCACTCGCTGAGCCCCACCAGCTTGCAGGCTGTCGGATGCTTGCAGCACTGGAATCCACTCTTGGTGCTCTGGGCTTTGCTGATTTGGAGCTACGCTGCAGCTGCTGAGACACTTCTCCAGCTGAGGAGAAACCTCCAGCTGCCTTGGGGCATCCTGCAAAACCTGCTCTTAGACACCAAAACCTATTTCCCCCCCCCCCCCCCAGCCGATGGAAGGAGTCTCAAGCCAGCCCTCACCCCACAAGAGCATCCTGCCCAAACCCCCTCCCCATCCTCTCACAACGGAGAAAAAGGGCTGCAGCAACCAAAGAGAGAATTAAGCCAAGGGCCAGGCTCACCCCTTCCCAGGCCAGGGCTGGGTTAGAGAGCAGCTGAACAGCAACAGCTTCCCCCAGCGCGGGGGGAGCCAGGACTGGCCACAACAAAACTGGGACAAGGAAGAAGTCTGACCTTCCAGAATATGGTGCTATGTTTGGACTATTCCTGACTAGTCACTTGAAGCTACAGCCAGTTTGTATTTCAGTTCTCAGCTATTCATGTTTAAAGAGTGAAAGGAACTTTGTATAAAATAGGGCATTTTTTTTTTTCTTTTTTTGCTTGCAGAGAGGGAAAGAGATGGCACCTGTGCAGTTGTCCTTGCACAGGCAGCTTTCCGAGGCAGTTGATAGCCTTTTAACAAGATCAGTTGTGTTTTATTGTTTTTAAAACCTTATATATTTGTTCAGATTTTAAAAGCTGAAAAAGTGTTTGTACGGGAAAGGAAAAAAAAAAATAAAGTATTTCTTGCTGAGGTTTCCAGGATCAAAATGTCTTGTGTGGCTTTAAGAAAAGCAGCATAACACCAGGATTGGGTTAAGACAGGGAGCTAGGGATAGAGCACGGAGGCTATTTAGAGAAGAGGTGGCAGGCAGACTCGAAGGAGATGATTTACACTCACACAGTGGTCAGGGAAGGAGAAGGTGGATGCCAGACTGGAAGAAGGAGCCCAGCAGTGCTCCTGCCCATTTTATTTTATGTAGTTAGAGGAGAGAGCAGAAGCACCAGGCTGGCTGAACACACAGCAATGCTGGCAGCCAGGTTTCAGGTAAGTCCCCCATGCAGCACGGGGACAGGCTGGTTGAGCCCTAACCCAACCTATTTTAGGGCAGCTCAGCTTTCCTTGAACGCTCCAATACAGGGGCACAGGAATAAGCTCTTGCCCTGGCACGAGACTGGCAGGCTGCTGGCACAGGGGAGATTCACCCCCATGCACACACACATAAAGCCAGGGTTTGCTTTTTGTATTAAGTCAGTTTTGCAGCATTATCTGAAGGTAATAGGTGAAAAATGAAGTCCTTTTTTAGTGCAGCTGCTCTGCAGGCCCAGGAAGCTGCAGGTCCTGCCCCCATCTCCACCAAGAGCCCCTTGGCAGGGCACTTCAGCAGAATAAACCCAACCACGTTTGTAAAAGGACACGGAGCCTGGCTCCCACTTCCATGCACAGGGCTACAGGGGACTAGAGGCAGCCTAGATTAAGGCACTATTTATTAATGATTGCTATTAGTGAAGAACACTCCAAAGCCCAGCTTCCATCCACCTTAACGAGTTCTTAAGCCAGAGGACAGCTTTGCTCCACCAGCTACCAAACTGCAGGTAGCTGGACCTTCTGGGAACACTGGTCATACTGGAGGTAGCAATAGCTATGCCAGAGGCTCATCAATAAATAAGACAGTGACCCACCACTACCTTTAAAAAAGAGCCAGGCTTTAAAAGTGTTAAGAACATTAAGACCAGGCCCAGCTTATATGAATTTCCATTTAAGCAAAAGGAGTTTTTGTAGAGTCAGAGCTCCCTCTCACCCCCCGCTGGCCCCCAAGAAGGGGTGTTTCTAGTGCAGAACATGACCCATATTAGAAGTGCAAAATGCCTGAGCAGCAAACAGGGAGGAGGAGATGCACCTGGAGCATCCAGTCCTGGCAGAGGATGCACAGGAGAGCCCTGGGTCAGGTCTCCACAGGTAACAGGGTCAGGAGAAGGCATCCAAGTCAACGACAGGCAGTGGAGGTCTCCAGTAGGCAAAGTGGCTGTACTCTGGACACACCAGAGCAACACTCCCAGTCTGGCTCAGGGGAGGGAAGATCAGCTCCACCAGCTCCGACAGCCGGTCGTACCTATGGGGGTAAGAAAGAAGTTGCATTAGGGTTCTTGGGGGTTGGTTTGTTTTTCGACCCCATGAGATGCTTCTCTGGGTTAAACCCAAAGATGCTGAGGAACAAGCAGGTCACTTACGTTGACTTGTGGTTCTTCGTGAGCTCCTGGATCAGCTCTCCCTTGGGGTTCACCGTGAAGATGCGACTTTCCGGCAGGCCCACTTGCTTGTAAGCGTAGACGTCCTGCCCAAGGAAGGCCAGCAAGGTGTGAGAGCGGCGGGAAAGCACCACCATCACCTCAGCCTGAGCCCTCCCTCCTCCCCAGGAGACCTGCTCACATTGGCTCTGTTCCCAAAGGCTGCGTAGAAGGGCAGCTTCATGGCAAAGAGGTTTTGGATGTCCATCAAGCAGGCGATCTTGAACGCCTCTGGCTTCTTCTCAATCACCTCCCTGCAGCAGAAGACACAGAGCAGGGGTCAGAGTGGCATCAGCTGGCCAGGACTGTGGCGAGCCAGGCTGTCCAGGGCTCAAAGAAGTGATTTGAAGGGCAAGAGAGGTTTTGTGCATCAGGAGCTTCCTCACGAAGCTCCAGGGAGGGCAGGCAGTTCCCCTGCTGCCTCCCACGAAGGGCATCCTGCACCAAGGAGGCCAGAAGCAGTTTAAGACTGTGATGTCCCTCAGTGTCGAGCTGGGGAAGGGGGGTGCCATCCCCAGGGACGCAGGAGGTGCAGGGCTGGGGAGGAGGAGAGGACGCAGTACCTGTGGAAGGCGGAGAAGAGGCTGCTGGGGGCGAGCAGGATGGGGCCCTTGGGGAGGGCACAGCCTTGCTCATTGACCCATTTGAGGTAGCCTTTGGTGATGTGCGCCATGCCAATCGCTCTGGCTGAGCAGTAGAGGAACTTGTAGCCGTTCCTAGAGGGAGCACAGGGAACCCCTCTGAGCTGTGCCCTGGATGAGGCACCCTCCTGCTCCTCTGAAGAGGAGGAGGCCAAGTACCTGGCCTAAGCCCAAACCTGTTCACCCTTCAGCAAGCAAGGTGGCTTCACAAACAACGTGACTCACTTACCCAGGGACCCAAGCTAAAACCGATCCCCATCTGCCTTGCTGCTGGGGAACAGCACTGGAGGGGGACCCTGTGCCACCCTCCAGGCCCTTCCCAGCAGCCGCATGCCCACCCTGGCCGCAAAGCGCCCTTTGCTGCTCGGTACCCGTGCACCCAGCCAGCACCTTTACCGCACCGGGGCTGCGTGCGGCCGGTGGGGAGCTGGACGCAGCCCCGCAGCCCCTCAGGCAGCCCGCAGAGCTGATGGGCACCTCGGGCAGAGGGGTGCCGTGCTCTGGCGGGGTCGGGGGCGGCAGCGAGGGCAGCCCCAGGCTCCCAGCGCCCCGGGGAGCGGGAGCCCCGCGTCCCCCCACCCACGGACGAGCCATCCGCGGGCCCACAGTGCCTCTTAGTGGCCACAGGTGCCGGGGACGGAGCTGAAGGCCGGGCTGCGCCGGGTGCGGGGACAGCATCAGGGCTCGGGGCGGCTCGGTCCCGCGGGGGCGTGGGACGCGGTGGCTGGGAGCCCGGAGAGGCAACCGGCCCCGATCCACGGGGCTGGGAATGCTGCCTGGACCCCCGAAGGTATTCAGTTGTGCCTGTGGCCTCTCAGGTGCGAGTTTTCGGCCACAAAAATGATCAGAGGGGTGGAACACCTCTCCTATGAGGAAAGGCTGAAAGAGCTGGGGTTGTTCAGCCTGGAGGAGAGAAGGCTGCGGGGAAACCTTATCGCAGCCTTTCAGTACTTAAAGGGGGCCTACAAGAAAGATGGGGATAGTCTTTAGCAAGGCTTGCTGCAACAAGACAAGGGGTAATGGTTTTAAACTAAAGGAGGGTAGATTTAGACTGAACACAAGGGAAAAAAAAATTTTTTTTCTCAATGAGGGTGGTGAAACACTGGAAGGGGTTGCCCAGAGAGGGGGTAGATGCCCCATCCTTGGAAACATTCAAGATCAGGTTGGATGGGGCTCTGAGCAACCTGATCTAGTTGAAGATGTCCCTGCCCATTGCAGGGGGGGTGGAGTAGATGACCTTTAAAGGTCCCTTCCATCCCAAAGCATTTATGATTCTATGATCTTGTGCGATCTTATCTCCCCAGCAAAGCCTCCAGCGACACACACTCCTCCCAGGGAAGGCAAGAGTCTGCTCCCAGTGCAAGCCCCCTGCTTTCATCCTCCAACATCATCCAGACAGCACAGCAAGCATCAGCTATCCCAGACAGCAGAAAATTAGGCTATTTTGGCCAGCACCAGTAAGAAGCCCTGACTCTGGCTCCCACTCAGCCTCTCCTCCATCATCCTCTCACTTCCCCTTGGCCTCAGTTGATCCAATACCTACAGGTGGATTTTGTGGAAGAGCTTAGCAATCCCATGATGAGTCCAGTCTTTTCCCAGATGCGGCAAGATGTGCCCAAGAGCGTCCGACCTAGAAGGAAAGGAGACCAGGTTAGGATGATCCAACCTGGTGGGTATCTGGAAGGCAATGGCATTTGTGGTCCCTCCTGGCTGTTTATGCAAGCCTTGAAAGGACACTTTCCCCTAATCGGGGGGAGCAGGGATGTGGGGTGGGAGAAGGGCCCTTTACTTGGTGATGGTGCCATCGATGTCCGAGATCACCACCTTGTCGTCCCAGTTCCACAGGTAGATGGTGGCCTCACAGCGGCATGTGCCCTGGTACTGAGTAGTCACGCTGAATGCTACCTCGTTGGGGCCATCCTGCAGATTCAGCCTTCCCTATGGCAGAAGGGGAACAAAAGTGTCACACTGGCACCAATTCACACCAGTCCAGTGCTTGCCAGAGGCCAGGCTGCCACCCAGCCAGACCAGAGATCCCAAGCCTCTACAGGGTGGCCACCCAGGGCAAAATACTTGAATGCCCTATAAAAACATGAGTTCAGGAGTAGAGAAATCCTTGTTTAAGGGTTGCCTCACCCCTACACACACAAGCAGGCAGTGAAGGAGGAGTAAAGTACATACGATTTGTTCAGAGGAGAGACGCAGGGATTTCTTGTAGGTTGGCAGAGATTTCCGTGCAGGGGCATCCATTGCCAGCATGTCCCCAGGGTGCAGGGGCTCATCATCACTGGATGACTGCTCTTCCCCCTGCCTATACAAAGAAGGGAAGAGCATGTTGGCTTTACTCTGCAGACCACAGCTTTCCCCATGAGGGCAAGAGGAGATCTGGAGGGGACCCAGGACAACCCACCCACCAGGAAGCAGCCATGGAAGAGCTTGGCTGGACCAGGGTCAGCCAGAGCCTTAAAAGAGCTTTCTGCCCTCATACATTAGGTAGACTTGGGAATAACTGGCCATTTAGGAGGAGGAGAGATCAGGAGCACGCACAGACTCCTGAAGGCAAGCTGGGAGGCAGGCACTCACCTCTGCTGAGCAGAGTCAGGCTGCAGCATCCCCATGTTGGCTTTCCCTGGCCTTGACTGTTGCTGCAGGCAGAGAGAGGTGTCATTAGCATCTCAGTGCCAAGGCCAGGAGCAGGGGCTGCTTTGCTTTACTACCACTTGGAGCAGCGATACCAGAAAAGAGGTGGCAATGCATCCCCCCGCCTCCATGAGGACACTGCCCCATGGAAGAGGAACCACAACCTGGTGCTGTGGTGGGGCAGGGAGACCAGCAAGCACACGTGGTGCCTGGGCTGTGGCATGAGGGGTACGCGGCAAGAGGTCTCACCATTACAAGGTCCATGTTACCGCATTACCAGGCGGTGTTCTGCTGGCAGGCGTTAACAGACCCAAGGGGACAGCAGCAACCTTCAGAAGCCACCTTGCCAACAGGTCCCTCTGGCTGCCCTCATAGTCAGCCTCAGGCCATCCCCAGGACCCTGCTGCTCTCCTATTCCCACCCCTGCCAGCCACCAGAATGACGCCTGTCCCCTGCGGACACAGTTGTCACAGCCACTGCTGCAAACACCTCCTCCGCTGGGAATTCTTTCCTCCTCCAGGAGAACCACCACCTGCTGCCTTTCTTGGGCATCTTCTCCTTCACCAGTTGGTCAATGGTGCTCTGTGAACATGGCAGAACATGGAATGAAGTCAGTCCTCAGGCCAGGGAGGCTCAGCTGCCAACAAGCTAAGGAGACTCTTGTCCAGGCAGGGTTTCCCTTGCAAAATTATTCACAGGATAAGACATATGACTCCTTGTGAGCTGAGGTGGTTTTGGGGTGAAGGGTACAACGGCTTGTTCCCTTTATGCAGCTTAAAAAAATAAATAAATATCTGGGTGCCTTACTCCATACAACCCCAGCGAGGTCTACAGAGCCCTGGTGCGGGCTCATGCAGTGCCAAATCCTCCAGCCCGCCAGGGCCGCTGGCTCTGGCCAGCCTTGCACAGATACAACCATCAGAATAGGAGATTTTTGAGAAGGAAATCTCTGCTCTCCAGGCATCAGTGGTGCCCAGGGATCTTCAAGCCACCCTGAGGTCCCTCTGGGGGAAAGGACAGACCTCAGGGTTTGTGGGCTGGAGTAATGTTCAGCTCTGCCCCAGACTGCCCACAAAGCCCCAGATGGGCAGCTTGGCCTTTTGCAGCCCCACTGCACTCTTCAAGCCCTTGCTGAGAAGCATGGCCAGTAAATGTATTGTGCCACTGACCTCAGGAATGTTCCTCTGGAAAGCCTGCAGGGACAGGACCATGGGAGCAGCCACTGCCCAGCTGTAATACCTGGAAGAAGGAAGAGAGATGGGAACATCACCACTCCTGGAGCGAGGGCTGTTTCCAGATCACCATCCTGCAGCATGGCCAGAAGGTCCCCTCCCACAGATACTGTGGTATAATCATTGTCTGGGATGGAGTTGCACTCCTACAGGAGTGTTTCTGTAGGGACAAAGGGGCCCTACTGGTCATCTTGGGATGAAGCAGCAGGAAGAGCAGGCCACTCACTTCTTGTTGATCAGTATCACCAGGTTCGGGTCATCAATGAGTCCTGGATTCTCAGAAAACTGCTGGTAGGAGACTATGTGCTCCATGAACTTCTCTGGTGGGACAGAGGCTGTGTCATGCCACTGGTGTATGTAATGGATTTCAGGACAGCAGATTCCCCCTCCCCTCCCACCTACCGCGAGAGATCTGCCTGCTGCCCCCCAGCCCCCCGCACAGCGACAGGGCAATTGCGGGCATCAAATCAGAGTCGGAGTCCGTGGGGCTCTCAGTGGGCAAGTTGGATGGTAGCTGGACACACAGAGGGTCGCTGGGGTCTGCCACAGACTTTGAACTCTGCTCTGTGTCACTACCAGCAAGAGAAGAAACAGTGGCAACATCAGGCAATAGCTTTAGACATACCTCCGTCCTTTGCTGTAAGGGAATTGCTCAAGAAGGTCTGAGCTTGGCTAGCTGGGGCAACCCATACCTCCTGGGGAAATAGAGAGCCACCTGCTCTTCATCCAGGTTGGAGAGGTCTTCCAGGTAAACGTCACTGGGACCCAAGTGAGGACTTCTTTTGATGGATCCTCAATGCACAGACAGAAGAGAGACAGCTTAGCTGAATCACCTTTCCAACCATCTCAGCATCTATCAAGAAAGCTAACAGCATTTTCCTCTATCATACTCATATATCATATAAAGAGGGCATCTCTTTTCCTACTTGAAAAGCTGCCTTAAATCAACAGCAACAGAAGTACCTCAAGACACCTGCACTGGCATGAGGCCACTTGCCAAGAGGACACAAAGGACAGGCCAAAGTCCTGCCTATGTCCTGCTATGACAGTCCAAAGGTGCCATTTGAAGTTAGCACCATGCAAGATAACACTTTGTGATCTCCCTTTTTGCACAATGAGGAATCACAAGCGTCTCTTCTTCAGGGAGACAATTTTGTTCTGAATTTATGCTGGCTGGAGGAGTAAGGTTGGTTAGGACAGGTAACAACAGAAAAGTCCTTATATACCCTGTCAAGGGAGACATATGCATGCTTCGCTCTGTGCGATTTTCCACCTGGCTTGGTGTGCTCGGGATGAAGACACAAGTCAGGCCAGGTGCTGCCAGACACTTCAAGTCTACACTGCTGAGAAATCTTCTAAGCATGCAAAAGCAGAGACATCCAAGGAGGGACTTCAGGAAATATAAGGCAAGAAAACCTTCCTGGGGAGCTGGGTGGCCACTGAAAGGAAGAAACCTGAGGAATGTCTCTTCAAAGCAGAGGAGCTGGTAGCCCACAGAAAGGGCAAAGAAAATATGTCACACTTTGAGTACCCAGGGCAATCATGAAGGAGTTATACTGAATGAACAACCCAGGCACCCATCCAAGTCAGATACATCTGCAGGCTCAGACACTGCTTCCAGCAGCACCAGTCACCCACTCACCTCGTCTCCTCTGGCTTTCCAGCTGGGGCTTGGGGCCCTCCAAGCCCACCTGCCTCAGAGCAGCAGCTCCCTCAAAGGGCTCCACATCTGGCTGAACCTCTGGCACAACACTCCCGCCTCCCTCCTGTTTCTCTTGTGGTGCTGAGGAGGCCTCCAACAAGCTCTCTGCCCCCACAGCACTGGGGATGTCCTTCAGCCTGGAGAGGCCATTCCCATCCTGGGGTGTGGGTGTTGGCTTAACAACAGATACAGCAGAGGAACAAGGTGCACCCCAATGTCCTGCTGCGCTTGGAACTCCTCCCAGACCTTCAGAGGTGGCAACAAGATGGGTTGCCTCATCCACTGGGACTGGTGTCACAGAGACAGTAGTTGCTGCAGCAGCAAAGGTCTTTGTGGACTTGGCTGGTTCAACTCGTTCCAATTTATTCACCTCAAAGAAAGCAGAACAGGTTTGAGGATGGGAAGTTGCCCAAAGCATCAGGCAGAAGAGGACACGTCCTCTAAGGCTGCCTGACCACAGCCTCCTCTGCTTTCTGCAGGCCTTTCAGACACCCCCTTCCCACCAGCTGCTAGAGAAGAGCAAGAGCAGGGGCTCACCTGAGGGAGCCTTCCCCAGGTCCACTGCACATGGGATTCAGCCCCTAGAGCAAAACTCTCCTGCAGTCTGACCTCCAGCTCAGAGTCACTTTTGGGAGAAGATGGATGGCTCAAGGTGGGGCTACAAGAAGAGAAGGGAATGTTGGAGCTCATCTACCCTACAGCCCTATGCTTTCCTATCACTGCAAGGACATTTAGGGCCAAGAACCCTGCAAGGTTGGTTTCCCATAGAGTCCGTTCTGCCTCATAAGACTATGACCTACAAACAAGCAAGACCTATGGGAAGCTGAGGCCCAAGGAAGCAAAGTGCTATGCCACTCGTTGTCCAGAAGCAGCTCAGCAGCAGAGGCAGGAGAGCCCTGTGCACACCAGCTTCTTGCACCTGTGACCATGGCCAGAAGCGTCCCTCATTGGCTCCGAGCTTTCCTCCAGCCGCACCACATCAGGCCAGGAAAACCCTCCTCTCCTGACACCCCCAAATCCCTTTTCCTTACCACCTTCCCAGCCACAAGGCATGTCCCCTGCTCTCACCAAAGCTGAGCAGATCACCTTAGCTCTGCCCGTTACCTGTCCACGGAGGCCAGCTCCCCGTCAGAGTAAGGGTGCATCTCTGGGGACTGCAACAACCTGGTTTCTTCTTCAGGGAGATCAGCGAAGGAGAAATACACTGAATCACTGCAAAGGAGGAAAGACGTCAGTTATGCTACTCTCAGGCACCAGCCTCCTCACCTGGGAAGCTGGCAATACCCAATTTCACCATTTCCACTGGCTTTCTACTCCAAAGGAGGCTGGGGTCCAACTCAAAACACTAACCCCATGTTTCAGTACTGCTGGGCATCACCAAGTGAACCTATGGCCTCGACCCACCACATCACCCTGCCCAGACCAAGCCACTCACCTGGGGGCTGGCAGCTTGCATGGCTCCTCCATGGACATCTCACTTTTGGTCTCCTCACAGCCTTCTAACTTGGAGTCTGACACCTCCTGCCGCTTGGGCTTCCTCCTGCGTCGCCTCCTCTTGTGCAGGGTCGCTTCAGCGCTGGAGGCCTCCTGTCCATGAGAAGGCTGAGCAGCATCCTCCGGGCTCTCCTCCGTGGGGATGGGGGACGTGCAGAGGTGGGAGGGGATGCTGCCCTGCAACGGGGATGGAAGAGCCCATCAGCTCCAGCATCCTCTTTTCCAACCTGGCAGCTCATGGCTCTCATCTATGCAACATGTCACCAGCACAACCAACACCACCTCAGCTTGGGGGTGGTTTTGTGGCTAGGCCCAAAAGGAAAGGTTTTATACACACAACGCGAGTTAAAAAAAAAAAAAAAAACAACAAAACCCACCCAAAACCAGGGTTATCCAGCCACAAGCTAAGACATCTTTAACGTGGGCAAGGAGAGGCAGGCAGGAGATGGCACCATGAGACCAGAATTAAAAAGGCTGCAAATGGGCTTCGGCTCCAGAGCCCTCTCCCTGCTCTCAAACCCAGCTCAAGCTAGCAGCAACCACAAGTCAGCCTGGGAGAGAACTGCCAAGGTTTCTGGAAGCCACAACCAGTCTCATCCTGCTTCCCAGTAGAGCGGGCAGCATGCCACAGCATCTGGCTCACTCTCATCCCTGTCACAAGATACCCCAAGAGGCCAAGCTCCGAGATATCTGCCTGGCTGGCCAGCAGCCATGCCCAGGGAAGGAGGACAGTCTGGGACACAGATATTTGGTCTAGTGCTCCTTCAGGGTGCTCCAGTGCCCAGATTCTCCATGCTGTTTACAAGGTCCTTTGAGCAGGAACCTTTCTGGACACACAAAACATCAGAGAGGATAATGGAGTCACCCTGGGGAAGAAGAGCAGTCCAAACCTGGTCCTTCCACCTCAAGCCTGCACTTCCAGGTGGTCACAGCAGGACACAGACCAGCAGCACCTCTTCATCACCAACCTCATTTTCCTCCAACTCCTGGACAAAGAAGGCCTCTCCATTGTCACCCAGCTTCATGTGCAGGTCCACAGGCTCCCCATTGATTTCAATGTCAACCTGGCAAGGGGCAGAAGAAGCCTGTTCACCCACTCACCCATCAGCGTACAGGAAGGCGCTTCCCCAGGGAGGGGATGGGTTTGGGGTGCTTGCAGGGCTGACAGCCACCCAGTCTTTGAGGCAAGGGATCTCTCCCAGTTTTCCTGGGAAGCACAGTCCTCCCTGGAAGAGGACAGGTTCCATTTGGGGCATCCCCTTGAAAAACTGGCAAGCACACCTTTCAGCAGGGCTCCCATTCCCATCAAACAAAGTTCTTCCATAACCCCCAGGTTATGGAAGGTTATCCTAGGTCTGGAGACACCAGGGAGGAAGCATAGTCCCAGGGCAGGCACCACTTACCACCTTCTCCTTGGAGCGCAGCACACCCAGCTTCCCAAAGCGCACGTGAAACGGGGAGCACTGGAAGGAGTTGTCAGGCTGCCTCACCACAACCACATCAATGCAGCCCGTCAGGGCGGTGGGGTTCAGACCCCGGTACAGCTCCTTCACCGTGACAAAGACGGTCTCAGCAAGCTGCCCCACGTAGTTCATTGTTTGAGACTGAAAGTGAGAGACAGGAATAGACTCAGGTGGGGAAAAAGGGCTCCAGCAGCAAAATGCAATACGAGTTCACTCTAGCAGTCACTCCACAGCTGCAGACATAGCCCTATCACAGGGACAGGTAAGCCTCTAGGGAAACTGAGGCAAAGACATGAAGGGCCTTGACAGAGATCAGCCAGGACCTCTGTGAGCACCAGAAAACAGGACAGAAGCCAGAACGCTAGTTATTGCGTCCAGCTTGGAGGAGAGAGACCTTTACCATTGGGACGCACCATCACATTTGCCCCTTGGGAGGGCAAATACCACCTCAAAGCAACACTTTGCAATCAAGCTGTCGACATCCCGTTCAAACAAGAAATTGGTTGGCATCATCCACCTTCCCAGGGAATCCCAGCAAAGGGGCATGCTGGAGAACACCCGGACAGCTCTGCAATGCCATTTTCACAAGGCACTGCTGCACTCTCAGGTTGCACGGCTCCTGGTTTTCATTAGCAAGAACACATGGAAGGAAAGCCTTGCCTGCTTCCTGCTCATCCCCTCGCCCGCTCACATCCTCCAGCTGCTCGCTCCCCAAGACGAGATAATTCCCCTCCGCCGTGCTGGAGGAGAGGCATGGCTGCAAAGCTGGAGATTCACGTGGTCCATGCCAGGGCTCAGAGCACAGCCATGCCTCCAGCCACACAAGGTGGCACACAGGCTCCAACCAGCTCTCATGCAGCCCCCCTTCCTGCCGGCTGCCTCCTGGTCAATGCATTGAAATCCCTGGAGTATTGTCTTGCAGATCTACATTGGGGTGCTGGGTGTTGGCCCCAGCCCCTGGGCCAGAGGAGCCCCTCGCTCCATTTGCTCAGCACTCAGCATCAGCAGGACAACAGTCCTGGTATCGGTGCATCACACCAGTCGCTGGGAACCACAGAGGCTGAGCCCAGCTTCTTGAGGTGCCAGCTTTGCACCCCACCTTGCCCCAAGGAGAGGATGAGGGCACAGGATGATCACTTCAGAAGGACCACGGACAAACTAAAGGAAACCTCTTATGCCGGCAACATGATCAGCCAATGGCACGGTGTCCCCGGGGGCTCTCGGCACAGCCCCCAGCGCACACCCAACTCAAGGGGTGGCCGGTGAGAGTTGGTTCCTTACCCAAAGGGACGAGGACAAGCAGGTGCCACCAGATGAGCCCTCTGCCCCAGCAGGCACCCAGCCTCTCCAATCCGTTTTGCACAAGCTCAGCACCGTCCCATTCCCAGACATCCCTCCGGGAAGGCAGACTGCGTGGGGAGACGCGGTCCCCACTCCATGTCCCGTCCTCCCCCGCCTCTCCCCAATAGCTGGGAATAAGCCCAAAGCCCAGGTCCTCCCCAGCGGGGGGACGGCAGGGAAGCGCTGGCTGGCTCCCGAAGCTTCGGTGCCTCCATCAGCTCTGCTGCGAGCACGGCCAGGGTCACGGGGCCACCCACCAACCTGCTGAGCCCAGCTTTCCTGGGCATCGCTGCCATTGCAGGCAGCCCTCCAGCTGCCTTCCCTGCTGCAGGGCCTGGCAGCAAACAGGAGAGAGCTCCTCGCTGCAGAGGGGGGAATTTTCAGAGAGGAGGAACAATCGGGACAGCCCCGATGCTCCCAGGGCAGCGCTGATGGGCTCCTGGCTGGGGTATACATTGAGACAGACCTGAAAAACATATAGGGAAAATCCTGGGCAGATAAACCTGCACAGCCCACAGGATGAGGGATTGGAAAGAGTCCCCAGGAACAGCCCCACACTGAGCAGCAGCTTCACAGTGAATGCAGGGTGCAAGGGCTTAACACAGCGCTGCAGCCACCCAGCGAAACACGCTGCTGAGCGCCTCGTGCCAGGGCCACATCCCCTCTGCAGAGCCAGTGTCCTCCCCCCATGGGGCTTCAAGCCCCATTGCCTCCATGTGCGCCCCCTCCCAGGTATTTGCCTGCACATTGCTAGGGACCCACTCAGCCCCAGAACTCGGGGCAGCGGGAAGAGGATGGCTCTGGTACAGTGGCTCAGTGAATTTAACTCCCTGTGGGTTTCACCCAGGACAACTGGAGACAGGCAGGGAATAGAGAGAAGAGGCTCAGACTTCTCACAGCTCTCAGCCCCACCAGGGATGGAGCAGATCCATTAGGGAGATGAAGAATAAGTTACACTCTGGAGAAAGATTAATAGGTGGACAGGGCAGGAGAAAGGGTTTTCAAGCCACGCCAAGGACACCAAGCCACATGCAACAAATAAACCCTACAGAGGAATGGGGCATCCCCACCCCTCAACTCCAGAAACAGCAGGATCACAGCCCTTCGCCAACGCAGCTCTTGCAGAGAGCAAAGGGGGCATTCCTCCCCCACAGAGGCAACACAGCTAAAAAGCCTCCCAAAATGAACCAGCTATTTTGCTAACACCAGCCTGCTCTGCTCCTAGGTAGCAGCAAACTGGGCCACCCCACAAGCAGCACACCCTTCCCACCCCACGCATCCACATCCATCACACCCTGCAAACTGCCCAGGACCTTCCCCATTACCTGGGCAGCTGCTGAACCTCAGCACCTCCTCAACTTTGGGGCAACCAGCCCAGAAACCCCAGGAGCTGCTCTCTGCCAGCAGTAACCCTCGCTCACCCGCAGCTCCTCCTCTCCCTACTGCTTCCTTCCTCTCACCTGAGCAATGGGAGGGCCCCGTCTCCCAAGCAGCACCCAGTCCCCAAGCCCAGCCTCCTGCTGAGCCTATGAAGGCTCCTGGGAGGGCGGAGGGTGGATCGGGGGAGGCAGCTGACACCTGCACAGAGCAGCTGCGTCTCATTGCAACCAGCTCCTGTGTTTCATTGCAACCAGCTCGTTTGCTCCAGCAGCTCCGGGCAGAGCTGCCAACTGCCTTGCACTAACGGAGACCCTTCCTCCCTCCTTCACCATCCCACCATCCCGCGTCAGGCTGGAATTTCCAAAGACAGTCTTTTCATCTTTTAATTTTCCAGACCAGATCTCCCAGCGTTTAACCCCTCAGGGCACAAACTATACAAAGCCTCAGCTCTCAGGACCCCAGGGGAGACTCAGTCCTCTGGAAAAGGTGCTCACAGAGGCTGAGTGTGCAGCTCTGGGAAAGATCTGCCCTTTAAAAGCTGCCTTGCAATGGCTGGAGAGCATCCTCTCACAGCCATGGCCAGGCTGAGGATGGTCCAGAGTGGGAAGTATCTTGCTAGGGAGCCTATACCAGATGCTAATTTCTCCCCCCTGTATAGGGTTACAGGGATTGCTATAGGGTCATATGGAGTAGGACCACGAAGGGTGGGTAGGGCCATAATTGCTGTGTTGCTCACTTAATTGCTCCTGGATATAAGATTGGGTGCACCTTGGCCAGGCTTTGATGGGGAGGAGTATGCTGGTGTGTGGTGCTTGTAGGGAGGAATGAGGCTTTACCAGAACCCAAGGCTTTTGAGGGATCCCAAGGGGGATTTTGAGGGATAATTTTAGCTGCCCCTCAATAAATGCAAACTTTGGAAGAGTGAATTTGGGTGAGTTTATTTCCTTATACAGCCTGGGACTGGGGCACCAGGACCTCTTGCACAAACCAGCCTGTGCCCCTGGGCAAGCAGGGGAAGGCAGCATTTCCTACTGGGGCAGCACTGGCTGGGACACAGCTAATGTCACCCACTCTCCTGCAAAATTCTCCAAGGCTGCTGCTGTGCCATGCTGTCTGCCGCAGGGAGCCTGGCCTGCCCGCTGCGCCCACCCTCGGCACCCCTGGGTGAAGCTCTGGGGGCTCCGCAGACCCGTCCCTGCAGGCTTTCCCTCCCCTCCTCCCAGCCTCCAGCCTTCCCAGCACTGCAAAGCCCCGGGCTGCAGGTACCCTGCACCTCGGCAGCCCTGCCTGTGGCCCTGTTTCACCTTTCCACCTCCATCATTGTGGCTTTCTGCCTTTTTGGGGTTTTTTTTTGCCTTTTTTTCCCCCCCTCCTGGCCTTAGGAAAGCTTCGGGACACAAAGCAGCACCAAGCATCATTTTACAGAGGCATCACCAAAGGCCACAGTGAAGCCTTAACCAGACATAGAGGGAGTGGGTGGCCAAGCCCCAGGGGCTCCTCTGCCCCGTGTTATCTCAAGTGGGATGAGGAAAGAGAGCACGAGTTGAAAGAGAAGCACAAAAAAGCAGAGGCTTTAAGAAAACCGAGGCTCTCCAGATCTCAATGGGCCTGACAGCAGTGGGGAAGCGGCACAGGAATAGCCAGATGGACCCAGGTGGGGAACTGAGGCGGTGGGGGTTTTTTGTGTCCCCAAAAAAATGCATTGGCTCCCACCAGGCTATGACTCCCCAAGGGCAGGGATGTGGCTGGTGTGGGCCCTGCCCCACGACCGCCCGACCCACTGCGAAGGTGATTCCCCGGCACCCTCTGTGCTGAGTTTTGGAGTGACATGGATTGCGTGGCTGCAGCTCCTGGTCTGCACGAGAGCTGGTGGCGCTTTGGGGACGAAGGCTCTTCTGCTGGTGTGCGTGCAGGGCTCTCCCACCCGTCACTCGTGGAGCTGACGTTGTTCTGTGAGAGCAGGGAAGCCCCAAAGCTGGAGGGTGGCCGCTTTAGGACCTCTTTAGTCCCTGAGAAAGGTCCAAACCACCCATGTTGGTCGCAGCTGATGGGTTGATCTGCAGAAATGCCACAGCTCATTCCCAGGTGTTGCCTGTAACAAACCAGCTAAGGAAAGATGCCTGTTTTCCAGCAGCTTAATATTTCTGAGAGCCCTACCCCTCGGTGAAATTGGATTGAAAGCAGCTATTGTAGGTGGCCAGACATGGCTGTGGTCCCCGAGGAGGGTGGGCTGGCACTGGGCAGCACCGGCTGCTGACCCCAGCCCGGGGCGGGCGGCTGCCACCAAAGCCCACAGCCCCCGGCCAGGTCACCAGGCACTCACACCCAGCAGGGAAGGAGCCCGCTGTAACCTCAGTCTAGACACCTTGGGATGTGACATCTCAGGTGCTTTGTCCTTGTCACGGCATCTTAGACTAGTGCTCGGTGATGCTACCGGAGTGGGTCTCACCCAGGGCAGTGGTTTACACCCTGCAAACCCTGGGGCTGGAACACAAAAGCAAGGACAAATCTGGGCTGCAGGTGCCTGGTACCCGGTCAAAAATGCCACAGAGGACATTTCAGCAGACGATGCCATTTCTTCCTTAGCCAGCTGAATGCATCCTCAGGTGAGCACAGAGAAGGAAGGCAAAGCCAGCATGAGCACGCAGGCAGCTCAGCCTTGCTGTGGCCCCAATCCTCCACCCTCTGGACACAGGGACCAGCACTTGGCACTCAGGCACCCTGCAGAAGTTGCTTCCCCCATCGCTTACCTCCAAGGCTCCTTGCTCAGCTGGTTTTCCCCGCTGGCCCTCGCGTCCAGCTCCTGACACACTGGACTTTGCCCCAGCGCCCCTGCAGCAGATCCCCAGCTCTGCTATGGCCACGCTTGGTGACGTCTGTAACCTCCGTCCCTGCTACCCCGCAATCCAGCCTCGGGGCGTTTTACTGACCTCTTCTTTCCTTCTTTCTCCTCCAAAAAGTTTAAAACACTTTTAATTGCCATAGTAATTTTTTGCAAAGCCATACAATTATTCTTGATTCCTGCCAGCTGCTTTTCATAGTCCCCGTGTCATCCCCCCCCCGCTCCCCTTTCCCTTTTTTTGGAAGGTGAGCCCTGCAGATCCATCACTCCCTGGGCTTGTAACCCTGAGCACCCTAATTTCTCTGTGCATCCTGCCCCCCCAAGAGCTGCTCCAACAGGGAGAGGTTTCTTTCCCCTTTTGGGAACTCCACAACCCGCAGATGTTTGTAATGAGCCTTTGCAAAACGAGATGGCTTTTTTTATTAGTCAACCAAGAGGCAATATTTTCAGCTCCTTGCATTCCAATGGAAAAGCAAAGCTCACACCCGCGTCCATCTTGGCAGCTTTCATCCTGCATCCCTGCAGCTCCCCACCCGTCTCAGATCGCAGCCTTCGCCCCGCATGGGGTAGCGGCATGGCCGGCCACGCTCTGGCCCCTCGGTGCTGCCTTGCAGGCTCTGCTGTGCCTCTGCCGGCTGGCAGTGCTGGAAACCACGATCCCAGCATTTCCAGCGCCTCTCCAGACAAACTCCATCCATCCACTTGGCAGTTGGGAGCACCCCAGGCACTCGCTGCCCGGGAGACTCCTAAATTTTCCTCTGTCCCAGAAAAACAAGTCATGTCTTCAGTCGCAGGGTGGGAGAGGGGACAAGTCATGTCAAAGACAGGCTTGTTTTTCCCCCTCTTTGTATTTCGACAGCTGCTGCAGACGAGCCAGGCCACAGCCAATTCTTTGGCTGCCTCCAAGGTGGGGGTTGATGGGGATTTTGCCTGCTGCCTCAGCCATCCCATTATTTCTCTGGGATTTTCCCAGTTGCTTAAGCTCATCTTTGAGCAGCCCAGCAGTCCCCCAGGACACTTCTCCTTGGATCCCCCCCTTGCTGCCTGCTTCTTCATGGGCCTGGGGTGAAATGTCTGGAGGGATGGTGGACGATCCGGCTGCAAGAGGGACCTGGGAAGCCGGCTGACCCGCCTGCCTCCATGCTGGCTGAGACCTGGCACAGCTCAGCTCATCAGAGATGCTGCAGGGGAGCAAGAAGCTCTCCTGGACAGGAGGGGAACTGAGCTGACAGAATGGGTCTCGCTTTGCTGTGCAGACAAGCGAAGCTGGGGCTGGGACGGGAGCAATCCGTCTAGCCACGGGGCTCAGCTAGTAGCCAGGGACACCAGTACCGTTTGACGGCTGGAAGCCCACCCTGCCAAACCACTTATGGCAGTATCCAAATCCTCTTCCCACCCCTGAGCCAGGGAGCTGTGTTCTCCTGCTCCCTTGCCCACACTGGAAGGATGGTCTGGGACCTCACTGCTCTGGGACATGATATTCTAATGGCCACTAGCCTGGCTCATTTCTCCCTGGGCCCACCCTGTCCTTTAACTTCACCAGCATCCCCCTTACACTGGGGTTTCCTGAGATGCCAGCAAAATCCAAGGCTGTGATACAAAAAGCAAAGATGCCTTTTCCTGAATGCCTGCACCCCTTGCAGCAGGATGCTGCAAATGCCTGGTGAGAGATGACCAGAGCCATTGAGTTTATTGGGCCGGGCGACCCAGACGTGGGGCTGACAGCTGTCAATCAGCCCAGCAGGTCCAAGGTCCCTGTGCCAGGCAGCTCCCCGGAGCATCTCCCTGCTGCTGGCGGGGCTGCCATCCCTCCACTGTGACCCTCCAGGGAATCCCTGCCAGAGGCTGGGATGTGAAAGAGCTTTCCCGTTACCATGACCCCTTCTCCCAGCAGAGAGAAGCAGCCTTTTCAGAGCAGAGGGAGGCTGGCAGAGCCTCCTGCCCCTCTCAGCTGGCCAGGCAGCGGCTCCCATTTCCTTCCCCGGATCAACAAAGAGCTCCAGAGGCTTGTGAAAGGGGTGATTCAGCAAAATGGGATGAGAGGAGAGGCAAAACCACCAAGTCGGCACAGCTGGACGGGGTGAAATTCCCATCCCATGAAAGCCACAGGGAGCAAGGCTCAGGTGTCCTGCTCCCTTGGGGATGGGGGCCCAGCTGCTCCGAGTGCCGGCCCTGGAGCCAGGAATACAACAGGAAAACAGTGGTGGTGGTTTTTCTTTTTCTTTCCCATTCCCAGAAAGATCAGGTTAGACTGGCCTGGCATGCGACGGAGTGGGTGGGAAAGCCATTTTGCCTGAAGAGGAGGAAATGCCATCTTCAGTTGCCAATCACAAGCATTGCAAAAGCTGAATTACAGCAGCAGGACTGGTCAAAAACCATCTGTTCTGGTGTACAAACATGCTCTGCTGATTTGGCTCCTAGTTTCTGACCTGTTAAAAGTTCACATTTATTCCGTAAACACAAAGGGTTCAAGCTTACTTAAAAAGAAAAACCAGAAAGCTACAATTCCCACACGGTCGCGTGGTTCCAAGAGCCAGAGCTTGCAGAGAAATCCAGCTGTGCTCTAAAACCAGGAGAGCCGATAGCCCTGAGCACTAGATGGTCCTAAAAAATGAAGTTTCTTAACTTGTGATACACTGAGAGCCCTTAGCTTTTTTGTCCGAGTTGCTGATAATCCAGCCAGGATGCAGGCTTTAAAACCAAGAACTTTAGATAAGTGACATCATATTTACATCAATGTAACTGCGAGCAGAGTCTGACCATTAGCTCCGAATCCAGGAAAAGCGGAATGACGTGCACATTTAGGCAGCTGGAAAATCTTTTATCTTTTGTCCAAAGCTGGTGTCTTATTTCAAGGCAGATGATGTTTCCAAGCCACACTTTATTTAAAAAAATAGCTGGTTCTCTGTTCGATCCCCAACCTGCTCATAGCACGCCGCTGTTAAATGCTGCCAAAGCCCTTGGGGTGCAGCGGTTTGAACACCCCAAGAGCACCTCTCCAGCCCGGGGTGCCCAGAGCTGCTCGCCCTGCAGCTGGACCCCCGAGCCCCCGGCCCGCAGCAGCCGCCGTCCTGCACCGGGTGGAACAAACTCACCCCCAAACGCGCCAAAGGCCGGGAGCGGGAAGCGGCTTCCAGCCACCAAACCGCCCGTGCCAGGCTCCGTCGGCGCTGGCACAAGGCGCAGAGCGCTGACGGCCGGGCGGGTTTTTCTGGGTGGCACCGATTGCGCTCACGGAGACCGTGCCTGGGTGGCACAGGCCTGACCCGTCGCCCTTCTCGCAGCCCCACGCGTGAGCCCAGGGCGCTGGCAGCAGGGCCCACGGCCCCTCCGTCCCCCCGGCTGAGCCGGTTCAGCTCCCTGAGCCGGCAGGAGCCACCCGCTTCGCTTTGGCTGGGGCGAGGCGCGGAGCTGGGGCACCAAGGGCTGCAGGGTGGCGAGCGGCGGCTGGGGGAGCGGGGCCCCGGGATGCACCGAGCACCCGCTGCCCTCGCCGCCCTCCCCCGTGTCTGGCTGCAGACGCGTCCTCACCCTCCCCGTGCTCGGTGCGTACACCCTGCTCACCGCCCCGGTGCCCGCACCCCCGGTGCACGCACCCCGCGAACACGCGGGTGCCTGGTACACGCTCCTGCTGCCCTCCCCGGGGCATGCCCCGCTGCGCAGGCCCGCCGCGGGGCACGACCCACCGCGCACCCACCCCCGGTGCAGACGCCCGGTGCAAGGCGCTCCCCGCCTTCCCTAGTGACCGGTGCAGGCGCTCGCCACTCGGCCACAGCGCACGTGCCCGGTGCTCGCCGCCTTCCCGGTGCACGCAGCCGGTGCACGCAACCGGTGCAGCCGGTGCACGCAGGCGGTGCGACCGCCCGCTGCTCGCTGCCCCGCGCGCGCCGCCCCGCCGCCGAGCTGAGCCGCGCGCAAGCGCGGTGACGTCACATCCCCCGCCCCGCCCCGGCGATGGAGCCCGGCTGATGCCGGTGTGTGTCGCGCCCGCCCGCCCCGCGCTCCCCCCGCCCATGCCTGGGCTCGGCGGCGCCCGCCCGGCCGCCCCGCTGCGCCGCCCGCCCCGCCCGCCCCGCGCTCGCCGCCGGGGCCGGGGCCTCCGCCGGACCGCGCCGAGCCGAGCCGAGCCGCCACGGCGGCCCGGGGACCTGCCGCGGGTGAGTGCCGAGCGCCCGGCGCGGTGGGGAGGGTCCCGCGTCCCTCGCCTCGCCCGCCCGCGCCCGCTCCCCGCGTCCCGCGGGACCGCAGACCCCGGGCAGGTGCGGGGGGGCCGGGCCGGGGGCGAGGCGCTGCCGCGGCCCCCCCCGGGGGTCGGGACACGCGTGTCCCGTCCGTGTCCCCGTGCCCCCCCAGCCCCGCCCAGCCCTGCCGCGGGCCGGGGAGCCGGCGGGCTGCGCTGCCGTCGGCTCGCCAGCAATTAAAATGTAAATTAAAATAAATTCAATTAAAAAATCTGCCGGCCCGGCCGCTGCGGGAGCTCTGCGTGAGCGCCCGGCTGCGTGGGGCTGCCCGGGACCCGGCTGCCTCGCCCTCGGGGCGGTCTGGGTTTTTCTTTTTTTCTTTAGTCTGGGTCTTTAGAGGAAAAAAACTAAACAACAAATCCTTTTTTCCAGCCCTCGCTGGCTGCTGGCTGCGGGGCGCGGACCCCACTCGTGTACAGCTGGGGGTTCGGAGGGTTGGGCACGGGTGGGTGTTTTTTTGGTGGTCCCTGGTGTTGCGGCGATGCCCGGTTCAACGTCCCCGGCCTTGGGACAAACCGGGATGGGAGCCGACGGCATCTCCCTCTTCACGCAGGTAGGAAAACCCAGCCGCTGCTAAGTGAGGTGCCCGAGGCCGCGTAGGAAACCCGTGGCAGAGCTGGGTCCGAACCCCGAATCGCTCCGTCCTCGTTTCCCGTTCGGTGCTTTCCTTGCTGGGCCGGGGACGGCGGTTGAAGCTCGCACCCGCGGGCTGCCGGGGTAAAGTCCTGCCGGGGCTCTGGCAGCTCCTAACCGGGGCTCCGGCGGTGGCAGCCGGGCGTGTGGCCGGGTGCCAGCGGCCTGAGGCCTCTCCGCGCCGAGCGGCGGTTTTGGAGAGGGGAGACGTTTCGGTCAGGGGGATGCGGGTCCTGGGCGGAGAGCGGGCACGAGCCCCTCGGGCGTCGCGTTCGCTTGGCGGCTGGGGTGTCTGAGAAGTGGCTGCGCAGCTCGTGCTCGGGGCTTTACCTCCATCCTCTGGTTCAGGGCATGCCCTCAAAACTCAAGCAATAAGGTTTTTCCAAGGGGTCCTCTTCTATTCTGGTTATGAGATGGGAAACTTTTTGGGGAGAGGTAGCTGATGGGGGAGAGGTAGGTGATGTGTCTCATTGGGCCGGCCGATGTACCTGGGGAAAAAAAACCACATACAAGCCCTTCTTGAGCTGTGTTTTCCCATTTTTGCTCCCCTAAGGGAGCGGGCTCTGCCCGGCCGCGGGCTTTCCCCTGCGCCCAGCGCGGGAGCGTGGCTCCGGCCGGGCAGGGAGGGTTTTGCTGCTCTTCTCCCTGACCACCTCCGCCGCCTGCGGTCCCCAACCAAGGATCGCAGTGTCCCGAGGAATGATTCTCCATGGATAGGAAGCCAGAAGTTTACTTCATTATCTGGAACAGCTTATTCTAAACTAATTTATCTTTAAGAGATGAGGAGGAGGAAGAAAAAAAAAACCCCAGAAGATCAGAAGCATTTTATTTACCGTAGAAGAAAACAGCAATTTAATGATAACTTCTATTAACTAGGTTGGGTCCGTGACCTTGATGTATTTTACAACTTGGGATGCGTAGCTGAGAAGAGGGAGCAGACTGTTGCAGTCTGTTTATTGTTTCCTCTTAGTTCATCCCAGTAACTCGCAGCACACGGATGCCCACACAGTTTTGGAGCCCTGACCCACCTTTGGGGGTGGGAAAGAGGAGGCTGTTGGATTGCATTTTGCTTCAGATACAACCTACTCTGTAGCTTGTGTTAATTATATTATAAATGGATTGGGGTTTAGCATAGGTTTTTCTGACAGGGCTCAGCCTCCGCAATTCTTGCTACTGTAAGAAAGCCGTAGTAACTTGAAGCCCCAAAGTCAACCGTGGGAGCACATCTCTATCAATAAAATCCTTGTTGCAAAGCCAAGCAAAACCAGCCCCGTGGGGGCTGCTGGCTTTCGTCGGGGGAATGCAGGGACCGATGCAGGCAGTGCTGACAGGCGAAGCCTGGAGCAGGTGAGCCGGGCTGGCGGCAAAGCCATCTGCATTGTCAGTGGGGGGAGATTTAAACAGCAGCGTGGCTCCGGTTCTCCGTTATACGAACGCGTCCCCTCGCTCTGCGGGAAGGTTTTCTTTCTATTTAGACCTCCTCTTCCTTCCCTCCAAAAATGTGGTGCCCTTGTGTTTGCAAGCTTTATCATCTGCCTCGGTTACTATGGTGTTACTACGTAAAAGCAGCTCGTCTCGTAGCTCCTGGAATTATCTACAACTTGGGTTTACAGTCGTGTAACCCTGGGCCGCGGGTCTGCGTCCATCCCTTGTCAGGCCTTTCCCCGTTTGCACGGTGGGACGGGTCCGGAGGCAGCACCGTTCGCAGGGCACGGCTGTTTCCGAACGCGGGGCCGTATCCTGGGCAGCCGCGAGCCCTGCAAGACCCGCTCCTGTTCTGGGCTGCCTGCTCCCTGCTGAACGCAGGCAGGGTATTAGCTCCCCCAGAAAACTGTTGGGAGCAGAAACAGGTAATTGAGGGTCTGTGGAAATCTGTGCAAACAAAAGGCAGAAGATGGGAGCAGACATCTCCTCCCCACGCCACCGTCCTGCTCAGCCCCCCCAGCTTCTGCAAGCGAGCCCGCCTGGGCTGGCTTGTTGCTGCCTGCTTGGCTGCAGCGGGTCCCTTGCTCCCCATCTCCTGCTATTTTTTTTTTTTTTTTGTTCCCCTTTCTGTCTTTTCCACCTGATTTGCATGTAAAAAAGCATGAGGGAGATTGATCCCGTGGAGAGGTCCTTGGTTTGCTCATGGTTAATGTAAGTTATTGTCACCCTTGTTCTTGCAGGGAGCTGGCATGGCCCTGAAATAGGGGGTTTTGCTTGGGAGAGCCCAGAGCCAGGTCCAGGTTCCCCCCACCTTGATCGTCCCCGTGCAGACTGAGTCACCCCCCCGAGCTGCCTTGCTTTTTGCATTAACTAAACAGGAGCCCAGGATGATTATGTTTGTAAATTAGGCGCCTGTTGTAGGTGGAATGAGTCTAGTCCTGCTACAGAGGCTAATTTGGAGAAGATCCTGCTTGCTGGTGCTTGATATCAGGTCGTTGTGGTGAAGGTCTGCGGCATCTCCCTCTTGCAGCCGTGATGGCTTTTCTGCTTTGTTGAGTAGGAGGGGGGTGATGTTTCTAATTAAAAAGAAAAAAAAAAAAAAAAAGTCTTGTACTTCTCCCCTTCTTTGTTTGTTTGTTTGTTTTTTCTCTTTTTTTTTTTCTGGACAACTGTTGTAAATAACAATGCTTAAAATGCAAATAGAGTGAGTTTTCGTGAAGTGAAGTCACTTGAGAAGCCCTGGTCGGATGAGGACTGTGGTGGAGTTGGAGGAGCTGGTGATGACACAGGGCACAAGAGCGGAGCCGAAGCGGTTGGGCTGCCACCAGAGGCAGGCGCAGCCGTGGCTCAGCTCTGCCGGGAGGACGTTCTCATGCGTTTCAAAGACTTCGTGGTTTCCCTTTCAGAGGGACACTGTGAGGGTGCCGTCTCCTTTTTCTACATACACAATAACACGACGTTTAACTGAACTCCCTTTTTATCTGCGTGCTCTCCACTCCTTATTCCTATTTTTTTTTTTTAAGAAATAGAGAAATTGGAGAATGAGCCTTCTCAACTGTGCATTCAATTGCAGTGATGGCTTTCGTAATGTTCCTCCTACTGAAGGCAAGCACTGCCCTTGCTGCTCCAGCCAGGCCCCCCATGTGTTTTAGTGCTTGCTTGGGGAAAAAAAATGAAATAAAATAGCATGGTGTTAAGGTTGCAAAAGTTTCCATTATAGCTCCACCCAAATGCTCCTGCCCAGTAATGCTCAGAAAATTCAGTCTGGGTGATGATGGGGCTTCCCTGCCTGCTGGGCTGCTCAAGGGGAAGGGGAAGAGCTTTTGGGTTTTTTTTTCTTTTAATAGAGATGCTTGAGAGAGTCCTGTCAGGAATAGGGTGGGGAATGAGCCCTGGTATTTGGCCGGCAGAGTGTCCTTAATAAAGAGCCCGGGTGGGACAGGTTTAAATAGCGAGCACTTAAAAATTCACTGAGGCAAGAGGCAGATGGATCAGTTGCAAGGGGCTTCCAGTGAGCCGAGGGGGCTCTCTGCTGTTTGTGTCAGTATCCTTTAACTCTTCCTCTCCTGAATTAGGTGTCTTGAGGTTGTTTTCAGGCTGACTTTTTTGTCCTGTTGATATCAAGAGGATCAGTTTGCTCCCGTGAGAAGGATAAGAAGGGAGCTAGTCGCTCCTGGAGCCCGGCTTGGCGTGCGGGATGCTCGCGCATGCTCTGCTCTCATGCTTCAATAAATAAAGAGGTTTTCATGGAACTTATAAAAACTTCTCTTTTGGAAATAGGTCAAGCAAATATTTATTTCCCTAAGGTGTCATGCCAGTATTGCACAAATACTTGAATGGGTAGTCATTTTCTTTTTCCCTGCTTTGTTTCTTTTTAATCATATTCAGTGCTGTTTTCCAGTGGTGTAGAGACACACATTAATAATTGTATGTAATCAGACCTGTCGGTCTCTCTTTCCACCTGGAAGTCTGTGCATCTCCTATGGACTCGTGCTCTACAATTGCAGTGCTGTAAATCAGAAGCAGTGACCCTTTTTTTCTTTATATCCATGTGCTTATCAGAAAGCTGGGGGGATATTTTTTGTTCTCCAGAGGAGTTCAGGTCAGCAGTGGGGTCAACTGCCTAAATCAATTTAAAACCAAAACTCCCAGAATACAGCAAATCTTAACAAAACGGTCATACTGGTGGTTCGCTTTCCCATCCTGTAGCCCCAGCTGTGATGTTGCTGGTGTCCCTCTGGAAGGTAAGTCCAATGGTTGGGTTGTCCCACAGATGGAGAGTGTGGTTACTGCCGAAAGCTTGTGCCCTGCTGTCTCATGGAGGTCTTCCCCAAATAATCAGGAATCACTCAGTATCTGTCTTCAAAGAGGGATTGAAACTTCTTGTCTGCTCTTAGGATGGTAAAAATAAAGAGTTTAGTTTAAGAGGACCAAAATCAGGCTTGAGGTCTTGGATACTTGATTCTGTAGCTCTTCATCTCCAGATCTCCTCAGCAAGGGTCTTTGCTATAGCACCTGGAGTATACTTTGTGTAAGAAGACATTTGAGACAAAGTTGTTTTAGCTGCTTTTTGATGTGTAGCATATTTAAGGAACTGAGGTCTTGGGTCTCTGCGTTAAGGATCTAACTGTATTGCTGACTCGTCATGCCTGTGCAGAGAGCAGACTTCAATGGCTGGAGACCTTCCTGGTGGCTCCAGGTCCTGCCTTGGGGCACCGACAGCACAAGGACCATTTCAACCTCCGATGCTAGATGATGCGCTGGGCTTTGACTTGCAGCCTGTGTCGTGCCTTCTGGCTTTGGTCAACCTTGCAGAGGTGGTCACCTCTATACCAGAGCCTCGAGCACGGTGCTTGGTGGCTTTGGAGACCTTGATGGGTTGGATGTGACACCAATGGGGGTTTCTTGACATGTGGTTTTTCACAGCCCTGGCAAGACAGGTGTGTTTACTCTTTGCATTAAGGTTAATTGGCTCTTACATGTGTTCCTAGTTGTAGGGTGGTCATTAGAGACAAATCATCCTGAAATGCATGCAGGAGGTTATGTGAGCCTGTTGTGTTGTGCTTTGGTTTGTTAAGCGGTATGTAAATTCGGGATGTAAATCTCCTCTTCTGAAATGTATCCTGCTCTTTTTTTCTTTGCTAGGAATCATTTCCATGACGGAAAATATTTAAGACCAGGGGAGTGTCTGTGTTTTATAGAGGCAGAGCTAATTGAAAACCAAAAATCCGGGCACAAAACCCCTCCGCCGCGCTAGCAGAGGGGAAGCAGACTTGTGGTCTGGACTCAGAGCAAGCAGATGAATGTAAATATTTCATTAAGACCATAATCCACCTGTTAGGCTCCGCTCCTCCGGTCCTGTGTGTACCGTGAAGTGCAGCGGATGTTTTAAATAGCAGCCTGCACTCCCTGCTCCAGCATCTGGCATTTTCATGTTGCTTTACAGGCAGGAAAGATGGAGACCGAGCGTGATGTAGCAACCGCTGCAAGTTTGCAGGTCCTTTGCTTTTAGCTTTTTTCCCTTCGTGGTTGATGTCTGTGTCTCAGTGGCATGGCGTTGTCCTGCTCAGCCAGCCTGGGTTGATGGTGCTGAGCTGTGTTTGCTCTGCCATGTGCCGGCACTGTTTCTGGAGGTTGGAGATTTGGCCCTGGCAGTCACGGTAGCGCTTATAAAATCACTAGAAATGAAGGTGCTTTGGAGGAGGCAGTTTTGGAGCCAGTGCACTGGAGGTTAATTGTGCAAAAACCCTCTTGGGTGAATAGTCGTTACCATGTCCACCTGGACCTAACCCTTTCCCGAGCTCCGTTTGCTACTCCATGCTCTCCTGATTTTGCTGGCATCCTCTTCTTTCCAATCTGCACGTCTGGATCACAGCAAGCCCCCGATCCCCCTCTGCCTTAATTTAGGAGTGCTGGCTCCGCCACCCCCCGGCCCTCAGGAGGTTGGGGGTTGCCCCAGGCAGACACCTGCATCTCTGGATGCCACCCACGGGGACCCTGCTTCTTGGGTGATGCTCTCCCGCAGCATCCAGCCTGGAGCTGGGCTCCTCCAGCCTCCCGGCCTGGGGGGGCCTGGGCACCAGCCGGAGCAGCAGCCGTGTCCCCCCCCAGGGCCGGGGCTGCCTGCGCCCCGCTGTGCCTGGCTGAGCCGAAACCCCTGCCTGCGCCAGAGGGGGCTGAAGGCAGCGGCCGTCCTGCCCGCCCCGGTGGGGCTGAGCTGGGGGCTCTGGGGGTGCCCTCGAGGCAAGGGGGTGCCTCTGGCCGCAATAGATGGTGGCAAAATAAACCTCACCATGGGCAACCCTGGCACCCTGCCTGGCCTCGCTGCCGGTCTGTGCTGCTGCTTCGTCAGGGCTATTCTTTAGATGTGATTTTTAAATCTTATTTTCTGCTCTAGGGACACCTGCATGTTTTCTGGGGTGGTGTTGATTCCCTTCGGTGTTGCAGGACATTTGCTTTTCTTGTCACCTTCTGGGGAGGCCCCAGAGCAGCCTGTGGGTGCCCAGTGGTGGGTGGGGAGCAGGAGGAAAACCACTGCTTTAGGAGGAGGAGAGACTGGCTTGTTTAAAGCAACTTTAAAGTCTTCATGCTCCTGCTTTGGTCTTCTCTGCCATCTAGGATAGGTTTCTTTTGTTTCTTTTAATTGTAGTTTTCAACAGGCCCTTCCTTTCAGGGGTAACTCCCCAATAAACAGCGCTGCAAGGCAAACACCAAGCCCCTTGTCTGCTCCAAGCCCTGCTGTTGACGGTACTGGTGCACCAACACGCCTGCTTGCCCAGGTTAAATGAGGTGGTAAATAGTGTTTGAGATTCATGTAGCAAAATTAGATCTCTCTCTGCTGGGTACCTTCAAAAGAGGGTATCCATCAGGGACCTGCGCTTAGCTGGTAGACCTGGTAGCTGGAGAACCCGTTCCTTGTTGGTGGGCGTTGTGGACACATGCTCCATCCCTCTCTTCTGGGGTGAGGATGAAGCCACCCAAGTCCATCAGAGCTGCTGACAGGGCCGGGGCCATCATGGGACGTGTCAGCCATTGTCACCTCTGCTGCCCGCTCAACCCAAACCCCTGTTCCTACCTCGGCACCGGTGGTCCGGCATTGCTGGAGTCCAGGGCTTGGAAATGGGGGCTTATTTCCCACACGTGGGGAGGTTTTCCTTCTTAATTACAAATGTTGGCCAAGTGGAAAAGGGTGCAGTTGGTGTGAGGCAGCAGAGGATGCTGTGAACAACAGAGATATTGATGAGCACGGAAGGCTTGCTTTGCCTTCCCAAAGCGTCTACTCCGGAGATGTCATTGCTGTTCTGCCTTTTAATGCTTGGAAACGCTGCCTTGTGCATCTGTTCTGCTGGGGTTGAGTTTGCCAGTCCTTGTAGGCATGAGACTCAGAAGAAAATAAAAAAAAAAAGATGTTGAATTTAAAATGTCATTGATTTCTTTTTCCTTTTCTTTGGTATTTTTCTTCTAATTTAATCAATTCCCTACTGTGCTGTAAATTCCAAATGTGAATGGGAAATAATCCCACCAGTACAATAATTAGCATGTAACCAGCAGATGAAGAAAACCCAAACTGCTGAGCTGATTGGTGAATGCTGACTATTTTCCGAATTAATTTCAATAATCACATCTTCCATTAAAAAGAAGACAGGGCGGGGAGGAAGTTTTAAATTTTCCTCAAGCTCAATGTAGCGAAAAATGGTATGTGCAGTGTAGCTGTTCACCATGTGATTATAAAAAAGAGATGAGGGAGGTTCTTGAAACTGAATTGCAGATACAAAGTATTGCTAATTTTGCAACCGAGGAGCTCAATTTCAGTTGCTTTATTGCAGGGGGAAATAGAAATTGTAAGTCAAATATCCATGATTTTATGTAGGTGTGTGACAGTAAATAGTCTACTGGAAGAAGAAAACATTCCCTTGCAGTGGTGCTTTGCTGCAGGATGCAAAAATAAGTCCACTGGAGGCCATTAATAGTGAAATTTGTTTCTGTGTTTACCGTGCATCCATCCAGCTCCTGAATATTTTGTTGTTGTGCTTTGAAGGGATGGATGGAAATCAGCATTTGGGAAGGGGTGATTTGAGAGCATCCAGGAGCTGGACCCCCTCTTACCACAGGGATCTGCGGCTGTTTTCTGCCCTGCCTTCCTCCGCTGCTTTTTTTGGCCAGTTCTGCCCCAAAGGTGGGTGGTCAGAGAAATCCCCTCTCTGCCGTAAAACCTCCATGGTGTCATGTCCAGACAGCACCAAGCAAGGTCACCTCTGCAGAGCTGTACCTGGCAGCTGGTGTAATTACACACCTGAATTCACATTCAGTATTAGAAGAGGTGATTTTTATCTCCCAATGATGTTTTTCCCGTCCTAGAGCAGCCGTGGTCATCTCCTGGCCGTGGCCACCTCACCCTCAGGATTTATTTTCCAACAGCAAAGTACAGGTGACGCTGCTACCAGGTGTTAACCCAGACCATCACTTTAGAGATTCTTTTTCATTCCAATTTAAACTTAATTTTAGCAACATTTGCTAAGTTGTGATATAGCTTGGTGCTCATAAGCCTAAAAATAGTTTATTTAGAAATGCAGGGAATGGTCTGCTGAAACCCTGGCCCTGCAGGTGTTGCATGGGAGCGTACCACGCTGCGCTGCAAAGGCGAGAAATCCTGGTGCGTTTGATGGAGCAACCTTTTAATTAAGGTGTTTGCAGGATTAGGGCAATTGCAGGTGCCTGCGATGTGAAATGCTGACTGTGGCATCGAGCCGGTGATCTGCTGTGCCCCCCGTTTTCGGCGTGGGGAATGAGAGCTGCCCAGTCACCCCATGGTGCGACAGCTGGGAGGGAGACCAGGTCCCAGCGAGCATCCCTGGTGTGCGGCTCTCGGGTCCTCTCCCTCCCAAAGGCTCAGGATACGGTGACGTTTTCAGATGTTATTTAAAAAAAATAAATAAATAAAAAAAAAAGTCAGGCCAGCCCAAGTGCTTTGAAACAGTATTTATTATTTTATAAATTCAAGCCCGGCGCTCTGTGGGAAGGTATGCAAGCGGATCACTACGGTATTTTCTTTGCATATTTTCCTAATGTTAGAGCTGGTCTCAAAGAAGTATCGCATTGTTTCGTTTCCCCTCCACACTTCATGTTTTTCTAAAAATAAAAGCTAATGTCAACAATCCTACAATAACGAATGAGTGAATGTGCACGTCCTGCACCCGATTACATTTTTTTTTTTTTTTTGTGAAAAGCAAGATTTAGCTGGTAATCACATTATGAGCTATGGATAAAAATGTATCTTTTAAACCACCTCACTGATGGCTTGTTCTTTTTGCCTTTTTAAAATGCCATTAATCAAGTTAGAGGCTGAAAATACTTTTGCAAAGCAGAGACCAAGAAAAGTCACTTGAGGTGAGTAAACAAGTTGGCTTTTTTTTATGAAAGCAAAAAAAAAACGGCCCACTGCTGCTGTGTGTGTTAAGGGTACCTTAAATACAGAGTCTCCTTCAGTGCTGACAGGCATCCCAAACACCTTTTGTAATAAACCTCTAATTATAGCTTAGTGACTCCATAGGTTCTCCGGATCAGCTTGGGAATGTTGCACCAAAAACCAGGGAGAATATTTATATTTTCTGCGACTGATGGGTGAACCAGATTTAGAGCTGGACCTCGTGAGCGTGGTATATAGTGATGCATTTATAGAATATTATAGAGTTGTGCTTGCTGCTGCATGATACAATTTTGGGGTTAAACTCTGCATTTTGGGAAGTACTTCCCAAATGCGTCGGTGTGGATTCCCAAATCCAGACCTCAGCTGAGCTGATTGGAAAAGGGTTCGGCTGGTGGCCAGCTTCTGCAGCCCATCACTATCTCCTGATGTCTGACGCTTGGATTAAAGCCCAGCACTCAGAACCAGGGACTTCAGTGAAAATCTTGGCTTTTTAAAGAAAAAAAGACCTCCAGAGCTTACAGAGAAAAGCTGGAAAATGGCAATTCTTGGGCAGAGAGGGGTAGGGAGATGCTCTCTTCTCACCACCCCGCATTAGCCTGCTTATTTCCCAGTATCCCAGACTGAGCCGATGCCGTAGTGTTCGGGGCTTGACTTACGGTTTTAGAAGTTGGCATGGCTGATACTGGCACGTTGATTCTTTTTTCCTCTGTTTATTTATTTCTTCCCCCCTTCATTTTAATACCGTCTCCTGGGAGATTCCAGCTGAAATCTATTCGTTGCTGAGATGTTTCTTTTCCCTTGTGCTGCGGATGCCGGGTTGGATTTGACTGTGGTTTCTTTCTGGCATGGAAGAGAAGAGCAGCAGGACAGGAGAGCTGTGCTTGCCGTTGGGTGTTTGTGCGTACGTGCCTGCAAAGATACCCTATAGGTGTTACACGCTTGTGTTGTGGGCTCAGCCCCTCTTCTACAGAAACAGCAAAGCTCTCCGTCCATGCCACCGGGGCTTGTCCTCCTCCGTCAGGACCTGCGCATCCCCTGGGCTTTGATGGAGCTGCCTCACCGCGCTGCTGAGTCAGCGTGGGGTTTTATTTCCATTTATATTTCCCTTGCAAGCCTAAGTTAGAGGTTTGTGAGACAGCTGATCTGATGGTTAGGGATAACAGTGGATGGCTTTCTGCTGGTGCAGAAGCTCTCGGAGAGGTCTGGCACGTGCTAAGGGATAGGGAGAGACCGCAGGGGCAAGGATAGGGAGATGGGGGGGGTGAGGGAGAGCAGAGCAAGACCTTCTGCTTTTTTTTTTTTTGGCAGGGTTAAGTGGCTAGATCATGGACGTGTACTCTGTCTAGGCAAGCAAAGTGTCCCTGTTTGGCTGAGCTCCGAAGTCCGTGCTTCCAGCCACGCGGGACCTCCGTGGCTCTGCTCCCAGGCGCGTAGTTGAGCAGAGCCCCCAGAGCTCGTTGGCTGACGAGCGCAGCGGCACTGGGGACAGCCGCTCTCCCCTGCATTTGCAAAGCATTTCTTCTGATGGTGCTTCCAGGGCTGAAGTTCACAGCGTGGTTGTCCCCCAAAATATTGAGAAGTCAGCAGTGAGACACTGCAGAATCCTGAAGCTGGATCAAATCTAGTGATAATCCATCTAAGGTTCCTTCTGCTTGGCCACCAGTCCTTGAAGATCTGGATCACGTTGCACTGAGAGTTTTTCTCCAGATTTATGTCTAGACACTTATCTTTTCCCCCCCCCCCCCCCCCTTTTTCCCCCCAATGAAATCTGAGGTTCTCACGATCCCAAGAGCTGAAGCTTCTCCTAGCTGATGCTCCCAGCGAGAGCATCTTTTCTTTTTCCAAATATTTTGAAGCTCGTGATAAAATTGTGAGGCTTTGGCAATGCCAGTTTGGGTGCTATTTGTGTGCCAAACCCTGCTGAATATGTCTTTTATCGCAGATTTGTAACAGTAGCTGTCGGAGGGGGAGCTTCACCGGAGACGTGCTTTCAGAAGAATGCTATTATAGAGGAACGCTGTCCTGCAAAAAGAAGAAAAAAAGAAAAAAAAAAAAAAAGGGCCTTGCAGGGGGAAAAAAAGCCCAAGCCCAACATTTTTCTTGTGTTCATGTTGTAAAATTCACCCATTAATTTGGGCGAATAAGGTTTTGCTTCCATTCCTAGACAATTTTGTTTGTCCTCTTTGTACAAATAAGCACTGTTGTGCTCCAGGCATTTTTTGGAGGGAAAAAAAAGGCATTTAGATCCTGACTAAGAAATGCCGAAATCCTTGTTTTGTGTAGCCCTTCCCCAGGCTGAGCCCCAGCCAGGTCCCTGCAGGAGCCGGGATTGGGACCCGGCTGGCGGTTTGCTCAGACAGGGCGCGTTCGTAGTGGGAAGAGCAAACCGGGAAGACCAAAGCTGGGTCCGTTCCTCTGTTCCACCTCGAGCAGAAGGAGAGTTTAGGGAGAAGACGAGGCAGTAGTGTTTCTGAGCAGCAGATGTAGTAGTAAGGGAGGCTGTATAGCCTCTGGGAGCGGGCTGTGGTGTGCCCAGCTCTTACAGCTGCTCTGGGTCCCACTGACCTTCCCTTTGTGTCCACTCTTGAGCTGTTTCTGGTCTCTGCAAGAGTCGGGTATTTCTCAACGGCAGAAACATAAAGCTTGTCCTCCCACGCGTTTGCCTCGCAATTAAAAATGCTTTTCCTTTAAAAAAGGGATTTTTCATGGGAAAATCTGCCTTAAAATTACACTGGCGTCTGAAAGCGTTTTGGCTGCTGCGTTACACCCAACACCTAGGGATGCTCTTGCTGAGCATCCCCCCCCCCCGAGGAGGGGGAGCGTGGCACTTTGCTCCATTTTCAGTTTTGGATCATCGTACGCTGTTCTTCAGTAGCCATGTACTCTCCTTCCCATCTCTTTGGCACAGAAGCAAGAGAACAAAACATTACAAGAGGAATGTGATTATAATCCCGTAAAAATTGACAGAGGAATTTGGCAGTGGTTGCAGCCTGTGAATGTAATACATAATATTTTATTAATTTTTTTAAAATGATTAGATTTCAAGCAGACAGTTTAAATGACAAATCACCTTAAAAGGATATTGTGTAAAAACTGACAGTGTGTGTTTTCTTTGCTAACTGTGGAGTTTGCAAGGTCTATGCACCACAAAAAAAACCAGGATCCTTTGGCTTTAGCCAAGCTGCGTGTGGAAGCTGAGAGTGATGAGGTCCCTTGTATTAATAATTTGTATTATAATAGTGTCGTCCCTGCTGGCTCCCAGGCTTTTTTAAACTTGAGTTAACGCCAGTGCTGTCCCAGCGTGCTCAGGGGCATTTGTTGGCCAAAGGGAATGTTTTTTTGGAAAAAACTTATTTTTGCTTTTGTTGTCCCCTTGCTCCCACAAACTGTTTGTGAATGGGACCAGTAATTGCAGCTGGAAGAGGCTGGAGATAAGGGCAGAGGAACTGTTCAGATACGTTATTGAATGTATTGCCTGTTTAGATACATTATTCAGCATGGAAAGCAGATCGCAGGGGACTGACAGAGTTCCCCACCCCAGAATGTCCCAGCTCACAGTGGGAGCTGGAGCTAACGATGCAAGAAAAAAAAAAAAACAAACCATCCTGCGGGATGCTGTAGGCTTGAGATTTTTTGGACGAAAGGGAAACGAGTGCTCTTCTGTTTCAGCCGAACTGGATAACCACACAGATGATCAGAGCCCTGTTAGGCCTTCTATAAAAACATGTAACAAAGTGATGATTTCTGCTCTCAAATAATAAATAGTAAAATTTAGACATTTGTGTCCCCTGTGGTCCTCAGAGCATCCTTGTGGGCAGTGAAATGAGAATGAGAGGGGTGGGAGTCTGCTGTGTTGTTTTCTTTTCTTGGAGCGAGAAGCCGACTATTGTTTTCTAAGCTTTAAAGCTCGATGCTGCGTATACCTCTTTTTTAAAATCCAACCTCAATAGGATTTAAAATTTTTTAAACTCTGCAATAGGAATTTTTAGCTTAATGAGAATATTCCATAATTCCTTCTCTTTGCGATGGAAAAAACGACTAAGGTAGACGTGAACTGGACCACATCTCTATCTGCTTGTAAATTCTTGGAGATTGGGCACAAAACTCATCTCTCCTTAGCTGAAAATAAGCACCCCAGAGTAGATAGGTGTGTAGGGCAGAAGGCTGGGGGAAGGTGTCCTCTTCGGGTTCTGGCAGGAGAGAAGAGACCGGGTGGAGGAGGCCCGGAGAGCTGCAACGAGATTGACTGGAGGTCTGGAAAGCACTGGTTTGAACAAACCTGAGTTGTTTGGCTCTAGGTAAGAGAAGAGGGAGGGAGGGGATATATCTTCAGGTGCCTAAAAGGGAAGGTGGTGTTTGCTTTCCGCATTCACAAGTGGATAAAGGAAGAGGTCACGGTCCTAAAATTGTAGAGAAAAAAGTTCAGGTTAAATATTGGGCAATACTTTCCCTAAAAAATGGATTTGATGGTCTGAAGAGCTTGTGGAGCATCAGTTATTGGAAGATGAAAATGGCTTGGAAATATCTTCCTAATATTTCGTGATGGTAATTCTTGCGTGATGAAGGTGTAGTTTATTCTCCTGCAAGTGGGAGTTGTCTCGATGCTTTCCTGTGCTCCCACGGCGCTGGCATGGAGCGGTGAGGCTAGAAAGGGTTGTTTTCAGTCTAAAATAAGCAAGAGACAAATGATGTTCTGGGGCTTAAATTTTCAGGCACTTAAAAAGAGCGAAGTGACTAAAGATAATATAAGTTTGCATGCCTCTCTACAAAAGCAGATGTTGGCTAGAAATATTTTATGCTCTTTGATTCTAAAATTGAATGTTATGGATGTTAAATTGTATGACTTGCCTCTCTCGATGATACAGCCTTTCCAGGGTGCTGGTTCACTTGAGTTTGAAGAGACAGAGAGAGGGAATGAGTGATGTTGCCTTTAGCATAGCTATTTCTCTTTAAAGAAATATCAGTAAAGACAAGCTCCCAGCTCTGTGTAAATACTGGAGAAATAGAAACAGCCACTTTAGAGATCCTAAATGGTAACTTGTCCGTCTTTTAATTGCACCTTGGGAATGGGAACCTTTTTAAACCAGCGTCCCACAGGCAGCGGAGCCTGCAGGACCGGACGGCCTCTGCTGGGCTGTCTCGGGAGGTCCCACGTGGCTGAGAAGTTTCCTCCACGCGCATCCTTTGCAGGGCAGGACCGTGTTCTGCAGCCTCCTCTGCACGCTCTTTCCTCCAAGAGTCTTATCAAAGATGCCAATCTGAGGCCAGCTTCCCTTTTTTTTTCTGTAGGGAACAACTGTTTTAGTCAAGAGCAGGGAGCAGATCTGTGCTATTGATTCGCAAACAAGGTGCAAAATCTCAGGACAGGTAAGAGAGTTCTTCCTTGGCCGCAACTGTGCATCAGCACATCGTGGTTTTTTTAGATCCATGCAAATCAACTCAAGTTTCAAGGTATAAATGAGCTTTTTGCTCCTTGCTAGATATAACAACCATCTTTAATCAACTTCAAGACCATCTGTGAGAGCTGCTAAATCATAACTGTTGTAAACTGGACTGCGATGCTGATTGAAGGGAACCAAAAGGCTTGTTTTGTTGTGGGCATTGGGACGCGGAGCAGCACGGTGAGGAAACCTTGCCATGTTCTTGGCTTTTGGGGCAGAAGGTCCCATGGACCACAGGAAGGTCCACGTGGGCACCACAGAAAGGTGTCCATCTCTGCCAAAGCTGGGGCCTTGCAAAGTGCCTGCATGGCTGAGCTATTTCCCAGTCCTGTGAACAATAAGAAAAGGTAAAGCATCCTCTTTGGGGACTGGCGGGCAGGGGAATTGTTTTTGTCTTTTTCCGTACCATTTTGCCTTTCCTCAGCCTGACCTCCAGCGGGGCAGAGTGCCGGGAGCCGCGCTTGGGGCTGCCTTGTCTGCTTGTGCGAGTATCAGGTGTAACCAGGCTTTGCTCTGCAAGGAGGCTTTGTTCTGGGACAGCCTTGTTTCCTTTCCAGCCGTGTCAAAAAAAAACCCAAAAGAGAGCAAGAAGAGAGCTAAAAGCCATTAAAAAAAAAAAAAAATCTGAAATGCGGTTGCCACATGAAGGGAAAACAGAATAATCTCTATTCTTGAGGCTTTGCAGTGGTTTTGACTTTTAAATGTGTAGACCCTCAGTGGATCCCTGTGCAGGGATGCTGCTGGGAGGCTGGCGTTTCTCCCTCCCTTTTCACAAGCCCGCTCTCCCAGCTCGTGCAGGCTTTACAGTTTTAAATCCCCAGGTATAACAGGATGACTTCTTCTCTGTGTCGAGTCTGATATTTGGGGAATATATTCTCTGTTCCTGAGCTGCTCAGTCGAGCCTGAGGAAACCATCAGACTTGGAAAGGATGGCGGTGGGATGGTAACGAGGATCAGTGGCTCTGGTGGACAGTGGAAATCCCCAAGACAGAAGGGCCTGAGTGTATCGTGGCTATCAGATGCTGGGATTTTAAAATCTGAAAGAAGTTAGGAAAAAAAAGCATGCCTTGGTCGTCCCTGTTGCTGTTCCAGTTTCAGTGATAAGGAGCTGAACTGTTTGCATGGGCTGCTCGGAGGAAACCCCAGCCCCTGCCCCCTTGCCCCAGCTCTCTTTTATGTTATTTTACTTGAAGCAGCAACTTCAGGCAATACAAGGAGGAGCTGCCAGGGTAATAGTGGCTCACGGTGCCAAATTTGCAGGGTTTTTGCTCCATATTTCAGAACAAGGTTTTGGGAAACTCAGATTTTTCTCTGCCTCCAGCTTAAGTTTCTATTTAAACCACCTTTAAGTTCAGGAAGCGCGAAGCCACTCAGACCACTGCGATCAAGGTCACTCTTCTTAATTTAGGTACTCCAAGGATCACGAAATCTTGTTTGTTAAAGTCTTAGACATATGTTGAATCCCTAAAGGAGCGTGTGAATGATATTAAACCTACCGTAGCAGAGAGAGCTCGTATAATACAGGGAGAGGAGCAGCGGTGTTATCGCAGGAGGAATGGCAGATAAGCAGCCGGGGCCGTGCTGTTATCACTTCATTTGGGAGATGGTAGTGTTGTGCAAGTCGTTACAGGACATTGACACAAATTGCTGGAAGAAAAACCCACTCCATCAGCAGTCTACTATTTGTTTCTTATTATATGTTAAACTTTTTCTGGCATAGAAAAGGTTGTCACCTGTTATGTCAAGGTCCCGGCATTCAACACTGGAATCTTTCCAATTGTGTTGAAACCTAATTGGTTCAGAATAAGCCTTCCCTTCAGTTTAGGGGAGGAAAAAAAGAAAAGCAAGGAAAAAAGAAAAAGCTGTGGCATCTAGCAGGCATTTAAAGCATTTTTTTCTTGTTCTCTGAACTCTTGTGATTTGCCAGAGTTGGGGCTGAATTTTCCCCCAGTTTTGTGTTCGTTTTGCGTTTCCTGTGAATTAAATTGGGAAAATAATATAGAGCAAATAACATACAGCAACCAGCACCGCGGGTCTGGGGGAAGCTTTGTCCAAGCGTGGCTCTGCAGCAGGGAGCGTCGGGGCACCTAAGTGCTTAGCGAGGCAAAACCTTTATATGTCCTTCAACACTTGTCCAATTCCTTTGCCTTTTTTTAAAATTTTCTTTTCTTTTTTAGCTCCTGCTAGGGTTCGGTCTGTGTGGTTACAGCCAGAGTGGATGCTTCTTGTCTGCAGGATTTTGGATGGGGTCGGGGAGCCTTTTCCAAGTTGTAATGCATCTGGAGTAGTTATTTGGTTAAATCTCTCTGTGCCGCTTATTTACTTACTTATTTTAATCAAAGAAACTCACTGGTTGTGAGCAAAGGGTCAGCTTGGTCAGCATGATCCAACCTGAGAAGCAGATCAGCAGGGCTTTGGCAGGAGGCTTTAGCCTGAGCCACTCGGGACGTGTTGCTGGGGGAGCAGAACCTGTCACTGGCCGCGCTCCGGCAGGAGCAGCAAACGAGCCTAAATTTTCCTTTACTTGGGAATCACAACATAATTTTCCTATTTTTCATCCTTGTTACGAGCTCTGGCTCACCTTTTTCCAGGGTGACTCTTTGTTTTTCACTATGCTGTTTTCTCCCCCAGTCTGAACTCAATCCCAGAAATCCACTTGGCTGGTTATCCCTTTAGACGGTTAAGTTTAGAAATTATGAAATAACATCGGGCTGGGTCTGCTGCTTCTTCAGGGATGAGGGAATGGGGACTGGACAGCAGCAGAGGAAAATGGAGGGGAGAAAGGAAGCCCGCAGCTAAAAGCAAAGCTGGAGGTTATATATAGCTGCAGGCTACAGCGGTGTCGGTCAGGGTGCTGTGATTGCTTCTTTAAATATGTTCTCCGTCATTGAGGTTTCCAGTCCTGTTAACGAACCGAGCCCAGGAGCGGTGGCCGAGAGCTGGGGAGCAGCAGCCCTGGTTTCCAGCATGCCGCAGCGGGGAGGTTTTTACTTTTACTGGGTTGAGAGAAGCGCGATTGAGTGCTTGGCGATTAATTCGGCAAACTTGATTAGCTTCTGATAAATGATGTCTTTGCTAATTGATTCCCCCCCCCCAACGATGTGTGTTTTGGGATGCTTCAGTGAGGATGTACTGTGGGAGCACGGCAGGGTGGAGAGCATGAGCTGGGAGACACCTCAAACCGATCAGTCTTTTATTTTTACTTTTAGCCTTTACTATCCAAGGGTCACCTTCTCCTTCAGAGGTGCAGCAGTAATTTTTGGTGTTTCTTTTCCAGCCCTGAATCCCGGTGCAGCTGGAGCGACTGCAGGCACTTTAAAGATGCGCGCGAGCGCGGAGGAGGAACTGGAGAACGACAGGCCAGGGTCGTGGTCCGTCGCGCAGGTAGGTCGCCGCTGCCACCTCGGGCTCCCTGTGCAATGCGCACCATGCACCCTTCTGTCTTACGTACCTTGGGCAGAGAAATTTGGCGTATTTCAATGTATTGCAGGATTCTCCTGTGAATACTGTTCTAGCCCGAGGGCTGAAATAAGCGGTCAGGCAATGGTTTGCTCCGTTAACCTTTGAGCCCTGCTATGCTCCGTGGTCGGTACAGGTCTTGGATTATGCTCCAAGGACTCTCTGAGAAGGGGGCAATTTTTTTTTTGCGTCTGAACGTCACGCCTTAGGCAGGACAGAGTTCAGATGTCCTGTGCGTTTGTACTCTTCTCCTGGCTGGTGCTCTGCTATCTTTGTGCTAGACCACTGATTTATTTTTTTCCCCCACCCCTAAGAATCCATGTAACTTAATAAATGTTCATCTGTCCTGTCTTGAGGTTGAGGGGTCAGGAGAGCGATGTGTTTTCCCCTTGGCTTCTGGGGATGGAAGAAGTGTGCTTGGAAATAATGCTCTGGTTTTCCATTATGCTGTTCCAGATTTTTGAAGAAGAAATTGGGCTTCATACCAGAGGAAAGCCATTTTATTTGTAAGAAACGAAGCTGTATAGTTAAGCTTTAGTGAGCAGACTGGCAGGGAATTCATTCAGCCAATTCATGGCTGTGTGATAAATGACAGTGTCCCCGTGGAAATGGGGATTTTCAAACCCTAGAGTAATTTCTACCCAGCTTGTGGCATGCCTGGAGACTGCTTGTTTCTAGACTTTATTAAATAATCAGCGTTGGGAGTACAACAACTGGACTGATGCTGTTTGCTGTAGCTTTCCTGACACACTTCCAGTTCTGCAGGCTGAATCCAGTCTGTTAAACTGGTAGGAATAAACTAACGGCTGTAGCACGAGATGTGCTGGGATCCACGTGCACCCTCAGCCTCCTGAGAGCTGTCCTCCTTGAAGCTGCCTCGATTCACTGCATGCTCGGTGGGACCTCAAATACCTTATGGCAGTCATCTTGCAAGCGCAGGGAACGTTGTTGCTCTCTGGGTTGTCTTACTGTTATAGATGGAGAATTCGGCAGGAGGAAGAGGGTAAAGCTTTTGTAACTTCACTCTGACTTGGTAAACAGAGTCAGGGCCTCTTGGGAGAGACAGCAAGGAGAAGGGAATTAAATTTTATATCCCTTGGTATTTGCCACTGAAAGATAGTAATAATGTATTTGGATGCTTGGTGTGGAAGGTCACTGGGTAAGTGGGAAGGATTCCTTTGTGTTACATCGGCAGAAAATGTCGTTCATTACTCAAGGGCTTGCATCCAGAGACGGATCGAGGCATTGCAGCAACATGTGTCATCCCCTCTGCATGCTCGCGGTCCTGCGCTGGCACACAGAGGCTTTCCAGCATCTTCTTAGGGAGCTTTAAGAACCAAACTCAGGATCTCTGCTCTAGGACTTGGCCCTTTTCTCTCCACTCCTCCTTTCCCCTCACCCTCCTCTGGTGTCTTCTCCCTCCCAATTAATTTGTTTTTAAAATGATTGTGCTATTGTGTGCATCAATATGCACATAGCCTGTCTTGTTTTTCTCTTGGACTGAAAGTGCAAAGCAAATCTGTTTATGGTTTTGGTGAGCTAATTCTTCTCCACCCTAGATTTTTAAATAGACTCTTTCTTTACCAAGCTTGCAGAGCTTGCAGGATGTATTGAAGTAATGGGAAAAATATGTTGTGTGTTAACCTTCCTTTTTTGTAAAACTTTGTTTACAACACCCTATTCCTAGCAGTGCATTTGAGAAGTGCATATCTGGATGCTGAAGCAAGTAGAACACTTTGAAATAAGAAAACGGGCATTTAATGAATTCAGGGAGGAAATGTTTTGAGTTTTCAGCTTTCAGCGCTTGGATTGTGGAGCAAAATCTAGTGAGCTGTGCTTAGTTGTCCCTGCAATTATTTAACTTCCCTTCCCCTCCTGCAAATCCCAGTTCTCAGGCTGGGCTGTTCCTTGGGCTGCCTGTTGCCTCCAGACAGGCTCCTCCAAAGCCATCGTTGGCTCGGACCTTACAGATGAAGGTAAGAGCAGCAAGGAATGCTCTTGGCCTGTAAATAGTCCGTTGGATTAAGGGCTCAGTATGTCACTGGTGTGTTGGAAATGTTATTTTTACCTCTTGATTTCATCCTTCCTACGAATCAATCTTAGACCTGTCTGTTTAGGTTAACAACCTTTTTTACATCCTTGCAGGGGTGTGCAGAGCATGGTCCTGCTCCATGCACAGCGTTTTCACTGGGGTGTTTTGGCTGCTGGGAGGCAGAGCTTAGTTCTGCTATGGGAGCACTAGAAAAGCCCCAGGGACAGCAGTGTCCGCGATGTCCGGCCGGTGGCTTTCCCAGCACTCATGCAGGAGCTCTCCGACAGCTTGCCTGCCCCGCTGCTGCCCCTCCTCTCCTCAAAATCTGAGCCGTGGCTATTATTTATTTCTACTGCAAAACTATGAGCTGCTTGTGACTGGCCACGGGGCGGGAGCTATACGTGGAGGTGGCCATTACATGTGCAAATGCACTTCTCCAGCCTGAGCTTTGCAGGGCAGATGTTGGCTTGGCGGAGGCCTCTGGGTACTCCTGTAACGTAAATAAGCAGGAGTAGGATTTCAAAGCAAGCAAATTTTTGACATAGTTGATGTCACGCCTCTTCAGCCCTGTGTTTAGGGCCCATGGATCTGGAGGCCCACGGCTGCTAGTTTGGTCTTGTTGCTAATAACCTACTGGAGGTGCTTCTGCTGAGGGGGCTCTTGCAGAGAGCTGAGGGTTTCATCCCGGTCAGACGGCACGGTTGTACTGAAGACAGGACCCTTGGTGTGAAAAGCATATGGTGCTTTCCCAAAACTGCGTGCTCTGCATGAAATCTCTGGTCCCAGCTACAGCACTGAACATGCTCCTCACCGGGGTTTATGTCAGGTGTTGCGGGGTGACAGCAAGGTCTTCTGGTGAGTAGCCTTAAAGCAAAATGGGCTGGGGCAGGGTTATCCCGCTCATGCGGCCGTGATCAGCTATTCCACCAAACAGCTGCCTCTGCTCTGCCAGTAAAGAAGAGATGGGGAAAAGATATATTTAATTTCCCCACCCTGAGAGAGAAATTTTTCCCAAGAGCAAATCTTCACCTGCAAATCTGCAGCAGAGCGCAAAGTAAAGAATTCTCCACTCGAAGGCTTTGCAAAACAGACTTGTCCTTTATCCCTTTAATCTGGTAGTGCTTGTTTGGTTTTTTTTTTTCCTGTAACAGAGTCTTCATGGAGGCAAAGTGCTCTTTTTGTCTTTTTCTTCTCTCTCCCTGTTGAGCTGATGGAGTTTGGTGCTCCCTAGGAAGGTGATGGTGGGGGTTAGCTCCACATAATGCTCATCGGTCCTCAGGCAGGCAGCCGTAGCCCTGAGTGTGGAGCTGTGAAGCTGTTCTGGCATCTGACCGCAGTGGTCTACCTCTGTTTTCATTTTCCTATCTCCCCAGTCAGTATGTGTAACGATAAAGTTTTCTCAACTCGCAGCTCAGATGCTGTTTTCCTGATGCCCTTGCATCCCTTCCCCTCATCCCTCCCTTCCTACTCTTATTTCTTATTGACCTATCTGCTCGGGACATGTATACAATACCAGTGTGACAAATTAAATTGCTGGTACACAGAAAGATGAGGCCGCTGGATGCTTAAACGCTGCATAAACTTCTTGGCTAGACCCACACTAACTGTTTGGACTCCCCCCTGTGCCGCCCGCATTGTATTGTGTGAAAGGCAAATTTCATCCCGCGTGGCCCTTTCCAAACCGATCGCCCAACGCTTTCACTATTTGTCATCAACTGAGAATTATCTGAGTGCTGTAGATATCCACGGACATGGTTTGATTGTTGTATTAAAAATTGCATCTGTTTATCAGAAGGATTTGGGTTTTGCTGTTCCTGTTTGCGTGTGCGCGGGCTTTTCCCCGTGCTGGAGGTCAGGGGGGCTTGGGGCATGGAGCAGTGCTGCAGCCCAGGCTCCGCTGTCCCTCGGGGCTCCGTGAGCGAGGCGAGCTGCCCCCCAGGCAGGCATCAGGGTACGTGGGGAGGTGGCACTGCTGGGGCCCCAACAGCAGCCGTCCCCACCCCGCAGAGTCGCAGGAGCAGCCAGCCTGCATGCCGCCAAGATGCCTTCATCCAGCCCTGCCTGGTGAGGGTACCCTGAGGGTATGGAAGGCTCCAGCAAAGCCCGTTTCTAGTTTCTGTGAATGGACTGGGGTATGCTGAGAGATGCTGTAGGCAGATTTTCTTTAGCAAGGCAAAGAACCGTGCCCATGGCCCATGAAAGCATGGATAAAGTCCATTTGATTGTTTTTGTAGCAACACAAACTGATGGCACGCCAGGTTCAAGGAGAGGCCTCATGCGAAGGGAGAGGCTTTTTGACGTTTGGCTCAGTGCTAAGGCTGCAATATTCTGTTTCATCTAGAGGTATTTATGAATGAAGATGCAAATCCAAGGTGAAACTCAGGAACCAGTAAGCTCTTACTCACTGGAGTCCACCCTTCAAAACAACGCGATTAACGGCGGAGGAAAAACACCTCCTCATCTCCCAGCTCATTCTGGAGCCTTACAAGCACTTTGGTGGTTCAGCTGTCTGCAGCGCTCGGGGAGTTGTCTGTTCCAGCACACCGAACATGCTGCAAGTTTTATTTTATTTCCTAAACAACCCTTTGAGCCTGTTGGGCTGGAAGGGAAACTCGTAATAATTCTCTGTGCCAATATAATTTAGCATAATCTCTTGGCAGTGCTTTTGTATGCAAACTGGGAGGGTTTCTGACTAAAGGTGACCCATTAAAAGGATGATCTCTGATAAATAACTAGACTGGGAACTCACAAGCCCTGGGTTCAATTACTTGCTTTGCTATAAGCTTCCTGTGACCTTGGCGAGTTGTTTAAAATTGCTCTGTGCCTCATTTCCCTTTCTGTAACATGTCGGTGACAGCATTTCCCTTCCAGCCAGGAGCTGTGGCAGTGGGAAGGCAGTCCGTACCCTTTTCCATAGCCGGTGTGTGAAGAACCTGGATGGAGTAGAAAGCATGACCATCTCATGGCCCTTTCTCATGTTCTCCTGGGGAAAACAGAACAGGATGATCCATTTAAATGGTTTTATAGGTGCCCAGAGCTCTTGCTCTGTGAGATCCTGGGGCTCCCTGCATAACTGCAGACATGCACTAGCAAGGTGATTGCTCCTTGAGTGGAGAAGCCTTCCTTAGCATCACTTTCAGTTTTTCCTTTAGCTTTAAATCGATAACCAGTTTGGGTAGGGCAGGTTTCTGGTGCTCCTTTGGCCTCCGCATGAAGTTTTCCTTCAATGCATTCTTCTGCGTTTGCTCCTGTGCTGCCATTCTGCTTCAAACCTGGGTGGGTGCTGGGGAGAGGCGATGGCTGTGTGAATGAAGATGCTGGCACGTGGAGCTGCTGCCCGTTGCAGTGTGCGGACATAGTTCGGGCAGATTGTTTCACCTCTCCCTGCTCCGGTTTCCTCCTTTCCCGTGGGGTAACAGTGCTGACCACCCCTTTTACCACTTCCTAAATGTCAAGAGAAGCTTTTCAGCATCCCTGAAATGTGCCGAAACCTCACGGTTGGAAAGGCGGACAACGGAGGGGCAGGGGGCTTGCTGGCTCCTGCGTTGTGCCATGAAGACCCCTTGCCATTCCCATGGGATAAGCGCACGGGAAGCCTTCACATGACAGCCGCACCCAGGGACCGGCAGGAGCTGCCTCCAGCTGCCTGTGTTTCAGGTGCAGCAGAGCTGCAGAAGGAGTGATGCTGAACCTCCTTCGCCCTGATGGCATGCAGCCCCTCTTCCCTCTGCAAGAGCCTGATGGTCCAGGGTGGATCCAGGAGAGCCACTGGCCTGAGACCCCCGCCCCATGTCAGCAGCTCCGGCAGCGACGGAGCTCCGGCTGGTGTGGGATGCTGTGGTTGAGTATATGGAAATGAGCATCTTTGAGACGTGGCAGAAAAGCAGGCCTCGTGGTGTTTGTGGGTGGGTAAAAACGCTCCTGGGGAGTATCTGACTCTCCAGAAATAATGAAAATGCAGATATCTGTATTTCCCTCTGGTCATATAGTTGGGTTCAATGGCTTGTGCAGGCTGTTGAGAAGCACACCAAAGCAACCTAGCAGCAGAATGTAAACTGGGGCCAGCTCTTTCGTCTTTGGTGTGAATATTTGTCATATGAAGGTTTTATCACCTGTGCAAGAGTTGAGAAAATCTGTCCCTATTGGACAGAAGCTTTGTTTTCATCTCCATTCTGCCCTTCCCAAAAACCAAAACCCCAAGCCTCTTCTTCTTCAGGGTATCTTGAGTTGTTTAATGACATGCCGGGTGAGATGCTGCGAGGCTGGGCAGCTGGCAGCGTGTGCCGTCCCGGGCAGGATAACGGGTTGGGGCTGCTTCCAGACCAGGGGCTGTAAACCTCAGACCTCAGGTAGGTCTGCCAGCTATTCCCTTAGACTCTGCCTGTAGCTGGGAACCTTCCTGCAGTAAAACTGTGTCTCGAACAGCAGGCCTGATGCTGGTAAAAGGGAAGAAATCAAATTGTCGATATAGGGGATGTGGTATCTTCAAGCACTTATCCTGTCTAACCTTCTTCTTTTCCCCTTCCATGGTTTGTGTGATCCTGACACTCGGACAACGCACATTTAAGGCTGTAGACTTTTCCCTAAGTCATGTTGTTTTTAATCATTCAAGCCACTTTGTACATTGGGGAGGGTGAGCTCCAGACTGGCGTGCGTGTCTATGGAAGATCACAGGGACGTGTGACTTCTGAGGGCCTTCAGAGCTGTCTCCTGGAGGATCCTAAAAGGAGATGCTCTGGGGAGAGGCTCAGCAAGCATCCCTTGGGGAGAATCTAAAATGCCATGGAAATAACTGCTGGCAGAGGAAGGGAGGGATGAGGAGAAGATGCCAGGCAACAAGGAGGAGGCTAGCAGCAAGTTCCTAAGGTAGATGATCCCTGGTGAACGGTTTCAGAACACCTGTATGCTCTGGGGGACGGCAAGTGGTGTGTTGCTCCCTGTAACTTGAATACCCTCCTACGAGCGAGGCTTGGCCGGCGGGGAGCTGCAGTCCCGTGGGACCTTGCCCAAGAGGGCAACTTGTGTAACCTAAAAGATGAGGGTGTCTTCTTCGCTAGCAGCTTTTCACCACTCAGCAGCACTTGCCAGGTGGTGCTGAGACTTGTGCCTGGTTTTAGAAGGGGAAAGAGGATGAAGGGTGCAGACAGGAGCAGCTGGCCCTGAATTTTGGGTGCTGCCCCTAGTGATCGCTGAGTCCTTTTGATGTGAAAGCAGATGGTCTAGAAGAACCTCAAAAAGAGTGGCAGTATAGCTCTTCAGTGTTTTGGACACTGCTGCAAACGACTTTCCCAGCTGTCACTGGAAGGTACGTAGTTTTACAGTATTAATCCAGGGAGAGTTCACTTAACGAACCCTCTTGCTCAGCTGCTCTGCCTGATCCTGGCCACTTGGGTAAGCAGCTTAACGCAAGGATTTGTGTGATTGATCTTAAGAGCATTACCCTTGCGGGGTTTCACTGCGAAGCCACCTCGTCTGCTCCTGACTTGATTGGGGACGAGTCCCGTAGACTGTGAACACTTCTTCCCCTTGCTCCCCTCACGCTGTAGACATCTATTCGCTTAATCTTTTGTCGGCAGGTGATTATGGGCTTGCGTATGGAGGGAGTTCCTGCTGTCCTGAGCTTTATCCAGCATAACACGCTGTCATTTTGGTGCAATATCATTGAGATGCTTCAAAGTCTGCTCTCTCCCAGCCCAGGGAAGAGAGCAGATGCCTGGAGGACCACATTCTGCTAACGCGGCTACGATTTGGACTGCTGCCCTAGAAACGAAAGGCTCCATCGTGCCATTACCAAGACTCCGAGCCAGCCAGTCATCCCCAATCCTGTATTTGCAGACTGCCTGCTGACAAAGGAGAAATATTATTTTTACATTAAGGTCCCCTGCGCTGACTCCTCCTGCGGTTTAGTTTATCCTGTTGTTTTCTGAGTTATGTTAAGCAGAGTTAATGTGCCGTTCACCCTAATGATGCTGAATGTTTTAGACTGGTGTAATGAGACCACCCATCATTTCTTTCTGAAAAAGGAAGAGGAAGTCTTGATTTCTGTTTCTCTGAGGTTATAACATAGGCTGTGATGCTTTTGGTGGCGTAAATCAGGAATATTTCTGTTATCCATGGTATACTTTGCAATGAGAACTTTTCCACGTTCAGTTGAAGGGCTGGGAAATTTTTGATTCCTGAAAGACAGATTTTCTCCAAAGACCTCAAGTTAAATCAGCTCTAATGAAATGAGAACCTTCAAATAGGCAAACTGATTTTTTTTTTTTTTTTGACTTTTATTTCATTTCATTCCTTGGTTATTCCCTTATTATTCCCGTGGAAGGATGTTGTTCCCATCCTGCTAGTCCTGCACCCAGTCTCGTCTAACTCACACGTTTGCGAAGGGTGGGATGTTTTCAAAAGGGCAAAATGCAGCAGTTGGCTCTCCTTTAAGCAGCCTAATGATAGAAAACAGGGACAAATCCTTTCCCTTTTTTCTCCCATCGCTCCCCTTTGTGTCACCTGCCTGCAGGTCTGATTTGGGCAAACAAAGCAGCTATGAGCAAACTCTATTTGCTGTTGCCACAGGAGGGACCAAAAAGTCCTGGGACCTGTCTACATTTCTGGTTTGGGCTTTTTTTCTTTTTTCTTTTTTTTTGAGCCATTCATCTGGATTTTTGAAAGAAGTATTACTCAATGGTCTCCGTAAATTACACAAGTGGCCAGAAAGCTGTTCTGTATCCATGCAGCAGAGGTTTATAGGAAACAGGAGCTTGGTACCGATAGGCAGCTTCGCCTGCCTGGTGAAGAATTGATGGAAACTCTTTGCTGGCAGCGTGGGGTTGGCCCAGATGTCCTCCAGCGGTCCCTCCCAGCCTGAGTTGTTATATGTTTCTATGGCACCCGCAAAGGCCCCAAAATAGGGCACTGGGGAGCCGAGCCAGCAATGCGGCTGAGCAGTGGCCTTAATTCTGCAAAGGGGGCTGTGCAGAGCAGGTTGGAAAAGTGAAGTGGTGTCATTCTTTCAAGGTGAGCCAGCACCCGCTTGTGGGGACGGGACCGAGGTTTCTACCCCACGGGCTGAGAACATGGGAGCAAGACCCAAACAGATGTGGCAGGAGCCCTTGGGGCTGGCACATCGCTGTCAAAACCCAGAGCTGCCGCTCTCCTCTGCGGGGCTGTGCGAAGCAGGCAACGAGCTGGGGCGGTGAGGTGGTAGCAAGTCTCTTTGCACTTGTATAAGCAAGTTTATAACATATAAAATATTTAGAAAACTCATCTAATACAGCTGTTAGAGATGTACTGGTAGCTTCACACCTGGCTGCATGCACAGAAAGTGGGGGTTTCCTCGGGTTGTAATTTCTACGGGTGTATTTTTGAAGGCTATGGCCAAGACCTGAAGATAGATTCGATCTGGTTTGTCAGTAATTGGGCAGTATTTGCATAATGATAGTAATTTCCTTGTTCTTATTTCCTAAATTTGGTTTACAAGACCATGCTGCAGTGTGACTTAAAGCTCTAAGTATTTGTCTCTGTTGGCAGTTCTAAGTGTAGTATTAGCTGTGACTCGTTACAGAAATAAATGCTCGGTGTTGGAGCTAAATTGAATAATATGGTGGTGTTCGTATCTTAATCTTCCAAATAGCGCTCTTAAGTTCACTACATTGGTGTTTGAAAGGCTTAAAAATAATAAACTCTATTGTATAGAGCTTTGAATGCAGAGTGGAGGCTTAGTAATTGCTGGCAGCTCATGGGCAGACTCGCTAACACATGGCAAGGAAGCAATTCTCCCAACGTGCCTGAATTTTTTAAATGAATCTCCTCATATCAAGGCCTTGTGAGCCACAAATTAATGAGTACATCAATATTTTGAATAAAGGCTTGCAGGAGCCTTCAGTCCAAAACCCCAAACCCTTTACTTGGGCCGTTACACTGTTTTAAAACACCTCTTGTCTTCCTCATCAGAAGATGAACACCTTAATGGTGTTCAAAAAACGAGGTCCCTGGGGAATCGAGTGTCGAAGGGAGAGCTCTGAAAGCAGGGATCTGGCGTTGCTGATTTTTTTCTCGAAGATGTCTATAGTTCCCCTGCATCCTTGTGAATGAAATTTTAAATGAGGAGTTGCAGAGGGCAGCTAAGGAAAGGCTGGTTAGACCAGCAGGCATGATTTAAAAAACAAACAAACAAAAAAACAGGAGAGGGGAAGGAGGAGAACATGATTTGTTTATCACAGCTGTACTTGAAACTAATTTTAAATGTCTGTCTTCTGAGAGTAAGGAAATTCCTTTAGCTTCCAGCAGTAAATAACTGGGATGCTTTCAGCTCACAGCTGACCTAGAGAGGATGGTGAGTTTTCAACTAAAAAAAAATTGACTCTCCAGTAAGGATGACCCATTCCAAGTATCACTAAAGAGCTGGAGGAGGAGAAGCGTCCTGACAGGCATGGTTCACATCACAAATAACCCTTGAACTTTGTTCTGTATCTCTGCGTACTGTCCAGAGTGGCTTGACAAATGATTTTGAACAAATAGAGTTTTCAAACCAGAGAGCAGATGACAAGGATTGCGTTTGGCGGGCAGGTGTGTGATTCAGACGCCTGGATCTTGCCCACAGAGATCTCAAATGAAATCCCAAATCCATTTTTCTCTTCCTATCAATCCTAAAACAAATGGTGAGTATTTCAGAGAAAGGGAGAAGGTTGTCCCCTGTGAGCTCTCGGGGCTCAGTGGATGAGGGTTTGGTGGTAGGGACGATGTAGTTCTCCATGCCTGCTCTTCTTGGCAACGGAGTGGTGGAGCACCTAATGTTAGCTGCAGTGAGGAGGACTTCTGAAGGTCGGCTTCTCATCAGGCGTACCTCAGCAAAGGATTTGGCCGTTAGGATGCTGAGCTCTCTTAATGGTCTGCCGTACTCTATGCCAGCAGGACCTGTTGGGAAGCGGGGACTTCTGGAAGTCTGTCACTTATGTAGGTACTAAAAAGGAGCTGGACTTTTTTTTGGAAAATGGTGTTCCAGCTGAAGGGGCTGAAAACTTGCCAGTCTGACCATATGCTTCTGAAGGTCTTGTGGTTCAACGCTTTAGGCCAGGGTATTGTCTATTTAAGGCAATGGAAGAAAACCCTGTGCCACTCTTGCGGAGTAGGTATGTGAACTGTAAGCATTAGGACCAAATGGTACTTCTAGAATTAGATGGTGTCCCTAATTTCCCTCTTCAGTTTTAAGTGGATGCAGAATTCTTCACTTACAGTCTCAACTGTTGTGTTGCATTGTTGTATGGGGTTGAACATCTGCCCCTTCCAGCCACAAAAGTGGCTGTGTTCCAGTGATGGGTGGTTTCTTTCTATTCAAGGATCCTCCAAGGCCTGGAAAAGCTTGAGTATTAGGCATGACATACTGTCAACTGTTGCAGATCCCCTTGGCTCCTCTCCTCCCAACATCTGCAAGGCCAGAGTGGGCCATCTTGGTTTGTCCATGCACCATGCATAGCACAGAAAGACCCTGGCCCTGCCAGCTGCTGCTGCTGCTGAACAGGGAGTGGGGACTCACCAGAAACCTGTCCATCCAATGCCAAAATCATTTGTGGTCCCAGCCTCTAGGAGAGGGAAGATCTGTCATCAGCTCCTTAGGGAGGGCTGTGTGGCTGGGACCACGGTGCTGGGGTCCTTCCCCACCCTCGCTAGTGGATGCTCATCCTCCATGCAGCGGCTCCGCTCTAGCGGTGTTATCCCACTGTGTGGCAGGGAAAGGAGCAGGCAGAGCAGCCGTGGCACCCAGCAAACCTCTTCAGGGAGTACCTTGCCCCGCATGAAAAATGGGTGGGATGCTAGAGCAGAGTGGGGGGAGACACGGTGCCAGTCCCACGCAGGTCTCTCAGCCCAGCGTTTCTTTCCCTCGGCACTGTGCTGGTGATTGACTGGTATTCGCTTGGCAAAAGCCTTTTGAATATTCATTTGGCTGATGGGAGATGAGAATATGGTAGCTGCTTGAAATCAGCTCGGGGAGGGGAAGCGAAGATGACTGCCTTTTTCTTGCTACTAGTGCTACTTGAACTCTCAAATGCATGCTTCAGAGATAAATGATTGCAGAGACCTCAGCCTACCTAACAAGCCTGCTCTTGTAAAGTAAAAATTACAGTGCCTGCATACTTGCCATCCTCATTCAAAAGCCCATTCCTCATTAATATAACTTTATACATATTATTGCAGCTCGAAATGCCATTCCTCTTCTCCCCACCCATTTCCTTGACTGGCTGTGACATACAGGAACTACACCCAGTGCTTGACTTGCCTCTCCTGACCTTTTGTAACTTGGCTCCAAACTTCTTTTTTTGGGTCTTTTGCAAAACACTGTCAGAAGGGAAAAATCCTTTGTTAAAACACAGCCAACTCCTGCCTCAACGTGGAACAGTTTGTTCTGCTAAAAGAATGAGCCAGTTCAGTGAGCAGAAAAACATTGCCATAAACCAGCGAACTCAATAAGCTGCAAAAGCCATCGGCTGCACTCAAGGTCTGAAAGGACGAGACTGAAGCAGGATCCACGGGGGAGAGAAAAAAAAAATCCACGATCCCGACCTGCCAAACCCCGTTTCCTTGCTTTCGGCCAAAGTATTTTGCAGTTGTCTTTTTGGTTATAGCAACTGTAAGTGGGGGAATGGGAGCTGATGCTGAGCCAGAACGTAACGCAGCTCTTGAAGCTAGCATATTGCAAAAGGGCATGGTGGATGAAGTAATCCAAAAATGCTCAGCTGGGAAGGGGCTGCAGCACTCTAATAGTCTTCAGTCTGTGCTGCAGATGATCAGCTCCAGCGCCCTACGCTTGCTGTCTGGTACTATTTAGTAGCTTGGTTTAGTCCTTCCCACCCACATCTTGTTTTAAAGCTCTGGACACTCTTTATTTCCCTGGAATTGCTGCGGGTCTGTCCCTTATGTGGCCGCTCGGTAACTGGTGACCAGCCTGTCTTCAGCAAGCGTTTCTTCATTGCATCAGGGACTTGGATGCTCGGTGAGAAAACTGTGTGACCCTCTAGCAGGCTTTTGGGTTTGTGGTTCTGCAGCGGGATCGTTTCGGTGCTGGTATAAAAGCCTACGCTGGTTTTCTTTTAGCAATAAATGTTGTGCTAGCATCTAGAGCTGTGGTTCCCAAATTTGGGGTGATGGCCCCCAAAGAGGGTCACCCCTGTGGAGGTGGATGAGCAAACCTGGAAGTGGGGTTGTGAGCAGAAGTGCTTCAGAAACACGGGCTCAGAGGCTTCCCCCAAAATGACTCCTGGGGACTGGGCAGGCTGCAGCAGCGCTGAGGGCACGGTGGGCTTCTGCGCTTCGCGTGCTCTGTTGCCATCGGGTCTCCTACCTGTGAGCTCCTGGCCAGCTTGGCCGAGCGTTTCCTGCTGATTTAAAAGACTTGAAATGCCATGCTTGTCAGAAATTTAACATGGACCAAGATCTACCTCTAGTTCTCATTTTGCTTTGGGAACCGGGAGTCTTTACTCCGAGCTCCCCGATCGTTTTGTGGCTTGGAGCCAGTTCAGCAATTTCAGAAAATAAAAATACAGAGAGGTGTATTTTAGGTGTAACCCACTCCTTTTCACATGCATTCCAAAGGGCTGCATCTGCCAAAGCCGGTCTTGCCCTACCTAAATGGTGATGCTTGAGAGTAAGCTCTAAGCGTGGGATTGCAAGGCATGTAGCAAGTCCAAACGTGGTGTGGCAGAATCTTACTGACCTGTGTGGGGCTGTTTGACGTGCCTGTGATCAAGCTGCAATCACAAACAGATCCCTGACAATGCAAGCAAAAAGAAGCCCTCCTAGAGAAAGCACAAGGGGCTGAAATCGGAGCTCTGTGCGTTTAGAAACATGATTGATGTTCTCATCCTGTCCTGTTCAGGCGCAAACCAACCCGCTGCTATTCACCAGCTGAGTGCGAGGTGATGGGAGACCCAGATACCGATGAGCTGAGGGACTTCTTGAAGCTCCATTAATGCTATCTGGTGTCCTCTGCTGGTAGCGTTAACCTCGGAGCTGGCTCTGTCGAGAGATGATTATCTGTCTGCTGGACCTTTTCCTTTGGGGGAACGCCAGGAATGTTTTGCAACATGGACAAAATGTGAGGATTGAAGCTATGGAGGTGGGTCCCTGGGATGCTGGGACTGTGAACCCTGCTAAGGTAGTGTAACTTGGAGCAAATCTGTAATGAAGCCTGTGTGCCAAAAGAGGTGTTTTTTTTTTTTTTTTCTTTTGGAAGATGTTAATGATATGATTGCATAACATTTATTTTGTGCTCAATCAAATGGATGAGAGTAGAGGAAAAGGAGCGAGTGAATTAATGGTAGTGATGTTCAAACAGAAGCACGCAAAGCTCCGAGGGATGATCAGTGGTTTTGTTTTGATATGCGTTTATGGTTTTTTTTTTTTATTCCTGACATTTTCCTGAAATATAGCACGCAGGCTTGTCTCTAAGGGGGGCACATTGCCAATAGTCTAAAGGTTATATTATCCTAGTGACCTATTTTTATACTCTAATCGCGTTCTGTTTCAGCCACCCCTTTCTAGCCTTCTACCTCACTCGGTTTTGTGCTCATCTGAGAAAAAAGCGGAGATAATTACCGTTAGTCCCCGAGCGCTAAGGCAGCAAGCCAGCCTCTACCCAGGTAACGATGGCAAAGGCGAGTCGCTGCTGTTTTGGAAGCACGAGAGCAATCCAAAAACACAGCTCGTAAGTGGGTGACGACTTGAAACGGGGCGATGAGGAGTGTTGCGGGGCAGAGGAGAGAGGTCTTCTCTTAAAGGCAAATTTTAAACGGAGAAGTACAGCGGTTTGTAGAAGGGCAAAATTTTAATGAATAGCTCTGTTTAACTAGCCTAAATGGGAAAGAGGCTTTTCTACTCTAGGCCTGCCAAGTAATGGAGAATGAATACGATTGTTCGGTCAACTGGCTTCCACTGCCTTTAGACTGTACACGCGTTTTCAAAGCCAGGCTTAAGCTACAAAGCACCCTGACCAGTTGACATAAAGAGAAATTGTTCCTTAGTACAAACGTTGACTATGTGATGCTGCTTGAAGCTCAAAACTGCTGAAATTTGTGCGTGTGTTTGTACATTTGTGCGGTGCAAAATAATAAGATGCGAAGAGGCTTTTCTTGCCTGCGTGGCTTCTCTCGGGTTGTGGTTATTTTATTGCTGGTTGCTTTCCCTGTTCTTGTTGAGAACACCTGAGTTTTGAGTGCCTGCAGTGTTAGAGCAGTAGCGATCTGCTCTGGAGGGGAAAATCTCATTAACTGTTCATTCGTGGGAACTTGCAGTCCCGTATGGGGTTAAACCCTAAAAGAATTAAATGTGTCACGACCTTGGTCTGGGTTATGGACCAGGCTCTGCGTGGCAGATGCTACCTACAGGTGCCAGCCCTAGGCGAGGGCACAGCGTGGAGATGCACAGCGCTTGCCGGGAGCCAGGGTGATGCTCTGGTGCTGGTGTTTTTAGGCTTCTGGAGATGATCCCATCCCGTGACTTCCCTTCCAGCTGCAGGCTTTGCAAACAGTTACCCGGGGAGGATGGCTGGACCCCAGCTAGCCGGGATGCACAGCCACAGACGGGGAATAGAGGAGCTCAGCCCTGCCAAATCTTGCCTTTTCTTCTCTGTTAGAGCCGTGCTGGCGCAGTTAAGAGAGGCCCCGTTCGCACCTGGGAAGTTGGGATTTGCTCTGGAGAGGTGGGCTCTTCACTCTGTCTCTGCCCATAGTGAACCAGAGGGATGCAGCCTGGAGAGGTCTTTGCCAAGTTGCCAGAGCGTGTCCATCTGCGTAGTGTGTCCCTGGGATGGATTAGCAATAGCTGCCCTGTTCCTGGCAGGGGACCGTCTCCTCGAAGCCCGTTGGTGATGCTGCTGTATGCCCTTTCCCCACGCTGTGCTACGCTTTGGTTGTAACCAAAGCCTGTGACTCCAAGTCCGTGGTGATGAAACCCAGGTTGGAGCTGGTGTGGGGCAGCCTCTGGCCAGGGAACGAGCCTTTGCCCCTTCTCACCTGGGTCTGGCGAGCGCAGGAGTCTCCAGCCTTCCCCTCTCGCTGCTCTGTGAGCCTGTTTTTCCTCCCCTCCCCAGCACCCAGGTAAATGTACCCAGTCCCTGGCTACTGAGCTGGCACCCAGCGCTGCCCAGAGCAAACTGGGTGCCTGCTGTGTTGGGGGGGACCCGCTGCGACACACGGTGGGATTTCCCTCTGGGGTGCTTGGTGGTGGGAAGGGGAAGGCGGCTCAGCCCTGGGGTCTGGGTGCTGCAGAGAGCACCCGCTCATTGGTGCTGGCCGCAGGGATCTTTTATTTACTGGCCTTTACTTGCTCATTACTGGTGGGGAGTTCGGAAGTCATCTGTGGACTTCCCAAAGACAAACGTGCATCTTCTGGGCCTGGCTGGAGGTAGATCCTAAAGGGGAGAGACAAAAACCTCTCAAATGTCAACTTTTTTTCCCTCCTTTGATTTTTTTTTTTTTTTCCTCCCCCCCCTGCCCCATATTATGCTATCAGCCGGGGCCTGCAGAGTTTCAGCTTGAAAACAAACCGCTATTATTTAAAGTGCCAATATTGTGCTTGGCTTCCTATGAGACAGAAACATCAACTTTGTCTCTGACCTGGGGAGTATGTCTGCCTGCCTAGCAGGCACCGAAAGTGTTGAGAAAACTGTTATTTTACTTCTATTTTGGTGTAGTTTTTTTTTTTTTTTTTTTTTTTTAACTGAGCATTTACTCTTCAGCAGAGCTGCATCACACACCGGAGCCCACAGTAGGGTATGTAGCCATCCTACGTGTCCGTGTGGAGCCTTGTCCCTGATGGGAGCGTTGGGCACCCTGGAGGTGGCTGGGCAGGGGGCAGAGAAGGGCGACTGTCCCGTCGTCCCCGTGCCTGGGCGGTGGGACCAGAGCTGCCGTGCCCGGCTGTGGGCTGGCTGGCCGGGGATGCTGCCTGGTGGGTTTTCTGGTTGCTGTTTCTAGGCGAGGTTTGCAAAAGGTCACAAAAATTAATCTTCTAACTGGGGACCTTGGCACTGTGCGGAATGAATGTTTTGCATTAACAACCTAACTCATTAATTCACTGAAACATTTAAAACCAAACCAGTTATATCCAGCCAAGCTGGAAAAAGCTGAAAGTTCATACTCAGCAGTGCAGATTTCGAAACCTCCCTTTGTTAATCTCTGCAGAAGTAAATTTTCTGAAATTGCTAAGCTCACTTTGACCGGTCTCGGCATTGTTTTCCTCAGCAGAGGCAAAGCTGCTCTGCAGAGGATTAGCGGTGTGTACCTGGACCCAACGATGGGGACGGGACGGCTCCTGTGCTGGGGAGGAAGGAGGGCTGGCCCGGGAGGTGTTGCAGGAGGGGAATGCTCATAGCAGCATTGTAGGTTTTGGGCTTTCTCTAGCAGAAATGCTGCACTGTTTTCAGAGATTGGGACCCCAGATTTCACAGTTTCCATCTTCCTCCTCTATTATTATTTTCGGAATCGCTAGGGGTAGTTGAAATCACAGCCTAGCATGTCTTGTGGTCCTCCTTCCACTTGTTGTAAGCTGGAGGTGGGTTGCTGGCATGTGGCCGTTGTGGGCCTCCTACACGGAGGAGAGCTGGGCAGAGCCGAGCACCGCAGGAGCCTGCGCTTCTCCTGCCCTCCCCGCTGGCTCCGAGTACAGGGCTTGCCACTTCTGAGCCACAACCCTTGAGAAACTGATGGGTGGCCACCAACCTGGCTGTCCCTATAGCCATGACGTGGTGACAACAGCGTAAAACTGCATCTACCAGTGGAGCAGAGCTTTCCCGTGGTGATTTTTTTAACTGTTTTAAGTTGGGAGCTGTGCAGGCAAGCAATCATGGCCGCACATCAAGGATGGGGATCCACAAGCCAACCCACGCTGTTCACCTGGGTCCGTGCCTGCCTCGTGCAAAGGCCAGGGTGTGCACAGTTGTCTCGCTGTCGTGTGAGCGAACACAAATCAGCCCCAGGGTCAGTTCCTGGTGCTTTAGATATGAGAGAAACGTACCCCCAGCCACGTGCTGGGCTGGGATCCGACCTGGCCAAAGCAGCCTTTGGGCTGCCTTTCCTTCCAGCCTTAGTTTCTCTGGGAGCATCACTGGGACCGAATCGGTTTGACTCTGCTTTAAGTCAGTTTTCCCTCAAATTTCCAACAGCAGTGGCAGGTTTAGGTGCGCAGGTCATTTGACCTGCTTACTCGGCTACCTGACTATTAAATTAGCAGGTATAAATTAAATAGGAACCATGAATCTAGATACAATCACTTTGTCTTCCTGGCTGCTGGGTAGCTATTCCATATAGCTAATGTCTCTTTCTTCCAGTTAATCATAAAATAATATATGGCTGTACAGATTGGTCTGAGGTGTTTCTAGTGGTGGTATACTGAGCTCCCTTGTAAGGCTGTTTTCTAATTGATTAATTTTTCTGCCTTTAATTTACCCTAGCCATTAAAACAGCTTCGCTTACTTTGATGCCGGAGAAATCGGTGAATTATCCATTCTGTTATACGTTAGTGGTGTATTAAAGTATTAGTGCATTCCAGAAGGTGAGCAGTGAATAAAACATGCTCCGAACATGTGGTTATGCAACTGTTCCATGGAAATGAAATGGACAAACAGTACACTTGATTAATTTTTTTTTCCCCAGTAAATTGGCACTGTGATTCACTTCCAGCTAAATTTGCAATCTGTGTTCTCAGGTGGCATTAATATTGGAGCCCCAGCAGGAGAGCTGTGGCGGCTGGGGCCGCTTTGATTGCATTTTTAACAAAAGTTGTTGGGGAGAGCACGGAGCTTGATGCAAATGTGCTGGTAAATGAAATGCAGAGCTTTTAGGTTCTCCGTAGGTGGGTCAGGCCATTCACATTTACCCAAAATAACAGTGGCGGCGTGGGCACTCCGTTAACGTGGCACAATGGGGATCTTTGTGTATCTCCATTGCTCTGTATCAAATTTACTCTGTTGACAGATAAAAATCATCATTTTGATATCTGGCGACTCCATAAACACTAGGTAAGATCCATCTGGGACTTGAGCTGTCTTGGTAATGGAGACTCTGGAACTGGATCTCTATCAGGAGTTTGCTGGAAACGAAAAAGCTTGCAAAGGGCCCAGCAGTTTCTCCCTGGCCTGTGTTAGAGCTGCAGAATAAAATTAAATAAGAATTCCCTTTTACTATTGCTTCCCTGACATGAAACTCCTTTCAGCCTTTAAAGCTATATTTTGTAGCCTTCAGGATGGTCTTACTGGTTTTTTTCCTAATTGACTCAACTTGGAAAGGTCATCGTACCCTGCTAGATTTTGTAATATTTAACTTAGCATCAAAAATTAGGATCTTGGGATTGGTGTCAAATGGATGCTGTTCCCCTCTGAATAGCAAAGCCCATTCATAGTCATCCAAGTATTCGACTTGCTAATGCTAATGAATAACTTTCTGGCCCTCTGCAGAGGGAAAGACTAACCACGAAAAGGTGGAATGAGAGCGGCATAAAGCAAGTATTGAGAGCATGCAATTCGCACTGTCTAAATCAAGATCACAGCTTTAATACCTTTTTTATTTATAGATTTTTTTTTTAAAGTAATAATTTCTAGCTTTTCACGAAGCTTTAGCATAGCAAACAGTCTTTTCTGATGCCAAGTTCAGTGATGACTAACACTATTTACAGGACTGTTTTGTAATCTCAGATCAGCCCACATTAACGGGAAGTTACGTTTTCCCATCAGTCTTTTAAACGGTGCCCGAGAGTTGCTGAGGCCAGAGTCGGCCATCTAGGCTCTCCTGTTGGGAAAAAATGATGTCAGCTTTCAGAACAATTTTTTAAAAAATCTCTAATGAAGTTAGGGAGGTCAAATTGTACTTCCTCCCTTTGATTTTTTGCATTAGGACCTTTCATTTCTCTGTTCTAAAAGCTACCAACAAAAATAAGCAGAGGAGGTATTGCATAAGCACCACGAAGTCATTTGCCCGATCTGCATTTCTCAGTGCATGAGATCAGCTCAGAATATCTGATATGAGAAAGCTACTGGTGCACAACTGCTGTAACTGATAGGAGTTACCTCTGTGAGTCATCTGGTAGGATGGTAAGTTGATCTTTTTTTTTTTTTTTTTAAGTTTTTATGAGTGTTTTTTATAAAGCTCTTGTCGCTGTTACTGTAAATCCCAGGAAAATCTGGCACCGAGTGTTTGCAATACGAATCAGTGCATCCATATGCTTCCAAGTGACCTTGCAATCTGGGAAAATACTGTTTTATCCCCGTGTTTAAAAGAAAAAAAGCAGAGTTGCTGTATAAAAGGTTGACAGAGGGGTTAAGGCAGAGATGTGGCTTGCTGCGACGTGCTGCCTTCCCTGTCATCGGGACCCGTCACCAGGCAAGTGGCTCCTGGTGCCAGCTACAGCAGACAGCTTTACTGCCCTCGGGTCGTGATCTCAGGCACGGAGCATCCGCTGCGCAGATGGCGAAGCTACATCAGGCCAGGAATAAGGCTGTGGCTAATGCCATGGCCTTCCACAGGCTGGAGCAGTTTGGGAACTGCTTTAGCTTCAGAGGGGAGAAAAAAAAAAAAAAAAAAAAAAGAGAGAAAAAATTATTCCTTTCTTTTTTTCTTTCTCTTTTTTTTTTTTTTTTTTTGTAAAATGTGACAGATCTCTGGTCACTCCAAGCCCAGCAAAATGGCCTTGTGTTGCAGAGAGGTTACACTTTCTTAAGAAATAGCCCCAGCACACAGAGTTGTGTGGATGCTGAAAGCTGCAAAGGTGGTGGGAGGGGAAGACTGGGAGCCAGGAACATGTGTGTGATGCTGCCTTTGAGTTTTGGGGCCTTACGTTCTCTTACAGCTCCAGAGAAAGACTCAACCGATGCTGTTAAACAGTAATGAAGTGTGCACAGGGTGGGGAGGGAATCTCACGAATGCTTTGCAGGCTTGCTGAGCGAGGAGGGCTAAAATACGGGGACCTGGCTGCAGCCTTCTTGCTCCCTGCAGCAGAGCTCCAGGCGTCTCTGCAGGCAGAGGCCCTTGGCACGGGCACGGTGCTTTGAGCTGGCGAGAAACTTCCCGACAGGATGGTTGGAAAATGCCGATTTTGAAGAAATCGAAACGTTCTGTGGGGAGCGTGTTGATTTTTTTGTCAGGTTTTTCTGATGGAAAGCAGATGGCTTTCCCAGGGTGACCCTGCCTGGTATCGCCTCCTGTGTGCTGCTGAGCCGGGAGCCTGGGCGCGCAGGGAGCCCAGGCACGGCTCTCCCCGCCGAAATACTGGTGGTGGGTCCAGGCAGGGCAGGGTGAGGGGAAATTCTGGCATTTTTCCTCCTCAGATGAGAATGTGATGCAGGCTGTAAAAGAGGCATGTTTGTGTGTTCGTTTTTAAACAGGTAATTCACAGGTTCTATGTGTGAAAATACAGTAAATCCAAGGTCAAGTTAAATTTTTCCAGCAAAAGAGGCTGAAAATGATTTATTGAGTGAAACAGTTAAATACCAGGACAGTTGTGCTTTGTCTAATGCCAAGAGAACTAACCCCTCCTCCCTCTCCTTGTCTTCAGGTTCAGTGGCAAATATGAACATTTGTCAACATTTGACAACAGCTCCTTGGGACATCATGAATTTGCTGGAATCTAGACCACAGAGCACTTGCAATAGCGCTTTTTAAATTTTAATTTCATTTAAGCGAAAGGAAAATAATCATCTGGATCAATCGTAGCGATGGCTAGCAAAAGAAAATCCACAACTCCTTGCATGATACCAGTAAAAACACTGGTGCTTCAGGAGACTGAACTGGACACCGTAGAAGATGATCGTGAAGGAACGCAACAAGATGCTCCTGCGGAAGGGCCAGCAGCTGGTGATGCTGGTGCCAGTAACAGTAATAACGGATCTTTGTCTAACGGGCACCGTGGTATTGCTGATAGTGACACTTATATCTGCAAGTCTTGTGACTTTGGATCTCAAGACGTTCATCATTTCTTTGGGCACTTGGACTCTGAGCACTTAGACTTTAGCAAAGACCCTGTGTTTGCATGTGTTGCGTGCAGCTTTCTGGCAAATAGCCATGAAGGGCTCTTGCACCACAACGCAGAGTCGCACGCCGGCGAAACGAGCTTCACCTGGAGGGTGGCTAAGCAGGACAATCGTACAACTGTGGAGCAAAGTCTCTGTGAGCCCGCCAGCAGCCATGACCTTGCAGGAGAGGTCCCTGAAGAAGGGCTGGACGGCCAGTCTGAAATTATCATTACCAAAACACCCATCATGAAGATAATGAAAGGTAAACCGGAGGCCAAAAAAATCCACACGCTGAAGGAGAATGTGTCAAGTCAGCTGGGCAGTGAGTCGGAGGTGAAAGACGGGGAGCATTCATTCCCAAACGGGTCCGTGCCAGTCAGCCAGCCCCCTGCAAGTTCAACAAAATCATCTCATATAGTGAATGGCTCCATCATAGGAAACGTGCCTGTTCTGCAAGCGGGTGTTGCACAACTTGTGTCACTGCAGCAGCAGCCCCCGTTGCATCAGCAGCTACCTACATCCAAGTCCCTTCCCAAGGTGATGATCCCCCTGAGCAGCATTCCAACGTACAATGCTGCCATGGACTCCAACAGCTTCCTCAAAAACTCTTTCCACAAGTTCCCCTACCCCACAAAAGCCGAGCTCTGCTACTTGACCGTGGTGACAAAGTACCCAGAAGAGCAGCTGAAGATCTGGTTCACTGCCCAGAGGTTGAAGCAGGGCATCAGCTGGTCACCGGAGGAGATCGAAGATGCCAGGAAGAAGATGTTCAACACTGTTATTCAGTCTGTGCCGCAACCCACCATTACAGTTTTGAACACGCCGCTGGTTGCAAATCCTGGGAGCGTCCCCCATCTTATTCAGGCGACTTTACCGGGCCATGTGGTGGGGCAGCCGGAGGGGACGGGGGGGCTGCTGGTCACGCAGCCCATCATGGCAAACGGGTTGAAGGGCACCAGCTCCTCCTTCACCTTGGCGGTGACTTCTGTCCCCAAGCCGCAGCCAGCGGCACAGCACAGCACGGTGAGCTCCAGCAACGCGTCGGGGGTGAAGGTGGTCAACAGTGGCCAGTCGCTGCTCACCGCCTGCCCGGCGATCTCCTCGCAGACCTTCCTGGATCCCAATGTGTACAAAAACAAGAAGTCCCATGAGCAGCTCTCTGCCTTGAAAGGCAGCTTTTGCAGAAACCAGTTCCCTGGCCAGGCTGAAGTCGAGCGGCTGACAAAAATCACGGGCCTTTCCACCAAGGAGATTCGAAAATGGTTCAGCGATAGGAGGTACCACTACAGGAATGTGAGAGGCAGCCGGGCTGTCTTCCCTGGAGACAGCGCTCTCGATTCCCTGCCCGAAATTGCCTTCGACGTCTCGCCCAGAGGAGCCGAGCTGAGCCCCGCGGCGGCGGCCGCGCCGGCCCCTCACCACCCACCGCGGCGGCAGTCATGGCACCAGGCGCCCGACTTCACGCCGACCAAGTACAAAGAGCGGGCGCCGGAGCAGCTGAAGGCCCTGGAGAGCAGTTTTGCCCAAAATCCCCTTCCTGCGGAGGAAGAGGTGAACCGCCTGAGGGGGGAAACGAAGATGACGCGGAGGGAGATTGATAGCTGGTTCTCGGAGAGGAGGAAGAAGAAGGTGGCGGAGGAAAATAAGAAAGTGGAGGAGGCGGCTCGGCAGGAGGAGGAGGAGGCGGAAAATGGTGGCGGGGAAGGGGAAGAGTCCTCGGATGAGCTGAGGGCCATGAGCGAAAACGGCTCAGTCGATGCCTCCAGCAACAACCCAAACTCGGTGGAGCGGAAAGTGAGTCCCATCAAAATCAACCTGAAAAACCTCCGAGTGACCGAGTCCAACGGCAAAAGTGAGTTACCGGTGGCTGCCGCAAACGAGAAAGGGGACGGCAGCTCCAGCCGGCCGCCCACCCCTCCAAAAACCAAACTGAACTTTAAAAAAACGGCCCAGCAGCGGCATCTGCTGAAGCAAATGTTCGTGCAGACCCAGCGGCCCACGAACCAGGAGTACGACGCCATCGTTTCCCAGACAGGGCTGCCGCGGGCCGAGGTCATTCGCTGGTTCGGGGACAGCCGCTATGGCTACAAGAACGGGCAGCTGAAGTGGTATGAGAACTACAGGCGGGGAGTTTTCCCCCCGGGGCTGGTGGAGGTCAGCCCCGCCAGCCGGGAGGTGCTGGAGGACTACTACGAGAAGCACAAGGGGCTGCGGGAGGAGGACCTGCCCGGCCTCTGCGAGCGCTCCCACCTCAGCGCCCAGCAGCTCAAGGTGTGGTTTGCCGTGAAGGCGGAGGAGGAGAGCAGGGCCGCCGTCCCCGAGGAGGCCTGCGCGGGCGAGATGGCGGGAGGCCGGAAAGGGCCGTGCGAGGCCGGCTCGGAGGTGTCGGAGGGCAGCGAGTCGTGGGAGCCGGGTGGCCAGGAAGGCAGCGCCGGGACCCCCGACGCCCCCGGCCCACCGCCGGCCGCGCGGCTCGGTAAGGTCCCCGCCGCGGGCAGGGCTGGCTCCGCGGGAGGGTTGGGGTGAGCACGGGGCACGGAGCGTTTCCCATTTGGGAAACTGAGGGAAGGGTTTAGTGTCTGGTCTTGCTGGTTGGGATTTAACTGAGGAAGCGGTGAGGAAACCCCTGGAAAGAGAGGGGGTCAGGGAAGGGGGATGAGTGTCTGGCGAGTGCAGCTGCCTGCCCGGGTCACTGGATGCTGGCTCCACTCTGAAGCCAAATCCTGGCTTTATTTTAAGCCTAAGTAAAATCAGCAGGAGTGCCTGGTCCCTTTACCTGCCCTGGGGGAAGGTGGCCCTTGGGTTTATTGATGAAGGAGATGGGTATTTGGGAAGGAAGGGGCCTGGCTGCTGTCCCCCATGCCACTGGCTCCTTCCATGCCTCTCCTTGGCCTCGGGCAGCAGACGCAACCCCTGCCTGCCTGCGCAGGCAAGAGCCTCCTCCCTTCCCTCTCCTGCCACCAGCTCTCCAGATGTGACCATCCTTGTTTGGTGCAGGGCAAGGCTTGCGTGCTGAAGGTGGAGGTTGCAGGGAGGGAGAGGGCATGGAGGGCTGGTGTTTACAGCTGCTGGCCCTATCCCTCCTCCAGGACTCGCTTTTGAGAGGCACACATGTGTGTGTGTGCACACGCATGTGGAGGAGAGGAGAGGTGGTTTCCAAGCCCTCCGCGGGCTCTTCAGAAGTGCAGCTGGGGGCTGTTTCCTCCCTGGCCGGGTTCCCACCAGATGGGGATGGCCAAGCGCTCGCCCTGTCCTGCCGCAGGCTGCGCAGCCCCTCGCCGGCTCCACGCATGCAGCCCCTTGCCGGCGTGCTGGGCAGCCGGGCTCTTCTCCAGCCCCGCTGCCTTGCTTCGGAGCCTCCCACACATTTCTGCCATGGCTGCAGGCCTTAAAAACATTTTTTTTAAAAAAGCCACTAAAATTCATTGCTTCCCTCCCCTGTGTAATGCAGAGGAGATGGAGCGTGGGTTTGAATGTGGCCCTGCCCTTCTTGCAGCCAAGAGTTCTGGATGTGCGTTGCCCCGTGCTCTTTGCTGGGGAGCGGCTGCGGCCGCGGGAGCGGGCTGGGGAGGCGTTGCAGCGGGAGCGGTTTGAGGAGGGGTGGTGGGCCAGCTGTTGTGCCCGGGCCAGGGCGATGGCCGTGCCCCTGCTAGCACCCTCTGAGCGTGGCTTTATGCCACCCAGAGCGAGGCAGTCCCATCACCCCTCATGGCACAGAGGCAGGAGGTGCTCAGCGAGGGTGCAAAGCTTTGCACTGCCGTGGGCTGCGTCCTGCCTTAGCCCTGCCACTGGCCAAAGCCCAGCTCTGGTCCCACAAGGATTTTGGGTTTCCTGGCCCCTCTGAATGGGTCTGGCCTTTCTCTGCAGCTGACTCCTTCAAGGCTCCCAGTTTTGCCCATCCCGAGGCACTCCTGCACCCCTTCCTCCCCGCCCAGCACCCCACCTGGGTTGCAGGCCCCTGCAATGAGCCAGAGCATCTCTAACACCTCTGTTCTTTTTCAGAAACAGACTGAACTCAAACCACCAGCCCCAGAGGATCCGCTCTTACCCTTAAGAAGAAATTTTTGGTCTTTAAGAAACCCATGGGCCGGCCTGATCCAAACCTCAGGAGCAGGACGTGGTGATAAAGCACTGCCATAAATGAGACCTTTGAGCGCAGCACACGAGAGAGCGCGCGTGCAAAAACTGGGCACTTAATGCAGAGCTCTCGCTGGCCCAGCCCGGGAGATGGCTGAGAGCTGGCGGAGGCGGGGGCTCAGCTCACACCCAGGAAATAGGATGCTCTTGTTTGCTTTCCAGTGGACAGACTTTCAGATTTCATATTCATATACCGATGCCTACAGCTGCCTAGACAAGCATAACAAATCTCAGACATTGTGTAAACAAGGTCATTGCTTAGATATGGACTATCATGGCACAGTACTTTTTTTCTTTTTTTTTTTTTTTTTTTTTCATCTGTCCGTTAAGGTGTTTGTTCTCTAAAGGTTGGCATGGCTGCATATATCCTCTCCGCCCTTTCTGGTCCTTAAGCCCTGGCAATGAAGGGCTTTGCGGGCACACAAATGTGTACGTGCGTGTTAGGAAAGGAAAGGTACCTGAGAAGAAAGCTGCCAGTCTTGCATTAAAGTCCAGTGGGAGCTGAGTGAGATTTTCATCCCTGTGGATGAGGTTACATTTAGCATTGCATACTCTCCAGTAAGTAGCAGGTTCCCAGACAACCCAGGAGATGGAGTTTGGTGTCATTTGTCCCTTGCTGGCTAGAATATTTTCCCCTGCGCTCCTGGAGACTGACTGCAAGCAGGCTGTTAAATCTCCAAGTCTCCCTTTAATCACTGAGAACTAGCACATAATAATTTTTCCATCCTGACCTGGAATCCTTTTCATTGTTCAGAGAGAACAAGCTGTTCTTCAGAGAACAAACGCAGAGAATACGCAGCGTTGCTGTGAGTGGTTCAAGTCATTGTTGTCTCCAAGGGATCGGCGAAGCAGCAGCTCTTCTGCAATCAGGAAGTTTCCCTCTTGCAGCCCTACATGACAGATCCTCCTGCAGCAGCGCTGGTAACTTCAAGTGTTTGCTCCAGTCTCTTTTTTTTTTTTTTTCTGCCTTTTTTTTCCCCCTAGTTCATCTGCAATAATTCTGGCAAAACAGCAAAATAAATTTCCCAGTTAACCTTCCTGCTTCCCGGTACCTGTACATTTTTAATGTGCCCATGTTGTCTTGGGTGGTTGCTGTGTGATGCAACTACTTGAAGATTTTTTTAATATTCTTTTCTAATAGAAAACAAGGTCTAGAAGGGAAACTCTTGAGCTGAATAGTCCAGCCAAATGCTGTGTCAGACCATTCTGTCACAAACTAATCAAATCCCAGCTCAAAATTGGTTCCATGTCTTGCCTTCACTTTTGCTCTTGGAAGGCTATTCCAGAACTTCACTGCCTTTGAATGGTTAGAAACTTTATTTAAATTTCTAGTTTGAATTAATTCGTGGCCGGTTCATTCCTGGTTTGTTTTGGAGCCAACATTGTCCTTTAACTTAAATAGTTTTTGGTGTTTATCCGCTGATGTATTTATGGAGAGTAGTCATAGCTCCTTATTTTTGCCAAGCTAACTCAGACAAGCTTTTTCAGTAGAAGGTTTTTATTTAGTGAGAGCTTTTTAATGTGGGAGACTTTATTGTTGGTGGTAAATGATATTTATTAGAAGGGTGGGTAGCAAGCCCCAAAGGATCAGATCCAGAGGTTTACAAAAAAATCTGGTTTAAAAACAAAAAAGCTCTTTCAGAACCTCTTCCAAAGATGGTGTCTGATTTCTACCTTTAATTGCCCTTGCTTTTCCAATTCTTTCTTCGTCCCCTCTTTAAGAGGCCGCCTTGCTCAACTACTAGGAGGGGCTTTATCTGTTCAGTGCTTTGTGAGAGAGGGCTTCCTCTCGCCTGGCGGTACGTGCCTACGTGGTGGGTGCCTGCGCCTGAGCTGCCCTGGCACGCAGTGTAACCCCCGGGCCAAGCGCGGCGTCTGCTTGAGGAGGAGATGACCTGCACCCTAAAGAGAGCCGGGGCAACGCGCTCAGATGCAGACACCCACACTGCAACCCTCCCTTAGCAGTCAGGCGAGCCCTCCCCAAAATGCTGCAGGCAGGGGTGGTGTCGAGCCGGAGCACCCTCCTGTGACACCAGGCTCCCTAAATTTCTTTCTCTTTAGAAGCACTGTTGGCGGTCATGCCGTGGTTGGAGGCATAACCGGCAGCAATCCCACCTCGGCCTCGTGTCGGCTCAGCCGGGCAGCATCCCCGCCGCTCTCCTCCGGGAGAGCAGGGGTGGCTGCACTGCGAAGACAGCCAGAGCCCCAGGGGTTCACCCTTGTGAGTGCAATCCTGCAAACCCCCAAATATCAAAGGTGATGGGAGAATCTGGGTGGTCCTAGAGCCGGAGATAGCAGATCTGGGAGTCATGCGGCCCGAGAGTATGAGTGTATGTACAGTGTTACCTTCAGAGAACAAATACAGGTAGGTCAATTTACTCTCTAGTGTCTATGTACGTGCAGGTTTATTTAAGTACACATATATACAGTTCAGATATGCCATTGATTCTTTATTGCATTAAGATGTACATTAAAAATGTACACTTTTACTAACTACTTGCTATATAATTATGTTGGAAGTGTAGTTTGCCCATTCAAGGTGATTTTCTGTGGGATTTTTGGTGTACACTTAAAGGCCTATGGCTAATTGGAAGAGTGATCCCCGCTCCATCTACAGAAATGCTTAAGGACTATGGTATGAACTGGTCCCTTCAAACCATTTTTCCATGCAGTAGCTGAAATTTTTTGCACTTGGATTGTATTTGGCCAGTTTTCCAGAAAAATTGAAAAGAGAAGTCTTGTGAGCTAGAGGGAGAATTTCCCGGTGTACACAGAAAAACCAGCCTTGAGGGTTGGAAGCTGCTGAGGTTTTTGAGCTTTGTCTCCATGCATTCATACAAGCACAGCAGGAGTTTTCTTTCTTTTGGGTTGGAGGAATTTAAAAAAGTGGTTCCATGCAGACTCCCCTCAGATGCAGTGATGGGGCTGGCAAGCCCCGTTGCGTGGGGAGGGTAAGATTTAGAGACAAAAAAATCACAAAGTAATCGAGTTCCCTTTCTAACTCCTACATTCCTTGTTATCTGCATTTTTTAGCTGACTTGAAATCTCCATGAAAGTATAAGCTGAATATTTTTGAGGATTTAGCTCTGTGGTCCTCTGTTTCCCTATTGCATCGTTTTTGAAGCTGAGGAGAAGCAGGTGTCATCTCCAAATAGACTCAGGTTTTGATGCAGGACATTAGAAATGTGTTTGCATCTGAAACTGAAAGGAAAAATTGAGAGGTGGCTTGACAGTCCCAGCAGCAGCTCTTCTGGTGTTAAGAGGAAGTGTCACCACAATTCTACACAGTGTGTGAATATTTATCATCATCTAATCAAAGATGACTATCTTGACTTGAAAGGAGGGGTGTAAGATAGAGGTTACGTAGCCAGCATCAGTAAGGAAGGGAAATTAAATTCTTCACCTCCATCCACTGTGTGTGAGCTTGGGCTTCACAGGCACAGTAGTAACCATCATTTTTAATCCATGTGAATCTTGTTACTTATGTCTCTGACGCTGCTTAGATTAAGAGCACAATCCAATTGCTTAATAACCCGAAACTCTGATTTGTGCTCTACCTGGCTCGCTCATGTAAAGGGCTGCTGGTTCTCCTGATGCAAGGAACAGACTGACTTTATTCATTATCAGCAGACCCTGCCATGAGATTTCTGGACATGGCTCTGTGTTTCATTTGGGTAGCTTATTTTTCAGCTCCTTAATTAGCATCCTGGAAATCATTCTTTTTTTCTTATTTTTTTTCTTTTTTTAGCAGAACACTAAACAAACCATGATTTATAGGCTCCTGTTTCCACTTGCCTGAGAGCTGAGCGCTGCTGCACATCAGGCCCGCAGCCATGGCAAGAGGAAGGGGCACAGGTGCTCGCTTCGACGCATGGCGTGCGGTGGTCAGCGTACGCCTGCGGAGCTCCAGCTGCAGGTGTTTAGCGCGGCTGCACGTCCCCTCCCTGCCAGGGGCTTGCGTTGGTCACCACGAGAAGCCACCGGCAAAAGCAGTAGCTGATGGCAGCTGTGATGAGAAACCCCGTAGCCAGCCCACAGCTGAATGCAGAACCTTAACCTCGCACAGAAGCTGGAGCTGCAAGATATCTGCTTGGTTAATTTTCGCTAGCTGTCCCCTGTCTGTTCAAGAGGAAAAGGAGGATGTAGAAGGCTGGTTTTCCATTTAGGGTTTGGGGTATATTTTTTATTTTTTTTTTTTTTTTATCAACAGCAACAATTTTTGGTCACAGGTAGAAGTGTTGTATTCTGTCTTCCCTGCAACCCTTCTCTTAGAGTCATTACAGAGGCAACCTGATCAGAAGGTGATGTTTGGAAGCTGGGTCACTGGGAATCAGAAGAGAAAGATGATTTACAGCCCTTAGGCACAAATTAGAAAGTTCACATGCTGCTGCACCTTCCTGTCAAGTTGACAGTATTTAAAATGCTTGTAAACTTCTCCTGTTGCCCAGATAATTTTGGCTTTCCTCTTTTCAAATCAGTCGGTGGCCTGATGGGATTAAGCTCACTGCAGTCACCCCTGTTGTAATTTCTCAGTCCATCACAGAACCCGCAGGGTAAGATTAGGCAACACTACAAGTGGAGGTGGGGGATAAGACACTTGCAAGCTGTACCTTTTTTTTGCAAGTTTAGTTTCTGCTGTATATTTTACTGGCAGTGGTCCCTGCCAGGGAGGCTGGATTGGCAGCACAAAACTTTAAAGCAGAGCAAGGGAGCTCTGTGACCTAAGCAGTGATTTTTGTTTTCTTTTTGTTTTCTTGTTATTGCCTGTTCCAGTAAAGAGTGCTCTGTTGGCTGACATTGGCCATATTTTGATGGCACAATTAAAGCTATTTTTTTCCCTGTACTGATGGAGGGTGGTATTAGGAGGACTCTTGCTTACTGGTGCTAGTGAAGGCTGGGCTAGGAATCCATGGCATAGAAAACTTCTTGCTAAAATTGCACTTTCTCTTTGCCCCATCTGGCTCGTGGTGGTGTTATGGGTACGTGGCTGTGATTCCCCTTGCACATACTAACATTGCACTAAAAGAGAGACTTTGGGAACAGCGTGTTGATCACTTTGTTTCTCAGCAGACCACAAAGTCAGCCTAATGGGGTCTTTTTTTTTTTTTTTTAATTATTGTTATTTAGAAATCATGCTGGTGCTGAATGACCTGGAATTTTTGCTTGGATTTATCCAAAGGAAAATGTAATTGTAGCTGTAACGGGACCTTTCATAAGGGTGGCCGTGCAGCTAGGGAGCAGAGCAAGGGCTCTGCTGTGTAAACCGTCTTTGTACCGGGGAGGTGTGGGGGGTTCCAGTGGGGTTATTATTGTGTTTTTTTTTAAGACCACAGTTTTAGATGGTCACCTTGGCAATCGTGTGAGAGAGGAAATAGTTTTTACTTTTGGTAAAGGTTTTAAAGAGGGGGAAAAAAAAAAAAAGTGAAGCTGCCTGTGATTGTGGGCTGTGGCTATTACTAGGGCTAGGGTAGCTTGTACCTGCTATGGACTTTACCTGCTCTTATTCTGAGGGCAAGAACTCCCTGTAGCAACAATGCCACTTCTGAGAAGTGAACGGCAAGTTTCCCTTCCTTTTGTATATGTGGATGTGAGGGTGGGCGAGGGGAAGAGCTTGCTTGTACAGTTTGTTGAAATGAAACCAGACATTTTTGGTTGTTCCTAAATAAAGAGCGTAAAAGACGAATGCGAGTGGACTGGTGATGATTGCGCCCGGGTTTGGGGAAGCCCACGGGGTGCTGAAGTGCCCAGGAGATGCCCTATGCCCGGTGTTAATGCTGGGTGATGGCGAGAGCTGCCCCACACAGGGGGATGTTTGCTTGTCCAGGTGCGGGGAATGCTCAGCTACAACCCTCACATTCATTTTAAAAGCACGACAACTTAATGAGTGAGGGACCCTGGTTATTTTTTCCCCCAGTAGCTGCAAACTCCCTAAAGGCAGGAGGAAGGAGGGAGCAGCGCAGCCCCCCGGGTCCGCAGGGGGGCAAACCGCCAGACACCCGAGCCACCACGCGTGTTAATACTGACGCTTTTATTGTCGTTTAAAGCTAGAGCGGCCTTGTAAACGTAGAGTTTCACTACTGGACCCATAGGCAGTGGCTATACAGGTAGGTAGATGCGATGCCGCCAGGACAGAGATATGCACTGCCTTGGTCGCTTAAGTCCCCCCCTGCCCGGCGCGCTGGGAACAGGTACAGCAAAAGATGGCTGCAGAGGGCCTCCGGTGGCTGCGCGGGAGCGGGATCTCCAGGAATGCAGGCAGAGCAGCGACGGCAGAGGGCTGGTTGGGTTTTTCTGGGGTTTCTTTCCTCGCGATTTATAGACAGTTTTGCCTCTCACCTCGGCGGCTGGCAGGCTGTACGCACCGACGCGCTTCGTTAAGGGCTCGATGGTGAAGGTTGGTGGGTCTTTGGGGTTGGTTACGGGTGGTTGGTTTTTTTTCCCGATATTTCTTTTTTTTTAGTTCTCCACTGGAACACCCTTCAGCAGAGAAACTGGAAAAGCTGCCTGAAAGTAGGCCATAGCAGTGCCGTTTCCATAGAAACCAGTTCACAGCGTGCCGTGAGATTCACAAGCACTGGAGGTGCTTTCGCCCGCCGAGATGGGCTACAGCCGGTTGTCCCCGTTGACCCGGGTCCTCCGCAGTACCCTGCAGGGGGGCACAGAGAGGGGACACGGCTGAGGCTGGCCAAGGGATGAGCAAGGGCGATGCTCCGGTGTCAAAAGCCGCCCCGGGGGAGGAAGGCAGGGGCTCAGCACGTCCCCCACGCCGGGGAAAGCATCACCGGCTGCGGGGCGGCAGCTCCGTGTCCCACCCTGCTCCCACAGACCCCAAAGCAGCGACTCCCCCCAAGGACTGGCACAACTTTAACGCTGAAATTTAGGGTTTCCACGCAGCAAACAAGGCTGCAGCTCTGCTCTGGGTTAGTGGGAGGCTGCGTTTATCAGCCTGCACCACGGAGACTAAATGCTGGGGGGGGTCCCATGCTGGGAAGAGCTCAGTGAGCACTGGCGTACCTTCGCTCCCGGCTCTCGAAGTGATCAGCTAGCTGCTCCTGTGACACACGAAAGTCCTCAAAGGGCTGCTGGTACCGCGAGTCGAAGGACCCCTCTCTGCCTCTGCTCGCCAGCAGCTGACTGGAAGCATCCCCTGCTCGTTCCCGTAGGGTTGAAGCACTGAAAAGGTTTATTTCACCATTCTCCTGCTTGGATTAGAAAAAAAAAAATATATAGTTAAGGGCTTGGGATTTCAAAGTGTATGTCTGGTCCTGCTGCAGTGCCCCGCTTCCCTGCGAGCTGCCACGCAGGGTGTGCAGGGGTCTCGGCGTTTGCAACGTGCAGCTGCTCTGTCTTTAACAAACATCGCTGGCTCTCTCCAACATGATTTAAAATGAACAAATAAAAGAAACATCTGTCTCTGAAAGAGCTCTGCCCTCCGCTTATGCCAACGCGGATAGCCCTGGGCCAGCTGGGCTCCGTGATACTGAGCTGTAACTTCCCCGGAGTGCAGACAGGGACTGGGATGGAGCAAATCTGCCTCCTTCAGCTTTTGCTGAAGGGATTTCCAGGCAAGTCAAACGCGGCCCAGGCAGGACCCTGCCTGAAACACCCCGGCTTGCTGCAGGAGGCGAGCCTGGCGCTTCCCATCCTGCCAGCCCTCCGTGCATCACTACAGTGCAGCGCTGAACCCTTGGCCGTCCTGCACGCGCTCAGGCCAGGCAATGCTGAGCTTTGCTGCGCAGAGCCGTGCCGCTGCAGGGGCGAGAGGAGCAGGACACTCTCCTGTCCTTACCTTGCTAGGGAAAATGTCTATCTTGACGAGCAAGGAAGCCAGCTCCAGGTTCTCGCTGTAGTTGTTCTTCAGGGGTACAGCTCGGTAACCTACAGCAGAGAGAGCCCCGGCGTTACTCACGACACAGGCAGTGACACGTCAGTCCCTGGCACAGAACTCAAGGGGGGTGTTCTCCAACCCCCCCAGCTCCCCTCAGGTGGCCGTCGGCCCCAAGGGATGTTAGCAAATGCCTCCTTCCTTCCTTTACCTGCTTAGGGATGTGACCAGTCAGGAGGGACTGAGCCAGGAGGGGCACTGACAGCGTCCTCCCATGAAACTCAGCATCTCCCTGGCTGATGATGCAGTTAGCAAACTGGTGAGGCCCACCATGGCACCCCCCTCCCTGCTTCCCCAAGGGTTTTACCCGTCTTCAAGCCTTTCACCAGGAAGGTGGCCTGAGCCAGGAAGTTCTCATCGCTGAACATGTCCTCCTCATACACCACGAAGCGGAGGAAGGCAAAGTCGGGGTTGCTGACCTGAAAGTGGAACTGCTTCGGGGTCCAGAGAGGGTTCAGGCCGTTGTCCGCTAGTCAGAAAACAGTGCGGTCAATGGGCAGCCCCTGCCGAGCGCCGTGCCCCCGCCGCTGCCCACCGCGGCTGATGCTGAGCTCCCAGGCAGCACGGGAGCAGCCCCCACCCCGGGGCCAGGCTTTGCTGCAGTGCCCACGGCTCACACCACGGTCAGGCGTGGGGATGCCTTCCCTCTCCCTTCCCTTTTTGCTAACCCACTCACCCACGATCTCGGTTTTCTGCTTGGCGTTGTCATACTCTGCGCCGGACACCTCCACCTCCACGAAAGGACAAACAATTCCCCTTCCGTTTTTGGGAAGGTGCCGGGCCCCCAGGACCTGGGCAGAGAGGAGGAGAAACTTGGTAAGTGATGGGAGCAAAGGAAAAAAAAAAACCAACCTACCTTGCTTGCATACCAAGACATTTTCTTTCCAAATAAATCACCCTGGCTCTGCTAACTGGAGAGAGAAGAGACACTGACAGCCAGCTCAGCCCAGCCTGCTCTCGGAGAAAAACAGTTCCCACCCCTGGAAGCTGCTATGGTGTTACCGATCACTGATTTGATGTGTAAGCCATTAAAAAAAAGGCAGCTGAACTGCCCCAGGTTCCTGTCTGCTGCCTGCACAGCCTGGCCTGGGACCACAGCATCCCTCCTCCAGCCTGCCAAGCCGGAGCTGGGCTGCCAAGCCGAGCCGCCTTCCCCTGCCTGGAGAGCTACGCTGGACACCCCCCTCTTTGCCCAAACTTCTCAGCCCTCCTGCCTTGGCTTGAGGACGAAAAGGAGCTGCTCTCTGCTGCTGCTGTCTCCTGTTCGTAGCACAGTCTGTGCTCAACGCAAATGACAACCTGCTTCCTTGCAGGAGAAAGAAATCCCAGCTCCCTCTTGCCAGCAGCCATATGTCACTCCAGCGTGCTGTCGGCACGCTGCTGTTGCAGGGGAAGGACGCGCTGCCAACGCTGGATCATGTGCTTTGAGTCATGCTGGGCTCGAGACGGCTTCTCCATCCGTGAAAGCTGGCTTTGGTGCGGACATCGGGCAGTTTTGCCAGAGGACAAAAGGCTGAGGCCGTCTCTTAAAGGAGACGGTGACAGGCTATGGCACAGTGACTCTTGACACCCCGTGGTTGCAGCTGCATCCCGAGATGCAGGAAGAGTTTGGAAAACAGATGGTGCAGGGAAACGGTGCCAGGGATTTTTAGGGAGACGGTGGATACAGGGTCAATGGTGCAGATGGGACATGATGGGGTGTCCTCACTGAGAAGGGCTGGGGCTCTCTTAGGTGGGATCACTCCAACACAGAGGTGGCCTCAGAGGAGCTGCAGTTTCTGTGTGTTATCAGAAACCTGTGAGCACTTAAAGGATCTCCGCTGCCTCCTCCCCGAGGTCTGCTTGAGCTGAAGGGACTTGCAAAGGAGACTGCCAGCCCACAGCTAGGCTCCGAGACCACTAGGGATGCCTGTACAGGCTTGTGGGCAGCCAAACGTGAGAGCCATCTGCTCTGGCACAGCCACAGCTTTCCCATCCCTCCAGGAGCTTTGTCCAGCGAGCTGCCCCGTACCCCTGCAGAACCTCTGCTGCGCAGCTCCGTGAGCTGACACAGGAATGGTCCAGCCCGGGTCCCACCATCCGGGAAGAAAAAGATTCAACGAGCATCCGCACTCCATCCTCCGCTACCCCCCAGCAGCAGCCCCCCCTTCTCTTATCACCAGCAGTGCAACACAGAAACGGGCTGAAAAGCTCCAACCTCGAGCATCTTCCCGAGAGGGGCCGTGAGCAAGGGGACGTGGAACCATCGAGCCCGGAGCAACTGAGTGACAAGGAGGGGGACAAGGCACAGCTCTTCTGTCATCCCATTGGCAGCCATCATGCGCTCGGGCAGTCCTGGCCAAGCTCTGGGGACAGGGATGCCACCTCTGCGGCTCATGGATGCCATCTGCCGGCACGGGGCCCCGGGCGGGAGGGGTCCCGGGGGGAGCACCCAGGCTTTGCTCCTGCTACTCCTCTCCAGGCACCCAGGGAGGCTGGCGGCACTTCCCTCCGCAGCACCCACGGGTCTCCCCCTTCAGCAAGAGCTCTCCACCCCTGCGCTGCAGGACAGCTCTTAGGCAGGGGCTGAGGGATTTGGTGAGCAGCAGCTGCAGACGGAGGCCAGGAACCCGGGAAAAACATTATATCACCCCAAGCTCGGTATAACCGCCTGGATCCGACCCCATCTTCCTCCCACGCTGGGAGGAGGTACTGACCTCAATGGAGATGGAGAGCGGCTCAACGCCCCGCAGCGTGCTCTTGTCGAAGGGGTCAAAGATGTCATCCCGCATGTTGGTCGGCTGCAAGACGTACCCACACTGGCCGTTGGACATGAACAAGGCCTGGTTCATCTGCATGGGCTTGTCTGGAGAGCACAGGCAGGAGATGGAGGGAGGAGACCCTGTGCCCTTTCCACAAACCAGATCACCTGGATTACCGGTGCCTCACGGGAAGCCCTTTGCAAGGGGACCTGGCCCATCCCTTGGCAATGCCTCGTGCACCATGGCCTCACTGCAGCCTGTGCACGTGCTGGGGCCATGGGGTGACTTTCTCATGCATGATCTGCCCAGCTACCCAGTGCTCCCTGGGTCACTGCCTTCTTTTCCTCCCTCTCCTTTCAGCTTTCCTTGTGCTGGCTCTAGCGTTTGCCAAACCGCCCTGCCAGATGCTTGAATTCACAAAAGGAATGAAAAAGCCAGCAGGAAAAAAGAGGCAGGTAGCTTTCTGGTGGGTTGGTGAGCTGAACAGGCTCACGGCAGGGTTTGGCAAGGGCCAGGGAAAGGGGAAGGCTGGACTGCACGGCGGGAGCGGGAGTGGAAGCTGGGGAAAGGTGAGCAGAGCAGCGAGCTTGACTCAGACCCCGCAACCAGCTGGTGTCCCAAGGCTGGGACTGCACCGTCCCCTTTGGCACCCCCCCTGCCTGCCCCGCCTGTCACCAGGGACCTCGGAGGAACGCCCTGCTTCGTCTCCATTTCATCTCGTCCTCATGGCACCACAACCTCCTGGCTCAGCCCAGCTCCCTGCGTCAACCCAGCCCTCTGCAGCACATTTCTCCTATGGCAATCACGTGCCTGGACATGAACACCAGGTCTTGCTCCCTGCAGAGCCCCTCCTAAACCCAAAGCCCCTCCTAGACCCCCCCGTTTGCCAGAACCAGGTTAGCAGGGGTGCAGGCAGGTGGCTAGGAGGAGGTGCAGGGTACCCCAGGAGCCTGCCCACCTTCCCTGCCTGCTGCCCTCACCTGGGGTCTGGAAGTTGAGCGCTACCAGCTGGCTGCCGCAGATCCACATGGGCAGGGGGTCGTAGTTGGAAGAGTCGAGGCGCTGGCCCTTGGGGTAGATGCGGGAGAGCTGCAGGCGGTTGTACTGCAGGAACTTCTTGCCCTTGATCTTGTTGACGTACTTTTCCGCCTTGGTCTCAGGGAAGGAGGACATATCTCGGTAACAGGCCCTCTCTGTGCCGATCTCTGGGAGGAAACAGCACAGCATAAGCCAGGAGCACATTCCCTTTCCACACACTTTCTTCCCTTCCTAACACTGTCCTCTCCTCCTCTGGCTCAGCCACCATCAGGTCGTGCAGACCCTGCACTGCCCTGGCGGGTGTTTGCTGAGGGCTGAAAGCATCAAAACTGCTCTTGATGATGGGGCATGATGCTCCCCAGCCCCACTCCCCCGGCAGCTGCTCTGGATGGTGACAGATCCCAGCAACAGAGGGATGGGGAAGGGAACTTCCACCCTCTGGAGAAGGAGATTTTCAGAATTCCAATGTAAACTGGTTCCAGCTTGCTTTGGACACCTGCCCTCTGCTGAGATCTAGCCAAAGCAGCACCTCAGGGCACACCACAGGGTCTGTAACGCCATGGTGACTGCCTGTGGTGGACACCAGACTGGCAGATGCTCACTCTCTTCATCGAAGGGCACAGGTCGGCAATAGACAACCAGCTCCGAAAGCTCCAGCGCAATCTTCTTCCTCCTCTCCATCATCTTCCCTTCGGAGAGCTGCCAAGAGAGGGAGAGAGGTGTCAGGGCCAGGTGGGAGCAGCAGCGTTGGATGACCCAGCTCACCAACTGCGCTCAATGGCAGTGCTGGCCTGGTGTGGCCGCTCCTGCCCACGGCGTGGGAACCACCAGCAGTTCTGCTGGGTCTGCATGGGGGTCACCACAGAAGCACCCACGGGAAGGGCCCTTGGTGGGTCCCACCTCCCGCCAGGAGCAGGATTGGCACTGGTACCAGCACAGGGCAGCTATAGCCTTGTAGCTGAGCCTTGCCACCCTCCACGGATGGAGAACCCCCACCTCCCAAGGCTGCAACACCCTCCTGATGGACCAATCTTCCCAGATGTCCAGCCTGAACCTCTCAAGCCACAATGTGTGGCCACCACCCCTTGCTATATTGTCAAAGATGACTCTGGCTTTATCATCTTCGTAACTGCTCTGCCAGTCGTCGCAGGCTGCCATCTCACCACCCTCCCCACCAGCCTCCACCTGCTCCTTGGCTCCTGGGAAATCCAGGACTTGGCAAGGAGACGTCTCCCCTGCCATGGGCCCTCCAGACTCACCCGTGCGTCAGCTGTCTGGGCTGCCTCCCGGATCTTCTTCACCCAGTCCAGCAAGTCCTCGTGCGTGTCGGCTGCCACGTCAAGGGACAAGCGTGATACCGAGGCCATGCTAATGGAGAAGACGAAGAGGCGGTTGTTCTTCCCCTCGGGGCGGATGGCTGTGTGGGGAGAGGGAGCAGAGAGCAAGGTCACAAGCAGAAGCTGAGCCAAGTCCTTCACATGGCAGAGGGGACAGACATTGAGGGACTCTCATGGCTGCCCCAGGACTCTTCAGCTAAGAGGAGAAGCTCCTGTTTCTTGTCATTGAAGGCAACAGATGGAGCCTGGGAAGCGATAGGTAAGGATGCAGAGTGTATTCTGAGGGGGGTGAGAAGCCTCATGGGGCCTTTGTAGTGCCATCTTCCTCCCATTCCTGCATCCTCCTCGCTCTGTGCCCTAAAATGCCCAGGTGGTAACAGCCACCTGGAGCGCAGTGTCCTCTGGGCTCTGGGGAGCAGAGGGATGGCAGGGAGCTGCAGGCTGGACCCAGCTCGACCAGCACCCAGGAGCCCCAGAGCCTGCGGCAGCCTGGCAGGGAGGCCGGACCACACGTATGTGAGGGAGGACAAATCCTTACAGAAAAGCAGTGACCTACAAAATCGGTCTGAGCTCCCTTGCCCGTGGGGCAGCTGCCCCCTGAGAGCAGGTTGAAGGCATGCTGGAGCAGCTCCTCAGCCGTACTCGGGCTGCAGGGACACGCCTGAGCCCCAAACCTGGAGGCACCCTCTGTGCCGGGAGCAGCAGCCGAGTGCATCACCGCACGGCAAGCACACACCGTAGACTGGTGTTCACTTGCAGCAGGCACAGGGGTGCCTAGAGACAGAGAGAGACCAAAGCCCTTCGGCCCTGAAGATCCGCAAACATCACACGACAGGGCTGTAACACCCCCCCATCCTCCATCCCTCCTTGGCGCTCACCGATCTGGCAGGAGGGCACGTCCAGGACGCCTCCGAGCAGGTCTCCCAGGGGGCTGTTCTCATCCAGCTGCTGCTGGGAACGAAGCACAGGCAGGACGGCGTTGGGCACGGCACCGGGCAGCGCGGCCGAGCGCGGGGTCTGCGCACACACGCTCCTCCCCACCACCCCTCCTTGCTCCGCTCAGCCACAAGCTCACCTCCCGCTCTGGCTCCAGGCTACCGGGACCAGCAATTTCCTCTACGTAGTTGGAAGGGAACCACAGCTGCTTCTTGCCACCATAATCTCCTCTCCACCTGGAAGAGAGGGAAGAGGCAGCATCAGCACCCACCACGGGATCCCAGAGCATCCTGACTGCGGGTCATGGGGGACAGGCATCTCCTCCATCATCTGCTTTTAGGGTTCATGGGGCTGTGCAGCTTGTGGGCAATCCCCAAACAGACGCACCCCTGAGGGGACACACCTTGGTATGGAAGGTGACACCAAGGTTTGACTGTGTCCCTGAGGGAAAAAGAAAGCTCAGGACCAACTCACCAGCCTCCTTCTTGCTTCTCCACATTCTGGATGATGGCGTTTTTGGTGAAGGTGAGCTCGTCCTCCCGCTGTGCCTTGTAGTCGAACAGGGCTTTGACTGCGCACTGCAATGAGGAGGGGTCCCATGAGTCCAGGCAGCAGATGGACACATGGACAACGAGCCCACGGGATGACAGATCACCTCCCACCGCAGACATGTTTGTTGGCAGGGCTGTCAGGCACGTCGTGTGCAGGCAGCATCCAACCTGCTGCCGGACCCTAGTGACCCTTGCAGAACGAATCAAGGCCCCCGTTTATGCCAAACCAGAGGCCACAAGTCTGTTATGGCCCTGCACAGGCACTTTCCTTCAGACCAGACCCACTGATGGGTTTAGTTTGGAGAGTTCAGAACAAGAGGCAGCCCAGCCTGGGAACCTGCAGGCTCAGCCTACAGCGTGTCTTCCTGCGTGGTCTAGAAGTGAGCGTGCAAAATAATACAGCTCTTGGAAAATAAAGAGACACTTGCTAAACCCTCAGGCCCTGCAGGTTGCTTCATGCCAGGCAGTGAGAGTGTACCTTGAAGGTGGGCATGGGGTTGGCTTCCACGTAGAACCCGGGATGGCGTCCCTCGTAAAGGGCTCCGTAGTCTGGCTCCTGTGGAAGCAAAGGGCCAGCAGTTACAACAGTGGCTCTGCAGGAGAACAGGTCCCCTACCTTGGGGCAGGTAGGGAGAGTGCCCCAGGGAAGGCACAACGCCAGAGATGATGTTGCACACAGCAAACAGATGCCCAGCCCACACTCCCTGCTGACCTGGGGCAGAGGGGCAGCAATAAATCTCACTCAAGCCAATAAATGTTTCCAACAGGGCACGAAACCCCAAGAGATGCCGACTGTGAAGCACAGAGATGGGTCACACCACTTTAAGGCACCAGCTCAAAACAGACCTGTCCATCACCCTTTGGCTTAGCTCTTCCAACGGCTGCCCACACTCACCGCTGTCCCTATCTTCTCCAGCGTCTCCTCGTTGATGGGGTACCTCAGCTTCATCTTGCGGTACAGTGGGTGCTTTTCATAGTAGCTGATCAAGTCCACCAGGCTCTCAAACTCGGAGTTGCCGAGCAGCACGGTCTGGCCCTCCTGCTGCACTCGGCAGTGTTTGATCTTCCCTTCCGCCCTGGCAGGTGGAAAGACAGAGAGAAACCACTTGGTGCCTGGCAAGAGAGGGTTTCAGCCAAAATAAAGACACCCAAGCAAAAGGTTCCCCCAAGCTGGCTGCTAACACAGCCATCTCCCATCAGAAGATGGGAGATGGGAGGAGGAGCAGGGTGCCAAAGGCTCTGGCGGGGCTGTAAGGCTTATCCAGGGCCGCCCAGGAGAGAGAAGAGCTCTGGGAGGGCTCACATCAGGCTCACATCCCCTCTACTGCTCTTTCACACACTGCAGCATCCCAGCTCCACCTCCTGCACCCACCGCCCACGGACGCACCTGAAGGAGATGGCGTAGGAGCTGGGCTCGCTCCTCTTGCGCACCAGGAAGGCTCCGTCGCGCGGCACCCTCATCAGCATGTGCTCGGCTTGGGCCCGGGTGAGGTTGGCGTGGTACCACCTTTCAGGAAAGACATGTCACTGTGCGCGGGTCTCCACACATCCGTCTCATCCCACATCTCTGCCATGCCGCACTGTTTCCCCTCCAGCCCACAAAAGACTGCCTTGAATCCTCAAAAGGAGGACAGGGAGCAGAGATCATCATATATGTAACACTGCAACAGGGCTGTCTTCTCTTTTCTGTGGGACAAGCAGGAACAGAGCCATTTGGTGACACGCGGCATGGGCGAGGGCATCCCAACCAAGCCCAGTACCTCCTTTCTTTGCGCTGAGCTTCCAGGACAAACAGCTCCATCGACAATGAAGCTGTCCAGCATGGCTGCTGTGACACAAGTGGGAACCAGAGAGCCCCAGCAAGGACAAAAGAACTGCAGCACGACCTGGGAGGTTTCCCATGGCATCCCAGCTGCCCAGTGGACACGACCCACCTCCCCAAACACACACTCACTCTTTGCTTTCATGGGCATTGGTCTGCGGCACCGGCTCTGTCAGCCTCATCTCAAACTCGTTGCACCTCAGCGGCACCTCCTGGTAGTGGGTGATGAGGTCGTAGAGGCTGTCGAACACCAGGTTGTCCGTCAGGAAGAACTTGGGGCTGCCGGCATCCTGCCGGGAATGGATCCGGCAGTGCTGCACCTTCCCATTGCGCCTGTGGAACAGGGAAGGGGTAAACCAGCGTCATCTGTGGAGATTTTGCATCTGCCTTGGGCATGGCTCCAGCGTGAGCCCACGGGAGACCCATCGTGCAAGGGTCCCAAGGGACCTGACCATTCTGCACTGGGACAGTGAGTTGACATGATGCTGGGGCACAGAAAAAGGGGAGAAACCTGCTCGTGGACCACTGGAGAATGGGACCCCACCACTGAAGATGGTGTCAAGATGAAGACTACCCCGGGAGAGACACCGAGCAGTGGGCTGGCGCCTGTGGCCCTCACCAGAAGGAGAGGGTGTAGTCTCCAACGAAGGTCTCGCTCTCTCTGACAAGGAAGGAGCCGTCGGGGGCCCCTGTCTCGATGCAGTACTCCGTCAGCAGCCGCTCCGCAATGTGCCGCCCGTCACGTCCCGCTCCCAGCTTGCCGTGAAACCACTTCTCCGTGGAGTGAAGCTCGGTGCTGTTGCTCACCTGGCAGGGGGAGAACCCACCATCTTGGGTTACTGAGGGCAGGGTCATGGTGCCAGAGTCTGCTCTGGTCAGGGGTCTTCCAACCAGGACCAGGGAGTTTCTGAAGCAGCTCCCACCCGTCCCACCACAGGATCTCCCCCTGAAGTCAGCTGGCAGTGGAGACGCTCATCCCCTTGGGCAGTCAAGTCCTTTCTCTAGGGGACAACTCACCATCATGCAAGGGAGCCCTCACCTCCTTTTGCTCTTCCTCATCCTCATTTCCTTGGTCACTGGTGGTCTCCCCAGAGTAATAGATCTTGCTGCTGGTCAGGACAAAGTAATGCGGGTTCCACTCCTGCAAGGAAACAAACTCTGGGCAAAGAGACCCCCTGATGAAGCAGCAAGTTGGCCCACCACCCATCCGTGGGATCCTCCCTTCCTGATCAGCACAAGCAGTGAGGGGTGATCGGGTTTGCGAAAGACAGTCACTGACAACACTGATTTCAGTGGAGTCACAGGAGCTTCCAAGACATCTCCCAGATCCGAAGCATGGGTTTATCAGTAGCAAAAAACTGGCATGTCATAGGTCTTACATACAAACTGGCTGCAGATCACACTGCAAACACCCCAGCACGTATTAAAAGAAGATGACCAAATGATAAGCAAATCAATGCAAAAAGAAAACATTTGACATGGATTCAGCATGGGGGATATCAGAGATGAGGATATTGGAGATGGTTATGCAGCTTTACCATTGCACTTTCCCATCTCCCAAAAACCTGTTTCACTCACGCGTGCCTTTGCCTGACAGATCCTCAGCAAAGCAAAGCAGCTGAAGAAGTGGACTGTGTATAAGTAAATGCACACAGTAAAATGAATGCTCGGTGCTTTACAAAGCAGAATGCTCGTTTAGGTGGGTTAAGTGCCACTTGGTAGGAGGCAGGCAGGTCTAGAAATGCAGGCCATCGCTAGGACTTACTGCAGCAACAGATAACAGGCTATACGGACTACACAAGAGCAGCTGCAGTGCATCAGCCCAGAGCTCCCTCTAGCTCAGCCTTCTGCCTCTAACAAGGGCCCACAGGAGATGCCTACGGGAAGAGCACAGGAGAGAGCCAGCATAAAAACTCCCCCCGCCTTCAGAGACTCCTAAGAAACAGGATAGACCAACGGCCTCTTAGATCATTTGCACCGCAGCCCTTCCTTCCAGCACCACACAGTGCCTTACGGAGTCACCACGTCATTTACGGAGCCCACAGAGCGGGGCCAGGGTGACAGCAGCAGAGAGAGACGTACGTGATTGATGGGGTCTTCCAGGTAGAGGATCCCATTCTTGATGGAGTTGCTGATGTCATTCTCTGAATACATTACGGACGTGGGTAACTCCTCGTAAGCACTGCCCTCTGCCAGCTTCTTGTGCTGTGGGATGAGAGAGCGGGTCAGGCACCTTGAGGGGAGCAGGCACCCCAAAAGCAGCATGGATTTCCTGGTGAACAACCCTAAAACTCCAGATCTGCTGCAGTGGGTTCCTCCAGACTAAAAGGACCAAGGTAAGACCCATGCCACAGAGCTCATCATGTGGCACTAAAGTCCCACCCTTTCTTCCCAGAGGGGATGCCTGCAGCAGAAACACCAACATCCCCTAAACTCTCAAGAAAGGCAGCACCCAGCTGCTGAGCTCATTTCCCAGCAGCTCCTCTGAAGCAAGAGAGCTCTTTGTCTCAATTGTTTTTAGCACCAGGTCTCCACTTCCAACCCTGCACTGCCAACCAGCCCCTTCCAGAAGTAAGCAGTTGCCCTTGGTCCCACACCCTCACCCCATCTGCCCCCATTCTCTCCACTGAGGAGCCTTGCTGGGCAAGGGAGTTCACCTTGATGAGAATCTTCCTCTTGAGCTGGTTTGGAGAGGGAAGGCCATCAGCAGAAATATCTACTGGTTTGGTCAAGAGCATGTCTCCAAAGACCTTCTTGAAATTCTGAGCCATGTTCCTCTGCTGAGCGATGCTGCAGTGGTCCTCAATGGACAGAATGACAGGGAAACTGGCAGAAGGAAAAGAGCCGTCAGAACCAGCACGGTGTCTGGATGGAACCAACACCTTCTGAGCTCTGTTTCAAACCCTGGCCTCTGTGCCTTCAAAGAGCAGTTTGCATCAACAGCGATCTGTGCTGTCTTGAGCATTCAACGTCACCACCCTACAGCAAGGCTTCCCCAACGCTGCTGGCAATGCACAGGGTGGCAAAGGACTGGAAAACTACTGGGGTTTACCCAAGGTCTTCCCTCCCACAACTTTTTTTCTGGGTGAAATCTCCCCTTGGCTGGGAGACACAACGTGGTTGCTTTCCACCGAATCCCAGGCACGTGGTCTTGTGTGGGGTCGCTGGATAAAGGTGGGCTTCACTTTGCTACAGCCTTGGCTCTACCCTCTCTTTGCCTTCCTGGCAGCTCTGCTAGCTGAAGTCCAAGTCCCTGCTGTACTCACTCGGAGGTGACAAAGGCATGCTCCTTGATAGTGACCAAGACGTCAGAGAACTTGATCTTGGTGGTTAAGGTGTGTCCGTGGTAGATCACCGGCATACCATCAGGACCATCCCAGCAATCCACTGAAAGAGACCCACAGGGGAAACTTATCCCAAAGGCTGGAATATAGGCAGGACACGGACATGAGATGGACTGAACTATGCGCTGCCGGGAACTGTGTTGGATGGTAATAAAGGAGCAAGGTGAAAGTCCAGATCTTTCTGGGGGACCAAAAGCTTGGGCACATACCACCCAGTCCCACAGAAGCAAACGACCTCAGCCCTTTCAGCACATCATGGTGACAATGCTGCCAGCGGCACATCAACCTTCAGCCCTGCCTTCCACGCAAAGCCTTCCCTGACCACCGCGACGACGGAGACAGAAGTGCCGGCTCCGGGTACTCACGTTCAATACAGCGGCATCCCATGCGCAAGCAGCGGGCGTACGCCTCCAGCGAGGACTCGCTCGAGAACTGGTCCCCCGTCAGGTACCTTTCATGTGAGAGAACACATCAGCAAAGCAACACGCTCACCACGGGCATGGAGGCATGGATGTCTGCTGGGACATCGTGGACCTGCCTCTGCAATGTAAGGAACGGCGAGAGCGACTTTCCCCCAGACCTGCCATCTTCCCCGGGGAGGGGTTCAGCTCTGCCCCTACTGCAAGGGGCTGCAAGCACTACTCTGAGGTCCAGCCTTGCGGCTGGCTCTTGAGATAAGCCTCAAAGAGCGATATCAGTGTTGGTGACACAAAGAGCCCCCTGCACCCGCCAGAAGCAGCCCGAGAGCAGAGTTAGACCAGCTCTTGTAGGCAGACAGGAGCTCGCTGCCTGCCCTCCAGGCTGTCAGCTGGCTTAGGCTCTTGGTCCTTTGAATTTGGGCTAAGGTTCTGCCACTGCATCCCATGAACAGGGAGCACAGACAGAGGCTGTCTGCAAAGAAAGCAGTTCCTGCAAGATTCTTCTAGCAGCAGAGAAGGAAAATGGCCAATTTCAGCCTGCCAGGTTTCTATCACATCTGTCCCTAGAGGCTGTGGAAGATGACACTGCTAATGGTAAGAAATCGCCAGAGTGACAGCCCGGGACCCGAAAGCACAGTCTGTGCAGATGTGTGCTGCGCTGACAAGACCAGAGCACAACACTGGTGGTTAAATGATGGAGGGAGGACTGGGGCACCAAGAGGAAGGTCTCTGATGTACTGACCCCGGGTTGGAAAAGTCTACTTGACCCATCAACTGGGATCGGGAAGAATCAGGAGAATCCCACCCTGGCACAGGGGAAGAGGAGAGAGCCATCCCCTAATCCTTACGTGTTGTGTGAGGAGGAGATCCAGTAATGGGAGAGCGGGTTGTTCATGTTCTCCAGACACACCATGTCCAGTTGTGAGTTCCAGATGCTGTTCTCTTTGGAAAACAGGAAGGTGAGAAACTGCTCAGGAAGAAACAGAAGCGTGTTAATGGTGCGGAGGAGCCAGGTGCTGTGGTTTAGCTTCACACACATCTCACCCGCCGTGCCAGCAGGTACCGAGCAGGTAGCTATTTTCTAAGCTCAGCACAGACTGACCAGAGGCAACCAAGACAGCACACAAGCTACCTGACCCAGCGTGCTCAAGTAATCACAGCTTAGGCATTGCCACCTATCCTCTGAGCTGTGCCAGATATCTGTGTACAAATCCTTGGACCCAGCTGGAGACAAATGAATTGCTCTGCATTTTATTTTGCAGCTCACATGGCAGGCAATAGCTCACCAAGGCCATGTGGGTCAAGGGACCTTTGTGTGGGAGTTGGTGCAGAGTGCCAGTGATGTGGTCATTTCCAGGTTTTTTTATTCTTTTGTTTTCAGCTCTTCTTTCTTTGAAAATATCCTTAAATGCCCCAAAGGGGCATTAAGCCAAATGCAGCCCCTTTCCTCCTCCAAATGAAGTGCCTGATGAGCACTCCCAGCTGCACACATTCAGCACAAGAGCCCAGAAGTCATTCCCTTTGCCAGCCAGCTCTTGTGCAAGGTGGTGACCCACCACGTTCATCTCGCACAGCAATGCAGCTTACAGGAGCTGTGAGCCTTTAAGCACTGCCACCCCGCAGTGAAGACACCGACAGTAGAGGTGTCAGACCACAGCACATCGCACTGGGGATGTCACACCCTACTCCACCCCCCTCCCTACACACCAGCATTCAAGGTGTCTTACTTCGTCCAGGGAGAAATAAGGCTCGTCGATCTCCCTCAAAGGGTCTCTCAGAAAGTTGAACATGAATTCCTGTACCTGAAGGGTATCTGCAGCCCAGAGCTCCTGCGAGCCCCAAGAGAGACATAAAAAAGAAACCATTTCAGAAAGTATTATTCAAAACCACGTGCAGCTCATCCAACTAGAAGCTTTAACCATTAAGGAGGCAGTTTTTAATGTAAGACCATCTCTGCCAGGAATTCAACTGTCAGCACAAACACCGGATAGCACGCAACTGCAGAAATCTGCCCTGTTTCTAAGTGGTCTTCATTTTCTCAATGCGAAGCATTTTTCTCTCTGATAGCTCCTTTGCACATCTGCCATCCCTCCTCCTTCAGGAGCAGAAGCCAACTCGGCTTCCTTTTGCTTCTCTCTCTCCCTGGGTGTCTTTCATTAGGCCATCCAAACGGCTGCCTCTCTTCGCTGGTTAACTCTCCGCTTGCAGGCCATGGGCAGGGCGGTGGCGGTGGGAGACGGGGAGGATGGTGCAAAGCAGGAGGCCCCACACTCTCACGTGAGGCATGGCAGTGCTTTTGTGAGCCACCCCTGTCCTCTTGGAGAAGGAGACCAGCAACGAGATGGGAGTGCGGCAAGAGTCTAAATAAGGGGTCTGGGCAGCCTGCGAACATGCTGCTTGTGCCTGCATGTGTGTCCGAGCGTGCATGCTGTGCTTGCTGAATGACCTGAGATTGCTTTTAAGCAGAAAGGTCAGCAATCGAATCAATCGGCTGCTCCTCAGGAGCTGCTGAGACCTCCTGAGCAGATAGGATGGACCACGACACTTCAGCTGCTGCAAACCTGCAGTACCGGCCGAGGTCACAGGGACTGGGTCAGTCTCCAGTGACCGGTTCCTCCCTCCTGGGGCCTCCACTCCTCTCAGGTCTTCTGCTCTTGGTCCCTTTTCTGACCAGGGTGCCTGGCTGAGGCCAGGTTTACCCTCACCAGCACTTCCCCTGCATCACCTCCTGCTCTAGGAAGGATGCGCTCAGGTCGCGGCCGTGCCAGGCAGAGCACCCTACAACCAAATCATCCCAGCTCCATGGCAAGGCCACCCTTGCAAGCATCCCTACCAATACCGGTGCCTACCCCCTGGTCCCTCCCCTGGGCCTGTGTCGAGCTCACCCTCTGGTACTCCAGCAAGAACTTCTGCAACTCCAGCAGCGACACCCTGAAGTGCTCAGACCTTTCTCCACCCCTGAAAAGCAGAGAGAGAGAAGCTTCGGTCACTCATGCAGCACATCATGACCAACTGTTATCGGCATCGTGTCAGATGCCATCCGCATGTGCAAGCCAAGACGTGCCCAGAGCAAGCAGGGCTGCAAAAGCCTGCAGTAGGATGAGCAGAGAAAGCTGAGGAGGGCACGCCAGCAAACGCACAGCAGCTGAGATTATATGTCCACATCTTAGAGCCAGGGACTGCTCCAGGAGCAGTCCAGGATTCGCACTGCCAAGGGTACAACAATGTGAAACTCTGGTGAAGGGCAGCAAAAATCATCAGAGGGACTGATTTGTACAAAAAAAAAAATAGAGGGTCTGGCTTGTACAAGAGTCAAAAGAACTAAATAGGTGCAGGGCAGTCAAGGGGTGATTGTAGACAGGACAGAGCCACAGGTATCCAAAGGACATGGACTCAAGGAGGCAGGGCAAGGAACGAAGGAGGGAAGCGCTTGTAGCTGATTATCTCAAAAGACTTGTCCATGAACGTACCAAGATGCAATGGACAGCCAGGGCCATGTTGGGGACTAACACCAAAAAACCCAGGAATGGACTGGGCAGGGCTGGCTGCCCTGGGCAGAAGGATGAGTCAGATGGTCTGCTGAGGTCCCTGCCAACTCTCTTTTCTATAGTTACAAGAAAAAAGAGAGGAAACCATGGGGGATTACCTGGACAAGTTAACAAGTCTTTCACTCTTTAGCTTCCAAGTCTAAATTCAAGCTCTTTTTGTCACAGCTGAGATGGGCACAGGGCAGTGAAGGGCACCACAGGCACTGCCTGGAGAGGAGCCAGAGGGGAGGCGGCTCCCTGTGCCCAGCCGGTGCAGTCCCTGGCCTTGTGGCCAACCGGCACCAACCGCGAGGATAACCTTTGGGAGATGGCTCAAGGTCTGATTATTTAACATAAACCAACTGACCGTTTCTGGAGGTGGCTGACCTGGGCTGGATGTCAGTGGGATCTCTGGGAAGAAGAGACCCTTACTGACCTGAGCTGAAGTGTCTACAGCAAAGATGCTTATTTAGAGTGCAAAAACGCAAGCACCGCAGCAGCAAGCAAGAGGTGTGCAGCATTCCTCCTCCCTGACATGCTGCTGCAGGCACTAAGGCACGTTACGGAGCAAAAGAAAACAGCCTTTCCCCCAGCAAACACAGAGAATTATCCACCTTTCTAGGAACGGGACATCCATCTGCAAAAGAAGCACAAGCATTAGGTTTGGACTCAATCTCACCAACGTATGTGAAAGCACAAATTGATCAAGAAGGTAACGGGGACAGCAAACCAGCACTGTGCAGCCCTGCTTTCCTACAGCCGTTTCTCACACACCACCTCCCTCGTCCCCAGCAGCCCAAGCAGCCCCATGCTAACCAGCCTAAAGCAATAACTTCTTTACTCCCTGGCATCCCTGGCCCAGATGTAGGAGACAAGAGCTATTAGCTGAGGGCAGCAGGGTTAAAAAGGCGATTAAGAGGGAATGCTCAATAACAAATATGGTCTCTCCCTCCCCATCCTGGCCCTGGAGAATTCAGCTCTTACCATTTTCTGGGCGCTGAACATCAGGCTGCGGTAGAGCTGTGCAAACTGCCCGTACGTAATATCCCCGTTCCTCTGCTCCACGTCCTGTGGCAAAAAAAAAAAAAACCCAGAGGTTTTACAGGGGCCACAGGCAACTCTACACGGCATGAGGAATGTCTCCTCCCACCACGATTCCCGGGGGAAAAGGAGGAAGAAAAGGCCAAAGCCTGGCCAGACTTTGCCTCCTGCCTCTGCACATCTCTGCTGGGGCCAGCGGGACCCCGCAGTGCCCAGGACACAGGCACAGCCTAAACCAAGTTACGCGATTCCCCAAGCTCACCCACATAAAGGCATCACAGCGCTGATAAAAGGGTTACTGCTTCCTTGAATAGTTACAAAAGGATCATTTCAATTTTTTGTTCGCAGAGAGCACCTGAAGCGCCTGGAAACTGTAAGACCCAAAGTGTACCATTTCCTTTGGCCTTGGAGTTTAGTGCTGGTGGAAATGGCTGGTGGAAATGGCTGGTCACCACGAGATGACCCTTCATTCCCGGGTCTGCAGGGATGCTGGCAGAGCCGGCTGCCTGTCACTCAATGGCAGTGGGTTGCAGGACCCGGGATGCAGGACCTGAGATGTAGGACCAGCTGGCCTCGCTGCCTGTCCTCCTGCACCCTACCCCACCAGGGCAAAGCCCCAGACCAGAGCCAGGAGCAATGTGGGGAGCGGGGGAGGCAGGGTGGGGCAAAGAGAGGGCGCTGGCCACAAACGGGCCAGGGTGCGGCACCCAGTGGGAGCTGGCACCTCTTCAGTCGCCACCGTGGGTGGGGGCCCTCCTGGGAAAGGCTGGGAGCCTCTGCAATATGCAAACGTGCTGTGGGAGTTTAACCACCACCAGGTTTTGCTCAAAGGCAGGCAACAGCCTGCTGAGGGTCCCCAGAGTGAACGAGGAGAGCGGAGGGGTCACGCACTCACCGTGAGTCTCTCCCGCAGGAACCTCATGTTGGGGACACGGTAGTTGACCTGAGACAGCATGTTCTTCAGATCCTTGGCAGAGATCCTGGCTCGGCAGGGGAAAGAGGGGAAACACTTTCAGCAGGTCTGGGACGGAGTGGTCTCACCCTGGGACCGGGACACCACATGCACCGAGCGGCTGTGCCCAAAGGGGCATCAGCTGGGACACACAAGGATGGATGCGTGACCCCAGAAGGATGCTGGGCTTGGGACCAAAGGCAGAACAGAAGAACATTTTCCACCCCAACGAGCTCTGCATCTATGCCGCACGTGGGGAGCAGAGAGAGGTGCTTGCACCCCGATGGGAACTGGAAGCACTGCTCCTGCAAGCTCCCAGCACTGCAGGGCGAGTCTCAGCACTCTCATCCCACTCGAGCTGATGCTGCAACAGGCGCGTATTGCCTACTGCTTTATGGGAACGGCCGGGGAGAAGCACTTTTCAACTATCTGTGCCCCAACATGGATACTGGGTGACCAAATCCCTTCCAAAACCCCCTCCCTAGCCTGCAGAGGGAGCTGGAAGAGGGCAGGTTTTGCAAGTGGTTTGGACCCTGCTAATTTTATCCTAAAGAGAGGAAAAAAGCCATTTTCAGTGTCTAGCCACAGGCACAGTGCTGCCCCGTCGTGCCCAGCTGTGCTCCCCAGCCATTGCCACGCACTGCTGGCACGGGGCAGCCAGCGCGGCTGTCCTCCCCCCGAGGCCCTTCGCACCAAACGTGCCCGTTCCTGGACCGGAGAGGGCTCCGGTGCCAACCCTGAGTGGGATCCCGCACCCAGGTGGGCAGAGACAGGCAGCAGGAGCCCTGGGCCACCCCTGCCTGCTCCGCGTTGTTCCCCCATGGGGCAACAGCCCTGCAGCGAGAAAAAACACGGATGCCTCCCATCTGCAGGATTTAAGAAGCCGAGAGGTCTGCGTGCAATCATTTTCTGGCAGCTCCTGCCTTAAAAGCAAGTCCTCTGAGTCCGCCCCAGCAATCACAGATGCTGCTTTTGCCCCCCGCTAAGCGAGTGGGAGCCCAGGACCTTACAGGATGCTCCTCCATCCCGCAAAGCGTAGGGCAGGTCTGTCCCTGGGAACGCTCACAGCTTTGGGACGCAAATATAAATATGACAGGGAAGATGCCCTGTGCAGGGGTGACGGTGTCATCTGCAGCGATGCGGAGGGGCAGCATGAACCACGTCTCTTTTATGCTCTCCCCTGGAAATGGGAGTGATATCAAACGACACAGAAAGGAGGAGGGACGGAGGGAGCCCCAAGGAGAGGGAGAAACCGGCTGGTGTCAGGCGCTGCAGAGACGAGAGCCTCCGCAGCCGGCGGGACACAGAGAGCCCTTGTTTCTGGGCTCAGAGCCGCAGGGGGCCGGGACGCACGCACGGCCAGAGGAGGACCTGGCCTGGCTCCCGTGCCGTGCCCAAGGCCAGCACTCGGCCGGCTGAGGACCGTGCAGGCAGTGTCCTGCCGCTCGCTGGCAGGACAGGAAAAAAAAAAAAAAAGCTGGCAAATGGCACCAGCCTCCCCTTCCCTCCCAGCTGTATGAGCTACGGAGCCAGCAACACGCTCTCAGCCCAAGCTTTGGTATCTGCCCCCTGCACCTCCACCTCCCCTGGCAGGAGAAGTTACCCCTGGGGCTCAGGGTGAGCGTTTTGGGGAGGGGAGCCTGCCCTTTCCCTTCTCCAGCGCACCCAGCATCCATGGCCACGTGCAGGGTGCTGTGCAACCCCCAGGGCACGGGAGTCCCAGCTATGGGGTCCTGGGTGACAGGGAAATGGGGCGATGCGGGGGGGAGCGAGCCAAGAGCGCAATGGTGGCTCGTGAGAGATGCCCTTGTGTGCCAAGGACCGCAGCATGCGGCAGCTCTCGTGGGACCCCTGAGGGGACACCCAGAGTCCCCAGGGCCACCCAGCAGCAATCCCCCCTTAGTGAGAGGCTGAGACTGCAAAAAAGCTCTTGGAGAAAGAGCAGGAGGGGCTGCAGCAGCAGGACCAGCAGCGGGCGCCCGGCTCTGGTGACGCTGGGCTGTTTTGCAGGGAGGCGTCAGACCGCGCCCCTGCTCATCGATGTGACGGCACCAGCAGAGGCGAGAGCAAACCCTGTAAAAGCTGTGACCAGCATTTCCCTCTGCTTCAGTAGGAGGATGGGGTATGGAAGGATTTTATTTATTGTGTGTTACTAATAACGTTGAAGTGTTGGAGACCTTGGATAAACAGCTTGGTAGTATTTTGAGACCAGAAAGTAAAAACAAAATAAATAAACTAATTTCTTCTACGGAAGTTTTTTAAGGTTTCATGACAAACAGGCCACAGGACAGATCCAGCCCTCTCACAGGGGATGAAAACATTCCCCGCTCCGGCCTCCAGTGCTGTAACTCTGCTCCCAGCCATGGGCAGCTCTCCTAGCCAGAGGTGAAACATTCTCCTCCGCAGCAGTTAGGAAAAAACCCCCAGCATCCTGTTATCCTCCTCTTTCCACCTAACCTCCCCTGGAAAAACAAATACCCAAAGGCCCAGCAGCCAGTGAAAACAGCCAACATCTGCCGGCGTGCTGGAAGGTATGCACAGGCACCCAGCCGGGAGAAGGCGGAAAGGAAAGGGCTCCGACGCAGGAGGCTGGGGCGCGGGGCGAGCGCGGGGTACACGAACACCGGGAACGATTTCTTCAGCTGCCAAAAACCTGCCCGTTCTGGGAAGGACCAAGAATGGTTTGCAAAAGAAGTCTTTTTTAAAAAAAACACAACTCACTGTTCCCTTTTCAAACCCATTTTGAGGCTGAGAAGCAAAAGCAAAGAGCCCAGCGACACCAAAGTTAATGCTGAAATGCCTCATAAGGGCAAAGACTTCATCCAAGAGATGTATATGCCCCATAACCGCTGCCTCTACTTTGCAGAAAACACACAGATGCTTGTAAAATGGGGAGACCCAAAAATCTTTCCGCATTCCCCCTCTAATGCTGCTTTGCTCCTTTCACTGCCTGGGCTGGAGCAGCAGCTCTGCTAATTAAGCAGTTGGCATTGAAACCTCTCCCCTCCTCCTGGTTGACGGGTAAGGAATGTATCATATTTTGCTGCCTTAATTCTAAATCATAGAATCATAGAATCATTGAGGTTGGAAAAGACCTTTAAGATCATCGAGTCCAACTGTTAACCTAGCACTGCCAAGTCCACCACAAAGTGCTAATAGAAAGATGATATTAAGAAAAACAAAGAGAGATGCAACAGGCTGGCTTTCAGCTCTGCTGACCATGCCTCGGGCAGACAAATCTATACATGCAATCATCTCCTTTGTCCTGTTGGGATGCCATTTCATCAATTTACTGTATAACCAGATGAGGATGAGGATAAGGACCAATTTTTTCCTTTTCTCCTGCATTCATGCTCCAAAACCCCCACGCAGCCACCCCTGCACCTGCCTCAGCGCTCTCCGTTGCTGAATTAGGAAATATTACGCCCGGTCACCACTGAAAACCAGTACAGCGCACATAAAATCCAAGCCTGGATTTGAAAGGTGTATGGCGCATGCAGAGCAGCTGCAATAGATTAAAGGCGCCTCTCCTTCCCTTTCTGGCTCTGCGATGGTTTATCCCTCCTCCGCAAAATCCCTGTGCACCCAACGGTGCTCTCGCCACGCCACAATATAAATCATTGCAAAGGCAAAAATGTCCAATGCAGCAGGATTTCCCCAATGCAACACACTTCTGCTCCCCTCCGAGATGCAGACAGGTTGAATTTAACCCCTGGCTGCCCGCAGCAGGGCTGTCTGCCTGTCCTGGCTGGGAAGGAGGGACACAGCAGCGGGGACCAAAATGGGATGAGAAGACCTGCTTGCTTCTCCTAATGAGTACAGAGCAGTGATTTTCGCCTGCCGATCCACAGGACTGACCTGTCTGACCGCGGTCACCCACAGCTCCCCAGTGGCGTGCCCCTGGCACAGACAGCTTGGTTTGTGGGGTGAATTTCTTGGCAGGAGCTTGCTGCAAGGATGAGAAGGACTCCAGGGCTCAGGGTGAAGCATGGAAATTGGTAGCAGCATGAGATCAATGGCGTTGGCAGGGACCAAGCGGAGGATGCTCTGGAGCCCAGAGATCTGCCCGGTGCTCTGCAGTGAGCCCTGCCTGGGCACCCGGGCACATAAGAGGGGCAGATGGGACCCAGGTGCTCCACCGCAGCCGGGGGCACGAGCTGATGTGTGAGCGATGCCTCCAGCACTGCCCTCTCCAGAGCAGGACTGGAGGAATCCCCCTGCCCCGGGGGAGCACAGTAACATGGCAATCAATGCTGAAAGGCTAATGGGCTCAGTTAACATCACGGGGGAAAAGCGTGTCCCAGGGATGAAAGGAGGCAAATAACAGCACCGCGGGAAGAGGAGACCGGCTGCCAGGGAAAGCAGGCGACAGCAGCGGTGGCAGAAAGTAGAGCATGGTTATCTCCTCATGATGGGTCATGACCCAATTCCCTTCCCTTATCTTCTCACGACGGGTTCAAGCATGACATTTCCTCTGCTAGGACATCAGTAAGCATTCACCCAAGAACCCCACAACCAGCAGCCCTGCTGCAGCCCATCAGCCTAGAAGCCGAGCAGTGGGATGATCCATGGCCTCATGGGCCTCAGAGGAGGAGAATAAAGCAAACAGGGTGGAGAGTAACAAACACAACCCAGCTCAGCCCTGACGGGGTGGCCGGAGCTGCCTGTTGGCTCTTCGGTGTCTGCTTCCTCGAGTGATGCCAGCGGGCGGTGAAGGTGTTTCACAGCTATGGGCTCTCAAGGTGTTACAGCTGGGAAGTAGGTCAGGGAAACAAGACAAATTTTTTATGCTTTTTTAATTCAGTGAAAATTAGCTAGGGAAGTATTGGGACTTGGATTAAGGTTCCTTGGAAATGAAAATTAAAAACTTAAAGAACCCAACAAAAAATCCAAAGCAAAGGCTAGGGTTTCAAGTCAAAAGTAAACCCTTCTGGCTCAAACCCTTCTGTGAATGTGCACGTCTGTGCAAGCGAGCGTTTTCTCTCTTCTTACCTGTCTTCCCGGTTGCGGTCCAGCGAGTAGAACTGCTTCCGGAGCCACCTACACGGAAGGGCACAAACACGCACACGCTTAGCCCCGGCTCCTCAACAACAAGCCCCTTTGGTTTGCCACTGTCTCTGGAAGATGCTCAACGCCACGCCGTCCACTCCCACAGCCCTCCTTCCCACCAGAGAACTTGGCTCTGCTCCCCTTCCAGAGGCAGCCTACCCTATTTTCATGCAGGCAACCTGCCCCCCTTTAAAACTGTCCCTGCCTGAAAGTGAGTCCACACATAAGACAAAAAAAAAAAAAAAAAAAAAAAAAAAAAAATCAAAGGTACTCTCTTCTACATGCCTCTGCACTGAATTGCTACAGATAATACAGGCCGCGCACACATAAAAACATCTGTTTCGTGGTAAAGCTCCTTCTCCCTGCATGCATGTGAGATCAAACTCTGGCCACGGACGATGTAGCACAGCAGGTCAATGGGATGAAGCCTGAGCGCAGAGGCAGGAGTGCCAGGTCAGCGCGGCTCAGAGAGGGAAGGAGACGCTGTCACTGTGCTCACCTTTTTCTGTCAAAAAAGGACAGAAAAGGGAAAAAAAAGAAAACAAGTGCAGGGCACGTTCCTCACCTTTCAATCTGCAGGGGGGTGGCAGCCCTTAGAGTGTCTGCCACCAGCCAGTTCAGCCCCTTGATCCACATATTGACCTCGTCCTCGGAAGTGGCTGCAGAAAGTGCACAGGAGAAATGGGAGGAAGGGATGTAGAAGCTGACCACCAACCCAAACCTCCTGCGACTGTCCCCAGCATCTTATATCCCCTATTCCTTCCTTCATCCCCTTTCTGATAACAGCTTGCTCCTGTGCAGATGCTCTGGCCGGCTCCTCTCCCAGCCGAGCTCCTGCTCCCCTCCTGTGTGATGCCCGTGGCTGGCTGGACCCCTTGTCCCTGCATGTCATGCTCTCTCCTCCCTTCAGTTCCCAAGAGCTGCCGGGTTATCTTTGTCCCCAAGCAGTAATGCTCTGGCTGGCCTGGGTGACAGGCCAGCACCTGCTTGGGAATGTGTGCCAGCTCCTCCATAGCCTCCCTGTCAGCAGCTCCATCCTTTCCGAGGGCAGAAGTGCTGTCTCTGTCCCTGTGTCCCACAGCACTAGCCAAAAGGCACATTTGCCATGGATGTTGAGGAGTCAGCACGACTGCCTCCATCAGTGCTCGTCTACATGGGTTTAAACAAGACACAAGACTGCGTACTGTTAGCAGAAAAAGATATTGTCCAGCAGCTGAACTGCAGCCCGTGATTTTATAATCACCTGTCCTCCATCTGAACAGGAGGAGACTCAATAGCATAAACCTCCCCTCTTTCAACAGCAAAACATAAGGCTGGGTGCTCCAAGTCCAGCTTAAGTCAACAGACAAGGCGTTGAGGAAAGCTGAGACCAACACCTCAGAGGTACCGAGGCTCCGTGAGTTACCGTTTGCTGCTGGCAACATTTTCTCGCTCAGAATTTCAAAGCAGAAGTGAGCGAGATTTTACCACTTCGTGCGTGGGACCGGTTACAACAATGCAGCTGATGAACGCCAACATGCCAAGCTGAGAGAAAACACTTGATCTCAAGCACGCATTTGAACTAGGGGCTTCCATTCACCCAACTTTCGGGTGTACCAGGCGAATTAACTGACTTAACCAGGGGTTGAATATGTACCCTTCAGAGAATCGGTGTCATCTTCTTCCAAAGACACCTCCTCGGTGTGATGAAAAGAGCATCTGCCCAGGGATATGTTCCAGCTCACTCGTGGAAGGATGCATTGGAAGTTTGGGTCCTGTGGGGATGAGGTGCCTGCCCAACCCTGCCCTGGCACAGCCCCGGGGGCACGAGTGCTTTACCTTGCAAGCTGAGGGTCTTCAGCCGGAATTCTGTGCCATAGAGGACAACGAAGCAGTGAGACTGGTCTGGTCGGAAACATGGATCCTCCTGGTACCGGTCAAAATCACGTGAGTTTTTTCCTGGACGAATCTCTTTGATTTCACGAATATCCACTAAGAGAAAGGGAAAACAAAAGGGGAGTTCAGCAAATAGCTTGAAATTCCTGTGAAGATGGAGGAGAAGGAAGGGCATGAAGAAAGCATTTTAGTCATCTGAAGAGCTGGATTAGCACCCGTTACATGATGGCAGACCCAGGCATGCCTACGGCACTGGGGTACCAGGCTCTGAACAGCAAACTGTGTTTCCTTGGCTATGCTGGAAAGCAAGGATGGGACGGCTGCCCCGGCCCAGGCAGGGAGCTGCCAGACGTCCGAGGATGGTGGGCAGGTGCTGGGGATGGTGCCTTGTAGAGGGACTCTACTCTGCCAGAGAAGCTGCCCGCACTTCTCACCTTTGACAAGCCCTTCAAGAGCCCCAGCTTGCTCCTCAACCTTTCAAAGCAGCACAGAGACCTTACCGCTTACCTTGCACTTCTCTCTTGCTGCACACACACAAGCCTGTAAGCACAGCCCTGTCTTACCGGTTCCCTAGGGAGCCTCCGCAGCCACCGCCCCCCCGTTTGCCTCCGGGTCCCCCAGGGACGGTTGGATGTCTCAGCTGCGGCGATCCCCAGGCACAACGAGCAGAGGGCAGCGCTACCGCTACTGCAATCTCCTTCGCCTTTTAGCTTTACACTTCACACTTTCCTCTTCCTCCCAACATACATCTGCAAACTGCACTTTTTTTTTTTTGTCTTTCAAGGCAGCAACTTTTTTTTTTTTTTTTTAAAGAAAGCTTTTCTACAGAGGTGAAGCCTCTGAGGGCACAGCCTCCTGCCCAGCTGGATGAAATCCTCTTTGCAGCTACCGCGTCTTACAAACACCATAGATTTAAGATCCACTCCTCTCCAAATTCAAGTTAGATGCTGAAACTTGAGTTGATTCTTGGTTTAAACAACTTGATGGTGCCCCTGCCTCCCTCCTCCCCACTTTCACCCTAAATTATGTCTGCATTTTCTGGCATCTCCCCTCTCCCAGCTCCTCTGAGCACTACCGGGATGCCCAGGGCAGTCCCTGCCTTCATACACACGCCATCTTCACCAAGAAAACTGTCCTTCCCTAGCCAAAGAGAAATGACATGTTTATCACCTCTGGGTGATGTTCAGAAGGCCACAGAAGAAAGCACAGTGCAAGGATCAACCAAGCCCAACCTCTGGAGATCCAGTTGTGGTGGATCTAGCACAGCTCTGGAGCAGATTCGACTGCAGTGACCCTGCCGTGCTTCCAGGCAGAATCCCCCTCCCCACCTCACTGCCAAGCAACTTCCTGAGAGAAAACACCAGAAATAGCATGAAAATAGCCAAATCTCTGGATCATTTGAATTACAGACACCACCAGGGAGGTCTGGTATCAACAACCTAAACATATGCAAGGTGCTGGTCAGAACTAGAGCCGAGGAAGGTGGGATAACAGCTCAGGGCACCCACCTCTCACAGTTCTGTACCGTACACATAAAATGAGTCCCATGGACTTTATTTAAAAAAAAAAATATGGCTTCTTTTTGCACCTGTGGCAGTGGCAGAGGGGGTTATTGTCAGGGGGCAAGCCCAGATTGCAGAGGAAAGCTCAGAAAGTTGCATCTCTTGCCATATGGGAGACTGCAAGGTGCTGGGTCATGAAGCTGGTAATTCAGTTGGACAGCACGTTACCCTGGCCAGAGTTGGAGCTGGTGACTTCAGGGAGCTGTGCTTATGTTTATTATCCTCATGCACATCCATAATGTCAACATGCTTCCTCCAGGGAATGGCTGAAGAGGGCAAGATGAACTGCAAGCAACCAAGCCATGGTCAGATGAAACCCCCAGATGGTGCCCACCAGATGATGGCTAGGGCAGGGCCGGTGGCACCACCATCACATCAGGCTTCTGGGACACGGAGACAGCATCATTCTGAGGATACACCTTAGGTTACAGGGCTGGTGTCACACCTCAGCAGCTGTCCCTGGTCGGCCAACCCAAAGGTGACCAAGTGTAAGGCAGCAGTGTGACCATAAGGGACAGCCCAGGGTGGCGAGAGCTGACCCAGGCAGGTACTGGCAGCGAACGGCAGGGCAAATCCAGGCATGGGGCTGGCAAGGAGGCGGACCTGCCTGGCTACAGGCGTGGGTGGGGAATCCGATGGTGCAGCTACAACATCACCCTGGCAGTTTCAGCTGTGGCTCATGGAGGAGAGGAGCGGATAACTCCAACCAGCCACCTTGGAGCTGTGCTCCTCTGCAAAGGGCAGCTGTGAGCATGCCGGAGCATTAAACGCCAAGCGAGGAGAAGGAGCTGAAGAGACCCTGGTAAGGGAGCATCTCGCAGCCTCTCTCCCCGGAGGAAATTCTGGGAAAGGACTCTCATTGCCATAAAACAAAGAGAAAACAACAACAGCAACAGGGGGAAAAAAAAAAAAACACCAAACCCAAGAATCTTCGCTTCCTGGAAAAATAGTTTCTCAAATGCTCAGGGGAATCAAATAACAACATTTCTGAGTCACGTTTCCAAAGCAGATGATGCTTCTGAGCAATGCGGGACGGAGATTACTGCAAACCTGGCGTGTAATTCATCCCAATTAAACTCCACTTACTGCACTTACTGTGGATCGACTCGCCTTTCATTTCGATTTACTGCAGTTTAAAACTAGACAGAAATGCGACCTGCTCATCACCCGCCGCAGCAGCCGACAGCACTGAACTGCACTGCGAGAGACGATGCTCGCTCCAAACGAACGCCACGGCAAGCCAGACACAGGGCTTGACTTCAGGGAGACTCGTAAACCCTACACGAGGAATGCGGGATCCTCTTGGCAGGACACACCGTGCAGCACCGTGGGTGCGCATCTGGAGATGATGGCAGCCCGCTCATTGCCCGCCACAGGGCGTATCCAGACCGACCACTGCAATAACCCTCTGAAGCTCATCAGCTCGGGACAAGAGCACAGAAAGACCCAGTTCCTTGGGGCTGCAAAGGGGGGACAGACAAGTTCCCTAAAATAAGCAAGGGTGGGACTTTTTAAGGCATCACCTACCCTTTGGAAATGAGCTGGCTGGAAGTTCAAACGTTAACGTGCCCTGCTGTAACCTGCCCGTGTGCTCACATCCTTAGTGACACAGCATGTTCTTTTAGCCCTTAAAAACCCATATCACAGTTAAGGTCTTTGCATCCAGGACGTGCACAGCAGGGCTGAAGACTAATCCTGTCTTTGAAGGATGCAGGGCTTGACCAACGCAGTGGGAAAGAACTGGCAGCTGGGTTTTCATGGTAGTTTACCAGGAAATAACTACTGAAGGAAGGTGCCAAAATATTAATGGCCTTCCTTTGCATCACGCTGCAAGCGTCTCGTCTCCGCTTCGCGACGCCACAGCGTGCTAACTATGCCCTGCACTCACCTCTCGCTGCACAGAGCACTGGCGGGTTAGTAAATAAGTAGTAAGACAGAGCTATTGTTACAAACTGCATACCTAAAATCCACGCAATGGAGAGAGCCCTGGAGCAAGCAAGGTGCTTATCAAAGACAGAAGCACGCAGGGAATTCCTAGGGCGAAGGGCAGCCTCTGCGAGGACCGCACACCCGGAGGGAGCGGGGTAAAAACCTCCAGCCCACGCATGCTTGCAGCTGCTTGCTCATCTCTCTCATCCTCCCAAACATGCCTGCATGCGCCGGGGAGAAGACGGTTTAGGGTTTGGTTTGTGCAGCCCTCCTTCTTGCCGCAGAGCAGCAGATCAGCCTCTCGAACCCCACTGTTTCTACTGCCTCAAACACCTTCCCGGCCCCCTTGCAGCATGGAAGGAAATGACTCGCGGCAAGAAGCACAGCAAGCAGAAACACCACCATCCCGACCAAGCAAGCGCCGAAACGCTGCTTCCCTGCACCGGCCCCTGCCTCCATCCCACCCCAGGTCCTCCCTCCAGCACCCCTCTGCCAGCGCAGGACAGGGAGCCACCACGTGTGGGGGAAGGAGAGATGAAGACATCTTGCTATACCCCAGGTCTCGCTGGGGTTTTCTCTTGCTTGTGTCAGCTCCACGAGTTGCTGCAGCTCCTGGGGGTAACCCCAGCTTTGCACAGCACCAGCCAGGGCCCGCTGCCGCAGCAGCTCACAGCTGAGCAGTGCAAAACCTGCTGCGGGTGGGTTTTGCAGCCTGGGCTGAGCACTGCTCAACCTCACCTTTGCTACTGGCAGAAAGGCAAGCTTGCGACCAGCTTGCGGGCCTGCAGGCAATGAAGGCAGAGCCTACAAGCCCCATCTCCCCTTGCCCTCCCCTGGCTTGCGCTAACTCCTCTCTCCCACACCCGGGTACCACCCTCCCCATCCTCCCGCCTGTTCCCACCGCCGCCACGGCCAGGCACATTATTCCAGACAATAAACCAAACTCCAACCCGTAACTATTTCCACCGCAGTGTGCAAGAGCCCCAAGTCAAACACAGCTGTCTCCACACACCCCAGCCGCCCTCCTGCCGGTAAACAGGAAACCCAGCGCCTGCGGCAGCCTCCCTGCCCTCCCAGCCTTGGGCCACCTTTGTCTTTTAATGCCCCCCCAGCCCGCTCCCACCGCGGTTGCTGCAGCAAGTGCCGTTGGCTGCTGATCCCACGCACTTGGATCTGCTCACCAGCGCCTGCGTTCACTCGGGCAGAGCCCTGCGGCTTTGCAAACTCACAGGGAGGGTTGTGGAGGGAGCCCGGACCCCCCAGGGCAGGCAGGCAGGCAGGCAGGGGAACCTGGCAGCCAGCCTTGAGCAGGGAGTGGAAATTAAAAAGGACAGGGCAGACGAGTGGAGGTGAGCTGGAAGCACAGCAGAGGTTCTCCACGAGTGCAATGAATGGAGAACTGCAGAGTGGAAATGACATCTAACCATCGCTCCACCACCCTCAGCACCAGCAGGCTCCCCAGGTGAGTGGTGGCATGGGATCCATGACAGCAGCCCACGAGTCCCACCATGGGTCCTTGCTGGGAAAGACCTACCAGGGACGCAGCCAAAGATGAGGTGATAAGCATCTGGTGGGGTCCCAGCACCGTGGGTCATACGCATGCCCAGGCAGAGGAACAAGTGGCAGGTAATTCAGGACAAATCCTTCAAAGATAAAAGTCCCCTGTCACTGGGGTGAGCCACATCTCCTCCCCGAGCTGCCCTCTCCCAGACCATGCTGTGGAAGGCAGCAGTCACAGCAGAAGGTAGAAACTGGTCTTCATCCCATGCAGATAGTGGCAGGAGGAGGAAGAACTTGGTGCCACAGCAACAGCAGAGGTAGAAGGACGATCTCTGCTGGAACATAAACCCCTCTGCGGTCTGGCAGGGCTGAGATCTCAGAGCAGGGACCAGCAGCAAGCGAGGACAGACGAGCAGCGGATGAGACGGGAGGCCTGGAGCACGCTGGCCGTCCTCCAGCCCTCCCAGGCAGGCGTGCAGGCAGCAGCCAGGAGAGGCTCTGGGAAGGAGGCAGCAAAGCCCATCCAGCCCGGAGATGCTCTAAGCTCCTCACACGGTTCCACGTTGCACGCTGAGCCGTGCTGTGGCCATGCAAACAGGTTGGGCCCTTCACAGCCTCCCAAATTTCCCTCCATCCTACAACCAGCAGAAAGGCCTGGCCCTCCATTTGCCTCCAGCAGTTAAAAAAAAAAAAAAAAAAGGACATGGTCACATTTCTGGGCAAGGAGCCTTCCCTTCAGCAGGAGTGGGTTGTATCAGAAAGAAAAAACTGACCCCAGATCCACCCCCCGCACCATTTAAGAAAAAAAACAAAACAAAACCAAACCAAACCAAATTACCCTCTGGTTACATGAAAACCAGATCCACCCTTAGAGTCATTTAAAACTGAAACTTTGTCCAAGCCTCGTTTAACCACTGATGGATAGGGTGTTGTAACATGTAAGGATAAGGACACCCTGGAATCGGCTCCAAGGGTTGCAAAATCTCCACCTCCAGCAGATTTTTGGAAAGTTGTAAAACTGATTAAATAAAAAAAAAAAAAAAGCTGACAAAAAAAGGGTTTAGCCCAGATTACCTTCCAGGATGGATTTATCAGGGACAGCCTCCAAGAAAACACCCACCACCTCAACAAGCATCGCTCGGTGCAGTGTGACTCCCTGGGGACAGCCACATGGTCACTCCCAGCCCAGCTCGACCTTGACTGATCCTGCCCCAGGGCAGCAGAAAAGCCTCCAGGCTACTCACTCTGGCAAAGAAAAAGAGTTTTTAAAAAAAAAAAAAAAGTCTTCCTGCTACTTAACATTGTGGATCCCACTGAGCACAACCCTCTGGTCATCCCTAGGCTTCCCATCACTGGAAGGGGCGCTGGGTGGTCAGGCTCCCAGGGAAAGGCTGCCACGGGAGAAAGAGGGAAAAAAGACACTAGTCATATGTGCATGTGGGTAAAAATAAGAGAAATCTATTATGCAACAGCATGGAGAACAGAGTAGCACCATCTCCCTCTTAATATTTCAATGGAAGCCCCCTGAAACGCATATTCAGGCCAGCACTAGATATCAAGAGCTGCAGGAGTCTGGAGGAGGACTGCAGCCAGCCTGCTCGTGCTGGGGTTCACCAGCTGGTTTCTCACCCCGCCAGCAACCCTGCCCAGCCCGGGGAGGCTCCGCACCCACTCAACGCTTCAGATTTGCTGACTGCAACCAAACACCGCTCAGCAAAAAAAAAAAGAAAAAAAAAAAACGACCCAAAATCCCCCATGATTTCAGGGGAATGGTTGAGCGTGCACTAAGTGCTTTGCTGGACGGAGGCCAGAGCCTTCAGCACCTCGCAGTCTGGAGCCCCGCCGCCTGCCCTTCGCTATTTATCAAGCCCCTTCCGCCTGCAAAGCTCCGGGCGAACCCCACTTTTGTTCCCGCACGGACCCATCCCTGCGTCCACCGGGGATGCCGGAGGAACCGGGCAGACAGTAACTATCTGAGCTTGAATTTGGCTGGACTGCAAAAATTAAGGCGGCTCTTACAAAACGCACATTGCACCCACAATGAGCGCAAAAAGTGGGGTCCCACACTTTCTAGCCCCTCCGCAAGAAGCAAAGCAGTAACCCCACCGATTAGAAACCTATTTCAGAGGGAAGAGCCATGCGTCTCTCATTAGTATACATTTTGAGAAAGACGATAGCTCAACCTCTCAACCCCACAGGCTTCCCTTAATAGAGGAGACTAAGGCAGACAGTGTCATGGTGAATTCAACGCCTCTGCACAGAAACGCAGCGATGGGGTTACTGCGTCCTCCTCCCGGCCGCACTCGCTGCCGCGCCTGCCATCAGCGTTGCTGTGCATCAGCTATCAGGTTTCCGAAGGACAACCCCATGCCATTAACAGATGGCTTATCCAGACAGGACAACGAGAAACCAGCTGAGGCCTCTAATTTGACCTTACTACTTTTTCAGAGGGCAGGAGGCATGGCTGAGGCATCCATGGAGGCCAACACAAACACCAAACCAGCAGCGCCCTGTGCCCCGGTGAATCCCTCATCCTCTATGAACTAAAAATGGCCATGCTGCCCTTTTAGTGAGGCACCAAAACCCCTGTAAAAAGCTGTCTCACCTCCACTACTGTCCCAGGGAGGGACACAGCCACCCTGGTGCTCAGGGGCCCATTGGGTCCCGCTGCTCTTGTTGCTGCAATATGAAGGTACTTCTCCTGCCTCAGAAGATGCAGGTAAAGCTATTTTCCCCTCTGGACTCGGCCCAGTTGTGTCTCAGGTTGCTCCAGCAAGTTGCTTCATCTCACCTGCTACCTGCATCAGCAAACAGCAATTTTTGCTCCGAGCCACTGCATTTTGCTATGAAGCAACTGTCGCATTAGCTCTACCCTAGAAGCAGCAACATCCATGCAGACAGCACCTCCGGAGAGAAGATGCTGCGAAAAAAATAGCTCAATGGGCTGGAGATGGGATGACGGGGAACTCCCAATTAGCCAGGATGACTGGGACTAGCCTGGATCCCGACTCAGATCCTGGCTCACCTCTCAACGATCTCCGTCAATCAGCGCAGAACAGGATGATTTGGCAGAGAGCTTAAACACCGCCCTGGGAGCCAGCACCTCTGCCCAGGCACCGGCAGCGCGCAGCAGGCAGCCCACGCGGGGCACGCAGGGACGTGCCGGCTGCTCTGCGGGCACCGGTGTTTCCTGCCCGTGCCTCCGGCTGCCGCTGCCTGTGCTGCGCCCCTGGGCCACGTGTCCTGCGGCTTCTGAGCTCCAGTTCCTCTCTCCCCTGTCCCCCCCCAAATCCTTATCAACAGCAGAGGAAACTAGAGGAGATGCGCAGGGAGATTAGGAGATGCTACACAGCTGCATCGCTCTGTGGGTCAGAGGAGAGGATGCGAGGAGCCACCCTTCCCTCCTCCATCCCACAGGCCCATGTTACGAGCTGGAGCGGGGAGGCAAAGGTCCTCCCCAGACATCACCCTGTTCCTACAGGACACTGCGGACCTCTCCCCAGGCTGACCCAGACCTTGCTGCTCCACCAGCCATGCAGGTGGCTTTCAAGAGCTCACAAAATCCTCCCGATGCTAGAAGCAGAGGCAGCTGCGGGCTGGCAGCTGCCTATTCTGTATTGTCAGCACATCTCTCCCACTTACTCTCAGCTGCAAGAAAATATGAGTTAAAAGACTAAAGCTGATCCCCCAAGTGAGCGAAGCAGGATGCTGCTATCTCACAGCTTCTGCCCACAGCCCAGCACAGACCAGGGACATAAAGGCTGGCAGTTTCCACTCTCAGCCTTCCCAGGGACAACTTCATGCTCAGATCCACCTGGCCTGAGCCACCTCCATGCCAGCGCTGCCACCATGTCCATCACCACCGCTTGGCCCCAGCGCAGCTGAGAAGGTGGCGTTGGATCCATCTCTACCTCTGGCGGGCTGCAGAGCCTCGGGCAAAGCACTCCAGCTCCTTCCCCAGCCTCCGCTGCACAGCCCCCTTGGTGGTACCCCTGGAGCGGCGGGGACAGGGAGAGAGTGTCACCAGGGGAGCCTATGAGCCCAGAGCAAACTGGGCTCTGCTACAAACACCACACCAGTATGTCCATCCCAAAGCCAGACAAGAAACCACGACACCAAATAAAGCAAAGGAGTAGAGGCGGGACACCGATCCCGAGACACGGTCACTTGCTGCAGTCACAGCCCAAGCCCCTGATGAAGCACCAGGAGCCCCCTGGTCCCCAGATCCTTCCACGTCCCATGGGCAAGAGGAGGGAGGAAGAGAGGCTTGGGAGAAATGGGAGTAGGAGACATCCCCCAATGCATCCTGCCATAAGGCCGGCTAATGGCCAACAGTTAATTAGCAGGGTTATTACAGGGAACACCTCCACGCCCCTGGAGGGACTGGCTCTCCGCTCTCTCCCCTGAGGCTGTTTTGCTCTCGGCAAGGGTGTTTGCAGGGCACACAGGGGAGCTTGCTGGGTGCAATAAGCAAGCATCGCCCTGGTCCCACAGCCAGGCTCTCTTCCCCGAGCAGATGAACTTCTCACGTGGGATGCTACACTTCTGCTGGCTCTCCCAGTCTCCCCCAAGCTTTCTCCCGTGTCAATGCAAACGGAGCATCCCATGCCACCTAGTCACTGGGGCTCCCTTCACAGTCCAAGGAGGGATGGGGACTCCAGTCCAGCCCTACACAAGTGTACAAGGTAGGTGGGGAGAAACTTCTTAGGAGACACATCTCTTCCATGACTACTGGAGAGGGCACATCTGGCCCAGACCTCATCTCTGCGGTAGCCAGCAGGGAACACCTTGGGAAGAGCAAAGAACAGGGCGAGCCCATTTGATATCTCCCCCCAGATACCCTCCCATCATCCAACACTTTGCAGTTTAGGGTCTCTCTTAGAGGTTATCTTATCTGTTTACAGCAGGGTGCAGGCACCCCATTTTAGGATAGCCAGTATGAGAAGGGCTGAACCCCAAGCAGCACAACTAGTCTGCAAAGTATGAAAGCAGAGTCACCGTTCATGGTGCAGAATTCACCCAGCTCAGTGCTGGGTCTGGGAAGCATGAACATCCCCCCTTGCTGGACACCAGCGATCCCTGGGGAGGGAACAACGTGTCACCCTGTCCCTACAGCACAGCTCTGAGAGGGCAGCGGTGGGGAGCTTATGGAGACAGGCAGATAGATGGCCATCACCAGGTGAGGGCCCCAGCAGTCCTCCTCCTGGGATGCTTCAGGGCTCTCTCTTGTCCTCCATGGAAATTTTGTCTGCGTGAAGTTGTGGGGTTTTGTACTGGGATTTCTGGATTGTGCTGAATCCCAAGCTGGGCATCTGGGGCTGCTGGCCATATCCACTCCCACATGCAAGGCTGGCACCCGTGAGAGCCCTGCACTTGTTGCACCGTCACCACGCAGGACACGGGAGCACGTTTCCACCCCAAATACAAGCAGAGCGACTCCAGCTAGGGTAAAGCCCCAGTTTTGCTTGCACAGATGCTGCCCTGAAGAAGTCCGTGTCCCTTCCCCAGATGAAATAAGGCTGGTGGCAGCCTGCAGAGCCACCCTTCAGTCATCAGCCTGGTCTGTTTGAGAGGCACAAGCTTCCACTGACTCAAATGGAAAGGGGAAGCTCGGCATCAGTGCTTCTGGACAGACGGTCTGTCTAGGGATGGCTCCGCAAGCCACCACCAAGGTGACCTTTTTTCCTCTGTGGCATCGAGGGCTCCATCCCCCTCAGCCCTGCCTGGGCGAGAGGTGTAATGACCTTACAGGAGCACAATAAAACGGTGGGAGGATGGGAGAAGCTGAGGATCTGAGAGCCCAGCATCCCCAGCCTGCGTCTCCCACTCTCCCCCCCTCCCGGGCAGACGTGCAGCGGTAAAGAGGTCTGAGAGGCGCCACAGAGGACAGGGATGGATCGATGGGGGCACCTGACACAGCGCTGCGTCTCGGCACGGAAGGGGGTGAGATGCTCAAGAAAGCTGCTCCCTGCGCAAGTGTCTCCCATCGAAGGGCCCAACAGGGAGCACTCGCGTGCAATATCCCCGCATCCCTCTCCTTGAGCTTACAGGGTCGCCGATGTCCCCAGACTCTCAGCCAGCTGGAGGACTCCTACCCACTGCCAGTGCTGCCTGGGAGGGGAAGGGCATGGGACCAAGCAGACTGGCAAAAAAACAAGCAGCAAAGAAGGGCAGACATGGCAATCCGGCAGTTCCTGAGTGCACAAGGCAGTCAAAGGCACAGCTCACCAGCTCACAGCATAACAGCCGGGAGCTTGGCAGGGCCAACGAGGAAGCCCTGGCAGAGGTGGACCTGGGGACCTGGGTGTCCAACAGCAGCAAGCTCTCCTTGGAGCTCTTTGGGGGTTTTTGCACCCAACATAGGTGCCTTCTTGACTCTTTCATGCCTGGGGAGTGATGCCCCGCCACAAAGCAAATGGCGACAAGAGTGACCACACACTGTCCCCAGGACAGGGCACAAAGGTGAGGAGTGACAACTGAAGGACAGAAAAGATTTGTCACACTGGCAGCAAATGCCAGGAATGTTCAGATGCCACGACTCAGTGTTCATCCATCCCACCAGTCAATGCAGTCAAGTTTCCGCGACAGTGATTTAACAGCAAAGATGACTGCTGGCCAGGACATTCAATGGGCAGCAGGGAGACGGCTTGTTCCTGTCCCTGCCAGGGCTTGAGCTCTTCAGTGTCAGGGTAAAGCTGGGAAGAGACGAATAGGATAAAGATCCCATCTGCTGCTGAGCCATTTGAGGTCACCAGAACAGCCTGACCTCTGGCCCCCCCACGCTCAACTCAAAAGCTGTTTTGAGACAGCAAGAACTGAGTATTCACTGAAGCACAGATGTGATTTCCAGATGTGTGCCCTCCCCTAGATCTCCCTGTGTGCCATTATCTGTGGGAGAGGCCCCAGAGGGCCGTACCGTCTCCACCGATAATGCAGGGAGTAGCTGAGGCATCTCCTCGTGTCACCTCCTCCTCGGACTCTCCGTGCAAGTCCCTGCCTCCCACCGCACCGTAAACCAGAGAAAGAGGCAGAGTTACCAGAGCAGCTGCTGGTGAAATCAAACCTGCTTTGTCCCAAAGTGGTTAAAAATGGAAAAAATTAATCTCCTCTTCCCTTTTCACCAGTTTTGCTCTATCTGCACTAACCATGATGGGACCACTGATGGTGCTAGCTTCACCTTCCATTGCCAAGGCAAGAGTATGGTTGATAACCAGTCAATAGCATCTTCTTACAGCACCATCCAACTGAAGATCTCCAGGCACTGAGCAGATATTACCTAAGCCACACACCACCCTAGCAGGAGACATTATCTTCAGTTTACGTGGGAGAAGCAGGAGCTCTTGGTGATGGTCTTCACACCAGGCTCCTCTACCACTTGGGTTTGTTTTTTTCTTAATGACCTCACCTGGGATTTATTTGGTCCTCAGAACCTCCAACTGCTTGCACACTGACCTGCTCCATGGTTCATACTAAACCCAATGTGCCAATGCTCCAAAATTTCACACCCTCACCTCTAGGCCTTTTCATAACATGCCCCAGAGCCTGAGCTGCTGGGGATTACGGGGAACATACTCCAACCAGCAGCAAGACCTTGAGAACAGGCTGACACAAGGCATTAAGTGACATATGAGACACCGAAGAGGGGAAAAAAAAAAAAAAGATAAAACATTTTCTGCTGTTTTGCTGGGATGTAAAGCCCGTTGTGTCCCAGCAGAGCCAACTCCCCGCTGCCCAGCAAGCCTGGGGAGCCTGGCACCACTCGGGGTCTGCTCTGGGACCTGGGACAGCTTTTTGGTCCTCTGAAGTTGAGGAGGGCTGTGAGCTGGCAAGGATTAGCAGGACAAGGACTGCAGGCTTGAAGGAGAGGGGAGTATCCAAAGTACGCTGGGATCCCGGCCAGAGGAACCAGAGGCGGATGAGTGACACCGGTGGGACAGGCACTGGCAGAGGTACCTGAGCACGGCAGCTCAGAGAAATGAGGCAGCAGGCTCTGCTTCTGCTCTGATGCAGCCCAGGAGCATGAGAGCCTGCCCTTCACTCGCGCTGAGAAGGACCATGTCAAGCAGAGTCCAAACGCTCAGCAAACAAACCGAGCGAGCCCCCACCCCACCTCTCCGCCAGCTGGAAAGCAGATTTATGGGGCACAGATTTATAGGGCTTACAGGGCAGGGTGCCAAGGGGGTTAAAGTCCTCTTGGACATCCCGTGCTCCCAACGCGGCTGAGCCCCTGCCTGCAGCCATCCCTGTTACCTGGCCTGGCTTACGGACTGGGGACCGCACGTGCAGACACCCCCAGAGAAGGTGAGGAGGAGGGATGAAGGACGCAGCCGGCACACGCAGGAGGGATGTCCTTTAATCACCACATCACCCGGCACTTCTGGGAGCAAGTAAACAGGAAAAAGACTCTCAAGCAGCTGCTCTACCCAGCGTCCCCGCGGGGCGCAGCCTGCCGCGACAGCCTTCCTTGACATCCCCTCTCGGTGACAACGATTTCCAACCCTGGCCGGTCTGGCCCTAGCACGGATAGATGCTCAAATGGAGCAGGATGGGGCCCTGCACAGCGCAAGCCTGGGAGAAGAGGAGCAAGACACACCACAGAGTGAATCGGGGGAGCTCCAGCAGAGATGGAGAGCAGGACACTGCCACATTGGAGCAGCTCACGGTGTCAGGAGGCAGCGGAGCAGCCATAGCATCGCTGTGTGCCACCGAGAGCGTGGTAGCCCTCCCGCACCCATCCCTCCAGGCACCATGATGCCAGCAGCACAGCGGGATGGACCACAGCATCCAGCTCCTGGGTGATGGGTTTGGAAGCTAGAGGGGAAAGACAACCCGAGGCAACCTCGGTCCCTGAGGACAATTTACCCCATGGGTCGCTCCCCCAAGTGGGGGAGGCAGCAGCGACCACATCTGCGGGAACGCAGCAGTCTCGCACGCACCCTCGTACAGGTAAAGGCCAGTGGTGAGCAGAGAGGCTGAGCTGCAAACACGAGGCAGCATAGCTCTGGGCATGATGATTTCATGTGTCAAGGCAGAAAAAAGAAGTCACATTCCAAAAAAAAGAAAATAAATGAGTTTGTAATGGGTTAGGGAGAAAAAACAACCCGTAAGGCACAGTCCTGCCCCTTCTGCCGTGGCTGTTAGCCATTTCACCCTCAAGGCCAGCGGATGAAGTCAGCTCAGCAAAGCATCCCGTTCATGGAAGCTCACATGCTGGACCACGACCTTTGCCGGGACAATTTTAAAACAACGATGTGGGTTTGCCTGCCTGCGGGCAGGCAGGCGTGCATTGGGGCACCGTATTAACAGCACGAGAAGACACGATTGACCAAAACCTCATAACCACAAGTGTCTGCAAACAGAAGGCAGGAGCCACAGAGGAAAGCAAGGGAGAGAGAAGTCCGTTCCAGACTCTGGAAGGCTTTCCACGGCTCTCCAGCCAGCCCAGTTCAGGACCCCCAGGTCCAAATGGAGCTGAAGAGCCACCAGACCACACAGGCAGCAGAGATGGAGCTGAAAAGCAGTTTGAAAAAAATCACAGAGACTTCCAGAGTACGGGCTGTCAGCGTCGTAAAGCTCTGCCGACTTCTACAGATTTTGAGTTGCCAGCTTCTGCTAGAGACACCAGCCCTTGGCTTTTTGGGTGCTCCACAATCATGTGTCCTCCCACCGCCTGATATATCAAGGTGTTTGATATGTGATGGGGATATATAAAGAGGCAGCAAGGTGCCCAGAGATAAGGAGAGCTGGGACTGGAGGGATGGGCCCAGCACAGCCGTCAGGCAGAAGCAGACAGCCCTGCCTGCAGCTCCAAGTGCTGGGGGATCTTCAGAAAGGCAGAAAATTCTCAGAAATGAGGAAGTTTCTCATTTGAATCAGTGTCAAAAAGCTTTTTCCATGTAAAACAGCTCTTTGTGCAACATGAATATCCTCAAAACTTAAAGATTAAAACTGTTTCAAAGGAAAGCTTTCCGCAGCACTGCAGAGTCCCTTTGGGAACAGCCGTTGTCACCGTGTCCCCCTCCCGAGGGCTCTCGCCGGTCTGGGAGACACCCTGCCGCCGCTGCCTGATGTAACACCTCCGGCAGAGAAACCACGCTCGACGGAACAGATGAGCAGGGACATCGGAGCGGAGGAAAAGCCATGAGATCACCCCCCCGCCCCCGTGCACGGCAGGATACAGTCACTGCGCAGAGGATGTGCTCGATCTTAAACCGATCTCATAGGCGATACTGGCAGGAGAGAGCCAGCAGCAGCAAGCACCGCGACCAAGTGAGCCGACAAGCCGCGCAGGTACGTGTTCGCTGGGACGGTCGCAGGTTTCTGTGAGCATCCCTGGCTGTCAGATACCAAATCATTTTCTCTGTACAGCTGCAGGCATCTGTTGAACACACAAACCGTTCTTCTTTTATCCTTCTCTAGACAGGTATCCTTCCAGTTGCTTTATTTCAGCATCATCTTCCACCATCCACTCTCCAAGCTTGTCTGGCCGAGGGGAAGAAGGGAGGATGCGGGGGATAACTTTTCAAAAGCATTGTAAGGACTTCAAAATTTAAGCTCCACCAGTTTCTGATTTCTACTGCCCTTAAACCTCAGAGCACACTAGAAAAGAAAAAGAGTCTTCTCCACTGACTTCAGACATTTCCTTTAATTGTATAACAAGGTTCAGTCGATGGTTTAAACTCCGAGCTGCACGGGGTTTTTGCGATCGAAGCCCCACACCTCCTCACCACATGCTGCAAGCTCTTCCTGGACTCCCCGCACCCCTCCTTCATCCTGCGCTTTACACCAGGTCCGGCCGAACCTGCACCAGTTCAGGAACGAGGGCGCAGCACAAGGGGCTCGCTGCAGCCCCAGCCAGGCCACCCGGCTCCGAGAAGCACTGTCACACACCTCTGAACCCAAACCACCAGCCCAGCTTTTGGTTGACCTGTCATTAAGCAGAGACTATCGCTGGTGGCCCCTTCATCTAACGAACTACAGCCCACCAACTGTGTGGTCCTGCTGTATTTCTGCAGCCATGCAGGACGGGCAATCCCCACGCTCAATGGTGGGCTGATCTGGAAGAAGTCTCACAGCTCCTGCCAGCCAGTTTCATGGCCTGGATGAGACGCTCAGCACAAACCCTTTGCAACGCCGATCCCAGTGGGATCCCACTTTGGCAGAGACAGAGGAGATGGACACACAATCAAACGTGCTCCACTTCCAGCAGCTTCAGAAGTTACCATCCACGGGCTGAGCTGCTGCAGTTGATCAGGGCAGGACACAAGCAGAAACTTGGGTGATGTAGCCAAAACTGTAAGGCAGTCTCAACTGAGCGCTTGTACTCACAGAGCTCCTGCTCCATCCCAAGTGTTGGCAAGTTTTACATCCCGGCCAGACTGCCCATCACGGTGCAGCGGTGTCACTTGGGTCACTTCCCGAGGGACACAACAGTCCCAGCACTCTCTGGAGGGGAAGGTCCCCCAAAGAGCAGTGCCCAAGTTCCCAGGATCACAAAAAATTAAATGAAGGCTGCACCCCTGGGGCAACTCGGTGGTCAAGCCTGCTCTACCACACGCAACGCTTGGGGACGGGGACCTTAGCACTGTTCAGGGCCGGGGACTTTAGCACCGACTCCCCCCAAGACTCCCGCTGAGACTGCAGGCAAGCCTCTTCTCCATCTGCAATCTGCAAGATATGCAGAAGGTCACACGCCTGCTCGCGCAGGGACGGGCGATGGGCATCGCTAACAGCCAGCATGTCTTCGGGATGTTCGCAATGCACACTACCGTGATTAGATAATGGAGCTGAGCAAACGGTTTGCCGATAAGAATGACTACCCCCACTGTGCAGGCAAGGGAGCTAAAACAAAGAGCAGTAAAAAGATCACAGATTGGGTTGGGCGACTGCTGGCTCAGCACCGAGATGGGGCACGTTAGAAGTCCTGTATGAAATCCAACGACAAAACTCCCAGAGATGGGAGGTGACGGCACCGAGCACGCGAGGTGCTCTTCTGCAAAGCCAGATGTTCACATCCAGCTTACTCAGATGCTCCTCTCACCACAGATGGTGTCCAGCCAACGCGGCTGCCTGCAGGCAGGGAGAAAGCCAAGCTGCATCGCTTCTGCCCCGAAAAACCTGGAGCGCTCAGGCCCTCGGCGTAGTTGAGAAGTAATCAGTCCTATGCAAAACCTCTCCAGCACGTTTTAATTAGTGAGCTTAAAACCCATAAGCCAATACCTTCCACATGGCTGACTGGCAAATGAAGGAACCAGATGGACGGACAGACAACGTGGGTGCAGGTACCAGAGCGGAGCACAGGTCTCCCAGCCAGCTAACCTCTAGCTGCCCTCTAGGTTGCAGAGAAGCTTTTGAGATGCCAAGGGAGGAGGTAATACATGACGTGTCTTACTACTGCATAAGTAGGGGTCTTCTAACCTGTTCCTCCTGCAAGACGCCACCAAGAAGGGAAAGGAGATGACAAAGGGATGTAAAGCGAGGGAAAGAGGCTATTTCAGTTTGGAGGTGAAGGCAGAGCAGACCCCATTCGCTCTCCCCAGTTTAACACAAATACCCTAGTAAGCAGGAAGGGGACGGGTAACGACAAAAAAAAAAAAAAAAAAAAAAAAAACCAAAAAAAACCCTTCACTGAAGAAACTCCCAGAGCAGAGCTTCAGCAGGGGAAGCTTTAACCATTACGATGGTCACAAGCCACGCTCCCACCTTCCCACACCAGCCATTTCTGCACGCCCTGCTCGAGGCGCCGCGGGAGCGAGCTCCCCTCCTCCCAGCCCCTGCCCCTGCGAGGGGTCGCATCCTGCGGCCGGGGGGTGGCGGAGCCGGAGGGGCACCCGCCGGGGCAGGAGCCATCCTGCACCCCGAGAGGATCCGACACTGAAGCTTGTTTATCCTTGAAAGCCATTTCTGGCTCGCTCGCATCTCAAGAGCTCCAAGCCCCTCAGCTTATTCAGATGGCCTCAAAAAAAAGGAAAAAAAACCCCTCTGCCTCTGTGGACTAACGAAAGAGGCAGATAGCTGGAAAGGAAGAGGTGGGTATGAGCCACCCTTCAGAGTCACTTTGTATTAACATTTTACAGTTCCTGCCTTTTCTTTTACACAGGCGACGGCTTTTCTCCACCTCCACGGGACTGAACTCATTTCACTAAAAGCAAGAATGCAACCAGGGTTTTTTCGAGGTGGTTTTCCCCCCCCATAAACCAAACATCTGCTCCAAATTTTCAGCTCGCTCTCTGAGCAAACTCTCTGAATTTTCTGACGTGTTTCAAGGCAAACAGATCAATTAGAAGCTGGCCTATAACCCCCCAGCATGTGAAGTTATGAATGCAAAACCCTTTTATATTAAAAAGAGAATTATGTAACACAGGAAGTTTAAAAAAAAATGCATAAAAGACAACGGACTTGAGGGATTAGCTCTACTTCGCTTTGGGTGATTAACAAAAAGAACAGAAAATTATTAGAGCTCTTCCCATCATAACAGCCAGGCCCTCTGCAGAGTTGATGAGCAAGAAAGCAATGCATTGGTAATTAGAGCTGGCTGAAACCCTTTTGGATAAAAACAAATATTAATTGAAAAAAATGACTTTTTTTTGCACAAACCAGGATTGCATTTTGCACAGTTTGAATTTTGAAAAAGTACAGGAGAAGGAGGCAACCACTTTTCAAAGCAAAAGGCTTCCCGCACAGATAAGTTTGCCCCCTCCTCCCCATTCCTCAGCTGATTCTGCTCATGGAGAGCCACAGCGCTCTGGAGCGAGCTGAAGAGCTTAACGAAGAGCAGGAGATGGGTCCTTTCCAACAGAAGAGGTTCTTCATCGGGGAGCGCAGCTGGCTGGAGCCCCTGCTCTGCCCGCGGCTGAGTCAGAGCTGCTCACGGCGGGGAGGAGTGGGGGGCACGCGCGCTGGCAATTAACACACAAGGTCACTCTTTATGCAACGCTCACAAAGCGCTACACAAGGGTCACAAAGCACGGGGACGAAGAAGAGGGCTGTCACAGCTCTCCCCTCCTCTCAGCACCAGGGTACCACGACCCCAACACCTCTCAGCTCGGGGGCAGCAGGAAGGCAAGGCTGGGCAGTTTGATGGTGGCCAGCAAGGCTGGCTGGTTGCCTGGACATCTATAGCGTGTGTGGTGATGCCACCCAACCCATCAAACGCAAGCTACTCCCTGGTCAGCATCCCTCCGGTCCAACCTCACCGCTGTTGAGAGATGCTGTTCAACACTAAGGGCTTTGTCTTTATGTGCCAAAAGCTCCTTCCAGAGGCCAGCTCAGATCCCGCTCGCTTCAGTAAGTAACTTGAAACAAAAGATGTCCCAGCACCTCCGAGTACAAGCAGCACGGCCAGTGGAGCTGGCAGCCACACACCCGTTCGGTCAGCGAGAAGCTCTCAGACCGACAGCACACCGCTGCTGGGGCATCAAAGGCACGGAGGATGGGGGTTTCCCTGGACGTTCTTCCAGGCGTGCTCCTCTCCAGCGGTGGGGTGACCTGAAGCCTGCTCAGGCTCTGCTCCCCTGTAAGCTCCAGGTCAGCATGCACCAGAAAGCCAAGCACCACCAAAACGTAGCTCTTCATGAAGCTGAAGGCAAACAACTGGTTGACTATTGCAACCACCCAGAGTTCAGAAGAGTTCAGAAGTACTGACAGACAAGCACCCACAGATCCTGGGGAGGCAGCAGTTCCACCACACCACCCACAGTGATGTCGAAGCTCTGAAACGAGCGGCACCACGCCAAGGAACGATGGCTGTGACTGCGCCCAGAAGCGCTCTCCTGCTGGCACACCACGACTTTAGCCCACGTGCCTGAGGCCACCTGGGGATGAGCCAACTGACCCTCTGTCCTCTCGTGCACTGCCTACTGCGCAGCAGGAGGCTTCCCGAGCTGCAGCCATGGGGGCTGTGCTCTTCCCAACAGGGTCAGTGATGGAGCCAGGTCCCCCAGCACTGCCCACCCCTCCTTGGGACAAGTACGCATCTCGTTTCTGCAAAACCCACCAGGTGCAGAGAAAGGAGCGCAGATCCTCCATGCTGGGTGTTCATGGAGACAGATACCTCTCCAAGACATGGCCATCTACACAGACGTGCCCTGAGTCCGAGATCTCCATATGTGATATACCGTGGATACTCACCGGTTCTGAAATGGATAAAAACCCAGGATCATTCCTACTTAGACAACTAACTTGTGTCCAGGGGGTTCTGAAGCTCCTTGCTGGTCTCCATACCTCAAGAAACACAAGAACATTCGCTACCAACCCATGAACAGAGCAGCCTTTGACCTGCAGACCCCCAGACATTGTCTGGTGGAGATGCTGTTCCGCGTGAAGGAACATCTCACCTCCTGAGAGCTGGCTGCTCTCCTCTGCTCGTGGCCTCGCTCACATTGCAAGTTAGGGGCAAACCAGTACCGCCATGAAAAGCAAACCCCAGTCTTCCTGCCAGCCCCAGTCTCCTGCTCCCCACGCCAGCATGGCTTGTCTTCATGGGGAGAGCTGGGTCAGTCATTGCTCATGGTTAAAACTGCCCCGCACTGGAAGTGATTCGCTTGACTCCAGATCACTTCCCTCTCTGGTTCCCACCCCGGCCATGTGAATGCTGTGCCAGAAAATGCTGGTCTTCAAGGGGTGGATGAGCCATGAGGGGAATACATCAGTGTATTTGCCACGTGAAGCAGAGCTGTTACACACCTGGGTTTTCCTAGGCATCCTTTTTCCACCCAGAAAGCACATCCAGATAAAAATAGGGAAGTTGGCCAACAACCTAGTGTTGCTGGCCATTGATCGCGTGGCTTTGCCTCGCCTGCCTAGATACACAGTCACTATTTGTGTACACAAACTGATATTTCCACCTGGAGCTCCCACGCTTCTGTCCAGGAAGCGTTAAAGCAAAGCTCTACTTCTCAGCCCTGCGAAGGAAGAAGGGTGAGAGGACGGGTGCTGCTCAGGGTGCTGGGTGACACCAGAGGAGGGGACTGAGGACAGGGTGAGATGCTCAGGTGCAGAGAGGAGGCCATGGGGAAAGCATCTGGCATCAGAGAGACGGGGCTGAAGAGATGGTGGCTCTTTGGGCTCACGTCCTCTCTCTCCAGCATGGCCCACCTTGCCTCCCTGGAGGGCTGCACGCACCGCAGGAACACCACGCGCGTTGGGAGGCACATGCTGGGGAGCCCAGAGCCCATGGCTACCAGCCAGCCAACTCACCTGCGGCGCCGCAGAGGAGCCCCAAGTAATTTTCCACTGTGACATTTAAAGGAACACGAGGGAACTGGCTGTCCCATGTTCCCCAACTCTTGCTTTTCTTTTGCTAGAAACCTGTGGATTTTATTATTTTTTTTAATTTGATCATCTCGGTCCCTGGGACACGCTCTCTGCTTTTACTGCTCTGCTCTTGGCTGTCTGCACAGCACAAGAAGTCCTCGCAGCCACGACATTATCATCCCGCCAACCACCACAGTTTTGGAACAGAAGTTAAAGTTCTCTATATTTCCCTGAAGTTAAGGTGCCAGCCTTACACGGACCGCAGCACGGGCTTAGGTCTGCCCACAGGAACAATCGCCCACGCAGACATCGGTGGGGACCTCTGTCCCACCACGGGCCACGGACCCACGGGGTCTGTAGGCGCTGCCAGAAACCTGTGCCTCGCCAGCAAAACAAACGGGTGCTTTGCCTTAGTTTAAGAGCAACTTAAACCCAGAGCCAACGGAGCGCCGCACTCTCTCCCACTGCCTCAAAGCTCCTAGAGCCCACTCTTAAAAGTACGGGGGAGCTTCACGTCCCGGTGATGCTAACGGAGCCCAAGGCTCCTTCCAGATCTGCCTGGGGACGCTGCTGGGCAAAAGCTAGAGGACTCCAAGGGTCTCAAGGCAAACCAAAGCCCCAGACTGGAAGCACCAGCATTTTGTGGTCCTGCCATAGAGACGTGAGCGTCATCTCCACCTCCTTTCTTCACCTGAGCCCCCTGGCGATACTAACAGCATCCAACCTTTCCACCCTGGGCCAGCAGCACCTGCCAGGAGAGACGACAACCCCTCCAGGGCCTCGCTGCGCCCCAGTCGCATCCCTCAACGCGGGGAAGGCCAGCGCTAACGCGCCGCCGCGCCAAGGCCAGCGCCAGGACTTACGTCACATCGCCTTCGTGCGCGTCCCCTCTTCCTCGCCTCCAGCATCAAACAGAGGCACTGTCCTCGCGCTGGCGTGCGTGGGGGCGGGAAAGGTAATTTAAGAGAAACAGCAGTAACCTAGGGAACCAACGCCGAGGTTAAAAGTTTCCCAGTGCGGGGCCTCCCTGCTCTCTCCCCCTTCCCACCCATCTTTGTGGTTTTACACTCACATTTCTTACGAATCTTTTCCCCTGCCCTCCTCGTGCTAGAGGTCCACATCACGCGCGGGAAACCGAAGGCAGCGGGCTGCTCTGCCCGTAACTGCAGCCGCCGCTGCAAACAGGGTTTGCAGGACCCGGTTCTACGCTGACCGCGCTCCACCTGAGCCCGTGCCATCCTCCTGGGGCAGATGCGCAAAGGGGAGAAGGGGACAGGAGGGAATTGCATTATAATACTTTGGATTCGTTTTTCTGCTTTTTGCCCTTTCCGTTTCATCTCATCTGTTGCTCCGAGATGCAACCCCAAAAGGGCTCCAACCAATCCTGCCTCCTTTTGAGGCTCCGTATGGCTTTGAGGCGCTGTTCGCCAAGGTACCGCCCGGGAAAAGGCACCTCGTTCATCCCAGGGCAAGTTTGACGCCGAAGAGGGATGCAGAAAGTTGGGAGGCGGGGGCGGCCATGGCGGTACCCGGCCCGCGCATCCCCCGCCGCAGCCGCTGGCCGTGCGGCCGCAGCCGGCCCCGGGCAGCGACACCGGGCACCTTCCCCGCCACCTTCCCCGCCACCCCCGGCTGCTGCGCGGGGAGACGCCGGGCACAGAGAGGCTGCGGGTGGGGCTTTTTTGGGTTTTTTTCCCCTTCTTTCTCCCCACCGAGCCTCACGCCGCTTTCCCAGCCGGCGAACAGCGGCCCCCCGGGACCGCTCCGGCCGGGGCCGCCCCGCACCCATCGCCCCGAGGGATCCGGAGCCCTTTTCCTCCCCTTCCCTCCCGGCTTTCCCGGCCGCTCCCCGCACTCACCGGCTCCCTCGATCTTCTCCGAGCCGCGGCTCCAGGTGACCTGCCGCGTTTCCAGCTTCACCTGGAAAGTTTTCCTTTCGGGTCGCTGCGACTTTTTAGAATAAAAAAGGGTCATGACGGTGCCCACCTCCAGGCTGCGGCAGAGGTGGGCTGCCTCCGCCTCGCTGGGTGCCCCGGGACCGCTGCCCGGCCCGGCCGCCATCAGCTCCGCGAACAAAGGGGAGCGGGAGCGCCCGGAGCGCCGCCGCCGCCGCGCTCAGCGCCGCCCGCCGCGCCCCATGCCCGCCCGCCGCCGGCTGCGGGAGGCGGGGGAGGAGGAGGAGGAGGAGCGAGGAAGGAGGAGGGGAGGGGAAGGGGCGGAGCGCGGCCCCGCGGCGTGGGACGGGCGCGGGAGACGGCGCTGCGTGGCTGGGGCCGCCCCGCGGGGCCGCGCACCCCGCGTTTGGGCGGCGGCGGGGACGCGGGGTGGCAGCGCTGGGGGGGCTGCTGCCGGCCCCGGGGGGGGCTGTACCCCGCGGCGCTCCCCGCGGCGCTCCCCGCTGTGCCGCGCTCCCCGCAGCACGGGGTGCAAATGGGGCCCTGGCACCCCGCATTTTGCGTGGGGTTCTGGGGGGGGGGCAACACACCCCGTGGCGTGGCACACGTGGGGTCCCAGGGGTGCCTGCGGCCCATGGGCCGCCCCCCGGTGCACAGCCACGGGGCTCGGCCCCCCGAGGCTCCCGCCACTGCCCCACCAGCCCTCGCGCCCACCGCGGGGGCTGTGCAGGGCGAGCGGGCGCACACGGGCAGGAGCAGGGCACGGGCCGGGCCAGGAGCCGCCCCCGGGAGCCGCTCTCCTCTCCCTGCCCTCCCGGGGACATCCCCAGCCCTGCTGCGCTGGGACAGGCCAAGCGGGGTGGCTTTCCCTGGGGACAGTCCCCTCTGCCTGGCTGCCACTGGCACCGTGGCATGGCTCCTCACTGCAGCCAGGCCTGCGGCTGCCACAGCTTCCTCCCCGTAAATCACGGCTGGGCCCGTGCCGGCCGGAGAAGCGGGACGGGGTTTGCAGGGCAGCCAGCGGCATCCCGTCCCCAGGGGATCTGTGGGGAGCTGGGGGTCACGGGAGGCTCTCCAGCCCCGCTCAGGCCCGTGCGGGAGACCACACAAAAGCGGGGTTAGAGAGGGGATAAGCGGTTGAATTGGGAAGCGTTTCAGGGCGGTTTGCTCCATTCATGTGGTTAAAGCCTGCAATTTCCCTTTCTGCGCTGCTGGTCTTCCTCCCCGCCGCCCCGTGCCCTCCTCCCCATCAGGGCACGGCAGCGTCCCGGGTCCGGTGCAAACACCGAGGCGCGGTGGCGGGTGCATTGCTGCGACGCTGGCCAGGAGCTGGCCTGCCCAAGGGCGAGCACGGCCCTGCTGCAGCAGAGCAGTGCAAGCAGGGATTTCCCACAGAGAGAGGTTGGAGGGGATGTACCCCTATATATTAATGTATAGATATTTGTATATGTGTGTATGGATACAATACATAGACACACATACATATGCAGAGGTGTGCACGTGTGTTTGCAGGCCCATGGCATGGCAGCGTGCGGCTGAGCAGCCCATATCTCACCCTCTAGCTCATGGGCGGGTGTGGAAGGGGCATCGTTTGCCCAGTGAGGCACCCATCACCGCGTGCACCCCAAACGCGAGCAGCTCCCTCCGTCTCGCTGCTCCGCCTGCCTCCAAAGGGACACGCGCAGGCACATACGTGCACGTGTGCACACACACAAGCCGCCCTACAAGGTCCATGGTTGTTTAGGGTCCTACCCAACGCCTGGGCATTAAAAAGACAGGCAAGGACAAACACGCTGGGATAAGAACCTAAACCTGCCCTTATAAAAACGAGCAGCGTGTGAGAGCACGGTAAGGGGTGACAGGACGCTGGGGACCCGCTCAGCTAAGGCAGAGCTGCCGGCAGCCCCGAGGCGGCCAGGTGAGCCCGCAGCCATGGGCGCGGGACCCTCTGCCCCGCTCCCGCCGGGAAAGTCGCTCCTTGCTTGTTTAACGGCCTCGCTTGGGACCGGCAGGAAGCAGCCGGCTCCCAGTGGTCTTAAAATAGTTGAGCATTACGGGCACACCCTTGTTTTTGAGGGCAAAACCTGAGAAGGGAGCGTGGCCATCGAAGAAACAAAAAAGGTAACTCCCTCACTCCCAAATGCCGCCTGTTCACGCTGACAGAGAGCACCCATCGCAGCGTCTCCCCGGCCCCGGAGCCCTGGGCGGTCAGGGCATGGAGGCGGTGGTTTGCGATGCGGTGTCTACGATGGATATTCTTTCTTCTCCGAGTTTAACTAATCACTTTTTAGCCTTGCATTAACTCTCCGTGTCCGCGATGCTGCACGCCGAGGAATTTCACAGTTTAATTTGACAGCATGCAGAACCGCTTTTGTCTGTCTGCTGCTTGCCAGCCTCGTTCGGTGGTCCCGGCTCCTGTACCCGCCAGGCTGCGGGCAATCGCCCCCGGCCCCTCAGGGCAGCAGCAACTTCCATCCTATTCCTGTTATCCTGTCCCGCTCTACCCTACCGGGGCTTTGGTCCGCAGTGGGTCAGACACATTTTGAAGAAATGCCCTGGCTTGTGTTCATCATACGGCTGCGGAGGGGTGTCCCCTAGCAAACACCTCTGGGAGAAGGGGTTTTCCCCCAAAGCATGGAGCACTGATCCCCCCGCATCCCACGGGATTCAGGGGGCAGCCGCATCCTCCACCCAGGAACAGGCAGCAGCCAACAGCCAGGTGACCTCCGGCTTAAGGACAGCCCCCGGCCTTGCTCAAGGGCTGGGGAGCAAAATCCAGGGAAACAAAACCCTGAGGCCACCCCAGGGGTGAGTGCAGGGGGTCCCCGCAGCCCAGCATCCCTCTGACACCAGTGTCTGGGAACGGATGCGTCCCTCTCCCGCCCCGGGGACCGCGTGTTGAGAGGAGGTGCCCGAGCCTCACCCGAGCGAGCGGTACCCGGCATCTTGCAGTCCCCAGGAGAGATGCACCACGCTGGGTTATTTATTCGCTCCTGTCTGTTCTGTGCTGCCTGGGGTGGGTAAACGAGAAACCAGCCCATGGGCTGAGAAAATCACCGTCGGGGAAGATCTTCCCCTGGTCCTGCAGGGAGCAGGATCTGGAAAACCCACAGGGAACGCGGTGCTGAGCTACCTCCCGCCCCGGGGTGGTGTTAGCAGACACAGAGCAGCGCAAGGCGTTTTTTTTGCCGGGGATGGAAAGCAGACCCGCCTGGGGCCGCAGAGCCGCTGCGGATGCTGGCGCGGTGCCTGCCGCGTGCAGCGCGCTCACCGAGGAGCTGGGCGAAGCCGTGCCCGCCGGCAGGGCTGCCTCCCCCCGGCATCCTCCTGCCCCTTCCAGGCATTGCAAGATCCCTCTGGATTACAAACCGGCACCTGATGGGAAACCCGCTGCAGCTCCAAGTTCCCTGTCCCCGCTCCCCGATGTTGCTAGGAGAGCACACGCTTTTTTAATATCCCAAATTCACCTGGTTTCAATTTCCAACCCCTGAATCCTGTAAGACTTTAAGGGGGATGGGGCTGCATCCAGCAGGGTTTGCAGCCTCCCCTTGGCCATCGGGCCCTGTCCATTGGTTCGCAATGCACAAGATCCAGTTTCAACCTAAATTTTGCCCCCTCCACTGGTCACGTTACCGCTGCCTCAGTTTCCCTCGCTGCCAAACACAAGCCCTATTGCGGGGCAGGAAAGCCATACTGGGGTGGTGGCACTGGGGCAGGCGAGGACCAGGCGCTGCAGTGGTGGGATGCAAAACGGGATGCAGCGTGTTGCATGGCCATTTCTGTTTGCACAGCGAGTCACCGGGATCTGGGAATTCTCCATTCGAAGTGCGGGATGTGCCACAGGCAAAAATATAGATTAAATCCTCCTCAGGTCCCCACCCGGGACAGAGCCGGCGGGGGAGCGCCGAGTGCCTTTTCAAGGGCTGGTTTTGCACCAACATACTTCTCCCTTCCACTACCAGGGAGAGGCACGGCACACTCCAGCCTGGGACACCAGCCCGGCCTCGCACCTCCAGGCAGAGCACGGCCCGAGAGCCGCAGCCCCCAGCCCGGCCAGGGGCACCCCGCCCCGGCCGGGGAGCAGGCGGATCTGCCAGCATTACATATTTGGGGTGGGGGATCCCCCCTGCACGAGCACATCCCTCCCCGCTGCATTCAACGGGGCAGGGGGAGAAGCGCATTGCTCAGCAGCATAGGGTATGGGAATTTAATTTGGCTGAGGGCTGTATAAATAGAAAGGATATTTTTATGGGCTGCGCTGTTCCAGGCACGGGCAGGTCGGGAGCACAATGAGCCACTTTCCCTCTCCGCTGGCATTTTCTCCGCTGCACCTTGGAAAGGCCCCAGCGAATAAATGGTAACTCCTGCCAAACTGTAAGTTTTTGCAGCCACAACAAAGCGCCTGAAAATATCGCAGCGGGCAGCAGGAAGGCCTGCTCGGCGCTGGCTGCCGGGAGGCTCCTGCAGCTGGCGGAGCCCGACCCCGCGGCCACCCTCGTGGGGTTTGGGAGCCCAGCGAGTGCTGCCTCAGCATCGGGGTGACCGCGAGGTGCCTGCGGAGGAGCCGGGGTCTGTGTCTGCTCCAGGCTCCCCAAGGACACAGGGCTGCTCTCCAGTGCCAGGGAGATGGATGCATCCATCAGCCTCATCGTCCGTGTCCCTGCCCAGCCTCCTGCCCTTCCCAGCCACGAAGGGGGGAGTGCTGCTCTCACTCCACCCTCCTCCCTGCGGAGGGCTGAGGGCTAATAAAAGGCAGCAGAGAAACCATGCTGGGAAGAGCAGCTCAGGCCTCATCACATCCCACTGCTCTTGCTCTCTGCTGCACTGGGCAGGGGTTTTCCTGGGAGCAGGTGAGAAGAGAGCCCGTGGGAGGCAAGGCAAACCGCTGCCGAGGTGCGCTTGTATGGAAACCCACAGCGACCACTGGTCAGGCAGGGGTGAAGCAGGAAAGATCAGAGCAAGGCAGTGCTCCGATCCTCCTGATCCTCCTCTGATCCTCCACAGCCCTCCCGGCTGGGGGGAACACGGGACCCCCCTCTGCCAGCAGCGGGCACTGCCAGCCCCTGGGGTCCATCGTCTCTCCAGCGGGAGCCGAGGATCCCGAGCTTGTGCAGCACGGGGGAGAGCAGCCCCTGCCCTCAACCCCCCACCCTCCAGCTCCTTGTGCCGAGCGGTGCTCAGGCACCCCAGCACAGCCCCGCTTCCCGCAGCCCCCTCCGCACCCAGCGCCAGCATCAGCCCCAGCAGCCCGGCCCCGGCCCCTCTCTCCTCCGCAGCCTCTCCCGGTGCGCTAGCTGGAGCACTGGGCTGCGATTAACCTGCTTTTGGCCGGAGCAGGGACGTGGCTGCCAGGGTCCTGAGCACACACCACGGCCTGGGCACAAAGATCAACGCAATGTTCCCATCAGCAACACGGAGCAAAGGAAAACCCCCCCACTCACGATGCCCTTCCCTGTGCTTGCTGGCGCACCCGGCTGCAGGTCTCCTGGCTCTCCGCACAAAGGCACCCTCTTCAAGAGAGGGTGAGCTGAAAACCACCTTGCCGCAGGGGCCACCCGGGCCCACGCAAGCACCATCCCACCCCTTCTGCCTGCCACAGGTCGCTTCCCGTTTCACTAAAGCAATGGCCTCCGTTTCCAAGGATGCTCGAAGGGACCCCAAACGCAAAGCCACGTTTCTGATGTTCCCGCTAACTCACAAGTGCGGCCGATGAGTCCCAGAGAGGATCGAAGGATCTTTACCTGGCATCTGCAGCCAGGCCTCAGGGCGAGGGCAGGCTCCGAGGGCTGCTGTGCAGGCTGCACGTGGACAGGGCTCCAACAGGGACCAAGCAGCTTATTAAAAGGGAATAAAATCCTTCAGGCGATTCCTGCTGGGGTTGGGAACAGGAACGGGGCAGCTCTGTGCCCAAAGAGCTTGGAGAGTCGGGTTGCTGACATTTAAGCGCATTATTCAAGGCAGTTTCCCCCGGGGGTGCACAAACCAACCCCGACAAGCACACTGCCACGCAGGGAGCACCGATGGGGGATCTGGGAACCAGGCGAGCTGATGGAGCACCTCGAGCCCCAGCACTGCTGTGAGCTCATGAGCAAGCAGCAGGAGCGCAGGCTGGCGGGACAGCCTGCTCAGCTCCCTGTGCCCCTACCCAGGGCTCCAAAACACCCCGCGCTGTGATGCTGCAGGACCAACTCCTCCACCCACCGAGGGTCTGGCTCCACGACCATACCGACCACAGAGCCCCCGTGACTCAACACAAGCAAGCAGCAATGAGTTACTCAAAACATGAGGGGAACATTAGCAGCTGTGGAAAGCGTTATCCCTTCCAAAAGCCAGCCACGGCCAGGTGCTTCCTTTCAGATCCCTGGCATCATTAGGAACCCACATGCTCTCAACTCACCCCTGACGAAGACACAGCTGCTGGGTCAATCCCAACGCACCTGGCCCTTGCCGTGCCCTCAACGTCCTCTGTGCAGCCCTGTTCAAACGAGAAAGGCTCAAGCGTCTCGCTACGGAGGCCGCAGAAACAACACGGTGCCGGGCCCACCATCTCCCCCCCCCGACCTAGGGGACCTCACGGCCCAGGGCCCGAGGTGAAAGAACACACAGACACCAACACTCAGTTAAGTTGTAGGAATTTATTTTAAATAACCTACAGTTGATTAAAAGGGAATTCATGATAAAAATAGAAGATACTTGTTGAGGAAAGGCTGCAGGAAATGGTCTTCGCACACACACTACGCTAACAATGCCTCTAAAACTAATGATTATAGCAAAAAAAGGTTTCACATTAAAATTCTGCTTTTTAATTTTTTAAAATTTTTTTACACAATTACAAAAGAAAAAATAAAAGCCCTAAAATCTTGATTATTTTCCTTTTTGGACCGATGCTCATTTCCCTCGAAATTTATTGACCTGTGAAACTTCTTTTTACACAATAAAATCTTTCAAGTAAAAGAGGGGAGTGGGGCTTAGAAAAAAAGGGGGGGGAAGGTAAAATAGTCTGACAAACCTAAAAAGTAGATATTCTTGAAGTGTACAGAGCGTGTTCAGAACAAAGGGTGATGGGAATGTCATTTGTTGCCAATTTCACTTGTCCTCAAATTCCACACGCATCTCCCCATCACACGGCCCCCTCCCTCCACCCGCTCCCCAAATCTACACGATCTTTAAGATCAAGAAGGAAAAAAAAAAAAACCAAAAACCTGTTTAAATATTTTAAAATAATTAAAAGAAATAAAAATTCACATTTAAAAAAGGAACACTCAAGTCAGGAGGCCGATTTCCCATCACGCTTTGCTCTGAACAAATGTGGTGGATATTTGTAATTCATGTTCCAATGCCACAACTGTTTCAAGTGACAAATTAAAAAAGATTGGGGTATTTCCATGACTATAGTGACAGCTGTAACAGGTGCGTTGGGTTTCTTAAATTTTGTTTATTTGTTAAATTCTGAAATGGGGCAGGAGGGGAAGGGGAAGGGCAGGGGTTAAGGAGTCCATTTTCTATTAAAATATAGAAGTTATTGCAAAACCCTAACTGTAAAAACGCACCAATATAATTGGATTTTGTATACAGTAGCTAAAGATTCCCACGCTCTCAGTGTGATGGTGAATTTGCCTGGCGGAAGGTTGACAAATCCCCCATCCACTTGCCCTGCCTCAAGAGAAAAACCACACAAACCAGACAGCTAGAATTTGGATCTCTGAAACATTTTTAAATAAGTTGTCCATAGGACAACTGGCTCAGCTCCTTTAGGATATTTCCAGGTTATGCTTTCTGCAAGATGTTGGCTGTTTTATCTGATGCTCACTTGCCCCTTTCCTCCCCCTTCCCCAGCATCCAAGGACAAGTAAGGCTCACAGTTTATCAATCTCCCTAAAAACCAGGCTACTCCCCCTTTTTTTCCCATAAAATTCAGCTCATTAAAAACAGGTTAAAACTCATAGTCTTCCTCTGCCATGTCGATAGCCCAGGCAAATTTCTCTCGTTGGGTTTTGTTATAAATCTTCTCTATAGGGATTCCCCACTTCTTACACCTGCAGAAGAGGAGATGCTGTTAGAGTCAACACAGCACAGGCACTCAACCCCTCGCTGTGCAGCAGAACTGCTCTCCCCCGGCACCTTCCTAGCTCCGCTCCGTTACAGGACACACCACCCAGCTGAGGATGACCAGCCTCCCCGTGTTAGACCCTGCAGGTTCTCAAACCCACCACCTCCCAGCGCGGTGCTGGCTTTGGCTGGCATCTTACACTTGCCTCAAGAGACTCTCTTACAACTTCCTGAAATTATTTGAAGATACAACAGAAGGCCACAGAGACAGAAGTCTCGGGCAGGACAGGGGCACTGTTCTCAGCCACAGCCCTCATCTGCTAACTGGGGGGACAAGACACAAGTGCAGGGGTGGTTCCTTCCAGCACACCCCGGGCAGACGCTTACCAAGCAACGGAGATTCTGGGATCCAGATAGTTGAGTTTGGAGGTGCCCAAAGCGATCTGCTTGTTCTCCTCCCTATCTGTAGCCTGAACCTCCAGCTTCATCAGTTGCTCCTCAATCCTCTGCACTGCTTTCTTCTTGCTCTCCACTGTCCTGGGGTGGGAAAGAATCAAAGCATTTACTGCCTAATGCCCTGCTGGGCTTGAGATTGCAGCACTGTGGGAATCCAAAGGGACTCTGCTCAAGGTAAGCAATGCCACCAGCCACAAAAGGCAGGTGTGTCAGCACAGATGGTGACACAAAACACTCAGCACATGCAATTAAGAACTGACATTTTCAGAGGCAGAGCAGAAATCTCAAGCAGCAGTTTTGTTTAAAAGGGTTGGAAGCAACAGCCTGAACTGTACTGATGCTACACCCACTTTAAAACCAGCCCATCTATCCCTCCGTAATAGTCATGCTGTGATTCTGCTTTCAGAGCTCCCTTAACTCAGCACCCCTGTGGCTATTCTGCAGAGACCACACGGAGTCCAAGTACATCGTCTGCACCGCAGGCTTCCAACAGAGCAGAGCAGCACCCAGAAAAGTGCATGTGCAATTGCGTAACTCCTGGCTCCCCATTAATATGGCAATGCTGCGCATCAGATCCATTCCTCTGCTTGTCCCTGGGCAGCAGGGTGGTTGAGCACTGGTTGGTGCTCAGCTCAGAGGGATGACACAGAAGAGACTAATGCTAGTGACCACATCAGGAGCTGCAGTGTCAGACCACCCTATAGTCCTTAGCTTGAAGGCCATTTCTTCACGCACAGAATAAAGAGGGGACAAGAAAGCCTGAGGAAGTCTTCCCAGATCACAGGCTGGGGAAACAGGACACTGGGTGAAGGACCCATTTGGAGCTGAGAGTACTGGGAGCATTGCACAGCCCGGTAACACCAGCCTTACTTTTTAGACTTCTCATCCCTCCGGACCTTGGCATCAGCTTTGGCGCTTTTCAGTTCTCTCCTGGCATCAGCTAACTGCTCCTTCTTGGCATCGATCTAGGAGAGGCAAAACCAGATGGCAGCACTGTCAACAAGCTGCTGACAACTGTGGCAGTCACCCCTGGGCAGCGTGACCCAGGGAGTGAGTTTGTGACCACGTTCACAATCTACCAGCGCTCAGACCCACTTCTGCACAACAGTTAGGCCACTGGCCTTTCAGTTTGCTGCAAAGCCTAGTGTGGTGAAATGTTCCCCTCATAAAACAGGGCCCCACACATTTCCAAAGGCAAGGTGGCGCTGGGAGCTTTCTCACACAGCGACAACCAAGCAGGTGAAGGAATTGGCTTGGCCTGGGACTGGCCAACAGCCCCTCCAGGCAGCCTGTCTGCCTCCACTGTATCCCGCCAGTACCAGCTCTCTGATGGTAACATGGAAGGATGATCCCTGTTCCCTCAGCAGGAATCAGTTCTTGCCCCAAATCCTACAGGCTGAAAGCTGTTAAGGCTTCAGGCAGTTCTTCTCCAGTAAGTTTAGGATTCAGGGAGATTTAGCATTTTGCAGCCCCTGTTCAACCATTCCCCTTCAACATCCCCCAAGCTCTAAGATCTAGGGTGAAGGCAGCCATGTTAGGTGTTACAGAAGCAGGGGACACTGCAGTGCCAAACCAGAAGTCCTTATTGTGAAGGTTATTCTAAAGCCAGACCAGGAACAGACCTAACCCCTTTGGACCTCATGGCCTTCACCAGAAACAATCTGCAAAGGAAGAGGTCAAGTCAGAGGGGCATAATGTACTATGTACACAGCCTGCACTGACAGTGGCCTGGGGTTCATGCAACAGGAGTGGATACCCGCTCTGGGTTCTTTAGGGGACACAAATCAGAGCTAGAGACTGTTGCTCTGAAGTTTCAATGGCAGCAGAACATATAGCTATGGGAGGAAGGGCAGATAAAAAGGGTCTGGTCTTGGTCTTTACAAGTAAAAGACAACTCAGACTGAAAGGTGTCCCTTTCAGCTCACTATTCCTCTCCAAGCAGGCCCATCTCCGAGGCAGCACTAACCAACTCCCGACAGGGAAAAGCAGGCTCTGCTTTCATTTCACCCCAAGTGAAAGGAAACGTGACTCCCGAGATGCAGCACTGGGAGCCCTGCCCCAACCCAAGAGCTGGGCAAGGGTGGGGGTACCTTGCTCTGCAGGTTCATCATGGACTTCTCGAAGGTCTTCGGCGGAGCCCTCTGGTGGTTACACAAAATGGCAACCGCTCTGTTGGCACGGTTATAGGAAAGGATCTTCGCTGGGATGTTGTCGTCCGCTGCAAAGTACAAGACAGTGGTGAAAAGGTGGGTTCTCCAGGGCTGTGCAGCCCCAGCCAGCGTCCCACCAACTCTGCAAGCTCACAGTCACTGCAGAACTGACCTTCCCCTCTGATGTGCCAGTCTCAACACTGCACTCTAATTACAGTCGTAAGAGCCTGACCACTTCCATCCTGGGCCCTAACTCTTTCTGGGACGGTTTCTTCAATAGCAGCAAAGACACCATTTGCCACTCAAGAGAGGGGAAGCACATCCATGCTCAGAGCAGAGGACAGCAGGACCATACTGCTCAAGACACTGGTGGGCTTCTCGGATGCAACGTGCTCACTTTGTAAAGTTGTTAAAGTGTAAGCTAGCAGTACTCGACAGAGAAGTTGTGAATGAGCAGCCAAGAAACACGGGGCTGTTACAGATGCATCTGCCTTGCCTGCCACCTACAGCACTTTAGAATTAACAGAAAGCAAATAAGAGGTTTGGTAAAGGACAGGCATAAACTAGCAGGCACATCTTGGTGTGCTCACAAGTCAGCTCTGCCCTGCCTCAGTGCTGGGCTGCTCAACTACCCCAAAAAGATTGTCCAGCAGCAGATTTTTGGTCAGACCTCAGCTGTCTGACATTTGCACTGGGAGAGGAAGTGGTGTACAGATACAAGACTTGTGGCTAAGCCAAGGAAGCCAGGTCTGTATTGCAGGATAAGCTCTGTTCCCCTCACAGTTTCAAGGACAAGACTTACGATTAGTGAGCTCCTTGAGCTGCTGCTGTAGCGTGATGGAGGCATTGTAAGTACGGAATACCTTGGCTGTCAGTCCCTCCATAAGGTCTTGAAGGTGTTTATTTAAGATACTGGTCTAAGGAAGCAGAAAGGAGATGACAGTTAGCACTAGAACCGACCACAGCATTTGTGAAATTGTTGGATGCACGGCTGATGAAGACATGCAGCTCAAGGCTGAAGCCTAGTGTACTCAGACCTGACCACACCAGAATGGCCACAACATTACTGAAACCACAGGAAAAGTGAATAAAGAACCAAGAAGTATTAGATTGGTATCAGGTACCACAAGTGGCCAAAAGTTTTCTTCAGTGTGGAGATTTTGGTTCCCAACAGGTAGAAATGTGCCTGTCCCATCCCAGGGAAGGTGCCTGAACCACCACAGTGCTCCCATACAGCCAAACGGGCAGATGGGGATGGCGTCTGAAAATCTGTCACCTCACACAATCATCTTCTCTGAACTCTGAAAAAACCTCCCCAAGTCAGAGCCAGACAGGCTCGCCAGGACCAAAGCCCTTCGCTTCAGGAACCTGCAGGCACAGTGGACGATACAGACACCAGACTGAGACAGACTCTCACTGCTTTTAGGCCGCTCAGGCCAGCTCTGGAAGAAAATTGCTGCTGAAACCATTTCTGGAACAGAGCAGCTGTTACTGTCTGGTGCAGAGTGAGCCTGTCATGGTGCTCTGCCACCATCCCTCACCATTAACTATATGCTTACATTGAGGCGGTCAAAGAGGTCATCCTCAGGCTGCTTGTTCTCCATGAACAGCTGAAGATTCTTAAACACCTGCAGGAAAAGAAAATCCGTAACTTCAGGCACAGAGACCAGACAGTGCTGGGTAGCAGTAATACATATGGAGGCAACACTGCCAGGGAGCCACTTAAACTGTTTTCAGGCAACAGTGACGATGCTGGATGTTACTTTCCAGCAGGCAAAGACTCATCTCTCAATCCAACGCTTGTGTTGAAGGTTGCTCTCCAGCAACAGGAATGCTGAGCATTCAATGCCCTTTATCCTCATCCTTTAGATAAAGATTGCAGGAGACCTGATTGTGCTCTGGCTTAGCTGCTAAAGAGAAAGAGACCCCAAAGCTACCACCTTTCCCTTACTCTCTGCTATTACTCTATAGCCAAAGAGACCCCTGAGCCATTTCCCATGGAGTGAAGCTACTAAAACCCAACCCTTCTCATTGCTGCATTAAATGTTTCATACAGTTCCATCCCAAACAGGTCTCACTGGGGTAGGGAGAATAATCAAAGCATCTTTGATTATACAGAGATCACAAATCCCAGCTCTGCCTGCTCCAAATCCCCAGTTCCCAGCTTCTCAACAACACGCATTCTTCTCCTATAGACGCCTAATATAGAAAGACTTCTATTTCCACAATAATCAATTCCCCATTGTAAGCGCTGAATAAGAGACACCAAGAGATACCAACACCAATACATTTATACAGGAAAAATGTTTTCTTCTTTAAACAAGGAAGTAAGAATTCCAGCACACGCTCATTTTTATAGCAGCCATAGTTTGGTTTTTTTCCCAGTTGTTTTGCTCCCTAAGAGGTCAACATTTACTGCCGATTGTCATTACAATTACCACAGTATTATACATGTGGTATCTAACATACTGTGCTGACTGCAGAGCTGTGGGCCAGATGCAAAGCTGTTACACCCACAAAAACAAAAGGCATTTTGGGTAGTGCCCTCCAGGTTCACACTGCTGGATGGGGATTTATTCTGGAATGAAGTCAAGATCACAGCTGATTTGAAACTGGTGGATGACAAAGAAATAAAGGAATTAACATTGCCTAGAAAAGAAGTCTTGGTTGGTAGATACCTAGGTTCATAGGCCAGAAGTATCAGTGCACCTACTCTGTAGGCTCTTGAGCACCCAAGATCAAGACCTACCTCACTGAGGACTCGGCTCCAACATGAAAAAACCACTGTGACAGAGAAGCTAGTATCATCAAAGCCCAAGCTGAACTGCTACTCCTGTCCAGCGCTGTATTTCAGAACCTTTTATGCTACTACTTGTCATATGGGCCTAGAACTCTACCACCTACAGGTGATAAAACCAACTCTGCTGACCAGAACGAGACCCAAGAAACTCATCTAACATGGCTGTTACAGTTACGTTATGTCAGCTCTTGACACTGAGACCGCAGGGAAGAGCAGTAAGATGTTTAAACATCTCATCTGCTGGGTTATGTCACACCACCACAGCCTTATCTTCCATGGCACTGCCAATAAAAAGGGAAGAACATTAACTGACTTATTTTCTGGCTAGGTATCTGACCAGTGACAAAGCACTGTTATTGCCATCAAAACTGTGTTGACCACATTTTTCTGCAATTCAGTCTGTGTATGTGTTTGTGGAGATGCCTTACCCTCTTCTCCACGGGGACTTTGTTGTAGTATCGGATGGAGTCTTTTCCGAGGAAGTCGAACTCAACCACGTATTCCTGGCCATCCAGTTCAGGATGCAGCTTGATATGTTCTACTCTCAGAGAGCAGCAGCCCACAGTGTCAGCTGTCTCTCCTTCTTCTTTTTCATTACCAGCTCTCAGGGCAAGCTACATTTATATCAAGACAAGAGAGGTAAGCATTTCAAACCATCCCAGTAATGTAGAGATGCTGTACATTTTCAGACACTGGCCTAGAATCAGCAGTGTCCATAGGAGAAGAGAAAGGGAGAAAATGCGTTTGAGCGGATAAAATCGACACTTATAAAATTCTAATAAAAACACCCTTAAGTTCTCTTTAAACCTGTTTTAAATAACCCTACACTAAAGCCACAAATCTACCAATCTACCAGAATACCTCATTTTCTTTAGGAGAAGTTTAAAGGAAGATGTTTTACCACTCATTAAGTAACTCAAACTGTAAGTTGGTTCTGACTAATGGAAATCCATTTCAAAACGTTTGATATTTTTTAAAAATCAAACTGACTCCCATGTGAACTCAACCTGATACAAAATAATAAAGTTCAGTTGTTCATCTTCTATGATCCTACCTCTTCACTGCACACGAAATAAATACACTTTAAATAGCATATAGGACACTTTGGGTTATATAAATAATCTAAAGGCTAGATTCGGCTCCATAAAAAATGTGTTTTAACAGTTCTGGCTAAAAAAATTTCTAATTTTTGAAGAAAAACCTTCAGTGTTCATATGAAACCACAATTATTCAAATCAAACTTCCCTAGTTTACACCAAACCATTTTGAACAAACCCTGTTAATTTAGTTGGTCAAGACACCACACACTACTAGGGCAACAGCTCTCTGGGAACTGGTTTTAAGTAGCTTTAAATGCATCAATATAACTGCAGTTTTCTTTACACTGTGGCGAAAAAATTAACGTAATTATGAAACCTCACAACTGTGACCTCAAACTAAAGAGTTGACAAACCAGCAGAAATTCCCAGCAGGAAAACTGAAACAGCTGGAGACAAAAGGCCCACACAAACTTCCCAGTAATCCAACTGAGCGATTCTGGAACCAGGCTGTGAATTTTGCCTGAACTAAAACAATGCTGCCTGAAATAGCCATGGTCAGTACAATAGTTTATTGCTCTGGATTCCAGGTAATGGGAAGGAAAAGGAGACGTGAGCCTGCCCACCAGGAAGTCTCAGGATACCTTAGTAACTGGGCTCAATTCTGCCTTAGGAACAGACACACAGCATTCCCAAGTATTCTCAGCAGGACAGGAAAGGTACGAGGAGCGTGCTGGGGAATGAGCCTTACTTTATCAATGAAGTACAGTGCCACGGCTCTCTGCCGTACTTTCATCTCTTTGGATTTCCAGTCTTCTCGATATTGATTTCGGATTTTATCTACGCACTTCTTCAACCTCCGAGCTGTCTCATACTTCTGCCAGTCCTTCTCACCCTGCAGAGAAAGTTGGAATCCAGTCAGCATCAGAAAGCGGGCAAAGGATCAGTTCCAATTTGCATCTCAAGGATTGCCAGTCTGTGTGTGGCAAATGGTCTCACTGTACAAAAGCACTGAGATTTTGCTGCTAAACAGCTCAGCTTCAAACTATGCTGCCACACAGCTGTAAGCAATTCAGATTTCCACGATATTAAATGCTTCCATGGAAGCGACTATAAAGACACAAGAGATACTATGTCTTCCATGCTTCTCAACATATAAATGGTTTCCTCTGCTTTATTCAGATGACACTTATGTTCTTTCAGCTGTGTAATTAAATACCCATAAAACATAAAAGCAACATCAACAGTTCATCATCATTATTATATATTCAAGCCATGGCAAAAAGAGGCCATAAATTCACAAGGAACAGATATTTTTCCCTATACTTGTAGGAAAAATCCCTTGTTTCCAATCCAGGAAAAAAGTCTCTTAAAAAAAAGACTTAATGAGAAGATCTTAAATCCTACCCCTGAAACTGAAGGCTACTTATCTTTCAACAGGTTTATCATTGCTTTGATGGAACTGATCCGTTGACTGGTTATTTGCTCCCACAGCAGGGTTTGTTTTCCTTCAGTCATGAGCTCCTTACCAGCCTTCTCAGCCAGTAGCCTGGCCACATTTTTAATTTTACAATTGACTACTTAGCAACCCATGGTTAGAACTTCATTACATGATCAGGCAGGGTAAGTTAGGACCAAAAGTAGATAAAATATCCACCAGAGCAAGTCTGTTCTTGGATAAATTGCTTCCTTTTAGGTTTACACAGAGTAAAGGATTCCTACTAGGAATGACACAATGATGCTTTTCAATAGACATTTTCCAGATTTCATCTGCTCTCCTGTGCAGCAATTGTATTCTTTCTTTTCAAGGGGAACAGAAGCACAGAAACTTTCCTATGTTTTTCAATCAGTGTAGGATGAAATAGCAAGACAACTTTACTTCCTATCTCTCTCCCAGCCAACAGCTACGTTTGCTTCTTGGAGACATGACCAGTAAGATTTTATTTATTTATTATTTTTTTTTTAAACTAGATCTTTACCTTAATTCTTGAGCTAGGGTTCAACATGATGTATTTGATAGAGCCTTGGATGTTCTCAGTCCATGACACCAGCCAGGTAACCTTGTTATCATGCCGGACCTCCTTCCATTTGTGTCCTGGTGGAGGGGCAGGGATCTTGGAATCCCTGCAGAGAATTACAAAACAGCAAATAAAAACTATTTAAAGAGACTTCCACAGCATCAAAATAGAGAAAGTAATGAATACCGTCACATAAAGATAGCACAGGGGACGAAACTGAGGCAACGTAACTACATATTTCCACAAGCAGGAAATCAAGTGAATCAAAGTGAACAGTCAAAGATCAGAAATTTAACTGCTATCAATATGTATCTGCGGAAGAATTATACTATAGGTGGGAACACGCGTTGCTAGGACCAGCTTTGATTTGTGGACACTGCAATAGTGTGGACACTTATCAGGACAAGACTGAAGAGAAGCCCACCAAACCTTAGCCTTCGACATCAAGGAAGACAAAGTAGGGCAACCTACCTAGAAGAAAATTAATTTCTGGCAATACTAGCAGGAAAGACTGTTCAAGCAGATGTAGGCTGCAGGCACGAGGAAGAAAATATGTTGACAAAGTTCTACATGAAACCCACGATAGCCTTGTTCAGTCTTTGCTTGTATGACTCAGTTTCTTATCCATATAAGAATAAGATAAGCAGCATGCATATTTCTGTATTCTTGAATATCAACCTATATAGGATTTTAAAAAAGAAGCTATCCTATCTAGAAAGCAACGCCAAGGTGTGAAGCATCCAGTGCTCACTTGCTGCAATTAATGATGATGTCTTCTGGCATGATGCGTCTCTTCAACATGCCCATTTTGGGATGGTTCCCACGACCTCTGAAGAGACCTGGGGGTTCGATCTTGAAGTTGGCAATCCTCTCCTTGTGGTTGTCCATCACGCAGTAACCATATTCCTTCAATAGCCGCTCATTCTCCTCTTTGATTTTCTGGAAAAAGCCCAAAGCAAAGATGATACGGTATACCCAGCACCACACACATCTCTAAGTGCCCAGACTTAAAGAATTTTTGTATTTGAGCCATGTTGATGCTGAATATCCAACTCAAAACCAGATCACCATCACGCCAAGTGCTGTATCAACACACAGAGCAGCAGACTGTCCAGAAAAGCATTCATAAATGCAAGCAGCACAAACAAACCGGAAAAGGGGAAAGAATGTGCAAAAACTCTCTTAAAACTTATATTTGAGGGAAACAGATTAGGGCTGGTGAAGACAGCTACAATTTTGCCACAACAGAGGCATTTACCTCTATCAACATACCACAGCTACAAGGGCAGCCCCAGCACAGTACTGCTGCTTTATAATCTATATTCAGCATTTGACATCCACCGGACTTTACATCTTGTTGTTTATGTACAAAAACCTCAGACTTGTGTTTGAACTCAGCATTGGAAAGCAGAGGAATGTCTCCAGTCTGCCGCATGTCAAGCCTGTGTCAGCAAATGCTCTCATAACTAGAACACAGTCTCCTACGTAAAAATGTGCTGAGATTTCACTGCATACTTCTGTGCTTGAACTTTAATTATATGGAAGGAAAAATAGAAACACTGCAGCCCAAAATAAAACATCTGACCCATGGACAGCACTGGTGCACCCACTAAGAAACTAACAGAAAAAGCCACTTCTGTTCCATTGTAATAGCTACCACGGATGGAACTGAGAAGGGCTCACCCCCATGTTTATCAAATGGCAACAGCAATAAGACATGGGCTCTCTATTTTGGTGGGACCCCTCTGACCCCAAAGGCCATACTTCCAAGCTACCAGGCCCCTCACTCAAAGGACAATTACTGTAGTGTTACAAGAGATTAACTGAGAACTTGGGGCAAGTTTCCAACTTCCATTGCAGTAAGTCTCAATCATCTAAAAACTATTTATTTCTCTCCACACAAGCCACTGTAGCCATACTACTGGAAAATAAAGTTCGGTTTTTTTATTCAGAAGACTGCATTGCCTGATATTTAAGATTTGTTCTCTCATTTTATTCACTAATGTCATTGCTGCACCCCTTCCACCACCCCAATTTTGCCCTCCAAACCCAAGGAGCTTCTAAAATGAAAAGCTATCCTTAACTGAGTATCCACTGCTCATTATTGGCCAGGGACCAAGGCTCCCATGGAGGTAGCACCTCTGATTCTCTTTATTTACTTCAGCAGGATCAGGAGCCTTAGCCCTCTCAATACCATTTTAAGTCAGGATGAAGATTCAGCTGTAAACACAGTGCTTTGCCCTACCTGCGCTGCACAGTAAAGATTCCTACAGTTAACATGAAAGTAATAATTTGAAAGCTAGTAAACACTGCTTTATAAATGACAAGGCAGGCAGAGGAATGATTACACAAAGATGTTTACAAGCCAGCTAAGAATCAAGACGTCTCCTAGAATTCCCCCTGGTACCTGTTTCTCCTCCTTGGACATCTGTTTCCTAGCTTCCGTTTGAGCTTTGAAATACTGGCTCATGTGGGTGAAGTCACACTTGCTGAGGTTGGTGATAGTGCTCTTCTCTTCAGAGGTCATTTCCTTGCAGAAAGAAAGGAGTGCCTTAAGTTTTCATACATAGTAAGTTTTCATGCATAGTAGAGCTTACCCTACCCCAGGCAGTTTAAACAGGGAACAATAGACATGCTCTCACAGTAAACCCCCAAGAATCCCCAAATTCTTGCACATGCTCACTCCAGCTAAGGTCAAAGAGAAAAGGACACAAAGCAGAGCACATGGAGTGCTGGCCTTCCAGCAGTCTGATCTCTGTGAGCGCTGGCAAGGCTGCACCACCTCCCAAAGCGCTCTCACACTGAACAGTGGCTGGGACTGTTGAGGAATAGGGAGAAAAATCCAGTAACCCATTCAGGAAAACTGCATCAACTGATCTAAAGGTTTGATCTTATGGCTGATAAGTTCACTGAGGCGAAGTTCTGAGTTTTAGGTCTTTGGAAGGGGTTTTCTTCTAATATAAGGCTGACTCTTCAACAAGGCATGGAACAGTCATATCAGCTATAGCCCATCATGCTATAGCAGGCAAATTTGGCTGGGAGAAGCCTGACTTTGTTGGTGTAGAAAGCTATTTATGATAGGGTCCTTCCTGGTGAAACTACAGGATAAACTGGAAACTTCACAGCTACAATCTGAGGCAGCTTTTAGTTGCCCCAAGCTAACTTTCCTGTGCATGGAACAGTAGCCCCTTTTCACTGCCCAGTGCTGAGGAGACACTGGCCATGCCTGCAGTCATTGCGGCCAGGACTACACGCATACCTTTCTCCAGTCTTTGAAAAAGTTTTTCCTGAAGATCTCCTTTGTAGTGTACTCATGATCAAGCATTTTTGCAAAGAATGTGGCAACTTCTTCTGCTTTGGTGCTCAGCTTCATGACTTTACCTACAAAGAAAGGTTTTCTTTTTAAACAAATGGTAAACAGGAATTGAAGCCAGAAAGAAGACATAGTAACTACCTTAAAGGACACTATTTTTACCACAGAGAAGTTTTTCTTAAAAATGTTACATAGTACAGCAAATTGGATGGACAAAGGAAACAGAGAAGCACAATTGCTTGACTTTCATCATAAACATTTTGAAAAAAGTTTCCTCTGGAATCTAACCATTAAAAAAAAAAAGCAACAGCAATCTGATGAGACAGGTCTGAGAGACGCAGGGCAGGAAGGGGAAAAGGCCTCCTGCAGGAAACCCCATGCTGAGACACCCCAGTGCTGTGTATGCTCCTGGGCAGATACTGCTGTTTGAAGTGGAAGAGGCAAGGGATTTTATTAAATTTCATGTTCCGGCACTCCGACATATGGGAAATACAGTCTCTGTATTCCTCTTCTACCCACAGAGGGACTCCGCTCTGGAACACCCCTTCTAGCCTTTAGCTATTTCTAGCCAGGAAGAGCCCTTCCTATGTATACGCCACAAATAGGCTGGAAAGCGATGCCAAATATTTAACTCCCCTTCATTGCAGGGAAACGTGTCAGGATTCTGCTAATCGTTCACTTTGCTGTGGGAATGCACTCCTGCGTCTCCAAATCAGTCTCAAAAGCCAGTGATTTTTAAAAAAGACTGAGCTTTCAGTGAATGGAGAGGTCACGTTTCAGCTTCTCTGCAAGACTGCAGTACAAAGCGAAATTGCTGCAAGGGAGGACTTTAAAACACAAGGGAAAAGAAGCTGCTGCAACATCGAAGCTGTGGATTCGACATCTAACATTCCTGTCGAGCGTCTCTTTGGTCCAGATTGCATTCCTGACAACACTTGAGGTGCCAGTGATCTCTGTGAAGGATTTTGCATGCAGCTCACATCTCCAGCTAGTTGCAAGAAATATTTAAAGTCCCAATGGGCTGGAAGACAGTCAACACCTGTGGATTTTTTTAATGACCATTTTACTGCACAAAAGTCAATACAAGAAACGCTACTGTTGATTCTATGCTCTTGGAAAAAAACACCACACTTTTGATTTACTACATGTTTTAAAAAGTTGCATCATCTCCAAAATTAAAGCATGAGAGTCAGCTATAAAGCGTTAAGATCTATAAACCCTCGTAAAACAGGACTTAGCAAAAGGTCCTCCCAACGATCCGAGAATATTCCACAATTAAATTAAACCAACGGTAACTCTGCCAATTTTTAAGCTGCAACCTAAAATACAGCATTTGTTTGCTTATAACAGGAAATGGGGGAAGGGAGAGACAGCAAGGGAAACGGTTTTTCCAGGCTGCAAGTCTAGCTTGAAAGAGGCTATCAAGTTAGTAACATGTTATGGGGCTAAAGTGACTGATATTTTTCCCAAATTGCTGAGGGCTCAGTCACCTTTATCTAATCACTTTAGAATATATTTCATTGGACTCAATTTCCTCTTTTTTTACAAAGGTTTGAAAAGGCTTTCAGTGACAGGGCTGGAAAAGAAAAAAAAAAAAAAAAAAAACAAACCTCTGTTTATTCCAGAGCTGTGAATTTTAGTTACCCGACTTAAAACAGACAGCAGCCAGGGAACATAACCAGAAGAGACTGAAACACAACTGCCACCATCTACTCTCCTACTTTGCCCCATCCACAGAAAAACATGCAAGTTCAAGCCACCTCTAGGGTATGAGCAGTAGCTTGTTAACCCACAGTCACTCAAACACATAGACAACCCCTAAAAGATGGTTTTGGCATTTCAGGCTCCTTCACTGAGTCTGGTATTGTAAGCACTAGCAATAGGCCCAGCAGTCATTATGTTAGATGAAAACAGGCAGTCTCACTGCAATGCAATCACTAGGCAAGGGACAGATTCCTCCAGCGAGAGCCTGCAGCCTGGCAGCTGGCTGGCCAGCCACAGCGTGATTATTGGACTCTACAAATCATCCTAGGATAATCTTGAAATTAGACAATGCCTTGTGAGCACAGACAGCGGCTCTCAGCAGCTGCTGTGTAAATCAGACATCTGATTTTTTGCCTAGTTTCTCAAGGAAGACTTATGTGATTGCTTTATTTGCCAGACACCCCTGCCCACCATGTAATTGTTGAGCCTATTGATGAATTTCTGCCATGAGAGAGACAGAGGTTGCAAAAATCCCTGCACTTCCTAGAGGTTTCGTGAAATAGGCAGCTAGATAGAAGAGGAGCTTATTGCTGCCTGCACCAAAGGGCTAGCTACAGTGCAATTTGCCCTCCCCTTCTCTAGACAGCCAGAAACATGTCATACATTCTTCAAGAAAGGAAAACAATTTCCAACTTCGTATGAAGTTCTTATCAAAGCCTAAGAAAGAAGTCTGTAGACATCCCTGATCGCTGTGCTACTTGCTTGCTGATAGCCTTTAATAGGATGCAATATGTTTACTTCACTATTGTTGCTGAAAATGAATGCCACCTATTTCTCAGTATTTAAAAACACTGTGCCATGTCACATGAAAACAGCATGTTGCTCCTGGAAGAGTTCCATGCACAGATGTCCCCTTCACCAAAAATTACATTTTCATCCATTCAAGTGCCTCCCACTTAATTCAATCCTGGGTTAATTTGACCCTTCATTTAACATGATCACAGGACTACAAGGAAACACACGGGTCATCAAGTCTGGTCTCCAGCACGCATCACATCATATAATCCCTTCCACGTGAGCCTCTAACAACCAGTCAGCCCAGCATATTAGACTCCTACATCAATTAGTTCTACCACATACAATGGTTAGCGAGTGGGATCATGACTTACACCACAGGGCTTTGTCCTTGAGGCCAGGGTCATCCCATGCATTCCTAGAAGATCCTAATAATCTGTATCAAAATTCAATTGTCTTTTATTCCACTCATGCCACCAAATGATCATGAATTTCATCACAGATGATGGAAGTTGCAATTCATAAGGTTAAAGAAAAGAGAGCAAGCCTAAAGGTGACCAGTGATGAAGTAGTTACAAATACGTACTCTACTGGTTATACACTGCTACTCTCAGGCATAAGACACTCTCATGCTGTTAAGTAACCTGGGAGATTTACCACCACCATAGCAGAGTGAGAACAAGTTCATCTCCATGTCAACTCAGTTCAGCAGGCTGTTCCTTTACTTCTACAGATCATTCTTCCACTCAGCCATTGAGGAACTTCTTTTAAGCTAACCACTAAACAAAACCACCTCCTCATCTCTTCAGTCCCCGGAAGAACACCACGATACCCTGAGAATGTTTATTTCTCTTCCCAGCAAGTGGAAACACAGATTAACTCACCATCATAATAAAACTTGACATTTTCAGGCAGAGGTTCATATGGTGGAGCAAATACAGGACCTTTGTGCTCTAGGAACTTCCATTTAATGCCTTCAGGGTAGCGCTCTTCTTCCCACCTTCAAGAGAGAAATATGAACCAATATAATTTTAAGCTCCTAATCTTCATTTTATTACTATGTGTGTATAAGAGTATGCTAAAGAAAAATCAGCAAGCAATCATTGCTTTGCCAGGCACAGACCAAGTACAAATGTCACCATTAATTTCCTCCCCCCCTTCTTTCCCCTTTTTTTTCTTTTTTTTTTTTTTTCTTCTTTTTTTAAAAAAACACAACCATGTCCATGAACAGAACACTCTGGGTCACAGGTTATCTGATAAGACCATAGTCCTCACCTCCCATTTGCTGCTCTTTTCACAAAATCACACAGCTGAAAAAGCTTAGAACTTAAGAAAATGAAGAATTCAGTCTTGCAAAGCAGCTAGGATTATGCCAAATTAGAGTCAGCTGTGATCAGCATCAGGTCCAGGATGCCTGCTCAGCAAAGCCAAACAATTGTAGAATATTATGCAGCTGCTTTCAGATGTGGACAAGTATGCCATTAAGGGCAGAGATAAAGAAACAGATGTTCATTTATGACCTAAATGAGAACAAACCTGCTCAGATGAGAAAGACTGAAACCTGCTTTGTCATTTTAAATTCATTCCAATTCTTTGGGTAAGAAAAGCATACTTGAAGAAAAACAGAGTAGCACAGAAAAATTGCAAACTTGCCTTAAAGCACCTCTATACAAATGTTTTGCGAATGATGCATTAGGTATTGCAACACAACAGGGTAGGCACCACCAATCCCACATTCCAACTGAACAAACTCACAGGGTCAGCAATTCATCCACAGAGAAAAGGGGTCCTGCCAGACCAGTATCCTCCCCGCAGTTCCCAGTACTCTGTGCCCAAGCCACTGATTCTGTACTCCTCCCCTCTACACTTCTTTCATGATTACCAGAACATTACTGCTACATGCTGCTGGCATAGGATTCCCTGCTGAGAAAGGCTATTTTACCTTAGTGATTAATCAACTGGAAGACCATTAACCTGTCACAGCACTCAGTCTTTGAATTGCCCAGACAACTTTGTTGAGCAGCCGTGACAATAAAAAAACCAAAAAGTTTAAGCTTCCCTCTAGTGTCAGCCCTCCGGAGCAGTCTCGTTCTGGGTGCAACAGCAGCTGAGAAAAGATGTGCATGTACTGCCTGCATCTCAGGAATCGTGATGCACAAATACACATCACTTCATCCCCAGTGAGGTAACAGGGTTACCGTACAGAAGATAAGCACTGCAGAGAGAAAAGAGCTTCTGCTAGAAGACACCCAAAATGCTTCACTGGTGCCTGTACATCAATAATTTAGGAACAGCAGCAGTTGTATGGGACACAATGCTTTGCTATACTTGGAAAGGCACCATCTTTGACCACAGCACTAGCTGACTTTTTCTCATGAGAAGCACAGTAACATCTTTAACAGCAAAGTGCACATTCCCAGCTATCAGTACAAAACCTGCATGTCAGATTTCAGTCCCTGGCTGGGAAGAAGGCTTGAGTAAACTATGTTAATATAAGAAACTAATATTGACATTTGACGTCTAGATCCCAAATATTTACATTCCTAATGATTGTTTTTTAAATTAATTAGAAGCTAGAAATCTAAATATTTTGTCAAACATAGGCCTAGGTTCTTGCACACAGAAGCTCCTTCTAGCAAAATAAATCTAAACCATTTGCCTCTCCTCCCAGCCAGCGAAAGGCTATCCTCTCTGACAATGAGTATTTTTATTCTGGTAAGAAAATGAGGGAATTCACAGTAGCTACTACTTTACAGGATAGGTTTGTCATTCTTGCTTTTCAGCCGTGGCTTTTTAAGATTTATCACTCTGGTATTTACTTGATGGGAAATTCGGTTCCTCTACCCATTCCTGTTCTTTTATAAAGGACGCATGCAAAAGGAGTACTAGAAAGGTAGAAGTTTAAATAGATAGCTGAAGCACATTGTGCCTTTTGGGAAGGCTACAAGGAAACATGGGATCCATGGGGTGCTTTTGAAGCCCAAAGCTACCAGAAAGTTTGCCACTAAAAGATCACAAACCATTCCCACCTCCACCTTCCTAAACCTCGTACATAAACGTTACGACAAAAGGTAAAAGTGAGCCTCCTGAGGTTAGCCAATTTTTCATCCTCATTTGGTTTTAAACAAACAAACAAACAACCCAAACCAAAACAAAACCAACAAAAAAGCCAACCAAACAAACAAACAAAAAAAAGCACTACAGCAACACTGCCCAAGGTAGCTCCTGGTCCTAAAGCAATGTTCTACACATGATTTTGTGGGAGCAAGGAGAATGCTGCCTATTAGGAAAGCTGCCTTACTGATTTCAGCAGAAACTGTGCTAATCAGTCATACAGGTTCTTTGATTAAATCCCATATCAAACCTGTCTAAGAATGCCAGGGTGTCTCAGGAAGGTAGAGCTGGGGAGGGTTTTTCAAGTGGAATGCAAATAGAGAAGATTATACACAGAATATACCTCAGGGATATGTTATTTCAAGGAAATGAACTTGCTATAACACAAGGTGGGAGAAGTGCTCATAAGACATACTTCTGGATCACATATTCTTCACAGGCAGCAGGGTGTGAAAATGACCTCTAAAAGAGCTCCACATGGTGATGAATGAGGCCAATGCCTTGGGAACGTCTAGCATCGAGTATTCACGTAAGTGACGACGAAAATGCTCAAGGCAGCAAGCACTTGAGGAAGCAGCCAGAAAAAGATATCAGACATTCAGAAAATTGACTCAGATGGAACACAAAATGCCCTTAAAAGACACAATTGAAGTGCAGATGAAACCCTGTCCAGCAAAGACACGCTATACAAAGCTGCAGATGGACGACAGAACATCAGCAGAAGGATGCAGTTACCTACTGCCAAATTTTGCAAAACATGCTTTCAAAGGCAGTTTTCCTCAGCAGTAAGCACAAATCGCAGAGCTTAACACAGCTATCTAGGACTGTGCTGCCAAGGCAGGTGAGGGGAGAACAGTATGGCTTTCCAGTCAAGGTTTGCTGTTGAAGGATACAGACTACAATAAAAGGGAGCTGTGATAACAGAATATTTAGATAACAATATTTAGACAGAACCAGCAAGGGCAGCTGAGACAAAGCCAAAAAGACAACAGATAGTTAACGCTTAAAGAGACCTTCTGTAGCTTCCTATTGCTTCATGTCCCTGTAGTTTGTTACTGTTAAAGCACATAAAAAATATGCTGTCAAAGGGACTGAGAACAACAGTAGATTGCTCGGGGGGGGGGGGTGGGGGTGGGGGTGGAGATCAGGATAGTTTTGGGGAGGGGTGCGAAAACCAAATTTCTAAGAGTTTACAAGTATGGAAAAAAATATGCAAGTGCTGATGTTCTGAGGAAGCTGTGACAATCAAAGAGAAATATGCAAAGACTATAAACACTATAGAAGAATTTTTCTTTTTAAAGGTGAATCAATAAGAGTGACAATAAACAGGTGAAAGACTGAACCTGAAAGGATTGAAGAAGATTGCAAAGGCATTCCCCAACACTACAGATCTATTAAAAACCGCCAAATGATCTGAGAAAAGAAAACACTTGGAAACATCATCCCCAAAAGGTCATAAAAATACATTGCAGGAGATTACAGGAGTGCAGAAAACACACATGCTTTTGAAAACTAGATATGCATTACACTGAGGGAAGTACTAAGGCCCAAACTTCAAAACACACAATAGCTCCTCAAATCTAGCAATAACAATAGCTTAAATTACTGTGGATCGTTAAAAAAAATCCAGCCTGTTTCTTACAGAGAGCACCACTGGTGCAGCACAGGCCTGTCTTCCAAATGAAGCACGAAGTTCAGATTTATTTAAAAAAAAAGTTCTAAAAAAATTTAAGAGTGAGTGAAAACACAACTTCCGTTGCTCCGTGATGTTACTTTAGGATCCTGGGCAAGACAAAAGTGCTTCCCGTTCAAAACGTATTTTCAAAATTCATTTTCCAAACAGCCCAAGCTTAACCGGTCACTTCACCAACTTTCATTTTTGTGCCAGGGGCAGGAGCAGGTTTGAAAGGCACACAGTTGACATCCAGCTAGAATAAAAAGGTGGACACCTACTCATGTTGTACCCTCTATATAACACAGATAAGATCTACTAGAATACTAGTTAATACCTCGGCATATTTATATATTCCTGCTGATACCCCCAAGCCTAGAAGTTTTCATATTGCTCTGAAAAGTGTCAGCAAGGAGCAGGTTCTGGGCATAAGAATACTGGTACCTGATCATCATAGGTAGCCTCTACATTCTTTAGATAGGGGGGAAAAGGGAAAAAAAAAAAAAAACAACACAAAAAACTTCTTTCTTGTTTTAGGTATACCAAAAAAAGTATTTCACTTCTACTTCAGAGGATGAACATAGTGAATGAGATATTTGTTTAGAGCTTACCAGAAAGTAAGCCAATTATTCAGAACAAATCCTCATGAATCAATGACAGAGAAAGCCAGATGTGCTTACTCGGTCAGCATGGGAGGTAACAGGGAAAGCCCAGGTGCAGAGGGCAGCCTACATCACTGATATATAGTTACCATTTCCATTTTTGCTCCTCCTCTTTTTTCGGCTTCTTTCTCTTGTCCGCTTCAGGGACTTTCTTGTCTTTGCTCTTAGCTTTCTTTGCTTTGCTGTCCTGCAAAACGAGTAAGAATCTGTCAGCACAAGCTATTGTATTTCCCCCCTCCCTGAAAAGATGTTTTAAAACTAAAAGACTGTCGCTTGGGGTATAAAAGTTTGACCACAAACAACTGAATTCCTGTGGTCTCACTACATAAATGCGCTCTTAGATCATCCTATTAAGTCAAAGTCTGCTGACAGTCCCACTTATGTTTTAAGTCAAATTCTTTTACTTTACACTTGGGACATGCTAAATGCCCACACAGCCAGTTATTCTGCCTCACCTGATAAGCGGCAAGTCTGGGCCATAGCAACATGATTGCTTGGTTACAGAAACACCCTCCTTGGCCTGCACTAGTGTTATCTAGTCTGGCAAATGCTACAGAGCACACCACTGTGAGGTGGCTTCTGGGAACATACTGGTGTATGCTCACTACAGAGACACTTTTGTTGAAGGGAAGAATGAACCATGTTGCCACGAGGTGCTTGCAACATGTGTCTCAGAAGGGTAACTTTGCTAGATGCGGAGCGTAGTTCATTAGTCTCCAATTACGGCTAACCTCTCTTTGCCAAGTCCCTCTCCAAACAAATTTCCACCCTAAGCTCCATCTAAAAGCTGTAAGTGTCTTTCTAGCAGCTAACCTCGGTTTCCTCTCCTCTGCTCCTGGACTGTGCTACATCATCTGTGCAATTACCAGATGTTGTTAGTGAGGCTCCTCTACCCTCTGTGAGCTACTTAACAGAAGGACTGTGAATTGCCTGGAACAGGCTGGAAGTTCACATCCTGGAGGCATCTTCTCCATCCGTTGTTTTAAGAGTAGGAGAGAAAGTTTTCCTGACTTTTTATACATTATGGCTCAGATAAGTTAACCTGCACCATAGGTTAATCTACCACATGCAGCTTTGTCCCAGACTGGCCCCTGCCTTCTCACCCTTGAATCAGATTCCTCCTGCTCTACATAATTCAACACCAAATTGTCAGCTTTGCTGTTCTTGATCATAGAAATAAACTTGTCTTTCACATTACCTCTTCTTCCTCTTGTTTCCTTTTCTTTGCTTTCTTGATGTCTTCTGTTTTGATTTTCTTGGGTTTGTACTCAGCACTGTAAGAACAAAAAGACTAGCTGATGAAAATAATCAATTTTCCAGTACAAAAAATAAAGAGAAGTCATACTTACACAAAGTTTGGGTGCACAAGTTCACACTATTTCTGGCATGTTTAATTTCTAAAGAATATAATTTTATGCCCCACTCTCAGAAAACTGAATAATCCCTATCCAGCAAAACAGCCTACAAAACCCTAAAACCCATAAGCTGTTACTGTTTAAATATCTCTCCACAAGTTTCAGACTGCTGAAGCAAAAGTCTTCCTTGTTGAAGAATCGATTCAAAAGCGTGAGTAGCTGCCCAGTGATTACATGGGATGGAATAAACGGCCAAAAGCTTAGTGGCATGTTCTACCCTTTCCAGTCCTCAGTCTGGGGTTTGCCCACAAGACTCACTTTTTTTATCTCCCACTAGTTCAAACAGTAACAAAAGTGACTACTGGCAAATTCTTAATCTTTCCATTGCAGACATAAGATGGGAGGTCACAAAACCAGAAGACAGCAAATGATTACACAAAAGATGTCACACCTACCTCTCTTCGAAACTGAGAAATACCCCATAGGAACAGAATGCCACTATGGTTAAACCCTTCCAATCCTGTAACTCCAGACTGCTCATAAGGTCACCCTATCTAAAGAGCTGGATGCATAGATGGTGACAGATCACAGTGTGATCTAACTGGGCTTTTATTTTACTGGTTAGGCTACTATATCGGGCAAACATCATGTGTACTTTTCTTTTGATTTAGAATCAAAAATCCTCAGCACAACCCACGACATATTTAGACTCCAGGCAAATCATGCCAAGTGGTGCAGGCAAACTTCTCCCCCACCCCCAAAGAGGCTGACAATGCATTTTCCTCCTCTTGTGCAGTCACTTCCTCACCCAACAGAAACCACTGCAGCCACGTAGCTAGCATAAATACCTCACTTGCTCAGATTTATGTTTTACAGTCTTTATCAGTGTATTTTCTCTACCTACCTTCTGGGTTTTTTTCTTTTTTATCTACTAGCACTGCAACATTTTGCAGCAGCAGGTAATGGTATTTTGCCTTGGACACCACAAATACTATCCTCGCCCTGCTCAGGTACAGCACAAGGAGTCTGGTCTGCAGTCACCCATCTGAACAAGTTTGTGGTGACAACCTGAAATCCCACCTGCTCCCTATGTTATCTTTTTAAAACTAAAGGCAAACATCCAAGTCATCAGCACCCACGCCACTTACTCATCATCTTCTCGAGGTCTCTTCAGGGGTTTGGAGTCCTCTTTAGGTGATGCATAAAACCCATCATCATCTGGTTCATCTTTAATACGTGGTGGACTACGAAAGAAGCAAAGAAAGGTGGTTCAAACTTCAAAGAAGTTTCTTGGAAACTAGCGACAACTCAGTTTTCAGAAATTGTCATCTGCAAAATGGGCATGTCTTCCAGTCTTGGAATGTGTTGTCATCTTAAGAGCCCAAAGACCTGAGGTGTGTCATTCTCGAATATCCACAGACAGCACAAGGAGAGAGTCTTTCAGCGTCTACGTATTTACCATTTCTCAAGCAATATCAAGATCAATTTCAACTCCTTAGATTCTACTGTGTTTCTTTGAGGTTTTGAGTAAAAACAACTGCAGCTTCCAGCATTTTCAAATATACTTAAAACAAAACTGAAATGTACGCATGTGTGCAGTCAAATAGCAGACATTATTTAGTTTCAACTCAATATCCTTATTGAGCCTGATAAGAAAGAAAAAGATTATCAACTAAACAAAGATGCAAAAGCTATTCCCCTGAATCTTTTGCCAACTAAATATTGAGGCATGTGAAAACCAGAAAAGGAAATGAAGATTTGGCAAAGTTAAACTGATCAGTCCCTTTGCTTGCTTCCCGCAGTTTGGACAGTGAAATCTTCTCCCTTTCAACTGACCGCAAATATTAAATTAGGCTCAACATTTTCAGCCATAGTGTCCCAAGACACCACTAATAAGGGGGGGTGGGGGGGGGGGGTGGGGGGGTGGGAAGAGTATGAGTGCAAGAGAGACCATCCCTTTAAACAAACTCATTATTTCTAGATTTCAGAGAAGCATTTCACTTATCTTCATAAAGAAAAAGATGTCTCAATAAGTCCAAAATTACTTTTTGAAGCGCTTAGTACTGCTCCGCTCAGGTAGAAAATGTAACAGTGCCATCTTGGGCTTTCCTCTTCATATTCAGTCAGCAATTTTTATATCAAATTGACTCAGTTTCCAAGTCAACATGCGGATTTTGCAATTGCATGGAGTGGGAGAAAAAAAAAAAGCAGCATTCTGCTTTGTAGATCACAGTCAGCAAGAGACATTACAGAGTCTTATTTTAGCTGGTAATATGTCCATGAAGCAGAACAAGGTAGTTTGCTCTTTCATAGCCATAAAGCCGCTGCAGTGCGGGCAGATGCAACCCAGGGGAAACAGATACGTGCTGCCATAAGAAGCCATTTCTGTGGCATTGCCTGTGATTAACTAAGACACAAGTCTGTGGCATGTAGACAGTTGCAAAACTTCTATGGAAAAAGAGGTATTTGTCCCATTTAATTTATTCTCCCTTCCAGGCAGAAATGTAGAACTACTGTTTATTAAGTTGATAGGAATTTTATCTAATCTATTTTAACATTGAAATATTTCGCAACATTTTGTAATAGTAGGAAATAAAGTGTAATTATATTAAAAGAAAGGAGCTGTATGACCAAGCTGAACCCTGACTTGCATTGTTTCCAAGACTGTAACATTGCTCATCATACCAAGTCTTAGGGAAGAAAATCAAAACCATCTGAGTAAGGACATTTTTCTCTTGTGAACTTGCAAAAGAACATTTCAGCAGGAAAAAAAGAAAATAATTACTTTACTCTTAGCCAGCTTTTGGCCCTGAAGAAAGCACAATTGTGATGGCTCCTCCAAGCTTTCCTCAAACACAAATAAATGCTCTTGGACCTAAAGAGAACCCAGTTACCTTGATATGAGAACACCCAATGTCTCTGGTGAGATTAGCATATGCTACTTCTGCTGAATAGTAGAGGCTAGAAACAGTTATTAACTATCTCCTACACCACAGAACACCTAAATGTCATTGCTTTCTATTTCCAGAGCATCCCCAAAAGGGCCTGGAGAGGGCGCCTCTTCCCTGTGCCAAGCGTAACTACTTAGTTTGCATTTTTAAATAGGAGTCAGAAAATGAAACAGATGGAAAGACTCATATCAAGAGGGCACATTCAAGATACGCAAAGAATAACTACCAGGCATGGACTAGACAGGGGTCTTCTCCCAACCTCTCTGCATCCACAGAACATGGTGAGACTGGAAGGATTTTGTCGTGGTTTTGGGGGTTTTTGTTTGTTTTTGTTGATTTTTAAAGTGGATTCATAAAACTGGACACAGGATTGAAACCTTTTCCTGACTAACAGATATGAACACATGCATCCACCATACCACAGACCTGCAATAAGTCAGTTGACTGGATTTACCACCTTAAAAATAACCAATTGTTAGATTTAAACAAGTCACAAGAGATCTTAGTCGACTATTAAGAAAAAGTACTCTTCTATCAATTGCTCACTTCAGGTTTTTAATAAGACTACTTAGTGATGACTGATACAACGCCTAAGTCCAGGAGGCTCTATTATTAGCAGGAATTTAGTAGAGTAGGACATCTAGGCATTTTCTGAAGGTACTTCCGATTTTACACAAGCACCCTCCTTACTCGCCACTCCTCTGCAAAGGCTTTAGGCTGTAGTCACTTACAGAAGAGACACTCAGAGGCAATCTGGACTGTATTTACAAGGCCCCCTCTCCAGAAGACTGCCTGCAGGGTTCAAGTACCAATTTTACAACAGAGATTCTTTCAACTCCAGCTACCAATATTTCCATAGTTCAATCTGTCCTCAGCAGAATTCAACTATTTAATACTTGGACAAACCCAGCATGCGCAGGCAGATACCAGGTATTCAACAGTTCCCATCTCCAGTTACTAGGTAAGCTGATCAATTACCAATTCCCATAATTGAGAAGAATATACTGTCTGAAGGGGTAAAAGCATTCCAATTTTTTCCTCAAGACCAAGTGAGAGGAGTCAAACACGGAGCACCTAAGAAAAGTCAAACTGCTACTTTTTTTAGATCATAGACCTGATTTCTTACCTGGAGAAACCATTTTCCTTTTCCTTCTTTATTTTTATATCACCAGATGATTTCATCTGAAAAACATTAAAAGTAGGAGCTGATTAGCACTGCCCAGAGCACCTTATGTTTTTCCAACATTCAACACAGGCAGGATATTTAACTTGCGGAAGGAACCAAAGGACACTGTGACTGTTTCTTCATCCTCTGTAGCCCTTAGTAACCTACATGACACACCAAAAAGGCAACATTTTCTGTAAGTCTTAGCCAATTCAGTATTTTCTGGCCCTCCAGTTTCTTCAATAGTTAAGTGTATAGTTTGTTCTTGCACAGAATAAATGTGATCTAACAGATTTTTCTCCCTTGTCTCTAAATCTAAGCATGGCAAAGTGAAAAGTAACAGGGAAAAAAACGTGGAGCCAGTAGACACAGCTCCACTGTGGAACTGTTTCCATTCACAATACCTGCAGATAAAGCCCTTACAAGTTCATATCTAGCACTCCACAAACCAAATCTCTGGGTTAGTGTTGAGATAATTCTCTCCAGGTTGATAAAAACAGGGAAGTATAAGCTACATCTAACCCACTGAGTTTGTACCATTCAGTAGTATAAACGAGAACCATCCCTCTTGTCTCTCCCACAGGAGACACCTACCTTCTCTTCCTTTCTCTTCTCCTTGTCTTTATCTTTGTGTTTGTCTTTGTGTTTCTCTGAGCTGCCATCTTTGTGTTTGGTTTTCTCCTTGTCTTTGTGTTTCTTTTCCGAGGAATCTTTGTGCTCACTGCAAGACAAAAGAGTACATTTGCAGAGGGGAACACGAGGAGATTTGGCTAATCCAGACAACTTGCAGTGGTAGAGTGTCACAGGTTTTGAGGATGACAAACCCTACAAAATAAGGGATCACCTTAACAGGAAGATCTACCACAGTCTCCCATCACATGTCACCCATTCTCCTCAGGAGGAAGAGGAACAGGAGGGCAACATATCACAAAACCACAGCTGCTACATGCTCCACTTCAGGAAAACCCCCGACAGCCTGGATTGCTGAGGAAATCCACAGCTGCTACACTAAACTCAACACTTTAGGTTTAATTCCCACTGTCTTTTCCTCTTTTTCCTAGTCCACGTAAAAGGTCACTGGGACAGAGCCGCCAGTCCCATCAATGCCCGTGTCAGCTTTTGCTCAGACAACAGTTTGTCATTGTAGCAGCTCTCATCTCTGGAACTTAAAGAGAAAACCGCTGATCTCTATTATTCCCAAACAGATGGGAAAACCAGAGCAAACAGGATATGTGATGTCCTTGTGTTTATGCAAAGTCAAACAGAAAAGGCAGGAATAATGCTGCAGTCCTCAGTCGGAGCCGCTTCGTCAACTGTGCCTCACCACCGCGGCCAGCCCAGCTCCGCTCGGCTGAGACGACCCTGCCACGCAGGACGGGAGCTCACCAAAGGTGTTTCCAAACGAGAAGCTGGTCTGCTACTACTCAGAGTCTGGTGCTAAGGATAACAGTATTGAGAGTTTAAATACCTGAAATTACTTAGTCAGAACAGAGGAAAAAAAGCCCCCAAGGAGAAGAAAATCAATCTTTTTTTATTCTGTTTCTACCTCCTTCTGATTTCTGAGACATTTGGGTAAATTTGGATCACATTTCCACGTTTTTCATATCAATCAGAAAGATGCATGGCTGTTTTCAAATAAGAATTAGTTTTCTCATGGAACAACTTGACCCTTGGATCCAGAAAGTGAGGAAACGCTCTCAGGAGACTCACAACAGAAACTGCAAGAACTGGCCATGAGGATTAGCAGCACCGTTGTGGAAGGCAAGCAGCAAGCCTGTCAATTCAACAGGCCTTCAATGCACTTTTGTAAGGTTGTGTGGAGTCCTTGAGGTCACCCTAGGCTTAAGCAAGCCAAAGGCATGGTGGAAATCAGGCTCTCTTCTACTGGGCATGGTTAGGCACCAAGCAAGCTGCCTTCCTCATGCTGGCAGTTCACGCTCCTCCTTCCTCAGCACTTCACTCCCATCACTACTGCTCTCTGGGACACACTCTGCTTCTCCTTAGGACTACGCAATGCAATGCAAAGCTTTACTAGAAATAAGCAGCTTCCTTATTTCAATTATTTCAACACTCAAGCGCAAGCCCAAACCGATCGGGGGGAACACAGCCCTGAAAAACAGCAAGCCTGGAAGGCCAGGTAAGAGTATGATTTTTAAGAACGAGATACGCTTCGAGTCTTCTTTCTATCATAAAAACCAGATTGCAAAAGGGTTGGATGCTTGATGGCTATAGAAAGCAAGCAGCACATTAACCAGCTCCCATAAAGCTTGTGTGTGATTAAGAGGAAGGCAACCACAGTCACAAATATGCCAACCCACACCCAGCTGTACAAGTGCAGAGTAAAGTCCAACGTGGAGAGTTTCAGAGCCTCACGTAACACTAGCACAAATGGACCTGAACCTGCAAAAGGTCTAAATTATTCAAGCTCAGAGTAGCACACACTCCAATAAATACAGACTAGCATTCCAAGCCCAAGCAGCTAAAGCATGAAAATCCATCTCTGAAGGAAATCACTACATTCACACAGTGTCACATTAAGACATCAGTAGGAAGAGAAACCAGTTTCGTTTCAACTCTCTATCAACCTCTTTATACTACATATAAAACTGTAAAGGAGTATCTAAACATTAAAAGGCAACTGGCACTCTAGAAATTCTTGTAGATAGACACACAGCACCACATGTTGTCTGTGAGTGAAGATTCAACAACTGCAGACTATTCTTACCCAGCAGATCGTGTTATGTACACTGTGTGATCAGGACATGCAAGTACATACACAGAACATCCTGACACTGGATCTCGGAAATCCACCAGATGCCTGCTACTCTTGCTCAGATTTGACATCCCAGTTTCTGTACCCTGTTTATTCATCACTATCTCAGACTCAAGACACCTATTTCATTTTCCTTTGCTCCAACAAGATTCATTGACTGTCTGAAAGCACAAACCCCACACATGTTATTAATCATTTTTAAACTCAAGAAGGTCTGGAAATTCTGACTTCATATCTTGTACTGTTACCTGGATGCTAGGTATCTCATTTGCCAAAGATTTAAGTTTTACAACAATTACAAAGGTATAACATCATACAGGAAAAAACATAACGAACAAACATGCAAGGCTTAGACCTATTTTGCTCTCTGCAAGTCTGCTTGTGTCTATTTTCTGACTCTTTCTTGTTCTTATTTGGTATTAAAATCCTACCTGAAATAACATAATTTACTCAGACAACAATTTGCATCTTCAAAGCACAGTACACACTGCAATCGATGGAGTTAGGTCTCTAAGGTAAAGTTCATGACAGTGTCTGTTGCTTGGGAGTTTGGAATAGCAAAAAAAATGGAGAAAAAAAATAGTTTTAAGTTTTCAAAAGCACCATACTCACTCTCGCTAGCAGCCAAAAGCACTAGCTTTCAATACGTGACCAGTAGAGCCCTGGGAAGTACATAGAACGTTTCTAAAAGCAAGTTAATAGATTACAATCTACACCTGCAAAGCTAATACTGAAAAAGTAAGAAAATCACATCGCCCTAGAGAAGCAGTGGCAATTTTTGTGTGAGTTGAATGCTTACAGACTACGGTAGGAATTAAAAGAGTGCTAAAACTTAGGCTTGCTTAAGTAGAAGCTCAAATAACATCCCTCTCAAAAGAGAATAAGTAGCCACCATTGAAAAGCTGTTATGCAATCTAAAGCGGAGATTTTTCAGCACCAGAGTCAGAATCAAGAAGTCTGGATTCCTGAGTCAGTCTTTGTTGTTGTTTTTTTTTTTTTTTTAATCACAAGACTATCCTTCCCCTTTGCTCTGCAGCGAGCAGTAAGATTTCTCACCAAAGCAATGTGGGCTCAGATAACCCAAGGGAAGTCTTGTCTCCAGGTTCACTCTGCAGCTTCATTTTCAAAGCAGCAGTATTGGTGGCTAGGCCCTGCGGTCCTGCTTGCTGCTGCTCCTGGGATGTGACTGCAAGAAATACCCCAGATAAAAACTGATTTCATGTGCTACTTGCTCCAATGTAAAAAAGGAGCACAAATTTCTTTCCCTCATTTGTAAGTAGACTGCTTGTCAGCCCTACGTGTTTCTAGACACTGGATCGCAGCTCTGACTTCAACAACTCAGTCCAAAATTTTCTGACATGTGCAACGATGGATGCACGTGCCCCTCTTCCCTAGGAGGGCCTGAAATCTGCATCTCTCGGAAAAGCTCATTTAGAAATGCGCTGATAACAAAGGCCTCAAGCAACAATCCTGAGAAGAGTAATTTTTTTTTTTCCCCCTCCAAAAGCAAAGTAAGTTGCACAGATATTACCTTCAGTCAGCAAGCTGAGCAGCTTTGGTCTTTCATTTGGCTAAGATACTTATGTGAGCCTCCAGGGGAACACAATTTAACCACCAGACTAATCTCAAAAGAAAAGAAAAGGCAACAGGATGCCATCCTTACCCTGAAGATGATGTTTCAGCCTTTATCAGAAAGCTATTTCCAGACAATCCCAAAGCTATTATTAGGAAGGACTAGGAACAATTTAAAGATCAGAAGTCTGTCTTCCTGGCTGATTCAAAACTGAAAAAAATCACTTTTCTTTAAAGAAACCAAACACAACCAAACAAAAAGGTCTCAAGACCGCATGCACCCCGATAATTTTAGCCTGAATTCATGTCTCGGAGTACTGTGGATCCTTCGTTAGCTTTGCTGCGCATACCCCTCTGCCAACAAGCCCGCTTGAAGTCACTGAAGCAGGACAGCAAAACCCCCGTAAGACAGAGGGAAGCTTCAGTGCAAGTTAGCCTGAGGACAACTGGATCATGAAACAGTTGTTCGCGATCTGTTTTAGAAAGACACAGCTTTGCTGACAAAGATCCTCCTTTTCACTCAGAGCATTACAGTTGAACCACTGCAATGGCACTCAGAGTTTTACACCTCTGAAGGTGCTTAATGCTGACAACCCGCACTGTTTTTTTTTTTTTAAAGGTAACGAAGTACACTAGGACACCATACTAATGCAGGCAGAACCAGCAATTACATCATCTAGAGACTTATCACAGTACTGGCTTAGTTTAGACAATGGCCAGATGAATAGAAGTGCATCTCCTAAAGCACTACAGCCTTTTTGCTAGCTTGCTTACTGTCTTTCACTTAGAGTTTTAGTGTGAACAAGGACATCTGAAGGCCTTGGAAGACTCAGGCTGAAGCGCACGAAGCAGCAAATGCAACAGAAACAGCCGCTTCCCTTGAAAGCACGGCTGTATTTCCCAGCGAGGATGCCTGCAGGAGGACAGGAGGGAAGAGGGATGGGAATGGAGAACAGGCACCTGGCAGCAGCTGCTCAGGCTACGATCACACGGGAAAGTCACAAGTGGAAAGTGTTTCCAAAGAATGGCAGATGTGCAGATCACAGCTTCCTTCTTCAAACTACAACAGCTTTGCAGTAATTTAACACCGCATTCTTCAGGTGCCATTTATGTACGTTAATAATCCCTTCCCAGGCCCTTTCCATTCCAGCTTCAAAAATCACAAGCTGGGAAGGATGCTTTATCTAAAGTGTCTCTTATTTCCTCTGTCTCATATTCTCAGCTGTAATTAGCTCGTGACCGGGAATCTGCTACTAGCAAGCACCAGCGCCTGCTGCAAGCGGAGCTTTGCTTGCCTACTCGGGAGCTGCTACAATGCAACTGAAGCGCAAAATGACAGGGAGCTGTGATTTTAGTGAAATCTAAAAACGCAACAGGGACAGGACATAGGTTACACAGCCCATGTCTCGTTTGACGTAATAAAGTATTAATGGAAAACTGTGATCGTGTTCAGACTAACGCATACCAAGGAATGGCTGACTGTGCAGGGAGCATTTCAGAAACAGAAGGCACACTAGCGAAGGCCAAGTTTTCAGCTGGCTTGCGGTATTTTATGCTCGCTGGTAGAGGGTTATCATATGGTATTACAGGGAATGAACACGTGAGCCCCAATGTTCTGCTGGGATTTCAGCAACACAACAAAAAGAAAAACCTGAAACCACTTTTCCCAGAGTTGAAAGGAGTCTTTTCACCAGTTTTCACAGATAATAGATCAAGCCTTCAGCAAGAGGAACAAGATAAAAAGCTGGACTAATCAACAGCTGATAGGAATATTAGAAATTAGAACAGTATTCGCACATTGAGATGAGGATCAGGCTTAGCATGCACTTTCTATAGATGTGTAAGAATCAGGTATACTATTAAATAAAAAGCAAAAGTTTTTACTACTGGAAGGCAGCGTCACATTAGAAAGCTGATCAAGGTGACCTGTGCGCTCAAATGGGGAATAAAAAAAAAACCAAACAAAACACCAGTGCTAGGGAACAGGGGGTGCTGAAATATTTTTTTTTTTTTTAATTGCTTTTCCCCTTCTGTCAGATATCCCTGCCTCTTCCTGCCCCCAATGCACACAATTCTTAGCGGTTCAGGATCACATAATAAATCAAAGGAGGTGTGCAAGAAGTCTGAACTGAAATTTATCTTCATTCACGACTAGCAAACGCCTGGAATCTGTGTTTTTCCTAGCAAAATCATAAAACTTAAAAGGTGCCAGTGAAGATCAGGTCTATAAATCCCTTATGCGTTCCACACTTCTGTTCATCTCAAGCTGTGATCACAAGAGATTTAGTAAACGGAGGAAATATGCAATGTGACAGAAGATTTCTCTTCCTGCGGCTCAGATGCTTGTCACATTGACAACACGGATCAGTGCTGCAAAAGCAGCCTCTCTACTCCCATTCCCTGTCACAGCCGTTTCTGCACTCTTCAGTCTACTGGCAGCCCACACTCCGTGCACAAAGCCCAAGACACCTGGCAGAAAGACACTTGTTACTGTGAACACTTCGAAACCAATCTCTAACAACTCTTGGCTTCAAAGGACTCGTTATTTCATTATTTTGCATGGTCTACTTGTTTGAAACGCTCGTCTCCCACAGATCAGAAACCTACCGCCACATCAGATTTGTCTCATTTTATTTTTTTAACCACAGACATTTATATTTAATGGGTGTGTACTACATTTTCTTTTGGGGATTGGGAAGTACAGGGCTGAGAAAAGGAACAAAAGAAAACACTTTGCTTGACAAAGGTTGCTTGATAGCGATGTGGATTTATTCTTTGATACTGATTTTTCTTAAGTGGGCTTTGCTTTTTTTTTTTTACCTTGAGGGGTGACAGAGAAGATCTGAGGCATACAAATGTTCTCTCCCAGTTTACTACAGCTGTAAATGAGTGGTTAAGATACAGAAGTGTCATCTTGTGGGTGGGAGAGGAGGAAAGCAAGAAGCAAAATTAAGAAGTTCTACATACCGCTCCACACACTTCTGCCATATGAAATCAAAATTATCTATTTTAGGTATTTCTGAGACTTATCTTGGCAGTTTAGAGCCTTCAAAGTCTGGATACAGGAAACGTTTATTCTTCTGCATTGGAGTTGTTCTGCCTTCTTGATGCAAGCTTTATTTTAAAAGCCTTTTTTAAGTACAGGGCAGGAAATGAAATTGCCAAACTATTATAGACAGAAATTAAAACGATCTGCTTCAAACACCACCAGACAATGCTCTTAACTGTGTACAATGTCCGATGCAGTACCATACTTCTCAGAATGCACCGAGGGGACTCTTCACACACTCTGTATAAAATGCCACGGAGGTACAAACCCAAGTTTCACCAACAACACTGGCTTGGATTTCTGCTCAAGCACTGTTCAACCTCTTCGAGAATTATCAAAGATCCAGCACATCGTTTGCAATAGCACAGCAGCTTTTCTGAAATACAGAATGGATTTTCTGAAGATCTACATGCAATTCTATTAATCTAAGATAAACTTTTCTAAAGGATTCGTTTTCAATTTTAGCAACAGGTGACAAGCTTTTATTAAGTGCTTTAAAAATTCCCCATACAGGTAAAAACCATTGGAAAATCCCACATTATTGTTATGTTGGAGATTTTTTTGTTTAATTTCTAATGGAGTAATGGCTATTTTTTCACTTGTTCTTCATTGTCAAAGGAGAAACTTCAGTAAAAACAGGCAGGGGTTTTTTTTCCCCTTCAAAATTTTTCTGCGAAGAAATATCTCCTATCAAAATGGCTGTTACCATCCTCAGCAGGGCAGAGGCTCTCGGGGGTCTGCTGCGGTCCCCTGCAGTCGGGCTCAGCTGGTGTCTTTGCTGCAGATGGGAGGTGCTGGATGGTCACAATGGAGGGACAATAACATGGTGGCACTGCTGCGGGGCTGGGTTTTGGAAGAGGCACTTCATCATCTTTCTTTATAAAAGCAAAACCTTTGACCCAGTAGAGTCCTTACAACAAGTTCTAATGAGATGGGGAGCGACCATGAAAATCTCTTGTACCAACAGAGGTTCACCGCTTATCTCGCAGCAAATGGCTTAAAAGAGCTGTTGAACTTCAAGAGTTTCTTTTACAAAAAGGCAAGCGTTGCAAACTTGCTGATGACCGGTTGCTGTCAGTGGTATGCCACCTAGCAGATATTATCCAAAAACTAAACACACTTAAGGCGCCCCTTCAAGGTGAAGGTGCCATTTGAATAACAACGGGTGAGAAAATAACTGCTTTTCAGAAGAAACTTGTGCTATGGAGAGAGCATCATGAAAACAGATCCATCAGTACGTGATTTTGTTGCCAAAACCAATGCAAGTGTGTCACCAAGAAAAACTCTCCTAGCTGCACACTTGAAAAACTTGGAAACAGAATTTTCTAACCTGCCTGAAAATCTTCCAAGTGAAGAGTTACCTTGGGTTTTGAACCCATTTGCTAAAAATGCAACACCTATCAGTTAGTTTGCAGGCACAACTGGCTGACACCAGGGAAGATGGACATTTACCAGCTCAGTGCCAAGAAAACCCTTTGCCCAAGCAGTAAATGGGTTGAAAAAATAGTATCTTGTTTAATAAGCACAGCTCACTATGCGCTTCTTCCATTTGCATATACACATCTGCATGAGGAATCATTTTCAGTAGTGATGGCCATGACAACCAAGTATCAAAATCAACCGGACCTAGAACCAGCCCTTTGGATGGCTCTAGCAAAGGCCTAAGCCAAGATTTTAAAAACTAACGAAGTGTAGGCAATCACAGAGCCCTCGCTCTTCTTCTCCCAAGAACAATATTCCTTTGGGTCTGGCTATACCGCAGCTAAGAGCCCTTCTGAAAGAGGACAATTCTCAAGTATTTCCCCACAAGCAATTTCTTCCCCTCCCACTGCTAGCAAAATTAAAAGCTATTAAAAATGGCAAAGTGATGAAATGCTCCCTTCTCACCACTGCAACCCATCTGCTTAGCACTACAACACTAATGGACACTGGACTGTCACACAGGCCATCCTAAAATTCTGATTTCTCTGTTCATCTTGGCTCTGTCCAGGAAAGTATTTTAGTACAGTGACTGTAATAATGGAACCCAAACTGTAACTCAGCTTGCTTCAGTCCTTCCCTGTCCTGTTCCATAACTCACCAGTCTGGCCTCTGCCATCCTTGGATTCACACCTTCCATGTGAACACTTGGGAGTTGCCCGGCCACATTCAGGTCCTTCCAGCAGCTCTGCTCTAAGCAATTCCCTGCTCACCACAGATCTTCCTCCATCTCCCACATCGTGGGCTGCTGGGCTATCTCCTTCACAAGACAATACTTATCTAAACCTAATCTTCACAGACTCGACTTACATTTACGGAAGTATGTGGATGACAGCTGAATCAAAGGGTTTGGGGAAGAAATGCATAAATTTCGACTATGAGGTCAGTTATTTCTAAAAAATTTGTCTTCGAAGTCAGCTGGCTTCACACAGCAAGCAGCTGTGTACCCTGTGCATGGCTGAGCATGAACAGGGAGTGAAGATTTTGGAGCACTCCTGAAGGAGCAATGCAATCAGAGCACCACAGGCGTGTCCGCGTACATTATCTTTCCTGAGTACCACCTTCAAGACCAGATCTCATGATTCAGCACTGTAATACATTCATTAAGGTGGCAATTTTGAAAGCCAGAAAACACACTATAGAAAACTTCCGCAAGCTGTGCACTCAGCCTGGGGAAGCGAAGTCCCATCTCATGCAGGGACCTGGGGCCAAAGCAATATTGCCTATCTCCCCCCAAAACATGCCTTGAACAAAACCCCTGCACATACATGCACTCAGTCATGCCATCCACATAGGTGTACCCTATTACAGAACTCAAAGATGCAGTACATTGTGCTCACAGGACAAATGAACACGTAACAGATAAATGAAAGTGACTGGAAGCTTTAGGCACAGTGCCTAGAAAACATGATGCCTTCCTTACAGGGATTTCAAGGCAACACTGTAGGGAGGAAGGAATGACTTCAAGATAAAGCATGATTACATATCATCTCATGAGCCACACCTCACCAAAACACACCAGCCATTCTTATCTCCTTTCCACTGTTTTGGTATTTATTGTTTACACAATCAGTAGCATGCAGCTTCAAGTTATAAGCCACAATTATTTCTTCCAGTTAAAAATACACTGACCATTTCCAACTCCTCCACAACTAAGGTCAAATCATTAATAAATTCTGGAAATTTAAAGATAGTGCTTACATTACTCCTTACAAAAGGATGTACTTTAAGATTGCAGGAGAACAAGTTTTCAAGTGAAGCAATGAACACCTGGAAACGCAAGACAGTATTTTGGGGTGCATGCTTGAAAATCAGAAAAATGAAAATCAGAAATCAAGGCAGTGTAGATATGTGAGCAAAGAAGAGTGCAAACAATGTGTCCAAAGCATTTCATCTTTGCTGTGAAAGCCAGTAAATGCTGCAAGTTATTTGGCCTAGATTTTTTCCCCTCCCATCAACCATTTACTTTCAAAAAAAAAAAAGAAACATACTATGGAACAGTAAGGTTGTGTAACTTCTCAGAAGTTCACAGAAAACTCAAGTGTGACCCCAATAAAACAAACCCACTGCTCAGCACAGACTCTCTCATTCTTTCCGTGTTTCTTTTTATTAGAAATCAGTTAACACAAGCTTTTTTATTCATTTTCAGATTGTGTTATCACAGTTGCACAGCAATTACTTAGTAACACTTGCCTGGCCATAGCATAAACACTATCTGCCATTCAGCAAGTGTCACAACAGAAACTTACCCTCCAGGGACTGTTTTTTTCAAGTTTCATTGCCAATGTAGGCTCTGCAGCACTCACGTGTCAGGAGTTACAACTGGTAAAGCTTTTCTGAGTATCATCCTGTGTGCGGTACCTGCCCTGTGCTCCACCATACCAAATCACCACGGACAGACCTGCATGTCCTGGTGCTTGCAGTTCACAGCCTAGGCTCGGGTATCAACTGGACCGTTGAATTCACCACCTCAAGGTCATCACAGAGTAAGTAAATGTTTATGTTCAGTATGGATGATACGGCAGGTGACTGGCATGAAACACCTTCCCCATATAGTGGCAGTGCAGTGTATCAATCACATCAGACGAAACAGAATGCAAACCTTTCAAATTCATCATCTAATCCAGAAGTTCATAACACTGCCTCACAGTGTTGAGACATTCAGCCATTGTGGTAGGAGGCCAAGGACATCACCATCATTCTGGGGGATCATCTTTCCAGACACTTCTAATTATTAGGAGGCTGAGCAGTCACATCAGGTTCATCTATGCTAGAACAGTGGGGTTTATACCACCACTTGAGAGAGCTCCACATTTCTGACAGACAATTGGAAGCACACACAAAAAAAGATTATGAACAAAACTGATCAATCTTCATGAAGACGGGGTTAAACTAGTTTTCAATGCCTTTAATAACACTAAGCTACAATAACCTTTTCCACATGAGTATTGGCTCACGTTTGCAAGAAACACTAGTTCAGCTACCCATATAGAAATGCATGCAATGACAGAAGTTACGCTTAAAGCACCTACACTCATATAAACCACACTCAAAATATAGCAATTCCGTCCTCATATATTATCAGAGTAATTCTTTTACGACTGCACGTGCAACAGTGATTTAGCCTATGAGGACTTCAGCGACTTTTTCCTCACCTATTACTGTGCTTGGACTTTTCCCGGTCTTTTTCCTTGTCCTTCTTGTGCTCTTTGTGCCGGTGTTCTCGGTCTTTGTGTTTATCTTTGTGTTTGTGAGAATCTGCAAGCAGAGAGGCAAAAAAAATTAAGAAATCAAGTTGGGAGAAAACTCCACGCCTCCCTCATGAACCTCTGCATTTTTGCCCACCCCATACCAGTATTTTCTGTGATTCAAAATGTGTAACAAAAATCTTAGTTTCAGAGGTCCTAGATGGATTCATTGTTCCTGCAGCACAAGTTAATTCACCTTGGCAACAGCTGCATTTATATGGTCTTTAGTTCAATGCTTTACAGACCCTGAAGATATGCAACCTTCTTATTAAATAGGTAAGTACGGCTATAGCAAGTTCAATCTTATTCGGCAGATGGGAAACCTAGCTTCCTTTGCCTGTAAGTATTTCATGTAAAATAGATTATAAGGATACAGGAATAGAGCAAAAAGCTGAAATGCTAGGCCTGCTGAATCCTAGTATTTAGACTGCTGCTTCCACAAGTATCTAGTTTAGACAAAGCAGGGTCCCCCCCAAGTTAAAATCATCTTATTCTTATCCCCAACAGTGCGTGATATGACAGGCATATGGAAAGGGAAAGAAGGAGTAATGAGGGAAAAGGAAAAGAAAGGGTGAAAAGAAGAGGGCTAGGAATTCTCTCCTCATGCTTCTCTTCTGCAGGAGACACTTACCTCCCTCCGATACCAGCCCCACCAAGTAAATCCAACATGACAGCTGTAATGAGCATGTGCTGGTGGTAACCCACCTACACAGGCTAGGACTGGTCCAAATTAAGTGACAGGTCAGAAATGGGAGATGGCACTCAAGCAAATCTACATGAACACAGCGATTTTATTGGTATCAATTTCTATTCTGAGTGACATTTCCCATCCTCAGTGACAACTGTACTGTACAATAAAGTCCTTTAAAGCACCAAGGAAATAGATCCAGCAGAGAAAAAGAGCAACATAGTTGAATTGTAAATAAACTCACTCACAAGAATCTTTAGGTCTTTCAATGTTCTTTATAAGTAGATGAAAAAGGAGCTGAGGCTGAACTAGCACCTCAAACCCACCTCAAAAGGCACTATCGTATACAGTCGAGGTCACTGTAATGTTGGGAAGAATGTGTGCGTGCCCAAAGACTCCCCCATTTGGGGGGGGGGGGGGTGTTGGGGTTTTTTGGTTGTTTTGTTGTTGTTGGGGGTTTTGTTTGTTTGTTTGTTTTGTTGTTGTTTGTTTGGTTTTGTTGGTTGTTTTTTTGGTTGGTTTTTTGTTAACATGCTTCTCAAAGCTACTAAAATTAAGTAAGCTCCTCAGGATATCTAAAAGGCTGTGCTGACTTTGGCAACTGTTTTCAGATTGTAGCGCCAGAATTTCCACCAGAGATCTTGGATGCACGGTATTAATGCTCAAGTAATTGTAAAGATGGTACCGTGCCTCTAAAAAGGCTGCTATCCCTGCACTAAGAATAGGAAACTGCAACACAAGGATTTTGTGACTTTCGCAGTCACATGGGAAATGCATTGCAGAGCCAGGAACAAGCCTCATTCTCCTGACTCCAAGTCTTTCACCACAAATTCATTTTTCTCCTTAAGTGACACCAGCTCTTACAACCTCAAAACATTCAACTGGTTTTAGTGGAAACATACCCACAGTGACGTTTCCACAGAATATGATTTTAATCTATTGCTTTCTATAACTTCAGGTATTGTTTTCAGACACCTGCAGTAAGACAACATAAAACAACATATGAATGCTGACATTCAAGCCTCCGACTTGCCTTCTGCGTCTTTCCTCAATCCTCCTGAACTTGGCGACATTTCCTAGTGCTTTGGTGTATACAGCATATACATTTAAAGCACAAGATTTAGTTTTCTGTCTTTTGATTACAGGCACGTGGCAGGTTATGTGGACCATTTGGTGTTACAGCATAAAACACCTAAGAGTTTTCAAGTACCGAAACAGTAAAATCTATTTCACAGCAGGCAGAGCTTTGCAGGCATCTCTGGCAAACTGTGTGGGGACCGGACACCTACACTCTCTGAACTGCCAAGAAGCAATTTCTCAGTACCCTTCTTCCCACCAGGACAACACACATTTCACTGGCAAAAATGTTTTCGCAGTGCATTTCACACTTGAGATTCTTCAGTTCAGCCAGTAGCTGGAAGCTCAGGCTGTTTGCAAACTGCCTGGGTTTTATTCCACAGAGAGTTTACTCACTGATTCCTAAAGCACTGGCTGAAGTGAACAGCCATCTATTTACACTTGATGAATAGGTAAATTGCTAGAAAAACCATCACGATGCTATACATAGAACTATGTACACTCATTTTATAACATACTCACTTTTTAAGGCAGCACATACCAACAGAGAGTCCATTTTTTTTCTACCAACCAATCGATGGAAAACGTGTGCAACTAAGCTCAAAGCTATTCTCTTTAGAGCTTAGAACCGCAAGATTATTTTTCACAAAAAAAGCGGAAAACGGAACACTCTCTTACCTTCATCACCAGATTCCCTTCCAGCTGACTTGTGCTTTCCAGCTGAAATTAATATTTTCTCTTGAAAAGTAGTTCCAGGGCTATACCCTGGAAATGCTGGAGTCAGACACCTATTTCCCCAATCCTCTGCACTGCTTACAATGATTTGGTTTTTTCAGACAATTAAAGCCTGGTACAGCAGCAAAAAAAGTGCCTGACCAGTTAAACTAGCTCTGCTTGCTCGTATTTGTCACAGCTCAGCTTTCCTTTGCCGTCTACCAAAGGATTTCTAGCTGGAAGGTCTTTCATAGAGGTATTCTGGCTAAAAGGCAGGCCAAAGCAGCGGGGGAACGGGAGGTTGTACGCACGGTCTTGAAAGCAGAAGGGAAAAAAACTGACAGGAGAGCTTTCACCCAAGTGTAGTCGTGGCTGCACAGCTATTTCGCCTCTCACACTGGACAGCACTTTAAATTCAGTACTTCCATGGAGATAAGGGTACTACCTCCCAGACACATCTCCTAAGAATTAAATTATTCTGGAATATTTACCTAGTATTCAGACTCAATGGTGTTGCTTTCTGACATGATGCCATGAGGTAGATTAATAATGAAGACTTCAAAAGAGTTTATTTAATAGTCTTGAGCTGACATATGTATGTCTTCAGAAGGCATTAAAGCTCTTGGTCTTTTTTTTTTTTTTGAGGGTGGAGCTGGATGAAGTTCAGGAGACTGGGTCATTAAAAAGGACAGAATTCTTTTTTTGACATATCACACAAAAGTGCTTTGTTCCAGATTGTCTTTATCTAGGAGTCCAAGTTGATGGTTACTTGGTGGCTGACATGAAAACAGTTCAGCCATTTCATTCCAGTTTATGTACCCACTCCACAGAAACCAATACAGCATCACCTCCAGCTGAATTACACAGGCAACAGATGACTGAATTGGGAACAAAACTTTAAGACACCATGGGCCACCTCGCAGCAAACCTCATCAACACAGAAGCAATCAATGGAAGTGTTCCTGTCTGTAATATATCTTCTTCGGTATATTTAGCATATTGATTCCTAGAAGAATCTTCCAGCCTCCAGTAACTCTCTCCCAGCTTGCAGCTGATCAGCAGTTGACTGGGTCCAGCCTCACATGAGCTATGGAATGAGGTCAGACATTATCACACATTCAGATTTGTTTCCTTCCTTTTATGTCTTCCATTAAGTATGTCTGCTCCCTCTAACACTAAACAAGGAGATAAATACTATTCCTTCTCCAAGAGTACTAGCAAAATCCACTCTCTACTGTGAGCAAAGTTCAAACCTCCAAAAGCTTGTGTGATATTTAAAGGATTTCAGAAATCAAAAAGTCTCTCCCCAGCATCAAGGTTACAGTGGGGACAGGGGTTATGCTCATTGGGCAAGGATCCATTACTCCTAAGGCTCTCCCTTCAGTATCCTCTAACCCAAACAGAGCTTTTGGCATCTCTTCTGTTCCAGAAAGCTTGATGTCTTTGGCACTGGATTTCTGTCTGTTAATGTCGAGCCTGGTATGTCTCCAAAAGATTACTGCAGTCCCCGTACTATTCCTGCCATTCCCCCTGTACCTCCAACAGTCACGAGCAGCTCTGCATTTCTGTATGTTGATTCATCTCTCAACTCTGTTTAATTACAAGGATGCCTGATTTAAGGATGGGAAATTCTAAGCACTTTTGGTCTGTGGCTCTGTTTTGTCCCCGTCCTCCCCCCGCCTTCGCTCCACCGCTAAGTCTCTGGGGAAAGGCTGAGTCATAACCCTATTTGCAATACTTGTATATACGTATTACTGGAACAGTGCAGTTTTACTCCTTATCCAGGAACAGAGCTGTAAAAGGCTAGGCATCTCTAACTACGGCATGATAAGAACTGAGATGAAGTAAGGGAAAGCCCTCCTCCAGCAGGCAGTTGCCACCTGGAGAGGTAGAGTGCCAACAGACAGCAAAGGTGAGCCGTCTCCTTTCATAAGGAGAACAACCCCTGGATTAATAGATTAGTCTGGTGGCAAAACAATTATGTGGGACTATACTGTTTTAATTAATGAGATAAATGAATTTGCTTTTAAAGCACTTTTGAATACCGTTCTCCACACCCCACTCCTCCCCAAAAAGATTACTTGCATATTACAATCAAGGGAAGCAGGCCTACTTCCTACATTAATCTCATTTTTGACGGCAACTTTTCTAATAAAATCCTGAAATCACACAGATGGGCATAAGTTCTTGTATGCCCAATGAGTACAGCTATCAATATTATTTGGGAGAATATTCCTGGCACATGATACAGGATGCTGTAGATGCCATTTTATCCCACTCCCACAGCCCACTTTTATCCCACTTCCATTTGATCCCATTTTCATCATTTTGCATTAGAATCTTTTTTTTTTTTTTTAGAACTGAGAAAAAGATGTGAGCAACAATCTGGCCCTTCTCATTTCTCCTAAATTAAGTGAGATGGCTGGCAAATTAACACCTGGTAACCCCAATTTCTGGTCAACAGCAGCTTTTCCAGATAAATCTATTAGCCATCCATATTTGCTGTCTTTCGGTTCACATCCTTGTAAGATTTTGTGGGCACAATTTGAATACCTCATTAACCTGCTTACAGAAAGGTTTCTGCAAGCAGTCTTTGTTCTTTTGAAATGTTTTACTAGGTTCTAGGGATAAAGACTTTTTGTATTTTCTTTCAGGTTCCAGCAACACCCCAATTGCTTTTCCTCTCAGACAGCCTAGAAATACCTCAACTGGTACGTACGCTGGTATTTTATCCATTTGAAGCCTCATCTCAATGCTTCTCTACACTGATGTCCAGAAAGGCGATTTAAGCTTACTTGATTCTTGGGACTGAAATCTGTGCCCAAATCTGAAGACACAGCATGAAAAATTCATCACATTACCAACAAAGAAAAACATTTTCACCTTGTTCCTCCAGTAACTCTTCTGCTTCAGATGAGTGGCTGGAATTTCTGCCCCAATTTAAGTCCAGTGCCTTGATACTAGTTATTTGTTACAAGAGAAGCATACAAGCTCTCAGGACCATTGCTCTGTACGAGTACAGTGCTCTCCATTACCAGTACATTCAGCCATCCTGAACCTGAAGCATGAGCAAGAAGCCCTTCGCTCTCAGCACAGAGGACATGTATGATGAAAGTAGCAGGGTCTTTTCACCCTCTCCTCTGGAAAGGAGAAGAAAGTCTTAAAAGACTTCTCCAGTTCCACTGCTAAATTATGCAGCTGAAAGGGAGGTAATTCAGTAACACTGGATTAGGTTCAAAAGCTGGTCAAGTTCAAAAACTTCTCATGAGCCTTCCTGTCACTTGAGAACAGTCAGTCCCTTCTCAGCTGAAGCTCCACCTCCACGTTAGACCATTTACTCAACAACTGCAGCCTTTTCACTATTTAGGGTGATTTCCTTCTCACCTGTTGTGGTGCAAAAGTAAGCAAAGCAAAGAGACTCTGTATGACCTAAATGAAACAATTTTACTAATTTTTCTCCTCCCCCACAGGCTCTCCTCAAAAGTAGTCAGCTTAAAACTGCACATCATCAGAAAAAGACCTCTTACTTTCAAGTTACTCAAGTTCTCATTGATTACCATTTATTTTGCCAAATCATATTACTTTTAGAGCTTTAATTTCTTATATCCTGGGTATAAAAAGACTACTATTAAAATTATCAAGGTTCAGTTGCTGAAATGATGCCAAGAAGGGCAAGAAAATTCAAACATGTGAATGCAGTTCAGAGTATCTACAATACTCTTCATCTTCCTGGCAAAGAACATGTACTTCTGCCTTAGGCATCTGATCAAAATGGTTCAGTGTTGTACTAACTTTTACAAGATATAGATTACATCAGCAAGTAGAAAGACTAACATTTAGTCATTATCTAAGATCTTTAACATGAATAGTGATGGGGTTAGCAGATTACCTAAACAGGCAACGGTAATCCCACGTGTACAGGTTGCTCTGTGAGGTTCTGGTCAATTTATAAACTGTCCACCTGAGAAAGCAACTACTGTGCAGGGATGAACAAAAACACATCTATAGACCCCATTTGGCCCCGAAGAGCAACCATACAGAGAAAGTGGCATGGTCTCAGGCACAGGGGACCAAGATCCTCACCGTTAGACAGGTTATGACTTTGGACTAGTCATCTGACTTTACATGTTTTGATTTAACAATTTTAAAGGCATGTACAATCATCCCACCTAACCAGTCTGGAAGAGGTTTAAACTTTTCTAAAATATTTGTATTCCAACAGGAGGAAGTCACAGTATGGTCATGATGTTCCAGTAATTGATGACACAGTGTTTCTGGCGCTTGTTTAAATGGATTGCCATTGCCGTAGCCCCAAAAAGGGGGAGGAAAAACTAGTGGACAGAAAACAGAACTGCATCCAGGTATCGGAGACAAGACAACACCTTTCCCAATAAAGCAGGGCAGACTGGGGCGGGGGGAAGAGAACTGAAGGTATGAAAGATACAGAAACTGGAAAACATCTATATGCAGCTGGAAGTGTCAAAAGCAGAAAAACATACCCAGAAGGCATTGTTCAGAGATGTGACTGTATTGTAGATGATACTCTGGAGCAGAAAACCATAATCTAAAATAAACTTCCCATGTGAAACTGGATATGTCACTTACTGGCCCTATTTACACAACTACAGAATACACATAAAACATTTACCCTGGAAAGGTACTGCAGGTCTGTTTGCTGTGCTGTTTTATTTCTCCAATAACTGACTGCAAAACATTTGGAATCCTGAAATGAGAGTTACTGAAACAGAGACCATGATTTGAGTCCCCCATAACCATTACCTGGATACCAGACTCAAAGTGAGAATCACCATCATCATCTACTCTAACAGAAACAGAGTTAGGGGAAGCAATGTTTCCCAAGCATGAAATTCAATAAAAGCAGCACGACCTGGGTTTTCAGTAGGTGTCAAGAAAGGAAAGCAACTACAATGATACTGAAACAAGAGTGCTGGGCCTCTGCTTCCTCATTCAGAGTGCCAGGCTTAATGGCACGGATATACCTTTCAAAAGCAACTTGACATGCAACCCTTTACCAGTGTTGAAAGACATCTCCACAATCAACGTTGCTACAGAAAGCTATTTCTAAATCCTTAAAAATCCTTCTTGAAGTCAAATTCAAATGAAGTGCAATTACTGTGCTATCACAAACTTATTTCACTTCAGGTGCATCACTCGGGCAGATGCTCCAGTTCAGGGAGGCTGACACTTCAACAGTGCTCACTGTTTCCCTCCATAAACCAGAATAAAATCTGAGTTTTATAGTTTACTGCAAAACAACTACATTAATTTTGACTAAGCATAAGGAGAACACAGAAAGCAGCTCTTGGTTGTGAAGCTTCAGATCCTCAGGCATTTGTTTTCCAATCATACAAGGGAAGAAACAGAAAAAAAAGAAGTGTGAAAGCTTCATGAAAAGGCAGCCTGGAAGAGTACAGCAGAATAACCAAACAGTTTACCCTCTCTAAGGCAGGAACTTCATTACTAAGACTCCAGAGTGCATTCTTCCTTTTTCTAAGGGTTCACATGAAGAAATATATCATCACTGAATAGATTTGAGTCAACCTATTTTCCAGGCTACAGGTACTCCCAGACAAAACTCCTTCTGAGCCAGAATGGACCACACCACATGGCATCCAATTCTGCCAAAGCTTGAAGATGTAATACTTTTGATAAAAACAGAGTAAAATCAATGACCTTACAACCCCTCTCCACACTTCAACAGTTATTTGAGGCAAAAGATACTACAGGGACAGACAGATATTATGCCTTTTTCCTTAAAAGGACTGTGCTGGGAAACTTGGCTTCAGAACAAGACAGACCCCTTAGTTACTGCATTCTTTAATTTAAAAGGCCTGTATTCCTTTCTGTTGAACAGAGGGAAAGGAAGAAACTTGTGGAATTACTTGGTGATGAATCTTGACAGGGATACATAGATGGATAATCGTCTCCAGCCATTCTCTGTCCTTTAGAATAGCTCCTACCAACTTCTTGAGAAGTTCCACCTACTCTCCAGCAGAGTTTTACTACGCAAGCAAGAATCTTACACTGCTTTTTAAAAACAAGAAGTTTGCAAAACAAGACCAATGCACCTTCTGCTCCACCGAAACCCCAGGGTAACTTCAATCTAAAGAAGAGAGGTAAACAATGTGACAGGACTGCTAACAGTGAGAGAGCTCGGGAGGCAGAGGACCAAGTCTGCAAGCTAAGCTGTACAGTCATTTATCCATCCCAAAATTTAAAAGCTTATCATGGATAGGTTAAGGAGGCCAGAAAAAAAAAATCTCAGACTGTTCACTTATCTTGTGTGACTGAAGCCTCTGGGACATGAAGTTAACCTGAAGCAAACGTCATCACTAGCATTTCATCACTCTAAACCAACCTGCAGAAGCTGGGTAGGTAAGCAAGACTTGCTGCAAGAGCTTATTCGGAAAGAGAAGGACAGATACTCTTTAGTGCACCTTTTGAGCCCTTCAAATCTTTTTCAGCCACACTGGATTAATCGCTTATTTTCTGTGTGCCTCACTTTCTCACTTGCTGGGAAGTACCTAATATTCTGCAGGTAATTAATGCTTAAGTAATTGAGGTAGCTATGTGGTATAAAGGGATGCTGACCTTAAGAAATTGCCACACTGCAAGCATTTTGCAGCAAGACAACTAATGGTGTAGACAGCAGCAGCAAGTTTAATGACCTGTCAGTGCCTTTTACATGGCCTCTTCTGAAAGAGGTGGCACATTCACATATGCCTATTCTGCAGCAGATCTTAGTTGCTGTGTAACAAACGCGTAAAATCACTACAAGTAGAATTGCAGTAGACAATATTACACAAAGGACAAGACTGAGGAAGCCTTATAAAGCATGAAAATACATGTTTGATCAGTACAGAAAGGCTAATTTAATAGCTGCTTCTTACACATGCCAAAGGGCTCCCAACTGAGAGGCAACAATGAAGTTTCAATCCATTATTTGCATTCAAAAACAAAAGAAGCCCAATGTGAACAGAAACATGTGTTTCCAGGGATTCCCAAGATGTAAAACATTCTCCTGTAATTGTATAAATAAGAGTCAAAGACTGAAACCCATTAGTATGTTTCCACTAACAAAGCAGAATAAAACAGAACAGCAAGTTAAAACTTCAGGGAAAGGACCAGCATCAGCGTTCAGCTTAAAATGCTGCTGTGCTGGCATGGGAGAGAGGAAAGTCCAGAGTAGTTTCTTAATGAAACAAGATAAGAGCAACCCTGTTCTTGTCCCTAGTAATATTTATTCTTACAAGGCTACACTCTTTTAAGAGTAGAAGTACTTACTTTCCATAGCCTCCTTCATTCAGAATTTGAGTACCTTGCATACTAACACTCTTCCCTTCCCTTACTGGGGCAGATATAGTTTCAGCAGTTTTTTCCTGTTGCTTTATGAGTCTACATGCACATGAATAAACAAAGTTATGCACTGCATGTGCATCTTCAAAGAAGCAGCAAAGCTGAAGATACACTTTTGCCTCAGGTTTCAAAAGCCATGGCCCATCACATCTCTGCACATCAGGAGGCCGGAATGAGGCAGAGACCAGGATCTCTGGAAAAATCCACGGTGAGCACTGTGGGACTCGGGAAAGCTCCAGGACACCCCAGAAATAAAGCCGTGCTGGAAGCACATGCAAGTTTACATGGTATCTGCCCACTTCACTCCTAGCTGTTGTCCTGTCCAACAACTGCCTTGCTTTCAGTAAGCGCTTATTCCTCCTCCTCCCACCTCCAAGTGGCCCAGAATGACCTTCCACTGCCAGTGAAGGGGTCCAAACAAGATAGAAAAGTGGAAAGCAAGGCAACTGTAGCAGCCAATGACCCTTTCCAAAGCCAACTCTGCCTGTATCTGAATATCACAACCAGATCCAAAAATGCAAAATGTAAGAGCAAACAACAGACAGCCACAACAAGCCTGAGCTTCATTGCCTCTCAGGTTTCAAAAGCCTTATACTCCGTGCAACTAAATCTGTACTCCAATTTGCTAATACACATATATACAGGACTGAGACCCTGGAGGACTTAAGGGTACATAAAGTGAATGTTGCTGAGGGGAAACAGCTGTTATCAATCAGCTCAAGGAAAAAATTTTTGCATAAAAAAGTAGTTACAGGTACATTCCCTGTGGATTTCTTTTAGATACCGAACAATTTTTACTAGAGCATCTCATCTCAGGCTTTTCCAAATTCGCACCCGTTTCCTCCCCACTGCGCAAAATGCAGTTACCATAACCGGCACAGCAGGAAGGACGGACTCACCGAGAAAGCCTGGACAATTGTTCACAAACCAGTCTAGCATCCAAGAATGTAAAACTAGTTTAAAATTATGAGAGAAGGTAAAATTTAAGGGCATTCAAATACATAATGCAAAGGGGACTAATCTCATTTTCAGAGTTAGAAAGCAACCAACCTTTAGCACAGAAACCGTCACGGGTGCTAGCACACACAGTCTTCTCTCGGGAAGAGACAAAGGGAGGGACGCACGCGCCCCACCGAGGGATGTACGCGCCTCACCGGAGACAAGAACTGCCCAGGGTCACCCGCAAGTGTCTCAGGAGCAAGAACCAGAGGCACTCACGCCTCTGCTCGCCTTCTGCCCTGGTTCTCTGAAGTGTTTGCTACAGCAGAGCAATTACAAGATTTACAGTCATGTTTAGACTTCAGAGCTATCAGGGACTGCAGAAGATAACCTATCCCTTACTTCAAAACAATCTAAAACAAAGTGGTTCACTTAACCCTTATTTTTCTGGTTTGCAGGAATCCTCTTCCTTAAGGAGCTCTTGGCTAGCAGTTTGGGCTGCGGAATTTTTGGGACAACACATTGCTCTTCGTCAATCCCCTCTCGTGAAGGATGTGCAAGCCAGGGTGGATGGAAACACTCACTTTTGCTCAGCCATGAAACCCACTTACACCAGAGACACTTTTGCTCTTTGGCTGCTTCACAGCTCAGAGAACCCCAGCTTTTGCTCGACTGTAGTGTAAGAATCAAGCCTAGACCTTAAGCGAGGAGTGCAGTGACTGTGCTCCTGCCTGCATCATCGCTGTCACAGGTAGGTGGGCTGAATCATCTTCTAGAGATTTTTGACAAAGAATTGCCCAGGGAACAGCTTTGAGAGTTACTTCAGTAGAGTGGGTCAAGTGCAAAGAAAATCTTTTGGTGCAATCTGTGACAAATTCACACTGCAGACAGAGAACTTCATGTACTGTACTCCATCCGTAGACTGAGTCAGTGCCCCTAGCAGAAGGTTTTTCCGCCTCCAACTGCTCTTTGTACCATCATTAGAAAGGTGCAAACAACACAATTTGTGATGCAAAGTCAACAGCTGCTTACTGCATGCAAACTTTGAAGACAGGTGAATCAAGAGAAAATAAGGGCAAACAACTATAAATCCTAGTCCTTAGAGAGGAAAATAGAAACTTCAGCTATATTAGAAAATAAAGTGATTGATATTATTTTTGGAGCATAAGAAAAGTTTCAGTTCTAAAAACTGCACTAGCCAACAGGAAAATTGCTGTGTTGTCAGGAATAATTACACTGCAATGATGTCAACCAGAAAAATATTTTCACTTGCTAACTGTGTAAATCACTAGCATTTTTGGATTCACTAAAAAGAAGTTTGCAAAGACTCCCTGAAATCCTGACACTTCCTCAGTGCAAGAGTGATGTCTCAACAGTAGCTCACACAGAGCCTGCATTCGCACCAACGACAGACGAGGACAGGGCCGGCATGCTTGACTATCCTGGGTTTGACCTAGAACGAGGGCTCCCCGCAAGCAAAAATTTTACAGAAGATCAAAAAAAAAAGCAGTTGCGTTGCAATGCTTCTCTTGCAGCAGCCGATGACCAGCCTCCTGTCAGCAGTCAGGATCACACACAGTTTATACACATGGGAGTGGTACAGGCTGTGCTCAGTGTCCTCAGCGGAGAGGCGCTAATGGCATTTGTTCAAAGCCTTTTATTAACCATCCCTTGACAACATGATGTGGCTTTGGCCAGTGCTGGTCTCTTGCTTGCTGTAGGGAGGAAAGATTTGAAGACGCAGCACCCTTGGGAACAACATAAGGCCTCCGCAATCCTCAGTATTAGAGCATAAATCAAGTCTGCAAGACAAAGTAGTTGGTACGATCTTGAAATCACCTCTGCCAAGCCGTACTGCTGTTTTACACGCTGGAGTCAGATATTTCTCCTACTGCTTGTTTAGTATCATGCCTACTAAGCTGAGCTGATGGGGGAAGCATGGCCCAAGTTTTTATAAAAAGTTTGTTTCAAAAGTCCAGGCACTTATATTATTTTTTTCACACTCAAGCTGGTTCCTCACTGCAGGAAGAGCTCCCACATTGATTCCAGCTGGTGGTTTGTGTGTGGTTTTTTTTAATATATCTACAATCATTTCTTTCAAGTATAGGGCTGCACTGGATGGATACAGCCCAATTTCACCTCTGTTCCCATTGTGGGCGAGTTAAGTGGTCACTCACCCACGCCAGGCTAATTCCAACAGTTGTCTGCAAGCATCTTATCACCGGAGTCAGCTTTGCCACAAGTCCCACTCTCAGGAGAAGGGAGGGAATGCAATTCCCCTGCCTTAAGGGGACATCACTGCAATTAGCATACAAGAAGAAACCTGCTTCTAGCTAAAATACACAAGAAAGTAAACAAAAGGTAAATGCTTAAAGACAGTTGAGATTTCTGCACTTCCAGCTGTACTCCAGAGTCTTCTGAAAGGGATAGAGTACACAAAAAGAAGCATTACCGCAGCAGTGTAGGTCACAGTAGCTTTAAAAGCGAGTTTTAAAATAAGGGTATGATTGCAATACTTAAATGTAAGTACAGCTCCTAGATATGGTGCACCAAATTTCACTGGAAGTCTTCAATTTACATCAGTAGGCATGAAATGTTACTTTAAGTCACTGATTTTAATCTCATTATGCACCTGTAATCTGTTTATTTTGTTAAACCCAGGTCAAATCTCACTAGCTGGCAACTGCTAAATCACACTGATACAGAATATAAAATATAACCTGTTAATGCAGGATAATATGCTGTGGTTACTTTATTATGCACAATAACTCCAAACTTTTTCAATTAAAAAAGCTCCACACAATATATTATCAGTTTGTTGAGTTTCTTTGTTGGGCTTTTTTTTTTTTTTTTAAACTAATGGCTTGCACCTTTGGATGGAGATCAGAATTTTATTAAATGCACAGCCAACGTTTTCAGATTCCACCTTATGCAAAACTCACATCTGCCTTGAATGACACTTATGAAGTGGAAGAAAAACCATTTGCTTAATTTGTTTCACATCTAAAGTCTATTAAAAGAAAGGAAGCACAATCCTTGGAAATTGAACTGAACCAATTGCCTTTGGTTACCTGGTTCCTCAATTTTAAGATTAGTCCTTTCTTTACCTATGCAGAAATAACTAGGTGTGAAAAGTTAGTTTTCTTTTTTCAGCTTTCAAATGGCTTCCACTATCAGTCACTAAATGAGCTCTTTAAACTGAAGGAAATATGCTGCAGGTGCAGAGAGTCATCAAAAGTTTGTTTATCACCACACTTCAAACTCCAAGTGCTTAACTAATGACTTCCATCATATCAAAGGTTCTGCTTTACAACTGCTGCAACACGATCACACTCTCTACTTGTCAAGTTTTCTTAACATGAAACCTAACATTATTTAAATATTTTAAGGGGTTGGTTGGTGAGAGGGTTAGAAACATACTTGAAAAACTATGAGCACTACAGAAACAACCACAGGGATTCAAGACTTTCTTATTCCTCTTTAATATAACCCAAAATGAGAAAAACAAATGATATAGTTTATTTTCAGAAGTATTCCAAGGGAAAAATTAAGCAATACTTCTTTCCACTTGATTATTTGGTGGCAGAAATAGGCAAAGGAAACAAGAGGAACATCTAAGAATATTTACAATCTGATAATTTATTCCTGAATGATTCAACTGTAAGGCTAGGAAAAACTATTTTTAAAAGTTTCTTGGCTGCCAGTTTTACATATGTTAAGACAAATTTTTAAAAGGTTATTGTGATTCTTACTAGAGTCAAAATTAAATCAATACATCTGTTAAAATTTATGATGAATTTTACATGAAAGACTAACACCACCTTGAAAGCTGTAGCCACTCCAGCTGAATTAGTAGTTTGCTCCTACGCAAACAGCCCAGAGCAGCAGCTGTACTGTTCCCTCCTACCCTCCTCTTCCAAGTATTTCAGGCCCGTGCTAGACAAAACCACTTCTGGGAGTGAACGCGCCATCCAGGTACCCAGCAGCAGAAGCAACGCTCACACTCCTCAGACTCCGTTCTGCTTTATGCAAAAGAGCACAGCAGCCCCAGCGGTTTCTGAAACTGGAATCCCTGAATACATTTAACCTGGTTTGAGTTTGCATGCATTCCAGTGATACTATTCTGCAAGTTTTAAAGTGTACCAATTTATTTTTTAATTTGGATCTGTTTTACAATTAGCAATTACCTTACTTCATGTACTCTGGTCCCTAGCAGACCAGAAAAAACTCCCTCTTTTTCCTGTGATCACAATTGCGACCCGTGACCAGCTTTACCTAATACTATCAGATGTAAAAAGGCACCAATACTGAAACACTGGAGCCTTAAGCTTTCGCTAATACATAGTGGCAGTACTAAGTAAAGCCTGTAAATGGGAAAACTACACGATGAGCAGCCTTAATACCACAAGAAAGAACGAATACGAATAACCTATTCTGAAAATCAGCTAATGACACGAGATATTTAACGTCACGTCATCCCCAAAACTAACAAGCTGCATGGAGAGATCAAGATATCCCTGGAGAAAGAGATACAATAAAATTGAAAGTTAAGTAACAGCTTGTAACAATAATGCTTCTCCTAGTGATGGTGTGCTAAATACCCCAAATTTGTTGGAGACAATACAAGTTCAACCTTGTTTCCTAAGGACATTTGTTTGCATCTTTAAGAGGTGAAACAGTTCAGTAGTCTCTGTTCAACAAAGGATCTAAGACCAGAAAAACAGTTCAACATAGGTTTTCACAACAAGAGACTTTAAAGAAAAGGTACCAGTTACCTTGAGATTAAAATATAAAACAAGATACTTTCTGCCACTACAGTCTCTGTGACAAGTACTGGAATCTTGTCCGCTAGCACCTTACAGTAACACAGCTATCTTGAATTTTTTTTTTTTAAGTGAAAGCAATAACCACAGACAAGTAAAACAAGGAGACAAGTTGCTAATACCAACCATCACATTCCCAGAAAAATCTAACTTCGCTACAGTGAAAAGTGTGCAGTTCATGTTAAGTCCAGCATTTGTTCCATCAAGGAGTGCATTAGAAGTTGCCTTGTGAACTACACGCACATCTGACATACAAGAGTAATTCTGGTTTGACTAAGCCCAAGGGAAAGCTGTAGTGACCAAATGGAGGAACATGATTTGACTCGGTGTACACAGACGCTTGACAACTTATTTCTGTACTGATGCCTTTTTGGAGTACGAATCTCCTCAAGTAATTTGATCTGAATTTAGTTCTGTCTGTAAATAAGCCCATTCGGATCACAGGATTTGGGAAATCACATACCTGTAGTTAGCAAAGCGCTAACCACACTGCCTAATAACGTACTATTTAGATACCTGGCAGCGATGGGCAGCAGACAGTTAAGATTTAAGAAATAGCTTATGAGATGAAGAACTTAGCAAGTGCCACAATGCCACCAACTGCAAAACATGGAAATAAGAGACCTATGAGAAACCTTGAAATGACACAAATTTGCCTTCATTTGTAAGCCTTCAAACACTTCATGGATGCTTAGAAGAAAGCCCTTCTGAGCACCAGATCTTGTCGGAACTGAAAACTAGTGGGAAAAGTTACCTTTCTGGTCTCTGGAGCAACTATGATAAAAATCACCATTATACTTGTTTGTAGTACATATACTACAATTTATTTTTAAATACTTTTTTCAGTATTGAGGAAAAACAATTAAAGTGAGGGCTTCTTTGACTCTGTTCTCCTATAGAGCTAATTGCCAAAGACTAATTCCAGCGCTCTGCTAAGATTAAACCGTTAATACACACAAAAAGACTATAAAAATTCAGCTTAGGAAAAAAAAAATCAAACAGCATATTTATTTCAGCTCCATTCAAAAAGTAAATATTTGCCATGTACGAGTCAGTAGACTTCTTCCCTAGGACTTCTCTATAAAAACGAAAATGAGAAGTGTTCCTTTCCCCAGCTCAATGGCCCTCCCAAAACACAAACACAGTGATGCTATGCAAAGAGGACTCCTTGAACTGCACACTAACAAGTTCCCTTTGGGATTTAAGGTTCCTTAGGCTGGATTAGAGCCTGAGCGTGAGGCTTCTATGCCTGGGTGGATGGGTGGGGTATTTGCAAAAAGGGAGAAAAACCACACGAACTGAAATTAAAAACAAACTAATTCTGTCATTAATAAATGAGGCTCACATCTGTTTTGAACACTGTTTCATGTTCTTGTGAAATACAGCTACAGGGGACTCATTTCACAAAACAATGCTCCACAGCTTCATTCTCTATAAAGGAATCCATTTAAAAATACACACTTTAGCTTCAGTACACCAAGACCTTGTAAACCTCCCAATCCTTTGGAAACGTGGCCAGGGCATTAATATTGTCTCTCGTCTCACCAAGTACACTGATGAGCGACGGGCAAAGCCCAAGCACAGATCAGTTCCTAGGAGATCCAACCCGCCTTCTGAACTAGCTATCCCTGCTGCCAACAGCAAATGTAACCTGTTTGCTGAACTGCACGCAGACCAGATTCAGTTGGTGTGCAAAGACAGCACCAGCAGCTTGGGGGGGAAAAAATATCCATCAGATTCCTGAAAGAGGCAAATATTGTACCGGATGAGTGCTGTAAGGGAGGCCTACTCACAAACATAGAGAACGACAGAATATTTTAACTCAAACTATGGTTCAACAATAAATTCACTTTTTCCTCTACACAGATGAGCTCGCGCTTTGACAGTGATGGATAGCAAAACCATAAACTGAAGATTATGCATCACTGGACAAGAGTCTCAACAACAGGGCTGGGCAGAAGGGAAGGGGCAAACATGTTAGACACAGAAGGCAATGCCTGAAGAATGACAGCTTTACACCTCCATTTATGAAACAAGAAACTGATGGACTCATCAAATAAAGCGCTTCTGCCTTTTGCCTAAGATTCAATTTAAGAATTAAATGACTGGGATAGCCCATTTCTTGCTAGCTGCAGTCTCCAACCACTGCAACACAAGCTACGGACTGGGGCAAACCAAACTACATTGTGCTGGGCTCTCCCAGGACCACATGCTGACAACTAAAGAAGCCAAGCGTGGAGCATCAAGTACCAAGCTGTACTTTCCTCTATATCTAGACAATTAGAAGAGTCTAAAACCTAGAAAGAAGCTTCCTTTAGATACAAGTGATGCTGAATAAGCCTACTTGATGATAAAAGAAAAACATTGTTTATGACAGCTACCAAACTCCAGAGAGCAGCATATTTTAAATTAGAAGACTATCTACTCACAAAAACAGGTATTTCAAGGGCAGCTTGCTTATGCTTCTCTAATGAAGTGCAGGTGACATACACAGCTATGATATTATGACTCAGACAAGATGCTAGCTCCTCTGAGAGGCTTCCCGCTTTTGGAGTAGGAAGAATGCAGGAGGATATAAGAAAGCAAAAGTTAAAAAGGCTCTTGAAAAATGCATGTTATCCACTATCACGTCCAAAGGTATCCTGGACAGCTAGAGAGATGTTCCAATCTGCTGGAGCAAGACAAAGTAACCCAAACACCTACACAGCTCCAGTATGACAACTCACCAGTAGCAGAATTAACAGCACTGATATCCTGACTCTGATTTGTGCCAGTGTTTGTTTACTAAAAAGACGGATCACGATGACACCTACACCAGGACTGGGCAACGCTGCAGAAGTTAATCAAGGTCACTGTTGTTAAGAGTTCATCTTTTGCACTGTATTTGTAGTCACATGAACCTACTGCCTCTAGATCTGCCAATTTACACTTGCGTACTGGAACACAACTTGCACCTTACTTTTTCTGCCAGAAAGCACTCAAGACTTTTTGCTCTTATCCCTGAGGTCCACTCTTACCAAACTGATGGAACCTAATCTTCAGTCAAAACCAATGCTAAAAACTAAGCGTCGAGGGGAAACACCAATAAGGAAAGCTTACTCTGATCCACACATAAAGGGGTTTCCTGTGCACAAGACGCATTACAACAGATACAGCACATTTTAACTGCCTCAATGACATTCTCAGTCCTCAAAAGAAGAGCAGGCAGCTTTTTATTCCCCATCTGGTGGTCATTAACTCTAGAGTACAAACCTCAGGGTACGTCACTAGTACTACTCCATCCCTCCATTTTGTACATGTGGCTTGTGTTGCGATGAATCATACCCTCACATGGATCTCCAAAGAGCTCCTGCTTCCAGTTTCCCAAAAGGCTAGATTAAAATGGAGAGTGCTCGTCTAACTTGTAAGTGTACCTTCTTAGGCAAGTTAAAACTGGTACCTGCCCACCCCACCTGTTTTATCTCTCCAATAATTGATCTTACTCACACACTTGCTAGCATTCACAAACTGGCAGAAGACATAATATGCTCTTCCTATTGCTCAAGGCACAGTTAGGAGACACTTATACCAAGGTGATGCATGTATGGTGCAAGAGGCTAACCTGCAAAGTACTTGATACCAGAACCCTGCACACGGAGCAGCAAACCACGGCTCTCCCTACTGTAAATCCAGTGATTTCGCTAATTGCAAAACGCAGCACACAAAATTTTAAGTGTTTGTGAAAAAATTTAGTACCATAGAAAAAAAATGCAGGCTTTAGTTCCTGAGATGAGGTCTGTATTTAAGAAAAAATTACAACTTATGCTAAAACTGCAGAAGCTGCCTTTCTTTTTTTGGTACTGCCCTTTGCTAACCACCTCAGTCCTCAGCTTGGGAGAGAATTAAAAATCGAAATCAAAAGTCCAGGTTGGAATTGAGTCTTAGTCCTAACCAGACAGCTTTATATCTATTTCTGTGCTGGAAGAAATCACTCCCACTCTGTTCTTGTTCCTCCACCTCTGAGAAGAGCATAGTACTCCCTCTTCTCCTACTGTGGTGCCTATTTAAACAGCACGGCCTTAGGACAGGATAACAATGTACAGCACAAAGGACTTTAATCCCAGGCATAGCACCCATATGTAACAGAACATCCCTCCCCAGTGCTTTCCGCCTTCAGCTTCAGAAGAGTCTCTCTTCATATTCAACCCTTCATCTTCATATAGCCTGACCAGAGCATCAACTAATACAGACTATGCTGATAGCTCGCAAGACAGCACCACACAAAACCAGAAGCTGGAGTAAGAATTGCCAGGTTAGCTACTGATCCCCCTAAGGGCAGAAACAACTCCATCCACCGCGGAGCAGATGAAGGAAGACAGCCCTCCTACCTGGTTATCAGGTGTCCAAGCCATCTCATGTCACAAACTATGTAACAGGGTGTCCCCTGCCACATGTGTTTTTCTCCTCCTAAAACTCTGCTTGCAGACAACAAAACCAGAAGCCTCTTAGTTGTGCTACCCTAACTCCAGAAATCTCTGTATTTCAGTTAGAAGACCACTACATGTTTCTCAACTCTATCTCCAAATACTCTGCAACAGACACTTACCGTATTTCAAAGAAAAAAAAACCACAGAAGGCAAGAGCCCACTTTTCTCTCACCCTCTCCCCTAAAAGGTCTTTTTAGGCCACCTCTCCAAAACAAGAAACTGCAACCTCAGAGGAAGATGAGCAGCTGTTTTTACAAGTCTGGCCGTTGTTCAAATCCTGGAATACGAAAGCCTTGAGCAGTAATACGTTGCCATCAATAAAAAGTTCAACTAAAGTACATCGCTCTGGCCCTAAAACACAGGTCATCTATTCCATGCTATATACAAAGAAAAAAAAGAAAAACCACACTGTCATTCAAACTGAGAAGGTGTACAGAAGAAAAGTGCCAAATAAAGGAAGAAAAAAGGTCCTGGATAACACTCTACAAGTTCATGTTCTCATGTGTCAGAAGCAGCGTTAGGCAATAGATCACAGTAAGTGACAAATGCCAGGAAAAATTAAAAAGCTATCTGTACTTGGGTATTGTTCCATTCCTATTAATTATCTTCTTGACTTTTTACCATGAAGCCAATGTCTGTGGTCAATGTCTAAAAAAATTTTTTAAAAATTCTTAAAATCATTCCATTTAGACACTGCCACACATCTTCTAGCTGCACCAAACTGACAGACATTTGGATGGAAACAAGACAACTTCCAATCCCATGCAGTATACACTGTGTAGTGGAGTGAGCCCAACACTTCAGAAATGACAAAGCATTTGGTAAAACTCATTCCAGAGCAGCCAGACAAACAGTGCTCATGCATTACCCCAGCGGGTTTCAGACAGGACAAGCTGTACGCAGTCTTATCCATGTTGAACACAAGACCTCATACTTAATTTGTTCCTATCATTTATTTCCTAACACAGCAAAATGCTCTACTGCTGAGGTCCCAGATGCTTGCTGCAGAAATTAGTACGACTGTGCAAACCAGTGATTAGGATTTCAAAATGAGCAATAAGTAGTAAAAGTCACCAGGGTCTTATTTTTAGAAAATCATTGAAAAACAGCATTATGGGAGAAAGATGGACGTGTTGAAGAATCGGAACTATGCCTTCATTGAGAATGTAAGAGTCTTGCTCCTCCAAATAAAGTTGTACTATCTGCTAAATACTGTTTGTTTGTAAGAGACTATGTCAGCTGTATACCGCAGCTGATGAGACATAACAGACACTTAGCTAGTATATCCTCACCGTGGAGATGTCTTTAATGGACACAGATATGACCTAGCCAAAGATGAGTTACACAGACCGATCAAAATATTTTAGTGAAGCTACAAGTACACTCCAAGTTTTCCTGAGGCAGAAATCAATCTCTCTTCAGTCATGGAAAGATACAGCCAACTGCAGAATCACTCTGCTGCAGCACTGAATTCCATGAATGTCCATCTGTCTTTAACAGGCAACCATCTATGTTGGGCAGAATTATAAAGGAGCAAATCTTCCTCTTTCGGTGGGTGCCATGAAGCTCGGCACTCTGCAATACTGCCAGAGAAGGAAGCCATTGTCTTTACAACACTCCCTAAAAAACCCCTTCTCTGACGAAGGTATAAGATAAAAATACATACATGCACACCCACACAGCTCACAACTGCGCAAAGCATATGGTAAGCTTGTGAACATGAACAGATACATTCATGTCAAAAACGTCGATAAGGAATCCAAACAGATCTACCGATCAGAAGCTTTGTGGGAAGCAACTTTTGGCTCTAAGACTAACAGGTGCCTTCCAATAAAACAATTTCCCAATGGCCTGATGCTGTCCCTTCCTCACCCTCCAATCATCCCAGAAGTTACAGTCTTTAAACTTAAAAAGGGATTTAAGTACTTCGGGTGGAGACACGGGTTGTTTTTCTTGATGAGGTATTGTCTGCTGAGGCTGAATGACAAACACCTACACTAACTTTCCTGCTATGCCTCCCATATTTGAGGCTGCACTGCCCCCATCCCATCAAGATAGGCATTTCAGACATTTTCCAGCCCCCACCTCCAAAGATTTCCAAGACAGGAATAAAGTATGCTCAATGCTGTCCATCCTTGTGACTCCTTCACGTTGGGAACTGGCAGTTTCGAAATACACAGCAGCTGTCAGTACAAGTTAATTGTCTAAGCTGACTACTACTGTGACCATCTTCAAGTGAAGCTATTGAGATTTAAGTAACAGCTATGAACAAAGGGAACTTCCCCAAGGTGAAGCAACAGTATCAAATGTAGTATTCACAAGAACTGACTGGCCATGCCTTCTTTTTTGCAAAAAGCATGTTATTCTAGCAGACAAGCAGGCCTTGAGATGATGGAAAAACATCACTAGAACTTTGTGTAACACTCTAGCAAATTTGTGAGGCAATTCTTATTTGAACCACCGTCCCTCTTCTACTCAGCTTTCCTCATTACAGGGCTCCAGCTCTATCCTTAGCTATTAATAGGGAACTGATTGCCAAGGTCTCCCACTTCCCCAAAAGCATCGAGCCTGATCTCCACCAGTTGCGCTGCAGGATCTCCCAGAATATTGTTTGTTGCAAGGACTGGTGCAAAACTGTGTATTTCATATCACCGCTCCTGCCGAGACCGCAACACAGACTGAGGTTTAACAAAATCCTACTTTTATCTCAAAGAAGTCCAAGAATCATTTACATTACTTAGATGTCACAAAAGAACAAGTTTCAGGAAGGCTGACTGCAGCTCCATACTCTCCACTTTGATTCTCAAGTCTGGAGTTCTCACTTGTTCATCAGGTGAGTGAGTAGCTACAGAAATCAAATTTAGAAACCAAATTTCAACTTGAAAACATGCATGTACGCTCAAGTTTCTAAAGCCAACAGCAGCTTTCTACTGCTTTTTATACCTTGCAGGTCACAAGACTACAAAATTAACTTCACCCTTTCTTTTCATGTCACCTTCCAAATGTCCTACCTCTCACTGCGACACCAGAAGATATTACTGCAGTTCACTCTTTATGATCATTAGCTTAAAAAGCAAGCATTCAAGATTAAAATCCTTCTAACTATAAATCTGATTAAATCCACTGGAACTATTTAGTATTTATGTCAGCCAGGACATTTTGAACAAATGCTGTGCTAAAAATACTGTAGTCTCATACACACCAGGAAACCACTATTACAACTTGTTCAGCTGAACTAGTAAATAGCAGGAGCCTGCAGTAGCAAAGGCTCTCTCTGCTCTGCCCAGAACAGCTCTTCAACACTGTATTAACTCCAGTGTTCACCAGTGACAGGCAGCGAAGCTCCCGAGAGCAGACAGTTAATGGCAGAGTAAGGACAGCAGTAACTGGGAGTAATGTTTAAAAGGAATAATCCTACTGTAGCCAAGAACTGGGTTTTAAACTGGTTTTCTAGCTGTTCTTTCAGAAGAACAGGTCAGCAGCAAACTCACTGCTGAAATAACAGCAAGTCCATACCCTTCTCCTGTTCTCTTAACGGGAGGAAGCATTTTGAAATCTAATGATGATACATATTTAAACGCTGACAGTGCTAAACAGCTCAGAACGGAGAGTCACGCAGGGAGAAGGTATGGCTGGGCATATTTGTCATACGCTGCTGTCTCAGTCAAATGAAACAGCCCCAGAAAAGCAAGGTGATACACACCTATTTCTACAACGAATATCCTCTCTCAGATTTGGAAACCTAAGACACAGTCCTTCAAAACTGCAGGCAGGAGCGGAATACATAATGCTAAATAGCATTTTGCTCCCATGCTTTGGAGTGTGAGGTTTTCTATAAAACTTGGGGCAGTTCCCATAAAACTAGCGGCTGCAAAGGCAATTCAATTTAATAAGCCAATAAATATTCCTGAATGACTGCATGTCTTACAAGGATATGAGAAATTATATTAGCACAACCAGCTCAAGCAGACTTGAAAGATAAACTATCCCATCTTGAAAAGCCACAGAAAAAGAAATCTGCACTGATTTCTTATGTTAAATTGTCCTTTTCTTAAATAGTCATTGTATCATTAAAGCCCATCCCTGCAGTCCAATAACAAAAAAGCAGATACACTATCAGAGCTCCGCTGATTTTAGCGGAACTACAGCAATTTACAACACCAGTAAGAATCTGACCTGGAGCCTCTCTCTAATAGGGCAGTGGCTTGTGCTATTTCAGCAGGTATTACTTTAACAGGAATCCAGTGAAATCATTAACAGAGGAATTTGAGTCAATGAGATGTTAAGTACTTGCTATAATTACATATTATTACAGTTTCTGCTGACAACGCAACTCAGGAGGTTGAAATTCAATGAACTATCCAATAAATATCTGAAGTCACAGTTGTAAATGAAATTAAATCTGAATTTGTGTTCAATCATGTTTATGAGCTGTGTGCCTAATTTATGTGAAGCCATGTAAAAAACCACGCTTCTACATTGGTCCCCTTGTTAAAAATTTTTCATGTTTTACAAAGTAAACAAAGTAGCCCTGATAGCATGTTAATAACAGATATTGCTTAACACTGTAGTAAAAGGAAAAACATCTTAAGAAAATCTGCTAGAAGTAGGAAGCACACAGGCCATTAACCCCCCAAAACACATCTTCCAGCACATTTAGGTAATTCTGCTGAGTTTTAACAAAAACAAAAGTTGGCCGCAGCTAACAGAAATGCATTCAACTCCCCACTCCCACAAGACACCCATTAAGTCTTAACCTGAATGCTGAATGTGTCAGAACAATTAACACAACAGACCTCAAGGTCTTTAGCAAAGCCCTTCTGAGGCTACTGCTGGGAAAATAGATGCAAACAACTTATGTTGCACATGATATTTAAGAGCAGCTTACCAACAATACATCGATTTACATTTCTGAGTCTGCATTTCTGAGAAGTGTCATAAATGGTCAATTTGCTCCACAGTACCCTCACTTGTAATGATGTGAAAATTCCTATAGTAAAGCTACGCTGTTGCGTTCTACAAGTCCTGCAATAGATTGCTGTGAACGTATTGAAAATCAGTGCTAAAAAACAAAATTCAGAAATTTTGCAGAGATTGGCTCCTGACGTTAAATACTTCTAAAATAAAAAAAGCTAAGTGGTTTCAGACTTAAAACTACCCCAAGTATTGTTCTGAGGCTGTGGGCAGCACTTTTTACAATGCGGGCTCATCAGCCAGCACCACAGCCTGGAAGTGAAGGCAGGGAGTGACTCAAGGCTTGTGTTGGAAGGAACAAGTTACATTCTTCAGGATTCACATCTCCACGTATCACAAAAAAGGGAAAGGAAATTTTCAGTGGAGATATCAATCTGCACGTAAATACCATTAACTACCTTTTGTATTTTGGATCCCTTGCCAAACATTTGACATTTAAATGCATTGGCGACGACATGCTCCCAGGGAACTTAGAAGAGAGTTTCGCCCTGAGGTGCACAAGGCACAGATAGAGCACAAGAGTTTACCTTCAAGCTTCCTAACTTCATGAAGTTTGTTTAGTACAGTGGCTCTAACAGCAGCGCTAAGGTACAGAGCCCTATGTCCTCCTCCAAAACACTCTCACCGATCCAGAAGGCGCCAACAAAGCAACAGCAGCAAGGAAGAACAAATCTGGTCGCCAGCAGACTGTTTCACAGCCACTGAAAAATCTTAAGAATCTCTAGTTATGGTGCTTTTCAGTTTGTTAGCAGTTAAATCACCCTCACCTTTTATGTGCCCAGCTCTATCACGCATGAAACATGAATTCAATGCAAAACACAAAACGTGCTGAAATTCCTTAACATGTAGCTTAATTTGTTCAGCACTCTTGCTATTTAATTTAAATTGCCCTCTTGCTCATTCCCCTTCATATCTCCACCCTGATATATATACAGAGGTGCCATATGAGCGCTCAGGCCAACATAAAAAAACTGCCAGCTTCTGATAAGATGCTGTACCACCAAGAGCTTCTTTTTTTCCCCCCCAAAAAATTCACTGTTAAAGCAAGCCCCTCCTTCAAGTGCGTTTGACTTCCAGAAGCCATCTCTACGATGCTGGACAATCAAACTCACACTTGACTCCTGTTAATATACTGTAATGGTTACTACAGTGATACCGGCCTCAAAAACATTATTGGTCAAGTCAACCAGAGGAAAAAACACCGCTTAGGGTGATGTCTTCACTTTCTACACAGCACGGTTCCTGATTTTACACAAGTTCTGATCACAGGCTGCTGAACAGCCAAGACACTAGCAGCAGTTAGTGGAATTTAGTAGCTTTGGAACGCAATTTGCTTATTTTGCAAACAAAAGTAATTTTTATCTACTGCACTCTGCAAACACAATGGGAGAACTGAAAGTCAAGATAAATTGCTTTTAGTCTCAACACTGTCCTCAGTAGTAAGAGATTGTTATGTTCAACCTTAATAACAAAGCTCCTAAAGGCAAAATTCAATAGAATCTAAACAGATTTTGCATCTGAAGTGATCTGCAATTTTACCAAGTGAGAAAAAAAATTAGAACGATTCCCTCCCTGAGCACACAGTTGTGACTCAACATTCACATCTGTGAAGAAGGGGTCGTTTTCCATGACCAAGCTGTACTTGGAAATGACAGTTTTAGACTACCATTTCCCTTCTACAACGCTGAAGACTGCGAGGACGTTACTTGCAAGAAAGGCTTGCTGTTTCAGCACAATATTGTTCTCAGGGTGGTTTGCAACAGGCACTGCTACGACTGAACATGGAAAATTCTTTGCAGTGCATACTGATACTAAAAATACAGTTAAGGTGAAAAAAATACCCACTATGGCCAAATTAAACAAGAGGGAGAATCTGGATATTGAGACGGAATGCAATTACCCAAGTTGGAATTTGCCCAGGACGCTCTTGCTTGGAGTGATCTGGCTATTTAATGACAAGAAATAGCCAGGAAGACATACTTACTGCTGGCATCCTCTCTCATACCTAACACTACCCTGCTATCAATGAAAGGGGTGTGTAATCAGATCCAAGTTCTCGGCTACAACCAGGGAGCTCCTTGGTGACCTGTAATGGGCCAGCAGATCCACCTCCACCCACAGTATTTCAGCAGCAACAACTGGTGCGATCACCACCGCAGGTAGTATGTCCATTGACCTAGATATGAACATTAGCAACTTCAAAGTGCTTAAGCTGCTCTATTACTGATACACTATCCAGAAGTCACCCAAAACATTCTTTATTAACAAAAATGTTTACTGCTGGTACGTTCAATATTTAGAATGAGTCAGTACCAGCCCCCAGATAAACTTCCCTTCTCCAAATGTAAAGGCAGCCTAAAAGGAGGCTTTGGCTCTACTGTTAAGCACTGCCTAACAATAATCAAAGTACAAACCAATTCTAAACATCTGGGGGGGGGGGGGAAGTACTTGAGATTCCTACCACCCACTCCTAATCTTTGCCACTAAATAGGATCAAAACAAGAATATAAGAGCTAGAGTCTCACCGCTACGCCTAAATGAGAACCGCTGTTCTCAGAGCCACGCATGACAATTCCTGACACAGAAGTGCAAAGAACTCCTATGTAGAGGAAACAAGGCTCGGAGCAAGCAGAGGTGACAGGTTTTCATCAAGATCAGTTGTGGTCACAAGGTCAGAGAGGACAGTGTCTATTCCACATTATTCCCTTAACGAGGCTAACAGGGTTACACGCACCTTTCAGCACTGAAAAGGATTTTGGATTTTAGGGGCGTCTGATCAGTCACAATGATGTTACACAACTGCCATAAAATAATTACAACAGGAGGAAAAAGGTGCCAATACCCAACAAATCCATACCAGCGTAGGTATGCTTGATTTACCAGGAATTCAGTTTTTCCATCAAGGTATCTTACTTTGAATTTCTGTATCAAATTCCTCCAACACATGGTAGAAATAAAAACTGGATGAGTTTTAAGTGCTGCATGCCTAAAACTCTTGAAAGAACAAAACAGCACATGGCCACAATAGAGGACAAAAATCCCTCTAAGAGGTTCACTGGAAGCTGGAGTGGAAAGGTCAAATATGCATCATTTCCCCTATGTAAATCAGTACATAACTAAAGCTTACCAGGGAGCACTTTTCCCTAAATGAAGATGATCCTTAAGTAAATATTTCCCAGTGTAAGAAGGCCACAAGTATTCAAATACATGCTTATATTTAAGTTACTTCGAGAGTTACTCCTGCACTTCTTGGGAAATCCACTGCACCCTTTTTTCTGTTACGAATTATTCATAGAGCCCTACTATAGATTCAGAATAGAAATAAAACTTCAAAAACTGCATATTCGCTACAGCCTGCTCCTATTGCACACAGATAATAACATTCCAATGAACTGACAGAAAGAAAGGTGCACACAAACGTAGATTTGTAAATATTTACACGCAGTAGCCTACAAAGCAACCAGGCACATGGACATCATCCAGAAAAGCATGCTAAAAATCAGTATATGTCAAGCAAATATCTTCAACCATTTTTTTGTCCTCTACCACCTCACCAGTCAGAGGACAGCTCAGAGTTCCTTACACACCCCGAACGGTGACAATAACACATACACACAAAGGTAGGCTGTACGTCCTCAACTTCCCTCCACCCTGCTTAAGCTCTTCAATTTGACACCTACCAACTTGGGGGGGGGGATTGCAATTAACTCACTTCCTAGAAAAATAAATAAGCAATCAGAAAAAGTTAGCAGCCATCAGACTGACTAGAAAAGATAATATTATATGTGTGTGTATATATATGAATATAAACATATATAGACATATAAGTGTATTATATTCATATATAAATATATACATATATATAAAATTACAGGACTCCTATAATGTTTCTGAACAAAATGAACAGTTAGCTTGCAGACTTTCTGAAGTGATGCTGTCTACCTTTCTGGAATTGTCTACACTGTTGGTTTTGGTTTGGTTTTTTTTTTTTTTTTTTTTTAATGTGGGCTTTTATTTTAATTAAAAAGCCCCACCCAACAAGGTAAAGTTACATCAATTAAATAGCAAGGAAAGAAATAAGACTGATCTTAAAATGGATGCAGCAGATTCTTTTAAAGAGCAACATGTTGCAATCACCTTTCATTTTAGGGGAAGGGAGGGATTCCCTGAAAGGAACAGAGACGGGGAGCAGTGGGGGGAGGGAAGCTGCGATAAAAAACGGCTTGGGGATTTATTTTACTTAAAAACTTTGCTTTCTCCTCCGTTAAGAAGGGGCTGGGGGCCGGGGATCGCCGCCCGGTGCCTCTGTAGAAGGCTCCTCTCCGGCAGCTCGGGGAGGAGGAGAAGGAGAGAAAGCCACACAGAAGAGAGGAGAAAAAGAAAATGGCGCAGAGACTAAGTCCCGACCGTCGACAAGGCGACTTTCCAGGGAGGAATCGGGGCCCAAAGGGGACCCCGGGAGAGCCGATGGGCTCGGATCGGGGGCCTCCGGTGCCCCCACCAGGGGAAGCGGGGGTCAGGGGGGGCCGAGGCCGCCGGGAAAGGGGGGCTTTTGGCAGCTCGATGGGAACAATGGGGCCGGTGAGCGAGGAGCCGGGACTTAGTCTCTGGGACGCCATGTCTGTGCGCGGCCGGCGCGGCGAGGCGAGGGGCGCGCCGGGGCCACACTCACCGTTCGCTCGGAAATCCGCCTCGATCTGCGGGGAGAGGAGACAGGGAGAGACCGTGAAAAACGCCGTCCCGCCGGGGGATTATTTTTTTTTTTTTTGGGGGGGGGGGGGGGGGGGGCGCTGGGTTCTTCCCCCCTTTCCTTCATTCTCATTTTTAGGGAAATTAAATATCAAATGAGAAACGACCAGCGCGATACAGAGTGTGCTCTCCGTGGCGGGGGGGGCAGGGTGAACCGTCCCCCGGCACCCTCACAGCTCCTGGGGTGACCCCCTCCCCCCCAGAGGGGATCGAGCCAGGGAAGGCGGCCAGCCGCCCCCCTCCCCTTCTCCCAGGCAGGGGGTCACAGACGAGGCCCCTCTCCCCACCACCGCCCCCCATCTGGGCAGAAGCGGGTCCCGGGGCGGGGGGGGGGCTCGGTGGATGGGGCGCCCAGCAGGACGCGGCGGGGACAGGCCGGGTTGACAGGGCTCTCCCCAGACGCGTGGGCTGCCCCGAGCGGTGGCAGGCGGGGGGTAGGAGCAGGGCACGTCTCCCCTCACTGAGGTTAAAGGCGGGGGGGGGGGGGGGGGGGCGGGGGGGCAGCCGGGCCCCCAGGGCCGACCCTGAGGGGGAAGTAAGGACCCCGCGGCCTCGGCAGCGAGGAGTCGGGGTCCCCCGGGAGCGGGTCCCCGCGGGCGGTGAAGGGGCGCTCACCTGGGAATCGTTGTGCAGCTGATCCCCGCTCATGCCGGAGGGCGCGGGAGGCCTGAGGGAGCGGAGCAGGAGGAGAGGAGAGGAGAAGAGAGCCGAGCCGCGCCGCCGGGGACGCGCGGAGCCTGGACGCGAGGGAGAGCGCAGCCCCTGGCCGCAGCGCGGTTGTGTAACAGACTAAGTCCTCGTTTCGGCGCACTGCGCAGGCGCCACGCCCGCACCGGCGGGGCGGGGCCAAGGCGGGGCCGGGCAGGACGTTGGGGAAATGGCAGTTCGCTGATTTGCATCCGAGCCCCGCCCCCCCCGGGCGCGCGAGCCGGCGGGATTTGCATACGGACCGCCCCCCCCCCGTGCGCTCCCTCCGAAGGCAACGGACCTGCGCGCTCTGCGCCGGCTCGGCTTTTACATATCCGGTCCCGCCTCTTCCTCCCTCTTCTCCAATCGCGCAGCAAGAGCCGGCCCTCATTTGCATTCTCGGCACCGCCCCGCCGCTCCCCTCCCCACCCGGCGCATTGTGTAAGAACCCCTGCCCCGCCGTGCGCGCAGTGCGCATGCGCCGCGGCCCACCCCGCAGGCCGCCGGCTGTATTTGCATACCAAGCCCCGCCCCTCGCCCCGCAGGCCCCGCCCCCGCCCTGTCAGGGGAGCATGGCGGCGGCCGGCGGCGGGGCGGGCCGCCGTGCGGGCTGCGTGTGCCCCGCAGCCCCCGGTAACCGGCACAGCTACATCGCGAGCGCCCTGCGAGGCCCCACAGCCCCTGCTAAAGGAACGGGCTGCTGGGCTTCCCTGGGGGCCCTCGGGGCGTGCCCTGGGCTTGGCCGGGGCCTGGCAGGCCTGCCCCTCACCCCCAGGCAGGGTTTTACCGTCACCCGGGGCTGGACGTCTCCTCACAGCACCCGGGAACAGGTTATGGCCGCGCTTATGGCATCCTGGTCAATGCCAGGCAGGGCTGCGGTGCGGGGAAGCACGGACGGTGGTGTCCAGGCTGGGCGACTCCACCTGGGTTGTGTCTTCCCTCCAGAAGGGCTGCTGGTGGGCTTGGGGCCTGGCGGGCCTTCCTCCTGCGCCGGCTCTCCGCAGGAGGAACTCTGCGAGCTCGGCTGAGTTACGCCCCTACAGAACCTATGTAAGCACAAATGGCCTGATGTGCGGTTTGATTTCGAGCATTTCAAAATGATGCAGCTGTCAGTTCCCTTTGGCAGGAAAGGAGCCGAGCTTGGTGCGTGCATCTGTCCCGCAAAGAGCCTGAGCGTGTGACTGGCCTCTCATTGACTAGTCTGCCTACGTGACTCCATTGGGCTGAAACGTAGAGGCCACAGTAACCAGGCAGAGATTACGTTGTGCTAGGCACTGTACAACTACCCTGCATCCATGTAAGAGCGATGCTAAGGACGGACACAGATCGGGCAGGTTTGGACTGACTTGACTTGATAAAAGCAAGGACAGCAATGGTGCATTGCAAATAAGAGCTTTCTGCTTTAAAAACGGATCAGGCAGCAAGATTTTTCTTCCAGTTTAAACAGGCCCTTTAATTTTTTTCTCTCACGAGGAAACGGAGGGTAAAAAGGAAACAAAAGCTTTATTTTCTTTTAGCTAATGTGAGGATGAATCATGTAACTCCCTAGAAAAACACCCCCCCTACCCCAATACAAATCTGAAGACATTTATTTCTGTTCTGCAGCAGCTCTACTAAGGGGGTTTTCTTTTTGGTGTACTAAATGGCAGGTTTAGTATGCATGGCTGGTACATGTCTCACAGGACTGCCTCCAGTCTTCTGCTTGGAGCTTCCAGCCTGTGCTGCAACACAGACTGTACCTTTCCTCAGCTTCTTTACACAACCAGAGCTTTGATTTGACACTAAAATAATCTGGCGCTGCCAGGCTATCTGAAGAGATACATCAAAATGTAAGCAGCGACAGCAGCCACCTATTTGCACTGCATATTTATATCCTGTAAAGGGAAAACTCTGTCGCTTTCTTACAGTCTTCAGAAGAGGATCTGAGGACTTCCTTTTTTTACTGAGAGCAGGCAAATATTTCTGGCTCTAGAGCTGTTTATTATGCAAACTGTTAGATTTTTAAATATAAACAATAAAAAGGCTGTTTCAAACACCTCTCCTGTTGGAAGAGGTGTTTGCCCCCAGCTCACAAGAATGAGATGAAAGGGGGCTTTGCTCCTGGTTTGAGCCCCTCCTCGCTGCCATCCGGGGGTGTAGAGGCTGTGTCCGCCGATGCGGGACTGGGAGCAGTCTGGCACCTCCAGCTTTGTGCACCAGAGATTCCTAAAAGCCCTTTCTTTGAAGCAGCAATTTCACTTTAAATCTTACGTATCTGTCTCCCCAAGAAGCCTTGCTCAGGTGGCTGTGTGCTGCCACAAGAGAGGGACCGGCTGCAACCCCCACCATGCTGCAGCTGCAGCCAGCCCTGTTCAGAGGAAAGGATCACTACCTCTTCTAGCAGCTGCCATCTTCACAGGCATTTGCAAGCGCACGTCTGGTTGCAAAACAGAGCCTCCAAACTGGCACATGAGAAGCCCGGTGCTGCGTTGTCTGCAAGAGTCTGCTG